>NC_090926.1:504170418-507104700 GCF_040938575.1 Ambystoma mexicanum | reverse complement strand
TGCGAAGTGTCCTTGCATCACTGCATCTAATGTTCCACTGTAATAGGCCAAAGGTTTGTGCCCTAATGATGTTTTCTGTGTAAGCACTGCTGTCATCAGTGTCCCATTGCAATGTGAAAATAAGAAAAATTCCCTCTCATAATCTTTATTCGCAAGTACTGGAGCATCCACAATGAGGTCTTTTAATCTAAAGTACTGTGCCATAATGTCATGTGTCCATTTTATTGGGGCCCTATTCTTCTGTGCTTCTTTCAATGCTTTTAGCAGTGGGCGTGTGTATGCTGCGTAATCAAGGATTCATGCTCGGCAATAATCACATATACTGAGGAAGTTTTGCATTTCTTTAAATGTTTTAGGTATGATCATGTTGCGTATAGCAGCTGCCCTGTCTGGGAGTATTTGTTTCCCATCTTTTGATATTAGCTGTCCGAGGTGAGGTATACAACGTCAGCCAGGCAGTATTGCAATTTTCCTTTGTCCACTTTATACCCCTTTGCAGCCAACGCATTTAATAGTGTTATGGAGTCTTCTCTGCACTTTTCTTCTATGGGGCTGCAGACAAGTAAATCGTCTACGTATTGTATAATGGTGCTCTCTACATCTATGTTTCCAATATCTTCATGCAATACTCTGTTGAAAATGCTGGGGCTTTCGCAATACCCCTGTGGGAGTCTGCGATGTTTATACCTGTTGTTTCCTAGTGTGAATGCTGTCAGGTACTGTGAGCCTGGGTCGAGTGGTAAGGAGAAGAAAGCGTTCTTCAAATCCACCACAGTAAAACATGTGGATTCTTTGGGTATGCTGCACAGTATTGATGCCTGCTGGCCCCTCGCTCCCACACATAGGCTAGAGGGGTTTAGAAAGATAATCCTTCATATGTATGTGTACTCCAAACTACCCTCTGCATCTTAGCATTCAGTTCGAAGCCCATACCTTAAAAAATGCATGGCAATCTCTTTGAACTTATCCAAGGTAATATCATAAAGTTGCAAAAAATACTGAAATTAGTTATTTGAACCGATCATCTAGCAAATCGATCTGTTATCTGCTTTTATAGAGGATGGACCAGCTGCCCAATGAGCATCTAGTTAGGTTCAGGGTGTTGGATATTCCATGGGGGGAATCCTTAGACATTAATCTACTTTATTTGAATCATCTAGGAGATCCTTACTAACTTTGCAGTGCCTTGCAACTGAAGCCAAACCTGTGGCGGTGCAAGTGTCATATGTAGGAAATGGAAAAAGAAACGTCAGAGGTTCATTGAGTGATAACTGTGCACCTGAGTCGAGCAAGGAAGTTCACAAAAATGCTGAACTCCTGCCTGGTGAGTTGGCAACCCCAAACAGATGCTAGATCATATAACAGTGCTTATCAATTTGAATAGGATGACATGCCCATCTTGTTTCATCTATGTCTTTGTGTAATTTGTTTTTGGGGAATTTTTAATATTTGGAAGATTTAAAAAGCCTGAAGATGCTTTGTGACATACTTTACACAACACGTGTTCCTGCTTTCTTTAAACAATATAGAACTTAAAAACTGTTTTGTTTTATATATATATATATATATATATATATATATATATATATATATATATATATATATATATATATATATATATATATATATATATATATATATATATATATATATATATCAATGTATTAATTCATGGGACAAAAAACATAGCAGGAAACTAAGCAGTATTTCCAAGGATAATAAAGTACATGAACAAGGAGTAAACATTAGACAAAGCACAAAAGGTGCTGTCAAACAAGATAACCTTTTAAAATGTCAGAGCACCTGTGCAACAATAGGTACAAGAACAAAATACTTCTAACCATCATCACAACTTTATGGTCATTGACAATAATTTCACAAAACAATGTAACCTTAATTACTCAATGTCCCTTATAAGGGTCTCAAATTCTTAATTCCAGGTGGCATAATTGGTTCAAGTTGCAATGAAATGTCGGCATTGTTTCAATGATGTACCTTATTCAGGAACCATCATAGTCTCTTCTATTAATTGACTTTATGTCCATAACCAAATTAGGAGGTCTTCTGGGAGTATTTGTTCAGTCACACAGAAAGTGCATAAGTTTAGTCTCTCAAAAGGTCATTATTATAATTTGAATATCTTGTTACACTAGCTACAGGCTATCCAAACAAATAATGAGGTATTAAGGTCAGACAGGTCATGTCACCATGCTTAACTCAACTTGAATGGGGAGGTAGGACAGATAACACTGTGGTCTGTGTTCTCTAAACAGATATGTCCTAGCTGGGCTTCGTAGTAATGTGTTTTTCGTATAAAACAGAGGACAGCCAAACGTCAGGCATATATACTCTGAAACATGTGAACATCACATATCATGTGTTTTAAAAATGAATTGAAATATTGACCTCACTCCTTTAGAAATGGGCAAGTTAGATAGTTAAAATGCCCTAGAGATGGAAACAGGAGTCCACAACATAGTGTCCACTTATTGGTAGTAGCATAGTATAGTGTAGCCCCTAGTGGGACAGATGGGTATTCTTTTTTCTATATTTATGGTTGTATACAAATAGTTTGTTTTACAATTGTTCGAATTACAATTGACCTTTTAACAATTGACTGAATTGTGAAGGTCAATTGTAACATATATGCGGGGGGAACCCCCGTAACCCCTCATCACCCAATGCAAGCCCCCTAAAATCATATATATATATGTATATATATATATATATGTATATATATATATATTACACAGCCACGGTAGTGGCTGTGTAGTTATGGTTAAGTTGCTGTTTCCATAGGAAGAGCACTTTTTGGGTGGCCAATAACTCTGCTCCCCCTGGACGAATTCTCACCAAACTTTGCAGAAAAAGTATATGGGCCATTCTGAATTTGGTGAGGATTTGTCAAGGGGGGGAAAGGTTATAGGGGGGTCCCATAGACATAATGGGAAAAACCTTTGCTCACGCCTACAGCCCAAACCGCTGGACGGATTTTCACCAAATTTGCAGCAGGAGGGGAGGCTTGGTGATTTTGGTGTAAATTCGTCCAGTAGTTTTTTTTTAAAATGACCAAAACATAAAGCAAAACAATTAGTGATAACTATGTCTGCTCCGCGGTCACACTTCCCTGTTCGCTCTGCGGACAAGATACCGATTGGCTAAGGACTGGCGTCATGACCGTGGACACGCGACGTCTCTGCCGATTGGCTGTAGTGAGCCGTGTTCTGCATCAGATTGTTTGGATGCGCCTGACATCTTGGGTCCGCCGACAGCACAGCGGCCACCAGCAGCAACATGCTATTTCGAAACCTATTTTGCTGTGTCATAGTGCTTGGAGAGGTTCACACAGTAAGAGATGGGTGAAAAACTGTATTTCTTCAGGGGTAGGTTTTAATGATGTATTCCCTATGCCCGCCTTGTTCGGGATGCTTGTAAGTACAGAAAATGAGGGGTCTCATAAGGGTAGTATTTCAGTCCGTGCTGTGTGCAGGCAACTTGAAACTGTTCTAAGGACACACGTGGTGTTTGCGACCATTGAAATTGACTACATGCCGTAATTAATTTTTTTTTTTTCTATGGGTGTGCTATTCATTTGTACGCCGACATGGGTGTGACATGCTGCAGTGGTTGTGGCCAGGGCCTAGAGTCTTGGATACATGGCCGTAGGCCCAAGGCCATACTTCCAAGACTGAACGCCCTGGCCACATCCACCGCATCATGTCACAGCAATGGATACACCTTATCAATCAGATGGTTGTGGGGAGTGTGTAGAGTCTTGGGCACTGGAGGTATAAGCAACTGCACTCCCATACATTGTAATATCTATGTACATACAGCTAGGAGTCTAGCCTCTGGCCACAACCACTGAAGCAGACCACACCTATAGATACACCCGTACTACCGCACATCACTCAGGTGGTTGTGGGGAGGGCCTGCAGTCTTGGGTGCATGGTGGTTGTGGGCAGGTTTCCTGCCACCAAATTCATACAGTAAAGTGGAAGTTGGTGCTCAATGTACGGCGAGCAATGCCTGCGTCTGTGTTGTAATGTTTTCAGATTAATATTGAAGTCGGACTGGCGTCCTATGTTTGAAATCTGAGGCAGCCACCTGGAGTGTTTTATGGAAACAGTGGTTTACGCGCCGTATGGGAGTAGCGGTTCTCATGATAGGATGATTCTATGTTGTTGCAAAGTGAAAATGCATTTGCCTTCTAAGTGAAGGTCAGTTGATTTGCTTTTTTGGTTGCAAGCTCAGTAGGCCCACGCATTCAAGTCAATTCATAAGGAGCTATTGTTTTTTGACCTTGAGTGAAAGTCAAACTTTAAAAGCTATGCAAGGAATCAAAGCATGGAGAAAAAAAAAAACTATTTGATAAGGTTATAGTTTAAAAACGCTTGTAAGGAACATGAAATATCAGTTCACAAATATTCTTTGATGCAAACAGTTTGCTGTCTGACTTTGGCAAAAATATTGGAGGCTGTGAAGATGATGTAAGTTTCATTAGGACGACTGTACACTAATTGTGAGAATGTAACTGAAGTATTATATTTTTGCAGAGTTGTAATTTTCCTCCAATAACAGAGAGTGTACATTGTTCACGTTTGCAGGCTAAGACTAGAGTCACCGTTGGTGACCGTTATTTCTTTTACTTTGAAATGTTATGCTTGCCCAACATAGCTTTGTGTATCAGTTTGCACATTCTTTTGGTCTTGTGTAACATTACGACATGTAATTTTTTCTTGCTTGTCCATTCATGCTGCCTTCCTAACTGAATTACCATCTCACTGTGTAGTTCTCCTTTTTTGAACCCTTACGGCGAGTGCTGTTTATCTGCGTTTGTAGGGTGTCATTATATGTACCCATGGTGAACTCTTAGTCCTTGGTGTCCTGGAAGCCCTGTTCACGAGCTTCCCTGTGTGCGTCCCTGCAAGGGGTTAATCTTCCTGACCGGCGAAGGAGGCGGGCCCTCAGGCACGAAAACCCTCGGCAGCGCGGAGCGCGCGGAGTCCGCAGAGTCCTTGGTGTCCTGGAAGCCCTGTTCACGAGCTTCCCTGTGTGCGTCCCTGCAAGGGGTTAATCTTCCTGACCGGCGAAGGAGGCGGGCCCTCAGGCACGAAAACCCTCGGCAGCGCGGAGCGCGCGGAGTCCGCAGAGTCCTTGGTGTCCTGGAAGCCCTGTTCACGAGCTTCCCTGTGTGCGTCCCTGCAAGGGGTTAATCTTCCTGACCGGCGAAGGAGGCGGGCCCTCAGGCACGAAAACCCTCGGCAGCGCGGAGCGCGCGGAGTCCGCAGAGTCCTTGGTGTCCTGGAAGCCCTGTTCACGAGCTTCCCTGTGTGCGTCCCTGCAAGGGGTTAATCTTCCTGACCGGCGAAGGAGGCGGGCCCTCAGGCACGAAAACCCTCGGCAGCGCGGAGCGCGCGGAGTCCTTGGTGTCCTTCGTGGCATTTTGTGGGGAGGCAACTCACATCCGTTGCTGGTGCTGCCCTGAACTGCTCTGTCAACCCCAGCCCTCTGCATATGACTTCATCGAAAACTGCATGCACGCAAGGTACGGCTTCTGCCGCAGCTGTTCGCGGTTAAATTCTGTGCTTTTGTTTGCCCATCTTCTAAGGCTTGCTGGAGGGGCGGGGGGGGAGAGACGGACTACGGCAGCTCCTTGAGCTGTCGGGCGTTCCCCGCCCTCCAGCTCCAGTGACTTTTTGTCCAGAGCACTGGTGTGCTCCCCTGAACTTGGACCGGTTTTATAACCCCTGTCTTTGTTTTCATAAGCCCTGTTTGCAGCCACCCACACCTATCTTTGGAAACCGTGTTTTATAGCTGACTCTGCTCCAGACCTGGAGAAGGAAGGAGGAAGGGGGAAAAGTTGGGCTATTATTACCCACCATTGACTGCTACTGCCTGCCTCTGACTTATGTAAGGGGGGTCTTTACTTACCCCTATCCCCATCCGTGTACGGCTCTTTTATTACATACCGCTTTTATACTTATCAAATGTGAATGCTCGTAATTCTATTTATCCCATGGTCTTAATATCTGTATAACATTTGTTGCATTTAACCCATTCTATATTCACATATTTATATACATATTTTATATGGGGGTTTTTTATTAGAGCATAACTCTCTTTTACCATTATATAGTATAATATAATATTTAGTGTTTAATTTTGTAGAGAGTGTGAGGGGGCTGCGAGATTTTCTCTTTTTCTCTCCCCCTCTTCTCTCACTGTTATTCTACTTCCGGCTTATACTGGCTGCCCAGTTCTTTTTGTTCCCCGCCTAACATTTTTTCTTAAGTTTCTAATCTATATTATCTATGGGGAAGAGAAAAGCTGGAGAAGGAGGGGTTGGGGCTGGCGCTGGGGTGGTTAGCAAAAGGGCGAAAAAACCTAAAAACATCACTTCTTCCCATACCACCAAACCCCCAAAAATAGGAATTAAAGCTAAATCCCTTCCGAAAGCTGGTGTAACACCTTCCCAGAGATCGTTGGACTTTTATATGGACGCCATGGCAAATAAAATAGTTAATTGTATGAATGCGGTTGAACCTGCCTCTAGAGAGGTTGTCCCCAGGGGCGATGGATTGGGTTTGGCGGACTCGCAGGGACAGGGGATAGTAGATAGGGATGTGGTGTCTAGGGGGGATGCGCCTGTCTTTGGTCTGGTGACGCCTCCTCATCCACTGTCACAATTAATGCACCCCGTGGAGGGGGCACCCAGTATTAACGGTAGGACTCTGGCGCAAAGGGAATCTGGGACGCTAGACTGTTCTGTCGCCAGTGAGGGCGACAAAGAATGGTTGGAGGCCATACTGGAGGAGAAGCTTAAGCCTCTACAGTTGATGTTAAACTCTTTAAAGGGGCTTAAAGAAGGGGTTCTGACCACCTTGGCTATTATGGATGACTCCATTAGGGCAATATCTCTTAAATTGTCTGGTTTGGCTGTTATTGTTGAGGAAAGAGGCCCAGAGGATTGGCGGTGCAAGTGCCCACCAACCGCCCCTTTACCGAGGAAAACCGCCTCCAATGGTAAGAAAGTTATATCTCCGCTAAGGTGCAGTCAGGAGGTGGTGATTATTGAAGATCAGGATGATATTTCAGGGGCTAATAAGAATTTAAATGGGCCTGTAAGGGATGGGGAGAGTGACGAACCTAGAAAAATGGAATGCGAAAAGGGGCCGGGGATTGGATTAGGGACCAACACAATCCTGAACCTACCCCCGGAAGCGGTCCCCCTTGTAGGGATTATTACTGGTCTGCCCGGGCTGCCAATTGGAAGTTTTGAGTCCACTCATTCCCTGATGAATAAAGCCTCACACTGGGTTAATTCGAATCTGATGGGACCCAAGATCGATCCCAAAATGATCCGTATGGCTAGGCGTGTGGGATGGGTGGGAAATAGACCCAAGAATCTACGGGGAGACTGTGTGGTAATCACCTTTTCTGATGCTCAGATTACGGACTATCTCTTGAATACCAATCTAGCCCGAGGCCTTAAACCCAATGGCTCTAAACTGTCCAGTAAATTATTTCCCTTGGATTATTTCTATGTCCCTGTCGGGGAAAGGAAGTTGCCGACCCCATTTTTAGGTAGCAGGCAGGCCGGAGGTTTTGGAAACCCTACTATTAGCCTGGACAGAAAGGCATTGTCTAATAGCTCCCTGGACGGTTGGAGCACAACCTTATCCAAAAAGGGTCAGCGTAAAGCCCCGGCAGAAATCGTTCCAACACCCTTGCCTCTGGAAAATCATTTCGAGATCCTGACGTCGTGTGAGGATGTGGACTGACAAGAGGCTGTAACTGAGGATGTGGCAATGGGGTCGACCCCCTTAGCACTCCATAGGAGTTTGGCTATAGATAATCAGCAATTGCGCCTGCTCTCTTGGAACATAGCAGGCGCAACGAGGAAATTAAAGCTGGGTCCAGTGATGGAACTTCTCCAAGCCAACTCTATAGTCCTACTTCAAGAAACTTGGGCCCTAGAACCCCCACATTTAGATGGTTTTATCTCATTCGACATCCCAGCCAACAAAAAGACGAGAGGCAGACTTTTTGGTGGTTTGTGCATCTTGATCAAGGGTGCGCTGGAATGTAGAATTGAGTTGATCCCAACCGGGCTGGATTTTTTGCAGGTTGCTTCCCTAACAACTAGGTTGGGGAAGGTAATTTGCATTATCAATTTCTATAATAGCCCCCACTTTTCTGATCTGGAGCGACTGCCCAAGGTCATGAGGTTCATTGAGAACCTCTTGTCCAAGGAAGGCAGGAAGTTTACCTCCTGCATCTGGGGGGGGGGACTTTAATCTAAAAATGGGGGGGGGCTGGACCAGGGTGCTCTTGACCCCCTTGAGGATCTGGTAGAGAACATCCCGCCTAGGTGCATGAGAGATGCAAGAGTTTGCCCGAAGGGTTTTCAGTTTAACTCCTGGCTGTTGGAATGGGGGTTCCGTATTGTTAATGGTTGAAAGGCCCCGGATATCCCAGGGGAGGGAACGTTTAAGAATCACCAAGGCTGTTCCACAATTGATTACTTTTGTATTTCAGTAAACCTCTGGGAATGTGTTGTGAGTTTTGAGGTGCAGGCGGATACTCATAGTGACCACCTGCCCATCTGTCTTACGCTAATGGGTCTGTTAGGGGAACGGGAATCTCTGGTTACAGCCCCCAGTCCGCGTCAGGGGGTACTCTCAGGTTCCAGAAGAATTAAATGGGGTACCATCTTAGAGGAGGGGCTACATCATGTTTCCTTAAGGGAGAATAACTCGCTTGTGCTGGACATATTGGGCAATCATCATTCTGCACACATAATTGTAGAGAAATTTGTAGAATTATTGGCTGCACTAACTTCAAAATTCTCCAAAACTATCAAGTCCAATGGTCAAATATTAAAGAAAGGTTGGTTTGATGAAGCCTGCAAAAATGCTAAGAAATCGCTGCTGAGAACCCTTAAGGACCCATTTAGTTCTAGATCGAAGATTGCACAAGATAGGAAAACCTACCAACAGGAGCTAAAGAGAAGGAAAAGGGAGATAGAACAGGGAGCCTGGGAAGGTTTTTTGAATGCCGCCATGAAGAGGGACCAGAAGGCTTTTTGGGCATTTGTAAAAAGTGGCCCGGATGGCTGGTGGTCCAACGTGGGGAGTGGCACCCATGTGGAAGAAGGGGCATGGATGGCGCATTTTGGTAGTCTATTTCGATCTGAACATTCAGAGGTCGCGTCAGACTTTAGCGGCCCCTGTCTGATGTTTGAAGTGGAAGAGACTGCTAAGGCAATTAGGCTCCAAGCACACAACCGCGCCCCTGGCCCGGATATGATACCCTCAGATATGTTCCAGGACCCAGTTGATCTGTGGGCCCCACTTCTGACTGTGGCATTCAATGCTTGTCTTAAATCGAGGAAATACCCTTCCTCGTGGAAGAGGGCAATAATATTCCCCATTTTTAAAAAGGGAGACATGTCTAGCCCCGGTGCTTATAGACCTATTTCCCTACTAGACTCATCGTTTAAAATCTTTGGGAGAATATTGCTGGCCCGCATAGAAGCTTGGCTTGGGACACAACCAGTTCTCTCTGATATTCAATTTGGGTTTCGTCCTGGAGTAGGCACCATTGAACAAAGTCTTAACCTGTATTTACTGGTGGCTAATACTGTGTTTTGTAGGGGCGAGGCTGTTTATCTAGCATTCATGGACTTAAGCACTGCCTTTGATAAAGTAGATAGAGCTAAGCTCTGGGCAGTGCTTGGGTCCTTAGGGTGCCCTGGGGAAATTTTACAGGCTTTGGTTGACCTCCATACAAACAATGAGGCCTGTGTACGAAGTGGCTCTGAGGGGCATTGTACGGCGTGTTTCCAGGTGGGGTGCGGTGTGAGGCAGGGCTGTGTGCTGGCCCCCATCTGCTTCTGCCTGTACATTAATGGCCTATCACTGAACCTGACTGGAGTATCGGCCGATTTTTTAGTTTTGGGAGGAAGGGGGTTTCCAGTATTGGCCTATGCTGATGACACTGTCCTTCTTGCAAGAACACCTAGGGCCCTACAGATACTGATTAATGCTTATTCAAGGTTTATGGATAATCTGGGCCTAAAAATCAACCCCAAGAAATCGGCAGTAATGGCGTGCGTTGGCAGAAAACGTCCTGTGCCCATGAAACCCATGCTTTGTGCAGACGAAATTATTCCTAGAGTTAGGACTTTTGATTACCTTGGAATAAGTTTTTCGGAGGCCCTAAATGGTAAAGACCATGTGACCAAACAATCTATTAAGATGAGTCAACAGATAGGTGGAATTTTTAGATTCATGTCGAAGTGCAGGGGCCGGCCTTTGGATGTGATCCTTAAGATCTATGGCACTCAAACTGTGGCTTCTACCCTCTATGGCGCAGCTATCTGGGGTTTCCAGAATACAGGGGAAATTCAGACAAAGGAGAACAAATTTTTCAAAAATCTGCTTGGGCTCCCGTCCAGTGTATCTGGAATAGCCGTCCATAGGGAGTTGGGTGTGGAGTTTTGGGAAGATCAGTGGGCGTTGGCCCCTCTTTTATTTTGGGTCAGGCTGTGGGCTAACGAGCAAGCTTCCTTATGCCATACTATTATTCGTACCGTGTTGGGCAAAGGTGGTTGGAAAAAAATTCCATGGCTTGCGTATGTTTTCTCAATTTTGGGTGAAGCCAACATAGGCGCCCTTTTTCCGCCTGATACTATTTTGACCAAAAGGGAGGGGTCTGTATACAAAGCCTCGCTGGGTAAATTCATAGCAAGCAAAAGAACTCTGCTAGAGCGTGGCCATAGCAAAGGTGAATTTCACTCAAGTATTAGTTGTCTAACGGGAATTCAACCTTACTTGCTTTGGAGTACGTTAAAAAGGGATAGGTGGCTGATTACAAGGGCACGGTTCGATTGCCTTCGGTTGCAAGGCAACACCTATAAATGGAAGGGTTCTTCTGACTCAGCGGGTTGTCCGGTTTGTGGACATGATAGAGAGGATCTCTCTCATTTGTTATTCTTCTGTATAGGGTATGCAGGTATACGCAAAATGTCTCTGATTCCTGCCCTTAAGAAGTCAACGATTCGTACACACAGGGCTGCTCTTGTGTTTCTCCTGAGCGCTGAATCAGTCTATACCGCTTGGGCTCTCTTGACGTTTCTGAAAAGAGCGATGTATTTTAGGAATCGTATTGTGAAATTGCAAGGTGGCGAGGGCCCGTAAGAAAACTCTATAGTACCTGTACTGGGTTAAAGTATTTTTGTACTGTCTTTTTAAACTAATCTTCACTAAAACAACTTTTAAATGTAGTTCATGTCGAGGCAACCGCCTAACTGCCAAATGCATTTGTATGCTGTTTCCGCTAATGTTTTGTAATTATTTTTTCTTATGGAAGTGTAATTTTAAGATTTTTGTAATTTGAATTAGTGTAATAATTGTGTTTACTTGTCGTTTAATGGTTGCTTTATACAACCGAATAAACTTGTTTGACTGACTGATATTTCTTTAAAATGTCATGTTTGGCCACTTACATTTGTGTAGTATTTTCCACAATATTTGTGTCTGTTTTGGACATTTTTACTAAAGGTTGGGTATTGACACAGATTTTCTCTTACGTTTTCCGCCTAGCTACATTTTGCTGTACTGTGCGTGCCACGGTTTTCAGATGCCAAGTGACGTCTTCTTTCCAAGCCAGATGCAACTGCTGGTGACTAGGTGCCTGTCCATTATAATGTTATTTGATGACAGGCCAGGGCCGTTCTGTCCCTATGCTGAACTAGCAACAAGGAGTTACTTAATATCATTTATGGTGGTGTAAAGCAACGGTGATGCCGCTGTGTTGGAAATACCTGTGCAAACAAATTGAGTGCTTCAACAGAAACGCATACTTTGTGTATGCAAAATTAACTGCATGTATCTCTCCACAAACATTTTCAATATTGGCCTTAGAGGCATTGCTACAAATTATTTGGAAATGGAATTAGTCTGTTCATCTCTGACAGTTGTTTGTTAAATAAAAGTACTTTTCAAATTCTAAAATTTCACCGTTTTCTTTTAAAATCACGTGTATCATTTCGAAATGTAAAGTACCACGTTATACGTCGCTGTATGTTTATTTACAGGTTCTGCGTCACGGTACATACTGTTGCTTTTTCTTTGCTGTCATGGAAAGCGAAGAGGGGCTATCTTGAAAAAGGATTTTGTCTAACCAGAAATCCTATTTTTCCATAGCACACGTTAATGCTTTGCACATCTATACTATTATTGTCAAATCTTATTGCGTCTATGTCCTTTACTGTGAAAGGTGGTTCTTAACGCAACATTTACTTTGTTAACGGATGGCTTTCTTTTTTGGCAGGACAGCTAATAAGGCCATTTGCGAACGGAAATGAGGAAAGACCTATCAAACAGTAATATGGCCGGTGCAAAAATATTGTGTGTATGTTATTTCTAAGGTTGGGGCAGTGTTTGTCCTGCTCCTTCATTACAGTAGTGCTGTTTTTTCTTGGGGAGGATGGATGGCCTTAGCTGATGGCATTTTTAGATAACTAAAACTTTTGCTGAAAGTATGCAATGTGCACTACATTGTTAATGGCTAACTACCAATACGTGTTGGTGCTGTGCAAGGCACGTGTTGCAGGTGGACGTTCCTATATCAATATGAAATGTATTTCCACATTGTCCATCACAAAAATCTTACTGTTAAGTGTTTACCGATTCTGGGATACGTTACCGTGATGTACACCAGCATATTGTCAAGTGGTATTCTCTGCAAGGTTTTTAAATAAGTCAGAAATTGCTTTACATTATGGTTACGTGGCACTACTATAAACCAATCATCTTTAGCAAAAGAAACTTTGCAAGAGGGACGGTATGGTTAAGTTGCTCTACTTAAAACCTGTAAAATTGAGTAAAAAAAACTTTGTTAAAGGGATTTTATGGTTAAGTTGGCCTACTAAAAACCCGTAAAATTCACAAGAAAAAACTTTGTTTGAGGGACGTTATGGTTAAGTTGCACTACTAAAAACCTGTGAAATTCACTAAAGAAACGTTATAAACGTGACATTGTGGTTCAAAATACAATTGAATAACCCCTGAAAATCGACAGTTATGGTAGGCTAAGCAACCATAACTGCCCGCACCACTGTGCACTGCTAACAGTAACACCCAGGACATCGAAGATGACATCACAAATGTCATTGATGACATCACTGATGACATCACATGTGCATTTACTTTTCGGACAAGGGGTTGTGAAGGTAATTTTGGCAAAAAAGTATCAGGGATTATCGGGACATGTGTAATAAACTTCATACTTCATCACGCATTGTAGGCATGTAAAGAAAATTCCATTGCAGTGTTCTTTCTAATACAGGAATCTGCTCACACAGAAATGTAGGTATTGGCTGCAGCATACACCAGAGAGGTGATACATTTGTACTTTCCAAAGTTGTATAATAAAATGGTGAATGCTTCTGTATGAAACTTTTCTGGTCTGTGAAACATGTACTAAATTGCTAATAATGCATTGGTTAGTATATATTTCTAGTAATACACACAAAACGTAAAAAGACTACAAGGCATACAACTATGGGGCTTAAATATGGAGAGAAAAGTAAGCAAACAAGAGGCAGTATCATTTGCAACTGTATAGAATGTACATGATAGTATTGACGCACAAAAATGATTGCTGTGTTGCAGGCCTGATTCTTCCCCTATATATGTAGATTATAAGATGCAAATTGATGCGGCCATGCATCCAAGACTGTAGGCCCTGGCCACAACCACTGCAGCATGTCATAACCATGGTGGCATACTAATCAATAACGGACCCATAGGAAAATGTAATCTAATAACGTCATGTACTCAATTTGAATGGCCAGTAACACAACGGGTGTCCTTTGAACATTTTCAAGGTCCCTCTACACAGGATGGACTAAAATACTATTCTTATTGCACCTCTCATGTTCTGCATGTACAAATATCCTGAACAAGGTGGCAATGGAGAATACATAATTAACAGTTGCCAAAAATAAGTACAGTATTTCAGTCATCTCTTACGCTCTGAACCTCTCCAAGCACTGTAGGTGTTCAGCAGACTTTGCCAAATACCATTTTGCATGGAGAATACATCATTACCACCTGCCGCCCAAACAAATACAGTATTTAAGCCATCTCTTACTCTGTGATCCTCCCCACGCACTGTAGGAGAGTTTCCAAAACAGCATTTCACCTCTGGTGGCGACCGCGCTGTCTTCGGATCCAAGATGTCGGGCACATCCACATATTATAATGCACATCACGGCTCATTGTAGCCAATCGGCGAAGATGTTGCATGTCTTCGGTCATAGCGCCATCGCCCTGGCCAATCGGTATCTTGTCCGCGGAGCGAACAGGGAACTGAGACCGCGGAGCGGACATTCATATCACACATTTTTTTAGACATATTTTCTGTTTGTTTTAAAGGAAACTACTGGAGGGATTGGCACCAAATTTACAAAAGAATGCTTTTGGGACTAAGTCCCTGCCGCAAATTTGATGACAATCCGTCCAGTGGTTTGGGCTGTAGTCGTGCGCAAAGTTTTTCCCCCATTCAGTCTATGGGAAAAAAAAGACATTTTGTGACCCCCCTATACCTTTTGCCCCCCTGGACCAAATATCACCAAACTTTTCAGAGTGCCCATATACTTCTTTTGCAAAGTTTGGTGAGGATTCGTCCAGGAGGAGAGGAGTTATATGCCACCCAAAAAGTATTCTTCCTATGGAAACAGCAACTTAACCATACCGTGGCCCTGTAAAATATATACATATATATATATATATATATATATATATATATATATATATATATATATATATGTATATATATATATATATATATATATTCAGTAAAAAAACTTTGTTAAAGGGACGTTATGGTTAAGTTGCGCTACCAAAAACCGTTTTGATGAAACCTCACTCCCTTCCTCCCTTCATGATTATTGTAAAAAAAATCCTAATTAATTTATTTTTCTATTCAGATACCCCATCACTTTCATACATATAAATATAAATATATATATATATATATATTCAGTGAAAAAAACTTTGTTAAAGGGACGTTATGGTTAAGTTGCGCTACTAAAAACCTATGAAATTCAGTAAAAAAACTTTGTTAAAGGGACATTTTGGTTCCAAGTAAAACCGAAAAACCCCTGAAATTCGCCAGTTATGGTAAGCTAAGCAACCATAACTCGTGCCACCACTGTGCACTGCTAAGACTAACACCCAGGACATCAAAGATGACATCACAAATGTCATTGATGACATCACTGATGACATCACATGTGCATTTACCTTTCATTAAAAGTCTGTACAAGGGATTTTTAGTGTAATGTTAATAAAAAAAGTGTCAAAGATTATTGGAATATATATCAGGTGCTAATCAGTGCATTAAGATATGCATTGATATAAATAGCATTCTATTATTAACTTCAATCCAGTATACTAATGTTGGTGTCCCCCCTTTACCCTCCTTTCCCCTCCTCTCCTAGTGTGTCGTGTATAAAAAAACAAAAAAAATACAAAATAACAATAATCCCAAAAAAATAAGGCTCTTTTCAGAGCCGTCTTTCACAGTTAAAAAATAGAAGTGAAGATAAATAAAGCAGGGCCCTTTGTATATCTTAAAAGTCCACGGACAGTTCGCGAACAGTAAAGAAATTGGGATGCTACCCTATTGTAACCATTGCATTTTTCTCTGGGAGCAAGTGGTGGCTCTGAAAAGAGCCTTTGGGAGGGGTTTGTATGTCAAAAATTATAAATACTTAACACCTACTTCAAAATGGATGCTGTATATCTAAAAAAGGTCGCAATGCATTTTGTGCATTTCTCAAAAAATCTGATTACCAGCATAAGTAAGATGGACTCCATCTCTGCGAAAAATATATGTACTACGAAACATAATATTTTCGTTGTGAAAAGAGGACATGCCAACATCTCTTAGAAAGGCACAAACAGCCTTATTTACATTGCGCCTCGCTTTCTCCATTTGTGAACCAAATGAAGAAGAATGCAGCCACATTTATCTCTGCGCAATATGAGAAAAAATTACTTGGGAATTAGGAAACATATCCATGACCTTCCAAAGTCCTTCTTTCATCGCAAATTGCAAAGAAATTCCTGACACATGTCTCAAACTGTTCCCTTCACAATGAATTATAATTATGTCTGGATGATGCTCTGTCTTCAAACTAGCACAGAGAGGTAGCAAGTCTAGCCACTTCATTCCACGAACTCCAGGCCAGTGAACTTCCACATGAGGGAAACCAAGATCTGTAGCTACTCCACAGCGTTGTGCATGCACTTCCAACCAATGTATCCATGAGTCTCCCAAAATCCAGACAATCTGTTTTCTGGAACACACAGCCATAGCTAACTGTTCTTCTCTCAGGAAAAATACCTTCTGACAAACTGTCTTCGTACACAACACACCCACCAAAATGTACTGCCCAATCAATTCCTCTGCTCATTCTCATTTGCAAGCCTCTCAACCCCAAAATCCCTGTATGTAATACACGGTGTCCACAGACTTCCTTGTTGTCCTGGGACATATCGTAACCTAGACAGCCCTTCTACTATTTCCACTTCACTCTCTGTGCCATTCCCTCATTGGACAGCTAAACAGTCACACAACCATCCACCAATCACATTCAAGACCTCTACATCTTATTGCATCATCAGAGTTCAGCACTTCAAATGTACTGTAGTTTACTCTGAGTACAAGTCTCATATCATTGGAAAGCACCTACTACAAAACCTACTGTACAAGTCTCCAAGATTTCTTCTTGCAGCTGCATGCATATCCACATGCATGAATACAAACTACAGGTATGCATATTTTCTGCACAGTACAAGTACAACTCTTATGAATGCATATAAACAGAATAACTGTCACTTAATCTGTATAACCTATAAAATGAACTTACTGTCATTTTTCCCATCTGCTATAATCAACTGTAACTTCCAAACCTGTCTGCTATCTAAACAAAGTTTTCCAGACACAGCTATCTAAAAAATTGTAATATTAGAAGATTGGAGAAATAACAGTATAATTGTAGAAAAACACTAAGTAGTGTATTATAAAATTACACACAGCCAGGATAAATTCATGCACCTTGATACACTCACACAGATAGACACTAACATTGAAAAACTCCTGATTGCAATAACACCACTACCTGTAAATCACATATTTCTTATTTAATACCCACACCTTCACAAATGCATACATTCCATGCTTTTCTATACAGTAGCTGCCATTTACTTTATAAAAATTGCAAAATAAGTATATCATTATTTCTTCTGTCTCCTAAAATCCAATAACAGAGCCTTAAGACACCAAGTGTGTATCATACACTTTCTATTCTACTCATTTGCATAGCATGTTGAACTAACACATTTTAAATAAAATATAAAGACTGCACATAGTCAAAGGAAACTACATACTATATACACACAAAATTACTAACTTCTTTCCTTTACAATTACAGTGAAGACCACGCTCCTGAAAAGCAGCAGAATCCGAAGTACAAACAACAACTCAGAAGAAACCTAATCTTTCCACACAAAAAAGTAAGTACAATACTACCATATTATTCTTACTGTCACTCAAATACACTGTGCGGTTGATTCATGGTATTTGCGCACCAAAAAAAAGATTAGTGCACCATTCTGTCCACAAATCCCAATTTGTGAAATAGGGATTTGCAAGCAGAATCGCACACAAATCCCCGTTTTTTGGTGCACAAATGACACAACTCAGCCTCTAGAATGTTAGTATTGCAGAACAAAGAACTGTTTTAATTCTATACCATTAGATTTAGTATTTGTGCTTCTCCTCACCACTAGCTTACTTTATACTGTCATCTGAACCCCAGTATAGTAACACACAAATAGAAGAATACCCTTCCCAACTAGTTGTAGCTACCCAATACATAATCACACACCATCACATACATCTCTACCATCATACTCATACACTCATGCACACAGCACACATGCATCGCAGAACAACCCAACCCATACCTTCTTTATTTTTTCAACAGACTCCAAACAATGCCTACCAAAAAGCAAGTCTGTAGAAAACAACATAGAAGTAGAGCAAATGAAAAAAGAAGTATCCAAAATAAGCATCCATCTCTAGCAGAATTTGTACAAAAAGTTCAAACAAACCAGCTAATACAGTCATTTAGCAAAACAAAACATGTTTCAAGTACAGAAACTTTGCCTCCTCTATCAAAATGTAAGACAAAACAAAAAACAACTATCAAGAATTCAGCTACCACTATTGCTAAAACTGCTCATATAAATCTTGATATAATGGCAAGTAAATATACCCAAAAAAATATTTTAGCAAAAATGTTCCACCACAGAGTCCTTCAAAATCTTATAATGACAGGAGAGAAATCATACGCAACCCTTAAAACCTACCGTAGAAAATTAATATTAGAAGCTTTGATAGACAGTGCAATCCTACTGAAAAGAAATTTATTTATTTTAGTGTTAAAAAGAATGAAACCACTAACAAAACGAATTACTAAATTACAAAAAAGACTTCTCAATAAACGGAATATCAACAAAAATAACTTCTTAAATATCTTTGGAGGTGAATGGAGTCACACCACAAACACAGAACCATATTTTAATGAAGAAGCATACAAACAAAAGCAAACAAATACAATTGCTATACATAGCAGTGGACGAAGTTAAGAAAAAATGAATAATATCATAATGGAAAAAGAAATACTGCTTACAAAAATATCCCCTGAAAACTCAGAATTACCTCTCCATTCGACTGGACCAAAATATCCAGTATACAAATGGCCATGCACGTCAATGTGTGACATTCCCAAAAAGTCTTTCAAATCTTTACGCCAATTCCTCAATCAATATGTGAAAGGCAAAGAAAAAATCAAAATGAAACTGCTGCAAAATATGGATACCTGTCCAGTGTGTAAATACACAGGGCTACATGGACATTCGTTAGCCTGCATTTCAGGACCAATCTGCAAAAGCACCTTCCATCATATCAAAATGATATCAACACATCATCCAACTACACAGGGGTCCACCTGCGAGACCCAAGGAGACGGTGGCAACAACCCCAGCCAATCCTTACCATCCCCCACCGCCCGTACAGCTACAACTAGGTACCACAGGGTACCACCAATCACCACACAATCTGAAGTATGGACACTAGCAGGTGCGCTGGTCATGTGTGTGGGGGTGAGGAGCATTCGAAGTTATTGAGGGAGCAGACGGAGGGGACAGCTAAATGCTCAAGGGGCCTCGAATGCAATACGGGCACGTACCTTCTGAGGCACAGGGTGCGCAAGCACCCCGTCGTGTATGATTACACAAGCCCAACTGGTCAATCCAGTGTAGAGATACCAACTAACCAATACCACTAACAATTTCCTTCTCTGCATACACCTCGCAAACTCCAAACCAAACACAACCACAAACCTCCAGCACAACAAACCGCACAAACTTCACTACACTGCAACAACAAAACAAAAACACACATAGACTCGCACATCATCACACAACGACTACCGGCCGCATACACCCCAGGCACAGCCGACGGAACCACCGGGCTGAGGCTGCCAACAGCACATCACTGCAATGTTGCACTTTTCCAGCCTTCACCCACTAACCCACCTCTCCCTCCCTCTTTCAGAGCCGCCAGAGCGCCAGGGGACCACTCCGGTGGTGATAGTGCACGGTAAAATTGTCCTTTAACATTAACATTAACATTAACTATAAGAAATCTAGTCTATAAACTGTACTATGCTAAAAGTCCTGCATTAGCACAAGCCAATTTAAATAACAATCATCTACATGGTACAGCCAAAGAACTACTTGAAAAAATTGACCATATCCAGACAAAATATTTTGGAAGTGAAAGCCACTTAGGACATTCAATACCTTTACAACAAACTAGCAAAAATTGGACACTGGGCAACCCTCTACTACACAGATATAAAAAAGAAATACTAAAATGTAAAAGTACATCCGCTGAAATACCAAACCATGTGTGTGTGTGTTGCCGCAGAACTTTTTATAAAACTAACACAAAAACTATAGACATAACATACAACCATAGATGACAGGGAAGATTCTAAATGGTTTGAATTAGCTCCCTACCTTATAGCAGAAAACAAATATGAAATAACTGACCCTTAAATACTTGGCAGTTACTGCACTATAAAACTTGACAACAATGAAACTCCTTCACGTGCTATCACAAATAACTAAGAATTATTCCCTCTTCCAAAACCCCTACAACAACTCAATTCATATGAGAGAATCATAATTCAAACAGTACACCCATTTCAATCAATAATAAGTCTTCAACCAAAAACAGCAAAATTACCTCCCTCTGAATTGGTGAAAGGCATTTGTGGCAAAGTAGTTTAATTACAATTAGAACTGACACAAAAAATGTGCACATTCTAGAAGTGCAACGTCCAATAGAACAATCTTTAATTATCTTAATAAATGGTGTATCAACAAAAGAGAAACAAAAATTGGTAACAACTCGTCAATTTACATACAGTTAGACAAGCCTTGCAATATCTAAAAGAAAATAATGAGTACTACAAAGAAATAAATATTGAAGAAAACTTAAGGGGAACAACTGATATAATTCAAGAGTCACGAGAAACTGGTCAATTTTAACTTCTGGATCCAGCTGCAGAATCCAATATTTTAGACCATTATACAATTCATCCATTGCACTCTAAAGACAGCATAGATGATGCACTAGAAACGTACCAAATGCGACAAACCAAAGGATCACCAATGAGCATATGGGGAAAAAGTATAGAAGCACATGCTTTTCCTCTATTATTTCCTACTGGCAAAGGAGGGAGATACGATGAGAGACCCACTCAAATAACAGCATCAGAATACCGTTCATTACGAATGTATTCTGAAGATCCCAGATTTAGACAAAATGTGGAATACATATTCCACCTACTCTTTGAAAGTGAACTAGCAACTCTATGTTACGGAGTTGCACACATATTGAAATCGGGAACACAGTTTCAAAATATGTCAGCTACGCAATTAATACAAAAAGTGCAAGAAAAAGATGAGGTTTTACAATCAAGTATTACAAATCTGTTTGCAAACATGCGTGGTACAAAAGAATCTTGGTTCCGACATCACAGAGATGTACATTGTATGATCAGAAACCTTGGACCACCTAATTGATTTGTCGCATTATGTTTTGCAGAATATGCATGGGAAGATTTACATGATTTCCTCCGCATATCAAACACAAACAAAACAAACAGACATAATAATACCTGGAGAATTTTGCTCTCTGGATCTTGTTAATGTTTCAAGATATTTCCACCATTGTTTCATTGCTATGCTACACTTTATTTGTAATAAAACTGTTCCTCCACTTGGAGAAGTGCAACACTTCTTTTGGAGAAAAGAATATCAAGCCAGAGGAGCACCACATATCCACATGCTTTTATGGATTAAAGATGCTCCTAAATTTGGTCAGGACAGTGATGCCACTGTTTTGCAGTTCATCCAAAAATATGTCACTTGTGAAGTCCCTTCCGAAACGACAAATAGTGACCTTCATGCACAAATTGTACAATTTCAAAGACACAAATGTGGCCAATATTGTCGTTGCAAATACAAAAAGAAAGGGTAATACTACACCAAATGCCGGTTTGGTTTCCCTAGACCAGTTAGAGAAACAGGTGAAGTAAACAACTTCATGTCTTCAGTTAGACATAGTGTTAAAGGTAAATCACCTAAGAACACATATTACATAAAAAGAACAGAAGAATCAAAATATATCAATGATTACAATCAAATCATTGCCCACTTATGGAATGCAAACATAGATGTGCAGGACATTTCAGGCAATTCCACTGCATTTGCACGATATGTTACAGCATACTTAACAAAAGCAGAAAAAACAGAGCTTCAAGACCTCTGGAACTACCTATCATCAGACAAAACACTATCTCAGAAATTGTACAGCTTAGGCATAAAAATGCTCTCTCATAGAGAATGTGGCACCTACGAAGCTGCAGATCATTTAACCGGTACTGCTTTGTATGGAAAATCTAAAAATATAGTATGCCTAAGTCTTGGTCCTGCTAACTCTAGAAAAAGAGTTCTCAAATCATATGACAACATAGAAACAATAGCCAAAAATGATCCAAACAGCCAAGGCATTTTGAAAAACAATTTACTAGACACATACTACCCGAACAGGATTACCATTTTGGAAAACATGCGTCTATATCACATAGCCCAAAAGTGTGCATACAAAAATAATATAAAATCCGATGAAAACAAAGGTAGATATACAGTAACAGATTGTGAAGGCAGCTTAGTATAACTTACCAAACCAAGTTTAATTACTCATATATATTGTCATTAAAAACTCCTCAACAGAAAGAACTATATTACATGTTCCTCCTACAACTTTTTAAACCATGGAGAAAATAAGAAGAGCTACTAGATAACTATTACTGCTACGAAGATGCTTTCAAAGCAAATGAAAGCACTATCACCAATGTAAACTTTATGCAGTACAAAGCAAAATGAACAGCAACATGAAGAAGAACTCCAGGCCCAACTAGATAAGGACACTCCTGACAGTAGTCCACCTTCCGTAACAGGAAGCCAAGAACCACTGGGACAGCCACTAGTAGCAAATAAAGCAAAATTAGCTATGATAGAAGTAGAAAACACCATGTGTCACTATGAAGAAGATACAGAAGACTTAACTGCACTACAATCAAAACTAAACAAAGAGCAGCGCACCATTTTTGAAGAAGTAACAAAATAATTTGCACATGGTGTACAACATGAAAATAAAGAATGCACCTGCCAAAATTAAAAACCTATACTACTATACGTCAGTGGTGAAGCTGGTTCAGGCAAAACATTCTTAATCAAAATCATCAGCAAGTTCCTTCAACAATTGACGAACAACAAACTGTCAGCTGTTTTAACTGCCCCCACAGGTTTAGCTGCCTACAACATAGGCGGTGTCGCTTTACACCGATTACTACTCCTTCCAGTAGAACACCAAAACAAATTAGATTATTACAAACTTTCTACAGAAGCTGCAATGCAACTATGCAGAGTGTTAAAACAAATGTAAATGCCACTAATAGATGAAGTGAGCATGGTCTCCAACCTAATGTTGGCTTTGATTCATCTCAGATTGCAAGAAGTACTTAAAACAAACTACGAAGAACTATTTGGAAGAAAACACATTATTGTTTTCGGAGATCTTCTTCAATTGACACCAGTGAAAAGTGAACCTATTTTTAAAACCTTAGGACACAAACTGTGACGTAAAACTTTTGGCAGCATAGGAAATGTCAACCTTTGGCAACATTTCCAATACAAATAATTAACAGAAAACATGTGCCAATCTACAGACCTCACCTATGCCAATATTTTAAAAAGTATTAGATTTGGTGTACTATCTCAAGAAGCAAAAACAATATTAAAAACCCGGCACATCCATGCACTTTATGGCAATAACTCATGTGCTACTGATGTTATGGAACAATTAGCACAGAAAAATGTCAATTGTATGGCCTTAATGCCAAATCTTGCAAGCTGTTCCAAATTCCAACACAGCTGGCTTGGAAAAAATATTAAAATTATCATTAAACTGTAGAGTAATGCTTAAACGTAAACATGGCGTGGAGCAAGGACTAGTTAATGGGGCACTGGGTACAGTTGTTGGCTTACCCATGTGACAACAACATTCAGTTTGTCAATATACTCTTTGACAAACTTTCAGAAGTAAAAAGGATAGCGCGCTCAACAGCTTGATTCCTTCTCTTCAAAAACATGTATGTACTAAGAGAACAATTTTCTCTAACTCTTGCATATGCAGTCACCATTCATAAATCCCAAGGTTTTACCCTAGACAAAGCATTGATAGATATTGGTAACACAGTCTTTAAAGAAGGCATGAGCTACGTAGCACTATCACGCTTAAGTACACTTAACAGTCTATTTCTAATCAACACTGATGCAAGTAAAGTCAACGCTGATATTCCTTGCATTCTAGAATACAATAGACTATGTTCACTATGCACCCCCAATCTAAAAGCATATCCTGATCCACAAAAAGCAAAACATTGTAAAAGTAAACTAATTGAAACAGAAATGCAACACAATCTGACTACAAATCCTCCAAAGAAAGTAAAAGAAGCTAATACTTCATTATTTACCATAAGTAAAGAAGAACCTATTAGTCAAAGTAACTCAGGTACTTCTTCAGAGAGGCAACATATACTCCCAAAAAATGAATTGGACACAGAACTACCTGGTCCATTCAAATGTTCAAATGTAACTGGTGTAAATTGTTATGGAAATGTAGCAATTAATATTCTATTTCAATCGCCACCGTTTGTTGACAACATTTACTTACACAGTACAGACCAATTGTGTTTGCAAACGTTAGTCCTTCATAGAAATGCAACAAACAATCCTGACAACACGTATAGTGTTCACGGAATAAGACAAAAATTGGACTACTGTGCTGGAATGGTGAAATTCACTAAAAAACTCACAAGTAGATCCACAAGAATTTCTAATGTACTTACTACAAGTATTGAAAAACAAAAACATACCTATAAATGAAATCTTCCAGATTTCATACATGTGGAAACATATCTGCACTATCTGCAACAATGTTACACAAGAAGAAATCCCTAATGAGCGCTTTGTGTATGTATCTTGTGCAACTTGTACAACATGCAAACCATGGCAGATTATATAATACCTGCAATTCAGATAATCGCTCCACCTTACTAATACAAACGCATAGTAAATACCTAATACTAATGCTTCTACGTTACAATGCAGATGGTACCAAAACAATTGCAAGCTGACTGGATTCACACATGGTCAAGTATCACTTGGTAAAAAAAACCTTCACAACAATAGGTATAATCTACCACGCAGGAGCCACAACCAATGCAGGTCACTACACTGCATATATAAAAAAGTAATGTGGATGGTTCGAATGTAATGATAGCACCATTACTCGAAAGCAGAGATTACCAGCAAATCTTGCAAACGCTTATTAAATCTTCTTAAAACCAAAATGTAATAACTAATCTGTATTTAAACATTAACAAAACTTCAATTAGAAAACTATACACTATTAGAATACGCAAACAGGTATCCTACTGCCCCAAGATTCTATAACAATCAAACAGATAAATGAATAACACTAAATTATAACAAGAAAAAAACAGTTAGAATACGCCAACAGGTATCTAACTGCCCCAAGATTTTCCAGCAACCAAATAAATAAATCAATACCACTAAAATACAACAAAAAATAGACAGTTAGAATACACCAACAGGTATCTAACTGCCCCAAGATTTTCCAACAACCAAATAAATAAATCAATACCACTAAATTACAACAAAAAATAGACAGTTAGAATACGCCAACAGGTATCTAACTGCCCCAAGATTTTGGAACAACCAAACAGATCTATGTGTGTGATATGCTGCGGCGGTTGCGGCCAGGCCCTAGAGTCTTGGGTGCATGGCCTACAACAGCCAAAGAGATAAATTAATATCACTAAATAAAAAAAATAATAATAATTACAGTTAGAATACGCCACCAGGTATCTAACTGCTTCAGAAATCTGCAACAAAAATGTGGATGGTTACTCTAAAGCAGAGATTACCAACAAATCTTACAAACTCTTTTTTAATCTTCGTAAAACGGAAATTTAAAATGAATCTGTACTTCAACATTAAAAAAAATCAATTAAAAAACTAAGAACAGTTAGAATATGCCAACAGGTATCTAACTAGCCCAAGATTGTATAACAACCAAAGAGAAAAATGAATATCAATACATAGTAACAAACAATAGACAGAATACGCCAACAGGTGTCTAACTGCTACAGAAATCTGCAACAATACAACAGATAGAACATTAACCAGAAATAAGAAGTAAACACTGAAAGGAAACAAACAAATAGACTGTAGCATAACAAAAAAGGGTTTTTTAATCCGACAAATATTTTTTTTCCCTCAGACCCAATGATTTAAAAAACAAACAGAGAAACTGAGCAAAATGCACAGTACACTGGTTTGTAAAGCAAATATGAGGGTAAAAAAAAAAAGCTGAAATATCTATTATGAAATGTAATAAGTCTTTATAGAATACATGCACTATTATGCTCTTTTCTTTTATCACATAACTTGAAAAAGAATTCTTCCTCCAGGCACCAAACTCATGTAAAAAATGTATCGAATGTCAACAAACTATGCAGTAAGTATAATTGAAACTACTTGAAAGATAATAAAATCTATAGGTGTGATCTATGGCTGTGGTATGGTGCAGTGGTTGTGGTCAGGACCTAGAGTTTTCAGTATACAGCCTACAGCCTTCACCCATGCACCCTGCCACAACCACCACAACATATCAGACCCATAGTAGATTATAACGTCAGTACTTATAACTTCGGTCTTCAGTACACTCTGGCCACAACTCCAAAACATATCACACCCATACATCACACCCATGTTTGATTCTATGGGTGTGATCTATGGGTGTGATATGCTGCGGTGTTTGCAGCCAGGGCCTAGAGTCTCTAGGCCCTGGCTGCAAACACCGCAGCATATCACACTCATAGATCACACTCATAGAATCAAACATTTTTAACTATGATCACACCCATAGAATCAAACATTTTTAACTAGGCGTCATGGCATTTTTTATGTCCGCGGACATCTTGGGTGTTCTCAGAACAGTTTCAACTTGCCTGCAAACAATACGGACAGGTATACTGTCCTTAGGACACCCCCGATTTCGTTTCACTGTGAACATCCCGAACACTGTGTCTATTCTTAGAACAGTTCAGCTTGCCTATGAACAGCATGGACAGGTATAGCGTCCTTAGAACATCCCCATATCGGACGATTGCGGACATCAAGGACAGCTTCGATCTTGGGTACACTCTGGCCACAACTCCAAAACATATCACACCCATACATCACACCCATGTTTGATTCTATGGGTGTGATCTATGGGTGTGATATACTGCGGTGGTTGCAGCCAGGGCCTAGAGTCTGGAGTGCATGGCCTACGGCTTCAAATTGGGCTGGAATTAATTATTGCCTCTCAACAGAGAACTACATTACCCGATGGGTTATTACAACCTTACAAGGAATGGGAATGGGAAGATTTTTTTGTTTCTCAGCATTGTGAGGTTGGCACATCAATTTAATTGGGGAGATGACTTACAAACCTGAGAGGCGAGCTACAAATTTCATATCAACTGTTAAATCCTTTGGACACAACGACATTTGATTAAATAAAACAAGTATTGCTAAGAAGAGGTGGGCCGAACATCAAGTTAAACCCGGAAGAAACACCTGTTGAATTGGGGGCCCAAGTACAAAATACTATGGCTAGCTATACTAATTTCCCTGCTGTTACCTCCTCCCATGTGACAAGGGGATGGCAGCTGCTACCTGATTACGACCCTGGGGCTGGCTATATGAGGGAGAATCACATGGGGGAGACAACCTCTGGGGAAATGTCATGGCTTCATCGGGTGATAAATGGTATTCCCATTTTCCCTTGAAGATAACCCTCACATATCTAATAGACTCATGCCTATTGTCATAAATATACTTATCCTCCTATGAGGAATCGGGCAATCCATTCCCCAAGACCCATAGGCCAAACTTCCAAATTTGGTCTGTCTTGTGAAACCTGTAAAACCATGTTCTCCAGTTCCTATATAAATCATTCAAGATTGACCTACCATTAAAAACCATTGAGGATGTTTATTCAAGTTTCTTGAGCCAATTATCACATTTATTTTTCCCAAAATAACCAAAATACTGGGAGGAGGAGGGATCTAGCAATGCAGCGTGAAAGGGACCACAAGTCCAGCGAGCGAGCATGCTAGTTGTTTCTCACATACACCTGTGGCCAGTAAATTTAAAGGGCAGTAGCAGAAAGGTGTGCCCTGCTGCTGGTGGGAAAGTGATGCACCTATTTGTGATAATCAAGAAAATCGAGACACTGCAAGGCTATGACCGGCATGGTGGAGCTAGGCAGCTCACAGACAAAGAAGGAAGAAGCTGCTGTACAAGAAGAACACAGTACAGGAATGCCAGAAGCTGGTGAGAGGTGACCAAATTCGCTGCTTCACTTATAGGTTCCTGGAACAAAGCAGATGTGCCACATGGAAGCCGGGAGAGGCAGTACAAACAAGAGGAAGCAGTTGCAAGAAGGAACCAGGTGGGAAACCTACACCGACCGACCGTGGGAGATTACAGGAATGCCAACAAGAGCAAGTGAGTCCAACCAGAAACAGCAGGGACACTATCGCATATTGGTGACCATGCCATATGCAAGTAATTGTAAATAAAACAACAGAGAAAGAAAGAGCAAAATTACAGGTTTAAAGGGGGACATTGAATTATGTGGAAAAACATATATGGGAAAACCAAATAGGATAATATATCAAGGAGATACATTATCAAAAAATATGGGAGAGGGCAGAGACCCTGTTTGAACAGAAGTACTGGCAGGAGACTATACCAGGCAATAACAAGTGTGTGAATACAAGAATAGCTCACAGGACAGTATACCAGGCAATTATGAGTGTTTGATTACAAGGCCCTGTCTGGAGAGAATACCAGGCAGTTACAACTAATGTATACCAGTTAAAGAGGTCCTGAGAAGAAACATCAGGACTAGGAAAATGATTGTGTTAATCAGAAATAAAGAATGTACTGAGAAGAAACATCAGGTTTAGGACAATATTGTGTTATCAGAAACAAAGATCATATCAAATATCAGGACTAGGTAAAGGGATTGTATTAACCAGTAGAGAAGGAGCAAAACCCTGCTCCAGGTGTCCTGAACGAGACACAATTACAAAGCCAGCCAGTGTCAGAGTTGTTGTTGGCCAAAAAAGGAACAAGGAACTGTTTCTTGTGAAAAATCAGAGAGTAACGAGGAATACAGGAGAAAAGAAACACCCTCTGGAGCAAGCACCCTTATCCTTGGAGGCCTTTTGTGTTGTAGCTATTTTATCTTCCTTTTTGAACACTTTTCTAAACCATCCAATGTTAAAGAAAGTTCCATCTTCACCGTAGTATTTAGTTTGTAGTGTGAGGGTCAGAATAGAACTTTGGACACAGGACATTTTTGCTTTGGACATTCTTACACAGATACTTAGCTTTGGTTTAAGCAGGGAAATGCCTCTTAAGTTATTTCAATAAAAGTCTTTAAACAAAATAATGGCTAACTTGTATCTGAGTTTCATTCCTGACTCGTCACACTTGCTAGTGCCATTTCTATATGAAACAAGCATTTGTAAACATAGTTATTCTGAACCATGAAAGTAAATGTTATCCACAATTGATGACAATTGGAATAGTAGTTTGATTGCTACCTCTGTTTAGCAGTTCACTCCAGTTGTGTTCTTAAATTTAAATGGACCTGAGACTTTTGCCTATGATTGACTTAACAGAGCTGCATTTCTTTGTTTCTAATTTAAAGGAGATTATGTGGATAGCTGATCTGATATCTGCAGAGTTATACTAAGACGCAACCGTGTCTCCGAGTGGGTTCTGGCTATGTGTTATAGATGGTTAACTCCCTTAAAGAGTTTATTTGAAAAGTTTTCTTTCCCTTTGTTATTTATGTTGAAGTTCATTATCTAACATATATTTGTATTCTTTAAAATTCTCATTTGTTATACTGCTTTCACTTGCTTTGACTGAAGCTTCAAATGTGTCATGGTCCACAATTCTTCCTTTTTTCTTCAAGGTTTGAATAATTGTAGGAGGGCAATGTAATACAAATCTCTATCTTGTGTAGATTTAAAGAATCATTTCACATGGTTAATTAGACTGAGTTTTGAAAATCTTACTAGACTTCCTTCACAATTTAATACTGAATATTTTAAATTGCTTTGTTTGGCATGACATTATTTTTGTATGTGTAGTTTTATGCTATATCATACAAACACATGGTTCCACAGCAGTACTTCTGTTTGGATAGCATGTGTCAATCTGATTTTTTTTTTAGAATGTCTTGACTGTTAGAAATTATTTAGGTTGTTTTAGATTGCCCATATAAAGCTATACCTGATAGAGGATCTGCAACTCCATATGACCTGTGTTCCCTATGTGACAGCATTTTGATACCAAAGATGTACAATTTTTGTGAAAGAGTGTTATCAGATCAGATGTCATTGCAGAGGATTTTGTGGATATATATGCATATATATTTGCCTGCGCAGGATCTCCCTCTACAACCGAGCACTTCTCCCCTCCACAACGCAGGAGCAACACTACAGATGCCCAAGGTGCTGCGATGCACCGTGAAAATTCTGCAATACCTCATCATTCAGAAATGCTGCCACCATACATTCAGCTGCCTTGCTGGCCTGCTCAGTTGTGCCGAGCCAGGCCCCCACAGCTGAGCATCGTGATTGGCCGCAACCTGTATTTTGCCTACCTACCAAGATCACCGGCAGGTGGAGCAGGACTCTTGTGGCCGGCCTCACTTCCCCACCCACGATCCATGGATAACATGAGTGTGTGATCCGACTCGTGATTGCGGTCACTGCTGTTATACCTCATTCAGCAGACAATCTTCGCTCTACCCTGAACGAGCAATGGATGTAAGCACAGTTACCTGCTGTTGCAATCAGTATGCTAATTTTCTATGACATTGCTGCTCTGACCAGCTCATGCACTGCCTTTGTTCGAACAATGATCTCAGTGGGCCATTCATACACTTCACTCACCCCATTCATTTTGTGCAACCTCATGCTACTTAGACACTGCCGGTATCCAAACTGCTATACTTACGGATCTTGCCAGTTCATGACTTTCAGACTTGCACTGTGTCTGATCTACATTTGTAACTCACCAAACTGACTGCTCAGCCATGCACTGTAGCCTTGCCTGTACTGTATCAAGTCTCCAAACCACTTAACTTGCCTGCTCAGCCTCGGCCTGCAGCATCACCTGTACTGTTTTACATCTCCAAACCACTTAACTTGGCTGCTCAGCCTCGCACTGCATATGGTTCCAATCTGTATCTCACCCCCATGACCTTTACAGCCTCATGTTGCATTTATGCTGCTTTATGTCCGTATCTCATTTGCTATGACCCAACAGCCTTGTGCTGTACCTTTTCTGTATTATGTCTGCAACCCACCCACTTTGCCTATTGTACCCCTGAATTAGCACCCCGTACCATGAAGTGTGGCTTTACTAGTTTTTGTAGGTACCACTATTTTGTCCCGTATATGTATCTGTAATCCTGAAGTAGCCCCCCATACCATGAGGTGTGGCTTTACCAGTTTGTGTACCTACCCCTATTTTGTTCACCTGTGTGCACTAATTCTCTAATTCTTGTATACCATGCGCACCTGTACTCTGGCAGTAGCCCTCAGTACCATGTGGTGCGACTCTGCCAGACTTTGCTTTTTTCAAGGTCCACGTGTTGTAACCCTTATGTGTAGTCACACACTTGTAGAATGCCACTCTGCACTTACTGTAACTAGCACCTAGATGCCTGAGGGCTTTGTGCACTGCTATAAATGCAAAAATTAATACAATGCATTTAAAAAAAATATATATTTATATATATATTCAGTGAAAAAACTTTGTTAAAATGACGTTATGGTTCAGTTGCACAAATGAAAACCTAACAAACTCAGTGGAAAATGTTTCTTAAAGTGTTATTATGGTTACAAGTAAAATCGAAAAAAAAACAGAAATTTTGCATTTGAGGTTAATGTAAGCAACTATAACTCGTACCACCACCACACACCAAGACTAACACCCATGACATCAAAGATGACATGACAATTATCAAGTTCTTACAAAGCGTTCTGTTTATAATGGTGGTAACAAGATGTTACGGGTAATTGGGAGATTGGGAGATCTATACCAAACTCGTTTGGAAAGAGTTGAGGGCACCAGGAACATTTAGCTACCATGCCAAACTCCTCCATGTCCATATATTTGAAAAGCAGGAATCCTTAGGTCCATGCTCGTACGCCCCAAATGGAGAATAAGTGGGTGTGTGTTGAATCCCTACAATGTTGGCGCTTGACTTATAGATTGCCTATTATAGTAGCATGTTCTGTGGAGTCCTATAATGAGGACGAAGAAAAAGTCAAATTGTTGTATATTAGTATTAGTGTTGTAAATTAGTGCAATTAGGTATTTTATTATCACTGTGGGTGCCGACACAAGTTTCAACCATTCGAGATGTTTATCAAGGCTGTTATTCTCATCCTTCAGACATTGTTTGCTTACAAATTGATAGTTTATCGTATCAAAACACACACGACATGACATGACAGACAGGCAGAGTGATTAGGTGAGTGGTGCATGTGGTGACATGTGCATACATTTCAAAAGAGTGAAGGGTTGGGATGTGATATCAATCAATCATAAGTACATGTTTAGTTTGTCCATTGTCAATATGTCATAATGTTGTTGCAGATTTATGGGGTTAATTGGTGCCTGGTAGCATGGAATGTTACATAGTGAAATAGTAAAGCATGAGAGACAGCATCATAGGAGAAGGAAAAGAGCAGAAGAATGTGTTAGTAGGTAGTTGGTTGTATAATGGAATGTGAATATAAAAATCTCGATTGAAGATTGGTAATGATTGTGAGCTTACCAATTGTGATATATTTATTGTGTATATTGTTGTTTGGCGTCTAGCCAAAGAACACTGGGTGCACTGAGTAGTGCTTCTATAAAGAGAGAGATTTATAGGTTATAATGGAGTGTGTGGACCTCTTGATCAAGTTAGTTACCAGTGGTTATTGTCAATATTCTATGCCTTGAGTTGGCTGTCCCGCTGGGTTTTAGGAGAACACCAATAGCAAACAACAATGGGAATGGTTGCCTGGTGGGTAAGTGGTGGAAACAGGTCGGTTCCTATGTTTGTAAAACATTGACATATTTTCCCCCCTGTGGGTTAAATGATGGTGCTTGCATATAGTATACATTGGAGTGTGTAGTCCTCTCGACCAAGGTATTTGTCAGTGGTTAATGTCAATAATCTATGCCTTGAGTTGGCTGTCCCTCTGGGTTTTAGGAGAACAAAAATAGCAAACAGCAATGGGAATGGTTGCCTGGTGGGTTAGTGGTGGTGATAGGCCAGTCCCTATGCCTCTAAAATATTGACAGGTACTCATATTTGCTCCCTGTGGGTAAATTGATGGTGCTTGCATATAGTGGTCCTGCATCAGTGGGGAGCCTGTGGATCATTCATTGCTGATGAATGACTAACAAAATTGCATGAGGGTGAGACCTACTAGTGGATAGTTTGCATGGTTAATCATATTTAGAGGATGTGTAGCATACAGATGGAAGAGAGGCCTGTGCAAAATCCTAATGGGGCACTGCACCATGTGCTACTAGAGTTGCACTGGGTTGGAGTATTGTGGTTAAGAACTGATAAAGTTACCAGTACTTTCAGTCTCGATATGCACTTGCAGATTTCCCTGCTTATTAATTAATAGAATATAGGTGTTGTGTCTGGCTTTACCGTCGGCAGGTTGTGCACCATCCGTAGGTCCGGTCTTAGGCGTGCTGCTGGAGTACATATGCATTTATCGTAGTGCAATAACCCATGGTTATGAGATTCCAAAGGTTGAATGGGTCGGACAATGTGTGTTTAAAACATCTATGATCAGTTGTCACAATTTTAACCATTAACATGCCTGTTTATTATATGCCAGACTAACTGTCCATTCATTGATTTAAAAGGCTATTGCTCACTAAGTGTTCTGCTATCTAGTGTTTTGCCTAGTACCAGCAGCACAATATGAAAAAAGTACTGCTACTTATAGACTGAAGTTACTAGACATTGGGTAGCTGGGGTGTATTTACACAAGAGACTAAGGCCAAGTGTATGCGATAATCGTATCTATTCACTCATGCAGTATACATTAGGTTTGTCACGCATATTGGAACACTCTTTCTACCGCTCGTCGGGGAAAAATTTATATATCACGATAGCAGTTAAACCCCCAGACAGCCCACTTACCTTAACGGCTTAGTTGCCGTGATGTATATCTGGTCCTCAGTCGGCCGGTTGCTTGCTCCAACCTGCACCGATATACTGGGGCAATATATTTCGTAATGGATGATTCCATTAGTGAATGTTATGGACCTGGGATTGGCCCATGGTATAGGTTCCCTGATTCGCTCATGGAGTCACATGGTTGGGAGTGAGGGTGTGTTTCCTTTTATGTTTGAACAATAAAATCCAACACGGTTATATATTAACCCATTATTAGGCTGAATGAACTGCCTATTGAAACAGGGCATTTTGCATGCCCCTTGAATGTGACCTGTAATGTCCTAGGGACACTGGGAAGCTATCGGCCAAAAAAGTGTTAGGAATCTGGTGGAAACCCGTCTGCAGCAATGGAAGTGTTACAACCATACTCGTAATCACATGCAATGTTATTAACTCTTCTTCCCTCCTAAAGTGCAAAATAATGTCTTCTTGCACTACAATTACTTTGCCATTATTACACATACCCACTAATTTACTTCTTTCCCGGTTGCAGTGAAGAACAGCCTCCTGAAAGACAACAACCTCTCTCCTAGGAGACAACTACCTGAAGAAAACTACTCTTCACATCCTACAAAATAAGTGCACTAGTGTAGCATTCTTTCTGTTACTGATACAGTACAGTGTAGCCAGATACTAGCCTACTAAATTCTTTCCAAACCAACAGCATTTACTTCACTCTTACTCATTGCACCTCAGTAGGTACAATCTTTGTATTGTCATCTGAACACCGGTATAACAACACCCACTATTATGGTAAAACATTGCAATGTCCTTACTTATTCATGGACAGTACACTATCTTACACACTAACTCAAGCCCTTCACACATCTACACACACAGCTACTCTTCCAACCTTCCCACCCAGATCTAACAGCCCATTGCACAATCACACAGCTCTCTATTTCTGTCTGCCCTCATATTCACACAAATGCATTTCAGAATGTTCAAACCCACACTTTCCTTTGATCTCCAACAGACAGAACAGAATGCCTACTAAAAAGCAACTCTGTAGAATACAGTGAAAAAATAGTCCAGATAAAACTAAAAGCATGGAAAATACTCATCCACCTCTATCAGAATGTATAGCAAATGTTCAGAAAAACTGCTAATAAAGTCAGTCAACAAAACTGAACCAGCTACCAGTAAAAAACTAGGGCTCCTCTTCCAAAAAGTAAAAATAAAAACAAATGTATAAAGAAGAATAAAAGTACTAACAGTGCTAGCACTAAATCCACAGTTAAGCATTCCTAAAAAAATTATTCCTAAAAAATAATTTTACATAAAATGTTCCACTGTAGAGTACTTCAAAATCTTATAAAAACACCAGAAAAGTCCCGCTCAAAATGACTGCAGAAGACTCGTTTTGGAAGCTCTCATTGACAGCACAATGCTCCTCAAAAGAAAATTGTTGATATTAATTTTAACCAGAATAAAACCTTTAACAAAATGAATCGGTAAACTACAAAAAGTACTTGTAAACATGTGCAATGTCAACATAGATACCTTTGCAAACTTGTGCAGGTGAATGGATTCACACAAGCAGCACAGAACCATATTACAACGAAGAGGCATACAAACAAGAGCAGAAAAACCCAATTGCCATATATTAGTGGACGAGGTTCTGAAATGGTAGACAGCACCTTTATGGCGCAAGAAACCCTCATTGAAAAAATGCCCCCAACAAACTTACAATCAACTCTTCATTCCACCGAACCATCCGTCCAGTCTGCAAATGGCCCTGCACTTCAATGTGTAACATACAGAAACAATCCTTCAAATATTTACACCAATTCCTCAATCACCATGTGAAACTAAAAGAAAACATTAGAATAAAAACTTAGCAAACCATAGATTCCTGTCCAGTGTGCACTTACACTGGACTACGAGGACATTAATTTGCATGCAGTTCAGGTCCTGCTTGAAAAAGTACCTTCCACCACATCAAAATGTTTGCAACGCACCATTTCACTATACAGAATTTTCTCCAGAGACTGTACTATACAAAAAGTCCTGCTTTAGAACTGCACGATTTTAATAACATGTTCCTACATGGCACAGCCGACGAACTCCTTCAACAAATAGACCACATCCAAAGTAAATATTTTGGAAGAAAAGATCACTTAGAAAATGCAGCAACTTTAGAGAAGAGTAGTGAAAAGCTTACAAATACCAATTGTCTAATAAAAATGTACAAAAAAGAAATAGCAAAGTTTAAAAGCACATCTGCTGAAATACTAAACCAAGTATGTGTGTGTTGTTGCAGAATGTTTTTATAAAAAGAGCACCACAACTGTAGATCTAAGTTACAAAATAGATGACAATGAGTAATCCCAATTGTTCCAATTAGCTCTATATATTATAACAGAAAACAAATACAAAATAACTAACCCCTCAATATTTTGCACATATTGCAATACGAAGCTTGATAATAACCAAATGCCTTCATGGGCTATCACTAATAATTTGGAAATATTCCCACTTCTAAAACCTCTCCAACAGCTTAATTTGTATGAGAGCATTATAATCCAAACAGTACACCCTTTTTAAGCTATAATACGCCTTCAACCCAAAAGAGCCAAATTGCCTCTTTCTGAATTACTAAAATGCATTTGTGGAAAAGTAGTGTATTTGCCATTAAATCTTGAAGAAAATGTAGAAATTGTAGGAGTGTAATGGCCAATAGATCAATCTTTGATTATCCTAGTGAATGGTGTACCTACAAAAGACAAAATAATTTAGCAACAACTAGTAGAATTAAACAAAGTTAGAAAAGCCCTACAATATCTTAAAGCGAACAATGAGTACTACAAAGATATAAACAGTGAACAAAACCTCAGGGAAACCACCAAAATATTAGGATTCCTCACCAACTGGCCAATTTGAACTTGTAGCTCCTATTACGGCATCCAATGTTTTAGACCAGTATACAATTCACCCACTAACTCCAAAGAAACCATAGACAATGCACTCGAAACATATCAAATGCATCAAGCCAAATGATCTTCAATCAGTATATGGGAAAAAGTGAAGAAGCACCATCCATTTGTCTACTCTTTCATACATCTAAAGGGGGAAGATATGATGAAAGATGCGCACAAATAACCACATCAGAATACCGCTCTTTACAATTGTATTCTGAAGATCCAAGATTGAGCAAAATAATGAAAACATATTCCACCTCCTGTTTGAAAGTGAACTAGCAACTCTATGTTACGGAGTTGCACACACATTGAAAACCGGTTCTAATTTTTAAAACATATCTGCTAGCCAACTACTTCAAAAGATAAAAGATAAACATGAAGTTTTGCAGTCAAGTATCACAAATCTCTTGGCAAACATGCGTGGTACAAAAGAATACTGGTTCCGATGTCACGCTGGTGTACGGTGTATGCTAAAGAACCTTTGCCCACCTACAATGTTTGTCACTTTAATTTGTGCAGAATATGCATGGGAGGACTTGCACGATCCTACGCATAGCAAACAAAAACAAAGAAGCGATAGACATAAAAACACCAGGAAACCTCTGCTCTCTTGACCATGTAAATGTATCAAGATACTTTTACTACCACTTTATTGCCATGCTGCACTTAATCTGAAATAAAAATATTCCTCCTGTCGGAGAAGTGGATCACTTCCTTTGAAGAAAAGAATATCAATCCAGAGGAGCACCACACATCCACATGCATTTGTGGGTAAAATATGCTCCAAAATTTGGTCATGACAGTGATGCCATTGTTTTGCAGTGTATTTACAAATATGTAACCTGCAACATCCCTTCAGAAACCACACAAAGTGAGCTTCATACACAAATGTTAGGCTTTCAAAAACTTAATGTGGCAAATACTGCAGACGCAGATATAAAACAAAGGTAAATACTGTTCCAAATGCTGCTTTGGTTTCCCTAGACCAGTTTCAGCAAAAGGACAAGTAAACAGCTTAATGTCTTCTGTTAGACACACTGTGTAAGACAAATCACCTAAAAACACACATTACATTAAAAAAAAACAAAGCTTCAAAGTACACATTGATTACTATGCAGTAATTGTCCTCTTGTTGAATGAAAACATAGATATTCAATATATTTCAGACAATTCTACTGCTGTTGCAAGATATGTCACAGTCTACCTAACCAAACCTGAGAAAACCCAGCTAAAAGACCTCTGGGATGACAAATTATCTGACAAAACACACACAAATTGTACAGCTTTGGCAGAAAAATGCTCTCCCATAGAGAATGTGGATGCTATGAAGCTGCAGACTGTTTAACAGGCACAGCCACATATGTCAAATCTTAAAACATAGGGGGTCATTACGAGTCGGGCGGTAGGGTATACCGGGCACCGGTAAGGAGACCGGTAATCCCCTACTGCCCGATTCTGAGGTCCCCTAACGGGAACAGCAATGGACGTGTGGTCGGACCACATGTCCCTTACGGGTCCTGTCAGGGGACCAGGCCGCTAATTACGGGCCTGCCATTAGAAGGCCCGTAAATAGCACCTTCCCCATTCCCTTTGAGCCCTATGGGGCTCAAATGGGAATGGGGAATGGTTGGTGCAATGGGGACTTACCAGTCCCGTCAGGGTTGTACTAGACCGGTAAGTCCCCATTGAATTACACCGGACTCGGTCCCATTATTGGTGGCAGTCATGGTGCAAATAGTGCCATGACTACGACCAATCTCCGAATGAGGCCCATAGTCTGGCTAAGCCTTGGTCCAGCTGCATCCAGAAGAAGAGTGCTGAAATCGTATTAAGACATAGAAACAATAGCCAAAAAGTATCCCGACATCCAGGACATTTTGAAAAACAATGCATTACAAACATACTACCCACACAGAAGTACTGATTTGGATAAACATGTACCCATACCACATAGCCCAACATTTCTCCTACATGAATAAAGTTTAACCAGATGAAAGAAAGTGGGAAATACATGGTCTCAACTTGTGAAAGGAGCCTTGTGAAACTTACCAAACCCAGCCTAAATAATCATATGAAGTTATCATATAAAACTCCTCAACATAGAGAACCTTACTACATGTCCATATTGCAACTTTTTAAACCATGGAGAAAAGAAGATTTATTAAGCACCCATGACTCATTTGAAGCTGCATTCAATGCAAATGAATGAAGTATAACAAATGTCAATTTCAAGGAATGCAAAATATGTTAGACAATAAACGCCTACAAGAGGAAGAAGTTCAAGCAAAACTAAATGAAGACACTCCTGAGGGCAGTCAACCTTCTGATACAGGAAGCAAAGAACCACTTGGAGAGCCACTCATAGTAAATGAAGCAGAATTAGCCATGACTGAAGTAGAAAACACCATGTACCAATATGACCAATCAGAAGAAAACTGCTGAAATCGCAACTAAATGATAAGTAACTTAGCATGTTCCTAGAAGTCACTAAAGAAATTGAACATGGTATACCTGTCACAATTATAAAACTGTATTCCTCTATGTGAGTGGTAAAGCTGGTTGGTTTAGGCAAAACATTCTTAATACAAATCATCAGCAAATTCCTATAAAAGGTAACAAACAACAACCTTTCAGCTGTTGTAACAGCCCCCACAGGTTTAACTGCCTACAACATAGTAGGTGTTACTTTACACCGACTACTGCTCCTTCCAGTAGAACACCAAAACAAATAAGAATACTACAAACTATCAACAGAAGCTGCTACTGAAGTAAGCAAAAAATGAAAAGATGAGCTGAGCATGGTCTGCAACCATGGCTTTAATTCACCTCAGATTTCAAGAACTCCTTAAATGGACTATGAAGAACTCTTTGGAGGAAAACACATCATTGTGTTTGGAGATCACCTACAATTAACACAAGTGAAAGGTGAACTTATTTTTAAAACCCTACGACACAAACAATGCCATAATACACTGGGCAGCATAGGAAATATACATCCTTGGCAACATTTCCAATACAGAGAACTAACTCAAAACATGTTTCAGTCTGCAGACCTGACCTATGCTAACATTTAAAAAAAACATTAGGACTGGTCTTCTTTCTAAAGATGCACAATCTATCTTAAATAGAAGACTCATCCATGAGCTATATGGGCATGACACATCTGCTGCTGACGTCATGGAACAATTAACACAAAAACATGTAAAATATACATCCTTAATGCCAACCCTAGCATGCTGTACACAATTCAATGAGACAATGTTAAAAGAAGAAATGAAACCAACAGTGCATATTGGCTCCACAGACAAACTGGAAGTGCACGGCATGACACTCACTATGTGTCAAGAAACAACCGTATGACTAAATAGCACAGAAAAATGTATCTCTGGAGAAAATGTTAACATTGTGTTTAAACTGCAGAGTAATTCTTAAACATAACCTTGGCATGGAGCAAGGTTTAGTCAATGGAGCAATTGGTACAGTTGTTGGCTTCCAGACAAATCCACATGACAACAACATTCAGTTTGTCAACATCCACTTTGACAAACTTTCAGAAATTAAAAGGATAGGATGCTCAAGAGCATGATTCCTTCTTTTCAAAGACATGTATGTACTCAGACAACAATTCTCTCTGTCTCTTGCGATTGCAGTCACTATTCACAAATCACAAGCTCTAACACTAGATCAGGCATTGGTTGACATTGGCAGCACAGTCTTTAAAAAAAGTATGAGTTATGTAGCACTGTCATGTCTAGAAACACTCGAAGGACTGTTTCTATTCAATGTTGAGGCAAACAAAGACAAAGCGGACACTCCTTAAATTGTACAGTACAACAGTCCACCTGCACTCTACACAACCGATCTCGATATGTCCTGTTCCTGAAAAAGGTAAACTTTTTAAAAGAAAAGTAATGCAAAGAGAACTTATACAAGATCTCCCAATAGTACCATCAAAGAAACTAAAAACAACTGCTACTCCATCAAGTAGTACAACCACAGAACTATGTAGTACAAACGCAAGTACACATCAATCAAACAAAGAGAAATATCTCTTCAAACAGAGGGAAGTACCGGTAAAATACTGCTTATTCACAACACTCAGTGTCTCTGGACTTTATAATTGTGATACACATTGTTTTTGTGCAAATTTTGGTGATTTTCATCTGGCTAGGCCCCCAAATTCCCAGAAGGCATTGATTCAAAGTTTGCGTGCAACAGCGCACCATCCGGAAGTACTGGTGAAGCACTGCTTAGCTGCTTCACTCTGTGTCCCTGGACTTTATAAGTGTGTTATGCTCCAGTGTTCATTTAGTTGCTTATAAAAATGGATTTTAAAGATTAGCATAATATATAGTACTCAACACTGTATTCACCACTGTATGTTTTAGTCTTGTGTTTTCACTAGATACACATTGTTTTTGTGCTAAATTTCATGATTTTCATCTGGCTCTGCCCCCTAATTCTCAGAAGGCATTTATTCAACGTTCACAAGCTTCAGCGTGCCGCACCAGCGAGAAGTACCGGTGAAGTACCACTTAGCCACTTGGCTGAGAGGCTAGCAAACAACGATTACTTCATACATCTGTTCATAGATTCCATCAAGTATATCAGGCAAGTTCTGAGCCAGGTACTCAAACTAAATAACTTGTGGGAGCCCCCTTTCACTGTCAATGATGTCTTAACCTCTTTACTCCCTCAAATCTAATATGCCATCTTGCATTATGATATGATATGATATGATATGGCATTTGTAACGCGCCTATACACAAGTGTTTCAAGGCGCGACGAGGCAGGGAGGGGGGAAACAAGGGGAAGACAGACAACGATCCTACTAGGCCAGGTGTCATTCAGATTGCGCAAGTGCAGGGGTAGGGGGAAGGGAAAAGTGCAAGGGGAAGGTGGGAAGTACAGTACAAGTAAGTAGAATAAAATAAGTAAATAAATAGGGCCAGCTGGTGGCAAGTGCAAAGTAAGTGCAGACAAGTGCTGGGAAGGGGGGGCTGTAGGGATACAGAGAAAGTCCCGCAGTGCAGAGTTTGCCAGGGAGGCAGTGCAAGTGGAGAGTGGCTGGGCCCAGGACCGAGATCGGTGAAAGTGGCCCAGTTGCAGATTCAGTGCAGTTTCAGTGAAGGATTTAGCAGGGGAGAGAAAGCAGAGGCAAAAGGGAAGGTTTTGAGGTGCTTCCGGAACCGGAGATGGTTCTCCTCAAGTTTCAGGAAGGCAGGAAGGCTGTTCCAGAGGGAAGCCCCTGCCGTGGAGAGAGATCTACCCCCACCTCGTTGCTTCGAGAAGCGGCTAACCCTGAGGGAGTTGGAGACGGATGAGCGAAGGGCTCGGGAAGGATGATATTTAGGAAGAGAGAGTTGAAGGTATTTAGGCCCCAGGCCCCAGAAGGCCTTGTGGACAATGCAGAGGGTTTTGAACTTAATCCTCGCAGCCACTGGGACAACTAAAGTTACAAAGCAACTCAGAGGTACGCCTCAAAGGCAAATATTCACCCCAAAGTTCACCAAGTTGAACATGGCGGCTGCAAATGCGCCTGTGTAACGTAAAAAAGGTTGTTGCCACTGACATCAGACAATACTGTCATTTAGGCCTAGATCACTCGCATTCAGAGGATTCCAAACCTCTTTCTCTTCAATCACCTTCCATCGACTTGTTGTCAGAAAATGAACAAAATAAGCTTAGCTTGAACACTGATTCCCTTGTAGTAGCAGAATTTGCAGGGACTCCAATCCCTCCACCTGTAGATTTATTTTCCAATGGTCAATGTCTGAGCCAGGTAGCACTACCAAAAACAACTGAATCCAACAGTGATACAGTAAGCATCATAGACTTAGAAACGCAGGAAAAGTATACACCGGCCCCAAACCCAACCACGGGCATCACAACTTTAGATGTGCAAAATGTGGGTGACTGCTCAAATCATGAACCGTTTAATATCCCAGGATCATCATCGACTGATTTTGGTGCATCAATAAATTAGAATGGGACCAATGTGGGAGTAGACACAGATTGCACCCCATTAGAAATGAATAACAATTCTCAAATAAGAAAATTCAATAGGTTGTCCCAATCAATGGTCATGTTTGATCATTCCATCCAGAACTCTTCTATGTTGTCATTATCATACACACATATGACACCACGTAATCCAAACAATTGAAGTAGAAACTCCAAATCTGTATTAAACATACAAAAAATGACAGTTGCCTCACTGTTGATGGATATAACTATCAAAGACGAATGCAGCCTTAATCTCTTTATCAAGATTATTTCTAACCTTACAAGCAAAGTTAGATCATCAATCAGCGCTTATCAACCAATTGGTGCAACGTGACTTAATACATATGAGAATTTTGCAGGATAAAATTAATAAAGAACTGATGGCAGATTTATGTCTAGAAGAGGACCTCGGCCATGCACCAACTGCGATGCAGGAAAATATTAACTCCGATCATTTTAATGCTATAAGTCAAATTATTAGAGCAGTGCCTTTGTTTGAGCAGATCATTAAGCCCATAGAGTCTGAAAATGATAAACAAACTGAAATGATAGCCCATTATGCATCTGCAGGTCTAACCTCTTTGGGACAAACGAACAAGCAGAAACAAACCTACATCATATTCTCCATGAGTATCAAAAGCAAATCAAAACAGTCTCAAAAACAGAGTTACAAGGATAAAAAATAGACTAAAAACATGAGCCAAAACTATTTGACCCAAAGCTCAAGTTCCAAGCAGTTTTTCAAAGTTATCAAACTACCAAAGACAGGAACTGTGAAAGCCTTGGCTGAAATTGTTAAAAAACATTAAAAGATATCGACCACAATAAAGGGGCCCATGTCAACAGAGCCTATTTCAATAATACCTTTGCTCCTCTAGACAACCTTATCGAAATTGTAGAAAAACAGCAAAAAATGTATTATCAAAGAACCAATTAACGAAATTACAATAATACTGTCTGCTGCTGTTGACGTGACAGATTTAGCAGTGTGATCTCTAGTTGCCCTGGAAAGCCTGAATACAAAAATCAAGCACATTGAAATAGAAAAGATAGTAGACCCCTAACAGACCTCAAAACAAAAAGAGACCTCACTATCAATAGATAAGAAATAGTCTCATCATGTCTTCCTAAAACCAGTTATTGTGAACAAGAGAGGTTCCCAGACATTTTGGATTAAAAAGTCCTTCATGACGTAGAGCAAAGTCCAATTATTGATTTGACTTCAGTACAGAAACAGCCTTATACCCACAACAAAAGTCAATGCCCAAGTAAACTCCAATTAATGAATTATCATCAGCTGATTATCACATGTCGCCCTGCCCCTTATCCTGAATATGATTTGAATAGAAGTAGTATACTTTCTATTTTTGGGGATGAACCAAGTCTGGAAGATATTATATCTACTGACATTCAAAAGGTTGAGTTTCTTGATGAAACAGATTTAACAACTGCTAGACACTGGATACAATCAGGATTTATCCTAAATTCCATCTGGAAGGCGAGAGCTGATGTACATGCATTGGACTTTGTAATACTGAATGACAAAATGTTCACTACGTCAAAAACTAATAAAAAGATTCAAGATACTGAACCACCATCTCACTTTAAGATGGCAGTTGAACAAGGGCAGGTGGCAAGTGGTGACTCAAAAAATCAATGGAGATCCTGTTGTTGTGGCGTCATGCAGACATAACAATGCCATGATAAATCAATCCATCAAATCTGTTTGGCGAGTTGGATAACTCAAGGGTTTTCCCATTTGTCAGATAACTTTAATTACTATTTAAGCATGGCAGGCACAGTAGCCGTCCAGGAGATATGGCCACTAGAAACCCCGATGTGGAATGACCATCAGATTGCCTTACATCCGGCTAAAAGAGCTTCTAAAGGAAGGCCCACATCAGGCCTTTTAGTCACAGTAAAAATGAGTTTGGGCCTAACAGTAGTACCTTGGGTAACACCAAAATCAATATATCCAAGTAGTCAAAATACAGAGAATGACTAAGAAGGTCGCCCTGATTAATATATACTGCAACCCAATGGGAATAACTAGCAACAGATTCTTTCAAGATCTAGATAACATATTCAATCTGATAACCAAAGCCCAAGATATCACACACACCATAGCGGTTGGAGACCTGTTTTGCACTCCCTTATGGAGGCTGCTCCTAACAATCTGAACACACAACATTGGATTGCTTTTATGAAACAGAGCAATATGATGATGGCCAATGGGTTCCTGATTGGTGACATTCCACCAGGGGTGCACAAAAGTCAATTATTGACCATATATACGATAGTGGCTGTGTAGTTATGGTTAAGTTGCTGTTCCCATAGGAAGAGTACTTTTTGGCCGGCTTATAACTCTGCTCCCCTTGGACGATTTGGTGAAAATCCGTCCAGTAGTTGACCAAAAAGTGGGTCATAAAACATTAGTGATATCTGTGTTCGGTCCGTGGACACACTTTTCTGTTTGCTCCGCGGACAGTGTCCTGATTGGCTGATCAGCTTACGTCATGTCCGCAGACATGCGACGTGTTCGCTGATTGGACGGTGTGGAGCGTGAAGTGCATCAGATTTTCAGACAGCGCGGTGAAACTTGGTTCAAAATTTGTATTTAGTAGAGTGTGTTGTGTGTAGGAGTGTTTGGGGAGGGTGGGAGAGTATGAGATAGGTTGAAAGTTGTGTTTTTTCATGTGGTAGACGTTCTTGTTGTGTTCGATTTGTCTGCGGACATCACAGGTGTTCTGAAATGTTCTAAATAAACTGAATGGGGGTGTTCTGAGGACTCAATATGTGTCCGTTTTATTCGGAAGCAAGCTGAAACTGTTCTAAGAACACTTGCGGTGTCCTGAAATGTTCACAAATAAACAAAAAGGGGTGTCCTGAGGATGCTGTCTGTATTGTTCGTTGTGAAGTTGAAAGTGTTCTAAGAACTCTCGCAGTGTCCTGAAATGTTCGTAGTGGGTGTCCTGAAGACGCTGTCCATATTGTTCGATGGCAAGTTGAATGTGTTCTAAGAACACTCGCGGTGTCCTGAAATATTCGCAAATAAACAAAATGGGGGTGTTCTGAGGACGCTGTCCGTATTGTTCGTTGTGAAGTTGAAAGTGTTCTAAGAACTTTTGCATTGTCCTGAAATGTTCATAGGGGGTGTCCTGAAGACGCGCTCCGTATTGTTCGATGGCAAGTTGAATGTGTTCTAAGAACACTCGCGGTGTCCTGAAATGTTCGTAGGGGGTGTTCTGAAGACGCTGTCCGTATTGTTGGATAGCAAGTTGAATGTGTTCTAAGAACAGTCGTGGTGTCCTGAAAGGTTCATAGGGGGTGTTCTGATGAGGCTGTCCGTCCTGAGGATGCTGTCCGTATTGTTCTCTGGCAAGTTGAATGTGTTCTAAGAACACTCGCGGTGTCCTGAAATGTTTGCAAATAAACAAAATGGGGTGTCCTGAGGACGCTGTCCGTATTGTTCGTTGTGAAGTTGAAAGTGTTCTAAGAACTCTCGTGTTGTCCTGAAATGTTCAGAGGGGGTGTCCTGAAGATGCTGTCCGTATTGTTTGATGGCAAGTTGAATGTGTTCTAAGAACACTCCTGGTGTCCTGAAATGTTCGGAGGGGGTGTTCTGATGACGCTGTCCGTCCTGAGGACATTGTCCGTATTCGTCTCTGGCAAGTTGAATGTGTTCTAAGAACTCTCGCGGTGTCCTGAAATGTTCGTAAATAAACAAAATGGGGGTGTTCTGAGGACGCTGTCCATATTGTTCTCTGGCAAGTTGAATGTGTTCTAAGAACACTCACGGTGACCTGAAATGTACGCAAATAAACAAAATGGGGGTGTTCTGTGGACGCTGTCCGTAGTGTTCTTTGTCAAGTTAATTGTGTTCTAAGAACACTCGTGGTGTCCTGAAATGTTCACAAATAAACAAAATGATGGTGTTCTGAGGACGCTGTCTGTATTGTTCGATGGCAAGTTGAATGTGTTCTAAGGACACTCGTGGTGTCCTGAAATGTTCGTAGGGGGTGTCCTGAAGACACTGTCCGTATTGTTCGTTGTCAAGTTGAAAATGTTCTAAGAACTCTTGCGGTGTCCTAAAATGTTGGTAAATAAACAAAATGGGGGCGTTCTGAGGACGCTGTCCGTATTGTTCATTGTCAACTTGAAAGTGTTCTAAGAACTCTCGAAGTGTCGTGAATTTGTTGTCAAGTTGAAAGTGTTCTAAGAACTCTTGCGGTGTCCTGAAATGTTCATAAATAAACAAAATGGAGGTGTTCTGAGGACGCTGCCCGTATTGTTCGTTGTGAAGTTGGAAGTGTTCTAAGAACACTCATAATGTCCGCGGACATTAACATTTTCCATAGGCCATAGTTGAAATGTTTGACTCTATGGGTGTGATAAGCTGCTTTGGTTGTGGCCAGGACATAGAGTGTTGGGTACATGGCCATTTGGCCATGCACCCAACACTCTATGGCCTGGCCACAACCACTGCAGCATATCACACTTATAGTTGCTTGTAACTTTGGGTCAAAAACAAATTAATAAGGAACACAGTTATAAGATACTATGTGTGTGATATGCTGCGATGGTTGTGGCCAGGGCATAGAGTGTATAATATACTTACTGTTTGGTTTAGTAACTGGAGTACATGTATTTCTTGTTAATTTCTGTGATAAAAGAAAATAGCATGTTAGTATTAGTATTTTGTAATGACTTATTACATTGTATAATCAACATTTTTTTTTTTGGGACCCTCATATTTAGTTGATTACAAACCAGAGTACTGTGCAATTTTCTCAGTTTCTGTGTGCGTTGCTAAAATCATTGGGTCTGTGGGATAAAAAAAATGCATGTTGGATAAAAAAACCCCTTTTTCTGTTATGCTACAGTTTATTTGTTTGTTTGTTTTCAGTGTTCACTTGTTGTTTCTGGCTAATGTTTTATACATTGGCTTGTTGCATTTTTTTGGAGTAGTAACATATTATTTATTTGTTTGTATATTATAACATTTTGGAGCAGTTAGATACCAGTAGGCGTATTCTCACTGTCTATTTTTTGCTCTAATTTATTGGTATTCATTTATTTGATTAGTTGTTGTAGAATTTGGGCAGTTAGATAGCTTTTGGAATATTCTAACAGTTTACATTTTTTTTACTACAAGTTTACTTAGGGTTTAAGTACAGTTTAGTTATCAAATTTTGGTTTTATCAACATTAAATAAGTGTTTGTAAGATTTGCTGGTAATCTCTGCTTTCGAGTAATGGTACTATCATTACATTGAAACCATCCACATTTCTTTTTTATATATGTAGTGTAGTGCCCTGAATTGGTTGTGGCTCCTGCGTGGTAGATTATACCTATTGTTGTGAAGGTTTTCTTACCAAGTGATATTTGACCATGTGTGAATCCAGTCAGCTTGCAGTTGTTTTTGGTACCATCTGCATTGTAACGTAGAAGCATTAGTGTTACGTATTTACTATGTGTTTGTATTAGTACCGTGGAGCGATTATCCGAATTGCAGGTAGAACATAACCTACCATGGTTTGCATTTTGTACAGGTTGCTGAAATGGAATGGATTCACAATTAGGTATTGATGTACAGTAGTATAGGTTTATAATTATGGCAGGAACATTCTTTATTTTCATGTTGTACACCATGTGCAATTTGTTTTGTTATTTCTTCAAAAATGCTATGTTGTTCGTTGTTTAGTTTTGATTGTACTATAGTTAAGTCTTCTTTATCTTCATACTGACACATGGAGGGTAATTCATAGAATTTCGCAGAAAAGTGTCGCAAGCGGCTGGCGCAGAGTGTCCGCGTGCGATTGACTGCGCCAGGCACGTGCGCTAAAACCGATTTCCGCGCACAGCGTATTCATGGATTTCAGGCTTCCAAACCAGCCGTGGCTCAGAGAATCGCAGCGACCCTGCAGCAGCGCCAGTAACGCCCCCAAGAACGCCCTCGCGCAAGGAAAAGCCATCCAAATCGCTAAATCATCGCAAAGGGCTGCGCGAACCCTGGACCAGTTCACCGGGCTGCCAAACAGCAAACGCCAAGCGGGGAACGTGTATTTCAGGGGTGCGCGGGAAGTTGTATACGCAATTGCAGCAGGGTACGTGTATTTCAGGGGTGCGCGGCAAGTTCCACACGCGATTTCAGCAAGGTATGTGTATTTCAGGGGTGCGCGGCAAGTTCCACACGCGATTTCAGCAAGGTATGTGTATTTCAGGGGTGCAACGCAAGTTCCACACGCGATTTCAGCAAGGTATGTGTATTTCAGGGGTGCGCGGGAAGTTGCACACGCGATTGTCCCAGTGCGAGCAGGGTACGTGTATTTCAGGGGTGCGCGGGAAGTTGCATACGCGATTGCAGCAACGTATGTGTATTTCAGGGGTGCGCGGCAAGTTCCACACGCGATTTCAGCAATGTATGTGTATTTCAGGGGTGCGCGGGAAGTTGCACACGCGATTGTCCCAGTGCGAGCAGGGTACGTGTATTTCAGGGGTGCGCGGGAAGTTGCACACGCGATTGTCCCAGTGCGAGCAGGGTACGTGTATTTCAGGGGTGCGCGGGAAGTTCCACACGCGATAGTCCCAGTGCGAGCAGGGTACGTGTATTTCAGGGGTGCGCGGGAAGTTCCACACGCGATAGTCCCAGTGCGAGCAGGGTACGTGTATTTCAGGGGTGCGCGGGAAGTTGCACACGCGATTGTCCCAGTGCGAGCAGGGTACGTGTATTTCAGAGGTTGCGCGGGAAGTTCCACACGCGATTGGCCCAGTGCGAGCAGGGTACGTGTATTTCAGGGGTGCGCGGGAAGTTACACACGCGATTGGCCCAGTGCGAGCAGGGTACGTGTATTTCAGGGGTGCGCGGGAAGTTACACACGCGATTGGGCCAGTGCGAGCAGGGTACATGTATTTCAGGGGTGCGCGGGAAGTTGCACACGCGATACCAGCAGGGAATGTGTATTTCAGGGGTTCTGGGGAGTACTACACGTGAATTGGCCGCGTGGGTCCTCCCAGGTGTACGCTCCACAACTTCCACGGCCCCTGCAGGCAGCCCACACCACGGGGGACTACCCTGCACCCCTGCCCATGTCCCGCAGGCAGCCCATTCACCATGGGCATGCCCCCCTGCCAACCCACATGTCACCTTGCACTACTGATCAACAATGCATGTCTACCACCACCCCCACCCCCCAGCAGTGCAGGGGCAGCCTCCACCAGGCCCCCACTCATGTCCCCCTGCACCCCCACCCCCCAGCATCCAGGGTCACCCTACACCAGGCCCCCACTCATGTCTCCCACCACCCCCACCCCCCGGCAGTGCAGGGGCAACCTCCACCAGGCCCCCACTCATGTCCCCCTGCACCCCCACCCCCCAGCAGTGCAGGGGCAGCCTCCACCAGGCCCCCACTCATGTCCCCCTGCACCCCCACCCCCCAGCAGTGCAGGGGCATCCTCCACCAGGCCCCCACTCATGTCTCCCACCAGCCCCACCCCCCAGCCACCAGGGGCAGCCTCCACCAGGCCCCCACTCATGTCTCCCACCACCCCCACCCCCCTGCCACCATGGGCAGCCTCCACCAGGCCCCCACTCATGTCCCCCTGCACCCCCACCCCCCAGCAGTGCAGGGGCATCCTCCACCAGGCCCCCACTCATGTCTCCCACCACCCCCACCCCCCAGCCACCAAGGGCAGCCTCTACCAGGCCCCCACTCATGTCTCCCACCACCCCCACCCCCCTGCCACCATGGGCAGCCTCCACCAGGCCCCCACTCATGTCCCCCTGCACCCCCACCCCCCAGCAGTGCAGGGGCATCCTCCACCAGGCCCCCACTCATGTCCCCCACCACCCCCACCCCCCAGCCACCAGGGGCAGCCTCCACCAGGCCCCCACTCATGTCTCCCACCACCCCCACCCCCCTGCCACCATGGGCAGCCTCCACCAGGCCCCCACTCATGTCCCCCTGCACCCCCACCCCCCAGCAGTGCAGGGGCATCCTCCACCAGGCCCCCACTCATGTCTCCCACCACCCCCACCCCCCAGCCACCAGGGGCAGCCTCCACCAGGCCCCCACTCATGTCTCCCACCACCCCCACCCCCCAGCAGTGCAGGGGTATCCTCCACCAGGCCCCCACTCATGTCTCCCTGCACCCCCACCCCCCAGCAGTGCAGGGGCAGCCTCCACCAGGCCCCCACTCATGTCCCCCTGCACCCCCACCCCCCAGCAGTGCAGGGGCATCCTCCACCAGGCCCCCACTCATGTCTCCCACCACCCCCACCCCCCAGCCACCAGGGGCAGCCTCCACCAGGCCCCCACTCATGTCTCCCTGCACCCCCACCCCCCAGCATCCAGGGTCACCCTCCACCAGGCCCCCTCTCATGTCTACCACCACCCCCACCCCCCTGCCACCATGGGCATCCTCCACCAGGCCCCCACTCATGTCTCCCACCACCCCCACCCCCCTGCCACCATGGGCATCCACCACCAGGCCCCCACTCATGTCTCCCACCACCCCCCACCCCCCTGCCACCATGGGCAGCCCCCACCAGGTCCTCACAATCCCCAATCATGTGCGTAATGGTCAGCCTCCACAGCCAAAAAGCCCTACCAAGTAACCCATTCACCCACATGGAAATGGAAATCACATGTTACACCCCCAATGTTCATGAAGCTAATGAAGCCATGTCCGTCACACACAATTGTTGCAATTGAATGGGAAAACACACAACATGACATGCATGAAACCAATGAGATGATACCACACAGTGAAGTATGCAAACAAAATTGTATTGAAAAAAATAAAGAATGCTAAAGAAAGAAAACAAACTACAATGTGAATGAGAAAAAATAAGCTGCATGTCCGTATGAAAAAAAAAAACTTGAAATCCAAATAGAAAAAAATGTTGTCCAAAGTCAAATGTAAAAAAATCTCCATGCAATAAAGAACTATGTACAAAAATAACAGGGGTCCATGAGCCCAACTGAACAAAGGAAACCTACTAAAAAACCTACCTAAAAATCAACTATATACAAAAAGTGGAGCAGTGTCCGTCGACTCCAAATCATAATACGAAAGAAAGGAAACCTAAAACTAAAGAACTATATACAAAGGCGGCGGGCAAGTCCAGCGTCTCACTCTGTGGTGTCCCGGGCCAGGGCATCATCAAACTCCTGTTCGATGTCCCGGAGGCGGTCCAGTTCCATGGCCCGAGGGTCCGCAGGGACGACGCTGTGTCCTCCCCCAACCCCCTGCGGATTGCCTCGAGGCACTCGGCCCGCCTCAGGGCCCTCCGCATGGAGTTCTCCGCCCTGACCATTGTGAGCCGCGCCTCTTCCGCCCGCCGCCGCTCCGCACCTATGGCATGGCCCAACCGCTGCCACACGGAAGACACTCTCTGTCCTGGGTCCCCCTGCCCTCCGGCCGATGCCTGCCCCTCCGATGTCGAAAGCCCCGAGCCTTCATGTCTCCCACCATGTTGCTGCTGCTGCTGCTCTGCCTCTGCCCGTGCACTGCCTCCTGCTGCCTGCACATCCTCCGCCAGCTGGGGTGCACTTGTTGATGTGGCCACCCCTGCTGGACCTCCGACTCCTGACTGTGGCAGGGATGCCTCCTCCACCAGCCTGGCCGCACCGTCAGAGGCAGCTCCACAGGGCACCCAGGTGACTGATGGGTGGGAAGATGGTACAGAGGACGACTGGCATGTAGGGGGTCCAGTTGAGGAGGGGTTCGGAGCAAGCCCCATCAGACAGCGGAATCCGGCCTGGGTGACCTGTCCCAGCAGGCTGACGTGGTCAACGAGCCATTCGAGATGACGTGCAGTCTCTCCATGAAAAGACTGCAGGTCACCTCGCATGGCCCATTGACGCAACGCCACACCAGCCAGGACAGGCTCAACCCGGACCTGGATGACCACGTCCGCAGGCAGAGGAAGGCCAGTTGACGTCAGCTCATCCCCTGCCTGAAAACGGGTCTGGACGTAGGCATCCCTGCTGGTGCAAGATGATGCAGGGACAGGATCGGGGACAGGATTGCACACAGGCACCTCCGCGGCCGCCTGTGCTGCCTCCTGTCCCTGGTCCTGCACTGCACCACTAGCACCAGTGGGATCCCCACCACCAGACCCCGTCTCTGGTGCTTGCGCGGCCCCCTCCTCCACCAAACCCCCCACCAACCTGGATGACTCCGTGCCATCTTCCCCCGTTGGGCCCTGTGGGGTCCCAGCTGCCCCTTCTGCTGCCGAGGAGTCCAACTGCAACCTCCGCCTCTTGGACCTCCCCCCGGCAGCTGCGGCCTGGGACGCGGCACCGGACTCCTCACTCCCCGACGAGATGACAACACGGGAGGGGAGCCGGGCCTTGCGTCTCCGGCTGGCGGTCGGATTCCCGCCGCTGTGCTCCACAGCACCTTCTCCGCCCTCTTCATCAGTTGACGCTGCAGACAGGGAGAAACAAAACACAGGCATCAGGGCACTGTACAATGGACACATACACGCATGACAGTTGCACAGGAGTGGCATTGGCAAACCTCAGACATGTCATCACAATCCCCAACACACATGTCATTGCAACTGGCACACATGAGCCATACCACAGCCATATCGCAACTGCCACCACCATCCCTACACATACAACAGCATCAGCAGCCAAAGGGGAGCCAGACATCACATGCAACACAGGAATTGCACCACACATGTACACCCACCATCACACTTGCATGCATGTCTACACCTCTGCCAAGTGTCGCACTGTTCAGACGGGCATCCATGTCACATCTGCCAATCAGGCTTCCACATACCGCTGTCACATGCATCCATGTTGCATCACTTTTGCACCCTTGTCAAATACACACACATGCACATGTACACAGTGCTCATACATGCAGCCGAAAACAACATACATGCCTGACATCACGGACATATCTACTTACATACACATTCATCCAAACATGTGTGCACGCACAACTGCATTTGCCATGCAAGCCCACACACACAAGCACCATCCATGTCTCACACATTACAGCCCTCGCATGTGTCAGCCCCACGGCCCTGTACACCCCCACCCATACTCGACCCCATACAAACAGATGTGCAACCGGCACAATGGCGAATGATCACCACACGCACTGCTCACAATCAGGATGCATGTACACTCACCGCTCGACTCCAGACGGGTCTGCTTCTCTAGGACCTGGACGTGGAGCGCTGGGGATATGCGTTCCAGGACCCCCATCTGTTCTTCCGACAAGTGGCCCCGGCGCCCCTTGGCATCCGCTGCCTTCAAGAGGCGCCGGGCCTTGTTCAGGGTCCTGGACCTGAAGTCCTCCCAGCGCTTCCTGACATGTTGTAAGTCCCGGACTGCCACCCCCTCCGCGTTGATGGCAGTCACGATGTCAGTCCAGATCCGAGTCCGTCCTTCCTTGTCGGCGCGGGAACTTCCGAAGAGGGCATCATACTGCCCCAGGACTTGCTCCACCAGGACACCAACTTCGGTGGCACTGAAGCTGGTGCCCCTCTGCCTCTCTGGCCGGGGGTTGTCAGTGGTCACAGATGGTGTTTGCCCCGACATGACAACCCCAGAGGCAGGAGTGGGTGTGCAACTGGGTCCTGGGGCTGGGCTGTGGAGCGATGGAATTCCAGTCGGGAGTCTTCGGTTCCAGCAGGGGTGGTCACAGCAACAGCACCCCTGGCTGATGTGCAGGCAGCAAATGGCAGTGCACGTGGGCAGCAGGCAGTCAGGCAGCAGCAGATGGCAGGTGGGAGCGTGCTCGGGGCTCTGGGGGGCAGTAGTTTGGCCTTCTGGGCAGGAGCGTGGTCTTCCGTGTGCTTATGTGTGGCCAGCTTGGTACGGAGTGATTTGGCACGTGAAAATCCTGCACGTCAGCGTGAAAACCGAGGAAAGGCCCTTAGCGCGTACGCGCGTCAGCACGCATACGCGATTCTATTGGACCAAAGGCCCTCAGCGCGTAAGCGCGTCTGTGACGTGAGCCGCACGGGTGTTTCCCACACAGCACGTGATGACAGAGCACACGTGGAAAGACTGCACATCAGAGTCTCATCGCGTGTGATTGGTGGAAATGGCCGTACACGCAGAAGTGACAAAGCGTGTAATTGGTGGAAATGGCTGTACACGCAGAAGTGACAAAGCGTGTAATTGGTGGAAATGGCCGTACACGCATAAGTCACAAAGCGTGTAATTGGTGGAAATGGCCCTAGCGCGTAGACGCCGCGTAAGTGACACTGGATGTGTGGGCCTGTATAAAAGGTACGCGTAGAACACCATTTCCTTGTACGTGCTTTTCGTGGAGAGCGAGTGGGTGAATTCTGTACTTCTTGTCGGTTCACACGCGATTTACTTCACGGCGTTTCAAGTTCGTATTCCCTGTTACCTCTGACAGATTTTTCTCCTTTTACTCTTTTACTGGTTTACCTGGGCCTGTTCCCTCAAACAGTGTTCCCTTCTACTGTTGTCCTGTCTCCTCAGACAGGGACAAATCTTCTTTTGGCGGGGGTGTTGCCAACCAAACGCGCTCCTTTTTCACGCTCTTTCACCTGGCAGACGGTGAGTCACGCACGTATCTAACATCTGTGCTTGCCCCGTGTGTAGCCTACCCCTTCAGAGGTCATTCTAGGCTGCGTGTGACACGCATACGTTCATTCTTGTGTTACTGGGTGCCACAGCGAACTGCAGGTTTTTCTTTCTGCACACGTGGTCTAGGAGGGGTTGCGTGCACGTCATCTCCCTTTTTTGGGGCTCCTGTGCGTAGCGTGACCCGTCATCTTTCCCCAGGGGTTACAATCAGCCTTGCAAGAGCACTAGGGTACAATTACCATCTGGTACCCAACCCCTTTGACCCCCAATTGCCCAGGACTATATTTTACTGCCACTCCCATACGCACATTAACATCAGTGCCATGGCTGGGAGGCGAGGATTCCGTAAGGGTGGCAAAGGTGGAAGAGCCACAAGTGGTGGCCGTGGTGGATCCGGTAGGGGACGTGGTCGTTACTTGCAGGGTGAGCCTGTCCCCCCATGTGTGGAGGACCAGTCAAGGGCACCCATAATCCCCCCCTCCCGTTGAGGCTGATGTGGCTGACACCATCCATGCTCAGCCCTTGTTGGACCAGCCCATTGTGGCACCAGACCTGGCTGACTCCATGGCTGACTTCCAGGTCAGCAGGCCTATGACACGTGCGCTGGTGCACGTTGATGTCACCATGCCACGTGCATCTGGGGCAGCAAGGTCATCTGCTGCCCCAAGTAGGCAGGGCGGAGAGGCTGCAGGGGCAGCTGCGGCTCCATCCACCCCAGCCCTCACACACCCAGCCCGGACAGTGTCGGTCCTAGTCTATGCTGCTGATATACCCCCTGACACCATCACACTAGAGCCAATGCCTGCACCAACTCCCATGCTGAGTGTGCAATCCCACACTCCTGATACAGAGTCCACCAGGGCTCCTGCCCCTAGTGTCCAGAGCGGCGCAGGACACTCAGGATCACCACCACCTTCCAAGCGGAAGAGGAAGAGTGCTCGTCCGGCATAGGCTGATGCCCCAGACACGGCTACACAGTCCGGCCCGTCCAGGAAGCCCAGCTTCACGGATGACGAACTGAATGCACTTGTCGAGTATGTGTCCGCACATGACAACGAGATGGTCATTGTTGCAGGATCCAAGACCACACCTGCACAACGCCAGGCACACTGGCAGACCGTTGCGGACATCGTAAGTGCCCTTGGAATCGTGAGGCGCACAGCCAATGATTGCTATAAGCGCTGGAATGACCTAAAGCGCAGGGCAAAGAGTAAGCTGGCCTCAAGTCATGCCGCAACTCTAGTGACTGGAGGTGGGTCTCCAGTAGTAGACATGGAACTCACTCCACATGAGTCAGTCGCTGGGACCTACGTCACGGAGGAACAGATCCAAGGCGTGGGAGATTTGGCTGATTACGAGGCATTGTCCGGAGAGTGCACATGCATTTGTGTGTCATCCATGTGCATGGTGTGTGTGAGGGCTTCTGTTTGTGTGCCAGGTGAGAGTGTGTGCGCCTGAGTCGTATGGGTCAGCCATGTGCTTCATGCAATATATCCAGCGCAGCTGCATTTGCCCATAGCTGTATCCCTTCTGCCAACAGTAGACATCTAGCCCAACTGCACACCAGTTGCCCTTGAAGTGTCACCTTGCCACAACATTGTTGCAAAATTTTCCACTGTTCATTTAGTCAGATTTTTTACATTCCACCACTTTTACTAGGCATGTCGCAGTCCTCTAGTCACATGTCTGACATGGCTATGGTAAAGTGGAGTGACTTTGTTACCTGGATATCATTTGTTCAAACATGTCCCTGTGCAATTGGACCATTTCGGACTGGCAGCTCCAGGTGAAGAATCTGACCTGTTTGAATTAGAAAAGCTATTACATGCGGGAACTGGGCAGAATGAATAGGTGCTGCCCTCCTCTCCATCTTCACTCAATAGCAATGGTACATGCCATCTGTGTGATGGCATGTGTGTTTCACCTGCCAATCACAGGCCAATATGTGATGCCACTGCCAGGCAGCATGCAGAAAATTTGTTCATCTTCAATCTTGGTGTCATCAGTGTGTGCCATTTGCCTGCCCTTCATACACAGTGAGGGTGCATGCATGGGAGGGTTTTAGTCATGTGGGACATGTGTCAAACAAGTACTGGTTCTCTTGCTTCTCAGCCCTCATTGTGTGCCATGGTGCTAATGCCTGTTTCCATGTCTTTGTTTTAATGTCTTTGCAGGGGAAGACACACCTGATACTGCTGGGGTTGTGGAGATGGTGCACACCCAGGAGGGGTCCGAGGGCCGACCAACCACCAGTGAGGGACGTGGTGTGGTGGTGGATGAGAACCCACAAGTGCTGCAGGTCGTGCTCTCAAGGGGTGTCTCTGGCTGCACCTCCCCCGAGCTGTACTCAGGTGTTGATTCGGATGAGACCTACGTGCCGTCGCAGGTGAGTGTTCCAGGGAGGGATTCTGTTCTGTCTCACCCACCTGCACCAGGGTCAGAACCCTCAATGGGGATGTCAGTGTTGGCAGCTACGCCTTTGGTGGTTACGGATGCAGGGTCACACTCCGTGACATCTGATCCTGTTCCTGGGCCAGCAGATCAGAGGGGGAATGCAGTCCTGCAGCCTCAGGCAGTGCCGGCACAGCAAGGCGCAGTTTGCCTTGCCCCAGACAGGTGTGGTGCCCGCCGACGTGGTGGCCGTACGCCACCTGGCAATACTGCATGGGAGCAATCCATTTACGGTATGGCAACCCAACAGGCAGCATCATCCGAGATGATGGCTCAGGCCATGGATAGGGTGGCCACTTCCATTGTCCCCCCTGAAAGGCTGATGGAGCGACTAGAGCAGGCAACCGACTACATCTGCCAGTCACACAGGGAGGACATGTTGGGGTCCAACAGGGACAGGCGGGCGGCACTGGTGACTCTGCAGGAGGCCATCTCCATTGAGTCCCAGGGCCACAGGGAAGCCCTGAGGCAGGAGCTCCTTCACCTCAGGACGACTCTTGTTGAGCTTGAGGCTTCTACACACCAAAGGACAGAACAGCAGCTGGAGCGTCTCACCCGTACGCTCTCAGCTGAGATGCAGGCAACGAGGGCCGAGGTCCGGGCATCCCGTGAGTTGTTGCATGGGGACCTCCGCACACTCATCCTCCAGAACCAGACCTACCACACCCGCATGCTTGCAGCCATGGAGGAGCAGACTAGGGCCTTGCGTGGGCTGCCTCCCATAGTGCAACCACCTCCCGATGCAGCTGCTCAGGGTGATAATAGCGACAGCAGTGATACTCCCACAATAGGGTAGCCGTGTGGGCCATGAGCCCATGGAGGTGTTTTTTTTTTCCCAGGATCCACGCAGGTGGGTTCTGGTGTGCATCCTGTCCTCGGACCTCCTGGGTGGCCTCCCCAACCCCCCCCCCGGGCCCTTCAATGGCCATTTTTATTTTTTTTTTATTTTTATTTTTGTTTTTATTTTTATTTCTTTTATTCCCAATTTTTTTGGGACGATTTGTTGGCTTCCGTGGTTCCTGTGGGCATACGCTGCATTGTGGCTGGGCACATGCAGGCTTGTAATGTATTTGGTTCAGATGCTTGGGTTTGAGTCACACACACCCCTCCTGCTTCTCGTTTCCATGGGCTTGCAAAGGGTGTGCCCAAGTGACAGTGAATTACACAGTGACGTTGGACTCCCATGAGCTGTGTGGGCAGTCTGTAGTCAATACTGTGTATACATTCCTAGTGCATATTGCTGTTGTGTTGTACACTGCATGTTGCATTGATATGTAACTCATCTTCTGTGTCTACCTCCCAATTTGCAGGTCCCTTCCTCATGTCTACACAAGGACCTCTAGTCTGGAGATGTGGTCCATGTTGGCAGCAGTGCACCTACAACTCTACAGGCGCCAACACTGCACAGTTGGTAGTGGTGGGAGTGCAGGCATTTCCAGGTGGTGAGACTACTAATATTAAACATTAGTGATGTCAAGTTAATGGTAGTACGTGCTCAAGTTTGTTGTTGGTCCGCCATTACTGTGAGCATTTCACGTGTTGCAAGTTTCTAATAGGGACACTGTACATTGTGACAGTAGTGTCATGTTGTGGGGATTACTTTGTTTACCTGCAAATAGCATGACATGGCACGGTGTGTCGTGTGGCGGTGCTGGGGTTGGGTTGGCTGACATGGCACTGTCCTCTTGTTGCATTTTGCAAGTGGGTATTAATTTGAGCTGCTTGAATGTGTAACTTCACAAAACTGCATTGGTGGTGTCAGTGTGGGTAGGGATGCACACATTGTGACACTTCCAGGTGAACAATCTCAGGCTGATATGGTTTTCACGGTTCTTTCTCCAGACATTCAGGATCAGTGTCAGGTTGAGTCATCATTGATTGTCAGATGGAATGTGCCAGGGCAGTGTGCACTCCACAGGGGTGTGATTTCTATGTGAAGTAATTAGCCACTAGCTGTGTACGGGCTGCCTCCCCCCGTGCCCTTTCACCTCCCATGCGCAGCGGCTGTGCATGTGGTTGGGGATGGGGGGGCACCACCATGTCCACGGCCAGGCCCCGGCGTGTTGCAACGCTGTGCAGGACACATGCTGCCACTATGATCCTGCACACTACTGGGGGAGCGTACAACAGCTGCCCGCCAGAACGGTCAAGGGAGCGAAAGCGTGACTTCAGCACTCCGAATGTGCGCTCCACTATGCCCCGGGTTGTAATGTGGGCAGCGTTATATCTTACCTGGGGTGGCGTGGTGGGGTTCCGAATTGGCGTCATCATGTGGGGGCTGAGAGGGTAGGCACTGTCCCCTGTGGAGGTGGTGATTGGTATCATTGGTGGGGTTGTGACCTTGCTCAGTATCTGACATCCATGCATGTTCAGTGGCATTCATACTCACCAAGCAGCCATGTATCGCCATGCCGGCCAGCTTCTAGGTCCCGGCTTAGGGTGGACATTCGGTAAATGAAGCTGTCGTGGGTTGACCCGGGATAGTTGGCATATACTGAGGTGATGATTCCCTTGGCATTACATACTACCTGCACGTTGATGGAATGCCAGTGCTTGCGGTTCCTATAGATGTGCTCAGATGCCCTGGGGGGACTTAGAGCCACATGGGTGCAGTCGATGGCACCTAGCACTTTGGGGAATCGTGCCACAGCGTAAAAATCCAGGGCGGCAGCATGCCTTTCTGCAGGGGTTCTGGGCAGGTATATGTGCCTGCGGACTGATGGGCGTGCAGTGATGATGTTCAAGACCTGGTGTAGGCAGCGTGACTGGGTGGCCTGTGATACACCACCCACAATGGCACTTGTCCGCTGAAATGATCCAGTGGCTAAGAAGTGCAGTACATTGAGGACCTTCTCCAGGGGGCTGAGTGCTTGGGAGCACAGGGTGGGTGATGTGAGGTCGTCCTCCCACTCACTCACCAGGTCCAGTATGATGTGTGGTGGAAACCTGTACCTCCCATGCACCTGGTCATCAGGCATCCCGGAAAGGCTGGTTCTGGGTGTGAATATTCTGGCCCTGACTATCCTCCTCCTCCTCCTTTGGTAGGCCACGGCCACTGCCGCTAGGAACGGTATGTTCATCCTGGGTCTGAGCTAGTCATTTTGTTAGCGCGCAAATTAATGCGTTGCGCGTGTTGTAGGCGAGCGTGTGACCCGCACACCCCTGAAATCCAGTGCACAGTCCAATAGCGTGTGGAAATTGCCCGCACACCGGGATACAGGTGCGCTGACGTACTTGCGTGTGTAAGTGTCCGCGCACACCTGATATACACGTACATAGGCCATCCGCGTGTACGCGCACTTTTGTCCAATTACACGCGATGAGACTCTGACATGCTGTCCAATTACACGCGATGAGACTCTGACGTGCAGTCTTTCCACGTGTGCTCTGTCATCACGTGCTGTGTGGGAAACACCCGTGCGGCTCACGTCACAGACGCGCTTACGCGCTAAGGGCCTTTGGTCCAATAGAATCGCGCATGCGTGCTGACGCGCTTACGCGCTAAGGGCCTTTCCTCGGTTTTCACGCTGACGTGCAGGATTGTCACGTGCCAAATCACTCCGTACCAAGCTGGCCACGCGTAAGCACACGGAAGACCACGCTCCTGCCCAGAAGGCCGAACTACTGCCCCCCAGAACCCCGAGCACGCTCCCACCTGCCATCTGCTGCTGCCTGACTGCCTGCTGCCCACGTGCACTGCCATTTGCTGCCTGCACATCAGCCAGGGGTGCTGTTGCTGTGACCACCCCTGCTGGAACCGAAGACTCCCGACTGGAATTCCATCGCTCCACAGCCCAGCCCCAGGACCCAGTTGCCCACCCACTCCTGCCTCTGGGGTTGTCATGTCGGGGCAAACACCATCTGTGACCACTGACAACCCCCGGCCAGAGAGGCAGAGGGGCACCAGCTTCAGTGCCACCGAAGTTGGTGTCCTGGTGGAGCAAGTCCTGGGGCAGTATGATGCCCTCTTCGGAAGTTCCCGCGCCGACAAGGAAGGACGGACTCGGATCTGGACTGACATCGTGACTGCCATCAACGCGGAGGGGGTGGCAGTCCGGGACTTACAACATGTCAGGAAGCGCTGGGAGGACTTCAGGTCCAGGACCCTGAACAAGGCCCGGCGCCTCTTGAAGGCAGCGGATGCCAAGGGGCGCCGGGGCCACTTGTCGGAAGAACAGATGGGGGTCCTGGAATGCATATCCCCAGCGCTCCACGTCCAGGTCCTAGAGAAGCAGACCTGTCTGGAGTCGAGCGGTGAGTGTACATGCATCCTGATTGTGAGCAGTGCGTGTGGTGATCATTCGCCATTGTGCCGGTTGCACATCTGTTTGTATGGAGTCGAGTATGGGTGGGGGTGTACAGGGCCGTGGGGCTGACACATGCGAGGGATGTAATGTGTGAGACATGGATGGTGCTTGTGTGTGTGGGCTTGCATGGCAAATGCAGTTGTGCGTGCACACATGTTTGGATGAATGTGTATGTAAGTAGACATGTCCGTGATGTCAGGCATGTATGTTGTTTTCGGCTGCATGTATGAGCACTGTGTACATGTGCATGTGTGTGTATTTGACAAGGGTGCAAAAGTGATGCAACATGGATGCATGTGACAGCGGTATGTGGAAGCATGATTGGCAGATGTGACATGGATGCCCGTCTGAACAGTGCGACACTTGGCAGAGGTGTAGACATGCATGCAAGTGTGGTGGTGTGTGTACATGTGTGGTGCACTTCCTGTGTTGCATGTGATGTCTGGCTCCCCTTTGGCTGCTGATGCTGTTGTATGTGTAGGGATGGTGGTGGCAGTTGCGATATGGCTGTGGTATGGCTCATGTGTGCCAGTTGCAATGACATGTGTGTTGGGGATTGTGATGACATGTCTGAGGTTTGCCAATGCCACTCCTGTGCAACTGTCATGCATGTATGTGTCCATTGTACAGTGCCCTGATGCCTGTGTTTTGTTTCTCCCTGTCTGCAGCGTCAACTGATGAAGAGGGCGGAGAAGGTGCTGTGGAGCACCGCGGCTGGAATCCGACCGCCAGCCGGAGACGCAAGGCCCGGCTCCCCTCCTGTGTTGTCATCTCGTCGGGGAGTGAGGAGTCTGGTGCCGCGTCCCAGGCCGCAGCTGCCAGGGGGAGGTCCAAGAGGTGGAGGTTGCAGTTGGAGTCCTTGGCAGCAGAAGGGGCAGCTGGGACCCCACAGGGCCCAACGGGGGAAGATGGCACAGAGTCATCCAGGTTGGTTGGGGGTTTGGTGGAGGAGGGGGCCGCGCAAGCACCAGAGACGGGGTCTGGAGGTGGGGATCCCACTGGTGCTAGTGGTGCAGTGCAGGACCAGGGACAGGAGGCAGCACAGGCGGCCGCGGAGGTGCCTGTGTGCAATCCTGTCCCCGATCCTGTCCCTGCATCATCTTGCACCAGCAGGGATGCCTACGTCCAGACCCGTTTTCAGGCAGGGGATGAGCTGATGTCAACTGGCCTTCCTCTGCCTGCGGACGTGGCCATCCAGGTCCGGGTTGAGCCTGTCCTGGCTGGTGTGGCGTTGCGTCAACAGGCCATGCGAGGTGACCTGCAGTCTTTTCATGGAGAGACTGCACGTCATCTCGAATGGCTCGTTGACCACGTCAGCCTGCTGGGACATGTCACCCAGGCCGGATTCCTCCGTCTGATGGGGCTTGCTCCGACCCCCTCCTCAACTGGACCCCCTACGCGCCAGTCGTCCTCTGTGCCATCTTCCCACCCATCAGTCACCTGGGTGCCCTGTGGAGCTGCCGCTGATGATGCGGCCAGGCTGGTGGAGGAGGCATCCCTGCCACAGTCGGGAGTCGGAGGTCCAGCAGGGGTGGCCACATCAACAAGTGCACCCCAGCCGGCAGAGGATGTGCAGGCAGCAGGAGGCAGTGCACGGGCAGAGGCAGAGCAGCAGCAGCAGCAACATGGTGGGAGACATGCAGGCTCGGGGCTTTCGACATCGGAGGGGCAGGCATCGGCCGGAGGGCAGGGGGACCCAGGACAGAGAGTGTCTTCCGTGTGGCAGCGGTTGGGCCACGCCATAGGTGCGGAGCGGCGGCGGGCGGAAGAGGCGCGGCTCACAATGGTCAGGGCGGAGAACTCCATGCGGAGGGCCCTGAGGCGGGCCGAGTGCCTCGAGGCAATCCGCAGGGGGTTGGAGGAGGACACAGCGTCGTCCCTGCGGACCCTCGGGGCCATGGAACTGGACCGCCTCCGGGACATCGAACAGGAGTTTGATGATGCCCTGGCCCGGGACACCACGGAGTGAGCCGCTGGACTAGCCCGCCGCCTTTGTATATAGTTGTTTAGTTTTAGGTTTCCTTTCTTTATTATTATGATTTGGAGTCGACGGACACTGCTCCACTTTTTGCATATAGTTGATTTGTAGGTAGGTTTTTTAGTAGGTTTCCTTTGTTCAGTTGGGCTCATGGAGCCTTGGTAGTTTTTTATACGGACATGCATCTTTTTTTTTTCTCTTTCACATTGTAGTTTGTTTTCTTTCTTTAGCATTCTTTATTTTTTTCAATACAATTTTGTTTGCATACTTCACTGTGTGGTATCATCTCATTGGTTTCATGCATGTCATGTTGTGTGTTTTCCCATTCAATTGCAACCATTGTGTGTGACGGACATGGGTTCATTAGCTTCATGAACATTGGGGGTGTAACATGTGATTTCCATTTCCATGTGGGTGAATGGGTTACTTGGTAGGGCTTTTTGGCGGTTACCAGTCAAATGGTCGAAAACATTTGGTCGACAGACAATTTGGTCGACACCATTTGGTCGAATGCCAAATGGTCGAATTTTTTTTTTTTTTTTTTTTTACCCATTTTTTGGTTTTTTTTGGGGGGGTCTGCCCCCAACCCCCTTTTTTTTCTTTTTTCTTTTTTTTCCCCACACGAAAACCCACAAAACACATATATATATATAAAAAAAAAAATTCGACCATTTGGCATTCGACCAAATTGCGTCGACCAAATTGCAGTCGACCAAATTGCAGTCGACCAGTTGACTGGACACCCTTTTTGGCTGTGGAGGCTCTCCATTACGCACATGATTGGGGATTGTGAGCACCTGGTGGAGGCTGCCCCTGCACTGCTGGGGGGTGGGGGTGGTGGGAGACATGAGTGGGGGCCTGGTGGAGGCTGCCCATGGTGGCAGGGGGGTGGGGGTGGTGGGAGACATGAGTGGGGGCCTGGTGGAGGCTGCCCCTGGTGGCTGGGGGGTGGGGGTCGTGGGAGACATGAGTGGGGGCCTGGTGGAGGATGCCCCTGCACTGCTGGGGGGTGGGGGTGCAGGGGGACATGAGTGGGGGCCTTCTGGAGGCTGCCCCTGGTGGCTGGGGGGTGGGGGTGGTGGGAGACATGAGTGGGGGCCTGGTGGAGGCTGCCCCTGCACTGCTGGGGGGTGGGGGTGCAGGGGGACATGAGTGAGGGCCTGGTGGAGGCTGCTCCTGCACTGCTGGGGGGTGGGGGTGCAGGGGGACATGAGTGGGGGCCTGGTGGAGGCTGCCCCTGCACTGCTGGGGGGTGGGGGTGGTGGGAGACATGAGTGGGGGCCTGGTGGAGGCTGCCCATGGTGGCAGGGGGTGGGGGTGGTGGGAGACATGAGTGGGGGCCTGGTGGAGGCTGCCCCTGGTGGCTGGGGGGTGGGGGTGGTGGGAGACATGAGTGGGGGCCTGGTGGAGGATGCCCCTGCACTGCTGGGGGGTGGGGGTGCAGGGGGACATGAGTGGGGGCCTGGTGGAGGCTGCCCATGGTGGCAGGGGGGTGGGGGTGGTGGGAGACATGAGTGGGGGCCTGGTGGAGGCTGCCCCTGGTGGCTGGGGGGTGGGGGTGGTGGGAGACATGAGTGGGGGCCTGGTGGAGGATGCCCCTGCACTGCTGGGGGGTGGGGGTGCAGGGGGACATGAGTGGGGGCCTGCTGGAGGCTGCCCCTGGTGGCTGGGGGGTGGGGGTGGTGGGAGACATGAGTGGGGGCCTGGTGGAGGCTGCCCGTGCACTGCTGGGGGGTGGGGGTGCAGGGGGACATGAGTGGGGGCCTGGTGGAGGCTGCCCCTGAACTGCTGGGGGGTGGGGGTGTAGGGGGACATGAGTGGGGGCCTGGTGGAGGCTGCCCATGGTGGCAGGGGGGTGGGGGTGGTGGGAGACATGAGTGGGGGCCTGGTGTAGGGTGACCCTGGATGCTGGGGGGTGGGGTGCAGGGGGACATGAGTGGGGGCCTGGTGGAGGGTGACCCTGGATGCTGGGGGTTGGGGGTGGTGGGAGACATGAGTGGGGGCCTGGTGGAGGATGCCCATGGTGGCAGGGGGGTGGGGGTTGTGGGAGACATGAGTGGGGGCCTGGTGGAGGATGCCCATAGTGGCAGGGGGGTGGGGGTGGTGGGAGACATGAGTGGGGGCCTGGTGGAGGGTGACCCTGCACTGCTGGGCGGTGAGGGTGGTGGTAGACATGCATTGTTGATCAGTAGTGCAAGGTGACATGTGGGTTGGCTGGGGGGCATGCCCATGGTGAATGGGCTGCCTGCGGGACATGGGCAGGGGTGCAGGGTAGTCCCCCGTGGTGTGGGCTGGCTGCAGGGTCCGTGGAGGTTGTGGAGCGTACACCTGGGAGGGCCCACACGGCCAATTCACGTGTGGTACTCCCCAGAACCCCTGAAATACACATACCCTGCTGAAATCGCGTGTGTAACTTCCCGCGCACCCCTGAAATACACGTACCCTGCTCGCACTGGGCCAATCGTGTGTGGAACTTCCCGCGCAACCCTGAAATACACGTACCCTGCTCGCACTGGGCCAATCGTGTGTGGAACTTCCCGCGCACCCCTGAAATACACGTACCCTGCTGAAATCGCATGTGTAACTTCCCGCGCACCCCTGAAATACACATACCTTGCTGGAATCGCGTGTGTAACTTCCCGCGCACCCCTGAAATACACGTACCCTGCTCGCACTGGGCCAATCGTGTGTGGAACTTCCCGCGCACCCCTGAAATACACGTACCCTGCTGAAATCGCGTGTGTAACTTCCCGCGCACCCCTGAAATACACGTACCCTGCTCGCACTGGGCCAATCGTGTGTGGAACTTCCCGCGCAACCCTGAAATACAAGTACCCTGCTCGCACTGGGCCAATCGTGTGTGGAACTTCCCGCGCACCCCTGAAATACACGTACCCTGCTGAAATCGCGTGTGTAACTTCCCGCGCACCCCTGAAATACACGTACCCTGCTCGCACTGGGCCAATTGTGTGTGTAACTTCCCGCGCACCCCTGAAATACACGTACCCTGCTCGCACTAGGCCAATCGTGTGTGGAACTTCCCGCGCACCCCTGAAATACACGTACCCTGCTGAAATCGCGTGTGTAACTTCCCGCGCAACCCTGAAATACACGTACCCTGCTCGCACTGGGCCAATCGTGTGTGGAACTTCCCGCGCACCCCTGAAATACACGTACCCTGCTGAAATCGCGTGTGTAACTTCCCGCGCACCCCTGAAATACACATACCTTACTGGAATCGCGTGTGTAACTTCCAGCGCACCCCTGAAATACACATACCCTGCTCGCACTGGGCCAATCGTGTGTGGAACTTCCCGCGCACCCCTGAAATACACGTACCCTGCTGAAATCGCGTGTGTGACTTCCCGCGCACCCCTGAAATACAAATACCTTGCTGGAATCGCGTGTGTAACTTCCCGCTCACCCCTGAAATACACGTACCCTGCTCGCACTGGGCCAATCGTGTGTGGAACTTCCCGCGCACCCCTGAAATACACGTACCCTGCTGAAATCGCGTGTGTAACTTCCCGCGCACCCCTGAAATACACGTACCCTGCTCGCACTGGGCCAATCGTGTGTGGAACTTCCCGCGCAACCCTAAAATACACGTACCCTGCTGAAATCGCATGTGTAACTTCCCGCGCACCCCTGAAATACACGTACCCTGCTCGCACTGGGCCAATCGTGTGTGGAACTTCCCGCGCACCCCTGAAATACACGTACCCTGCTGAAATCGCGTGTGTAACTTCCCGCGCACCCCTGAAATACACATACCTTGCTGGAATCGCGTGTGTAACTTCCCGCGCACCCCTGAAATACACGTACCATGCTCGCACTGGGCCAATCGTGTGTGGAACTTCCCGCGCACCCCTGAAATACACGTACCCTGCTGAAATCGCGTGTGTAACTTCCCACGCACCCCTGAAATTCACGTACCCTGCTCGCACTGGGCCAATCGTGTGTGGAACTTCCCGCGCACCCCTGAAATACACGTACCCTGCTGAAATCGCGTGTGTAACTTCCCGCGCACCCCTGAAATACACGTACCCTGCTGAAATCGCGTGTGAGACTTCCCGCGCACCCCGGTATACACGCACACGTATTTTTTGTCAGCGGGTGTCCGTGTTTGTGGGTACCCCTTTGCACGTCATTTGTCCTGGAGGGCCACAGTATAGGACATTCATCATGGCAGTATATAGGTGCTATTTGTTGGCGCACCTTTTGACACACATTTCTTACAGCCGCAGAGACGCTACCGCCTGCTTTCTTGTGGCGGTCGTGTTTGTGCCTGTGCGCTGGTTTGAGCGTGCGCTTTTTTCCCCTATTCTATTCCATGAATACGTGTTGTAGGCGAGCGTGTGGGCGTTCCGCGCACTTGTGCCCTGTACTTCCCCCGTGACGCCCACGTTTTGGCAAGTTGTTCCCCATTCCGAGTGTTACGCCCGTGTTCCGCCTACTTTTGTTGCGTGCGCCGCGCTATGTGCGAATTTCGCTGTGGCCTGTGCGATTTTCGCTGTGACCTGGCGCACGCTGTTAGATGGCCTGTGCGCCAATGTGCGCCGCGCACTGTTTTATCGCACATCCGCTGGTTTTCTCGCGCACGGCCTTCCATGAATCGATGTGCGCTGCTTTTGGTGCGATTTTCGCACTTGCACTGCGATTTTCGCTATTCCACTGCGATTCGCACGTTTTTGCCCACTTGCGCCGCGCTAATTATTCCATGAATCGGCCTCATCGTGTTTTCTACTTCTATCATAGCTAATTCTGCCTCATGTATTATTAGTGGTTCTCCCAGTGGTTCTTGGCTTCCTGTTACAGAAGGTTGACTACTGTCAGGAGTGTCTTTATCTAGTTGGGCCTGGAGTTCTTCTTCGTGTTGCTGTTCATTGTGGAACATTGTTTTGTATTGTGTAAAGTTTACATCAGTTATAGTGCTTTCATTTGCTTTGAAAGCATCTTCATATGAGTCATAGTTATCTAGTATTTCTTCTTCTTTTCTCCATGGTTTAAAGAGTTGCAGCAGGGACATATAATATACTTCTTTATGTTGAGGAGTCTTCAATGACAATTTGATATGATTAATTAAATTTTGTTTAGTGAGTTTAACTAAACTGCCTTCACAGTTTGTCACTCTGTATTTACCTTTTTTTCAATCAGGGTTTATATTATTTCTGTATGTGTAGTTTTGGGCTATGTGGTATAGACACATGGTTTCCAAAGTATTACTTCTGTTTGGGTAGTATGTGTGCAAAAAATTGTTTTTTAAAATGTCTTGGCTGTTGGGATAATGTTTGGCTATTGTTTCTATAGCTTCGTATGATTTTAGAACTATTTTTCTAGATTTAGCTGGACCAAGACTTAGCCATACTATATTTTCAGATTTACCATACAATGCAGTACCAGTTAAGCGATCCACATTCTCTATGGGAGAGCTTTTTTATGCCCAAGCTGTATAATTTCTGAGACACTGTTTTATCTGATGACAGGTAATTCCAGAGGTCTTGGAGCTCTGTCTTTTCTGCTTTGGTTATTTATGCTGTGACATATCGTGCAACTGCAGTAGAATTGTCTGCAATGTACTGCACATCTATGTTTGCATTCCATAAGTGGGCAATGACTGCATTATAATCATTGATATATTTTTCATATTCTTTTCTTTTTATGTAATATGTATTTTTAGGTGACTTACCTTTAACACTGTGGGCCGCATCACAACCTCGCGGTAACCCTTAAATCCGGTGGTAGCGCTATTACCGCCGGATTTAAGGGTCCGCCGATTCAGGGCCTCTGCAGATTTCAACCCAGCTCTGAGCTGGTGTGAAATCCGCCGAGAATTCGTGCTCATACCACCGGCGGGAAATCCGCCGGCGGTATGAGCACGAAATTTCCCAATTGAGCCCAATGGGGCATTCCCGAATGGGCTCAATGAGGAATGGGGACTTCCAAGTCCGCCCAACTCGTGATCCCGCGCCTTTAGCGCCGGGGGCTATGGTGGTCACGCTAATAGCCCCCGCGCTAATACCGCTGGTGTTACCGTCGAGGTCGTGATGAGGCCCTATGTCTAACTGAAGACATGAGGTTGTTCACTTGACCTGTATTTGCAACTGGTCTAGGGAAACCAAATTGGCATTTGGTGTAGTATTTCCCTTTGTTTTTGTATTTGCAACGACAATATTTGCCACATTTGTGTCTTTGAAATTGTAAAATTTGTGCATGAAGATCACTATTTGTGGATTCTGATGGAATTTCACAAGTGACATATTTTTCAATAAACTTTAAAACAGTGGCATCACTGTCTTGACCAAATTTAGGAGCATCTTTAATCCATAAAAGCATGTGGATATGTGGTGCTCCTCTGGCTTGGTATTCTTTTCTCCATAAGAAGTGTTGCACTTATCCAAAGCGAGGAACAGTTTTATTATAAATAAAATGTAGCATAGCAATTAAGCGATGGTGAAAATATCTTGAAAGATTAACAGGATCCAAAGAACAAAGTTCTCCTGGTGTTAGTATATCTATGGTTGATGTGATTTTGTTTGATATGCGTAGGAAATCATGTGAATCTTCCCATGCATATTCTGCACAACTTAATGTAACAAACCAAGTGGGTGGGCCAAGGTTTCTGATCATACAACGTACATCTCCATGATGTCGAAACCAGTACTCGCATATTTTCTAATAGATTTGTAATATTTGATTGTAAAAGCTCATCCTTTTGTTGCATTTTTTGTAATAATTGTGTAGCTGTCATATTTTGAAAGTGTGATCCTGATTTTAATATGTGTGGAACTCTGTAACATAAAGTTGCTAGTTCACTTTCAAAGAGTAGGTGGAATATGTATTCCACATTTTGTCTAAATCTGGGATCTTTAGAATACATCCGTAATGAGGGGTATTCTGATGCTGATATTTGAATAGGTCTATCATCGTACCTTCCTCCTTTGCCAATAGGAAAGAGCAGAGGAAAAGCATGTGCTTCTATACTTTTTTCCCATATGCTGATTGGTGATCTTTTTGTTTGACGCATTTGGTACGTTTCCAGTGCATTTTCTATGGTGTCATTAGAGTGCAAAGGATGAATTGTATAATGGTCTAAAGTATTTGTTATTGTAGCAGGATCTAGGAGCTCAAATTGACCAGTTTTTTGTGTTTCTTGAATTATTTCAGTTGTATCCTTCAAGTTTTCTTCAATATTAATTTCTTTGTAATATTCATTATTCTCTATAAGATATTGCAAGGATTGTCTAACTTTATGTAAATCTACCAGCTGTTGCCATATTTTTTTGTCTTTTGTAGGTACTCCATTTACTAAAATAATTAAAGATTGCTGCATTGGACTTTGCACTCCGAGAGTATGCACATTTTCTTTTAGATCTAATGGTAAATAAACTACTTTTCCACGAATGCCTTTTACCAATTCAGAGGGAGGTAATTTTGCTGATTTTGGTTGAAGGTGTGTTATTGCTTGACATGGGTGCACTGTTTGAATTATGATGCTCTCACATAAATTAAGTTGTTGTAGGGGTTTTGGTAGTGGGTATAATTCCAAATTATTTCCGAAAGCACATGAAGGAGTTTGGTTGTTGTCAAGTTTTGTAGTGCAGTAACTGCAAAGTATTAAGGGGTAAGTTATTTCGTATTTGTTTTCTGCTACAAGGTAGAGAGCTAATTCAAACCATTTAGAATCTTCATTGTCTTCTATTTTATATGATAGGTCTACAGTTTTTGTGTTACTTTTATAAAGAGTTCTGCGGCAACATACACATACATGGTTTGGAAATTCAGCTGATGTACTTGTACATTTTAGTATTTCTTTTTTGTATGTGTTTAGCAAAAGGTTGACATGTGTAGAATTGTTGCTAATTTGGTTTAAAGCTATTTCATTCTGTAAATGGCTTTAACTCCAAAATATTTTTTCTGGATATAGTCAATTTCTTGAAGAAAGTCTTTCGCTGTACCATGTAGAAGAATGTTATTTAAATGTGCTAGTGCTAAAGCAGGACGTTTAGCATAGTACAGTTGATAGACTAGATTTCTTATAGTTAAATGATGTGTTGATATTCTTTTGATATCATGGAAGGTGATTCCATTCATCTCTGCAGATACTTAAGAAGTTCTTTCTGTTGACATTTTGTTTATTGCGAAGTCTTTTTTGTAATTTAGTTATTAGTTTTGTTAGTGGTTTCATTTTGTTTAACACTAAAATAAATAACTTTCTTTTGAGAATAATTGCACTGTCTATCAACACTTCTAAGATTAATTTCCTATGATAGGTTTTAAGCATTGAACCTGATTTCTCTTCTTTTTTTATAAGATTTTGAAGGACTTTGTGACAGAACATTTTGGCTAAAATAGTTTTCTTGGTATGCTTACTTTGCACTATATTAAAATTTAAAGAAGCAGTTTTATCTGTAGTGATAGCTGATTTTCTGTTAATTGTTTTTTGGTCTGTTTTATATTTTGATAGAGAAGGCAACGTTTTTGTACTTGAAACTTCTTGTGTTTCAGTAAATGACTGTATTAGCTGTTTTGTTTCAACTTTTTTTTACAAATTCTGCTAGAGATGGATACTTATGTTGCACACTTTTATTTTCATTTGCTCTACTTCTGCGTTGCTTTCTATGGACTTGACTTTTGGTAGGCATTCTTTAGGGTCTGTTGAAAAAAATAAAGATGGTATGGGTTGGGGTGTTCTACAATGTATGTGTGATGTGTGCATGAGTGTTTGAGTAAGATAATGTATGTAATGGTGTGTGATTGTGCATTGGGAACTACAACTAGTAGGGATGGGTATTCTTCAATTAATATGTTCCTAAACTCAGGTTCAGATGACAGAAAAAAATGAGCTAGTGGTGTGCAGAAGTATAGAAGTAAATCTAATGTATACAAATAAAACAGATGTTTGTTCTATAATATGAAAATTCTAGCGGGTAATTTGTGTGTCCAAAAATAGGAATTTGTGCGCCATTCTGGCTGTAAATCGCTGTTTAAGACATGGGGATTTTTGGACAGAATGGTGCACAATCTCTATTTTTAGGCACAGAAATAGCATGAATTAACTTTACAGCATGTTTGAGTAATAATACAAATATTATGGTGATATTCTACTTACTTTTTCTAAAATGAACAGGTTAATTCTTAGTTCTTCTTTGTTCTTCAAATTCGGCTGCTTCTTTTCAGGAGAATAGTCTTCACTGCAATTGTAAAAGAAACAAATTAGCAATTTTGTTTGTATATAGCACTTTTTCTAATTTAGATATTAATTTTTTTAATTGAAATCCTCAGCGCCTTCCTAAAAACCATTAAAACTATCTTATTTACATAAGATACGTTGCACCAGTTCAATACATATGATATGTTCTTAATGAACACATTGTATTGCAATGACTAACTGTCACAAACAGAATATCTTTACTATGTCTTGTGAAATTCATAATGTACCACTGAATACCACTATTTTGTAACTAAGCTGTTCTAGGTAATAGTGCCAAAATGTCATGCGTAAATAAAAGTAATTAAAAAAAAATATGTAATTGTATAAGTATTATTTTTTGAGATTTGAACATAGAGTGTGCATGCATGTCATTTTGTTTGAATATGTGTAGTCTATACATTTCATTTAAAAAATGTTAGTTTACCATGATTTGAGTGTGTGTGTATAAAGAAAGTAAATAGTATAAAGGTTTATAAGTGACAGTTGATTTTAGGAAATTGGAAAAAATACAGTAGATTCATTTTCCAGATTACACAAGCTAAAAGTCAGTTTGAAAATGTGTTCATGTACTGTACAGAAAATATGCATACCTGTAGTTTGTGTTCATGCATTTGAATATGCATGGAGTTGCAAGTAGAAATCTTGGAGACGTGCACAGTATTTCTTGTAGATGGTGCTTGCCAATGATATGACACTTGTACTCAGAGAAATTCACAGTACATTTGCAGTGCTGATATATGATGATGCAGTTAGATGTAGAGGTCTTGAATGTGATTGGTGCATGGTCATGTGATTTCTTAGATACATCCAATGAGGGAATGGCACAGAGAGTGAAGTAAAGGTTGCCATGTGTAGAATTGTTGCTAATTTGGTTTAAATGTCCTCTTTTCACAATGAAAATATTATGCAGTCCATCTTACTTATGCTAGCAATCAGATTTTTCTGAGAAACGTACAAAATGCATTGCGAACTTTTTTAGAAATACAGCATCCATTTTGAAGTAGGTGTTAAGTATTTATAATTTTTGACATACAAACATCGCCCAAAGGCTCTTTTCAGAGCCACCACTTCCTCCCAGAGAAAAATGCAATGGTTATAATAGGGTAGCACCCCAATTTTTTGAATGTTCGCGAACTGTCCGCGGACTTCTAAGAAATACAAAGGGCCCTGCTTCATTTATCTTCACTTCTATTTTTTAACTGTGAAAGGCGGCTCTGAAAAGAGCCTTATTTTTTTTTTTATTTTGGTTTTTTATACACGAAACACTAGGAAAGGAGGGGAAAGGAGGGTAAAGGGGGGACACCAACCACAGGGATAAGAAAGGACGAGCTGAGAGAGGAAGATGTAGAGTGGGTTTTATTTTTGGTAGTGATCAGGTCTTCTCCAAAGTCACTCCCCCCTGCAGAGTACTGTGTCACAGTACATACATACAACTGTGACCCTCAAAAGGTAAGGGTCATCAGAATTCTGTATGGCCTGTGAGGCAGCTTGAGGAAGACACTGTCCCGCAGAGGTGGTCCTTGTGGTGCCAGGATCAGAAACAGAGGATGAAGTAGAGGAAATCAACCTACTACGTTCTTCGCAAGGTACAACCTTGTGAATAGTCCCAGAGTGAAATGACCTCAGGTGTCGCTTCATGGTTGTGGTCCCAAAGCTGTACGAACCGTGCTTTCCGCGAATGAGTATCATTTTGCACTCATTGCAGATAACACGGTTCGCACAACCGCCACACCCAAGACTCATGCCTAGTGCGGGTAGTAGGGTTTTCCTCTACCTCATTCTCGTCATCCTCTTCTTCCTCCTCTGCATCCTCACTCCTGTTCCCCTCTTCAGGCCCTTGGCAAGGTGGTGGTGGTGGAGGGGGTGGTGGTGGTGCTGAGGCAGACACAGCACCAGATGGCAGCAGTGGAGCCACAGAAGCCATCAGGTTGAAGATGGCAATCTGCAGGTTGCAGCAAAAATCTATGTGCTCTGTAGAATAGCCAGAAACACAATGAGAATAAGCTCTAGGGCGTGGTCTTTTATAGGGGTGCTTGTGCGCGGTCCACGGACAGGCGCGCTGTCTGCTAACAGATCGAACACAAAAAAAGGTTCAAAAGGTTTCAAAAAGTATGTATAAACTTATAATTAGTATGTGGGACTTGTGCTATTGTGAGTTTTTATTGAAAAATATTGTGGATTACTTGAAAATGTACTTTTAAATTGTTCGGGGACACAAACAGTGTCCGCATTCAGAACACGTGATCAGCGCGGGCGCGGTCACATGGTCGCTTTGTGAACATGTTCGCGAAGGAAGCGGCTGTCCGCAGGCCACCAAATGCACGTGCATTGGTTTGCGCATGCGCGTTGATGTTCTACGGACACTTTTCGGGTCCTGAAGTAATTAAAGATACGTTAGACGTCAAACGAACAGTTACGGACAGGCGTTTGTTCTTAGAACAGTGTCAACTTGCTTGTGAACAATACAGACAGAAATAGCGTCCTCAGAACACCTCCATTTATGTTTCTTTACGAACATTTCAGGACACCGCGTGTGTTCTTAGAACAGTTTCAACTTGCTAACGAACAGTACGGAAAGGTACAGTGTTCTTCAGGACACCTCCTTTTTCGTTTATTTACGAACATTTCAGAACACCAATTGTGTTCTTAGAACAGTTTCAACTTGCTAAAGAACAGTACGGACAGGTATAGTGTTCTTCAGGACACCTCCATTTTTGTTTATTTACGAACATTTCCGGACACCGCATGTGTTCTTAGAACAGTTTCAACTTGCTAGAGAACAGTACGGACAGGTATAGTGTTCTTCAGGACAGCTCCATTTTCTTTTATTTACGAACATTTCAGAACACCCACGCTGTCCGTGGACAACTAATTACAACTTAACATAAAAATGCAACTTTATTTAACATATATTAATAATTTATGACAGAGAAGGTGAGGCAGAAACGGAAACAAATACAGGAGAATTAGGGATTTCAACTTGATTGGTATCAGGTGAAGAAGGGATGGAAGTCTCATCAAAACGGTTTGGGTTATGGAGACGGTTTGCGGATAATTGACTGGGAAATGGTGAGGGGGGACAAGTACATGTGGGGCAATGGTATGACGTTTTTGTTTTAAAATGATCTTCAACAAATGTTTTCAAATTATTAAAATTGGTCAACAATAAATCCATTTTTGATTTTATGCTGTCAAGCGTGTTTTCCATAACAGCTTCTTCAGAGGTATTTTCTATTTTGGTATGCTCTGTACAAAAAAAATATATATATGTTAAATGTGTATAAAATAATAATAATTAAATGGTTTATATTGTAAAGTGTTTACCATTAGTTTCACTATCTTGTGACATTTCCTCATGTGTGAAATGCTGCTCTAGCCATTCCAGAGTACTAGACATTTCTGTGAGAAAAAAAAGATAATACATTTTTTTTTATCTAATACAGAAAGTTTATAAATATATGAGTAAAATGAAGTACACTTACTATTTCAGGTAAAATATGTTCAAAGTACTCTGTAGGTCTGGTCTTGTTCTTAGTTGTGGAGTGTCTGTGAGGTAATTATGTTGGAAGCCAATTTATCTTCTTCTGGTATATTCCATTTTAGAACATATTGTATTTAAATGAATGGTTAGTGTGTTACATATATGGCTTACATTTCTATAATGTTTATGTGTCCTGCTTTTTGAATTTGTTAAATGTTCCTATGTTATGATATAACAATCAAACATACCCTCCCAGAGTTTTTAGGTAGTGGTCCGCGGACATTAAAAGAGTTCGTGGACATCAAGTTCAGTAGAAGAGGTTCAGTATGTTCCATATTACATGTACATAAAGTCAATGTTATTATTGTTAAGTTGCGCTACTAAAAACCTATGAAATTCAGTGAAAAAAACTTTGTTAAAGGGACGTTATGGTTAAGTTGCGCTACTAAAAACCTATGAAATTTAGTGAAAAATGTTGTTAAAGGGACGTTATGATTAAGTTGCTCTACTAAAAACCTATGAAATTCAGTGAAAAAACGTTGTTAAAGGGACGTTATGGTTCCAAGTAAAACCGAAAAACCCTTGAAATTCGCAAGTTATGATAAGCTAAGCAGCCATAACTCGCGCCACCACCATGCACTGCTAAGACTAACACCAAGGACATCACATGTGCAATTACCTTTCATGAAAAGTCTGTACAAGGGTTACGTATTGTAATGTTAATAAAAAAAGTGTCAAGGATCATTGTAATAAATATCAAGTGCTAATTAGTCCATCCAGTATACTAAGGTGCTCATATAGATACATAGGCATTGTATGCAGCATACATGATGGAGGTGCAATGTTCATAAGATTGCCATGTTGAATAGTGAAATGATAACTGTTTTCTTTAGACTTTTGCATACTGTGAAACATGTGATAAGGAGATAATAAAACCCATTTACTACATAATTGCATTATTATAGACAAAACACACAGAGAGAACACCACATACAAATATGAGTATATACATTGAAATTGAAGTAAGAATAAAAACAGCAGTAGTTGCAAAAAGTGTTCATAACCTAACTGATTACCGTTATGCAGAGAAATGATTGCTCTGTTCAAAGCTGCTACTTACCCTATGTATATATATATCACATGATGTGCCTGTACTCTAAGGAAAGTAGTGTGAATACAAGATATAAAAATAGGAGCATGTACAGGGAAAGTACAGTAATAAAAAACAACAGAACTATCAGAAAGTGCTGACAACTCTACTGATTATTTTAATGCACAGAAAGGATTGCTGTCTTTCAAGCTGTGTCTTCCGCTATGTATATGTTTCATATGATATGACTGGACCCTAAGGGAATTATTGTAAGAACATACTTGAAGGATAAGTCTACAAATATACTACATTTTCTACTTTTAATTCCTGACTGTTACTAAAGAAAACCATGTGGCCTAGATATGTCAGTAAAGGAAAAAAGGGGGAGCCAGACATGTGATGTCATCAGTGATGTCAACAATGACATTTTTGATGTCATCTTTGATGTCCTGGGTGTTAGTCTTAGCAGTGCACGGTGATGGCGCGAGTTATGGTTGCTTAGCTTACCATAACTGGCGAATTTCAAGGGTTTTTTGGTTTTACTTGGAACCATAACGTCCCTTTAACAAAGTTTTTTTCACTGAATTTCATAGGTTTTTAGTAGCACAACTTAATCATAACGTCCCTTTAACAAAGTTTTTTCACTGAATTTCATAGGTTTTTAGTAGTGCAACTTAACCATAACGTCCCTTTAACAAAGTTTCTTCACTGAATATATATATATATATATTTTACATGGCCACGACCATGGACCAGGACCAGGAGCAATGGCATGGTCCCGAAAGCGTGCTTTTGCAAATTTGGTGAAAATCCGTCCAGTAGTTTTTTTAAAAATGACTAAAAAGTAGGTCAGAAAAAATTTGTGATATCGGTGTCCGCTTCGCGGACACACTTCCCTGTTCGCTCCGTGGACACGACGGGGATTGGGCAAGCGGCTTGCGTGATGGCCGCGGACATCTGACGTGCCCTCTCATTGGCTGCAGTAAAGCATGCAGTGCGTCTTATTTTCAGAGCCGCCCACCATCTTTGTTGATCGTTTCAGGAGCGGGATCTGCCGCCTACATAGTAAGCTCATGCCCCGTATCTTCCTCCCGTTCCCCCACCGCGCTCATGCCCGTGTCTTCCTCTCGTTCCCCCACCCCCCGCTCATGCCCGTGTCTTCTTCTCGTTCCCCCCACCCCTTGCTCATGCCCTGTGTCTTCCTCCTGTCTCCCCTCATGCCCCGTGTCTCTCTTTTGTTCCTCCACCCCCCGCTCACTCTATCGGCACACGGTGGCCTGCGGAAGGCCGAGGAGCGGGATCTGCTGCCTGCACAGTTAGCTCAGGCCCGTGTCTTCCTCCCGTTCCCCCCAACCCCGCTCATCCCCCATGTCTTCCTCACATTCCCCCCGCTCATGGCCCATGTCTCCCCTGTTCACCCCCACCCCCCGCTCATGGCCCGTGTCTCCCCTGTTCATCCCCACCCCCCGCTCAAGCCCCGTGTCTCCCCTGTTCACCCCCACCCCTCTGCTCATGCTCCATGTCTGTCTCCCTTGTTCCTCCCCCACCCCTGCTCATGCCTCGTGTCTCCCTTCTTTCTCCCCCACCCCCCGCTCATGCTCCATGTCTCCCTTCTCTCCCCCACCCCCTGCTCATGCCCCGTTTCTCCCTTCTTGCCCCCCCACCCCCTGCTCATGCACCATGTCTCCCTTCTTCCCCCCACCCCCCGCTCATGCCCCATGTCTACTGTCTTTCCCCCCTCCACCCCCGGCTCATGCCCCGTGTCTCCCTCCTGTACCCCCCACCCCCGCTCATGCCCCGTGTCTCCCTCCTGTACTCCCCACCCCCGCTCATGCCCTGTGTCTCCCCTGTTCAACCCCACCCCCTGCTCATGCCCCGTGTCTCCCATGTTCCACCCCACCCCCCGCTCATGCCTGTGTCTCCGTTCTTTCCCCCCCACCCTCCTGCTCATGCCCCGTGTTTGCCCTGTTCCCCCCACCCCCCGCTCATGCCCCATGTCTCCCTCCTGTACCCCCCACCCCCACGCTCATGCCCCGTGTCTCCCTCCTGTACCCCCTGCTCATGCCCCGTGTCTTCCCTGTTCCCCCACCCCCTACTCATGCCCCATGTCTCCCTCCTGTTCCCCTCCACCCCCCGTTCATGTCCCGTGTCTCCCTCATGTGCCCCCACCCCCCGCTCATGTCCTATGTCTCTCTCTCTCGTGTACCCCTCCCCCCTTGCTCATGCCCCGTGTCCCCCCCACACCCCGCTCATGCCCTGTGTCCCCCCATCCCCCGCTCATGCCCCGTGTCTGCCCTGTTCCCCCACCCCCCGCTCATGCCTGTGTCTCCGTCGTGTTACCCCCACCCCCCGCTCATGCCCCGTGTCTCCCTCATGTTCCCCCACCCCCCGCTCATGCCCCGTGTCTACCCTGTTCACCCCCATCCCCTGCTCATGCTTCGTGTCTGTCTCCCTCCTTTTACCTCCACCCCCCACTCATCACCTGTGTTTCCCCTGTTCACCCCCACCCCCCGCTCATGCCCCATGTCTACTGTCTTTCCCCCCTCCAACCCCGGCTCATGCCCCGTGTCTCCCTCCTGTACCCCCCACCCCCGCTCATGCCCCGTGTCTCCCTCCTGTACTCCCCACCCCCGCTCATGCCCTGTGTCTCCCCTGTTCAACCCCACCCCCTGCTCATGCCCCGTGTCTCCCATGTTCCACCCCACACCCCGCTCATGCCTGTGTCTCCGTTCTTTCCCCCCCACCCTCCCGCTCATGCCCCGTGTTTGCCCTGTTCCCTCCACCCCCGCTCATGCCCCATGTCTCCCTCCTGTACCCCCCACCCCCACGCTCATGCCCCCTGTCTCCCTCCTGTACCCCCTGCTCATGCCCCGTGTCTTCCCTGTTCCCCCACCCCCTACTCATGCCCCGTGTCTCCCTCCTGTTCCCCTCCACCCCCCGTTCATGTCCCGTGTCTCCCTCATGTACCCCCACCCCCCGCTCATGTCCTATGTCTCTCTCTCTCGTGTACCCCTCCCCCCTTGCTCATGCCCCGTGTCCCCCCCACACCCCGCTCATGCCCTGTGTCCCCCCATCCCCCGCTCATGCCCCGTGTCTGCCCTGTTCCCCCACCCCCCGCTCATGCCTGTGTCTCCGTCGTGTTACCCCCACCCCCCGCTCATGCCCCGTGCCTCCCTCATGTTCCCCAACCCCCCGCTCATGCCCTGTGTCTACCCTGTTCACCCCACACCCCCTGCTCATGCTTCGTGTCTGTCTCCCTCCTTTTACCTCCACCCCCCGCTCATCACCTGTGTTTCCCCTGTTCACCCCCACCCCCCGCTCATGCCCCGTGTCTCCCTTCTTTCCCTCCCACCCCCGCTCATGCCCCGTGTCTCCCTTCTTTCCCGCCCCACCACCCCCGCTAATGCCCCGTGTCTCCCTTCTTTCCCCCCCACCCCCAGCTCATGCCCTGTGTCTCCCTTCTTTCCCCCCCCCGCCCCCCACCCCCCACTCATGCCCCGTGTCTCCCTTCTTTCCCCCCACCCCTGGCTCATGCCCGTGTCTCCCTTCTTTCCCCCATATCCCCCACTCATGCGCCGTGTCTCCCTTCTTTTCGTCCCCACCCCCGCTCATGCCCCGTGTCTCCCTTCTTCCCCCACCCCCCGCTCATGACCCGTGTCTCCCTTCTTCCCCCATCCCCCGCTCATGACCCATGTCTCCCTCCTTTCCCCCACCCCCCACTCATGCCCCCTGTCTCCCTTCTTCCCACCACCCCCCGCTCATGCCCCATGTCTCCCTTCTTTCCCCCCACCCCCTGCTCATGCCCCGTGTCTCCCTTCTTTCCCCCCCACCCCCCGCTCATGCCCCGTGTCTCCCTTCTTTCCACCCCCCCCACTCCCCGCTCATGCCCCGTGTCTCCCTTCATACCCCCCACCCCCCCGCTCATGCCCCGTGTCTCCCTTCCCCCCCCCCACCCCCGCTCATGCCTTGTGTATCCCTTCTTTCCCCCCATCCCCCGCTCATGCCCCGCGTCCCCCTTCTTTCCCCCGTACCCCCTGCTCATGCCCCGTGTCTCCCTTCTTTCCCCCGCTCATGCCCCATGTCTCCCTTCTTCCCCCCACCCCCCGCTCATGCCCTGTATCTCCCTTCATTCCCCCCACCCCCTGCTCATGCCCCATGTCTCCCTTCTTTCCCCCCCACCCCCCGCTCATGCCCCGTGACTCCCTTCTTCCCCCCACCTCCCGCTCATGCCCCGTGTCTCCCTTCTTTCCCCCGTACCCCCTGCTCATGCCTCGTGTCTCCCTTCTTCCCCCCACTCTCAGCTCATACCCCTTGTCTCCATTCTTTCCCCCCTCCAACCCCCACTCATGTCCCATGTCTACCTTCTTCCCCCTCACCCCCGATCATGCCCTGTGTCTCCCTCATGTACCCCACACCCCCGGCTCATGCCCCGTGTCTCCATCCTGTACCCTGCATCCCCTGCTCATGCCCCGTGTCTCCCTCCTGCCCCCCACCTCCTCTCATCCCCCGTGTCTCCCCTGATCACTGCCACCCCCCGATCATGCCCCGTGTATGCCCTGTTCCCCCCACCCCCCGCTCATGCCCCGTATCTGCCCAATTCCCCTACCCCCCGCTCATGCCCCGTGTGTTACGCTCACCTGACTCCCACGGAGGCGCTGGCCTGGTTCGCGCTGCTGTGACCTCTTCTAAGGTGATGCGCAGGGTTCGGAAGATGGACTGGACCGGGCTCCCAAATCTGGCTTGCCTGGCTCACAGAAGTATCCTTCTGTAGTCGAAAATAGGGGATTAACTGTCTGTGGGGTAATGCAATCGGCCTCCCACTTTCCCCTCTCACCCTCCTCGAAACCCTTCTGTGATTTCTCGTAGCGTCTCACCTTAGGGTCTGGAAGGACGAGCTCTCCATCCTGCTTCTGATGCAGGGGCGCGTTGGTATCCAGTTACTTCACTGGATTTTCGGATTGGTGAGAACCAAACTTGCTTGGCTTCCAGGTAAGTTTTTTTTTGATAAGAGGTTCCCCTTGTGTCCATGCATTAAAGTACTAATGCTAGTGTCTTTTTCCCCATAGGCTACGGAATGCCGGGGAAGAGGCACCGACCCGAGATGAGAGGTGAAATCCTTGTAGAAATTAGGTAAGTCTTTAATGAGCGTTTTTTGGTAATGTCTTTTCATTCGCTCATTAATGCTGATGTCTCTTTTTCCCATTAGGGGCCGAGGTCCGGAAATGCCAGGATGTGGCGCGGACCCGAAATGAAGAGGGAATGAATCAACAGGTAAGTCTTAACATGGAGATTTAGCTTTCCTTATTCCCTTCTCTCTCTCACCTTTTGTTCTGGTCTTTTTATCCCTAGGTGCTGGGGCGTGACTACGAATCCGGATGATCGCTGCTGAACATGGAGGCGCCCTGTAAAGGTGAGTGGAATGCGGCGCTGCAGCGATCGACGCGATGAGCTTTTAAATTAAAGTCTTCCTTTTCAGGATTGTCGGCGAGATGTCTCCGGGATGCGGCTTTTTTTGGCAGGTAAGGACTTTTCCTTCTTCTGTCCTCTTCTTCTCTTCCTTTGCAGGTGATCCAGGATGCTGGCAGGCGTGGCAGAAGTCTGGATGCAGGAGCAGACACGGTGAGCGTCCAGCTGCTAGATGCAGAACAACGCGAAGCACGTGTGGCTGTTCGGGTGGGGTTTAAATAGCCTTGGAAGAAGTTCTAGGTATGTATCCTTCCTCCAATCAGGTATGTATCCTTCCTCGACCACGCCCGGTTGGTAAATTAGTCCCACAGGTAAAGTAGTTCCTTTCAGGCCTCAAGGAGGCTGGGATCCTGCAGCATGGTCTGCATCAGGTAAGTGCACCCAAGCACTCCCAAAATGAGCCTGGCGCCTATGGCGCCAGGACTGATGTATTTTATGAGCCTGGCGCCATAGGCGCCAGGACACTGTCCAAAGGGCTCCTATATGGGGTTGCTGGGTTCTTCCTTGGGGACTGGATGTCCGCTTTCGGGGATGCAGGGCTTGAACCGGCTCCCCGGGAGCGGGCATCATGACACCGTGTCTCTCTCGTGTTATCCCCGACCCCCCGTTCATGCCCGTTTCTCCCTCCTGTTCCCCCCACCCCCTGCTCATGCCCCCGTGTCTCCCTCGTACCCCCCACCCCTGCTCATGCCCCGTTTCTCTCTCCCTCGTGTACCCCCCCACCCCCGCTCGTGACCCGTGTCCCCCCACCCCCCGCTCATGCCCCGTGTCTCTGTCGTGTTACCCACCACCCACTGCTCATGCCCTGTGTCTGCCCTGTTCCCCCACCCCCTGCTCATGCCCCGTTTCTCCCTTGTGTTCTCCCCACCCCCGCTCATGCCCCGTGTCTCCCTTCTTCCCCCCCACCCCTGGCTCATGCCCCGTGTCTCCCTTCTCTCCCACCTCACCCCCCGTGTCTCCCTTCTTTCACCCCCACCCCCTGCTCATGCCCCATGTCTGCCCTGTTCCCCCACCCCTGCTCATGCCCATGTCTCCCTCTTGTTCCCCCCATCCCCCGCTCATGTCCGGTGTCTCCCTCGTGTACCCCCCACTCATGCCCCATGTCTCCCTCGTGTACCCCCCACCCCCCGCTCATGTCCCGTGTCTCCCTCCTGTACCCCCCACCATCCGCTCATGCCCCGTGTCTCCCTCCTGTTCATCCCCACCCCCCGCTCATGTCCCGTGTCTCCCATGTTCCCCCCACCCCCTGCTCATGCCCCATGTCTCCCTTCTTTCCCCCCACCCCCTGCTCATGCCCCGTGTCTGCCCTGTACCCCCCACTCCCTGCTCATGCCCCGTGTCTCCCTCGTGTACCCCCCCACCCCCTGCTCATGCCCTGTGTTTCCCTTCTTTCCCCCACCCTCCACTCATGCCCCATGTCTCCCTTTCCCCCACCCCCCGCTCATGCCCTGTATCTGCCTTCTTTCCCCCCACCCCTGCTCATGCCCCGTGTCTCCCTTCTTCCCCCCCCACCCCCTGCTCATGCCCTGTGACTCCCTTCTTTCCCCCCACCCCCGCTCGCTCATACCCCGTGTCTCCCTTCTTTCCCCCCACCCCCTGCTCATGCCCCATGTCTCCCCTCTTTAACCCCACCCCCGCTCATGCCCCGTGTCTCCCTTCTTTGCCCCACCCCCCGCTCATGCCCCGCGTCTCCCTTCTTTCCCCCTCACCCCCTGCTCATGACCCATGTCTCCCTTCTTTCCCCCCACCCCCTGCTCATGCCCCGTGTCTCCATTCTTTCCCCCCCGCCCCCCGCTCATGCCCCATGTCTCCCTTCTTCCCCCACTCCCGCTCATGCCCCCTGGCTCCCTTCTTTCCCCCCACCCCCGCTCATGACCCGTGTCTCCCTTCTCCCCCCCACCCCACTTTGCTCACACCTACATCCCAAACCACTGGATGTATTTTCACCAAATTTGCAGCAGGAGCAGCGGCTTGGTCCCGAAAGTGTGCTTTTGCAAATTTGGTGAAAATACGTCCAGTAGTTTTTTACAAATGACCAAAAAGTTGGTAAAAAAAAATTAGTGATATCTATGTTCGGTCCGCGGACACTTTTCCCTGTTTGCTCCGCGGACAGTGTCCAGATTGGTCAAACGGCTTGCGTCATGTCCGTGGACATGTGACGTGTCCGCTGATTGGATGGTGAAGAGCGTGAAGTGTGTCAGATTTTTGGAAACGCCCACCATCTTGTATCCGCGGACGTCCACAGACAGCACAGAGTCAAATGGTGGGGAAATACAATGTTGGCAAGTGTTTTGGTCTGACTGTTTGGGGATGGTGGGGGCAAGAGATGGTTCAAATATTGTATCTATTTGGGTGGTATGCACCGCTGTTGTATTCGTTGTGCTTGCAGACAGTACCGCTGTCCTTGATGTCCACAATTGTCCCATATGGGGATGTTCTAAGGACACTATACCTGTCTGTATTGTTCGTAGGCAAGTTGAAACTGTTCTAAGAACACACGCTGTGTCCGAGATGTCCGCAAATAAATGAAAATGGAAGTGTCCTGAGGACACTATACCTGTCCGTATTGTTCGCAGGCAAGTTGAAACTGTTCTAAGAACAGACTTGGTGTCCGCGATGTCTGTGAATCAATGAAAATGGAGGTGTCCTGAGGACACTATACCTGTCCATATTGTTCGCAGGCAAGTAGAAACTGTTCTAAGAACACCCAAGGTGTCCGCGGACATAAGAAATGCCATAAGGCCTAGTTAAAAATGTTTGATTCTATGGGTGTGATCATAGTTAAAAATGTTTGATTCTATGGGTGTGATCTATGGGTGTGATATGCTGCTGTGGTTGCAGCCAGGGCCTAGAGTTTTTTTGACCCTCATATTTGGTTTACAAACCAGTGTACTGTGCATTTTCCTCAGTTTCGTTGTTTGTTTTTCAAATCATTGGGTCTGTGGGAAAAACAAATCCTTGTCGGATTAAAAAACCCTTTCTTTGTTATGCTACAGTCTATTTGTTTGTTTCCTTTCAGTGTTTACTTCTTGTTTCTGGTTAATGTTCTATCTGTTTGATTGTTGCAGATTTCTGAAGCAGTTAAATACCTGTTGGCGTATTCTAACTGTCTATTTTTTGTTACAATTTATTGGTATTCATTTATCTCTTTGGTTGTTATACAATCTTCGGCTAGTTAGATACCTGTTGGTGTATTCTAACTGTTCATAGTTTTTTCATTGAATTTCTTTAATGTTGAAGTACAGATTAATTATACAATTTTGGTTTTAAGATTAAAAAAGTGTTTGTAAAATTTGCTGGTAATCTCTGCTTTAGAGTAATGGTAGTATCATTACATTCGAACCATCCACATTTTTGTGGCAGATTTGTGAAGCAGTTAGATACCTGTTAGTGTATTCTAACTGTAATTATTATTATTTTTTAATTTAATGATATTCATTTATCTGTTTGGTTTATATAGGCTTTGCACTCAAGACTCTTTGGCCTGGCTGCAACCACCGCAGCATATCACACCCATAGATCTTGTTGCAGATTTTTGAAGCAGTTAGATATCTGTCAGGGAATTCTACCTGTCTATTTTTTGTTATAATTTAGTGGTATTGATTTATCTATTTGGTTGTTGAAAAATCTTTGGGCAGTTAGATACCTGTTGGCGAATTCCAACTGTTATTTTCTTGTTATAATTTAGTGGTATTCATTTAACTGTTTGGTTGTTATAGAATCTTGGGGCCGTAGGATACCTGTTGGCGTATTCGAACAGTCGATAGTTTTTTAATTGAAGTTTTGTTACTCTTTAAGTACAGATTAGTTATAAAATTTTGATTTTAAGGATAATTTTAATATTTTTTCCAAGCCAGCTGTGTTGGAGATAGAATTTTCTAAGGAATTTAGTCTTGTTGTGGCTTGGTGACACATTGGGAATTTAATACCATGTACATCCAGTTTGTCTGTAGAGCATATTTCAATTATTGGTTGCATATCTTTTTTTAACATTGTTTCATTGAATCTGGAACAGCTTGCAAGAGTTGGCATCAAGGCCATACAATTGACATTTTTCTGTGCTAATTGTTCTATAACATCAGTAGAACATGAGTTATCTCCATAAAGTGCATGGATGTGCCGGGTTTTTAATATTGTTTGTGCTTCTTGAGATAGTACACCAACTCTAATACTTTTTAAAATGTTGGCCTAGGTGAGGTCTGTAGATTGGCGCATGTTTTCTGTTAATTCTTAGTATTGGAAATGTTGCCAAAGGTTGACATTTCCTATGCTGCCAATAGTTTTACGGCAGAGTTTGTGTCCTAAGGTTTTAAAAATAGGTTCACCTTTCACTGGTGTCAATTGAAGAAGATCTCCGAAAACAATAATGTGTTTTCCTCCAAAGAGTTCTTCGCAGTTTGTTTTAAGTACTTCTTGCAATCTGAGATGAATCAAAGCCAACATTAGGTTGTAGACCATGCTCACTTCTATTAGTAGCATTTTCATTTGTTTCAAAACTCTGCGTAGTTCCATTGCAGCTTCTGTAGAAAGTTTGTAATAATCTAATTTGTTTTGGTGTTCTACTGGAAGGAGTAGTAATCACTGTAAAGTGACACCGCCTATGATGTAGGCAGCTAAACCTGTGGGGGCAGTTACAACAGCTGACCGTCTGTTGTTTGTCAATTGTTGAAGGAACTTGCTGATGATTTTGATTAAGAATGTTTTTCCTGAACCAGCTTCACCACTGACGTATAGTAGTATAGGTTTGTAATTTTGGCAGGAACATTCTTTATTTTCATGTTGTACACCATGTGCAATTTCTTGTGTTACTTCTTCAAACATAGTGTGCTGCTCTTTGTTTAGTTTTGATTGTAGTGCAGTTAAGTCTTCTGCATCTTCTTCATAGTGACACATGGTGTTTTCTACTTCTGTCATAGCTAATTCTGCCTCAATTGGTATTAGTAGCTGTCTCAGTGGTTCTTGGCTTCCTGTTACAGAAGGTTGACTACTATCGGGAGTGTCCTTATCTAGTTGGGGCTGGAGTTCTTTTTCATGTTGCTGTTCATTTTGCAACATTGTTTTGTACTGTATAAAGTTCACATCGGTGATAGTGCTTTCATTTGCTTTGAAAGCGTCTTCGTAGCAGTCATAGTAATCTAGTAACTCTTCTTCTTTTCTCCATGCTTTAAAAAGTTGTTGCAGGGACATGTAATATAGTTTTTTCTGTTGAGGAGTTTTTAATAACAATTTGATATGATTAATTAAGCTTCGTTTGGTAAGTTTTACTAAGCTGCCTTCACAATCTGCCACTCTATATATACCTTTGTTTTCTTCAGTTTTATATTATTTTTGTATGCAAAGTTTTGGGCTATGTGGTATAGACACATGTTTTCCAAAGTGGTACTCCTGTTCGGGTATTATGTGACTAGTAAATTGTTTTCCAACATGTCTTGGCTGTTTGGATCATTTTTGGCTATTGTTTCTATGTCATCATAAGGTTTGAGAAATCTTTTTCTAGATTTAGCAGGACGAAGACTTAGCCATACTATATTTTCAGATTTTCCATACAAAGCAGTACCGGTTAAACAATCTGCAGCGTCGTAGGCACCACATTCTCTATGATAGAGCATTTTTATGCCTAAGCAGTACAATTTCTGAGATAGTGTTTTGTCTGATGATAGGTCATTCCAGAGGTCTTGAACCTCTGTTTTTTCTGCTTTTGTTAAGTATGCTGTAACATATTGTGCAACTGCAGTGGAATTGTCTGCAATGTACTGCACATCTATGTTTGCATTCCATAAGTGGGCAATGATTTGATTGTAATCATTGATATATTTTGATTCTTCTGTTTCTTTTTATGTAATACGTGTTCTTACGTGATTTACCTTTAACACTATGTCTAACTGAATACATGAAGTTCTTCACTTCACCTGTTTCTGTAACTAGTCTAGGGAAACCAAAGTGGTATTTGGTGTAGTATTTCCCTTTGTTTTTGTATTTGCGATGACAATATTTGCCACATCTGTGTCTTTGAAATTGTACAATTTGTGCATGAAGATCACTATTTGTTATTTCCGATGGAATTTCACAAGTGACATTCACAAGTGTAACATTAACAGGATATAGAGAGCAAAGTTCTCTAGGTGTTAGTATATCTATGTTTGTTTTATTTGTGTTTGATATGTGTAGGAAATCATGTAAATCTTCCCATGCATAGTCTGCCCAACTTAATTTAACAAACCAAGTGAGTGGGCCAAGGTTTCCTATCATACAACGTACATCTCCTTGAAGTCAGAACCAGTACTCTTTCGTACCACGCATGCTTGCTAACAGATTTGTAATGTGTGATTGTAAAACCTCATCTTTTTCTTGCACTTTTTGTATTAATTGCATAGCTGACATATTTTGAAAGTGGGTTCCTGATTTCAATATGTGTCCAATCCGTAACATAGAGTTGCGAGTTCACTTTCAAAGAGTAGGTGGAATATGTATTCCACATTTTGTCTAAATCTGGGATCTTCAGAATACATTTGTAACGAGCGGTATTCTGATGGATTTATCTGAGTGGATCTATCATCGTACCTTCCTCCTTTGCCAGTAGGAAAGAGTCGAGGAAAAACATGTGTTTCTTTACTTTTTTTCCCATATGCTGATTGGTGATCCTTTGGTTTGTTGCATTTGGTTCATTTCTAGTGCATCATCTATGGTGTCATTAGAGTGTAATGGATGAATTCTATATGGTCTACAATATTGGATACTGTAGCAGGATCTAGAAGTTCAAATTGACCAGTTTCTGGTGACTCTTGAATTATTTCAGTTGTTTCCCTTAAGTTTTCTTCAATATTCATTTCTTTGTAGTATTCATTATTGTCTTTTAGATATTGCAAGGCTTGTCTTACTTTATGTAAGTCTACGAGATGTTGCCAAATTCTTTTGTCTTTTGTTGGTAAACCATTTACTAAGACAATTAAAGATTGCTCTATTGGACTTTGCACTCCCAGAGTGTGCACAGTTTCTTTCAGATCTAATGGTAAATAAACTACTTTGCATCAAATGACTTTCACCAATTCAGAGGGAGGTCATTTTGCTGTTTTTGGTTGAAGGTGCATTATTGCTTGAAATGGGTGCACTGTTTGAATTATAATGTCTCATATAAATTGAGTTGTTGCATGGGTTTTGGTAGTGGGAATAATTCCAAGTTATTTGTGATAGCAAGTGAAGGAGTTTGGCTGTTGTCAAGTTTTGTAGTGCAGTAACTGCTAAGTATTAAGGGGTCAGTTATTTTGTATTTGTTTTCTGCTATAAGGTAGAGAGCTAATTCAAACCATTTGGAATCTTCATTGTCTTCTAGTTTGTATGTTTCGTCTACAGTTTTTGTGTTACTTTTATAAAAAGTTATGCGGCTACACATACACTCATGGTTTAGTACTTCAGCGGATGTGCTTTTAAATTTTAGTATTTCTTTTTTGTATGAGTCTAGTAGAAGGTTGCCATGTGCAGAATTGTTGCTAGTCTGTTGTTAAGCCAATGAATTTTGTAAGTCGCTTTCACTTCCAAAATATTTTCTCTGTATATGGTTGATTTCTTTGAGTTGGTCTTTGGGTGTACCATGTAGAAGAGTGTTATTTAAATTGGCTAGTGCTAAAGCAGGACTTTTAGCATAGTACAGTTTATAGACTAGATTTCTTATAGTTGAATGATGTGTTGATATCATTTTGATATGATGGAAGGTGCTTTTCCAAATAGGTCCTGAAATGCAGGATAATGAATGTCCTTGAAGTCCTGTGTATTTGTGCAGAGGACAGGTATCCATATTTTGCAGCACTTTCATTTTGCTTTTGTCTTTGCCTTTCACATAGTGATTGAGGAACTGGCGTAAAGATTTGAAAGATTTTTTGGGAATGTTACACATTGACGTGCATGGCCATTTGTATAATGGACGTTCTGGTTCAGTCGAATAGAGAGGTAATTCTGAGTTTTCTGGGGATATTTTTGTAAGCAGTATTTCTTGTTCCATTATGTTATCAATAATTTTTTTCATAACCTCGTCCACTGCTATGTATGGCAATTGTGTTTGTTTGGTTTTGATTGTATGCTTCTTCATTAAAATATAGTTCTGTGCTTGTGGTGTGACTCCATTCACCTCCACAGATATTTAAGAAGTTATTTTTGTTGACATTCCGTTTATTGAAAAGTTGTTTTTGTAATTTAGTTAGTTTTGTTAGTGCTTTCATTATGTTTAACACTCAAATTAATCACTTTCTTTTGAGAAGGATTTCACTGTCTATCAATGCTTCTAAGATTAATTTTCTATGGTAGGTTTGAAGGGTTGTGCATGATTTGTCTCGTGTTTTTATAAGATTCTGAAGGACTCTGTGGTGGAACATTTTTGCTAATATGCTTTTTTTGGTATGGTTACTTGCTAGTATATCAAGATTTATAGGAGCAGTTTTAGCAGTAGTATTAGCCAAATTCTTGTTAATCCTTTTCTGTTTTGTTTTATATTTTGATAGAGTAGGCAAATTTTCTGTACTGGTAGCTTGTTTTGTTTCACTAAATGACTGTAAAAACTCTGGTAGAGACTGATGCTTATTTTTAACACTTTTATTTTGATTTGTTCTACTTCTGTGTTGCTTTCTACGGACTTGCTTTTTGGTAGGCATTCTTTGGGGTCTGTTGAAAAAAGAAAGAAGGTATGGGTTTGGCCGTTCTGCAATGTATGTGTGCTGTGTGCATGAGTGTCTGAGTATGATGGGAAAGATGTATGTGGTGGTGTGTGATTTTGCATTGGGCAGCTACAATTAGTTGGGAAGGCTATTCTTCTATTTGTGTGTTAATGAATTGCGGTTCAGATGAGAGTAGAAAGCGAGCTAGTGGTGTGGAGAAGCATTAATAGTAAACCTAATGGTATAAAATTAAAACATTTCTTTGTTTTGTAATACTAACATTCTAGGGGTTGAGGTTATTTGTGTTCCAAAAAAACAGGGATTTGTGTGCCATTCTGCCTGCTAATCCCTGTTTAATAAATGGGGATTTGTGGACAGAATGGTTCAGAAATCTCTGTTTTTTTTGGTGCGCAAATTACATGAATGAACCACACAGTGTGTTTGAGGAACAGTAAGAATATTAAGGTAGTATTGTACTTACTCTTTATTTTTGTGGAATGAGCAGGTTTCTTCGGATATGTTGTTTGTAGTTCAGATGCTGCTGATTCTCAGGAGAGTGGTCTTCACTGCAATTGTAAAAGCAAGAAGTTAGTAATTTTGTGTGTTTATAGCACTGATGTTAATGTATATGTTGATTTGTATGTTTTTGTAGTAGTATTCTTGTTTGATATCTGAACATAGTGTATGCCTGCATTTAATTTGACTATGTGCAGCCTTTATATTTTATTTGCAATAAAAGAAGGACTTGGGAAGGTCATGGACATGTTTCCAAATTCCCAAGTAATTTTTTCTCGTATTGCGCAAAGACAAATGTGGCTGCATTCTTCTTCATTTGGTCCACAAATGGAGAAAGCGAGGCACAATGTCAATAAGGCTGTTTGTGCCTTTCTAAGAGATGTTGACGTGTCCTCTTTTCATAATGAAAATATTATGTTTCGTAGAACATACATTTTTCGCAGAAATGGAGTCCATTTTAACTATGCTGGAAATCAAAATGCATTGCAAACATTTTTGGAATTACAGTCATCTATTTTGCTGTAGATGTTGACGATTTCAAGTTTTTCAAACATACAAAAACACCACCAAAAGGCTCTTTTCAGAGCCACCACTTCATCTCAGAGAAAAGTGCATTGGTTTTGCTAGGGCAGCACCCTAAAACTTTATATGTCCTAGGACTGTCCGTGGACTTCCAAAAAATGCACAGGGCCCTGCACTGTTTATTCGCCGCTTTTATTTTTAAACTGTGAAAGGCGGCTCTGTTTTAAATATATTTTTATTTTTTTACACATGACACACTAGGAGAGGAGGGGAAAGGAGAGTAAGGAAGGGACACCAACCACGGAGATAGGAAAGGGTAGGTGGAGAGAGGAAGATGTAGGGTGGGCCTTACTTAGGTAGGTAGCAGGTCTTCTGGTGCTTCGTGACCGTAGTCTCGAAAGCACTTCGAAGACTCTCCCCCTGCAGAGTGCTGCATCACAATACATACACAATATTGTGACCCTCGAAAGGCAAGGGTCAACAGCATCGCAAATGGCGCGTGAAGCAGCTGGAGGGATGTGCTCTCCAACAGGAGTGTCTCTTGTGGTGAGAGGAGCAGAAACAGAGGATGCTGTAGAGGAACTCAACCTACTACGTGTATCACAAGATACAATCTTGCGAATGTCCCCACTGTGGAACAACGTCAGGTGTTGCTTCATGGATGTTGTACCAAAGCTGTACGAACCACGTCTCCCACAACTCAGCACCATTTTGCACTGTCCGCAGGTGACCTTGTTCGCACGTGCTTTTGGCACGTTGCCATGAATGTTAAACAACCGCCACACCCAAGACTCCCGGCGTGTGCTGGTAGTAGGGAGTTCCTCAACCTCATTCTCTTCATCCTCTTCATCCTCGTTCTCTACATCCTCACGCCTGTTCCTCTCTGCAGGCCCTTGGGGAGGTGGTGGTGGTGGAGGGTGTAGCGGTGGTGCTGAGGCAGATGTAGCAACAGCAGCCTTGGATGCCATCAGGGTTGATGAGATAATCTCAGCAAGAGCAGCAAAGGCAGCAAAAGTCAATTTGAAATAGCCAGAAGTACAATGAAGATCAGCTCTGGGGTGTGGTCTTTTATAGGGGTGGAGGCGTGCACTTTGCGAACAGATCGAATACACCCAAAAAGGTACAAAAAATTCCAAAAAGTATGCGGAAAGCCAGGGTCATTGTCCGGGACATGTGCAATGGTGAATTTTTACTGTAAAATCATTTCGATTGTCTGAAAAAGTTATTTTAAAATGTTGGGACCCGGACAGTGTCCGCAAATTAGCACTCACACTCAGCGTGGGTCCGGTCACATGATGACGTCGGGAACACGTCTGCGAAGGGAACGGGTGTCCGCAGGACACTAAATGCACGGAAACAGTTGTGCGCATGCGTGCGGGTGTTCTCCGGACAGTGTGCAGGTCCTCAAACAAATTAAAAGTGCAACACAAGTGAGACGGACAGTTACGGACAGGCGCGATGTTCGCAGGACTTACGGGTGTGGTGCGCATATGCGTAGATGTTCTGCAGACTGTACAGACAGGTATAGTGTCCTTTGGACACCTCCATTTTGTTTGACTACGGACATCGCGTGTGTTCTTAGGACAGTTTCAACTTGACTGCGGATGGTACAGACAGGTACAGTGTCCTTAGGATTCCTCCATTTTGTTCAGTTACGGACATTCCGGACACCGGGTGTGTTCTGAGAACAGGCCAATCTTGGTTGCGAACGATACGGACAGGTTTAGTGTCCTTAGGACATCCCCATTTTGTTCATTTACGGACATCTCGGACACCGGGTGTGTTCTAAGAACAGTTCCATCTTTGCTTGCAAATGGTATGGACAGGTATAGTGTCCTTAGGACATCCCCATTTTGATAATTACTGACATTCTGGACAGAGCGCTGTCCGTGGACATTTTAACTGTTTTTAAAAAAAAAATAAGACACAAAGGATTTCTTTAAAAGAAACATAATATGTTTTTTTATTATATTCATATACACTATTTATGAAAGAGAGGAGGAAGCAGAAACTGATACAAATATAGGGGAAATAGGGGTTTGGAGAGGATGGATGGGAGGGGAGGGGATGAATGGATGGAAGTCTCATCAAGGGTGTTGAGGGTTTGGGGATAGTTGACAGAACTATCAGAAAGTGCTGATAACTCTACTGATTATGTTCATGCACAGAAAGGATTGCTGTTTTTCAAGCGTGTGTCTTCCCATATGTATATGTTTCATATGATATGACTGGACCCTAAGGGAATTACTATAAGAACATACTGGAAGGATAATTCTACAAATATAGTACGTTTATAATTTTTAGTTCCTGACTGTTACTGAAGAAAAGCATGTGGCCTATATATGTCAGTAAAGGAAAAAAGAGGGAGACAGACATGTGATGTCATCAATGACATTTGTGATGTCATCTTTGATGTCGTGGGTGTTAGTCTTAGCAGTGCACGGTGGTGGCACGAGTTATGGTTGCTTAGCTTACCATAACTAGCGAATTTCAGGGGGTTTTCGGTTTTACTTGGAACCATAGCGTCCCTTTAACAAAGTTTTGCCACTGAATTTCATAGGTTTTTAGTAACGCAACTTAACCATAACGTCCCTTTAACAAAGTTTTTTCACTGAATTTCATAGGGTTTTAGTAGCGCAACTTAACCATAACGTCCCTTTAACAAAGTTTTTTACTGAATTTCATGAATTTTAGTAGCACAACTTAAAAATAATAACTCTGACTTTATGTACATGTAACATGGAACATACTGAACCCTTCTACTGAATTTGATGTCCGCGAACTCTTTTAATGTCCGTGGACATATTCGGACAACAGCACCACTACCCAAAAAGTCTGGGGGGTACGTTTAATTGTTATTTCATAACATATGAACATTTTACAAATTCACAAACCAGCACGCATACACATTATATGTAGTAATAAATAGGAATTGTAACCCATATATATAACACACTAACCATTCATTTAAATACAATATTTTCCAAAATGGAATATACCAAAAGAAGAAAGATAGGCTTCCAACATGATTACCTCACAGAAACTCCACAACTAAGAGCCACAGCAGATCTAAAGACCACTCAGAACACACCTTACCTGAAATAGTAAGTGTACTGCATTTTACTCAAATATTTGTAAACTTTCTGTATTAAATACAAAAAAATGATATGTTTTTTTTCTCACAGAAATGTCTAGTACTCTGGAGTGGCTAGAGGAGCATTTCCCACATGAGGAAATGTCAGAAGATAGTGAATCTAATAGTTTATCTCTATATAAACCAATTAATTTATATTATTTTATATACATTTAACATGTATGTATATTTTTTTACAGACCATACAAAAATTGAAAATACTAAAGAAAAAGCTGTATTGGATAAGATTCTTCAGCACATAGAAGAAAAAATTGACCTACTCTTGGCAAATTTTAATAATTTAAAAATCTTTGTGGAGGATCACTTCAAACAAACAACTACATACAATTGTCCCACATTACCTGTCCCCCCTCACCATATCCCAGTCAATTATCCCCAAACCCTCTCCATGAACCAAAACGTTTTGATGAGACTTCCATCCCTTCTTCAACTCATATAAATCCTATTGAAACCCCCAATTCTCCTGCTTTTGTTTCTTTTTCTTCCTCACCTTCTCTGTCATAAATTTAACATACATGTAAAATAAAGTAAAATTATTATATTGTGTGCTAATTCATTTCTTTTTTTTTTTTTTTTAAAAGCAGTTGAGGTATCCGCGGACAGCGTGGGTGTCCGGCTGTCCGTAAAGAAACGAAAATGGAGGTGTCCTAAGAACACTATACTTGTCCCTACTGTTCGCTAGCAAGTTGAAACTGTTCTAAGAACACAGGCGGTGTCCTGAAATGTTCGTCAATGAACGAAATGTGGGTGTCCTGAGGACGCTGTCCTCATTGTTCACTGGCAAGATGAAAGTGTTCTTAGAACGCATTATGTGTCCTGGGATGTTTGTAAATAAACAAAATGGGGGTGTCCTGAGGACGTTATGCCTGTCCATATTGTTCGCAGGCAAGTTGAAACTGTTCTAAGAACACAGGCTGTGTCCTAAAATGTTTGTAAAGAAACAAAATGGGAGTGTCCTGAGGACGACTTGCCTGTCCGTATTGTTCGCAGGCAAGTTGAAACTGTTCTAAGAACACAAGCTGTGCCCTGAAATGTTTGTCAATGGACGAAATGGGGGTGTCCTGAGGACGCTGTCTGTATTGTTCGGTGGCAAGATGAAAGTGTTCTTAGAACACATTATGTGTCCTGGGATGTTCGTAAATAAACACAATGGGGGAGTCCTGAGGACACTATGCCTGTCCGTATTGTTCACAGGCAAGTTAAAAATGTTATAAGAACACAGGCTGTTTCCTAAACTGTTCGTACAGAAACAAACTGGGAGTGTCCTGAGGACGCTGTGCCGGTCCGCATTGTTCGCAGGCAAGTTGAAACTGTTCTAAAAACACAGGCTGTGTCCTAAAATGTTTGTAAATAAATGAAATGGGGGTGTCCTGTGGATGCTATGCCTGTCTGTACTGTTCGTAGGCAGGTTGAAACTGTTCTAAGAACACATCAAGTGTCCCGGGATGTTCCTAAATAAACAAAATGGGGTGTCCTGAGGACGCTATGCCTGTCCGTATTGTTCTCAGACAAGTTGAATCTGTTCTAAGAACAAACGCCTGTCCGTAACTGTTTGTTTCACTTGTGACGCACTTTTAATCACTTCAGGAACCGAACAGGGTCCATAGAACACCAACGCGCATGCACAAAATAGTTTCCGTGCATTTGGTGTCCTGCAGACACCCGCTCCCTTCGCGAACATGTTCACAAACCTATCATGTGACCGCGCCCATGATCAGCGTGTGTTCTGTTTGCGAACACTGTTTGTGTCCCCAAACAATTTAAAACTACATTTTCAAGTAATCTACAATATTTTCCAACAACAACTCACCATAGAACAAGTCCCACATAGTAATCCTGAGTTTCTACATACTTTGTGTGACTTTTTCAATGCTTTTTTCTGTTCGATCTATCAGTGGACAGCGCGCATGTCCGCGAACCGCACAAAAGCACCCCTATAAAAGACCACACCCTAGAGCTCATTGTCATTGTGTTTCTGGCTATCCTACAGAGCACAGCGAATTTTGCTGCCAATTTGCAGATTTTCAATTCCAAGCTGATGGCTTCCGTGGCTCCACTCATGCCACCTGGTGCTGCATCTGCCTCAGCACCACCCCCACCCCCTCCACCACCACTACCTCCCCAAGGGCCTGAAGAGGGGAACAGGAGTGAGGATGCACAGGAGGATGAAGAGGATGATGAGAATGAGGTAGTGGAAGTCCCAACTACCAACACTCGGCGTTAGTCTTGGGTGTGGCAGTTATTTACCATTTGTGGTAAGGCGCGTGCGAACCAAGTCACCTGCAACAAATGCAAAATGGTACTCAGTCACGGGAGGCATGGTTCATACAGCTTTGGGACAACTACAATGAAGCGACACCGAAAGTCATTCCACTCGGGGGTCGTTCGCAAGGTTGTACCTTGCGAGGAGCATAGCAGGTTGACTTCCTCTACTTCATCCTCCGTTTCCGATCCTGTCACCACAAGAAACACTCCTGTGGGACAGCGTATTCCTCAAGCAGCCTCACAGGCCATACGCAATACTGATGACCCTTACCTTTCGAGGGTCACAGTTGTGTATATGTACTGCGACGCAGTACTGTGCTGGGGGGAGAGACTTTGTAGTGCTTTTTAGGCTATCGTCTCAGAGCACCAGAAGGTCTGCTCACTACCCAAGTGAAACGGACTCTACATCTTCCTCTCTCAGCTCACCCTTTATTCTCCCTGTGGTTGGTGTCCCCCCTTACCCTCCTTTCCCCTCCTCTCCTAGTGTGTCTTGTATAAAAAAACAAAAAAATATAAAACAACAAAAATAAAAAAAGGCTCTTTTCAGAACCGCCTTTCACAGTTAAAAAATAGAAGTGAAAATAAATGAAGCACGTCCCTGTGTAGTCCGCAGACAGTCCATGGACATCTAAAATGTTGGGGTTCTACCCTATCATAACCATTGAAGTTTTATCTGGGAGGAAGTGGTGGCTCTGAAAAGAGCCTTTTGGTGGTGTTTGTTGGTGTTTGAAAAATGTAAAATGCTCAACACCTACTATAAAATGGATGCTGTAATTCCAGAAAAGGTTGCAATGCATTTTGTACATTTCTCAAAAAAATCTGATTGCCAGCATAAGTAAGATGGACTCCATCTCTGCGAAAAATGTATGTACTACGAAACATAATATTTTCATTGTGAAAAGAGAACATGCCAAAATCTCTTAGAAATGCACAAACATCCTTATTGACATTGCGCCTTGCTTTCGCCATTTGTGGACCAAATGAATAAGAACGAAGCCACATTTGTCTCTGCGCAATCCGTGAAAAACTTACTTGAGAATTTGGAAACATGTCCATGACCTTCCCAAGTCCTTCTTTCATTGCAAATTGCAGAGACATTCCAGACACATGTCCTAAACTGTTCCCTCCACAATGAATTACAATTATGTCTGGATTTTCCTCTGTCTCCAAAGTAGCACAGAGAGGTGGCCAGTCCATCAACTTCATTCCACGTACTCCGTGCCAGTGCACTTCCACATGTGGGAATCCAAGATCTACAGCTACTCCACAGCTTTCTGCATGCACCTTCAACCAATGTATCCATGTGTCTCCCAAAATCCAAACAATCTGTTTTCTGAAACACACAGCCATAGCTATATGTTCTTCTCTCAGCAAAAAGAGTATCTGAGAAACTCTCTCCTGGCACAACACACCCACTAAACTTTCCTGACCAATCCCTTTCTCTGCTCATTCTCATTTGCATGGCTCCCCAACCCAAAAATCCCCGGATGTAACACCCAATGTCCGCGGACTACCGCCATGTCCGTGGACATATCGTAACATGGACAGTTCTTCTACCATTTCCTTTTTACTTTCTGTGCCGTTCCCTCATTGGATATAGCTAAGAAGTCACATGAACATCCACCAATCACATCCAAGACCTGTACATCTAACTTCATCATCATAGATCAGCACTTTAAATGTACTGTTAATCTCTCTGAGTACAAGTCATTGGAGAGCACCTTCTACCAGAAATACTGTACAAGTCTCCAAGATTTCTACTTGCAGCTGCATGCATATCCATAGGCATGAACACAAACTACAGGTATGCATATTTTCTATATAATATATGTACATTTTTTATAGATTCATATAAACAGATTAACTGACTTTTAGCTTGTATAATCTATAAAATGAATTTACTGTAATTTTTTCCATCTCCTAAAATCAACTGTCACTTCCAAACCTATCTGCTATTTAATTTCTTTTTACACACACATTTTCAAAGCATGTTGAACTAACATATTTAAAGTACAATATGAAGAGTTAACATACTCAAACAAAATTGCATGCACACAGTATGTTCAAAAATCAAACAACAATACTTGTACAAAAACATAAACATGTATTTACTTCTATGTATATAATGTGCAAGCAGCCCATGGCATTGAGGCGCTGTTACTTACAAGAGCTTAGTTACAGAAATAGTGTTATTCAGTGGTACATTATGAATTCCACAAGGCATACAAATTATATTTTGGTTGGTACAGTTAGTCATTACAATACAGTTTATGCATTAAGAACACATGATATGTATTTAAGTGGTGCGACGCATTTTATGTGAATAAAATAGTTTTCATGATTTTGAGGAAGGCGCTGAGGGTCAATGTCAATTAAAAAAATCAATTTCCAAATTAAAAACAATGCTATATAAAAAAAACAAAAATACTTATTTGTTTCGTTTGCAATTGCAGTGAAGACCGTTCTCCTGAAAAGAAGCAGCCAAATTTGAAATACAAAGAACAACTAAGAAGAAATCTGCTTATTTCAGAAAAAAAGTAAGTTCATTACCACCATATTATTTGTACTATTATTCAAACATACTGTAAGGTTAATTCATGCTATTTGTGTGCCTAAAAATAGAGATTGTGCACGATTCTGTCTACAAATCCCCATTTCTTAACAGAGATTTACAGGCAGAATGACAAACAATTTCTTATTTTTCAACAGACAAATAACCCAACTCAACCCCTAGAATTTTGATATTATAGAACAAACAACTGTTTTAATTGTATACCATTAGATTTACTATTTCTACTTCTCCACACCACCAGCTTACTTTCTACTATCATCTGAACCCCAGTTTAATAGCACATAAATTGAAGAATACCCATCCCAACTAGTTGTAGTTGCCCAATGCACAATCACACAGCATTACATACATCTTTATCATCTTACTCACACACTCGTGCACACAGCACACATACATTAAGAACACCCCAAACCATACCTTCTTTATTTTTTTCAACAGACCCTAAAGAATGCTTACCAAAAATCAAGTCCGTAGAAAGCAATGCAGAAGCAGAGCAAATTAAAATAGAAGTGTCCAAAACAAGCATCCATCTCTAGCAGAATGTGTAAAAAAAAGTTAAAACAAAACATCTAATAAAGTCATTTAGCAAAACAAAACAAGCTGCAAGTACAGAAACTGTCCCTCCTCTATCAAAATGTAAAACAAACCACAAAACAATTAACAAAAATCAGTTACCACTACAGATAAAACTGCTCCTATAAATCGTGATGTAGTGCAAATTAAGCATACCAAAATAAGTATTTTAGTAAAAATGTTCTGTCACAGAGTCCTTCAAAATCTAATAAAAACAGGAGAAAAATCAAGCTCAACCATTAAAACCTATCGTAGAAAATTAATCTTAGAAACGTTTCTCAAAAAAAAGTTATTTATTTTAGTGTTAAACAAAATGAAACCACTAACAAAACTAATGACTAAATTACAAAAAATACTTCTCAATAAAAGAAATGTCAACAGAAATAACTTCTTAAGTATCTGTGGAGGTGAATGGAATCACACTACGAGCACAGAACCATACTTTAATGAAGAAACATACAAAGAAAAGCAAACAAATACAATTGCCATACATAGCAGTGGATGAGGTTATGAAAAAGTTAATAATACCATAATGTAACAAGAAATACTGCTTAGAAAAATATCCCCAGAAAACTTTGAATTACCTCTCCATTCAACTGAATCAGAATGTCAAGTATACAAATGGCCATACACGTCAATGTGTAACATTCCCAAAGAATCTTTCAAGTCTTTACATCAATTCCTCAATCAATATGTGAAAGGCAGAGACAAAATCAAAATTAAACTACTGCAAAATATGGATACCTATCCAGTGCGCAAGTACACAGGACTACAAGGACATTCATTGGCCTGCATTTCAGGATCTACTTGCAAAACCACCTTCCATTATATCAAAATGATATCAACACATCATTCAACTATAAGAAATCTAGTCTATAAACTGTTTTATGCTAAAAGTCCTGCTTTAGCACTAGCCAATTTAAATAACATGCTTCTACCTGGTACAGCAAAAGACCTACTTGAAGAAATCGACTATATCCAGAAAAAATATTTTGGAAGTGAAAACCACTTACAGAATGAAATAGCTTTAAAGCAAATTAGCATCAATTTGATGCATGGCAACCTTCTTCTACACACATACAAAAAAGAAATACTGAAATTTAAAAGTACATCTGCTGAAATACCAAACCATGTATGTGTATGTTGCTGTAGAACTTTTTATAAAAGTAACACAAAAACTGTAGACCTAACATACAAAATACAAGACAATGAAGATTCTAAATGGTTTGCATTAGCTCTCTACCTTATAGCAGAAAACAAATACGAAATAACTGACCCATTAATACTTTGCAGTTACTGCACTACAAAACTTTACAACAACCAAACTCCTTCATGTGCTATCACAAATATTTGGGAATTATTTCCACTACCAAAACCCCTACAACAACAGAATTTATATGAGAGCATCATAATTCAAACAGTGCACCCATTTCAAGCAATAATACAACTTGAACCAAAAACAGCAAAATTACCTCCCTCTGAATTAGTGAAAGGGTAAAAGTAGTGTATTCACCATTAGATCTAAAAGAAAATGTGCACGCTCTAGGAGTGCAACGTCCAATGGAGCAATCTTTAATTATCTTTAATTAATATTTACTAAGAACATATCATATCTTAGTAAATGGTGTACCTACAAAAGACAAAAAAAATTGTCAACAACTGGTAGATTTACATAAAGTTAGACAAGCCTTGCAATATCTAAAAGACAATAATGAATATTACAAAGAAATTAATATTGAAGAAAACTTGAAGGATACCACTGAAAGAAGCTGGTCAATTTGAGCTCCTAGATCCTGCTACAGTATCCAATACTTTAGACCATTATACAATTCACCCTTTGCATTCTAATGACACTATAGAAGATGCACTAGAAACGTACCAAATGTGTCAAACAAAAGGATCACCAATCAGCATATGGGAGAAAAGTATTGAAGTACGTGCTTTTCCTCTACTTTTTCCTACTGGCAAAGGAGGAAAGTACGATGATAGACCTATTCAAATAACAGCATAAGAATACCGCTCATTACGGATGTATTCTGAAGATCCCAGATTTAGACAAAATGTGGAATACATATTCCACCTACTCTTTGAAAGTGAACTAGCAACTTTATGTTACCTAGTTGCACACACATTAAAATCGGGATCCCACTTTCAAAATATGTCAGCTACACAATTATTACAAAAAGTGCAACAAAAAGATGAGGTTTTACAATCAAATATTACAAATCTATTAGCAATTATGCATGGTACTAAAGAGTACTGGTTTCGACGTCATGGAGATCTACATTGTATGATAAGAAACCTTGGCCCACCCACTTGGTTTGGTAGATTAAGTTGTGCAGAATATGCATGGGAAGATTTACATGATTTCCTACGCATATCAAACAAAAACAAAACAAACATAGATATACTAACACCTGGAGAACTTTGTTCTGTAGATCCTGTTAATGTTTCAAGATATTTTCATCATCCCTTCATTGCTATGCTACACTTTATTTGTAATAAAACTGCTCCTCCCCTCGGAGAAGTGCAACAGTTCTTTTGGAGAAAAGAATAACAAGCCAGTGGAGCACCACATATCCACATGCTTTTATGGATCAAAGATGCTCATATATTTGGTCAAGACAGTGACGCCACTGTTTTACAGTTTATTGAAAAATATGTCACTTGTCAAATTCCATCAGAAGCAACAAATAGTGATCTTCATGCACAAATTTTACAATTTCAAAGGCCCAAATGTGGCAAATATTGTCGTCGCCAATACAAAAACAAAGGGAAATACTACACCAAATGAAGCTTTGGTTTCCCTAGACCAGTTACAAAAACAGGTCAAGTGAACAACTTCATGTCTTCAGTTAGACATAGTGTTAAAGGTAAATCATCTAAAAATACATATTACATAAAAAGAACAGAAGAAGAAAAATATATCAATGATTACAATGCAATCATTCGCCACTTATGGAATGCAAACATAGATGTGCAGTACATTGCAGACAATTCCACTGCAGTTGCACAATATGTTACAGCATACTTAACCAAAGCAGAAAAAACAGAGCTCCAAGACCTCTGGAATGACCTGTCATCAGACAAAACACTGTCTCAGAAATGAAACAGCTTGGGCATAAAAATGCTCTGCCATCGATAATGTGGCTCCTATGAAGCAGCAGATCGTTTAACTGGTACTGCTTTGTATGGAAAATCTGAAAATATAGTATGGATACGTTTTGGTCCTGCTAAATCTAGAAAAAGAGTTCTAAAATCATACGAAGATATAGAAACAATAGCCAAACATGATCCCAACAGCCAAGATATTTTAAAAAAACTATTTACTGGACACATACTACCCAAACAGAAGTACCACTTTGGAAACCATGTGTCTATACCACATAGCCCAAAACTTCACATACAAAAATAATATAAAACCCGATGAAAAAAAAGGTAAATACAGAGTGACAAATTGTGATGGCAGCTTAGTAAAACTCACCAAACCAAATTTAATTAATCACATCAAATTGTCATTAAAGACTCCTCAACATAAAGAACTATATTACATGTCCCTGCTACAACTCTTTAAACCATGGAGAAAAGAAAAAGAAATACTAGATAACTATGACTCCTATGAAGACGCTTTCAAAGAAAATGAAAGCAATATAACTGATGTAAACTTTACACAGTACAAAACAATGTTGCACAATGACAGCTACACGAAGAAGAACTCCAGGCCCAACTAGATAAGGACACTCCTGACAGTAGTCAACCTTCTGTAACAGGAAGCCAAGAACCACTGGGAGAGCCACTAATAACAAATGAGGCAGAATTAACTATGACAGAAGTAGAAAACACCATGTGTCAGTATGAAGATAAAGAAGACTTAACTATACTACAATCAAAACTAAACAATGAGCAACATAGCATTTTTGAAGAAGTAACAAAAGAAATTGCACATGGTGTACAACATGAAAACAAACAATGCACCTGCCAAAATTACAAACCTATACTACTGTACGTCAGTGGTGAAGCTGGTTCTGGCTAAGCATTCTTAATTAAAATCATCAGTAAATCCCTTTAACAATTGACAAACATCAAACTGTCAGCTGTTGTCACTGCCCCCACATTTTTAGCTGCCTACAACATAGGCGGTGTCACTTTATACTGATTACTACTCCTGCCAGTAGAACACCAAAACAAATTAGACTATTACACACTTTCTACAGAAGCTGCAATGGAACTACGCAGAGTATTAAAACAAATGAAAATGCTACTAATAGATGAAGTGAGCATGGTCTCCAACCTAATGTTGGCCTTGATTCACCTCAGATTACAAGAAGTACTCAAAACAAACTACGAAGAGGTCTTTGGAGGAAATCACATTATTGTTTTTGGAGATCTTCATCAATTGACACCAGTGAAAGGTGAGACTATTTTTAAAACCTTAGGACACAAACTCTGCCGTAAAACTGTTGGCAGCATTTGAAATTTCAACCTTTGGCAACATATCCAATACAGAGAATTAACAGAAAACATGCGGCAATCTGCAGATCTCACTTATGCCAACATCTTAAAAAATATTAGAGTTGGTATATTATCTCAAGAAGCACAAGTAATATTGAAAACCCGGCACATTCATGCACTTTATGGCGATAATGCATGTGCTACGGATGTTATGGAACAATTAGCCCACAAAAATGTCAATTGTATGGATTTAATGCCAACTCTTGCAAGCTGTTTCAAATTCAATAAAACAATTTAAAAAAAAAGAAATGCAACCAATAATTGAAATTAGCGCCACAGACAAACTAGACATACATGGTATGACACTACCCATGTGTGAACAAGCCACAACAAGACTAAATAGTTTAGAAAATGCAATCTCCAACACAGCTGGATTGGAAAAAATATTAAAATTATCCTTAAATTGAAGAGTAATGCTTAAACGTAACCTTGACGTGGATCAAGAGCTAGTTAATGGAGCACTGGGAACAGTTGTTGGCTTTCAAACATACTCACGTGACAACGATATTCAGTTTGTAAATATTCTCTTGGACAAACTTTCAGAAGTGAAAAGGATAGGATGCTCAACAGCTCCATTCCTTCTCTTCAAAGACATGTATGTACAAAGAGAACAATTTTGTCTAACTCTTGCATACGCAGTCACCATTCATAAATTACAAGGTCTTACCCTAGACAAAGCATTGATAGACATTGGTAACACAGTCTTTAAAGAAGGCATGAGCTACGTAGCACTATCACGCTTACGTGCACTTGATGGTCTATTTCTCATCAACTTTGATGCAAGTAAAGTAAACGCTGATATTCCTTGCATTTCAGAATACAATAGACTTCGTTCACTGTACATCCCCCATCTAAAAACATATCCTATTCCACAAAAAGGAAAATGTTCTAAAAGAAAACTAAATCAAACCGAAGAGATTAAAAGAAACTAATACTTCATCAAGTACCACAATCAAAAAAGAACCTATTAGGGAAAGTAAACCAGGTACTTCTTCAAAGAAGGAAGACAAACTCCAAAAAAAGCACTCAGATACAGAACTACCTGGTCCATTTAAACTTTCAAATGTAATTGGTGTAAATTGCTATGCAAATGTAGCAATGCATATTCTATTTCAAATACCACCAATAGTTGATAACATTTACTTACACAGTACAGACCAATTATGTTTGAAAATGTTAGTACTTGATAGAAACTCAACAAACAATCCTGAGAGCACGTATAGTGTTTATGGAATAAGACAGAAATTGGACTACTGTGCTGGAATGGTGAAATTCACTATAAACTCACAGGAAGATCCACAAGAATTTCTAATGTACTTACTACAAGTACTGGAAAACAAAAACATACCTATAAATGAAATATTCCAGATTTCATACATGTGGAAACATACATGCACTCTGTGCAACAATGTGACACAAGAACAAATCCCCAATGCGCGCTTTGTGTATGTATCAATACCTAATTGTGAATCTGTTCCATTTCAGCAACGTGTACAAAATGCAAACCATCTTAGATTATGTACTACGTGCAATTCGGATAATCGCTCCACCTTACTAATACAAACACATAGTAAATACGTAATACTAATGCTTCTACGTTACAATGCAGATGGTACAAAAAACAACTGCAAGCTGACTGGATTCACACATGGTCAAGTATCACTTGGTAAAAAAACCTTCACAACAATAGGTATAATCTACCACACAGGAGCCACAACCAATGCAGGTCACTATACTGCATATATAAAAAAAAAATGTGGATGGTTCAAATGTAATGCTAGTATCAATACTCTAAAGCAGAGATTACTTGCAAATCTTACAAATGCTTATTTAATGTTCTTAAAACCAAAATGTATTAACTAAACTGTACTTAAACATTAACTAAACTTCTATTAAAAAACTATAAACTGTTACAATATGCCAACAGCTATATAACTGCCCCAAGATTCTACAACAACTAAACAGATAAATGAATACCACTAAACTGTATCAAACAATAAACAATTAGAATACGCCAACTGGTATCTAACTACCCCAACATTTTACAATAACCAAACAGAAAAATCAATACCACTTCATTATAACAAAAAATAGACTGTTAGAATATATAAACAGGTATCTAACTGCTCCAAAAATCTACAACAAGCCAATATATAGAGCATTAGCCAGAAACAACAAGTGAACACTGACAACAAACAAACAAATAGACTGTAGCATAACAAAAAAAGTTTTTTTTTCTTTTTTTTTAATCCAACAGGGATTTGTTTTCTCCCACAGACCCAATGATTTTAGCAACAAACACAGAAACTAAGCAAATTGCACAGTACACTGGTTTGTAATCTACTAAATATGAGGGTAAAAAAAATGTTGATTATACAATGTTGCAAGTTGTTACAAAATACAAATACTAACATGATCTTTTCTTTTATCACATAAATAAACAAGAAATACATGTACTCCAGTTACTAAATCAAACAGTAAGTATATTATATTAAGTGCAACCATCACAGCAAATCACACCCATAGTGACTTATAACTTTGCTGCCTATAAATTAGATTATGTCCATGCACCCAAGACTATAGGCCCTTCCCACAACCACCACAGCATATCACACCCATAGAGGCTTATAACTTCATTGCTTATAAATTTGTTCTTGGATCCCAAAGTTATAAGCCATAATGGGTGTGATATGCTGCAGTGGTTGTAGCCAGGGCATAGAGTCTTGGGTGCATGGCCATATGGCCATGCTCCCAAGACTCTATGTCCTGGCTACAACCACAGCAGCATATCACACCCATAGAGTCAAACATTTTACCTATGCCATATTGGCACTTTTAATGTGCGCGGACATGATGAGTGTTCTTAGAACAGTTTCAACTTGCCTACGAACAGTACGGACAGACATAGCGTCCTCAGGACACCCTCATTTTGTTTATTTACGACCATCCGACGACACATAATGTGTTCTAAGAACACTTTCATCTTGCCAGTGAACAATACGGACAGCGTCCTCAGGACACCCCCATTTTGTCCATTGATGAACATTTCAGGACACTGCATGTGTTCTTAGAACAGTTTCAACTTACCTACGAACAGTACGGACAGACATAGCGTCCTCAGGACACCCCCATTTTGTCCATTGATGAACATTTCAGGACACTGCATGTGTTATTAGAACAGTTTCAACTTGTCTGTGAACAAAACGGACAGGCATACCGTCCTCAGAACACACCCATTTCGTTTATTTTTTAACATTTCAGAACACCGCAAGTGTTCTTAGAACAGTTTCAACTTGCCTGCGAACAATACAGATAGGCATAGCGTCCTCAGAACACCCCCATTTTGTTTATTTACGAACATCCCGGGACACTTCATGTGTTCTTAGAACAATTTGAACGTGCTTGCGAACATGTGTTCTTAGAACAATTTGAACTCGCTTGCAAACAGAACGGACAGGCATACCGTCCTGAGGACAAACCCATTTTATTTATTGACCAACATCCCAGGACACATGATGTGTTATTAGAACCGAACCATCTTGCCTGAGAACAAAACAGACAGGCTTACCGTCCTCAGAACACACCTATTTTTTTTGTTTTCTAACATTTCAGGACACCGTGATTGTTCTTAGAACACTTTCAGCTTGCTTGCAAACAATACGTACAGGCGTAGTGTCCTCAGAACACCACCATTTAGTTTATTTAGAACATTTCAGAACATCCGCGTTGTCCGCGGACAAAGCAAACACAACAGGGGGATCTACCACCTAAATAAATACAACATTTAACCCATCTTTTACTCCCCCACCCTCCCCAAACACTTTTACACACCAACACACTCTACTAAATAGTATTTATTCCACCAAGTTTAACCGTGCTGTCCGTGGACTTTCGTGAATCCAAGATGGCGGGTGTTCCCAAAAATCTGACATGCTTCACGCTCTTCACCGTCCAATCAGCGAACCCGTTGCATGTCCACGGACATGACGCAAGCCGGTTTGCCAATCAAGAGACTGTCCGCGGAGTGAACAGGGAAATGTGTCCGCGGACCGAACATAGATATCACTAATTTTTTGTGACCTACTTTTTGGTCATTTAAAAAAAAACTACTGGATGGATGTTCACCAAATTTGCAAAAGCACGCTTTCAGGACCAAGCTGCTGCTTGTGGTCCAAATTTGCTGAAAATCCGTCGAGCTGTTTGGGCATCAGGGGTGAGCAAAGTTTTTTCCCCATCATAAAAAAATACTTTTTTTGCAAAGTTTGGTGAGGATTCGTCCAGGGGGAGCAGAGTTATAAGCCACCCAAAAAGGGCTCTTCCTATGGAAACAGCAACTTAACCATAACTACACAGCCACTATTGTGGCTGTGTTATATATATATATATATATCAGTAAAAAAAACGTTGTTAAAGGGACAACCATAACTCGCGCCACTACTGTGCACTGCTAAGACTAACACCCAGGACATCAAAGATGACATCACATGTCTGGCTCCCCCTTTTTTCCTTTACTGACATATCTAGGCAACATGGTTTTCTTCAGTAACAGTCAGGAATAGAAAATTGAAAAGGTACTATATTTGTAGAGTTATCCTTGTAGTATATTCTTACAATAATTCCCTTAACGTCCAGTCAAATCATGTGATACATATGCATAGGATAAGTAGCAGCTTTGAAACAGAGCAATCATTTCTCTGCATAAAGTAATCAGTTAGGTTGTGAACACTTTCTGCTACTACTGCTGCTTTTTTCCTTACTTCAATTTCCTTTTATATACTCATATTTGTATGTGTTGTTGTCTCTTTGTGTTTTGTCTATAATAATGCAAATATGTAGTAAGTGGTTTTTATTACCTACTTATCACGTGTTTCACAGTACGCAAAACTCTAATAAGAAAACAGTTATCATTTCACTATTCAACATGGCAAGATTATGAATATTGCACCTCCATCATGTATGCTGCACACAATGCCTATGTTTCTACATGAGTAGCTTAGTATACCGGATAGAGTTCCATAATAGAAAGCTATTTATATCAATGCATTGTTTAATGCACTAATTAGCGCTTGATATTTATTCCAATGATCCTTGACACTTTTTGGTCAACATTATAATAAGAATCCCTTTTACAGAGTTTTCATGCACATAGTAAATGCACATGTGATGTCATCAGTGATGTCATCAATGGCATTTGTGATGTCAGCTTTGATGTCCTGGGTGTTAGTCTTAGCAGTGCACAGTGGTGGTGCGGGTTATGGTTGCTTAGCTTACCATAACTGGCGAATGTCAAGGGTTTTTCGGTTTTACTTGGAACCATAATGTCCCGTTAACAAAGTTTTTTGTGTGAATTTCATAGGTTTTTAGTAGCGCAACTTAACCATAACGTCCCTTTAACAAAGTTTTTTTTACTGAATTTCATAGGTTTTTAGTAGTGCAACTTAACCATAACGTCCCTTTAACAAAGTTTTTTACTGAAATGTATAGGTTTGTAGTAGTGGCACGTAACCATAATGTAAACGAACATCTGACTTCATTGCACACCTTCTGGAGAATGCCACACGAGCATATGCTGGCGCACAGCATGGTGACGTGTCAGATAACCCGTACACACTTAAGAATAAGACCTATGCCTCGTGGACAGTGTGGAACTACATTTTTTACTGATGTAGGAACTTGCAACTTCAACATTTCCCTTGCACAGCTCCAACACCTCATCGTACTCAGCCATTAACAGTCTAGTACACAGTACATACTTTTAGCAAAAGTACTATTTATCTGAAAACGACATGAGCTAAGGCCATCCCTCCTCCCCAAGAAACAGCACCACTGCTGTAATGAAGGAGCATGAGAAACACTGCCCCTACCTTACAAATAACACACACACACAACATTTTCCCCTGTCCACCTACCCCTCCATATTACTGTTTGGTGCCTCTTTGCTCATTTCGGTCCGCAACTTTCGTTCTTAGCTGTCCTCCCAAAAAAAAGCCATCCGTAAACAAAATAAATGTTCCTTTAAGAACCACCTTTCACCTTTAAAAAATATAACAAAAAAAATTGCATAGACTCCATCTACTTTATATTTCTCAGCAAAGTACATAGACACAATAAGATTTTCCATCATTTCAATGTGCAGTTTGTGTTATGCTAATGGAAATATTGAAGCGTTCATCCTCCATTTCAGGGACTGGAACGTTGAATAAAGGGCCAGCAGGCCAAGTTATCAGCCCAATTGAAGCGAGCGTGCATAACGAGATCTCTGGATCACTACCCCCCCCTTCCACTCCTAAAATGGGGGATGAATGCCATTAACAATCTAGATTTCCAAAGCAGTAACCCGTGCTACTAAAAAAAGGATTTTTCGTCCTGGTTTAGGAAACAAAATCCTTTTCCAAGATGGCCACTATAGAAAGGGAAGGCAGGTGTTCCATACAGGGCCCCTCTTCGCTTTCCATGGCAGCCTGCAAAAAGCGAAAAGGAAACCCTGTTAACATACTACCACAAGCACTTTTTTCTTCCCTTTCAAATGTATCCTAATGTCGAACAACTTTACCACAAAGCCAGTCTCAGGTGGACATGTCCACTTTAATCCTACCTTTTCTCCATTCTCGTTATGCCCAGTAGCCACATTGTGCATCATGACCTTATACCATGACCCCGACATTCTGCCCACTTCCCATGGCTACAGCCTACCCCTCAGTCAGTAAAGGTATACCAATATTTTTTTAACTACATAAAAACACTTGTCAAACACGAAAACACTCCCACATCTCCAACACCATGCTTTTTGGTCGTTGCCAATCAGCCTTATGCAAATTTACTGTAAATCCATCCACTTTTTTTTTCAAAACTGTCCTAAAAATACACAAATCATTTGTCATATTAGGTGTAAACAAGATTCCTACAAGCTTTGTAAAATCATTCACAATCACTAGTCTTGTCCATTGCTGCATCTGCCTAACATAAATTGCCCTGACGTCACTAAATCATATGGGCGGCCCCTGACCGTCACATAACCAACCCTAATGATATTCTACACTTTTTTGGAAGACGTTCCTCTCCAGCGTAGCCAAATGCGCCCATGAGCACCTACGTGCCGTGAGGCAGAACCTGAAAATGAACACACAGCGACTTACAACGTAGAACGTCACATCTGGAAATAATAAACTGGTTTTTAAAAGAAAACATTAACACTTTACAATTTGTAAAGTATTTTTATTTCACAATAAACTGTCCCAGACCATCTGACTATTCCCATGTTCAATCAAATTGTAACTTTGTTTCTTCGGATTAACATTGAAAATGTTAATCGTGAGGCACACATTGTTTTTTTCCCATACATAAAGTATTCGATTTCGATAAAGCAACCGCTTCGGTCGCACAGTGAATTCCAGGACGTCGGCATGAACTTGGGCCTAGACCACCATAAAAGATGTTATGTTACTCCTAATTGCCACTGCAGCATACGGACAAATGGGTCCTGAGCGATCGTCCCACAAAACAGTCACGGTTAGGCAGCCAGTCACGAGTACGTGCATCTGGCGCGCGAAAAATCCATCACTTGGCATATGGAATCCATGGCAATCGCAGTAAGGCAGGATGTAGCTATTTGGAAAACATAACAGAAAATACGTATCAATACCCAACCTTTAGCAAACAATTTCAAAAAAGACAAAAAGAATGTGGAAACTGATACACAAATCGATGTGGTACTACATGACATTTTAAAAAAATATTAGCATTGAACATGGGTGAATCTAGTGATATCTCACAAACGCCGAGAATCAGCACTCTCCATAACTAAAAAATGACAACTACACAGAAAGATAATACTTCAGTTACATTGCCAAAATGAATGTTAAGGTAATAAAAAATTAAATCTTGTTCCGGTGTACAGTCGTCAAAAGCAAACTTACACCATATGACCGTCTCCATTGTCTTCGTGAAACTCAGACAGCAATGTGCATGCACCAAAGAATCTTCATGAACTGGTATTACATGTGCCTTACAAACGTTTTGAATGCATAAGCTTATCAAATGGTCTTTTTTTGTAAACTTTCACTCCCTGCATTCTTACTGAATTTTCCCTTTTGCTCAAGGTCAAAAAACAATTGACTCTTATGGGTTCAGTCAGATGCGTGGGCCTACTGAGCTTGCAACCAGAAAAGCAAAGCAGGTGACATTCACTCAGAATCCAAATTCATTCTGACTTTGCAACAACATGTCTCAATGCATTCATGAGAACTGGTACTCCCATCCACTTGCAGACCCGCTGTTTCCATCAAACGCTGCCTCAGATTTCAAACTCTAGGGCGCCAGTCTGACTGCAATATTATTTTAAATACATTGTAACACAGACACAGTAATTCTTCGCCTGTACTTTACGGACATTATATTGATCAACAACTTCCAATTTACCATATGACTTTGGTGACAAAAAAATACCACTTTTTTACTTCCTGCTGCCACATCCCATCCCAGCCTCATTAACACTCACCTTCCGAGACAGTATTTCATAAGTTTAACAAGTGCAATGTTGTGTTGTTTTATATGTTTTAGTGGCGATGGCCGCGTACACCAAAACACAAATGAAAGATGGCGGGCGCATCGAAACAATCTGACGCATTTCACGCTCTTCAAAATCCAATCAGTGAACACGTCACATGTCCGCGGACTTAACGCTACAGATTAGCCAATCGGTATCTTGTCCGTGGAGCAATCAGGGAAATGTGACCGCAGAGCGGACATAGATATCACTAATTTTTTTAGGCATATTTTTGGGTCGTTTTATAGAAAACTACTGGATGGATTTTGACCAAATTTACAAAAGCACGCTTTCGGGAGCAAGCTCCTGCCCCTGCTGCAAATTTGGTGAAAATCCGTCCAGCGGTTTGGGCTGTAGGCGTACGCAAACATTTCCCCCATTCAGTCTATGGGAAAAAAGACATTTTAGGACCCACCCTACAAATCCCCCCCTGGACCAAACCTCACCAAACTTTGCAAAATTTCAGAGTGGGCCATATACTTTTTTTGCAAAGTTTGGTGAGGATTCGTCCAGGGGGAGTGAAGTTATAAGCCTCGCAAAAAGTGCTCTGCCTATGGAAACACCAACTTAACCATAACTACATGGCCACTACCATGGCCATGTAATATATATATTCAGTGAAAAAACGTTGTTAAAGGGGCATTATGGTTAAGTTGTGCTACTAAAAACCTATGAAATTCAGTGAAAAAACTTTGTCAAAGGGACATTATGGTTCCAAGTAAAACCGAAAAACCCTTGAAATTCGCCAGTTATGGTAAGCTAAGCGGTGTCCCAGTGTAGGAAGGAAAATGTTTTACCAAGATGGCCACCATGGAAAGGGAAGGCGGGTTGTATAAAGAGAACACAACAGGGCATGAGCAGGGGGTGGGGGAAGAACAGGGGAGACATATTGGCATGAGCGGGGGTGAGAGGGAACAGGGCACAAACGGAGCATGAGCAGGGGGTGGGGGGAACACGAGAGAGACACGGGGCATGAGCAGCGGAACAGGGGAGACACGGGGCATGAGCGGGGGGTGGGGGGAACACGAAGGAGGCACGGGGCATGAGCGGGGGGTGGGGAGGAACACGAAGGAGACATGGGGCATGAGCGGGGGGTGGGGAGGAACACGAGGGAGACACGGGGCATGAGCGGGGGTGGGGAGGAACACGAGGGAGACATGGGGCATGAGCAGGGGGTGGGGACGAACACGAGGGAGACATGGGGCATGAGCGAGGGGTGGGGAGGAAGACGAGGGAGACACGGGGCATGAGCTGGGGTTGGGGGGAACAGGGGAGACACGGGGCATGAGCAGTGGGTGGGGGAAACAGGGCACACATGGGGCATGATGGGGCATGAGCGGGGGTGGGAGAAACAGGGCACACATAGGGCATGAGTTATAAGCCGCCCAAAAGGTGCTCTTCCTATGGAAACAGCAACTTAACTACCGTGGCTGTGTAATATATATATATATATATATATATATATATATATATATATATATATATATATATTCATTGAAAATCTAAGTTGCGCTACTAAAAACCTATGAAATTCAGTGAAACAACTTTGTTAAAGGGATGTTATGGTTCCAAGTAGTGCTGATAAGTCTATTGATTATCTTTATGCAAAAAAAGGATTGCTGTCTTTCTAGCTAGTGTCTTCCCCTATGTAAATGTTTCATATGATGTGACTGGACTCTAAGGGAATTACTGTAAAAACCTACTTGAAGGATACGTCTACAAATAAAATAATGTTTTTACTTCTGACTGTTAATGAAGAAAACCATGTGGTCTAGATATGTCAGCAAAAGAAAAAAGAGTGAGCCAGACATGTGATGTCATCAGTGATGTCATCAATGACATTTGTGATGTCATCTTTGATGTCATGGGTGTTAGTCTTAGCAGTGCACGGTGGTGGCGCGAGTTATGTTTGCTTAGCTTACCATAACTGGCGAATTTCAGGGGTTTTTCGGTTTTACTTGGAACCATAACGTCCCTTTAACAAAGTTTTTTCACTGAATTTCATAGGTTTTTAGTAGCGCAACTTAACAATAATACCTTTGACTTTATGTACATGTAATATGGAACATACTGAACCTCTTCTACTGAATTTGATGTATGCTAACTTTTTTGATGTCCGCGGACATGTTCGGACAACAGTATCACTACCTAAAAACTCTGGGGGAGTATGTTTAATTGTTATATCATAACATAGTAACATTTGAAAAATTCACAAAGCAGCATACATACATATTATATGCAGTAATACATAGAAAATGTAACCCATATATGTAACACACTAACCATTCATTTAAATACAATATGTTCTAAAATGGAATATACCAAAAGAAGATAAATTGGCTTCCAACAAAATTACCTCACAGACACTCCACAACTAAGAGCAAGACCAGACCTACAGAGTACTCAGAACATATCTTACCTGAAATAGTATGTGTACTTTATTTTACTCATATATTTATAAACTTTCTGTATTAGATTAAAAAAAAAATATATATATATTATCTTTTTTTTTTCTCACAGAAATGTCTGGTACTCTGGAATGGCTAGAGGAGCATTTCCCACATGAGGACATGTCAGAAGATAGTGAAACTAATGGTACACGCTTTACAATATAAACCATTTAATTATTATTATTTTATATACATTTACCATATATATTTTTGTACAGAGCATACCAAAATAGAAAATACCTCTGAAGAAACTGTTACGGATAACACTCTTGACAGCATAAAAGAAAAAAATGATAAATTGTTGACCAATTTTAATAATTTGAATACTTTTGTTGAGGATCATTTTAAAACAAAAACCTCATACCATTGTCCCACATGTACTTGTCCCCCCTCACCATATCCCAGTCCATTATCCTCAAACCCTCTCCATAACCCAAAACGTTTTGATCAGACTTCCATCCCTTCTTCACCTGATACCAATCATGTTGAAAGCCCTAATTCTCCTGTTTTTGTTTCCGTTTCTGCCTCACCTTCTCTGTCATAAATTGTTAATATATGTTAAATAAAGTTACATTTTTATATTGTGTTGTAATTAGTTTCAGGTGTCCGCGGACAGTGCGGTTGTTCTGAAATGTTCGTAAATAAATGAAAATGGAGGTGTCCTGAAGAACACTATGCCTGTCCGTACTGTGCGCTAGCAAGTTGAAACTCTTCTAGAACACACGCGGTGTCCTGAAATGTTCGTAAATAAACGAAAATTGAGGTGTCCTGAAGAATACTATACCTGTATGCAGTGTTCGCTAGCAAGTTGAAACTGTTCTAAGAACACAAGTGGTGTCCTGAAATGTTTGTAAATAAACAAAAATGTAGGTGTCTTGAAGAACACTATACCTGTCCTTACTGTTCGCTAGCAAGTTGAAACTGTTCTAGAACACATGCGGTGTCCTGAAATGTTTGTAAAGAAACGAAAATGGAAGTGTCCAGAAGAAACCTATACCTGTCCGTAGAGTTCGCTAGCAAGTTCAAACTGTTCTAAGAACACACGCGGTGTTCTGAAATGTTTGTAAATAAACGAAAATGGAGGTGTCCTGAAGAACACTATACCTGTCCGTACTGTTCGCTAGCAAGTTGAAACTGTTCTAAGAACGCAAGCGGTGTTCTGAAATGTTCGTAAAATAAACAAAAATGGAGGTGTCCTGAGGACGCTATGTCTATCCGTATTGCTCGCAAGGAAGTTGAACTGTTCTAAGAACAAACCATTGTCAGTAACTGTTCGTATGACGTGTGACGCACTTTTAATTACTTCAGGACCTGAACATTGTCCGTAGAACATCAACGCGCATGCGCAAACCAATGTCCCTGCATTTGGTGTCCTGCGGACAGCCACTTCCTTCGCAAACATGTTCGCGAAGCGATCATGTGACCGCGCCCATGCTGATTGCGTGTTCTTAATGTGGACACTGTTCGTGTCCCCGAACAATTTAAAAGTTTTCAAGTAACCCACAATATTTCTCAATAAGAACTCACCAAATAACAAGTCCCACATACTAATCCTGAGTTTCTACATACTTTTTGAAACCTTTTGAACCTTTTATTGTGTTCGATCTGTCCGCGGACAGAGCACATGACCGCAAATCGCGTACAAGCACCCCTATAAAAGATCACACCCTAGAGCTTATTCTCATTGTGTTTCTGGCTATTCTTCAGAGCACAGCTATTTTCCCTGCAACTTGCAGATTACACCATTATCGAGATGGCATCCATGTCTGCACTACTGCCACCTGGTTCTGCACCTGCTTTAGCACCACCCTCACCCTCTCCACCACCACCACTTCCCCAAGGGCCTGAAGAGGGGAACAGGTGTGAAGATGCAGAGGAGGACGAAGAGGATGAAGAGAATGAGGTAGTGGAAATCCCTACTACCCGCACTCAGCATGAGTCTTGGGTGTGGTGGTTATTTACCATTCATGGGGATGGTCCTCAGGCTCGTGCGAACCGAGTCACCTGCAATGAGTGCAAAATGGTAATCAGTCACAGGAGGCATGGTTCGTACAGCTTTGGGACCACTACCATGAAGCAACACCTAATGTCATTTCACTCTGGGGCCATACAAAAGGTTATAACTTGCGAGGAGCGTAGTAGGTCGATTTCCTCTACTTCATCCTCCGTTTCTGATCCTGTCACCACAAGGAACACCTCTGTGGGACAGCGTCTTCCTCAAGCTGCCTCACAGGCCATACATAATGCTGATGACCCTTATCTTTCGATGGTCACAGTTGTGTGTATGTACTGCGACACAGTACTCTGCAGGGGGGAGCGACTTCTTAGTGTTTTTGAGACTATCGTCTCAGAGCACGAGAAGACCTGCTCACTACCCAAATAAAACCCACTCTACATCTTCCACTCTCAGCTCGCCATTTCTTATCCCTGTGGTTGGTGTCCCCCCCTTTCCCCTCCTTTCCCCTCCTCTCCTAGTGTGTCGTGTATAAAAAAAAAACAAAAAATATAAAATAACAAAAATCAAAAAAAAATAAGGCTCTTTTCAGAGCCGCCTTTCACAGTTAAAAAATAGAAGTGAAAATAAATGAAGCAGGGCCCTTTGTATTTTTTACAAGTCCGCGGACAGTCCGCGGACATCTAAAATTTTGGGGTGCTACCCTATTATAACCATTGCAATTTTCTCTGGGAGGAAGTGGTGGCTCTGAAAAGAGCCTTTGGGAGGTGTTTGTGTTTCAAAAATGACATATACGCAACACCTACTTCAAAATAGATGCTGTAATTCTAAAAAAGGTTGCAATGCATTTTGTATGTTTCTTAGAAAAATCTGATTGCCAGCATGAGTTAGATGTACTCCATCTCTGCGAAAAATGTATGTACTACGAAACATAATATTTTCATTGTGAACGGAGGACATGCCAAAATCTCTTAGAAAGGCACAAACAGCCTTATTGACATTGCGCCTTGCTTTCTCCCTTTGTGGACCAATTTAAGAAGAACAAAGCCACATTTGTCTCTGCGCAATCCGTGTAAAAATTACTTGAGAATTTGGAAACATGTCCATGATCTTCCCAAGTCCTTCTTTCATTGAAAATTACAAAGAAATTCCAGACACATGTCCTAAACTGTTCCCTCCACAATGAAGTATAATGATATCTGGATGTTGCTCTGTCTCCAAAGTAGCACAGAGAGGTAACAAGTTCAACCACTTAATTCCACATACTCCATGCCAGTGTACTTCCACAGGTGGGAATACAAGATCTACAGTAACTTCACAGGTTTCTGCATGCACCTTCAACCAATGTATCCACCAGTCTCCCAAAATCCAAACAATCTGTTTTCTGAAACACACAGCCATAGCTATCTGTTCTTCTCTCAGCAAAAAGAGTATCTGAGAAACTCTCTCCTGGCATAAAACACCCACTAAACTTTCCTGACCAATCCCTTTCAGTGCTCATTCTCATTTGCATGACTTCAGAACCCAAAAATCCCCAGATGTAACACTCGATGTCCGCGAACTACCGCCATATCCGCGGACATATCGTAACATGAACAGCCCTTCCACCATTTCCAGTTCACTCTCTGTGCCACTCATTGGATGTAGCTAAGAAGTCACATGACCATCCACCAATCGCATTCAAGACCTCTACATCTAACTGCATCATCATAGATCAGCACTGCAAATGTACTGTGAATCTCTCTGAGTACAAGTGTCATATCATTGGCAAGCACCATCTACAAGAAATACTGTACAAGTCCCCAGGATTTCTACTTGCAGCTCCATGCATATCCATATGCATGAACAGAAATACAGGTATGCATATTTTCTGTACAGTACATGAACACATTTTCTAAATGACTTTTAGCTTGTATAATCTGTAAAATTAATCTATTGTCTTTTCATTCTCCTAAAATCCACTGTCACTTACACATCTTTATACTATTTAATTTCTTTATACACACACACACACTCAAATCATGTTAAACTAGCATTTTTGAAATTAAATATATAGACTTCATATAGTCAAACAAAATTGCATGCACACTCTATGTTCAAATCTCAAACAATAATACTTGTACAATTACATAATCTTTATTTATTTAATTACTTACATTTATATAGGACAAGCAGCCCATGTCATTGAGGCACTATTACTTGGAAGAGCTTAGTTGCAGGAATAATGGTATTCAGTGGTACATTATGAATTTCACAAGACATAGTAAAGATATTTTGTTTGCTACAGATAGTCATTCCAATAAAATGTGTTCATTAAGAACATATCATATGTATTCAACTTGTGCAACGTATCTTATGTAAATAAGATAGTTTTAATGGTTTTGAGGAAGGCGCTGAGGATTTCAATTAAAAAAATCAATGTCTAAATTAAAAACAGTGCTATATACAAACAAAATTACTCATGTGTTTCTTTTACAATTGCAGTGAAGACCACTCTCCTGAAAAGAAGCAACCGAATTTGAAGTACAAAGAACAACTAAGAAGTAACCTGTTCATTTTAGAAAAAAAGTAAGTAGAATATCACCATAATATTTGTATTATTACTCAAACACACTCTAAGGTTAATTCATGCTATTTCTGTGCCTAAAAATAGAGATTCTGCACCATTCTGTCCAAAAATCCCCATGTCTTAAACAGCGATTTGCAGCCACAATGGCCCACAAATTCCTATTTTTCGACACACAAATTACCCAACTCAACCGCTAGAATTTAGATGTTATAGAACAAACAACTGTTTTAATTGTATAGCATTAGATATACTATTTATACTTCTCCACACCACTAGTTTACCTTTTTCTGTTATCTGAACCCCAGTTTAGTAACACATTAATTCAGGAATACCCATCCCTACTTGTTGTAGTTCCCAATGCACAATCACACACCATTACCTACATCTTTATCATCTTACTCAAAAACTCATGCACACAGCACACATACATTGCAGAACACCCCAACTCATACCTTCTTTATTTTTTTCAACAGACCCTAAAGAATGCCTACCAAAAATCAAGTCTGTAGAAAGCAACACAGAAGTAGAGCAAATGACAATAAAAGTGTCCAACATAAGCATCCATCTCTAGCACAATTTGTAAAAAAATTTCAAACAAAACAGCTAATATAGTCATTTAGTGAAACAAAAGAAGTTTCAAGTACAAAAACGTTGCCTCCTCTATCAAAATGTAAAGCGAACCAAAAAACAATTAGCAGAAAATCACTACAGATAAAACTGCTTCTTTAAATCTTGATATAGTTCAAAGTAAGCATACCAAGAAAAGTAATTTAGCCAAAATGATCTGTCACAAAGTCCTTCAAAATCTTATAAAAACAGGTGAGAAACCAGGTTCAATGCTTAAAACCTATCGTAGGAAATTAATCTTAGAAGCGTTGATAGATAGTGCAATTCTTCTCAAAAGAAACTTATTTATTTTAGTGTTAAACAAAATGAAAATCACTAACAAAACTAATAACTTAATTACAAAAAAGAACAAATAAACACAATGTAAACAGAAAGAACTTCTAAAGTATCTACGGAGGTGAATGGCGTCACACTACGAGCACAGACCCATACTTTAATGAAGAAGCGTACAAAGAAAAGCAAACAAATACAACTGCCATACATAGCAGTGGTCAAGGTTATGAAAAAGTTAATAATACCATAATGGAACAAGAAGTACTCCTTACAAATATCTGTCCTGCAAACTTAGAATTACCCCTCCATTCAACTGAATCAGAACGTCTAGTGTACAAATGGCCATGCACGTCAATATGTAACATTCCCAAAAAATGTTTCAAATCTTTACACCAATTCCTGAATCAATATGTAAAAAGCAAAGGCATAAGCAAAATTAAACTACTGCAAAATATGGATACCTGTCCAGTACGCAAGTACACAGGACTACAAGGACATTCATTGGTCTGCATTACAGGACCTACTTGCAAAACCACCTTCCATGATATCAAAAGGATATCAACACATCATTCAACTATAAGAAATCTAGTTTATAAACTGTACTATGCTAAAGGTCCTGCTTTAGCACTAGCCAATTTAAATAACATTCTTCTACATGGTACAGCAAAAGACCTACTAGAAGAAATCGACTACATCCAGAAAAAATATTTTGGAAGTGAAACCCACTTACAGAATGAAATAGCTGTAAACTGAATTAGTAACAATTCTACACATGCCATCCTTTTACAACACACATACAAAAAAAAATACTAACATTTAAAAGTACATCAGCTGAAGTACCAAACCATGTGTGTGTATGTTGCCGCAGAACTTTTTATAAAATAAACAAAAAAACGGTAGTCCTATCATACAAAATAGAACACAATGAAGATTCTAAATGGTTTGAATTAGCTCTCTACCTTATAGCAGAAAACAAATATGAAATAACTGACCCCATAATACTTTGTAGTTACTGCAATACAAAACATGACAACAACCAAACTCCTTCACGTGCTATCACACATAATTTGGAATTATATCCACTACCAATACCCATTCAACAACTTAATTTATATGAGAGCATCATAATTCAAACAGTGTACCCATTTCAAGCAATAATACGCCTTCAACCAAAAACTGCAAAATTACCTCCCTCTGAATTAGTGAAAGGTATTTGGAAAAGTAGTGTATTTACCATTAGATCTAAAAAGAAAATGTGCACACACTAGGAGTGCAACGTCCAATACAACAATCCTTAATTATCTTGGTAAATGGAGTACCTACAAAAGACAAAAAAAATTGGCAACAGCTGGTAGATTTACTTAAAGTTAGCAATATCTTAAAGAGAATAATGAATATTACAAAGAAATTAATATTGAAGAAAACTTGAAGGATACAACTGAAATAATTCAAGAGACACAAGAAGCTGGTAAATTTGAGCTCCTAGATCCTGCTACAATATCAAACACTTTAGACCATTATACAATTCATCCATTGCACTCTAATGACACCATAGAAGAGGCACTGAAAATGTACCAAATCCGTCAAACAAAAGGATCAGCAATCAGCATAAGGGAAATAAGTATAGAAGCACATGCTTTTCCTCTACTCTTTCCTACTGGCAAAGGAGGAAGGTACGATGATAGACCTATTCAAATATCAGCATCAGAATACCGCTCATTACGGATGTATTCTGAAGATCACAGATTTAGACAAAATGTGGAATACGTATTCCACCTACTCTTTGAAAGTGAACTAGCAACTTTATGTTACAGAGTTGCACACACATTAAAATCAGGATCACACTTTCAAAATATGACAGCTACACAATTATTACAAAAAGTGCAACAGAAAGATGAGGTTTGACAATCAACTATTACAAATCTATTAGCAAATATGTGTGGTACTAAAGAGTACTGGTTTCGACATCACGGAGATGTATGTTGTATGATTAGAATACTTGGCCCACCCACTTGGTTTGTTACATTAAGTTGTGCAGAATATGCATGGGAAGATTTACATGATTTCCTATGCATATCAAACAAAAACAAAACAAACATAGATATAGTAACACCTGGAGAACTTTGTTTTCTGGATCCTGTTAATGTTTCAAGATATTTTCACCATCGCTTCATTGCTATGCTACATTTTACTTGTAATAAAACTGTTCCTCCCCTTGGAAAAGTGCAACACTTCTTTTGGAGAAAAGAATACCAAGCCAGAGGAGCACCACCTATCCACATGCTTTTATGGATTAAAGATGCTCCTAAATTTGGTCAAGACAGTGATGCCACTGTTTTAAAGTATATTCAAAAATGTGAAATTCCATCGGAATCCAAATATAGTGATCTTCATGCACACATTTTACAATTTCAAAGACACAAATGTGGCAAATATTATTGTCGCAAATACAAAAACAAAGGGAAGTACTACACCAAATGCCGATTTTGTTTCCCTAGACCAGTTACAAATACAGGTCAAGTGAACAACCTCATGTCTTCAGTTAGACATAGTGTTAAAGGTAAGTCAACTAAAAATATATATTACATAAAAAGAAAAGAGAAGAAAAATATATCAATGATTACAATGCAATCATTGCCCACTTATGGAATGCAAACATAGATGTGCAGCAGATTGCAGTACATTGCAGACCATTCTACTGCAGTTGCACAATATGTCACAGCATCCTTAACCAAAGCAGAAAGACAGAGCTGCAAGACCTTTGGAATGACCTGTCATCAGATAACACAGTGTCTCAAAACTTATACAGTTTGGGCATAAAAATGCTGTCCCATAGAGAATGTGGATCCTATGAAGCAGCTGATTATTTAGCTGGTACGGCACTGTATGGTAAATCTAAAAATATAGTATGGCTAAGTCTTGGTCTAGCTAAATCTAGAAAAAGAGTTCTAAAATCATACGACGATATAGAAACAATAGCCAAATATGATCCCAACAGCCAAGACATTTTAAAAAACAATTTATTGGACACATACTAACCAAACAGGAGTACCACTTTGGAAACCCTATGTCTATACCACATAGCCCAAAACCACCCATATAAAAATAATATAAAACCTGATTTAAAAAAACAGTAAATACAGAGTGACAAAGTGTGAAGGCAGCTTAGTAAAACTCACCAAACCAAATTTAATTAATCATATCAAATTGTCATTAAAGACTCCTCAACATAAAGAAGTATATTACATGTCCCTGCTACAACTCTTTAAACCATGGAGAAAAGAAGAAGAAATACTAGATAACTATGACTCATATGAAGACACTTTCAAAGCAAATGAAAGCACTATAACTGATGTAAACTTTACACAGTACAAAACAATGTTGCACAATGAACAGCAACACGAAGAATAACTCCAGGCCCAACTAGATAAGGACACTCCTGACAGTAGTCAACCTTCTGTAACAGGAAGCCAAGAACCACTGGGAGAGCCACTAATAACAAATGAGGCAGCATTTGCTATGGTAGAAGTAGGAAACACCATGTGTCAGTATGAAGATAAAGAAGACTTAACTATACTACAATCAAAACTAAACAATGAGCAACGTAGCATTTTTCAAGAAGTAAAAAAGAAATTGCACATGGTGTACAACATAAAAACAAAGAATGCACCTGCCAAAATTACAAACCTATACTATTGTACGTCACTGGTGAAGCTGGTTCTGGCAAAACATTCCTAATCAAAATCATCAGTAAGTTCCTACAACAATTGACAAACAACAAACTGTCAGCTGTTGTCACTGCCCCCCACAGGTTTAGCTGCCTACAACATAGGCGGTGTCACTTTACACCGATTACTACTCCTGCCAGTAGAACACCAAAACAAATTAGACTATTACAAACTTTCTACGGAAGCTGCAATGGAACTATGCAGAGTATTGAAACAAATGAAAATGCTTCTAATAGATGAAGTGAGCATGGTCTCCAACCTAATGTTGGCTTTGATTCACCTCAGATTACAAGAGGTACTCAAAAGAAACTATGAAGAGCTCTTTGAAGGAAAACACATTATTGTTTTTGGAGATCTTCTTCAATTGACACCAGCAAAAGATGAGCCTATTTTTAAAATATTAGGACACTAACTCTGCCGTAAAACTGTTGGCAGCATTGGAAATGTCAACCTTTGGCAACATTTCCAATAAAGAGAATTAACAGAAAACATGCGGCAATCTGCAGATCTCACTTATGCCAACATCTTAAAAAGTATCAGAGTTGGTATACTTTCTAAAGAAGCAGAAGCAATATTGAAAACCCGGCACATTCATGCACTTTATGGTGATAATGCATGTGCTACAGATGTTATGGAACAATTAGCCCACAAAAATGTCAATTGTATGGCCTTAATGCCAACTCTTGCAAGCTGTCTCAAATTCAATGAAATAATGTTAAGTAAAGAAATGCAACCAATAATGGAAATTAGCACCACAGACAAACTAGATGTACATGGTATGACACTACCCATGTGTGACCAAGTCACAAGACTAAATAGTTTAGAAAAATCAATCTCAAACACAGCTGGATTTTTTTTAATCCAACATGGATTCTTTTTTCTCCCACAGACCCAATGATTTTAGCAACAAACACAGAAACTGAGCAAATTGCACAGTACTCTGGTTTGTAATCTACTAAATATGAGGGTCCAAAGACAAAATAATTGTTGATTATACAATGTAATAAGTCATTACAAAATACTAATACTAACATGCTATTTTCTTTTATCACAGAAATGAACAACAAATACATGTACTCCAGTTACTAAACCAAACAGTAAGTATATTATAATAAGTACAACCATCACAGCATATCACACCTATAGTGGCTTATAATTTTGTTCCTTATAAATTTGTTTGTGACTCAAAGTTATAAGCAACTATGAGTATGATATGCTGCGGTGGTTGTGGCCAGGGCATAGAGTCTTGGGTGCATGGCCACAATCACCGCAGCATATCACACTCATAGAGTCAAACATTTGAACTATGTCCTATGGAAACTTTTAATGTCCGCGGACATTATGAGTGTTCTTAGAGCACTTTCAACTTGCCAGCGAACAATACGGACAGCGTCCTCAGAACACCCCCATTTTTTTATTTGCGAACATTTCAGGACACTGCAAGTGTTCCTTGAACACATTCAACTTGGAAGAGAACAAAACGGACAGCGGCTTCAGGACATCTCCCACGAACAGTTCAGGATACCGCAACAGCTCTTAGAACACTTTCAACTTGACAACGAACAATACGGAGAGCGTCCTCAGAACAACCCTATTTTGTTTATTTGTGAACATGTCAGGACACTGCAAGTGTTCTTAGAACACATTCAACTTGCAAGAGAACAATACGGACAGCGAATACTTCTGAACCAGAGATAATAAGTTTCAGTCTGAGTATCTGGCTGTAAGCTCTTTGTCATCGATTGCTTTAGGGTGGAAACTGGTGAAATGTAGCAGGTTATTCACATCAGTTGGTTTACGATAAACTGTAGTAATGTTTATTTCTTTTTCAATGGATAATTGTACATCGAGACAATGGGGGTCATTATGAGTTTGGAGGTAAGTAACTGTCCTTACCGGCACGGAGCAAATACTGTGTCTGTGTAGGCAATAGCCTGCAAATAGAGGGCTATTACAACTTCACAGGCATGAGCTTTGCGCCATGCCGGTAACGACATTACTGACATGCTGCTAAAGTCCCGAAAATGGCCCTTAGCGGCATCATGTAAAGCGCAGATTGCACAACCGGCATGAATCAAGATGGCATTAGCAGTCATTGTTATTAGCGGTGACCGCTATTAGCGGTCACCGCTAATAACGTTCACCATAAATAAGTGGAACTGGAAGTAGCGTCATCGCACAGGAAGGGGAAAGAGCACGGCAGCCATCTTTAAAAACACAATCCATTGCCAACCTCAGCAGCCAGGACCTTTAGTATATTGCTGTGTGCCAAATTCGATCCACAACAACAATACAATGCCCAAGGCTGTGAAAAAGGGCACCTCCCACCAGTGCAAGGATCGCTTTAATGAAGACGAGCTAACCATGTTTGCGGAGACCCTGGCAGAGGATGCCGATGTTGTGTTTGCCCAGAGCCTCAAGACGGAGGCTGTTATCGGAAAGAAGGAGATCTGGGCACTAGTTGTTCAAAAAGTCAGCGCACTTGGCAACACCCCCCACACAACTAAGGACTGCAGGAAGAGGTGGGATGATTTGCGCCTGTGAGTCTGCAACATACTCTCGGCAAACAGGATCCAGGCCATGGCAACTGGCGGAGGAGCAAGCTCTCCGATAAAGCTGTCGCGGTGGGAGGAGATATGTTCCAGCCTGATCGGCATAGATGCCATTGAAGGTGTGGAGGACATGGAGTGTGGTGCCACCTCATCGGCGGAAGGAGGTGAGTGTCCTAAGAAAACATTGTAATGCAGAGTCTGATGTTAGTTCACCAATATGTCTGTCTAAAGAGGCAAGACATTGCCCAATACACACACATTCCCAGCCTAGTTGTCGTACGCAGCACAGACACATGCAGATGCCTGCAGCAAGGCAATGCCATACCTTACACAAACCACACTAAAATGTTAATGGCATAAGTCAGATTGCATGCAGGTCACAAAAAATATGCATGTCACATTGCATACGTCTGCCCCAACATGAGTGACCCCGATGGATGCCTGCATTACCCACCCATATAGCAAGCAATGTGATCATCCAAACTCCACTGCCTATTACCCTCTATTGTGTAGATGAGCAATTATACAAATGTATGCAGGATGCTTCTCAACCTATCACTCATTCTGTCCCTCTCTTCGACCCCCACAGGCTCAGATCATGACAGCGAGGTCTGGGACTCACCCCCACAGCTGACCACACCCCGGAAGAGGGCCCTCTGGTGATGCTTGTGTGCCCCTGTAGGGGGACATAGGGGATGGATCATGAACCAACTCACAGAAACTGACCAAACCATTAAGTAACCAGGTGCAGCAACAATGTGAGTAAACCGCTGAACATGTGCAGCTGCAATTACTGTCTCTAGCCGCACTCAGCCTACTATTCGAACACGTAGCAAGGGATCACTTCTGAGACCTCTTGCAACTGAGAGATGCCAAAGGCAGGGCTGCAGATGGGAAAACCTGACCAGCGTTGCTTATTGGATGTAAGAATATGAAGATACCAATGCACTTATGTGTGTGTCTTTCTCAAGTAGTGATAGTATTGTGACAAATAGGGTATCAGTGAATAATTTAGATAAAGGGTCCACTCATCGACATATGGGTGGCCTGGTGAGTTCACTGTTACTGTTAATTATCACACTGAGCCTGTTAGAGGTGTCCGTGATATGGTTCGATTATTATTATTTGTCATTCTCCATTTTGTCTGAACTTGTGTGACATATGTTCTAGTTATCTGCTTTCCATTTTGAAGCATACTAAATTCAAACTAAAACATTAGGTGATGGCTTAGCTAATTGACTGCAATGTTCTCTTTACTTTTTACGAGTGGTCGCCCTATGTCCGTGTACATTTCAAATACCAATGCATCCAGTTTAGATTGGTAGTTTGGGTTCACTATCGGAGTCGCGATACCTGCCATACATAGCTACGTTTGATGTTGGGAAACTGCATTTAGGCCTAATTGTTTTGGACATAAGGAGCAACATTGTTGATGTGACCAGTGATGAACAAATGGGCAGTGCAGAATTGATTAGTTACTAATACGTTCCTGATGTACGAGTTAAATGCGATCATTGTGTGCCATTCCTTTTGTTTAGAAACCCCTGCATCTAAAGAGAAAAGTCCATACAAGACAAAGTATGCTGCAAAATCAATTTCAAATACAACATATTCTCCAAAGACTGTCACTGCTACCGAAAGTACAGAGGAAAGTAGATGTAGAGAGATTCACACTTTTGAGACAACATCATTTCTGTCAAAGAGCACCATCACACTTTTAAAGAGGGCAACGTCACTGTGAAACAAAGCTATTATAAAACTGGTGCAACTTGCAGCGCAAGGGAATCTGCAAGTTTACGTTTTGCGGTAATTACCCATTATGGAGCCCCAGATGGAAATGGAGGTTTTTTCCAGGAATGGTAATTCTGCTAGCAACAATGACTCCACTTTTACAGAAAAAATACCTCTAGCTAGGATCTCAGGTATGTCCTCCATTTCCCCCCCAATCTAAATATAGGGGGTGTGGTAAAAAGGTTGGTAAATTCTTTACCATGATTTGCTACCCTTCTAACATATTTGCAGTGAGACCCTTAGCGTGAAACAAGCCTTTAGTGTATTAGTTTGTCCAATAAAAAGGGTATACGTGGGAAAACTGTCAGGTTTTTAGCTACTCCATGAAAAATGATAATGTGCCTGCATTACTCCCTAAATTCCATGTCAGTCACTGAAAACACATCCAAATCTGCGAAGGACAGAAATGAGCATGAGTCAGTTGGCACGAGAATTATGTTTAAGTGTCTACTGATATGTTTAAAGAAAGCAAAATTCACATAAACAAATGACAAGTAAGAAAGAGAAAGTGCAATGGCTCACAGTCAAAAAGTGAATCACCTTCAAGATCCTCACCCTCACTCACAAATGCCTCACTCTCTCTGCTCCATCATACCTATCAGAGACAATCACCAAATCCTCCTCTACTCGACCCACTAGGTCACAATACACCAACCAACTGCACATCCCACGAATCAATAGGGCCAAAGCTGGTGGCCTAGGCTTCCCATACGTTGCAGCAAAATTCTGGAGCGCACTACCCACAGACATCAGAGCAGAAAACTCACTCCTTGGTTTCCGAAGAAAACTCTAAAACCTCACTTTCGATTCTTTAAATTGCAAATGCCTTTTGACAACTCTCAACTGTTTTCATGCTAACTACTCACTGTCAACTGTTTGGATCAAACAACCATACTGTAAATTGCAAATGTACATTGACCTGTAACTAAGATTTGTCTGTAACAAGCGCCACGATGCCCCCAGGATGATGCGCGCTCTACAAATCGAATAAATAAATAAATAAATAAAATAACATAAAATACATATAGAGAGCTGAGTAATTTATCTTTAAGGGCGAATACTTGCAGAGACAATAATGGGCGCTGCACACAGCTAGAGAATCAAGCCAAATCAATACTATTGTTTTCAATTAGACCCCTGGTATTTGGAGGGGAAATAGGTTTTCATATGGAAAGCTGTAAAACCACCACGGAGCATAAACAACATTTGAAAAGCTATCAAGCAACCTCCTTTGCCTGCTCGTGGATTACAGTGTACTGTGCGGTCTGCATCCGAGGCAGAGGGGCCACTGGGGCCAGCATTCATCAAGCGCAGGGTTTTTTACAGCTCCATAAAAATGTAGATCCTGGCTGCAGACAGCCTCTTCGGGAAGCCAGCTCCGCTGAGAGTCCCTGTGGCACCGGATTTACCCAGCCAGCATTCAAGCAATTATGGGCTTCAGGATCTGAAGAGAGAAAAGGAGCGATCAGCTTTTAAAATGTGGTTCACATCACATGAATGCATGGAAATGCTCAACGAATGCTCAACTATTTTTGTATAAAAAACGTATTCACCCAGGAGAAAAATGAATCCACCCTCCTGCTTGTTTTTCATCCTCTGGCGCTGCCTTCCTATGGAGATCTAATTTATGTTTAATACTCAGTAAATTAATAACAGTCGAGATAATAACAACGCCCTCACCTTTTCCCAAACGAATTGGCGAATGACAGTGCTGTGTTGTTGATGGTTTTACCACTGCAGTGATGTAAACTACTGCTTCATGTATTGCACAATGTGGGGTGCGGGGGCAGGCTACTAGCACTCTATAGGGCTTGCAAGATCTGCTGCTTTCCTAGTGAAAAAGAATCAATTAAAGGCGCACATTTCAAATGGCTGAAAATGTTTCAAAGCCAGGAAGAGGCTGATCAACTAATTGAAATGCTAGTAGCCTTACTGCTTGTATCCGAAAGACAGGGGAAGGCCTGTTAGGCAGGGCTTCAAAAAATGAAGCAGTTGAAGCAAGTCACTGAGCAAGTTCTTTTGGACGCACTGGGCCAGATGCTCAAACATTTGTTTGCTAGTGCATCCCCTCACTAGCACCAAAAAAGGAGCAAATCCAAATAGGGTTTTTTTCTGCACATTTATTTAAAAGTGCATCCCAAATTCCTACATCCACAGCAATCGGGTGTTCGACCTGTCCACAGCACTGAGACAGCAATGCTGGAATTACTGAGCAAAATGCTGGGGATTATGGATAAGGTCAAAGCCGGTTTACTGATTCTGTTAGACCTTAGTGCAACGTTCGATCTACTGGATCACCAGTGAGTTGCTAACTGTTCTAAGGAAGCTATTGGATGGTTATCCTCCTTCCTTGAGAATAGAATCTCTCGAGTACACTGGGGAGACAAATTCTCAGCAGAATCCAACATTTTCTAAGGTATACCGCAGGGCACCAGTCTCTCGCCACTGTTCTTCAACCTGTACATTGGACTCATGTGTGAACTGCTGGACCATTTTCAGGTGTTTCTCACCAACTACGCTGATGACACTCAGCTTATTATGCAACTGAGTGGAGACCACGCTAATGATAGTACATCTCTTAATGACCTCTATAACATCATAGAAGACTGGATGGACAATAACTGGATGTGCTTGAATAGCAATAAGACCAAGCACATGGTCTTTGGGTCCACATAGGCACGAGCCAAACTCTCTCCAGACTACCAATCTTTTAAAATCAAAGAATCCCGCATCGAGGTTTCAGGAAAAGTTAAAACCTTAGGCATGACACTAGAAGCCTCCCTGAATGCAAAAGCCCAAGCAATGTATGCAAGCAAAAATTGTGCCTACTACATTAGATTGCTTAGGGGAATTAGACCACTCTCAGTGAGAAAAAATGCACTACCATAGCTAGAGCTACTATTCTATCTCTCCTATACTATGGCAATGCACTCCTAGCAGGAGCAGCAAACAAAGTATGCACACATTCCAACTGATGATTCAAAACAACACAATTAGAACAATCAAATAGAAGACTGCATACAATTTAAATCTCTGACACTGACACATAAGTGCCTGTGCGGAAAAGCACTTGCATACTTGAAATCTAAAATCATTGCTTATAACCCCATCGGGCCTTAAAATCAGAAGCCCTTGGGTTAGTAATAGGACTGACACACAAAAAAGAATACGGTATGGGAAGAGCTTTCCCCAACCGCGCAGCAGCAAGCTGGAACAAACTTCCACTCAGCCTTAGGTTGGAGACCAACCACCTTGACTTTCGAAAGAAGCTATAAACCTTCCTCTTTAAATAAAACTATCATGATGTAATTCCTGTTAACCCTTAATCTGCTACAATTCTACTGTAATAATCAACTGTCCTGTAATCACTGTTTGTCTTCCATATCTTGTCTTTGTCTTATTGTACGTACCCTGATGCCTGCGGACCGTCGGCGCTATACAAATAAATAAATAAAATGAACAGTCCCCTACTCCGGGATGGAAATGCTTTTTTTATGAACTTTTCACAAAGACTGGCCCTTTAAAGGCCCATCTTTGTGAAATGTGTTCACAACCACATGTTTGCTGATAGCCTGACGAACATTAGTGTCAGGAGCACGCATCTCTGGAATATCGTGCAGCCCCTCCTGAAATGCGCAAGTCACCTCTGAGCATGAAGCGACCTGCACATACCAGCATTGAGTGCAACTGAAAAAAGCGAATTCTTTTCGCTTATTTATTTTTTTTTTTAACTTATTTTTGAGAATCTATCCATAGACTTTTAGGCGGAAGGGAGCTGGGCAAATTCATTGAACTGTCCTAAATATCATATGACCCTGACTTCAGAGGCCTATAGCTATGAAACTAATTATTGGAAAAGCCAATTGTTATGAGTTTGCAGTTGTTTACTGCCTTTAACATTCACAGGCATGGATTTGTTTTGGCATCATAAAGAAAGGGCACAGCTCAAACAACTTTCAAGCTGAAGATGCGGTCATCATGAGATTATAATTGTGCAAGCTATTGACCTATTCTGGCGTATTGAATACTTGTAAAAAAATGTATTGGCAGGTAAATTATGAAGACTGTATATCACATAACCTATTAGGGAGGCCTGTAACATGATTATTATCTCTTTACCACCCAGTATGGTATCAAAAATAATTTGTAACACACCTTCAAGGCCCAATTACCCAGGGACATGAACTATATCCAAAAGAACAGTGTAACCTACCAATGAATGTACCATAGGGACAAAAAGTAAGGCTGCACCACACTGAATAAGAACACAGGCATCCCTGATAAGTGAGACCTGGTGTCAGAGGGCATGCACTGATTAATAACTATTGGTCGTAGCAATATGAGGCCATCATTCTGTTCCAAGACCCAGCAACAGTTTACCAACCATGCCCATGAAAAGGTGTATTGACATTCGTGTCAACATGCTAGTTATAACTGATGTAAGTGTAAGGTGGTTCTCCCTAGGGGTGGGGGGAAAGAGCAGCAACCTGTAAAAGTCCTGAGTCAGGGATACTACACCTTACTGCTCACATGTGCAAATGTGAACCCAGGAGGGATGGTTTAGGCTTTTCCCTATTGACAGCCCAGCCTTAGTGGCTAGCCGTCCTATGGTTGCACCAGGTTAAATAAACAGACACAGCCTCAGGTGATTTGGATAGAGTAAAACTCCTTATTTATATAACAGTAATAGACCAACAGATCTGCTTCTCGGTATGCCTGAGTAATGTGGCATTTACAATGTCCTCTAGTTCATTTGATAAACAGACATTTAGGATTCATTATATCATTTTCTTGTCACATTTGATATATTAAAAACTCTTTCACTGCGATAAAAATTACAGAACCCCAAGGAGCTTCTCATTTCTCACAGATTCTGTGGATGGGGCCAAGTCTCAAGGGCTTCCATCTTAGCAGGATCCACGTTCACTCCTTCAGCGGACACAACATGGCTAATGTACTTCACACAGGTGCGGCAGAACTGACATTTTTCTAATGATATGTTCAGCCCAACTTTCAAAGTCGTTGGTGATGCTCTTCTAGGGTCTTCCCAAACACAATCCCATTGTCTAGGTAGACCAGTACCTAGAGTAAGTTTGTATCCCCAACTGTCTTCTCCATCAAGCATTTAAACGTGGCGGGCGCTACCGATATACCCTGAGTCATACGAGTGAACTGTTAAAACCCCAAGGGGCAGTTGAAGGCAGTCTTCTCCTTATCCTCAGGTAACATAGGAATCTGGTAATATCCACTCCTTATGTCCAAGACCGAGAACCACTTTTTCCCAACCAAACAGTCAAGGGCCTCATCCACTCTGGGGGTAGTGTTTTGATCGAGCACCATCCTGCTATTCAGTTACCGGTAGTCAATGCACAGATGCACATCGTTGTTCCTTTCTCTGGGCACCACAAAGGGCAATGCATACAGGCTTCTCGAATCCTGGAAAACCCCGGCAAGTAGTAGATGTTCAAGATGACGCTGCACGTCCTCCACATCAGAGGGAGCTAGTCTTTGTGACCTTTCTCGAAAGGGCTGGTATTGTTCAATCGTATTTGGTGTTTCACTCCCTTGGCTTCCTCCAAATCCCGGTCACAGGTGGAAAACAGATCAGCCTGAAGGGTCAGTTGGTTACGTAGATGATCTTTTTCCCATTCAGACAACAGGGAGTCTCCAAAGTTTATCATTCCTCTATCAAAAGTGGGTAGAGGTCCCTGGTTCAGGCCGCCTGTGCCTCTGAGTCAGCAATGTAAAGCTGAGGGATTATCAGCCCGTCTGGGAGCTGTACAGTTTTTGTTGGTGATATTAGTGATAGGGACTCGAATGTGAGTCACCCCCTTCCCAGTAAAACTAACTAATGTGTACTGGACCATCAGACCTCCCAGCAGTTCTTCTCCTTCCGGCGCCTCCATCACCAATCTCCTGTAGCAGTAGGTTTCTTGGAGTTGTACATGGCTCAGCACAATTACGGTCTGACCAGGCAGTATGTCCAGTTGACTCTGGTTGGTGGTGGTTTTGTCTCCCACTGGCCCATCAGGTTGTTCTGCCTTCTCCTGGTGTTGTTTGAGATATGCCTGCTGGCAAGCGGGGTGCATGTTCAACAAGTGTGCAAACTTGGGACCCGCCATCTCCATACGCATTCTGGCCAGGGTACCAAACAAGGCACAGTTAGTGTCCATAACCAGGGCAACCTCTGGATTCTGGTTCTTGGTGGTGCATACTAATGCCAGTGTGGACAAGGTTGTTTCTACCCAAGCTACGTGGATATTCACTCTGCCATACCCCAGACAACAGCAGGTCGCATCTCCGACTCCAATCAGATTTAACCCCTCCAGGAGGTCCAAAGGCAAGTGGGACATATATTGGTAACAGTAGGGCCCGTACGCAATGGTGACTTCAGAGCCACTGTCCAGTAACGTGTTAGTTCTTCGCCCTTCTAGATCTATTGAGATGGTCATCATGGGTCCAATGAGGTCAATAGGAATGGCTTTGGGAACATTTGTGGATTGAGGTCGCAGTTTGTGATAAGTCACGGGTGTCCCTGTCTTAGAGTTGCAGAGGTCCTGGACTAAGCAGATATGGTCAGCCGTGGGACTCCCCTGAGCCTCAATGTGGTACCTGTTGGTAGGTAGTTCAGAATACTGTGTCTGGATAGAGCTGTGAGCTCACTCCTGTGGCCGAGGTTCTATCTGCTCCTCCGCTACAACCTCCTTGGCATTTCCCGACAATGTTTGGGCTGGAGTCGGTTTTAGTGCATTAAAACTTGCCGTTACTCGGGCATAGCTCTGGTCGTAATCACACAGACGTGTGGAGTGGGTGTCATCTCCAAGGTGGGAAAGGAGTAGAGGCGGAGGAAATATGCTCCTGAGGCTCTTGTGCTTGTCAAAATGTCTGGTGTTCTCTTTCACATGATGGGGGAAAAGCGTCTCGACTGTGGATGCGCATTCAAACTTTCTCTTATTAGCAGCTGGGTCTGGAGGTCCTTCACTAGTCATTGCAACTCTTCAATCTGTCTCTGTTGGGCAAAGGCAGGGTTGGGCACTTGAATCACACCTTGAACAGGATGGCTCTGGACATTGACATTGCCTGTTTGTTCTTCCAGTGCCCTTATTGATCTTAGAAAGTCCTGATTGGAAGGCAGAGTGTCCAGTTTCTCACATAGTCTCAACTGGAAAATGGGTATGGTAGCCTCTTTGGCCCCTCAAAGTAATCGCTTCAAACAACAACGGTTCAGTTAGGAAGCCTCTACGCCTCCTCTCTGGTGGGCAAAGTGCAATATCTGCTCAACCCTCATCAGACAATCAGATAACATCTCCCCCTGTTTCAGTGAAGTGGCAAGGAACTTCATCAGAAAGTCCTCCCCTGGTTCCCAGTGCACCCATCACTTGCATTGATGTAGGGTCAGGACCTTCTGTGCGAAGGGACTGTACCATCTATAATGCAGGTCCTTGTAAGGTCTTTATCACCCGCCTCCTCTTTTCTTGGTCTGACACTTTCCAGTCATGGAGCATAAGCTGAGTGAGGTCGGACCATACATCATAGCTTTCTTCTCCTTCAGGCACCAGTTGTTCACCGGAAAAGGGCCGTAGGCAGGTGTAGGCTCCATCGTCACTGAGCAGGGGTGACAGGGATTGTCACTCCATAGTTACTTTAACAGCTTCAGCCACCGCCGCAGCAATGACTATAGCGTCTTTAGAGGAGGAGGAAGCTTCTGTCGCAGAGGAATCCCGGCCCATGAGTTTAACCTCCAGACAGGGCAGTTGATTAAAGGTTCCCTGCCTTGGATCTCTGCGATTTACCTGTAAGAGAACTTGCACCATAAAATAGCATATAACATTTATTATCTTGACCAGGTATGCAACCTATACTTTTTACTTTACCAGTGATGGGTTCCAAGGCACCAGTCATGGCTAAGATTCCATCGGTTGTAATATGCAACAGGACCTCACCTACTATAAAACAGCCTCTGGGCTAAGCTCCTCAGCGTTTACCCAGTTTAACACATATTCATGCACCATTTTTTTGTTTTCTCTTTGTTGTTGTTTATTTTTTTGTCTCTGTTGTGTTTTTTTGTTTTCAGGTAATTAACCACTAATATTTTACACAGCTCCCCTGTTTGGTAAACAGGAGAGAAAACACCAGAGTTCCTACTATAAAGTCGATTTGCCCCCCTTGTGCCTCCAAGAGTGTAAGGTGGTTATCATGAAAGCCAGGGATATTACACCTTACTGCACACATGTGAGAATGTGAACCCGGGGGCATGGTTTAGGCTTTTCCATATTGACAGCCCAGCCTTAATGGCTAGCCATCCTATGGTTGCACCAGGTTAAATAAACAGACACAGCCTCAGGTGATTTGGATAGAGTAAAACATCTTATTTATATAACAGTAATAACCCAACAGATCAGCTCCTCTTTATGCCTGAGTAATGTGTCATTTACAATGTGCTCTTGTTCAGTTGATACACAGACATTTAAGATTCATTCTATAATTTCCTCCAAATGTTCTAGTTTTCTTTAACCCAACGTACAGCCATAAAAACGTAGAGAGGTCTGTACAAGCGCCCATACCCTTGAGGCTTTCTCTAATCTCCCCCCTTTATCTAGCTCTGATTACGTGAACACGCTGAAAAATGTAGTATCAGCAATACCCTGCTAATCCATATGCCCCTTACACTCTCCGACATTCTCTCACTTAAGGTGTGACAGGAAATTGACATATGCCGTAAAGGCTGAAAGCGGCCAGACAACATACTTTTATAGTTCCAACTGGCGGTACTATATGGCCGGCTCTGTAAACGTTTTCGCTCCTACCTCTGCTGTTTACTTCCTCAACCCTGTAGAGGGGAGAGCGCAAGCAGGCCTGGTACTGCCCTCAGTGGACCTCTTCAGCATGGAGAGCCGGGACGCTCTGCGTGTTCATGAAGATGACACTCTCTCTCCTTAAGTTGCTTGCCGAGGCTATATACAATCCATGGTCCTGTCCACCTGTCCCCCAGAGCGGGGAAACAGTGACAGGATTTTTGTTAAAATCACCTCATCCACGCTCCCATTCGCCCTGCGAGCGGGCCATACCAAGTCCCCCGGGATCTAGGAAGGAGAACTACCTGCAGAAATAAAAACAGGACTAATATTACACACATAACCTCACCCTCCATACATTACAATGAAACTCCCATGCTGACATGTAGGGTTTTACATAAGGAAGATAAGATAGCGTGCAGACCGTATGTCCATTTCTGGCTGGCAAACCTTTCAGCAGCATTCATGACTTACGATGTATCTATCTGCGGGACAACTGGATCAGCTTCTCTATCCCTGCCAGTAAGTTCCATACTCAATAACAGAGCTTAGGTGTTTATGCATTGTATACCTCAAACATTCTAAGCTACCAAATCCTCCAGTTGCAAATTATAGATAGAACACACCGATCCATATTCAGGTTTATGGCCAGGTTGTTCTAGTGAAATGTCAATAGATGGCAACACATTTAATGGCTTCAGTTACTTGCCCCTTACAAAATCTACATGAACATTTTAATTCTTTCTTGACCTCCTCTTTACCTTCTCTGGCTCCATTTCCACCCTGCCTGGAACCTCATACCCCAGTGAGAAAAGAGTTGGGAATGCCAAAGTTTTAGGCTTTTGTGTAGGCATGGGAAAAGCATTTGTCAGGCCCTGATATAGTAGTATCAACTGACTATCACTGGTAGCAGCTGCACAATGGTACACATACCTGGACATCTATTAGCAGGGCCTGGCAAATGTCTAATACAAATATACAAGCCAAAACTGTTGGCTTTGCCAATAATTGTTTTGAACAGGACTTTGGTGATGGACACACATGGTGCTTATAAATCGAGTGGCTGAAGGCAGGCCTGGTGAAGCCATTTTTATTACGCATGTAGCATGTTTACAGCTTGAATAATGCCATTACCTTTCAGATGACTGCTTCTGAAAACACTAGCAGACACAACATTTGATGGCAAGGCTTGATGAAGATAGCTAAAGTGACCTTGCAGGATGTGTTTTGGATGGGGAGGGCAGGAAGTCAGTGGGAATGGTCATATAATTAGCATGGCCATGGGCAGACAACAGGTGAGTAGATAACCACACAATACCTACATGTTTTGTGTCCTCATATTATGCCACTTCTTCCTAGCAGTACACTAATTCAATATTTTCAGCTTAAAAATGGCGCTAAAACACCATCTAATACCAAAACTAAAAAGGAAAAGAGAGAGCAAGATAAAAAGAGAGACCAAGTGAGAGAGGCAAAGATGGACAGATACTGGCCGGCCTCTCTTGGCCGTCTTCCTGTTCTCACCTGCAAGACTAAAAACCTCAGGGTCATCTTCGACTCCACACTTTCCTTCTCTCCTCACATCTCTGACATCTCTAAGAAGTCACACTACCAGCTTCACCTCCTCAGGTATTCTTTCTTTCCTCTCCTTCCCCGGAAGCTCACTGTCTCCAGAGCTCTGGTTCTCTCTAGGCTGGACTATTGCAACAGCCTCTTTCTAAATCTGCCTGCCTCTACTCTCCACCCTCTGCAACTCATCCAGAGCAGGACTTCGAGACTTCTCCTTGGCCTGAAGCCCAGGGATCGTATCTCTCCAGGACGGAAATCTCTTCACTGGTTGCAAGAATTAAGTTCAAAACCCTTTGCATTGTCCACAAGGCCTTCTGGGGCCTGGGACCTCAATACCTTCAACTCTCTCTTCCTAAATATCTTCCTTCTCAAGCTTTGCTCATCCGCCTCCAACTCCCTCAGGGTCATTCGCTTCTCCAAACAACAAGTTGGTGGTAGATCTCTTTCTTCGGCAGGTGTCTCCCTCTGGAAAAGCCTCCCTGCCTCCCTGAAACTTGAGGAGAACCATCTCTGGTTCTGAAAGCACCTCAAAACCCTTCTCTTTGCTTCTGCTTTTTCTACTCCTCTCCCCTGCTGACCTCCTGGCTGAACTGAAACTGCACCAGTTACCTGGTCACCCTCTGATCTCGGGCCCAGGTCCCTCTGCTGCCAGTCTCACACACCTGCACTGCCTGCCCGGCAAGCCCCGCACTTGGGGCCTGTTTCTGTATCCCAACAGCCCCACTACAAGCACTTGACGCCTGATTTCTGTACTTACCTTTGCACTTGCCACTTGCTGGCCATTACTTATTGTTGTTATCTAATCACATGTACTGCACTCTCCCTTCCTTCTCCCCCCTGCACTTTCCCCTCCCCCCTTCCGATGCACTTGCATGATCTGAATGACACTTGGCCTAGTAGGATTGTTGTCTGTTCTCCCTTCGTTCCCCCTCCTTTGCCTCATCGTGCTTTGAAAACACTTGTGTATAGGCGCGTTACAAATGCCATATCATATGAGAGGTATTGACAGTGAGATACCTTTCCTGGGAGACAATCAGTCGAGGAATAAGGAATAATTAGGACAAAAAAAAAAGGTCTCGGATGAATAACTAAGAATGATAGAGGACTATGTCACACTGTCATACCCTCTGCTCATTCCACTAGTGAACCCAGGTCCCTTTCAGCCCGACTGATCCCACAACCCCCAGAACTCACTTCACGTAACTCTCATGGTTTCCGGGGCTCACGTTGGCAATCCGGTTTTGCCCGCGGATGGGCGCAACATCGCCCCAAGATTTGCACCCTGCATTCACGTCTATGACCTTTTCTTCATTGGCAGTTGCCATGGAGACTAGGAAGCAGCACGCTTTGAGGAACACATCCTCGTCGCGTTGCCGTTTCCAGCCATTCACGTGACCCAGAGTCTCGGTCACGTGACACGTCCTCACTTCAGGTGACCAGGAAGCGTTCAGTACAAAAGCTGTAATTTGCTTTCGTACCGCGCTTCACAGCTGTTTTTCCTTCGGAAACTCTGTTTGGCTCTCCTGCTTCCTGTGTTTTGCTCTTGGAACCTGTACCCGGCTTCGTCCCACGGATTGTGTTTGTATTACCCTTGGCTTTGGGTTGGAACTTTGAACTTGCTACTTGCCTGCCGACCTCGGACCGTTATATGGACTTGCTTTTTTTGGATTGCCCCTGGCCTTCGTTCTACTGACTCAGAATTCTACGGACTCTCCTGCTATCACATGCTCTTGCCAAGTACCTAGTAACCTGCTCCAGGAACGAGCCCAGGTGGGGTTTCTTTCCGGCTGCTTCTGTGGCATCCTGAACCTGTCTACGTGAGTTCTGGAACCCTTCCACACCCCTAGGTTTCCCTCAGTACTTTTGACAACACTTGGTAAGGTCTCTTGTTTTACCTACCTTTGCATGAAGTATTCCTGCTTGCCTGGTATTTAACCTATGTTTCTTTTCAGCTTCCTTGGGGTTTTCAGCACTCGGCGTCGTCGTATCCCTCCACCTGTGGCCTCAAGGGTTATACAGGGAGTAATATTATATCTCCCTGTGTGACAGTTGGGGACGGAGGTCTCACATATCTGCACGACGATCAAGGTCTAACAGACTGTGAAGCCATTGTCGTGCCGAATATGGAGGGCGCCGCGGAGGACCCCATGGCTGCTGTAATTCAGGCAATCACGGTACTTCGGGCAGACATGGTTGCGGCTAATACTGCAATCCACCAACGTCTTGATCTGTTACAAAGTGCCCAGCATCCCCTGCCCTCTGATCCAGAGCTCGGGGACGCTGCTCTGCTTCCCCCACTGCCCGTAGTCCCGAACCCAAACATCTCGAATCCCGTTCCTTTAGTGCTACCTTCCCCCTTTCCCTTGGCAGCCCCCGAAAGGTTCCAGGGAGACCCTGGGAAGTTCAGAACGTTCCTTAATCAGTGTAAGTTGCACTTTCTATGCAGGCCCCTTGCTTTCCCCGATCCCACTACAAAGGCGGCATTTATCCTTTCACACTTGTCCGGCATAGCTGCTACATGGGCCAACCCTCTATTAGAAACCGACCACCCCGCCCTCTATGATTTCGATCTCTTGATAACTGAAATGTCACGTGTGTTCGATACCAGACACAAGGCGCAGTCTCATGACCTAGAACTGTTAGAACTCACTCAAGGCAGAGGGTCTCTTATTGAATACATCACTCGATTTAATCAACTAGTGGCGGAAACATCATGGCCGGAGAATAAGAAATCAGTGGTCTTTTACCGGGGTTTAAATAATCCGATGAAAGACGCCCTCTCAGTGGTCCCAGCATTGCCTACCCAATTTCCTGATCTGGTTGATTTGACTCTCCAAGTGGACGCTTGACGTTCTGAACGGAGGGCCCAGGCTGGGTCTCCCTTCCCCTCAGGTACATCCACACCCGCGTCCTCTTCTGATGCCTCCGGGGAACCCATGCAGATCGGAGGAGTTAGGTCCCCTATTACTTCAAGGGAAAGAGAGTGGAGGAGAACAGATAATGCCTGTTTCTATTGTGGCTTAAACGGTTACTTTGTTAAAGAATGTCCCCGTCGACCTAAGCCAAAGACTCGGGTTTTTCACACAGCTCGACCCTAGAATTGGGGCCTGGATCGAGCGCTCTCTGTCAGACCCCAGACTCTGTTCCCGCATTTGGCCGTGTTAGGCCCATTCAGGTACAGGCCACCCTTCAGCCTACCCCTGGAACCATTCATCCAGTCACTATTATTATCGATTCAGGAGCCACGGGAAATTACATTGATATCACCCTAGCCCGAACACTGAACCTACCTTTAGTTAACAAGATCTGACTAGAACTTGTACAAGCAGTGGATGGAACTGCATTGACCTCCGGTCCCATCAAACAACAAACAGCACCACTCATGTTAACAATCCAGTCCGTGCACAGTGAAACCATTAATTTCGATTTGATCGCCATGCCCCAGTTTGGGCTGATACTAGGGATACCCTGGTTACGGGACCATAACCCTCATATCAATTGGGGAACGGGTCAGGTGCACTTCCAGTCGGAGCTATGCCAGAGAGGAAGGAACACCTGCGTCAGTATCAGGGGCTATCGCCCATCTCAGGGTGGCAAACGACCTCGAATCTCCCCATATAGTGGGCATGGTTGCCACTAATGTCCCCGCGGTATACCATGATTATGCTGAAGTCTTTGACCAGGGTTCTTCCTAGGTTCTTCCCCCGCATCGCCCCTATGACTGTCCCATTGATATAACCCCTGGGATCCCAGTACCTGTGGCTCGTATCTATTCTCTGTCCCCATCCGAGGATCAAGCCCTTAAGGACTATATTACGAAATCCCTACGTTTGGGCCATATTAGACCTTCCAAATCATCAGCTGCCAGTCCAATCTTCTTCGTCCCGAAGAAGGAGGGCGATCTTCATCCCTGTGTGGACTACCAGCGTCTCAATGCCATTACTGTTAAGAATAGGTGTCCCTTACCACTTATCTCTCCCTTATTGGACCGCCTAACCGATGCTTCCGTTTTCTCCAAACTGGATCTGCGGGGGGCGTATAACCTCGTCCGAATGCGCAAGGGGGATGAGTGGAAAACCGCCGTCTGTACACGATATGGTCTTTTCGAATACACTGTCATGCCTTTCGGGCTCTGCAATGCCCCGGCCAAGTTCCAGCATTTCATGAATGACGTTTTTTGTGATATACTGGACGTGTTCGTGGTAGTATATTTAGATGATATACTCATCTTTTCGCGTAGTCTGGAAGAACACGTACAACACGTCCGAGAAGTGCTCTCTCGCTTGAGGAAACACTCCCTATTCGCTAAACCTGAGAAATGCCAGTTTCACGTAGATAACATTGAATTCCTGGGGTTCAACATCACACCTGGTGGTCTGGCGATGAATTATTCCAAGGTATGAGCAGTCTTAGAATGGCCAACTCCGAAAACCCTAAAGGCCCTACAATCTTTCTTGAGCTTTTCCAATTTCTATCGCTGCTTTATCTCTGGGTTCTCTTCCATAGTGTCACCGCTTACGTCCCTTACGAGCCCTCACACTCCTTTCGTCTGAACAGAGGTACACCAAAAGACCTTTGAGGATCTAAAGACGGCCTTTACTACCGCTCCCGTATTGCAATATCTCGATTCCAAACGTCCATTCATTGTCGAGGCAGACGCCTCCTCATTTGCTCTAGGGGCAGTTCTGTCACAAACCTGTGCCTCCATGGTCGTTTGCATCCCGTGGCCTACCACTCCCGTAAGCTTAGCTCCTTGGAGGTCCATTACACTGTCACCGAAAAGGAGCTCCTGGCAGTTATGGATGCCTTTCGGGTTTGGCGACACCACCTCCTGGGGGCGAAGCATAAGACTACTGTGTTTACCGACCATCAGAACCTGCAAGACCTAGCCTCCCTTAAGTGTGAGAATAGCAAACAGCTTAGGTGGCATCAGTTTTTTGCAGCCTTCGACTTCCAAATCAGGCATCGCTCTGGCATGGCTCACGGCAAGGCTGACACGCTGTCTCGTTCTCCTGGGGGGGTTGCACTACCTGTCTTCCCCGAGACACTCCTACACCAAGAAAACGTTATTTGTACCTGTACACCCCCACTGGCGCTACTCGACACGATCCGTACTTGGGTACTGCAGCACCCTGATCAGGCATCAGAATGGGATCCTGTATATTATGATGGATTACCTTATGTACAAAACCGTCTAGTCCTACCCACCAGCAAAACCAGAACTATAGCCCTGGAGTGGTCCCACGACTCCCCTGTCAACGGCCACCCAGGTCAGGACCGTACCCTGGACCTCTTGAAACGCTGGTGCTGGTGGCCCTCCATGAAGCGGGACGTGGTACAGTACGTACAGACATGCTCAGTGTGTGCCCAGTGTAAACACCGCAGGGGTCGACCGGTGGGCCTCCTACAACCGCTACCCATTCCACCGAGACCTTGGCACACTCTGACCATGGATTTTGTAACTGACCTTCCTAGGGTCCGGGGATTCGACACTATCTGGGTTGTGGTTGATACCTTCACTAAAATGGCCCATTTTCTTCCCTGCCAGGGCAATCCATCAGCCCCTAAATTAGCAAACCTCTTTTTTGAATCCGTTTTTTGTTTTTTTGGCCTGCCATCGGTACTCATTTTGGATAGGGGTTCCCAGTTTACGTCCCGTTTTTGGCATGCCCTGACCGGCCTTCTCGGTATTGACACGCGCTACTCCTCTGCCTACCACCCAGAAACCGATGGTCAGACTGAAAGGACGAACCAGTCAATGGAACAGTACCTGCGTTGTTTGACTCTGCAACTACAGACAAACTGGTTGCAGGCCCTCCGGTTTGCGGAGTTTGCCTACAACAATGCTCTCCATGCTTCCACCGGTTCCTCGCCTTTTTATGCTTTGTATGGCCAGAATCCGCGGGTTTATCCCGTCCCCGATTTATCTTCGGCGGTCAATCCGGCCGCTCCTGCCTGCATTCGGGATATGTCCTCCGTTCATGCACACACCATCACTCACCTCAGAGAGGCGCAGGCATCTATGAAGTCCCGGGCAGACGCTAAACGCGACCCGGCCCCGGTATATTCTGTGGGGTCCCGGGTATGGTTGTCCACCCGTCACCTTTGCCTGGCGGGTTGTCGGAAGCTGCTGCCCCGTTTCATTCGTCCCTATGTGGTTTCCCGAGTCATCAATCCCGTGGCTTACCGTTTGGTTCTCACGTCCTCTTGGCGCATACATCCCGTCTTTCACACATCCCTGCTCAAACCTTGTCCGGACACTTCCCATCTTCGTCCCTCTCCGGCCCCGGTGTCCCTAGGTTCCCCTGATGTTTTCGAGGTTTCTGATATCCTGGGTTCCCGTATCCTTAGGGGTGGCTTGCAGTATTTAGTAGACTGGAAGGGTTATGGTCCGGAAGAGAGGTCCTGGTTTTCCGCTGCAGATGTCCAGGCCCCCCATTTGGTGGCCCGATTTCATCGGGAACATCCTTCCTGCCCACGTGGTCCTGGGCCTTTGGGGGGGGCTCTGTCATACCCTCTGCTCATTCCACTAGTGAACCCAGGTCCCCTTCAGCCCGACTGATCCCACAACCCCCACAACTCACTTCACGTAACTCTCATGGTTTCCGGGGCTCACGTTGGCAATCCGGTTTTGTCCGCGGACGGGCGCAACATCGGCCCAAGGTTTGCACCCTGCATTCACGCCTACGACCTTTTCTTCATTGGCAGTTGCCCTGGAGACTAGGAAGCAGCACGCTTCGAGGAACGCATCCTCATCGCGTTGCCGTTTCCAGCCATTCACGTGACCCAGAGTCTCGTGACCAGGAAGCGTTCAGTTCAAAAGCTGTAACTTGCTTTCGTACCGCGCTTCACAGCTGTTTTTCCTTCGGAAACTCTGTTTGGCTCTCCTGCTTCCTGTGTTTTGCTCTTGGAACCTGTACCCGGCTTCGTCCCACGGATTGTGTTTGGATTACCCTTGGCTTTGGATTGGAACTTTGAACTTGCTACTTGCCTGCCGACCTCGGACCGTCATATGGACTTGCTTTTGGATTGCCCCTGGCCTTCGTTCTACTGACTCAGAATTCTACGAACTCTCCAGCTAGCACGTGCTCTTGCCAAGTACCTAGTAACCTGCTCCAGGAACGAGCCCAGGTGGGGTTTCTTTCTGGCTGCTTCTGTGGCATCCTGAACCTGTCTACGTGAGTCCTGGAACCCTTCCACACCCCTAGGTTTCCCTCAGTACTTCTGACAACACTTGGTAAGGTCTCTTGTTTTACCTACCTTTGCACGAAATATTCCTGCTTGCCTGGTATTTAACCTACGTTTCTTTTCAGCTTCCTTGGGGTTTCCAGCACTCGGCGGCGTCGTATCCCTCCACCTGTGGCCTCAAGGGTTATACAGGGAGTAATATTATATCTCCCTGTGTGACAGTTGGGGACGGAGGTCTCACATATCTGCACGACGATCAAGGTCTAACACACACAAGGTGGACTAGGATGAAGGACGGCGACTAGCACTAAGTACTACAATGAAGGAGAAGATCAAGCAATAAGCTTTCAGATACCTGAGAAGGACTGGGACAAAGGAGACAAAGAAGAACTGCACAAGGGAGTTGTATTGCATACATATTAGGACAAAAGGGACATGGAAATAATAATGCAAAGGTGAATGATTAGGAAAATGATGAAGAACAAGGAGTATGGCAAAAGGGGACGATATATGAAGAAGCACCAGGGTGATGAAGCGGTCTACGGCAAATGATTATGAATAAATATATGAACAAGAATGAAGGGCAATGATGAAAGTGAAGGACTAGGATAAAGGACTATAATATGGGGGAAGGACTATTATGAAGGACTATTATGAAGAACAAAGAACTTTGACAAAGTATAATCACGAAGGACTGTGGCACAGATGAAGGACTTTGATAAAGAGTTCATGCACTCACTCTCTGAAACTCAATCTCAGTGTCCGGTTTGAATGGGCCTTCAATTCCCCAATTTTGCAATCTCTTAAAAAATGGCTTTTTAACAACACCTGGCCAAGGGCTAATTCCAATGGAGGCAAATTCCGAATTCATGAACCTCAACCCACAATACTGCGCTACGTTTAAAATATGCAGCCCAAATGCTGGCTACCCACACTCTGTAATGCACTCCACTGCTTACATTTTAAACAGTAAAATAACAAAATAACATAATAAGGACTTTGAGAAAGAAATATGATGGGCTATTATGAACATGAAGGATCAGGATGCAACACTATGATTAAAGAGATGTATTTAAAGAGATGTATTAGGAAGAAAGATGATGATGACATATCTGGACTAGGACAGGAGGATCATGATGAAGGAGAAAGACTACAATGAAGGACCATGAGGAAGGATTGTGATGAATTACTTTATAAAAGGGAAGGACTATGATGCAATCTATGAAGAAACAGAAGGACTAGGACAAAGGAATATGTTGAAGGAGAAGGTATATGACAAATTTCTATTATGAAGGGGTTTGAAAGACTATGAGAAACTTGAAGAGCTAGGATAAGCCACTAGGATGAAGCACTGGGACAAAGGTGGAACCCAAAGATGAAGGGCTTTGTACTCATAACTTTTCTTCATCAAAGGTCTATGAAGATAGAGATGGAATAGGATGAAAGACTAAGATAAATAAGAAGGAATATGATGAACGGCTATTCTGAAAGAAAATGACAAAGACTTAACATGTACTAGGGCGGTGGTTATGGAATGCGTTAAATTAGAAGGAATCAGACAATGGAATGTAAAGGAAGATGAAGAAAATCTAGGATGGAGGATATAAATAAGCACTATGGTAACAGGAAAAAGACTGGGTTGATGGAATATAAAGAATGAAAAAGATCATGACAATGATCTAATAATGCAATGAGATGAAGGAGAAGAACAATGATGAAAAGCTATGATGTAAGATGAAGAATTCTGATGAAGTATTAGTTATTAAAAATGAATGTGAAGATTAATGAAACCCAAAACACTTTCCCTTAAATAAACTGATACCAAAACCCTATGGTGCTTCTTCTAATTGTTAGGCAGGTCTCTTACTATTGGAAAATACCAAAGGTAAACAAATACTGTCTGTATTTAAAATGACAGGTAAGTACCCATGTGGTGCCTTGCCCTGCTTCAATGATGTAAAATGTTTCTTTTGCAACAAATATGGTGCACCTGTAGGATGCAGGTAGTCATATGCACAACTAAGAAACAGCACCTGACAAACGTGGATTTTAAAACAAACTAAACCACCTTAGGAACCAATCTGCCCCTTCAATAGATTTTGCCAAAAGACAATACTTTAACCAATGTGAGTGAACACAGGAGATGCAGAAAGTACCAGATAACACAGAAACTCCATCTCAAGACGTCCTAAGAGGCCATAATGGGCCATGAATATGATAAAGCTAGTAAGAGGATGCAGCCAGTGTTTCAGAGACATTCATAGATATGCCTTTAACGCACATATCATCAATAAATGTATTTATATGGCTCTGGGAATGCCTGTTTTAGATCTTCTTGATGAAATAACCAAAAAATCAAACCGTCACTGATGCCCTGCATACTGGTTCCATTGTGGGGAATTGTAAGACTTATATATGACTGGCCTGGGCTTTTCAGGGTGGAAAGTGGTATTGTATGTTGTCAATAGAACCCAGTAGGCAGACACAGAACAATATACTATCTGGAATAGGCCCCTCCTACATGGGCCAAGTTTAAGATTAAATACTCAAAAATACATCCATAAACATTACACACAATTGAACATTATGGTTGCCTCGCTGATAAGAATGAGGACTGTTTTTCTGGGACCTAAGCTCAAACTGACTTCATTGCCATTAATGTATCACTTTAACATGATTGAACGCAATGATACTGACCAGATAAGCCTAATGGATATTCACAATATGAAGTCCATGTGTCAGCAAATCCTGGCTGTATTATTTGTTGGGAACAAGCATAATCATGCAACCCTTTCTTTCATTTTAAAACATATAATTCTTGAAAATACACGTTAAAGAACAGAAACCTCTTACCTTTATAACATTACAGCCATACTGGTAACAAGCCAAGCTAGAAAGTGGATTTTTAAGCAAATAACCTCCTCTTTAATATGCCACTAAATATGCATTGTTTACATTGATTGCAAATGAATACATTATAAATATTCAGAACACTAGGAATAAACATGCAACATAGACAAACCACACATCAAGATGGGCACTTAGGCCATACGATTATTGAAATCCCTGTTAATTCAATTGGCAGGTTTCTAATCTAAGAATATTAAGAGCAGATTGTTTCTTTGCTCGTGTTCCAGATAGTATAATCATACAATGAAGATTGGGTTTGTGTATTCTGTAGCAGTGTCCGACTAGAAGGCAGGCCAAGGGAAATATCAGACCATTCAAATTATGTGACATTAGCATGGGATTATTGGGCATTTAACAAAACGTGAGATCAAAGAAGATTATGATGGATGGATTATTGACAGACAGAGACCAAAGTATGGGCTGTATAAAGGAGGCTTCCTATTCCAAAAAGATGTAGAGATTAGTCTTTTTTCACAAGGGAACATGTACAAGGGAACATGTACAAGGGAACATGTAGAGAATGGAACTTGATGCTGTTATAGCTCCATGAAGCAGATCAGGAGGGGTATTGCCAACGGAGACATTTTTAATCTAGGTTCCATGATGATCCCAAAAACTAAAAGTATCTTTCCAAAGTGAGTATGAGAATCATTTTTATTTTATGTTGAGTCTAAGCAGGAAGGTGGTATGGTAAGGTGTTATCAAAATACATTGATTGCAAATGGGAAATGAACAGTCCAATATAACTGCATGAACAAAGCAAGTAAACTGTCATTTTATTCCAACCCAAAAGGCATTTCTGAGCTGTGTGCAGAGTGATACAGATAGCCTCTTCTGTAGTCTATGTGTACATTATAATATCTTTACATTTTACCCATTGTGTTTTCACAGAAATAGTTAACATTAAGCTGTGATGAAGACATCTGCACCATAGCCTAGTGAAGAGATGCTTGATAATGAGGTTTATGTGAAGGCCATATCTAATTAGTAAGGATTGGGAAATGAGAGCAAGTTTAATTGTGTAATTTCTACTCCCATAGAACACAATTCAAATGTAAATACCATGCATTGCCCTCCAGATTGCATAGTACAGACAAATAATCTTGGGCCACTGAGACTCCATCTGCAGAACGAAAGATAAAATGCATTTATACATGTTTAATACAATCCTGAAACCATTCTCCTATGTTAGGTTGGTGAGCATAAATGTTCTGCACTCTGAATAGTGCTTTTCTAATAAAAACCTGGAGACAATTCCTCACAAGCTTACTTTAAGCTACACACATGCAAACTAACAATCTGCAGCACCTTAGTTACATAATAAGTGGGAGACTTGCAGCAGTTCTTTGTAGCATTTGTTGGTGTTATTTCGGGAAAGCAATGTTCATTTGTAAATGTACATTTATGTGCAATTTGGAGATCTTTTAAAATCAAGAAAGTTTGGATGCAGTGAATGGGAAGCTGCAGAACTATGACTAGAATGTATTTCCCTTTTCAGAAATGAACATATTGGGAATTGATTATGTTAATAGATGCATGTGTGCCAGAAATATCAAGATTTATGCAGGCAGGTTAATTTTGTTTTTGTAGACAAGATGTCTGTGATTCAGTAATATTGTTGTGACGTCCTCTGCATAAAGCTTGTGGACCACCTTAGTATTTATTTTACTTTAACAGAAGGAACAATTGATTCCAAAATAAGCCTGGTTCTTTTCCACAAAATGTGGGTTGGGTTTGTTTGTCAGGACTATTACAAAGTTTAAGGAAAATAACTACAGATATTAACAAGTGAATTGACATACAAATCTGCGAAGCAGTCAATGCATCGCACTAGCATTGACATATCCAATGTCGTCCAACAATTCTATTTTTCAGCACCTCGTCTCTTATTTGTTCTATATACAGACATTTTTTGGTCACAAGGTGGTACTTAATTACCACATTATGGGCAAAAACTATTAAAAACACCCCCAATTTGTGGTATCCTCTGCCATGTCATTACAACTTACTACACATACTTCTGCCACTGCACCTTAAGCCGACAAGAGAAGGCCAGGACAAAAGGCCTCCTGTGCTCTTTGCAGCTCCGCTGCGAGCACGTTTCCCCACACGCCAGCTGGATGCTTCATCAGCTGTTCTTTCCTTCGGAACAACCGTGTGTTCCGAGGAAATCCTTGCCGCCTGGAGGAGCCACAAAATGGTTGCCGTTGCCATGGAGACATCGACACCAATAACTGCTGCCGAGCAGTTCACCGCCGCAGGCCCAGGCTCCCATTTGCTGTGTCCGCCTGCCCGCCCCTCCCCTCCTGCTTTAAATGGAGGGGGAGAGGGCCGAGAGGCGAAGCCGACGAGAGAAGGCCAGGAGAAAAGGCCTCCTGTGCTCTTTGCAGCTCTTCGCTGCTCGTCTGCCGTTTGCCCGAAACCTACGCCGCACCCAGAAGGTAAGAAGCTCTACCCCTGCAAGCTTCTCTCCAACCCCTGCACCACCTCAGGGCGCTTCAGGTTGCGCGCCCGTACTTTGAAAGCTGCCTTCAGTTCACAGCCCATTCCCACGTGTAGCCGTAATACGCGGCTATGCTCACGCACTGTACAACCCTCCTCACTCGCTGATAAGGCCAGGCACCCCCGCAAAACCTCAAAGCCTGCATCCACTTCAAGTACTACCAACACAGCCACCAATAAAGTACTTAACTTTTCGTATAATTATACCGCCTCCATAACCAATGTGATTACAAATGTGTCCACCACCGCTGAAAATGTGACCCCCAGTGTAAAATCTGTGATGTGCAATTCTTCTACCACCATTTTGAATGCTAGTGTGCCAAATGATATACCACATGTGTCCACCACCTCCGAAAATGTGACCCCAATGTAAAATCTGTGATGTGCAATTCTTCTACCACCACTTTGAATGCTAGTGTGCCAAATGCTATACCACATGTGTCCACCACCTCCGAAAATGTGACCCCAGTGTAAAATCTGTGATGTGCAATTCTTCTACCATCATTTTGAATGCTAGTGTGCCAAATGATATACCACATGTGTCCACCACCTCCGAAAATGTGACCCCAATGTAAAATCTGTGATTTGCAATTCTTCTACCACCATTTTGAATGCTAGTGTGCCAAATGCTATACCACATGTGTCCACCACCTCCGAAAATGTGACCCCCAATGTAAAATCTGTGATTTGCAATTCTTCTACCACCATTTTGAATGCTAGTGTGCCAAATGCTATACCACATGTGTCCACCACCTCCGAAAATGTGGCCCCCAATGTAAAATCTGTGATTTGCAATTCTTCTACCACCATTTTGAATGCTAGTGTGCCAAATGCTATACCACATGTGTCCACCACCTCCGAAAATGTGACCCCCAATATAAAATCTGGGTTGTGCATCTCCCCTAACACCCAGAGCTCAACCCCCCCTCCACCAAACCCTCTCTCATCATGAACCCCCTCTCAGGCACTACTGAACCCCACATGAAATGCGCCATGATTAACGCCAGGTCCATCAATGCCCACGCCCTAGACATACACGACCTCCTAACCTCCCACAACCTAGATCTACTCATGATCTCAAAAACATGGCTACATGAGGCCTCCGGCCCGGCACTATCCCTCGCCCTACCCCCTGGCTATTCCATAACTAGACAAGACCGCCTCTCCAAAGGTGGAGGTGTAGCAATTATTGCCAGAGACTCGCTCTCTATCAGAAAGATAGAGAAATCCCTGACCAACAACAACAGCGACTACCTCCAAGTTAAAATAACCCTCTCTCCCCATTGCACAATTACTGTGCACACCATTTACCGCCCACCAGGCCCAACAGGAGACTTCCCAGCCTCTCTCATCCACCTCCTCTCTGACAACCTCAAAAAACAGTTTAAAGCCATTTTCCTCGGGGACGTCAGTCTAGTGCTCCGGGATAGTAAGGACGTAGCAGCCAAATCCCTTGACTCTGCCCTCAATGCTCTAGGCTACAAGAACACCATCCTTAGCCCTACTCACACTCAGGGCAGAACGCTTGACTGGATAGCACAGCATAACTGCCCACTCATCATTACAGGTAACAATCCCACCCCGTGGTCTGACCACCACTACATCACCTTTAGCATCCTCACCACTAGCTCCCCTGCTGCCCCCTTGCCTCAACCGCTCCCACCTTGCCTCACCAGAAGCTCCCGCCAGCACACTAAGGAAAGGCTACTGCCCTTCCTCCAAGACCCAGCCTTCAGGCCACCTTTTTCATCAGACCTAGAAACACTCGCAACAACCTATGATACTGCCATCAAAGCAGCTATCAACTCCATTGCCCCTCTCAAACCACGCAAATCCAAACCCACTACCCATTCCAACTCTTGGTTCACACCTGAGCTCCTCACACTCCGCAACGAGAAAAAAGCTGCACTCACACAGTGGCAAACGTCCCACTCTGAAAAAGACAAGATGATCTTTAAAGCCCTATCCACCAAATACAAAAAGGCAATCACCCAAGCAAAGGCCAAATCCTTTGAATCCAGAATCTCGGAAGCCCAATCTAGCACTAAAGAAATCTTCGCCATTTTCAGAGAGCTCGGCACACCCACTCCCACCCCCCAGAATCTCACCAAAGACAAAGACTGGTGTGACAAAATACAAACGGCCATGCAAACCAAATTAAGCCTCCTCAAAAGCAAAATACTAGCCACTAAACAAGCCCTACCCAGTAGGCATATCCCTATCCCATCACCCGCCCCGGATCCCCCCCTACCCTTCTCCTTCAAACCCATCCAAGAAAAAGACATCATCAACATTATGAGGAACATCAAGCCCTCTAACTGCAAAGGTGATGCATGCCCAGCCTCCATTATCAAAGACTGCACGGAAGCGCTAGCGCCCTTCCTAACAGCCTTTGTTAATGCCTCCTTTACCACAGGGAAAGTCCCCGCCTCCCTCAAGGAAGCTTGGGTCCGACCTCTCTTGAAAAAAACAACTCTCGATCCCACCTCCTCCAACAACTACAGACCTATCACCACTGTCCCATTCCTCCTCAAAATATTGGACAAAGCAGCCTACTTGCAGGTCCAGCATTTCATTGAAGAGAACAAACTCCTTGGACTCTGCCAATCTGGCTTCCGCCCTAGACACGGGACCAAAACCGCCCTACTTGACTTGAAAAACCAAATGGACGATGCTAGAGACATGGGTAAACCAGCACTTCTCCTATTCCTTGACCGATCCGCGGCATTCGACCTCGTGGATCATGGCGTCCTATGCCACCACCTTTCCTCCACCGCCAAATTCTCCCCAGAGGCCACAGCTTGGATCACCTCCTTCTTACAAGACAGAACCATGCAAGTATTCTCTGACCTAGCCGCCGCATCACCAACTACTATACTTTGTGGTGTACCCCAAGGCTCCTGTCTCTCCCCCACCCTGTACAACATCTTCACACGACCCCTCTTCCTCATCCTCAACGCTATGGGCATCTCATACACCAACTACGCCGACGACACCCAGATCCTCCTCACTCTCACAGGTAACTATGACACCGACTCCCTGACCCGCAACAAACTCTACAACACCATCCAAGCCTGGATGGCTGACAACGGACTATGCCTCAACTCTGACAAGACGGAACTCCTCCTGGTAGGTTCCCCCGACACGCTAAAAAACCTAGATGTCCAATTTAGCCACTTCACCATTGACTCCATTAAAATCCCGGTCTCCGATTCTGTCAAAACTCTGGGAGTCTACCTGGACTTCAGCCTATCCATGGATAGACAAATCAACGCAATAGCATCCGCAGCTGCATATCATGCTAAACTTATCAACGCAATCAGGCCCTTTCTATCCAAAGAGAACTGCACCAACATAGCCAGAGCCATCACCGGCTCCAGGCTAGACCACTGCAATGTACTCTTTCTAGGAACCTCCAACAAAAACTTAGTGAGACTACAAGTAATACAGAACAATGCTCTCCGGTCAGCCCAAGGCATTGCTAAAAGAGAACACATCTCTGAAGCCAGAAAACTAGCCCACTGGCTCCCAATAAAGGAAAGGATCGTATTCAAAGCCCTGACACTGACCCACAAGTGCATTCACTTCACTGCTCCTGCTTACCTTTCTCAAAGGATCCACCCTGTCTCCACCACCAGGCCAACCAGATCCCCGTACACCAACATGCTCTCTGTGCCACTAGTAAAAAGAGTAAAAGCGGGTGGATCCAGCTTCCCCTACCTCGCGCCCACCCTCTGGAATGCCCTACCTCCCACCATCTGTGGCGAGGACTCCCTCACCACCTTCCGCAAAACACTGAAAACTACCCTCTTCACATAAGGACCGACACATCAGCACAAATACTTATCATTTATGTTTGTAATATACACCCAAATGCAATATTTGTAACAACAGTATGATTTCCTGTACTACTCATAATGTGTCAACAATCGCTATCATATGTACCATGTAACTAAGTTATTGCAAGTAACAGCGCCTCAATGCCCCTGGGCTGCTTGCGCGCTATATAAATTTTAATAAATAAATAAATAAATAAATTAATCCTGGTAGTTCAATTCTCAGCTAAATAAAAAAAAAAACTAAAGACCTCTCCATACTTGCAAAAAGACATTGATCTCTGGAAACTTTGGAACACATATCACACACAAACACACAGACACACTGATGCACACAAACACAGATACCAAGTACAGGACATGCAGAAACAGTGCAAGCTTTGGTGACAAGCAGATACAGCAGTTTAACCTTACACATGCACATACAGAAACAAACACACAACCAGTCACAGTCACACACACATGCACACACATGTACAAACATACACACACAGCAATTAGAACAGGAATGGTAATCACAGATATAATTTCCTTCTCAGTCACACAAGGCATTTGCAATATCAGCTAGAGCAGAGGATTCTACACAGAAATACAGTTCTATGCCTCTCATCCACACATACAGCAAGTACAATATGGGATTTAGCAGCATTGCTTTATATGTCATTGACATTTCTAATATCACCCAAAATGCAAAGCAACCTTTGTCACTGTACAAGACACTTTGTGCTGGAGAGAAACAACATAATCATGTATTTCTTTTTCCCCAATCAATGAAAATCTTGTAAGCAAAATAACTGCAGCATTCCACACTGGAGAGGTGTTAATGTTAATCTCAAAAGGATAATTTATACTGCTACTATCACCAACGGAGTGGTCCCCTGGCGCTCTGGCAGATCTGAAAAGGAAAGAGTTTGGGATGGGATAGTAAGGATGAGTGGGAAACAAGAGCAAGAGAGCTGTGATGTGCTGTTGGCAGCCTCAGTTCAGTTAACACTTTTCGCTGTTCTTAGGTGTACTTTTCGATTGGTAGCCATCATGTGTTGTTGTGCGAGGCTATGTGTGTTATGTTTTGTTGTTGCGATGTAGTGACGTGCGTGCGGTTTGTAGTACTGTGGACGTGTGGTTGTGTTTGTGTACAGTTTAGGAAATGTATGCAGAGGGGTTTGATTGTTTAGTGGGGTTGGTTAGTGGCATTGTAATTTAAAGCAACGCATTCTAATCTTCACAATCCTGTGTGGATGCAATGCAATGCTAATCTTTACAATTCTATCGAGATGTGATGCAAGCTGACCTTCAGTTACACCTAACATGTTCCATTAGATACCCGGCCTCATTACACGGTAGGCGGTAACCATGGCGCTATTAGCGCCATGGTTGCCGCCGGTATTTTACCGTGTCCGCCTTGGTGGATGGCGGAATTACCGCCCTACTCCAAGGTGAGCGGGGGCGGTAATTCCCCATTCACCAAGGCACTTCCCCATTCCCATTTTTGCCCCCATAGGGCATAATGGGAATGGGGAAGGAGCTAATTACGGTACCGCAAATTGCGGTACCGTAATTAGCACCAAGGTCCCTTTGCGGGTCCCGTCCTTAATGCCTGGAAAAATCAGGCGTTAAGGGAGGACCCGCAAAGAGACCTCGTAGTAAGGCGGTAAGGGTTTACCGGTACCGGTGCCCTTACTGGTACCGGTAAACCTTTACCGCCTACCGTGTAATGAGGCCCACTGTCTTGAAGGGCAGACACTTAAAGAATAGGTGAGTTTTGAGTCTTAATTTCAGCTAAATGTTATCATAGCTGATGCATAAACGTTGGTTGTTCCAGAAATTGGAGCCACTGAAGACAATAGATATTACAGACAACTTATTTTTCCTAATGGTAGTGCTTAAGAGCTTCCTTGCTGAAGTGGATCTTACAGTCAAGGAAATATTTCTCTATGTGGTGAACCATCTGCAGTAGATTGCCATGTGTTACTCATTGGCTTGTTTGAAATGCAAATGATGATGCAGTACAGATTTAAGGCCAAGCACCAACCATGCAGTACGATTTTTAATACGTTGCAGATACTTCTGGAGACTGAACTACATACTTTTACAGTAATCAAACATAGAAAAAGCTCATTTGTTTGGACCTCCACCTTATATTGAATTGTAAGGTAGGGTAGGATGTGTTTCTGCATGTGGAGGTGGTAGTAGCAAGCATTTGATACCTATTTGATATACCTGAGGAAGAATAGTGTGTTGTGTCAAGGAAAACCCATTTGCTCTTGCTTAGGATGAGGACCTAAGAAGGGTAGCCAAATGAAAGGGCAGTGGGCAGGGCTATTTTAGGAAAACTACTTCTATTATTGGGGCATGGCTGTTTGTCTCTGAATTGTGTCAGACAGTAAAGTGCCACCACCAAGGAGAGTGGTGAGTGTCACCCATTGGATAAAGAACACAATGGGCCTCATTACGATTTTGGAGGTAGCCATGCCCCTTTTAGTGGCATGGCTACCCCCATGCCGGGTACTGGGTTTGGGTTCCAGGAATTGGGAATTACTGGGCCATTCCGACCTTGGAGTGCCCGGTAATTCCCTTTCCTGGGTCCCCGACCCGTTACATTCCCATTCCCATTTGAGCCTCCATAGGGCTCAATGGGAATGGGGAGGATGCTATCAACGGGCCCATTAATGACAGGCCCGTTGTTAGCATCCTGGTTTGCTAGCGGATCCCACTAAGGATGCCTGGTTGTACCAGATGTCTTTAGTAGGACCCACGAGCAGAACTCGTAATGTGGCGGAGTGGTAACAACGACGCTGGTAGCACTACCGGCGCCATTGTTGCTTTTCCGCCACATTCGTAATGAAGCCCAATGAAGGAAGTGGGGGCATGCATTGGCCTATTGGATGGGGCACTTGGGAATGAAGCAACTGCAATATGTCTAAACCTTCCAAGAGACAACACATTTTTCAGGATCACTACACCACACACAGCAACAATCACCTCCCCCTGAAGAGAGAACAAACATCTAGGTCTGCAGGGTACAGTAGAAAAGACCACACACCAACAGCCCTAAATTACCTTGAGCTCTGGGCACTGGTTCCTGTCCATGTGACAAAACTCTAGACCTCAAGGATCAATACAAAGAGGACATTATTGAGCCATTTAGACGCACCTTTCCTTTCAAAAGTTTTAGTGCAGACCCAGGGTCCATGAAAAATAGTGTGCTGTAGTTATGAATTATCTTAGATTTAGCATGGTGAAGCATAGTCTACTTCCCCTGCCTATGTCAGAGGGCCAACATGACATCTCAACACCTTAGTGCACCCTTTGTATTTCTGTTAAGGAGAATTCTCAGAAATCTACCTTAGAAAACCCCAGCTCATTTGCTTGACATTAGGGGCCTCATTCCGACCCAGGCGGAAAACCATGGTGCTAATAGCACCATGGTCCATGCTGGTAATTTACCGACTACGCCATGGAGAAAGGGGGAATTACCACCCCATTAGAAGGTTGGCGGGGCGGTGATTCACCCTTCCTCCATGGCCCTTCCCCATTCCCATTTTTGCCCCATAGGGCTCAATGGGAATGGGGAAGGCGCTAAGTACGGTACCGCAAAGGTCAGACTAGACCGGTAAGTCCCCATTGAACCAGGGCGTACATGGTACCGGTAATGGTGCTAGTCATGGAGCTAATAGTGCTATGACTAGCACCAACCTCGGAATGAGGCATTTTCTCTTGGATAGCTACTGTTTCCAAGAGTATTGAAGTGGAATTGATTTTACTTACTTTTTCTCTTTGTAGACCCAGCACACACTAACTTACGATGGAGTGCTTTGTCGAACTTCTCATGTAACATTTGTACGTTACCCTTTCTACAATTAATGGCTGGTGGCAGTGGTTTACTTTTTCCTGCCATTGTGTGTTTTTATTGTGGTCTGCGTTCGCAGCCACTGTATAGCACCCATGGTTGCCCATTTTGTCAAAATGACAATGGTTTTCTTTTTTGCAATTTTTTGTTGGAAATCTCCTTCTTGAGATTTACTGTGTGCGCCAAACAAGGTTTGGTCCCTTAGTTTGTTTTGTTTTTGGCAGGGTTCACTGCTGAAGCTCACCTTTGGCTCCAACATGTCTCGCAGGGCAGGAAGTGAGGGAGGTTCCCGAAACTCCCTGTGCTTAGTCTCCTTGGTTACAGGAATGCACCCAAAGGTGAATGGCTGGCTGAGTGACAGCTAGGCTGCGAATGAATGGGAACGACTTGCATAAAAAGCCAAGGTCTTTTGCAAGGAAGGCAGAGTCGACCACTGGATGAAGGAACCGAAGAAGACACCGAAGAAGAAGCTTGCTGTAACCTCCTAGACCATTGGTTGCCCAGGTGAAGCCCTGCTGCATTGCTGAAGCACCGAACTTCTAATCGACTAGAGAAGCCCTGCAAGGATGACTTCTCCCCTTGGGTTGGTGGGACCAATCGACCCCAAGACGAACTCGACTGGAACCCCTCTCTCTGCTGGCTGTACTTCATTGCTGCTGCAGCAACCGAGTGCCAGGGGACAGGAACACCAGAATTGAGTGTATCGCCTTTAAGACAGACCTGAGCTCCAAGAAGATCCTCTGGACTCCCTCGAAGCAGGGCTGACCAAGCCTGAGTCACCTCAACAGAGTGCTGGACCCCAGAATCAAGGGACGTCCACAAGAGGGCAAAGAACCACGGTGGTGCTATTAGAGAGTAGTTGAAACCCTGAAGTGTTGCTGATCTGAATTGTGCCCATTGCTGCCGCCGGCCTTCAAACCGTAGTGCAGGGGTTCCCAGACATCCTCCCTCGTGACCCCATGACTGAGGCCCATGAACAACAGGATCTGCAGGAACTACAACAAGAACAGAAGCCAGCTGGACCTTTTTTGTTCGGACTCAAGGTACTGTGAACTAAGGGGTACTTACCACTTGTTGTGTAGCATGCTTGCTCTCAGTTGAGACTTGCATTGGCTCGCCTTTGCAAAGCTGCTTGCAGCTTTGCCCTTCACAAGCCTCCTAGCTTGTGGCCCAAGAGTGATTTATTTTACAACAAAACTCTCTTTAACATTGTGCAAGACTTTTGTGCTAATCTTCAAGAAGTGCATCAGCTCCCATATAATTTGCTCAATTGACATTGGCTGTCCTGGCTCCCTGACGACTCTTATTACCCTCTGACTTTTTGTGTAACTGTCCCTCCAAAAAGTCGTCCATATATTACTTGTATAGCTGAGAAAGGGTTAACCTAGATCAGCAATTGGCTGACTCAAATGAGATTTTCCCAAATGGTTAGCAAAGGCTGCTGACTTGTGGGTTGCCACAAGAAGGATGAGGGGAAGTATCACAAGAAAGATGGAAAAGAGAATTCCAATTCCAACCACCCAAAAGAGGGCCACGAACAGAAAAAGGGCAAACACCATGGGAAACCAGGTCAGTCTAGTGACACCTCTGGTGCCAAACCAGAGGGAAGCCAGAAGAAGCCCCCATTCGAAAGAACATTTGATAAATGTTATACGTGTGGGTCAACTGACCATGTGAAAGGGGATCCCAGATGTAAGGTTAAACCTTCAGAGGTCCACACTGCCTCCTAAGACTTCATCCCTGAGGGATGAGTTCATATGGCAAGTGGCAACTTTCAACTATTGGCTGAAGATCCCATTGGAGTTTCAGCCAGTGTTTCTTTAGGGTCTCTGGGAACAGCAGTATGTGGACGTGTTCAATTCCATTCCATATAACACAAACCAATATCACAAGGACAGTGTACTTGGTAATGGTAATGGTTATGCGACCCCTGCCATTAGAGACACTGGAGCCAGCATTAAAGTGATGGATGAAAATTGTTTTCAATCCTGACGATGTTGCTAATGCACCCAAAGGTCTCACTAAATTTGCTGAAGGCCCGAATCCAGGTGGTTGCAATACTGCCAGTTCTCATCAAGTGCAATAATATGACTGTAAGTATACCTGTCAGTGTACAAAATGAGGTGCCGGGAGACTCCTGTTGGGGAATGACTTAAAAACACTTGGAGTTGTATCAAGCACCCCCAAGCCTCCCATTAAAATGAAGCAGGAGCAAACTAGATTGGCCAGAGAGGCAACTTTAGATGGCTCTCAGTAGGAAGTTACAGAAGTATCTATAACTCCCAGTCCACAGGAAGGACACCCTTCTAATTCCAGGCCAAAGAAAGAGACAAATGGGAAACCCAAGGTCTCAGGAAGGAGGAAAGGTATAACCCCTGTTCAAAGGACTCAAATGAGATTTTCCCAAATGGTTAGCAAAGGCTGCTGACTTGTGGGTTGCCACAAGAAGGATGAGGGGAAGTAGCACAAGAAAGATGGACAAGAGAATTCCAATTCCAACCACCCAAAAGAGGGCCACGAACAGAAAAAGGGCAAACACCATGGGAAACCAGGTCAGTCTAGTGACACCTCTGGTGCCAAACCAGAGGGAAGCCAGAAGAAGCCCCCATTCGAAAGAACATTTGATAAATGTTATACGTGTGGGTCAACTGACCATGTGAAAGGGGATCCCAGATGTAAGGTTAAACCTTCAGAGGTCCACACTGCCTCCTAAGACTTCATCCCTGAGGGATGAGTTCATATGGCAAGTGGCAACTTTCAACTATTGGCTGAAGATCCCATTGGAGTTTCAGCCAGTGTTTCTTTAGGGTCTCTGGGAACAGCAGTATGTGGACGTGTTCAATTCCATTCCATATAACACAAACCAATATCACAAGGACAGTGTACTTGGTAATGGTAATGGTTATGCGACCCCTGCCATTAGAGACACTGGAGCCAGCATTAAAGTGATGGATGAAAATTGTTTTAAATCCTGAGGATGTTGCTAATGCACCCAAAGGTCTCACTAAATTTGCTGAAGGCCCGAATCCAGGTGGTTGCAATACTGCCAGTTCTCATCAAGTGCAATAATATGACTGTAAGTATACCTGTCAGTGTACAAAATGAGGTGCCGGGAGACTCCTGTTGGGGAATGACTTAAACACACTTGGAGTTGTATCAAGCACCCCCAAGCCTCCCATTAAAATGAAGCAGGAGCAAACTAGATTGGCCAGAGAGGCAACTTTAGATGGCTCTCAGTAGGAAGTTACAGAAGTATCTATAACTCCCAGTCCACAGGAAGGACACCCTTCTAATTCCAGGCCAAAGAAAGAGACAAATGGGAAACCCAAGGTCTCAGGAAGGAGGAAAGGTATAACCCCTGTTCAAAGGACAAAGACATCCGCAAGAGGACAGTCCAAGGTCATACCTGTGACCCCGCCACCAGCTGAGGCTAATTAGGAGGATCAACCAGAAGTGGTAAATCAGCTATTGGTGAAACAGAGCTGGAAGAAGCCCTTCCCAATATTGGAGATCTGGATCCTAAAGACCATCCTGAGCTGCAGACATTGCTTGCAGAAGGTAGACCCTGTAGGACAGACTTCAGCAGAGGTCAAAAAGAGTGTCCTACTCTTGAAGGACTTTGCCAACAGGCAGCCTCACAGCTCGAAGGCCAAGAGCCAGGGAAGCACAGGCTGTATCTGGAGGATGGCATCCTTTACAGTGAGCCTATTGAGTCTACCCCAAAGGACTACAGAAGACTTATAGTCCCTCAGGTTGTGAGACCCCAGTGTTTACAGTTAGCCCATGTGATCCTTCAGGCTGGTCACTTAAGTATTAAGAAGATCAAAGAGAGGACATTTCTGATTTCTGCTGGCCAATATTTGGAGTCTTAATTATATATATAAAATCTGAAGAAGCTGTCCCACTTGTCAGACATCTGGAAAGAGTGGAGCGAAGAATGTGGCATCCTAGGTGCCTCTCCGAGTGGTGGGAGTTGCTTTTGAGAGGGTAGGGATTGACATTGTTGATCCCCTTGACCAACCCACATCTTCAGGCAACCAATTTATATTGGTTGTGGTAGACCATGCTACCAGGTATCTTGAAGCCACACCTATGAGGACTGTTACTGCGCAGGGAGTTGCTAAGGCCCTCCTTGGTATTTTTACCAGGGTTAGTTTTCATAAGGAGGTCTCAGACAGGGGAACCAATTTTATGTCCCTACATGCAGACCATGTGGACTAACAGTGGAGTCACCGACACGTTCTTAAGAGCCTACCATCCTCAAACAAATCGGGTGGTGGAGAGGTTTAACAGAATTATGAAGAGCATGATTGGTGCTTTCGAGGAACCCCTTAGAAGAAAGAGGGAGCTTCTACTGCCATGCATTTTCTTTGCTTATAGAGAAGTCCCTAAAGAAGGGGTTGGTTTCAGCACATTTGAGCTTCTCTATGGTCATCTGGTTAGAGGTCCATTGGCCCTGATCAAGGAAGGGTTGGAGAGTGCTCCTTCCCTCAAGGCCGTGAGAGTCTGCTACTCACTACTCCAAAGTAGACCCAAGACGTGGATGAGTGACCTTGGAGATGATGATTGTACAAGAACCAATATTCAGCCTTCCATCCCAGCTCCCCTGAGACTCAGGCTTCCTCAAAGAGGGGCTCTTTTCTACAATGTACCTCTCTGCTGTTTCGATTGGGACAGACAGAGGTGTCAATTGAATAAAAGAGCGGGGAGAACACACACCGCCAATACCAATGCTGCAAAGGAATACAAAGATATTATACAATGTTGAGAATAATTCAAGCAATCAGAACAGCAGTATAATACAGGAAATACCTAGGTAAGTATTGGAGTGGAGCTTCCCTGGGGTGAATCTACAAAATGTGAATAAGCACAGTGAGTGAAAGGAATTCTAAAGAGACTTCCTAAAGTATTGAACCAATGACAACTAACCTGAAATATGGGTATTTTGAGGATGGATAATAGTCCAGGAAACAGAAGATAACGATAGGAGAAAACAAACAAAAGGAATGTTAGTATAGGGAAATAAACCCGAGCGGCACGAGGGTCGCACTAGTGCCGGGTTGGTGCAGAATCAGCAAAGCGTTTATATGCACTTGAAGACGAGTTCACAAGACAGTCAGTCAATGTCCCAAAATCCAACAAAAGGAAAAATCCAATCAAGGCCATGGAAAAATGATTACGAATACCAGAGATGGAGTTGCCAACTACAAATGTGTACATGAGCACAGACGCATCCAGATAAGGCATGGAAGAGTTCTGGATGGTTGTTAGCAATTCACCTGCGAGGAGGGCAAAGTCGTTCCGCGTCTGGTAGCAGCTAGCTTGGATGAGGTACCGCAAGAGACTGCAGGAAGCAGGAAGAATAATCCAATAACGTTCCAGGTCAAAAGCCAGGTGAGCACGACAGGAATAAAGGAGGAGGCAAGCCAATCCAGAAGCCAGGCAAGGGTCAGAACCAGGTAAACAGATTAGGAATTAGTACGGAGGAAACACAAAGGAGTAAACGGACGTAACCGCTGTAGCTTGTAACGCTAATTATCAGCAACGAGCCCCTTGAAAGGCGATCGTTTTAAAGCCGTATGGGGGCGTGTCTTGACATACGTCTTCCACGTACAGGACGTGTCAGCTGACACAGACTCCGTTGTAGTTTATACAGGCGCCATGGCAACCTGTATCTGCTCCACAGAGAAGCTTGTAAAGGAGTCATATTCTGCAAGGAAGGCCACAGGGAAGCCCAAAGTGTAACAGAGTCACTGACTATGTGCTGGGTCGCCAAAGGAGAATAGCACAAATGAGGACAGAATCTTCAAATAACTCGAAAGCAGGTCAGCTTCTAGACAAACATTGGCATGTCCAGAAGGCCAACATGGTGGAGAATTCTCCAGACCAGCTTGTTCTAGGGATGGTACCTACAAGGCAGAGGGCCTTACAGGCCGAATGGATTTCACCCTTCCAGGTTGTGGGCAAACATGAAGAGGTCAATTACTTAGTGGACGTGGGCAACCCCAAGGAGGCCCCTATGGTCTTTCACACTAACTGCTTAAAGGCATATGTATCCAGACCAGAAATAGGAGCTTTGCTCTTAGCATCTGCTCAAGAGGAGGAGTAGAGTGAGCCTCTACCTGACCTTCTCAAGGGACAGTCTATAGATGGAAAAATAGGAGTTAATCTCTCTTCTGATCTACTCTGAAACAACAGGAGGAGTGCAAAGCTCTGTTAAATCAGTTTGAATCCCTGTTTCCACTGACACCAGGCCTGACTCCTTCAGGCCAGCATGATATTATCACTGGTGACTGTCTCCCTGTAAAAAGCAAGGGTTACACAATGTCCCACCATGTAAGAATCCACATAAAGGAAGAGGTCAAGAAGATGCTTGATCTTTGGGTAATAGAGCACTCTACAAGTCCATGGGCTAGTCCAGTTGTACTAGTACCAAAAGCAGGATCCAAGGAGTTGAGATTCTGTGTGGTTTATAGAGCACTTAATGCAGTCACCATGACTGATGTCCACCCTTTACCTAGGATAACTAGGAGCTGGTGGACAAAGTTGGTTCAGCCAAGTTCTTCGGTACATTTGACCTAACACCAGGCTATTGGCAAATAGCTCTGACAGAGCATGCTAAGGAGAAAACTGCATTTCTGACCCCAGGAAGCCTCTACCAGTTTAAGCGTATGCCTTTTAGACTCGAAAATGCATCTTCTACTTTCCAGAGGATGGTGAATCAAATTCCGAATGGGATGGAGGACTTCCGCATGGCATACTTGTATGACATTTCAGTGTTCAGCCCTACTTGGGAAGAACATCTTGACCACTTTGGATTTGTTTTGTAGGCTCTTGATCTGACTATAAAGGCTAGCAAATGTCAAATTGGTCAGAGTAAAGTTGTCTACCTTGGTCATGAAGTAGGAGGAGGTAAAATAAATAAGGCCTTTGCCTAGCAAGGTACAATCTGTACAAGACTGGGCCACCCCTAATACTCAAACCCAAGTGAGAGCATTCCTAGGTGCCACTGGTTACTAAAGAAACTTCATTGAGAACTATGGGACCATAACTTCTCCCTTGAATGTGATCTCCTCACCCAAATTCCCCAAGAAGGTTGGGTGGAATGAGTATTGCACTCAAGCCTTTGAAGAACTTAAGAAATCCCTTTGTCAAGCTCCGGTCTTGAGAGCTCCTGACTACAACCAATCCTTTGTTGTGCAAACTGATGCTTTAAATACAGGAATAGGTTTTGAGTCAGCTGGATGAGAAACACCGGAAACACACTATCTGCTACATCAGTAGGAAACTGAAGGACCGTGAGACAAGTTGGGCAGCTATTGAATGTGAGTGTTTTGCCATTGTGTGGTCTTTGAAAAAGTTTAGACCATTCTTGTATGGATCTACTTTTGTAATTCAGACAGACCACCAACCCTCGAGATGGTTAATATAGATGAAGGGGGAGAATCCTTAATTGTTAAAATGGTCACTTAGCCTCCAGGGGATTGATTTCACCATAGTACACAGGTCAGGGTGTAATCACCAAAAGGCTGATGCTCTCTCCAGAAAGTATGACTGAGTGGATTAGGAGATTCATCCAGTAGTGGATTCAATCCTCCTGTCTCTTAGTCAGGTGGAGGGTGTTAGAGAGAATTCTCAGAAATGTGCTAATTCAGTTCTACCTTAGAGACCCCCAGATCTTTTGCTGGACTTTAAGACTTTAAACTTTCATCCTGGAGAGAGTGATACCTTTTTCCCACTCTCTCATGTATTTTTGGGTGATTTGAACTTTGTGTTTCTTTTGGTTTTGGAGTCTGACAAACTCTGTAGGAATCATCATTTTACATTGTGACACACAGCACCCTCAGTGCAGTCCTTTGGATTTCTACTAAGGTTTAAATACCTTCACTTGGATAACTACTGTTTCCAAGAGTAGTGAAGTGAAATTGACTTTACTTACTTTTTCCCATTGTAGTCCCAGCACACACTATCTTAAAATAGAGTGCTGGAAGAGATTCAACTATCCCCTTTGTCTACCTTCTCATGTAGCATTTTTATGTTACCCTTTCCACAATTAATGGCTGGACGTGGTTTACTTTTTCCTACCATTTTGTGTTTTTACTTTAGGCTGCATTTGCAGCTGCAGTATAGCACCCATGGGTGCCATTTTGCCAGGTTTGGTCCCTTTGTTCATTTTGTCTTTGGCGGAGTTCACTGCTGAAGCCTGCCTCTGGCTCCAACGTGTCTGGCAGGGCAGGAAACAAGGGAGGTTCCCAAAACTGCCTGTGCTTAGTCTGCTTGGTTACAGGAATTCACCCATAGGTGATTGGCCAGCTGGCTGTCCTTTGAGGACAGCCAACCTTCTGTGTGAGTGACAGCTAGGCTGCAAATTAATGGGAACCTGCATAAAAAGGCAAGGTCTTTTGCAAGAAAGGCAGAGTCAACCGCTTGATGAAGGAACCAAAGAAGAAACCAAAGAAGCTTACTGTAACCTCCTGGACCATTGGTTTGCACAGTGAAGCCCTGCTGAAGCTCCGAATTTCTAATCAGCTAGAGAGGACTTCTCCCCTTGGGTTGGTGGGGCCAATTGACCCCAAAACAAACTCGACTGGAACCCCTCGCTCTGCTGGCTGTAATTCATTGCTGCTGCAGGAACCGAGTGCCAAGGGACAGGAACACCATAATCGAGTGCATCGCCTTTAAGCCGGTCCCAAGCTCCAGGAAGATCCTGTGGACTCCCTTAAAGCAGGGCTGACCAAGCTTGAGCCACCTCAACAGAGTGCTGGACCCCAGAAGCAAGGAATGTCCACAAGGTGTCCAAGAACCGCAGTGGTGCTATTAGCGAGTAGCAGAAACCGCATAGTGCTGCTGATCTGAATTGTGCCCATTGCTGCAGCCAACCTTTAAACTATAGTGCAGGAGTCTGCAGACATCCTCCCTCTTGTCCCATCGACTGTGGCCCAGGAACAACAAGATCTGCAGGAACTACAACAGGAACAGGTCTTCAGACTCAAGGTACTGTGAACTAGGGGTACTTACCTCTTGTTGTGTAGCTTGCTTGCTCTCAGTTGAGAGTTGCATTGGCTGCCGTTTGCAAAGTTGCTTGCAGCTTTGCCCTTCACAAGCCTCCCAGCTTGTGGCCCAAGAGTGATTTATTTTACAACAAAACTCTCTTTAACATTGTGCAAGACTTTTGTGCTAATCTTCAAGAAGTGTCTCAGCTCCCCTAGACTTTGCTCAATTGACATTAGCTGTCATGTATCCCTGAAGACTCTTCTTACCCTCTGACTTTGTGTTTAACTGTGTCTCCAAAAAGTCATACATATCTTACTTGTGTAGCTGGGAAAGGGTTAACCTACATTGCATTGGGGGATTCTAAAATGCTTACCTGTTTGAGAAACGTGTTAACCATTGTTTCCTTCCCTAACCTTTTCCTTTTTATCACAACTTCAGTATTGCCTTTTAAGTGTGAAAAGTGATATATTAATGCCCACAGTGTCCTAACTATTGAAGTCACCTCAGGGTGTAGGACTATAGGTGTCCCATAACAAAAGGGTATCTACTTGCTTTATGGAACTGCAAGAGTGTATTTTTTTTCAGTGCATTTTTTATTGTTTCCAATTGCTCCCTTCTAAAGAAGGATTATTTTAACTGATTGCCACACCACACTGAATGTGCCTGATCTCGTCTGATCTCAGAAGCTAAGCAGTGTCAGGCCTAGTTAGTACCTGGATGGGAGACCGCCTGGAATACCAGATGCTGCAGGATAAAAACAACAGTAACACTTGGTGCTATGCAACTTTTTTTAGAAATACCTTATTAGCTGACTCTCCGTCGATCTACAAGATCATTGAAAGAGAAATAGCAAATCGCAATCTGACTACCTTAAATGTCTGGGAAGACAAGTTAAGAGAGAAGTTGGTGGAGATTGCATGCACAGAAAGAGTAAAATCCAAAATGGAAGCCCAGGATTGGATTAACACTCTTGAAAAAGCACAGGTTAACAAACTCACAAAACATCTCCTGCCAACCTTTAACAGACTGAAGGTACCACTGTCATACTGCATAAAGTTCCCAGACAAACAACTAAGGACAACCTACATGAGAGCACGCTTGAATCTCCTCCCAACACCTGAAATTCAGTTTATCAGATTAAAAACAGCTATCAAAGAATGCAGACTACGTGGCGAGTCCAACCAATCGTAAACAGTAAACACCTCCTAATGCAGTGCTCGGAGCTAAGAGAAGTACGGGCGATCTATTTGAACAGCCTGTGCTCCGACTTTGTGGGACACCAGAGAGAAGAAGAATCCGTGTTGTGGAACAGGCTGATCTCAGGTGAAAAGACGACCTGGTCAATCACAACGGCGAAAATCTTGGAAAGCGCTTTTCATAAGATAAACGTGCAAACTATCGCACTTCCCATGCACCCAGACAGAGATCTGGCTGAATGACTGTGTTTGGAAACTGATTGCAACCCTATAAGAGGAGGACTTGTGTAAATTAACTTTCTCGCCCATCACTTTGAAGCTAAATGTCTCTTCATCTTCTGTGCACTTCCGGCGCTGACCACTTTAACTAATTAATTAACTAATTAATTGTTGTTGGACGTCTCTTGCTACATTTTCCTTCTTCAACTCTCTCTGTCCCCCTTTTTTCACTTCTTTTTTTGCTTTTACGCTTCTTCACATCTTTTTCTGTAATCTCTTAGTTCCTAAAGAACAGACTTGACTCTTGTACAAATTGCTAATATGATTATAAACAAGTAAATAAAAAAAAATGAATAAATCATTATTTTATCAAGAGACCTTGGGAATAAATGTTATTTGAATACCTGTCACTGTGAAACTCTCTGTTGCAATCCTACAGCTCACATTGGTCCCTCTTGAGATAGGCCTGTCTGCTCAGTCGCACTACCAACTTGTGTAGTACAGGCCTATACCAAAGGTTGGGTTACCTGTTGCCAAGAGGACAAGGCTGGTGTAGTCTCCCACAGGGTTACTGCATACAATCTTGCCTAACAATGTCCATCGAAAAATAGTATTAGAAGCTGAAGCTCTGACTAAAATGCAGCTCAATGCCTTTCTCACAGGCATCATGCAGATTAGGATGCATGTCCCAAAATGTCAAGCAATTGTGGGTCTAGATTGGCTCCCATTGGTGGATTGTGATTAACATTATAACAAACCTATCCATAGAAAAAAGTGGAACGTCTTGAATCCGGCTGTACCTCTCAGATGCATCCTTGAAAGGACAGTATAGTCCTATGAGTATCCTGTTCCAGGACTCCCAGAATGTGCATGCTATTGTTCTCTTGATCAGTGAGATGAGCAAAGCTCTATTTTAGATCCATGTCTAAGTTCTGTGTGTGATGATATAGTGCATTCACTGTGTCTTCAATGAACCCTGGCTGACTCTCAGACTCTGTCTTGAGAGACGCCAGAGTGTGGCCTTTTATGACAGCACTTTGAATTGTGGTGCCTGTCATTGGCATAACATGACTATTGCTTTAATGTTAGGCAATAAGTGACAAACATTGCCAGTAGTTGCCTATACATGTCTGTACTGGCATATACAATGTGTGACATGGCGTTTACCCATTCTAGTGAGCATAAACCAGTCTGATCCTGCACTCTCTAATGGCATATTAAGCAGACACCCTAGCTAAAATGTGGTTTATAACCGTGATGAATAGATGTCCTTGAGACCAAAAGCATCTTGAAATCAAGAGTCTGTCTTTTCTTGCTATGTTCAGCTAACATTGGCCACAACACAATGGATTAGAAAAGGGACACAAAGAAAGTGAATGGAATCCTGAGAGGGGAGTCCTTCCAGAGTTGCAGGAAGTTGGAGGAAGTTGTGAAGGGCCTGGGATGATAGATTAAGCATTCTAGAACCTGTGTGTGTTTGACACTGAAACTATGTGCAACAAAAATGACAAGATGCATAACATATCCATAAAACAGGAGAACTGGACACTGCTGAGATGGAATTAGAGCGAGAGACAGGTGAGGGAAGCCAAGTGATAGCATCACGTGAGGCTGCTGGAGATGTGCTAGAATGGTAGGGATAGCTGAGAGACCACACTGCAAAACAGTGTGAAAGCGGTAAACAAAACTCAAACTGGACAAAGTTTTGCAGGTGCGTGTGATTGTGAGGAGTGACAACCTAAGAGAGGGCCGCTGAGAGTAAAGTAGCTGCTCAGGCCACTCAAAAAAGGAGATTGAAAGGAGAAACCCTGCATGCTGGATCAGGAACGAGAGATCTTGGAAGGAGAGTTTTTTTTAAAAAGTATTTGAGAAAGTGATTGAAATGAGAAACTCTTCACACTGGCACTTACAGGTAATGGCCCTCAAATCAACTAATAAAGTGACTGATAAGAGGAACAATGAATCTATAAAATCAAAGGGAATATTTTTCTGGTGTTTTGTTAAACTGAAAGAATGATGAAATCCTGAAACTTGGTAAGCAAGAGCTCATTGGTATTCCATCAATGAGATTAAGCAAACAACCTGAGGTATGAAAGACAATTCCCGCTCATACAGATAGTACAGAGGTAGTCAGAAAACTGAGGTTTGGGCAGATTCCAGGAAATCTTGGGTGTGTGGAATAAAGAGCTGACATATGCCTATATCCCACAATCTACGTTTTTAAACATTAGTTGAACATTCCTTCCGACTTGTGAAGACATGTATGCTATTCGGAAATAATCAGACCCTATACATGGATTGACAGAGTAGGAGGTGTAACTGTCTCACTAAGTGACATCATAACATCATATACGAAGTGGAGGGCATCAATTAAGTCATTCAAGAGCGATCTTAGGCTTTTGTAATAAACATGTGCCATGCCGAATTTCTTACCAAATGCCTGAACATCACAGAATTGGCACATCAGGAAAAAATACCGACCCAACAGCCAGACAATCATAGAATAAAGGATACTCGGTGTGGCTCCTGCACTATTTTCGATACCTATTGAAACAAGGGTCACTTACAGCGCCATCAGAGCACTCATCACAGTGTTATTCACTAGTTCCCTTGAGATCGAGTTGGAAGAGTACAGAGACTCTACTAGCTATATTGTAAAGCTGTCATAGTCCCTGACCATATCCTTATATTTCCTAGAATATTTCAATTGCTTCAGTGAATTGGCTTTTTTACACTTACATTTTTTTTTTATACATGTTTGGCTAGCTCAGGCTATGTTAGTATTTACAGTAACATCATCACAAAATACAGGCTGCACTTGATCCTCAACATGAATGGAAAGCATACCGGTTAAGCATACCGATAACCGGTTAACAAACCCCGTTATGACATCCTTCACGCCCAACACATCCATTGGTTACCTAGCCATACTCTCTACACTTTCTGCCTTAGCTTTTACAATAGCCCCTCGCCACATTCTGACTACAGAAGGGCAACCTATCAGAAAGATGTACACACAGCCACCACCTAAACACACTGCTCCCCTGACCTGGACCCAGCTGAATCAGGTTTGTCCCACCGGACTAAGGAACTCTAGACTAGGTACCAGACTACTTAAACAGCCTGCGCCCCTATCCCAGACCCAACTGAGGCAGGCTGATCGTGTCGCACTAAGGAACTATAGACTAGGCACTAGACTACCTAAACAGCCTGCGCCCTTCACCCAGACCCTACAAAGTCAAGCCTACCCTACCGAACTACGGAACCTCAGACTAGGCTTCAGACTTCCCAAACCACCTAGCATTCAAATACCCCTCAGCCACGCTAAGAAGGAGCTCAAACACACCAGCAGAAACAGACACACAAGGAAACCCAGCTGCAATCTAACCCTTGCACCAACTCCTCTGAAACTCTACCCAACAAGGTCCACACTAGCAATAATACGCAAATAACTTAAAACCTCAAGGGTGGTCTCATCAACGCTAGATCCCTAATAGCTCACGCCTCGGAAATTGCTGACATCATCAGTTGCAAACAACTTGACTTCCTAGCAGTTACCGAAACATGGCTTCACAAAGCCGCTGGCCCTGCCCTCATGATAGCCCATTAACTTCACCATCTTCAGAAAAGACAGGGAAACTTCCAAAGGAGGAGGCATAGCTTTTATTTGCAGAGCCAATCTCACTATCAAAGAAATAGATAGCTTCACTATGCCATCAGCTGAACTACTCTCCCTTAAACTAGAAATCTCTGCCACACATACTATCACAATACACCTGATGTACAGACCCCCTGGTCCACTAGGCACCTTTGAAGAGGACTTAACAACCCTACTAAATACTAATGCCAAACCGGGAACTCAAATCATCCTCTTAGGCGATTTCAATTTAGGCCACAAAGACCCAAAAGACTCTAACGCCTCCAATATAGCTAACACTATTGAGGAAGCAGGCCTCACTATTCGAAATAACGGCCCTACTCATTCTAAAGGCTGCATATTGGACTGGGTTGCAGACATCAATTGCATCACCCTCATAACGGCAATTGAACCCTGTATTTGGACAGATCACCATCTGATCTCATTGACTATCTCGGACCTCCCTCAACCTAAATCCACCAAACCTCATGCTCCACCTGCCCTCACCCGTTGCAAAAGAAATATAACACTTGCTAATCTTCTCCCCCTACTCCAACCTATCACTAATCACTCCAGCCAGTTCTCTACCCCTAATGATCTAGTCGACCTGTACAATAACACCATCAACTCGGCGATCGATGCCATTGCGCCGCTGAAACCCACTAAATCAAAACCTATTGCCCATCTGAACACTTGGTTCACCCCTGCGCTAAAAGCCTTACGCACAGAGAAATGACATGCAGAAGCCTGCTGGAGAAAAAACCCCTCCTCCCACAACAAAGACCTTCTCACTGCCCTCACTAACAGCTACAAAAAACAAATCATTCAGGCCAAAAAAGAGACCTTCAATGACAGAATCAAAAAAGCCAATTCGAACACCAGGGAAATCTTCTCCATTCTGAGAGAATTAGAATCCTCAATTGCACCCATAGACTCTTGCACCAAAGATAAAGTCTGGTGCACTAACATTCAAAAAGCCCTATGCAACAAAATCACAATGCTACAAGACAAAATACGAGCTAAAAAATCCACCCTCCACAACATCGCCCTCTCTTCGCAAGAAACCATCCTCCAGGAACTGGCCTCTAACCAAACTAAACCCCCTAACCAATTTAGCTTTAGAGCCATCTCTACTGCAGAAACCAAGAACATCATCTTGTCCTTGAAACCGTCCCGATGACTCGGGGACACCTGTCCAGCCCCAATTATTAAAGAGGCTGCTCATGAACTAGCCCCCTTCGTCACATCATTCATTAACTCCTCATTTAAATCATGCTCTGTGCCAACAAACCTTAAAGACGCTTGGATACTACCTCTGCTAAAAAAAGTCAACCTGGACCCCAACGTCCCAACAAACTATAGGCCAATAACAACTGTCCCGTTCCTCCTCAAAATCTTAGATAAAGCTGCATACCTTCAGATCCAAAATTATCTGGAGAGCAACAATCTACTAGGGTCAAGACAATCTGGATTTAGGCCTAGACATGGAACCGAAACGGCTCTCCTTGATCTTAAAAACCAGCTACACGAGCGTAAAGACAGAGGAGATGTGTCTATTCTCCTACTCCTAGACCTATCAGCTGCCTTCGACCTGCTAGATCACAAGGTACTGTGCAATCACCTCAAATCGGCAACCAACTTCTCCACAAAAGCCACGGCATGGATAAATTCCTTCCTGGACCAGAGAACCATAAGAGTCTTCTCTCCTTCATCAGCAGCGGACCCAGTCCCCATCACCTGCAGAGTCCCTCAAGGGTCATGTGTTTCCCCCACGCTATACAATATTTTTACAAAGCCTCTCTTTGATATATTGGACAAGCTAGGGGTCTCATATACCAATTACGCCGATGATACCCAGATCCTTATCCCAATCCAAGGTGACTATGAAAAAGACACCAGACTCATAAATAAAATGCACCAAATCATCCAAACCTGGATGGCCACTCATGGCCTTTGTCTTAACGACAATAAGACCAAGCTCGTAATCATTGGTTCTACCAATAAACTGAACAAACTACCCCAGCTTTACAATTCCATCATGATCGATGACATCCAAAATAAAGGTAGCTAAAGAAGTTAAAACCTTAGGCTTCTACCTAGACTCAGCTCTCACCCTTGACAAACAAGTAAATGCTACAGCCTCAGCAACCAGCTACACCTGCAAACTCATCCATGCATGCAAACCATACCTTTCCATAGATAGCTGCACCACCAATGTGCGAGCCCTAATCCTCTCCAAATTAGACTACTGCAATTCACTGTACCTAGGCACCAGTAAACATAACACTAACAAACTCCAAACCCTGCAGAACAATGCCCTCAGAACAGCCCTAGGCATACCTAAAGGACAACACATATCTACTCACAGAAGAGCCGTCAACTGGCTGGCCATCAATGACCGTATCAAACTCAAAACTCTGAACATTAGACATAACTGCCTGAACAACAAAGCTCCTGCATACCTGTCAGAAAAATTCACAAAGCATACTTCTGACCGTCGCATCAGAAAGGCCCTCTCAAATAGCATCAACGTCCCTATCTTTAAACTGAAAAGAACTGGTGGGTCCAGCTTCCCGGTTCGAGCAGCGCAGCTCTGGAACTCCATCCCAGATGCACTTAGAGCTACCCCCTCCTTCCATGTGTTCAAAGCCAACGCTAAACTCTGGCTTAAAAATAACGACCGCTAAATGCCCCAACTATACCAAATACTTTGTATATTCATTGCAAACACTGTAACTGTAACTCATCTATACTGTAAGTCATCCGACAGTGCTACACAAAAGATTCTGATAAATGTAACATATCTCTCTTGTAAGTAAAAATGGCTTCTAAGTAATGCTCGATATATGAGCCTGTGATATATGATACTTTAACCTAAGAAATGTAACATATTCATGTACCTGTAACCCAAGATTTATTTCTCTGCAAGCGCCCAGTTGCTCAACGGCCAGGCGCGCTCTATAAATAAATAAACAATACAATACAATACCCATATCCGTAGAGCTTAATTCCGGGCCCTTTATTTGATCTGGTGGTGTAGTGCCTAGAGTGTGCAGATGGTTCCCCCGGTGAAACTTAATGAAAGTATATTCCTCTCAGATACTGAAGAACAGCCCAGAAGATATATTGTGTACATATAATTCAAAAGAGAACGATTACGTGTGATATTCAAAACATCGTTGCTACCTTTCAAAAAAGCAGCAGCATATATTGTTCTAGGATTGAGATTAACATGCAGAGTGCAGTAGTTTGTTCCTCAATTTCTTCTGAGTGTCTGCTGAGTTCCTCTGACCTAAGTGTGACAGTTACTGCTATCAGTGCTACTACTATAATAGTGTATTCATCTGTGCGAGGTAACATTCCAAAATGTGCACTGACTAAACATTTCTTCCCGTCTGGTTGCTTCTCTTTGTGACTTTTTATATTGGGGTTTACTATCAAGACAATCGACACCAAGATGTGGAGAAACTAAGACTGCAAGCCACAAACAAAGTCCAAACTTGTTTCGACTCCACTGACAAATCCAAGGGAAATCCTTCAAGTAAGCTTCAACAAGGCTTCACATGAATACAGCCCCCAAGTCAGCCATGCGAACAACAGGAACACTATCAACAATCCAATAATACAAAGGGCCCAAGCATGAAAGGGTCATTACAAGCTAAAGGATTGATACTTGAAATGTAAGATACAGATTCATCATTTTTCTTTGCAGCAATGTAACGTTTTCTTCGCTAAAAGTAATGTTAGATTGCAGCTAAATCACAGCAACCCACAGGCTACGAGGTAGCTCCCCCTACATCTCTGTGATGTTGCTCTTAAGGTATTATATACACAAGAAGGAGAACAGGTACAAAAAACCTTTAGTCCACGTAAATATTCATCTGTCTGAATGAAGATGATTAGTAATCACCCCTACCTATTAGTTCTGAAATAATGGACTTGGTGTGTCACATAAAACATTAAATCTTTTTAATTAGTATATTCAACATCAATAAAACATAGTTAAGACAACTTATTTAAAACACACTGGGTAACCCAAGATTATGACCCACATGGTGGGTATAACACCAATCTCATGGGATAAAATGTACCACAACAATTACAACATTAACACAATTTCTTTACAGACACAAAGCAATTAACATCCACTATACATTAAACAAAGTGCCATGTAACAAAATATCCCACGGAAACACCGGCACCATCACGAGATGGTGCCGGTGTTTCCATGATCCCCATTCCCATTGAGTCCGATAGGGGATTTACACCATTCCGCATCCGGAATTCCCGGGACACCGGGGTTGTAATGCCCCAGTAATTCCGGGAATCACGGAGGCAGAATGGTAATATGAGTCCGGCGGTAACCGAGGCGGAGAAACCGCCTCGGTTACCGCCAGACTCGTAATGAGGCCCTCAGACTTTTATAAGTCAACATTAGCTCCAAAATATTTACTTTGGATGTGCCCTATTTCTTGAAGTAGTTATTTGGTTGTTCCATGTAGGAGAATGTTATTAAAATTTTGCAAGCAGTTCCTGAAATGCAGGCTAATGATTGTCCTCGCATTCCAGTGTGGATGCCTACTGGGTAGGAGTCCATTGTTTGTAAAGTTTTTATTCTATTTTTGCCTTTTAGTTTCACATAGTGCTTGAACAATTGTCGCAAAGATTTGAAGGTTGGTTGGTGTATGTTACATATTGAGTTGCATGTCAGTTTGTACAGTGGAAGGTTTACTTGGACAAAAGCAATGTTTGGTTGAAAGGTTGTTGGGGATGTCTTCTCTATACGGTTTTATTTTTGCCATAATGGTGTCTCCTACCATTTTAAACACTAGGCCATTATTGTCAACAGTATTTTTTTGTTGTTCTAGTTTATAAGTGTTTTCATTGAAATATGGTTCTGTGCTGCATGTGGGAATCCATTCACCTTCACAGAAGTTTCAAAAGGTATCTATACTGACATTATGCCAGTTTAGAAGTACATTTTGTAATTAATTGATTAATTTAGTTAGTGGTTTTATTCTGTCTAAAATTAATATAAAGAAACAGTCTCTTTAGTAGAACATCGCTGTCAATTAGAGCTTTGAGGATTTGTTTTCTGCAGCAGTTTTTAAGAGTAGATTTTGACTTTTTATCTGTCTTTCTAAGAATGTTTGGAACTTTAGGTGTGGATGGTTTAGTTTTGTTTAGTAATGTTATTAGCTGTTTGTTTTTTATTGTTTTCTATAAAAATGTTTTAGAGGCGGATGACTATATGAAATGTTTTTATTTGTATCTGCTCTATTTTTTCTTTGTTTTCTACAGTGTTATTTTTTATTAGGCATACTTTTCTAACAGTTGGAAAAAATAAAGTTTGTATTTAAATGCTGTGGGAATTTTAGGCATGTTGTATGCATGAGTTTATGGGGGTGATTGTACAGATGACAATAAGTAGGGACATTATGATGTTTTGAGGAAAACAGTGGTTGTCATAATGGTGTGATTTAGTAAGCAGGTAGGAGGGTTGTGTGGGTGCAATGGAAAATGGGTGAATAAATGTATGCATGTGTGCTAATATGTGTTAGGAATTTGGAATGCAATGAGTTTGAAAGTGGTTGGGTTGGATGTAGACCTCATGCGGATAGGGGTATGGAATAGTAAGTGAAATTGTGGTATACAAATTGATGAGAGACAAATGAGTTGTCAGGCAGTAAGGAATGGCTGGTGTATTGAATAAAGATTAATGTTAAGATGGGAATAGAACGAGTGTGAATGTTGCAATAAAATGAGTAAGAGTGAAATACAATGTTGTTTAGTAGAAAAGAATACTCTAGGCTGATATATAGTGAAAGTACACTGTTACAATTAGAGAGATATACATGCTATAATAATGTACTTTCTTTATAGGATGTGAAGAGTATTCGTTCTTCGGTAACTGTCATTGTCAATCTTCTTTTTTCCTGTAATTGTCATAGAAAGTTAGTGTGCATATTTGGTAATGGTGAAGTACTTTTAGTAATAGAAGTTGTTATTTATTAAGGAAAGAGGAGTTGTTGGGAAAAGTATGTTAACCATGTTGTTAGAACAATTGGACTACGTCTAGTGCTGCTTAGGACATTATATGGAGCAGGGCATGAATTGGTGTATAAAACAGATGCATATCTAACTTACTTGTGCTGGTGATTTTAATAAGAGCATTGCTGTTTTTGTGGTATAATGTATTTGTAATGTGTTGAAATGTTTTTAAAGACATGAGAAACTGTGGCTCAGTGGTAATGCAATGGCAGATTGTAGTTGGAGCAGTGTTTGGTGTCTTATAGTAGTATTCGAAAAGTACAGTACATTATAGGTAAGGTGATGTGTTTTATATAGATACTTTGGCAGTACACACATATCTGTGAGCACATGGAGAATGGTAGAACTTTAGCACTATAAGGACTGTAATTAGAAAGGTTGGAAGTAGGACATTTATATGGAAGGAATAATGGAAAATGCTAACAAAATACATGCGTGCACTTACAGCAGCACTTTGTGTAACTTTGTTCTGAAAGAAAGGAAAAGCATATGCATATTATTTTTTTAACATGATGTGGCACTTGGTGTGTGGAAGTTTAATATGATTGCAGTACATGTATGCAACTGCTACTTGATGTAACCAGGTGCAGAATGCTGCAATACATGGCATTTGATAGAGTGGTTAAAACAGAGAATATGCTTATTGGGAAGCTTATTACAGGGTAAGTGGTAATATGTACACACAAATAAGCTCATTACAGGGTAAGTGGCAATATATGAACACATAGTTTAATGAGATTTGGTCCACGGGGGGCAAAGTTATAGGGGGGCCCCCAAAATTATTTTTTTTCCCATAAGCATAATGGTAAAAAAAACTTTGCTCACGCCTACAGCCCAAACCGCTGAACGAATTTTCACCAAATTTGTGGCATGAGCAGCGGCATCGTCCCAAAAGCATACTTTTGTTAATTTGGTGTAAATCCGTCCAGTAGTTTGTTTTTAAACGTCCAAAACGTGAGGCAAAAAAATTAGTGATATCTATGTCTGCAGACTCACTTCCCTGTCCAGTCCACAGACTGGCCGCTGAATGGCTGTACTGTCCATGTGCTGGCCTGAACATTTGTGGACTTTTGCTTAGTCCGTGGACATCGGGACGCAGCCGCCGATTGGCTGGTGAGAAAACGTGACATGCGTCAGTTTTCCTGAGACACCCGCTATCTTCGGTCTGTGGTCTATTTTGGGATGAAACCATTTTTAAAAAAGCAGCATTTCACTTTTCAAACTCAACACACAATCTCTGGGGATGTGGGGGAAGGGGTGAGGATTGGATTGGATATGGCCATAAGAAGCCAAAAAACAGGTTATTTCACCCACCCCAAAAGTCTGCGAACACTCCAGATGTTCTGGGGCAGTGCTGTGGTGTTCACGGACACTTCAGATGTCCTAGGACATCTGTACCTATTTCTGCATTACAGGGTTGGGGAAAATAAGTTTTTGGATGGCTTTTAACTTTTGTGCCATCCAATGAAACTGCATGTAATTTTGCAATTCTATTCTAGAACTAATCCTGAATGGTTTTGCAAAGCTTTGTGGGATTCTGTCAAGAGGGGGCAGCATTAGAGGGGAGGGTCCCAAAATATTGTAACGGCATATAAATGTGGTGTCATTTGACAAATCTGCACAACATTTGGCAAAACGATTTTGGATCTAGATACAAATGGTTTTCTAAAGTTTGGTGGGATTTTCTCAAGAGGGGCCGAAATTAGAGGGTGGGTATTAACATTTTTAAATGGCTTATAACTTTGTTGCTACTTGACGAATGTGGACACAAGTTTTGAGAAAGATTATAGACCCAACCTTCAATGTTTGTGAAAAGATTGAATGGATTTTGTCAAGTGGGGGCTGAGTTATATGACTATTGTATGTACATACATTTTGACACTTTAAAAAAAATAAAACATGGGCGGATTTCGAGCAAACTCGTGAGGAGCATTGGCAAGGACATTAAAGCATGGTTTTGCAAATGTGCCTGTGTTTTATTTTTTTACAAGTGTAATAATGTATGTATGAAAAATAGTCATATACCTTTGGTGACTGAGGTATAGCCTGTGGCCATGGGCAGTAGCCAGATTGTCTGGGTCATGGAATAAGGTCATGACGCGGACAATCTGGCTACTGGCCATGACTGCTAGGGACAAAAAATTGTGTTAAAGTGGCTATCTCTACCTGGGACCAGCTATGTGGTAAAGTTATTCGAAGGTAGTACAGGTTTGAAAGGGAAAAAAAGTGCTTGTGGTAATATGTTCATAGGGTTTTGCAGGCTGCCGTGGCAAGGGAAGAGGGGCTTGTATGGAGCCCCGCCTTCTCTTTCCATGTTGGCTGTCTTGGAAAAGTATTATCCTTCCAACAGCGGGACGCTTGTGGCGTCCCGCTATAGGGAGAACAATCTATGTTTTAGCACCATGGGTTCCCGCTTTGGGAACCAGGGGTGATAATGGCCTTTATCCCCCATTTCAGGGGCTGCAATGGACGATAATGGTCCGTAGCCCTCTGTCATGACGCGCGCTCCATGGAAGCTATGGAGCCGATGGAAGGGCTGATTCCGTTCCTCCACCAGCGGTCTAGTTTCCCACGTACTGCACGTTACCGTCATGACGCATTAACGTCATGACGCATATATATAGGCGTCACTCGCGGTAATCGTTGCGTTGCAACCTTGCTTTCCTCGCCAGGTTTTGTACGCTTGTGCTCCTCCCTGACTCCCCTTGTTTTTTCCCGCTTGAGCCTTTGTTCTCTCTTGGAGATTCCTCTACTCCTCAGTTCCTCCCACTTTGTCATCTTTGATCCGTCTACCACTTTAATGCTCTTTACTAACTTGTTGTACATACATCTACGGTTGTATGCTCCTTCCCATCGCAGCCTTCTGCAGACTTCTTCCTCGTTCCTCGGCTACGGTCTCCATCCAAACAGAACTACGTACGCTAGCTCGACTCCAGCAGTGTTTTCTGGGAATTGAAGTCCTCTCATCTATTTCAACGGAAAGCCTTCGGCCTCCATATTCGTAGTGCTACTTCATCCAAGCACACCAGGGTTTTTCAGCCACGCTTTTCCCTGGTATTGGGGGCGGACTCCCTGAGGGTCCCTTCTGCCTTGCTGTTTGACAGCGGGCAGGGTGGCTTCCAGTGGAGCTCGTCCCAAACTCAACAGGAAAGGACTGGACCTCTGGAGAGAAAGGAGAGCCATAGACACAGACAGTTCCTCAGAAGAACCGAGTACAGGTGAGGAGAAGGAGGAGGGAACCAAAGAGGGTATTTGTCAAGCTACTACTACTTCATCGCATGACAGTTTGCAACGCCAAAGGATGGCTAGCTTAGAGCAGTATCAAGAATTGGTCAATGCCATACAGGGGATAACTGCTGAGCTCCAAACCATGAGGGTAGAAAATACCGCCCTTAAGGCTGACAATGCCGCTCTGAGACAACAAATGATTCTGAGAGAAGAAGTTCGGGGAGATCTCCCACCCATGCCCTTACCTTGTGGGAAGTATGAAGGGAACCCCAAGAAGATTAAGGAATTCCTCGATGGCTGTAGAGTATACTACACTTTTCGCCCAAGGATGCATGAATCCGACAAAGCCAAAGTTGGCTTCCTCGTCTCAAACCTTGGGGGTAACGCTCTAGCATGGGCTACCCCGTTAGTTACAGAAACTGATCCTGTTCTGAATGATTACAATGCCTTTGTACTACAATTCAGAGAACGCTTTGAAAGGACCGAGATCTTGTACACGTCCTATGAAAACATACTAGACCTCAAACAAGGTCTTGTTGATGCTCAAACCTATGCCTCAAACTTCCAGAGCATAGCATTGGAGACAGGATGGCCTGACTCAGTTAAGCAGACTCTCTTTAGGAGAGGACTACATGAAGACTTGAAGGATGAACTCTCTCGAGTATCAAGACCCTCCTCCTTCCAAGAACTGGTCGCTCTGACCCTCCAGATGGAATTTCGAATTTCCGAGAGACGAGCGGAAAGAAGGAAGACCAGATCCAATCCGCCTTTTACACCATCCTCATACACGCCTGCCACTCCAGACAGGTCTCTTTCCCAGACTGAAGAGCCCATGCAAATAGGTGCAGCGAGGGGTCCCCTCAGCGCAGCAGAAAGAAAGAGACGAAAAGACCTGCACTTGTGCATGTATTGCGGTTCTGAGAAGCACCTTCTAAGAGATTGTCCGGAAGTACCTCCCCGAAGATCGGGAAACGACAGACCCCGACCCTGAGCAGGGACACGGAAGGGGCTTCTCTTGCTAATCCCTGTGTTACAAATCCACCTATCCCATGTACTCCCTCAAACCAACTTATGGTCCTAAAGATCGTTCTGGTATGGACCTCTACCCAAGCAGTTGAGTGTCTGGCAATGCTTGACTGTGGAGCAGCTGGAAACTTTATGGACGACCAATGGGCCAGTAAATACGCTATTCCTAGGAGAGAAAAGCCTCAACCCATACCGGTAGAAGGAGTGGATGGTACCCCCTTGTCTTCCGGTCTTATCCGACAAGAAACCACAGAAGTCATGGTTAAGATGAAGACTCACCATGAAACCGTGATATTCGATCTGATTAAGGCTGCCCACTTTCCCGTGATACTCGGGATACCCTGGTTAAGAAAACACAATCCGGGAATCGACTGGGTAACTAACATTATAGAGTTCAGGTCTGACCTTTGTATGCAGTCCTGTTTGAAGGAGGAAGGGCAACATTCACATCAGGGTGACACAGTGCCAGCGAGGAGTATTAACTCCATTCCTGTAGTCTATCAAGAATATACCGACATATTTGCTGACACTCTTCCTAGACCTCTTCCTCCACATCGAGCCGAGGACTGTAAGATCGACCTTATACCTAATGCGGTAGTTCCATTTGGGAGGATGTATCCCTTATCCCTCCCGGATAAGGAAGCATTAAGAGACTACCTAGCCAGCAATCTACAAAACGGCTTGATACAAGAATCTACTTCCTCAGCTGGAGCTTCTCTGTTCTTTATACCAAAGAGGGGAACCAAGGAACTCAGACCTTGTATTGACTTCAGGGGCCTGAATAGTCAAACCATCCGAGATCGATACCCGATGCCTCTGATAAAGGAGATCATGGAAGCTGTACAAGGGGCAAGATGGTTTACCAAACTAGACCTCAGAGGGGCTTATCATCTCCTACGAATCAAACAAGGGGACGAATGGAAGACCGCCTTTCGTACTCCATTAGGTCATTTTGAGTACAAGGTAATACCCTTTGGTTTGGTTAACGCGCCAGCCCAGTTCCAAAGATTTATGGACAAGGTCTTTTGTGATCTTCTGTTCAAGTCCACTGTAGTCTACTTGGATGACATCTTAGTGTACTCTCACACTATTGAACAACATCGTCTACACGTAATTGAAGTGCTCAAGAGACTTCGAGACCACCACCTATTAGTCAAACCAGAAAAATGTCTTTTTGAGGTTTCTACAGTTTCATATTTGGGCTTTATACTGTCAGAAAACCGCATTGAGATGGACCCTAACAAGACTACTTCTATTAACGATTGGCCTGTTCCCAACTCTGTCAAGGACATCCAGAGGTTCTTGGGGCTGACAAATTTCTATCGTAAATTCATCACAGGCTTCTCCAACATAGTCCTACCTATCACAGCTTTGCTAAAGAAAGGGGTGAAGTTCCGTTGGACGTCAGAAGCAGATTACGCTTTTCATCAGCTCAAACAAGCATTTACCTCAGCACCTATCCTCAGGCAGCCTGATCAGTCTCAACCCTTTATCGTAGAAGCTGACGCCTCACAAGGGGCTATTGGAGCAGCTCTGCTACAAAGGAAGGAGGATCAACTTGAACATCCCATTGCCTATTATTCCAGGACACTCACCTCCAGTGAAAGAAACTATTCGGTGATTGAAAAGGAATTGTTAGCAATTAAACAGGCTTGTGAGGAATGGCGCCATTTGTTGCAAGGAGCGAAATACCCGTTTCAGGTACGAACAGACCACAAGAACCTAAGTATTCTCCAACAGATGGAATGCAAGAACTCACGTCATGCTCGTTGGGCTTACTACTTCTCCCAATTTGATTTCATACTCACATACCTACCGGGCAAAGACAATCACTTAGCTGATGCACTCTCCCGCAGCCATCAAGAAGGATCAGAGAATCACCCCGAACAGGAATGGCTGCTCAATGGGAAGAGATTCATAGGAACAGTAAATAATTATTTACAACAGGTTCTGCAAGCCCAGAAAACCACCTCTCTTCCAAGAGACCCCTCTCTATCCTACAAAGGAGAATACCTGTTTAAAAATGACTCGCTTTACCTACCCACCCAAGAACTCCAGAACCAAGCTCTTTCGTGGTGCCATGATCTTCCCATGGCTGGTCACAAGGGCCGTACTGCTACACTAGAACTATTGAAGAGGAATTTCTGGTGGCCAAAGATGAATAAGGATGTTGTGGAGTACGTCTCTTCCTGTCCAGTTTGTGCTCAAAAGCAAGCACAGTTCGGCTAAACCATTGGGGCTGCTACAACAAGAGGAACCACCTGCTGGACCTTGGCAACATATATCTATGGATTTTATCGTTGAGTTACCCAGATCGGGAGAATGTTCTGCCATCATGGTAGTGGTCGACTCCTTCAGTAAGCTGGCTCATTTCATTCCTCTTAAAGGCACTCCTTCTGCCACTACCACAGCAGACGTGTTCTTAAAGGAGGTAGTCCGTCTCCATGGTCTGCCTTCCTCAATTGTGTCTGATCGAGGAACCCAGTTCACCTCCAGGTTCTGGACTACCTTGTGTAAACAGTTGCAGATTCAGAGAGCGTTGTCTTCTGGCTTTCACCCAGAAACAAACGGACAGACCGAACGCCTCAACGCGACACTTGAACAGTACCTAAGATGTTACTGCAACCAAACTCAGGATAACTGGTATCATCTCTTATCGGTTGCAGAATTCTCGTATAACAACACCAAGCATACTGCAATAGGAATGAGTCCTTTCAAGTGTACGTATGGGTACCAACCCAAACACATCCCATTTCCTGCTATTCAACCCACTAATGTCCCTACTATAGACCTACTAACGGTCACTCTGAGACAAACTCATAGGTCTGCTCAAGAAACCCTGTTAGCCAGTCGCCAGACTTACAAGAGATGGGCTGACAAAAACAGAAGACCTAATCCTGATTGGAAGATAGGAAGCAAGGTATGGTTATCCACTAAATACCTTCCCCGGAGAGTCCGCTCAGGTAAATTCACTCCGAGATATATTGGCCCGTTTTCCATAATTCAACGGATCAATCCTGTGGCCTTTCGGCTTAACCTCCCGCACTCTCTTCGAAGAATACATCCAGTGTTCCATACCTCGCTTCTTAAGGAATATATACCTGATCCCTTTCTGAGAACCTCCAGAAGAAGGATACCCTGTGTGGATGATGACACCAAAGAGTATGAGGTTTCACGCATCTTAGACTCACGTTACAAACACGGAGTCCTTCAATACCTCGTACTGTGGAAAGGATACCCTTGGACAGAAAGATCTTGGGAACCAGCCAAAAATCTACATGCCTCCAGACTCCTACGCATATTCCACAGACACCATCCGGGCAAGCCTGGAGGACGGCCTTGGCGAAAGGGTTATACTGTCATGATGCGCGCTCCATGGAAGCTATGGAGCCGATGGAAGGGCTGATTCCGTTCCTCCACCAGCGGTCTAGTTTCCCACGTACTGCACGTTACCGTCATGACGCATTAACGTCATGACGCATATATATAGGCGTCACTCGCGGTAATCGTTGCGTTGCAACCTTGCTTTCCTCGCCAGGTTTTGTACGCTAGTGCTCCTCCCTGACTCCCCTTGTTTTTTCCCGCTTGAGCCTTTGTTCTCTCTTGGAGATTCCTCTACTCCTCAGTTCCTCCCACTTTGTCATCCTTGATCCGTCTACCACTTTAATGCTCTTTACTAACTTGTTGTACATACATCTACGGTTGTATGCTCCTTCCCATCGCAGCCTTCTGCAGACTTCTTCCTCGTTCCTCGGCTACGGTCTCCATCCAAACAGAACTACGTACGCTAGCTCGACTCCAGCAGTGTTTTCTGGGAATTGAAGTCCTCTCATCTATTTCAACGGAAAGCCTTCGGCCTCCATATTCGTAGTGCTACTTCATCCAAGCACACCAGGGTTTTTCAGCCACGCTTTTCCCTGGTATTGGGGGCAGACTCCCTGAGGGTCCCTTCTGCCTTGCTGTTTGACAGCGGGCAGGGTGGCTTCCAGTGGAGCTCGTCCCAAACTCAACAGGAAAGGACTGGACCTCTGGAGAGAAAGGAGAGCCATAGACACAGACAGTTCCTCAGAAGAACCGAGTACAGGTGAGGAGAAGGAGGAGGGAACAAAAGAGGGTATTTGTCAAGCTACTACTACTTCATCACATGACACCCTCGTTATTTATTTACTCATTTATTATGCACCAATGCCCACAGACATCAGGCTGTGTGGTTACAGTATTTGTTGAGGAAGATGAGGTGAAGACAGCTTACTACTTGCTGAGAAAGGAACAACCTTCCTGAGAGCATTGCCGTCATTGGATTTGGTGTAGTGGTGCATGGAGGTGGTCCCGTAGGAGTACTGTCCAGGTAGTCTGCAACTGAGTGCACTCTGTGAATTTCACTTTGGTAGCTTTAGCCTTTGCTACACTCCCAACAGTAAAAAATAACTGGCACACCCATTCTTCGATCTTGGTGCTAGAAGTAGGCACTTCCTCTACCTCATCTTCTTGGTCCTCTTCATTGTCTTTGAAAGTACTGCGATTTTTTTGTTGTGAAGGTCCTCCAGCTGGTGGTGGTGGTGGCTCTGGGGGAGGAGGAATGGCAATAACTGATGCCATTTTTTAAAATAAATAGCAGTTTTTATAAAATTCTTCCAAGTCTGTACTGTGTACTAGATTGGTAATGGATAATGAGTATGAACAGGTGTAGGAGGTGTGAAAGGGAAAATTTGAAGTTAAAAGTTCCTAGATCAGTAGGAAATGCAGTTCTGAACTGTCCATGAAGGACGGATCTTATCGTGAAGTGCGGACGGGTAATCAGACACGTCATCATGACGCACGCCAGCGCATGGCCATGCGGCGCTGTCCGTAGGGTCCTCAATGAAGTCAGATGTTCGTAGACATCTACGCAGGCAAAACTAGTTGAAATAGTTGCAAAAAGTGTATAGAAGTGTTGCAATCAAATGTTGCATTGTTTCAATCACTTGTCACTTGTCTAAGACCAAAAAACATACATTCCTCTGTTCGGCTGGTAACATTGTGTAACGGATCAACGTTTCCTTTGTATGGATTTGATTTAAGTGGAATCTTAAAAAAAGTTGCTGTACTGTCTTATGTGGATACACTGTTAGGTAGAGGGCCGACACTTTTAAAGTCCATTCTTAACTGGAACAGTGAATCGTAAGAATGAACAGAGTCCATTGTATTTGCCCAATCCCTTCTGTATAAAAGGTTTTTAACTCTTCCTGGTTTTTCCATAAGATCAACAGCTGAAAGTCTAAGCTCAGTGAGCATTATATCACATGATTCTTTAAAATCCTGCATGTGTTCTTCTTTATGATTTGCTATTAGTTTATTAAGTTCCACATAAACAGACCGCGTACAGGGGGGGCACAGAAATTTGAGATACAGTACATGATTCTAGAAGGGGGAAATGGCACCATTTTAAGGTGACACTTTGTGAATTGGACACACATATAGTTATATTTGGTAAGTATGATATTAATAAGTTGTAAGAAAAATGCATACTCTGGTAAAAACACATGACATTCACTGAAAAAACGTTGTTAAAGGGACATTATAGTTAAGTTGCATTCAATGAAAAAACTTTGTTAAAGGAAATTCATGGTTAAGTTGCACTAATAAAAACATATGAAATTCAATGAAAAAACGTTGTTAAGGGGACGTTATGGTTAAGTTGCATTCAATGAAAAAACTTTGTTAAAGGGACTTTGTGGTTAAGTTGCACTAATAAAAACCTATGAAATTCACTGAAAAAACTTTGTTAAAGGGACGTTATGGTTAAGTTGCACTAATAAAAACCCATGAAATTCAGTAAAAAAACGTTGTTAAAAGGAAGTTATGGTTACAAGTAAAATCGAAAAACCCCTGAAATTCACCAGTTATGGTAAACTAAGCAACCATAACTCGCGCCACCACCGTGCACTGCTAAGACTAACACCCAGGACATCAAAGATAACATCCCAATATCACTTTGGCGCCACTTAATGAAACTGCATGCAATTTTGCAATTATATTCTTGACCTGATTCCGAAAGTTTGGTGGGATTCTGTCAAGAGGGGGCAACATTAGGTGGGGTCCCAAAATAATGTAAAGGATTATAAATATGGTGCCATTTGACAAATCTACACAAAGGTTTGCAAAAAATTATAAATCTAGATATAAATGTTTTTAGAAAGTCTGGTGGGATTCTGTCAAGAGGGGGCAACATTAGAGGGGGATCCGAAAATATTGTAAAGGCTTATAAATGTGGTGCACAAATCTACACAAAAGTTTGCAAAAAAGATTAGAAATGTTTTTGTAAAGACTGAATGGACTTTGTCAAGTGGGGGCTAAGTTGTATGACTATTGTATGTGCATACTTTTGACACTTTTGAAAAAATAAAACATAGATGGATTTCCAGGAAACTTGTGTAAGGAGCATTGGCAAGGTCCTTAAAGCATGGTTTAGCAAATGTGCCCGTGTTTTATTTTTTGGCAAGTGTCATAATACAAATACAAATTCTTTAATGTGATATAGGTTGAAAATAAATTCAAACTTTACACATATATTAATAAACATTAGCATAAAATCGTACACATAGAATCATACATATAAAATCATTAATCGTAAATCAACGCTCCATATAACATATAGCAAGACCTATGACTACGCTCATCCTATAGACTTAAAAAAGCCCAGCTGGAACCATAGTCTCTTCCCTGTAAAATGATAATTGAGCGTACTTAAAGCCCTAATCCTGGTTCTATCTGTTGCCAGATATTATAGAGTGCTATGAATAAGTGCATGTTGCAAGTATTGGTACAATACTGCCAAAATGAGAATTCAAGTATAGTGGACGGATCATGCACAAATTCACCCAGGAAATGATCAATTGTCTTCTTCAGTGCCCTGCATTGAGTTAGTAAATGCCTGGCTGTCTCTATACACAAGGGGGATTTGCAGATCCGACATGTTTGTTCTACTACAGGAATATTTTCCCGTGCTCCTGTGATGGATAAGGTCGGTAATTGTTCTAATCGAAACAAAATGATAAAACAACGGAGTCTTCTGGTCGAACAGAGAAAAAGGTAGGCCTGCGGTTTCATGAACTTATAAACTCTATAATTTACAAAGTGATATGATTTGAGAGTGTCTAAATGGGCAAAATTCTCCAGCCAGTCCCAAAGGTCCACCTTTTTCCCAAGTGAATTTAACATTTCCCTAGTAACACTTACCCCTCTGTTAATCCAGCCAATTTCATTAAGGAATTTGCCCATAACTTTATAGAAAGACGAGGTAGTATGTTTTTTGCTTAATTCCTGATGTAGAACTATTAATAGAGGATTGGATGATCCACTTGTCATCTTAAGATAGAACCCAGTTCTTCTTTTCAATACCATAGCCTTAAGTGAGGGGAGGCCCAGCTCTAATCTTATCAGGGCCATCGGCACACCCGGGGAAGCCCTAGCATGCGTCGCCAGAACTTTCCCTCTAACACTTGGAGCCACGCCAGATTTACCGTCAGCAGCGGCTCAAGGCCATATATGACCATAGGTGCAAAAACTTGCATGTAAAGGTGGCGGGTCCCCCACAGTGTAAAGCCCCCTTGTTTATTAGTGAAAGATGCAATAAGTGAGATCACTTGAAGGGCCCTAGTAACACGGCCCTGTCTGCAAAGGGCATAATCACCTAGGGGCTCCATTTCCACTCCTAGGTAGCGATAGGACGGGGCGTACAGAATAGAATGTTTATGGACTATCAAATTCACACGTGTTACTCTTTTCCTAGTGAATCTCAACACATTAGTCTTCTCCAAAGTGATGGTCAGGCCGTTGGTTTTAGCGTACTCCCAGAGAGTATGAGCAGAACGCCTGAGGCCACCAATGGTGTTATCGAGGACTACCAAATCGTCGGCGTACGCCAACACCGCACATAAAACTTCGCCTATTTTTGGTGGGCAGTTATTTACCTCAGCAAGTGTCGCAGGAATGTCATGTACATACAGGTTGTATATGAGAGGCGCTGTAACGCAGCCCTGCTTGACCCCTCTATTTTGCTTCACGTTTCGGGTCGAGTTGCCCTCCTGGTTGAGTCTGAGGCACACCGATGTATCTTGATGGAGCAACCTAAGATAATATAACAAACCTGTAGGACAGCCCAGCACTTCTAGCTTGTTCCAGAGCCTCGCTCTCGGAATAGAATCAAAAGCGGCCTTAAAATCAATAAAGAGTGCGTACAACAGGGGTTGGCCCCTACAATGCGCCCTGTACGCAATATATCCATTACTAAAAGGTTATGCGATGTAGAGAAATCCCGCCTAAAACCGCATTGAAATCTACTGAGTATACCAGTGTTCTCTGCCCATTTTTGCATTTCAGTGAGCAGAAGAGAGGCAAAAAGTTTCCCAGTGACATCCAGCATGGATAAAAGCCTGTAATTGTTTGGATCTGTGCGAGTGCCTTTTTTGAACACCGGGATCAAAATAGCAGTTTGCCAAGATCGGGGAATTTTCCCCAGTACAAAGATCTTATTAAAAAGTACGGAGAATAGGTCCGCCCAAAAGGACAGGTTTTTTTTTATCACTACATTCGCAAGCCCATTTGGACCGGGAGCTCTAGAAGACTTGAGGATGACAATTTTATTATATATTGCCCCAGGTGAAACGTCAAAAGGGGGATGGATAGGAGGCTTCCCCATAGAGCTACTCTTGGGCCCATCTTCCTCAGCATTGCGGTTAAGGAGGAACTGTTCCCATATTTTCTCATTGATTGGATTAGCGACAGGTCCTTTGACCTTCGCTCTATTCTCATTTAAGAGTGCCCAAATATTTCGGGAGTTTCTAGAACAGATAGTTTTGACAAGTCGCTGATAGCAATTGTTCCTCTCTATTCTCTTAATACCCTTTATCTCTGCTCTATATCGATTTTGGCCGTTCTTAATTTCTCACGATATAGGACTCCCGAAAGGTTCTGACATTTTAAACTATGTATCATTCTTCTAAGCCCTCTCTTGGCATCCCTAATTCCCCCATTATACGGGCGAGGAGCACTTCCCTCTTTCAAAATATAGCTCTTTTTGATAGCGGCATGATGATCTGAAAACCCTGATATCCACCCTTCAATTTCATTTACAGACATACACAGGAAATCATCCAGACCATCTGCCACTTCCAGATTAAGTGCTTCAGAGGCCGCTCTTACATTCTTCTCCGTCCAAACTATTCTAGTTCCTGAACAGTTAGTTAAAATACTTCCGATGTTTAGCTTAGGAGTATCAGGAATCGGGGTCTGGAATGTACATTGTAATGCCGCATGGTCGCTCCAACTGTTGGGCTCTACCCACATATCAGCCACTCTTGACTGCATCTCGGGGCACATCAATATATAGTCTAATGTACTCCAGGAAGATCCGTTAGACCAAGTGTGTTTCCCTGGCCTATCCCCCGAGGTGCGGCCATTAATCATAGCCAAGTCCCAAGATTCGAACAGTTGCATCCACCCCAGTCCTTTCTTCTCCCTCTTTCCGTGCGTCATCAGACATCTGGAGCTGAGGCCAGGATTAGAAGCTATAGGAGTTTCATCGGACATATGACAATTGAAGTCCCCCACTACTATGACTGCGGCATTCCTAGTTCCCAATGACCAGGAAGTTAATAGATCCTGTAATGCCTCTTGTAGAGAGTCTCTTACTACTGCTCCAGGGGGGTTATAAAGGTTGATAAGAAGAAACTTAACTCTTCCCTCACCGTGGGGGTAAACAACTTCCACTGCCAATAATTGATCCTCAGCTCTACATTGAATTTTACGAGACATCATGGTGTTAACAACCCCCGTCAGTAGGCCGCCATATGGGCGTCCCTTGCTTCCCTGTTGTGCAGGTGATTGGTAAGTAACATAGCCATCCAGAAAGAGAGAGTCCAATGCCCATGTCTCTTGCAGGCAGACACAGCTATGTCGGGATAAAAGATCTGCAGAGCCCTCTGTCCTCAATAGATGGGAGAAGCCTCTGCAGTTCCAGGACAGTAATGATAGGCTTCAATACTTCTGTAACAACTGGGGAAGAGACTCCAATAAGGACTTAAGTGCCTGTTGTACTTCAGCCAATAGAGGGTTCTCCCCTCTTAGAGTCATTTATACAATTTGGTGGGAAGACTGGTCCTTCTGGGATTACAGCAAGATCTTTCTCCTGCGGGTCCACATCAATGGCAATATCTACCGCTCTCAGCTCTTCTTTGTGGGTCCTAAGCAATTGTGCCGTGTTCAGGAACACACAATGTAGAGCAGAGACATTGGGATTAGGACACGACAGGGGTTCAATGAACATAAAGTCCTCTGATTTTAACACTCAAAGTTGGGGGATGTGATATAATCTAGTCAGTAGCTCTGAACGTGCCAACCAGGAATTGTTGTTCCTAGGATATAAATTCTTAATGAAACATATACGGTTTATATGGGTTTCCTGCACATCCTTCATTTTCTCTGGAGGTATATGCTCTAGTCGTTCCACCGATAACCGTCCCTCAGATATAGGCTCAGGCTGAATGATCATGCTTGATTCAAACTCTGGTTCAGAGCCCTCCCCAATTGTTATGTCGGGGTCCACATCCTGTGGCTTCTCTTCGGACATCAGCCAGTCTGAGAGTGGGCCTTTTTTCATTGCCGCCCGTGATGCCGCTCTCATCATTCTTTTCCGAGCTTTTTTAGAACGTGTTTCAATTGGAGGGCCAGTTCCTACAATAGGGAGTTGAGGACCGATTTTAACAGGCTTATGTTTAAGAGCCTTCTTTGCCAGTCTGCGCTGTTTCCGTGAGAGGGGTCCCCGAGGACTATGCTCCGGATCTTGGATTGCTACCACTATGGGGACTTCTTCAATCGAGATGTTACTGTCCGGAGCCTCAAGGGCCACATTCTCCTCCCCCTCGGATACCTGACCTTCCATCTCCTCGGCTATTTGCAGAGCGACTGATAAATTATCTTCCGCATCCTCGCGCGGTATATCCTTCAGTTCAAGTGCTAGTGAAATGGAATTGGAGTTTGCCAGGATACGACCCGTCATCTGAAGCAATATTTTCAAGGCAAATTGGAGGGCACCTACTGACGTTTGGAGCTCAGCTAGTTGAGTAGAACTGGAATGGGGTCCAGTGCCCCCCATTGACTCGTGATCCGGCTCATCCTCCATCGAAGCCATTGCAAGGTTCGGAGATGTGGATAGACGTTCACAATATCCCGCAGCATTGTGCTCCCCTGCATCAGTATTCATGCTGTTTACTTTCTGAAACGGTAAGCCACTTGGTATAGGCTGTGGAGTGTTAGTCTGCATTCCTCTCTGTATTGTCAGACACAGGTCCAAGAGGTAATTATTATCAATATCATCCTAGTTAGAGGAATTAATAGACAGGCCATCCCTGTTCACCGGTACTACCCTTTCGTCAATTATAGTAGAATTGATCTCAGGGGGACGGTTCACCGGGAAGAACTCCGTGATGGCTCCTTGTGCTACAGGTAGGTCATGTTTAGTGTGTTTAGTGTTCTTCTTACGTTTACCCCCTTTTCTATTGGATTCCTTTATCTCCTTCATAGCTTGCGGCTTGTTATTCCTCAAATTGTAGATAGAATGAGGAGCTCTCTTTCCCCGCTGCATCCCTGAGTGGGATAGTTCTTAACAAGGGTTGGGGAATCCGGAAGGGCTGCCTAACGCTTACACTGTATATTCCAGACCACACAGAGGGGGAAGCATAAGCTATATAATCCGGGTCCAGGGCCTGAGCCCGCAGGCCCCCAGGTAAATCTTCCAAGTCTCTTCTTCCTCAGAGTACAGTATTATTTCTTCTAAAGGATATCCAATATACTACCAAGACCCAATGCCGGGCAATTTTCCTCAAGTCCGGGGAAGATCTTCTTAGTTACCTTCTCCCTTAGGACTCAGAGCAATTTCGCTGTTTAAGGGACCTCCAAGTCCGCCACAGACTAGTCCTTGGCCAACCCTTCTCTTAGGTGAGCTCCCAATGCTCCTTGGGCTTCCAAGCCCTACTTGGTAAGGAGCCCCAGAAAAGACGACAAGGAGCGACCTGGGCAAAGCAAAGCAAACCAGCCAGCTGTAGGGAGATAGCCTGGGCAGTGCCCTAACCCCGTGCCCCGGGTCCCCTCTACTTACCACCGGTTTAATCCGGCGTTCTACCACACTGGTGCAGCCCGGCGCAGCCGTTGCTCCGTCGGCTTTCCACTCCTCCGCCTATCCTTGGGGGTGCATTCGTCCTCCAAGGACACCGTCTCACAGGGCCACCGCACCGACTGCCAGAGAAGCGCTCTGGAGCCCTGTGGGTGCGGCTTCTTTGCGGTCCACCTCCTCGAAACAGCAATAAGGCACCGGGGAAGCCAACAGTGCTCACGGGCCACTCGCGTGCTAGAGTAAAGGACCTCACTCTGTTCTCACTCTGACGTGTCAAGTCGCACCTCTTCCTCGTCTCTGAGGCCGCTTCCGACAACAGTGGTCAAAACCATAATAAACAAGGGGGCTTTACACTGTGGGGGACCCGCCACCTTTACATGCAAGTGTCATAATATAGGTACAAAAAATAGTGATAAACCTTTGGTGACTGAGGTGTAGCCTGTGGTCATGGGCAGTGGCCACATTGTCTGGGTCATGGAATACAGTCATGATCCGGACAATCTGGCTACTGGCCATGACAAAGAGGGACAACACATGGGGTTAAAGTGGCCATGTCCACCTGGGTCCGGCTTTGTGGTAAAGTTATTCGAAAGTGGGATAGCTTTGAGAGGGAAAAAAAATGTGCGTGTGGCAATATGTTCATAGAGTTCTATCTTCGCCTTCTGCCATGGAAAGCGAAGAGGGGCCCTGTAGGGAACGTGGTGGCCATCTTGGAAAAGGATTTTCCTTCCTATACCGGGACGCCACAGGTGTCCCGGTGTAGGAAGAAAAATCCATTTTATTTAGCACCTCGGACTCCCGCTTTGGGACATGGGGTGGCAATGGCCTTCATCCCCCATTGGAGGGGCTGGAATAGAGGGATAATGGTCCTGAGACCTTGTTACCCACCCTTGCTTCGCTTGGGCTGTTAACTTGTGCTGCCGGGCTGGTGTCCACTGTTCCAGTCCCTGAGGACTGGCAGGTGGACAGGGGAAGATGTTGTATATTTGTTACTTCTAAGGTGGGGGGCAGCGGAAGATGTTGTACATTTGTTACTTCTAAGGGTGGGGAAGGGTTTCTCATGCACCTTGATTACCGCTTCAAAAGCACTTCGAAATTGCTTCCCTCTGCTGAATGATGTGTTGTAGTATATACAGAGGACTGTTGTCTTAAAGAAATATGGGTCAACAGCATCTTTTATTGCTTGTAAGGTAACTGGTGGAATTTTGTGCCCAAAAGAAGAAGGCTGTGTGGTTACAGTATTGGTTACAGTATTGGTTGAGTAAGAAGAGGTGGAGGAAGATAGCCTCCTACTTCCAAAGAAATGAACAACCTTCCTGAGAGCATTGTGTTCATTGGATTTGGCGTAGAAGCACATGGAGGTGGTCCCGTAGGAGTACTGCCCAGGGAGTCTGCAACTGAGTACAAAGTTGCAGTGCATTTCACTTTGGCAGCTTTCCAGAATGTCCACGATTAAGTCAAATGTTCGTGGACGTCTACTGACGCAAAATCAGTTGAAAAAGTTGCAAAACGTGTATAGAAGTGTTAAAAATGATGCTAGAAGTTGGGAAATGGAGTTTCAAGGTGAAACTTTGTAAATTCCACACAAATGTTGCTATATTGGGTAAGTACGGTATTGGTAAATTGTAGGAAAATAGCATGCACTGGTAAAAACCCATGAGATTCACTGAAAAAAGGTTGTTAAGGAGACGTTATGGTAAAGATGCACTAATACAAACCTATAGAATTCACTGAAAAAACTTTATTAAAGGGACGTTATCATTAAGTTGCACTAATAAAAACCCATGAAATTCAATGAAAACACTTTGTTAAAGGGACGTTATGGTTAAGTTGCACTAATAAAAAGCTATGAAATTCAATGATAAAACTTTGTTAAAGGGACGTTATGGTTAAGTTGCATCAAAAAAAACCTATGGCACTAATACAAACCTGTGAAATTCAGTGAAAAAAACTTTGTTAAAGGGACATTATGGTTGCAAGTAACACCGAAAAACCTCTGAAATTTGCCAGTTATGGTAAGCTAATCAACCATAACTCGCCCCACTACATTTGTTTTTGTTTGTTTTATTGGTCAAACACATTTTTCAACCTTTAACATATAAAAGAAAATCTTCCAAATTCCAAAGTCATCTGGCTCCTTAAGCCTCTTTAAAAGTTTTCCAGGTTCTCCCTGTCTTCAGGGGAATATTCCTCAGTCTCTGAGAGAGATAGGCACATTCTTTCCACCAACTGTAAGGCATTCACAGTCTGTCCAAGTTTGTCGACTGTCATTAGACGTTCCCACCATTCTTTCTTGACTGTGGCATCCAAAGATCCAGTGGAATTATTCAGATAAATACTCCTTATTTTTTGGAATCTCGGACAGGAAACTGTCAGGTGCCTCATGTTTTCTAAGATTTCTGATTTCCTAGAGAAGCGACAGCCTGCATCTTGAATCGTGAGCTGTTCTCTTAAGTACTGCACTTCTCTTTTGTTTGAAAATTGTGGTTTATTGGCATTTTAAGTTTTAACATAAAACATTATAAATCAACATTGTTCTCCTTCATACAATTATAACATTGACCCCCCACCTTCCCCCCTGCCATTGATCGAGCTCAGGTATCTAGTTTGTCTGGCAAGCTCTCAGGAAACAGTTCATGGTATAATCAGTCAATTCTTTGCACAGTGAAGTCTGGGGCTTGCCTTCTTGGTCCTGTGAGACCTATGTTGTGTATCGCACCTTTATGCACAATACCATTCCTGATGGGTTTTCATGTTTGGGTGATTCCCCGTGCGTGATGTTGTCATTTCAGCCCAGGCACTCATATTTTTCGAAGAAGGGGAGCCACAGTTTCTCAATGTTCAATTTGGATTAATCGATTAGGTGTGTTAGGAACTCCATATCATAGGTAGCCCAGACTTTAGTGACCCATTCTTTTTCTCCTGCCATGTGCAGACTTTTCCACTTCTGGGCCAGGCAGCGCCTAGCCCCCACCAGCATGATCTGTAACATATGCCCTTACGTTTCCTCGTGGTTATCCCCCACTTCAATACCAAAGAGTAGGAGCCAAGGGCACCGGGTCCTCTCCACTCCATCCACCCCTTTTATCCAGGATAAAACCTCCCCCAGTACATCTGGACTACTGGGCACCGCCACCACCTGTGTATGTAGTCCCCTTTTACCTTCCTACATTTCCAACAGTGCGGGTCATATCCCGCCCTCATCCTAGCAATCCTCTGTGGTGGATAGTGACACCTGTGCAACACCTTTAGAGCCTGGTGTCGGTATTGGAACAAGGCCGTGGAGCGGTTGGCTCGTATACACATTTTGGACCATCTTTTGCCATCAATTAACCCCCTAGGTCCTTTTCCCACTGTGTCCGTGCTGACGGGGGATCCCCTGGAGCGGATAGTAGGAAACGTTTGTAGAGACGGGATATCACTCCCTTGGTGCCTCGGGTTGAGATAAGCAGTCTCTCAAAGTCTGTCAAGTCCCTCCTGATAGTGTCTCCCCATGAGGGCTTGGTAAGTACTCCTTTGTGGTAGAGATAGCGGAATGGTGATAGGCTGCCCAACCCCAGAGTCTCTTCCCGATCTTTCAGGGGTATAAAAGAGCCCTCCACCCACAGCTGGGCTTCCCTGCTGAGGCCAGCGTCGTACCATTGTTGGAATGTGGCTGTTCGGCTATCTTGTCTACAACTCAACGGGTTGTAAGCCATCTATAATAACCCCCTTCCCTCCACACTGACCACAAGACCTCCAGCACCGGGTGGTGCAGCACCCCTCTAGAGAAGCGCAATCTGGGGACCTAGTTATTCAATTTACGTGACCGTGGCAAGGACCTTGTTGTCCAGCGCTACCCATTGTTTTTCCATCCCCGGGGTGAAGTGATCTATCAGCACCCTCAACTGGGAGGCGTTATAATACGTTTCAAATTCAGGGAACCCCACCCCACCATCTTCCTTGGGCCTCATGAGTACCTAATAGGAGATCCTGTGGCTCTTACCCACCCAGAGGAATCTCAGGAGGACGTGTTTTATTTCTGTTAGAAATGTCTTGTGTACCAACACAGGGAGCATTTGGAAGAAAAATAAGAATTTGGGGCGAATCACCATTTTTATCAGGTTGATATGTGCCATCCATGAGAGTCCTGACCTTGCCCATCTTTCTATATACCTTTTGACCTCTGACCAGAGCGGGGGAAAATTCTCGGGGAAGAGGTCGCCGGAGTTGCGTGTCACTTGGACACCCAGATACCGGAACCCGTCCCCCTGCAGCCGGAAGGAGAGAGCTCCCACGTATTCTACCTCTGTGTCTGACAGGTTTCCCTCCCATGAAGGCCACCGATTTCCCAAGGTTTACCTTGTATCCAGAGAGGTCTCCATAGCGTGCTAGGCCCTGAAGCACCCGAGGGACAGTTTGGGATGGTCCTGTGATATAGAGCAGTACGTCATCGGTGAACTGGCTCATCTTTCAATGCGAGCCGCCTATCCGTAGCCCACCAATTGCTTCATCTTTCCGGACAGAGATCTCCCAGGGTTCCATGACCAGTGCGTATATTAGGGGGGAAAGGGGACACCCCTGCCTTGTGCTCCTCTCCAGGTAAAAAATGCCCCTGATTCCATCCCGTTAACCACCTTGGCTGTGGGAGTGGAATATAGCGCCGACATCCAACCTAGCCACCTCAGCCCCATTCCCAAAGAAGAGAAAACCACCCCCAAAAAGGCCCATCTGACCCTGTCAAAGGCCTTTTCTGCATCGAGGGCCAGCAGGAGGGCCCCTTCCTCATGAACCACCCTTGAGTTTAGTACATGGAGGGTCTTTCGCATGTTGTCAGAGCCTTGTCTGTTCAGGACGAATCCCACCTGATCTGGGTGGATCTCTCCACCCAGCCTAGTCACCAATATTCTGGTGAAGATCTTAGCATCTAGGTTCAGAAGGGAGATAGGCCTATATGAGGCACAATCTGCCTGGTCCTTGCCCGGTTTGGGTATTACAGAGATTAGGGCCTGGAGTAACGTCGGCGGGATTGAGTTTTGGTTTCTAATTTGGTTAAACAATTTAGCCAGAGATTTTGTCAGAACGGGTTGGCACTGTTTATAGAAATCCACTGTACCCGTCTCCTCCCGGGGCTTTACCAGCCTTTGGCCTCTTGATGGCGCAATTCACCTCTTCCTCCGATATTTCCCCTTCAAGGCTCTCACTCTCTGAGTCAGTCAGTCGGGGTAGGGGGTGTTGGCCATATACGCCTGAATCTGTTCCAGCGACTCATCCACTGGTTTGGTGTAGAGTTCCCTATAGAAGTCAGCAAAGCATTCCGCAATTTGCTCTCTCTTTTTACACTCGTTGTCCCTTTTATCTGTAATGAGCCCCACCCCCCTTTCCGCTCTGCATCCCCTCACCCTGTGTGCAAGGAGAGTCCCCACTCGATCCCTCCGTTCATAATATCTTTGTCATGTATACCTCAATTTCTTAACCACCTCTCCTATGAGAATCGTATGTAATGCATTTCCACCGAAAGGGCTTTTTGTTCCTCCCCATCAAGGTTGAGTCTAGCCCGCAGGGCCCTCAATTCTTTTCAAATCCTATTTTCAATGAGACCCCTTTCTCTCTTACACCTGGAACCCTCGGCTATCAGGAGACCCCGGAATGTGGCTTTCGCGGCCTCCCACTCCATCACCATGTCGGTTTCCCTGTTATCATTAGTTTCAAAGTAGGCTTCCTTAGGAAGTTTCCTTCCTTAGGAAGTCCTTGAAAACCAGGTCCCTTAAGAGCGTGTCATTACAGCACCATTGGGAGGATCTCTGGGACATGGGTAGTGAACAGTTTGCCACTAACAGCTCATGATCGGACCAGGTTATTGCTTCCACCCTTGGGGATTCAGCCATCCCTCCCCCTTCCTCTGATATCAGTAGCAGGTCGATCCTTGTGTATGTATAGTGCGGGGGGAGAAGAAAGTGTATACCCCCGGACCTGGCCACGCTCTGCGCTATACATCCACCCAGTAATGTTCCCTTAGGAGAATCTGAAGGGCTATGCTGTCCTTGGTGCCTCCCTTCTTCCCCACACCTTTCGCTGACCACCAGTCCAGTTGGGGATCTAGTATGAGGTTATAATCTCCACCAAGTATCATGGCCCCCTCCGCCCACTCATCCATCAACCTGAAGATCTGGGTCAGAAACCTCATCTGGCCTGAGTAGGGTCGATATAGGGTGGCCAGTGTAATCCGTTCACCCTTGCAGGTGCCCTTAACCCTGAGGAATCACCCCCCAAAACCCCTCTTGGTCTCTATGTCTGTGAGGTGGAGAGCTTTGCCCAAGAGAATGCCCACCCCTTCCTTCTTAGTACTTTCTGCGTGAGGCCCAATAATTACTAACTGTTAGGGAGAATTCTCTCTTTAGTCTGAATTTCCTAACCTAGTGAGTCCCCCAACAGCTTTGCTGTATTTCTGGAGTTTATTTTTTTTCTCCTGCCAAGAGTGAGACTCTTTTTCTCCCACTCTTGGACATGATTTATGGTGTTCCTTTGACTGTTTATGTGTTTTATGGGCTATGGGGTCCTTTACTCCATAGGGCCTCATGTGTTTTTACTATGTGTGTTACACAGCACCCTCCGTGCAGTGACACAGGGGTGTCATAGTGACACCCCACCATAGACTCCATAGCCTGGGACTGACTACTGTCTCCCAGGGCATGTAAAGTCACCATTGGCTTTACTAGTCCCAAATTATTAACAGAAACCGGTACAAACCATCATATTGTGGACGTACTGGTCGGGGCAATTCGATTGCCCCGGGGTCTGTTAGTCGAGGGGGCACGTCTCCGTCCCCCCTGATCGAGTTTTGGCTGGTGGCAGTGGATACTACTTTTTATATTCGACCGCAAATATATCCCTATGGGATTTTCCCATTGTTCGAGGCTACCAACTTTAATTATTTAATTCTCATAGCCTCAAACATACCGCCGGTTTATTTATTTAATATTAATTCGCTGGTTGGTATTTTTTGCCAGGATTCTGTGACTCCAACCCAAGTCGAGCCCTTTGTTCCACTTTTTTGGTGGGCTTCTCCACAGAAGCCTCCAAAAGTGGTGCCACTCTGTCTGGGTACCACAGGGGGTCTGGGAGGGGGTTTAGGCACCCTGGGCTGAGTTACCTTGGTAACTCAAGTCGCACTCTTATGTGATTGGCCCAAGTGGTGAGCCGGCCGGCTCACCACTTAGCATGTTTGATTGACAGCTAGGCTGAGTGAATGGGGGTGTGCTGTATAAAAGCAGGGCTTTGGGGACTGGAACTTCAGAAGTCGCACTCTTATTTGATTGGCCCAAGTGGTGAGCCGGCCGGCTCACCACTTAGCATGTTTGATTGACAGCTAGGCTGAGTGAATGGGGGTGTGCTGCATAAAAGCAGGGCTTTGGGGACTGGAACTTCAGAAGTCGCCACAGGACCTGAGAATCCGACGAGGGAGAAGCTGAGCCGACCTACCACGACGACACCACCGGTGGAGCCCTGTGGAACCGACTCACCACTTCCGGACGACAGAGAAGATCTCCTGGCTGGAGAGGCTTCTTCCCTGACTGGTGGGCACAACCAATTTACCATCTTTTCCTCGCATCCCAGGACGTCTTGTGGTCGAATTGCCCGTGCCAAGCACCCCAGCAACTGGATAGCCACTTACCACTGGACTGCAAATAAAAGGACTGCTCCTTTTACCTGAGAACTCCGCGGCTGGTTTCTTCCCTGGCAGTGCAACGGACTCCTGTCTTCCTCCCCGACGAGATCCTCTCTTCCCCCGGACAAAGCACCGACTTGCATCCGCTGCCAGGAACAACTGCCCCCACTGGAGTATTCTCACCACTTTAAGGTACCGTGTCCGCCAGGCCTCCCTTTCTAAAGATTGCTACAAGGTAATAATAATCCCTTAACCTTATGGACTGGGCTGGCCGCCTTGACCATCTAACTGGTCCCTTTCTTTGGTCCAACTCTTTCTGAACCTTTTCAAGACTTTTTGTGCACTTCAACCGTGTGACCTTGGACACATTTCGTTCTGATCCTCTTAAAGTGGATCCGGCCTTCTGAACTCTAACTTAACGGTTTTACTTTGCCTTCCTCTCTTGTTGTGTTCTTGTGAAAGTGTTGGGATCTGTTTCAAATTATATCTCCTTTTCTCTCCCTTTTTAAAACGAATTATTAGAGTGCCATCTGCGTTAAGCGCTCACTGCTGTCTGAAAATAAGTGGGGCTTTACTTAAGAATTGTCTAATATTCTTTTAAGGGAGTGTATATCTTTTAGTGACCGTGTTTTTGAACTGCTTAACATTAGTGCCTGTGTGTTTTACTAGATGTGGTTTTAAATAAATAATTATATCTCTTTTACACCAAGCTCTGGTCAGTGTTTACTTGTTCTACTGTGTTCTTTCGACCTATTGTGAATACTCTGTATACTGCCTAACTCTTCTTGAGGGAAGTCTGACTGCTCAGCCACAACTACCAAGTGAATCTGTGTGGTACAGACTGCTACCAAGTGGGTTTACTGCCGAACGCCTGTAGTCTTAAATCTTTTGCAGTGGTCCCAGAGGGAACTGCACAGGTTTCTGCCTAACAGTAACAATTTCCTTTCCCTTTATTGTCAATTCCCTCCCTTGTTTATAGTGGGTTTCTTGTAGGAAAAGGACCATTAACTGTTGTTTGCAAAACATGGTGCTAGTCAAAGATCTCTTGTTCTGAGAGTTTAAGCTTTTAACATTCAGTGTGCCTATCCTTCCTTCAACCCCTGTCATCACTGATCTCATTCTCTTTGTAGGTTTCCAACCCAGACCCCATTGCGTTGCATAGGGCCTTGGCTCGATCCAGATGTTACCAACCCCCCCACCCGATATCTCCCCTTCCACCCACCCCCCATTCCCTTGTTCCCTCCCTACCTTCCCTCTTTTCCAGGCATTCGTCTTCATCCCCCAATGTTCGTCGGGGTATTCAACGAACCACCAGGGATTTTCCCCCAGCCCCAGGTTATTCAGTTGCCAGGGTGCCATCACTATCCTCATATAAGGATCCTTCCGACTCTAGATATGTCAGAGGAGCCAAAACAAGATCTCACAAGTCTCTCCCGATCCCTCATCCCCCATTGTAAGGGGCACCGAGCCCTTCAACACCCTGATAACCGTTTTGAAATCAACAACTGGCTCCTTTACTGTGAGAGCGAACCTGGTGCCAACATGGCGTTTGCCCACAGTGCCTTGGTGCCCTCACCCTCCACCTCTCCGACGCCCTTGCCCGTGGCCATCAGATCAGAAACAACAATACCCCCATGCTTGGATAATAATTTCAGAGTCACTTTGGGTGTCCCTCGGAGGCCGAAGAGGGTTGTCTAGTTTTTTGGAACTTGCGGGACCCTTTCCCTTTTGCTTTGCCTCTGAATGTGTCTGGGCCACTGGTGCTGCGGGGGGGGGGGGTCAAGGCATCTCCCTGACGCCACCCCGAGGGACCATCCCGATCTCTTAACAGGTCCTCCTTGACTCTCTGAATGTTTTCTTCAGACACAAGATGGTGCTTCTCCCCCTTCCATTCGAAAGCCAGCTAGAAGGAGTGACCCCAGTGATACCTGACTCCCTTCTCCTGGAGCCATCTAGTGAGATTGTTGCACTTTTTTCCTCATCAATAGGCCGAGGGCCGAGAGGTCCTGAAAAATGACCACCTTAAAGTCCCCATATTGTATGCTTCCCAGGCTCTTGGCCTTCTCTAGGATCTTGGCCTTGTCTCTATATTAGTGTAGTTGTGCCAGCACCGAGCGAGGGCCTCTGTCTCCACCTCCAGCTTGGTGGACTCTATCCAACTGGATCTTCTCCCCTGTGTCTGCCCTGAACACAATTCGTATAATGTTGTGTACATTGCCTTCAAGGCCAAGCGGGCTCTCGCCATCTGACTTTGCCAGACCAAAGATGCGTAAATTGTTTCTCCTCTCCCTGTTTTCCATGTCGTCGACCTTGAATCGTAGTTCCTCCTCATGTCGTTGCACCTCCATGAACCTCTCCTCCATCTGAGTTTCCAGGTGTGCTGTGGAGAGTTGGTTATTTTCGACCTCTTCCATTTGGTCTTCCAGTGTAGTCACTTTTGTTGTGAGGTGCACCGAATTGGCTCCCATGTATGTTCTTATTCACCTGATTTCCTCTAGGATCATCTGGATATTGTTTTGGAAGGCTCAGAGGTCTGGGGCCGGGGTGGTCGAGCCCTCGGAAGCCATCTAACCCTCAGCTGATTGGAATTGGTATTTGGAGAGGGCTTCCTTCCACTCATGGGAGTCGTGCCTGGTTTGTATGAAGTTACCACCCTATGTCCAGCTCCTTGGTGGTGCTTCAGTGGTGTTGGAGGTCAGGATGCCACACCTGTGGGTGGTAGCTCTGAGAGTAGATTGGTTCCCCGGGGGGCCGCTGAGTAGCTGTATGATGCCTGTGTTCAGGTCTCCACACAGGCGTCCCAATCTTTTTCTGGATCTAAGTGGCATAGATGGAGGGACAGAGCCGTCTGGGGCAAGTGGAATCTCAGATATGGGTGCGGGGAGCTCCGACCAAGGTAAGCAGGGGTGCCGTTCACAGTGCTCCTTGAGGCAAAGTTGTCCTCAGTCCAGGCAGCACACCCTCTTGGGTCTGACCCTGAGGAGTTTATCAGGTACGGTCCTGTAGGGGGGCTCTACATGGTAAGGGCGCGCTCCTGGGGCGACACTGCTGGAGGAATGGGGCCTGTTGACAATGTTGCTGGGCCCGATCAGCTGCCCCACGGCCAGCGAGGAGCGTGTGGTGGGGGTCCCCAATGTCAGGGGCCCAAATCCTGGTGTCTCCTCAGTGGGATCCTGTGGAGGTGTTCCTTTGTTTTATTTCCCGAATGTCTTTGTTTTATTTCCTCTTTGCCTGGGTGGCGATGGCACGCCTGTGGTCTGGGTGGCCCCCACATGTGGGATGTGGGGGCCACGGGCGTCGAGGTTCCTCCCGGGGCATCTCCCAATCTCCTCTGCACCTTACGTTTGGCACTCCGGGTGGCCGCTCATCTTGTGAGGAGCCGTGTGGGCGCACTGCCGTGTCGGCCCAGGCAATGGTGCCCGCATCTGTGAAGGGGGGGCCACCAGGTGGACGGGGATGACCCCCGTGGTCCCACTTTGATGTGGTGAGGCAGCAGGGATGTCTCTGGCATTATGCCCTCCCTCCGCAGCTTGCCGGTTCCTCACAGCTGTTCCCCGTGCAACTGCAAGTCCTCAGGCCTCGTTGCTTGTCACCGGTCACCCGAGAAGGAGGGGTGTGCTCCAGACTGGAGTGGCCCCGTCAAGCACAGGGAGTCCCTCTAGTTTCCAAGCGGTCTCCTCTGCCTGCATGCCACAGATGCGGGAGTACCGTTGCTTAGTTGATACGGCTTGGCCCCACTCCTCGGGTTCAGTCCGGGTGTTGGGCAGCCTTGCTGCCACTATCTGCTGCGCAGAGCGTGGCGTGGGCGGAGGGGCGCTCCCAAGTCTCAGCGGTCTATCTAGGCATTGGGGGCACCTCTGAGCTTGGGAATTGTTTCTCGTGGTGGGTTGTTGGTTCCTAGGACATTATCTCGCCTCCATTGGCTAGATGGGACCCGTTCTCCAGTGTTTCTCCTCAGTTTTACGGGGCTGTGTGCGGAGCTCACGGCTCAGGCAGCCATCATGCCTGCGCCCCCTGGTGGCCTCCCGGAAGGCCGTACTGCACTTCTCTTGACGACAGTAGATTGAGTCTGCACCGCATCAATAGATTCCTATATTGGGATGATGGAAATCTTGTGAGAAACGGGGGGGATGATTTAGTTGTTTCCTTTCCCATATAATATTATGGCAGTAGATATTTTACGCCTTATTCATGTTCGTATCTATCCAGTCCTACTCGCGTAGCAATTTCTTAGCCTTTTCCGGATTATCCTTCAGTGTCTCTATTAGGATATTGCTTTGTTGTCGTAGGTCTTTACATTGCTGTTTCCACTTACACAAGATTTTTTCGGGTTTGTTGTTTCCGGAATTTGACACCAGCTCAAATGAGATAGGCGGTGGATCCAAAGGCATTTGCGATAAAGTAAATGGTTTTCCATAAGACTGTTGAGGTCATGGATTGTAGCCTTAACTCATGTCTGATTGTTTCAACTTTAAGGCAATTTGGTAATCTTAGTATTTTCCACCAGAAATAAGCTTCTAGCTTCCCCCATTCAGCTCATGCCAAGTTTAGACAAATCTCAGCACCATGGGTCAAGATAGGTACGACCTTTTGCTTGTAAAAGTAGATGATCGGTACCATGAAGTAAGAGCCATATCTCTGGTGAAGAGCTCTCCACTGATTTGTTCGTTTTTCAAGCTGTTCTCTGATGAAATTGATTTGGGCCTTTTCATTTACATTTTTGTTGATTTTGACACCAAGATAAGTTATAGTGTCCACTACTTTCGCCTCCGATGTTCAATTTGCCACGTAAAGGCCTTCCTTTCTTCCTTGCCCCTAGGGCAGATTTCCTAACCTGGATCATCGACTTGTTGGCATTGATTTTCATTCTGTTTGTATCAAGGAATGCCTTGAATTCCGCTATTTGGTGCTGGAGTCTGATTGCCGTTAAGTTTATAAAAACAATGTGGTCTGCATAGAGAATCCAGGGGAGATCAGTCCCCTCAAGCTTTGGTGGAAAGACTCTCATTTTCTCCTGGGAGTCTTTTATGTCTGCCAGGTACAAGATGATCAGAAAGGGTGCAAGCGCACAGCCCTGTTTAATGCCTTTTGATGTCAGGATTTTCTCAGTTGTGTCTCCACCCTTCGATACAATTATTCGAACTGATGTGTCCGAATACAGAGCTTTTATAGCTTCCAAGAGGTCCCCAGGGCAATGCCAGTTTTCAAGTTTAGCCCATAAGAGTTCTCTGCTAACTGCGTCAAAGGCCTGCTCGAGGTCCATGAATCCCAGGTAGATCTTTCCTTTTGCTTCAAGGGCTCTCAGTTTTAGAAGATTTAGTAGGAAAAGATTCAACGAGGTTCCCATTTCACTCAGGAAAGCTGTCTGGTGCTTATCCAAGATTTAAGCCCTGATAGCCCAGTTTTTCAAGTCTCTCAGTAGGATTGAGGTGAATATCTTACCAATTGAATCTAAAAGAGAAATAGTCCTGTAGTTCCTCGGATTGGTCCGGTCGCCTTTCTTAGAAATTGGGACTATCAGGGCTTCTTTCCAGGATTGCGGGATTGTTCTGGATTTCAAGATCTGCTGGAACAAGGGCAAGATGAAGTCCGCCCATACCTCCCCATTTTCTTTCAGAATGTCATTCGAGATGCTGTCTGGGCCTGGCGCTCTTGAGGAGCTCAGATGTTTAATTAGATATGGTATGTCATCTCTGACTATCTCAATCGGCCATGGAAATTCTGTTGTCATTTTAATTTGAGTTGGTAGTTTCGCCCCCTCCAAATAGAGCCATAAAATGCTTCACCCAATTTTCTTTTGAGACTTGGTTGGTAGTTAAGGTCATCTGAAAGTCTTTGCGCTAATTTATAATTTCCCGCTGGGATCTTGTATTAGCGGTACTTATTGCGGCTAGCATATGTTCTGCATCTGCCTGGGCTCTCCAGGTCTTTGAGGATTTTAGCCAATGTTTGTATTATTGTTTAAACTTTTTCTTGGTTAACTCACTGTTGGACAAATTTCTTTGAGATAGGCTTCTTAGATCAGCATGCAATTCCCATCTTCTTATGACAAATTCTTTATTATAGGCATGTTTTCTCTCCACTGCGACAGAGTTATTCGAGACTCTCTTAATTTCATAGTCCTTCAGCAACCATCTGTATTCCACTGAGTTCCCGCAATTTTTTTTATTGTCCTCTAGATGATGCCTGAGTTTTGGGATCACTGATGCTTTAATTCTGTGTTTGTTGGTGCTCCACGATAATTCAATTGGGTGCACAAATTGTTGCTTTGAGGCCTTGGATTTCCAGCAGAATTCTACTTCCAATAACGCATGGTCGCTGGTGAGCTGTTTTTTTACAGTGAATTGCTCAACCCACATAAGTGTGTTTCTTCCTACAAAGCAATAGTCCAGACCGGCGCTACCTTGGTTACCGAACCAGGTATCTGCACCTTCAATATCACCCTCTGTCTGTCCGTTTAGCATTTCCATGTCTCTAATAGACATTTCCATTGCCCATCTGCTTTCCCATGGAACCTAAAGTGTTCTTTGCTTCAGGCACCCCCTTTTATTGTGGAGCTTCAAGTTTTTCGGTTTCACAATCTTGGCTACTCCGGTAGGTGTTAATAAGGAGAAGTCTGATCTCATTGCTCCCTCTATTTTTAACCAATTTGAACATCTGAGTGTATGGATTGGGTGTCTGATGTGCTAATACTTGTAGTTTGCTGTCTTCTTTAACTAAAGTCAAAAGCCCAGCACGGGGACGTCCCAGTGGTCTTTTCACTGTGGGGTTGATGTAAATTTGGTATCCCTGGCATACCGGACTTGTTATCACCCATGATTCCTACCGGCAAATAATTTCAAAATCGCTTAGGAAGTTACATTCCCCGGAGTAGAGATGACTAAAATCCCTGGTGTTCCAAGGGGCCAGAAGAGATTGTACTTCAGTGCCTTCCCTCGGGCTCTATTGCTTCTTTTTTCCCACTGGGTGTCAGTCTTTACTGAGGTCTTTTCTTCACGGGCCTCTTTATAGGGATTAGCTCTTGGATAGTTCCCCTTGGAGCTCGAGTTATCAACTGTGAACCTAAGCTTAGTCATGGGGTTGTTGACTGTTTTCTGGCAGTCATCTCTTGGAGGACGTTTACCAGATCTGGAATTGCTGGATTGTTCCGTGCGTGGGGGCCTGTTAGAGTGCGAGTTAGGTGGAAGCCTTGTCCTTGAGTTTGATACATTTGCCCTCCTTAATTGGAATTCATCGGTGGACCGGATGGGGAGGGAACGAGAATGATCCTTGTCCAGGCCTTTTCCCTCATATGCCTCCAATTTGGTAAGCCTAAAGCCCAGATCCCACAACTTGTCCTTTGTTTTCATCACCATATCCATTATTTTCTGTGATCTAAAATGGATGGTGATAAGGTCTAATCTCACCTCTTCTGAAAATTCAATGATCACTATATCATCAGGTTCTAGGGTCCCGGAGGCAATCACCTGGTTAAGCAGAGTTAATGTGTTTTTCCTATTTAGGAGGATTGTTTTCTGATCTTTTGTAGCTCTTTCCAGTTTCATCTGAAAGGTTTTTACGATATTTTCCCTCCTGTGGTCGGACCAGGTTGATCAATCTTCGGTCACTGTTCGAGTTCTCGCGTGCTCCTTCTCTTTCAGCCTCTCTTTGTTGATGGTTGGCCTAGTATCATACTTCCCTTCATGAAGTCTTTGTTGTCTATGAAGCTCCAGACATCTCAGGAGATCCTGGGATTTTGTGTATGAGTCCTCTTGGGCTTTAGTAGATGAGGAATTATCGTCTTTCAACTGGTTTGATCTTCTTTCTGGATGAGATTGGTGTTTAGTTCGCAATGATCTTTTATCCTCAAGTTGCTGGAGGAGATTGTTAGATTTTCCCACCTTAGATGATGGCCTTTTGTCGCTGCCTATTGTCTTGTGGATAGGCCTTTTTGTCTCTTCCTTTTCTGATATTTGTTTTGCCTTGGTCGTTGTCTCCTTGGGGTCCTCCTGATTTGAGTATCTGTCGATTACTTGCCAGTCCGTCAAACTGATATTCGCCCAAGATTCCTTGTCCCAATTGGTTTTGATTATTTCAATCAGGTCACTTAGAGACCCCGATGAGTCCAGGACCACTACTGAACCTTTGTCCTTATGGTTACAGATCCGTTCTTTAGGAGTGCCATGTGATTTTTGATAGAATTTTATTTCTCGTCTTGGCTTTTTTGCTGGTGGTTGCCTTTCATCCTGAGATGGAATGTGGATATTTCTTTAAAAAAGCCAGAGAACCATTTGCTTTACATTTGGTAGGTTGTTTTTTTGTTTTCTTTTGAGAAGGAGTCAAGTGAGCTGGCGATGAGATAGATTTGGTCAGCCCTTTTGCGGGATGTATCAATTGGTTTGGGTCTTGTAACAGTGCATAACTTGGTTTAGACCCCTTTGCGTCCAGTTTCGCAGTAGATGCTTGCTTTCCTTTCCTCAAACCAGCCAGGCCTTTACCCAGTATCATTGGTCCTCCGCTAAGTTTAGGGGGCATCTTCATTGTTGGAGATTTGGGTAGGGGTTTCCCTTGTTGGTTTTTTGCAGGATTGATACCTAAGGAGGTCTTAGCCTCTGTAGATTTCCTGATCCACTTATGGTTTTCCAGAATAGCCTCCATGAGTAGTTGTTTATCGTTCAGTCAATTTTGACAGTTACAATAGTTATCTGATTCCTTTTCGGTACGAGCATCCAGTTTGTTCACGAAGCTCGTCAATTCACGGACCTGGTTCTTAATGTAGAGGTTGGATGCATGGACTGAATTCAGTGAATCATTGATATTCTCGTATAATTTCAGGAATGGGGCAATAGCGATGTTGAGTGCTGCCATCACTACGTTTTGGATGTGGATAAAGTCATCCATCCTTTCTTTAGTACAGATTTCGCAGATTTTTGTCAAGGAGGATTTGTCAATCACCAGAGGGGGTATATCTTTAACCCAATTCGGCAATGATTTGCTCAATAGTTCTTCTGATTTTTTTGCTACAGCGGCTGGTTGTAGTGCCTCTTGGGCATCTAAAGTCGAGGGGTAGAGGCTCACGGGTAAACCCTTGTCCAGGGCCGCATTTCTGTCCATAATGAACGATAGACTTCTCCTTTTTTCTGACATAATTCTCCCCGTGAGATTTGAGATATCATGAATCAGTTTGTTGGCCAGACAGGCATTAGATGGGAGAGGTGTTCCTAGACCCGGGTGTCCCTTCGGCGAAACAGGAGGCATGAGCAGCTTCAATGGCGATGTTGGAGTCCTGACAACAGGTGGAAAATCAGATTCATTTTGGCAGAGTGCCTCAGAAAAGTCATGATGTATCATTGGTTGATCCAGCGAGTTTTCCCAAACATCATCCTCGCCTTTAGGAGCCTTGTTATTTCCCGGGTCCTCCTTACAATGTTCCTCGCAGATACTTGCCGTATCGGAGGCACCTTGATCCAATCGACCATTCAGAATTAACTGACCAGGGCCTAAGAGTTCTCCCCCCAAAATTGGGAGTTTCGGGATTGGCATATGCACCGATCATGCTTGTTTAGAGTGGCCTTCCGGTTCTTCTGGAGGTTTTGGGTCCTGGATAATTTCGATTTGGATTTTAGAAAGTGACAATTTGTGAGGATCTAGGTCAATGATGACAGTTGGATCCGATACCTCGTTAGGTCTAGATTTTTCCAAGAGCGATCTCGACACTCTGGATTCTTCCTGGTTGTTATTTTGCTGTTCCCCCAACCTTCGGGGGGAGCCAATGACATTGTTGAAAGAGTTCACCTTTGCATCCGTTATAGTGTCAGGGAGAGGAGACTGATTCGCCTCGCCAGAAATGACTAATATGGCAAGGGCAGAGTCAGTTTCCAGATGGTATGCTTCGACCCCTCCTCTAAGTTTGGGGACAATCCAGGAGACCGTACTGGCAGTACCCCCCTTGGCCGGACTTCTTCCGTAGCCTTAGGGGTGTCCACCCAGATTGGTTCAACCAGATCTCCTAGTAGAATCAGGGGTCCAGCCATCCCTATTTTTTCTTGTGATTTGTTGGAAAATGGCAGGCGGCATTGTTTCAGTGATGAAGGAGCTTTAAGACTTGGTCTGGAAACAGGCAACTTCATAGTCAACGGGGCGGGACAAGAGTCAAGGCGCTGCTTTACCTGTTGCCTGGTCTTGATCCTGGCATCAGTTTCAATGGCCGTCAAGTTGCTCATCCCGCGCAGAGTTGTTCCGGGAGTGCAGCTCCTCTTAATGGAAAGATAAGCCGGGTGTGGAGTATCGCCGTCAGTCACCAGCGCCAGCGCCCCCCGGAACACCGACAACACCACTTGCGCACCACTTCTGCTCCACTGACGTGGTAGTGGGCACTTTTGAGTGTTTGGTCAGGTCACCACAGGCTCCTCCTCCTTTCCCTTAAAGGAGACTCCTCACCACACAGGTCCTTGAGAAAAAAATGTCTGTGCAGAAAGCCAATTTCTTTCTTTTTGCAGCAAATGAAATGGAAAGGCAGCAGCAAGGGGTTCCAGTACCGACACTGACAACACCACTTGCACACCACTTCTTCCCTAAGCAACAATAACTCGCCCCACCACAGTGCACTGTTAAGACTAACACCCAGGACATCAAAGATGACATCACAAATGTCATTGATGACATCACTGATGACATCACATGTGGAATTAATTTTGATGAAAAAAACCTACAAGTGGTTGTGTTTATAATGATGGTAACAAGATGTTACGGGTGATCGGGAGACCTATCATGAACTACTTAATGTATTAAATAATGTACTCATCTAAACAACATTGTATAAGAGTGTTGTTGTTAATACAGGAACCTAATCATATATATACATAGGCAATGTCTGCAGCATGCACCATAGAAGTACAATATTTATAATCTTGCAAGTTTGGAAAGTACAATAATGAATGCTACCTTATGTATGTTTTGAGTAATGTTAAACATGTAATAACTAGCTAACAATTCAAGACTTACTACACTTGTGCTAGTACATATGAAGAACCACAATGCATACAAATCAGAGGCACATAAAGGAACACTAAAGTAAGGAAGAAAGAAACAGCATCATCATGAAATGTTAATAACATTAAAGTTTATCTTCATGTATACTCATTAATTGTGCGTTTGAGGCCTGCTAATTTCCCCATGTATGTGCACCATTATCTGAGAATAAACCCTAAGGAACGTACTTTAAAAACATATGATACGGTTAACATCTAGATAGATATATAGCACCTTTTCAATTTTAATATTCTGACTGTCAGTGAACAAAACCACCAGGCCTATATATGTCAGTAAACAAAAACAAGTGGCCCAGATATGTGATGTCATCAGTGATGTCATCAATGACATTTGTGATGGCATCTTTGATGTCCTGGTTGTTAGTCTTAGCAGTGCACGGTGGTGGTGCGAGTTATGGTTGATTAGCTGAAACTGCTCCCCGCTGCACAGTGTTGTGTCACAGTACATACAGACGACTGTTATGCTCAAAATGTAAAGATCAACAGCCTCCTGTATTGCCTGCAAGGCAGCTGGTGGATATTCTGACTCACAGGAGTAGCCTCTGTGATGGCAGGAGCAGTTGAGGAAGACCGGGTAGAGGAAGATAGCCTACTCCTCCCTGCGTAAGGAAAAGCCTTTCTCAGAGGAACCAGGTGGTTGGCAGTGCTTCAAGGTGGTACCAAAAGAGTGCTGCCCAGGTTGTCTGCGACTGAGTATAACTCAACACTGAGTGCATTTAACCTCTGCAGCCAAGCCTTTGGTCCCCAATGGTGTTAAAAAAACATCATACCCATTACCCTCTCTGGGTGCTGTGGGAGGAGGGATGACCATAAGTGATGTCATTGATGCAGGATTGAAGATTTGTCAAAGTGATCTCCAAAGCAGATGTCTCTCCTGGTGCGCTCTTCTGGATAGACAGATTGATAATGACTGAAAGTAATGGGTGGGTCCGTTGAGAAGAACCGTCTGTGGACCGCTTGACTGTCCATGGACTATCGAGTCAAAAATAGGCCTTGGAAAATTGTAAGAAGTTGACAGGTCAACTAAGAATGGGTTTAGGAAGCCGGATATGCAGTTCCAAACGGTCAACAGAGCGTGGAAACTGTCCACAAACACATCATTACGCGACACAGACACAGTCATATGGTGACAAATCCGGGGACGTCCACAAAGCTGATGTGTGCACAGGGAATTCCGCTGACGGGTGTATTGTCCGCAGGCCAATTAAAAGTGTGTCATGCGTGTCCAGACATGCCCGGACACAGCGCGACTTCTGCAGGTGCCCAAATTCGTAAACGGACCCCAAAACAGTCATATTGTCCATGGACTGTTAATTGTTATTTTATTTTTTTAAGGAATTTATCACAAAATGATATACAAAATATTTATAGTATATGAAATACATATATTTATGAAAGGGATTGGGTACTGGAATGGGAAATATAAATGGGAGGACTTGGAAATTCTGTCATCATCAGGGGAAAGAGGCAGATATATTTCATCAAACCAATTTGATTTATGTTTTGTGAATTTGATTTGTGTGATTGCTGGGGGTAAAGGGACAGGTACAAGTAGACCAGTTATAATCAACATTTCTAATAACATAATTTTTAACATGATTTATAAGTTATTTAAAGTCATTGCTAAGTTTCTCCAATTTTGAAGACAAGGTCATGATTTCATTCTGTACAGTTGGGGATTCGGATTGTCTTTCTTATTGTTGGGATTCTCCATAATTAATCTGTGTTGTAGTTTCTTCTTGTAAGCTATGCACCATAAGAAAAGAAGAAATGAATAGTTCAATGAGCTCTGTGTAAATTGCATTATTTGTTTATATTGAAAGATCTATTGTTTACCATTAGAGATGTCATAATCACTCATTTCTTCTTTGGGAAGGTTTTCTTTTAGCCACTCAATTAGGTTTGCCATTTCGGTCAAAATAAAAACAAATGGCGATATTTCCTTATGAGAAATGTTTATATAATGAATGATAATAATAGAGAAATAAATACAGTGTACTTACTATTTGATAAGAGGTTGTTTTGCAATGGCCTTCTGGTGTATCTCAGTCTGTGTGAAGAGTTGTACTGAACTGATTATATGAGATATACAGTTATGGTTTGTGCTTGGTACATTCCGTAATATTGTGTGTTAAATGAAAAAAATGTTTTTACATTTTGAAATGTTGAATTGTACACAAAGATATATTTGGGTATTGTAAATATAAATAATGTTGTTTTGTTGATTGAAGGGTACGAAATGTTCTGTTGTTCTGTGTGTTTCTGGGTTTGGTTGATGTTATCTGTTGTCCATGGACTTTTGTACTCTACGGAATATACAACTGCTACATTGGGAGTGAGTGTGACATAAGGAACTTGTAGCTAATTAGGGTGGTCTGGTAAAAACCTATGAAATTCAGTGAAAAAACATTTTTGAAGGGTATTTTTAGTTAAGTTGCAGTAATAAAGACATAGGAAATTCCCTGAAATTCTTTGTTAACAGGACGTTATGTTTACAAGTAAAATCGAAAAACCCCATACATTCGCAAGTTATGGTAAGCTAAGCAACCATAACTCGTGTCACCACCATGCACTGCTAAGATTAACACCCAGGACATCAAAGTTGACATCACCTATGTTTTCTTTGTCTTGTTAATAACTTTCATATTTTTTAACATGTTTACAAAACTTTGCATTCTGGTCTTTGGGCGCAAGTTCCTAATCACTTTAGAGATTTTGGTCAAATCTGTTAGCCAAATCTCAAAATGTATAAAAAATTGAATTTTAACAGGTTCCTATGGGAGTCCGACTCACCTTAACTGGTGGCTATCGCCACCCTATAATATATACATATATATATTTGTATAGAACCTTGATTGGAAATTGCTTAATGTTGGAATGTTTACCATTGCTGTTTGAGTTACTACTGTGTAATTTCCACACCTCTCTTAAGAGTATGGCGTGCACTCGAACCACATTATCACAAAATGTGAAGGAGGTATCTCTTACATGTTCCTGTTTCACCTTTACAATTGGGATCACTGTTGTTTTATAGAAGAGTGTCTGCTGAGTAAGTGCCACTACTCAGCCTTGTACTTGTGCACATCAAAAGTCATTTTGTCATAGAACTATTAATTGAAGAGTTGAGTCTGTTCTGTAAGTATGTTTTCTTTTGAAATATGTTGATCATAGTATGACAGCTTCTGTCATGGAATTTCCAGGAGAGATTATTGGGCATGCCTCAATTTGTATTCTAGTTTTCCAGAGGTTCTTCTCTTTCTGCTGTGCTCATTATCACACCATTTGTTTGCTGTTTTTTTGAGGGATTTGGGATTGTTTTCAGGGATGACTGGTGCTGGAATGTCTTGTGTGAGAAACCTGAAGGCGTCTCACCCACTAGTCCCCGGATATCTGTCATCCAGGTGGGCAGGACACGGCTTTACTTTCGGATCCAGTTCTTGGGGATGCACCAGTGCAGGATCATCACCTGCATGAGGGGACTTCGGGAGTGCAAGTGGGACACCGGAGAGCGAAATGCGGTATCCCCTTCTTTGTAACACTCTTTCCCCCATCCTACCAGTTAGGATACCTAGGACTCCACCCCCCACCCCTTTCCTGACACAAACACTTTCTCACGGACAGTTCACCATGAGCGACAATGGACTAACGCCAGACCCGTATAGCTGACATGTCCCAACACTATGGTCAGGCAATCATTACACACACCTGACTTCCATCACACTTCCCCACATGAATAAAAGGTGGAGTACGGAAGCACACTCTGAGAAAGTAAAACACACAAGGAAACAGCAGTTCTAAGATGGCAGTTTAATACAAGGAGAAAGATGGCGAGACCAGAGAGGGTTGCAAGGAGGGAAGTACCTTTGACCTGTAAAGATCGATACTTTCATGAGCCTTGGAAAGTAAGAAACTGAAGACCAGGAACCAAGGCTGATCAAACCTGCACAGTGTTTCGGAGGTACCTGAGGCTCTCCTGTGTCGATAACTAAGGTGGGGAGGAGCAATTGAAAGAAATTTGCAAGCAGCAACATTGTATAATAGAACAATGTGTGAAGCATTTGGGATGAGCAACGTAAATACAATTGGAAGCCAAAGGAAATAGTTTAACTTTATAATTGAACTTTGGTAGTCCAAGAAAAGGTACCATACACAGAGCGTTCCGGTGCCATGTGGGTGCTCATTGAAAAGTCTCTGTTAGGTATCCAACTGATGCCGAGTGTGAGAGAAAGAAATATTGAGATCAAAGTGGTCAGGCAACGGGTCAAGATTAACCCTGTGCACATTCGAAAGACTTCGATAGTTTAATGTACATCACAATTGCTCCGAGCCCGGCTGAGGGAGAGTAATTGAACAAAAGAAAGGGATATGAGCCCGGCAGAGGGGGGTCCATTGTTGAACTTTTGTTTTGGAAAATGATCTGAACCCGACTGACGCTGATCCAGGGTTAACCCCGAAATTGAATATTAGAAAAGAATGTTTGTGTGTTGTTTTTGGTACAGCAGGCTCAGTGCGCCAAGACACTTGCAAGAAGTAACAAGACTAAGGGGTTCATTACGAGGTAGGAGGTAACCATGCCGATATTAGCGGCATGGCTACCCCCTTACCGGGTACCAGGTCCGGGTTCCTTAAATGAGGAATTACTGGGCCATTCCGACCTTGGAGGGCCCAGTAATTCCTCATTCAAGGAACCCATCCGCATTCCCATTTGAGCCCCCATAGGGCTCAATGGGAATGGGCAGGGTGCTAACAACAGGCCCGTTAATAACGGGCCTGTTTTTAGCACCCTGGTCTGCTCGCGGGACCCGCTAAGGACGCCTGGTGTAACCAGGCGTCCTTAGCGGGTCCCGCGAGCAGATCTCGTATTGAGGCGGTAAGGGGTTGACGGCTCTGGCACCTTTACCGGCGCCATTAACCCCTTACCAACTACCTCGTAATGACCCCCTTGGACACAGAAGGTCTTGAACTGGGAAAATGGAACTGTGTCCTCGTGCCACAGAAGCCAGAGAGTGTGCTTTACTCGAGTGACCCACCTTGCCCAATGCTGAAAATGTGGGGAAGGGAGGTCATTTTGTGAACACTTCTTTCTTTTTCATGAACATTACCCCACATTATTTGTAAATTAGTGGCAAGGTTTGGCAATCTGTAGATTTAGGTTTAGATAGGTGTTTATCACACCCATGTGCAAGTTCAATAAACATCCTTGTACTGTGTTCACTTGTGTCTGTCTTTCCGTCTCTTTTCCTTTGCAGATGGGTAGCATGTGCAAGTGGGTCTCGGTCATCTGGCCTAAGCCCCGCCCACCTGGTGCCTTCCTGGTTGCCGCTCTTTTTCACCACTTAGCAAGCCATGTCCACCTGGTGCCTTCCTGCTTGCCGCTCTTTTTCACCACTTAGCAAGCCATGCCCACCTGGTGCCTTCCTGCTTGCCGCTCTTTTCTCTACTTAAGGAGCCCTCCAGCCTCTTTTACTTTGCAGATGGGTAGCATGTGCAAATGGGTCTATGTCACTGGGTCTAAGCCCCGCCCACCTGGTGCCTTCCTGGTTGCCGATCTTTTTCACCACTTAGCAAGCCCCGCCCACTTGGTGCCTTCCAGCTTGCTGCTCTTTTCCCTACTTAAGGAGCCATGCAGCCTCTTTTCCTTTGCAGATTTTAGCATGTGCAAATGGGTCTAGGTCACCTGGCCTAAGTCCCGCCCAGCTGGTGAGTTCCTGGTTGCCGCTCTTTTTCACCACTTAGCAAGCACCGCCCACCTGGTGCCTTCCTGCCTGCCACTCTTTTCCCTACTTAAAGAGCCCTCCAACCTCTTTTATTTGCAGATGGGTAGCATGTGCAAATGGGTCTAGGTCACCTGACCTAAACACCACCCACTTTCTTAGCCCAGCCTCATCCTTCCTGCTCTTAACACTTAGATCAAGGGTGTCTGAAGCGAAGGGCAGATGAAGAAAAGGGCAATTCCTGTTTGGACCTGTTTGTACCAGGAGGACCCAGGGCCTGACCCCCTGCTCAGACAGCAGGTAAGCATGCACCAACATGTGTTTACTCCCTCTGTCCCCACAGACCATCCCCACCCCTTTTGGTCCCCCCGTGATGTTCCCTTGTGCCCCCCCTTCTCGCACACAGGTGTTGCCTGTTTTGCTTGATTCTTCTACCTTGCTCCCCCCCGCCTCCCTCCAGCCTACTTCTGCAGGAGTATGTCCTGATAAATTCTGGTTTCACCATCTTGTGGCCAATGCTGGATTTGACTTTTATGGACTTCATTGATTCACAGTGTGTCACCCTTTCTCAACTCTCATGCTGGACTTCCTTTGCATCTTGTCCTCATGCTGGCCCTGATTCATGCTGTTCCCATCTTTATCTTGTATCCTGGCTCGCTACATTATGTGTTACTACTGAATTGTATTCGCTCTCCCCTCTTGCTTCTCCACTCTTTTTGATTGCTTACGCTCTGTTCTCTCCTCCTCTCCCTTTCTCCCTTTTCCTATCTTCTCCCCTCCTCCTCTTACTTTCTTCTATGCACTTACTCTATCAGAATTGTCCCCGGACCTAGTATGATAGCAACCTTGTCTGTCTCCACTCCCCTCCCCTTACTGCCCCCCCCTCCGGCACTATCTGTGATATCGTCAAGCCTATTACGATAGTCGCTTGTTTTGTTCCTCCCCTCCCTTTCTGCACCCCTCTCCCTCACCTTTTGTTTTTCTACGGCTCTACCAGAAATGTCGTCAGGCCTAATATGGTAATCACCTGTCTGTTTCCATTTCCTTCCCACTCTCCCCCTCCCTTCCTTATCTATGTCCTTGCTCTTGCACTATCTGAAATGTCGTCAGGCCGAGTACGATAGTTAATTTCCCCATCCTTACTGTTCATGGCCTGTAAGAATGTCATTGTATTTTCCCTTGTTCCCTCCCTTGCATTGAAGTGCTTTGAAACACATTGGGCCTCATTACGAGGTTGGAGGTAAGGGATAAACGATGCCAGTAAAGGATTACCGGCATCGCTTACCGCTCCGGGCTATTCCGACCCGCCAACCCGCTATTAGAGGCACCGTAAATAACGGTGCCTCTAATAGCGGCATGGGCGCGGGCACGCGACCCTTCATGCGGGCAATACCGGCATGGCGTAAACAGGAGGACATCACAAGTCAGGCGGACATGCAAATAACGGCATCAAGAAGGCGCTAAAAGTGGATACAGGCATGGCGGCAATACCGGCATCGCGAACCACCCGTAAACTGCCATGTGCAGTGTTTTCAACTGCCACAGGTGCACACAATCAGCACAGGTGGAGGCAATGTAGACTGGGCCAGCAAAAAAGGAGCACACCACACCCCTTCTCACACCCCTTCCCACACCAAAATGATTCCAATACTAGTAGCAATACTGAGGCTGGAAGACATGCTTGCATTGCTACAACAACAACAACAAGCAGCACAGAGGAGACGCAGGAGGAGAAGGAGGGTGAGACAGCCACAGCAGTCCCCACCAGTGCAGGCAGTTTTAACACGCAGGCAGCCCCCAATCCCTCACATCAGAGCCAGTCCATTCAACCTAACACCTGAGCAGATCCAAACCCTGTACCGTCTGGACCGGGACACCATCACCACCATTGTGGACATGATACACAACGACATCGACAGCCTCATAGACATCCGTACTGGCATCACCCTCTACTGAAGGTGGTGTCTGTGCTGTGCTGGGGATGCAAAACATGGAAGGTTTTTACCTTTCTGAGCTCTCCCATTGGTGTTGGTGACAAGGTCCAAGGGACAGCAGGGTGTCCGGTCTGAAGTCTAGTAAAGACAGATTGGCGGCCGCTGGCCTGGCCAGAGAGGATACCCTGAGAGATCAAGGGCTCAATTGGCAGCATGTGCGACCGGTAGTAATTGTTGTGGCCATGGACTGGAGTTGGCAGCATGGACAGATGGTGGCGAGTGAGACTAACACTTGGATCCTATTACAGGAGGTAGTGACTCAAGCCCCGGGCAGTGTGGAGTTAAAAATTTGGAGACGCAAACAAAACGTGATTTGCAACACGTGACGAACACAGAAGTGCTCATGCGATATAACACACGGGCGGAATACACACCAGACCGAAATAAGCTGGGACTACTACGGCGAACAGTGGAGAGAAGCGGAGGACAAAAATCACAAAGTCGTTAAGTTTGTTTGTCATTGAACAAAGATTGCAGCACATTATGATTGAAAGCCGCGACTTACACGTGAACTGATTGTGGTTCCCGAGTTCTTTTGACTGTAGGAATTAATTCTGTCACTTGAATGGCGGCAGTACAGATACCTTTTGTTACATATGAGTGAGCCTAAAAAGCGGAGGTAAAATTTGGTCTAAACAATATGTTGTAGACTATGGAATACAGCACAGTATAGAGTGTGTATTATGGTTTTAATTAACATATACATAGAGAGATGTTGGTGTGTGATTAGTGTTGTAGCCAGGCATATAGCGCAGAGATGACATAGAGACATAGAGACATAACAATGTTTTTGTTTTCTTTTTAAAAAAATGTGAACTACCTTGATACAGAAAAGGTGACAAACAGACTGGTTCCAATATGGGATGTTGACTACTTCCATTTCCGATTAGATACCATCTCAGTTGCCTTTTCCTTTTGTGTTTTTCAGAAATTGAGTTGGCGGACATAGGTGTTGTCACTCTCCCCTTGAACCGTTGTCAAGAGACTGTATAGAATTGATATACAGTAAGCCTTAGCTTGGCAAATATAGGTGCTGGTTAAGTAGAACAACAGTAGAACAACAGTAGGATATATATCACTGACTGTTGTTTCTTGTTTTCTTCCCTTGTTGTTTGTCTCCCCAGGTCGAGAGTTGTGCGTAGTAAATTCAGATTTTACTGAAATAACAGCATATTGAGTTGTGTTATGAATAGTGTCCAATCGCCCTTGCAATAAAAGTGATGGATGAAGGATACATATGGTCCCCCTGATGAAGTTCAGAAGAATTGTGTATAACAATATTGTGTTGAACGAAACATGTTGGGTTATTAAGATAGAGTATTGTGAGTTATTAACAATACGGTAAATTAACATATTGGGCCTCATTACGACCCTGGCGGAAGACCATGGTGCTATTAGCACCATGGTCCATGCCGGTAAGTTACCGACTCCGCCATGGAGAAAGGGGGAATTACCACCCCATTAGAAGGTTGGCGGGGCGGTAATTCCCCCTTCCTCCATGGCCCTTCCCCATTCCCATTTTTGCCCCATAGAGCTCAATGAGAATGGGGAAGGCGCTAAGTATGGTGCCGCAAATTGCGGCACCGTAATTAGCACCAAGGTCCCTTTGCGGGTCCCTACTTTAACGGCTGGCCTACACCAGCCGTTAAGGTCAGGTCCCGCAAAGGGACCTCGTAATTAGGCGCTAATGGGTTAACGGCGCCGCAGCCATTTATGGTGCCGTTAACCCATTAGCGCCTGTGTCGTAATGAGGCCCATTGAGTTGTAATAAAACCCAGAGTAGCAAGAAATGGGGATGAAGTTTACTCTGATCATGGTATGATTCATATGAGTTATCCTAAATATAAATGAACCCATGAACTACTGACCATAGTGTTTCTTTATGTACAACTAGTGTGGTGTCCATAAAGGTGCTGTACATCATTTAGGTTTGTATAGGCAGGGTGCTATAGGGTTTAGCACATCAGTTTTTTTTTTAATAAAACTATAACAATTTTCTATTTTTTCTACGATTGGTGAAGTATTTACATTTTAGGAACATTTTGTAAAAGGTTTTAGAAATATTTGAAATTTTACATATTTTTTATTCAAATGTATGAAATTGGGGATGAGTAATTGTGATTAATATGAAATAAAATTGTGAATATATATTTGTGTTATGGGTAATGTGGTTTGACTTAGTACGTATGTGTTCAATGTACTAAGTTGTTAAGGCCTGGGGGACTACAGAAGGGGGTAACAAGTGGACGTTTTTGATCTTTTGTTTAAGGGTTGTACATAATTTGTTCTAAGGAGTTTGGTCAAAAAGTCATTAAATAGCTCCACGTCTCCGTTTGGTTTTTGTATTGTCTGTGCTCCACTTCCTGGCCACAGGCACCTACCAGGACACGGTAGGGCAGATGCATGGCATATCACAACCATTATTCTCACGCATGCTGAACCAAGTGCTCGATGCCCTCCTGAAGCACACAAGCGACCACATATCCATACCACGGACTGCCCAGGAAATCTCCAACACCAAAACTGGCTTCCATGCACTGGCAGGCATCCCAAATTGCATCGGTGCCCTCAACTGCACCCATGTTGGATTGGTTTTCCCACATGCCATGGAGGTAGTGTACCGCAACCATAAGCTATACCACTCCATCAACGTGCAAATGGTATGTGACTCAAACAAGATCATCACACATTGTTGTGCCCGATTTCCCGGATCAACCCATGATTCAATGGTCCTGCGGAACTCCACAATACCACGCTACATGAAGCGACATGCCAGACAACGTTCCTGGCTACTTGGTGAGTTGCATGGCAAGCACATGGCAGTGTGATGGGGAGATGCATACTTCACCTGGGTGAGATTGGGGGGGAGAGATGCATAGTTCACCTGGGTGAGATTGGGTGGGGGAGAGATGCATACTTCACCTGGGTGAGATTGGGGGGGAGAGATGCATACTTCACCTGCGTTAGATTGGGGGGGACAGATGCATACTTCACTTGGGTGAGATTGGGGGGGAGATGCATACTGCACCTGGGTGAGATTGGGGTGGGATGCATACTTCACCTGGGTGGTATTGGTTGAGAGACTGAACAATGCCCATACTGGAATACACTGTGCCCCAAAGCAGCCCAGACTGAACCTGACACCTGAAACCAATATGCAAGACGTAAGCTGCACAACAATGACAACAAGCCAGTATTTCAACCATACCAAATCCATCCACATGTACACTGCACATCATCAGACCATACCCTCTGCAACACAATGCAGCAACAAGCTGTCAGTATGCCCAATGCAAATGACCGCTGAACAGCATCACACCGGACATGCATCCATGAGTGCGTACAAAGAAATCACATGAAGCCAATATACAGAATGTCACTGGCACACCACCACAGAAGTGCAGCATGCCAGCATGAGGACATCAAGCGTGCAATGGCAGATCATTAACAGTCTGGTTCCACCTATGACAGGATCAAAGCATACGATTAACTACACATCACCTAGATCATGGCAATAACTGCCGTAGGCAACCACAGTGCATGAACACTAACAAGGAATCGGACACCCCTGCATCAACTAGACGATGCTACGCACACCTGTGGATCATGTGGCATCACACATTGCAGTTACTTTGAATAACTCCATGCATGCAGGGATATGTGGATGTGAGCAACAAATCAATGCAGGCTTGTGTGTGATAGGTACAGGTTCCATTTGACGACATCACTTACACATAACCATTGTTGCACCCATGCAGGTGATGCTGGCTATCCCTTGACGTGGTGGCTCCTTAACCCTGTCCGGAACCTGCAGAACAGGCCCGAAGAGGACTACAATCGTGCACATACCCGTACCCGTGTGGTTATCGAGCAGATCTTTGGCCTTTTGAAGGCACAGTTTTGCTGCCTCAGCAGGTTAGGTGGGGCACGCCGGTACGGGCATGAGAAGGTGGCCAAGATCATCATGGCATGTGTCATGCTGCACAACATGTGCATCAGACGGAACGTGCCTCTGCCCCCTGACATTGAACTGCAACCGCCTGGTGAGGCTGAGGACGAGGAAGAAGATGGGGTTGCAGGTCAGGCAGGTGGCGATACACAGGAGGGACGTGCTGTGCGCCAGAATTTGATAGAACAGTATTTCTAATGCACATGGATGCGGAGGGTGAAATGGATGTGGGACTCTGGGCACTAGGTATTGGGGGACATGGACACTGTGCACTGTTCACCAATAAAGCACACATACACAATAACCAATGTCCAGTCATGTGATTGTTCTTGACACAACGGGTGTATTAGCCATATTGTGAATAGAAAGTGCATAAACCCTCCACCCCAAACACCCTCTCCCGCCCCTCCCCCCACAACTCCCCCAAACACCCTCTCTACCCTCCCCCTCCCCCCACAACTCCCCCAAACACGCTATTCCCTCTCCCCCTTCCCCCTCCCCCCACAACTCCCCCATATATGGTGTGCACTTCAGTGCAGCATTAGTCTGCACGAGTCACCAATAACAGGCTGCCCCTACTTCCTATGTCCTCTACCAGCATTGGGTGGTTGCATGTCTGGCCGGCACAAGGTCCGCGCGGACCTGCGCAGGGGCCTGGTCTGCCTGGAGCTAGCAGAGGAGTAGGTGCCTGGTTGCTCAAGTCCCTGTGCGGGACGCTGGCTCTCTATGGCATCCGCGATGCAGCTGAGGACCTGCCTCACAGCTGCCAACTCATCACAAATGCGTGTTGTACTGGCTTCTATTGCAAGTTTTATGCCCATCGCGTATTCACTGCACTGCTCCCTTGCCAGGGCACCCTCACTCATGTGCTGGCCAACCAGCACAGTGAGCTCCTCCTGGCGCTGTTGGATGAGGCTGATTCCCTGGTCTCTGTCACTGACTCCGGTTGATGTTGAAGCAGCTTGCGGCATGGGTCCACCATCAGGTGAGCTCCCCCTGGGGCTCCATCTCCCTGGCAATGACTCACCATCAGACAGCTCATGGCTGCTGGCATTGGTTGTGGGGCATGGAGTGAGGTGGGGTGACAGCTGCGGGTTGGGTGTGCCCTGTCCTACGGGTGTTTGGCATTCTCCCTCTTCATCCGACGGGTGCCGTGGCAGCTGCTTCTCCAACAGAACTGTTGGCAGCAGACAGTGAGCCTTCTGCCACTGGCTCCTGTGTGGTGGGAGTGGCTGGTGTGGGTGCTATCGCATTGTCAGTACCCCTTGGTGATGTATCATCCTGAGTGGCTTTGGGCTTCTGCGGCAGTCCTGGTTTGCCAGTGCCCCTTGATGTGCTAGGCCTGTTGCCTCCTTCCATGCCCCTGGCCTTCTTCATTGGTGTTGTGGCCTGCGGCGCGGAGTCCTGGTCCTCACTGTCAGATTGTGAGCCTGTGGAGGACCAAGAGAGGCACAGCATCGGTGATGGTTCTACGTGCATCATGCATATGTTGGTATTGTTGCAGTTCTATACATTTGGTCTTTGAGTTGTGACATACAGGTTGCTTGCCATATAGGTGGGACATGCAGGCATACGCCTGGGTGACACATGTATGAGGTGCTGCATGCATGGGGATGTGATGGTGCTGTGGACAGCCTATGGGCAGGGTTGTGTACATGTGTGTGTGATGCCCCATGCATTGGCCCATTTCAGTGTCACATATGGGGGGCATCGTCATGCTTTGCATTACAGTGGTTTCCATCAGCCGATGATGGCACACCACGCTCGATTTCCCCCACTCCCTCAATTGTCTCTATGCCAATTGTGCTGGCAAATGTCTCCTCTCAGTGTGTCATCTTGATTCGGGATGCCCTGGCTCTGATTGGCTGCAAGTATGCTCCGGACACGGAGGTGCAGTTCATCCCAGCACTTGTGCATGTCTTTACAGTGCAGGGGGTGGTAACCACTACACTGACTTTGTGTGCCACCTCCTCCCAGATCTCCTTCTTTCTTATCTGGGTGGCACGCTGCATGACTTGCACAAACACGACCTCTGCATTTGTAGCAAGTGTGTTGGCGAGCATATTTAGCTCCTCCACTGAGAAACGGAACTTATGCTGGCGCGCAGCACCTTTCTTCAGGGCCCTGTGCATTCTGATGTGGTATTAGGTGAAGTTGGGGCTGCTGTTGTGCTGATGCAAGTCCTGGGTGCTGAGGTTGGCAATGGATTGTGTTTTTAAAGGTTGATTGATTGATATTTTATTTCTATCGCGCTCGTACACAAGTGTTTCAGAGCGCGACAAGGCAAGGGAGGGGTACATGGGAGAACAAACAGCGATCTTACTAGGCCCAGTGACATTGAGAACGTGCAAGGGCATGGGAGAGGGGGGAGGGGAAAAGTGCATGGAAGGGGGGAGAAGTGGAAAGTGCGAAGCAGAGGAGAAACAGATCAATAACAAATAAATAATAAAGGCAACAAACGGTGGTAATCTAGTCAGCAATTTGCAAGTGCTAGGTTTAAGGCAGCAGACAGGGTAGGTCTGCTAAGTGCAGGAAGAAAAAGGCTGCCGTGCTCTTTCCCGTTCCTGTGCGATGACGCTACTTAAGGTTCCACTTATTTACGGTCACCACTATTAGCGGTCACCGTTAATGCCGGCTTCATCAATGGTGGCAGTGCTATCAGCGCTTTCCTTGATGCTGCTAAGGGCCATTTATTTGGGACTTTAGCGGCATGGCGGTAAAGTCCTTACCGGCATGGCGCAAAGCTCAGTAATTGCTCCATGGCGGTTAGGACAGTAACTTACCTCCAACCTCGGTGAGGTCCATTGTGCATAGGCGCTATATAAATAAACTATCATATCGCATCATATCATATCACATCATATCATATCATTACTGTTGATGCCATCCCTTCCTTACTCTTGTGATGTAGTTTGCTGTTTGTTCAGAGATTCTAGCAGCACAATTATGTCATACCTATTAATTGTGATGGCAGATTGATTAATGGTTTGTTGAAAATTATACCCATTGTGGTTCCTAACGTACCTGTCACCTCAGTGGGGATAGGAGTTTTGGGTTTAGCTACTTGTGCCAGCTGCTCAGGATCAGTTTGTGGTCAAATCATAGGACCTTAATGTGGGACACAACGCCTAGAAGTATATTGATTGACATAATGAGGTCAAGAACAATCTGAATTTCTTTGCCTGTTTGTCAGTAGACAGATGTTAAAATCCCATAAAATCAAAAACTATTCTGAGTCTGTCTGGGCATTTTCTCGTGAGGCCTGACCATAACTGAGTGAAAGTATCAAAAGGGTAAGCTTATCGGTGTAATAATTTTAATTAATTATAAATACAGTGCTGCGTTTGTAAAGGCCGGAGGGGGGGTCTGCACTTCCGCTCTCTATATGGTAGAGGGGAGGCACAGGGACCCCTGCCAAGAGTCTCTATTACGGTAGCAATGGACGAGCAATCAAGGCCTAGCTTCTCGCGAGGTGATGCGAGCTGGTTCTTAAGTACAGTGTAGTCCCCAAGCCCCCACGAAGGAATGTCCACACACTGTATCGGTTAAAACACAGTCTGTATATAATTAATATTCAAAGTCATATACACGATCACAATAACTAACTTTGTACTCCTAAAATCTACAATGGTAAACATGTACAGTTCTAAAGTGATACCACTAACGTTACTCGATCTTATTAAAGTGCATATGGTCAGAATGACACACAGATCAAAATAAAGAGGAAACCAGCAGTAGAGAGAGGCAGGAAAGCAGGATGGTTGAGCAATAGGCAGAATACTGGTAACTACCATTAAACACAGCTCTGTGTGCAGATCCCCCCACCTGGCCAACCTGTAGAAGAAAGATACAAGCCCAGTCATATATTGTTCACCCTTAGACTTCCCAATAGTTCTGCAACCCCAAAGTACCTTGGTGTTGTAGCGTTCCGCATCGGGGAAATCGACAACCCTTCTTGAGTGTCCTCCCTTTCAGGCAGTAGTCACGGGTCGTCGAATGTCCGATGGAGAACAGGACGAGCTACGACGTTAGGGTGGCCGCGTCATTCCTAGCGGTGTTCGTTGACGGAAAAGCATAAACGTCTTGCAAGGAAGAGGCGTGCGTGCCACCTCAGTGTCGATAGTTCAGGACCACAAAGAGTTGAAGAACTGTGGCCCAGCAAGGACATCGAGTGGTTGACGTCTCCATGGTCTTTGGGTGGCGGGAAACCCACCGGTGGATGCTCACCGGTGCGTCGACGGTCAGGGCTTCTCCAGCAGGAGACAGCAGCGACGACGCGGACGAGAGCATCCTTGGATCAATTAAGGTTCTTAGGCAACGGGAGCACGGCGGCTCCAGCCGGCGACGGCAGTCGACGACAGTGACGGACAACAGTCCGGGCGCTTCTCCTTGGAGTTCTGCAGCAGTCCCCGTATCGGGTTGGCAGCCTGTCGAAGGTCTGTCTACCAGGGAGCTTAGGCAAAGATCAGCTGTGCACGATGGTCCCTCGAAGCTCAGGAAGAGGGTGCCTTACCAGGTCCTCTCTGGGTCAGTTCTTGAAGCACAGCAGCTTTCAGATTACGAAGGAGAGCAACAGCAATTCTTCTCGTCCAGCAGGCCTCAAGGTTAAGCTTCACTCCAGTTACTCGTCGTAGTGGACTTCAGCTTCTGAACACGATTCCTAGCAGTGAGAGGTCCCCAGATATACTGTTGATCTCCCATTCATTCTGCGGGGTTGCACTCAAGCATCCAATCACGACTACAGGCATTCATGTAGGCAGTCAACCAATCAGGTACATGAGGTATTCAGGCCATTCACTTCTCTTCAGACACTCACAACAAGTTATGTGTATTGGGACAAGTACCGATCCATTCAACACTCCAAGCTGCATTCATAACGGTTTCGGGCAGGGCTGTCTCAACCATTGTGTCAAACACCAGATACTAGACAGTCACAACATAGAATGTATATTCGTCACACGCTCCATTCACCCAGGTCCCACCCACAGGCGTACCCACAACATACGGTCGTTGAGAAGGCTCCAGCCAGTCTGGTCAGCACTTCCCCACACTACCATATACGTAACTTCCACCCAACAGCCAGTCAGGGGGAAGGGACAGAGGCAGGGCTTCCCGGGACTTCGGGAAGATCAGGGTAACAGGTGATGGAAGGCAAGAGGCCACAGGGGCCATTTTGTCTCCATTAGGAATCTACCGATTCCAATGACAGGGCCGGGGCATCACAAAATGGAGGACGCTCAGGGCACCAGTCATTTCAGCACAGAGCTGTCACTAGCCCATACTCTGCTCTGTGGGTCACACACAGGTGCCCAAAAACATACCCTAGGGGCACAGGGTTGTACCCCTACCCATAGGTGCCATAAGGGTATCCCAGGGGTTTGTTCACCAAACCAAAAGAGAGAGAGCTGCACCGCCAGGAGTCCCACATGAACTCCTGCACGGAAAACACGACAGAACACACGATAAAAAGGCAGTAAAGGACAAGGATACGGAGGCCCTGTCCCTCCGATGCATTTCCAGCATCACAGTCGCCCCCCCCCAGACTGAGGTGGAGGGTGTCTAATCTCCCACGGGATAGGTACCCTCATCCAGACGGTCAACATACCTTCTGGAAAGGCCATCTGCATTATCGTGACTCTTCCCTTGTCTGTGCTCAATGGTAAATTCGAGTCCTTGCAGACTAATGGACCACCTGAGCAGTTTCGGGTTTTCACCCTTCATCTGCATAAGCCACTTCAGGGGCTTATGATCAGTTTGGACCTTGAAGGTAGACCCGGTAAGGTAGGGTCTAAAACGCCTAAGGCTCCAAACAATACTAAAACATTCCTTTTCAACAGTAGCCCACCTAAGTTCCCTACTCTTAAGTTGTCTACTGATGAATATGATTGGATGTTCTCTTCCTTTGTCATCTAACTGGGACAAGACAGCTCCAATTCCGGTGTCACAGGTGTCAGTTTGAACGATAAAGGACTTGCTGTAATCCGGCGCACACAGCATGGGGGCCCGACACAGACTTCCTTTCAAGCCATCAAAGGCCCTCTGACAGTCTTCAGTCCAATTAACCTTCCTAGGTTGCTGGGCGAAGTCAACGATGTCAGAGGTGCAGCTATGGTTCCATAGTCGCCATGAAATTGTGATAATACCCAGTGAGGCCCAGAAAGGCCCTCACATAGGTGTAGTTTAGTTTAGTTTAGTTTATTTATTTGTATAGCGCTCCTGACCCAGGGGTATATGGGCGCTTAAACATCAAGTTAGAGGCAAAGGAGAGGAACATTTGTACAATTGTGCAATAGTGAGGTTTGAGTAGTGGGAGTCTCCCAGTCCTGTACATCCTGTACTTTACTGGGGAGAGGTTGGATTTGACCCCCTCCTACCACATGACCAAGATAGGTGACTTTCTCCTGAGCTATCTGGCACTTGGTGGCCTTGATAGTGAGGTTAGCCCTTTTGAACACCTGCAACACTTTATCCAGATGAGTCAAATGCTCTTCCCAGGTGGAACTGTAGACGGCAATGTCGTCTAAGTGAGCCACACAAAAGGCTTCCAGCCCACTGAGCGCATGGTTGACTAATCTCTGGAAAGTGGCAGGGGCGTTCTTCAGCCCGAAAGTCATGACCCTAAACTGGTAGAGTCCCTCTGGTGTTGAGAACGCCGTCTTTTCCTTGGCATGGTCCGTCAGAGCTATTTGCCAACAGCCTGAGGTAAGGTCGAAGGTGCTCACAAATTTGGCAGCACCTATGGTGTCCACAAGCTCTTCAGCCCGGGGCAAAGGGTGCGTGTCAGTTTTGGTGACGGCATTGACTCCTCTGTAGTCCACACAGAACCTCCATTCCTTGGTGCCTGCCTGGGAACTTGTCTTGGGGACAAGGACCATAGGACTGGACCAGGGACTGGTTGAGGGTTCAATAATACCCAGATCCAACATCTTGGCGTCCTCAGCCTGGAGGTGGTTCTTGGCGGTATCTGACATACGGTAGCACCTGCTTTTGACAGGCACACTGTCACCAGTGTCAATCTCGTGCCTACACCACGGTGTAAGGCCTGGTGTCAGTAAAAACAGAGAGGCGTACTATCGGAGCAAAGCCCGGCAGGCCTTCTGCTGCTCTGTCGTCAGATCGGGAGATACACTCCCTCCACGGAGCCATCCTGAGGGTTGCTATGCAGCAAATCAGGAAGGGGCTCACTCTCATCCTCTTCTTGCCCTGAAGCTAGCAAGAGACATGAGACTTCGGCTCACCTGTGGAAAGGCTTGAGCTTGTTGGCATGGAAAATCTGAGGGGCTACCCCAGAGGCTCCCATGTCAACCAGATAATTGACCTCGCCCATCTTGGAGATTATCCTGAAGAGTCCAGTCCATTTATCCGCCAAAGCCCAAGGCTTGGTAGGCTCCATCGCAAGGACCTCCTGTCCCGGAGTCCAATCCACTTGCGATGCTTTAAGGTCATGCCAGTACTTATTCAATTCCTGGCTGGCCTTAAGATCCGCTGTTGCCTGCCCCATCATCTGTGTGATCCTCCGTCAGAGGCCTAACACATAGTCCCCTACTTGCTTGGCGGGACCTGGAGGGGTGGCCTCCCAACCTTCTCAGATCAAGGCGAGGGGTCCCCTCACGGGATGTCCAAAGAGTAACTCAAAGGGGCTGAAACCAACACCCTCTTGAGGTACCTCTCTGTAAGCAAACAGCAGGCATGGCAGGAGAAGATTCCACTTCTTCCGGAAGGGCTCTTCCAAAGTGCCTAACATGCCCTTGAGAGTTTTGTTAAATCTCTCACCCAAACCGTTGGTCTGGAGTGGTAAGAGGTGGAGAACATGTAAGTTACTCAGCATTCTTTCCACATGGTTTTCATGTAACTCGACATGAAGTTGGATCCTCTATCAGAGACAACCTCCTTAGGGAATCCAACACAGGTGAAAATGCCCAGGAGAGCCCTGGCAACCACCTTGGCCGTAACGGCCCAAAGGGGTATAGCCTCAGGGGACCTGGTGGCATGATCTACCAAAACTAGGATGAACCGATGTCCACCCGACGTGGGAGGGTCAAGGGGACCAACAATGTCGATGGCAACCCTCTCAAACAGTGTGCCCACCACTGGCAACGGTTGCAGTGGGGCAATGACTCTGCCTCCAGTCTTGATAGACAGCTGGGCAGGTCCTGCAGTGGAATTCCACTTCTACTCCCATCCGTGGCCAGTAGAAATGGGCAGAGAGAACTCTGGCCCAGCAAGGGCGTCGAGTCAGGGCTGGTTTTACAACAGATTGTATGTACCCCAGGCGGGAAGCATCGTTGGCGCCCACCCCCCCGACCTGTGATCTCATGCATGTGTCGTGGGCTGAGCAGCGGGGGTGGGGACTATGAGCTAACAAAATTGTCAATGCTGGCATCGCTGAATTTCATGAACCTCAGAAAACAGCAATAAGAGGGTCAAACCCGAACAGGCCTGGTTATGTTAGTCTGCTTTTGCTCTTCATTTTTAGTACCAATGACCAGTTTGCTGCTGTGACTCAGGTCAGAGAATCGACAATTTCAGATCTGCACTAATGTCATCGGTATGACCTCAAACATTTAGCCATTCTTAAAAGGTGATGAACTGGTCTTGAACAGTGTTACTCAAAACTACAAGACCAAGCACCAGCAACATACCCACCAATAGCTGTACAAGCCCGTCTATCTCAGCATTAAAATACATGCATTTATGCAATATGTATTGCATCAAATATTTCACAGGAAGTTAAATATATTTAGGAGGGTCACACTTAAACAATATCACTACTGCATGTGAGTGGTAAAGTCTACTTTTAACATATGCAGAGAGTTAACATGCATGTACAATTCAACATAGCTCCCAATGTTAATGTTGGAGAGGTGGCGTTCTAGAATTATGACATTACAATGTGGACTTTACATTGAAACACACTGCAGTGCATTACCGCGGCAGAAAAATGTCAGTTCGAGTATTGGGGTTTGTTTCGCTCATGTTTGTGAACTCTCAAAATTCTTAAATGTTTCCTTCGTGATCACTCATTTTAGCTCCCGACAGCACCGTGAAACTGTAAGATCGCAAAGAAAAACGATGTCTACCATCCCAACATAAAAATAAAAACAATCAAATTCTTAAAGGGTGGAAGATGACCTTTTCTTGGGACTCCCTAAGTTTACTTTTTGCAAATTACTAGTCACGTGCTGCTTGAATAACAGCGGCCCTTGCACATTGTGCAGTACATAGATGAATTTCATTTCAAGGGACATGGAGTACTGCGGGTAACAGGGTAAGCATCTCCAGTGTACCCCAAGCATAGTGCGCTTTGCCCTCCACCCTCACCCACCAGCCTTGCAGCCCTGCGATTTTTCACATTCTCGATTATGGTAAAGAACATTGTCCCAAGCTTGGGAGAGAAATGGACTATGCAGAAGGAGCTGCCTCCCAAGGGTGTGTTTAGCTGCTGGTGTATCAAATGCAGAAATGGGTGGCGTCAAGAGCCCAATGCTCTGAAACATCTTTTACGCACTGGTTGGTCACATGAGAGAAAGGGTGAACAGGTGATTCCCCAACACTTGAACCATTCTTTAGAGACCTGGCTTTGATTAATGTTTCGTTAGCTAGTCAAGGCCATTTCCCAGCATTTGTGTTAAAGTAGATCGGAAGCTGCACCATGCAGGGTATTTTAAAGGCAATGAATTGATGCTACAGCATGTCGCCCCCAATGGAACAAAGAAAGTGAAGCATGCATCCTGCAAGTGTGGGTATTTGCATTATAGGGATGACGGGCCAACCGTCCACGGAGACGGTTTCTACTGTAGTTGCTGAGTCGCTTTCCCAAGCCGGCTGCTGTGCGGACTTCGCTCAGCTTTTGGTTCAGCGCCTGCATCCATCCTTCACACCATCATTCACAAGGCGCGTTTGTGTAGGTGTTTTTTTTATCTCCTTAGACTAGCCTGATTGCTATTCCAAACAAAAGAAGCACAATGACAAAGAAGGGTATAAGAAAAGTCTGAACGAACAGTGACATGTATGAAACTCTTGCACTAAAATAAAGACAGCAGTGCATGCCCAGGAAAGAGGGAACAACAAGCAATATGCTCGGGAGCAGGAACTAGGGGGGCGTAGTAACCCCCAAACCGGACCAAGAGTGGTACCGCCCCCACGGCTTCGCCCTCAAAGTGATTTGGGCCCACCCAACGGACCGACCAATCCAACCCCGCAGGAATGTGCAACTGTCTAAGATCTGCTGATGGTGACACGCTGCCCAGGTCTTCCGAGAACCGGCCTTTTGATCTCCTGAGGAGAGTCCACCACCAGTGCTCGCTTCCTTTTTCATGACTACTTGAGCCTTGACAAAGGTGTCTAGCTTTGTGGCCTCCAGGGGCTGTTCTTGGATGGCCCAGTCATCTCCGCAATACCATTTTAAAATAAATAAAACGCCTATGCAGCAATACACCTGCGAGGACGGGAGCAGGAGGAAAGAAGTGTGCTTGCCTCGACAGGCTGTAGTTACTGCTGGGTTTCCTGAAAAAAGGCCAATCAGTGATGGCAGGATGCAGCAACTGTTTGTATTTGCTGATTCTGCTGCTGCTTGGCAGTGTGTGCTTGTGATGGGAGCAACTTCAGGATTTAGTGACCCACTCGCTCCTCTTTTCTGTAATGGCCGGGGCCGTGAACACCAGCCAGCCTCAATCAAACCACACTTCAGTGTCAGTGCGCGCCCATAGCTTGGAGGAGGGCAAACCGCATGTGTGCCCATGGGCCTGGTTGGCGCCAGCAGCGCCGGCACCACCCGAGGCGGGGGGAAGGTAATAAAGCAACAAATGTTGCTAATTTATTTGCCAATTGCCCTGCCCTGCCTGAGGTCCGAGGCCAGGCCAGGCCCGTTTCTTGGCCCGACGAGGTGGGCACTGCCCGGGGCGCAATAGCCCCGGGGGGTGCAATTGCCCCGGTCCTTGGAGCCTCTGGAGGGGATGGAATTCCCCAGTTTGTGAGGCGGCACATTGACATGGGGAAAGTTCCGCAGGTCAGGTGCTGGTGCTGCCCCTTCTGACTGTAATGTCACATAGTACAAAAGTACTACGTGACATTACAGAAGTCAGAGGCTCCCTCTGACCACTTTAGCGCCACTTGGGGTGGTGGGCATAAGCACACCAATAAAAACACTTTAGGTCCCCCTGCAGCTAAGACCAGCCCCTTCCTTCACAATGCCGGCAGGAAACTGCTAATGGTGGCCCATTAGTCACTAAATGGTTTTGTGCTGGCATTGAGATGGGAGGGTAGGTGCAGTGGGCTGTGTGGAGTGAGCGTGCCTTGCAGGGACGCACCGTGGGCCCATGGTGCATCCCTGCAAGCCCAGAAAATTGCCAAAATAATAGTATAAAGCAGCTCTATTTCTTTCATGCTTCTTTTCCAAACTATATATCAATTACACTTTAAACCACTTCCTTGGCACTGGTGATGAGTTACTTCACTATGCAGATTATTTATTTTTGCAATGTTTGTCGGGTACATGGAGACGGATAATTTATTTATTAATGCAATGTTTGTCGGATACCTGTATCCGACACGCATTGCATAAATAAATAAATATGCAGGCACCCGACAAACATTGCATGAATAAATAAATAATCCTGGTCCATGTATCCTTACGACAGTGAAGACTTTACTGTATCAAAGCATAACCCTTGATTCCCATTCAAAGAATGTTAAAGTTATAGTTTATTGGGTTCAGGTGTCTCCTTGTCATTGCCCTTTTGGCTTAGGTTGCCTCCAAACCCCCTTCAGCATCTTGTGTTCTTTGTTGGTTGTATATACTGCATCCTGTGCCATATTCATGGTCTCTTGGTTGGTGTGCCCAGTCCTCATTATCTGAAGCCTAAGTGGACTGGGGCATAAAATTGTCTTGGCCACCAGTGAAAAAGTGGCCCACCGTTGCAAATGGCAATTCATTCCCTGTGTGACAGACTGTTTGACTTTGGTAGGAGTTCCTTAACGGTGTAGTTTGGGAATGGCACGCAGGGTGCAGTGGGAGTGGTGTGCGGGGTGCGGCGGGAGTGGTGCACGGGGTGCGGTGGGAGTGGCGCATGGGATGGGGTGCGGGGGGGGCGCATTCCTAGTGTTTCGCCCTGGGCACCAAATGGACTAGAAACTGCCCTGGCCGAGGCCACAGAATACACGTGTAACACATTTGTTTCATAACATTATAAAAATGAACAGGCACATTCACTTTTATAATGTTAGGAAATGAACGTGTTACACGTGTATTCTAGCACTGCCCTGCCTGAGGGCTGAGGCTGCAGCCTGCAGCAGTGCCAGTGGTAGAATACATGTGTAACACGTTCATTTCCTAACATTATAGAAATGAACAGGCACATTCACGTTTATAATGTTAGAAAATGAATGTGTTACACATGTATTCTAGCACTGCCCTGCCTGAGGGCCGAGGCTGCAGCCTGCAGCAGTGACAGTGGTAGAATACACGTGTAACACGTTTGTTTCCTAACATTATAAAAATGAACAGGGACATTCATGGAAACAAATGGGTTACATGTGTATTCGAGCACTGTGGACTGCTGTTGCAGTGCCCCCTAGAGGCTGACTGACATCAGGCAGCCACCTGGGCTGCCTGACGCAAAGACCGGTCCTGCGTTGAGTCGTCTGCGTCTCTGTGGTCTTTGGGTGTCGGGAAACCCACCGGTGGATGCGCCTCTGCGCGTCGACGGTCAGGCCTTCTCCAGCAGGAGACAGCGGCGACGACGCGGACGAGAGCATCCTTGGATCAATGAAGGTTCTTAGGCAACGAGAGCATGGAGGCTCCAGTCGGCGACGGCAGTCGACGACAGTGACGGACAACAGTCCGGGTGCTTCTCCTTGAAGTTCCGCAGCAGTCCCCGTATTGGGTCGGCAGCCTGTCGAAGGTCTGTCTACCAGGGAGCTTAGGCAAAGATCAACTGTTCACGATGGTCCCTCATAGCTCGGGAAGAGGGCGCCTTACCAGGTCCTCTCTGGTCAGTTCTTGAAGTACAGCAGCTTTCAGATTGCGAAGGAGAGCAACAGCAATTCTTCTCGTCCAGCAGGGCTCAAGGTTAAGCTTCACTCCAGTTACTCGTCGTAGTTGACTTCAGCTTCTGAACACGATTCCTAGCAGTGAGAGGTCCCCGGATATACTGTTGGTCTCCCATTCATTCCGTGGGGTCGCACTCAAGCATCCAATCACGACTACGGGCATTCATGCAGGCAGTCAACCAATCAGGTACAAGAGGTATTCAGGACATTCACTTCTCTCCAGACACTCACAACAAGTTATGTGTATTGGGACAAGTACTGAGCCATTCAACACTCCAAGCTGCATTCATACTGGTTTCGGGCAGGGCTGTCTCAACCATTGTGTCAAACACCAGATACTAGACAGTCACAACATAGAATGTATATTCGTCACACACTCCATTCACCCAGGTCCCACCCACAGGTGTACCCACAACATACGGTCGTTGAGACGGTTCCAGCCAGCCAGTCTGGTCGGCACTTCCCCACACTACCATATACGTAACTTCCACCCAACAGCCAGTCAGGGGGAAGGGACAGAGTCAGGGCTTCCCGGGACTTCGGGAAGATCAGGGTAACAGGTGATGGAAGGCAAGAGGCCATAGGGGCCATTTTTTCTCCATCATGAATCTACCGATTCCAATGACAGGGCCGGGGCATCCCAAAATGGAGGACGCTCAGGGCACCAGTCATTTCAGCACGGAGCTGCCACCAGCCTGTACCCTGCTCTGTGGGTCACACACAGGTGCCCAAAAACATAGCCTAGGGGCACAGGGTTGTATCCCTACCCATGGGTGCCATAAGGGTATCCCAGGGGTCTGTTCACCTAACCAAAAGAGAGAGAGCTGCACCGCCAGGAGTCCCACATGAACTCCTGCGCGGAAAACACGACAGAACACACGATCAAAAGGCAGTAAATGACAAGGATACGGAGGCCCTGTCCCTCTGATGCATTTCCAGCATCACAGCGTTTGACACTGTGCACTGGGTACGATTGTGGCGCAAGTTCCAAGGTTGGAGTTGTCCTCCGGGCCTCCTTAAGATGATCACCCAGCTTCATGACCAAACGAGATCCAGGTTAGATTAGATCAACAGGTACATACTTCCACCTGGTTTAACACCAATTTAGGCCTGAAACATGGATGTAAACTGGTGCCAATGTTATTTAACCTTTACTTGAGTGATCAGGGACTGCTCTTGAAGATAGGTGGAACACTCCCCCTAAACTGGGATCCACGGTCTTACAGTGGCTTGTATACGCCGAAGACCTGGTTATCTTTGACCACACACGAGGTGGCCTACAAGTCACATTGAGTAAGCTAAATAAGTATTCAGATCTCTCTGCTCGTAAATGGCTCCAAACTTAAATAATGTTCTTTAATTTGCCCAAAAACGCCCCAAAAAAGATTGGTTGGAAGTTAGACGGTGCCTTGGTAGAACAGGTGTATTCCTATAAATATCTTGGAATACTTTTTGTCAGTAAACTTTGTGGCAAAATACATCTAGACCAAATACGAGCTTGAGTACTACTGATTGTGGGACGTATTGGGGCTTTTGCTTGTAAGGGTGGGGGGGTGTATTCTATTGCTACCCTTATTCAGCTATACCAGACTAAGATCAATTCTGTTATTTTGTATGGGGCTGTGGCCTGGGCCCAATCAAACTTGGAAGAGGTGGTCAAACTTGAACACACCATTCTGAAGCATGTTAAGACTTCCTTCATACACATCTACTGAAATGGTCTTTCTGGAATTTAACATTCTGCCCATTATCCAAAGGGTTCAACTGGCTTGAGCTTTCACCCTTTTGAAATTATGAGCTGCTTATTTCCAGATCGCAGCTAATGTTAAAAAGCAACACAGTGTTAAACTAAAGGGTGTTGTGAGTAAGGAGGTACAGACTATCACAGAGTACTTCTCAGGCATGACGCTAAAACAATATAAGACCAAATTGAAATTTGCTCTGGAAGATTGCGGCAGGGAGCAATTGATAGTACATTTGTTCACTCATAATCATGTCTCGGAATGTATCTGTTATATTCAGGAGAGGGTGGGTACACCTTCCTATGGCAAACATTTGATTGGGAATTTCCTGATATGGGACTATTTGAAAATAAAGTTAAATACGTTCCTAATGCACAAAATTGTCATAGACTGGACCCAGAACATAAGGGAATTAAAGGTGTGTCGCCTGTGTTGTGAAAATACTCTGGAGACAGTTTAACATCTACTGGCAGACTGTGAATCCTTAATAAAACTGAGATGCTTAGTACCTATTTAGGCGGACCTTGGGGACCTTAGGGAGGGGGTAATGATGAGTGGAGAACATGAAGCATATATCATTTATTTGTGTGTATTTTGCAAGAAGGTCAAATATATTCTTAATATCTTAAGTAAAGTCATGTTTTTAGGATTGTAATGATTTTTAATAAGTGTGACACTGTGAGTCTCAACATGTTTAAGTGCTTTCGCAGTAAGATGAGTCTGGACTGGCCGCTGTTTTTAATATTTTTATGTGATCATGTGTTCAGGTGTGATAGGATGAATTGTAGTTGATGGTTTTAGGTAAAGGTCTGTACTTGTGAAAATTTTGAAAAAAATAAATTCACAGTTAAATAAAAAAAAAACGAATACATGAATTAATTGTAACTACTGACATTGCTCTGAGCTACCAGCCAGATACTAGTTTTCCAGGATGCAATGCAAGTGCAGAAGAGGCAAAGACCCAAAAGGGGAAGTCCAACCTCTACTGCTAGGTCACATCCTTCAACCAGCTGTGTTACTCCCACATCCACATGCAAAATAGAAGATAAACCTGCAGACGCATGCGCCATGCCTCACTCTAACCGGCTCCATCGCTCACCACAGCTCAATATTATTTTAACTCTTATAGCATGTGATGGATTGTCAGATGGCATCAACAACAGTGCTCGTTTTGTTGGTGCTGCCAGGTTCCATCCAGCCAAATCAAAGAGGGATGCTACCTTTCTGTTGCATGTGACCTTTGCTGAACAATTTCGCAGATCCATTCCTCCCACTGAGCAACTGCACAATTCCACACAGAATAGGTATTCTTTCATGGACCATAATTGTAATATCTGTTTAATTTAATCTAGTTTGTCGTTGTATTTCAAACGTTATGAATATGCATTTTGATTCTTTAATTTCACTCATAATGTGATTTGATGTTAATCCTTTTCTAATTAAGAAGTGCCTCGCCATGATTATTGCTATTCATTGACAAGCGAAAGCAGGCAGTTGTCCATCATTCTAGATAACTGTGAGAAATGCCTCAGCAGTTAACCGGTATGTGCCTTTCAGCTCTCTTAAAAGCTTCCCTAAACGTCTGACTGTATAAATGACTTAAAAGGCTGCAGATGTCTTGCGAGATATGTGCCCCACCTTGAGCATATTGCCTATGTTTCGAAAAAAAGACACTTCCTGACTGAAAACTGTTCTGAGGAGTGCCCATTGTTGTCCATCCGTTATGGTATTGTACTTGCTCAGAGTGTTATTTAAAATGAGATTAGCCCATGGAGGGAACAACGATTTATCAGCACAGTTTTCATTTAACAATGTGGCCAAATGTATAAAGTGAAAAATAAAGAACAGTTATCAGCTATGGAAATGTTTTTACACGTGCTCATAGGATACTTTTTCTGCTCGGAGAATTATTCACTACACAGCACTATTTCACACGGGACACAAAGTGAAAAAAGAATATCACAACACGTTTACAATCGTCAGATCATCATTAATATGGACCATTCAAGTGCAACTTACATCACTGAAAAATGTTGAAATTACGCATGGAAAGATGCATTTTCTCGATAGGGATGCTCTGGTGCAAAAATAGACACGAAAACATTCTTCAGGTTGTGAAGTGAAACAACGTGTAGAAAGGGGTTTGGTAAAGTGTCCCATGCACCACTTGTGCTTTCTTTTTTAATATTATGAATTCATTTCTAACATGTTTCAATGGAAAAATAGTGTAATTTAACGTTCATCTTATTATTGTCAGTGACAGTCAGTAAATATTTATATATTTTTTTATATTATGTTTCTTTTTCCAACGTTCTATCAGTGATTGGGAAGATAATGGGTGGAACTTCATGATGCTCTAGTTCATAATTATTTGCACACTGTGTTTATTTTCAGAAATGTTCAGTTGTCTTTATAAGGAAGACGATTTCCAAACATTGTGAATGGAGATGCGAGGCCACTAGTAAAAATAACAGAGACATCCTACGGCCCAGACCCTGTTTTTCTATGTGGATGTATTTGATTGGTTGCAGATGCTGGCATGTTTAAGAGTGGTATTTTCAACTGACACTCTTAACTATTTCTCCCACTTACAATTAATGTATGAGAGGTACATATTTATGTTAAGACTACAGATTTGTGAGCTTAGCTCTTAGAAGATTTCTATTTAATTTGAAATGCCATCCATGTGTTTGTTTCTGGACACTTCATTAAGTTAAATTCTGAATGCGTTACATGAACAGTCTTTCAGCAGAAACTCTTGAAGGCTGTGTCTCTTTTTGTGGCATGTTAAAAGCACAAAAGGAAGTTACCTGCTTCCTTGAGAGGCAGCATCGGATGAATGATAAAATACAATGTTCTGAAGTCTTCTAAAATGGTGCCTTACTACACTGCAACAATATAATAAACGCCAAAGGACCGTAGCTCTTTCACAAAATGATCTTTAAGTTTCATCAAAGCTTAATGCATTCACTTGTAATTTCATGCGCAGCATGCTATGTTTATTTTTCCAATAGCATTCAAAGTCAAAATTATATATGCCTGAAATGTAAAGTTGATAACTTTAGACATGCATGTAGACGTCCATTCTGAACGATGTTTTGTGAAACTTTAAAATAGCTAATGTGCTACTGTGCAGTCTGGACAGGGTGCAGCGAGCTCTGAGCCAGGAGGAAGGGCTGCAATGATGCCCTACTGCTCGCACGTGCTCTATCCATTCAAAAGGACTCTTGGCTGTGAAGCGCTGCAAAGCACAGTCTGGGCAGGGTGTAGGGAGTTTGGACCAGGAGAAGGGTCTGTAATTACGCCCTACCACTATAACCTGCCCTATCCATTAAAAAGGACTCTTGTTAGCGAACAGCGGGTGAGGTACTGCAAAGTGCAGTTTGGGCAGGGGGAAGGGAGCTCTGGACGGGACATTCTAAGGATATGCTCCTCGCAACTGTTCCATGCATTACGCCCAGCATGATTGCTCCGATGGGAGGAGAAGCTAACAATGTTACTTAATGGGGGAGGTAAGAGGAAGGAGGCAAGTGCACTTAAAATTATGGTCTGGACATTGCCAGGTTTAAGGGAAGTGCCATAAATCCTGACTGGTGGAATTTTATCAACCAACACCAGATTCTTATGTTCCAAGAAACCTGGCCCATTACCCTAGTTTATATTGAAGTATGTATGCTCCACTCAGTGCCTGCTGTTAGGCTGAGTACTAAATGTAGGCCTTAGAGTGGACTCGTCATATAGCTCTCAACCAGCCTAGCAGTTCTGATATACGTCCCAGGAGGTCTCAGGAGGTCGGATCCAAATTCTACTTGTATGCTAAAAGATGGATAGAAACTTGGCTTGGTTAATTGGTATAACAGCAGAGTGGGTATGGCGTTGCTCATATGATTCAATCTATTAAGAGAGACTATGGATCCCTACTGAGATGTAGAGTACAATTACCCTGTGATTGTGGTGGCCTTTTTAAAATGAGACTTGGCACGGGGGACGATTTACTACAAGATAGAGAAAAGGAAGTGGCTTTGTGCTTGCCAAAAGCCACATTGGTGGACCCAGCCATTCAGATAGCACCCTAATCCTGTTGAAGATACTACCCTCATCGGGTAATTACACCTTTTTAAAAAATGCCCAATTTCCTAGCATAATTGATCACATATTGATACCTGTTCCATGCTGGGCTAATAGTCTGTGTTTATGAGATAATAGAGAGGGGTGAAAGTGATCATAACCCTCTTTTACTCTCTTTGGCTTGGGAACGGGGGGCTCGACCCCCAGGAAACCCCTCAATGCTCGCTGATATGAAATGATATATGATATGATTTGGTATTCGTACACAATTGTTTCTAGGCCCACAAGGGAGGGGAGACAGAGGGATGACAAGACAAACAATCTTACTAGACCATTTGACATTCAGATTGTGCAAGGGCAAAAGAGAAGTGCAGGAGAGAGGGTTCAGGGGATGTGCAGGGACAATTTCAATTGGGGAAGTGCAGTCAGAGTAGCAGGGCTCTAAGTGCAAGGATGTCAAAGGACTACATGGTGCAGTCCCAGACCGGGAGTGCTGGGTAGGCCAGGAGGCAGTGCGGGGTGACTGGTCGAGTAGTGGGGGCATGGTACCCTGTGTGACTCTGAGGGCAACCATGCAACCAGCCAGGATGAGCAGAAAGATTGATTAGCAGGCGAGAGGGAGAGAGAAGGAAGAGGAAAAAAGGAAGGTCTTGAGAAGCTTCCGGAGCTTATGGTGGTCCATCTGAGAGGTGCAGGGAGGTCATTCCAGTGGTTAGCACCTACAGACGAGAGATCTACCCCCCACTCACTGCTTGGAGAAGTTTCTGACCCACAGAAAGTTGAAGGTAGCTGTGCGGAGGGCTCTAGAATGAAGGTATTTAGGAAGAGAGAGTTGTTTATAGTGAGGACCACAGCCCCAGAAAGGTGTGTGGATGATGCACAGGGTCTTGAACTTGACCTTTGCGGCCATTGGGAACCAGTGGTGATATTTCAGAGCTGGAGGGATGTGGGATGTGGTTCCTGGGTTTGAGGCCAATGATATGTCTTGCAGTCCTGTTCTGGATTAGTAGTAGAGGTCAAAGAGTAGAGTAAGGAAGATTGAGAAAGAGGCTGTTGCAATAGTCCAGCCGTGATAGAACCAGAGCTCTGAAGAAAGCGAGCTTATAGGGGAAGGTGAGGAAAGGTAGACCGACCCATGATGCCAAGGTTCATGATGAAACAATTGATTAGAGTGGCGTGATTGACTGCGTCTAAGGCAGAGGAAAGGTCAAGGAGGATGCGGTCAGTGTGAAAGCTGGAATCAAGGTTAGAGAACAGATCTTCACGGGTGTTTGGGAGAGAAGCTTTCATGCCTCTGGCCGCTATGAAGCCAAGCTGATGCTCATGGAGATAGCGAAAAGATTCGGATAATCTAATGAATAAAGATTTAGGGTAGTCAGGTGGTCATCTGCCAATGAAGCCTCCTTTCAGAAGGCACCTACTTGCTCCTTCAAAGAGGAGATCATTGTCTGCAACCCCACCATAAACCAGGGGCTATTATAGATGCCTTCTCCCATATAATGATGAACTGTTGTAAGATATTCAGAGTACCACGTTTTGACATAGAGAGTTTTGACAGAGTAAGGAGATCCTGGCTCGACCAACCATCTGAGGACAAGAGGAATGACTAATGCATGCCCTCAAATGTCAGCCTCCTGACATTAATCTCATCAGAAATAGGAGACATGACTTCAAAGAAGATCTATCTGGGAGACAGGTGGAGATTGCAAATGGAAGTTGGCATAGACTCTGCATCATGGCAGGCCAAAATAATGCTAAAGACGTCTGTTCCATGATATCAAGAAATTCTAAGGAGTTCGATTTGGGAGTAAGGGAGCTTCCATAGATTAACATTATGAAAAAGTATGGATAGATCATTTCCTGGCCTTGTATTTCTGTGGATATGAAAGACCTGAAACACAAGAGCAGTGATATTTGGGGAACACGGATTTGTTGGACACTTTCACTGTTGATGAGGTGTATCATGTGCTCACTTGGCAAAGGCCCTATAAATCACTGGGGTTGGATGGTGTCCCTAATGATATTTTTTGAAGACAGCCTGAAATATGGACACGAGTCCTAGTACAATTTTTCAATGCTCTCATTACTCGTATTACTCTGAACACTTTGTTATCGTGCTAGCGGTCACCTTACTAGATAGCTTGCCAAAGTTAGTTGCAGGAATTCTCCTATAAAGCCTTGAGGAATGGGTCAAAGACAACGATGTGCTGTCCGAAACTCAAATTGCCTTTAAGTCAGGAACTGGTATGATTTTTAAGAGTCTGAACCCTTATCTGTTCCTGAATTCTGGGTTTTCCGGTCTACATGGCCTTCATGGATTTGAACTCTGCCTTTGACCTAGTGGACAGGAAATGTCTGGGGAGAACACTGAGCAAAATAGGCATGCCAGGCACCCTCTGGCAAGGAATTTTGGCTCTCCACAAAATTTTGAGGCGGCGGGTATGTGACGGCACGGGAGGTGACTTTAATGAAGAAATAAAGGTGGGAAAACGGGGAGCAATTGCTCGCCTTAAATCCTGATGTTCCAAGGTGTGACGGCAGTAGACTATCAGTACTTAGTTATACAGATGATGCTTTATAATGGCAACCACACCTTAATCACTACAATTGCTGGTCAATGGGTATGCAGCATATATTGATTGATTGATTTATTTATTTATATAGCGCTTTATACCAAGGGGATGATAGTTAATTCAAGAAACTCCCCAATAATGTGCATTTCAGGGAGAATGAAGCCTGCCCCAAGAGATTGTTTGAATGGGCCTACTTGTGGTCTGTAAAACATGTGATTACCTTAGCCTAAGATTTAATGCAAAACTGACTTGGCTGACTTGGGAGGACCACCTACAGAATTCAGGGACCAAAATTAGACAAATCTCAGGTGGGATTTTTAGATTTGCCAAGAACATCAGGCATCATTCAACTGAACACATTTTGACTGAGGTAATGCAGTAGTGGTTGGTATATATTGCTGAAAAATATGGGGCTTTACTAGGCCCCTGTTCAGCATCCTGGACTTTCTTGTCATTTCATATACCAACTATGCGGATGATACGCAGGTACTCATCCCACTTACGGGCGACTACCTAGCAGACACCCTCACCTCTATCTACTCTACCATCCAATCCTGGATGGCGGAGAATTGGCTTTGCCTCAATAGCGAAAAGACCAAACTCCTTTTCATTGGGTCACCCTTCACTCTCGGTAACCTCAGAGATCAGTACACCTCCTTCACTATTGAAAACATTCCAATTAAGGTCTCGAACCATGTTAAGACACTCGGAGTCTACCTTGACTCCGACCTGTCGATGGATAGACAGGTCAATGCTATCGCTGCATCCACAGCATACTATTCCAAAGTCCTCAACGCAGCTAGGCCCTTCCTGGCCCGTCAAAGCTGCCTCACAATTGCCAGGGCAATCATCGGGTCAAGACTAAACTACTGTAATGCCCTTCTTGTGGGGACATCCAACAAAAACCTGGCCAAACTCCAGCTAGCCCAAAACAATGCACTAAGGGCAGCCACCGGCACCGCAAAAAGAAACCATATCTCCGAAGTCAGAAGGCAAGTACACTGGATCCCTGTCAAAGAGAGAATTATCTTTAAAACTCTTGCCCTCACCCACAAATGCCTTCACAAACTTGCCCCATCTTACCTGACTAACAGAATTACCAGGCTCACCGCCACGAGACCTCTCAGATCCCTTTATGCCAGCTCAATTGTTACGCCTACTACACGTAATGTGCGCGCTGGGGGCTCCAGCTTACCCACCCAAGCAGCCACGCACTGGAACGCTCTGCCAGCTCACCTAAGACTCATTGAGTCCCACCTAGCCTTTCGTTAGGCTATCAAAACTAGACTTTCTGTCTAACCTGCCGAAATTGTATCATCTACTGCATATATGCCTGCCAATCTGTAACTAAGAGCCCTTCTGGCACCTTCCTGTAATCTTAAATCTGTGTATCCTCTGTAACAGCGTCTTGATGCCTTATGGGCTGCTAGTGCACTTAACAAATGCAAATAAATAAAAATAAATAATTTAACCTCCCCTCAGATAGAGATATTTTTTTTAAAGAAAGTAACTTTCTGTCTGTCAGACTCTGTTTATACATACCATCTGGAGTCTGGACTGGCAAATTTAATGGACATGGTTCAAGTCAGACCTATCCTATTTTGGCACAGCCTCTGATCGGATAGAGGGGGAACTAACTAAGGTCTTGGTCAGCAACATATTGTCATTAAGCTGTTGGAGCAGAATTAATTGGCAAGTGTATGTTCAGTTATTTTTGCATAAGTTGGGCCTGGGAACCTATTGTTCTGACCATGAAATGTTGTCTACGATTCCTAAAAGTATTTCGAAAATGAGATGCTGGCCAGCAAACAGTTCAGGACATACCTTCCACTTAGTCCTATGAGGGAAATTCTAGGATATTTCTCTTTTGTGACTAACCAACATCACAAGATTCTGCTTGCAAGAGGGAGGTCAGATATCTTGCCACTGGCAGTGTGCACTTGTAGATGGGTGCCATCCAATGTTGTGCCTGTGGTGCTATGCAGAATCGGGCACACTTCATTCTGTTTTGTCCCATCTATGCAAATATTAGAAAAAAACTACCTGACAAGCATTCTCAGAGAAAGCAGGCTAAGACATTTTAGACCTACTCTCACGCTCCTACTTTTGTGTTCGGAGGTGAGAGTTGCTTTCACCCTGGGCTCATATCTCAGCAGAGCATGGACATGAAGAAACAAGACAACTAGCATCATTGCAGAGTGAACGGACCTGCCCCAAACAATGTTAACGTCATGTGACTATTACATTGATCAGAATTAGAAGCACTGTTGTGCATCACAGCTGGGCCCACCCACATTCGTGAGGATATTCTTAATAAACACATTAAAATGCTTTTTTGGCAATGAATCAGACATTGGGGTCATTACAAGGTGGGCGGTAAGGGATTACCGGCACCGGTAAGGAGACCGGTGCCGGTAATCCCCTACTGCCCAATTCTGAGGTCCCTTAGCGGGAACTTTAAGGGATGTGTGGTCTGACCACACGTCCCTTACCGGTCCCGCTAAGGGACCAGAGCGCTAATAACGGGTTTGCAAGTCCCGAGCCCATTATTAGCGCCCTCCCCATTCCCATTGAGCCCTATGGGGGCTCAAATGGGAATGGGGAACAGCATGTTCAATGGGGACTTACCGGTCCTGCCAGGGTTGGACTACACCGGTAAGTCCCCATTGAACTACACCAGTGCCGGACCCATTATTGGTGGCAGTCATGGCGCAAATAGCGCCATGACTACCACCAATCTCGGAATGAGGCCCATTGTGTTAGGAGCTGATCAAAATCAAAACTGTTTACATCACAATTTGGTCTGTGAAGCCAGGCTCTGTTTCAAACGGCCATTTCTGCACTTAATGTGAATTTTGAACTAGGCCTTCCCATGATAGGCTTTACAAACAAAGGAGGCATGTTAGCAAAACCTATCAATCATTACCTGAAAGGCATGCCTGGAAACGAGGTTCCATAATTCGAGGAAATTAAGCTAATTTAAATGAAGCATCAGAAATGCTTTTAAAAAAACATTTTCTGTATAACTCGACACCCATATGACTTATATATTACCTAAAAAATGCAAAGCATGTTCCAGCCATGAGATTCTCCTCTACAACATGTGTCAACATTGGACATACTACACTAATGTTTGGCATCCCTGCATTCATCAGGACCAACAGAATCCAGAAATCCATATTTCATCAGTGTGTCTTGTTGACACGATAGAATAAACATGATTTTGAATTCAGGTGTATCCAGAACAGGCAGCACCCATCTTTTTACATGCATTCAAAATATGATCATCTTATTAAAATGAATGGTCGTATTCACTGGGGTGTCTGAGTATTAAGCAAAGCCAATAGAAACTTGGTTAACCAAAAAGTGTGAGGTAAGGATGACATAATTATAATTGGTTATTTACAACGTGCTTAGTACCGAGAGGTTTTGAAGCACAGACCCGGGGATAGAACCTGTGTTGCTCCTCGTCGTCGTGAATCCAAGGCGACTGTGTTGCCACAGACATATCTTCCCGAGAGTGCGGGGAAAATTACCATTATAACAGTAGAAATACACAGGAACTAGAGGGAGATCTGGAATGAAAGGCTGTCAAGGAGAAAGGTGGAAACATGATCCAAATGAATAAGCTGAGCTTGGATATTACAGGAGGATTGAGCCTTATGCAAGAGAAAACATGCACATGGGGCTGACTCGGGATCACATTGCAAATAGGTTATTTATTGTTTAGTATGAACTGCAACCATGCTTTCTCACTATATTTAATTCACAGTCAGAGTTGATTTCCAGTAGAAAACATAGCATTTCCTGTGAGTATTAGCACAGTGGCTGATAAACTATTACAGACTGAGAATAGAATATTGTAGTATCCTAGGGTTACATATGCCATGCTTTCTCAGCATATTCAAAACCAAGGGATACTTAATTTACAATGGAATCCAAACGCATTTCTTCACAGATAAAGTGCAACTATTTTGGATTGGGCTGAGTTCTCCCCTTCTCAATGCTCAAACTGCTACAAGCCAAGCGTGGTCCTGATCATACAAATATACAGGCACAGTTAGAGATATACCTTGTTTGGCTTTTGTGGCAATGTAGACCCAGCGCAGGCTAGACTCTCAAGAGGGGTGTGAATGTGATACAGTAGCAACCCAAACAGCAAAGCACAGCAGTCCAAAACAGAGGAATGTCCTTTCAGGGGTTCTATACAAATAGTTATACTTTAATAAAAATGCATCCATCAACAAATATAACGAAATAAGAAAAACATTACACAAAACCCACCCTTTAATAAATAACAGATAATAACAGAGAATAAGCAAAGAAGCACAGTGAAGAACCTTGAGCAATGTATAACGGATGTACAGCAAGTATAAACCACAATAACCACAATGTTAGGTATATGTTGCTTGGATGCAAATATTGAAGTATTGATGTAACCAGTCTCTAGGTCCCAAAACTGGTGCAATGGGGCAGTTAATATAGCTTTATAGACCTGCAGCGAGAGCCGTACCGGGAGTTATGAGCCCTGAAGACCGAGTTATTTAACGAGGTACGAGGGACCATAACGCCCGGTACGGCCCGAGCTGCAGGCCTATAAAGCTCTTAGAACACCCGCAGGGCCCGATTTTGAACCTGGCGCAGTGAATGTACTAAATGGCAGAATTCACTGCCCCAAATCAGTACGCCCAGGCTCCACCAGTATTTTCAAGTGGGCCTGGGCATCCTTCAGGATTGCGCCTGTTTTTGTCATAACGGGCGCAATCCGGAAATCTCAGCAGCATTTTTGTAAAATAACATAATATTTGTTATTTTACAAAAATGCTGCTGAGAACATGGGTGTATATGAACACATTCATATAAACCAAAGTAAGCAGCTTCAACGTTGCAGAATACAACATTGAAGCTGCTTGCTTTGTTGTATGTGCAAGTGTTCATATACACCCGTGGTACATATGAACACATTGATATACACCAAAGCAAGCAGCTTCAACGTTGGAGAATACAACGTTGAAGCTGCTTGCTTTGCAAACACCTGATTTGCAGGCTGTAATCAATCTGTGGGCTATATCAGTGTGTATAGCCCGCAGTTTGACCAATCACCTTCCCAGAAACACCACTAGGGTGTTCTAATAATCAATAGTACCTTCTTGCATTTCTACGTGGTCCGATAGCATCGAACCAGGCTTGGAGCTGTTGTGCATGCAGGCTGAACCAAGTTTGAGTTGCTGTCAAGCCGGTTAAATCCGGGGACTCAGGAGTTTGAAGACTGCACGTGAGCGATGCAGGTCAGAGTGTTCAACAGGACTGGTTTGAAGTAAAATCCATTGGAGATGGAGAACCCACTGAGTAGGATCGATGAGTGATGCTCCAGCAGTTCGGGTCAATGTTCTGTATGTGTTTGAAGGTGTGACCCTGATGTTCCACTATGCGGTTTGGCGAGGTGGCGATTCGAGGTTGAGCAGGGTTGAATCATTCAGTAATGGCTGAGGGAAGTTGGCAAGTGACATCCCAGTGGTTCCAGTCATGGTCGGGAAATGATCAATTGATTTGAGCAAGACAAGGGCAGCCTTAAACATCCCGAGACGCTCTCATATCTCATATCTCCTCCGTCAGATCGGACTTACGCTGGCTCCCCGTAAAACAGAGAATTGCCCTGAAAACCCTAGCCTTGACTCACAAATGTCTGAACAACAACGCCCCACCTTACCTGTCCACTCGCTTCTCACGCCACACCTCCCCTTGACCTACCAGAGCAGCCCAAACTCATAGCCTCATCGTGCCTAGATGCAAACTCCAAAAAGCTGGTGGGGTGAGCTTCCCCGTCCTGGCCTCCAAACTCTGGAACACCTTGCCCACACCTATCAGAATTGAACCATCATTCCACTCCTTCAAGAACAATGCTAAAACATGGCTGCTCTCCCAAGACTCATTAGACCTTGACACAGTCCAGACTCCATGTGGGGTACAGAACTGAATATACATTTTCTCTCTGCTCTGTCCCTGTATTATACGCTGTTAATGGTACCCTTCGGTACATGTATATATGCTGTATATTTTTGTAACTCACTGTAACTACTGCTTTTTGTAACATGTTTAAGAGTATGTACATGTATATATGCTGTATATTTTTGTAACTTCTGTAACTACTGCTTTTTGTAACATGTTTAAGAGTATGCGCCCGGTTCAGGCTCTTCTAGAACTAAGGATTAAATTGCTTACCAGTGTGAAACATTGTACCCACTGCTAATCTGAGTACACAACACAGATTGATTTTCCATACATGGTTTTGAAAGGAGACAGAAAGTGATTGATGTGCATGCTATGCCTTTGTAAAGGTAACAATACAATTTTGTATTACATGTGTTTCTAATTTGTATGATTTGAAGCTGTAAATTAATATGATTTTAACAAAGGACTGTTTATATTTGGTGTTTAAACACAAATACTAGCTGTAAGAAACACACCTAAGGAATTGATGAAGCTTCCTATTAGATTTAGAGCCAGACATATCACTAATCGCTCTGTCTGTGACTGCACGTGTGCACACGTTGTTTGTGAGAACACACAGGCAAGCCTTACTTCTGTATGTCAGCTATTTATGTGTCTATATATTTGTTTTGCTGTCTTCCTCAACATAAAATAAGGCCACCGCTTTTTGAATGATTTTATTTGACTATAACAAACGTTTGATTTCTAACACAGTCTGGGAATGGTGGGGTGGTATTGTATAAAAGGAGGCATTCAATTAGAGGATGTATATTAGTGAAAGATATAACTGAATCCACAAAGGATCTAACAACGACTTTTAGGCTTGCTTTTTATCATAATCGCGTGTGTGGTGTTGGGCACGTGTGTGATTTGAGCGCAGGCGATTGTGAGGTCATTGGGGCTAGAGCGCGATACGCTAGTGTGACAGTTGGAGCAGGAGTGAGCGGAGGTGGCTTCAGGGGTGTGGCGAGCCAGTGTCTTTGTTTTCCTATCTTGTCTTTTACCCGGAGTGTCAGCTGTCCCAAAAACAATTAAAGCTATGAACTATAATACCGGAGTCCGAAGTAGTTCCTTTGATTATGACATTGGCGACGAGGATTCAAAAGGAGGCACGGGTGACATTGCTGCTGTAGGGGGGTGGGGGGTGCAGCTGGGACAGGACACAACCCTCCGTTCATGTTCCCCACACCCCAGGGCGCTTTGGAGCCTGCAGTAAGCGAAGTGCTCTTGCCATATGGCTCCGCCTACAAGTGAAGGCTTGCGAGGGATGGCAGCGAACGTTCCTAGGAGCTTGCAGGCTGAAGAAATGAGGTGACGGAGATCAGAGGGCCATCCTTAGCTCACAGCTCGTGGGTCCGTAAAGTGGGGAAGTTGGAGCCAGCAGTAGTAAAATTGCCATGGCCGTAAGGATGGAGGAGCCAGTTCATTGCAGGAATGATTTGGTGGAGATGTGGACTGCCCGTCAGGAAAGTGACATTGGGGCTTATCACGAAGACACGCATGCTTTGGGGAGTGACTGTGGCAGTGACTATGCGAGTATGGACTTCAAATTCTGCAGAAAAATGTACATGCAGCGCAGGTTTCTCCGGATGGCGGTGCATTTCCTGTGTCCTTGCAGCAGAGATGTGGAGGGAACTGCAGCTTCGATTCTGAGTTTGGGAGTCCGAACAAAATACTGTTCAAGTCGGCGTTGTCTGGGGCAAGATGGTCAGAGGAGGCGGTGAAGTTTTCCAAGTCACGTGATGGCGGTCCCTTTTCATGGAGCTGCGTTGAAGGAGGTCTAGGTTTGGTTAAGGACTTTCGGCGCAGTTTGCTGAACGAAAACCAGGATGTCTGGCGCAGTCTTCTCCAAAAAACACATATTTCCACAATTGCAACAGTAAACCACTATACCATAACAGCACCAACCTCAATGACCTAGCACTACCCCTGCACCAGCCAACCCCAAAATGCAGACACCGCGAAACGAAGAGCATTTACACATTACTCAACAGACTGCTCCACACTCACTTGCAAATTAGTATACAAGCTTTTTAAAAAAATGATTGTCCTCAATCCCCACTGCAATACCTATAGTCGTGAAGCCTGGCATTTATTCAAATTCGTTAGGGGTTCCCTTCTCATTACTTATTTCACATTCTAGGTCTCCCTCAGTCAGACTCAGACCTTTCACCGATTTTTAAAGACTTTTGAATGTGCGAGGGTTTTAGTATGGACTTCTGCAGGAACACTTTAACTTTCACTTCCAATCTCCTTTTGTGTTATTTGCCCCAGTGTCTTCCTAGTTCAAAATAGTTAAAAGAAATCTTCCTCTTCAAGCATTCACCTTTTCACTTCCTCATTTGCCGGGGTTAATCTTGCCCATTATGTGTTTCAGAGTTCATTCACTTTGCAGCTTCAATTCAGGAGTCAAAGTTAATACCACAGGCTTGTCCTCGCCTCCCCAACTCTGTTGTTCACCCAGGAGGGTCGCTGGCATCCTTGAAACACAATGCAGTCTTCTTTCCTGGTAATTTGGCTCTCTTCCATTTTTTTCAGAGGCACTCCTAACCCTTCGCTCTGGCCCCTAGATCGGTCGTTCGGCTCCAGTGTGTTTGCCTTTGCCCCAGAAGTTGTGCTCCTTATCGTGTTTCACCCTGCTCCAATTCTCACTCAGTCAGGCTCAGACCCCTCCTTTAGCTTCTCACACAGGTCTCCCTCAGCTAGGCTTGGATCCTCTCGCTTTGCACAAAAGTTAAATAAAAAGAAAATGTCTTTGGACTTCAAGGTCCACAATGCATTGGTCTCTATTTTGCTCCCACTTTGCAAGCTAGCCAAAACGGCATTATGCGTGTCTGGGAGTTGTGGGGTTTCCATTGAGCTTTTCTGGGGTAAGGGTCATCCCACCTGCGCCTCAGATGCCTGGGTTTTAATGTTACACCCAGGCTTGGATCCTGTCAGATAGCTCCAACTGACCCTGGTCTGGCTGGCTGGAAGCACAGCTCTCTTGCCAAACTACAGCCTCTCCTGCACTCACATGCCCCCTGACTTGACAGCCTGTACTCATTTTCAGGGTTCCTTACCAGGGTATCTGCATGCTCTCCTTGGCTCCTCTGGACAGCACAATCTTCTCAGCTTCTTCAGCTCGCTCAAAGTGTGCATCTGTGCTCTGCCCTTTATACTCACTGGGAGGCTTAACAGGTTTCAGGTGAGAATGATTGTAATGGGAGGTCTGACCTTGCCTGGCCTCATTAACGGGACTAAATGGAGGCTGCCCAAAGGAAGTCATGGTACATGGTACATTGTTTCCTATGGGTAATCTTTGTTGCTCTGGTTTCCCTCCTCCTCGTCCTCCTCGTCCCAGTGGTTTTAGGAAAAGCAGTGTGGAGGAATTATGGGAGATGTATTTTTTCTGAGGGAACATCGAAAAACCATGTGGGTTTTTGTGAGGGTGAAGGGGGTAAGTGTATTGTAGTGCCTAAATGTAGTGTTGTTAGGGAATAGGTTTTTTGCAATGATATTTCAAAATGACAGAGGGGATGTCGGGTAAGGAGGTACTGGAATGGGGGGAATACTTGTCTCACATGGGGGCGTTCCTCCCACAGTGTCCAAAGGTCCCCTTCCAAGGTGGTCCTCCCTCATTGGTCCACCCCCAAGGTTGGGATCGAATAGCAATGGTCCTTCCCTGACCTCCTGAGTCAGAGATCCCTGGAAATAGCATGGGGCAAACTCATCTGGTTTCTCACATATGCATAAAGCTCCCCACTACATACTTCTCAGCGCTACAAATTGTATATTGCACATTACATTGTATCCATGCTACTGCTACTCATGTTGCTGCCTATTGTGGCTCTAAAATGTATCCAACTAAAACGCAAAGTTAAACTCATTTCAATTCTTCTAACTACATTGAACACATATTTAGTTGAAACATTGCATCTAACTCAGCCACACCATGGACTATTACAATTTAGGTAGTGTGAACAACTTTCCCATGTTGGGACCAAAACTGTCTAACCCAACATTCCCCCTTTAGTTAATCTATTAGCTACCAAATTCATTTCTCGTTCCTTGTCAGAACCATCTCTGCGGACCCAAACCTTACAGACATCCTGCATGCTTCGAGCATATTCCTCTGGCATCAAGACAAAAACGACCACCATACTTTTTCCCACAATCTACTCAAATCGTGTCATAATTATCTGCAATGAGCGGAGATGACAAAACAACACCCAAAGGCTCAATCAACTCTAACTCACTCTGCGTGCCTATATGCTTTGAAATGAAAGTAACCCTACCTGCAGACAGAGTGACTGACATAATAGTGGCTGTTAGAGGTAACTTAGCAGAACAGCACCTTAAAAGTACTTGGCAGGAACAGAACAGGACAAGCAGAAAAGCTAAAAATGGCATCATTATCTTTACAGTCAGAATAAGCCATGATGGAACCCAGGCAAAGTGTGAATTGAAGTTTCATCTTTCATTCCATCCTCTCTCTCCTAGGTCTCACACAGATTATGCAAGGCTTTGAATGTATTCAATAGGGTCACATTTTTTGAATCATTAGGTGGCACGAATGTGTAGCATGAAACCCCTATCTTTTGGCACACCATGACTTCCATCGCAGTAAGAAGTTCGAGATCCTCACATTAAAGGCATTCTCTGAATCATTAACTCGCTGAATGAGTTCATGCCGGGTGTACTGGAGCCACTTACCATTGACAATGGCTTGGTCTTTTAACAGTTTCAAGTCCAGGTGTACTCAACAAGGGAGGGGGCACAGGAGGCAAAAAAAAGGCTTTGGGAAGCACATTAGAAACTGCCATATGGGCTTTGCGGACAACCAGGGTTGGGAAGTGCAAGGTAGCAAGGTAGCAATGCTAGACACTCCCTTCCAGGCCGGTGGGAGATGAAGGTAAGCTAGGGTTCCGCAGACCCTGTAGTGATCAATGAAAACAGAGGGCCCCACCGGCCATGTCTGCAACACGCAAAGTTCAGTTACAGTTAGTATTAGTGAAGAAAGGTATGGTGACATCACCCCTAAAACATAAGGAAAATGTGTAAGTAACTGGATCTTATCAGGTATTTCTTATGGCTTCAGCAACGTCAATTTATTTTACATATACATTCCATATCTCTGAACATTCCTCATTAAAGTTCTTTACTTGTTCAATAAACTTTCTCATGCTTTCCGCTTGACAGCTGTTCAATCCCTACTCCCATCCTTTGTGCATGAAAACAAAACCATCTAATTTTATTTATGAGCGCAGGCTGCCTCTTACATCTTGATGCTCCTTTTTCTCTTAATTCAAACATTCATGTCCATTGATTGCTATGATGGTAGCCTGAACTGCTTGTCCCTGAAATAAGCCCCTCACTCTGAACAAAGATAGGTGCACAACAATTGTGCTATCTGCGGTGACCACCCATCAGGAATACATATTCTTGGAATGCCAGAAGCATGGGTGATGAGCGAACAGACATAACAACTTTCTTTTCTCTCCCCACCCTCTCCATGTGCCTGTACCACACATTGTCTGGTGCAAAGCATTCCCATACTATCCAAACCCACCCCTTCATTTACAATTTTGGGTCTGTATCTCTTTTTATTCAGGGTTTTTAACATTTCATGAGATCCTATACCACTAGCAGACATATTATTAATGTTTACATCATTATCCATTGTTGTACCTAAAGAGGGATAAGAAAGAAAAAGAGAAACAACAACCAAACATACATCCTAATACCCACACTTTGTGACCTATTTCTTCAATATTTACACATGAAACATAATGTTTGTTTGTTCATTCAAATGCCCTAGATATAATGACTGCTGACTTCTTTGGGAATACGCAACTCTGTTCTTTTTGTTAATGACTCTTCCCCATTAGAGTCTTACTCTTGGAAAGGTGGAGACGTGCTGGCAACTTTCTGCACATCGGTAAGGTATATCCAGTATTTATTTCCTTGTACCATCACAGTGATCAGGGGGGCATCGACAACAGTATGTCACCCATTAAAGCGGCTCTCACTCTATGGCTGGACAAATGAACAGACAGGTATGCTGTCTCCAGGGAAAACCTGTGGCTGTGGTAGAACTCCAGAATCCTGAATGATGCCCTCTGTTGCAGTTGACTGTTGGTGTGAGGAGGAAACTGGTGAAGATATCATTCAGACAGCTTGGGGTAAGTCCCTAAGGTAAGCCCTAAACTCCTCACCTAGAATCCCTCAGGTCTTCTAAGCATCAGATGTGGTGTGTGCATAGGTGAGAGTGGTGTATGTGTAATTCTCCCTGTCACTATCTTGTGGGGTGATAAGTGATAATCCTTCCCTGTCTGAGTCCTTAAATAAAAGTGTGCCAGGAGAAGGCTAATCAACCATGACTTTTTAAGTTCACAGCACAGCTTGCATAACCTATGTTTAACAGTCAATTCATTCTTTCCACAAAATCCCATTGGCCTGTGTGTGATACACAGAACACAACCTTTGCTTCATGATCAATAAAGAAGTAATCTATGCGAAAAGTACATTTAAAAAGTGAGTTCCATGTCGGACCTCAAGACTTCGAATATATTTTTATTTTTTTGTATTTGTTTATTAATTATATCATGCACCAAACCCTGAGGTAACTGGACACCTGAAAACCTTAGAGGTTACATGCATGGTTAAGTAAAGTACATTAAATTCAAGTCAAGGTGATAGCGAATGTGACCCTAGTTAGAGGTGGGTCAGACAACTACAATAGCATAAATAAGCAGGAGGCAATAGAAAATTGCTTAGATAAACAGTGGATAGATATAATGGTAACATCTAAGTTAGGAGGCTTGTTAATATGCTATATATGCCCCGACAGGGCAAGGAGGCAGTGTTTGGCAGCCTGGAGATCCCTCCTGGGTCTTTCTTCAGTTCCTGCAGTTTCTTTGGCCATGCCCCCTCGGACACTTAACGCCGGCACGGACCCCGCAGCGGTGAAGCTGGTAGCGGGGCAAGGGCAGAATGTTTGGTGGACCACAGACCCCTCATGGGTCTTTCTTTGCTGCCTGCTGTTTCTTTGGCCACACCCCCTCGGACATTTAATGCTGGCACAGACCCTGCAGTGGTGAAGCCCACAGCGGGGCAATTAAACAGTGTTTGGTGTTGCAGGTGTTTGGTGCCGGATGATGGAGGCAAGCACGGGACAAGTGAGAATCCTGGTTCGAAGAGGGAGTGAAGGCCGTAAGCGGAAGTAAGGTGGGACTGGGGTGGAATCTTGCTGCAGGAGGAGAAGGTGGTAGAGGGCCTCGGAGGAGCATTGTTGGAACTGTATTCTGGGATATTGGCTCATTATCTAGGTGCTACCCCCCAAATGTCATCCTCAAGCCCAGCACATGGAGCTCTCACTAATCTCCCCCTTTCCCCCACTTCTCTTCTGCACCCAACTCAAAACCCACGAAGTTCACCATCTCCCCAAGTCCCAGCGCATGATGTTGTTTGACAGCAGCAGCAACATGAAGGCCCACCCCAAACCACAGCCAGTGGTCCTGCCACTGGAGGGGCAAATGGGCCACCCATGCTACCCTAAAGAAGTTAACGGTTCCCACAGGGGAGGCACACCTACTGATCGATGAAATTCACCAATTTCTTGGGGGGACCAAAGATGTCCATAGATTCCCCAACAGTTGCCTGCCATGCAAAGTACTGCAGCCTAAAGGACCCGTTTGTTACTTGCACTGTGGATGTCGGTACAGACACAACACAAGAAGACCTAGGCATCATCTCAGGTATCATAGGAAATGTGCCAATGCCCGAAGGAAACACCATATGCAGTGCTACAGATACAGACATGGTTTACAACCAGGGCAGCTTTATTGTCACTCCCCCAGCCTGACCCCACTAGGCCCCACGTGCCCCCAACTACCAACTTGGGTCACTTGTTACCTGAACCCCCATATCCTGGGTCAATTAAGTCAGAGGCCCCCACAACAGAGGATGTGAAGGAGGATGCCCCAATCACGATCTCTGTAGTTCCCAGCCTGGACCCTGCTTTCATGCTAACAAATGACTTGGGAATTGCGTCTTCATCAATCGCTGTCCCCCCTCTGAAGGGGAAGTGGGAAGAGGGATCAGTGACTCCATGGTTACTAAAACCTTCTCTGGCTCTTCCATCAGTGCCTGGAGTGAGCATCTGTCTACTTGCTCAGGGGCCAGCTCTTTTCTTGGCCTAACCCCACTCAGGGCCCCCAACTGCCCACGACATGCAACCAATCTTGGTGTTGAGATAGCCACTGACCCAATCACCGGGGATGACTGCTCAACAAGAGGGTGCAAGTGCAATCAAGCACATGCTGAGTTGGTAATAATCAAGAAAATGCTTCCAGCCTTGATGGAGGCTCTGGGGAGGAGAGGAACAAAACTGCAGGGAGAGGAGGAGCCCTGCACCACTCCTATTGCTGGCTAATGGCCTCTTAACCCAGCCATGGAAAGCTGCAAAGCACAGTGCCTCTGAGCACAGTGCCTACTAATGGGAACTTTGATGATCACGGCAATTCTCGGACCTTGGTAAACAGAGTCCAGCTAACTTTGAAGCCCCAAGTATCATCAAGATCAGTGAGTCCATAGGAGTGTTTAAATTCAAGCCAAAGCCCACCCGATTGGGGGGTCATGCATCAAGTATGCTGCATATAAAACGTAGTAGCCTAGGGTCGACCAGGGTTCAAGCCACACAGCAAAGAAGGGCTGGGGGTAAGCGCAAAGCCTAAGGAGTGCTTTGATGTGCCACAATCTACCTCCAAGGGGGTACCCAAACTAGTGACGAAAAAATTAGAAGCAAACAATGCCTTGCTAAATAAAAGCTTGCATTGGTTGCGAACAGATGCAGGTTGTGACTTTGTTTCCAGCGAAGCCTTGGCGGGATGTCATAGAGTCCCCAACAGAGGCCAGAACCCCTATGACATTGTCACCTATCTTTCTGGGACTGGAGAGTGGCTGAAGGTGTCCTGGGAAGAAGGGGGGTCGGTTGCACAAGAGTGGGCTACTAATCAGCCCATACCACTGCACTGGTTCTGATGGCCTATTTAGGCAATCCCTGAGAAATACTCCCCTAACTGGACCGGGCACCCTCTTGACGGTTTCCTTTTTCCTATGTTGCGACTCTTGTTGTGTAGCAGTATGTTGTGTTTGTAAATTGTGACAAGATGTACTTTGATGGCCTGAAGGCTGAATACAATTTTGTTGATGATGATATATCCTAGTGTGGCAATGCCCCCAACACAAAGAATGTTGCCACTGATTTATCATCATGGTGTGCACAGGGTCCAGCCTCAAGCCATCGGAAGAATGGACTAAAGACAACGATGAGATAACAAAAAATACTGCACCTGTTTATCCTGCCCAAACAGTCAATATGAAGCTCTCTGAAGGGCCCCAAAGGTCGGGGAAAAGTGCCTTTTAAAGTATTCCATAGTATTAACAGTGATGAACTGGTGGCATGTCACACAGTTAGAGATGAACTTACCTGTCCCTGCAAGTTAGGGGCAAATCAATCCCCTGGAGGTCTGTTGCTATTTTTCACTGAGACATGCACAGAGGGTAATGCTACTGCCCCAGAGCCACAATAAGTAACTCGAGGGGCATTATTAGTTTACATGTAAGATCCTATCTCAACAACAAATCTGTGGGCATGAGGGCACACCCTTATTTCACCCAACAGCTACTTCTCATCCTTTGTGCTCCCTCTTCCATTTCTGTAATTTGAATTAGAGGAACTACAGTATACAGGACTGGTAACTTTAGCTCTTTGGACATGCTTTCCATGATCTGGGAATCAGTACATGGTATATACGCAGACTCCTTTGCAGCTCTTTAAGCTGCATTATTCCCAAGCGTATTTAAGTAAATATTGTATCCTGGTTGCCTAGCAACATTATCACGCTGAATTGCGCCCGCTCTGATTGGTGACCAGCCTGTATTTACACAGATTGGCCAAACCGGAGGGCGAGAGCCAGCCCACAATCCCTAAGGCTCACCTCTTAAGGTTTAGGACTGTCTCAGCTGCTTCACCATGTCCTGATCGTCCGTCGCATCAGAGGAGGGCAGGAACCCTTCCTCTATCTGGCAATGACACGGCCCCACTGCCTGCTGCCTGCAAGCACCCTTTACGCTGTTGCCGCCTCCAGGAGAAACACATCTAAGTGAGCAGAATCTACATAGTGGCATCCACATCAGCCATCATGAAGTGCCCAAGCCATCCACTGTGCTCGCTTTTTCAATGCTAAGATCCATTTTGGTAACTTATGTGACCGCGTGCAGCTCCTAAAATGGCTGCCACCGTACATTTGTATCCTGGTTGCCTAGCAACATTATCAAACTGAGTTCCACCCGCTTCGATTGTTGACCGGCCTGTATTTCCACAGATTGGCCGGAGGGCGAGAGCCGGCAGACAATCCCTTAGGCCCACATCCTAAGGCTTAGAACTGTCTGAGCTGTCCGAGCTGGTAGTGCCATGGGGCCTTTTGCACGGTGTGCTCGACAACCCACACGCGTGACCAAACAAATCCCTGTTGGCAACATTCTTGACCAGAAGACTACATAGCTGTCCCTAGCACACTGCTCTGAGCACAACCCACAACTTCAAAAAGGCATTTACCTAACCCATTGGATTGCTTACAAACAGCATGAGGTAAGAATGTGCATGCCCAACCCTCTAGTTAAGCTTTATTTGCATATCTACTGTACACATTGATTAGACAAACTATGCAAAATGTATAGACTTGTCTACTCATCAATTTCACACACGGCTGTGTCCAATAGACTCCTGAACTTTACGTCAGACTCTACCTACGTGTGTATTAGCACCACACCCACCAGGCCAGCTGACTATCTGTGATTACCTGTACTGTTACCTAATAGATTCTGCCTCAATGTTTACCTGTAGTGCCTCATAAATCATTGCCATTACGATTATCCACATGATAACTATGATCAGTCACATGATCACGTGCTAGGCGGGGCGCTATAACTACCTGTATTGATAGCTGATTAGTTCTATCCTTGATTACTTGTCTCGCTATTTACAGTAATGTTGAACTGTAACCTAACCGGGTAGACCTTTTACTAAACTTGTTTTACTGGCTCACAAAACTGTCTAACCCAACATTCCCCCTTTAGTTAATCTATTAGCTACCAAATTCATTTCTCGTTCCTTGTCAGAACCATCTCTGCGGACCCAAACCTTACAGACATCCTGCATGTTTCGAGCATATTCCTCTGGCATACAAGACAAAAACGACCACCATACTTTTACCCACAATCTACTCAAATTGTGTCATAATTATCTGCAATGAGTGGAGATGACAAAACAACACCCAAAGGCTCAATCAACTCTAACTCACTCTGCATGCCTATATGGTTTAAAATGAAAGTAACCCTACCTGTGGACAGAGTGACTGACATAATAGTGGCTGTTACAGGTAATTTAGCAGAACAACACCTTAAAAGTACTTGGCAGGAACAGAACAGGACAAGCAGAAAAGCTAAAAATGGCATCATTATCTTTACAGTCAGAATTAGCCATGATGGAACCCAGGCAAAGTGTGAATCGAAGTGTCATCTTTCATTCCAGCCTCTCTCTCCAAGGCCTCACACAGATTATGCAAGGCTTTGAATGTATTCAATAGGGTCACATTTTTTGAATCATTAGGTGGCACGAATGTGTAGCATGAAACCCCTATCTTTTGGCACACCATGACTTCCATCGCAGTAAGAAGTTCGAGATCCTCACAATGACATTAAAGGCATTCTCTGAATCATTAACTCGCTGAATGAGTTCATGCCGGGTGTACTGGAGCCACTTACCATTGACAATGGCTTGGTCTTTTAACAGTTTCAAGTCCAGGTGTACTCAACAAGGGAGGGGGCACAGGAGGCAAAAAAAAGGCTTTGGGAAGCACATTAGAAACTGCCATATGGGCTTTGCGGACAACCAGGGTTGGGAAGTGCAAGGTAGCAAGGTAGCAATGCTAGACACTCCCTTCCAGGCCGGTGGGAGATGAAGGTAAGCTAGGGTTCCGCAGACCCTGTAGTGATCAATGAAAACAGAGGGCCCCACCGGCCATGTCTGCAACACGCAAAGTTCAGTTACAGTTAGTATTAGTGAAGAAAGGTATGGTGCCATCACCCCTAAAACATAAGGAAAATGTGTAAGTAACTGGATCTTATCAGGTATTTCTTATGGCTTCAGCAACGTCAATTTATTTTACATATACATTCCATATCTCTGAACATTCCTCATTAAAGTTCTTTACTTGTTCAATAAACTTTCTCATGCTTTCCGCTTGACAGCTGTTCAATCCCTACTCCCATCCTTTGTGCATGAAAACAAAACCATCTAATTTTATTTATGAGCGCAGGCTACCTCTTACATCTTGATGGTCCTTTTTCTCTTAATTCAAACATTCATGTCCATTGATTGCTATGATGGTAGCCTGAACTGCTTGTCCCTGAAATAAGCCCCTCACTCTGAACAAAGATAGGTGAACAACAATTGTGCTATCTGCGGTGACCACTCATCAGGAATACATATTCTTGGAATGCCAGAAGCATGGGTGATGAGCGAACAGACATAACAACTTTCTTTTCTCTCCCCACCCTCTCCATGTGAATATACCACACATTGTCTGGTGCAAAGCATTCACCATACTATCCAAACGCACCTCTTTATTTACAATTTTGGGTCAGTATCTCTTTTTATTCAGGGTTTTTAACATTTCATGAGATCCTATACCACTAGCAGACATATTATTAATGTTTACATCATTATCCATTGTTGTACCTAAAGAGGGATAAGAAAGAAAAAGAGAAACAACAACCAAACATACATCCTAATACCCACACTTTGTGACCTATTTCTTCAATATTTACACATGAAACGTAATGTTTGTTTGTTCATTCAAATGCCCTAGATGTAATGACCGCCGACTTCTTTGGGAATACGCAACTCTGTTCTTTTTGTTAATGACTCTTCCCCATTAGAGTCTTGCTCTTGGAAAGGTGGAGACGTGCTGGCAACTTTCTGCACATCGGTGAGGTATATCCAGTGTTTATTTCCTTGTACCATCACAGTGATCAGGGGGGCATCGACAACAGTATGTCACCCATTAAAGCGGCTCTCACTCCATGGCTGGACAAATGAACAGACAGGTATGCTGTCTCCAGGGAAAACCTGTGGCTGTGGTAGAACTCCAGAATCCTGAATGATGCCCTCTGTTGCAGTTGACTGTTGGTGTGAGGAGGAAACTGGTGAAGATATCATTCAGACAGCTTGGGTTAAGTCCCTAAGGTAAGCCCTAAACTCCTCACCTAGAATCCCTCAGGTCTTCTAAGCATCAGATGTGGTGTGTGCATAGGTGAGAGGGGTGTATGTGTAATTCTCCCTGTCACTATCTTGTGGGGCGATAAGTGATAATCCTTCCCTGTCTGAGTCCTTAAATAAAAGTGTGCCAGGAGAAGGCTAATCAACCATGACTTTTTAAGTTCACAGCACAGCTTGCATAACCTATGTTTAACAGTCAATTCATTCTTTCCACAAAATCCCATTGGCCTGTGTGTGATACACAGAACACAACCTTTGCTTTATGATCAATAAAGAAGTAATCTATGCGAAAAGTACATTTAAAAAGTGAGTTCCATGTCGGACCTCAAGACTTTGCATATATTTTTATTTTTTTGTATTTGTTTATTAATTATATCATGCACCAAACCCTGAGGTAACTGGACACTTGAAAACCTTAGAGGTTACATGCATGGTTAAGTAAAGTACATTACATTCAAGTCAAGGTGATAGCGAATGTGACCCTGGTTAGAGGTGGGTCAGACAACTACAATAGCATAAATAAGCAGGAGGCAATAAAAAATCGCTTAGATAAACAGTGGATAGATATAATGGTAACATCTAAGTTAGGAGGCTTGTTAATATGCTATATATGCCCCGACAGGGCAAGGAGGCAGTGTTTGGCAGCCTGGAGATCCCTCCTGGGTCTTTCTTCAGTTCCTGCTGTTTCTTTGGCCATGCCCCCTTGGACACTTAATGCTGGCACGGACCCCGCAGTGGTGAAGCCGGTAGCGGGGCAAGGGCAGAATGTTTGGCGGACCACAGACCCCTCATGGGTCTTTCTTTGCTGCCTGCTGTTTCTTTGGCCAGACCCCCTTGGACATTTAATGCTGGCACAGACCCTGCAGTGGTGAAGCCCACAGCGGGGCAATTGAACAGTGTTTGGTGTTGCAGGTGTTTGGTGCCGGATGATGGAGGCAAGCACGGGACAAGTGAGAATCCTGGTTCGAAGAGGGAGCGAAGGCCGCAAGCGGAAGTAAGGTGGGACTGGGGTGCAATCTTGCTGCAGGAGGAGGAGGTGGTAGAGGGCCTCAGAGGAGCATTGTTGGAACTGTACCCTGGGATATTGGCTCATTATCTAGGTGCTACCCCCAAATGTCATCCTCAAGCCCAGCACATGGAGCTCTCACCAATCTCCCCCTTTCCCCCACTTCTCTTCAGCACCCAACTCAAAACCCACGAAGTTCACCCTCTCCCCAAGTCCCAGCGCATGATGTTGTTTGACAGCAGCAGCAACATGAAGGCCCACCCCAAACCACGGCCAGTGGTCCTGCCACTGGAGGGGCAAATGGGCCACCCATGCTACCCTAAAGAAATTAACGGTTCCCACAGGGGAGGCACACCTACTGATCGATGAAATTCACCAATTTCTTGGGGGGACCAAAGATGTCCATAGATTCCCCAACAGTTGCCTGCCATGCAAAGTACTGCAGACTAAAGGACCCGTTTGTTACTTGCACTGTGGATGTCGGTACAGACAAAACACAAGAAGACCTAGGCATCATCTCAGGTATCATAGGAAATGTGCCAATGCCCGAAGGAAACACCATATGCAGTGCTACAGATACAGACAAGGTTTACAACCATGGCAGCTTTATTGTCACTCCCCCAGCCTGACCCCACTAGGCCCCACGTGCCCCCAACTACCAACTTGGGTCACTTGTTACCTGAACCCCCATATCCTGGGTCAATTAAGTCAGAGGCCCCCACAACAGAGGATGTGAAGGAGGATGCCCCAATCATGATCTCTGTAGTTCCCAGCCTGGCCCCTGCTTTCATGCTAACAAATGACTTGGACATTGCTTCTTCATCAACCGCTGTCCCCCCTCTGAAGGGGAAGTGGGAAGAGGGATCAGTGACTCCATGGTTACTAAAACCTTCTCTGGCTCTTCCATCAGTGCCTGGAGTGAGCATCTGTCTACTTGCTCAGGGGTCAGCACTTTTCTTGTCCTAACCCCACCCAGGGCCCCCAACTGCCCACGACATGCAACCAATCTGGGTGTTGAGATAGCCACTGACCCATTCACCGGGGATGACTGCTCAACCAGAGGATGCAAGTGCAATCAAGCACATGCTGAGTTGGTAATAATCAAGAAAATGCTTCCAGCCTTGATGGAGGTTCTGGGGAGGAGAGGAACAAAACTGCAGGGAGAGGAGGAGCCCTGCATCACTCCTATTGCTGGCTAATGTCCTCTTAACCCAGCCATGGAAAGCTGCAAAGCACAGTGCCTCTGAGCACAGTGCCTACTAATGGGCACTTTGATGATCACCGCAACTCGGACCTTGGTAAACAGGGTCCAGCTAACTTTGAAGCCCCAAGTATCATCAAGATCAGTGAGTCCATAGGAGTGTTTAAATTCAAGCCAAAGCCCACCCGATTGGGGGGTCATGCATCAAGTCTGCTGCATATAAAACGTAGTAGCCTAGGGTCGACCAGGGTTCAAGCCACACAGCAAAGAAGGGCTGGGGGTAAGCGCAAAGCCTAAGGAGTGCTTTGATGTGCCACAATCTACCTCCATGGGGGTACCCAAACTAGTGGCGAAAGAATTAGAACCAAACAATGCCTTGCTAAATAAAAGCTTGCATTGGTTGCGAACAGCCGCAGGTTGTGACTTTGTTTCCAGCAAAGCCTTGGCGGGATCTCATAGAGTCCCCAACAGAGGCCAGAACGCCTATGACATTGTCAAACTATCTTTCTGGGACTGGAGAGTGGCTGAAGGTGTCCTGGGAAGAAGGGGGGTCGGTTGCACAAGAGTGGGATACTAATCAGCCCATACCACTTCACTGGTTCTGATGGCCTATTTAGGCAATCCCTGAGAAATACTCCCCTAACTGGACCGGGCACCCTCTTGACAGTTTCCTTTTTCCTATGTTGTGACTCTTGTTGTGTAGCAATATGTTGTGTTTGTAAATTGTGACAAGATGTACTTTGATGGCCTGAAGGCTGAATACAATTTTGTTGATGATGATATATCCTAGTGTGGCAATGCCCCCAACACAAAGAATGTTGCCCCTGATTTATCATCATGGTGTGCACAGGGTCCAGCCTCAAGCCATCGGAAGAATGGACTAAAGACAACGATGAGATAACATAAAATACTGCACCTGTTTATCCTGCCCAAATAGTCAATGTGAAGCTCTCTGAAGGGCCCCAATGGTCGGGGAAAAGTGCCTTTTAAAGTATTCTATAGTATTAACAGTGATGAACTGGTGGCATGTCACACAGTTAGAGATGAACTTACCTGTCCCTACAAGTTAGGGGCAAATCAATCCCCTGGAGGTCTGTTGCTATTTTCCACTGAGACATGCACAGAGGGTAATGCTACTGCCCCAGAGCCACAATAAGTAACTCGAGGGGCATTATTAGTTTACATGTAAGATCCTATCTCAACAACAAATCTGTGGGCAAGAGGGCACACCCTTATTTCACCCACAGCTCCTTCTCATCCTTTGTGCTCTCTCTTCCATTTCTGTAACTTGAATTAGAGGAACTACAGTATACAGGACTGGTAACTTTAGCTGTTTGGACATGCTTTCCATGATCTGGGAATCAGTACATGGTATATACGCAGACTCCTTTGCAGCTCTTTCAGCTGCATTATTCCCAAGGGTATTTAAGTAAATATTGTATCCTGGTTGCCTACCAACATTATCACGCTGAATTGCGCCCGCTCTGATTGGTGACCGGCCTGTATTTACACAGATTGGCCAAACCGGAGTGCGAGAGCAGGCCCACAATCCATAAGGCTCACCTCCTAAGGTTTAGGACTGTCTGAGCTGCTTCACCATGTCCTGATCGTCCGTCGCATCAGAGGAGGGCAGGAACCCTTCCTCTATCTGCCAACGACAAGGCCCCACTGCCTGCTGCCTGCAAGCACCCTTTACGCTGTTGCCGCCTCCAGGAGAAACACATCTAAGTGAGCAGAAGCTACATACTGGCATCCACATCAGCCATCATGAAGTGCCCAAGCTGTCCACTGTGCTCGCTTTTTCATGGCTAAAATCCATTTTGGTAACTTCTGTGACCCCCGTGCAGCTCCTAAAATGGCTGCCGCCGTACATTTGTATCCTGGTTGCCTAGCAACATTATCACACCGAGTTGCACCCGCTTCGATTGTTGACCGGCGTGTATTTCCACAGATTGGCCGGAGGGCGAGAGCCGGCAGACAATCCCTTAGGCCCACATCCTAAGGCTTAGGACTGTCTGAGCTGTCCGAGCTGGTAGTGCCCTGGGGCCTTTTGCACGGTGTGCTCGACAACCCACACGCGTGACCAAACAAATCCCTTTTGGCAACATTCTTGACCAGAAGACTACATAGCTGTCCCTAGCACACTGCTCTGAGTACAACCCACAACTTCAAAAAGGCATTTAACTAACCCATTGGATTACTTACAAATAGCATGAGGTAAGAATGTGCATGCCCAACCCTCTAGTTAAGCTTTATTTGCATATCTACTGTACACATTGATTAGACAATCTATGCAAAATGTATAGACTTGTCTACTCATCAATTTCACACACAGCTGTGTCCAATAGACTCTTGAACTTTACGTCAGACTCTGCCTATGTGTGTATTAGCACCACACCCACCAGGCCAGCTGACTATCTGTGATTACTTGTACTGTTACCTAATAGATTCTGCCTCCATGTTTACCTGTAGTGCCTCATAAATCATTGCCATTACGATTATCCACATGATAACTACGATCAGTCACATGATCACGTGCTAGGCTGGGCGCTATTACTACCTATACTGATAGCTGTTTAGTTCTGCCTTGATTACTTGTCTTGCTATTTACAGTAATGTTGAACTGTAACCTAACCGGATAGACCTTTTACTAAACTTGTTTTACTGGCTCACTATTTGCAACTTTGTGCACAATTCAGTCGGCTAGATTTGCTTGCAAAATCTATTCTTGTATCTACTGTGTTACATTAGACTTCACCATATGAATGTAAAACTGCCCTTCTAAAGTCGGACCAGCCTACTTGTAAGGTGCACTTGCCTTGCTATATTAGACTTTCATGATTGCATTACTACATTACTAAAATTGGACTAGCCTCCTTACAATGTGATTATGCCTTGCTAGTCCAGAATGAATGTATAACTACCCCCCTAAAGTCGGACTAGCCTATTCATATTGTGCATGTGCCTTGTTATGCTAGTCTTTTCACGAATGTATAACTGCCTATCTAAAAGTTGGACCAGTCTATTTAATTGAGAATGCCTTGTCATATTAGTTGGATTTATTCCCAATGCATAACTACATCACTAAGGTTAGTCTAGCCATCTAAAATTACACTTGCCCTGTGCATGTTAGATATGACCACCCTTATCTCCAACTACCCCACGTATGAGACACTAACTTAACTGAAAGTTGCATTTCACTTACCTTTATGACCTCATCATCGTAACTGTAACCTTCCTACTTGAGTACTGCTCAGCACATTCTGTCTTATCCCAGTGATTTGTGAACCACTCCACGCCGCTTCGACTTAAATGATGTGTGTTCCCAGAATGCTGATGTGCCTTCTACCATTGCCTTTATTTGACAAAATGGACAGACTGGGTGTCACCTACACTAATTATGCGGACGACACCCAGATCCTCAAACCCCTTTCAGGCAATTTTGCCACTGATACAGCCTTGAAAAATTAAATATACACCCTCATTCAGGCATGGATGGCAACCCATGGCCTTTGCCTGAATGAGGATAAGACTGAGATCCTGATTCTTGGCTCAGCTACTAATCTAAAAAACTTGATATCAATTATGCTGCCTTCAACATTGATGGTAACATAATGTCAGTAGCTGAAGAAGTGAAGACGCTTGGCTTCTATCTGGACTCTCCCCTAACCTTAAAAAAAACAGGTCAACTCTCTAGCTTCATCAACCACCTACACTTGTAAACTGATTAGATCATGCAGGCCTTTCCTATCGCAAGCTAGTTGCATTATCCTAGCTAACGCTTTTATCTTATGAAAACTCGATTATTGTAACACCGTATACCTAGGGAGCCGACAATTACATTATAAATAAAATTCAGACATTGCAAAACAATGCTCTTAGAACAACACTGAACCGCCCAACTAGAGAGCATGTATCCAATACAAGGAGAGGCCATCACTGGCTTAAAATGAGCAATAGGATCAACCTCAAAACTGTATCTTTAACACACAAATGCTTAAATAATGCAACCCCACCATACCTCACGGAGAGAATAATCAGAAGAACATCCTTGCGCCCTTACAGGTCAATCAATTGCCATTACCTCTGCATTCGAGATTCAGACTAAAAAAAACAGGCGGTAACAGCTTTCCAGTTAAAGCTGCCCAATACTGGAATGGAATAGATCAGTCTTACTATAGCTTCAGACTGATCCCTGAGCAGCACCCATTGCATTGCCTCTTGACTTTACCATTATGTATATTCAGTAAAAACACTTTGTTAAAGAGACGTTATGGTTGAGTTGCGCTACTAAAAACCTATGCAATTCAGTAAAATAACTTAGTTAAAGGGGCGTTATGGTTCCGAGTAAAACCGAAAAAAACCCTGAAAAGTCGCTAGTTATGGCATGCTGAGCAACCATAACTAGCGCCACCACCTCGCATTGCTAAAACTAACACCCAGGACATCAAAGATGACATCACAAATGTCATTGATGACAACACTGATGACATCACATGTCTGGCTCCCTCTTTTTTCCTTTAGTGATATATCTTAGCCAGTAATACTTAGGAACAAAGAAATCAAAAAGTACTACATTTGTAGACTTATACTTCAAATATGTTCTTACAGTAATTCATTTGGGGTTCACTCACAGCAAATGAAACATATACATAGGGAGAATACACACTTGAAAGATACCAATGCTTTTTGTGTATGAAGACAATCAGTAAAGTTATCAACACTTTCTTATTGTTCTGCTGTTTTTTTTTTATTACTGTACTTTCTCTGGATATGCTCATATTTGTATTCACATTACTTTCTTTAGGGTGCAGTCACATCATGTGATAGTTATTCATAGGGAAGTAGTAGTTTTGAAGCAGAACAATCATTTCTGTGCATAAAGATAATCAGGTAGGTTGAGAACAATTTCTGGTTCTACTGCTGCTTTTTTGCGTACTTCATTTTCCCTGTATACACTCATATTTGTATGTGTTGTTCTGTCTTTGTGTTTTGTATGTAATAATGAAATTATATCAGAAGTGGGTTTCATTAGCTACTTATCACATGTTGCACAGTACACACAACTCTAATAAGAAAGCATTTATCATTTCACTATTCAACATGGGAAGATTATGAATATTGCATCTCCATCATGTATGCTGCACACCAATGCTTATGTGTATACATGAGTAGATTATTATACTGTAAAGAACTTCATAATAGAATGCTATTTATATCAATGCTTTGCTAAATGCACTACATAGCTCATGACATCTATTCCAATGATCCTTGACACTTTTTTGTCAACCTTGTAATAAGAATCCCTTGCACAGACTTTTCATGTAAAGTACATGCATATGTGATGTCATGAATGACATTTGTGATGTCATCTTTGATGGCCTGGGTGTTAATCTTAGCAATGGAAGGTGGTGGCGCGAATTATGGTTGCTTAGCTTACCATAAATAGCGAATTTCAGGGGTTTTTCGGTTTTACTTGGAACCATAACGTCCCTTTAACAATGTTTTTTTTTACTGAATTTCATAGGTTTTTAATAGCACAACTTACCCATAACCTCCCTTTCTCAAAGTTTTTTTTACTGAATATGCATATTGATAGTGTGAATTTCATAGATGTTTACTAGGATTCCCTTACTTTATATACATGTAAAATAGACTAAACTGAAACCCCTGCTAGTAATTTGAAGTACGTGGACTGTGCGTATGGCCGCGGATGGACGCGGAAAACATCAACACTACCCAAAAACTCAGGGGGTATCTTGGATTATTGTATCATGCCATATAAACACTGAACAAGTTCAAAAAGCAGCACATAAACACATTATATGTAATAATAAATAAGAAGTGGAACCTATATATGTAACACATCAACAGTCCATTTAAATAGCATATGTACTAAAATGGAATATACCAAAACAAAAAAGATATGCCTCCAACATAATTACCTCACAGAAACTGCACAGCAAGAAGCAACAGCAGACCTACACAACAGTAACAACAACACTTACCAGAAACTAGTAAGTAAACTTCATTTTTCTGATATATTTTTAAACTTGTTGTATTAGGTACACTAAAAGTAATATTTCTTATTTTACACATAAATGTCCAGTACTTTGGAATGGCTTGAAGAAAATTTCCCATGTGAGGAAATGACTGAAGACAGTGATACTAATGGTAGACACTTTTCTATACAAGAAAATTAATAATCATTACTTTATGCATATTTTTTTTTTAACAGACCATACAAACATTGAAAATAATATAGCCAAAGAGACATTACAAAATACTCTGCAGCGCATGGAACAAACAATTGATATGCTTATGGAAAATTTAAATCTTTTAAAACATTTTGTGGAGGACCTTAAAGAAGAAAAAAAAAATATCAGTGTCCCTCGTGCACCTGTTCCCCCTCTCCATGTCCCAGTCAACTATTCCCAAACCCTCACCACCAAGAAAAACTTTATGATGAGACTTCCATACCTTCATCCCCTCCCATCCATCCTCTCCAAACCCCTAATTCCCCTGTATTTGTGTCAGTTTCTGCTTCACCATCTCATTCAGAAATGTTGTATCTGTATATAATAATAAAAAAATGATGTGTGTTTTAATTCAGTCCTTTGTGTCTTATTTTTTTTTAAAAGGCAGTTAGGGTGTCTGCGTACAGCGCGGGTGTCCGGGATGTCCCCAATTACCCAAAATGGGGGTGTCTTAAGGAAATTATACCTGTCCGTACTGTCCGCAAGCAAGATGGAACTGTTCTTAGAACACACTTGGTGTCCTGAATGTCCGCAATTAACCAAAATGGAGGTGTTCTAAGGACACTATACCTGTCTGTACTGTCCGCAAGCAAGATGGAATTGTTCTTAGAACACACTCGGTGTCCTGAATGTCCGCAATTAACCAGAATGGAGGTGTCCTAAGGACACTATACCTGTCCGTACGTCCGCAAGCAAGATGGAACTGTTCTTAGAACACACTCAGTGTCCTGAATGTCCACAATTAACCAAAATGGAGGTGTCCTAAGGACACTATACCTGTCTGTACTGTTCGCAAGCAAGATGGAACTGTTCTTAGAACACACTTTGTGTCATGAATGTCCACAATTAACCAAAATGGAGGTGTCCTAAGGACACTATACGTGTCCGTACTGTCCGCAAGCAACATGGCACTGTTCTTAGAACACACTCGGTGTCTGGAATGTCCCCAATTAACCAAAATGGAGGTGTCTTAAGGATACTATACCTGTCCATACTGTCCGTAGAACATCTACGCACATGTGCACCACACGCATAGGTCCCACGAACATCGCGCCTCTCCGTAACTGTCCATCTCATGTGTGTCACACTTTTAATTAGTTTGAGGACCCGAACCCTGTCCGTAGAACACCTGCGCACATGCGCACGCCCATTCCTATGAATTTGGTGTCCTACAGACACCCGTCCCATTCGCAGATGTGTTTGCGACGTCATCATGTTACCGCACCCACGCTGAGCATGTGTCCTGATTTGCAGACACTGTCGGGTCCCCGAACATTTTAAAAGTACTTTGTTTGGACAATCCAAAGTATTTTACTGTAAAAATACACCATTGCACATGTCCCAGAAAATGTCCCTAGCGTTCTACATACATTTTGGAACTTTTTGAGCCTTTTGGGGTGTTTTATCTGTCTGCGGATGGAGCGGCTTTCTGCGGAGCACGCACCAGCACCCCTATAAAAGGCCACACTCCAGAGCTCATCCTCATTCTTTCTTTCTACTACTGCAGATTGACTTGCTTTTTTTGCTTTTTTTTTGCTGCTCTTGCTGCTCTTGCTGCTTTCCCATAATCTACCCGGATGGCATCCATGGTTGCTGCTGCTCCAGCTGGTGCTACTTCTACCTCAGCACCACCCCCTCACGTTCCCCCACCACCATCCCCCCAAGGGCCTGCCAAGGGGAACAGGCTTGAGGATGTAGAGAAGGAGGATGAAAAGGATGAAGAGGATGAGGTAGTGGACGTCCCTACTACCAGCACTCGCGGTGTGGTGGTTGTTTACCATTCATTGTGGAGTGCCAAAAGCATGTGTGAATAAGGTCACCTGCAACCAGTGCAAAATGGTGCTGAGTCATAGGAGGCCTAGTTCATACAGCTTTGGTACGACATCAATGAAGCGACACCTAAGGTCGTTCCACGGTGGGGCTATTTGCAAGGTTGTACCTTGTGATAAACGTAGTTGGATGAGTTCCTCTACAACATCCTGTGTTTCCACTCCTTTCACCACAGGAGACACTCCTGAGGGACAGCGCATCCTTCCAGCTGCCTCACAGGCGATTGATGATGATGTTGACCCTTACCTTTCGAGGGTCACAATATTGTGTATGTTCTGCGACACAGTACTCTGCAACAGGGAGAATCTTTGGAGTGCTTTCGAGACTGTGTTCACAGAGCATGAGAAGGTCTGCTACCTACCTAAATAAAGCCCACCCTACATCTTCCTCTCTCCACATGCCCTTTCTTATCCCTGTCGTTGGTGTCCCTTCCTTACATTCCTTTCCCCTCCTTTCCTTGTGTGTCATGTTTAAAAAACAAAAACAAAATAAAACAACAAACCCCCCCAAAAAAAGCTCTGTTCAGAGCTGCCTTTCACGATTTAAAAATAGATGTGACAAATAAATAGTGCAGGGCCCTGTGCATTTTTTAGAAGTCTGCAGACAGTTCGCGAACATATACAATTTTGGGGTGTTCCCTATCATAACCATTGTACTTATCTATGGGAGGAAGTGGTGTCTCTGAAAAGAGCTTTTTGGTGGTGTTTTTTGTGTTTGAAAAACTTGAAATGGTCAACACCTACTGTAAAATGGATGGCTGTAATTCCAAAAAAGGTTGCCATGCATTTTGTACATTTCTTAGAAAAATCTGATTGTCAGCATAAGTAAGATGGACTCCATCTCTGCGAAAAATGTATGTGCTACGAAACATAATATTTTCATTGTGAAAAGAGGACATTCCAACATCTCTTAAAAAGGCACAAACAGCCTTATTGACATTGCGCCTCGCTTTCTCCATTTGTGGACCAAATGAAGAAGAACGCAGCCAAATTACTTGGGAATTTTGAAACATGTCCATGACCTTCCCAAGTCCTTCTTTCATTGCAAATTGCAAAGAAATTCCAGACACATGTCTTAAACTGTTCCCTCCACAATGAATTATAATTATGCCTGGATGATGCTGTGTCTTCAAAGTAGCACAGAGAGGTACCAAGTCCAGCCACTTCATTCCACGCACTCCATGCCAGTGCACTTCCACAGAGGGAATCCAAGATCTGCAGCTACTCCACAGCGTTCTGCATGCACCTCCAACCAATGTATCCATGAATCTCCCAAAATCCAGATAATATGTTTTCTAAAACACACAGCCATAGCTATCTCTTCTTCTCTCAGGAAAAATACTTTCTGACAAACTCTCTCCTTACACAACACACCCAGTAAACTTTATTGACCAATGCGTTGCTCCACTGTTTCACATTTGCATGCCTCTCCACACCAAAATTCCCATATGTAATGTGCAGTGTCAGGTTCATGGACATATCAAAAATCTGAGCATGGTGAATTCAGATTTAAATAGTGTGCCCCATTTCCCGTTTCAGGTTGGCTCTGAAAAGAGCATGTTTTTGGTTTTTTTGCAGATGCTTGACAGACACCTGTTATTTTGTATATTTTTTCATTTTTTTTTCTTACTTTACTCCTAAAATCTTCAGATAACCTTCTCCAAAGCAACATTTACATTCCAAAACATCATGGCACTTCCCATAAAAGATAAAGAAATGCCATCTTCTTTATAATAAGCAGCATTACTGGAATCAATATTTGCATTATTACAGAAGAACATACCAGCTCTAAGCATGAAAGCACACATGCCTCGGTTGATTGCACACCTAGCAATGATTTGCTGAGGACAAAAAATATAACTATTGTCCCATATTGCCCTAGGTACTTATCCAGAAAAAATAACTTTGGCATTTGGAAGGATGTTCATTACTGCTTGAACCAAGTGTTCCAAATCCGCCAACAAAGTAGGGGCACTGACATAGCCCAAATGCAAAGCACCACAGTGCAAAACTACCACATGGGGACTGTTCATCCTGCGAATATCTTCACAAACTTGTATAATTCCCTGTACATTGCAATCAGGCAAAGTGCTCCACACCACCTCCGCTCCTTTAACCTCAAAATTGTTTGCCACATGACTGCATTGAGCATACTGCTGTAAACCATGCACAAGCATATCTCCAACCACCAACACCCTGACTTTCTCCACCTCTGCCATGTTCACTACACACAGCCTCTTTCAACATAAATACACAACCTCAACACCTGATTGGCTAATCCTACAGTCCCCTTTCCATGCTGGATTTGCTGTAAAATCCCGGATGTGGCACACCCTGTCTGTGGACAGCCCCGATGTCCGCCGAGCGTGTCATTCTTGGACAGCCCTTCTACCCTTTCCACTTCACTCTCTGTGCCATTCCCTCATTGGATACAGCTAAGCAGTCACACAACCATCCACCAATCACATCCAAGACCTCTACATCTAACTCCATCATCAAAGTTCAGCACTTCAAATGTACTGTTGATTACTCTGAGTAGAAGTCTCATATCATTGGAAAGCACATACTACAAAAACTACTGTACAAGTCTCCAAGATTTCTACTGGCAGTTGCATGCATATCCACATGCATGAATATAAACTACAGATATGCATATTTTGTGCAGAGTACATGTACAACTATTATAAATGCATATAAACAGAGTAACTGCCACTTAATCTGTATAACCTATAAAATGATCTTACTATTAGTTTTCCCATGTGCTATAATAAACTGTCACTTCCAAACCTGGCTGCTATCTAAATTATTTTTTTACACACACAACTATTTAAAAATGTATAATATTAAAAGATGGGAGAAATAACAGTATAATTGTGGAAAAACACTTAGTAGTATATTATACAATTACACACAGCCAGGATAAGTTCATGCATCTTTATACACTCACACAGATAGACACTATTGTTATTGTTATTTTGCATTTATATAGCGCCTTATATACCATTGGTATGGTCTGAAGGCGCTGGTAGGTTGAACGCCCTTGGGAACCGAAGTTCAGATCAGTAGCGAGAGTAGAGAGAGTCAAAAAGGTGCGTGTGAGCCCAGGGTATGTGTGCAGCTCGTGCGGTATCAGTGTAATAGCTGCTTCTTAGCGGTAGGTGTGGTGGTTGAGAGATCAGGAGTATGTGTTCGTTCTGGCAGGATTTATCCAGACCGGATGTGGCTGCATTAGGCCTGAGGAGAATGCCTGGCTGGCGGGTGAGTAACCAGCAGTGTTTACTTAGAATGATGTGGAGTGAGCAGCGTATGTTGGTATGAGAACAGTTATACCGAATGGTGTCATGGTATCTCTCAACTAGTGTTCTAGTTGAGTGGTGATGTAAAGGAGAGAGTAAGCGCAGTGATGTGATATGTTGGGTTGTATGGTCTTTCAAACGTTCTCTGCATTCCAAACCATACTATATACGTCACGCAGTTCTCTGTGCTCCAGTCCGTTCTATGCACTCCTATCCACTCCATGCATCCCAGTCTGCTCCATATACTCTGGTCCATTCCACGCACTCATGCATTCCGGCTTGCCCCTCGCACTCAAGTCTACTCTGCGCACTCCAGTCAGCCCCACGCATGTACTATTGTCTGCCCGACGCATGTACTCTTGTCTGTGTCACGCATGTACTCCTGTTTGTTCCACGCATGCACAACTGTCTGCTCCACGCATGCACTTCTGTCTGCCCTACGCAAGCATTCTGTCAGTCCTATCCCCTACGCATTCTGCAGCTCTACGTATTCATCCATTCTACGCTCTCATCAGTATTCAATGCAATCTGTGCTTGTTCGTTCCACGATCGCGTCCGCTCTACGCAACACGTCCGTTCACTCTGGCACTCGTTTGTTTCGGTATTCATCTGCTTTATGTCCTCACATGTACTATGCATTCACCTGTTTTACGCACTCATCCCCTCTAAGCACTCATCCCCTCTATGCACTCATCCTCTCTACGCACTCATCCCCTCTACGCACTCATCCCCTCTATGCACGCATCCCCTCTACGCACTCGACCCCTCTATGTAGTCATCCTCTCTATGCACTCATCTGCTCCCCGTACTCATCCACTTTAATCACTCGTGCTTTACAGGCATTCAACAGCAATATCCTGTTCCATATATTCATCTCTACACTCATCTGTTCTATACCTTCATCTGTTCTGTACACTCATCCTCACTGTACACTTATCTACTCATCCGCTCTATCCATTCAATCAACTCATCGGCTTTATACACTCGTCCGCTTTATCTACTCATCCGGTCTATCCACTCATCCCCTCTATCCACTCGTCCCCTCTATTCACTCGCCCCCTCTATTCACTCGCCCCCTCTCCCCACTCGCCCCCTCAATGCACTCGTCCTCTCTTCGCACTCGCACTCGTCCCCTCTACGCACTCGCACTCGTCCCTTCTACGCACTCACACTCGTCCCCTTTACGCACTCGCACTTGTCCCCTCTATGCACTTGTCCCCTCTACGCACTCGTCTCCTCTACGCACTCATCTCCTCTACGCATTCATCCCCTCTACGCACTCATCTGCTCCCCACACTCATCCGCATTAAGCACTCGTGCTTTACACGCATTCAACAGCAATATGCTGTTCCATATATTCATCTCTACACTCATCTGTTCTATACCTTCAACCGTTCTGTACACTCATCCTGACAGTCTTCTCTTCCACTATCTACTCATCCACTCATCCAATCTATCTACTCATCCGTTCTATCCACTCATCCGCTCTATCCACTCATCTGCTCTATCCACTCATCTGCTCTATCCACTCACCTACTCTATCTACTCGACCGCTCTATACATTCATCTGCTCTATACATTCATCCATTCTATCCACTCATCCGCTCTATTCACTCGTCCGCTCTATCCACTCATCCGCTCTATCCTTCGTCCGCACTATGCACTTGTCCACTCTATATGTTTATCAGCCGTACACATTCATCGGCTTTATACACTCATCCGCTCTATACACTCATTTGTTCTATACACTCATCCGCACTGTACATTCGCCAGGTCTATACATTCATCTGCTCCAGCGCTCTACATACTCTCCGCATTCGCCAGGTCTGTACATTCATCTGCTCCAGCGATCTGCAGACTCTCTGTACTTCCATATTCATCCGTTATCCACACTCATGTGCTCTACATACTCATGCGCTCCACATACTCATCTGTTCTACACACTTATCCGCTGTACGCTCATCCGTTGCGGACATTCATCTGTTTTACTCTGTTCTTCCACTCATGCATTCTTCCACTCAGCGCATCCCTTTGTTCGACCCGATGCATCCATTCCAACTAATTCATCCACGCTATTCATTTTGTTCACTCTGCATGCATTCTGTTCATTTCAGGAGTTTAAATCACTTTACTGTTTCCGTATGATTTATTCTTATTAACCCGTTCACTGCTTTGATCAACTTTATTTGTTTAATTCTCTTTGCTCTTCTAGTTTATATTTAGGGGTTATTAGCTGTTAGTTCCTCACATCAGGTGGTTTGATGGTTGCAGTCGGTCTGTTTGGTTAGTTTGGTACGGGTTGGTTTTAGGGGAAAAGCCAGGTATTCAGCAGTTTGCAGAAAGACATTAAATACTCAGGCGGATGTGGGGTGGGATTGAGTTACATAGTGTGGGGGACAAGGCTGAGAATGATGTTCCGCCTAACCTGCTTGAGTTAGTCTTCTGTATGATAAGGGGACCGGCTGAGCTTGATTTTAGGGTGCGCGGGGGGTGGAAGGGTTTTAGCTTGTCTTGAAGATATTGAGGTCCGGTTTTATGCAGTGCTCGATGGGAGATGCACAAGGTTTTGAAAGTCACTCTTTGGGCTACTGGGAGCCAGTGCAACGCCTTAAGGGCTGGGGAGATATGGTCTCTTGGGCAGAGCGCAAGTAGCAATTTGGCTGCCGCGTTTTGTGCTCTTTGGAGTTTATTCAGTTGGTACGCATGGACTCTGAGGTATAGGGGGTTTGCGTAGTCCAGTCTTGATATAACGATTGATTGGACCGTGTAGAATCTGTTGGGAAAGGATAGACACGGAAAGATGCGCCTAAGGGTTTTAAGGTGGTAGTGGCAGGACTTTGAGATGTTGTTGACTTGGCGCGAGAGTGTTAAGTCAGAGTCTAGGGCGCATCCAAGATTTTTCACTGAGTTGGAGGGGGTCAGTGAGTTGCCCATGGTGGGTGGCTAGGGCAGTGGGTGCGGAAAGAGTTCCAAGTTTCCACATACCATGATTTCCGTTTTGGAGGGGTTTAACAGGAGGTGGCTTCGGGTCATCCAGAGTTCTATGTCGAGTAGGCAGAAGGATAGGTCAGGTCGGGAGTTGGGTTTTGAGTACAAGAGTTTTAGAATTAGTTGAGTGTCGTCGGCGTAGTTGTAGCACAGGATGTTGTGTGAACGAATTATTGGTGGGAGGGTGATCAAGTAGAGATTGAACAGGAGGGTGGATAGGCATGCTCCTTGTGGGACTCCCGTGTCGACTGGTCGGGCTTGGGAGGTATAGGCAGAGAGTATCATTATTTGGTACCGATCTTTGAGGAATGAGGCTATACATTTAAGAGTGGTTCCATGAATTCCTAGGGAGTGGAGGCGGTCTAGGAGGATTGAGTGATAGATTGTGTCAAAGGCGGCGGATAGGTCAAGAAGGATTAGTGCTGCGCATCCCGCAGAGTTTGCCGTCATTTTAAGGTCATCCCAAATAGAGGGTAGGGTGGTTTCAGTTCTGTGACAGGCTCTGAAACCTGATTGAGCGGGGACTAGGAGATTATTGGCTTTGAAAAAGGCATTTAGATGGCTGTAAGCAGTTCGATCAATGAGTTTGGCAAGGAATGTGGTGTTTGAGATGGGGCGGTAGTATTTTGGCTCGAGAGGGTGGAGCAAAGGTTTTTTTAATTAGAGGCTTGACATGAACCTTGAAAAGCTCCCAGCTGAAATAACACTGCTGCCTGTACATCACATCCTTCTGATTTATTACACAAACCTTCACAAATGCATACATTCTATGCTTTTCTATACAGTTTCTGACATTTACTTTATAAAAATTGCAAAGTAAGTATAGAATTATTTCTTCTATCTCCTAACATGCAATAACATAGCCTTAAGAAACCAACTGAGTTCCACACACTAAGTATTCTACTGATTTGCAAAGCATGTTTAACTAACATATTGTAAGTAAAATATAAAGGCTGCACATGGTCAAAGGAAACTGCATGCACACACTATGTTCAGTTATCAAACAACAATACTACTACAAAAACATAAAAATAAATGTCTAAATTAACATCAGTGCTATAAACACACAGAATTACAAACTTCTTTCTTTTACAATTGCAATGAAGACCACTCTCCTGAAAAGCAGCAGCATCTGAAGTACAAACAACAACTCAGAAGAAACCTGCTGATTACAAACAAAAAAAGTAAGTAGAATAGTGCCATAATATTCTTACTGTTACTCAAACACTCTGTGGGGTTGATTCATGGAATTTGTGCACTGGAAACAATGGGGATTTGTGCACCATTCTGTCCACAATTCCCCATTTGTTAAACAGGGATTTTCAGGAATAATGGCACACAAATCCCTATTTTTTAGTGCACAAATTCCATAAATCAGCCCATAGAATGTTAGTATTGCAGAACAAAGAACTGTTTTAATTCTATACCATTAGATTTAGTATTAGTGCTTCTCCTCACCACTAGCTTACTTTCTACTGTCATCTGAACCCCAGTATAGTAACACACAAATACAAGAATAGCCTTCCCAACTAGTTGTAGCTGCCCAATGCACAATCACATACCACCACATACATCCTTACCATCATACTCAGACACTCATGCACACAGCACACATAGATTGCAGAACAGCCCAACCCATAGCTTCTTTTTCTTCAACAGACCCAAAAGAATGCCTACCAAAAATCAAGTCCGTAGAAGGCAACGCAGAAGTAGAGCAAATGAAAATAAAAGTGTCCAAAATAATCATCCATCCTAGCATAATTTCTACCAAAAGTTCAAACAAAAGATCTAATAGAGTCATGAAGCGAAACAAAACAAGCTTCCAGTACAAAAACATTGCATCCTCTTTCAAAATGTAAAATGAAACAGAAAGTGATTAACAAGAATTCAGCTACCACTACTGCTAACAATGCTCCTATAAATCTTGATGTAGTGGCAAGTAACTATACCAAAAATTTATTTTACAAAAAATGTTCCGCCACAGAGTCCTTCAGAATCTTATAAAAACAGGAGAGAAATCATGCACAGACCTTAAAACCTACCGTAGAAAATTAATCTTAGAAGCTCTCATAGACAGTGCAATCCTTCTCAAAAGGAAGTTATTTATTGTAGTGTTAAACAGAATGAAACCACTAGCAAAACTAACTACTAAATAAAGAAAAGACTTCTGAATAAATGGAATGTCAAAAAAAATTGCTTCTTAAATATCTGTGGAGGTGAATGTAGTCACACCACGAGCACAGAACCGTATTTCAATGAAGAAGCATACAAACAAAAGCAAACAAACACAATTGCCATACATAGCAGTGGACGAGGGTATGGAAAACTTAATAATACCATAATGAAACAAGAAACGCTGCTTACAAAAATATCCCCAGAAAATTCAGTATCACCTCTCCATCAGACTGAACCAAAACATCCAGTGTACAAATGGCCGTGCATGTCAATGTGTAACATTGACAAAAAATCTTTCAAATCTTTATGTCAGTTTCTCAATCAATATGTAAAAGGCACAGACAAATTCAAAATGAAACTTCTACAAAATATGGATACCTGTCCCTTGCGTAAACACACAGGAATACAAGGACATTCATTAGCCTGCATTTCTGGACCTAATTGCAAAAGCACCTTCCGTCATATCAAAATGATATCAACTATCAGAAATCTAGTCCATAAAATGTACTATGCTAAAAGTCAAGTTTTAGCATTAGACAATTTAAATAACAATCTTCTACATGGTACAGCCAAAGACCTACTCGAAGAAATAGAGCATATCCAGAGAAAATATTTCGGAAGTGAAAGCCACTAACAAAATGCTATAGCTTTATAACAGACTAGGAACAATTCTACAAATGGCAACCTTCTACTACACACATACAAAAAATGAAATACTAAAATGTAAAAGTACATCCGCTGAAGTACCAAACCATATGTTTGTGTGTAGCCACAGACATTTCTTTATAAAAGTAGCACAACAACTGTAGACATAACATACAAAATAGAAGACAATGAAGATTCCAAATGGTTTGAATTAGTTCCCTACCTTATAGCAGAAAACAAATATGAAATAAATGACCCCTTAATACTTTGCAGTTACTGCACTGCAAAACTTGACAACATCCAAACTCCTTCATGTGTTATCATATATAACTTAGAATCATTCCCACTACCAAAACCCTTGCAACAACTGAATTTATATGAGATCATCATAATTCAAACAGTGCATCCATTTCAAGCAATAATAAGCCTTCAACCAAAAACAGCAAAATTACCTCCCTCAGAATTAGTGAAAGGCATTTGTGGCAAAGTAGTTTATTTACCATTAGATCTGAAAGAAAATGTACATACTCTAGGAGTGCAACATCCAATAGAGCAATCTTTAATTGTCTTAGTAAATGGTGTACCTACAAAAGACAAAAACATTTGGCAACAACTCGTAGACTTACATAACGTTAGACAATAATGAATACTACAAAGAAATGAAAATTGAAGAAAACCTGAGGGAATCTACTGAAATAATTCTAGAGTAACTAGAAACTGGTCAATTAGAACTTCTAGATCCTGCTACAGTATCCAATATTTTAGACCATTATACAATTCATTCATTACACTCTAATGACAGCATAGATGATGCACTAGAAACATACCAAATGGGTATGTTTGGGAAATATGGGAAAAAAGTATAGAAGCACGTGTTTTTCCTCTAATCTTTCCTACTGGGAATGGAGGAAGGTACGATGATAGACCCACTCAGATAACAGCATCAGAATACCGCTCGTTATGAATGTATTCTGAAGATCCCAGATTTAGACAAAATGTGGAATAACTATTCCACCTACTCTTCTAAAGTGAACTAGCAACTCTATGCTGCACAAATATTGAAATCAGGTACCCATTTTCAAAATACGTCAGCTACATAATTACTACAAAAAGTGCAAGAAAAAGATGAGGTTTTACAATCAAGACTTACAAATCTGTTAGCAAACGTGTGGTATTAAAGAGTACTGCTTCCGACGTCACAGAGATGTACGTTGTATGATAAGAAACCTTGGCCCACCCAGTTGGTTTGTTACATTAAGTTGGGCAGAATATGCATGGGAAGATTTACATGATTTCCTACGCATATCAAACAAAAACAAACAAACATAGAAATACTAACACCCGGAGAACTTTGCTCTCTAGATCATGTTAATGGTTCAAGATATTTCCATCATCGCTTCATTGCTATGGTACACGTTATTTGTAATAAAACGGTTCCTCCCCTCAGAGAAGTGCAAAACTTCGTTTGGAGAAAAGAATACCAAGCCAGAGGAGCTCCACATATCCACATGCTTTTATGGATTAAAGGTGCTCCTAAATTTGCTCAAGACAGTGATGCCACTGTTTTACAGTTTATCGAATAATATGTCACTTGTGAAATTCCTTAAGAAGCAACACACAGTGATCTTCATGCACAAATTTTACAATTTCAAAGACCCAAATGTGGGGAATATTGTTGTCGCATATACAAAAACAAAGGGAAATACTACACCAAATGCCGCTTTGATTTCCCTAGACCAGTCACAGCAACAGGTCAAGTAAACAATTTCATGTCTTCAGTTAGACATAGTGTTAAAGGTAAATCACCCAAGAACACATATTACATATAAAGAACAGAAGAAGCAACATATAGCAATGATTACAATGCAATCATTGCCCTCTTATGGAAAGCAAACGGATGTGCAGTACATTGCAGACAATTCCACTGCAGTTGCACAATATGTTACAGCCTACTTAACCAAAACAGAGCTTCAAGACCTCTGGGATGACCTATCATCAGACAAAACACTGATTCAGAAATTGCACAGCTTAGGCATAAAAATGCTCTCTCGTAGAGAATGTGGGTGATATGAAGCTGCAGATCATTTAACCGGTACTGCTTTGTATGGAAAATCTGAAAATATAGTATGGCTAAACCTTGGTCCTGCTAAATCTAGAAAAAGAGTTCTCAAATCATATGACAAAACATAAACAATACCCAAAAACAATCCCAACAGCCAAAGCATTTTCAAAAACAAGTTACTGGACACATACTACCCAAACAGGAGTACCACTTTGGAAACCATGTGTCTATAACACATAGACCAAAACTTCACATACAAAAATAATATAAAACCAGATGAAAATAAAGGTAGATACAGAGTAACAAATTATGAAGGCAGCTTAGTGAAACTTACCAAACAAAGCTTAATTAATCATATCAGATTGTCATTAAATACTCCTCAACATAAAGAACTATATTACATGTCCCTGCTAGAATGTTTTAAACCATGGAGAAAAGAAGAAGAGTTAATAGATATCTATGACTCCTATGAAGACACTTTCAAAGCAAATGTAAGCACTACAACCGATATTAACTTTTACACACTACAAAACAATGTCGCACAATGAACAGCAACATGAAGAAGAACTCCAGGCCCAACTAGATAAGGACACTCCTGACAGTAGTAAGCCTTCTGTAAAAGGAAGCCAAGAACCCCTGGGACAGCCACTAATAGAAAATAAGACAGAATTAGCTATGACAGGAGTAGAAAACACTATGTGTCACTATGAAGAAGATACAGAAGACTTAACTGTACTGCAATCAAAACTGAACAATGAGCAGCGTAGCATTTTTCAAGAAGTAACAAAAGAAATTGTACATGGTCTACAACATGAAAATAAAGAATGTACCTGCCAAAATTACAAACCTATCCTACTATACGTCAGTGGTCAAGCTGGTTCAGGCAAAACATTCTTAATCAAAATCCTCAGCAAGTTAATTCAACAATTGACAAACAACAAACTGTCAGCTGTTGTAACTGCCCCCACAGGTGTAGCTGCTTACAACATAGGCAGTGTCACTTTACACCGATTACTACTCCTTCCAGTAGAACACCAAAACAAAGTAGAATATTAAAAACTTTCTACAGAAGCTGCAATGGAACTACGCATAGTGTTAAAACAAATGAAAATGCTACTAATAGATGAAGTTAGCATGGTCTCCAACCTGATGTGACTTTGATTCACCTCAGATTACAAGAAGTACTCAAAACAAACTACGAAGAGCTCTTTAAAGGAAACCACATCATTGTTTTCGGAGTTATTCTTCAATTGACACCAGTGAAAGGTGAACCTATTTTTAAAACCTTAGGACACAAACTCTGTCGTAACACTGTTCATAGCATAGGAAATGTCAATATTTGGCAACATTTCCAATACAGAGAATTAACAGAAAACATGTGCCAGTCTGCAAACCTCACATACACCAACATTTTAAAAAGTACTAGAGTTGGTGTACTACCAAGAAGCACAATCAATATTAAAAACCCGGCACATCCATGCACTGTATGGCCATAACTCATGTGCTACTGATGTCATGAAAAAATTAGCAAAAACAAAAATGTCAATTTTATGTCCTTGATGCCAACTGTTGCAAGTAGTTCAAAATTCAATGAAACAATGTTGAAAAAAGAAATGCAACAAATTGAAATTTGCTCCACAGACAAATTGGATATACATGGTATGACACTACCCATGTGTCAACAAGACCAAATATCTTAGAAAACTCTTTCTCAGCACAGCTGGTTTGGAGAAAATATTAAAATTATCTTTAAACTGTAGAGTAATACTTAAACATAACCTTAACGTGGAGCAAGGACTAGTTAATGGAGCAGTTGGTACAGTTGTTGGCTTTCAAACATGCCCACGTGACAACAGCATTCGGTTTGTGAATATTCTCTTTGACAAACTATCAGAAGTAAAAAGGATAGGACGCTCACCAGTGCAATTCCTTCTTTTCAAAGACATGTATGTACGCCGAGAACAATTTTCTCTAACTCTAGCATACGCAGTCACCATTCACAAATCACAAGGTCTTACCCTAGATAAAGCAATGATATATATTGGGAACACAGTCTTTAAAGAAGGCATGAGCTACGTTGCACTATCACCCTTATGTACACTTGATGGTCTATTTCTAATCAACTATGATCCAAGTAAAGTAAACTCTGATATTCCTTGCATTTTAGAATACAACACACTACGTTCACTGTACCCCCATCTAAAAACCTATCCTGTTCCACAAAAATCAAAACGCTGTAAAAGAAAACTACTTCAAACAGAAATGCAACAGGATCTCACTGCAAATCCTCCAAAGAGAGAAAAAGAAGCTAATGCTTCATCAATTACTACAACTAAAGAAGAATCTACTACTCAAAGTAACTCAGGTACTTCTTCAAAGAAGCAACACACACTCCGAAGAAATGACTTGGACACAGAAATATCTGGTCCATTCAAATTGTCAAATATAACTGGTGTAAAATGCTACGCAAATGTAGCAATAAATATTCTATTTTTTTTGTTTGTTATAGCTTTAATCAACTTTTCAAATTCAGAAAATATAAATACAGATAAGTGTAAAAGAAATAAAACATCATCATATAAAGAGAACAAATTACAAGTAGACATTCAAAAATATAATAGAACAATTTAAAATGTGATTGTTTCAACCCCATATAAACCTTGCTCAATGAGTGCGTAACCAATTCAGATTTTTGCACTTTACCAATTGTTTAACATGATCGCCCATTGTCCCAAATATACAACATCGAGGCCTTCATTTCATTCACTCAATTTGAGCATGTTGACAAAATTCACCACTGTCATTTCAATTGGTGCATAAGAAGAGCATACTATGTAAGACCATTTTTGTTTATCATTCAAAAGGCTCACAAATGAACAATATTTTGCAAAATGGATGGCAAGGTCAGCGCAAGACAACATAATATTAAATGCTCTAGAGTCTCTTTAATGTCATGGTTTTGACAAAAGTGGCAAAAATTACTGGTTTGCGCCAGAATTCTACGTGTGGCGAGTAAATCTCTTGTATGACACAAATTGAAGCGTATTCAAAGACAACCCTGATGAAAAGCTGGGGACGGTAATCTTATCAGGTAAGATTCTCTGACCCAACACCTTTTTGGGGGGAATCTATGGAGGTCAGTGTTTTTATAGGTCAAACATGATCAACTAGTTTCTATCCAGTCTAAACAATAGATTTTTGCTTTTGCTTTTTCTGGATTAGAGAGTAATAACTCAATGGTGACATCAGCATTTATCAGTATTCTGTAGACTTCTCTCAACCAAGTTTTCACAACAAGATGCTGTGTGGCAAACAAATATGAGGACAAAGTTCTCAGGATCGTATCTAACTCAGAAGATATTAGGCACTTACGAAACAGAGCACACATCCGCCAATGTTGGAGTGATGTGATGCTCAATTCGTAGCAGATCCAAGCAATTGGAGTACCCTGTGGTAGATGCAAAATAGCTCTCCAAAATTTTGCTTCGAGCTTATCAAGAGCCACTGTAAACTACGGCATTTGGGTTTCAATGCCATACAATATGGATGGAGTTGCTTTTTGATTCCAACAGATGATAGCCGGTTTTATAGAAAATTTACCATACCTGTGCAGAATGATTTTAGATTGTGACATGGCGGTAATCAATTTACGCTCAATGTACTCCACTTGGCCTTTTGCCCCTAATGTGACTTCAAAGATCATGCCCAAGTATGTATACTGAGGCACGATCAACAATTTTGTATTGTTGATTTTCCAAGTATATTTGTTACCAGATATTTTAGAGGATGAATATAAGACGATTTGTGTCTTGCTCGTTTTAATTTTTAGTTAATTCGCTTGTACATAATCATTAAATGCTGTGAGCAAGTTCTGCAGGCCTACTGGTGTTTTGGATATAAGCACCAGATCGTCGGCATACATCAGCAATTTAATTGATACCCCGTTGAGAATGGGTGAATCTGATCGAACTGATATATAAATGACTTACTAACATCATGTATGAAGTAATAAAAAATCGATGAGGCCAACAGACACCCTTGTTTTAGTCCTCTATGAGTTGGTATGGGTGCTGTGAGTTGTCCGTCAAGAGATAGGCGGATACATATAGAGGTCTCTGAGAGAAATGCTTGAATGATGTCAATCTAAGTTGCCAGACAGTGATCTCTATTAAGCTTAGCCATTAGTAATAATCTCGAAACAGAGTCAACAGCCGAATTGAGATTCACAAATGCAAAAAACACTGACTGCTTAGTCACCTGACATTGGGTTTTAATTGCATTGAGACATAGGAGATTTACATGTGTGCCCATACCTGCAACAAAACCTGTTTGCTGGGGGTCACGAAGTTGATTTGTTAAGGTCCATGCGTTAAAATCAAGCAGAATTAATTTGGTAAAAATCTTGCCCGGGGCGTCCAAAAGCACTATTGGGCGGTAAGTCGTGGTAATGTGCGATCACCCTTTTTGAAAATTGGGACAATCAAGAAAGACTTCCAAGACAGAGGAAGGCTCTGAGATTTTAGTACTCCCATAAAGATTTTATATAGAATGTGCGACCATTGATGGGGATGGGTTTTAAACATCAGATTATTAAGACCATCAAGCCCTGCAGTGCAAAAGAAACTGGCTTGCATGATTAGATCTTGTAACAATCTCTGAGAGCAGTCGACTGACCAACCACAGGTCGATCTTTGCGTATATCGCATCTCCTGGTAGTTTTGATCTGTGTATATATCAGAAAAATACAAGGTCCATTGTTGTACTTCGACCCCATTTAGTTGGGCATCTGGTTGCAAATAGAGAGAATGATTATTTAATAACTGCCATGTCTCAGCAGAATTTGTATTATTCAAGGCATGTAACATTAGCTCGCTATCCCTCTGGAAGAACAATACCTTTGAATTTTTATATTTGCATGTTAAGGAATGCAAAGCAGGACCACAGTGTACCCCAAGATTGAGAAGGATCAACTTTTTTTTCCCAAACTCTGCCCGTTTAGCTTCAAAGACATGTAGGTGCTTAATGTGACCAGAGCCCGGACATGATATTGTATTTCTGAACAGTAGTAATAAATCGGGATAGCAAAGAGGCTCAACAGATCCAACATTTTCAATAACAGTTCTCTCAAGAGCTGCCAACGCTTCGCGAGACCATCGAAAGCTTGTTCTTGCATGATTGATTATTAATTGCGACTGCATATATTGCTTGACATTTCTGTTAATTGACCATTTAAAAGTAAGAGATAAGATGTTATGGTCACTCTGGGATGTCGTAATGATTTTAAAGATTTCTATTTTTGAATACAGATATGCATCGACATAGACATAATCAATGAGGCTATGCGCTTGATCTCGGTGCCACGTGGACTAGGCCGGTACATCCCAACTTACAGAACCATTTACTAACAAAAAAGTATGCTCAGACATAAAAGAAATCCATCTTTGTACTTCTCTACGTGGAGGTGTTAAAATATGTTTGAAACAATCTAGGTTAAGGTCACCGACCAACACAGTATGGGTTACAACATTCTCTAATAGCACTGAGTCCAACAGTTTTGTTAATCCTTCGTAAACTCATCATCCACAATAACAGCTGGGTTTATTTAGTAAGGCTATGTGATGCTCGGCCCCAGTAATTCTGACCAATTGGATCTGAGCATTTACAGCATCCCATTTTTTGACTGAGACACGTGCGCTATGGCTTACTGCAACTAAGAGACTGAAGAAGGTCTTCCCTTGCACCCTGATATTGCTGGTAATAAACATACCTCAAAATTGTCCCAAAATAGGAATGTCAATAAGCCAGCTTTCCTGCATAGCAATTATCTGAAATGGGGATAGCAACTGTGTAATAGAGGATTGCAGATGGGAATGTTCTCTAGTATTCCAGCTAGCTATTGCAAGCCCTGTTGGCCTACTCTTCTTTAATGGTTAGATTGAAATGACCTGTGAGGAAGGCACATTTGTATTTACATTTCTCACTGACTTTCCCATATATATGCTCGGTTGAAATACAAATTTCTTAGATTCCATTATGAAACTGTCCGGATCTTGATTCACCAAAAACCCCATGTCAAAGAGTTTCAGCTTGACTCTCCAAATAGAATTAAGAACAACTGTGGAAGGTATCCACAGTCACTCCATAGACCAGTCAGAGAGGAATTCCACCCGTTGAATATCACGTGAGGATATGTCTTCAAGATCGGGGACATCTCTGAGAGTGATGAGAACACATTGCCTATTCAAATCATAGGCTGAAAATTGACCATCGCTACTCTTCATAATAAAGGAGTGACACGGGGCAGCATTTACTTTTGTTTGCTGCTTCAGAATCTGAATGCTGGCAGGAGTTTGTAGGCCCCCTAGACCTATTCTATTCCAATTGCCACCAATTGTTTACAACATTTACCTACACAATACAGACCAATTGTGTTTGCAAATGTTAGTCCTTCATAAAAATGCAAGCAACAATCCTGTCAACACATATGTGCTGGAATGGTGAAATTCACTATAAACTCACAAGAAGAACCACAAGAAATTCTAATGTACTCACTACAAGTACTGGAAAACAAAAACATACCTATAAATGAAATCTTCCAGATTTCATACATATGGAAACATACATGCACTCTCTGCAACAATGTGGCACATGAAAAAATCCCTAATGAACGCTTTGTGCATATATACATACCTAACTGTGAGTCCATTCCATTTCAGCAACTTGTACAAAATGCAAACCATGGCAGATTATGTACTACCTGCAATTCAGATACTTGCTCCACCTTACAAATACAAACACATAGGGCCTCATTACGAGTCAGCCGGTCCGGAAAGAATGGTGGTGGTAAATTCGCCACCACCGTTCTTTCCGGACCGGCTGATCACGAGATCTGCAGGTGGGAGGTGTCACTACCACCAGGTCTGACCTGGTGGGTTTAACACCACCCACCTGCATGCGGACATGGAAAGACCGGCCCCATTACAGCATGGTGCCGGTGTTTCCACTTCCCCATTCCCATGGAATCCTATAGGACTCCATGGGAATAAAGACTTACAGAGCTCCGCCTCCGGAATTCCCTGGTCACCGGGGTCGTAACGCCCTGGTAATTCCGGGAATCACAGCGGTTGGAGCTGCAGGCGTGAGCAAAGTTTTTTCCCCATTCACTCTATGGGAAAAAAATGTATTTGGAATCCCCCGATAACTTTGCCCCCCCTACATCAAACCTCACTAAACTTTGCACAGAAATTCAGAGTGGGCTCTATATTTATTTTGCAAAGTTCGGTGATGATTCGTCCAGGGAGAGCAAAGTTATAAGCCAGCCAAAAAGTGCTCTTTCTATGGGAATAGCAACTTAACCATAACTACACGGCCACTACCGTGGGCCGTGTAATATGTATGTATCTATTTTACACTGTATCTTGACCCTACTATTAAGTATATATGTATGATTTTCACCCTTGCCTTCCTGCAACTAAGCTTTTAAGTATGCTTTGTATGCTGTGCGCCCAGTTACCCAAGGGTTTGGTGTGCCCTATACAATAATAAACAAACAAACAAACAAACATTGTTAGTATTCGCAGCAAATTTAACAATGGATATCTCTGCTGGTAGTGTTAACGATTTCATTAGTCTGGATAGAAGCGCAGGATGCTGGATGGGGAACCCATCAGATCTCCCAAAATCCTCTACTGTGCCATCTCGACGATCCTGAATGCACAGTGAATGCGACATATGCAGATTGAGAGTGAATAGTGACTACCTTCCCCCTTACTCATGTCTAGCACCTCTATCAGTGCTACCAATTCCACTGCTTGCGCAGAATAATGAAAAAGCAATCTCTTTTTCACTCTGACTTGGCACTCACCATCCACACGGCCCACAACTGCCACTCATGTGTGCCTTTCACCCATGTCCTGGTATATTGTCATTGAACCATCAACAAAGATCACCTCCCCTCCCTCTAGAGTATCTTCCTTGATGTCCATAGGTCTCAACTCCTTCTCCTGCTAACATCCTGCTAACATCATCAGGTTTCTCTGGTTTAGATAAGAATGATTCAGGGTTGACTATATGACACCTCACTGTATGTATGGAGGCATTTGACAAAATTACCATGTATCCCAAAGCTCTCAGTGTGGTGATGGTCGATTTAGATTTTTCTAAGATTCCACAATCTACATGTTCTACATACAGTGTCACCGGGCAGCCCATAGTAATGTTTGAAGATGTTTGAATGGGAAATGCCCTTGCATAACTGGATCTAGGAGTCCACTTTTATAGGCAAAAGGCTATGACCAAAAAATGCTTTTTGGATGAGGACCACCAGCAATACCTGCCGATTGGAATGTAAAAACAAATAAAATGGCTTTTCATATTTAGGGGTTGCGAAGACTGGAGCGTTACTGATCACAGTCTTGATTACCTGGAAACACGTTTTCATTTCTTCTGTCCACTCAATCAGACCATTCTTTTTCTGTGCTCCATTGAGTCTTTGCAACAGGAGTCTTGTGTAACTAGAGTAGTAAAAATCAAAGATCTACATTAGTTACCAAGTCCCAAGAACTGTTGCATCTGTTTTATTATTCCTGGTTGTGGTGTATTTTGTACTGCAACGGCTCTCTCAGGCATTAATATTCTTCCTGCAGGTGAGATTATTTTCCACAGGTAAACTACCTCTGTTTGATAATACTGTAATGTCTCCTTGTCCACCTTGTACCCCTTCTCTGCCAGCAGAGTGATGTAAGTGATGAAATCTCCTCTATACTGCACCTCGGAAATGCTACTTTTGCAAATCATTCACATACTGAAATCTTTGTCCTCTACATGTAAATGCAGTACTGACAATCAGGGTGCAAAGAAACCAAGAAAAATGAACACTTGTTTGTCAGACACCTAAGTCAATGATAGTGTTAGATCAATGCACAAAACTGTGCCCCATTCATCTCCTTCCTCATCAATGTCTGAGAGAACCACTATGTCCTTCTTAACCATTACTATCTCCAAATGTATGGTGACAACGGTACCTGGCGCTTTCTCTGGTGAAACAACTGGTTGAAACAAAAACTATGCTGGTATCCGTAATGCTCTTGAATCCCAGTTATACACCCCAGCAGTACCATTGCTCTGCAGAGAAATACATTGAATGTTCAGGCATCCCACTTACCATGCTGTCACTACAACATGCTTACAAAAGTGCAATAGTTCTTCCATGATATAAAACTGGGGTTGAGCATACCTTGTTCTATGAAAGAGATTGTCATATTTAGTTTTCTCTACAGGCCCTGCCCAAGAGATTCACTGTGGTATCTTTACAGAACAAAAAACGAGCTGATACAGCCCGAGAAACTATCTTAATAGGTAAATCCTCCGAGTATGGAACTGACAGAATAGTCACAGCGAATCCCTTTGTGTCCAGCATTTTCCTGAAAGAGAAATCTTCCTTGATGTAAATTTTAGTTGCCCCTGTATCCACCATGAATGAAAAAGTTTGGTCACCTATCTTTACACTTAACTTGGGTTCTTCTTTCAGATCGGCGTTACATATACGACTGAACATGTTAGAGCTCTCTGTGGGCTGTCCTAGTACAACTATAAACGTGTATCCATGAGCAGAAAGGGGCTCTTCCCAAAACACATACACCTGCATAATGTGTTACTGTACCTTGAGGCAAAGGATTCCTTTCCCATGGCTGTACCAGTGGCTGTGCTGGAACAAATTACTGTGGCACATAGGTCTTTTCAACCTCATACTTTGGGCTCTGTCCTACCAATGCTTGCTGTTCTTACACAGATTCTTTGGCACAAGGCATGGTCGGGGCTGAATCTGTGGAGCAGGATAACCCGCAAACCATCCTGCTGGTTCATTGGCATTAGTGTGTGAATCATACAAATATGATGGCCTACTCCTACAATAATTTGACAAATGTACCATTCTCCTGCAGGACCAACACTGAACTTCATATGGTCCTCCAAACTGGCTTCCCATTTGTCCATCAAACCTAGGCCTCACTCTTCTAAATCCATGAAATGCTCTTCTAAATCCACCAAATGCTCTTCTAAGTCCACAAATTGCACCAGGTAGGTGAACACTACATTCTGTGATGTTTCCATGTACCTACATCAAACCCATATTTTCCAGTGCCCTAAATGTGTCTGCAATGCATACCATTGTTGAATTGCCACATGTGAGTTTCCTCCTTTATCACATGCATACAACATGCATACAACTCCCCTACTTCTCTGCACTACAAATTGTACATTGCCCAATACATTGTATCCATGCTACTGCTACTCATGTTGCTGCCAACCGTGACTCTAAAATGTATCCAACTAAAAACCTAAAATGTCTACCTCAAAAAGAGTGAGGACCTCAATGTAATTTAAGACATAAATTCTAGCATACAGGAATCTGTGATGGAAACCTCTGCCTGTAGTTCAGTATTGGTATGGACAATCCTCTCATAAACAAAAGGTTTGCCCCTACTGTGACAATGGGAACAGTTTTCATGCATTGACAAATCACCAATGTACTTGCAGCAGGCTTCAAGTTTGTTGGTGATTATGATTTGTTATTCAGGAGCAACATATCTCTTGCAAAATGTTATGCATATTCATTGGGACTATTTAGCCCAAGGGTCTACCACATTTGCCTCTCCAGGTGTTTTGGACTACAATTTGTAACGGTTTCATAACACGGCACACTCCAGCCAGGGAATCCTTCCACTGACAATGAATGTGGAGCACAACAAAAACCCTTTTTATCTTTAATCGGCCTCAGGATCATTATTTGAGCAGGCCCCCAAACCGTCTTGCACCCACCTTAACAAACACCCTGTGTCACAATGGACCAGGAACTAGGACGGTGTATCACAATATGATATTTATTCATTTATGGTCAAATGAAAAATCAAGCAAAATCAAACAGTTGGGCAGCAGCCAACAAGGTTGTGGCAATACAAATGCAAAAAATCCCTACAACACAGTTAATTTAAACTCCTAACAAAATATAACAGAAACCTTTAATAGCAAGCACAAGAGAAATTGTTTTTAAAAACAACAGATAGCATTCAAGTTAAGCACTCCCCCTGCAACACTCACCCCCAAACAGCTGCTAACTAAATTCTTTGTGGATGGAAGGCAGTGGCTAGGAGTCAGTATGAAGAGATAAACATCTGATTTAGTATTCAGCCCACCACCCCAAGATGGGAGGCTAGAACAGAAAATGCAAACCGGATTTATGAGCAAAATGGCATAATCGGATTTCACTTGTTACTCGCACATAAGTTTGAAACCGCAGTGGAATAGCTAGGGAGGAAATTTGTTTTATCGAGAGATAGGGAAGCTTACAAGCTACTAGGCAGGGTACCAAGGCAATGGGACCACAAGGAAAGAAAATCGATTTTTGAAAAGAGAACAAATGCAGAAGAAAACACACGAGAAAGAATGACAGTTCGTTTCTACACAGAATTTGGGATGATAGGCAGCCACGGAAAGGGCTTGGCTGTCAAAATCAGAAATCAGTTTTCAGGACAAGAAACAGAGGCACATAACAGATAGGATTCTGATAGAAAGGGTTACTCTTAATAGGACTATGGTTTGGGGTTTTCTATGGGACAATACAAATCGGAATTAGTATGAAAGAACACACTACACGGGCAGATTTGGTTTTTGTTACACAAAGACTAATTCTGTTGAGGCTATATTTTAATGGCTATAATTATTAAAGAAAGGTACTTGACGTGAGGTGGTTGATTTTGAATGTCAAGGAAATCACTGTGAATCTCTTTATAGGGGAATTCATTGATTTACTGGAAAATAAGGGTTTATACATACTTTTGAAAGATTTATGAAAGGAATGTACTAACTTACACAGGCTACTACAAGTTTGTCTATGGAAAGGTGAACAGAATATACTAGCAATTTGGGATTTTGAATGGGATTTCCATAGGGTGCAAGAGTCAAAAGAGCGAGATATGCAGTTTGAGGACTGGGGTTATGTGCTAAATACAATGTAAGCTTGAGTCTGGGATTCTGGAAAGCCAACTAGGTCTCTGGACAGATATGCCAAGGGATATGGTCACTCTAGAGAGCTGGGTCAAGGGAAGGGATATGGTCACTGGGACAGCTGGGCCATGGGATCTGGTCACTGGGCTCTCTTGGATGGGATCTTGGACAGCTAGGCAAGGTCTGGTCACTGTGGACAGTGGGATGGGATGACTGACAGCCAGGCAGGGGATCTGGTCACTGGGCTCTCTTGCATGGGATAAGCTGCCCCTATACCTTCTCCCTGGATTCTTGTGTGTGCCTGGATCTTGAAGTACCTTGAAGTCTGGAAGTCCTGAAGTTTTTTGTGTTTCTCTGTCTCCTCCTTATATAGCAAAAATGTCATCATCTAATTTACAACTTGGGGGGAAGTACTCTAAAATGATTCCTCTGCTTAGATAGGACAGCCTACCAGTCCTATTTCCTCCCCTTGGGACGATTGGTTCAGGGGAAATGACATCATTTATGTGTTTACATTTATGACCTCTCTTTGTCTCACAAATATACTTTTTACCAAAAATTAGTTGTGGATCAAAACTTCAAACTTATACTAGCCATCAACAAAAGAAGCAGATATGCAGATTCACTAAGTCACAGGGAATTGGAAAATTTGATTGCCGACTCTGTGTGAGGTAGCATTGCCCTTTGGCACATTTTCACCATTTTTATGAACTGCATACTATTTAAAATTCTGCCAATTGATACACATATTCCCAATAACAATTTCAATCTTCCCACCTAGTTTCATATTTGTCTCATTTATAATTCACCCCGAAATGCGTATTTCATGGCCATTTCAGTTCATCAAATGCTAGAAACTTGTATTTGGTCTCTTTTCATTTGTCCAAAAATCACATGGAAAACTGGCACAATTACACAATTACTACTTATTCTGGGTGCTGGAAAAATGTCTTAAAACAGAAGTCTGTAAATGTCAATGGCGTGGATGTGTCACCTGTGTGGGCGGTGCTGCAGACCCCCACAGCAAACTGCATCTGCCAGCCTCGGTTTACAACGAAAGACTTCTATGATGCCTTTTGAAGTTTGACAGTTCCTACTTCAGAGTGTGTGCTGGAGGAAATCACACCTCTTAGTCATGCACCAGCCATGCTGACTTCCATTGTTCCTTCTTCCAGGGCTGCCTGCTAGTCTAGCAGGGCAGTGAATCCTCACACTATTGACCTTTTCATATGTCCTTGTGGGCGGGTTCACTTCCATTTTTCAGTGGGAGGCAGGGGCTTGCCATTGAATTATGTACCTGGGCCAAAAACCCAGTTTTACTAGTTTATGAGTCTTTTCTAAGTAACCAAGTCTTGTGGGGACACAAATAATGTGCATTATGTCGCCAAACTTTCACCCACATATTTAATAACATTTCAGTGCGAGCAAAAGCTGTCATTGGACATTAACTTTTAAACAACATTTTCTTTATTTTCCAAAAGAGCAGATTCACACGTGTGAGGGCCTTGCATTTCAAGTTTGCAAATGTGGTTCTGCCAACCAGCGGATTGACTTTCAATTAGTCTTTTGAGCGATTTTGCAGGAACTATTGGTTCATGGATACAAAGGGATACTGCACAGAATGTCTTTGATATTGCCATGGGAAAAGAGAAAAAGCCACACTATTTCTTTCATTTGCTGTAATTTGAGCACTCGGTTCACATCAAAAGAAAACAAAAGTTGTGTTGAGGGCAATGCAGAACTCTTTGCCCCTCATATAATTTCTCGGCAGACAATGTTGTTCCTGGGAAGAATTGCCTAACTTTTTGGAAATCTGATGAAATAAAGCGCAAAGGTTTTTTTTTTCAATAGAGCACACAACTTTGTGGTGTTTTAAATGAAAGAAAGAACAAATGCATGGCCGTCTTGAAAGCTGTGTGCAAATTTAGGATTTCAGATGACAGAACAGCAAATGTAGAGCCATTCTAACTGCGGGTCATTTTCTTATGATACAACTGGAAGTACAGCAAATGCAGGGACATTCTTTGGGTGGCAGCGTTCAATGCTCGCAACACATGTGCCAGGAAGACAAAAGCACAGGCGTTTTTGTGGCACTGTGTAAATGAAGTTTTTGGTTGAAGGGAACTTCTGCTTCAGGCCATAAATGTACCCGACAAATTCCTTTCAGCCATAACCAGCATTGACAATGGTGAGAGATCATGGCAGTTGTACTCCATAATATTTGGAGAGCCATAGGTTGCAGACCTCTGGTCTAGCCAATAAGTGACTCTCAGGTGATTTTCTGAGTTCATCCAGGTTTGTGTAGTCAATCAGAGGACATACATTTTCTAAAAGGAATTGACCCCCTATGTAAAACCAAGCACACTTCCTATTCCTTTGTTTTTTTGGTAGGAAGGGAAGGTGTTCCACATGGTAGGATTACCTGTGAAGGATGATTGGTATATTAAAGAGCATTTCTGGAGGCCTCTTAAGGAGTTTGGAAGTTATCTGAGTGGTGTTGGTGCTCTTTGAACTGTTTTGCTGTTTATTTCATTTTCAAGCAAAACCAAAAAGTGATGGCTGGAAGGTTTAAAACTAATCTTAACCATGGGCACAACGTTGGGCAGCCCTCCAGACCATTGTATTTCAGCCTGCCAAACCATTACAGAAGGAGAAAGACCATATGCAAATCATGCTTGTTCCCACCCCAAAAGGGGCAGCCCAGCCTAAACTGCTAGGTCACATCCCTTCTACACAAAACCACAAGCATCTCCAGACATGTTGCGGCCTAACCTGAGTTGCAAATGGTATTTACCCTTTCTGTAATGACTTTGCATGCTAAAGAATGATGGTTTGGAGGGATGCCCAGACCTATGCCAGAGGTTGAGAAAATTCTAAAATGTCCAGCCATCGCCTTTTGTTTTGCTATTTCATTATAAAGGCATGGTTGTGTCCCTCTTTCTCACAAAGTTTGGTCAGTGTGTGCTATTATCTTGTATCACTTTCACCTCATGAAAAAAGAAAAAAAGAATGTTTGCCTTTCCTCTTTTTTCTTCCAAATTTCAATCTCTTTAAAAGTTAAAAAGCCCAAAAAAGTTTCACACCCACCTGTATTCTCAAAACACTGAATGTGAAGTCTATACTTTCCCAATAGTGTTTGGTGTGTGCTTTTTCATTCATAGTGTACTGCAGTAACAGAAGTAGTTCTCCAAAAGTATAGAGTAGTGTTTTATTTGCAGTTTTAGGAAAAGGATTATGTGTGTGCTCCCTGATTTGTCCACTTGGATCATGGAGGATTGTTTTAGTTCTGTCTGGCTCTGTGCAGTAGTGAGCGCAAACATAAGATATCGTAGGGACGGGGAAGATGGCAAGTGAGGAAGAGAAATAGGTGCTGCTTTTCTCTTCACAAGAGAATGAGGATTCAGTCATAACTGATAGGAAAGAGAACCTCATGCTTTTTGCTTTTTGATCCTTGTGGGCTCTGGTTTTTGGGGGCACATAATACAGAGCACCACATATTCTCTCAGTCAGCCAGGATGTCTGAGGCATTGAGGGAATCCTCAGAAGTAGGAGAGGTGGTGGGGCCATCAAAGTAGGCCCCAGTGGGGACATGTACAATTCAGGGTGTGGGCATCATGTGGCCACCCCAAAGTGGTAGAGGAAGCAGGGCCTCATGTGGATGCCCATTGAGATGCATCGGAGTAGCATGTGAGCCTGTACATCATGTGAGGGGGGCTGGCTGCAGTAAGCATCCTAAGGGAGGTGGATTGAATGGGTCATGTGGGTGGTGGTCATTGAGGTGGAAGTTGTCTCCACCCAGAAGGGTAAGGGTGCGGCTGCAGACCCAGTGAGAACTGTGAGAAGTAGCCTCATGTAGATCTACAGCCTGTGTAGGTCCCATATCAGAAGGTGGACCTACCTGAGGGAGAGAAGAAAAGGCGAGTACAGGAAGAAGTGGCGGTGGAGGTGCCCCTGGTAGCAATTATATCAACTTCTTCACACATCCCAGTGGTCATGGTTGTGGGATTATTTTCTATGCCACTGGGGAATCAGATGTGCTGGTGACACAGGTGTTTGTGCCAGGTGCCTGTGTCCTCTGAGGCTAGCTACAGTGCAATTTCCACAGGCTTATCCAGTGGTGATGAGGAGTACAATATTAGCATGTCTCAGGGCTGGGGTGAGGCATGGCAGAGGCATCAGGTATGCCATTGTCAAACCCCATGCACCTGTCCAGCCCACCCAATCGGGATCAATGGCATCATCAACTGTGGCCAGGAGCAGATCCCTTTTGACTGTGCAGCCCCCAGAAGCAGTTGGGAATTGTGCATCAGTGGCATCATGCTAATTTAGGCAGAATCCCCAGGAAGATTTTATGTGGCATGGGGTACCTAACACCTTTATGAAGGGCAGTCAGTTATTGCTAGGTCGCAGTAAATAGTGGTGGTGGGCAACTTGAAAAAACATATGAAGCACCAGCATCCTTCCCTTATGTAGGACATGGTGTGGAATGAACGTGGCAGTCATGGGGGAGTGACTGGCATCACATGTTGACTCCCTCATCTGTGGGAGTGGCAGCAATCTGTGGGAGCTAGAGATCTTCAGTAAATGGTCCTTGGGAGAGTTTGAGAACTTTAATGGGAGGCTGCATCCCGTGTCAGGACTTGCAAACCTTACTTAGCACATACATGCAGCGAAAACTGAGAACTATAAGAGGTTGGCTGTGAGCTGTGGGCGAACTTGTGAACCGTAGTGGCTGGTTGCATACTGTGAAACTCAAAACGACCTTAGTGAGCTGCTGCAGGCTGTGAAAAAAACACAAAATTTTAAGAGGTTGCTGTGCCTAGTTGGGGGTTTGGGAACCGTTAAACCTCAGTGGGTGGCTGTGATCTGGGAAAAACATGAGAACCGTGTGGAGTGACTGTTCCCTGTTGCATCATCTGTGAAACTTAGTGGGTGGCTGTGCCTGTGAAAACCTGAGAACAGTAAGGGGTGACTGCATCCTGTGGGGGAATCACAAAACCCTAGTGGTTGGATTCCTATCAAAACAACTGAGAACCTCAATGGGTGTTTGTGCCCTCTGGGAGAATCCATAAAATGTGGTGGGTGGCTGTGTTCTGTGAAGAACACACAGACATTAAGATGTTGCTACAACCTTCAGGAGGACCCGAAAACATAAGTCAACTGTTGTGCTCTGTGAAAAACATGGAAACCTTAAGCAGTGGTTCTGCCAAGAGTAGAATTTGAAAATGTTTGGCAAGTGTATGGTTATGATTCAAAAACATTTACTGCAGTTTAGGCATTGCAATGGAATATGTAAGAAGACAACTGGTAAGAACCTCTCAGTGGCAGTGACTACATTGGCAATCAATGTCCCAACCACAAACACCCCGTGAAAAAAACCTGCTCCACTATTCAGTGTCTGACATGTTCTGGTTAACATATCATTGTCAACATCATTATTTGAGTAGGTGTGTTGGCTATGGGTAGTTGTTATTCGATAGTCTTCCCTAATGAAGTGAACTGTTGCCGGGAAGTCAGGTGCCGGTACATTTTTACAGGTCTGGCGGCAACCTGCCGGTAGCACCGGCATGGTTACCGATAGACCCGTAATGAGGCCCACTGACTGGTTTGTCACCTACCTCCCCAGATCACAGCAAAATCATGTAATTTTCCCTCTCCGACAATCTGCTTGCATGGCTGCTTTGTCACGATTTATTAGGCAGTCACTCTCAACTCAGGGAGTTCCTTACCCCCCAAGCAAGATGGCATTCACCCAAAGTACTTATACAAATTCATCTATATTGAGGCCTCCAGCCCGTCTCGTACCACCGCAAAAAATACCCTATGTTCCACCAATGAGCTAGGAACCAGGCCAGTGTATAGTAATAATATATATGTATTTAATTTTTGATAAAATTGAATTGCAACTAAAATTTCAGCCACCAATGCTGTGGCACTACACAATATTAAGAATGCAAAGTTCTTGCACCAATTGACTGACTTATATTTCTAATGAACTTACAGATACTACAGCACACAGGTAAAATCTTGAAGTTGCAGTCACAAGTTACATCAGATTTCAATAGGAGACATACAAAAACACACAGAGATTGTTTAATTTGGCAAAATATGTCTTTCCTCCAGCAAACCCACCCTCCAGACATCATTTAGATATGACTTCTCTGATCTGCAGACAAGGCACAGGGAGTGGGAATACAGTATCAAAATCGTTTTGGGGTTTTTATTTGAAAGGCAAAGTCAAGAAAGGAACTCAATTGTTTTGGGCTTTTTATTTGCATGAAATGCAGGGCTTTGGGAAAATAATTTTGGGATGCAAGTAAATAAATGGTAAATGTTGTTTTGAACCCTCTACAATGACTTGAATATCAACATTTTAGGGGTTACTTATTTTGGGATGATGGACACCCCCCGTTGGTACAGAAGACAGGGGTTTCAGAAAGGTAGAGTCACCCAAGTTGGTTATTGTCTATACCAGCTCTAACACACTGGGCCTGATCTTTGTTATTCTTGAGCTCTAACAACAGTCATCCTGTAATTTTCTATATGGGAATTAATTGATTTAACTTCAGTTTTATGTGTTAAGGATCTACAGAGCTTCCACCCACCCCACAATTTAATGTAAAGGATTAAGGCAGGTTGTTCCCAACACAATTCAATTTAAATGGACATGGTGATTTTCTATAATGGAATATATTTGAGTTGGATTTAATAAAATTTGACAATGGTCTCCCCAGTTCCACCCCCCTACCCGCTATGTGAGATGGAGATTACAGCGGGCAGATTCACCCCCACACTTCTGCTAGCTTTGGGATATATCTAATTACATGCGAGGCCTTGGTTATGGGGCATCCAGGGAAAAAAGCAGTGCTCCTCTGAGGAAAGCACAGACATGGTCACAGGCTTCAATCAAGTGTAGTGCCCAGCCCCCACACCACATCTGGCTCCTCAAATAGCAAGCCTAGCTAGAGTCTAGATTTTTCAGTCTTTGTCTCCACCACAATGTTTGAGTCCTTGGTAGCTCTCCTGTCACTATGCTAGTTACCTGCAGGCTTCCAGAAGCAGACTATCTCCAGAAATAGACTAGGAAAGTCAAGGGAAAAATCAAAAGTCTAAAGAAAGGTCCCAAGAGTTGAAAAGTCAAAGAAAGATCAACAAGTCAGTCCCTCTCAGATTGAAAACTGAGCTCTTATATGGCTGGTGACACTCCACTATTATCATATTTCCAACGATATTGATTGGCCAGTTCTCTCGCTTCAGCTCCCACCAAGACGCCCACTGGCTGCTTATAGGATCAGAAGTTGGGAGGCATGGGTATGGAAGCTGAGGAAGAGGAAAAATATATCATCCAAAAATGACAGGTGGGTTTTACATTTTTGTGTTGAAAAATCTCACAACATGGCTGCTACCCTGATTTTTCAGATAACTGCATGAACCTGTATAGTTTTTGATTTCTACATTTTATGGCAAGTCAGACAATAGTAATTTTATGTTGGCATGCGGTTCCTGGGCAAAGCTGTCGGTTTTCATGATTTGCTACTGAGACAAAATAGTCACAAATCTGCCCATACCTGATTCCAACCTTACTTCTGTAACCTATCATCACAAAAACTTTCTCTTTCCTCAGAATTATGGGAAGGTCGCATTCATATTTTTCTCATAACTCAGGTTATATCCAACACACACAATTAGTGTTTGCATGGTCCCGACAGGCTTTTTATACCCTTTAAAGTGAGTCTGGGGTGAGCTCAGGGAAACACCCAATGTTCTTTTTATTTAAGAAAATGTGTTCAATGTTAAACATATGGCAATGCATTACATGTGAGGTAATTCCATAACTAGCTCCCACATATTCTTAAATTTCATTTCTTCTTCTGTGACCCGATCACAAGCATCTGCTAATCAGCTAGGTCTGTTTCATACACAATGTTTGATGATCCATTAATGGGTCTGAAGCCATTTCGAATCAGCCCTGAAAAGGTCATTTCTGTTGGCCACTAATGCACAGTGAATGGGGGACCTGACCTTAAAGGTCATTTCTGGCTTTGTTATCTGCATCACTACAGTTCAGATCTATCCTGCAACATTTCTTTATATTCTTCGATGAAGCTCCAGTCCTGTTTCCTTGATAAACCCAGCCCAAAAGTCTCGGGGTTCACAGTTCCAGATACAACCAGTTCAATTACATTCACAATTCTGGGAAATAGCATTTAAATTTAAGAAACATATTTACACACAACATGTTGTATTGTATCCATGCTTGCTGGCAAGAAATAAACTCTTTCTTTACAGAATGCTTGAACAGAAATAAGTCCTCTCTTGGTAATATTTGCACAGATAGGCCATAGTTACATAAGAAACCAGTGTCCACTTCTACAAAAATGAAATAGGCCTTTCTCTGTACATGATGTCATTTTATATGATGAAAATTAAGTCTCTTTATTCCTGATAAACACAATCTATCACTTGACTTTATTTCTTAAATGTCAGATATCATTACTCCTTGGTATTTTTTTTACCTATCCTTTCAAAGTATTTTTTCACATTTGTACTTCAGAAGTTTTGAATCTTCAAAAAGGTGCCTTTTACCAGTTTGCACAAAGTCAGCATCTGCAGCACCTGTGTCTTTTTGTTTGCCTCCATGGGAAACAGTTACAAATACAGGTCTATGGCACACTCTGCTACAACTCAGTATTTCACTGACATTGCAATAAGAAACATTTCCTTTTCTGCCATTTCCAGGTGTCAGTCTAACTTAGATCCTATTCTTGGTAATCTTCAATATGTGTGGTAAGACATTAAATACTACATAATGCGGATTTCAATGTAACTATTTTTCTGAAGGCAAGAAGTTACCATTGGCTGCCAAATCTTGGTGAAATTCCCTGGGGTATAATTCAAGTGCACTATTGACCCTCCTATTGCCATTAGCACCTGAAACATTCTTAGCCAATGATTGTCAGATGCTCTTTTTTTTACGTGTGAACCCTGCAATGGATAACGTTGCTGCCAGCAGCAATGATGTCACCAGTCTGCCCCAAGTTGAAACCAGTAGGCAGGCACCCATAATGGGGATACCTAAAAGGGCCACACCCAGATACCATGGAAAAGCAAGACCCAGCACCACTGCTATAATATTAGTCATCTCTAGATTATTATCACAATGCGCATAACCACCAAACATGGAAATAAGTGCCCATGTCCCCACATTCCCTACAGCCCTGTTTGGAGATGTAACTTTATAAAATGTTACTTTGTTTCTAAATTTGAGCTGGGTAGACAAGTTTTGTGGTAATTCTAACCACCCACATTTTGGATGGCTCAAGGTTCTGTCAAGTGTTGAAACTTTTATTGTGAACTGTCTGGAAAAGTCTGAGTTACCCCGGTGATACAATCTAGGGGAAAACGAGGGAGAGGAGGAAGCTGCCAACCCCACAGAACACTTTACTGTTCCCCGCTGGGCTGCTGCTCCATAGCAGGTCACTGGAATGCATCGGGCGTCTTTACACGTTTTTCTACCTGCAGCTCTCTTGCTCTGGATAAAAGAACTGATGATATTTAGTGCAAGTGGGAAACAGATGGGCTGGCTTGCATCCTCAAAAGTGACACGGAACATGTCTGGTTCAGCAAACTTTTGAATCAGTGATCCACAAATCTGTGCTTGTTACTTTAATGGAAGATCGACAGGCATTATTCCAAATCTCTTTTCTACAAGGATAAATGTTACAATTTTATTTTTTAAGTGCATCCTATTTTCTAAGAGTGTTTTACTTAAAGCATATCAAATTTGCACTCTTGCCTGAGTTTGAAACCAGTGTATGTTTATTTCTCCTTTGCATGTCATCAGGAGGTCTTCTGCACATGTAAAAGTCAGAGGTATGAGCCAGGGTACATGAATGGTAAACAGTGCTGACTATATCTATCCAGTTCAAATTGCAGTCATATAGCAGTGACAACGTTCAGCCTTTTAATGTGGTACTTGCAAATCAAACTCATTCCTGCGTGTTTTGTTTTCAGTAATTTGTATCGATGTCAATGTGTTATTCATATAGCACTTACGCCTAAGCACTGTACATGGAACAAATTTACGTGCATGAACTATGCCAACCGAATTTGGTACTCATGTATCGACCTCAGCAGAATGTAAGTCTGAGTTGGTTTTGCGGAGGTCCCAACCTGCAGATCATGCATGGCGTGCATCAGTGAACGCTCAGCCCCCTGAGCTAACTGGCTGCCTTACCAGAAAGTCAATAGAAATGTTAACTCTTTCATTGGAGTCAGTCTGTACTTGCCTTTGGCGACTCGGCTGGATTTGCAGCTGATGTCCTCTCAAACTATAATGCTGCCAACTGTGCTCTCACTAAAATACACCTGGTTCCCGCCAATTCGGAAAAGGACATCACAAATCCAGCAAAGATGTTGTTAGAGAATAAAATAGAATTACAACGAAACTACCTTGAAGGCGCACGCGCTGCATAAAACAGATCAGCTTGGCAAATGTCGGCGGTGTCCTGAAATGAACCGGAAGCAATGCCAAAAACTTGATCGCCTCACCTGGTGATGAACGTGTGCTTGTATATCATTGCTTTCTCCGCCATGGAACAACCCACGGCCTCCGTGAGAAAAACGAAGGGCCGTCAGCATCTGTCCATTTAACAGGGGTCAAGGGCACACGGAGTTAAATTTGAATGTGTCGAACCGTGCTTCATTGTCTCGAGGACGCTATGTTAATTTCCATGCGATCTGCTCATTTTTTAATGAACAATAAACCTGTTGTCATCAAGGCCGGCACGCTTGTTATTTTTTGATTGCAGGGGTCGGACGTATTTGAGTAGATTTAACAGCGCAACAGCAAGACTGCAGAGGCAGGAAGACTGCAGGCGAGCCATTGTAAAAAGTGCGCAATTAAAAGTGACTCTTTTGAATTCTCTATCATGCAAGAAACTCCATTAGGCCTTTTAAATGCCACTTTAGGAGAGACATGAAAAGCTGAAATAGCCTCAGGTGAAAGTGGTCGTGCTTTGTGCTTTTCACAGCTTGTCCAATCCGCGCCCCCCGGTTCCCGACATATGTTCATGAAAAGAACAATAACAGTGAAGCATAGGTAGTCAAATTGTGAAGCATTTCGTGTTTCTTTTCTTCTTTTTCGGCTTGCCTTTAATATTTGTTTTATTCCACAGGGATGAAGAGAAAGAAAAGTGCAATGCTTTTGAAGTCATTGATTATGTTCAGTATTCAAGTGGAAGAAAAGGAGGAAGTGGAAAAAGTCACGAAAAAAGGGTCACAGTAGTACACTAATGATAGCCTGGTGATCATGCAAATGGCAGCGATGTGTGACATAAATCCCAATAAAATACCATATTACCATATTACGCAAAAAGCATTGTAATGCTGAGGTTCGTCTTAGATTAATATGATTTTTGATATACAACACACTTGAGATGCATTTTTCCTCGTTTAATAACAACTTAGCCGGTCACTCAACCAGGCTTTCACCTTTAGAGCGAATCTAAATATCCAATCCCTGCTATCAGCACACAAAAAATCAATATGGGTTACTCTTGCATTCTGAATAAAATAGCCACAGTGGTTGTTCCGAATGGGTGCGACATCTCCCAACATGTGTGACTAGCTTGGCATAGTGTAGACATATAGGACATGTTTGCCATCGGTTTAGATCACATAGATAGCACAGACTGTTGTTATTTGAAATTGTAGCCTTCTGCAACAGTGCCATTTGCATTGTGAAACGCGTTTAGCACTTTGAATCGCACGACTAGTTTGCTTTGAGATTTTATGAACCTCCTTTAGTATTAAAGCTACAGCCAACAGCATGTCTGTCCCAAGTTCTGTGGTCTTCTTCTGTACCTTTATTGCTGAACCTTTTCTAAGATTTTCAAGTGTCCTAGATAGGAAACACCAAAAGAGCCATTGCTACTGTCTCCCAAAAGTATAACCATTTTCGTGTTAGAATCTGCAATGCTAAAAAGAATTAATATGTGTTGAATTGCCTCTGCTTGTACATGCTTTGAGAAAAATATGTTTGCAGCGCAAAAGGTTTTCATTCCTACCCAAGTCAGTCACTGGGTAATTCTAAGGGGGGCAAAGGGTGTTTGTCCCACCCCCCAACTTTTGTGCCACCCCATTGTAGCCCACTCATTTGTCAGGGGCCCCTTTCATTTAGATTTCAGGTTCCCCCAACATTATCAGCAAAGTTACCCAACTTAAGTCAGTGGATGTGTCTTCTTTTTTGGAATGAGAAGCAATCCTACATCTAAACCAAATCTCACATCTATTGAAGCGACATCTCGCTCCATATTTCCCACCACCCAAATGTTCCACAGAAAGAGAAACACTGCATTGTTATCTTAGGTCTCCAACGCTACCCTGCTCTTTCTATTCATCGTAAGTTCTTGACATATATATCTATCTTCAAGTCTTCACTCCTGAATCAGTTGTTTCTAAACTCTCTTCAAAATATCTAAGGCCCCACCCCATTTTCCAGAGTTCTGCATAGATGTAATCTATTCCAATCTTAAGGAATTGCCTTACATAGGTTATTGGAGATATTTCTACGATCTGATGTCTGCACTCATTACCTTAGTAATATTTCTGCTCTCAAGTGACCAATTACCTAATCAGCCCATTGACAGACCTTCTCTGAAATCCTATCATTTTACCCTCCAGCAGAAATCCACATTCCACCTTAGCATGTGGATATTGAATAATCAGAGCTTGGCATTTTCCATGACAAATATAGTCATTTCAAATGTATTTACTATCACAATTAAGGAAGTGGCTGACATACATAAAATATTTTTGTATTGAAAGAAACATTCCAAATTCCAAATCCATCTCTAAATCCATATCCCCGAATCACGGTACCACTGTATTTCCCCGATGTCAAACTGCACTGCATCCTCTATATGACTTTCCGTCCTAATCTGTTCCATTTTACCGAGCATGAGATAAAAAGTTACTATTAGATGCCCAAATACAATTTCAATTATACATCGGTCAATAAGTGAAGATGATGAGCAGTGCATGCTGTAGTCCTTTTTGCCGTGACATTTAAGTGAGACTGTATGGGGTCATGTTCATATAGGGGTCTGTTTAAGAATAATTTTGATTGACGAAAGGACGATTGTGGAAGCGAAAATGCGCAAATTGTGGTTTGCAAAAATGATTAAAAATTATTTTTTAATCAGGTGAAGTGCAAGAAACATACCTGAGACTTATTGGGCACGAGGGACGCACCACTAGATACTCTTTAGACAAAATGGATGTCTCTGGAAGTGTGCCAAAGTCCTTGCTATTTAATGGACACACACATGTACATGCATGCCATTCCCTCATTCACAGACAACCAAACAATTGATTGATTTTCTAGCAACTTGCACCCATTCCAAAATGGCATATGGGCAAATATGCAGGAAAACATCTCACATGTCTTCCTGAAAGTGGTTCATATTCGTTTACACTGCTTTCAGGTAAAATATTCACTTTTCAAGGAGTTGCACCTTATTTTCTTTTTGGAGGTTACTCGGGTGTATTTTTGCTACAGAAGTGCAGTTTTGCCATTTTTCAGGTGCTCCATCAGTGTTTCTTTGTGGATCATCATAGGGTTTAAGCTGTGGGTGGTTACAGTCATCCTTTATGACTATAGGAATGTCGGCCTGCAAACCGATTTTCGGGTGAACTGTCCGCGAACATCCTCAAGTACCCGTGTTTAACCGCACAGCACCACCCAGAAAGCAGCTTGGAGTCAGCAGAGGTGTGCTTTGCCCCACTGAACAGTTACTAACAAAACATGTGCAGCATTGTTCTGAAGAACAAAGTAATCTAAGTGGTGCACTCAGAGGAATACAATACAAGTGTTAACAATGGATAATGATAAGCCATAGTAATCAATTTACAATCCAGCCGTATATATTTATGTATGGGAATCATAAAGCACACATCTTTTCTGGAAGTAACAGAGTGCTTTAGACAGGGTATGCACCTAAGGGGTTACAAGTAGGGTGCACGTGTTTCAGAAGGTGGTGGATGGGTAGGGAGTGGAGGAGAAGGCAGAACTCCGGATGGAGATGAATTAAACATAGTTGGGTGCTCATCAATTGGTGAGGTGTTCTTTGAAATGCATCAACTTCAGGTCCTTTCAGCAAAGTAGAATGGCGTGTTGGCTATGTCTCCTTGGTAAGATAAGCATGCAGTCATGAACAGGATGCATGCTTCAAGTGGAAGCCAGTGCAGCTCCTCGAAGGTTGGGGGTGATGTAGCAGAATGTTCTCTGTTCAGTAAGGTTATTAGACATGTTAGAGCATGTTTGATGGCTTTCAGAAGGGCAACAGTGGTATCATGAACAGAGCGATGCCACCACCCAGGTGTGAAATATACTGGGGATGACAACTTTCCTGAACCTCAGGGCAGGTACGAAAGTCTTGACTTTGCAGAGGAGCAAACGCTGGTACCAAACTCCTTTAGTATTTTTGCCAATTTTATGGATTTGGCACAAGGCAAGATTGGAGAGGTACAATCATCGAGATTCACTTCAGCTAGCCAACTCTAGAAGTCGGCACTCTTTCTAGGGTTTCCCAAGGCAATGAATTTGAATTTGGTCTTTTTAGGATTGAGCTTCAGATAGGCATTTGACCTTCCCGCTTCAATGAGGGACAGATAGTTCTTGAGATGATGGATATGGTTGACACAATTGACCTTTAGGTAAAGGTGTGTGTTAACTGCATATTGGTCATATCCTCGCATGTATTTATTCCTACAGACTAGTTAGGTATACCCAATGCCCGTGAATGAATAGATCATGGAGATTCCAAAGTTTATTTTCACCAGCCTTCGGTACATCCCTTATGTCTTTTACACAATACATCCTGAGGACTTGATTATGTGCATGTAATTCAGCTACTAGAACCTAGCACAGCGACTATGACCCTCACCAAAATGTTCCCACATTTCGAAATTGGTGGTGTGTGGCCTTTTCTTTATTTGCGAATCATAATATTAGCAACCGAAGTACCCACCCCAAAAAGGCCGCCAATAATATAAGTAATAGTGCTTAAATATAGATGCATGCTCAGTGGATTAGCGCTGAGAATGCTGCGATTCACAGATTGTCTGGACATTAGAGGAAGAAAAATGTGCTCAATCATACCATAACCTAGAGTATGTATCTCCCTCAGAATATAAAATGCATTAAAGGATATGAAATATAAACATGTAAACATAGTGCTTCAAAAATAGAAATAATCTAATTTTATATTAAGTTTATATATATTTATGGATGCTGCAAGTTCCAATAATGTAACTTCAACTACATGTATTACAATTTGAATAACAAAGTCATGCATGTGTTTAAATTGAAAAGGAGTGTTCTGTGAAAGGCCATTTTCTAAGGTCAACTGTGAGAAAGAATATGTTTTCAGAGTCATCGGGAAAACAGATGCCTAATAAATATCATGCATTGAGGTCCCATGGTTTAAAATGACAATGATTCCATTTAAATGCATGGATGCGGCCTAGTGTCACAGGCTCAGAGGTGGTTCATTGATTTGTATTAAAACTTTTATAGGGCCTATGACCACCCCTCTCTCTCATATAGTGTCAATCCGACACCTTAAGCCAGGTATCCCTGATCCCAGGGTAGTAAGTACAAACAATTGACCCCTCTTGCCTAACAAGGTCTTCTAGTGATTTGGATCTAAAGGTCGAACACCTTATTGCACTAGACTCCCTCATGAATTTCCAAACTCTCTCTATGCTATGCAGTGTTAATGTGTTTTCATGAGAGTTGAAATGGTGTTGTGCAATTATGCTGCTAGATTCACTCCTTTCTCCCATGCACACTCTCACCTTTTCCTTTCTACACTTTTAGTACCTCCACCTCACTCTTCCCAGTCTTCTACACCCCTAATGTTTCACTGCTCCTACATCACGCCTCCACCCTGATTTTTTTCCTCCTTATAGTACTACTGCTTATTCCTCCCCACTAATACTCCCTCCTCCCATTACCACTGCCTACTCCAAACTAACACTCCACCCAGCCACTCCTTTTTTTCCCAGACCGTGGTAGTTGACTGTGTGCCTTTACATACTTAATATAACTTTTGTTTATTTAAATTATTTATTTTAGTTTGTTTTGTTCCTTGTAACTGTGCAGGCTGGAGGATGCCTGACCTCTAACAGCATACCAAGGCTTGCGCCTAGAAGTGCTGGTTTATTTTAATTTCAGATTTGCACGCATCAAGCACTAGCAGTCTTTCTTCCTCGTCTAGCTGGCAGAATGACAGGATTGGTCATGATGGGGCTTTTTATCCCCGCTCTGCCATTCAATCAATGGATACCTCAGGTACAGCTTGTTAGCCTCCTTGCTTTTGTTTAATTGTGTTATTTGCTATTTTAATTGGTTCTTTTTACAGATATTCCCTTTCCATTTAGGTGCCGGGTTTACTTGGGCCGTGGGGGTTGGATGGACGCCTTAACACACTCCATCTTACTTTTAATTATTTACATTAGATTGGTTGTTGTGTTCCTTGTAGCCGTGCAGCCTGGAGGGTAACTTGCATCCATCATCATACTGGGGCTTGCGCCCAGCAGTGCTGGTTAATTTTAATTTCATATTTGCACGCATCAAACATAGGCGGTCTTTCTTCCCTGTCTAGCTGGCAGAATCATGGGAATGGTCTTAACAATACCATGTACCTACATAAGTAAAAAGCCTCAAGGATGGATGCAGAGTGGACATGCTCAGTGGGCACAGACTCTTTGCGCCAAAGTTGTGCCTAAGTTCTTTGCTCATCCGTGCTCAGATCGGGCCATGAGTTAGGTTGGACCAACTTTCCTTTCATCTCCCTGGCTCTCTGTTTCCACTCTCATGAGTGGAAATACTTTGTTTTGCTCTCTCAGTTACAGTTTTGCCTCCCTTGTTTAAATCCTGCTCCACTAACCCCCATCATATTAGGACAGTGGCAGTTGACTCTTATAGATGCTTTTTGCTTAATGCACGTTCCTTGGCTGCGTACTCAGAGTTTTGTCATGATTTGATTTTGTAAACTCACCCGACTTCCTCTGTGTGACAAAGACTTGGCTGAGAGATTCCTCCAGCCCGGCGATTGTCCAGGTTCTCCCATACAATTGTGATATGTATGGGGGAAGGATAGCTCAGGGGCAACACGCTTGTCTTGGAATTAAGTTAACGCAGTGCAACACAGGTTTGAATCCCAATACCCTGCTAAGACCACTTGTTGTTATTAAGCGCGTTATAAATGAACAATTACAATATTATCTGTCTTGATCACACTTCTGTCCGTCCTGGGGGTGGTGTGGCTGTAATGTATAATTCTCAGTTTACTGTTACTGCATTACCCCTTGTCACATAATATTACATTTTAGGCTCTACTGTTGTGCGTCACAATTTTGGCCTCCTTGTTGATTCATATTTTAATAAATAGTGTATAGTCGTCCCCGTACTGACTCACTTTTTTTGTGAACAGTACTTAGAATTTTCAGCCAGTCTTTATATTCATTCTCCTCACCTGCTAATTGTAAGTGATTTTCATTTTAAATTCAATGTCCTCAATTACTGTTCTGCCTCTCCGTTTGTTGATGCTATGAATGGCTTTGGCTTGAAACAACATGTCATGGAACCAACTCATAAATGAGATAATACATTCGATATTATTTTTTCAGTTGAGTTACTTACCACGACTTTTCGCCCCTTGCCAGTCACTTGGTCTGATCACCTCATAGTTACTTTTATAATTCATACTCCAGCCACTTGCTTGGTTGCAGCAGCTAAAGCTGTTTTTAATTGTTGCTGGTATTCTGTGGCCAAGGATGACATTATCTTCTTCATTTGTGACAAATGCAGTAACGCTGATCTTGGACCTCTCCACATCTGGAGGTCCACATCTGGAGAGGTCCAGATGAGGACCTCTCTTTCTTGTCCCAGATGTTCACTTCTTCAGCAGATACTTTTCTCCTTTGAAGGTTTGGAACGCCTGTTGTCATCCTTCCGAACCCTATTTTAATGAAAATCTTAAATCTCCCCGGCTTAAGCAAAGACAAGCTGAGCGCAAGTGGCATTCTGCCTATTCTAACGATGATAAGAAGTTTCAGTTTATCAACAGGCAATACCATCTGGCCATTTGGGAAGCCAAATGCTCTATTTATGCTGATAAAATGGCCAGTTCTGTGAATCAACCCAACAAGTTACTCTCTTCTGATGCTACTTCTTTGGCTGGGGTCATCCCATCTCAATTATTGTGTGACTCCCTTTCTGGTTTATTCTAGTTTATTCATTAAGAAGATTGAGGCGATCAGGAAGAACATCTCATTGCTGGAATTTATTTCTTACAATCTCGGAGACACTGCGCAACTGCCCGACACTTCCTACGCTTGGTCTTCCTTTCCGGTATTTTCTCCTGATGACATTCTACTGGCTATTGGGCATCTTAATAATAATAATATAGCATTTATATAGTGCTATGAACCCTCAGGTATCTGAGCGCTGCTTATTATTTCCCACGATGTGTGGTGGTCATTTTCTGATCTCAGAAGGATGAAAGGCTGAGTTTGGCCCTGCCGTAATTCAAAGCTGCGTCAGCAGGCTCTGCATAGATGTCAACGCAAGCTATCGGACCAGTTTAAGTAATCCTTTACTTTAGATTACTTTCCTGCAGGTGTCCTCAAGGAAATTATGCCATCTATCGCTCATTGGGTGACCCAAGCAGTGAAATATTTATGTTGAGATTGCACTATCCCTAATGCACTAAAGATTCAGGTGGATTGTCGGAAGCGGCTTTTTTGAACACAGCGTGGCATGGCGTGGCATGCACAGTGCTGCTTGACGATCCCTGACTCGTGACTCGCGTAGGGTCCTTTCCTCAGCCTTGGGACGCGAGAGCTGAGCTCCGGTGGTTGTGCGTCGGCTGAGGGGCAGAAAATACCTGGAAACCCGAAGCTCCGAGGGCGCAGAAAGCAGCGTCGGGTTGCTGGAGAAAGGGGGAAGGTACGACCAGGAACAGTGCGGACCTCGTAGAGTGAGGTAAGGGCTTGCTTCCGGGCTCTGCTGGCTTAGGATTGTGTATAGAACCGGAGCAGCCTGGAAGCAGCTTGGAGGCAGCCTGGAAACTGGGAAGCAGGCTTCGACCTTAGTAGCACCTTGGGCACTGTATTACCACAGAGGCCCTTTTTCTCCCCCCCTTCCCCTTCCTCCCCCCACCCCTTCTCCTGTTTTCCCCCTTTCCACCCTCTTCCCCCGCTGCCTCCCCTCTTAATATAGCCACTATTGGTACCTAGCGATACCCAATGACTAGAGATGGATGTGAGTACTACTATCTGGGGGGTGCAAGTGAATGCTTTAAAGAGACAACCAGGACTGCTCACCTCACTCTGCCCCCCCACCCCCCTGTGGCTACTGGGCCAGCAATGGCGGACTGTTGGTGACCCTGCTGAAAATACGGGGGGATTCTGAGAATCCCTTAGGCAGGACTGGACAGAGAACGGTGAACCTAAATTGAATTAATCTGGGGATATTCGACACACAGAAAGACTAAGCCTGCACACCTGCAGAGTTAGTATGTGGTATAGTAACATCAGGAGACTGCAGGCTTAGTGCCTTTGATCCTGTTGTAGAACTGAAGCGGGTCTTGGTAAATTGAGCACTGTGGACAGAACTCAGTATGTAGAGACTGACAGCCTGCAGAAGGTGAACCGGCCAGGATATTGTATTGGCCTACCATAAGGGGATTACTAACTGGTTGGTCCAAATTCAATTAGGAAAAGAGAGGAATCTGACATATACAATTTAAGAAGAACCAGGGAGACGGCAAAAACCCAGATTCTTGCTAACAAGGAGGGCGATATGGAAAAAACAAAGTCCAAAAAGAAAGCTAAGAATACCATTCCCGTAAACCAAGGTGTGATTACTGAATTGTTCCCACAAAATCCACCCCTTGACATAAATTCCACCACTATCGAGGAAACCGAATCAGATAATTGCGAAAATGGCCCATTGTGCTCATCACATTTTGAAGACATTGATAACAACTTGTTATTAGAACTATGCCTAAACATCCAAAAAAGTATGACACCACACCCCGAAGTAAGGCCAAGCAACAACAGTGGAATACAGGTAGATAGTCTGATGACCACACCTCCAGGGATATCTACCGCTGGAGTAGGATTAGGTTGATTATCAATCTCACCAAATCTAGCAATAGTCTCAATGGAGGATGTTCCAGATGTTGAAATAGATTGCCTGGACAAGCCCTACCGAGGGGCTGTAGCGATAGCTGAGATCCAGTCATCAGTAGCATCTCTACAATCTGCGCTCAAGATTTTGCTTAAGATGTCGGGGCGAATGCTGGCCAATACTAATGCATTAACTATGGAAAATAAGGGGAGGGCGATAACTGCGGAAGAAGCAGAAACAAATCTCTCAAAAGCCATCCACATTGCTAATGAAATTGAAGAGCAGCATAACTTGGAGATTGACCAGAATGTGGCAGCCCTGATCCATTCTTTTCAAGAAAACAGCAAAGATTAGCAAGAAGGGCTGGAAAAAAGTACCACGATTTCCACGACGTTGGAGCAGGGCCCGACTGGGTTGCCCACCAAGAAGATCAGGAAAAGAATAGCAAGAGCCAAGAAAAGGAAGGCAGCCAGTGAGGGCTACCTCACTAGCTGGCTGCTACCGGAACAAGCCGTTGAAAACGAGTTGGAAGAGGAGATAGATATATTAGAGGCGGAGGTGGTGTGTGGCAGGGATGCCACCAATATGGACAAGACATTAAGCCAATGTACTGTGCTGGAAAAACCAGGAACTACATTAACTGTCATCATGGAAAATAAAGGGGAGGCGATAAGAAATCGTATATGTCTGATCAAGAATTTGTATCAGAGCAGAGACAACAAATGGCTATCACGCTCTGAATTTCTGAAGAGACTATACTCTGTTCGACAATTGCGGGTCCTTAAATCTGATGACTTTCAATTTGTGGAACCACTGAAAGGCCCGAACCATAAAGTAATGGCGCTACATTGTAAGTTTCTATCCAGAGCCGAATTATTAAGAAGCTATAAAGAGGAACTGAAAGCAGTGGATGTTGAAGTTGACGCCGATCTAAATGAAGTAGACCTGAGCTGCCCGATTGGAGAGGCAGATATTCCTCTGGTAGTAGTAGATTGTTCAACCTCACCAAAGGGAAAGAAGGTTGAGGCATCAGATGTCCAGCTAGTATTAAAATGGTTGGTGGATGCACTTCCAGAGATTCTATCTAAACAATGAGATCTTTCCATACTATCTTGGAATTGTCAGAGTTTTGCACACCTCTTATCATCGGAGGGTTCTACGAAACTTCTCGACAAACACAGTTGCTTCTGCTGTGACACACCATTCGGCAGCCAAAAGAGGAGAAAAAGGCAGGTCATCTGGTGGATTGGCTATAGGGGTAGCTAATACTTTGGGCTCGAGACAGATTGATTGTAACTTTTAAAGTAACATGATTGCAGTCGAAGTAACTTTTGACAATAAGGGCCCTAAGGGTTCATTTCTATTGGTGAGCCTATATAATCCACCTGGGGCGGTGCTAAGTGAGCAATTGCAAGACTCTCTCCAGGACCTATTGGCGAATTGGCTGTCCCTATCTAGTGACACAAGAATAACAGTTGTTGGTGACTTTAACTGTCATATGACAGGGCATGGGTGTAAATTGGAGAGCCCTAAATTAAAAGATATGGGAGTCATGGATCACAATAAAAAAGACCTTGAGGGTGGAGCATGGGAATATCTGTTTGAGTCCTGGGATATGGAAATGCTCAATGGTAGAACAATTAGAGATCATCCTGGGCAACATACATGGTCAAATGGTAGCTCTCATAGTGCGTTGGACTATATATTTGTGTGTTCCAGGATCCAACAACAGGTGGAGGACATGATAGTTATCCCCAATGAATGGAGTGACCATGCTGCCCTGAAATGTGGGAGCAATGTTCCTAGAGAGCAGTCTTTGCCCAGTAACATGGGTATAGTGAAAACTAATAAAGCGGGTACTAGGATTTCCTGGTCGGATAAAAGCATAACACTCACCATCGAAGCCCTGGGGGTGGTAGGATCCAATCAGTTCCCTAACTTTAACACAATGTCAATCGACTCTATAGAGGACTGGATCCATGTTTTTTCAGGAAAGCATGCAGTGGCACCTATGGAGGCTTTGATAGATCCTGAGGGGAAAAAATTGCCTTATGATAAGACTATCAGGGACGGGAAAAGGAATCTCAGAGCTGAGCTTCGAAAGGCCAAGAAATCAATGGCACCTGGGGAGGGATATTATGCAAAGGTGAGGGCGATTAAAAACAGATATAGAGCAGCCATTAAGGCAAAAAGAAGGGTGTATAAGGTTCTTTCATGGCAAAGATTGGTGAAGACCATATGTGAAGGAAAGACATGTAACATCTGGTCCCTTTCGGGTGAGGCCCGCGGTGTTCAGAATGGGGCACTAGCCAACCCCATTGAAGCTAGGGTGTGGGTAAAATTCCTGGAAAATTGGAATGCCGAGTCAGAGGATGATAAACCAACAGTATTGGGTAGTTCCCCCCCAGTGGCACCGATTGTCATATCACATGAACTCATATTGAATAAGATCAAAGAGATAAACTCTTCACAAGCACCGAGCCCTAAAAGATTGGGCAATATTGTTATTAAATTTTACCCCGAGTTCTGGGCCAGCCTGCTGGGTATATTATTTGAGAAGATCTTAAAATCAGGTAAAATACCCCATTCATGCCAAACAGCGACATTAATCCCTGTGTTTAAAAAGGGAAATAGACTTGACCCAAGCAACATAGGCTACTTTCAATGTTAGATGTCACAGGGAAGATATTTGCCTTACATTTGCTAAAAGAGTTACAACTATGGGTGGAGGGTTCGAGTGTATTGTCTAAATTTCAAAGTGGGTTTAAACAGGGATACGACACCTCCCATTATATCATGGTTATGGACCTATTACGATATAGAACGAAGAGAGGGGGGGCTGCCCCACTTTATGCCTTATATAAAGATTTCACAGCGTCTTTTGATTCATGCCTAGAAGCCGCTTGTGGCGGAAATTGAAACAAATAGGCTGCCCTGAAGGTTTTCTATATTATCTTAGACTTTTACATCAAGATAATTCATTAAAACTGAAGTTAGACCAAGAAGGCCACACTACAGTGAAAGTTCCCCAAAATAGGGGAGTAAAACAAGGCTGTGTCACAGCGCCTTTAATTTACAATTTATATGTTTACGACATCCCAGAAGCAATATCTGCTATAAGCAACTGCCCCCTAAAATTGGTAAACGCGGATGATCTGGTGATATTTGATTACACCATTAGTGGGATACGTAGATCAGTGGCTGCCCTGTGGGAGTATGCAGATGTGAATGGCCTTAGCTTTAATTTGTGAAAAACGAAGGTCATGAGATATACAAATAAGAAAGTATCTTGTGTGCAGTTTACGGTGGGCTTTGTGAGTATCTCCTTCGTTCCCAAATATCGATATCTGGGCAGTGACTTCGAAGTCATTGGTGATTATGTGTCTTGCAAACAAATGCGTAGCATTAGAGCGGCACAACTGACTGCCCTGTTTTATAGGTTTACTGTTAAACAGGACGGTTTTACTCTATGGGGCACTCGCCAAATTTACATACAAGCTTTCTCTCCGCCCATAATATATAGGCTGGAAGCCCTTCTTGAGATTGACCTAAAGTGGCTATAGGTGTTTGAAGGTAGATTCTGGCACTGTATCTGTGGCCTACCCCCCAGTATTCCAATTGCCATAATCAGATTAGAGCTTGGCTTGATCTCTCTAAAAGCTTTAGTGTTGAAGAAGCAGGCCCTATTATATTTAAAAATGACTCGAGACACAAGCAATGGACTGCTAACAGCTGTCCATCAGGAAATGGATAGGGAGAACTCTGTATGTACAGCCATTGGTCAGATGTCCAAACTGATTTATGAAATAGGCTGGCAATCTAGGGACGGTTGCTATTCAGAAGAAGCACAAAGGGCTCTGAGCAAACAAATAGATCTCTGGGATTGGTTGGAGAACTACGAACATCTAAGGCGTTTAAAAAGCTATCAATTTGTGCAGTATAGATTGTACGAGTTTAAGAAACTGCAGAGATATCTGAACATCTGCCCATCAGCAAGACATAAACGGTTTATTTTATTGCTCAGATTGGAGCAACTACCCACTATTATGATCACTGGGAGAAAAGATAAGATTTCTGTTGAATTGCGAACATGCCACCTATGTAAAGCACAAGATCAGCTGGAGACAGCAAAGCAACTTTTGACTGAATGTCCGGAAATGGCTAGTACATTTAATCTTCTCCTTGGTAGTTATGCTCATGATAACAAGTACATCAAGGGTGACCTCTTTTGGCATCATTGTATTAACTCCAATAGTATGCGCCTGTTGACAGCCTTATATACCATATGGCTGAAAGTTGAAGCTAGCCTGGGCATACCACTTTAAGATATTGATTAAGACATTTTATTTCATATAGATAATTGAGAGATGAATAGATGATTGTATGTTGATGGACTTTATGTGTTTTCTTATGATGTGTTTTTTTCTACATTTGTATTTGGATTATGTATTATTATTTTGTTATTTTAAAGGTTTGTGTAAAGTTTATAATTTAAACTATATCACAAAAAATATTATTATTATTATTATTACTAATGTACTAAAGCAAGAACTTGTCATTCCCCTTTTTATGAAGCCATCCTTGGACCACGGCTATCCCTGCTAATATGCCTACTCCCTTTGTTATGAAGTTGCTACAAACTTTGAAATCTATTGTCCTTAGATTTTTTACCCTTTCAGTAATGATTTTAGCCAGGTAATGGCACAAAGAACGTGTTGGTCTCGGGGCTTGACAGTCTTACTCGGCTGGTTGACTAGGGGGAGTTGGTGCTCTGATTATTTTAGATCTGCCAGCAGCGTTTGATACGGTCCACCACTCCATCCTGCTTGGGTGTCTGTCCTCTGCTGGACTTTCTGAGCTGGTCATGTCATGGTTCATCTCTCTCTTGGCTGTCAGGGGCCAGGTTCTTGCTCTTTCATTCTTCTTCTTTCACTCTTTCCCAGGTTTCTTGTTTGATTTTTGTCCCCCGGTTTTGAGTAATTCATAGAGGTGGCTGCTCCTTTTCTATTTCAAAAGCCAAACTTCGACATATTTTACCATTCTCTCTTAGGGTCACTTAAAACCATCTCCAGTTCCGAAGTCTGTTGAAGACCCATATTTTTTAAATCTCTTGGGTCTCCTGCTGTACTTTCAACACATCTGCTGTATCTGTGCTATATAAATATGCTTAGCATAGCATAACATAACACAATACTTTGTTAGATATATTTTGGGGTTATATTTAGTATGTCATGGTGTTTCTGTGGTATTTCTATAGTGGTGAGACTCATTTCAGAATACTGCCTTATAGGTATATCACCACGGCCACTAACAACAACAAGTACTGGACCTAATACACTCTGAATAGATGGCTCATGCCCTCCTGTGTTATTTTATGTACAATACCACATTATGCCCTTTTAGCTGTATTTCAAAATATGTAAATCATGCAAGTACTCGCTGAGTAAATCTATTCACTGAAATCACACTGAAATCACACACAGACATATAGCAACTCTGTAAGGCTCAGCTCCCACAAGTAATTTACCTTGTGTTTTGGCACATGTGGTAAAATGTGAATTACAGCTTGTGGCAAAATAGGCCTACCACCCGTTGGACCTTGGTCTATGTGTTAACAATAATTCAGACCCATAATAAAATGCTAGTCCAATTTGTTTTTCTCTTTTATGGCTTTATAAAAATTTTAAAATTCAGAAAATGACCAAACAGTTGTATTCAGCTGTACTCCTTTACAGAGACTCATATTTAAACATGGATAAAATGCATTTCATTAGAGAGCTTGCACACATTAAGTAGCTTTTCTAATAATAACCCTCAGTTACACATTTGTTTGCTGGCTGGCTCACGCACGATCTGATGTAACTTTGAATGTTTCTCTCATACAATTCCTGGCAGCTGTAAAATGGGAATTCACACAAAATATAGATTGAGAATTACTTTAAGAAAACACATATATTTCTATCACACAACCTGCAAGCATTTCCCACATACACTAACTACACACACCTCAAATACTATATATTTAACTAGATAAGCCGGCGATATTCCCAACTCAGCTTTGCAGTAATTCTGAGTCATTCACAGATAAGGTCACTGGAGACTTTGCAGCCCTTCTAAAGATGCCAAACCTGGTGGTGAACAGCTTCAGCCTTAGTTAGCTTGCAATCAGCCCTCTGACCCCTTTGTCAGTCAGTGCCAGAAGTTGAATGAATTGCTACTCTGCCTCAAAACCCTTTTTTGTGAAACTGACTGTCAATCTAGAAAAAATCCTTCCTTTGACCAGATCCAACCACATCACACCATTTCCTCTGTGTGTTTTCCACATTGTGCTAACTGCATTGCTGCATTGCTGAACAGAAAAATGAAACATGTCTCTTGTGCTTCCTGCTCCAAAACAATGGTCCTCATTACCACCCTGGCGGTCTGGGAAGTACGGTACCGGTAAGCATGCCGGTACCACAGTTCCCTGACCGCCATACTACGTGTTGTGGTCGTGGGTGCCTGTCAGCCCGCCAGGTTTTTCCTGATGGGCTGACATGTACCCGCGATCACAGCACGTTGGATGCACCGGCACAACTCGGAATGTGCCGGTGCATCTGACGTCCCCATCCCCATTCAGCCCTATGGGGTGGAATGGGGATGAGGAGGCATTTGATTCTGGCACCAGAAAATGGGCAGGTACCGGAGCCGCCTAACTCAGCATGAACCTGTTCTTGCCCATTCACGGGTGCCGGAAAAAAATTCAACTCCGGCGGATACTGCCAGGGTTGTAATGAGATCCAATGCCATGATTTTAGTAGAACATATTTTCACATTTTTTAGCTTACCACACAGCACAGATTCAGCACTTTTAAAGTTAATTTTTCTTTCCCATCTTCAGAGCAGTATGCTTATTCAATGAGCTTATTTGCACTAAATGATAATATGGGAATCTGTTTTACTCACCCCACCTATGCTGGCAGGGGAGATGTTGTCTCGGAGGTAGGCGAAGCCACAAAGCTGAGTTCAACGACGAGCTTGATTCGAACCAACCTCCCAGAATACACGCCTCCTCAACTTGAGGGTACTCTTTTTTATGATACACCCCTCTGCTGTTGTAATGAGACAGACAGAGGAGTTGATCCCACAAAAGAGCGGGGAACACACGCACTGCTTACACCAATGCTGAAAAAGAAACAACAACCGTTAATGGTCTGAACAAGTTTAGAAAAACGCAATCCCACTGGAGAACAGAGTAAGTACCTTGTGTATATCTTGTTAAGGACAGGAATCCCAGACCTAAGGAACAGGAAATGGATTACTGGATAGACAGAGGAATTCCTAATGCCACTCCCTTCCCAGTTAAGATTCAGTTCTTACCACCTAATGTGATGAAACAGGCTGATCAAAATAAAGAACCAACGGCGGGAGAAAATAACAAACTGGAAGGTTAGTATGGGAGCCTAGCCCGGACGGCACAAGGGACGCTCCGGTGATGGGATGGTGCACTGGATCAGCAGAGCGTTCTAAGTGCACTTGTATTCAAGGTTAAGCAGTTCATTATGGAAAGCTTAGAGAAAGTAACCAGATAATTTCAGGAAAGGAAATCCAAAATAGGCTGAATTCTGGCATACGTAGTTCGGAGCATTGATATGAGAAAAAACTGGAGAGTGAATACGGAATGAAACTTTGTCTCCAGCAGAACTCAAAAGGGCTTACCACAGCTTGGAGATCCAGCCTCTGTATAGAGAAGCGCCGAGGATGTCAATCGAGCGATGCTGTTCTCCTGACGTCTGCCACGTATTAATGTTAAGCATATTTCCACAAGAAGCAGAACCTCCTTTTGTCTGTGGTGGGGGATAGAGGGCAGGACTCAGAATGGGTTGCAGAATGAAGGATTCCCACAGAGGTAAGCGTTGTGACTGAAAACGGTAAGGGGAAGCAGGTCAAAGGCAGTCCAAGAATCCTTACCAGGAAGAACAATTCTTTACAAAATTTGGGAGGCAGGAGCTGGTCGGAGGGCAAAGCAGAGTTGAAAACTGGTAAATCACACAAGAAAACGAGGTTTGTGGAATAACTTCAATTAGAAGCACCGGAGGACAGGAAGAGAACCTATTTAACTTCCTGGAATGGACGGAGCTTGAACGTGAACAAGCCGACGTCCCGTACGTCAGGTTCTCACGTGACTCGGACAAAATGCCTTTGTTGTTAATCTCCATGGCAACCTCCATTTATTCCACATAGAAGGGTTTCTGGACCGCAATTTGCCATGAGAACGAACACCGATCTTAAATGTTGTCCGTGGCTTGAATGTTGTCCGTGGCTGCTGCGCAGCCAAAGACCTGCACATGACAATCTGTTACATGTTAAATGGGTTAATTAGTATGTTACATTTAGGTTAGCATTATATTTAGTGCAGTTCAGTTCATTGAAAATAGCATCATGGAGCAAAATTATCATTTTCTAGCATGTGCTCTGTGCATTGGCATCTATTTAATTCAGACTGACACTCATACCCTTGAATCCACTAATGAGTTTCACACCCTTGGCCCTAGTTGAAACTCAAGTCCTCACTAAAATGTGAATGCTGAAATGTGGAGTATAAATGCTGAAAAGAAGAGTCTAGATGTTGAAATGCAGAGTCTAGATTCCTACTCCTACAACTTGCTACTCATTCACCCTCCTTTCACCCCGTAGTTATTTGTTTCTCAATCACTCCTTACACTACTCTTTCTTAACTCCCAACACACAAACTTGCACACTCCCACAGCAGCACCACTTCCACACGGTAGTCAATACCTCACCTGCTCCACAATTTGACTTCCTCTATCCTGCTGGTCTCTTGGATGTCCTCCTCCTCCGTGTCTGACCTCAAATGAATCACCCACACTTCCTGTTTTCCCTGACCAATCTAACCTTGATTTTTCCCACTGGGGTGTGTGCGTTTGTAAAGGGAAGAGTCTTAAAAAGTGTGCTAAACCCAGCCTGCTAACTATGATGGCAGCCCAAGAAAGCAAACATTGTGTTTTTTATCATGGGACTCAGTTCTACCTCGTCCTGTGTTATGTTATTTGAGGAAGTCCTCTGTCTTGTTGTCGAGGTTTGGAGTGATTGCTCAGCAGCCCTATGATTCTTGGTCTGCTGCATCTGTTAGCATCTTCTGTGCACAGCTTTCTTATTCCTGTCCACAGTGAATCATTTTCTTTTTTTTATGTCATCAGCTTCTTGGTGTTATTCTCCTTTTCTCATTATGCTACAGTCCATGGTGTCAGTCTAGTGGTGTGGCTCTCTTTTTTTGGAGTGGACTCTATTGATTTCCAGTGATTGTTGAGGCCTGTTTGTGCTTCTGATTGTGATGTTCTGCATGCAACAGAAAAAGCTCTGGAAGGTTTTTGTTCCTGGGGGCAAGGTTGGAGATATCAGTCATCTGCAGAGCAACATAATGGCATGTGGAGGCTGGGAGAGGAATGGGAGCCCTCACAACTGCCACAGTCCACCTCATGAGTAGGCATGGCTCTGCATGTCTCCCTGGTAGGCCACCCACACCTGGCTGAGAGGGGCTTCCATCCATTCTTAACAATGCCAGCTTACATGACTTGACACACACAAGATTAGAATCTCTTTTCTTGGCAATAAGCAATAATTGACATAGTATGAGCTGCAAAGCTGGACAAATAGAATCTATCACATTAATTTAATCTCAAGGTCAGTAAGTGCTGTAAGGCCTGAACTAATAAAATTCTGCTGTGCCAGTGCTATTCAAAGACAAGTCCTAATTGAACAGATATCTTTGTCATCTATGTTGCATGAGAGGCAGGAAAGTTTGGGTTTAGAAAAAAAAATAATTAAACTTGCTGTATTGCTTTGTAAAATAAAGTTTTATGTCAGTTTTTAAATATCCTTAAGATGTAAAAACACCTAAAATTCCATAGCTTTGTCTCCCAATGGCCTTCAACAAAAATACATGTATGCACATAATTGTGACCGTATGCTTCACCCATACATGTGAAAACATTTGTAATTGGTTCCATGTTATAATACCGCCTGGAAAAAGTTGCCAGGTAAGTGATTTTTTTTCCAGACCCCTAAAATACTTTCCCCAAATATTCTAGGATGGGTATCATTTTATATCATAAACTCTGAATCTAGAATATTTGGGGGAAGTGTTTGATTATACTGAGGGTACATTTTTTGGGAAATGTCGCCAACTGGCAGCCATTTCCCAGGCCACTTTATTACTGGACATATTTGTATTCAACTAGTATGTTGCAACTAAAGTCTTATAATAGTAACTTTGCAATGTCACCTTCTAAACAGATGGTTTGAATAAGAATGTAGTTTACTTACTGAGAGACCAATGACAATTAGATTTCTTTTACACTGTAGGATGCAAAGAACATATATTTACAACTTTGTAGAAAACCTCTTCTGCCTGCCACAGGGATGAATGTTTTTCAGCAATGAAGTCAAATGGTAAGACAGCGAATTGTGTGTCCAACCTTCATATGTGAAATGCCTGTAGGATATACTTCTATGTTAGATGTGTCATTTACCTTTGGTTCTGGAGACCAATCAGATAGATGAAGCATAGAAAACAGCTGTACTCACCTTCACCTGATGGGCAGAGTTTTGTTGGTATGTACGGTCAAGTGCGTAGGAAGAAGAGGGAGTGTTGAGGAATCAGAGAAGCAAGTGAAGCTTACAACATTGTCCAGCAATGTGAGAAAGCAGTTTGAATTACAACTGTATCTAGCTGTTGACATTACTTTAAGATACTTATCCAGATTGGACTGAATGTAGTGACCCATCCCAAAGCAAGACTATATTACCTGGGAGGTATTTTGAAACAGGCGCACAGAGAGAAGATAGTTCTTATGTGACAGAGCTGCTTCAGACCAGTCGTTCAGCTTAACTCTGTCTCTGAAAGATATTTTCAAAATGAGTACCTATTCCCTGAGATTATTCAAAAACATTCACAAAAAAATAATTATTTCTCAAATAGTATTTGAAAGTTTTGGGGAGTATTGTTTAAAAGTTATATCATTGAAAAAGTGAAAATATTGCATGATTGATCTCCTCTGTAATTTAGATTTAAAATGTAATCACAACAGATGATTATTTGTGATTTCTGAAAGCTTCGGATATCTCATAATGAATGTGGGAAAACATACTTATATCACTGGTGTTGACATAGACAAATACATAATTGAAATCCATTCCTTAGTGAACATATTGTACTGGGGCATAATGAGGATGAACATGATTTCTTCAAAATAGGGAGTGAGCTAGGCCCCACTGCCCCATGAATCCTAAAGCATCAATAACCCTGACAACAGAAAGATTTTACAATAATTTGCAACAAGTGCACCATCATATAAAATACAGTCAAGCACATGTCTTTCCCAAGCTAGGATCAAGACATTTGTCACAGATAGTGTCAAACATTTTAGATTTACATCAGCCGGTGAGTTGGAGTAACCTATTTTATTTGTGTTAAGCCTTATTCTCAACACTGCTTCACCTTCATCTTTAATGGTGGATGTGGGATAAACTAAGCATATTTCCATGATGCATGATGTCAATACTCAATGCCAATCTCTGTGCATACCTTTAGGGTAAATTGAACAGTTGAACATATTTAAATTGAGGTGTGGGTACAGCTCCATTGTAATTCAAGTGCTGAATCACTGGTCACATTATTTTGATGCCATTATATTTAATAAAATATTGTTATTGCAAACCAGTTTGATTCTTGTCTCTGAGTTTGAGGGTGAAGTTGTTGCTTCCTAAATTACTAAAGTGATTTGTCTAAGACAGGAAATAGAAACTGGAAATACAACATAAATGATTATGTCAAAATCTAACATTGAGCTTGAAGAAAGGACATCTCAACCTTTTATTTTACCTTTTAGGTTACCTTGATCATTTCTCAAAATTTCTCAGCATTGAAAATTGACAAATCACATGACCAAATACTTCCAATCTTCTGCCCACCTTTCTCTACAGACCACACTAACCCAGGGCTTTATTCCAGCAGTCTCTGCTAAGGGTCATCAACAGTCTCCATCCTCAACAAAGGACATACAAGACAAGAATGATGCATGTTTGTGCTTTGCAAGCCTGTCGAGGTCAGTAGCTAGACACTCCGCACCTCACTAGTACTAAGACACATCCATGTGTATCTCACAAACCCATCTAATGCTCACACTCTCCAGGGACTGCCCAGGCAAACACATTCATCCACATAGCACATCTAACATGGCTATCCTGTCACTGCTCTCCCTTCCCTTTCATGTCATGTATGCTCTTTCATGTTAAATAAAGCCCACTTAGCCATCCACACGAGGCAGACATTTCATACTTGATCACAGTCAATAAACTTGATGCTATCCTCATTACCAAAACCTTGTTCTCATCAACCTTCTTCCACATATTTGATGTCCTAATCCTACTCAAAAACAGCATCAAACATGTTTACCTACCAGGAAAAATTTGTAGAGGAGTTGCAGTCATCAAAAAATAAGCTTGGATGGAATCCCCTACTTGTCAATTCCCTCTAACACACAATGATTTATGATGTGGGCACTTTCCACCTCATCTACATACAACTCACAAATGTACTACCTTTCTAGTAGCTATTATGGACCTACTTTCTACAAATTCAGTCTGTCACGATCAACGCCATACCTGGACAGTGCAGGTGCTTAAATCCTGCCTCTACACACCGGCCGATGGGTAAAACATGTTTTGGGTGAGTTGGGCCCACCTCCTGGGAATAACAGCATTTCTGGCTGCTCAAACCCCTGTTTGAATATTAAGATAGGTATGAAGGTATGTGTGCTAAAAAGGAGGCTTGAAACTTGCAAAAGAAATTTGAAATGCAACTAGAGGCCACAGACTTTCTAAATACATTTCAAGAACACTTAAAGATTCCTGTTTATGTTTTGAGTTGTGTTCGGCTGTAGAAAGGAGAAACAGGATGCACTCACAAATATGATCTTTTATATGAGTGTTAACATTTCTTTGGAGAGTTCTGGAGGAGTTGTTCAAGTTGTTTGTGGTGTTTCTGTTATGTTTGTGTGTACCATTTCTCTCTTTGTAGTTGTGTGTTGTATTTCTGATGTGATGTTTGCTAATCCTACTTGTATCATTTCTTGTCTGTTTTTATGTGTTTTAGGACCGCCTTTCGACCATAATTCCCATTATGTATTATATCTATGAAAAATGCAAACAAAATAAAACATTCCTCTTGCACTTTCCCTATTCCATCGTGTGTCCCGCAAAACACCTTGGCCCTCATTACGACCCTGGCGGAAATCGAAAAACGATGGCGGAAATGCAATACCGCCATCGAATACCGCCCGTTGCGATTATGACCCGTCACCGTAAAGTACGATGCCATTAGCGACACCGTAGTGAACGCCAACGCTAACTGCACCAAGTACGCGCACGCGCGCACTGCAAAACCGTAATTACCACCATGGCGCAACGGTACGGGAATTCTGACCCTAGCGGACATGTACCTAACGCCATCAAGCATGGCGGAAAGTACCATTCCGCCATGGTGAGAAGTACGGCATCGCAAACCAACCGTAAAAGGCCTTACTGAGTGCCTGTACACCAGTCCCTGGCCACATTGCACAACTCCTCGTAGGTGCAATGAAGTCAAACAATGCAACCAGTGAAATGTACAAGTCACCCATGCATGCCAACGAACAAATGAATGTAGGGGCTCCAAGTGCCTTGTGAGTGGCCATCCATATTAGCCATGGCACCATTGCCGTACTGATGCAGCACAGGCATGTGAAGCTCCAAGTACAGCAACATGAACTGAAAACTGAGACAAACAAAAACAGGCCCCCCCATCGCTTGACACCAGTGCAAGGCAACATACAAAGCAGTATCCTGAGTGAGACTGCACCAGCCCTGTACTCCTGCCAGTAAACAAACCAACCAGCAGCATAAGCATGTACCACACAAGTTGGCAGAGTGACTGAGCAGCCAGGCACATCTCAAGAGGGGCCAATGGGAGCAGCAGGGCACAGATGGCACGAATACAGAAGCCATTCCAATGGACATGACCTCAGTCTCCCTCAAAGAAACGCACGCAAACACAGGCACCTGTGACCAGCCATATTCTGAAAATCACATCATTCCACCAATCCACCTGGCTGACCGGCATCTGTTACACAAAAGCCAATCCCCCTCCCATGAGCATGACATCATTAAAACAGTCATAATGGCAGCCCCTATCCCTGACCTTACTGGCCTTCGTAGGCAAACGCGCCCAGTACAGTACCACGCAACTATGCTCAGAAGGCCGAACCCAAAGCAGATCTCCTCACAATACATCGCTCCACAAATAGGAATATGCTACATAACTTGCAAAGAATAACGCTACAAGGTCAATATCATAATCAAAATTTAATGCACAACAAAATCACCCGGGCCATACAGCTATTAGGTCATGAACTCCAAATCATATCTCATAATTGTGGGCTGCATCCGCAATAATTGACCAGCTTCTTCTTGTGTGACGCCCTGTTCCTCCATGGTACACAGGGGCTACATCCACGTTCAAAAAGGCAACATGGAAGCGCCTAGAACCGCAGGGCCGTCCCATTAGGTAGGCACTAGTCCAGCTGAAAGCTCGAAATGTTGCTCCTAGCCACTAGTACTGCGTAAGGGCATGTGGGCCATTGGCGATCGTCCCATAAGATCGTAATGGTGCTCCACTGATTAACACGAAGCAGCAGGTGTCGGGAGTAAAAGCCATCTGCAGGAGTGGCATACAGATGGCAGCGGCAAAAGGGGAGGAGATACCTGTCACCCAAATGAAACGAAAAAGAATAGTATGGGCATCTGAACTCCATTTGAATTACTCTCTTCAAAGATCACACTAAATCCACAGCCATATGCATGCTAGCCCACTCAAAAGGATTATTCGCACCCAATAATCACTTGCGAATCATAACCATATAAATCGAGGTGAAAACACTATTACAAACGAGTGTTTGTGTGCATGCGTCTGTTAAAACAGAATCCATTAGATGGGATTAGTAACGTGCATAGACACAAGTGTTTGAAGGCGCGTCGAGACAGGGAGGGTTCAACAAGGGCAGATAGACGATGGTCCCACTATGGCAGCCCTGCATCACATAGCGCAGAGGAAGTTGATAGATTCCAAAAAGCCATGTACATGGCAGACTCTCTATTAAATCATCTGTCCATGCATCCATACATCATTCCCTCATCCTGGTATAAAAACGCCTGATTATTTACTCACATAACATTAGAAATTTCCATTGAATCTGTGCTAAATGCAGTCTGCAAAATCCACTGTGCTCCAGGCCGGAATTCTAGTGTTGTGAAGTAACATGTATTTGGGAACGTCCTGCCTTATCCTCCACTACGCTATTGCGCATCCCATACTATTCATATCAATCATTGCATTCTCGGCATGGCCCCTGTCCCAAGGACATCAAACAATAGAACTTTCTATCTGCAGTCAGACCTGTGGGCGTCTCCTCGCCGCTAGCTGGAAACCGAAAGCGCTGTCCTTCGAATTCCTCATTTGCAACATCACGTCGAAAAGGCATCTGTGACCGCTTGAAATCACAAATCCATCCATTTAGTGTGGCAGTGTGTAAAAATGGCAACTGGCTACACTCACAAATGGGACGCCCCGCCCGTTGGTGAACCGCGGTACAGCGCTGCATGAGGGTCCACCGTTAATCGAGTACTACATTCCACGGACCCTTCACAAGTATGTTCCCGACTGCAAAGATAGTATGTGAAACAATGGGAGCATAGCAGATTTAACATATGAATCAAGATCTCACTGCCATCGGGATGAAATACATGATTGTAATAGCAAAATGCCATGCGTCGATTTGCAGCGTTGTGTGCGGGACGTGCTCGCCCAAAGGGGATTGCAGCTTGCACAGGTGGAATGAATCACCACAGGTGGAGGCTATACAGCTTGGAAACACATAAATTGCACACCCAACCCCCTCCCACAACCACACCCACTCCAAAATGCTACCGGCAGGACTTGCGATGTTGGCCCTGGGGGACCTGATAGCACTGCAAGTACTCCAACTTCAAGAAGAAGACGAACACTAACTACTACAACAACCGGCCGCACAGAGGAGACGCAGGAGGAGGAGGAGGGCAAGGCAGGGCCAGCAAGGCCCACCAGCACAGCCACTACCACCACGCAGGCAGCCCGCAATCCCACGCCTCCGAGCACATCCGTTCAACCTCACTGATGAGCAGATCCACACCCTCTACCGTTTGGACCGGGACACCATAACCGCCATTGTGGACATGACACACGCTGACCTTGTCAGCATGATAGATAGCCCAACCGCCATCCCACCCCTACTGAAGGTGGTGTCTGTACTCCACTTCCTGGCCACAGGCACCTACCAGCACACAGTCGGACAGTTGCATGGCATTTCACAGCCACTGTTGTCACGGACACTATTGCAAGTGCTCGATGCCCTCCTGAAGCACGCAGACGACTACATCTCTCTACCACGCTCGGACCAGGAAATTACGAACACAAAAGTGGGATTCCATGCACTTGCCGGCATACCGGGTTGCATTGGTGCCATCGACTGCACCCATGTGGAATTGGTTGTCCCACATGCCATGGAGGCCCAGTACCGCAACCGAAAACAATATCATTCTCTTAATGTACAAATGGTGTGTGACTCAAACAGGATCATTACACATTGTTGTGCCCGATTTCCTGGATCAACCCATGATTCCATGGTCTTACGGAACTCTACAATACCACGCTACATGGAGCGACATGCAGGGAACAGATCCTGGCTACTCGGTGAGTCTCATTTCATGCATGATAATGTGGGGTATGTGATGCGGCAATGACCTGCCAGGAAGGGGGGGGGGTGCTTACGTAGCAATGTCATTCCTCAAACATCCTTTATTGTCCACATACAGGTGATGCCGGGTATCCACTGAAGAGATGGCTCCTTACACCACTCCGGAACCCACAGGACCAGCATGAGGAGGACTACAACCATGCCCACTCACGTACCCGTGTAGTCATAGAACAGGCATTCGGCCTACTGAAGGGTCGTTTCCGCTGCCTCAGCAGGTCTGGCGGGGCACTCCTGTATCGCCATGAGAAGGTTGCTAAGATGGTCATGGCATGTGTCATGCTACACAACATGTGCATACGTAGGAATGTGCCCATGCCCCCTGACGCAGAACTGCAAGCACCAGAATATGGTCATGATGTGGGTGGGGATGTGGCAGAACCTGAAGGAGTCCGCGAGGCACAGGAGGGCCGTGAAATTCGTCAGATTATCATAGATTCATGCTTCTAGCACTCACGCCTGGTGGTTGATACATGGACACGGGAGTTGTGGCACTGTGTGTGTCTGGAACATGCACAATATGAACTGTACGCCTATGATGGCCTCGTACACAAAGATCAATGTCCACACATCTCATTGGATGATTGTGAAATGTTTATAGCAAATGTGAAATTGTGTTACACACCCCATCGACCCGCCACCCAAGTAAGCCCAACACACCCCCTCCACCCTCCTACCTCCCCCCGAACATCAGTGTCCAAGGCTGCTCATTGTCAGTGGGCAGACGCTATTGCAAGCCCCCTCTCCGGCTATCAGGGGCACCCCTGCCTGTGGAGCGCAGGTTCCTCCCAGATCTACGTTGGGGGCTGCCCTGGACGGAACTTGCAACGGATGATGTCTCTGCCTGCTCACGTCCATGCATGTCCCTAAGGGTTTGTGAGAGCTCAGTGAGCACACGGCGCACAGCGGCAAGTTCAGCACATACGTCTTTGGACGTCGCATGCAGTTCCCCCCTCAGGCTCTCGGTGCTTCTCTCCATTTGTTCTCTCAGGCTCTCGGTGCTTCTCTCCATTTCTGCCCTTAGTGTCTCTGTACATGTTTCTATGGCTGCCTTGGTACCCCCACATTCATCAGCATGGTCCTTGAGGAGCGTGGCCAGTTGCTGCTGTTGCACGATCACCTGGTCGAGGGACTGTTGCCTCTGCTGGGCCATGGCCATTTGCGGTGGTGTCACAGAGGGGCTGCTCACCTCATGTTGCCTTGACACAGGGCTTGTGGGGGATGGCCAGTCGTCGTCTTGTGAGTGCCCCTGCGTGGTATCCTCATGTTGTACGGGATGAAACAAACAGGGGGATTGAGACAGGTCATGGATGGATCGTACATCGACATCACCGTTTTCTGTGTCGGAGCATGCTGCCATTAATGCAGTGTCACCTATGGTGCTGCTGCCACCAGAAGCAGTGCCTTCTGTGGCATCCATTGGGGGGGCCTGTGGTGGTGGTGGTGTTGCGGCCATGCTGGCTGCTGGGGTGCCTGTTGAAGTCCCCTCCTGTGTGCTGCCACTTGATTTGTGCTGCTGCCGTGTCTTGATGCGTGCAGCTGAGGTGGAGGGTCTTTGGCCGTTGGTCTTGGCCCTCTTTGCAGGTGTGCTGGTAGGGGTGTCCTGGAGCTCGTCGTTTGAATCGGACCCTGTGGTGGAGTAAAGGAGGGCGAGCGTCATTAATGGGTCTGTGGAAATTGGAATGGCAATGTATCACATGCATTGGGGTGGTACCTGAGGGTGATTTGGGTCAGGGCCTTGGAGGTGGTTTCATTTTTGTGTGGAATGAGGGTGCAGTTGTATTGCAGCCTGCAGTTGGGGGTGCCTGCTGCATGTGTAGAGGGTGTTTTTAGGAATTTTAATTATTTATTTATTTAATTTGACTTTTAATGTCCGCTATCAGGCCAATGTGAGTGGACGTTCTAATGGACATGTGTTTCTGTTGCACTATGTGGACACATGGTACTTCACATGATTGAACATTGTGGTTTTAGCATAGTTTTATTTGGGCCACCTACCTGATTCTTCGGATGTCTGCACTCCTTTCTCCATCCCTCCGACTCCCTCTATGGTCTCCATTCCAATGGTGGAGGCACAGATTTCTTCCCAGGGGGTCAGCTTGATGGGTGATTCCGATCCTCCCCCGGTAGCTGTGGCAATGTTACGGTTGGCGGATAGTATGCTCCGTACGCGTATCCGCAAGTCGTCCCATCGCTTTCTGCATTGCTGTGGGTTGCGGGGTGCGGTCCCCACCGCACTTACCCGCTGTGCCACCAGGGCCCATATGGCCTTCTTGTTCGCAAGTGCCGTCCTGGTCATTTGCGTCGAGAAGACGACGGCAGCATTCTCCTGGAGGGTCTCTGTGAGCACCGTGAGTTCCTCACGTGAGAAGTGGACCTGCCGCTTGCGGTCGCACGCTTTTTTTGCTACTTTTCCCATTGTTTTGGTTTCACTAGGGTGGATGACGGGTTGGGAAGTCTCTCAGGGTAGTGTTTTTAATGGTTGTGTGAATGTTCTGATTTTATAGGTGTACGGCGTGCTGTTTCCCGTTCCGGGACCATGTTTTTGCTTCCGTTTCCGTATATTTACGGTCACCATATTTTCCGATTTCCGCTCTCTACGGTGACCGCTATGTCCGGTGGCGGAATTGCACCTAGGTCGCCGTACGACGGCGGTGAGGGGCGTTTTGGGGACATTTCCGCCATCGCGGACTTTGCACTTCCGCCAAGGCGTAGTGCTCGTGCCCGATGGGTCAGAATTAGCCGCACATTACTCTGTCGTGCCATGGCGGAAACGCTATTTACGCTATGGCGGTCAGGTCAGTTGCTTTCTGCCAGGGTCGTAATGAGGGCCCTTGTCTTCTTTGAGCCACTTAAATAAGATAACAAATACACATGTGTTCTAATTTACTTTCTATGAAACCTTAGAATACAGTACACAGAGATTCATTCCTGTGTGTTAGAATTGGTGTTTACCTAAAACCCTTTACATGTGTCTTTTTTAGTCTTGTGGGAATCCATTTTTTGTATTACATTCTTGTATTTATTTCTGTTTGTCAAGAAATTTACTTTTAGCTGGGACGGGGCAAGGTGGGTGAAACATATAAGAGCTGGATTTTTACTCATTGTCAGAGGATAATTTAGTAATCTGAGGAGTAGAAGAATGAGGAATAGGATAATGAGCTTCTGGAAGGGAGTGAAAGAGTTAGGCCAATTAGAGGGGACCACCATACCAAGAGACGGAGTGCATTTATGCCAGACATGGTGGAAGGGGTTGATGACTTGGCGCTTTGGCAGATTATGAGGAATTCAGGAAGGATGCAGAAGCTGGACGTACACTCGAAGCATTCTAGCAGATTGTGCAATAATCAGGGAAAAGTAACCCTTCGGGTGTAGTGTGACGATGGGGAGAGAGAACAGGTAGGGGTGGTGGTGGAGATAGAGACAAAAGAAAAACACATAGAGGAGCCAAAGTTGGTTCACTCTTGCATAGCTCAGAAGGATATTTATAATTGTTTTCTGTAGATTAGGGCCAAGAGATTTAGGAACAGCTTAGGTGTTGAGAGTCTTGTCCGTCTCCTGATTCTGATTTACCACAGAAGCCAATGAAATTAAAATTGTAAATTGGACATTAATCTGCCATCAACACTATACGTTTATCTATAGCTAATCGAAGATCAAACAAAGGAGCCACTCACAACTGTCCACATTATTAATTAGGCTTCTACAGTGTGTCATATGCAGCACAGAAATATAGGTCACAATATTAATTACATTATTTGGTATATAAAAAAGGATGTTTGCTCTAACTTACCAATGGTGAGGGTTAGAACAAACAAAATGTGAGAGTTGTCCCTGCAAAATGAGGATGAAAACAATATATGAATATGTATTATTGTTTAATAAATCATAAAAAATAAAAAAAACGTCCTAACGAATATCTAAGATTTGAACTTGATAATGGAATTATGAAAATCAATATTTCATTGATGGAAAAAACGACCTCGACATATGGGAGAACATGTGATTATGAGTCCAAAAAATGTCCAGGAGGGGTGTATTCTATAGGAATGCCAACCTGTAAGCCCTGCGAAGAGGAAGCTTTCATCAATCAGAAATGATGATGATGCAATGACATCACTGACCATTCTGAATCACTCTTTTCAAGTATTTAAGTTACCCGCTTATTCGATCATACTGGTGATGTTGTTATGTGGTGGTTCTCCTAACCGCTATCCTGAGAATACTCTTGTAAGCCTTTTCTGACACCCTTCCTGTGATCCACCATTTCAAGTTTCCTTCATGGTTGTTTGGCCTAATTGTTTCCTTCTCCTTTGTTTTATCCAGCATTTACTTCCTTTTCTATTTTGAGAAAATAACATCTAATAGATGACACTTTTGCAATGGTTCATAGATTGCTCCTTTCCCCTCATAAAGGATTTATTTCATTGTGAGCCCAAGGGACAGGCCTTTCAGTTTGTCTTTTATTTCCCTCATATTCTTGTTAGATTGTGGCTTCCTTTGTCTATTTTTCAGTGACTATATATTTTTATATTGTATATGCTTTAAATTAAACCTTTGCAAATAGCCATATAGAAAATAAAAAGCAGAATAAAACATCAAACTTAATTAGACAATAAACACCAAGTGCATTTACAAACACATAAACTAAATAAAAATTATCTTTCTATAAAAACAAAATCAGGTTGATTCTTTTAAAATAATTACAGTATTACTTTGTCTATTTATGTATCATTTCTCCCCAGAAGCTGATTTTACTATAGTTGAGAGTCAGGTAGTCCCTTTCTTTGATATATGTTATGTAGTATTTTGGTGCTTTTTTTGTGAGGATCTCAGACTGATTTTACAATGTATGTCCTCTCTCCTGATTTCTTATTATTTTCTGATTGTTCTCTACACTGTTATGTTATCTAGATGTGGCCTGACACAGGATCACTTACTGTCTGAAATAATTGACCATGATATATGCTCCCCTCTACATATATATTGTACAATTGCACATGTGATTATACATGTGTGTTTTATACAAATGACTAAGAATCTCAAATATCATAATTCATCATTTTGTGAGCCAATCCTCTTCAGTCTGAGCTTATAATTCTGTATAAGCCCAGTTGTGCCTACTGGGGCACTACGGTGCTCCTCATACTTGAACTAATTTTAAAGTATCATTACATTATTAGCTCTAACCATAAGAATAGGTCCTCCACCTACACTCTAATATTTGCACTAATGTCATTTTTGAAAATCAGTCTTATGTAGAAAAGTTAATGACTATTTGGAAATTAAGTTTTAATTAATCTGATATCCTAATGTATGCCAACCATTGAGGTGATCTTTATATAAAGAAACTTATATTGACCTTGTATTATAGATATTAGAGCATTTCAGTTGTATCTCTAAACGTAGTGTCCCGATCTAGGCCGTCTATTGTAGTGATGAAACAGCAGGAACACCTGCCCTAGCCGTACTTTGAGATAGTTTTACATGCTGGGTAATACAACCTTTATTTGCAAGACCACATTTACACTTTTTGATATGTATTCTTGTTTTTATTTTTCCAATACTTCATTTCTGCTTGTGTCAGCACAAAATTACAACTTCTTTATAAGATGACTATGTTCAGAGCCACAGCATGCACATGTTTCCATCAATAAAAATCATCTTCAGGTGGCTATAAATAACTAAAGATAACCCAAACAGAAACAATACATCAAATACCCTCACTCTATTGAAATATCCATATCAAATAGAAATCCAAAATACAAAAAGGCTACTTATTGTAGGTCCCCTAAATTTAAACTGTTATCAGATCAATTATGTATGACTCAACCACTGCAATGACCCTGCAAAACCGCAGCATCAAGAACTGACAATGTACTTTGGTGTACCCCAACTTACACAACAAGCCAAATGAATAACTTCCCAAGTAATGGCCTCCGTGTGAACAACTGCATCTCGCATCACAAAAATAAAAAAGCCCTGCGGAAAACGCTGCATACATTATAATTACAACACTTCCCCAAAAGAAAAATATACGTTGCATGCTGCAGACCTAAGGGGTTATATGCAATACCCATGTGTGAAATGTGTCGGAACCAAATATAAGTTACCTCTTCCTGGTCGACTATGAATGCTAACCTTACCTTCTGCCTGGCCGAAAGCAGTTGTTCAGATGGGGGCATAACTTGGCAAGTATAGTAACCTGAATACGATATTTATTAATTGAAACATGTGCATACTGTGGCTCTGAACATATAACGTCATCCTCTGATTAAGTTGAATTATATTGGTGACACAAGCTAAATTTAATACTGAAGTATTGGAAAAATAAAAACCACAACAAACTTATATTGACACTGAGAAGTGTCAGTTTGGCAGTTCCAACACTTTCTAAGGATTTATTGACACAGGGGTTGTTAGACTTCCTCCAATGTATAGTCATTTTTAAATGTATTTATTTATTTATTTACTTATTTATTGTGATATAGTATAAATCATAAACTTTACACAAAACATAAAATAAATATATTAATGAAACATAATCCAATCTCATAACATTAAAAATAAAACATATCAAGAAAACAAACGAAGAGAAAAAAAAAGTTAAAATATAAAATAGAGGTAAGAAAGATCATCTTCATAAAACGAATATACACCACACAATTATCTATAAAATAACTATTAGGATACAATTATTCGATCAATACAGTTGCTTAAAGTGTTATATCCAGTCTAACTTCAATCCTCAGCCAGATACAAAGCTGTCAACAGACGAATATTGTTAGAATTAATGCAGTGGTTTCAGAAAAGGTCATCCTTGATATACTCATTATCATGAACATAACTACCCAGCAGGGGATTACATGTACTAGCCATCTCGGGGCATTCAGTCAAGAGATGCTTTGCCGTTTCCAACTGATCTTGAACTTTACATAGACGGCATAGTCGCAATGTAACAGCCATCTTAACTTTTCTTCCCGTAACCATCATCGTAGGGAGTTGCTCCAATCTAAGTGACAGAATAAACCGTCTAAGTCTAACTGATGGACAGATATTCAGATATCCCTGTGGTTTCTTGAAGTCATAGAGTCTATGTTGGACAAATTTATAACTACTCAAACTCCTCAGATGTTCAAAATTCTCAGTCCAATCCCAGAGGTCTATACGTTTACAGAGTGCCCTTTGAGCTTTTTCTGAGTAACCCCCCTCCTTATTTTGCCACCCAATTTCAAGGTACAATTTGGTCATCTCAGCAATAGTTGTAGTGCTCGAATTCTCCCTGGCCATTTCTTGATGGACTGCTGTTAGTAATCCATTACTAGTGTCACAAGTCATTTTTAGATATAGTGAAGCACGCTTGTTCAGCACTAGCACCTTAAGAGAGATCAAACCCAATTCTAGTCTTATTATGGCCATTGGTATGCAGGGGGCTAGGCCAAGAATACTGCGCCAAAATTTCCCTTCAATCACCTGTAACCAACCTAGATCTATCCCCAGTAAGGCTTCTAGGCCATATATTATGGCCGGGGAAAAGGCCTGTATGTACAACTGCTGAATGCCCCACAGCGTAAAGCCACTCTGCTTTCAGTAAACTTGTAGAACAAGGCAGTCAATTGTGCTGCTCTAATTGGGCGCACTTGTTTACAGGCCACAAAGTCGCCAGTGACTTCAAAATCAATACCCAAGTACCGATATTGAGGAACATAGGTAATATTCACCAAACCTACCTTAAGTGATACACGTGATACTCTCTTTTTAGTGCATCTCATGACCTTTGTTTTCCCTAGATTAATACTCAGGCTATTCACCTCAGCATACTCCCAGAGTGCCGCCGCAGATCTGCGTATTCCACTAATGGTGTAGTCGAAAATCACCAGGTCGTCGGCATACGCTAAGACAGGGCAGAAGGCTTTACCAATTTTAGGAGGGCAGTTGTTTACGGCAGCTATTGCTTTGGGAATATTATACACGTAAAGATTGTAGATTAGGGGCACTGTAACACATCCTTGCTTCACAACCCTATTTTGTGTGATATTAGCAGTAGTGTGGCCTTCTTGATCTAATTTCAGTTTTACTGTATTATTTTGATGTAGAAGTCTTAGGTAGTATATAAGACCTCTCGGACAGCCCATTATATTCAATTTCCACCACAAACGGCTTCTGGGAATAGAATCAAAGGCCCCCGAAAAGTCTATATATAATGCATATAATTTGAGAAATTAGCACCCTGGCACTGGTGCTCAAATAAAGTAGCTGCTATGAATCAACAAAATGAAAAAAATGCACCCTCAGCCTTTGCGACCCTGCTTTCCCTCTGCTGTCTACTGCTTTACATGTTTTTACATCTACGATATGCAATCAATGCTGAAAACTGTTTACAGCAATGAAGAGTCATGGCAAATGTGCTGTAGATATATTTTCTTTTAATTTTTGAAGTTGATAACAAGGCTTTGCAAACCCATATTGGGGGCTAACCAAGTTAATTACCTGAAGGCCCAGTCGATACTTAATAATAAACTTGCTGACATTCAAATCGTGTTGGCAACAACACTGCCAAATGCATCACGTGCTGTCTCTTAACCAAGGTCCTTAACTTGGGTGGGAGGCTATTGCGAGAAGGTTCGGCCCACCAGCCTTTTAATTATAAGCTCACTGAATAGTTTTTGATTCATGCAATATGGTATACTTAGTAGATATTTTGTATGAGTACTGTATTCATCTGAAAACAGCATTTCACTATTTAGCTCCCTAAGAGATTGTTGCCTTTAATTTAAAATTGCATTTCTGGTGTCTGGATCCATTGAGAAGTGAACCTTGACATGCAAGGGTGTATGGAGATGTTTAAACATTAGGGTCCACATGGAAATTAGATGGAAAGACAAGAAGACCCAAAATAAAAGGTCCCATGAGGTTCTGGGTTGAGTATTCTTGTACTTTAGTCACCATTTTAAAATGCCCAAAGGTTATGTTTATAGGGGAAACATAGAAAATGAATGGGGATGGAGCTGGACTTCAAATCTACGGCTAGCGGTAGATAATTTCACTTCAACTTGCCTTTTTCACTTACTTCTGGACTTGTCTGGAGGGCCACACCACCCCTCCATCCCCCTTAAACATACACGTCCTTTTCTTGATTTCTGTCATCTCTAGATTCATGCATGAATTTACCAGGTTCTCTGCTCCTTCCTCCCATACCACTCTCCTCTTTCCCTTCTTGGTTTCTGACTCTGCAGTGTTCCAGGCTCTCTGGTTTCCCCCGTATGGTGCTCATTTCATGTGCCTGAATTGCTCCACTGGCCTCCTACGATGGTCTTCTAATTCTACCAGGGTGCCATACTTGACAAACTTGTCTCTTCAAAAAAGAGTCTAGAGGCGGGCATCGCTAGTTTCATAAAACTTGATCCTTTAAATAATTTGTTCAAGCCAAATTCAAGGCATCATCCAAAATATGTGACATACACTTTGTCACAAAAAAAATCATAAAGGCAAGGTGTGCTGAGCGAGACTCTCGATGAGCTTGGAGATGCCTATATTGTAGTAAACACTACTTCGAAGTTCAGTCTTAAATGATAGAAAATGTGTTATCCTTTCTTTATCCCACCTATGGAGGTTCCATTAAATAATAGTCATTGCATGGGTTCCAAGTGTTCAGCCATCTTTTTTAACTAGAATTTTCATTTAGCAGAGCAAACCTTGTTGCTAACCTACTGTTGGGTCACCTTAAATTCTCTCTAAGGTGATTATATTCCTCCTTTGAATTCTCTGCTCTGAAGTTCTACAGTATTTTTTTCTCTGGACCACAGGGTGTTTCCTTGCCATTCAATTGGACTATGGGGGACAGTAGTGCACCCTACCAATTTAACAGGTAAGTCCTCTAACATGGTTCCTTTATAGTTATTCCTTGCTGATTGATGCTTACATTAACTTTGCAATCTACAGTGCTTGTTCATGGCCATCCCTTGTGTCTTCTCTTGAACTTTCCACGGGTATTGGAGCTTCAGGGTATGGCACTCATCAGGGGGTGGAGAATGTTTAGTGTTCAGTTGGGAGAAAAGGCTTGCAGTCCAATTCCCTGTAAAGTGCATCCCACAGGTTACATCTGGTCATCACAAAAGTGTTTGTGTATTGACACCCATCATTTAGCAAAATTTAACACCAGGATTTTTTATTGTCACCATCTTAGTGGCAGATAAGATGTGTACAGACAATCAGGGCTCATCCCCTGATATGAAAATGAAAGCAAATGAGCAAAGTTGGGACAGTGTTGAAATAAGGGCCTTTAAAAAATTATTGGTCAACGAATAAGCAAAATGCATCTTTCCTCCAAACTAGGAATTTAGGAATGGATGACCTTTGCAAGGTTCAATATTTTAAGATACCCAGTGCCTTGTTTCTTTTTCAATTTGTGTAATTGCAGATATATGCATTTTAAGGATCATTACAGTATTTAGATAAAAGGAATGTGTAGTTTTGGTACAGGTTAGAGTGGGCTATTTTTCGAAATATGAATGTGGGTATGCCTGCCTGGCTTGGTTTATGTTATGAATATTCTGAAATTCTATAGATACAAGATGTGGACACCCTTTCTGGAAATAATATTCATACGGGATTGATCTACTGTTTATTAAACAATTTGAAACCTCTCACCATCCCAATATTTAATTGCAACGTAGGTGTGAAGGTTTCATCCATAGCAAGGTCTTTCCATATGATTATCTCAACTCATACATTTCTATCCAAATTAGGGTTTACAAGTCGATGTTGTAGGTGGGAGAATATTCTTGTAACACCAACGTAATTTGGATATGGGCTCTTTGTACACTTGTGTTGTGTTTGGGATAGCTTAATGGAATTATGTAATGCTAACAAGTGTCCCATTTGTAAAAAAAAAAAAAAAAAAAAAGAAAACTCTGTCATATGTGCCTCTGAGGTAGTTCTTGTGATCTGACATACTATCCTCTGCAACACTAAAAAAACATTTTATACTGCACCATAACTGGGACGCAGCTTGGGGTTTCCACAGATAGTTAAACAAGAACTGCAGTCCACACCGATCACGTGCCAAGCCAGAATTTGTGTAGATTAGCATCATGAGCTACCAGTAGGCATTTGTTCAGACCAAACGGATACAGTGTGCCTGACAATGATTTTGTGTTGGCCACCCCATCCTTCAAAACACACATGGAAATCTCACCGATTTGGTGATCTCTTTCACCTACGAAAATGTTTGCCAAGCAATGGTTTTGCGCACTCCTTATTGTATGAAAGACACCTGTGCCTAATACTGTTTTGTGTTCTCCCTCCCCACCTAATACGTGCAAAAGGAGATTTTCACTGCTTTGTCTTGTCTGCGTACAAAACACAAGTGGAGTTCTCAGTGCTTTGGCATTCTCCTCAGCCTGCATGCATCGTACATTTTTGGCATTCTAATTGCCCACAAAATGCTTATGTGTATAACACTGCCTTGGCTTTGGCCTTCACCTCAACCTACATCACCTCCTCTTTCAAAAGGCATGTGTACCTAATATTGTTTTGGCATTCTCATGAGCTCCAAAATGCACCTGCACCTAACACTGCTCTGGCCTTCATCTTGACCTACAAAACATGTGTGTGACTAACATATACTGGGTAATCTTGCTCCCTCACTACAAAACATATCTGTGATTCAACTACTTTGAACCACAATGTCTGCCAAACATTGCTTTGGCTTTATTGCTCCCTGACCACAAAACCAAATGGTGTTTTTCACAGCTTTGGCCTTCTCCTTCACCTCAATAACAAACAGCTGCCTACCACTGGTCTGCCCTTCTCCCCCACTTACACAATTCATGTGCACTTAAGTCTGCTTTGGTTATCTCCCTCCATAAACAACACATGTCTGCCTAACACTGTGGTGACCTGCTCCTCTCCCTACAATATGTATGTGGAAGTTCTTACTACTTCGGCATTTTCCGTCTTCTATTAATCATATCACCCAAGACTAGCGCTTGAAATCCGGAATAGGGAACTCTTTAGATAATAACTCCACCCAAACTCTCACCTCCCTATCTTACTCTCTACTCTACACTGACACACAATAAGAGTGCAGCTACAACCCTCCATCAATTGTGGCCTAGCTGCTCACATACGAACATTAATCAATGAACACCTCATCATTCTAATAAAACGCAGCTACATCCCATGACTACCAGCCTAGCTGCACACATAAGCGTCCTACACAGGCCTAACACAGCCACAATCCAGACTGTACACATTCAACTAATATCAGTACCACCACACCTAATGCTAGGCTACAGCTACCATCAGACAATTGCATCAGCTGCACACATAATTGGTGCACCCAAGCACCCTATGACACCTTACTCTCTCAACTGACCTGGACTACGGTCCCCGAAGGCGTTCAACCTACCAGCACTTTGAGGTCATGCCAATGATATATAGAGTGCTAAATAAATGCCAAATAACATAACATACCATGTGGGACATTATGAGTATGGAGGTAACCATGGTGCTATTAGCGCCATGGCTACCCCCATACTGCATACCGGGTCTGGGTTCCCTGAATGGGGTAATACCAGGCCATTCCAACCGTGGAGGACCCAGTATTTCCCCATTCAGGGAGCCCATCCCCATTCCCATTCGAGCCCCCATAGGGCTCAATGGGAATGGGGAAGGAAAATAACGGGCCCGTTATTAGCTCCCTGGTCCTTTAGCGGCTCCCACTAAGGGCGAATGGTAAAACCAGCCGTCCTTAACGGGCCCCGCTAAAGGACCTGGTAATGCACCGGTAAGGGGTTCACGGCACTGGCACCCTTACCTGCGCCGTTACCCCCTTACCGCCAACTTCAGAATGAGGCCCCATATGTGCTGCTAACAGTGTTTTTGCCTTTTTCACTAAACACTTATGGGTTCCCCGTTTTTTACCATTTCTCCAGTTACAAAACACACATGTGACTGAGTAAAACAACTTTTCTCTCATTGGTTCAGGGTATTCCCACTCCTTTCCCAAATATATAATGTCCCAAAATCCCCAGTACGATTCTATCCTTCCCTATCCTACACTTCTATTGCAGCCGTTTTTTTTAAAAAAAAAACACTAACCACGGTCTTCCCCATTCCAAAACACCTGCATTTATAAAGATGTGAAGTTGACCTCAGTTCAAACTCATAATACTAGCCCCAAAAATAACATTTTCAACCATATCAAACCAGTTTAAATTTGAAAGGGACACGAATGAAAGAAAGCATGTATCCCTTCTTTGGTCTTCGCCTCCTCCACCCAAACACTAAAATCACATTGGGTTCTCAGTGCATTGGTCTTCTCTTCTGCCTATAAAATGCACTTAGTAGAAACAGTGCATTGGCCTTCTCTTCTACTTTCAAAATACATGTATAACTAACCGTGCTTTCGTGTTCTCACAGCCACAACATGCATCTGGACCCAACATTACATTGGCCTTCGCCTCCTGGAAAACAGTGTGTAGCTGGCATTGCTTTAGCATTCGTTTCCTCCACATTCAAAATACATTTCAGGTTTTCACAGCTTTGGCCTTTGCCAACCAAAATCATGATTGGCTAAAACACTGCTTTACAAAATGCACGTGTGCCCAATACTGCTTTGGATTTCTCCTCCACCAATGAAACTCATATTTGCCTAACACTGCTTGGCCTTCTTGCTTCTGCCTAGGAAAGACCTACATGCCCAATGCTGTTTTCGCATTATCTCTGCTTAAAATATTCACGTGGGGCTTTGTCTTCCACCAACAAATCACATGTGCTTAATGTTGCTTTACCATTCTCCTCTACCTATAAAACATGGACCTGCCTAACACTCATTTGGCCTTCTTCACCACTTACACTATACTGGTGTGCCTAACATGCTTTGGTGTTCTGCCTACTGTTCTCCCTACTGTAAAACGGATGTGTGCCTAACATGGGGTTAGCCCTTCCTGCCTCTGCCTGTAAAGTGCATGTGCCTAACTCTCTTTTGGCCTTCTCCTCTGCCTATGTGGGCCAAACACTGCTCGGGCATGCTCCCTCATTAGAAAGCTAATGAGGTGTCCTCACTGATTTGACACACTTCCGTGCTTACACTTCCGTGCTTACACATCGCAAGTGTGGATATCTCTGCTTTGGCTTTCTTCACTGCCAGCAAAGACATGGTTTCTCAAAGTTTAGCCGTTCTTTCTCTACAAAATCAAATGGGCCTGCTTAACACAGCTAGTCACTCATTATTTCAGAGTCCTCCTCTGACATATCAGCTCTCAACTAATTCCAAACACAATTCTACCCTAATTCGCATTGCTACCTCCTGGTTGGTCTACAAGGATTTACTCGGAATGCGAACATACCGAATTTTTATCAACGCATTTATGCAAAAAGAAATGTCGGGGGGGACTCCCTCACTTTAATTAGTACCTCGAGCCCACCAAATCTATATTGTCTCATACATGTGTTTTTCAAAATGCAGTATTTTCGTATGTGCAGTAACAGTTTTAGCAGTACCGGAGTGATCTCGCCTACAAGTGAATAAATCTTTCTCTAACCTACACTTTTAGAAATCTTTAACTAGGTATAAACTCGAGAAATTCCATTCTCTAGCTGGCAATAACTCAAAGGTGCCACTACTGCGTCTTTAAACACAAGGTGCTGATCAACTTACATTTCGAGCTTCAGAAACAAACCAAAAACATATCATATATGCCAAACCGGTAGAATTTCAGTAGTTTTTCTCTAACGCTCTCACTCATGTCTAACTGTCAGTAGGACACATACTTCCTTCTCTGAGGTTTCAGTGACATGGGGCAATTATGTTCAAGTTTTGGTATCCTTTATTTTAGAGCAAGTGTTTGTTGCAGTCTCTGCATTGTGCATTCATCAACACAGCATGCGACTGAAGTTACTGCATCTTTAATCGGCACTCCTGTGAAGTTCCTACCCATGCTTCATTTACCAGAAAAAATAATTGTAATTAAAAGATTCTGTGGGTTCCTAATTGAAACCTGACTCTCTCGCACAGCCCCTGCGCGTTATATTTGCTTTTTTTAACATCAAAAAGCCAGCCACAATTAAATAGAAAGTTTTAAATTGAAAAGTCCTGTAGGAACGTTTGCAAAGGTTACATGCAACCTTTTGTGGGCCAACTCCACATCTGCTATATTCAGGTGAGCACAAACATTTCCGGTTCTTTTAGGGGTCTTGGAGACCACCATGAACTTGTGAGGGATTCTGGAGCCAGTGTCAGAAATATTTGAAACTATGATTCACACGACTAAAAAAATCTACATAAAATCCTACATGGGATTTGGGCGCATTGTTGTGTCCTGCAGGAGGAGTCTCGCATGGCTTCCCCACAGTGCTTCCTACTTGAAGTTTCGTGATGTAATGCTCTTTGAATCACTGACATTCTTTTAATTCTGTGTTTCTCAAACTAGTTATTTCTCAAAAAGATGACAACATTGGAACAACAGACAAAGAGTGGCTCCTGAATGCAGGAGCTGCACCTTTCTGTCACCCATATATCTATCCTCTCCATTCAAATCCTGAGTCCTGCTTTATTCCCTTCATCCATCCTTTCCACAGACCCCCATAGATTACAAATGAAACACTGCATCCTAGGCTCATCCGCATATGTACCACTGTTTCTTTGCTTTCATAAACGGTGTCTTCCCCTTCACCTTGAAGTCAACCTCTACACAATTCCTCCTGCACATATCCACTGTATTGCAAGCTATGTGTTGCTTAACATATGGCTACTTCACTAAGAGAGCATCCCTGATCTAATACACTTTAGTGTGCAATCCCACCTTACAATGCTGGGATTTGATCAAAACTTGAATTAATTTAAATAAATGAATTAAAGATGGTCCCCAAGCTCTACAAAGAGTAAGTAACCACAATATTACACAATCACAGGCAGCGACTCCTTAACAAAATGAAATAAACTGTGTACTTGAATCTCACTATTTCTCAAACACAAACATCTTTGTACATAATCAAATCTCCGTACATATAAATATAAATAGCAATCAGGCATTAGAGAATTAATTCTGGTCCTTGTTGGCCAAACATATAAACTTGGTTAATTTCTAAAAGTCTTCATATTACACATGAATTTGCATTTACAAATTAATCGTGGAACTTTGCTTTCCCTAATAACAACAGTAATTTACAGAATGAGAGAACGGTTGCAAAAGAAAAATGGCATTATATACAAAGGGATACTTTCTAACTGACACAGAGATCATAGAGACTAAGTACCCTTTTTAAAGTCACCTTGTTTATGTTTGCACTTTCTAACGTGATCAAGCGGTCTGTGTACCGTGAAACGCGTCGTTTTCTGGTTGTTTTTCCCTACCATGTTGACATAAAGAATAAAGTATTGTCAGTCTGGATCAACATTGGTGTGTTTTTACCTCTTTGTAGAGAGCCACTCAGGCATTCTCTACTGTTCTTGGGAGTGCATTTCCGCTGACTTTTTTCCCGGTTCGTTCCAGGATCTGGGAATTGGTTTTTTCTTCAAATATATTTAAATCACTTTACTTATATAATGCTCCTGCAGCAAGGCTCTGTAACCTTTGTCTCTCTCTTTGTTTTGGACTAAAACTGCTTATAGACCTAAACTGCCAAGTCAATGGTGAGGGATCTAGAGAGATGTAATCCACAATTCTGGAGAGCCGTAGGTTGCAGACCCTGGCTCTATTGTAAGTGTGGGGTTGTGGGTTTATATTGTATGCATATAAATTAATGCAGGCTCTTAAACATTGGATATAAGTTTTGCAATGTTGGGTTAAGGAAGAAGTGTTATCAATTTAGAATGCACAGACTAGTTTGACTCACCCACCCAATCTGGGATAATAGTTTGATAATTTGATAAAACAGGTTGGTATAGTGTTGTGGAGTGTTTCCTGTGTGGCTATTCCGTAGAGTGGCCAGTCAGTTCTTGCTGTCCACCAGGGCGAGGAGCTAACCTACACAAATCTGCTCTGGATGTGGAGCATCACAGAGTGTTGTGAAGTGTTTCCTGTGTGGCTATTTCTCAGAGTGCCCAGTCTGTTCTTGCTGTCCATGAGGGCGAAAAGGAGCTAACCTACAAAAACCTACTCTGGATGCGGAGAACCATGGAGTGGTGCAGATTATTTTGGAGGGTTTCCTGTGTTCCCTGATCAGCCAAAATGTGGCGGCGTGGTGATCTTTTTGCTTGTTCAGCACATGTACCTGATGACGGTGGTGCTTCTTGAATTATAGTGAAGCAACCTCCAGTAAGTGCGTGAAAGCATTCTTTGGCTTTTACTGGGAAACTCTCTCTACTGACATAGGAGTGGTGTGTGGTGACTGTAAGGAGGCAACATTTTTATCTTGCCTATGCCCTTTGAGCCACAATCCGATTTGCCAACTACGAAGGTTTTAGTGAATAATGCTTGAGGTGCGGCATATGTTATAATCTGAAAGCCCTTAAGCCTTTAATATTGACCGAGGGGTCATTCTGACTGCGGGGTGGCAACGTTAGTCCCCTGCCCTTTTAGCCACGACTCGCTCTGCCGTTGCAAAGTTCATCGCTTTATTTGCTGTTCTTCTTGTTTTCATCAACTAATGTGCAGAAGGTGCGGCCTCTAGATTGACTGAGTGTGCGAACTTCATATAACCTACCACTTCACTTTCGTTGAACCAATAGAAGGTGGGACTTGCCGATTCTCTGTGCATATGATTTGAGGTGGGTACTATCTTCATTCAAACGATTGGCCCTTTTTTGCTCCAACCCTTCAGAGGTGGGATTAATCAATTGACTGTGCACAGGATTGGTCGTATGTACAAGGAACAAGGAATGCACGGTCACGTTGGATGGTCTGGCACAGGAGTTATTCACAGACTTTAGTGCAGGCCTAACTACAGGCATTGAATGTAGCCAGTATTTAGTAGTTGACAATCAAAGTATTGTACGATCGAGTACAGAGACAGACAGTGAGTAGTACAGTCTAGTGCTATGAGATCTCAATGGCAATGTTACCAACAACATTAAGATATAAGCAACAGCAACATGGGATTGAAATCAGTGGAGGATGTAACTAATGTGGTAATTTGCAATGAGCTAAGTTTAGTATTAAATATATGTATGTACAAGCAACATTAACTGGCGATTGGCATTGGTAAGATCAGATTCTAACATAGTACATTAGGCAGTAACAGTAACTGGCGAATGGCATTGGCAAGATCTGATTCTAACATAGTACATTTGAGAGGTTCTAAAACTGGGGGTATCATAGTATCAATTGCATGGTTAACAGTATATGTTGGTTGTAAGCTCACCACATAAGTCATTGGATATGTAGGTGTAGAACTCTGGTTAGCGTTTGCCAGCCCCAGTTGTGGAGTGGTCGATACAAGAGTATCCTAAATGGTAGAAAGAGTCCTCTCAGTTCAAAGTAATGTTTGGGAAGGTTAGGCGCCAAGTGAGCAGTGCATAGCAATTAAAAGGTTTGAGGCAAAAAGGCTGTGTGACATGTCCCTCGGCCCTAATGACTCAGGCATGCACAGATGGGGGTCCTTGTGCTAAGGGGCCTGAGGTGTGAGGGGCCAGCTTCTGCCTTCCGGCTGCCCTCGTAGCCTATAGGCATGTTGAATGGATTGGTTGCTTGGCAACCTGATGTAAACAAGATGCAGGCATCGGTACACGGCAATCTTAGGGGGCGAATTTCATCGGACAAGGGATCACGGAGCAGCAGCTCCATGTGGGATGCAACAGTAAAGCACATAGGGAATAACTCAGAATGAAGTCTAGCTACTCCTGCATCAATTGCAACGTCGAGGAAGGAGATCTGCTCCTGCAGCTTCAGCGATGTTGGGCTCCATCCATTGCAGCATGAATGAGGGCAGATAGGGGGGCCTTGTGCTATGGTCCTTAGGCGTGGGGGGCCTGCTTTCACCTTCCGGCTGCCCTTATACCTTATAGGCACGTCAAGTGGATTGGTTGCTAGGCAACCTGATGTAAACAAGATGCAGGCATTGGTTCGGCGGCCATTTTAGGGGGATATTTGCATAGGGCCGGGGACCACAGAGCAGCAGCTCAACGTGGGATTCAACATTAAGGCAGAATGTTACCTCGGTCTCGGGCCAGTTAGGCCTTTTCAAATGTGGGTATACATGTGGTTGTCAGCTGATTCTTTATTATGGCGCATAGGGAATGATTCGGAATGAAGTCTAGCTGCTCCTGCAGCAGTTGTCGAGGAGGGAGAGCTGCTCCTGCAGCTTCAGCGATGGTGGGCTCCATCCATTGCAGCATGAATGAGGGCACAGATAGGGGAACCTTGTGTTAGGGGGCCTTAGGCGTGGGGGGCCGGCTTCCACCTTCCGGCTGCCCTCATACCCTATTTGCACGTCGAGTGGATTGGTTGCTAGCCAACCTGATGTAAACAAGATGCAGGCATCGGTGCGGCGACCATTTTAGGGGGACATTTTCATCGGGCAGGGGACCACGGAGCAGAAGCTAGACGTGGGATGCAACAGAAAAGCAGAACAAGGCCTCAGTCTTGGGCCAGATAGACCTTTTCAAATGTGGGTATACATGTGCTCCTCAGCTGATTCCTTATTACGGCACATACAGAATGTCTGGGAATGAAGTCGCTACTCCTGCAGCAATTGCGGCATCAAGGAGATAGAGCTGCTCCTACAGCTTCAGTGATGTTGGGCTCCAGCCCTTGCAATGTGAATGAGGACACAGACAGGGGGGCCGTGTGCTAGTATTCTTCATTTGTGCAAGTATTCTTCATTTTCTGTAAATTGGTGGCAATCATATAGATCACTCTTTCTTATCCTTCAAGGTTTATTTGTCTCACCGTATCATCTCCAACGCTCAACCTTATATCCTGATTAGGAACATTATGAAAGTTATGCATGAAGCATTTGAGTCCATAGTTACTCCACTCCTTCCATCATTGAAGGATGATATTCTGCTAGATAGGTTCATCCATATTTTTAGAACTGTCATCAATCAAGCACTGGATAGACTTGCACCTATTAAATCTGGGAAACACAACAAGTCTAATGTACTTAACCCATGGTACACAGCGGAGGTGCTGAGTGCTAGATTAGCTAAACAGAAGGCTGACCGTACTTGGCGAAAGATCCCTTCAGAGGCCAATCATGCAGCCTATAAACTTGCTGCTAAATGTGTTATGCTCACGGTTTACAAAGCAAAAGAGCTCAAAAGGAATACCGGATTAGAATTAGCAAAGTTCCGTCCCAAAGAGTTGTTTTGTATTCTACAGGAGTTAAAAGGGACTACAATTAAATCCTCCATGATGGCAGATAATGATTGGTGTCAGAATATATGTATTTATTCAAAAAAGCAAAAACATCAACAACATATCGCTGACCAGGTAGAAATATTACATAACACTGATGTAACTCCTCCTATTACCCATACCATTGCTCATGGAGCTCCATCATTCACCTTTACAGAGGTATCCAAGGAGGAGGTTATGGAGGTTATAAGTAAGTTAAAACCTACGTCTTGCAAGGGGGACATCGTCCCTGCAACCATATTTAAAGATGTCTCCAAAACACTTTTACCATGGGTCTCCACATTTATCAATATCTGTTTTCAGGAAGTCCATGTCCCAGACAACATCAAAGAGGTCTGGATTACACCATTGCTAAAAAAGGAAAATCTTGATCCCAGGGATGTGGCTAACTACAGACCTATCACTAATGTTCCCTTTTAGTTAAAAATACTGGACAAAATTGTATACAATTAAAACCACAAGTTCATTGAGCAACAGAATATTCATGCTTCAGAACAGTCTGTTTTTTGCCCTAATCATGGGACAAACACAGCGCTCTTCGACTTAAAATCCGATATTGCAAACATTATTGATGGTGGCAACATGCACTTCTTTTATTGTTGATCGGTCTGCTGCTTTTGATTTTGTCAATCACTCTCTTCTAGCAGACCGACTAATTAAAGTTGGTAACTGTACCTCCTCTGCTGCTTCCTGGTTCAAATATTTTCTTGGACCATGAACCCCCTTGTTGTGTGTAGTTTCTCAGGGTTCTCCTCAACACACTCTCTACTTTTGGTATCAAAGGCTCTGTCCTAAATTGGTTCTCCTCCTACCTCTCCAATCGCTCATTTGCCGTCTCCTGGGGCGGCTGCTCTTCCACTACTCACTCTCTCAATTTTGGTGTTCCACAAGGCTTCCATACTTTGCCCCCTCCTCTTCTCACTCTATACCTCTCTTCTCACGCCAATCATCTCTTTTTTCGGGTTCTCTCAACACTTTTATCCCTACGCCACCCAACTTTTCCTCTCTTTCTCCTCTTTCTCCCCTGACATTGACCTTAAAATCTCCTCCTGTCTCTCCGCTATCAAAATATGGATGTCTTCCCATTTTCTCACTTTAAACTCTGACAAAACTGAAATCGTATGATTCCCTGCTAACACGTTTCCTCCCAACAACCCCCCTCCTTCCATCCTCTTATCTCGCTCTAATCTCTCTTTCTCTGCCTCTGCCTGCAATCTTGGCCTCCATGTTGATACCAACCTCTCCTTTACCCACCGTATCTCTCTCACCTCTCGTGCATCCCACTTCCATCTTCATAAGATCCATAAAATCCTTTCCTCTCTCACCTTCCATGCCTCGAAACTCTTAATTTTATCTTATCTTCTCCTGTCTCTTTTACCGCTCAGCTCTCCTATTTGGTCTCCCATCCTCTCATTATGCCCCCTCAAATCCCTCTACCACTCTGCCATCCACACTCTCTGCTTCCTCACTCCTTTTGACTCCATCTCCTCTTCTCTCTCCTCACTTTCTACTCCCCCCTCGCCCACTCCGCTCTGCTGACCTCCTCCTTCTCTCTGTTCCTCCCCCGCTTTGTGCTCCTTTTTTCTGGCACCTGACAATTGTGAATTACCAGGGCATTACAGCCCAGGCCGTCCCGGTAATTCCCCATAGCCAGGCGGTGGAAAAAATTACTCCCCATTCCCATTCGAGTCCCATAGGACTCAGTGGGAATTGGGAGGAAGGATGCACCGGCACTGTTGCACAGAGTGGTGGTGCATCCATCAAGGTCTGCGAGCTGGTGCCTTTCCACCTGCCAGGTCAGACCTGGTGGCCAGAAAGGCACCTGCACGCCGAACTCTGAGTATGCCTGTCTGGTAACTTACTGGCACCGTTGTTACTGGACCGGCATACTCATAATGAGGCCCAATTAATCTTTTTTGATTCTCATCTATCATTTAGGAAGCATGTCACATACCTTAAGTCTTCCTGTGCCTACTAGGCCCATCTATTGTGGCAGATTCACTTATATCTCTCTGAGGCTAATTGAGCATTGATTGCTGCCGCTATTATTAACACAAAGTCGAACTATTGCAACAGTCTGCTAGTAGGGACTATTCAGACCAATATATGAAAGCTGCAGGTCACACAAAATGGTACGGAATGGGCAGTATGTGGCCTTAAAGAGCAAGATTTTGTGGTTGAATCACAGAGGAAACACCACTGGCTACCAGTGGAGTGAAGGATTTCATTTAAAGCATTGACCATGGTATTCAAGTGTTTTCAGGATGATATGTCTTCTTATCTTTCATCCAGGATTAACAATATCCCATTTAGACACACCCTTTGCTCACATAACACTCTCATACTACATCAACCACATGCAACCCCACAAAAAATTGGTGGCTCAAATTTTTATGTATGGCACAATCCTAAACTGACATGTATATGTATGTACTTAATCACTTAATGTTAATTAGTTTTCAGTATTGTAAGTGCAAGGATTGTGTTTTTCTAGTTTATTATTGTACTTTAATTTGGGCTATTATGCTTTTAATGTAAATTTTCCATGTTTGGTTATTAGTATTATCAATTTAGAATTCACAGACTATTTTGACTCTCTCAACCAACATGGGAGAACGGTTTGATAATTGTATTAAACAGGTTTAAGAGTCCCTCACTGCTTATCTTACTACTAGAGTTGGACTCTGAAATTTCAAAATAGAGGTATACATGGATTTAAATTTGCATCACTTTTAAGGGAGTAGAACAGACACAACTAAACTGTCTCTCATTCCCCTTGTTATTTAATAGCTATGGCCTTCACAGAACACTCATTATCACGCAGATCTTCAATAGGTTACAGTATGGACTTTTTCATATCACAGTTAATGTTAACTATTTATGTGGAAACACTTTGTATACAATGTAATGATATTATAATTTACAAAGTAATGTGCACAGAGTTTAAACAGCAATTTTGTTGGACTAAATTGACATATGATTTGATTTTCAATGCACCAAGAATGCACTGTGCATTTCCCATTTAATTAATGTATTATGGTATCACCTTACGAGACCCCCCTCCCCTTTTTGGCATTTAATAGGAATATTAAAAATAGCTGCTAGAGAACAAGTATCATTTGTATGAATTATCATACTCACTTTGGATTAGTCTTTAAAGTCACAGAGCCATCGGACATGCTCAAGTTTTACCAGAAACGTCTCAGTCATCAGGCCCCCTCTTATTCCCACTTTTTTATTTAAAGAAAATGTAGGTCTGCATCAATTTAAGTTGGTTCTGGGTCCCTTATGGACAAGGTCTGGTCATCTTCATCACTCATCCAATAGTAAAATATTCTCAAGTTTATGTCATGATTAGGTCACACTATTTAATTGACCCGATATTTCCTTTGGCCTGCCTCATAGTCTGACATGACAATTGAACACACAACCCCAATCTTAATTGGAAGCACTTGCTATTGTACTGTCGGGCACTTTTGTTTTTTAGAATGTTGCACTTGAAAAAAGTTTTGCCCAAATGCAATTGAAAATGGTATACTATGGCAAATTCGTGTGGAACTTGGTAACTCGAAGATTCTATTTGTGGTTTGGGGTTTTATCAATTGTCTTAAAGTATACACTAATGGATTGATTTATGAATTGACTGAGTTTTTTGAAAAAATGTGTTTTAGGTACTTTTGAATAGAAAGTATCTTTTTTTCTGTGAATGTTTGTATGCATGTTATTATAATTGGAAATTGATTGTATAATATGAAGGGTTGGTGAAATGCTTCTATCTTAAGTGTGAAGTGTTGGTTGTGACTATGAATTGTATATATAGTGTGATATCATATTGTAAATGTTGATTTTTCTATTGGTAATAACTTTTAATTAGAGCAACGGTTTTGGCCAACATTTCTAAAGTGATTAAAAACGTACCGCCCCCAGACTGCAAAGTTTCATAAAGATTTATTCAAAAATTATTAAGCGTCACAATATTTTTTTCTCCGAATGTGCAGCAATGTTTCCATTCATTCTCCCACAGACAAACAAGGTCAGTTTTTGCCAAAGCACGCAGCCCAAACCGCAGACAGATTTGGACACAAAGCCTTGACTCGCAATCCAAGCATGGTTTGTGGTTATTCCGTGCTGTAGTTATTTAAATATTTAATGGAGAAGTGAGTGCCCCTTCCCAAAAATAGATAGAGATATTTATGGGATTTACCCAAAATGGGGGTTTTGTAGAAATGAAACAACCACCATCTTGTTTATCTCTCGATAGGAGAGATATCCTTGACTATAGATGAGAATAGTAACAAATAAAACTCAGCTATTTGCAGCTATTTGCAGGTCAAAAACATGCAAATGCCATCAGGCTAGAGGTGGGGAGTTGCCTAGAGCACACAGAGTGAACGTTGGGAGTTGGAGGGCATCTAGGAACTGAGTTTACATCACAAAGTGAAGAGCCGACTCAAGAAAGCAAACTGCATCACAGAAGCAGCATGTGTTCTGGGGGAAAGGGAGAGGGCAAGGGAGGTGAGGAGGCCATCAACAGAGTGCTGAGAGCTGGCACAGATGAAAAGGGGCACTTGTGACGGCCTGGGGGGACAGAAGAACATTTTCTTTAAGACATATTTGCAATATTTGCGGCTATATCCGAGGCTACGAAGAACTAAAGATGTTCACGGGTAGGAGTAGTTCTGTGTTTGTGGCTATATATTTTGGAGTGTCAGTGTTTTATTTCTTTTTGAAGTTTATTTTGTATAGGAATAGTGACATTGGGGGTGAAAAGTGACTGGCCATGGCCAGAGTCCATGGTCAGTCACCTGGTTGTTATTTGGGACTCTTTTTTTATTTTGCCCATGTGATTCCAGGATTTAGTATATGTGAGACTTTGGAGAAAAAGAGAAGACAATAGTTTAACAAAATTAATATGAAAAGGATCAATTGTATTCTATTTGTAGATGCTCCATGCAATCTATTTTAGGTTGTGTGTTCTTAGTAATGGTATTATGTTTTGTGGCTATGAAATGATTACCTATCCAGTCCAATTATATTATATTATGGAAATTCTCTCATGATCGGGGTCAGTAAGAACTGCCTGGAGAAATGCCAGGTCATGGAGAATAATGTAGTGCGAATAATTAAAGTAAAGAAGAAAAGCAAACACATCTCTACGGACAGGGAAGCATTGCACTGGCTGATCATAGAGGATAAGATCCAATTCAAATCTTTGACTCTAGTGCAGAGGTGCCTGCATGGCACTGCCCCTGAATACCTAAATAAAAAAGATTTCGAAAAACATTCCTAATCAATCATTTAAATCAGAGGTACAAGGTAGAATCAAAGTGCCTTCCCACAGATGGGCAACAGGCCTGGGCAGGGCATTCCGTGTGCTGGCAGTAAAGGATTGGAACAATCTACCCCTAGCCCTCTGCCTAGAACCAAGTTACCAGGCCTTTAGAAAGATACTCAAAGTTCACATTTTTAAATGAAGCATATCCAGCACCAGGACATTCAGTAGAGTCAGTCAGACTGTTTAATGTCTTTTACGTAGTATTCATGTTTTATGTCACGTGCCCCTATGCCTGCAGGCTTTTGGCGCTCTACAAGTATACACATAAATAAATAATGTATTATTCTCTGCTTTCGCTATATACAGCTACACTATATAAGTATATAAGTAGTGTTGTACTGTATTGATATTTTACATTTTATTGTAGTATAAAACCTGAAGTGAGCCCCCTTTTTAACCAAATTTCTTTACCATGTATATGATAAAAGTCAATGAAATGTAACCCGGGTATAATAACATTTTTTATATATTATTGTATTTGTGTGTTTATATGTCAGAAGTAGTCATTAAAAGGAATGTGTTGGGGTAAACTGAGTGTAGTAGTTTAGCACATTTGGAGTACTGTTTTGATGTTTTTAAGGAACACCACATTTCTTTCATCTTGTTGGGTGTACTCCATCAGGTCTATAGACATTGGCCATGTAGTACTATATGTTGTTGTAACGAAATTCATAATTGATTGTGGTGTGCCATGAATGCTGAAACTGATTTATTAACATGTATCTGTGTTATCTGTAGTTTCTCAATGTTACCATTAAATCTGGTGGTCCATCTCCATTTTCGCCTCTGAGTCAGATTGGCAAATATATAGATTCTGTGAGCAAATAGTTGCATTAGTTTTGCCATGTCTTGTTTGATAATTAAAGTAGGGGACACACCTTGTACATTTCCCAAATCATTGCTTGAACAGTGAAATAGTATGACATACGGTTGCCCTGTACTTCTCACATTTAACAATTTTGGAAAAACTTTGAACCAACACATTCTGTGCAATCAAAACCATTTGGATCTTCACTTTTTTTTAAAACATACACTACTAGTGTTTCTACCTGTGTGATTGGTTGTTCTTGTTCTCCAAGTTTACTTAACCTTCCCATCATTTATTCTGCAACCACCCAGTGTTTATTTTCACCCAATTTGTATGTCCCTCTTTGTTTCTTGTAGTGGTATTTTCTTATATTGTTTTATATTGTTGTATGTTTTTTAATACAAGTATTTATTTTTGTAATGACCCAATGATTAGTATGTGCAAAAAGAAAAACATTTTTTTTGCACACATTTTCAAGCTTGTAGCTGTGATTTGCAAAAAGTTCACTCTTTATGAATCTTTTACTTTTTCTTTTGTTATTAATATTGTATACTACATTTAGTAAGAGAAACATATGCAAGTTTTGTAGTCACGGCTACGAAACTTGGGGCGGCATTGTCTTTTTTTTGTAACTTTGGGAATACAAAGGTTTCAACAACAAAAAGTGGAACATTATTAGAGGTGCATTCAGTGTGGTGTTTGGAAATAGTTATTGTAACATTTGAAACACTTTTTCTACATTAAAAATACACATAACTGCACATATTTGAAAAAGGTAAATAACTGTGCTAACACACCTTGTCCAAAACAAATTTATCTGGGTGGGGATGTGGTTCTGGATTTTTGTTTTATTTTAGGTGGAACACATGATACATCTTCTTCTCTTGCCCAATTATCCAAATTTGAACTGTCCATGATTTGTTCCAAATTTTGAACATCCGTTTTCATTGATTGTATTTCTTGTTGAATATTAAGTAATAGTTATTTTAGTTCTGTTAAGGAATACATGATTATATGGGTACTTGTTGTGGTGCTTATTGCTAGAATCTTCTTGAGACTTGAATCTCTTCTTCATCTGTTTGAAAATAATTGAAATATGTTTAAATAATTGAAGATATAATACACTTTAAAGCCTTTGCATGTAGGTTTCCATTTTAGTGTGGTAGATAGCAATACTGTTTGTTACTCCAGATATTAGAATTAGCAATGGAGGAAAAGTACATGAGGAGAGAAGGTGGAATGTTTGTATTAACTTTCTGGTTGGTTGTTCATTGTTTGTGTGGTGGATGGCTGCCAATAGGATGTAAAGTACCTCCGATGTTGTTGAATTGGTGAACTTATGAGAGCATTTTTTTCATGGAACTTTATATATGCCAATAAAACTGTATATTATATTGTATGATTGCATTAAGACTTTTTCTACGTTTGTATTGCTTGAGAGTGAGGAGTAGATTTAGGAGATTGTTGTATTTTTTGAGGTATTCATATTGTTTGAATGGATATTGTGAATATGCAGCCAATTTCAGAAGGAGAAGATTGTTTAGAGTACTCTGGAGAAGTAGAGGATTTTTAGAATGGGGTTAATAGTGATGCTGAGGACAAAGGTGATATGTTCTCAACGCATTGGCTGCAAAGTTGTTTTGGTTGGATAATATTATTTTAGATGGAGTGTTTTAAATGAGAGGTTCATGCTGTAATTGTGGAAAAATATTTTCAACTCAGAGTACAGTTTTTTTTTTCTGTTCTGGAAAAGGAAATTAATTAGTCATCTAAAGAAAGAACACAGGGAAATGTTCCAATATGTTTTATTTTTTTATGTAATAGAGATGAAGAATATTTCTCTGATTCAAAATATATATATATATTTGGTTATACATTGGTAAAAGAACCCAAAGGCTCTTTTAGGAGCCACCAAAGAACATTTTAAATATATTGGAAAAGGAAAATACATTTGATGCCTTTTTTTAAAGTGCTGTGGTTACAACAGTAGCCAACACAATTTTGTGCCCTGTCAAGATGTATTATAGCTGTGGCTACCCAACTGGAAGATCGATTATGGCTGCGGGTACCTTTAAGCCAATGGGACATTGTGTATTTTTTTTGGCGGGTGTAGCCATGTCTATGACTATCACATTAGCTGTGGGTATGGCAATTCCAATTTTTGTGTTGATCATGTACACTACACAATTTCACACGTGAAACTGATTCCATGCCTTCATGTGTACCTTTATGTTGTTTGAATGGTTGCACTCTGTTAGTATATCTTATATCTTTTAAATCTGTAAAAATGTTACGGGTAGACGCATCTATTGGTTGATCCGCCACTATGACCGGTCCAATCGTCCATCGTATTTTGTGTCAGGCTTTGATAGCCGCGGATATAAACCATAGGTTGTACCCATTGTTATAGCTGTTTGTATTTTGGTACCGTGATCATAATATATTTTGGCTGTTTTAGCAGAGATTTGTACATATGTTTCTGTTTGGATGTTCTCATCTGAAGGCTAATGTGGATTCATTTTGAAACCTTTATCATATGTGTTTTTCAGCGCATTTGAAAAATGTACGTGTAATCGGCTCTACAGGTAGGTTTTCATTGTATAACTGGGGTTATAACATAAGAAGTAATCATCCAAAAATTGTTTCGAATGACATGATATATGATATGTTATGATGTGGCATTTATAAAGTGTCTGTACACAAGTGTTTCAAGGTGCAACAAGACACGAAGGGGGAAACAAAGGAGGACAAAATAACTATCTTATTAGGCCTTGTGTCATTCGGATCGCACAAGTGCAGGGAATAAGTACCAGAGGGGGGGGGAAAGTGCAGTTAAATCACATGTGCAGCCAGCAGGTGGCTCATAAGAGCAGAGAAAAGGGACTGTAGGGTTGCAGATACATATCCTTTAGTGCTGGGGAGCCCGGAAGCCATCTAAGGGCCACTGGACATGCAGGAGCCTTACCCAATTTTAGAGGGTGACAAGGTGACCAGTGTGTGGAACATTCAGGTGCATTCGCAGGGGAGTGGAAGAGAGAAAGCGGAAGTAAAAAGGAAGGTCTTCAGTTGCATCCAGAACCAGAGGTGGTTCTGCTCAAGTTTGAGAGAGGCAGGGAGGCTATTCCAGAAGGAGGCCCCATCCGAAGATACAGATCTTCCTGCAACTCTATTCTTGGAGAAACGTCTGACCCTCAGAGAGTTGGAGGTGGATGAGTGGAGAGCTCAAGAAGGAAGATGCTTTGGAAGAGAAAATTGGAGGTAGAGTGGTCCCAGGCACCAGAAAGCCTTGTGGACGATGCAGAGGACCTTGAACTTGATACTTGCAGCCACATGGAGCCAGTGAAGAGATTTCAGAGCTGGAGAGATACCCTGGTAGTGCCTGATATCCCTTCTGTGCTTCAAAAATTGAACATGTTTGAGGTGATTGCATTGCAAACTGTTCATCCTTTCCATGTTTTTGTTAGGTTGCAAAAAAGATGTCAAATCTGCCTAAAAAATCATGAGTGCAAGGTGTGAGAGGCAAAGTTATGTATTTACCCATGCATTTGTTAGAACATGTGAATACTCTGGGACTGAAGCATGACATTGGAGATTCTTTTTTTGATTTAGTAAATGGTGTTGCCACTAAAGATAATAGCATTTGCAAAAGCTTATCGTGTTTGAAAAATTGAAAAACACATTGGTGTTTCTATTGGAACACAAGGATTTATACAAAGGCAGTTTCACTGTACCAGACCTGTCTATGCATGATGTTGAGTCAACAAACACAAGCAGTCAAGGTCAGTTTCAGCGTCTCTCTGTTGCAGAAGGGAATAGTTTATATGAACATCACACTATTCATCCTGTGGACTCACATGAAGTCATAGGCGACAGTTTAGAATTGTATCAAATGAAAGCAATCAAAGGAGCACCAATCAGTATCTGGGAAAAGACATTAGAAGCCTGTTGTTTCCCTATGGTTTTTCCAAACCGTACAGGAGGGAAATTGGATGATCAGAAGGTGTGAATCTCTGCTTCAGAATATCATTGTACAAGGATGTATTCAGAAGATTCATGATTCCACACCAATGTCGAATATATTTTTCACTTATTGTATGAAAGTGATTTTTCAACATTATGTTATGCTGTTGCTCATTCACTTCTGACTGGAACTAGATTTCAAAATCTTTCTGCATACGAGATGCTGCAACAGTGAATTAAAAAATGTGTACAGGGTAAACTTACAAATGTTCTTTCGACAATGAGAGGAACTAAAGGATATTGTTGTAGGAGACACTCTGAGGTTAGATGCATGACCAGAGGCTTGGGCTCTCCAACTTGGTTTGTGACTTTAAGTTGTGCTGAGTATGGTTGGAATGATCTTGCAGCATGGATTTGTGAAACTAATCCATGGAAAGAAAATATAGGACACATGACACCAGCAGAATTGTGTTCCATGGACCCTGTTACTGTATCATGGTTCTTTCATCACAGATTTTAGCCATGTTACACTTGATATAAAATAAAGAAAATGGTCCATTAGGCACTGTGGAGCATTTATTTTGGAGGAAAGAGTATCAGGCACATGGGGCTCCACATATACATATGCTGTTGTGGATTAAAAATGCTCCTCAGTTTGGTAAGGAAAGTAATAGCTGTGTCATGCAGTTCAATGACAAATATGCTACTTGTTCCTTTCCAGATCCACACGTGAATGCTGTTCTATGGAACAAGGTGGAAAGGTTTCAAAAGCACTCTTTGTAAAGTACTGTCAGAGGAAATACGAAAGTAAAGACAAATATTACACTAAGTGCAGATTTGGCTTTCAAAGCCTGTGACACCAGTTGGTCGAGTGAACAGTTTAATGTAATCTCTTCAACAACATGTTATAGGTAAATCACCAAGAAATACATATGATTTTTAAAAAAGCAAAGAATGCCAATTTATTAATGATTACAATCCTGTCATTGCTCAGCTATGGAATGAACATACTGAAGTGCAGTTTATTTCTGATGGTACAACAGTTGTTGCTTGTTGTGTTACAGCATACATGACAATGTCTGAAAAGAGCAATGCAGCTGAAGTATGGGCAGATATCTCTTTAGATAAAAAGCTTAGTCAGTCTGAAGATGCTTTCACATAGAGAGTGTGGTAGCTACAAAGCTGCAGATCAGCTAACTACTTTGCCTCTATATGGATGCAGCATTAATGTAGTTTGGTTAAGTCTTGGACAGGCTAGTACTAGAAATCTCGTACTGAAGCCTTTGAGTGAAATTGAGCGGTTAGCTGAAGCAGTACCTGACAGTGCAGAGATTTTTAAAACAAACTTGATTGATACATATTATTCAAATCAATCTCAAATGTTGGAAGATTTTTGTTTATATGATGTAGCCCAACACTACTTATAGTGAAATATTGAAGCAAACAGTGACAGAGGATGGTTTAATGTACATGGATGTAATGGTTGTCTAGTGAGACATGAGAAGCCAGATCACATTAACCACATGGAACTGTCTTGGCAAACTGTAGAAAAAAAGAAAAATTGAATGTTTTGTCTTTTGCAGTTGTTCTTTACATGGCGTGCAGAAAGTGATTTGCTTGGACGTTTTCAAACTTTGGAAGAATAATTTTTTGCTAGAAAAAAAACTTAATTTACATAACCACAATTTGAACAGTACTTGGAGTCACTGGAGAAAGAACTACATCAAGAAGAACTTTTGGCAGCTGAATTGGCAAAAGAGACTCCTGATGGAAGCTACAATTCTGCAGTAGGAAGTCAAAATGTGCTTGGTGAGACAATTATTCAAACTGATGTTCAGCTTGCCATGGAGGAACTAGAAAGTTCAATGTAACAAAGTAAAGTTGCAGATGTGAATTGTGATGAAACTGTTAGGACACTTAATGTAGATCAAAAAGAAGTATATTATAAAATTAAAGATAGGTTCTACCATGGTTTATTGCATGACAAGCATGAATATTCTTGTATGCAATACAAGCCTGTATTGTTGTATGTTAGTGGACAAGCTGGAACAGGTAAATCTTTTTTTAATTAATGCAATAAGAGCTATGATCCAAATGCAATCAATTCCTCTTTGTCATGTATTGTAACTGCGTCAACATGATTAACTGCTTTTAATGTAGGAGGTGTTACTTCACATCGTCTGTTGATGTTACCAGTGGAGCATGACAACAAACTAAAGTATCAAAAATGTGTCTGAAATGGAGCACACGAGTAGGTAAAGTTCTTAAAAAAATTAAAAATATTTTTTAATTGTTTATGAAGTAAGTATGGTGTCTAACTTAATGCTAGCTTTAATTCACTTGTGAATGCATGGAGTTTTGAAGACTGACTACTATGTTTTTTGTTTGGAGTTAAACATAGACTTGTTTTTAGAGACTTGTTACAATTACCTCCTGTGAAAGGTCAACCAGTTTTCAAAATGCTGCAATTTAAGGAAGTATTGGTCATTTTAACCTTTGAAATTGTTTTGAATTCCAGGAACATAGCATTCATATGAGGCAATCTGCAGACTTAGAGTATGCAGAAATGCTTAATAAGATTTGTATAGGTGTTCTTGAGGAAAATGTGAAAGCAGTCTTAAAAGAAAGGTTGAGTTCTAATATGTTTCATACAAATATCAATCCAGCTGATGTCATGTTGACTCTTAAGGAAAGAAACATTTCTTGTGGGTGTTGCTGCTTTGGTGTGCATACCTGCAGAGTGTAACAAGTTTAACTCTATAGTTATACTGTCAGAGAAGTGAAATATTGTGGAGATACAATTGTTGGATGTTTTAGATGTCATGCTAGTCCTTTTGAGTTGGATAAGAGAGCTAAAGCTTGATTAGGTCAACTAGAAAATTCAATTTCTAAAATAGCAGGTGTGGAAGGAGTTTTAAAGCTGTGCATCAATGTACAATTAATGTTAAAGAGGAACTTGAATGTAGGAATTGTCAATGGAGCGATGGAAAGAGTGAGTGCATTTCACACTTTTCCTCACAGTACAAATGTTGAACATGTTTAAGTTAAGTCTGACAGTGTAGAAAGAACTCTTTTGATTTCTAGCACCATTGCATATGTCATGCTTTTTAAGGATACCTTTGTGAAAAGAGCACATTTTCCAATGTGCTGTGCTTATCCAAGTATTCATAAATCACAAGGGTTGACTCTAGAAGCAGCACATATTGACATACAGTGTTTAAAGATGGAATGTAATATGTAGCTTTGCCACATGTGAAAAATAAAGGTTTATTTTGAATAAACTTCGATGAAAGTAAAGAGATAGCTGCCATTTCTTACATTGAAGAATATAATAGTTTTTGTGTCCTGTATGCTCCTCACCTGAACCTTATACCTATACCTATGAAGCACTCATCCAGGAAACATAAGGAGTCAGTGAAAGCTCAGTCCTTGTAAGACTAAAAAACACCAGAATTTAACAAAGTTTGAGAGTTGTATAACACACTGCCATTGCAGAATTAGTAATGAGATTAGAGTTGAAAGCAATTTTATTGCAGCTTTGTGTATATGTGTGGAACTTTCATTTATTAAAATATCTGTAGGTGAAAAATCACTCTGTTTACATTAGGCAATGTCAATCCGAAATGTAATTGTTGCGAGTGGGAATCAACAATTGTCTCAACATAAACAGTCAAGAATTTGTAATGACTGTCTTTGATGTATTAGTGAAGGAAACTGTTTGTGTAGATAGGTATGTAGGAATTAGTTACAAGTGGTATCATATGCGTCCACAATGTAAGGAAGGTTATTCTACTCCAGATGTGAAAGATTTGTGTATGTGCCTCTCTCAGATCAGAAAGGTGTAAATTGTTCTGATCTTGTAACTAAAGCATTCCATGACATGTAATGCAGGGACAGTGGTTGTAATTTACAAGCAACGCTGCAAAGTTTAGTTTTTAATAGGATGTTTTGATTATGTTTCAAAGATACTGTAAATATGATAGGAACATTAACACATCAATAATGAATTTTAAATGTGGTCAAGTTTCTGTTCGTCAAAAATCATTTAAAATGTGTACCATTATTTTTCATGAAGTGGCATCTGTTGGATGCGGACATTTTATGACAGGCGTGTGTACAGAAGTAGATTGGCATGTTTGTAATGACTCTATAGTCTACACCAGGCTAGAATGACAAAGGGTTTAAAAAATGTGTACTTAATGTTGTTAAATCCAAAGTTTTAAAATATATGTTCAATATTCTTTGTGATTATACACATGTAATATAAAAGTGTAAAATGGAAGAATCAGGTAATAAGTGCTTCATATAAAGTAGAAACTGGATTGTTACTAGGAGGTACTTTAAAAACAGTACAAAATAAATGTATAGGTAATATTCTCAGGAGTATGTACATTAAAAGAGAAAAGAACATTCTGCAATCTTCTACTTCTGTTTTATTGTGTAAAACACTGTATATTTTAATGTGTACAGGTGTTCCCTATACGTGCTAGGTTACAGAAATTATTCCATGTACATTATTTTGAGTTTGAGGGAGTGCAGAAAGACATGACTGTTTACATATGAAACAAGTAAACAAAAGGTTGTAGATTCAAAAACCATAGAGTGCAATGTTTGAAAAATAAATAAGATGTAAAAACTAATAAGAGTTTTAAGGAAACATTTAGATATACTGTATGTACTATGTTTATACGTAGTGAAAATGAATATGCATAGAATGTTTTTAAAAAAGTATTCTAATTGAAATAAAAATGTATACCTTAGTAAATGGGTTAGTTATTTAAATGTATAAATATCTTCTCTATGCAGTCTGAAGGTTTCGGAAAAGTTGTCCATTCTATTCTCTCATTAAATGGCCCATGTTTTTACATTGTGTATGGTAGGTTTATTTGAATATTAGATTCTTAGTTGTGTAGGTCACCATAAAAAGAATGCACACCACATTTTGAAAGAAGTTATCAAATGGCAATGTAGATTAAAAAAATAGAATGTATATTCATATACTAAAACAAGTAGTGCCCACTGCGTACAACTATCAGTGCTAATGTAAATTTAAATAATATTTTTTAAATGTTTTTTAATTCAATATAATGTGGATATTATAACATTTCATTACATATTTCTGATGGGTGTAGGTGACGAAACAAAGGACGCATACAGATTTTATAAGCAGCATGGAACTTACATGTGTTAGGTTATTATTGTAGTTTTCGCTAAGTATTGATATATTGTCTATTTATTATTTGAAATATAGGTATGACTGTACTTTAAAAAGACTAATATTCAAAATAATGTTGCACTGTGGGCATGTCTTCATTTATTTATTTGTAACAGTGAAGACGTAGTTAGGTTATATGTCTTGCTTTCCTGGTTAAGGTAACATAAGTTAATCTGTGAATTTGTCACCATTTAATATTAAATAATATGTATACAGTATTTTAACATATTTTCATTGTAGTGAAATGTCTTTATTGGAGTAAAAACTGTTGATGTTGTGGGAATTTATTTTAGAATTTGCTGATGCAAAACCAAGTTTGTAGTTTCCTAAACTGTTAGTATAGTTGAAGTGATAATACTTTTTCCCCTACACTGCACTAAAGCAGCTTTTAGTTTTTAAAAGTTTTATTTTGTTAAGGGTATTTTTGATACAATGTTTATTTGATGAAATTGTTTACATTTATATTTTACATGTTATTATATATATGTACTTGTAGAAAGTGAGATACTATATAATTTGTATATGTATATATAATTATTGTTAAATAGTTAATATAACTGAATATAGTTTTGTTTTCTCTACAATGAGAAGTGTTTTTCCTCTATGGTATGATTAATGAATACAACCTGTGAATGGATTTGTACTAAGATTACAATCAGTATTCCCTTAGAACTGTTATGAAAAAACATATATAATGTTTTTTTTCCATTTTGTTATGAAGTACATTTTATTTTGTTTCAGAGTTGATAATATGGAAGAAAAAAGAACAAGTTTCAAGGTATTTGGTAAGTCATTTGATTAATATGATATGTGTAAAGCATATATGTAAATATACAGAGTTGTATTTATGTTTTAATAGTTTTATTTGTAGCCGTGGCTACATCATCAGACAATGAATTGTGATATTTTGCTTGCGCAGTTAAGGCAAACAACGACTGGAGTGCTTTTATTCACAGCTAAACTGCTTTACCTGTTAAAAGTATAATCACAGCTATAAATACATAATTGGGGGATTTTCATTACAAAACTGCATAAAATAAATTACAATGCATATTATAATATATTTTTGCAGTTTGTCTTCGATTTTATCTATATTTATGAAACATATAACAAAGGGAATAAAATAAAAAGCAACACATGTTTGTTTCTATTTTTTTAATCGAAAAAATAAGCATGACAGGTAATTTGATGTTCAGCTATTTTCTTCCTGCATTGTCCAATTGTGGCATCTCCTGCAACTACCAATTTCAGTCATTTTTTACACATAACATACATCATGGAAAAATCATGAGTTGGTAAAACAAGAGTATGTGCAGTTGAACCGCTGTTGAAGATGAGGATTAATTTCCAATTGGTGATGTTTTTGCCCGGGTGGATGAAGGTGCTGCAGGTGGTGCTGATGTCCGTTGATGCAAGAAACAGGACCCATGCATTTTCCTTTTGTGATGTTCATGTGCTTTTCGATAATCATCATCAACATCATTCCAGTGGACTCACACTAGATGATGTATCATAATAGATGTTCCCAGGCTTAGAGAAGCAACTTTGGAAGGCCCGCAAAGTAGAGTTTTATTGCAGATTGTACAAAGTACCTACTTTTCCTCTTTTCGGGAACAATGCTTATTTTACTTGGAAGAAGCGCCACCTGTCTGCAGTGGTTTTCATTTCAGTTGCCTTCTTCCTTGGTAGCGAAGGATTCAGAACCCTAATGATAATGTCATCACCATTGCGTCTAGTAAGCATGGCTTTTAAACATGCATATTGATATTTTTTAACACTGACCAACCACTAGATATGGCCTTTGGTGTTGACCAGTGACCCCAGCCTTTGTCACATCCAAGGTGATGTTTTAAATTGTTATTAAGATAATCAAAGTGTTCATGAGCTAACTAATAAATGATGTTATGTCTAATTTCATTATTGATGTAATCAGTTATATACAATGTAATTAGTGTTGTCACCAGTGAGGACATCAGTGATGTGATTTGTAATGTTATCAGTGTTCTCACAAAACATGTGATTAGTGATTTCATTAGTGATGTGATCTATGATGTTATCATTGTGATCATAGGATCTGCAAAAGGGGGCACAAAGTTAAGGTGTATTTAGCTCAATGTCAGGTTGCATTAACTTCTCACCTTAATGGCCCAGCAACTTAAGTTTTTTCCTTGAATTTTAAAGGTTTCATCACAATGTTTTGCTCACCTTAATGCCCCTGCAACAAAAGTTTCTCCTTGAATATTACATGGCCATGGTAGTGGCCATGTAATTATGGTTAAGTTGCTGTTTCCATAGGAAGAGCACTTTTTGGGCGGCTTATAACTCCGCTCCCCCTGGACGAATCCTCACCAAACTTTGCAAAAAAAGGATATGAGGCACTCTGAATTCTTTTTAAAGTTTGGTGAGAAATCGTCCAGGGAGGGGAGTTACGGGGGGGTGGGTCCCAAAATATATTTTTTTCCCATAGACTGAGTGGGGGGAAAACTTTGCGCACGGCTACAGGTGAAACCACTGGACGGATTTTGACGAAATCTGCAGCAGGTATGGGCTTGGTCCAGAAAGCATGCTTTTGTAAATTTTGTCAAGTTCATTTATAAATATGAAAAAGTAGGTCTTAAAAAATTAGTGATATCTATGTTCGCTCCGTGACCACACTTCCCTGTTCGGTCGAGGAACAAGAAACCGATTGGCTAAGGGGCTGCCGTCATGACCACGTACACGTGACGTCTCTGTCCATTGGCTGCTGCGAGACGTCTTCTGCGTCAGATGGTTTGGATACGCCCGACATCTTGGATCCGTGGAAAGCGGAGTAACAAACAGCGTACACATGCTTTTTTAATTACCCTATTTTGCCTTGGTACAGAGCATTGGGAAAGGTTCACACAGTAAGAAATGGGTGATCTATGCATTTGTTCCTTGGCCGTCATGATGTCATTTCTATGGACACCTTGTACGTACAGTAAATGTGGGGAATAATAACGATAGCACTTAAGTCCATATAGTGGGCAGGCAATTTGTAACACTTGACTGCATGTAGTGGATAGGAAATCTGTAACTCTTGAAAGCACACGGGTATAGGTAGGCAACATGGAAATTGACAACATGCCGTGACCATATTATTTTTCATAATGCCAATTATTAAAATCATTAGTACGCCGCCATGGGTGGCACATGCTACGGTGGTAGTGGCCAGGGGCTACAGTCTTCACATATGGGTGATTAATGCACTTGTTCTGGGGGTCGGTCGTCATGATCTAATGTGTATGGACATCTTGTAGGCACAGTACACTTATACATACTTACTGATGTATGTTCTACGGCCTCCTTGTACGCACAGAAAAGGAGGGGTCCAATAAGGGCAGTATTTCAGGCCATGTATTGCACGGGGGAGTTGTTACATTTGTACGGACACGTCTGGTGTTGGGGTACATTGAAAATGCCTACATGCTGTGAATACATTACTGTTTCCCATGTCTATTATTATATTCATTAGTACGCTGCCATGGTTGGCATATGCTACGGTGGTTGTGGCCAGGGCCAGGAGTTTTTGATGCATGGCCGTCGGCCGAATGCCTTACTTCCAAGACTCTAGGCCCTGTCCACAACCACCGTAGCATGTGCCAATCATGCATACACCCTTATGTTGCATTTTCAATGGCAAGTTGTGGAGAGTGCGTGCAGTGTTGGTTGCATGGCCAAAGGCCATGCACCCAAAAACAAAAATGACATCCTGCACTCTTGTGTGCAAGGCCGAAGGCCATGCACCCAATAATACACTTATACATACTTTATGACGTATGTTCTGTGGCCTTCTTGTACGCACAGAAAAGGAGGGGTACAATAGGGTCAGTATTTCAGCACACGCAGTGCACGGGGGAGTTGTTAGATATTTAGGGACACGTGCATTACTGTTTCCAATGGCTATTATTATCTTCATTAGTATGCTGACATGGTTGGCACATGCTATGGTGGTTGTGGCCAGGGCCTAGAGTCTTGGATGCATGGCCGTCGGCCGAAGGCCGAAGGCCTTACTTCCAAGACTCTAGGCCCTGGCCACAACCACCATAGCATGTGCCAACCATGCATACACCCCTTTTGTTGCATTTTCATTGGCAAGTTGTGGGAGTGCGTGCAGTGTTGGGTCCATGGCCGAAGCCCATGCCCCCAACAAGGAAGTGGTAAGTAGTACACTTGGAAGACACTGCACACCCATCCCATGTAAGATCTACAGACATACACCTAGGAGGGAAGCCTCTGGGCAGAGGTACAGCAGGATAACACACATATAGAATAACCCCCACTATCACACATCACCGAGGTGGTTGTGGGGAGACCCTGCAGTCTTGGGTGCATGGCTAAAGTCCATTCATGCAATACTGAAGTCATAAACAGTGGAGTTCCAATTTAATATGGGTGTGGTGGATTCTGGTCGTTGTTTTGATGCCCTAGTTTCTTCAATTCATGGCTGCAGACGATGGTCCGAAAAGTAAATTTACAAGCAGCTACTTTACAAGGACCATGTTTCACATATGCAGTGATGGTTGTGGATAGGACCTGTACTCCTTGCAACTTGTTTGTAAGGCGTAGGTAGTAGGCTACTCACCACAGAGGAAAGGCCAGCCTACAGGCACTGCAGCATATTAATACCACACATTAGGCGAGTACATTCCCATGTGAAGAAAATGCCTGCCAATATACTTTCTTCTTACTTTGTTTAGAATCCAGAAACATTTTTTTGTGTTTGGTTTTCGTACTTGGCGGAAGTATCACTTTTTCCATTTCTGTAATGAAAGAAAAAGGTGTGTTAATGTTTGCAGATTTTACACATTTCCCACATTGCTCAATAGACAGTCATTTCTTTTTAGACCCTCATTTTTAATTTACAAACCAGTGTACTGTGCATTGCACTCAGTTTCTGTGTTTGCTTTTGTAATCCTTGGGCCTGGGGAAAAAAATCCTTGTGGGATTAAAAAAAAAACCTTCATTTCTTATGTAACTAAGTACTTCATTTTTTCCTTTCAGTGCGTTCTTCATTTTTTAGACCCTCATTTTTACTTTACAAACCAGTGTACTGTGCATTGCACTCAGTTTCTGTGTTTGCTTTTGTAATCCTTGGGCCGGGGGCAAAAAATCCTTGTGGGATTTAAAAAAAAAGCCTTCATTTCTTATGTAACTAAGTACTTCATTTTTTCCTTTCAGTGCGTTCTTCATTTTTATGATCAATGTTATGTTTGTTGCCTTCCTGCCCATTTTTATCAACAGTTATCATATTTTATCAATATGCCTGTAGGCATATTCAAACTGTGCATTTGTTCCTAGAGATTATCGATACTCATTCATTTTTGTCGTTGACATATCCTGTTTCCTGTATCTTTCCCATTAATGTTTTCTTTGTTGCCTTCCTGCCCCTTTTCAAATACAGTTGGATACATATAGGCATATTCCACCTGTGAATTTGTTTCCAACGATCTGTGATAATCATGTATTTGTGCCATTCTTCCATCCTGTTGAGTAGTTAGATACCTGTAGGCGTATTCTAACTGTGCATGTGTTCCTACAGATTTGTGATACTCATTCATTTGTGTCGTTGACATATCCTGTTTCCTGTATCTTTCCCATTAATGTTTTCTTTGTTGCCTTCCTGTCCATTTTCAACTACAGTTGGATACGTATAGCTGTATTCTGCCTGTACATTGGTTTCCAACAATCTGTGATAATCATTTATTTGTGTCATTCTTCCATCCTGTTGGGTAGTTAGATATCTGTGGGCGTATTCTAACTGTTTGTAGTCTTTCACTTACTTTGTTCACAATTTTAAAGTGCACATTATTTCGTAAATTTTGGCTTCAAGAACATTAAATATGCATTTGTTAGGTTAGCTGGCAACTTCTGCTTTAGAGTAATGGTGCTATCATTACATTCAAACCATCCACAATTCTTTTTAATGTAGGCAGTGTAGTGACCTGCATTGGTTGTAGCTACTGCATGGTAGATTATTCCTACTGTTGTAAAGGTGTTCTTTCCAAGTGACACTTGACCGTGTGTAAATCCAGTTAGTTTGCAGTTGTTTTTGGTGCAATCTGCATTATAACGTAGAAGCATAAGTATTATGTAGGCACTATGTGATTACATCAGTTAGGTAGACCGATTGTCTGAATTGCAAATACTACATAATCTGCCATGGTTTTCATTTTGTACATGTTGGTGAAAAGGGATTTGGTATGGAAATATACACAAATCGCTAATTTGGGATTTCTTCCTGTATCACTTTGTTACAGAGAGTGCATGTATGTTTCCACATGTACGAAATTTGGAAGATTTAATTTACAGGTATAGTTTTGTTTTCCAATACTAATAGTATGTACATTCGAAATTCTTGTGGATCTTCTTGTGAGTTCATAGTGAATCTTACCATTCTAGCACAGTCATCCAATTGTTGCCTTACTCCATTGACACTGTATGTGTTGTCAGGATTGCTTGTTGCATTTCTACGCAGTACTAACATTTGGTCTGTGCTGTGCAGGTAAATATTGTTAACAATTGGTGGCAATTGAAATAGAATATTCATTGCAACATTTGCATAGCAACATACCCACTTCATTTGTAAATTTGAATGGGCCAGCAAGTTCTGCACCTGAGTGCATTTTTCGGTTGTTCTGTTGCTTCTTTGCCGACGTGCCTGGTCCACATTCCCTAATAGGTTCTTCTATGTTTTGGGCAATTGATGAAACTTTAGCTTCTTTTCTTTATTTTGCAGAATTTCCTGTTGCATTCTGTTTCTTTTCTGTTTCGTTTACTTTTCTTTTACCATGTTTCACTTTATCTGGAACAGGGTATTGTTTCAGATGAGGGGTGTACAGTGAATGCAATCTATTGTATTCTAGAATGCAATGCATATCAGCTTTGACTTTACTTGAATCCAAGTTAAATAACAAAAGACCGTCAAGTGTACGTAAGCGTGATAATGCTACGCAGCTCATACATATCTAGGGTAAGACCTTGGGATTTATGAATGGTAACTGCATATGCAAGAGTTAGAGAGAATTGCTCTCTACGTACATACATGTCTTTGAATAGAAGGAATCAAGCCATTGAGCACCCTATTCTTTTTACTTCTGAAACATTTTCAAAGTGAATATTTACCAACTGAATGCTGTTATCACTTGGGTATGATTGCAAGCCAACAACTGTGCCCAGTGCTCCATTAACTAGCCCTTGCTCTACCTCAAGGTTATGTTTAAGCATTACTCTACAATTTAATGATAATTTCAATACTTTTTCCAACCCAGCTGTGTTGGAGATTGAATGTTCTAAACTATTTAGTCTTGTTGTGGCTTGCTCACACATGGGTACTGTCAAACCATGTATGTCTAGTTTGTCTGTGGCGCTAATTTCTATTATTGCTTGAATTTCTTTCTTTAGCATTGTTTAATTGAATTTGAAACAGCTTGTAAGAGTTGGCATTAAGGCCATACAATTGACATTTTTTGTGCGCTATTTGTTCCATAACATCAGTTGCACATGCATTATCGCCATAAAGTTCAAGTATATGCCGCTTTTTCAATACAGCTTGTGCTTCTTGCGATAATACACCAACTCTAATACTTTTTAAGATGTTGGCATCGTGAGATCTGCAGATTGCTGCATGTTCTCAGTTAATTCTCTGTATTGGAAATGTTACCAAAGGTTAACATTACCTATGCTACCAACAGTTTTCTGGCAGAGCTTGTGGCTAAGGTTTTAAAAATCGGTTCACCTTTTACTGGTGTCAATTGTAGAAGATCTCCAAAACGATAATGTGTTTCTCAGCAAAGAGTTCTTCCTTATTACTTTTAAGGACTTCTTGCAATCTGAGATGACTCAAAGCCAACATGAGATTGGAGACCATGCTCACCTCATCTATTAGTAGCATTTTCATTTGCTTCAATACTCTCCGTAATTCCATTGCAGCTTCTGCAGAAAGTTTGTAGTAGTCTAACTTTTTTTGATGCTCTACTGGAAGCAGTAGTAATCAGTGAAAAGTCACACCGCCTCTGTTGTAGGCCGCTAAACCTGTGGGGGCTGTTAGAACAGCTGACAGTTTGTTGTTTGTCAATTGCTGCAGGAACTTGCCAATAATTTTGATTAAGAATGTTTTCCATGATCCAGCGTCCCCACTGACGTACAGCAGTATAAGTTTGTAATTTTGGCAGGTACATTCTTCATTTTCATGCTGTGCGCCATGCACAATTTGTTTTATTAACTCTTCAAAAATGGTGCGCTGATCATGGTTAAGTTTTCCTTGTTGCACAGTTAAGTCTTCTGTATCTTCTTGATACTGATACATGGTGTTCTCTACTTCTGCCAGAACAATTTCAGCCTCATTTGCTATCTGTGGTTGTCCTAATGGCTCTTGACTTCCTGTTACAGAAGGTTGACTACTGTCGGAAGAGTCTTTATCTAGTTGGGCCTGAATTTCTTCTTTTTGTTGCTGCTCATTGTGTAACATAGGTGATAATGCTTCCATTTGCTTTGAAAGCATCTTCATAGCACTCATAATTATTTAGTATGTCTTCCTCTTTTCTCCATGGTTTGAAAAGTTGTAAAAGCCATGTAATATAGTTCTTTCTGTTGAGGAGTTTTTAATGACAACTTCACATGATTAATTAAGCTTCGTTTGTTAAGTTTCACTAAGCTCCCTTCACAATCAGTCACTTTATATTTACGTTTACTTTCATCGGGTTTTACATTATTTTTGTAGGCAAAGTTTTGAGCTATGTGGTACAGACAAATGCTTTCCAGAGTGGTACTCCTGTTCAGATAATATGTGTCCAGTAAATTGTTTTTCAGAATGTCTTGGCTGTTGGGATCATTTCTGGCAATAGTTTCTATGTCCTCATATGATTTTAGCACTCTTTTTCTAGATTTTGCAGGACCAAGACTAAGCCATACTATCTTGTCTGATTTTCCGTACAAAGCAGTGCCGGTTAAACGATCTGCTGCTTCATAGGCCCCACATTCTCTATGAGAGAGCATTTTTATGCCTAGGCTGTACAATTTCTGTGATAATGTTTTGTCTGATGCTAGGTGATCCCAGAGGTCTTTAAGCTCTGTTTTTTCTGCTTTTGTTAAGTAGGCTGTAACATATCGTGCAAAAGCAGTTGAATTGTCTGCAATGTACTGCACATCTATGTTTGCATTCCATAAAAGGGCAATGATTGCATTATAATCATTGATATATTTTGATTCTTCACTTCTTTTTATGTGATACGTGTTTTAGGTGATTTACATTTAACACTATGTCGAACTGAAGACATAAAGTTGTTTACTTCACCTGTTTCTGTAACTGGTCTGGGGAAACCAAAGATGCATTTGGTGTAGTATTTAGCTTTGTTTTTGTATTTACAGCGACAATATTTGCCACATTTGTGTCTTTGAAATTGTAAAATCTGCCCATGCAGCTCACTATGACTCTGTTGTGAAGGGATTTCACATGTGACATATTTTTGGATAAACTGCAAAACAGTGCTATCACTGTTGTGGCCACATTTCAGTGCACCTTTGATCCATAACAGCATGTGAATATGTGGTGCTCCTCTTGCTTGATATTCTTTTCTCCAAAAGAAGTGTTGCACTTCTCCACGGGGAGGAACACTTTTATTGCAAATAAAGTGTAGCATTGCAATGAAACGATGATGGAAATATCTTGAGACATTAACTGGATCTAGAGAGCAAAGTTCTCCAGGTGTTAATATATCTATGTTGTTTTTGTTGCTGGTTGCTATGCATAGGAACTCATGCAAATCTTCCCATGCGTATTCTGCACAACTTAGCGTAACAAACCAAGTTGGTGGTCCAAGGTTTCTGATCATGCAACTCACGTCTCTGTGCCGTCTAAACCAGTATTCCTTTCTACCACGCATGTTTGTAAACAAATTTGTTATACTTGATTGTAAAACCTCATCTTTTTCTTGTACTTTTTGTATTAACTGCGTAGCTGACATATTTTGAAAGTACGTTCCAGATTTAAGAATGTGTGCAACTCCATAACATAGTGTTGCTAATTCACTTTCGTACAGTAGGTGGAATATGTATTCCACATTTTGTCTAAATCTGGGATCTTGGGAATACATTTGTAATGAGCGGTATTCTGATGCCCCAATCTGAGTGGGTCTATCATCGTACCTCCCACCTTTGCCAGTAGGAAATAGCAGTGGAAAAGCACATGCTGCTATACTTTTTTCCCAAATACTCATTGGTGACCCTTTGGTTTGTCGCATTTGGTAAGTTTCTAGTGCATCATCTATACTTTCATTGGAATGCAATGGATGAATTGTGTAATGGTCTAACAGAGTGTATACTGTAGCTGGATTCAGAAGTTCGAATTATCCAGTTTCTGATGGCTCTTGAATTATTTCACTTGTTTGCCTTAAGCTTTCATCAATGTTTATTTCCTTGTAGTACTCATTGTTGTCTTTTAGATATTGCAATGCTTGTGTAACTTTGTGTAACTCTACTAATTGTTGCCAATTTTTTTTGTCCTTTGTTGGTACTCCATTTACCAAGACTATTAAAGAATGCTCTATTGAATGTTCCACTCTTAGAATATGTACATTTTCCGTTAGATCTAATGGCAAGTACACTACTTTGCCATGAATGCCTTTCACCAATTCAGAGGGAGCTAAATTTGCTGTTTTTGGATGAAGGTGTATAATTGCTTGAAATGGGTGAACTGTTTGAATTATTATGCTCTCATACAAATTGAACTGTTGCAGGATTTTTGGTAATGGAAACAATTCCAAATTATTTGTAATTGCACGTGAAGGAGTGTGGTTGTAACTGCAACATATTAGATGGTCAGCTACTTCATATTTGCTTCCAGCTAAAAGGTACAAAGCTAATTCAAACCATTTAGAGTCTTCATTGGTTTCTATTTTGTATGCTATGTTCACATTTTTTGTGTTCCTTTTGTAAAACGTTCTGCGGCAACATACACACACATGGTTTGGTACTTCAGCCGATGACCTTTTAAATTTTAGTATTTCTTTTCTGTATATGTGTAATAGAAGGTTGCTATGTGTATAATTCTGCTACTATGGTCTAAAACTGTTGCATTTTCTATGTGGCTCTCACTTCCAAAATACTTTTTATGAATACGGTCCATTTCATCTTGTAAGTATTTGGGTGTACCATGCAGAAGCGTGGTATTTAAATTTCCTAATTCTGAAGCTGGACTTTTTGCACAATATATTTTATACACTAAATTTCTTACTTTAGAATGATGTACTGATATTCTTTTGATATCATGGAAGGTACTTTTGCAAATAGGCCCAGAAATGAACACTGTGAATGTCCTTTAAGTCCTGTGTGTTTTCGCAATACACAAATATCCATATTTTGCAGCACTTTGATTTTACTTTTGTCTTTACCTTTGACATATTAATTGAGGAACACACGTAAAGATTTGAAAGCTTTATTTGGAATGGCACACATTGATGTGCACAGCCATATCTATACTGGACGGTGTGGTTCTGCTGAATCGAGACGTAATTCTGAGTTTCCAGAAGACAGTTTTGTAACCAGTGATTCTTGTTCCATGATGGTAGTATTGATTTTCTCATACCCACGTCCACTGCTATCGATGGCAATTGTGTTTGTTTGATTTTGTTTGTATGCTTCTTCATTGAAGTATGGCTCTGTGGTTGTAATGAACATCGGAGTTGCATCAAAAAGAAGGTAGTTACAGCGCCATTGGTTCCTCATTTCTTGGTGATGGAACACGAAAGCGACACATTAAAATGGACGATTTTGTGGCAACAGAATAGAACCAATGACAAAGCGGGTGATGCAAAGAAATTGTTTTTCAGGGAGCAATGGCTCATATTTCTCACTAAATCTTCTGAAATAGGCCTTAACAAAATGATTACCTGGAACAGTTTTCAATAAAACATCTAGTGAGCCGAGTGTCCATTCAGAATAGTCCCAGACAATGGACTAGGAGATCTCATCAGGTCTACAACAGGATGAGAGGTTATAGATGACCGTACCTGTGGGAGTAATCACGACACTGCCCTTAGTAGCAGAGATATGCAAATTACAGCCTCCAGTACTGGCAAGGTAGATTCCAGCCGCACATACCCTCTAGCTAGCTACTACATCTTAGCCAAAGAGAATAACTGACAACGGACATGGAGTTTCACACATTCATGTTTACAATTTTTTGCGCCTCAGTCTTACCTCTCCAGTGGAAGAGGCTTTGGGTTTCGTTCGTACAGATCGATCCCGGCCCCTACAGTGGAATTATGTGTACCCTGCAGAGAGTGGAGCACTGTGTCCGCAGTGCGTGAGTGTCTGTTGAGTTGTTGAACAGAGCGAGTGGGGGATCTCCACTCACTGCGTTTGTGGAGTGGTCGCTTTGTGGTCAGCGGTGGCCCAGACTCACATTCCATCAGTGAGACGTAGATGGGCTGATGTACGCTCGTCTAACACCGACGAGGCCACGACCACCAGCGTGTCCATGGTAACACAGACGAGAGACGAGCTCTACTGTGGCCACGCCTACCGCTATGAGCATACGTCATCACGCCGAATGGTGATCACGTGATTACCTTCAATCGGTATTTCACGTCTCACGCAATTGAGCCACAGCATCCGACGGCGAGTTTCCAGAGTCGACTCGCCAGCCCTGACCAGACGACAGTACGGCGGCAGCAACTAGAAGCGCAGGTCCTAACCACGTATCCCACTACTTAGTGCAGGTGAGCAAATTTGTGTTGAAGGTATCGCGAGTGTTGGATGACAAGAGTGCTTTAAAGGCATAGCACTCTGTTGCTTACCTTACACTCTTGTGTTCCCCATAGAGCGGATGTACATTTATGATAACGAGCAGCAGCGTTTGGTAACACTCAGTAAGGTCACAGCTGTTGCCAGTACTCATGACCTCTGGATGAAAGCAGATATACAGGTAACTGACTTCCTGTTTTCACATGCTGTGTGAAGCTTTTAGGTAGTTACAGGAACCTGAGCAACATCAGGGCTCGGAGACTCTAATGGTCGCTCTCTACGTGGCCATACCTGATATTTTGAAATATAGTGTAGACCCATTAGTATTGTTTGTGGAAGATAGTTTGGTACCTTCTTCCGTTATTGAGTCCTTATACTCGGAGTTGAACCCATAGTTCTCCGAACAAGTACAAGATCAGCCACACCAGTTGATGCTTGATTTACTGCAGAAGGGTAGGCGGAAATGATAGAATATATCCGACTGACTTGTTAAATGTGGACGTCTTGGTCTCTCTATTGACTCTATTTGATTCCTTTCCTCTTTTTTCTTTGTTTCTCTCTTTGTAGAGTAGTCGCTGTCGATTCAGTATCACTACTAATAATCTGTTTTTGTTCTCTCTTGTCTCTGTTGTGTGTGTCCATCATTGACGGTAGCTCCCCCCTAAAGGTTCTACGAAGGGACTCCTTGCTACTACACTTCATCTTGTATGAAGATAATAAAGATTATCAGCGTAGATTTGTACAGGCTGAAGTCTAAATTTGAGGTTGCTTTTTGTATTGTTTTTTTAATTGAGTTGTTGTGTTGTTGGTACCCCTGAAGAAGTCGACAGAAAATTGACAGAATTTATGGTTTTGAGATAGGCGAAACATGTTGGGTTTCATACACTGATAAATGATCAGTGGTTACAACTGGCATTAGGTTTAAATCAAGGTCCCCTTAAGGCAGAATTAGGGAGACTGAAAAGAACAGATTCTTCTGGCTAGGCACCCCCCCAAAAAAAGAGGATAGGTCTAGCACTGTCAAAACCAATGTATGTTTGCACTTTATTAGCTAATTTGCACATTGTCCATTATATTGAAAAATGACTTGTGGATAACACTACACTATTGGTTTTAGTTTTGTATAGGAAGGGTGTTTTTTTATATATATGATTTTACTTTTAATCAATTTTAGGCCGATTTTTAGAATGTGTCATGAGCAAATACAGTAGAATTGTACCTCTTATAGTGGTGTGTTTCTAAATATTTGTATTTTCACAATATATGTGTATTTCTTGACAAAATAAAAATGTATTATGACTTGAAATCTACTGACTCAGGACCTATTTGGTACTTGGCCCCAGTCAGGCAGTTGATGGACCAAAAGAGATAAGAGAGGAAGACTGTGAGGTTCTTTAGGTTTTGATTGTCCATAGGCAGGCAGAGGGCTGAACCGCACGGTCGTGAAATTAGCCCGACCCAGTCTCTTCATTGTTTCATGTGTAATGTGACTCCATTCACCACCACAAACATGCAAACAATTATTTTTGTTCACATTCTGTTTATTGCTGAGTTTCATTTGTACTTATTTTTGTTAGTGCTGTCATCCTTTTTAACACTAATATGAACAACTTCCTTTTGAGAAGGATTGCACTGTCCACGAGTGCTTGCAGAATTAACTTTCTACGGTACGTTTTAAGGGGTGAGGAGGACTTTGGTCCTCTTCTTAGTAGATTCTGAAGGACTCTGTGACGAAACATTTTTTGCTAAAATACTTTTTTTACTATGGGTTCTTCTTACACTATCAGGATTATAAGGAACATTGTCAGCTGTACTGGCAGCCGTTTCTTTGACATCATTGCTGTGTTTTGTGATACTTTTTTATTATGTTACCCAATTGCATTAGGTGGTTTGTACCAAGAACTCTACAACAGGTGAATGCTTACATTGGGTATTTTTATTTGCTCTAATTCTGCGTTCCTTTATACGCAGCTGCTTTTTGATAGGCATTCTTTGGTGTCTGTTGAGAAAATAAAAATATTCTTTGGTCTCTTGTCCAATGTATGTGTGCTGTGTGCATGTGTGCCTAAGTGTGATGGGGAAACGCTTTGACACGGTGTGTCAATGCACAGTGACCTCTAACTATCATTTGGTAAGGCTACTTTACTGTTTGCATAGTAGTACAATGTGCTTTAGATGAGAGTACACAGTGCCCTACTTGTGCCGAGAACCATTTTTAATAACCAAAATGGCAAAAACTTGCTACCGCCACTTATTTTGACAATCTAACCTTCTACGGATTTCCTATGTCATTTCAGTACCAAGCACACAGCCATCTGTCAGCCATTCCCCCTCTTAATCTTTCTCTTATAATTGGATATTTGTAGGCAGAATGGTTTACAAATGAATGCATCCCTTGGTGCCCAAAGTAAACAAATAACCCACTCAGCCTCTTTAAGGAGAAGTTACAATATGACATTTGCACTGTACTTACTTTTATGTGGAAGATGCCAAGGATTCTTCGGATATGTCGTCTGCAGTGTAGATGTTGTTGATTCTCAGAAGAGTAGTCTTCACTGTGAATTAAAAAAAAGATATCAATTACTTTGTGTGTTTGCAGCCGTCATGATACTGCAGCCTTTACTTGTACTTCTTTCGTCATACGATTCAACTTTCATGTTTCAACCCAATCCACGTGCACATTTTACTTCTCTCTGGGCAATCTATGTATACTACTTTCAATATGGTACTTCAAAGTCCTTAAAAATATCTATCTTTTTTTAAGGGTTTGTAAATGCCTTGTTCTTTACAAAATGTACTATGAATAGGAGAGAGGTTTGCAAGCGATAGAGCAACCTAGTAGATGGGCAAACTTTTTGTACTTCTTACTGCAAAGCACGATGTCCGAAAATTGGGACATCCTCCCAAGGACTTGCCAGCACCACAATCGGGAGCAATTACTATTGTCATACGGTCACATTGCAAGTAGCATTACTGTTGGCAGTACAGAGGACAGAACTGCGCCATCTTTACATACAAAATTAAGGTCTGCCCTAAATTATACTTCTCAACTCACAAGATTTTGGTGGGTGTCACCCGCCTTGTAAAGGGCAGACCCACCCGCCAAACCTCCTGCACGGCCATTCATTCCATTGGGCGTGTCACCCGCCAAAAACTAAATCTGCTCATTTCACCTGCACTTCACACAAAAATGGTTGAGAGCTATGCCTAAATAGGCATGCTTGCAACGTATGTACAGGTTATGCAGAAGAAAGTAAACAGTCGTGCAAATTGTTAATGGCAAATCGGCATTCTTGCACTTTACAAGGGGGAGCGTTGTTATGTGCTTCCCATGGAAATTTACCGACATTATTTTGTCTATTTTAAATTATAAGGCTTCCACATGTACTCTGATTAGAATGAACATACCTGCACTCTATCTTGATGCATGAGGTCATGCATGGAGCTGTATGTAGAAATTTGCAATCCTTTACAGAGAGAGCGTCCTCCAGATATACTCATCATTCATTGTGGCGGAAACAGTTTAGGCCATGTATCTGGAATTTCTTTACAATTTGCCATGAAGGAAGGACTCGCGAAGCTCATGGACATGTTTCCAAATTGTCAAATACTTTCTTCCCGTATTGCCCAAAGACAAATATGGTTGCGTTCTTCTGCATTTGGTCCACAAATGGAGAAAGCAAGATGCAATGTGAATAAGGCTGTGTGTGCCTTTTTAAGAGATGTTGGTATGTCCTCTTTCCACAATGAAAACATTTTGTTTCATAGCAATTTCATTTTCCGCAGAGATGGAGCCCACCTCACATATGCCGGCAATCAGATGTTTCTTCACAATATACAAAATGCATTGCGCCCTCTTTTGCAATCACACTAACCGATCTGACAATCCGTTTCACCCAATCCACTCCTTTTCAACCCACACAACACACCACCAAAAGGCTCTTTTCAGAGCCGCCACTTACTCCCAATGTAAACTTTATTGCGTTTGCCCCGCTTGCACCCTCCCTTTTTGCCCTCTACGACTGTCTAGAAACTTTTGCTGAACTCTGCAGGGCTCTACGGCCTTCACTTAATAGTTCTATTGTTACACTTCGAAAGGCGGCTCTGAAAAGAGCCTTTTCTGTCATTTTTGTTGTTTTTACTTTCATTGATTATCAGTACTCCACACACTAGGAGAAGAGGCAAGAGGAGGGTAAGGAAGGGACACCAGCCACGGGGATAAGAAAGGGCAACTGAACAGATACATATTAAGGGTGATCTTTATTTAGGTAAGGAGCAAATCTTCTGGTGCTCGGTGACTGCAGCCTCAAAAGCACTTCAAAGACACTCCCCCCTGCAGAGTACTGTGTCACAATACGTGCACACTACTGTCACCTTTGAAAGGTAAGGGTCTACAGCATTGAGAATGGCTTGTGAAGCAGCTGGAGGGAGGCACTCCCCCACAGGAGTGTCTCTTGTGGTGGGAGGATCGGATTCCGAGGATGCTGTGGAGGAACTCAAACGACTACGCTCTTCACATGGCACCACCTTGCGAATGTCCACAGTGTGGAACGAAGTGAGGTGGCGCTTCATGGTTTTCGTACCAAAACTGTACGCTGCAAATCTCCCGCGACTCAACACCACATCGCACTGGTCACACTTCACCAGGTTCGCACGTGTTTTTAGTACGATGCCAAAAACAGAAAACAGCCGCCACACCCAGTGAGTGCTCTATGTGTGGAGTTCCTCCACTTCATTCTGTTCCTCCTCTTCTTCCTCAATCTCCACATCCTCACCCAAATATCTCTCTGCAGGCCCTTGGTGAGGTGGTGATGGTGGCGGGTTTGGGGGAGGTACAAACGCTAATAACCCAACTGCAGCCTTGGAAGCCATAGTAATTTGTTTCCTTTTCGTCACTAAAGCAGTAAAGGCAACGCACCTCTGTCTGCTATAGCTAGAAGAACAATGAAGATGCGCTCCGGGGCTGTGGCCTTTTGAAGGGGTGCAGGGGTTGACCATCTTCATCCTTACAAAGCAATACACTCAATTTTACACAGCAACTCCTGAGGTGGCCTATTGTTTGGGATGTGTGAAATTACATTTTTCCACTCCACAATACTTTGCATTGTGTCTACAAGTTAATTTTTAGTATTGTGGAAGCACACAAACCGAGGAAACTAGTTACCACGCTCAGCGTAGGTGCGGTCACAAGATGACGGCCTGAACACATCTGCCCCCTTCATGAATGTCCCCTGGACAGCAAATGCAAAGAATCACACATGCGCATGCGCACAAGTGTCCTACGGACAGTGTTCGGGTTATCAAAGTACTTCAAAGTGCGACACAAGTGAGACGGAGAAGTTAGGAACTGGTGCAATGTTGCCAATCCTTTCATTTGTACTGTGCATGTGCCCGCATGCTATGTTCACTGTACGGACAGATCCACTGTCCTTAGGACAACTCCATTTTGTTTGCCTACGACCTTGCCGCCCACGTGCCTGTTCTACGGATGGCACCATTTTGACTGCATCCAATATGAACCGCTATACTGCCCTTCACACACTCCCTTTCTACTCATTTACACCCATTCCGGACATCTTGTGTGTTCTACCACCATGTATTATCTCATTCCCAAGCGGTACACCGAGTTAGTATATCTCGTGGACACCCCTTTCCATTTATTTATGCACATTGTGAAAAGATGGTGCTGTCACACATCACATCCATCTTACTTGGCATTAGACAGCACCCACATTCCATTGCTTGCAAATAGGTCGAACAGGCGCGCTGTCCACAAACATTTTACGTCTTTTCAAAACAAACATTTTAAACACATACTCTATCTCTACAACTATTGTACAAAACCATTTACTATATACACAAAAACACACATCAATCTAAAGAAACAGCAGGGGAATCGGACACTGAAACAAATATGGGTTAATTTGGATTTAACACAGGCTGGTTATGAGGGGAAGATTTGTGAGGGGAAGAAGGCATGGATACTTCGTCGAAACGTCTATTTTCCTGTTGCAGGTTTGGGGATGGGTCACTAGGGAATGGAGAAGGAGGGCAGGTGCAGGTGGGGCAATGGTACCGAACGTTCCCTCTCACAACGTCCTTCACAAACTCCCGTAATTTTTGAAAAAGTGTGGTTCAAAACATCCATTTTCGACTCTATCCTTTCCATTCTGTCTTCTTCTATCGTGTCTATTGCCCTTTCCTCTTTTTTTTCCTGGTCTAAAAAAAATAGCACACGTTAAATGCCTATACAATACTGCTCACTATTCTCCATATGCAGACCGATGTGTACCATTGTTGTAACTGTCTTCAGACATTTCCTCCTTTGGGAAATACTCCTCCAGCCACTCCAAAGTACTAGCCATTTCTGAGTCAAAACAACAGAAAGAAATTATTATTTCTGCACCACATACCAACAAAAACCACACCCACTTCAAAAACATGACCTGCACTCACATCTTTTGCTGTAATCTCCCTTCTTCCATATGCGTCTGTCCACTATCGTTCCAGGCTGGCGAGTTCCTGTGAAGTGACTACAGTGGTGGCATCCTTTCTTTTTTTTTTTTTGTACCATCCACTTCATTCTACATGATTATTAAATTTGTTGTTTCCATTTCCTACCTTCAAGTTTCCATATTCACTTATTACTACTTACAATATCTTTATGCCCTTCTTCATCGTTTCAAACTTTTTGTGTTAGACAATAGTACATTTTCAGATACCCCCGCCTCTTGATCCTGATCCTGTCTGCCCCCGTCCGCAAACAGGCGCTCAGTCCGTTCCTTTCTAAAGTCAATAGGGAGGGGGTTCTCAATGTTCTTTGTTAAATGTATGGCAAGTACATAGATTATACAACATATCCCTCAAAATGTCATGATTACAGTGCATATTCTGCTCACGAGCTTCATTGCCACAATTTCATGCTTAAGTTCCACCTTCCAAAAACCTGTACATTTCCCTACAAAACACACTTTGATAAGGGGACGTTAGGGTTCAGTTGCCCTCCCAAAAACCAGTGCAATTCACTACAAAAGAAAATGTGTTGTGGGGACGTTATGGTTAAGTTGCCCCAACAAAAACCTGTACACTTCACTAAAAAAAACGTTCCCCCTCCGCTTTATGCTTTAAATTAAAACCGAAAAACCCCTGAAATTCGACAGTTATGGTAAATTAAGCCCCCAACCCTGCCACCACCCCTATGCACTGCTAACACTAACACCCAGACCATGAAAGATGTCATCTCAAATGTCAATGATGAGATCAATGACAACATCACTGGTTTAGCCCCTTTCTTTACCTTCCCTGACATTCATATTGATGTTATTTGTGATGTCATCTTTGATGTCCTGGGTGTTAGTCTTAGCAATGCACGTAGATGGTGCAAGTTATGGTTGCTTAGCTTACTATAATGGGAGAATGTGCAGTGGTGTTTGGTTGCACTCTGAAGTGTAACATGCCTTTAGTGAAATTTGTTTACTGAACGTACATATATCAGGGGTTTTTCGGTTTTAATTTTAAGCATAAAGGGGAGGGGGAAAGTTTTTTTAGTGAAGTGTACAGGTTTTTGTTGGGGCAACTTAACCAAAACGTCCCCTCAACAAGTAACTAGTTTGTCCACAATTTTGGCCAAGAACATGTTTATGATTGGGCATTGTTTGAACAAAGGCTCTTACACATCTTGCAATTGGCGTTGTGTCCAACACATGGCACTCAATGAGTTCTGCTGCACACGAAGGAGGTATTAATGTCCTTGCCAGATGAAAACCCCCCGTTGATCTTTGACATGGTCAACCACACTACCCTGCCCAAATGCTTCAGTACTCTCTGGGCATCCTGGGGCTAGCATTACAGAAGATCTCCTCTGGTGTACCACAAGGCTGTGTCAATCGATTGGTAGATTTGGATTTCTGTATTAGCAGATGCATGACAAATGATACAATAATTCCAACAGAAATACCACAGATTTTAAAAAGTGCTGATATTACGCACTGTTCAAGGCAATAGCCCTCCTCAAAAGAGTTGTCGAAACATAGTTATATAAGTTATACCGAAAAGCAGCAACATTACAAATAATTACAAAGTGCAGTGCATCTCGATAAATCCTAACAGGCTGTGAACCCACTCCTCTGCTTTTCAATAGCTGAATGAAAACATTTGCACATTTACAGGACACCTTCAATATTCTTTCCCAACTGTATGATAATGACATACAAGTCATCTTCAAAATTCAAGATTCAGGATTCCAAACACACTCAACTCAGCACAAGACATTAATTTGTGCCTGATTGCCATTCAAAGCAGGTATATTGACAATCTCCTTTTTCTAAATGTTGCAAAAACAGAGATAATTCTCTCAGGCATGTGTACCCCCTGTTCCCTCCATGTTATCTAGCCTAGGGCTATGGGTTCCAACCCTGCAACCGTTCCCAAAGTCGAAAAACCTTGGCTTCTGTCTCAATGGCAAACTGCCATTCAGAATGGAATCCGATGACTCTCTAAACCATGTCTTTTTCACCTGAATATGCTCAGATCGATGGATAATGGCTTTCTGAACTTTGACCACAAAGTCAAGGTTGGCAGGGCCATGCTCTTAACCAGGCTAGACTGCTGTTTTCCTTTCAACCCTAACACTTGTGTTACTGCTATTGCTGCTGTATCCAAAACCATGCATTTAACTTCCTCATGAAATTAATACGTGTGTGTTTTTGCAACTGCTATTAAGTTTAGTAATTAAGCTGTTTGTAACATTGTTGTGCGGTTTAGTTGTGACCATGCTCTGCAGTTCCTTTCACCCTGCCTTCTCTCCACGTTCTCCCTCAATGGTGCTCTCAATCTCCCCAATCTTCTCTAATTGCTTTTCTATCACCTATTCTATCCCTCTGTCTAAGTCAGGAAGGAAACATCTCAAGAAAGACCTGCTGGTCCTCAACCCAGACTTGCCCTTCATTGACCCCTATGTTATCGCATCCTACAGGAATACTTTCACAGACATATTCTTTGGCGTTCCTGCTCCTAACCTCGTCTGGGCTTGGAAGCATTGCGCAGCATTGCTGGCTGCCACGTGGATGTTGTTGTCCTGCTCCAAGTCCACTATGCACGGCTTTCTTTGGGTTGGCTGGGTTGGCACCAGCTCCTCTCTTCCTCTCTTCCTCCAGGTAAGGGTCTTGTCCCTTGTATGCCAGTGGCTGAATTCGGAGACACCATCCTATTGGTCCTGGGGCTTCATCTTTATGGAAAGGGACAGCAGCCAAAACCAAGCATGTGTGTGTCCCACTACATTGATATAATCATCTATTCCCATGTATGCAGAAAACACTTGGGACATTGGGGCTAAAGGAGATGTTACAACATTGTTCAACTGGGAGTCGTTATCCCCAAATTAGGAGTCACTCCCAGTGAGATCCCACTTGCCCAAACCCCTAAGGAAGGTTTTGCGTATTAGGCCTACCTCCCTACTCTCACAGGGGCTGGCTTCATCTTGACGAGAAGGGACACATTGGGCCTCATTACGACCCTGGCAGCTGCGGTATGAACGGTGCTTGTAAGGTACTGGCATCGTTCATACCGGGCCGCCACATTACGAGTTTGCTTGCGGGTGGTGGTATGCACGTCTGGTCTGGCCAGACGTGTATACTGGCACCCGTGAGCGGACCAGGATGCTAACAACGGACCCATCCTTAAAGGGTCCGTTGGTAGCATCCTCCCCATTCCCATTGAGCCCTATGGGGGTCCGGTCCCAAAAATGGGAATTACCGGGCCCACAAAAGTCAGAATGGCCCAGGAATTCCCTTTTTTCGGGACCCGAACACGAGTTTTAAGGTAGCCATGCCGGTAATGACAGCATGGCTACCTCCAAACTCGTAATGAGGCTCATTCTCTAGATTCATAACAGTGTGCAACAATTGAAGATGACATGAGAGGACAAGTTCATCCTGGGGGTGGCTGCTCAACATATTGTTTGACTTCTTGGCAGCATTTGACTACATTAATCATTCTTTCCTCTTGAATGGACTGAACTGCATAGGAATTATATGGTCTGCTGCGGATTGAATTAAATGTTTCTTAGATGATGTAATACAGGCATTTGCCATTGCACCTTTCAATCAAAATGTGCAATTCCACCTTCAGGGTTCCACAGGGTTGAAAACTCTCAACCCTTCTATTGAATATGTACATGCTGCCCCTTACAAAAAATTAGACACTGTTTAAACTACGCAGATAATACATACAAATGATAGTGTAAATACGCCTGCACCAAATAAATCCAACTTTAGTGCCTGTGTGGCAGAAACTGATTTATGCATAGCCAATAATACACTTGATTTCCTGATGTTCAAACAGGGTTCATGGTTGTGATCACCTCTCTTAAAGACTGGCCTGGGCATATAAGCTCTACTTTACAGGACCACTGAGCTAAACCTGTGAACCAAGTGAGAAACTTGTATGTGGACTTTTTGAGACTCTTGCATAGAATGTTCCCATTTCTATAACTAAAGCAGAAGATAAAGGTGATACTTGTTTGTTTGTTTGTTTGTTTGTTTGTTTGTTTATTTGGTAATGTGCACCTAACCCATAGGTAACTGGGCGCAGCAGATAAGAATATTTAAGGCTTAGTCACAACGTGGAATCAGTACAGTGCAAGCAGAAAAGATACAAGTGGATTACAGTGAGGGATGGTACACTTTGTTACATACAATCATGTATGGGTGGTACAGTAGATTACATACATTCATAGTCAGGTACATAGGTAAGTATTACATGGTGTCCAGGGGTCATATATCATTGGACCGCAGCCAGTTTAAAGTGTTAAGTCTGAAGCATTCCAGTATTGTACCGCTTTCACTGGGAAACTGCATCCTCCCGATTTGGTTAACTTAAATCTAGGTATCTGTAGACAGTGGTAGTTGGCTGCTCTGGACGGGGGAGTCAAGGTTTTTTCTGATCATTCTCTCTGTAAGGTATGGGGGAGCTGCATTGTTGAAGCATTTGAAGATAAGTTATACGGTTTTAAGTAGGATCCTGTCACTTATCTTTAACCAGTGGTGGTCTCTTCTGAAATTGGACATGTGTTCTCTATTGGTTAGATTGAGGGCAGTTCTCAAGGTGTTATTTTGGAATGTTTGTAGTTTGTTGAGGATGTGTGTTAGTTCCTAGATATAGGGCATTGCAATAATCCAGTTTTGACAATATTAAAGCATTGGCGAGGGTGATACAGCTTGCTTATGTTAGATATGGACGGCAGGCCCTGATGAGTTTGCCTGTGTAGGCAGTAGAGGAAGCCAGGGAATTAACCTGTTTTCTTAATGATAGGGTGGAGTCAAGATAAAAACCTAGTGTTTTTACCTCATTTATTACTTTGATTATGTTACCATCTATGTTGAATGAAGCATGAAGGATCAAAATCTCTGTTTTATCGTCATTCAGGCAGAGGCTGGGATGCCAGCCATGCCTGAATGAGGAGATATATTTAATTTACCAAGAACGTATCCTTGTCAAAATTGCCCAAAAGGGGAATGCAGATCTGGTTGTTGTCTGTATAGTTAGTGTAGGTGACACTTGTATTGGAAAGTCTTGTCAGGACAACACTAACAGTTTCTCCCCATACTTCCTGATTATCTGTTAGCACATAGGCAAAGGCTACAAAACTCTGCACCCCAAATAGTAACACATGTTAGCTAAAAGGAATTAGCAAATCAGCACCTAATCCATGGGTCTTTCTCTAGATCACACCTATGTTTACTAAGGAAAGGCGGGTCCACTATGCCCCACAGCATTGTTTGCAATTCCAATATGCTCTAACAGAAGTTGGCTTTGACTTTACTTTACAGGCCACTTTCCTCATGAATAAACTTGACATCTCTTTGAGAATGGCCAGTGATGGTGATCATTTTGCTTTTAGGAAATAGCTGACAACACATAGAACCAAATAGATCTGATAACAGACATATTATAATGTTTTTCTTGTTCTTCACATAGGACAAACAAGCTAACCATAACATGCTCCACTATTCAAAACCATAATGTCTTGAGAAAACAACTGCAGTTGATTACTCGTTTAATGGGAATCACCTTTTTTGTCAGTTTCGGTGTAGTATGGAACCTTAAAATCACTCTGGCATCACTTTACATAAAGGCAAACAAGTGATTTGATTGGCTTGATTGCAGTATTAGGGCCACTTTATCACGGATAACCTTTTCATAGCATATCATTCAGTGGTTTCCATGTGATTGGATTGCCCACATTTATTTGTGGCCTTATAGATTGACACTATGTAGCCTTGTTTTCTTTTGTGAATGGAGACCCCCCACCCTATATAGCTAGCCTCCTGACTCCAATTACACTTACATAAAGTCAAACAAGAAGAACACAATATAAATACGGTTGATGGAATTGTGTATAACCAAACAACTACCTTACCTACCTCTTCCTTCTCTGGGGACACCACCCATTCGTCTGCATGCATTCCACGGCCTCCCCTCTTCATCTGCTGTCTTGTGTTCTACGACTTCCCAGGTTAACTCATTATCTATCTGCCTATGAGGGATATACTTCTGAATCTCTTTGTTGCATGGGCGATACACCAATGAATGCCATTTTGTTTCCTTTTGTTTTTTTAAATATATACAGCTGTGAAAAGTGCCTGTTTGGAAGCATGATCCAGCCCTGACTGCTATGCAACTTGAGTCTACGATTAGCCAACTGCACTTTAGTTTTCTTGTTTAGTTTCATATTTGTATTGGACAATATCAAACATAACATTTATCAGGAATGCAACTGTCCCTGAAGTTTTTAAAACAATCTATGAAAACAGTCTCTGAATGAATAAACATTAATTTCAGGCTCATTGATGGGTTGAACCTCCAAATTAACTGCATCATGTTAAATGGTGAGTGAATACTACATCATCAGAAAAAATCTATCACCCTCAATGACTTTTCAAAACTTTATATTGAAGATCAGCAAGCAAGAAGAAATAGAGATGGGGTGGGTCTAGAAAAAGAGAGAGCTATTGAGAAAGAAAGAGGTAATGGCATATAGACTTTTAGGGCCTCATCACGAGTTGAGTGGTAGCAATTAAATGTGGCGGTAATGCTATTACTGGTGCATTTAGGGGTTGGCCCAATCACGAGTTTGGCCCTGCATTCATCTCAAGCACTGAGCTGGAGGTGAATGCGCCATCAGAGAGGGCATTTTCGGTGCTATTATATGCATCGTGAAGGTTGAGCAAGAATCATGGAGGAAAAGCTGAAACTCTCGGGCAGCCAGAGTTCTCCATGTTGAGGGAGCTCTAATGATGTGTGAAAGGCAAGGCCTAGGAAAAAACCCTTCATGAGAAGGAAAAAAACCTTGTAGATCAAGCTAGACCCAATGCTAAGCAAAACATGTATGTGTCATTATCGGAGGGTAGGGGGGTTGCAGGAAGCAAAAAGTGTGCTGCTGAAGGTGAATCGATTGAGGTCAATAACAATGACTTATCATCATGGGTACCACATATTTTTGAAAATAAAGTTGGTTGTTTGGACATATTCATGCACAAAATCAAACAGAACAGTCCCCCTCACCTTAAGGAGAGAAATGGAGGTTTAACTGGAACGCATTGATGGGTCATCAACAATAGACCAAAGTGATGGAATAAGGAGAACTGGGGCAGCAGTTGTAAAAATGACAGAAGATTTGATGTATGTCCCGGTGAAATGCGTGCAGTTACCACAGCATTATTCGGCTCAAGCAGCGGAATTGGTTGCACTGATCTTGGTGTTGAAGGAAAGCGTTGACAAAAGAGTTACTATATATTCCGATAGCGCATATGTCACGTCAACCGTCCACTCAGGACTGATAAAATGGCAGAGAAGAGGGTTTAGGTGAGCTGATGGCACCCCAGTGCAACATGCTCTTTTGTTAGCAGAATTAATTGAAGTAATTAATGATCCCCAAGAGATAGCTTTGGTTAAATGCCCGGCACACACTAATGGAGACGACAATATCTTGAAAGGGAATGAAACAGCAGACGCACATGCCAAGCATGCGGCATACTTTGGTGAAATATGGAACACCCCAGAGTCAGAGAGAGGGAGAGGGTGGGGAATGGCAAAACAGATGATAATGAAAGAAGGGTACACCCATCTCCCTGCAACACAGATAATGGGATTACAGGCAGGCGCACCAATGACAGAAAAGGAACTATGGGTAAAAAGAGGATCTACGATGTCCCCAACTGATGCACTGTGGCATCAAAATAACACCGGAAAGGTGGTCATGCCCTTGGCACTGTTGAACACTGTCCTGGCCCAGCTCCATCATCCAGCACATACAGAAAAGGAAGTAATTGCAGCACGAATTAGTGAAGATTGGTTCTGCCCCGAGTTAAATTCACATGTAACAAATTTCATTAGCAATTGCCTCATATGCCAACAGTTTACGGCCGGTCACACGCTGCAAGTGATAAAAGGTACTATACCCCGGCCAGAGGGACCCTTCCTAGACATTCATATTGACTACGTTGATATGATCAATGTATGTCAAGGACATAGGTATATGATCGTAGTGGTATGTCCATTCTCCAGGTGGATCGAGGCCGGACCCTGCTCACACGCGGATGCGTTCAGAGCAGCTACATTTTTAGTGAGAGAGGTCTTCCCCAGGTGGGGTGTGTGTGTGAAGTGCTGCGGTCAGATAACGGCCCACACTTTGCTAATGAAATGTTTCAGCACATCACATCCTTGCTGGGTATTAAACATAAATTTGCATGTGCATACCACCCACATGCCAACGATTTATGTGAATGCCTGAATGGCCTATTGAAAGAAGAAATCACAAAAATTCAGCAGACAACCAACAGGAGCTGGTTGTACTGTCTTCCGCTGGCTCTATTTGAGCTAAGGAATAGGCCAGGGTCTGATCACCACCTCACTCCACACGAGGTGGTGACAGGACGTCAAATGCGCCTTCCTCTAACGCCTACATTGAGAGCATTCACGGACCATGAAAACGCTGCAACTGTTCTTGGTGACGAAATGTATCAATATGAGTCTTCTTTGATTACTAGTGTAGCGTTTGTATCTCAACAGCTCGAGCGCACGCAGAGTGGGTCAAAGAGTTCTCATCAAGAAGACACCCACAAGGAACTGGGAAAGGAAGGACTATGCACTATTGCTAAAGGTGACCATGTGCTACTCTGCAACTTTAATAGAAAGTGGAACGGCCCACGCTTTACTGGTCCTCATTTGGTAGAAGAGGTAGCTACCAGAGTGGTGAAATTGCAGGATAAGCGTGCCTGGAATCACCTACACAACGTAAAGATCTACAAACTCCAGACCCGCCCTAGTGTTAACGGCAGGGCCATTGGAAGAACAACAACATCAACAGCATCGGCTACAGAGAAGGAGACATCGACCACATCTGATGACAATAGTGTAACTACACTTGATCACCCCCCAGATTCACCAGAAGCAACTATTGCCATTGACATTGGACGCTTGCCCACAGCCCATCCCATGGTCGCAAGATCACAAAGTAAACAAACTTCTGCCCAATTGAGCACAAGCCCCCTCCCCTCTAAGGTCACCCCCGATTGAAGGATGTTGTATAACAAACTTGTGTATTGCACACACATATAAAACACTTGTATGTTTTCTCTATTTTTTCTCTCGCACATGCAGGTACTGTGTATAATTGTATTGTTTAGTAAATAAGTAACTAACAGTGTGCTCTGCCCAGGAGTATATGCTGCCCACGGATGATAACACCCCTGAAGCCCTATCACACCAATTTGTATATCATATTAGAAGACCAAAGTACCTAAAAAGAAGAAGGGTACGCGTATATTACATTGCATTTGTTTTGGCCATAGAACAATCATTTCCCTATCTTCACAATCACTTACCGGCTCTAAGAGATAGATCACTAAGATTAGCGTGGGAACAACTCTTCGCCTGGGCACTGAACGATTACTTGATAGGGAGAGCTTAATAACAACGACTAACCATAATAACAAGCGTATTGAGGATTTTCAGGCGGGCACCTTTAACGTCGCAAGAATAAGCTGCAGGACTGCAGCAAGGTAAGAGCAAACTGCCGGTGAGACTAGCTCTTGTAATAAAAATGATTGGAGTATTGGTCATCACTGGTCTGCTGGCTGCCTCTGTATGGCAGAAAAGTTATGCTATCAATATTATGGCTGCACCCAAAACTAACATGCCCCCTCCCACGGCTGCAACAGGTATGACGTCAGGTGGTACTAGCAACCCCAAGGATAAGGGAAGTAGAGTTAAACGCAGCACATATACTGATAACAAAGGTATTGCTAATTACATAACAGATTCAGCACACGTCTCAAACAACATGTGGTACCAGCACATGACTCAAATTGGTAAGCAGACAACAGAAGATAGCTGATATGTGTGCTCATTGATTCCATACGCCATGAGCGCTTCACGGACATTCGTCGCCACAGAAATACAGGAAAAGACCGCACGATGTATAGTATATCTGGCACTATTTCAAACGAGAGGACGATTTCAAGGAACAGTGGTGAGAATGCAGTGGGAAACAAGAGACAAATACCCATACGAAAACAATTTTCTCAAGTCATATTTGAGTTACCATAAGAGCAGCTTACAAGCTGAAGCATTCATATATGTGACGAGTGGCCCTGAAAAGGGAGAAACGAAGAAGATAACACTACAATACCTACCATGTGATTGGTACGCCACTGAAGTTCCTGGTATACAAGGATGTTGGGAAAGGCCACTGATAACAATAACAGGGAAGGTATACATGAACAATGAATGGGAAAAAGGAGTGGTCGGTATCAACATGATAACAAGAGAAAACATTACCACCATACAGGAACACAAAGACAGATGTTGGACGACATGGGGCAAATACGTACCCATGCTGACATGGATGGAGAAGGATGAAGACTCAATAAGCATACCGCGCCCAAGTTATGCTACCAACACAGAGGAGATGTGGGATATAACACCAACTGTGGAAGCGTGTTAGAACTACCAGAGGGGGGTGCTGGAACGGCAGTAATAATGGATCACTATTGGGCCTGCGGAGATAAGGCATACCACACCTTGCCTCCATTGTGGAATGGTATATGCACAATGGTACACATCAACGTACCATCACTAGTGGTGCCACAAAAACATGTGAACATGGCCAATTTCCCCAGAATGGATGAAGGAAACAAGAGGAAGAGGAGATCATTACAATCACAGGAGGGAGAGAACAACAACAACAATAACATCCTAACAAGGATAAAGAGACAAGGAGAACCCCTGACAAGAAACTACCTGTGGGGAAGGTCGGAAACAGCACTCACTTCTATTCCACCAGAACATAGATTATTCAGCAGGGCTCCAATGTTCTTCTCGTCAATAATACACCCAGGACTACAAGCTTATGCAAACGCTAAATGGCTCCAGATCACCCGATGGGAACTAATGATGACGATTAATTCAACAGTAAACAGATTCAATGCCATAAAAGAGGAGCTGCGAGCGGTAAGAATGGTAGCACTGCAGAACAGATATGTACTGGATCTTCTCACAGCAATGGAAGGAGTTTGTGCAAAAATAGGACAATCATGCTGCACATTTATTCCTGCTAACAATGCAGATAATGGTACACTTACTGAAGCAGTATCACAACGGGCCCAGATGCACTCTAAAATGATGGAAGAAAGTAAAGGAGTAAAGACGGATAATAGCTGGTTTTCATTATTATGGTCATGGATGCCATCATGGCTGTCAGACGGGCTGAAGGTAATAGTTGGATGCATAATACTGGCTGCAGCTGTATTGATTGTAATAAGGTTCTGGAAGGCCAGGAAGGCACGCACTACAGACCCCCTGATGCCAACTGATGACGACCAGCACACCGACGTGATAATAAAGGAAAGAGAGAAACTGTGCAAACAAATCATCACCAATCATTTAGACCCACCATCTGTAAAGCTTGAGAACCCAAGAAACCCGAGGAGCTATATTGGAAGATGGGTATACTGCAAAGCGGGAGGGAGCTGTGTTTATATGTACTGGTCATTTGAAGACCATGTCAACCACTATAGATACCTGGGAGGAGTAACTAAAATATGGAGAGTAAGAGGAGATAAAGAGAAGGATATGTTTGTGGTCGACAAGTCGACCAGAGGGGGGACTGAAGTGGGAGAATGGGAGAAAAAGCTCCCCCCAATCTCCTCGCGACCATGGCCTAGAGGATCGCGGCCCAGACACCCACCACAAGATGAATTCATCTATCTACCAGATGACAAGATACCCTAGTTCAAGAAGATAAGGATATGCCCACCAGCCTGTCCTACTCAAGCCGACATCTGCGGCATGGATGAACTCGACTAAGACCTTAACAACACGCACCCACAACGTTAGAGATGCCATAACGACCTAGCCAACTGCCAAGAACACACGTGCCACCATGCACACTGGTCACTCACACACCACCCTACACGAAGAATATATTCAGTGCTATGACGCAGGTGATGGATACACCCACTGATGCGCATCTTTATTATTTTTCACATAGGTTTTTTAGTAATGCAGAAACGCAAGACGCATAAAGCACTCACGTATACGCTTGCTGACGCTTCTCCCACCCCTCGCATCGTGATGAGAATATAAAGAAGACGTAATACTTCCTATGAAGCCATGTCAAACCGCAACACTGGTGCCGTGTATTACACATCCCCACCCATGAACCAGGCCCAAGTTGGCCGCAAGCAAGAACCACCATGATCACTGTATGAGCGAGAGTACAAGTGCTGATCACGCAGAACAAGCCCAGTGAGAGCTCACAGCCAAGGGGGCGATGTTGCAACTTGTATGCTACCAGCCGGCACCAAGGTCACACCTGTAAGCAAAGCCAAGCACACAGAAGCAAAATACAACTCTAAATGTGCAGAATTCTGCACCTGCTACGGTCTCTCCACACGTGACCAAGCTGACCTGACAAAGTGCCAGACCCACGAGGAAGAAGTCGCCTGGATCCCACGTCTGGGACACAGGTTGCAACAGTGAAATGACTAGATGGACACCTACAGCGATGGGAATGGCCTGCTCTCAGGCCTATGAGCAAACCCGCACATTGTCTGCACAAACACATAGTTACATATTGTTGCTAGTGACAGGTACACCGCAAGCTGGGAACGACGATGGTCCCAGACTGGGGGGCTCGCGGGAGGACCAATCAGAACATGGGGGCACTCATCACTGACACCACTAACATTAGCCAATCATTAGGGGTCTTTGTGTAACAATTTTCAAGTATCTAATAGAAGGGACAACCCAAGTATACCACCTGACTCATCCTTAACGACTAATATTGTGCTCTATATGTATACTATACTAACCCTACCACTCGAGGAACCAATCCGGAGTGGCAATAGGTTTTTCCGCTAACTTTCCAAGGTGACGCAAGTAGCGCGTCATACTGCAGCAAAAAGGGCCTGCGAGCCCCATGAATTTTGAGAGTCTGGACAGACGCGTAAGATCCTACACCCATCCCTGCCGTTGTTTTAATAAACAGCAGAACCGCCTTGCTTCTTGTGTGTGTCTCATACTCATTTTTGGCAAACAAGGGAGGAGTTGGGGCCTCCCAGCCCAGAGGTCCGCGGACGGCTCAGCAGACCCCGGGAAAACCACCCCGACACGGGCATAGTTGATTTTTCAAATTGGGAGCTTTGGTGTAGGTAAAAGAAGGTTTGTTATACAAAAAGGGTGCAATATCATTATCAATATGTAGTATACTCCAATGTATTTTACAATGTTGTACAAGACACCAGCCTCTTTATTATATTTAGTTATTATACTGAGTTTGCGTGAGGGTTCATCGTGAACATCACAAGTGTGTTTAATCAACATTTCCATCCTGGATCTGGCCTTAACCTTCTGATAGGCTCTAGAAATTATCGCATCACAATATCCTCTCTCAGTAAATCTTTTTGACAACAAATTACATTCTTGTTTGAACGTTTCTTCAGTTGAGCAGCTTCGATGTGCCCTAAAATATTCTCCTAATGTTATGTTGGTGATAACAGATTTTTTTACGCCAACTCTGCATGGAGTGTGGAGTTCACTTCCGTCGGTTTACCAAATGTTATTGTCTCAATCTTGCCATTCTCAACATAGATAGTCAGGTCGAGAAAATGAATTGTGGTGGTACTATATACAGCTGTTAACTTAATCCCAAAATTATTCACATTCAAATATTCAATGAAAATCAATAAGTCTGATACCGTACCATTCCATATCATCAGAATATCAACGATACATCTTTTCCATAATATCACATTGCCTTTGAACTTGTCTTCACAATACACATGCTTCTTTTAAAAAAAGAACATGAATAAGTTAGCCAATGCAGGTGCAAATTTGACTCCCATTGCGACACCTTTCACTTGGGAATAATAAACATCATTGAATAGGAAAACATTGTTGTATAAAGTGAATCTCAACTCTTTCAACATGTCAATCTGTAAGGTATACGATGCAGACAAGTCTTGAAAAACAAAATCAATGGTGTGTAGAGCTAGTTCATGATTGATAGAGGTATACAACACTTTAACATCCATCGTAACCAAAAGAAAGTCATCATTCCATATGATGTCCGTTTATATTTGTAAAACATGTGTGCTGTCCTTGATAAAGGAAGGCATCAACAAAACATGTTCTTTAAGGATATTGTCTATATACTGTGAAAGGCCCTCATTCACCCAGCCAATACCACTCATTATAGGCCGGACATCTGGCAACCTGTCAAAGTCCTTGTGTATTTTAGGTAAGAAATACATTGTAGGAATTGTGGCATTTGTTTTCTTTGGTTGCTACTTCAAGATTGGGTAAGCCCAATTTTACCTATATTTCAATTCAAGTGGCACTACAGGTAGCACTGATCACTTAATTGTCATTTTCACATCTCATTTATTAATTCCGTACACCTTTGGCCATTTAGACACAGGATTGTTATGTTGTATTGATCGTATGGTGTTCTTGGTAACTGTCACTTGTCTTGGTGTTTGGCATGGAGATGGCAATGCATGACCTCATATATCACAGTCACTCAGTAATAGGGTTGTTTAATTAATTTCTTATTACTTACTTATATGGCTCATTTGAATTTACTCTTTTTGCTTCCCTTTAACGATACTGCCTCAGATATTATTTGGTATGTAAAAAATGTATCATGTTTGTTTATATTCCTTTGGGAATTTGCTTATTTATGTATACATGGCATGAATTATAAGAGCCTTGAGAATGACCCACAGGTCGAAACACGTGTCGGCTGAAACTATTAAATGGATGTGGTCTGAAACAATTGAATGGACTTATTTGATATAAGCATAATTTGTCAATTACATATGCATGTGTGAATGAATTTTCAGGTCCTAGCGCAAGGCAGCATCAACTATGCAATATTTCAATATTATGCTGAGTTTATTCAAGGGCTGGCAAGTAAGACAGGATAACTCAGGAAACCTACGAGGAAGGTAGTAAAACATTTGTGGACACAGGAGTGTGATGAAGAGTTTCAATGTGTTAAGCAGTGTATACTGTCTACACCTGTGTTTAGAGGTTTTAGAGATAATCTTAGAACTTTAGTTCATTCTGATTCCAGTGACATGGGCCTTGGAGATGTGTGGGCACATTAGGATGGAAACATCAATGAGTATAGAACAGTCTTTGCATTTAGGACTCTGATGGATGTAGCTAGAAGGTACTCAGTGATTGAGCAAGAGACTTCGGCTGCTGTTTGGGCCATTGAGAAATGTAAGATGTATCTGTATTGGAGGATGTTTGTTATTAGGACAGATCACAAGCATTTCTTTAACATATTTAGTAAAGGTGGCTTATATGGTCTCTCAATGCGCATTATGATGTGGGTGACACAGGATCAGGGTTGAAATTTGGTGGTGGAACATGTGGAGAGCTAGAAGAATGTGACTGCTGATGCCCGCTCACGTAATGCAGTTGCGAAAGAAAGTCCCTGTGCTGATGAAGAATTGGAAGATGGTGTCAGAGATAGTTTCAGAGTTGAAGGAGTGTTTGCCAGAAGACAAGTGGACAAAGGCATGTGAGAGTTATGATGTCTATCAGTATATCACGTGTCCCGTCGTAGAGAGATGACATTGTGAAGGAGAAGTTTAGATGGATTAAGGATGGATTGTCTGTGCATGGACAGTTAATTTGCAGAGGTGAGCAGTTGTTAGTGCTAGAAAGCATGAAATCCGTAGTGATAGATTTGGGGCACAAAGAACACATGGGTATTTCTAGGACAAAGCCAGACATTAGTGCTGATTATGGTGGCTGTAGTAATTGAACAGCAAGTGGGAGACTGTGAGAGTTGTTGTGAAAGTGATACAGTATTAAAAACAACAGTCACTCCGATGGTTCCAACAGTGCCATGTTTTCTCTGTCAAGTTATTGCAATTGACTTATTGTGTCCTTTAAATTTACCAATAGTGAGAGACAGCTGTGTTATTGTTGTTGTAGAGATGTTTTCCGAGTGGCTGCAGGTGGGAGCTTTAAAGGAAATCACCACCACCAATGTCATTATGTTTCTAGAAAGCATGTTTTTGAGAGAAGGGATTCCTTCTATTATTGTTAGTGACAACAGACCCCAATTTATATCTTGAGAGTTTGAGAGGAGGTTGAAGATCTTGAAATTGAGACGTAGGAGAACTGTGCTGTATCACCAGCATAGCAACAGATGTGTTGAAATGTTCAACAGGACTGTCATGGATAGGGTCAGGTTTGCTGTGTCCAATAATGAGAGTTGAAAGAGGCATTGTTGCAGAGAGTGTTCCAGTATAGGTTCACTCCACATGCCACATCCGGGATTACTCCATTTGATGTTTTCAGGGGTCGGAAGCCCAACACCTTGCTGACTCCGGGATGGATGGGGAGATCGAGTTTGGTGCAGTTAGACATGGAGAAATGAAGAGATTGCTTTGTTAAGTGTGGGTAGTTGGTAAAATAGAGTTATGATAGGAAGCATACTTGTTCATGTGTTGAGTTTGGTAAAGGTAACAAAGTGAAAATGTTGTTGCCGAGTGTTAGGAACGATTTCCATGTATGTGTAATTTTCCCTCCAGTTGTGAACCCCCCAACTTGTTGCTTTTGTCTGACCATCCTAGTCTGACTTTTATTAGAGGAGCCCAGCATTCTGCTGCCCCACAGCCCCAACCCTAATCCTAAGTAACTCTTAATCTAACCCTAGTCCTAACCCTAACCCTACCCCCAGCCTCCCTCAACCCCCATGCCCACCCACCAACCCTAACCCTAACGTAACCCTTAATCTAACCCTAACCCCAACCCTAACCATTATGTAACCCTTAATCTAACCCTAGCCCCAACCATAATGCTATCTCTAGCCCCAACCCTTACCCTAATGTAACCCTTAAACTAATTCTAATTTAACCCTTAATCTAACCCTAGCCCCAACCCTAACCCAAGAAGGTCTTTACCAGTTCGGGGTAATGCCATTTGGATTGATGAAAGCACCTGTAACTTTTCACAGGCTTGTGAATCATGTCCTTAATGGGTTGGATGAATTCTTCCTTGCTCATCTGGATGATATAGCAGTTTTCAGTGCCACCTCAGATGATCATGAGAAGCAACTCAGAAATGTGTTGCATGCTCTTCAGAAGGCCCACTACTGAAACTTAAGTGAGTGCATTTTTAGGTCTCACTGGGTATTACAGAAACTTGATGGCAGACTATGGTACCATAACTGACCCTCTGACTGCTCTCACAACTCCAAAGAAACCCAAGAAGGTCTCTTGGTCTGAGGATTGTGGTAAAGCCTATTCCCGATTCCTGGAAATCACTCTGCTCTCTTGTAGAGACCCTGCTCCTATAGTAGAACTCTATTCTTCATCACCTTACCCCACTTCCTGAGACACTACATCCCCTTGAAAAAGGCTACACACTTTGTATGGATTGGACTTCTTAGTAGTTAGGGTTGGGACTCCCAAAGAATTGCCTTAAGTATATTTGCACTGTTTCAGCCGCTTCTGTTACAGGTTGCAGATTTGTAGTCGTTTAATATTGCTTTAGGACAACGATTAATATATATATATATATATATATATATATATATATATATATATATATATATATATATATATATATATATATGTTCCCTAGTATAAGGTTGTGTTAGAATTGTGAATAGTACTGTGGTTTCATCTTGTGTTTGATTTCAAAGGCCTTTAATAAATGTATTTTTGATTTGTACACCTGACTGAGATTAATGTGTGGTGTTGTTTACTGTGTGTGCTCATTGTGGGCCTTCAATCACTCTCACTCCTCCTGAGACCTAGTCTTGACCGCCACCAATGCTACCTTGATTGGTCTGGCCTTTCTGGAAGTTTACCCTGTTCCAAGAAACTAGGCTGGCCTTCTAAACCTCTGCTCCTCAGGTCAGAGTTTAGAAATCCATCTAAACACCAAGTAAGGGAGGGAAGTGTGGTACTAGAGTGTCCATGCAAATGTTGGTGGAAAAGGAGTATGGTAATGCTGTCAAAGTGCTGGATGGGGCGGTATGGAACAAGGGAAAAGTGTCATCCTTTAAATGATGACTTATCACTAACTTACCTCCTACTTTTCCTTTCCTGCCTTGTTCCTGTCATGCTCATCAAGTTTTCCTTATTTGCAATGATCACTGATATAAGGAGGTGTGCTGTAATGTTATCATTTCTGATTGGATGTGTCACAATGTTATTATCATTTCTGATTGACCATGTAACCTTTATCTCTGTCCATAGTTTTATTATCCGTGTGGCTTGTTCTTCTGTTTGGATTGGAATGTGTGATATCATTCCCTTCCACCATAGAACTGTGATGAATGGAGAGCTGGAGGTAATGGCTGCAACCCTGCCTGGATGACTAATAAGGAATACATTTCATCTTGTTTTTATACATATAAAGGTATACAGCTTCATTTTACTGGGTAGGGATGGACAAATGGCAGCCACAGCCTGCTTCCGAGATTTTGTGAAAAATGCTGGAGGAGCACAATACCTGATTGCATGTCACCTGCTACGAAGTTTAAATGTGTTTAGTCTTTAAGTTCTAAACTTAGACTTGAAACAGGAGAGTACAGCATTTCTGTGAAGCAGTTCTGCCGAGAGGTTCCAGCTTGTTCTCCTTAAAAGTATAATAGACAGGCTGTTAAATGGAGGCAGTGTCCCATTAAAAGTATAACCGCCCTGCTAGTATGTTCTTGTGCTGTCCATTTGGTATAGATGATCTGATCAGCTCAAAAGTGAGGTAACCACATCAGGCTTCACACCAGTGTGTATTACAACAGAAATGGGGCGTGACTTATAGAAGCCTTTTACAATGGCGCAATCCCATGGAAATAGGCTTTGTAAATCAGCCCATTGTCTTACGAAACGTAACAACCATCACACTTTGAAAAGGCCCCTGGGTACTTTTACGTGCCATATAAGTATCCCAGCGTTTAAACATACATGCTGAATTTACACAGCTTGTACTGTAAACAAACAACAAACCTAGTGGGTTCGCTTGTGCTTTAAAAAAATATATGCACCTATTGCAGTGACGAGATGAGTCCCTTGATACAAGCACATGCCACCACTAGCTAGCGTTTTAATAGGAGTCCCCGTTGATTGTAATGATGCACAATGGTGATTTCCCGATCCAGGTACTAATTTGGGTGAAAACCTCTCAGAACAGAAACCATGTGATGTGGCTCTGCTTTTCACAAACAACGTCCGCAAAAGTGTGTTTCTTGTTTGTTGTTTGTTTGTTTTATTATTTATAATGCGCAAATGTACCCGGGGGCATCGGGACGCAGAATAATTTTTCGAAGCTTGGTTACAATACACAAAGAATATACAGAATATACATAGTACAAGAATACGGAACACCAAAGTTATATACATAGCAGCAGTGAAGCCAGCTGGCCGTTATATACATATATGCAGAAGCACACATGGTTACAAAAGTATGCAGGTGGTGCTGGGCACTTCATTGTCTTAGTGGGCCTCCCATTTCAGCCAGGAGATTACCTTGGAGCGGAAGTTCTGATAGGGCAAGTCCGCTCTAAGGTTTGGAGGCAGGGAATTCCATAGTGTGGCTGCTTTTACCTGGAAACTGTTGCCCCCTATGGTGGCACGTTTGTAGTTGGGAACGGTTAAACAGTCTTTGTTTGCAATTCTGATGGGTTTTAAGGAGGACTGGCTGTGGAATCTGTTAATCAGGTAAGTTGGGGCAGCATTATTAAGAGACTTATGGGTGAGTGATGCCGTTTTTAAGAGAATTTTATCTCTGGTGGAAAGCCAGTTGTTCTGTTGGCTAAATCCTGTAATGTGTTCTCTTCTGGAGATGCCCAGAGCTGCTCTGAGAGCGTTGTTCTGGAGGGTTTGCAGTTTTCTGGTGGTGGCCTTGGAGGATCCCAGGTAAAGGGCGTTGCAGTAGTTGAGGCGAGACAGTATGAGGGCTCTAGCGAGTGTCAGGCAGCTAGTGTCTGATAGGAAAGGTTTAGCTGCGCGGATTAATTTACACGTATAGGCCGTGGAAGATGCAAAGGAGCTCACTTGTCTTTTGAACGAAAAATTGGCGTCTAAGAAGAATCCCAATGTTTTGACCTCCTGACCGACTTAGATGTTGTACCCGTAAATCATGAAGGAGTTATAGACTGGGCCAAGTTTCTTTAGGCTGAATGTGGAACCTAGGATGATAAGTTCTGTTTTATCATCATTCAGGCATAGTCCATACGTGGCCATCCATGCATGGATGATGATATACACCCTATTTAACAAGGCCAAATCCTTTTCATAATCTCCAGAAAGCGGAAGGAGGATCTGGGTATCATCTGCATAGTTAGTGTAAGTGATACCGAGATGATCCAAATCATCGAACAGGGGCTTGGTAAATATGTTGTATAGTGTAGGGGAGACACAGGAGCCCTGTGGTACCCCGCAAGTGATGGGTATGGGGTCTGCTGCTGCCGTGGGCGAGAAGACCCTCATGGCCCTGCCGTTCAGGTAGGATGTGATCCAGGTGATGGCCTCAGTGGAAAAGTGAGCTGAAGTGTGGAGGTGTGAGCATAGGACAGAATGATCGACCAAATCAAAAGCTGCAGATAAGTCGAGGTGGAGGAGTAGGGCAGCCTGCCCATTGTCTCTGAGCGTATCAATCTGCGTTTTCAAGTCAATAAGTGCATTTTCGGTCCCATTGTTGGGGACGGAACCCAGATTGTCTAGATCCTCGGAGGTTGTGTTCTTCCAGGTGCTTCTGTATTTGTACATAGGCAACCTTATCCACAAATTTTTGTAGAAAGGGAACAGTCGTTATGGGACGGTAATTTGTAGGTATGGCTGGGTCAAGTGTGGGTTTTTTCAGTAATGGGAGTACCCAGGATTGTTTTAAGTTGGTGGGGATGGAGCCAGTGGTGAAGGAGGCATTAATCAATTTCGTAATGAACGGGGAGAGGTCACAGGCAGCGTCTTTGATGAGATGTGCAGGTCACAGGTCTCCTTGGCAATTAGTAGGTTTCAAGGACAGGATCATTTTTTCAACTTCGAGTATGTTGACTTTGGAAAACTGGAAGCGGGTGAGATCTGTAGGCATGAGCTTGTCCGGATTTTTTGATGGGAGGGTGTCATTCAAGGAGGCTCTTTTGCTAGAGATTTTGCTTTGAAGGGTCGCGATCTTGTGCGCTAAGGCACTTTGAATTTCTGAGCACCAGTGTTTATCTTTTGTACAGGTGTCAAGGGCAGCTATAGGGGTTTCTATTTCTTTAAGGATGGAGAAGAGTTCTTTCATGTTGGATTTAGCTTGGGATATGCTGGAGTCAAAGGAGGCTCGTTTGGCTAGGTAGATTTCTTTTTTGTAAAGTACAGCTAGTTTGGAGAGTTTGACTTTGTTAGAGATTGACAGTTTTTTTTTCCAAATGGCCTCGCAGTTTCTTTTTTGCTGCCTTAGGTTTTTGAGGAATGGTGTGTACCATTTGTTGAGGTGCGTTTTTGGTTTACTAGATCTAAGTTTAAGGGGAGCGATGCAGTCCAGCGAGGTGGTCATAATCTTGTTGTATTCTTCAACCAGGGACTCTGGGTCCAGGTTGTCAGGAAGTGAGTTGAGTGTGGGGAGAAGGTTTGGGAGGAGCCTTTCTGCTGTCATGTTCTTCTTGTTTCTAGTGAGAGTGGGTGGGGCCTTAGTGGTCAGCGGGGTTGGAGGTCTATCAGTAGAAAGCATGAATGATATCAAGTGGTGGTCAGTCCAGGCTAGGGGTGAGATATTTGTGATATTTGCTAGGCAATTGTAGTCGGCCACCCAATCAAGTGTTCTACCTTTCGAGTGCGTGGGTGCCGTGCATCTTTGCGCAAAGCCTAATTTAGTAAGAGTGTTAACTATAGTGCTAGTGAGATGGTCTTCTGCGTCGTTATAACCCAAGTTAAAGTCTCCCAAGGTGAGAACTTGAGTGGAGCTTTTGAGGTTGCTGGATAGAATAGAGTTGAGCTCTTCATCGAAGGTGCTGATGGGGCCTGGCGGGTGGTAGATCAGATAGATATTAAGGGTTTGGGTATTAGTGATTGGAATTTTGACTGATAGTGTTTCACATGAGAGGGCATCGGTTGAGGTAGCTAGTCTCATGGTAAGACTGCACTTATGGATGATGGCGACACCCCCTCCTCTGGAGTTGGGGCGGTCTTGTCTCAAGATGGAATAGGTTTCTAGGACAGCCAACATGAGCATAGGGCCTGCTGCTGGGTGGAGCCAGGTCTCTGTGATTGCAAGGAAGTCAAGGTATTCTATAAGGATGAGGTCTGCAATTTCTGTAGCATGAGCTACTAATGATCCGGCGTTGATCAATGCTCCCTTGATTTTGGGACTATCTATACTAGTAGACGTAGTAGCTGTGTTTTTAGAAGTGGTAGTATGGCGCTTGTCCTGTGTATGTTCAGGAGTGTCCTGGTTGAGGGCATTATGAGAGGTTATGAGGTGGAGGTTTTGTAGAGAGTTGATGGTTTGTGTGGAGGAATTTGGTCGAAGTGTCTGCGTTCTAAAGTTCTGTGTGGTGGGCAATGAGCGGGCCAGGGGCTCATAGATTTTGGCTAGTCTGGCTCTAAGTCCTAGGTTCCTATCTATGGTGGTACAAGGGAGACTGGTAGGTAGCAATAATTGAGGAGCGTTTAAGTCTAAGTATGGATCTGGGTTGTTAAGTCTGGTTAAGGCTGACGTGTTGGGTAGGTGTGGAGCCATCTTAGGCGGTAATGCACTATAGAGGCTGAGCAACAAATATGCACGCAGGTTAATGGTGAATAGACACATGCTAAATGGTGAGGTCGAGAGTGTGAAGGGACCGCTGAGTGATACCTGGGTTTAGGTGGCCACAGGTGGAAGCACTACGTAACACCTAGATAAGGGTTAGTTGATATGGCAGGGATCCCGGGAGGCGCCTAGAATTGAGATGTAGGGGCAGTGTTGTTAAGAATACATTGAGCAGCACCTAGGTGGTAGAACTAATGTGGCGTGATGGCCGCAGTGCTCAGATCGACAACTAGGTTAGGAGTGAATGTGGCAGGTTGGCTAAGAATACATTTGAGAAAACGCTTCGATTAGAGGCAGAGCGGATAGGCCACACTGCCTAAATAAACGACTAGATTCGAAGTAAGGCAGTTTGGTTATAAACATGAGTAAACAACTAGAATCAAGATGTGGCAATTTTGCTTAAATGCATGCATAAACACCTAGATTCAAGGTGTGGCAATTTTGCTAAAATGCATAAATAAGCAACTAGATTCAAGGTATGGTACCATTTGCTAAAAAGCATGAATAAACAACTAGTCAAGATGCGGCAATTTTGCTAAAATGCATGCATAAACAACTAGATTCAAGGTGTGGCACTATTTGCTAAAAAACATGAATAAGCAAATAGATTCATGGTGTGGCACTTTGTGCTGAAAAGCATGAATAAACAACTTAGGCTCAAGATGTGGCAATTTTGCTAAAATGCATGAGTAAGCAACTAGATTCAAGATGTGGCAATTTTGCTAAAAAGCATGAATAAACAACAAGACTCAAGATGTGGCCATTTTGCTAGAATACATGAATAAACAACTAGAATCAAGATGTGGCAGGTAATATCTAGAATGAGTGGAGCAGTAGTGAATTGCAACAACATGTCTAGTAAGCATTCTTGATGCATACTTTAATTTCATAGGCTTTCCGGGGTTGGTCAACAATCATACTTCTGCACTCCCGACTGTGTGTGTTCGCATGTGTGTGCTTCAAACAGTCAGCTTTAAAGGCATACTTGCATTAGGGACATTTTGATCTCACCAATATTTCATGTTTCCTTGGCTAATGCATACACCATTACGCCACAACACTGATGTATGTGCCTGACGAGAGATTCAGACATTCATGAAAAGCCAAGATCCCGCCTAATGTACGGAAGATGCAGGGACACTTTTCCCTGATTGCCTGTATAAGTGAGCTCTCCTAATGTGGGATAAGTAATAGCAGCGCCATTTGCAATGTACATGTATTGTAATGAACCATGAAATGGAATCCGTTTCAGAGGGGGTCTTCTATTAAGGGTTAACATGATGAAACATCGCCGTAGAATCAAGAGACGGTGAAATGGAACAGCCTTTTCCAAGCACTCTTTCCTCGTGAGCCAAGCTCTAATCGTTGCTCAGGCTGTTTAATAAAGCGTTATTTTAAATAGGCCCACCTCAGGCATCAAGTGCAAATAATAATCTCCACTCGGATCAATGAGCATGTTGTATTTGTCACAGTGCCTTGCAATGCAAATAGCACAATCTCATTCTCCAGCATGCAGGGTTCAGAAAAATAGGCACTGATGTCACACACACGAATTTGGCTTAGAGGGAACGTCCCTTTTTCATTTCATAAAAAGGAGTTTGAACAGAATTGAAGAATAAACGCAATATAAGTTGTCACTTTCGTTACTACTGCGCATATTTTCTTAGGTGGACAGCTTTTTCGATGATATCCTGAAAATATTTCTTTATGTTGACGTTTTGTAGAGCACTAGTAATCACTATAGAATCAGCTTGAAGTACAAGGTTGTACAATGGTAGCACCGGGGAGAGCATTTTGAGGGCAGTTGCAGACCAATTGTGTGGGATGTGACCATCACCCCTTTCTCCCCACGCTTTGCACGCTCAGTCTCCAGCTCCCAATCAGGAACTGTTTTGTTTCTACAGTTTTTATGAAGAGTGTGTGGTTTCTTTGTGCTATCCATATTGGATTCAGGCAATCTAAAGTCATGCATGCTTAAGGATCTACCCCCTTGTTTTTGCCTTTCGAACACCGGCTGGAGAATTGTCAGCTGACTGCAGATTGGAATTATGTGGGATGCAAGTGTTTGCAGACATCTTTCTGCACTGTTCACGGGTACAAGGGAGTGTTTGAGATTCTACAAAGTCACATTAAGATCTGGAGCGTTTGTTGCACAAGGAGAACTGTTTATTGTAAGTGGAAACGTTTACTCTCATTGTCGTTTCCATTCCGGCATTGCGAGCTGACAAGGGGCTCTTGCCGTGGATAGCTTGCTTCCTGGAGGAGGCGGAGCTTGCCCAGAGCACGTGACAAGCCACGTGATCCACCTCACCACCAAAAAGCAGGCCCATCCGCCCGAGTGGCGAGCGTTTGTTGCACAAGGAGAACTGTTTATTGTAAGTGGAAACGTTTGCTCTCATTGTCGTTTCCATTCCGGCATTGCAAGCTGACAAGGGGCTCTTGCCGTGGATAGCTCGCTTCCTGGAGGAGGCAGAGCTTGCCCAAAGCACGTGACAAGCCACGTGATCCACCTCACCACCAAAAAGCAGGCCCATCCACCCTCGCAGCGTTAAGCCCGACAGGAGTCAAGTCCATTGGCTGTTGTGCGGCTGTTGGGCGCACTGGGGTGCACCAGTAAGATTGGCTCCTGTCCAACGGATGGTTGTTCCTGCACGGTTAACAGCACAAACTGTGCATATTTTTGAAGGGCGGCTAAGTGCAGTCTCTGGCAGTCTGCGGCAGGAAGGCACGAAGGCAGGAAGGTAATATTGTGAATTATACTTACTGATTTTTTCCTGCACGTTTCTACTGGTACGGAAGTGTACTACACGGGTTCACCGCACTATCGATTAAAAGACTTGTGGTACACGGTACTGGAAGTTGCCCTGAAATTCCAGCCAGTCCGCTTGGGTTGAACTGTTTATCTGCGGACAATGGTCGGTTCCCCGGCCCCCAAACTTCCTCCACTCAGGACAATGGGGGACCTCTACCCTGAAGTAGCCATTACAAGCACCACTGCTTCACATGAAAACATTTCGCAACTAAACACGGGAGAGGGGGAGGGGAAGGGACCGAGTGCAGGGGAAAGAGAAGTTACTCACTCACATCCTCAACATCCCTTACAAACTCCACAAATTCTACAAACTCCGGGGCCACCCAAAGAAAATGGAACTTTCTTAACTCCAAATAGAGCGGTGGTCACGGAAGAAACGGGACTGAGTAAGGATCCATTGTTAGGTCCGTCCCCCAATGAAACTCTGCGGGAGGCCTTTCTCAAACTGGCCCCTCCAAATTTTACCCCTCCCGCACTAAAGGACTTGGGTCCGGCCCCCGACGATGCAATGGGTTCTCCAAGGTTAACACCCCCTCTAGATGCGAACCCCTTTGTCTTTGGTACTCTCAATGGGTCCAAGGGAGGTCAGCCCTACGCACAAAGACCAGATAAAGGTTGGAAACCCTTTGGGATCTCCTTGGCGAATACTGTAATCTGTCCGGACCTTTCTATTGTGGACCAGCAAAACAAGGCGACTCCCCAAGGCCACTTCCCGGACTACTCTACGTCACGGCTTAGTCACCATCAAACGGACATTTGGGGGTCTTACACCACAGCCCCCGAGCGCAAGGGCGCACTTTTAAACACAAGAGGGGGGCAATTTGCCACAGCAAATAAAATCGTATCTGGGGGTCCCCCTCAAAGATTCCACAAAGGAGTCTTTCCCCAGCAAGCTCCACTTCTGAGCAAACGGCAAAGAAGACAACCATCACCCACAGATGAGGACCTCCTGTCTGTCCTGGTATCTACCCAAGTAGATGACTCTTCTAAAAAGGACCCGCAAATCGATCCCGGAATGGTTACAGCTTTTGCCCTTGTAATGGCCCCCTTTATGAAACTCATAGAGACGCAAAATGATCAGCTTCGGGACCACTCGACAACAATTGCTATGCTGTACTCCAAAATGATCTTCATTGAGGGATTTGTCACAGCAATCCAGTCGAAACTGGAAAAAAATGATGAACATACAACTGAAATCTTGTAAAGCATCATCGAGCCGATTATAAAGGAAAAAGAAACAAGGAGATCTGAAAGGCTAAGTCTTCTGCATGGGGGAGTGGGTGGCCCCGCGATGGATCCTGTCATCCCAGCACAAACTATAAAACCTCAGGTGGTACCGCCCTCTAAGAATTCTCTTGTAGATACCCCCCTATTAAAATTCATGGACGCCTCTACCAACACGGATAATACCGTGTGGGCGATTGTCCCCGTAACGAAGGAGAGTGGTCCTGCCCCTAAAGAAGGTCGCTTAGTGACCTCCACTGCAACAAATACCTTGCCGCAGGTGATAGTCGATCCACCCAAGGCTTCAGAATCAACTAATACTACTAAAGTGTTCGATCTTTTCAGGAAACCCAAAACAGGCCTTTCCCCTTCAGACAAAGGTCAACTCAAAGTAAACAAGAAAGGAGAAAGAAATTACGGGAAGACCCCTATGCTGCTGGAAAAACCTACAGGACAGGGGCCCTTGAATACAAGGAAATCTTCAGCGAGATCTAAAACCGTTAGTGGCCTAACTCTCCCTAGGAATCTGACCCTCCCCTCCAAATAATTGATTCACGACAGATCATCAAAGAAAATCGGTGATTCCCCCGCCCTCTCACAAAATGTGAGCCCAGATGAGCATCGTTGCCCGCTGGTCAGCGAGAGGGAGAACGAAAACATTGATATTTCCCTCATGGACTTATCTGTTTACTCGGACACGAACACCTCATGGGAGGAGAAGTCGGGAACAAATACATCTGATACCGAAAGTGGAACTGAGGATGATGACTCTGAAGTACAAAACAAAAGCAGAGGTGTTGAGTACAAAGGGGCGACGGAGGGTCTGATGTTTAAAGATCGGGGGGAGCAACAAGTAATTTTTAAAAAGCCCTCGTTACCAACGTTGTCGGTGCCGAAAGCGGACTTAGTTAAAAAGTTCAAGTGGGAATCTAGAGTGCACACTGGGAGAGAAGACAAGGCCTGCTCCTTGGAAAAGGGAAGTATGGTTCCGCAGACACTTAGCCCCCTGGACTTTGTAACACTGGAAGACAGGAGGAACTTACTGGTCCGGAAATTTTCGGAAGTCAATGTCAACAAAGGAGACCGTATGGATACGATAAAGGGGATTAGAAGAACAGTCTCATGGGTGGAAAATATAGAGAACAAGCTAGTATCAGGACTCACTAACCAGACTGTCCACAAAGGGTCTGAGATACACAATGCTCCAGCACACTACAGAGTGTTACTGGAAAGAACCCTGGGTTACGAAGACAATCTGATTATGAATCGGGCAAATGTTATGAGACTCCTGCAATCCCTGGACTATCCTGACCACCTAAAATCTAGGGACATAGACTGGATTGAATTGCACAACAAACAGCGTTATGACAGTGTGATTCTTCACACAGGTGATCAAAACATCAAAGCCTCACTTTTGGAGTTGGGTCCTAAACTCAATCTATGTGGGTTCGTGTTAAAGGAGTTGGAGGAGGGGACCAGTTTAGAACGTGTAAGTCCTAAAGACCCGAAACACACATTAAGCAACTCCTTAAATTCTTCCACCGAACTCAAAAAGGAACAGCAGGTGAAAGTTGGTAAGAGCGATGGGGGTGTACGAGGGGGGACAACAGAAAAGACCATGTGCGCACTAAACCAGACAAAGCCGGATTGATCCTGGAGAACAGCTCAGACGACTGGAGTTGGTTAGCAGGGGCCCTATCCGCCAAATCATAACGCCATCAGTGCCCCAGGAGTGCCCAACTCAATCCCGTGTCAAAAGGGTTAAACATCATGAGTTGGAACACAAGGGGATACTCGCACCTCCTCGGAAACTCTTTAGTACATTTGACAACCTACGATGTCTTTTGCCTGCAGGAAACCTGGCTGTGTGATCTTCCCCTCTTGGCTAGGTTTGAGCTACTCTTAAATCCCGCAATAAAGGGCTTGAAAGGGAGACCGAGTCCAGGCCTCCTGGTAGGGGTAAAGCGCACCAGTGGCTTAAAAGTGCTTTTATCAGTAAATAGGAATCCTTGGATCCAACTCATTAGGATTTCATCTACGACAAAATCTTCACTACGATCCCAAGACTGGCAGCTCCTAATATGTAATGTATATTGGGGTCCCAAAGCACGAGAAGAAGACAAATTTATGGAAGTCCTTATGAAATCCATAGACGATGCTAGGACCGAGTGCCTGAAACTCGAAATCCTTCTATATGGCGATTTCAACATGGAATGCTATGATAAGAATCAGAGGAAGATTGAGTTTGTGCCTTTGACCGCCTCTAAAAACATAATAAGAGGAGTAAACACAGAGAAGGAACTCACAGCTAGGAATATCCATATGGTCAATGGGAACTTGTTGGGCGACCAACCGGCCGCTCCAACTTGGAAACGGGCCAATCAAATGAGCACGTTGGATTACATTTTTATATCAGAAACTCTCTTTGGAAATCTAACATCGTTGAAAGTGGTCCCCATGACCCAGAGTGACCACAACATTATGGAACTTGTAATTGAGGCTTGGGATAAGTCCCCCCTTATACCAGCCAAACATTTACTAAATCAGCCCCTTGAGATAACTCCGGGGGGAAACAGACTACGTATGGGAAGAAAAGAGACGAGCCTGGTGTTGGATTCTTTAATTAAAGACCAAGGTTCGAAACTGATCGAATATGCTGAAGTACTGAAGATCTTTCGAACAAAGGCGGCTGCCAGGGGTAGTCACCAATGTACTCGGCACACTAATGATCACCAAGTAGTGACAAAAAAAAAGTTGTAAGAAAAGCCAGGAGGCGATTTCTTAAAACCAGTGCACCAGTTGATTTATTCCTGTACAAAAAATCCAGAAACAACTACAGGAATTGGATCACGCAACACGAACATCAACTGGTGCAACAAGACAGTGAGACAGTGCTAGAACTGTTATCTACTAAAAACATCCCTGGTATTTGGAAATTGATTAACGAAATAAATACTCCTCCGGACTCCAAGATGGTGAATCCCATAGCAGCAACAGTATGGGAAACCCACTTCCGTAATCTTTATTCCAAGGGGATAAAAAGTGGTCCTCAAATACCTTTATCAGCCAACGAATCTTGGGCCATTGAATTTGGAAAACAAGACATTCTCGACCTAATTAAAAAATCAAACTCCTCAATAGCTGCAGGTCCGGACGGCCTTACTAACGACATCCTCAAAAAGGACCCGGAAAAATGGGCCTCATTTATGCTGTTATTGTTCAACGATATAATGAGACTAAAAAAGTTACCCAAATCATGGACGACCTCCATAATCGTGCCGATTTTCAAAAAGGGAGATAGGTCTGTGTGAACTACAGACCAATTGCCCTCTTGGACGTCGTGGGCAAAATTTTTGCAGCGCTAATCCTGAAAAATCTGAACGATTGGAGTTGGTCGACAAATCACTTGGACCCTTGGCAATCAGGTTTTCGTAAGGGCATTGGGACATCCCTAAATGTTCTTATCATAAATATATTAAAATGCCTGGTCAAGGAGAAAAGCTACAAAAACATCTACATTGCGTCCATAGATTTGGAACAGGCGTTCGACTCTGTCGACCGTTGTATTTTATGGCAAAAACTGAGGAAATGGGGTTGTCCGAACAACCTAAGAGAACCCTTGGAAGCACTGCACACTGGGACAACCCTTAAAGTAAGGCTGGACAGACAGGGCAACCTTTCAAACAGTGTGGAGGCCATGAATGGGCTGAAACAGGGCTGTCAGTTGGCTCCAGCGGTATTTTGTCTCTTCATATCCGACATGCAGGAAGCCTTTGAAGCAGTGAGATGTTTCCCCCCTAAGATCGCGGGGACTCCTGTGGGAAGGTTGTTGTTTGCGGACGACCTCCTGCTATTAGACCAGACCGCTGTTGGACTTCAGCGCCAACTAAAGGCACTTGAGTTGTACATACAAGGTAATGGCCTCCGAATAAACCCGAAGAAGTCACAGATCCTGAGGCTAGGTCCCATCATGGGCGTTAAAAATCTAAGGTGGTTCTTGTCGGGGGAAGTGGTACCAGTGGTTTCAACCATGGTATACCTTGGAGTAACCTTAAACAACAGTATCCAAGATGGTCCGGATATCGAAAGACTTAGAAGTAAAGTCACAAACTTAGCTTCTCAAGCTCTGTTAATTAAACGGTGATACTGCTCCTTCTCCCTTAGACCACTGATTGTCTTCTATAAACTGAAAGTCTCGCCCATTTTGATCTATGCGGCGGAAGCAAACTTCTTCCTCACTCCAGAGGTTTGGAGACTATTGGAGGGTCTGTTTTGGAAAAGAGTATTGGGTCTACCGTCATCGATCCCGATTGAAAGTGTCCGTAAAGAACTGGGCTTATCTTCACTCTACGTATCCATGGCTTGGAAATCATTGACACTCCTTGGTAAATGTCTGCACCCACAGGAAAGAAGTGGTTTCATGGCCATTAATGAAGCCATGACAAGAAAACTGATCCTGGCTCTAACCAAGTGGCAGTTAATCTGCACAGAAATCTTGAACTTTCTAGCCTTGTAACCTAAAAACCTTGTGCTAAATCCGCACACAGTAAAGAGGAAACTCCTGGACTGGGATTGGATAGCCACCTTGGACAGACTTAGTGCCTTTTCGTCTATAACCCAGGGCATGGATGAGCACTATCATAGAGGTACCGTGCACCCGTATCTCGACAAATTTCCCTCAAGCATGGAAAGGGACCGATTTTTAAAATTCCGATTAAATCTCCTCCACACTAGAGAAGTTCTAGGGACAAGAAATAAAAAGGAGGTGCAACCTAGTTTGTTGTGTCGTTGCTGTGGGCAGGAGACTGAAACCTTACAGCACTTGGTGATGAACTGTGTTACTTTATCTAGGCCCAGAGAAAAATGGCTACGGTCGCACTTCCAAAATCTAACTACTCTATCTTTGCAAGAGAGGTGGACAATCGTAAGGGGAGGAAAAGTATCCAGGACCTTGGCACTGTTGAACTTTGTGAGAGAAATCTTCATAAAACTGGATACTTAGCTACACTTTTTTTATCTTTATTACTTTTCCTCCCTATATATAATTGATGTAATTTTATGTTTCTGTAAGAAAATCTCGGTTTCAGTATGCATTTAAAGTTTTTTTTGGAAACTAATTGATGCAATAAAAAAAAAAAAATAAAGGTTCTGGAAGTGTACCAAGACTGGATCTGTCAGTTGAACAATGTGAGCCTCATTGAAAGCAAAATCCTCTTGAGTTCATTTGAGGAATTTATATTGCGCAATTCGAACATATCATATTGCATCTAGGAACAGTTGGAGAATGATAAATAGTCAACAACAAAAAAGAGTTATAACAGAAAATCAGATAAATAGACATGGTTTTTGGCCCTCAATGATGGTGAGGATCGAAGGTGAAGTAGGGCAGATATCCGAAGATGACGGGAAAGCACATTATTCCTTATAATCTGTCCCATTTATAAGGAAGCAAGGAAACGTTGGTTTGGGTAGTTCTCCCACGGGCCCACTGAATGCACAATGTTTTCATATGAACACAGGATCCATACTTTGCTGGAATTATGGGTCTTGTGTTCATCCCGTTAGAGTAGCAATATCTACATTTGCTCCGACTGCTGGGTTTGTTTATTTGGCATTATTTGAGTTAGATTATATGTTTCTTTGCGTTCACTATATTTTATTTATTTCCTTTAAAACTCGCTCCAGGAGTCAGGCGGGTGACTGGACGCCTGTTTTTGGTACTGAAGATACATTTTAGTTTATTCAACTCACTATTTTTTCATTTTTATTTGTATTTATTTGGTTCCTTGAAAGCCGAGTTGTTCGGCAGGAAGGTGCCTGGCTTCCTCACTGTGTCCCATGGTTTTTGCCTGGTGACGAGCGGCTGTTCTGTTACTTTCTATCTGCATGCAAACACGCTGTGCGGTCTTTCTTCCCTGTTCTCTTGGCCTTGGTAGGAATCAGGATAGTGCAATACCACATGTGTACACACAGGAGATCAGTCCCAGAAGCACAGTGGACGATGACAGCATGAATGTCTCCATTGTGCCGAATTAACACCTAAATTAAGCCTGTCTGTGTTTGTCCATGCGCAGGACGGGCCATGGACGTGGCCACATAGCCCTCCCCTAACCCTTGCTAGTGTTTTAAAGCTATCTTGCGATTTTCTAGTGATTTTTGCACTTCTGGATACATTGCTGCCCACTTCTTTTATAGATCCCCCCTCCGTATGTTCTATTGTAGATTCACATGTAGATGGCTCTTACAAATGCCTTCTGGTAAATGAACGGTCCCTGGTCGCAAATTCAGCATTTAGTCATGACTTAATTCCTGAGATTATTCCTGATGTTCTTTTCTTGCCTGAAACAAATGAATTGGGGACTCTCCCGGTCTTCTGATGGTTCAGGCTTGCCGGGATGAGTATGATATTATCCATTTGGAACTCATCTTGGCCCATCCTGGCGTTGGGGTTGCAGTAATTTACAAATCACATTTTTCAGTGTTGTTAATACCCTTGCCTCATGATATTAAAATTGAGAGTCTTTTGGTACGCTTTTCAATATCAGCCTCTTTCTCTACTCATATATTAATTGTATATCGCCCTCCTGGCATGGACTCTCATTTCTGTGAGTTGCTTTTAGAGCATGCATCGTCTGTGCGAATTCGATTTTCCAACCATGCTAATTGCAGGAGATGTACATTTTAAGTTTAATGCACCTATTTCTCCTGCTGCCACTCAATTCTTTGATGCTCGGATTGATCAAGGTCTCAACCATGTTGTGGAGCCCACTTATTTTTTTGGAAATATTTTAGTTCTTATTTTTTTGGCAGATTTTCCTATTTCTGCTTTCCCAGTTTTTTCAAATTTCTGGTCTGATCATTTGTGCCATTTTTAATGCAGACACAGGTTGCACGGCTGACTCCGATGTTTATCTCTCTAGCTGTCCATCTTGCTCCTTTGAAGTCCTTTATGCCCCTTTATGCCCCGCGGATGGCCTTCAGAACCTTGGTTCACTGAAGATCTGAAAGCTCTCTGACTTAAACAGAAGCAAGCGGAGTGCAAATGTCACTCCACTTATAGGCAAAATAACAAACTGCTTCTAGGTCAAATTACAAAGCAATATCATCAAGTCATCCATGAGGTCAAATGTGTCTTCTATTCTTACAGAGTTGAGACTATGTTAAATCAACCTAGGCAACTATTTTTACTGGATTGGTCACTCTCATCTAATGTTACTTCTTTGGCAGGGGTTGTCCCTTCCCAAACATTATGCAATTCGCTTTCTCATTTTTTTGTTACAAAGATTAAGGATATGCACAATAAAATCCTACCATCTGGTTTGAGCTTGGATAATACAACTCCAGCTGTCCAGGAGTTTGCCCCCTCAGTTTGCTCCTGGTCTTTTCTTGTGTCTTACATATGTCTCCCCTTGGCCACATTCCTCAAGGCGCCCTCAAGGATATTAAGCCAGATATTGCCATATGTGTGGCTCAGGCAGTGAATCCTTCATGCTCTTGTGGATTCATTCCTGCAGAGTTGAAGAAAGCTCTTGTTATTCCCCTCCTTAAAAAAGCCACTCTTGACGCTACTATCCCAGCTAATTAATTTCTGCCCGATTTTGCTTCTTCTCTTTCTTATGAAGCTTTTTGAATCTCTGATTTCTCCTCTTCTCAGTTCTTTCTTGGAAACCTCTCACTTTTTGTGCCCCTTTCATTCGGATTTCACCCAGGTCGGGGCACGCAGAGGGTCTGGTTTCGGTTATGGATGATCTTGCTCGGTGGGTTGACCAGGGGGAGTGAGAGCACTGATTTTATTAGGCCTTTCTGCTACTTTGGAGACAGTCGGCCCCTCCCTCTTGATGGATTGCCTGGCGTTGGAGGGACTCCCAGGACTGCTGCTGTCTTGCTGTGCCTCCTCCTTTCTGGTATGGGCCAATCTTTTACCCTTTCTCCTTTTCATTCTCACTCTTGCTTTATCTCTTGTGGAGTCCCCCAAAGCTCTGCCTTGTCTCCTATGCTATTTAACATCTACATGCCCTTCTTTGACTCATCCACTCCTACGGCCTACGCTGCTATTCTAATGCTGAGTACACGCAGATTATTGTCTGGCTTAATCTCTCCCATCCTGATGCAACATTGCAGTTTAGGGAGTGGCTGGTGGTTGTGGGATACTGAGTGAGCAGCAATTGGCTTAAGTTGAATGGACAAAAGTTGGAGGTTCCTGTGGTGGGTCCTCTTCCTGTTCCTCTCTGTGTACTCTTAAAAATCTGGCAGCTCATTTTGTGACTGGCAGCCCTTACTTAGAGTTCTCACATTTCCTTGGTGTTGCACTCTCTTCATTGGATTCATGTCATGAAATGGATCAGATTTAAGTACTTATGAATAGTCAATTGTGGATTTTATGGATAGGGTGCTGAATATCTGCAGGACAAATGTGTTCCCTATATTCCTGGGCACTCTCTTCACTATCTGGATCCCCATCCTATTTATGTTCATCATGTCTGGTTAACTAGGAATGGGGGGGTCTGTATTTCTCTATTGCAGCAGCCAAACTGTGGAATTCTTTGCCACATTCTCTTAGGGCTATTGAGAGTCAATTCCAGAATTCCAGTTTAGTCGTTCTTTGAAAACCATGTTATTTTACGTTTTAGTTTCTCTCTGGCTTATCTGCTGCATCAAGATGCCCTTTGGTGAACGTGCACTATATAAATGTATGTAGCATAACATAAATTTGGTAGAATACTGATATTATTTATTTATTGATTGGTTGAATTTTTGTAGTGCCCTAATCTCAATGTATTATGTTACTTGAACCAGAGGAGGTAGACAGAGATACATCAGTTAATGATAAACCGAATCAGTAGTGTAAGACATTGTTAAACCGAATTAGAGAGATAGCTAGAGAAAGTGTGTGAACAGATAGACAGAAAAACAGACAGCCTAAACCTGCATTCACCAATGGGATGTTTCTGTATTTTGACGTTTTATTTACATATGTACCTTCTTCCCATATTTGAAGGAAAATAACATTACTCATTATTTTTAAATGGTATCCTGGGTGGATACCTCAATGAGGAAGGCCTGCATCTTCTTCTTTAGGAGAAGTTCAGAATTTTATGAAATGTCTTTTTTCATTGTAAAGGCCCAACGCAAAGGTCTGTAAATAGTAATGTCCTGCGTCACCTAAAAATAATTCTCTTTCTCCACCTCAACTGCAAAACCACCCTCCTAAGCACTCTCTTTCTATCCCCGCTGGGGATCCTGAAGGGCAGAGTGTTCGACTTTTCAACACCTTGGTTGCAATAAAGCACACACACAACACATCATTCTATAAAACTCTAAAAACTTACAAACTATATACACAATGTATGCAGTATTAATTATAACATCTTCACCAGAACAAGATAGTTCTAATACGATTAGATCCAATCATGATGGGTTTTCCTAATCTACCAAGATTCTAATTGTTTTAATCCACAGAAAAGACATTGACAGGGCAAATGGCATCCTTTGTCCAAGTCAGCACCTTTCACTTTTCAGACCATATGATTTTATCAACAATTTATCATATACAACAATAAATGAGTGACAGCAGGGTTTATGAGATACCAGATGCATACGTGTGCTGACCAGAGACTTAAGTGGAAGGTTGCCAACCTAAAACTTGACATTAGTCCTCCAGGCACATCTCTACATCCAAGGTATTGAAATAAAGCGAAGACCTGGGATTTAAAAAAACTACTTCTAGAATAGCGGTTGCTGCAAGATCCAGGAACAGCACATCTATTTTAGCAATATAATCTCTGGTTAGATGTTTGGGTGTAATGTAATGTATGTGCAAGTAGCCTTGTGACCCACTTGCCACGTGTGAGTACCCTGCTGTGTGTGGCTCTGTAAGGAAAAGGGGGGGGGGTCATTGGTGGGCCAGAGGGAGAGGCAGATTCAAAACTATGGTGTTGATGAATGCAGGTAATAAATACCCAGTACATGTGTGTCAATTTGTTTCCATGGGTTTGGCAGAGAGATGGAATATGCTATTCATAGGATGTAGACCAAGATTTAATAGACTACAGAACTTTGGGTCTTGTTAGCCACTGATGCAAAGATTGTGATAGGGCTAAAAAGAAAAACTTAGTCCTGGCAAGATAAGTGTTTATGTTATAAAGGCTAGGTCGGTAGCGTCCTTCTGTGGGCGCATGTGTATGTAGAGTGTAAGGTGTAAGGTTGTAGGTCTTAGAAGTGAGTCAATTATTAAGGAGAAGAAGGGTGTAGCCCTTACATGACAAATCAACCTGCAATCCGGCACTCCAACCGCTGCCCTCTTGCAGGCAGGTCGTATATCATTATCTCTCATTGACATTTTCAGTCTCTCTGTATCTACCCCTCTTTATATCTATCCATTTCCGATGCATTGTACCACAGGTTCAAAAAAACAAGGATCTGTGAATTTATAGGGGGGATCTAGACACATGCTAAGGGTTATGGGAAGCAATATGTTTTGGTTCAGAGAAGGAAATGCCTGCTTTTAATGTAAAGACCTAAGGCTAAAATTTGTTTTCCTGGTAGGTTTTCTTGAAGGGTGCAATACACCACAAACATCACTTTACAATTTTCAAATGCATTGCTTTGAGGCCTGCTTAGGCATTTGCTCTTCAGGGTCATGTCCTTCGGGAGTAGCACAAGACATTTGTCAGGTTTCCTCCCACAAGCCTCATAATCCTCTCACACTACGCATGGCACAGGCATACATGAAATTCCCCATTAGGTGTTTGGACAGCACCACAGCTCTGAGTTTAGTGTGATGCTAAAATACTACAGAGGGTTATTTTCAATGAAACAACAAGTACAAAAGCTAGATTATCGAGTTTGGATTCCTCATATTTTCTAAGGTAGCACCATTGCATGGCCTAAGGGGGATTGTGGTGGTTGCAGATGGGCAAACACTCATTTAGCTTAGACAAGCATGTGTTTTAATGAACAAGCCAGAGAAGACATCCAACATGCACACCCACAATATGATGGCCCTCAACACATTTATTGTACATCAATTCAATAACTTGTTCTGCATGCATCATCACAGAGGATAGTCCTTTCAGGAAAGATGCTAGCCAAGAGGAGTACATTCTGTCCTGCTCTCATAACGCCCATGCTGCTTCACCCAAATAATTCCCTAGACCCAAATCTGCACAGAACCCCTTTTCTGCTACAGTTTTGGAGAATATTTGGGGACAACACATTTCTTCAATAAATATTCACGCAGCATGAATTGTACTGAGCATACCTGCTGAGTGAGCGGGGTAGGGAGTAGGTGAGTATCTGAATCAGTAGGTTAATGACTGAGTCAGTGGCACACATTTGGAAATGGTTTATAAATGGATATGCTGATTCCTAACAGATGACATCCAGAAATAAGAGTATGCTGTGTCTGCACATATTTGTCTCTGATTTCATAGTGCATGATGTACATGTGGTCCATTTTCTCACACCTTCTTTTCGCTCATTGAGGACACAAGCACAAATATGCTACACAGAAACTCAAAGTGTGAGGATGAACGGAAGAGTTGGAAAATGGTCCCATGTACAATGGTAATCAATGCAGATGAAGAAATTCAAAGGCACACAATATTGACTGGTACATAAAGTGGCCATGCACTATTCCTGACCTAACGAGGCACTAGCATTCCTTTGCTTCAGGTTTTTCATGATGACATTGATGTCATTCTTGAGGCCACATGTCACAAGTTAAGTGATCATTCAGCCTACGTTTCCTCAAATAAGATATGCATGGCACCAACTCTTGTTTTCGTTTCTTTTTGGACTTAGTTACTCACAGAGACCAAAGTGCTTAGGGCCTTGGAGCTCTGATAGGCCCTAAACAGAGAGGTGTGATTTGAATAGTGTCTCCTCCCTGCTCGGAAAGCCACAAGACTGCTGTGAACAGTCTGCCTATGGCGTTCCCTTTCATAACATGCACACAGCACTTGCTCTTTTGGAGAGCTCACAAAACCATTTTCTAATTGAACCTTGTTTCCTACATTGACAGCCGTGCCCAGCGACCTGAACATGTACAGATGGATTCATTTAATAGAAGTCAAGCAACCTGAGATAGCAAACCATGTCATCCTACTGCATATAAAGGGTGGGGTATAGAACATACATGTCTGTCTCCAATGTTTTTTGGATCACCAAATCAACAAGAGGTTGTGAAATAGATCATTCTCCATTGAATTCACTGTTCAAGGAACTCTATTTTAATACTCCTCATTGGTCAGCATCACACAAAACTGTGGCAGAACGGCAGATTGGCTCAACAGTAATGTGATGATGGGCATGTTGCACACATGAAGCACACAAAGAGAGATTGACAATCAGCCCTCAGGTTGTAATGCTGGAGAGGGGAAACATGTAGAGTCCGTTGTGTTAAAGGACATTTCTGATGAAACGTTCTTTTTACTGGCTAATTGTCTCAAGTGACATTATATTTGTGTTTTCAGTTTCAGTTGGGTTGCAGTTTGTGATCTTAATGATTTACATGTGTTGGTGTTGTTTTAGTATTGTGACTGCTGTTATATTGCATCTTATTAGCATAAGCTATGCTTCTTAACTGGGGTGATGTAATGTATGCCTCTCTCCTTTTGTGAGGAGGCTTGAAATGAAACACTCCAGGTTGTGCAAGACTCATATTTTGTCAAAGCTTTGGCTTAACAAGTATAAATAAATGGGGTTCAGTCATGCATTTACAGTAAATTTACTGTCATGGTGCCAATTGTCTCTGATGCTTAGGCTCATCTAGACCAAGAGATTAATGTTCCATTCACTCAGGAACCTGTTGATGTGGGGTCGGGGGGTGGGTGGGGGCAGAGGGGTGGCAAATTGAACATATTCTAACCCCATACAACTGTGATTGGTTCTATTGTCAAATAACACAATACAATGTATATTCCTCAGTTGAAGTGTGTCTTGTTTTCTGTGCAACCAAGAAATGTATCCTGTAGTGTTTGCTGCCCAAGTAATAACATTATAAACTAAGGAGCGCCCCATGTCTCCCCAACTGTGTGCTGTTGAAGTGTAGTCCTCCTTTTGTGTTGCCAGCCACTGTCAAATTGTAGTTCTACTTTTGTGCTGGGGCCCTTTCATCATCATTCACTCTACATGTATATCTCCTGCTCACTCTTTCAGCACCTTCTTTCAAAACGCCAGCTAGCCTCCTCCCCTTTCAGTCCAAAGTCGGAAACACACGAATCCAACAATCAGAAATTGCTTGTCAAGGAGTGGCATCCTGTAGTCGATGGTATTTTACTTCCATGTAATGTCGAAAATCACAACGTCATGTGACACCATTGCGACAACAAGGTGAACTAGAATTCCACATGAGAGGCAGCACATTGCCTGTGCCTTCTGGGAAGCGTAGCCTGGATCCGAATATGGACAGTAACAACCAGGGAATGTGCCGCTTCCTTGCAGCTGCTGCCATTGGAGCAGAGGATGGCGGTCCCCTGACAATTGGAAAAAAAATGTACAGAGACAGCGCTTAAGTAAGAACCCTCTACATAGTTATAATCATTATACTTATGGGGGCCACATGGGTAGTGAAGGCATAACGCACTGGTACGTAGAAAAGACACATTTGGTAAAAAAGTGACATACATGTGGTGTTGGCAATGGGCCAATATTTACTTGAACGCTAATTGTGTATACATACATATATTTATCCATTTCGCATTTCAGAAGGGTAGCCTTGACAGTTACATTTGATGGGTAGCAGTTGGGTTAAATGTGTCCCTCTATTTATTGGTTAACATATAGAGCTTCAGCCTGGCCATAACAAATTCAGAAAATTGGATTGCTTCGATGGCAAAAGCTAGTGGTGCGAGCCAACAGAGGGCAGAAGCAGAAGTTTCGTGACAGTGCAGGAACAGATTCAGCCTGCAAGGAAGAGTGGAGTTTGGACATTTCGGGCTTTGAAGACAAGAAGGGAAAACTTGACAAGGTGTCAATTTAATCAATGCGGTATACCGAGTTGGTTGATAATCAAGGTAGTTTGTAGAAGGTACATGTGGCAAAGTTACTTATTTTGTTTATACAGCAAATTGTGATTACATAGTCACCTACAAATCAGAAATCTTTACTTTCAGCAAACTGGTAACATTCATAATAAAACATACCATCTTAAAACACATTCCATTTCCCATGTGGAAAAATAATACATATCTTAAAACAAGTTTTGGAATGAGTGTAAATTGTGGGCTATTCTGCTCACTCTGCGCTCTTGGTTGGAGTGTTTTGTTAGTGTGGACATTTGCTGCCCTAGGTAATATAGGGTATACCCGGACCATAGTTTTCATCAATAAGATTGTGTACCGGAGTGCAGAGCCGGTCCCCCCCCCCCCCGCCGGGGACAGAAGTGTAAGGAACAGTGTGAACAGTGCCGAACTGGAGCCAATGGAGTGTACTTTTACAAAGCATGTGACACCTCGCCAGGTACTAATATTGGAAAAAGCCCAAATGCCCACCCCATAGTGCACAATAGTGGCCAATTTTGCCTTTTATGTCTGTGCTTGGGTCCCACTGGATCATCACAAACCTAATGATACCAAAGACAAATTGTTGCTAAATGGAAGGCCGAAGTAAACATATATTATACAACCTGCAATTATTTTCCCATTTACAGATTATCGTTAGCAACTTTTTTCTAAATACCAATATGCAAAACATCTGATTAAATCATATTCATGGAGAATCTTCTATTAGTTATGAAATCTGTATATGATTCGGAAATGTTTTGATGTGCTTTCAGTGTGCATGCTATAAGGAATTTATCATTTAAATATAATAATGAAAGCAGATGTCTTTGCCCAAACCGCGAGACATCTAGGAAAATGACTTATGAAATAGCATTCATATTAAATAATGTGAGTTTGTTTTGTGAATGTGTTGTGGGATCACATACTTTAGTGGGCCTTGCATTCTGACTGTTTGGGTACCTATTCTCTCCTTCTTTAAATTAAGACACTTAGGGCCTGATTCACAGAACGTTTTCCTATGTGATTGTGCCATTATAAAACGCTTCTGTGAATCAGACCCTAAATGTAAAAAAATATAGTTTTCTGATGACACTGCTGAACAAGGCCCTTTTTGCATTTGCTCAAAAAGATACGGACCTACTCGTTGATGCTATGTTATCATATCGAAGAAAGTCTGGAGAGTGTGCCACCCATTGTTTGTATCATGGGCATTATGGATCACCAGTCAGTGACCGTATCAGATCACATGTTCCAAAGAACATAGCATGGTATTTCAAAATCACCCATAACTTATGCATTACATCGAGACATTTTGCTTTATTTTCAGACTACCTGTTCTGTAAGTATTGCAGCAGGTTTCTATTTGGTCGAATCGTAATGCAAACTGAAAGCACCAATTAAGGAAATGGTTGCTGTGCATACTAGACACGTGGGAGAATAAGACTTTGATCCTCGTATAATATGCAGGAATTGTGTATCCTTCTTTATTGGGACAGACAACAAACAAACAACCAAAAACAAAACAAATGTGTACACATGGAGAGACAACAAACGTATTCTGTCCCTATATCCATGGCTATTTTTGTATTACTACATTAATTCCATGTTAGGCGGAAACCTGTGCAGCTCCCTCTGGGACCACTGCAAAAGATTTAGGACTACAGGTGTTGCGATGAACCCACTTGGTAGCAGTCTGTACCACACAGATTCAATTGGTAGCTGTGGCTGAGCAGTCAGACTTCTCTCAAGAAAAGTTGGTCAGTATAGGGAGTATACAAGATAGGGTAATTCTTCGCAGCAAAACGAGTAAACACGCAACCAGGCTTTAGTATAAAGATAGTAAGTTATTTATTAATAACAGAACGTTTACGAAAAATACTAAAGCGAAACACGGCAAACAAATCAAAATACAATTACTCTGCAGAATGGAATAAAGCTCAATCCCCCGAAACACAATATCGACAACTCTAGGTTCTACGGCACCACTTATTTTCAGACAGAGGTGTATACCTCAACCCAGATGACACTTGAATATTTAGTGAGGAAGGGAGAGAAGAGATAGGCAGGTAATGAAGTCAACACGGTTCGTACTGAAGCGGGTAAAAATGCAAGGCAGGAAGGCATTAATCACACTAGATCATACAGTTCGGCGGCCAGGCCCACTCGGTGAGAGGCAAGGTACGATGTCCTGGAAAGTCTCTACGGATGATGCGTTCAAGTCTTAGTTAGCAAATTTGGTTAGCGACAGGTTGAACCAGTTCAGAACAAAGAGTGAATAAAGCTTGGAGGCAACCCAACGGAACAGAGAGGAATCAGATACCTCACACGAACCGATCGAAAAGGGAAGCCAGGCGGTTACGGTACCTTGTTGTGGAAGACAGCTCCGGCGGGGGCAGTTGTTCCTGTTGGTGGATGCACGACGGGTCTTGGCCAAGAGAAGAGATGCTCTCGTCGTCGAAGAGAAGATGTCCGGTGCACCACCAGGGAAGAAACCAGCCGCGGAGTGCTTCGTCACAAGGCACCACCTTTCGATCACGATGCAGGAGTAGTGGCTATCCGGTTGCCGGGTGCTCTGCACGGGCAATTCGACCACTGCGTCCTGGGCGATCAAAAAGCACAAAGAAGAAGAAGACGACTGGTTGTCCCCACCAGCCAGGGAAAGAGCCTCTCCGGCAGGAAGATCTCTTCTGTTGTCGGGAGATTGTGAGACGGTTCCGCAGGGCTCCACCGGAGGTGTCGTCGTGCAGGTTGGCTCAGCGTTACCCTCGTCGGATTCTTTAGGTCCAGTGGCGACTTTCTGAAGATCCAGTCCCAAAAGCCCTGCTTTTATGCAGACGTCCCCCATTCATTCAGCCTAGCTTGTCAATCAACACATGCTAAGTGGTGAGCGGGAAGGCTCACCACCTGGGCCAATCACTCCAGAGTGCGACCTGAGTTGGCAAGGCAACTCGGTCCAGGGTGTCTAAACCCCCTCCCACACCCCTGAGGTAACCCAGACAGAATGGCGCCACTTTGGAGGGTCTCTGTCCAGAGGCCCGCCAAAAGTGGAACAAAGGGCTCAACCTTTGGTTTAGGAGTCACAGAGAGAAACACAGACGCCATTTTACAACCCGAGTTCTGGCAGAAAATACCACTCGATAGACTTATTTAAGATAAGTAGATCGGTGCTACGTTGGAGATTAACGAAAAACAGTATCAATCTCCAACAATGGGACGGATCCCATAGGGTTATGCTCGGGGTCGAACATAACAAGTAGTTTCCACTGCCACCAGCCAAAACTCGACGAGGAGGGACGGGACAGTGCCCCCCCTCGAGTAACAGATCCAGGAGTAATCGACTTACCCCTACTAGCACGTCCACAATAAGATGGTTGGTACTAGTTCTGTTAGCCAATTTAGGTCTAGTAAAGCCAATGGTGACTTTACATGTCCGGGGAGACGGTAGTCAGTCCCCGGGTATGGAGTCTATGGTGGGGGGACCGGCTAGGGCGCCCCCGTGTCACGACACGTAGGGTGCGGAGTGACACACATAGAAAAACTTATGAGACCCTATGGAGTAAAAGACCCCATAGCCCATCGAACACATTGACATTTCAAAGGAATTACACACATACATGTCCAAGAGTGAGAGGAAAAAGGGTCACACTCTTGGCAGGATGGAAAAAACAAACTCCAGAAATCCAGCAAAGCTGCTGGGGGACTCACTAGGTTAGGAAATTCAGCCTGAACAGAGAATTCTCCCTAACACTCGCCCCCCCCAGACTAAGGGACAGGAGGATTTAATCCACTCCTGGATGAATCTCATACCTCTAGTCGATGATATACATCCTAGAGAGACCATCAGCATTTTGGTGGTGACACCCTGACCTGTGCTCAATAGTGAAATCGAACCCTTGCAGGCAGATCGACCATCTCAGTAGTTTTGGGTTTTCCCCTTTCATTTGCATTAACCATCTCAAGGGTTGGTGGTCAGTCTGAATAACAAAAGTAGAACCATACAAGTACGGCCTAAACTTCTTCAGAGCCCACACGATAGAAAAGCATTCTCTTTCGATTGTTGCCCACCTTGTTTCAGGATCCTTCAGCTTGCGGCTGATGTAGCAAACGGGGTGCTCCCTACCTTTCCCATCCAGTTGACTGAGTACGGCACCTATCCCTACATTGGAAGCGTCTGTCTGCACAATGAAGTGTTGGCGGTAATCAGGAGCTCTGAGTACTGGGGCTTGGCAAAGAGCCTTTTTCAGGTTTTCAAAAGCCTGATTGCACTCCTCGTTCCATTTAACCTTTTTAGGGAATTTGGGCGAGGAGATGACATTCAGTGGAGAAGCTATGGTCCCATAGTTCTCTATGAAATTCCTGTAATACCCGGTGAGGCCTAGGAAGGCTCTCACCTGAGTCTGAGTAGTCGGTGTTGTCCAATTTTGCACAGCTTCAATCTTACTGAGCAAAGGCCTTATTTCTCCACCGCCTACCTCATGCCCAAGGTAGACTACCTTACTCTGTCCAATTTGGCATTTACTCGCCTTTATGGTCAGATTGGCTCGTCCAAGAGCCTGCAAAACATCTCTCAGGTGGGTTACATGTTCGTCCCAGGAATTGCTGAACACTGCTATGTCATCCAAGTATGCCATGCAGAAGTCCTCCATCCCGGTTAGAACCTGGTTTACCATCCGTTGAAACGTAGCAGGTGCATTTTTTAGTCCGAAAGGCATTACCGTAAACTGGTATAAACCAACGGGGGTAGAAAATGCAGTTTTCTCCTTGGCATGGTCGGTCAGGGCTATTTGCCAATAGCCTGACGTCAAGTCAAATGTGCTGAGGAACTTGGCGGCGCCAAGTTTATCCACCAACTCATCTGTTCTTGGCAAAGGGTGGGCATCAGTCGTGGTGACTGCGTTAAGAGCTCTATAATCCACGCAGAATCTAAGTTCTTTAGATCCGGCCTTTGGTACTAACACAACTGGGCTAGACCATGGACTAGTAGAGGGCTCTATTACCCCGAGATCAAGCATCTTGCTGACCTCACCTTTGATGTGGGTTCTTACGTTTTCTGACATGCGATATCCTCTGCTTTTGACAGGCAGAGAGTCACCAGTGAGTATCTCGTGCTGGCCCCAAGGGGTCAAGCCTGGTGAGAGCGAGAACAGAGAGGCAAACTGATTCAACATAGACTTGCACTCTTCTTGTTGCTCGGGTGTCAGATTGGAGGAGAGATTTACTCCTTCAATATTTTCATCTAAAGGTAAGCCTCTGAGGAGATCCGGAAGAGCTTCACTCTCTTCTTCTTCCTCGGCCGACGCTAGAAGCAACGCTCCTACATCAGGTCGTGAGACATACGCTTTAAGTCGGTTGGTGTGAAAGACTGTCGGAGCCTCCTTGGGGTTGCCCAAGTCCACCAGATAGTTAACCTCGCCGAGCTTACCCACTACTCGGTAGGGTCCCATCCATTTAGCTTGCAAGGCCCTCTGCCTTGTGGGGATCATAACAAGAACCAGCTGGTTTTGAGCGAACTCAACCATGTTAGCCTTTTGATCGTGCCAGTGCTTGACCAATGCTTGTCCAGCTTTCAAGTTATCACTTGCTTCTGTCATCAGGTGCGACATTCTCCTCCGGAGACCTATCACGTAGTCAGTCACTCTGACTGGCTTGGGGGAAGGAGCACTCTCCAACCCCTCCTTAATCAGGGCCAATGGACCTCTGACGGGATGACCATAGAGCAGTTCGAAGGGAGAGTAGCCTACTCCCTCCTGAGGGACTTCTCTATAAGCAAAAAGAAGGCATGGCAATAGAAGGTCCCACTTACGCTTAAGGGGTTCTTCTAGAGCACCTATCATGCTCTTCATGGTTCGGTTGAACCGTTCTACCAACCCATTGGTTTGTGGGTGGTAAGCCGTTGAGAACTTGTAAGTTACCCCGCAGGTTTTCCACATGGCTTTCATGTAGTGGGACATAAAATTTGACCCCCTGTCAGAGATAACTTCCTTAGGAAATCCGACCCTAGTAAAAATACCAAGGAGGGCCTTGGCTACAGCCGGAGCTGTAACAGTCCTCATAGGAATTGCCTCAGGATACCTAGTAGCATGGTCTACTACAACAAGTATAAACCTGTTGCCTGAGGAGGTTGGAGGATCAAGGGGACCAACGATATCAATCCCTACTCTCTCAAATGGGACTCCCACAACGGGAAGAGGCACTAACGGTGCCACATTCTTGGACCCAACCTTACCAGAGATTTGGCAGGTATGGCAGCTTCTGCAGTGTTTTTCTACTTCGGCCCCCATCTTTGGCCAATAGAAGTAGAGCGAGAGCCTTTCCTTAGTCTTCTTGAAACTCAAGTGACCAGCCAAAGGAATCTCGTGGGCTAACTGCAAGAACTGTGGTCTGTTCTCTTGGGGTACTACAAGGCGTTTGTAGTCTCCAGGTGCAGACTCGGTCGGTTCACTATAGAAGAGGCCATCTTCCCAGTGCAACCTATGTTTCCCAGGCTCTTGCCCTTCAGCCTGAGTTTCTGCCTGACGGCGAAGACCTTCCAGATTTGGACATTCTCTCTGTCCCTTACTGAAGTCTGCCCTGCTGGGTCCACCTTCTGCCAGTAACGACTGCAGCTCAGGATGGTCAACAGGATCCAGATCTCCAATGAGTTCCAGGCCTTCCATTAGCTCTTCTTCAGAGTCTAATTCTACCATACAGGGTTGTACTTCCTCCTCAGCCTCAGCTGGAGGTGGAGTTTCGGGTGTGACGTTGGACAACCGTGGAGAAGTCCGTGTCGACGGCATCGGAATGCGGGCTGTTGGTTTCGGTTTAGAATTGTTAGGTTTCCCTTTTACTTCTGTGTTCCTAGAGACAGCGGCCGCCATTTCCAATGGAGCAGGAGTGATTTCTTTCTTCATCATCTCCCCGAGAGTACCGCGCAGGGTCCTCTCCCTTGCAGGTCTGGTTAGCTCCTGTAACCGTTTACCAGGAGGTCTGGGAGTATGCGATACAACTCCGAGAGTTTTCAAATCGTTACCCAACAGTACGCGTCCTGGTACCTCACTCTGTATGCTGACAGGTATCTTTACAGTCATGTCGTTACACTGGATGAGAACTGGTAATTGGGGAAGCATCTGCACAGGCCCTCCAGCTAACTTGGTGAGGCGTTTGGGTGCCTTAGCAACATCCTCAGCCTGAAAAAACGATTTATCCACCACAGTTATGCTGGCCCCAGTGTCCCTAATGGCAGGCGTCTCCTGACCATTCACCTGGACACTGTCCTTATAATACTCTTTAGTATTATCGGGGATAGAATTATAGACATCTAAATTCTGTTGTTCCCACAACCCCAGAGATACTAAAGAAACGCTGGCTGAGACTCCAATGGGTTCGTCAGCTAGCAGTAGAAAGTTTCCACTTGCCATTTGGACTTCCTCCTCTGGAGCGAAGGCTAAGGAGACAAGCTGGACCCCTGAAGGTTTACCCTTACATCTGGGATCTCCTTTCACGTGATCAGTCGAGCCACAAACAAAGCATTTACCGAATGCTTTCTGGAATGGTGGCTTGTTCTGACCTCCTTCCGGTTTGGCACCAGAAGACACACTATTCTGCTGTGGTTTTCCCGGTGGCTTACCCTTCTGGTTTTGTTTGGGGCCCTCTTTGGAATGTGAGTTATTCGAATTCTCCTTTGAGTCTTTTTTAGGCTGTTTTCCCTCGTCCTTTTTCTGAGTTGCCCCAGAATCCTTGTGAGTAGCCCTGTTGGCAACCCACAAGTCAGCAGCCTTAGCTAGAGCCCTGGAATCTAATTCCTTCGAATCAGCCAAGTGCTGTCTGAGCTCAGGAGAACAGGCATCATAAATCGACTCCAACATAAAAAGATTTCGCATACCCTCGTAAGTGTTAACTTTGTAACCCTTAATCCATCCCTCTAAGTTTTTCAACCCTTCACTCACCCAGGTAGCCCAAGGGGTACCATCATGCTTTTTGAGGGTTCTAAACCTCTTAAGATAATGGGAAGGGGTCTTCCCGAATCTAGCTATCAAAGCTAGTTTCACACTTTCGTAATCCGTCTTATCCACCTCCCCCAATTCCATTACCACATCAGTCGCAACAGGAGGAAGCCTAGAGAACAACCAGGGAAGCAACGCGTTCCCGGTGATGTCCTGGAGCCCATGATTGTATTCAAACAGTTTCAACCAATCCAACACATCCAATCTCGGTTCGTACATACCCACTAATTCCTTCGGCATCCGGGGTCTTTTGGGACTGGAGCTCCTAGAGGAACCAGAGGAGAGAGAAGCATTTTCCATAGACAACTTTTTCATTTGTAACTCATGATTAAGCTCTATTTCTCTGAGTCTTAACTCAGCTTGTTTCTGCTCAGCCTGGGCATTCATTCGTCTGAACTCGAGCTCCTGGTTTCGTTCAGATTGAGCCAAGAACCGTTTATATTCTAATTCGAGCTTCATTTTTTCAAGTTCAAAATAAGCAGGGTTACTTGTGGGACCTGGTATGGGCCCCGTAGGCACAGTAGGTAAGGCAGGTAGAGGAACGAGGGAGACAGTTTCGTTAGCCTCGCCGTCCTCGTCAGCCTCGTCATCGCTATCATCAGAATTACGATTCAGATCAATACCATTACTGTTATCTACAGTTGCTGGAGAGTTTGGTTCCTCTGAACCAGTACCCAGACTTTGGTTCGCCAGCAATCTCTCTATCAGTTCTAACTTCTTGCCTTTTACAGGAAGATTCTCTTGTCTACAGAGAGCTCGCAGACTCTCAGTATTTGTATCCAACAAACACTCTTGGCTGTAAATTTCCATCGTAGACATGTTTTTTGAAAGTTGCTTTTGTAAAGTTTTGTGGTTAGTCGTCCTACAGCATCGAAAAACACTCTAAACTGTATACTCGATACTAATCCCACCGCTGTACACCAGTGTTAGGCGGAAACCTGTGCAGCTCCCTCTGGGACCACTGCAAAAGATTTAGGACTACAGGTGTTGCGATTAACCCACTTGGTAGCAGTCTGTACCACACAGATTCAATTGGTAGCTGTGGCTGAGCAGTCAGACTTCTCTCAAGAAAAGTTGGTCAGTATAGGGAGTATACAAGATAGGGTAATTCTTCGCAGCAAAACGAGTAAACACGCAACCAGGCTTTAGTATAAAGATAGTAAGTTATTTATTAATAACAGAACGTTTACGAAAAATACTAAAGCGAAACACGGCAAACAAATCAAAATACAATTACTCTGCAGAATGGAATAAAGCTCAATCCCCCGAAACACAATATCGACAACTCTAGGTTCTACGGCACCACTTATTTTCAGACAGAGGTGTATACCTCAACCCAGATGACACTCGAATATTTAGTGAGGAAGGGAGAGAAGAGATAGGCAGGTAATGAAGTCAACACGGTTCGTACTGAAGCGGGTAAAAATGCAAGGCAGGAAGGCATTAATCACACTAGATCATACAGTTCGGCGGCCAGGCCCACTCGGTGAGAGGCAAGGTACGATGTCCTGGAAAGTCTCTACGGATGATGCGTTCAAGTCTTAGTTAGCAAATTTGGTTAGCGACAGGTTGAACCAGTTCAGAACAAAGAGTGAATAAAGCTTGGAGGCAACCCAACGGAACGGAGAGGAATCAGATACCTCACACGAACCGATCGAAAAGGGAAGCCAGGCGGTTACGGTACCTTGTTGTGGAAGACAGCTCCGGCGGGGGCAGTTGTTCCTGGTGGTGGATGCACGACGGGTCTTGGCCAAGAGAAGAGATGCTCTCGTCGTCGAAGAGAAGATGTCCGGTGCACCACCAGGGAAGAAACCAGCCGCGGAGTGCTTCGTCACAAGGCACCACCTTTCGATCACGATGCAGGAGTAGTGGCTATCCGGTTGCCGGGTGCTCTGCACGGGCAATTCGACCACTGCGTCCTGGGCGATCAAAAAGCACAAAGAAGAAGAAGACGACTGGTTGTCCCCACCAGCCAGGGAAAGAGCCTCTCCGGCAGGGAGATCTCTTCTGTCGTCGGGAGATTGTGAGACGGTTCCACAGGGCTCCACCGGAGGTGTCGTCGTGCAGGTCGGCTCAGCGTTACCCTCGTCGGATTCTTTAGGTCCAGTCGCGACTTTCTGAAGATCCAGTCCCAAAAGCCCTGCTTTTATGCAGACGTCCCCCATTCATTCAGCCTAGCTTGTCAATCAACACATGCTAAGTGGTGAGCGGGAAGGCTCACCACCTGGGCCAATCACTCCAGAGTGCGACCTGAGTTGGCAAGGCAACTCGGTCCAGGGTGTCTAAACCCCCTCCCACACCCCTGAGGTAACCCAGACAGAATGGCGCCACTTTGGAGGGTCTCTGTCCAGAGGCCCGCCAAAAGTGGAACAAAGGGCTCAACCTTTGGTTTAGGAGTCACAGAGAGAAACACAGACGCCATTTTACAACCCGAGTTCTGGCAGAAAATACCACTCGATAGACTTATTTAAGATAAGTAGATCGGTGCTACGTTGGAGATTAACGAAAAACAGTATCAATCTCCAACAATGGGACGGATCCCATAGGGTTATGCTCGGGGTCGAACATAACAAGTAGTTTCCACTGCCACCAGCCAAAACTCGACGAGGAGGGACGGGACAGTGCCCCCCTCGAGTAACAGATCCAGGAGTAATCGACTTACCCCTACTAGCACGTCCACAATAAGATGGTTGGTACTAGTTCTGTTAGCCAATTTAGGTCTAGTAAAGCCAATGGTGACTTTACATGCCCGGGGAGACGGTAGTCAGTCCCCGGGTATGGAGTCTATGGTGGGGGGACCGGCTAGGACGCCCCCGTGTCACGACACGTAGGGTGCGGAGTGACACACATAGAAAAACCTATGAGACCCTATGGAGTAAAAGACCCCATAGCCCATCGAACACATTGACATTTCAAAGGAATTACACACATACATGTCCAAGAGTGAGAGGAAAAAGGGTCACACTCTTGGCAGGATGGAAAAAACAAACTCCAAAAATCCAGCAAAGCTGCTGGGGGACTCACTAGGTTAGGAAATTCAGCCTGAACAGAGAATTCTCCCTAACACTCGCCCCCCCTAGACTAAGGGACAGGAGGATTTAATCCACTCCTGGATGAATCTCATACCTCTAGTCGATGATATACATCCTAGAGAGACCATCAGCATTTTGGTGGTGACACCCTGACCTGTGCTCAATAGTGAAATCGAACCCTTGCAGGCAGATCGACCATCTCAGTAGTTTTGGGTTTTCCCCTTTCATTTGCATTAACCATCTCAAGGGTTGGTGGTCAGACTGAATAACAAAAGTAGAACCATACAAGTACGGCCTAAACTTCTTCAGAGCCCACACGATAGCAAAGCATTCTCTTTCGATTGTTGCCCACCTTGTTTCAGGATCCTTCAGCTTGCGGCTGATGTAGCAAACGGGGTGCTCCCTACCTTTCCCATCCAGTTGACTGAGTACGGCACCTATCCCTAAATTGGAAGCGTCTGTCTGCACAATGAAGTGTTGGCGGTAATCAGGAGCTCTGAGTACTGGGGCTTGGCAAAGAGCCTTTTTCAGGTTTTCAAAAGCCTGATTGCACTCCTCGTTCCATTTAACCTTTTTAGGGAATTTGGGCGAGGAGATGACATTCAGTGGAGAAGCTATGGTCCCATAGTTCTCTATGAAATTCCTGTAATACCCGGTGAGGCCTAGGAAGGCTCTCACCTGAGTCTGAGTAGTCGGTGTTGTCCAATTTTGCACAGCTTCAATCTTACTGAGCAAAGGCCTTATTTCTCCACCGCCTACCTCATGCCCAAGGTAGACTACCTTACTCTGTCCAATTTGGCATTTACTCGCCTTTATGGTCAGATTGGCTCGTCCAAGAGCCTGCAAAACATCTCTAAGGTGGGTTACATGTTCGTCCCAGGAATTGCTGAACACTGCTATGTCATCCAAGTATGCCATGCAGAAGTCCTCCATCCCGGTTAGAACCTGGTTTACCATCCGTTGAAACGTAGCAGGTGCATTTTTTAGTCCGAAAGGCATTACCGTAAACTGGTATAAACCAACGGGGGTAGAAAATGCAGTTTTCTCCTTGGCATGGTCGGTCAGGGCTATTTGCCAATAGCCTGACGTCAAGTCAAATGTGCTGAGGAACTTGGCGGCGCCAAGTTTATCCACCAACTCATCTGTTCTTGGCAAAGGGTGGGCATCAGTCGTGGTGACTGCGTTAAGAGCTCTATAATCCACGCAGAATCTAAGTTCTTTAGATCCGGCCTTTGGTACTAACACAACTGGGCTAGACCATGGACTAGTAGAGGGCTCTATTACCCCGAGATCAAGCATCTTGCTGACCTCACCTTTGATGTGGGTTCTTACGTTTTCTGACATGCGATATCCTCTGCTTTTGACAGGCAGAGAGTCACCAGTGAGTATCTCGTGCTGGCCCCAAGGGGTCAAGCCTGGTGAGAGCGAGAACAGAGAGGCAAACTGATTCAACATAGACTTGCACTCTTCTTGTTGCTCGGGTGTCAGATTGGAGGAGAGATTTACTCCTTCAATATTTTCATCTAAAGGTAAGCCTCTGAGGAGATCCGGAAGAGCTTCACTCTCTTCTTCTTCCTCGGCCGACGCTAGAAGCAACGCTCCTACATCAGGTCGTGAGACATACGCTTTAAGTCGGTTGGTGTGAAAGACTGTCGGAGCCTCCTTGGGGTTGCCCAAGTCCACCAGATAGTTAACCTCGCCGAGCTTACCCACTACTCGGTAGGGTCCCATCCATTTATCTTGCAAGGCCCTCTGCCTTGTGGGGATCATAACAAGAACCAGCTGGTTTTGAGCGAACTCAACCATGTTAGCCTTTTGATCGTGCCAGTGCTTGACCAATGCTTGTCCAGCTTTCAAGTTATCGCTTGCTTCTGTCATCAGGTGCGACATTCTCCTCCGGAGACCTATCACGTAGTCAGTCACTCTGACTGGCTTGGGGGAAGGAGCACTCTCCAACCCCTCCTTAATCAGGGCCAATGGACCTCTGACGGGATGACCATAGAGCAGTTCGAAGGGAGAGTAGCCTACTCCCTCCTGAGGGACTTCTCTATAAGCAAAAAGAAGGCATGGCAATAGAAGGTCCCACTTACGCTTAAGGGGTTCTTCTAGAGCACCTATCATGCTCTTCATGGTTCGGTTGAACCGTTCTACCAACCCATTGGTTTGTGGGTGGTAAGCCGTTGAGAACTTGTAAGTTACCCCGCAGGTTTCCACATGGCTTTCATGTAGTGGGACATAAAATTTGACCCCCTGTCAGAGATAACTTCCTTAGGAAATCCGACCCTAGTAAAAATACCAAGGAGGGCCTTGGCTACAGCCGGAGCTGTAACAGTCCTCATAGGAATTGCCTCAGGATACCTAGTAGCATGGTCTACTACAACAAGTATAAACCTGTTGCCTGAGGAGGTTGGAGGATCAAGGGGACCAACAATATCAATCCCTACTCTCTCAAATGGGACTCCCACAACGGGAAGAGGCACTAACGGTGCCACATTCTTGGACCCAACCTTACCAGAGATTTGGCAGGTATGGCAGCTTCTGCAGTGTTTTTCTACTTCGGCCCCCATCTTTGGCCAATAGAAGTAGAGCGAGAGCCTTTCCTTAGTCTTCTTGAAACTCAAGTGACCAGCCAAAGGAATCTCGTGGGCTAACTGCAAGAACTGTGGTCTGTTCTCTTGGGGTACTACAAGGCGTTTGTAGTCTCCAGGTGCAGACTCGGTCGGTTCACTATAGAAGAGGCCATCTTCCCAGTGCAACCTATGTTTCCCAGGCTCTTGCCCTTCAGCCTGAGTTTCTGCCTGACGGTGAAGACCTTCCAGAGTTGGACATTCTCTCTGTCCCTTACTGAAGTCTGCCCTGCTGGGTCCACCTTCTGCCAGTAACGACTGCAGCTCAGGATGGTCAACAGGATCCAGATCTCCAATGAGTTCCTGGCCTTCCATTAGCTCTTCTTCAGAGTCTAATTCTACCATACAGGGTTGTACTTCCTCCTCAGCCTCAGCTGGAGGTGGAGTTTCGGGTGTGACGTTGGACAACCGTGGAGAAGTCCGTGTCGACGGCATCGGAATGCGGGCTGTTGGTTTCGGTTTAGAAGTGTTAGGTTTCCCTTTTACATCTGTGTTCCTAGAGACAGCGGCCGCCATTTCCAATGGAGCAGGAGTGATTTCTTTCTTCATCATCTCCCCGAGAGTACCGCGCAGGGTCCTCTCCCTTGCAGGTCTGGTTAGCTCCTGTAACCGTTTACTAGGAGGTCTGGGAGTATGCGATACAACTCCGAGAGTTTTCAAATCGTTACCCAACAGTACGCGTCCTGGTACCTCACTCTGTATGCTGACAGGTATCTTTACAGTCATGTCGTTACACTGGATGAGAACTGGTAATTGGGGAAGCATCTGCACAGGCCCTCCAGCTAACTTGGTGAGGCGTTTGGGTGCCTTAGCAACATCCTCAGCCTGAAAAAACGATTTATCCACCACAGTTATGCTGGCCCCAGTGTCCCTAATGGCAGGCGTCTCCTGACCATTCACCTGGACACTGTCCTTATAATACACTTTAGTATTATCGGGGATAGAATTATAGACATCTAAATTCTGTTGTTCCCACAACCCCAGAGATACTAAAGAAACGCTGGCTGAGACTCCAATGGGTTCGTCAGCTAGCAGTAGAAAGTTTCCACTTGCCATTTGGACTTCCTCCTCTGGAGCGAAGGCTAAGGAGACAAGCTGGACCCCTGAAGGTTTACCCTTACATCTGGGATCTCCTTTCACGTGATCAGTCGAGCCACAAACAAAGCATTTACCGAATGCTTTCTGGAATGGTGGCTTGTTCTGACCTCCTTCCGGTTTGGCACCAGAAGACACACTATTCTGCTGTGGTTTTCCCGGTGGCTTACCCTTCTGGTTTTGTTTGGGGCCCTCTTTGGAATGTGAGTTATTCGAATTCTCCTTTGAGTCTTTTTTAGGCTGTTTTCCCTCGTCCTTTTTCTGAGTTGCCCCAGAATCCTTGTGAGTAGCCCTGTTGGCAACCCACAAGTCAGCAGCCTTAGCTAGAGCCATGGAATCTAATTCCTTCGAATCAGCCAAGTGCTGTCTGAGCTCAGGAGAACAGGCATCATAAATCGACTCCAACATAAAAAGATTTCGCATACCCTCGTAAGTGTTAACTTTGTAACCCTTAATCCATCCCTCTAAGTTTTTCAACCCTTCACTCACCCAGGTAGCCCAAGGGGTACCATCATGCTTTTTGAGGGTTCTAAACCTCTTAGAATAATGGGAAGGGGTCTTCCCGAATCTAGCTATCAAAGCTAGTTTCACACTTTCGTAATCCGTCTTATCCACCTCCCCCAATTCCATTACCACATCAGTCGCAACAGGAGGAAGCCTAGAGAACAACCAGGGAAGCAACGCGTTCCCGGTGATGTCCTGGAGCCCATGATTGTATTCAAACAGTTTCAACCAATCCAACACATCCAATCTCGGTTCGTACATACCCACTAATTCCTTCGGCATCCGGGGTCTTTTGGGACTGGAGCTCCTAGAGGAACCAGAGGAGAGAGAAGCATTTTCCATAGACAACTTTTTCATTTGTAACTCATGATTAAGCTCTATTTCTCTGAGTCTTAACTCAGCTTGTTTCTGCTCAGCCTGGGCATTCATTCGTCTGAACTCGAGCTCCTGGTTTCGTTCAGATTGAGCCAAGAACCGTTTATATTCTAATTCGAGCTTCATTTTTTCAAGTTCAAAATAAGCAGGGTTACTTGTGGGACCTGGTATGGGCCCCGTAGGCACAGTAGGTAAGGCAGGTAGAGGAACGAGGGAGACAGTTTCGTTAGCCTCGCCGTCCTCGTCAGCCTCGTCATCGCTATCATCAGAATTACGATTCAGATCAATACCATTACTGTTATCTACAGTTGCTGGAGAGTTTGGTTCCTCTGAACCAGTACCCAGACTTTGGTTCGCCAGCAATCTCTCTATCAGTTCTAACTTCTTGCCTTTTACAGGAAGATTCTCTTGTCTACAGAGAGCTCGCAGACTCTCAGTATTTGTATCCGACAAACACTCTTGGCTGTAAATTTCCATCGTAGACATGTTTTTTGAAAGTTGCTTTTGTAAAGTTTTGTGGTTAGTCGTCCTACAGCATCGAAAAACACTCTAAACTGTATACTCGATACTAATCCCACCGCTGTACACCAGTGTTAGGCGGAAACCTGTGCAGCTCCCTCTGGGACCACTGCAAAAGATTTAGGACTACAGGTGTTGCGATGAACCCACTTGGTAGCAGTCTGTACCACACAGATTCAATTGGTAGCTGTGGCTGAGCAGTCAGACTTCTCTCAAGAAAAGTTGGTCAGTGTAGGGAGTATACAAGATAGGGTAATTCTTCGCAGCAAAACGAGTAAACACGCAACCAGGCTTTAGTATAAAGATAGTAAGTTATTTATTAATAACAGAACGTTTACGAAAAATACTAAAGCGAAACACGGCAAACAAATCAAAATACAATTACTCTGCAGAATGGAATAAAGCTCAATCCCCCGAAACACAATATCGACAACTCTAGGTTCTACGGCACCACTTATTTTCAGACAGAGGTGTATACCTCAACCCAGATGACACTCGAATATTTAGTGAGGAAGGGAGAGAAGAGATAGGCAGGTAATGAAGTCAACACGGTTCGTACTGAAGCGGGTAAAAATGCAAGGCAGGAAGGCATTAATCACACTAGATCATACAGTTCGGCGGCCAGGCCCACTCGGTGAGAGGCAAGGTACGATGTCCTGGAAAGTCTCTACGGATGATGCGTTCAAGTCTTAGTTAGCAAATTTGGTTAGCGACAGGTTGAACCAGTTCAGAACAAAGAGTGAATAAAGCTTGGAGGCAACCCAACGGAACGGAGAGGAATCAGATACCTCACACGAACCGATCGAAAAGGGAAGCCAGGCGGTTACGGTACCTTGTTGTGGAAGACAGCTCCGGCGGGGGCAGTTGTTCCTGGTGGTGGATGCACAACGGGTCTTGGCCAAGAGAAGAGATGCTCTCGTCGTCGAAGAGAAGATGTCCGGTGCACCACCAGGGAAGAAACCAGCCGCGGAGTGCTTCGTCACAAGGCACCACCTTTCGATCACGATGCAGGAGTAGTGGCTATCCGGTTGCCGGGTGCTCTGCACGGGCAATTCGACCACTGCGTCCTGGGCGATCAAAAAGCACAAAGAAGAAGAAGACGACTGGTTGTCCCCACCAGCCAGGGAAAGAGCCTCTCCGGCAGGGAGATCTCTTCTGTCGTCGGGAGATTGTGAGACGGTTCCTCAGGGCTCCACCGGAGGTGTCGTCGTGCAGGTCGGCTCAGCGTTACCCTCGTCGGATTCTTTAGGTCCAGTGGCGACTTTCTGAAGATCCAGTCCCAAAAGCCCTGCTTTTATGCAGACGTCCCCCATTCATTCAGCCTAGCTTGTCAATCAACACATGCTAAGTGGTGAGCGGGAAGGCTCACCACCTGGGCCAATCACTCCAGAGTGCGACCTGAGTTGGCAAGGCAACTCGGTCCAGGGTGTCTAAACCCCCTCCCACACCCCTGAGGTAACCCAGACAGAATGGCGCCACTTTGGAGGGTCTCTGTCCAGAGGCCCGCCAAAAGTGGAACAAAGGGCTCAACCTTTGGTTTAGGAGTCACAGAGAGAAACACAGACGCCATTTTACAACCCGAGTTCTGGCAGAAAATACCACTCGATAGACTTATTTAAGATAAGTAGATCGGTGCTACGTTGGAGATTAACGAAAAACAGTATCAATCTCCAACAATGGGACGGATCCCATAGGGTTATGCTCGGGGTCGAACATAACAAGTAGTTTCCACTGCCACCAGCCAAAACTCGACGAGGAGGGACGGGACAGTGCCCCCCTCGAGTAACAGATCCAGGAGTAATCGACTTACCCCTACTAGCACGTCCACAATAAGATGGTTGGTACTAGTTCTGTTAACCAATTTAGGTCTAGTAAAGCCAATGGTGACTTTACATGCCCGGGGAGACGGTAGTCAGTCCCCGGGTATGGAGTCTATGGTGGGGGGACCGGCTAGGGCGCCCCCGTGTCACGACATGTAGGGTGCGGAGTGACACACATAGAAAAACTTATGAGACCCTATGGAGTAAAAGACCCCATAGCCCATCGAACACATTGACATTTCAAAGGAATTACACACATACATGTCCAAGAGTGAGAGGAAAAAGGGTCACACTCTTGGCAGGATGGAAAAAACAAACTCCAGAAATCCAGCAAAGCTGCTGGGGGACTCACTAGGTTAGGAAATTCAGCCTGAACAGAGAATTCTCCCTAACATTCCATTTCTTGGGACTGACCAATGATTGACCTTATTCTGTTACGATATAACTAGCAAATGTCTTATTTTCCTTTTTTTGGTTCACTTTTGTTATGGGGACACATTTCAATGTAATGAACCCTTCAAGTAACTAACTACTTATTCAGAAGGTTGGGTCATTGTATAAGAGCCCAAAGAAAAGCATAGCTCGAAACACATGTAGGCCCAGTAGCTCAACTGAACACACTGGTCATTGTATTAAGTAATATACACTCTTTATAACAACATAAGAACATGTTTCTTGCTGTTATTTCTGTTCAGAAAAATTACATCAACATTTACATAATATTGTTGCAAAACTATCATTTGGATGCCATATAAACTAAGATCACAGGAGAACAATGTGCACTTTAACTTAGGCGCAGTTTGAAACCAAGGCCTGTTTTGTTTCTTTCTGTATTGATGAGGCCTAAATAATCAATGTTTGCTGAAGGGTGAGGGTTACAGCTAAGAATGGGAGGGATAACTATTCAAGTCACTGATACAGTTAGGGGGCTAAACAGTATACCCCAGAGAGATTATGGGCCTCATTACAACTCAGGCGGTAAGGGGTTTACGGCAGCGTTAACAGCGCCGACCCTTACCGCCTGATTACGAGGTCCTCTAGCGCCACGGTGCTTTTAACACCTGCTTTTAGCAGGTGTTAAAATCCATGGCGCTAAGGGACCATGGAGTTAATTACGCCACCGTAATTTACGGTGGCGTAATTAACGCCTTCCCCACTCCAATTATGCCCTATGGGGCAAAAATGGGAATGGGGAAGGGTAAATGGGGATTGGGGACTTACCGCCCCGCCTAGGTCGGAATGGGGCGGTAAGTCCGCCAACCACCATGGCGTAAACGTAGTTTACGCCATGGTGGTAAAGTCACGGCCCAGGCGGTAACTTACCGCCTGGGTCGTAATGAGGCCCTATGTATCATTCTAATGCCACCAGAGGCAAAATGAACGTTTCTAAGGGGCTGTTGTATTTCAAGACCTTCAGATAATGAGGGTAACTCCAAGAGACTGTGCTGAATTCTAAGGTTACGAGAGGCAGATAACAAAGCTCTGGCACACTAGGTTGCATCCTGAGGCCACACATAGGCAGTTGAGGGAAATCCGCAAGAGACACACACATCATACTAATTAATGGAGAACAGGATTGTGTGTTGCTTTATTTTAATGCTTCAGGGGGTAGCTGCAATGCCTATAAGAAAACACTTAAGAAGCATGTGTTCCCAAACAAACATCTTAAATATTACAGTATTAATTATTAAACAATCAATAACCTCTACTTTCCTATTGGAAGTCCATGTTCGTCTTAATAAAATATTACGGTTTTCAGTTGGATGTGGAGCGTTTTAACAGATCTAGCGTGAGAGTCAGTTGTGTTGTTTGGACTTTCAGATGTATCCAGACATTTTTCTGGGATACCCAACGGGTTTGTCACCCAGTTTGGCTTTTTGCTAGCAAATTGTGTATTCACTGCTTAGACTACAAAGAGCCAGCAGCAAACTTAGAATTGATCACATGATTGGCTTTGGAGTTTAGTGAGCTCTGATTTTGTAATGTGCAGTTCTGATCCACATAGACAGGTAGTGTCTGTTATTTCTGGCATATTGCTGCCATATTCTGAAACTGGGCTATGCACAGTGGTGGGATTTCTGCAACTTAATCATCATAACTTTATGGTAGGTGCCCAATATTGAAAAATAATTGTCTATTAGTAAATTAATGTCATGGTAGGTATTTTCAAAGCATGCTTTAACTCATATTGAACACATTCTGTAACTGTCTGGTAGTGCACTAGGTTTCAATTATGGGAATATTAAACTGTTTTAATCAAATACACATTTTTCAGAAGCAGGCATATGCTATATTGCTATGCTGATAATGTTTTAAATATATTTTACATGCTCAATGACAAATTGAATGATTAAAAAGGAGTAAGTTTTGGATTGTGGGTGTATAGCTTGTGCGTGTAATTGAATGCAGTCTATTATGCATTGCATGTGAGTTTTGAAGGTTTGGGTTAGGGAAAAGGTGTTTTCAATTTAGAACACATAGATTATTGGTTTACAGAACTAAGCTAGAAGAATGGTTTTCTGATTTTCTAATACAAGAAAGGGTACTCCTACACTTCACTTTACAACCATGTCACACTATGAAATAAGAAGTGTGAGGAGAGAATATGTTTATATCAGGATTATTCTCATTTGCAAGTGGCAATAGGTTGGTTAATGCTATTTAACCTATCCATTGACTTTTTATAAATCTATGGCTTTCACAGATCCCACATTCTCAACTTCATTAAACTAGATTGCAGCACACCTTCAAACCATGTAACAAAGTGGACTATGTCTGTGAGAACACTTTGGGAACTTTGAAACTTTCACTTTCTCTATTTTTCACAGTGCACACATCACAGAAAGAAAACATGTTAGTATTATTTAAAGTTAAATACCCTCAGCTTGAAGTAATGAAAAAATGGTATTATGTACACAAGCAACTGCAATAGCCTATTGTCATTCTGTCAATAACATGAGTGTAGGGCATGCTATGTTTTCTACATGAAGTCCACTTCAATTGTCCTTTAGAAGTGAAAAGCACAGTGCATTTTCCATGATAATATTAAGGTATTCTATTTGGAAAGAGAAGCCTCTAGTGGCAACCACCTCCCCAATTCCCTCACACTCCAGGCACTGATCAGGGCAATCATGCTAGGTGATATATCTAACTAAATTTGGAGGATGTTATACTCACTTTCAAAAATTATTCAGGACACTGAGCCAGCCAATACACTCCGGTGCTGGAAAAATCCCTTCCAGAAAGTCTGGTCCCTTTCTCTTTTTTAGGGAAAGCATGGCTGCCTCAGGTTAAGCTGGTTCAAAGTTCCTCATGTACAAGACCTTGTTATCGCTAGAAAATATCCATATGCATCACTCATCTAATAGAAACAGGTGGTATTCTTCTCTGTAAAAGCAAAGTAGGGGGATGTTTCACTCAAACACTTGAAATGCAAAATCAGATGTTCATACATAATTAATCACAGCAACATGCCACATTAATTAAACATGGATTTCTGTAATCCCCTGTCCCACACATATGCCTGGATATGAGGGATACATGTTTGACATATGTTTTCATGAAAATGTTTTTTAAGAATGATTACAAAATATGGCCAATTAAATTCCGGCTTGTTTGTAACTGATAACGTTGTAGTGTTATGTTATGTTATGTTATGTTATGTTATGTTAAGTTATATTAAAGGTGCTCGTACCGCACACTGCTGGCACCTATGTGGTCTCTAGTCACTCTGGTGGATGTATAATGCAAGGAGGGTGGTGGTGTTTGTTAGTAGGACTGAGCAGGAAAAAGAGCAAGAGAGGTGCAATGTGCTGTTAGCAACTTCAGTTCGGAGAAGACAGTCACTGAGCGTAGGTGTGTTTTCGGTTGGTAGTTCCATGTGGTGTAGGATGAGAATATGTCTGGTATGTTTCATTGTCGTGGTGTTGTGAATTGTGTGGTTGTGGTGCAGTAGAGTTATGGTTGTGTTTAGTTAATCATTTGAGAACGTGTATGCAAAAAGGTGTAGTACGGTTAGGCAATCCATTTCCCCCCCCTAACGTTCTGCACAACCTATATCCCTTCCCTTTGCTCATTCTAGTGCATAGCAATTTCCACCCACACAAGTTCCCCCAGGAGAGATGATTTCCTTGTGCCCCGAAGGTCAATCCATGAGCTGCACAGATTCTGACCCAAACGTATAGCCTTATGCGTGATGTATTTCACCCCCCGAGGTCTGATTAAGTGTGACACATCTCCCTCCCCTGTTTCTACCATGGGTCCTATATCCAGGTGAGATACATTTCTGGTTCCAACCACCCTTCCCCGCTAGACGGTTCTCTTTGTCCCTTCTCTTCCACTCGGGTGCAGCACACCCTCACGCTTATTCCTCCATATTGGTTTCTTAACAATTCCTGATGTCTTTGTTGGCACAGCAAGAGGCATCATTTGTCACAATACTATTAAACTGGAGACCCAGATGGTTAACCTGCCAATGCACGCTAAGTGCGAGAGCAGCTGATTTACACAAATATTGTATATGCTTGATGAGGCCGGTCTATGCAGGTAGGTTAATTGCTGGCAGGTGTACGGTGACATGTTGTTTGATTAGGGGGTTTCCAGGGCTTTACTGGTTGCAATCCTCTTTTTTCTAGGTTTGTTTCACTTAGCGGGGTTTGTTTGGTTTGGCTTGTAGTACTGCTTTGATGGGACTGGTTAATTTTTTCTTGATGTTGTGTGTGTTTCTGTCCTTGGTTTTGCTGGGCTCCTTTTCTGTGTTTGTGTATGTTTTGTGCTGTCTGGATGTTGTTCAGACATTTCCATACTGTTTGAAGTAGAAGAGCCAGGTTTTTAGATGTTTTCTGAATTTGAGGTGGTCCTCCGTGGTTCATAGTTCTTTCAGGATGGAGTTTCAGAGCTTTACGGCTATGCAAGAGAAGACTGACCCTCAATTTTTTTTCTCATATATAGTTGAGGTTCTAGGTGCATGTCGTTGCTGGATCTAAGTGTCCTTGTTGGTTTCTAAAGGGTTATTTTCTTTTGTATGAATTCCGCTCCTCGGCCATTGATTGCTCTGTGTGTTATGCACATTGTTTTTGAAGGTGATTCATTTTTTGACAAGGAGCCACAGTAGCATCCTTAGCACTGGTGTGATGTGGTCTCTTCAGGAGAGTTTGAGGCGAATTATGGCACCTGCCTTCTGTATTCGTTGGAGTTTCCTCAATAGGTAGTCCAAGGTATTTTCTGTTAACATAGTCTATCCTGCACAAGATGAGTGGAAGGCGAGAAGAACATTGATCATGTGAAGATAGAAGAAGCATTTCTTTTATATCACATTTACGTGAGGTATTAGTGTTAACTTGTTGGCTATTTTGATGTCCAGGTTGTTGACTACTTTAGACAGTTTTGGTGGGGTTCCCAGTTCTGTGGGCTATGGGATGCCGTGGTTGTTTCCTTGGTTGTTGGGTGTAATCATTTTTTCCATTTTGTTCAGGTTGCTTCTTAGGTTATTAGTGTTCAGCCATTGTTAGCGTTTATTAAGACAGTCTGTTAGTGTGGGGTTCTCCTCTTCATTGCCACCTATTTTGCAGATGATATGGGTATCATCTGTGTAATTGTAGCATGTGAGGCTGTGTCTTTGGATGAGGTTGATTAGTGGTGTCATATAGAAATTGAACAGTAGTGGGGATAATGAGGATCCTTGTGGAACTCCACATGTAGTGTCTCGCAGTGCAGATTTTAATGGTTATAGCCATACTGTTTCTATTCTTTCAGACAAGAAATATTTAATCCATAGCAGCACCATGTCACTGATCTCTATTTCTTCCAGTCTCTTGACAAGGGTGTTGTGGTTCACTGTGTCGAATGCTGGTTAGAGAGGTTGAGTAGTATCAGTGCCGAGTTTGTGTTGGAGTCTGCCTGCGTTAGTCTTTAGGTCATCCCATATAGAGAGCAATGCCTTCTCCGTTCCTCTCATGGGCCTGAAGCCTACTTGGGCCTGGTCTAGTACTTGGTTATGTTTGACATGTTCTAGTATTTGTTCGTAGACATAGTTCTCTATTAGTTTTTCCAGGTAAGGAATGTTTGAGATTGGTCTGCAGTTTGAGAGGTGTTCCAAATCACCTGAAGTATTTTTGAGGAGCGGTTTGCTGTACGTTGATTTGAAGGCTTGTGATACGCTTCTCATTGAAAGTGGCAGATTGAAGAGGTTTAGGTAGTATTCTGATGTTGTACCCTGTGTAGGGATTGATTTGTAAATGTCTGGTGGACAGGGGTCCATTGGGGAGTCTGCCTTATTGCTTATGTTCATCAAGTTGCAGAATGTTGCTTTTGACATTTCAGCAAAACTGTTCAGCCTCTTCTGTGGGCCAGGGGTTGGTTGGATGTGGTGAATGGTCTGGTTGGTCAGTCTACTTTGTATGATTTTATGTATGTTGGTGATTTTCTCTTTAAGTGATCTGCAAGATAGTCGCATAATTTTTGCGAGGGAATCGGTATATTATTGCAGCCGGGGGGTTTTCCCATCTCGTTTCTGATGTTGAACAGTTCTCTCTGAGTGTTGTTGGATTTTGTGATCCGGTTGTTGTAGTCTTTCTGTTTTGCTTTTGGAACTTACGCTTTGTACGATCAGATTTGTTTTTGATATGTTATTCTTTTGTCTTGGTCAAGGTTTTTCCTCCATTCTTGTTCTAGTATCCTGTGGTTTTCATTGCTTTGATGTGGAGTGTGAACCATCTCACCACTGCTTTATTTCACGTTGGGATGAGGGGTTTTTCCAGAGTGATGCTATCTATTGTTTCACCAATCTATTTCAGGATTGGGTCTGTTTTTTTGTCTAAGTCAGTTGTGTCCAGGTTTTCAATCGATGGTTTTGAGGCTTATAGTTCTTCTTCTCAGTTACTGCTTTTGACGGTTGTGCTGTTTCTTTTGCAGATTGTGGGCTTCTTTTGGGACTTGTTGGATGCTTTTGATGGTATTTGGATCACAAAGGGTATTATGATGTGGTTGCTCCATTGTATTTGGAGTGAAGGTGCTGTTGTGATCAGATTTATATTGGCAAAGATGGCATCTAGGGATTGACATGCTCCTTTCATAGTTTCATCATTTCAGTTGCTTCATTAGGGTTTTCATTGAGTTTGTGTTCTCTTCTTAAAACTATATGCTGAAGTCCCCGAGAGGCATTGCAGACTCTCCATCCAGTCCAAGAAATGGGTCCATATCCATGCCCACATCTTGGGGTCAACCAACAACACAGCTGAACTTTTCAAAATCTGTAAGGAACTTGCCACTCCTACAGCAGTCTCTACTTTTCGTCTTCCTTCCCAGTTCCTCTGCATGTCCATGGCCTCCCATTTCACAACCAAAAGTCAGGACATCCTCTCTGCACTCTCCTCTTCATCCCCTCCTCCATCTACTCTCTGTTCTCCCTTGGCCCCTGTCTCCTCTGCCCTGCTTCCCTCCTCCTTCTCACCTATTGCAACAGATGATGTTGCCAAGAATGCTGGCTCTATGAAAGTGTCCTCCAAACAAGTGCTTCCCTGCTAATCTAGAACTGTTAAGGACAACATTGCCATCCTTGCTCCCTCTTTTGGCTGAGTCCTGCAACCACTCTTTTGCCACTGACTCCTTCCCACAACTTCTCAAGCACTCCCATGTGCATCCCCTCTTATAGATGCAGCCTATGGACCCTTCCTGCCCAGCTAACTACCACCCTATTTCCTCTACTCCCTTCTTGGGCAAACTATTGGTGAACTTCCAACTTACCACCATACTGAAGCTGTTGACTGCCTCCATGATCACCAGTCTTGCATCAGAGCAGCTAGAGGCATGGAAACGTCTCTCCTGAACACCTGGAATGACTTGTCCTCTATTCTTGACCCCTTCTAGCCATCCTTTTGGATCTGTCCTCTGGCTTTGACACTGTCAATCATCTCACCCTCTTAAATCGCCTTTGTGGCACCATGGACATCACAGACCATTCACTTGCATGGTTGGCCTTATTCCTTTCAAATAGGCCCTCCCTGGCTCTATCCTCTCACCATGGCTTTTCAACATTTACTTTGTCCCTCTTGCTCACTTGATCTCCACTGTCTCACCTAATTTCCAGTGTTATGTGGATGACACACAGCTTTGCTTCAATCTGCCCTCCTCTCATTCTTCTCTCATTCCGATTACCTGACAGCTATTCTGGCATGGTACTCTGCCAATGATCTTGGTCTTAATGTCAGTGAGACCAATATCCTTCTCTTTGGAGCTCCTGCCCCTTCCTTCCCTCTTAGTCCCTGGTCTCCCTCCATGGGCCCCCTGCCCTCACCCTTCGATTCCTCTCTCTCCTTCTCACCTCACATCATGGACCTTGTCAGGAAATCCTGCTTTCAGCTTTACCTCCTCATTCTACCTTGCCCCACCTTTCCCCAGAAACAACTCAATGTCTCCAGACCTCTGGTTATCTCCAGACTGGACTACTGCAACAGCCTCTTCCTCAATCTGCCTTGTCCACACTCTGTCTTTACCAAATATCCAGAATAGGACTACAAGAATGATCCTTGGTCTCAAGCCCAGGGACCACATCTCTCCAGCCCTAAAATCTTTCCACTGGCACCTGGTGGCTGCAATGAACAAATTTAAGACCCTCTGCATTTGCCACAAGGCTTTCTGGAGCCTGGGACTATGCCACATCCAATTTTCCCTCCCTCAATATCTCCCTGCTAGAGTCTTTTGGTTATCTACACTAACTCTATGCAGGTCAAACGATTCTCCAAGCAGAGAGTGGGGATAGATATATTTCCTTGGCAGGAGCCTCTCTCTGACACAGTCTCCCTGCCCCTCTCAGACATGAGCCAGATCTCCTTAAGTTACAGTAACTCCTCAAGACTTTCCTTGCTACACCTCCTCCACTCTCCCCCTGCTAATGTCCCCCTGCTGCAATTACTGCTGCCTGGTACCTTCTGAGTCCTACAGGCGACAGGTCACTCTCCTACCAGTCTTCTGTAGTACCCTACTTCCTGCACTTGCCTTCGGGCACCTCTCTCTGACCATCCTACTGAGTCTGGTTCACCCCTTTTGCTCACATTTTACCCATACAACTGCCTCGCTGCGCACCTGCCCTCCATGGACTCCCCTAGCACTCACCCTGCTTCAAACCTGAGGCATCCTCTCCCCATGCACTTGTTTACTGCAATTGTATGATCCAAGTGTCACAAGGCCTAGAAGGATGCAGAGCCCCAGTCACATGTGGAGTCCGTCAGGACTCCTGTGTATCACCAACATTATATAACTTGCTTACAAAACCACTGTTTGATGTGTAGATGTCCACATGGGTGTCATCTACAACAACTATGCAGATGACACCAAAATACTCATCCCTATTACCAGGGATTATATCAAAGACACCATGGTCCTAAATGACATTTACACCATCATACACGCCTGGATGACTAAGCATGATTTATGCCTCAATGACGACAAGACAGAGCAGCTCCTATTATGCTCCCAATCCAGACTTAATAAACTTGACAGACCATATTCAACCTCAACGTTGACAGCAATAACATAATGGTATCCAAGGATGTCAAAACATTAGGCATCTACCATGACTCTTCACTTATCATGACCAGGCAAATCAATGCAATTGCCTCCTCCACTGCCTACACCTGCTAGATAATTAATGCAAGTAGACACCCAACTGCACAACATTAGCCAGGGCCTTAGTCCTCTCCAAAATCGACCATTGTTATGCATTCTATCTTGGCACAAGTCAACGCAACCTTAACAAGTCATTCTAATAATGCTCTCAGATCAGCAGTAAACCTCCCAAGGTCTCAACATATCTTGAATATAAGACAGAACAACCAGTGGCTCCCTGTCAGCCAAAGGATTCAGTACAACACGTTATCACTTGCACATAAGTGCCTAGCTAACCTAGCCCCCAGCTACATGGATGACAACTTCACCCGAAGCTTCACAACATGACCCACAAGATCCACTCAAGCTCATGGCATAAAGATCCCTAGGTTTAAGCTCCAGAAAGCTGGAGGCAGGAGCTTCCCAGTGTTAGCCGCTAAATTGTGGAACACCCTATCGCTCACATTACGAACCAAATCCTCCTTCCATCTATTTAGAAAGAAATGTGAGATGTGGCTTCTCTCGCAAGAAGTTTAAACCACATGATCAATCTGACCTCTATTCTGCTTGACTGTAACAATGTGACTGTAATTATGTGTATCCTTTGCTTCTGTAAATACTCTAAATACCACTGTTTTAACACTGTATCCATCATATGACACTATAGTAATATGGTATCCCTTATGTTATGTAAGTACCCTAAGTACCACTGCACCTGCCTTATCCCACCTGTAAATCATGCTCACTTGTATGTGTAATTAAATCGTCATGCATCATATGTACTTGCAAGAAATGTACCCAGATGCCCCAGGGCTCTGTGCATTAAATAAATAAATATATAAATAAGGACTGTTTTCTTCTTTTATCCTCACCTGTCCCCCCCACCTTTTTGTCTTGTGGTGCCTGGATACACTTTCTGCTCTATAGGCACGATACAAATGTCCAATAAATAAAGAAATAAAAAAGGCCAGGATTGTGCCTGCTTCTAGGAATGTGTCTATGAAGGTTGCATCGTAGGTCAGGGGTCTGTAGATGAGTATACATGTAAGGTTTGTTTGCGGGTCCGGGGTCAGGTGAAGAACAAGGGATTCACAGTTCAGGATGTTCAGTCGATTGACTGTTTTTATTTTTGATGCTCTTCGTAGACCACTGCGAGTCCTCCTCTTTTTCATTTTCTGTTTCCTGTATGCATACAGGTAAAATTGCTTTTAAATGCAAGGTATAATGTTGATTTAAATGGTCCATTTATCTCACATGAAGAAGTTGATATCTCATGCACTTAAATGTCATGCATGATATTTAAAGTGCACCACATATCTACAAATGTTGGACAATAATGTGACAATTGTTGGAAAAATATACTCTTTTCGTTTGCCCGAACATTACAGATGGACCATATATGCAGTAAAAGTACATTTGCATGTTCTGCATGATAGGCATACCACTCATAAACCGTGGCAACATCCTCCTAAATAAAAAAAATAGTTCACTTGGGACTTTATCATTGAAAATGGATATATCTGTAACCCTGGCCATGTTCTCATGCTAGATGAATTCGATTTCTGTCTCATTTGTGCCTTGGTATTTTTGAATGTGCAATTCAATGATTGATAGGCAATGAAACAGTATAAATCCCTACCAACGTATGCCCTACTGCTAATACTGTGCACCTTTGCACTTCACCAGTGCAAGGTTTCTGAAATCTTGCGCCTGGTCTGCAATATTTGCTACTTCTGTAGTTAGTGTTCCAACATCGTACATATACAGCAGGGCTTTCCTTTCTTGCTCCTCAGTTCTCATTGCAGAGGTCATGAACAGGATAATATTTCTAAAAGAAGATGATCAAAATATTTAGTGAATATTAATGGAGTGAAAGGAAGCCCTTGCCTCTCTATGTAGCAAATGAGTCTGATAACACTCAGTTTGCTTTGGCATACCTGTAGACAGTTTGCATTCAACACATTCATTAATTAGTTACTTCTCTTTAGTGTAAGATAAGCTTTGCTTAATTCATTCAGATGTATGTAATGTTCATATCTCGGAAGGTATTTTAAAACAAATTATTGTGTATACTTATATGAGAAATAAAGGCCTGTGTTGTATATTGTACATGGTGTTGCATGGATGTGTTGTTACTCCCACCTGTCTGGCTAGGCTGCTACGGGCCATAAGGGGGGAACTGAAAGTAGAATAATGGCTGGCACTAGCCTGTATGATAAAAACAGTTTTATGTATTGAGTTATTTACATGTTTAGCTTAAAGTGGGTTTGCTCGAAATTCTTCTTTGTAGTAAGGTAGGACACTTATTATTAATGTCGGTTGTGTTGTCAATATAAAAAAAAAAAAAAAAAAAACGTTTTGGGGATCTTGGAGTTGTAACGTGTTTTGAAGATTCCTAAGTAAGTATTGTGTTATTTTGATGTTTGTAAATGTGACGAGCCATAACGTGTTTTGCAGTATTTAGGTTTTCAGGAGTCTTTGCGATGGTGAGGCTTGTATTGCTATTTAGTATTAATATCAAACTTAGTTCTATAAGCTATCCTTGTTCATGTAACTTTCTGCAGTTTCACATTGCTCATAAAGTCAAGTTAGTGGTTTGGCATGAATTCATAGGATCAAGTGCAAAGGGGGAGATATTCTAGTATTTCCCTTAATGGAGCTACATTTATTGTACATCCTCATAACACTTCAACATGTTGGAGAAATCAAAGGACCTCAGGGTTAATGTTTGAAATAGTGCCAGAATGGAGCACTTAGGCAATAAGGATACTGCCCCACTCCATAGTCTGTATACACACAGTTTTAGAGCATGATCACAATGTGATAGAATGCCATATTCAAGGGCTTATTATAATCAGCATTTTTGAAATGTAGGTTGCAAAGTGAGGGTACTTTCTCTGCAGAAAATTGGGATCCAAAGGCCAAGTGTTTACACCAGAGCTGATTTAAGTCGCAGTGAACGAGAAACGTATTCACTTGCATCCTTATGTGGTTGCACGTATATCTCTGCTGTGCAGCATTCATACATGCACAAAACACTGACAAGTGGCTTTTCCGCATTTCAGATATAAAAATAACATGTTGCTTAAAATGCACACATTAAGAATGTGCGCAGCAGCTTCTCTTTTATTTTTAAAATATTTTAGTTATTTTATTTGTAAAGGGTGTGGCACATGAATTTCAAGACAAAAAAGAAAAGTAAATAGAGATCAATTGAACAGAAATGAAAAAAAAGATACAGCAAATAGAACGATGAAGAAGATACACACACATTTTGAGGGTCATTTTATAAGGAATACAGAGGGCAAGTATGATGTAAAATGAAAGTGTGCCGTGGTGTATGGATTGCTTTGCGGCCTTGTGAGATGTCTTTACTTTTTGAAGGCATAGAAAGGCCATGAACTGGAATTAACATTTCTGCTGCACTTTACTTCGCTATCTTCAAAAAGCACATGCAATCATGAAATCGTATGAAATCTGCCTTCATTTAGCATTTGATAAAAAACAGGCTGATTACATAGGTATCCATTGTAAATGCAAGCAGCATTTACACTTTTTATGAAATGTAGGGTGGACGGAAAGATTGAAGGCAATGTTGCCTCTTTTTATTTTTTCATTTTCCGATTACGTTTTTTAAACATGCCCTTGCATGCAATTCATTACTTTACCAAAATTGTCCTGTTCATTCTTTGATTGTCTATTATGTATCATCTTGATAACTTTCCAAGCGACTGTCATTGATGACACCAAAATATTGTTCACACACAGTTGCATTTTCCACCAACAATTATTTAGTCGATTTAAGCTACATGCTTTCAATAAAATTAAATCAGTAACATCATCATTTCTAGTGAGTTTCTGAAGCCATTGATCAGGACTTAAAACCATGCTCTAGCTATACGTAAACATGCACTGTTGACAGCAACAGACATACATTGTTGCTGCTTCCCAATTTTGTCTTCGAGACAGAAAAGAATGTCATGCAAAATACATGAAATCTGTGCCACAACTCTATTTTAGGGAATGTCCCTTTCCACTATGCACCGTTTTTGTGAAATATATTGCATTTAAATTAATCTCTAATATGTCCGTGGAAAAGTCTGACTAGAAATTAATACATTCTACACACTTCGTAGTTTTGCTTTAACTTGAATCAGTGGAGCCAGGTACTCTAGTTATGCATGTGGAATTATGTGTTTGACAATGCCCTTAAAATTGTCAATGATGGCCAACCTGGCCTCCTAGTTCTCCTTGACCTCTCAGCAGCATTCATTTGAAACAGTAGACCACCAACCACTTACTAACAATCTACATCATTGCATGTGGATCAGTGATATCCTCCTCAACTGGATCAAATCCTACCTTGCTAATGACCAACAGTTTGTATAGATGTATTCTTACATATCACCAAACCTACCCTTCATCGGTGAAGTCCTGCAAGGATCCATCCTGTCCCCCATGATTTTCAATCTTTACGTGGGGACGCTCAGAACCCTCCTTGCTCCACACAAAAACCATATCCCCAATACACAGATGATGCACAGCTCTACCTGAAGATACCCTCCAACAAAGACATCCACAGGCTCAAGGCCTGCCTGACATATTGATCCGGTTCTGGATTTCCAGTGCTTACTTGAAGCTCAACCCCTCCAAGACTAAAGTCCTACTGCTAACAATGCCAAAAACTCTGACATCCAGGCCTGGCTATCTGATATGAACCTCGAGGGATTCACTCCCCAGCTGGCCACCTGTGCCAAGTTGCTTGGGTTTAACATTGATGGCCACCACATGTTCAAACAGCACATAGCAAGGAAGAGACAAACAGCTTGGCACCAACATTCTCCTCTGCAGAAAATCAAGTCTTTCATCCAACAAAACAACTTCATATCAGATGTCCAAGCCTTGGTCCTCTCACACCTGGATGATGGCAATGCCCTTTTGGAAAGCCTTCTGGCAACTACCCTGTAACCCCTGAAGTGGGTCCTGCATACTGCAGCAACTCACCAAAAGACTGCACAAATTGGATCACATCACACTGACCCTCGTCAAACTGCACTGGCTCCCACTGCAAGCCTGTATCATCTTCAAATCCTGTTGAATCCTTTACAAGGCTGTCATCCTGTAGTCCACGAGCTACCTCATTGAGAAACTCAGCATCTCTGGAGGTCTGCGATCAACCAGAAGTAAGCAAATGTGCAGATTTGAATAACGACGGTGCAGGAAGGAAAGAACCAGAACACAGGCCTTCTCCGCTTTACGCTCCTTGACTCTGGAACCTCATCCCCATTAAAAATAGACTTGCCCCATTACTTCTACATTTCCAGAAAGAGCTCAAGACCTTCCTTTTCAAGGAATGGCTCCTTCCTAACACCTAGGTCCATACACCCTGCCCTCTCCACCCTAACTGAGAATCAGTGATCTGCTCCCCTGTCTCCTCCCCTGGTTGCTTGTAGGTTCCTTTCAGCCAATTGCCGTTCCTCACCCTCCCCTGTTAACTCCACGTTCCCTTTTTCTCTGCTTCCCATACAGTGTTCTTCCCTCTATGATTGTAAAGTGCTCTGCTGCTTTCTGAACCTAGGTCTGTGCTAAATAAATGCAATAATAAAATAATAATAATAATAATAATAATAATAATAATAATAATAATAATAATAATAATAATAATAATAATAATAATAATAATAATAATAACCATGTGTTATATTTATCTCCAAAATTCATATTTCAAAAAGTTCACCTGACCATTTGTGTCAGAAATAATACTTTATGGTTGAGTGCTACATCAATTAGTGCTATACTTGTTTGTAATATATTTGTTTTATTTCTTAAATAGTCGATTGTTTTCAACCTTTAACAAATCTTTAATTACAGATACCACATACAAACAATATAAATACACAATATAAATAATTCCATGAAAAAATAAATATCCCATAAAAGAAATTCCATAAACCAATAAAAATCAAGACCAGAAAGAGAGACCTAATTCATATTAACATCCATTTTTAAAGCTTTTTTTTTAAACTTAGTTATCACAATTGAGGTGCTGCGACCAGCTAAACACAAGTACCGCAATGTGTCTAGTTCATTGCAAAAATGTGTTTTCTAAAGAAATTCTCCCTGATTCCTAGACAATTTGTACAGGTCACAATTAGATGCTTTGTTTCCCTTTGTTCCCTAATGTTACAAAATCGACATATGGTCCGCTCCAGTGTTAACATACCATACCTTAACAATGTCTGTTTAGTAAGAATTATGTTCAAATGAAATCATTAAAAAAATGATCTAGAAAATGTGTCTGGGTCGATTTCAAGATAAGGAGCAAAAATACCCAACTTCTTATAATCGTATCACAGATGGTTAAGAGAGGGGTACTGATAGAATGTCTCCATCGTTAATGACCAATCATAATAAAACATTTATTTGTTAACTCGGAGCTACCAATTTCAACAAGTATGTTTTTACATAAGGCACTCATTTCCTTAATGTTGCAATTTCCATGTTCTTTCATGATAATGTTAAGATTAACAAACAATGAATCCTCAGTCGGACACAGAATATTCCTAAACAATGATAACGTTTGCCATTGTGCTGAGGCCTTCAGCGATACCAGTCCCAATTCATATCTAATGACGCATATAGGGGTCGATGTAGGGAGCCGCAAAGTTATCCGGCCATATTGCGGCTTCAATCACCTTTAAATAATCAAGCGTTTGAAATGCTTAACACTCCATCCCATATAAAAGTTTGAGAACATTCTTTTCTAAATAGTATATAATGGCTGACCATAGAGAGAACTTCCAAACACTTGCATCAACTCTTATTAATTGATTAGTCAGTTGAGACACCCTATCTTTTATCCAAATTTGAAGCTTATCAAGTCCAGGAGTAGCTCTGACAAGGAAACCCAAATACATTAAAGATTGTGTTTCTACTTTGTATTCATTTCCTAGCCTCCACCTAGACTTAGTTTGTGTTCCTCCTCTAGAGAAACACATGAACCTTGTTTTAAAAGTGTTCAGCTTTAAAGAATGTTCTTCGGCAAAGATCTTAAATGCAGTGATTAAATACGCAACTAAGACAATAAAAAACAATTATGCAACTAAAAACAACAACAAAAAAATTCCTGTAACAGTGCCTCGATGCCTGCGGGCTGTGTGAGCGCTTTAATAATGCAAATAAATAAATAAAAAATAAATAATAGATGCTGAAGACCAAGTGGCGTACAATCGAAAATCATAAAGTTATCTGCATATGATAACCAAAATGGTTTCAAGTTATGCACAAAAGTGTCTGACTTTAGAAATTCCCCTATATCGATCATGTATAGGTTAAACAGGCAGGGAGCCAATATGCATCCCTGACTGACTCCAAGACAAGTTTAAACTGTACAAGATAGTAAACCAGAATCATTTAGGCATGCTTGAAGGTTTGGCTTGACATACAACCCCATGATTAATCTTAGTAGGCAAAACAGAATACCCCAACGGTGCAGTTTTTCCGATAATAAATTACGATCAACTGCTTTTAGAAAGCTGACGACAGGTCAACCGATGCAACTTATATAGCTTTATATTGAGCAACCCATGACAACTGTTGGATACAATTCACCATAATCCATTCCGAGAAGTACCCATGTTACACCGTAAACCTGTTTGCCACTTCTCCAAACTTCCTGTGCTTCCTGTTCATTTTTCAAAATGTAATAACAACAAGGATGCAAAAACGTTGCTATGTTCATCAAGAATAGAAATAGGTCCATAGTTCAACATGTCCATGTCTACCACCCTGCCCCCACATTTAAATATGGGCATGGTATACGCAGTTGACGATGTAGGCGGAAAGATATCGGTCTCAATAATAGTATTTCATAATTGAGTTAACGTTTGCGCCCAGGGACCAGGGTCTTGTTTAAACAAAAAAATATGATAGACCATTCTGTTCTGGAGCACAAGAGGCGTTGATTCTATTAATCGCATCACTCAGCTCTGTGGAAATGAATCTGGGTAGTTGAAGGGTATTATTCTATCCTTGGCTTATGCTAAAGTTTTTAGTTTGTAACCCAGAATCTGAGTATACAGAGGTAAAATTAGAGACTCACCTTGATTCATAGACTGTGTTGATAAACCGGTTAACAGAGGATGAATCCACCCAATTAATATGCTGCCAAAAGACTTGCAAGTTTTTATTTCCCAAAATATTTAACATAATTTCTGAATCTTGTTGCAAAAAATGTGCACTAGTTTGAGTGAGACAATTCTTAAAACTTTTCTGAATCTTTTTAAGCCAAGCAATTTTTTGATCCATTGAAAGACCCAAAGCATTTTTTAGCCTCCTAGTGTTTCGCCTCGTCTCTTTTTTCCACCTGGCAATTTCCTCATTATATGTGTTTGAATGACATTTTGCTTTTTGCCTATTCACCTTTTGACCTATTTTACTGAAGTCCAAAAGGGAAACTTCAAAATAACAGAAACTATTTGGATTAAATGAGTGCATTTTCCAATCATCAGTACTATGCTGTACTAAATCTACTATTCACAGTTGAGGCATTATAATGTTTACTACTGATTTGATTACCCAAATGATTGATTGTCACTTCTCTAAGACCCTTAACTTGCTTCTCAAGAGGCCCAAGTACAATGTCAAATTGTGCTTCCAAGCTTGAATGATCACAATCATCAGAGTAATTAATGTCATAGTTTAAACACCTAATGAGCAACTAATTATCTATGAAAAAATGTAGTCTATCATCGAGCTAGTGAAACCATTTGACCATGTTGGAGGAGGATGAGATGACTTCAAAGGTTAAGTCTATATTTTTTTTCATTTTAATATACTTAGATCACTTAACCAAGGTAATCAGTCCACCGTAAGCGCAACCCAACCTACCCTTGTTGGCCAGCTGAAAGGACAAGTCATGACCATCAAAAATAGGTTGATTCAGTAGCCAGGATTCTTGCAAAGTAACACCAGTGAACAGTTTAAATGTTGCTTCTATTGCAGCATTGGAAATAAGCGCTAATGCCCTTGTGTGTTCCAAGACAATAACGGAAATTGCTCACTTAGGGGATCAGGTTCTTTTACTATATCATTAAGCATAATGTTGTATCACTTTAAGTAGCCATGACCAATCAGCTGTTTCTTCCGATGTCTTCAATCTTTGCTTCAAACAATAAATCTGCTCTTCATATGATCTATCAAAGGGTGAGGACCTCTTAAGATTTTCTTTATTGAGTATTTCCTTCTAGTGAGTAAGGGAGTATTTCCTTCAAGTGAGTAAGGTCAAAACCGTGCAATCTAAGCCTCTCTCGCTCATTCATAATAGCATTAAAAACCAATTGGGAATATAGGTAGACAAGTGATCAATTAGGTCTAAGCTGATCTAAATGTCTGCCCTTCCCAAACCCATGGAAGTAATTCCTGCTAAGCTCGGAAATACAGCAAGGAGATTCAGAATTGATGTACGCCTTAGTATCCCAAATTAATTGTCTGGCAAGATGCTTACAAACAGAATCACATATGGATACTTTTCACAATCAGCCTACCCAATTATGACATTCTTGGGAACCGCAAGGCTGTGACTCAGCTTAGCAGTCGTACCTTGTGGTTCCAAAACCATCCTTGGCCCTTTAGGCCTACAATCAATAGGCACATTGTACATCTGCTCCTGTGCACCCAGACCGGCCTCCTGACGTTGGTGATTATATTGATTTGTTCTAGATACATGGTTGGTTTGCCAATGTTCAGACCTATTCACTCCATTCATGCTAGGAACAACCCAACTATGTGTTCCCATTGCGACATGACCACTAGTACAAGTCTTACTTTGATGTACATCCTTGCAATTGCTAAGGTTGTCCTCCATTCTCACAATCCCCTGTGCTAAATTCACTACATGCTCACCTCCATAATTCCTCACACCCAAATCAGAAGGGAGTAACCAATGTATTCTGGACTGTGTTTGTTTAACCAAGCCGTCTACTGGACACATAGTGGTCAAATCAATAATGGGTGGAGGGACTACTAAGGGTGTTCCCCACACTAGTTATTTTCCCAGATTCAACTACATTCACATTTGATGTACCAGCTCTTGAATTCCCCACAGTAGGTTAAGGAGAAGAGTTTGAATATCCAACTGCAAAAACAGGTATCTCAGAAAATATTTGGATACTTGATTGTTTTTTTTGTAGTCTGACAGTTCTTATTTTTTTTATTTGTACATGTCTTCTTTTCCCGATATCAGTCATCCCTACTTTCAAGCTGCAATGGCATTGCATTGGTTCAACGTCTGTGTTACCTCCGAGGCTAGTAATTGTTCAATATCATCCTCCACATGAATCTGCTCTGGCACAGGTTGCATTTGGTTCTTGATTAGACCCATAGCCGGCCTGCCCATGTACTCCATCATAGTAACACCTGGTAAAACATTCCCAGTCATCCCGGTGCTAGCATTGCAATCATTTCTAAATGAATTAGAAGGCATATTGCCCACCACTCCAGTGCCACCATTAACACCTTGCTTGTGATACAGGAAAAGAGTCATTCTTGCTGCTTGCCTCTAAACTCTTCAGAGGCTACATAATCATTATCTGATGCCGCCTGTTTTAGAGTGTAAACCTAGTCCAGTCTGTTGCACTGTGTCATTTGCTGTATGAGGAAAGTGCAACAATTTAGCTGCAACATGTAACTTTATTTTGTCGAACTTAAATAATTAAGATTCCAAAAGTACAGAGTTAGATTTAACCTCTGTTTTAGGATTATCATATAATGAAACAAGAATACAAAGTACTTGATTAATTTCAGTTAACACCTGGTCAGAGGAACCATCCTTATTCAGGTCAGTATTCAAGTGGAGCGATGATCTCCTCAAAGGAATAAAAGGCAGCGGTTAGACAATAGATAACAAAGAGGAGTCAAAATCTGGCACATACCTTTCCCCCAAAGGTGGAGGTGTGTCCATAAAGCTATCCACATTGTTATCTACACTTGTTGAACAAGGAATTGAAACCTGGCCAACAGTTATCATAGATTTGTGGGCAGAACAGTGTTCATTGTTGCTTCTTCCGAATTTGTGTCAATTGTTAGGTTCCTCCTAAGAGACCCTTCATATGTCACTGGTTTTAGAAGGGAACTATGACATATAAGTGAAGGAAATATTTTCCTCTGTGACACCCCTTCTGCACAGGTTTTTACAGCAACCCTAATCTTGATGGATTTACCCTTTTCTAACGTGATCCCTTTATGTAGTTGAGATTCTGAGAAGGAAACAATTTCAGGCAACACTGGAAGCGGTAAGTTCATTGCTGCAATCATCTCCGCATCGGAGAAATACGTTTTTTAAAGTTGTTGCAGCATTGCCATCTTCCCACTTCCAAGATCATATCTCAAACACACAGAGGCCAGAGGTTATTCCTAAGAATCAACGAAAATCATGATAACAATTAAGAATAGGGCACTTCTGCAGATGTTATCAAGTTGGCTAGCAAGTGAGCAAGTCAAGCAAAAACCTTATCCGCTCGGCACACACCACATGGACTGCACTAACCGCTACCCCAACTCCCTCCTTCTAATGTTAATACAGCCACTAGGCTGTCCCCCCCAAAGAAATCGCCATGAGACAAACTCTTTGATGCTCACCTTTCTCCAATTACGCCTCTGCCTCTTATAGCAGCAATGCTTTCAAACAAAAGTGATCAGGAAAGGAGGGATAGTGCACTCAAATGAATCATCAATTATCCCCCGCCCCCTTCTAAAAAGAATCAGATGACCGGTGCTGCACAGTAACAAGTGTAAAGTACCTGGTAATCCCACCTCCTTTATGAGGAGTAACCCTCAAGGAATTTCAAATCCGCTGACAAGCATCTACACGCAGTGATAAAACAGGAAGGAAAAACAAGTGCTTTAAGTTCCCAGAGCAATCGTCTACATTTACTGCTCCAGTCCGAGAAATGCAGTAATGGGGGTGATGTGCTGATATAGAGGAATTTCAGCAGACATCGATGTGGTCAGAGAGGAAAGTTCTATATTTTCAGTCCTGCAGGTAATGCTGGGTGTCCAAACTGTGAGGAGTGTTGTAGTTTAGCTATCCACTCCCTCACTCCGCTCAGGTAGAGTGCTGTTTTAATAGCAGCTCCCACCTGAAATAATCAAGATATTAGACAGGCTCAGCACAGGTAAGATAGGTGTCCACAGTTCACTTCACAAAAACACTCTGTCATACTCTGCCTTGCTCCGCTCAGGTAGGAGATGTTTAATAGCGATTTCCACCTGCAATAATGGAGAAATTAGACACACTCTGCACAGGTACGATCGGTGTCCACAGTTCACTGCACAAAAACACTCTGTCACACTCCCTAATTTGTCTAAAAGGTTCTACATTTACATTATTACATACATGTAATATTAAGTAACTGTTAGATATTTTTGAAGATGCTTTGAATACATTTTATAACATATGTTTGTATATATGTATTCAGTAAAAAAAAGTAAAACATTTTTTGTTAAAGGGACGTTATGGTTAAGTTGCGCTACTAAAAACCTATGAAATTCAGTGAAAAACACATTTTTTTTACCAGACCATGCAAACAGTGAAAATAATACACCAAGAGAGACATTAGAAAATGCTCATCAGCGAATGGAACAAAAAATGGATAAGTTAATGAAAAATGTCAATCTTTTAAAACATTTGTGGAGGATCACATAAGAGAAAACATTAAATATCACTGTCCCACATGTACCTGTTCCCCCTCTCCATATCCCAGTCAACTATCTCCAAACCCTCCCCACCAAGAAAAACGTTATGATGAGACTTCATCCCTTCATCCCCTCCCATCCATCATCTCCAAACCCCTAATTCCCCTGTATTTGTGTCAATTTCTGTTTCCTCCTCTCTTTCATAAATTGTATATGTGTATACAATAATTAAATATTATGTGTGTTGTTACTTTATTCCTCTGTGTCTTACTTTTTTTTTTAAAAGGCAGTTAAGGTGTCCACAGACAGCGTGGGTATCGGGAATGTCCACGATTAACCAAAATGGAGGTGTCCTAAGGACACTATACCTGCCCGCACTGTCCGCAAGCAAGATAGAACTGTTCTTAGAACACTTCCGCTGTCCAGAATGTCAATAATTAACCAAACTGGGGGTTCCTGAGGACACTATACCTGCCCGCACTGTCCACAAGCAACATGGAACTGTTCTTAGAACACATTTGTCTGGAATGTTTGCAATTAACCCAAATGGAGGTGTTCTAAGGACACTTTGCCTGTCCATACTCTCTGTAGAACATCTACGCACATGCGCACCACAACCTATTAGTCCTACGAACATTGCGCCTGTCCGTAACTGTCCGTATTACTTGTGTTGCACTTTTAACTAGTTTGAGGACCTGAACGCTGTCCGTAGAACACCAGCGTGCATGCATATGACTGTTCATGTGCATTTGGTGTCCTACGGACACCGTTTCCCTTCGTGGATGTGTTCGCGACGTCATCAAGTGACCGCACCACGCTGAGCGTGTGTCCTGAATTGCAGACATAGTTCGGGACTGCGAACATTTCAAAAGTACTTTTTTGGACAATATGAAGTATTTTACAGTAAATATTCACCATTGCACCTGCACCCCTAGAAAAGGCCACACCCCAGAGCTCTTCCTCATTGTGCTTCTGGCTATCTGACAGAGCATTGTCTACTTTGGCTGCTAATATTCCTGATTTTGCTGCTCTTGCTGCTTCCCATCAGACCTGATGGCATCTATGCTTGCTGCTCCAGCTGGTGCTACATTGGCCTCAGCACCACCTCCACCCCTCCACCACCACCACCACCTCTCCAAGGGCCTGCAGAGGGGAACAGACGTGAGGATGTAGAGGAGGATGAAGAGGATGAGGTAGTGGAAGTCCCAACTACCAGCCCTCACCGGGAGTCTTGGGTGTGGCGTTTGTTTACCATTCAGGGTGGAGTGCCAAAAGCGTGTGCGAACAAGGTCACCTGCAATCAGTGCCACATGGTGCTGAGTCGTGGGTGGCCTGGTTCGTAAAGCTTTGGTAGGACATCTATGAAGCACCACCTAAGGTCGTTCCATGGTGGGGCCGTTGCAAGGTTGTACCTTGTGATCAACGTAGTAGGTTGAGTTCTTCTACCACATCCTCTGTATCCGCTCCTGTCACCACAAGAGACACTCCTGAGGGACAGCCCATCCCTCCAGCTGCCTCACGTGCCATTCATGATGCTGTTGACCCTTAATATTATGTGCGACGCAGTACTCTGCAGGGGGGAGAGTCTTCGGAGTTCTTTCGAGACTACGGTTAAGGAGCATGAGAAGGTCAGCTCACTACCTAAATAAGGCCCACCCTACATCTTCCTCTATCCACCTGCCCTTTCTTATCCCAGTGGTTGGTGTCCCTTCCTTAGCCTCCTTTCCCCTCCTTTCCTAGTGTGTCATGTGTAAAAAACCCAAAAAATATAAAACAACAAAAATCCCCCAAAAAATAAGGCTCTTTTCAGAGCCGCCTTTCACAGTCTAAAAATAAAAGTGGTAAATAAATGGAGCAGGGCCCTGTGCATTTTGTAGAAGTCTGCAGACAGTTTGCGGACATCTAAAATTTTGGGGTGCTGCCCTATCATAACCATTGCACTTTTCTCTGGGAAGAAGTGGTGGATCTGAAAAGAGCCTTTCGGTGGTGTTTTTTTGTGTTTGAAATACTTGAAATGGTCAACACCTACTGGAAAATGGATGGCTGTAATTCCAAAAAAGGTCATATTGCATTTTGTACATTTCTCAGAAAAATCGAATTACCAGCATAAGTAAGATGGAATCCATCTCTATGAAAAATGTATGTGCTACGAAACATAATATTTTCATTGTGAAAAGAGGACATGCCAACATCTCTTAGAAAGGCACAAACATCCTTATTTACATTGTGCCTCGCTTTCTCCATTTGTGGACCAAATGAAGAAGAACGCAGCCACATTTGTCTCTGCGCAATACGAGAAAAAATTACTTGGGAATTTGGAAACATATCCATAACGTTCCCAATTCCTTCTTTCATTGCAAATTGCAATGAAATTCCAGACACATGTCCAAAACTGTTCCCTCCACAATGAATTATAATTATGTCTGATTGATGCTCTGTCTCCAAACTAGCACATAGAGGTACCAAGTCCAGCCACTACATTCCACGCACTCCATGCCAGTGTACTTCCACATGAGGGAATCCAAGATCTGCAGATACTCCACAGCGTTCTGCATGCACCTCCAACCAATGTATCCATGAGTCTCCCAAAATCCAGATAATCTGTTTTCGGAAACACACAGCCATAGCTATCTGTTCTTCTCTCAGGAAAAATACTTTCTGCTTTCTGACAAACTCTCTCCTTACACAACACACACCCACTAAACTTTATTGACCAATCCCTTCCTTTACTCTTTTTCATTTGCATGCCTTTCAACCCCAAAATCCCTGTATGTAATACGCGATGTCCGTGGACTACCGCCATGTCCGCGGACATATCGAAAATCTGAGCATGATGAATGTAAATTTAAATAATGTGCCCCATTTCCCCCTTGAAGTTGGCTCTGAAAAGAGCTGTTATTGTTGCAGATGCTTGACAGACACCTGTTATTTTGTATTTTTTATCTTTTTTTTCTTAGTTTACTCCTAAAATCTTTACATAACTTTCTCCAAAAAAACGCTTACATTCCAGAACAGCATGGCATTTCCCAAAAAAGATAAGTAAATGCCATCTTCTTTAAAATAAACAGCATTACTGGAATCAATATTCTCATTATTATAGGAGAACATACCAGCTCTAAGCATGAAAGCACACATGCCTCGGTTGATTACACACCTAGCAAAAAGACGTTGTGCTGAGGACAAAAAAGAAAACTATTGTCCCATAATGCCCTAAGTACTAATCCAGAAAAAAATTACTTTGGCATTTGGAAGGATGTTCATTACTGCTTGAACCAAGTGTTCCAAATCTGCCAGAAAAGTAGGGGCACTGACATAGCCCAAATGGAAAGCACCATAGTGCAAAACTACCACATGGGTAGTTTCATCCTGCCCATATTTCACAAACCTGTACAATTCCCTGTACATTGCAATCAGGCATAGTGCTCGAAACCACCTCCACGCCTTTAACATCAAAATTGTTTACCACATGCCTGCATTGAGCATACTGCTGTAAACCATGCACAAACATATCTACAAGCACCAACACCCTGACTTTCTCCACCTCTGCCATTTTCACTACACTCTCTTTCAACACAAATCCACAACCTCAACATCTGATTGGCTGATCCCTACAGTCCCCTTTCCATGCTGGATTTGCCGGAAAATCCCAGATGTGGCACGCCCTGTCCACGGACAGCCGCGTTGTCCGCGGACAGCATAACTCTTGGACAGCCCTTCTACCCTTTCCACTTCACTCTATGTGCCATTCCCTCATTGGATACAACAAAGCAGTCACACAACCATCCACCAATTACATGCAAGACCTCTACATCTAACTCTATCATCAGAGTCTCAAATCATTGGAAAGCACCTACTACAAAAACTACTGTACAAGTCTCCAAGATGTTGTACTTGCAGCTACAGGCATATCCACATGCAAGAATACAAACTACAGGTATGCATATTTTCTGCACAGTACATGAACAACTCTTATGAATGCATATAAACAGAGTAACTGCCACTTACTGTCATTTTTCCCATCTGCTATAATCAACTGTCACTTCCAAACCTGCCTGCTATCTAACTTGTTTTTACACACACATCTATCTAAAAAATTATAATATTAAAAGATGGGAGAAATAACAGTCTAATTGTAGAAAAACACTTAGTAGTGTATTATAACACACGGAATGGGGAACAACGCTTGAAAAAGAAGGCATAACTGGGGAAGTACTGCAAGGAAATACACAGAACGCCCACACGAATGCGAACCACACGTATTCATGGAATCGAATACGGGAAACCCGCGCATGCTAAAAGACGTGCTCAGGCGTCAACACGTCCACCACAGGAAGGCAGGCGGAAGCGTCCCCACGCGCAGTATAAATGTGCGCGCAACAACAAACACGTATATACAGCTACGATGAATGCCCCTTTGTCGCAGCACTGATCGTGGGACACCGCAGGAGGAGGAGAATAGCCAGGGCCCATATTTTTTTGCCCCGGACCAGCCTTTTTGGGATGCCAGACCTGGTCAGGGAGTGGGAAGATGACCTTACATCACCCACCCTGTGCTCTCAAGCATTGAGCCCCTTGGAGAAGGTGCTCAATGTCCTGCATTTTTTGGCCACTGGGTCATTTCAGCAGCCAAGTGCCAAAGTGGGGGGGGTCTCACAGGCCACGCAGTCATGGTGCCTACACCAGGTGTTGGCAATCATGACTCTGCGCCCCTCAGTCCGCAGGCACATATACATGCCCAGAACACCCGCAGAAAGGCAGGCCGTCCAGGACTTATAGAGGGTGGCACACTTCCCCAAAGTGCTTGGTGCCATAGATTGCACCCATGTGGCCCTACATCCACCTAGGGCCACTGAGCACATCTATCCAAACCGCAAGCACTGGCATTCCATCAACGTGCAGGTTGTATGCAATGCAAAGGGAATCATTACCTCTGTCTATGCAAACTACCCTGGCTCAACCCATGACAGTTTCATATAAAGAATGTCCGACCTGAGCCGGGCCCTGGGAGCTGGGAAGCATGGCGACACATTGCTCCTAGGTGAGTACAATTGCCTGTGCACATGCATGCATGTTACACACAGACAAATACACAAAGCCAACTAATCACAACCATCATCACCTCCTCAGGGGACAGTGCCTACCCTCTGAGCAACCACATGATGACGCCAATCCGGAACCCCACCACACCACCCCAGGTAAGATATAACGCTGCCCATATTACAATCAGGCCACAGTGGAGTGCACATTTAGAGTGCTCAAGTCATGCTTTTGCTCCCTTGACCCCTCTGGCGGCCAGCTACTATATGCACTCCCGTAGTGTGCAGGATCATTGTGGCAGCATGTGTCCTGCACAATGTTGTAACACGGCAGGACGTACCGGTGGACATGGTGGTGCCCCCACATCCCCAACCACAGGCACAGGCGCTGCCCATGGGAGGGGAAAGGCCACGTGGCGAGGCAGCCGGACCCAGGATGTGGCCACATTTTTCACCTAAACTCACACCCCTGCGGAGTGCACACAGCCTGGCCCATACCAGGTGACAATCGATGATGAAAAAGAGGCAGCCAACTGTCACAACCATACCACCCTGAGAATGTTGCCACGGAAGTGCTACATTGTGTGCATCTCTAGCTACTTAAACATAACCAATCCTGTGTGACCAAAAGGAACATATGCAAGGTGTGTGTCACACCACCCCCTGCAAAACAGGCCATGACAATCACTGGTATGTCACCCAAACCCTACCAACCCACATCACCCTTGTCTGCCACACCATGACATGGCATGCAACAGCAAAAGCCCAACATATGACCAATTACATAAGAAGTGACATGTGATAAATGGGAAGTGGCCGACACAATGACGCCTGTAGGGACATACACTCAATATATGCATGTGAAATCAAGTGACCCTCAGTATCCTGTACACATCACATGCGAACATTGCCCATGTGTACACCCCAGCATGTCAAACCACAACAATCCCCTGACACCTGAAAAGTAAATACAACACAGGAACAGCCATTGACCAGCAGAACATATCATGTACATAGTACCCCACAATGACATTGTCAGAAAGTGCCAAAACACTGTAGCCAAGGCTTACTGTCCAACAACAAAAGGCCCTCCCTCATTTACACATCACCATGACCTTCTGAACAACTGTGCCTGGGGTATGTAGCCTTCTCCCTTTTAGTCTACCTGGCTACAGGATCCCCCTACCCCTTGGTCTTCATGTTCCACCTTGCGTGCAAATAGGGTCCAGCCCACTCAGAGGCCTCCTTGACTGGTAAAAATACCAAATCGCAGAGAACTCCAAGGAGCCAAACCCCCAAACCAGGGAAAGGCCTCTAGGCACAAAAAAAACCTGGAAGAGTCTCCAGTAGATTACTTGAAGTGGAAAAAAAGGATGTGTACCTTTTTCAGAACACAACATACAATGAGGATGCAACAACTGATGGGTAGTGTCACAGCTCCGGTCTCCAGGCGCAGAAGTGGCATGAACCAACCACTCCCTCCGTGGTCTGGGCGCCTGCAAGGTAAAACTTACGCAGGCCTCCGAGACCCCGGCGTGGAAAGAGGGCCAGGGATCCATTGGTTGGAAAGGCATTGGTATTCAGGATAACCGGAAAGAGGGGCAGGAGAGGGGAGTTGGATTGGCAAGGGAAAGTAGGCAAAATACAAAATACAACTATTGACAATAACACACACTCAATCAGAGAAACCATGTTCTACATGCACATAGTACTAAATGAGTCAAATGTAAGACAAATAGAGACTTATCTCCGGGGTGAGTGCTGGCCTCCTGCCTGCGCACTCTGAGGTCCGGTAACAGGATCGGTTCAATGCTGCAAAGAGAGTGTGAGTTACTAATCTGTGTGTGTTTACAACACACACACAACACCATTCATGCCCCAAAGTTAGTGACTTCTCCACAAACAAACACTCTTGTCTGTTGCTATGTACGTATACGTTAGCTTGCCCCCATGATGGTTCATGAACTGTCAATGCAGTAAGGCAGGCGCACGTGGGCGCACGGTAAATGGAAGACCAATGCGTCAAGAATCACACATGATAGAATGGTCCCTGGGTGAGCTGGTAGACGCGTATAGCAAGGTGCGACTTCAGTACAAATCGTGTTCTGGCAGCCGGGATTACAATAGGTAGTGCAAGTGGCAAGCTCCCCAGCACTGGTGCTACTTAGCATGCATGTGGAAGTGGCCTGGTGGAAGGTTGAATGTGGTGTGGCCTTGTGCTGCTCACCTTGCTTGGAGCTCCTGGAAACATGTCTGCTTCTGTCAGACATCTGAGCCTAAGCTCTGGGCTTCTGCTTGCGCACACATGCGCACGTCTATACCACCGAACGTAGCCAGGTTTCAGTAGTACTTGGCCCTGTGCCTGCTGGCAAAGGTAGTCTGGAGGCTCATTATCCTGCAGAAAGGGCATAAAAGATATTAATAATGCTGGAAAGTTCCCTGTGTGTGTGTCTTCATGCTGGTTGTCACTGGGCCATGTTAGAGACCTACATCAGAAATCCTCCCACCATCAGTGTGACTTTGACAGGTAAAGGGTGCAAGCTAATGTCTACAGCATGAAGTGCACCAAGCACATATAAAGGCAAGAATATAAAATACATCACAATCCACATCAATTCATGGACACATCAATCATGTACTCACCTAAATTGATTACAGAGATGCCGTGGATAAAACCCACTCAAACCCCACTAGGGATGTTAACACAAGTGGTACAGCAGCAGACAGGCCACAGATATGACAAAAGTCCAAAGCCCTTGTGTAAATGTTTGTTACACCGAACCATCCTTGCAAGCCCATGGATAAGGGAAGCAGGGGTGGCCTATGTGGGTCAGGACCCCAAGCTGCAAACACATACACGAGACAAGCTTGAAGGGCCCAGCTGGAACAGACAGTGGATGCTTTCAAAATCCACAAAGCACCACACCATCACATGAATGCACAATAGACAAGCAATTTTAAACTATATTAACTAATTAAACTAACTATAAAAACCTATATTACCTAATTAAACTAACTATAAAAAAACATATTAACTAAATAAACTAACAAGAAAAATAAAAAATGGCCACATACAACCTGGGGGGGGGAGGCTCCCAGGAGGGGGGAGGTACAGGGGTACAGGGTGCACCTCAACACCCACATGCGAAAATGTTGAGGCAAAAAAAACTCCATGGGCTCAATGCCTGCAGATCCCGACCTGTGTGGGAGATAACTCGTCATCCTCATCACCCTCTGGCTGAAAAGGTTGATGTGGCAAAGTACCCTGACCACGCCTAGGCACAGCTTGCCCCTCGTCAGCAGCAAGTCTGCGGTATGGGTGAGCCTGGTTCTGTGCGGCGACGACACGTAGGTCAGCATGTAGAACCTTGCATGATACGCGTTCTTCCTCTTGCAAGGTAACACGTGTAACACGGAGTTCTTCCTGCATGGCATGGCTGGACAACTGGTACACCTCCCGGCAAGCACATAGCTCAGCCGAGATGGTATTCTCTAGCTGCTCCAACCTCTCCTCTGACCGCCTCCTCTGGGAAATCATGAGCACAGCCAGAGTAGATTTGAGGGATTCATAGTCAACCCTCATGGCCTCCATGTGTGCCTCTGCATGAGCAGCAATTGCTTGACGCAAAGACACCATTTCAGCCCGGTGTGCCCTGTCTGAGGCCACCATGCCCAGCCTGAGTGAGCGGGCCATGGACTGTGCCACCCGCTGCTGGAGTTCCACCTGCCTAACAGGGGGTAGCACGGATTGGGCCACACGTTCCATGTTCTCAGTGATGTTATCAATTACTGCCCCCTGGTCTGAATTGGCAACCATGGCTTGCTCCCTCTCAGTATACCCCAGTGGTGCGCGGCCACCTCATTGATGGGCCTGACACCTGCGGGGCCCAAGGAGCTGACGTCCTTGTTGGGTTGGCACTGACCACGGCTGAAGGACTACATTCCTCCATTGACGTGATGCCCCAGGCACATCAGCAACTGGAGTGGAGGGTGACCCTGCGTCCTGATCCACCACAGGCAGAGGTCCCACCACCGTCTGGCCCCTCGGTTCAGGTGTCGCGGACAGAGAAGCGTCCACATCAGAATCACACACCCCTGACGAATGGACCCGATGCACATCCAACTCGACATTTCGTCAGAGTGATCATCCGAGCTAGACTCATTGCCAGCCCTAGACAAGATGGTCTGGAACACAAGTGGGTTGCCATGGCCTACCACCCCACGACCCCCACTTGTGCTGGTTTGCTGGTGCAATAGCAACCCTGTGTCTGGCATGACAACACCATCCTCTGCCTCCTTTGCGTCATCATCTGAAAAGTGGAGAACAGATTAACATTAGTACACATGTCAGAAGCACATAACACACACACACATAGACATCACATTGACAGCCAACACATGACGCAGACATGTTACACACCTGCAATGCATCCAGTGGCCTTGATATGCAAACACATCCCAAAAGCAGAATTGGATGTCTCTAAACAGCAAAGCCTACACAAGTACAAAATGTAGTTGTGAACTCCATCGGACACCACCTCTGTCAGGCACATGTCACAGGCAGAAAAGACAGATGGCAACTAAGAGATGCAACACACCATAAGCATTTCTGAACTGCAAATAGACCACTGCTGCTAGTGATTCCAAACACACAATGACACAGGTACCATGCATGTAGACATGGATCACTAAAGCATCATCATCAATATAGCTACATCCATCTGCAGCTCGGACTGTACCGGGTGGCATGGGCCATGTATATATAGTGAATGTCCCAAGCAAAGCAAGGGCCTGCAACCAGGCATGAGGGACCATAACGCCCAGTACCGTCCGAGCTGCAGGACATGAGGCCTCCACACCAGCCCTCAGGGCCTGATTGAGCATATTGGGCTATGAATGTGCCTGATTTACATCATTCCTTGTGGAAATCTTCACGCCCAGGACCCACCATAGTAGCTAAGTCGGCCTGGGCATACACATACTGCACAACAGTGAACATTTGGGATTATGCCAGTTCCACATAACGTGCGCAATGCAGAAATCTCACCAGCATAAACGTCTATCAACTACATATTAGTCAGTCAACAATAAAGCTGCGGAAGACACATGTGTAAATGGACACTTTCACAAACACATAAGTGAGTACTTGCAACGTTGCACCACACAACGTTGAAGCTGCTTGCATATGTAAATGTGAATGCGTTAAAAAACACCCCAATTTCCCCATACACCTGTATTGTGAACATGACCAGCATCCAATACACCAAAGCAAGCAGCTCTAACGCTGCTTGCTTTGATGTATGTGGAAGTGCACACATACACACATGAAGGATGCTCCACAGTCATTACTACCCGATTGGCTGGCTACATCCAATAAGTGCCCTATGCCAGTTGGTATATGCTGCACATTGAGCAATCAACTCATCTAAACAACCACTAGGGAGTTCCAATAATGAGTACATGTGTCACAGGATGCACCTGTGCCCATTGCATACATGACAGAGAAAGGATGAAAAACTGGCCATACATGCCAGGTGACTTTGACATTGCATCAGTGAGTAGGCATGTAGAAAGGTGTAACATGGCTCACAAGTGGGTTGATGCAGTGCAGAACATGTGTATGTTACCCACTATCTACATGAACACGTACATTATGAGATGTCTATCAATAAACGTGAAGGCAGTGCAAGGGCAAGTTCAGGCATCACGTGCAATGTGTATGCAATAGGTTGCATGGCTACAAGCAAACCTCCCACCCCCCCTAAGTGAAAACACAGGGAGGCATAGCATGGCAGCAAAAGGGTGACCAGAGACCTGTGTATTGGCAGACATTGTTGACTAGCATCAATTGCATCATATGAGTCAACTGACAACACAGCAAATGATGATGAAACAGTAAGCAGGACACATGAGAAACCCTCAGTAGTACACCCATGTGTGCAGAAGCCACTACACCTGTTGAACAGAGTCGGTGGGCCTGAAACAGGGGGAGGCCTGTGCCACACACAGACTGTGAGACCCTAAACCTGTGTGTGATGCTGGACTGAGCCAGAGTGGGCATGGAATGATCAAATGCCATGAAATGTAGGTCATCCTGAACACGTACTACAATCATCCTGTCAAGGACACATAGGGGCATGTATGGAAGGCACATGGAGCATGAATGGGCAATCATGTCCCAGCAGAGCATCTGCCATCTGCACAGTCCAAGTGAGACACCCTGCATCCCATGTACCCCACTGTATGTGTCTGGCAGGTTGGCTGGTGGAAGTTTGCATGTACACATGAGCCTTGAACAGGCCATTGCAGTACGCCAACATGATGCACACCAATGCCATGGTGAAGACGGAGTGCAGGGGGGGTGGAGGGGCAAGGTAGCATGCCTATGTGTTGTACCCACATGCAGGCAGAAGACACATGCACGTCAGTCATGCAATGAAATAGTCCCAGTGCTGAGAGGAAAGACACCCCAGGCTACATGCAGAAGGGCCAGTGAGCTGGAACATGGACCGGAGGGGCAGCCTGGTGAGTAGCATGTGAGTAGGGTGCAAGTGTGCGATGATGACAGTCCCTGTTTGCTCTACATGTCCAGCATCCTGCCCAGCAGGTACACATTAGTGAAGCATTGCATGACTTGCACGAGAACCATGTACACATGACATGTAGTGGCAGTCAAGCACAACACATCACACAAGCAAACCACACATGTCTTCGACAAAAACGCAACAACACTCACTGGATGGGGCATCAAAGTCCAGCATCTCTCCCACTCCTTCGACCATTCCTGTTGGTATGAACTCCGCATCGAATGACTCGTGCGAAGTGAGGTCTTCCTCCTCAGGTGGTGGCCCACTGCCAGTCACCAGATTCATGTTGTAATTAGAGGCACGCTTCGCCTTAGTACTGCGTTTGAGGTCATCCCAACGCTTTTTGCACTCTTGAGCTGTGCAACCTCATGGCCGAATGCACTCACGATCCGCAACTGGCTTCCAGTAGGACATACAATGGGCAGCCGTAGTTTGACAATTCGTCCCCACTAGCATATCACGGTTGTTGTCCCGCACGTAGTCTACAAGGGAGTCCAGTTCCTGCATGCAGAAAAGCTTTTTCCTCGATGGGCCGGAGGCCAGAGCTTTTTCTGGGGTCCCAGCCTCTACTGCAGGTGCAACCTTCCTCCTCTTGGACAGTGGTCCGGACCCTGGCTGGCAAATGCCGCCCTGATCAGTATTGGCTGTGGCGCTGGTAGGTTGAAACGAGGGAGTGGCAGGTGGAACGAGGACGGAAGCCCTGACTTGCGTCAGTGGCTACTGGGTGCCCTGGAATGGACCTTGCACAGCAACATCTGCTGTTCCAGGGAAATTGACCAGGCCTGTCCTGGATGATAGACTCACAACCGGGGTGGTGTTGGCTGCATCTGCCCATGCACTTGCCAACACCTGGCTGGCCGGGGCACCAGATGACATTGCTGCTCCAGGGACATGTGCCTCGGTCAGGGCAGCTCTGCGTGCACCTACGGTGCACCTGATGACTTCCTGGAAATCTTCCAGGGACTCTTCAGGTGCCAACGCAGCCTGCACTGGTAGACCCTGAGTCTGGGTGGTGGTGTCCACAGCTGAACCTGCAGCTACCCCTCCCCTTGGGCCCGTGGTAGTCGATGAAACGGACTGCCGGGTCACATGGGTGCCAGTGCCAGATGCAGGAACTGCATCTCCAGGAGCCGCAGGGGGTGGTGGCATGACTGCACTAACACGTGGCACAACATCGTGCCGAAGTGGCGCACCCCTGCCTCTTCCCCTCTACAGCCACCCTGGACACACTGGAGTCCCCCTACTCCCATGTCACCCCAGCCACATCCCTGACCATGCCCACCACGTGGAGGACGCCAAGCTGAGGCACCCCTCACCTTTTGTGGCATCCCAGCCATGGCACAGAGGTAGTAGTGCCGGCACAGATGTAGTAGTGCCAATGGGAGGTGTACACGACAATTGTCCTGGGCAATTGGGGTGAAGGGGGTGGGATACAAGATGTTAACAGCGTACCTGCAAGTCTGCATGTGACCCCGGTGATAAAGTGACGGGTCACGCAATGCTCAGGCACCACAAAACTGCAGTAAAACTGTGCATGCAACCACGGTAGCCTATGTGTGTGGAATTAACCTCCCGCAGTACGCGGTGGCACCCAGGGACACGAAAAACACATACGCGTGGGACACGCAGGCTACTATGACCTCAAAAACAGGTATGCGATACACAGGGGAACCCGCAGTGGGAAAAATAACGTGCACGACTCACTATCAGACTAGCATGATAATGAAAAACACACGTAGCCAATACCCCCGCCAAAAGAAGAGATACGTACTTGATCCGCTGTGAAGTTGTGATGACGCATGAAACTACACAAAGTAGCAACACACACGTCGGTCTCCACGAAAGGCACGTACAGCAAACTGCTGGCCTTTCTCACCTTTAACCCATGCTGAGGGAAACGCCTGTGCGTGTCACTTTTCTTACACGCTTAGGCCCTTTCCTTGGATTACACGCTTTAACACGCGTACATAATGTTTTTGCATTGCGGATGTACCCGTGCTGAGGGAAACACACGCGCATATCACGTCACATAGGCGCTTATGAGCTAAGGGCCTTTCCTCAAAATTACACGCTGACATGCAGTTTTCTCACATACCAAATCACTCCGTATCAAGCTGGCCACGTGACAACACACAGAAGACCACGCTCATGCCCAGAAGGCCATTTTCCTGCCCCCCCCCAGAGCCCTGAGCACGCTCCCACCTGCCATCTGCTGCTGCCTGCCTGCCTGCTGGCCACATGCCCTGCTATTTGGTGCCTGCATGTCAGCCATCTGCAGGGGTCCAGTGCTGTGACCACCCCTGCTGGAACAGAAGACTCCCGATTGATATTCCATCGCTCCACAGCCCAGCCCCAGGACCCAGTGGCACATCCACACCTGCCTCAGGGGTTGCCATGTCCGACACAACACCATCTGTCATGAGTGGCAACCCCCCAGCAGAGAGGCAGAGGGCTGCCAGTTTAAGTGCCAATGAAGTTGGCATCCTGGTGGAGCAAGTCCTGGGGCATTATGATGCCCTCGTTGGAAGTTCACGCAGTGACAATGAAGGATGGAAGAGGATCTGGAAGGACATTGTGGCTGACATCAACGTAGAGAGGGTGGCAGCCCGTGACATGCAACACGTCCGGAAGCGCTGGGACGACTTCAGGTCCAGGGCCCTCAGCAAAGCCCGGCGCCTCTTCTAGGCAAAGCATGCAGAGGGGTGCCGGGTCCGCCTTACCAACATCCAGATGAGGGTCCTGGAACGCATACACCCAGTGCTCCACCTCCAGATCTTTCAGAGGCAGACCCGTCCGGAGTCGAGCAGTAAGTGTCCATGCGTACTGATTGGACGCTGTGCACGTTGAGGTGAGGCAGGGGTGTGCAGGTTGCACATATGTCTTGGAAGGGCCATGTGTGGATGTATATGTACAGGGACATGAGCCTGCCGCATGCAAGTCCAGTCATGTGTGAGGCATATCAATGGTGTTTGTGTCCAAATGCATGGTGCCCAAATGCATGTGTCGGTGCACACATGTGTATAATTATGTGCATGTACTGTGGCATAGTTTTGGTGTGACACATGGATGCTTGTCCCACCTTCATGTATGTGCACAAAGTACATGTACGTGTGTGTGTATTTGACATGTGTGCCACTGTGATACACCATGAATGCATGTGACACCGGCATGTAGGAGGCTGATTGGCAGATGTGACATGGATGCAGATGATTTAACTGCAACAAGTGGTGGAGATGTACAGATGCATGTATGTCTGGTGGCGTGTGTGCATTTGTTGAATGTGACGTCAGGCTAACCTTCGGATGCTCATGCTGTTGTATGTGTATGGATGGTGCTGCCTGCTGCAACATTCCTGTTAATTTGCGCATGTGTGTGGGTTCAAATGATAGGTGTGTTGGGGATTGTGATGACATGTGTGAAGTTTGACACTGCCACTCATGTGCAACTGTCATGTGTGTATCAGACCATTGTACAGTGCCCTGATGGCTGTGTTCTGTCTCTCCCTGTCTGCAGCGTCAACTGATGAAGGGGGCGCAGACGGTGCTGTGGAGCACAGCGGCAAGGCTCCGATCGCCAGCCGGAGACGCAAGGTCCAGCTCCCCTTCCAGGTTGTCATCTCGTCAGGGAGTGAGGGGTCTGGTGCCGCGTCCGTGGCTGCAACTGCCGAGGGTAGGTCCAAGAGGCAGAGGTCAGAGGTGGATTCCTCGGCAGCAGAAGCGGCAGCTGAGTCCCCACAGGGGCCTATGGAAGAAAATGGCACCGAGTCATCCAGGTTGGTGGAGGGTTTGGTTGAGGAGGATGCTGTGAAAGTGCCACACATGGGCTCTGAAGGGGGGATTCAACTGGTGCTAGTGGTGCAGTCCAGGGGCAGGGACAGGAGGCAGCACACACGGCCACAGAGGTGCCTGTGTGTAATCCTGTCCCCGATCCTGTGACTGCATCATCCCGCACCAGTAGGGATGCCTTTGTCTAGACTCGTTTTCAGGGAGGGGATCCGCTAACAACAACTGGCCTTCCTCTCCCTGCGGACGTGGCCATCCGGGACCGTGTTGAGCCTGTCCTGGCTGGGGTGGCTTTGCGTTAACTTGGCATCTGGGATAATGTGCAGGGTTCTCGTGAGGACGCTGCATGTTACTTCAGATGCCTCGTTGACCGCATCGACAGGCTAGGAGGGATCACTGGTGCCAGTCATCCTCTGTGTCATCTTCCGGCCCAAGTATCACCTGGGCACCCTGTGGAGCTGCCTCTGACCCAGCAGCTAGGCTGGTGGAGGACACATTCCTGCCACAGTCGAGAGTCAGAGGTCCAACGGGGGTGGCCACCCCAACAACTGGACCCCAGCAGGAGGAGGACGTGCAGGCATGAACAGGCAGGGCACATGCACGGCAGCAGCAGGCTCAAGGTGAGAGCGGTGATGGCTCGGGGCCATTAACATCAGAGGGGCAGGCATCGGCCGGAGGGCAGGAGGACCCTGGATTGGGAGTGTCTTCCGTGTCCCAGCGGTTGGGCCAGCAAATAGATGCAGAGCTGGAAGAGGCACGGCTCACCATGGTCAGGGCGGAGAACTCCATGCGTAGGGCGCTGATGCGTGCTGAGTGCCTTGAGGAAATTCACAGGGAGTTGGAAGTGGACATGGCATTATCCCTGCAAGACCTCAGGGCCAGAGAACAGGCCTGCCTCCAGGACATTGAACAGGAGTTCGATGAGGCCCTGGCCCGGGAAATCAACAAGTGATGCCCGCCGCCATTGTAAATAGTTCATTAGTGTTAGGTTTCCTTTCTATTTTTCTTTCATTTGGGCGCATGGACTATGCCCCCCCTTTTTTTATATAGTTATTTATTAGGAAGTGTGTTTTGTAGGTTTCCTTTGGATTGTTGGGCTCATGGACCCTGGTTTTTTACATTGTATATAGTTCAAGACTTGATTTGACTTCATTGATTGTTTTTTTTCCATGGAGCAATGGTTTTATTTATTTTTTTACCTTTGAATTTGGTTTGATGGACGAACCCGTTGGAGCAATTTTCATCTGGATTTATTTGGATTTAGCATTCATATATTTTTCATTCATTTTGGACATCCAGCCTTTTGTTATTATTTTTTTTCTTGTGTGATTTTCTTTCATTCCTTTGATTTTGTATTTAATACATTTTGATTTCATACTTCATTTGTGTGGTATTCTCTCATTGATTTGTGCATGTCACGATGTGGGTTTTCTCATTCACTTGCCCCCATTGTGTGTGTCTGATGGACATGTATTGATGTGCATCCTTGTCATTTGGGATCTATCATGACATGGGGATTTCAATGTGGAGTGGATAGAATACTTCGTTGGGTGTTTAGACTGGGCTGGCATGGGGTGGAATTTGGGTGGCCATAAGGGCCATGAGTGTGGATCGTGATGACCTGTTGGGGGGACATGAGTCGGGGCCTGCTGGCAGATGCCCGTCACTGCTGGGTGGGTGGGGGTGCAGGGGAACATGAGTCGGGGCCTGCTGGCAGATGCCCGCCACTGCTGGGTGGGTGTGGGTGTAGGGGGACATGAGTTGGGGCATGCTGACAGGTGCCCGTCACTGCTGGGTGGGTGGAGGTGCAGGGGGCATGTCACTGGGGGTGGGTGGGTGGTCAACATGAGTTGGGGCTCACAAGTGTGCTCACAAGTGCATGCTGCCATGTGGGCTGCCTGCAGGGCATGGAGAAGGTTGTAGGGTAGTCCCCTGTAGTGAAGGCTGCCTGCAAGGGATGGGGAGGGGGAAACCTCACACCCGGGAGGGTCCACAATGCCAAATCACATGTGAAACTCCCTGCGTGACCCCAAATACACGTATCCCGCTCGCACAGGGCCTATCACGTGTGAAACTCCCTGTGTACACCCCAAATACACATACCCCACTCGCACAGGCCCTATCGGGAGTGAAACTCACTGCGTACCCCCAATACACGTACCCCACTCTCGCATGGAGTATCGCATGTGAAACTCCCCGCATACCCCCCAAATACACGTACCCCGCTCGCACAGGCCCTATCGCATGTGAAACTCCCCGGGTACCCCCCAGAAACATGTACCTCGCTCGCACAGGCCCTATCGCGTGTGAAACTCCCTGCATACCCCCCAAATACACGTACTGTGCTCGCACAGGCCCTATCGTGTGTGAAACTCCCTGCGTACCTCCCAAATACACATATCCCGCTTGTACAGGGCTTATTGCGTGTGAAACTCCCCGCGTACCCACCAAATACACATACACCGCTTGCACAGTCCCTATCGTGTGTAAAACACCCCACGTATCCCCCAAATACACGTACCCTGCACGCACATGGCCTATCATGTGTGAAACTTCCCGCGCACCCCCGAAATTCACGCAGGCTGCCCATCCACCCTCCCCAGCCCCACAGGAAGCCCATCCACCCTGGCCATGCCACACAGGCAGCCCACACCACAGGGGGTACTTTTCCACGCAATTTACCTGGCGCGAGCGGGGTACGTGTATTCTGAGGGGTGCGTGGGAGTTTTACATGAGTTTTTGCTAGCGAGAGCAGGGTACATGTATTCTGCAGTGTGAGCGGGGAGTTTTATACGCGTTTTTGCTGGCACGAGCGGGGTATGTGTATTCCGAGGTGTGCACGGGGAGTTTTACACGCGTTTTCGCTGGCACGAGCAGGGTACGTGTATTCCGAGGGGTGCACGGAGTGTTTTACATGCGTTTTTGTGGCTTGGTGGCTGTATGCTGGTCCACTGGCCTTTGTACCAGGTACTGGATTTGTGCAATTTCTTTGGTGCACGGGGCAGGGTTGGGGGCGTAACTGGCACTGCTGCAGGGCCACGGCTACTTATGGATGTTTTAATCCATGAATATGCTGTGCGCCTAAATGTGTTTTGGCGCATGTGGCTGTTGCAGACACTGTGCGCCAGCCCCGTGCGCCACTTGTGCACCGATTTCTATGAATTACCCCCCTAGTATTCTACTCATTTGCAAAGTATTTTGAACGAACATATTGTAAATAAAAAAAAAGCCTGCACATGTTCAAAGGAAACTGCTTTCACACACTATGTTCACTTTTCAAACAAGAATACTACTACACAAACATAAACATAAATGCCTAAATTAACATCAGTGCTATAAACACACAAAATTACTAACTTCTTTCTTTTACAATTGCAGTGAAGACCACTCTCCTGAAAAGCAGCAACATCTGAAATACAAACAACAACTCAGAAGAAACCTGCTCATTCCAAACAAAAAAAGTAAGTACAATACTACCATAATATTCTTACTGTTACTCAGACTCACTGTGCAGTTGATTCATGGAATGTGTGCGCCAAAAAACACCATTCTGCCCACAAATCCCCATTTGTTAAACAGGGATAAACAGGCAGAATGGCACACGAATCCCTGTCTTTCCATGCACAAATTACATAACTCAGCCCCTAGAATGTTAGTATTACAGAACAAAGAACTGTTTTAATTATAAATCATTAGATTTAGTATTAATGCTTCTCCTCACCACCAGCTTACTTTGTACTCTCATCTGAACCCAAGTATAGTAACACACAAATGCAAGAATAGCCTTCCCAACTACTTGTAGCTCCCAATGCACAATCACACACAACCACATACATCCTTACCATCATACTCACACACTCATGCACACAGCACACATACATTGCAGAACAGCCCAACCCATACCTTCTTTTTTTTCAACGGACCCCAAAGAATGCCTACCAAGAACCAAGTCTGTAGAAAGCATTGCGGAAGTAGAGAAAATGAAAATAATAGTGTCCAAAATAAGCATCCATCTGTAGCAAAATTTGTCAAAAAGTTCGAACAAAAGATCAAATAGAGTCATTAAGCGAAACAAAACAAGCTTCCAGTACAACAACGTTCCCTCCTCTTTCAAGATGTAAAACGAAACAAAAAGTGATTAACAACAATTCAGCTTCCACTACATCTAACACTGCTCCTATGAATCTTGATGTAGTGGCAAGTAACCATACCAAAAAAAGTATATTAGAAAAAATGTTCCGCCACAGAGTCCTTCAAAATCTTATAAAAACAGGAGAGAAATCATGCACAACCCTTAAAACCTACCGTAGAAAATACATTTTAGAAGATTTGATAGACAGTGCCATCCTTCTCAAAAGGAAGTTATTTATTTTAGTGTTAAACAGAATGAAACCACTAACAAAACTAACTACTAAATTACAAAACAGACTTCTATATAAATGGAATGTCAAGAAAAATAACTTCTTAAATATCTGTAGAGGTGAATGGAGTCACACTACCAGCACAGAAACATATTTCAATGAAGAAGCATACAAACAAAAGCAAACAAACATAATTGCCATACATAGCAGTGGAAGAGGCTATGAAAAACTTAATAATACCATTATGGAACAAGAAATACTGCTTACAAAAATGTCCCCAGAAAATTCAGTATGACCTCTCCATTCAACTGAACCAGAACTTCCAGTATACAAATGGCCATGCACTTCAATGTGTACCATTGCCAAACAATCTTTCATATCTTTACGCCAGTTCCCTAATCAGTATGTGAAAGCAAAGACAAAATCAAAATCAAACTACTACAAAATATGGATACCTGTCCAGTGCGCAAACCCACAGGACTACAAGGACATTAATTAGCCTGCATTTCAGGACCTATTTGCAAAAGCACCTTCCATCATATCAAAATGATATCAACACATCCTTCAACTATAAGAAATCTAGTCTATAAACTGTACTATGCTAAAAGTAATGCTTTAGCACTAGCCAATTTAAATAACAATATTTTACATGGTACAGCCGAAGACCTACTTGAAGAAATAGAGCATATCCAGAGAACATTTTCTGGAAGTGAAAACCACTTACAAAATGCAATACCTTTACAACAGACTAGCAACAATTGTACAGAGGGCAACCTTCTACTACACACATACAAAAAAGAAATACTAAAATTTAAAAGTACATCCGCTGAAGTACCAAACCATATGTGTGTGTGTTGCCGCAGAACTTTTTATAAAAGTAACACAAAAACTGTAGACGTAACATACAAAACAGAAGACAATGAAGAGTCCAAATGGTTTGAATTAGCTCTGTACCTTATAGCAGAAAACAAATACGAAATAAATGATCCCTTAATACTTTGCAATTACTGCACTACAAAACTTGACAACAACCAAACTCCTTCACGTGCTATCACAAATAACTTGGAATTATTCCCACTACCAAAACCCCTGCAACAACTCAATTTACATGCAAGCCTTATAATTCAAACAGTGCACCCATTTCAAGCAATAATACGCCTTCAACCAAAAACAGCAAAATTACCTCCCTCTGAATTAGTGAAAGGCATTCGTGGCAAAGTTGTTTATTTACCATTAGATCTGAAAGAAAATGTAAACACTCTGAGACTACAACGTCCAATAGAACAATCTTTAATTGTCTTAGTAACTGGTGTACCTACAAAAAACAAAAGAATTTGGAAACAACTCGTAGACTTACATAAAGTTAGACAAACCTTGCAATATCTAAAAGACAGTAATGAATACTACAAAGAAATGAATACTGAAGAAAACTTGAATGAAACCACTAAGATAATTCAATATGCACAGAAAAGATTGCTCTGCTTCAAACCTAGTACTTCCCTATGTACAAATATCACATGATGTGACTGCACCCTAAAAAAGTAGTACAAATACAAATATGAACACATCCAGAGAAAGTACAGTAATAAAAAAACAACAGAACAATAAGAAAGTGTTGATAACTTTACTGATTATCTTCATACACAGAAAGCTTTGCTATCTTTTAAGTGTGTATTTTTCTTATGTATATATTTCATATGCTGTGAGTTGACCCTAAGTGAATTATTGTAAGGACACATTTGAAATATGAGTCTACAAATATAGTACTTTTGATTTATTTGTTCCTAACTATTGCTGTCTAAGATATACATAGCGAGTTAGACATGTGATGTCATCAGTGATGACATTTGTGATGTCATCTTTGATGTCCTGGGTGTTAGTCTTAGCAATACACGGTGGTGGCATGAGGTGTGGTTGCATAGCTTACCATACTGGCAAATTTCAGGGGGTTTTCGGTTTTACTTGTAACCATAACGTCCCTTTAACAATGTTTTTTTACTGATTTTCATAGGTTTTTAGTTGCGCAAATTAACCATAATGTCCCTTTAACAAAGAGGAAGAGGAAGATGAGGTAGAGGAGGTGCCTACCTCTAGCCCCGTAGTGAGTCCTGGGTGGGGCGTTTTTCTACCACCTTTGGGGTTGTACCAAAGGCTCAGGCAGCCAGTGTGAGAGAGTGCGGTGTTGTGCTCAGTCATGGAAAAACCTGGCTTGTACTCCTACGGGACCACCTCCATGCACCGCCACACCAGATCCAACAATTCGGGTGCTCTGAGAAAGGATCTGTGTAACCTATTTGTAAAAAAAATGAAAAAAAGAAAAAGTAAATGCAAAAGTGTGTACATCATTTTTAAGTGTAACTTAGTGTGTGGAAGTTTAATAACTTAGAAGGACATGAACACTTGCTAACATGACCCATTCCAATGTGTACGTGCTTATCCAGTCCTAGTTTTTTTCCCTGCATTCTGGGGCTTGTAGTCCAGGTCCTCTAATTGGAAAAGTGCAACTACAAATCTCATAATACAAAGACAAAAAACCAAAACTTGAGAAACATTTTGGAATGCAACATGTTGGCAAGTAAACATGTCCTGTCAACATATTAAACCTCCACACAACAGGTGCCACTTAAAAATGTTCTACACATCTTTTCAATCTGCTTTTCTGCTCTTTCACAAAAAAGTTTCACATGGTACTGTTATAAATGCACATATGCATGTTTTAACTTTCATGAAAATGCTCCTAAAAAGAAACATTTTTAAACGCTCAGCATTTTCCATTGTTCATTCCATATAAATTTCATACTTACCAACCTCACTCATTACATCCCTTACACTGCCACCATTCTCCACCTGCTCACTCATATGTGTATACCGCCAAAGTATCTATATACAACACTTCACCTTACATCTAAAGTACTCTTCTTACACAACCTCTACTATAAGAAACCAAACACTGCTGCAACAACAATCCTCCATTGCATTACCACTAGGCCACAGTTCCCCTATACTTTAAAAACACTGCAACACATTACAAAGACATGGCACCACAAACACAGCACTTCTTTCATTAAAAGCAGCACAAACATAACCTAGACATGCACCTTTTTCACACACTAATTTTTGCCCTGTTTCTTCTAATGTCCCAAACTGCACTACTCATCCTCCAGTTATTCTAACAACGTAGTTAATACACTTTAGTACACCACCATAGCACAACTTTCTTAACTCTTTTTCCCAACAACTCCCCCTCACTTCATGAATAATAACCTCTCTTACTAAAATTACTTTACCATTACCACATATGCCCACTAACTTTCTTTTACAATTACAGTAAAGGAGAAGATCACCGAAGACAGGTACCAAAATAATAACACTGTTCACATCCTACAAAGTAAGCACATTAATATAGTATGCATATCTCTCTAATTGTAACAATGTACTTTCACTCTGTATTAGCCTACAGTATTGTGTTTGAATCAACATTTATTTCACTCTTACTCATTATATTGCAACATTCACACTCCTTGTATACTCATCTAAAAACCACCATTATAACACCCACTGGTTTCCTACAACATTATAATGTCCCTGCCTATTAAATCACACCACCACTCACTGTCTCACTAACCGAATCCCATCACACCTGTAAAGACTCTTATTCTTATAAACTTTCCACCCACAACTATTATCCCACTACGCAATCACAGAGCACTCAATTAATCTCTACAATCACATTCAAACACCCATGCACAATAAATGCATACACCTTCCCCAACTTTCAAACCCAAACTTTCTTTTTCTCCCAATAGACAGAACAAAACGCCTACAAAAAAGCATCTCCTTAGAAAACAAAGAAACAATAGAGCAGATAAGTATACAAGCAAACCATATAGTCATCCACCTCTGAAACAATGTATAGAACACATTGAAACAAAACAGCTGGTAACCTCACTCAACAAAATTAAACCAGCCACCACTAAAAAAAGTAAGGCCCTTCTTGCAAAAGCTAAAAATCATCCACCTCTATAATAATGTATAGAAAACCTTACAACAAACCAGCTAGCAACCTCACTCAACAAAAATAAACCAGCCACCACTAAAAACGTAAGGCCCCTATTGCAAAAACTAAACATAAAAATAATGTCCAAACAAACGGAGACCTACTAATGAATCTAACACTATATCTACCAATGTTATCATAGCCACAGTAAAGCATTACACAAACAATGATATCACAAAAATGGTCCACCGTAGAGTTTTCACAATCTTAAAGTCACGGTCTACCCTTAAAAACTACCCCAACAGTCTAATGCTTGAAGCTCTAATTGACAGCACATGTTCACAAAGAGATAGTTGTATATATTGATTTTACCAGAATGAAACTACTTACTAAATAAATCAATACATTACAAAAAGTACTAAACATGTACAATGTCAATATAGAAACCTTTTTAAACTTGAAGGTGAACAGATTTAAACTAAATTTAAATAACATACTCCTACATGGAACAGCCAAAGAACTCTTTCGAGAAATAGAACACATCCACAGTAAATATTTTGGAACTGAATTTGACTTCAGCAACTTCAGAAAACATTAGCAAAAACACGTTAGCGGAAGCCTCACAAACAGCAACCGCCTAAAAAGCACTAACAAAAAAAGAAATAGCCACATTTCAAAACACATCTGCTGAAATACCAAGCCAAGTATGTGTCTGTTGTTGCATTACTTTTTTTGTAAAAAGAGCACACAAATAGTAGATATGGCCTAATGAGGAGTCCCAATGGTTCCAATAACGTTATATCTAACAGCAGAAAATAAATACAAAATAACTGATCCCTCACTAGTTTGCATGTACTGCAATACACAGATTGAAAATAACCAAATGCCATCAAATGCGGTCACCAATAACTTAGAGATATTTCCCTTTCTAAAGGCTCTCCAACAACTTAACTTGCATGAGAGCATTATAATCCGAACAGTACACCCATTTCAACCTGTAATATGCCTTCAACTGAAAATGGCCAAAATGCTTCCATCTGAGTTACTAAAAGGCATCTGTGGCAAAGTAGTATATTTGGCATTAGATCGTAATGAAAATGAGGAAACTCTAAGAGTAAAAAGGCCAATAGATAAATATTTGATTGTACTAGTTTATGGTGTACCAACAAAAGAAAAAAAATATGCAACAACTAGTCAACTTAAACAAAGTTAGACAAGCCAGAAACGGGCCAATTTGAACTTGTATATCCTGTTACTGCAGCCAACATTTTAGACCAGTATACAATTCACCCACTACACTCCAAAGACACCATTGAAGATGCGTTAATAACATATCAAATATAACAAGCCAAAGGATCCCCAATGAGCATATGGGAACAAAAATATGTAGAAGTCCATTCTCTTATAGCAAAAGGAGGAAGATATAAGAAAAATCCACAGAAATGACTGCATCAGATTATCGCTATTTACAAATGTAATCTGAAGACCCCAGATTCAGATAAAATGTAGAATACATTTTCCACTCCTGTTCAAAAGTAAACTACCAACTCTTTTCGTTATTTTGTTGCACACACATTAAAAACAGGCTGTAATCTTTTAAACATGTCCGCTACACAACTGCTTCAAAAGATAATAGACAAAGATGAAGTTTTGCAGTCAATTATCACAAATCTCTTGGCAAATATGCGTGGTACAAAAGAATACTGGATCGGAAGTCACAAAGTATGTTGAATGCTAAGGAACCTAGGCCCTCCCACATCGCTTGTTAATTTAAGTTATGCAGAATATACGTGCATGGCTTCTTACACACTGCAAACCAAAATAAAGTGAGAATAGATATAAAAAACACCAGGAGAACTCTGTTCTGTTGACTCTTCAATGTATCAAGGTACTTTCACCATTGCTTCATTGCCATGCTGCACTTCATCTGCAATAAAACTACCCCTCCGCTCGGAGAAGTGCAACACTTCTTTTGGAGAAAATATTATCAATCCAGAGGAGCCCCACACATCAACATGTTTTTGTGGATAAAAGAAGATCCCAAATTTGATGCCACTGCTTTACAGTTTATTGAAAAATTGAAAAATACATAATCTGTGACATTCCTTCAGGAACCACAGATGTTGACCTACATACACAAATCGTATGCTTCCAAAAACATAAGTGTGGCAAAAACTACCGATGTAGGTATAAAAATAAAGTTAAATACTACAGCAAGTGTTGCTTTGGCTTCCCTAGACCAATTTGCAAAGAAGGACAAGTAAATAGCTTGATGTCTTCTGTTAGACACAGTGTAAAAGGTAATTCCCCTAAAAAACACATACAACATTAAAAGGGACAAATCATCCAAGCACATCAGTGATTACAATGCAGTCATTGCCATCTTGTGGAATGAAAATATAGACATACAATAAATCACAGATAATTGCACTAGAGTTGCATGATATGTCACCAAAGCTGAGAAAACAGAGCTAAAAGACCTCTGGGATGACATATCATCTGACAAAACACTTTTCGAAACATTTTACAGCTTTGGTATAAAATGCTCTCCCTTAAAGAATGAGGGTGCTACGAAGCTGAAGCCTGTTTAACAGGTACAGCGTTATCTGGCTAATCCGAACTAAACTACTCCTACAAAAACAATGTCACACCAGATGAGACAACCGGAAAATGTTCAGTCTAAACTATTAAGGAAGCCTATTGAAACTTAGCCAACCGAGCCTAATTAATCATATAAAGTTATCATTTAAATCTCTGTAACATAGAGAACTATATTACATGGGCATACTGCAACTTTTTAAACCTTGGAGAAAAGAGGAGGAATTATTAGATGACTATGGCTCATTTGAAGCTGCATTCAAAGCACATGAAAACAGTATAACAAATGTCAATTTCAAACAATACAAAGAAATGTTGGACAATGAACGCCAAGAAGAAGAAAAAATTGGAACTTTACTATACAAAGACACGCCTGAGGGAAATCAGCCTTCCCTTACAGGAACCAAGAAACACTTAGAGAACCACTGATTATAAATGAAGCAGAAATAGCCATGACTGAGGTAGAAAATACCATATATCAATCTAAACAATCTGAAGAAGTCTGGTCAGTGCTCAGATCAGATCTAAATGACGAAAAACTCACCATTTATCTAGAAGTCAATGAGGAATTTGAACATGGTTTTAAACATGAAACTAAAACTGGTAGCTGTAAACATTATACGCGTGAAGCAGGAGACCGGGTAAAATACCAAGTCACATAGCTGCTCTCCGTTGGACCCAACTTGGTTTGTGAAGTTACACAGGATCTTCAAACCTGTGGTTATTCAATGTATAAATAGAGTATCCAAAATAATACACATCTGCAAAGAAAGTGAGTCTTTGTTATATTTCAAAAATGGTGATTTATCGAAGAAACAATCTCCGAAAGAACGATCACTAATATATTCTTAGTGAGGACACGGCTAACACAACTTTTAAGTAAAACAGACTTAATGTGCCAATGCATTTCGGAATAAAATGTCCTTCGTCAGGGCTAGTCTATTGCATTTAAAATCAATTCAATACAAGAACAACACACAATATAACAGCACAAGATGTAACACATCGATGTTATGCATGGTAGAAACGGAAGCAAAAACATACCATTCATGGGAAGTTTCAATAATGTGTGGAGTGCTGGGAAGAAAGAAAATAATACAAAGGTGTGAGAAATCAATTCAATGCTTGTCTTTTAAAAAAAAAAAGAAGAACAGTATGTATCTTTTACCTGTATGGTCTGGAAAGCCTTATTCAGAAACAGTGCAGTATTGAAACAATGGTTGTATCGATTCAGGCGTTCGTTATGAACACCCGATGGAAACTAGTGTGCACAGATCGCGCCGCTCTGCAGCTAAATGTGTGATCAGAAATGCTATCAATAAGAATAAAGAGCTTGAGTGTGTTCATAAATAAATAAATCTGTAGTGGACGTACCATGTAATACACAAGTGGTCTAAAGATCCTCGGTATATGGGTGAGCGCAGCCACGGTATGCCATGTACAAATGTTGCTAAGGCAACGGTACTATTAAATACCATGTGACCGCCTCGTGTCATGAAATGGGCGAGGCGGAGTCACAATGTAATTGCTGCTGTTGAGGTCATCAGCTATTTTTAAGACAAAGCAAACATTTATATGATTAAATACTGATAATCTGCCAATTGTGGTCATTCTATCTGAAAAAAACGCTATCATAGAAATAGAAGAAATACTTACCATGGAAATATAAAAATTGTCAGAAGGGGTGTGAACTAAGCCAACAGAGCGTAACTTTGGTAGAGATACTACAGGTGGGTGGTACCCCTTTAAATGGTTCATCGTGCTGTTGAAAAAGGCAACATTGTCGCAGGCGGTGTCACCACTAGGCGGCACCTTGGGTCCCTGACAGAAAGTCCAGGATATGCGACAATGGTGCAGAAGCATAACTATGCTATTGTTCTACTCATTGGAATCACTGAAAAATAAATAGAGACACATTGTAGGAAAGCAAATCGTGGAATACTAATGATAATAATGCTAAAACAAACCACGAATAAAGATAAGATTAACACTTGAGAGAAATGAAATGGGATGATAGTAAAATAGATGCTCAGACGTAATGCACAGGGAAAGACAGTTCTACACCAGATATATAAATTAAACAATATGGTATCATAATGTGCTGGGATACAGCATGAATCAAAATAGTGAGTATAACAGGCAATACATCAAATTTCAAATGAAACAATGGTAGTTGATCTCCTCGTTGAGACCATTTGGAGCCAAGCTGCCGAGCTTATCAATCCAAAAAGTTTCCCTTCAGTTGAGCCATAAGCCCAAATCTTTGTGTGTTGTTTTTAGTCAGAACCTCCAGGATCAGAAACCTTATTTGTGTTAAGTTATGTCTTTTTTCAGCCCAACGGCAAGCCACTGCAGAGTTAGGTTTGCATTACGAATGCAGGAACAATGTTTATTCCAATGTGTTTTGGCATTTCTAGTGAATTGGCCCACATAATATTTCCCACACAGGCATTTGATACCATAAACAATGTTGGCACTATCACAGGTGTTGGCCAAATTTTGGGGAAAATCTTCTTGCCTGCACGTGGATGGTAAATGACATTGCCTTTGATTACCAAGTTGCATTTAGTGCAGTGGAGACAAGGGAATGTCCCGGTACGTTGTGTGATGGGTTCCTTAGTTGGCGGTCTTGTATGTTCTAGTTCATCCCGTACGTTTCTACTCCTCTGGTAGGCAAACACTGGTAGTTCATTGAACATATTTTGTACCCTTATGTCATTCTTGAAGATGCTCCAATGCTTTCTAATGGTTTGTTTGATTTTGTTAATTTGAACGGAGAATTTAGAAACATATACAGGCAATTTGAGCTCTCTCTTAGTTTTTTTGGTAGTAGACAGTAGAGTGTCTCAGTCTAGAGTGTTAACGCTTTGGGTTGCTGAATCCAATTCCTCTCTATTGTAGCCACGTGCTAAAAACTTTTCTTTCATCTCAAGTTGTTGTTCTATGCAGTCTTCCCGGTCACTAACAATCTTTTTGACACGTAATAGTTGGCTGTACGGAAGGTTGTTAGGCAAGTTTGGCTGGTGAAAGCTCAAACGATGCAGCAAATTGTTGCGGTCAGTAGTTTTTTTTGCGAAAAAGGGTAGTGCTGTAACAGGGTTCTTTCTTCTCTATCTTAACATCAAGGAAAGTAATCATGTCATGTGATATTTCTTTGGTAAATTGAATGCGCCTGTCGATGTTGTTCAGGTACTCAAAGAAGACATTAAACGCTGCCTCAGTGCCTGTCCAAACTCCAAAGATGTCATCAATGTATCGTACCCAGAGGTGGATGTTCTTACTCCATTCTTGTTTGTTAAGTTCATAATCCATCTCAAATGTGTACATAAAACAATTTGCTTATGTGGGTGCCATGGTGGCATCCATCAGTGTTCTGGAAATCTGTACAAAAAGCTGCTTGCGATATTGGAAGTATGAATTCTCAGCAATAAATTGAAGAAGAGTCAATATAAATTCTTTTTGCACTCGAACGTCAGCTGCTTGTAGTAGTAACCATTCAACGGATTCAATGCCAAGGTCATGTGGTATGGATGTATATAAACCTTTGACGTCAAAGGTGAACATCAGGTGATTTTGTTGAAAAGTCATGGTGTTAAGCTTCTGCAAAAAATGGGTAGTGTCATGGATGTAAGTGGGTGTTTTCTGTATCAACGTTTGAAGAAATAAATCGATATAGACATGCCTGCGACTATAGGTCTTCCGGGTGGTTTAGTCAAATCTTTATGGATTTTGGGTAATGTATAAAAGTTCGGAATTCTGGGATGATTATTATTCAGAAATGTGTGAGTGTGTTCATTAATCCAATCTAATTCCATGGTTTTGTCTAATAGTGTCACCAAATTCTGCTTGGTGGGAATGGTGGGGTCATGATCCAAGGTAGCATATGTAGTACGGTCTTGTAATTGTCTCATGCACTCTTTATCATAGTCAACAGTGTTCAAGATAACCAAAGTGCCCTCTTTGTTGGCTGCGCATATCGTTATGTTCTTGTCGCTGTAGAGATCCTTAATGAGTTTCATCTCATGAGGTTTGAGATTCTTATGCGGAGGAGTTTTGTAGCTGATTTGTTAAAGGTCTCTGGTAACAAGCTTCTGAAAAATGTCAATTGATGGCACCGTGATGGGCAGTATAAATCCACTTTTTGCCCTGAATTCTTGGAAATCAGGCATGTTTTCTGGATTCTCTTGAGTTTCTAATTCTTCAAAAAAGACCTTTAGTTTCGGCTTCCTGACAAATTTGTACAGTTCGATCTTGGTGTCGAATAATGTTGTGCCATACGAAGGTACGAAGCTTAATCCCTTCTGTAATGTGTCTTCTTCCGGTTTACTTAATATCCTATGAGTCGCATATCCTGGACTTTCCGTCTGGGACCCAAGGTGCCGCCTAGTGGCGACACCGCCCGCTACAATGTTGTCTTTTTCAACCGCATGACGAACCATTTAAAGGGGTACCACCCACCTGCAGTATCTCTACCAGAGTTACGCTCTGTTGGCTAGTTCACACCCCTTCTGACAATTTTTTGATGTCCATGGTAAGTATTTCTTCTATTTCTATGATAGTGTTTTTTTTCGGATAGAACGACCACAATTTGCAGATTATCAGTACTTAATAATATAAATGTTTTCTTTGTCTTAAAAATAGCTGATGACCTCAACAGCAGCATTTACTTTGTGACTCCGCCTCGCACCATTTCAGGGCGCGAGGTGGTCACGTGGTATTTAATAGTACCGTTGCCTTCTCAACATTTGTACATGGCAGACCGTGGCTGTGCTCACCCATATACCGAGGATCTTTAGACCACTTGTGTATTACATGGTACATCCGCTACAGATTGATTTATTTATCATCACACTCAAGCTCTTTATTCTTATTGATAGCATTTCTGATCTCACATTTTGCTGCAGAGTGGCGCAATCTGTTCGCCCTAGTTTCCATCGGGTGTTCATCATGAACGCCTTAATTGCTACAAGCATTGTTTCAATACTGCACTGTTTCTGAATAAGGCTTTCCAGGCCATACAGGTAAAAGATGCATACTCTTCTTCGTTTTAAAAAAAAAGACAAGCATTGAATAGATTTCTCACACCTTTGTATTCTTTTCTCTCTTTCCGGCACTCCACACATTATTGAAACTTCCCATGAATGGTATATTTTTGCTTCTGTTTCTACCATGCATAACGTTGATGTGTTACATCTTGTGCTGTTATATTTTGTGTTGTTCTTGTATTCACTTGATTTTAAATGCAATAGACTAGCCCTGACGAAGGAATTTTCTTTTCAGAAATGCATTGGCACATTATGTCTGTTTTACTTAAAAGTTGTGTTAGCCGCTTACTTACGAAGAATATATTAGTGACCGCTCTTTCTGAGATTGTTTCTTCGATAAATCACCATTTTTGAAATACAGCAACGACTCACTTTATTTGCAGATTTGTACTATTTTGGATACTCTATATATAGATTGAATAACCACAGGTTTGAAGATCCTGTGTAACTTCACAACCCAAGTTGGGTCCAACGGAGAACGGCTGTGTGACTTGGTATTTTACCTGGTCTCATGCTTCACATGTTTTTCGAGTCAGGTTGTCTCCAGACTCTTCACAGCCAGCTCCTGTATATTTTCTTTATCAAGTCGAAAGTACAACATTTTAGTACTATTGAACTTAAGCAGATTTTTACCAAGTGGTGCCCACTTAATTTTGTTCTTAGCTGTAAACATTATAAACCTCTGCTCCTGGTTGTCAGTGGTGAATCTGGTTCTGGCAAAATATGTTTTATTAAAATAATCACCACATTTCAACAAAACTTAACAAACAACAACCTGTCAGCTGTTGTAACAGCCCCCACGGGTTTAGCTGCCTACAACATAGAAGGTGTAACTTTTCAGTGACTACTGCTACTCCCAGTAGAACATCAAAACAAATTTCAATACTGCAAATGATCAGCAGATGCTGCCGCAGAGTTCTGAAATAAATGGAAGTGCTTCCGATAGATGAACTAAGCATGGTTTCCAACTTCATTTTTTCTTTCATTCATCTCAGAATGCAAGAAGTCCTAAAAACCAACCACTTGTTCTCTCTCTGTAAGAAATGTCTGGAGGAAAACATGTTGTATTTTTCCAGAGATCTCCTACAGTTAACACCAGTAAAAGGTCAACCCATTTTCAAAACAAGAGGACCCAAACAATGCCTTGAAAACACTCGACATTATTGAAAATGTAAATCTCTGGCAACATTTTTTCTACAGGGAACTAACTCAGAACATGCGTCAGTCTGCAGATCTCATCTATGCTAACATTTTACAAAACAGTAGAACTGGTCTGCTTACTAACGATTGAAAATCCATCTTAAATACTAGACTAATCCATGAGCTATATGGGCAAAATACATCTGCTCTGGATGTCATGGAACAATTAACTCAATAAAATATAAAATGCATGTCCTCAATGTCATCTCTTGCAAGCTTTAGTTAATTCAATGATATGATGCTGAAAAACTAAATGTAACCCAAACTGCAAATCAGCTCCACAGACGAGCTAGAAGTGCACAGCATGACACTATGGGCCTAATTCACAGAAGCGTTTTATAATGGTGCAATCCCATAGGAAAAAGCTGCGTGAATCAGGCCCTATGTGTCAACAAGCAACAGCACGACTAAATAGCTTAGAAAAATATATCTCCAACAAAGCTGGATTAAAAAAAAGTATTAACTTTGTGTCTAAACTATAGATTAATTTTAAAATGTAACATTGACATAGAACAAGGTTTAGACAATGTATCAATTTGTACAGTTGTTGGCTTCCAAACACATTCACATGACACAAAAATCAGTTTGTCAACATCCACTTTGACAAACTTAAAGACATTACAAAAATAGGCAGCACAATAGCATGTTTTCTTCTTTTCAAAGACATGTATGTGCTCAGAGAACAATTATTTATATCTCTTGCATATGCTGTCACTATTCATTCACCTGGTTATCTCTACTTATACACAGTCTCTCGCATTGGTAATTGTTATGCCCTTTGGCTTTCAACTGTACCTCTAAGCAATTTTGGTAGTTTCTCACTAAGATATTATCTCTTACACTTAAAACATTTTTCTCTTTCTCTATGTCTGCTTCCCCACAGGGTCCAGCTATTGTGTGATATTTCGCCCTGAGGAAGGCAACTTTAATGATGTATTGAAATTACTTGGCAGACAGGTGGCTTCTTTGCCGAAACATGTTCAAGATGTCTAGTTAATTTGTTGTTTGCTCATTACCAATCTATTTTTGACACATACACGTAGGCAGATCTGTCAGTTAAATGAATAAATGAAGAATATTGATTAAATTAATGTTTTGGCTGAATACAAGCCATATGTGAGTGTGCTGGCTCAGTTTTAGGCCACCACTTAGCCTGCATCATTTTTTGTCTGATTTTCTGCAATGGGATAACTATTTCTGTCTTTGCTTTTGTTTAGATCAGTTATTCATTATTTTTTTGGTTTTTCATGTAAAGATGTCTTTGTAATAATTTATTTGTTTACGTTGTTTCACTGCAAAAATAAACATGTTTACTGGTTTTAGTTAGAGACTACCCAGATTGCTTTTTGAGTCTACAGTAGCCTAATTTGAATGGTTCAGTGATACATTTTTTGGTACACCTATTAAATAATGTACATAAGCTTTCTTACTTGAATTTATAGCAGTATGGAATCTATTGGTTTTGCTTAGATTACTGTCCCTTTCCACTACTGCTTCTTGGGACACTTCCCCCTCTCTTTTGTGTTAAAAAAGTCACTATTCACTATGTCACTATTCACAAATTACAAGTTCTAACCCTAAATCAGGCATTGATTGACACTGGTAGCAGAGTTTTTAAGAAGGTCTGAATTACGTAGCACTTTCGCGTCTGCAAACACTCAATGGTCTATTCCTGGTTAACTTTGATGCAAACAAAGTCAATGCTGGCACTTCTTGCAGCCTACAATACAACGGGCAATGTGTACTGTACACTCCCATCTAGATATGTACCCTGTACCTCAAAAAATGAAAACCTTTAAAAAGAAAACTAATACAAACAGAACCTATAACAGATCTCCCAACAATACCAATAAAGAAAGAAAGACCCACTGTTGCTTGACCACTTGACCAAATAATACAAACAACGAAACTGTCTAGCACAAAATCAACTTCAAGTCCATCAGAATACAAAGAGACACATGTCTCTTCTCAAAAAACAACTGCAGGCCCAACAAAGGATGCAGAGGCACAACTCTCTGGTCCATTAAAATTCTGCAGCACAACTGGAGTAAATTGTTATGCAAATGTAGCAATCAATCTTGTCTTCCAATTGCCACCAATGGTTCACAATATTTACTTAAAAGGCTCAGGCCACTTGTGTTTGCAAATGCTCATCGTTCATAGATGTTCCACAAATATTCCTGACAGCACTTACAATGTCTCATGTATAAGCCAAGAATTTGACTACTATGCAGGAATGGTAGATTTCAGCATAAAAACACAGGAAGATACACACAAATTCCCAATCTACTTATTACAAGTACTGAAAACAAAAATAAATCCGTATAAATGAAATCTTTCAGATTTCATGCACACAGAAACATACCTGCACTGTCTGCGACCATGTTTCACAGGAGTACATCCCTAACAAACGATTTGCGTATGTATCCATACCAAATTCTGAATCCATTCCATTTCACCAGCTTCTGCAGAAAGCAACTCATAGCATAGTATGCTTTTTTTGTAATTCAAACAAACAATCCAAAATACAAATAAACTCACATGGCCAATATGTGATACTAGTGCTTCTAAAGTACAATGCAAATGGTAACAAAAATAACTGTAATTGTTTGAGCTTCACACACGGCCAATTATCTCTTGGCAAGAAAACCTTCACAACAGTGGATATAATCTTCTACACTGTTGCTACAACCACTTCAGGCAACTATACTGTCAAATAAAGAGGAAAGAGGTTTGCTTAAATGTAAAGACACCTCTGTTACTCCAAAACATAGGTTACCAGCAAATCTAACAAATGCATACTTAATATTCCTTCAACCAAAATTTAGTCACTAATACACTACATGCAATACACTTCAAATATACCTTCACAGTTCTTGTTACTACAATACTTTATTTAATAACCATTATAATTTCACTACGCCAACATTACCACCACATCTAACAAATGCCTACTTTATATTCCTTCACCCCAAATTTTATCTCTAAACTACAGTATAATAAACAGTTAGAATGCACAGACTGGTATCTAACTACATCTAAAATATGACAATAGTACCTTTAAAACACAAAACAATTAGGATTTACCAACAGGTGTCTAACTAATTCTAAAATATGCTTCATTACAATTCACATAATGTCTGCGGACACTAATATTGACTGCAGACTTGGCGGCACCTACAAAATATTTTGTTCACTTTTAAAAACAGCTCCATTTCAACTTCATTCCCACCCTTTTCAGACCCTCCTTTGCCACGAAGTAACCCCAAATAAGTTTTCTAAACATTTTGTTCACCACGCTGTCCACGTTCAACAGCATTGTCCGCATACTCATCAGCACCTGCATGCCCTTTTTTTGCCTATAAAAACCGCTCAATATCAACTTTATTCCACTACCAAGCCATTTCCAGGCCCTTTTCCAGACTTTTTTCTCACTGCAGTGTACCTACTTTTTGGCCATAAAAAAATAAAAAAACTACTGGCCTGATTTACAGTTTACAATATGGCTATAGGCATGACCAAAAATATATGTCCATTGCGTCGTCTATGAGGATTTCCACACATTTTGGGACCCCCTATAACTTTGACCCCCGGATGCACTAAACTTCTTAATAATTCTGAGGGGTCCATATACATTGTTGGGAAGTTTGGTGAGGATTCCTCAAGGGGGCCAAGTTATAAGCTGCCCAAAAGTGCTCTTTCTATGAGCTGCCCAAAAGTGCTCTTTCTATGAGTTGAGCAACTTAACCATAACTACAGTGCCACTGGCTACCCAGGCAGTTCGGAAGCAGCTCCGAATGCGGGCTTGAACCATAAAGTACAGCCTTCTAATTGGCCAGCGCCCCCATCCCAGGGCACTAGTGAAATGTCCAAAACATATAAATATGGTAATATAGTTGGCAAATATGCCATAACTGCTCCAGCTTTTAAGAAGCCGAACAAGTGACAGACAATGAAAAACAAATTAACAGAAAAATGGCCAGCAAATCAGAAAAAATGACATACCTGAAACATCACTAGAAATGAAAAGCATGCCGCAAACAGGTATGCCATGTTCCTATATCTGTATCTTCATTGGCACAAGTTATCCATAAAAAGAGGTCACTTGAGGCAGATTAGTAACCACAACCTGCCACAGTCTTCCAATATCTGGCAACACTTTTGGAAGCATTCCATATGACCTGCCTATGGATTTCACAGCAGGGTGCTCATTATATAACATAGTCCCAAATCCCAAACCATAATATGGAACACAAATGCAATTCAGGTGTATACCGTATCTATAATGTAAATATGTAATAATGTACATATAATAAGCATGTATTTATTTCTTAAAAGGTCTGCAAATGCAAACTACCATCAATCACCAAATAAACATGTACACTTAATAATAACACACAATTCGAGTGGCAGGCCAAAAACGGCATTTCTAAAGCTTTCCAACACACATTCTAGAAACTGTTGCATTGAATTTCGTCTAAACATCATTAATTTGATTAATTTGTCATTTACAGTGGTTAACAAATAAAAAGTTAGAATGGTTTCACAGAGAAACAGCGACTAGCTTCGCACCAATTGACTTATGTTCAATGGAAATGTCTCCAACAGGACCTATGGAGAGTACTGTGAGCTTTGGCATGCATTTACAATGTGTTATTTGTTATTATTTGAAATAACTACAGTATATATGAAAAGTATATGTGCATGTGCATGTGCATCTCTATATAATATGTCAACAATAGTGTTATACAATGCAAAACATTCTTGAAGAAACATTGTCAATGTGCAGTTCAGTGGTCCATAGATGTGTCCTAAGATAGTTGTGCAACACTTCCTCTTGTTTCCTATAAGACAGTTATCAGGCATCAATGTATTTCAATGTGCAGCAATCAGAACAAATATCTAACTGACCTGTGTGGCTACAGCATGCATTTCAAAACCATGTACTAGTCAAGGACTTGAAAAGCCTGAAGAGACAAATACATGCATGCAGAAAAGGGACTGTAAAGAACAGCTGATAAAATTACCCTAATGACTTTCAACCAGGTTACTCTATGGTCAATCAAAAGTGCTGAGTAAGAGGACTGTTCACCAAGAAAGTCAATAACACAGCAAAACGGAACCAACTTTGCAATGCTATTAAACATATCTCTTTTGCAACGTAGTGAGCATCATGCATGCTGGAAGTGATGCATATGATGTCTATAAACTAAGTATATCACCCATGGCATAATTCAAGCCACCACCCAAGGAAGGGACAGGAGACAATACCTCACTTTTGTGACTGAGTACACCTACCATACCTTTAGTATCTCAACTCATAAATGCTGGCACAAAGGAGATTCAAACAGAGATTCAGGGACGCAAAGATGCTCACATTAAATCAAGCAAGAATCCAAATGTCACTTTGTTAAATTCCGCAAAACCTGCAGATGTTGCCAGATGGCGGAATCAGGCTGAATCATGAATTGCCTTTTTGGACCATAATGACAATCAAGATACATTACAGGTGTGATCATTCACACTAGGAAGCTTGATGCATAAGATCAAACTGTGCTAGGGATTGTGAGAAGGTTTCACCCTTCAACTGTCAAACGTAGCCAAATCTCGGAATTCATCATTGAAAGCAGCCTTTCCTTCCAAAAGCACAAAGCCAAAAAGGCACAAACTGCATTGCTACAGATCTACACACTCTGCAAAATCAAACCATTCATTGCCCTGAGCGAATTCCATACCATGGTGCAAGCCCTCAATATTTCAAACATTGATGGGGAAATTCCATCCTTACCGGGCTACCAGCCACACACCTCAACCTCATCAAATGAGACCACCACGCTGCAGCCCGCCTCATTACATGTATCTCTCCAACAGTACACATGCTTCACTGGTTCCTCCTCCTCGCAAGGATCATTTTCAAAACTGCATGTATCATCTGCAAAGCAGTCCCAAATGGAACCCCAACATACTTGACAGCTTAACTCCACACCTCTGATGTTCCTCGCACCTCACGTAGCAAAACTATCAAAATGTCAAACCTACACCGCAAAGCAAAGTCTCGAAGCAGTTCATTTCCTGCCACGCCCCGACCAACTGGAACTCAATCCGGTAAAGGCTCGAAATGCTCCCACCATCCTCCAGTTCCTTAAAAACATGTCTATTTCAACAATACCTGTCAGACAAATAAAAATATGTCTCCCCCTCTACCAACAGTACTGTGCTACTGTATATAATTCCAAGCCCAATTCTGGCATCCCCCTGTTGTTCTGCGGTCTGCTGCTCTTGAACTATGTAATCGCAATAGGCAACTAAAACAAAATATGGAAATCCATCCTTGATTGTCTATTCTAAAATGATATGGGATTAATTGGAACTCAATTGCTATACATGGCCCTGACTCCAATTAAAGAATGAACCTTATTTAAGCAATAACCATCCGTCCATGGGATGGGACATATGGTAACGGCTCGATGGACAATTAGGCCCAAGTGTAGTGAGGGCCTTTAGACATGGGTCCCCAGTGCCGTTACCACCCATTCCAGGCCGTTGAATGGGTGATTTTTGCTATTAGCACACCAGGTTGCCAATCCGGAATCCCTGGGTGCTAAGACCAATGCATTTTCTTTCAATGAACGGATGTCCTTGCAGTGTCCTGGTCATTGAAAGAAAATACTTACACAAGATGGCCGCCACAGAGCTGGAAGGCAGGGCTCCAAGCGGATCCCTTATTCCATTTCGATTCTGACCCAGCAAGGAGACAGAGCGAAGCAGGGGCAGTGGCCTCCGCCACCGCAGTAAGCAGGTAAATATACCGAGGTTTGGAGGGACAGGAAAACGGATGGGAACGGAGGGTGGGGGGAAGATTGCAGTATGGGGCAGGGAAAGCAGCCATCAGGTTGCTTGGTACACACGCTTGGAGGATGGGATTCAGCCCATGATCCAAGCAACCTGACTGGTTGCTCCCCCCGCCACGGGTGTTAATATGAAATTCAATGGGAATATCACATTTCTTTGGAGAGGAATCTAAATCTAGTCATAAAGGAAACAACAAACCAAAAATAACTAGGAGCTTAAGTGTTAGTTCAGAAGACTGCCATAGTAATAATTCTAGGCATAGGTAATACCCATACCTGAACTCAGTGGAAAGGCCTTCTTTCAGATAACCAAGTGTCATGGTCTCATGGTGGTAAGTTAATGCCTCAAATTATTGATACTGAAAAGCACAGCAAAGTTTTAAGTGTTTGTCTGGTAATAGGTTCTAGTGGGGAAAGAGGCAAAGCACTACCTAAGCCTCTCAGGGTAGATATTGGTAAGAATGGCTTGGAGTTTCCTGAGTGATGGGCTAGTATGGAGAAGATGATTTTATGAAAATGTGTTTAGTGATGGTGGGCAGCTTTGATTTTCAAGAAAGGCAACTATTTTGTTGAATTGTGTTTAACATTAAGATTAGCTTTAGCTAAAACGTTCTTGCAACTTAACAAGAGAGAGGAGAAAAAGTCTATTATTACTGGGAATAATGATCGACTCAATAGCAATACTGAAACAGTCTGAAATTCAAAGTAAATAATCAGATATTGTTATCTTATGGGGAATATATGGTAGGCATGGTATCACAAGTATGACATGGACACAGGAGAATAGTTTGAAAACCTGGATTATTAAATGTTCGGATGGGTGGGAGAATTCCGATCTAGCCCTGTAACTAAGATGGGAGTAATCTCAACCATCAACCCAAAGAAAACAGTCCTAGTCAGTCTTGGTCAAATAAAAATGGCCTGTACGAAGGAAACCTAATACCTGCCCTTAATCTAATGCAAAACAATGTGAAAAGGGGATGTATAGTTCAAAAAGGAAAATCAGTGTTGAAAAGAAATGTCAATGTTAGCCAAGGGTAACTTACTTCCCCATGTTCACATAATAGGGGATTTTATAGAGTTCTTGTCGGGTAGCTGGCTCATAAAGATCACAGGATTCACACACTTCAAACCACTTGATATGATTCACAATGTTAGTTTCAGAATCTGGTCAAACTTTCCTTGCCTTGATTTCAAAAACACAGTTTATTTGTAGGCTTCCCTTGTCTTGTTTCCAAGGAACAAAAAAGGCTCATCACAAATCTGGCACATCAATTGTTCAAACCAGACCTCTCAGGCACCTCTTGGTGTAGGTCTGGGTTTATCTATGGTCTTTCAGGTTCGCTACAACACTAATTCCCAACAGGTCCCACAGGTTTCCCTCACTTGAGTCTTGACCTCTCTTTCCGTGCTATAAATTTCACTTCCTGATTGTATTTTTTTAACACTTCCTGATTGTTATTTGCCTCCTGACCCCCATCAGTGAGTGATCTTGTTAGTGGAATAATTTGGGCCACCTGCTCGTGTTGGGCATCTGCTTTCCGAACCTGTCTCCCTCTTCCTGATTACATCCCTCTTCCCGCCTCCCAGCCCTCCCACCTCCCCTGATTGGTCATTAAAATCCTTGTGCCTGGCCTAGTCGCCGGCTATGCAGCATGCTCATCCTTCGCCTCTGGACCCCCGTCGGTGAGTGATCTCATTAGTGGACCCTCCTGGGCCTCTAATTCTGACTATTTATTTTTAAATAATTTGGGCCGCCTGCCCGGGCTGCACACCTGCTTTCCGAGTTGTCTCCCTCTTCCTGATTACATCCCTCCTCTTGCCTCCCAGCCCTCCCACCGTCCCTGATTGGCCATTAGAAACCTTGTGCTTGGCCTAGTCACCGGCTGTGCAGCGCGCTCACTCTTTGCCTCCTGACCCCCATCGGTGAGTGATCTCTTTAGTGGACCCTCCTGGGCCTCTAATTCTAACTATTTTTTTTAATAATTTGGGCTGCCTGCCTGTGCTGCACACCTGCTTTCCGAGTCTATCTCCCCCTTCCTAATTACATCATCCTCCCGCCTCACAGCCCTCCCACCTCCCCTGATTGGCCATTAGAATCCTTGTGCCTGGCTTAGTCGCTGGCTTTGCAGCGTGCTCACCCTTCACCTCCTGACCCCCATTGATGAGTGATCTTGTTGGTGGACCCTCCTAGGCCTCTAATTCTGACTAGTTTTTAAAATAATTTGGGCAGCCTGCCCGTGCTGCGCACCTTCTTTCCGGGCCTGTCTCCCTATTCCTGATTACATCCCTCCACCCACCTCCAAGCTCTCCATCTCCCATGATTGACTGCATAAGTACTTTTAGCCCACCTTCCCAGGGCAGCCCTCTGACCGGCATCCCCTGCACCTAAGGGCCCCAAGGAAAAGGGTGGCTCCAACAGATGCAGCTCCAGGAAAGTGTCTGCAGGTGTCAGCAGGGGATGCCAGTGGTCAGCTGTCAACTAGCAGCAAATAATAGCACACATACCTACACTGGGATAGTACTGTGATTATTAGCCTGTGCCTCTGATTATTAACCTGTGCCTCTGATTATTAGCCTGTGCCTCTCTAGGAAAGTACTGCAACTAATTAGCCAGTGACTCTCTAGGATAGTACTGTGATTATTAGCTTGTGCTTTTCTGAGATAGTACTGTGATTATTAGCCTGTGCCTCTGATTATTAGCCTGTGCCTCTCTAGGATAGTACTGTAACTAATTAGCCTGTGCCTCTCTAGAATAGTACTGTGATTATTTGTTTGTGCTTTTCTGGGATAGCACTGTGATTATTAGCCTGTGACTCTTAAGGATATTACTTGGACTAATTAGCCAGTGCCTCTCTAGGATAGTACTGTGATTACTATCCTGTACCTCTCTAGGATAGTAATGGGATTATTAGCCTGCACGCACTCTTAGAGATTTGTGCATATAAATTTGAATCACATATAGAAAGCACCACAATAGGAATAGTACTGTGATTATTAGCATGTGCCTCTCGAGGATAGCACAGTGATTATTACCCTGTCCCACATTGGGATAGTACTGTGATTATTGGCATGCACCACACTGGGATAACACTGTGAATATTGGCCTACATCGCACCATTAGAGAATTGTTAAGGCCTTGAATCACATCTAGAAAGTGACACATTAAGATAGCACTGTAAGTATTGGCCCTGCCACACTGAGATAGTACTAAACACTAGCCTCCGTCGCACCCCAGAGACTTGTTTATGCCTTGAGTCTCACCCAGAGAGGGCAACATTGGGACAGCAACTGAATTGCCCTAGCGATATAACCTTGACTAGACCTCCCCCACCAGACAGAGCCCAAGCTTGTATCAGCCAGTCCGCCAATCCAGTCCAACACCACAAGACAGCCGGACCAAAGCACAAAAGCCTGACTCTGCAACAACGAACCGAACAAAACCAATCTGAAAAATGCGTGCAACCATACAATCATAACAAAAACAAGCCAGCCAACAAAGCACTGCACGAGGGCTATCGCCCCTGCAGCCGCAACCTCAACCCCAAGGAAACCCAAAGGAAATACAAATCAAACATGTTACCAAGAATGCAACCCTGACAACCCAAACTAACAAAATAAAAAACAAAAGGTAGAAACAACCCTGACACCAACCCCACAGCGGAATGCCTAATAACTCAAAATGCAGTGAAAATGAATTGGACCAAAAGAGGCAGAGGGCAGAGAGAACAAACTCAACTGAACACCACCAAAGACACACAACTGTAGAACACACTCCCACCAACAAGAACAAAAACAGAAACAGCGCCAAGAGAAGAGAAAAATCCCTACACCAAACACCATACATCACAAATAACCACTCACCGGAATGCAACTACCCAACAAACAAATCAAGAAAGACCAACAACCAAACACAACCACGCAGAATAAGATTGGACAAAGCTAGAGGTAACAAGAACATGATCGACGCCCTAACCCCTTAGATCACCAAGACAAGAGGACCCTCCCCTCAACAGCCAAAATATTTAGAAGAGGAACCTGATGAAACCTTAAACCCAAGATGTAACCTAGAAGAGCTATTCGACGATGACACAGACACAACTGTACCAACACCTCAACTAGAGATCGACTTGGAAGGAAATCAAAACACCAGTCAGAAGACAATGCTGAAAATAAAGCACAAACCAAACTATACCATAACAATCCACTGCAACTTAATAAACGCAAGATCCATGTCAAAAAACTGAACAGAAATTTTCGACCTTCTCTGCGACAACGGTATCAACATCCTATCCACCAAAGAAACATGGCTGGACGACAACTACAAATTCACACTTCAAAGCTGCCTCCCTCCAACTTCAAATGCATTCAGTTAAACAGGAAAAAAAAAAGAAGGAGGCCTCGCAATAGCATTCAAAGAACACCTGCAAATAAAAACAGCCAAACCCCTAAACATCGTGAACTGCGTATACATGGTCATACACTTATGAGCGAATCCAAAAACACACATTAAATTCATACTGGTTTATAGACCACCGACATATGATGAAACCTTTGTTGACAACTTCATAGCAGCCATCACCAACATAGACATTCAACATGAGCATCAGATAATCCTGGGGGACTTTAACATTTGGTTTGAAGAAAAAAACGCCAACTCTCAAAACTCACTAATCGGGCAACTAACAACCATGAAACTACAACAGCTGGTCAAAGGGACAACACACTCGGCAGGACACACCCTTGACACAATATTCACCAGTAAAAAACGTATCGCCACTGCACCAGTGATACAAATACTTTGGAGCGACCATTCTCATCATTCCATTTTTTATCGCGCTACCAACCAAAGTTACCATCCAGCCCCTCAAGCTCCCAACCACCACAAAAAGAAACTGGAAAACGTCAAATCAAGCAACCTGATAGAACAGCAGGAGCTAACCAAACCTTCAATGCCAGAACTGAAAATGAAGCTACTCCATAAATGGACTGCTGATACAATCGAAAACATCTCCCCGGAAAACCATTTACCCCGTCAAGAAAAAGAGCAATGGCAAAACGGTTCACTCCATTGCTAAGCATCATGAAAATGAACAACAAGAAGCTGGAACTAGAATGGAGGAAAGAATATGACCAAAATAAGAAAAGCCAATTCCAGAGACAAATCTGATAGTACAAGAAGGAAATTCAAAAGGCAAAGAAAAGGCATTATGATAACAGAATCACCAAAGCCACCAAAACACAAAAAGAAATGTTCAACATCATAAACAAAATGAGAAAAACACCCGGTTGGGACAACACTCTAATACCCTCACAGAAACTATGCAACAACTTTGCAGACCATTTAAAAAACAAAATCAATGACATCTGACAAATCATACAAAACAGACCGACCAACCCTAACACTCAACCAACCGGTCCTGACGAGGAGCCAGAGCACAAACTCCAAAACTTCCCAGAAATATCAGTAGAGACATTTGTTAAGCTGGTAAAACATAGGAAGAAAGCAGGATCACACATGGATCTCTACCCCACTGACATCTACAAATCAATCCTAGCACAAGGAACACCATCAGAATATTACAGAAATCTGCTGAATCTGTCACTCGTGACAGGGACCGTACCATGATCCCTCAAATCAGCATATATTAAACCACTTCTAAAGAACAAAACTGACAATGTGGAAGACCTCTCCAACTACAGACCAATTTCAACCATGCTCTACCCGGCAAAACTCAGAGAAACATACGTATGCAAACTAACCCAAGAACACTTAGAGAAACACCAGTAGCTAGACCAAGCACAAGTCGGCTTCAGACCCGCAAGATGAGCAAAATCGGCACTCCTATCCATCTGGGATGACCTAAAAACAAACGCAGACACCAACACAACATCAGCCCTGATTCTGCTAGACCTCTCAGCAGCTTTTGACACAGTTAGCCATGACACCCTAATCAAAAGATTAGAAGATATAGGTATAACAGACATGGCACTGATTACATCATTCCTTGCAAACAGAACAGAAACTGTATAGATAAAACACTTCAAATCTACTCCATGACTTAATGACTGTGGAGTACCACAAGGATCCTCACGTCACCAATATACTTCAACATGTACCAGACTCTGTTAATCAAGATTTTAAAAAAATACAACATTACATGGTACAGCTACACAGACGTGACTGAAATCATCTACAACCCTAGTAGAATATCTAAAAGAAATCTATGACTGGATGATCACCATGAAACCTAAAAATCAACCCAGGAAAGACAGAAATCATGATTATATCCAGAAACCAAGAGAAGAACACCTACATTCCCTGGCAGACTGAATCGGGAACTGTGCCCACACCATCTAAGGTAGTAAAAAACCTGGAAGTCCTAATGGACAATGCTCTAACCTTAGAACACAAGTAAACACAATAATTAAGAAATGCTTCTTCCTCTTCCTTCACTCAACAAGAATAATCCTACCTTTCCTCTCCTTCACCCACAAATGTCAAGAATCAACTATGCAAACAGCCTCTACATCGGGATGCCGGAACACCTCATGAAGAAAGTACAACACATCCAAAATGCAGCAGCTAAACTTATCCTCAAACTATATAGAAGAGACCACAATACTCCAGCGCTGAAAATGTTACATTGGCTTCCAATTAAACATTGTATCACATTCAAAACAATGTGCATATCACACAGGGCAATCAACAGACAGGGAGCAAAATTCCTACAAAAGAAAATAACAATCTATAAGCCAACAAGACTCCTCAGATCAAGCAATGAAATCTGCTTGGAACCAATACCATACACCAGTTAAAAACTAGGGGGATCCTTGTTCTCCCACCTAGCCGCAAAAACCTGGAACCACCTCCCAAAAGAAATAAGAAACACCAAAGACCACCTAAAAACCTGGCGCTTCAACACCTCACAACCAGACAAAAAAACTCAAACAATCAAACAGGAAATACAAAAGAACCGACTGACAGAATATATGATGGCACAGAAAATACCTAGGACCTACTAAGGGAAACTCCTACAAGAACAAGAGACAAGGTGGAACAGAACACGAGTGACAACCCCATCAGGATAGAACAATAGCAAACATGTCTAACACAAAGGCACTACCACCAACTTTACCCATTCAGAAAGGGTGCAGGGTACGGGCGTAGGTCGCAAGCAAATTGATCTGAAAGGAATAGTTTGTACCAACCACAAACTAGGGTGTAGGGTTTGGCCAAATACAAAGGTAGAAATGCAAAGACTAGATAAATTAACATAATGACAGAGAGATTACAGACAGTCTTATCATGCTGAAACTTGATCACTGAAAGGAAGACAACCTTCTCTACATCCCAAAATACACACAATAGGAGTGTGCATTTCTCTGAACAACAAGGCTACTAACCAACACCACAAAAACTTCTAAAAACCTCACCACTCCTCACACACCTCTCCCACACTAACTAAACACAACCACACCTCTTAAAACTGCAGAGACCTGCATGCACTTCACCACACCGCAACAACAAACACACCACACAGACCCTCACACATCAGCACATGACAGACTCAGACTGGATACCAGACCAAAAAGTTCAGCAAACAGTGTTAACCGAACTGAAGCTGAATGTGCAATAATTTGATATGTACCTCAGCATGACCAATTAGAGTCTCGGGAGGAAAGCTCAGGGGCAACATGCTCACCTTGGAAGCAAGATGACACGGAGCAACACAGGTTCGTTCCAAGGGTCCACGCTTAGAAACCTCTGGGTGTTAAGCATGTTATAAATAACCTATCATATCATATCATATCATATCATATCATATCATATCATATCATATCACACATAACACAGTTTATACATGCAATTCTAGGACCATTGCTTTCTGGTAAATGGAGTTGTTTCATATATGTGCTCTCTCTAGCACTCTTGGTTCATCTTCTGCCTTCTTGGCCATTTTATAAACTGAAATACTCTTTCTGATAAATGCACAGTTCACAATAGGCTTCCCTCTGTCAGGCTCGTGCCTTCTTTCCCAATGGTATCAGTTGTGCACTGAAAAAGAATGTTCGCTCTTAGTTCACTACTACTCCTAGAATGCACTTCTTTATTTTCCTTTTAACTTCAAACTTAGAATGTCCACTTCCAGATCTTTGCCCATCTTCAGGCACATGCATACCACTTGGTTCCTCTCTCTCTGACTCACCCAGGTAGCACAGTAGAGGCAGGTAGCCTCTCTGGATCGCTGGGCTGAGGTCAGGGTCCCACTGCCTGCTCTCCAGGTACCTTGTGGTTGGTACTGGCCCTAAAGGAATGAGCCAGATTCCAATACTTAGGAGGCACAGCTCCTGTGAAACGTTGAAGCCCTTTCTTCTCACTGGACCAGCTATGTAATAAACCTTCTTTCTTTGGTTCTCCTTGGCAGCCCCTAGCTTTTTGGCTTCTCCACTACAGACAACCTCCCAGCTTGCTTCTGGTCTTTGAGATTTGAAGAGGGATCCTCCGCCAGTCTCAGCCTTTCAGCCTCCATCCTGCTCTCCCAGCTGCATTTGATGTCTCTCCCTCAGCAGCCTCCCTGTATACACCTGTGTGATGTTAATGGGCTGCAGGTGTGTGATCAGGGTTGGCTCTGCCTGACCTTCCTAACTTCATTAGTGGGACAACATGAGGATAGATGGTTGTAGTCTTTCCTCTGTTTTGTAAGGTGCTTTATACAGGTAATCCTTGCCACTCTCAGTTGCCTCTCTTTCTTCCTGGTATTATGTTAAAATGGGGAATGGAGATGTGTGTTTGAAAATACCCCAAAAAGACAGAATAGGTGTGCAATTGTGGACAACTGGTAAAAGGGGGATACTGTGTCTCGCCTAGGGTATTCCCATGAGAATGACCCCAGACTCCTCTAGCCAGGTGATTGTCCAGCGCTCGTCCACCCCCAGGGTTGGGATCGGAAAGCGACGGCCCTCCCCTGGCCACCCAAATAGAGGATTCTTAGGGTCCAAATGGTAGCATATCCCTAGGTTTCTCACAGGACACATTTAACCTGTGAATACTGGGGGTATTGAAAAGAACATGGAATCTGGCATTCAGATCTTGAATGTGAATCCTGTCACCATTAGGAATACAGATATGTTCTTGTGCAACTCAACCTACAAAATACTGATTCATGAGGTCAGTGGGTAATCACATTGAATAGACTACATGCAAGTGTCTCTTTATGTAAACGTAATAGCTGCAACACACTGTTCTGAGAATACTAACTTCGACAGCTAGCTAATTACCCCATTACACTAATGATCTGTGGCAATTTGTATCTGGTCATGAAACTGAAAAAAAAAGATAGGACATGTCTACAACCCACACGGATACATGTAAGTGTCTTATTATAACACAAACCTGGTTCTTTTTTTGAAAATTCAAGTTTATTGCAATTACATAAAACAAGCTGAATTTATTACACATTGCATTGTCTGAACATTTCACCCATGCCTGTTCCCTACCCTTCTCCCCACACCCCTTATCAGAGGATTCCATGACAAATATGTAAGTACATGGCCCAAGGATTACGAACACCAGCTGATGATACTGACTGGTCAGCATGCAAATCTTGAAAACACATCCGCTTCTCACCCCATGATCCAAATACCCCTTCCGGACTTAGCTTATTGCCCAAGTGAAATCACAATACTTCCTAGAGTGGCACTCTATAATTCACATCGTACTTCCCCAAAAAGGCAGACCATTCCACTTCCCTGAATGGTTGCAAGCTGTGGACGGCTCCTGTAATGTTCTCCATTTCATATATTCCTCTAGCCTTGAGTAACCATCCTGTTTCACTTAGGAGGGCTGCCCGTTTCCAATCTATTACTAAACATACCCTAGCAGCTAATAAAGCAAAATGACCCATTTGTGGGAGACCTTTCCTCCCCTGCTCTATTTACTCTAGCCCAAACAGCACCAGCATAGGGTCCATCTTCCTCTGTATCCCCTCCAGTCCCTGATCCACCCCAGAACCTCTGTCCAATAGCTTTTCACCTTTGGGCACCCCACCAGTTGTGCAAGTATCTGGTCCTTTCCCTGCATTCCCAAGAGCATCCAGGGTTAACAGTGGGGAACATCTTTGAGAGGCGTCCCAGGTTGTACTGCCATCTGCACAGCAGTTGAATCCCGTTGAATTTATACTTGCAGGCTATCAATGTTTGAGAGACAGCTTTTCCCATAACCGGGTCATCTAGGTTCATCTCTAGATCCCTCTACCATCTATTCCTGTATGATTTCGCTCCCCACCCTGTTACCAATATCAGGGACATGTACAGACTGGAAATCAAACCTCTGCTCATACACCAAACATTTAAGACCCTGCGGTTCCACCTTGCACTTGTTGGCCATGAGGACCCATTTCAATTGCAAGTATGTGAATGCTGATAATTTCCCCATATTCAGGCCTTTTAGCACCTCTATGGACGCAAATGTATCTTCTTTCACAAGCTCCCCGACCCTTTCCAGTCTCGCTTCAAACCATGGTTGTAACTGCGAGTGATTTACTATGTCATTACTCACCAGGTGAGACCAGGGATGGCTCATGGCGGAAGGCTAAGTTGTGACTCCCTCTATTCCTTTCCATTTCCCCCAGAGGTCCCAAGATAGGCCTATCACCCTGTGTCTTTGAATTTTCCTTGGCACTTCTTTCTTCAGAATTCACAACCGTTCCCCGATTGTGGCCAGTCTGAGCCAGTAGTTCTCCAGTTCAACCCATTTTCTCTCCCAATTTCCCCCCATATGTGGTACTTTAGCCATAAACTGTGCTGCTCTATGGTAGTTATACATATCCAGCAGTCCAAACCCTTCCCCCTCCTTCAGCAAGGTCAAAGTGTCATAAGCCACCCTTCTTTTCTGTCCCTGCCAGAGTCCTGTGCATCAGGTCTGAGAAAATGGCATCAGGAACCCTAACTGGGAGCAACTGAAACAAGTATAGAATGTTCAGAAGCATGAGGAGTTAGTTGGCATCACAGAGCTCCTCCAGAATCCTCATCATTGTAACAATGAATTACCTCAGGCTCTCCCTCTGGACCTCAATATTTACTGCCAAGTCATCAACCGCCGTGTCTAGCCCCCTACCAATGAGGTACAAGATCGACTTGTCAGTTGTATCTTTGACTCCGGATAGGATGCCATATTTCTCAATTACACGGAGGACTGCTGGAACTAACATGCCTGGATGTCTCATATGGAAAATAAAGTCTTTGGCGTACATCCCTAGTTTGTATTGCTTGCCTTCCACTGTCAGCCCCTCTATGCATAACACGCTCCTTATATTGACTGCCAGCAGCTCCATGGATAGTGCAAAAAGCAAAGGTCACAGTCAGTAGCCTTGTCTGGTTCCCCTCCAGAGTTGAAAACACTGCAATCCCTTACCATTCACTACCACCTGCATGGTGGGGTCACTGTACAAGGCTCCTATCCCTCTACTAAATCCCTCCTCAAAACCAAACTTTTCCAGAATGATAAAAAGGAAACCGCCAATCGACTCCATCATATGCTGTCTCCACGTCGAGTGCGAGCAGTGCCGGACATGCCCCTCTTCCCTCGTGGTCTCCATTAGGTTCAGAGGTTTTCTGAGTGTGTCAGATCCCTGATAGCCCTGAATAAAGCCTGTATGTATACACAAATGTGTCCCATCTAGAGTTCAGCACCAGAGGAAGTAGCCCACAATAATAATTATGACATTAATACACTGGCAATTAGCCAAAAATATATGTATCTTTATTATTTCATATGCAAATCATCAATTTTGTTTAAAAACATTGCATATACCTATTTCATGAAGAAAAATGTATACATGATTGAACCCAGTAAAAAATCAATAGAAAATTCCATGAAAAAACGTTCAATGGCCACCATAAATGTAGTGCCTCTCTCAATCTAAATATGGAACGTACTGAAACAATACCATAGAAAATTACACAACAATGCACACAATAAATCTGGTGTGACCAATAGACGGCACATTGACAAAATGAATAATACTACATGAAACAACAAATCGACAAAATGAGTTTAAATTTCCCATCATCTCACCACGACAAGTGACAAAGTCACATGACCTAAAACCATATATCTAAATACCAATTGTCCAATACAGAAAATGTATTATGCAGGACAAGAAACCAAATTATGCTGCTTCTTCTACCACTTTGATAAAGCCCACCTTGTCTGGGTGAATCAGTTTGGGCATTAATGGTTTGAGGCGTTTGGTCAAAGTCCTGGTGTACATTTGTTCATCCACATTCAGTAATGATATTGGGTGCTAGGACTGACACCTCTCAGGATCCCTACCTTCTTTTGTCAGTACTGATATGAGCACTTTGCTAAAAGAGGGGGGAGCTTTCCCTGGCTCCATGATATTTTTGAAGAGTTTATCTAAATGAGGTATTAGAGACCCGGCATAGACTTTTATAGAAAACAATGGTGAACCCATCTTCCCCTGGGGCCTTACCTGATTTACTCTGTTGAGAATGGGGAGTCCAAGCCGCTTGCCTCATCTGTGGACAGGGATGGGAGGGGAATACCCTCCCGGTAGCAGTCCACTACCCCCTATCTGCCCGGTCTGCCCTTTTATAAATCATTTTATAAAATGCAGCAAAACATCAGACAATGTCCTGTGGGGTGTCATGAATTTGCCCACCCTGATCTGTTAGCTTAACAAACTACCTTTCTGCCCTCTGAGCCTTGTGGCCAGCAGTGAATCTGCCTTGTCCTCCTTTTTTATAACATTTCTGTTTAAGAAAACTCAACTTTCTGACTGTCTCCCCCATGCACAGGAACTTTAACTCCAATCGTTTCTGTCTGAGAACTGCCCTTTCCTCCTCCAAGTACTCCATTCCCTTGTGAAGTTTCTCCTACAGCTCCTTTATTTCTCTCTGCAGGGAATGTTCAATATATCACCTTTCACATTTCTTCTGCACTCCCTCTTTTATCAACAATCCCCTCCAAGTGGCTTTCCCTGCATCCCACACTGTGCCTGTGTCGACCTCACCTGTGCTGTAAAGTTAGAAAGATTCCCAGATCCCTGTGTCCAACTGCTCTGCAAACATCCTGTCTGGCCAGAATGAGTAATCACACCTTCACCTAAAGTCTTTCCTACTGAGGCCCACAATCTCAACCTCCATATGCACCTAATCATGTTCTGACCACACCGTCGGTCGGATGGCACAACTGCTCTCCCTACTCCCAAGTATCTGTTGAATGAGCAAATAGTCGATAATATTGTACATTTCCTGCAGAGTTTAGAAGAAATTGAAGGACCCTTTTGGAGGGGGTGTAGTCCTCCAAACATTGACTAATCCCCTCTGAGTCAGGATATCTCCAAACTCCACTTTGCTTCTCTCAGGAAGCATCTATCCATAACCTTGTCAGCCCATAAATTAAAATCACCCCTTACTCCACCCAATTCTCCCTGTATGATGGGGTAAAGTCACCCCTGTATCAATTTGGATGAATTTGTATACCAATTTGTGTTCCAGGCGTAAACACTTATAGAGTAGGATCCCAAAACCTCCTTTCTTAGCTGGTCCTGATGGTCAAATCACTACACCAACTGCAGCCCCTCTAACTTGTCTCTCCTTCCTCTACTGCAACCTAGTCTCTGGTATGAAGAGGATATCAAGGACAGCCCTCATGAATTCTGACACAAATTGCAATCTTTTTGTGGGTGAGTTTAATCCCTTTACATTGAGGGTCGTACCCAAAGCAGACTTCCACCCTCTATTGATACTATGGTGGACACCATCTCCATTTGTTGTCTACAACCTCAATATTCATCTTGCACTGCCATCTACCTCTACAACTCGTTTGGACCCTGTTGACTTGAAGCCCCTTCCTATCCTGGATACCTCTGATACACCACCCGGCCCATCCTGCCCCAGTTAAACAATACCAACCATAACAAAACAAAAAATATCCCTTGAGATGTTCTAACAGATAAGGGTCCCTAGGATCGATTTCCCCCATTTATTTCACCCCTATTCCTTCCTCATTGCTCCCATGCATGATGACCGTGCCTCCTTCCCACTTAGTGCCCCTCTATCGCTATCAGTCTTAAGTGTCCTTCTCAGGGGACGAGTTGCCCAACTTCATACATTTCCTTCCCCTCCTTCCTCTCTTCCACTGGGCTAGGTCTCTGGATGTAGGCCTTCATCCCATAGCTTCTTCACTCTGTGAGAGTTGTGTGTCGGACCCCGCATCCGCCAGATGGTTCATTGCGTGCACTGCCTCCACAGCTGTCATGTTCCTGTATTCCTCTGTTCCATTTTTTTATTGCAAAGCAAACCAATAGGCCCACCGAAATGTAATGCCCTAGTTGGCCAACCATTGAGCCAAGTGGAGACAGTGTCTTCTTTTTGACAGCATAAGGCCGGATAGATCCTGAAAGATATGAACCAATCCTCCATCATAGGCTTTCTCTGGTGCAGCTCTCAATTTCACCAATATGTACATCTTCTCTGTATATCACAAAAATCTCATATTGTCAAATGTGGGCCCGGTCTATATGCCTTTCCGACACTGTTCCCCTGTTCTATCATTATAACCTTCCCATCTTCTTTCTCAAACAAGAGATTGACAATTTCACAAATTTTCCTTTCCACCTTATCATGTGATTTTCTTCCCAGGTTCTTGATTATCGAGATTGTATATCTTGAGAAGCACCTCTTCTTTCCTGGCCTCGATATTAGTTAGCCTAGCATCCAGCCCCATTTCCACAGCATCTGCATTCAATTGGTTCCATTTTGGCCTCCACGGTGTCGACCCTACCCCTCAAATCTTCTATGGATCCCTGTATATTGCCACACAGTGTTTTTATGTCTGCCAGAATGACTCCCATGTCCTCCTTTATGGACCACATGGATTGTGCCTCCAGCGACTGCAACGCCTTTCCTGCCATCATTCATGCCTCCCTCCTGAACCTTTAAAGGGTGGCGATTGCCAGGCTCGGTCCTGGCAGGGCTCCTTGCTCCAAAGTATCCACCACTGTTCAATCCTTTGCACCAAAGGAGTCAGCAAACTCTGAAGGTTCCCACCACCGCAACACATTGACTTTCCTGTTTTTGGACACCTTATAATCTCGCCTCATTGCTGCCCTATTATGACCCTGTGGTCTACTTCTGGTTTCTCCATTCATTCCGGCTTGTGGTGAGTGTACCCCGCCACACTCGCTCCTGAGCTCATCCCCTCCTTATAAGGCTAACAACACTTATGTAGGGCGATGTGCAATCACTTTTCCACAAGCCCTAGGGAAACACTCCTTGTGCATGGCTTCCTGCTGCCCCAGTAGCCAAATAGGCCCCGTTGGCCGAAGGCACCCACCCTCCTCTCTTCAATCCTTGCTCTGCTGGTTCGAGTGCCTGACCCTTTCAAGTCCAAGGCACACTTGTATGCTCCTTCGGCCATCCTTACCCCTGTCTACAGTGCCTCACGCTTCCCATGACCATCTCAGTCAAAGTGCTGTGTGTGCTGAGAACTCCAGCTCCATGGCTTCCGGTGTGACTGAGGGAAGTCCCTCTGGGCCTCCCTGAGGTGGCGCAGAGTCAGCGTCGTCTCACCCGGGGCAGGTAACCTCCAACTTTTTGGGTCTCGGTGGTGGTTGGGGCTACCTGGCTGCTAGGCTCCAGAGCACTCTGTGTGTCTCTCTCCCCTCTGTGCACTGCCACCCGCACTTGCAGTGAAAATCCTGAAATTTTGTGGCACACTCTCAAAGGTTCTCTGATGTTGTAGGTTGGACTGGGCTGCTCTCTTTCATCACTTTTTCCGAGAGGAAGAGGGAGCTCAAACTTACGATGCCATGACAATCTATGCCCCTTAGTGGTCTTCGAGGTTCTTTCTTTGATGACTTCTGAATAGAGAACCATCCATTAGACCTGCATTATTTGTCCAACCTCTCATTTCCTTGTATGGTTAAGTTGATAGAAAATAGGGCTGTGCTTCTCCTTCTGCTGTTGTTTAAAACAACATTCTTCATTAGAAAAAAGCAGAGTTTAGATCCCCAAAATAGAATTAAAACTGTTATGTGTTCTATCTTGGGCGACTTAACAATGCGGATTGATCAAGGTGAAATAGAAGCTTTGGTCCTTTTGGACACATCCACAACTAAGAAATTAATTCACAGGTTTAAGGCATGTGCGTGTTAAAATGATTAAAAAACTTATAGAAACAAATCTGTTCCCCAGGGATTGTCATTGGCCTATTTTTTTTCTGTAACTATATTATAACCCCCCCGGCCCCCGTGGTCCTTATTAAGTAATTTGATGTCATCTCACATTATTATGCAGATGATACCCAGCTGATTTTAAACATGATATCTGACCACTTGAAGTGATCAAGTCTCTTCCCAGGCTGCATGATCGCCAAATAACTAAATGGTCTGAACCAACAGCCTGACAACAAAACCTGTCAAATTGAACATAGGGTAACACAGAGGTCCAGAGGACCTTGGAGACACCCCAAAACAAACTAAGCTCCTAAACATTGTTGGCATCCTGCTCAGCTTGAATCTCTCTTGAGCTCCCAGGTTCAAGCAGTGGTGAAACAGGGTTTCTGCCCTGTTCTCTTCCTTAGGAGAATAGTTCTGCTTTTGGAATTGCTCAGCTCAGTTCAAGCTGTAGTTTCCATCTGTCCTACCTAACTTTGACTACGCCAGCAGTGACTAAGGGCCAGATAAACAGACAGAAGCTGTATTAAAACACTGCAGGCGTTCTGCCAGCGAGGATTTGCAGATTCAATCTTTCAGTTACTTCGTCAATTGCGCTGGTTTCCTGTAATGCCCCATTTTGCATGGTTTACAAGTGCATCCATGCCTTTGGTCCCCAGATTATCACGACTATATTAATTACCAATGTGCCTATGCACACTCTAAGATTTGGAACCTCACTGCCCATTATAGACCTACATTTATATTGAAGAATTTGAGGGCATATATGTCTGCATTTGAATAGCCAGCCTATGGAATTATCTTCCACCCTGACTCAGGTGTATTGAGGATCACTTACATTTTAGAAGGACTGTGAAGTATTTCCCCAGAAAGTCTTTACTTTCCATGGGCTCTGTACCTGCCTTTTGTCTGGCAGCGAGTGTGCACTCTAGAAGAATCATGACTTATACATTTTCCGCACATGCTCAAATCTGGTTCTCTAGGATTGATATATATTTTAATGTCTCCAGCCATAGTAACTCACAGCCAATCTACAATACGTCCTATTACTTTGTCAGACTTCTGCCTGACTTCTGAGCACGAAATGAACATTGGCTTAGGAACCCATGGAGGCAAATGAAGGACCTTTGTGTTCTCCATTTATAAATAAGGAAACATTCATCTGAAAGCTAACCTTGGAACTCAAGGCCTATTTCTAAATTAATACATGCTGTGCTACTTACCTGCATTATATGGGATGTGCTCATTCAACAGAGGACTTATCATACCAGATGGGATTGCAATGTTGAGACAACAAAACATATGATTACAATGTACACGTTGAAAAGCATTTTAGTTCAATTGAATACAAGGAACCTTAATATAGTATATATACCCTTGTTTCAGAATGAATACACCCAGAACTCCACACCCAACAAATGTCAAGTCTACAGAATAGGTGCGACAATGGGTACATTACTGGCATTACATATGAAGGAGAAACGGATTAAGCAATTAGCTATCAAACTTCTTGATACAATTTGCGCAATAAAAGCAGATTGCTAATTAACATGGACAGTTTTGAAATAATACTCTTACATAACATACATAGTTGGTGAGTCCATGCAAACCCACTTTAACTCTTCCCTACCCAAAATCACTGACAGCATTCCTGCTTCAAATGCACAGCAGAAGGACCCCACAATATGGGCCAACGCGTTTTACACCCGGCAAGGCTTCTCTTACCTCTCGGTCTGCAGATCTTAGTGCCAACTGGCCAAGTTGAAGGTGCCAAGTTTAAAGAGAAATACAAGCACCAAAGTCCAGGTGTACTGTGGACACACATACAGATTCACCATTCTCTCACCTTGATCTCTCAGTGGGCTAAACTGTGATCAGCCTTATTTTTACATTGCTTAACATGGCCAGACCTGTGACTATGCAACTTATGCTGTGGACTGCCCATTAGTTGATACTACACCAGGTATGTATGGGGATTTATGTACAATTACAGCCGCATTGGGATTTTGTCGTCATGATGAAAATGCAGAGAAATGGCAGAGAATATAGTAGGTGGCACCACATGCAGTGCTACACACGTTTGCAATGCATCCAGTAAATGTGGCGTGTGACACTAAGCCATGAAACCCTGCATGGGATATTCACACATACATAAAGTGGAAGAAACTGTGTAATTACAAGCTGAAAGAATAAATTAAAAAAGTGGACTGCAATTGAAAAAGAAATGGAAAGCAATCCATAATTCAACATGTTGGGGTAGCAACATAGTGTGTGCACCACACAAACTACTGATCGTGGTGGGTGGAATCAGGTTGCAGCAGCAACACCAGATTGTGAGGAGACAACAGGGGCAGAAGAATAAGATGATGAGGACGAGGGCCACTCTGCATAGGGTGAAATATTCACACATGAGCACGTACTCACCTCCTCAACTGATTAGAAAAACCATCACTTAGATCCACAAGCCAATCTTGTGGGACATGGAGAGCAGCATTGTTACCTGTACACCACATTCCTTAAGCTGGTGGCTGTGATGAAGAGATGTGCTAGAGGAACCTGCCAACAAACTACAAATGCTGCATTCTTGAACAGGTATTGATTGGCACATACACCACCTAACCATCCAAGCAGCCTAAGTGTTGTCAAATCATTTCTTGTGACATTGCTGGCTTAATTAACATTCTGGAGCATTTCATTGTACCCACATTGCCCATGAGCCCTAGCACATAGCCCACATCTGGAAACAGCAGCACAGCATCAGTGTTCGGAAGGGAGCCTTGTCCCTGCATCACACACTGCTGTGAACGCGTCCACGTGTTCTACCCATAGCTCCATGTTCCCCTGGAATAGTACCCTGCTATGGCACAGGGAGTCACATGTGCACGGACAGACATGATTGTTATATGGGGCATGGGACTGTGCTTCAACACACCCTTTGCCCTGTCTCCTCCCCATTTGTTCTTAACTGCTTTCCTCTTGCTATTACCCTCTCAACTTCTACTTACTCCATCCACAATTTCTAATCCCCAACCGCATTAGAACTTACCTTCTCCGAACTTGCACACATACCCTCCTGCTCAGTTGAACCTACCCATCGCCCCTGTCATTTACTCCTCTCAACATGTACCCATACCATCCGCACACCACCCGTAGTTACCTCCAGCTATAGAAGAGGAATGCATGTGAACTAAAATGGAGGAAATGTTGGAGAAATACCCCACCCAATTCACTGTTATTCTCCAGTGCCCTATTTCATGTGAATCTGGACAGCCCGAGGCCATGGCTACTTATTCAATCTCGAAATTTAGGATCAAGAATGAGAACGATTAGAATGCAGCACACATGAAGACTTGCGGCCCTAGAGGAAGAACATGTGGGATTCTGAAAACCGGATTATACTGCCTTCACTGTCCAAAGGTGACACTGCAGAACAGGCACAAACAGCTGGGAATATGTATTGCTCAAACGGGTCAAATATGATGACTTGGTCAGAGAACTCAACAATTGAGAATGTACCTGAATAAGTCTTAATACCTAATGAGCATGCTTCAGTCAGTTTAAAGTAGACTGCTTGTAGACAGATCAAAGGTCAGCCGCTGTTATTAATGTGTATTCCACATGGGTTCTCACATGTAATAAAAAGGTTGTGCATTCACAGACTTTAGTAGTCCACAAACACATTGTTTAGGGATTAATTCCCGTTCTGAAGTGGGACTACAAAGCAAAATATGAAATAAAATAAAATATAAATGCTCAACTTTTATTTTGTTGCAACATTTCCTAAACAGCTGTCTTTGACATTGAAACCAGTGGCCGAAGTGTATGAAAAGAAGTAGTGGAACTATGTTCCCTGGCAGCCTGCCCCGCTCACCAAAAACCCCATTGCAACGCCCGCTCCCACGCACAATACAAACTTCCAAACAAATGCACCTGCTGTTTAAAGTAACGTTCAGTGCAGTGCAAGCTTCACCTGCTTCCTACACTTTTATTTTAAAACGAAACCAAGTATAGGAACAGTAAAACATAATTTTAAAAAGTATAGGAGCACCGCTCCCAACCGCTCCTGCCCACTTCGACCTCTGATTGAAACTAACACATACCTTGTAAAGCAAAGGACTGTTAAACAGCCTAACATGTTAGCTTCATCACCCAAAACCGGAACAGGAAAAGAAGATGCCACGTGTTTGAGGAGTTGGCATCTGGCAAGGGTTAAGAAGCCCTGTATTTTGTTTAATTAACTAATAAAATGATGTGGGTAATTCCTTCTCAAAAAGGTGACCAACCGACCAAGTCAATTTTATAAACTCCATGCCAAAAGCATAGCGTATACATGTGCCCTGCTGAATCAGTAGGCTGCCAGCAGGTGCCACACTTCAAAGGTATATTTGACTGATAACGGCCACCACCCCTATGCCCTATACAGTAGTTATGACACATCTATCCACTTTGCAACTCAAGAACATTTGCTTTTTTTGATAGTGTGGTTTTAATTGTCTGGTCTTCCTGTTTCTAACTTCCCAGAGACTGCATCTTCATATCTTGCATTTTCAGTCGATTTTACAGGTGTGGACATTTGTGGTCTTTCCTATATAGTTAATATTGCATTTGGTGTGTTTAATTAAAGTAGATATATACATACATTGTCCTACATGGAGTCCTGGAAGGTGGGTGATTACAGATTCCAAGAGGGTGCTGCACCAGGGTTACTCACGTCTGGATTAGGAGTGCCACACTGTGCTATCCAACTCCTTCACTGCTGATGTGGATTCATTGATAGGAGGTGAGCGGGCTCCCTGCAACCTGAGCTACTTGAAGTCACTGCTGCAAAATTAACATCTACTGAAAGTAACTTCACTGGCTACAAGCTGCACGTTAACACTGCCTCACTGATGAGGAGATGAGCACGCAAAATGTTTGTAGGAGATGCTCAAGTAGCTAAGAGGCATACTGAGCCGGGAACCAGAGTGTGTGCCTCTCTCCTGTTTTGTTAATCTTGGAAAGTGGGAGTTCCAGGCTTCAATAGGGTGCTGCAGCATAATTAACCATGTGCCACTTTCTTGATGTCCTCCCTCCCCAAGTGTAGGTGAAGTGATGCAGTGTGTGCGTGTTCTCTGTGTTTGTGCCCTCCCCGTCTTTCTCATGCAAAGAAATAAAACAGACACACCCCTGACGGGAAATGAGGCAAAGAGAGCAAGCTGCGAGAGTTCAAGGCAAGGTTTATATAAATAAATGTCATTCAAAGATCTCTGTTGCCTCTGAGAGCGCTCTGACCAAAATTAATGTTACAATACATTTTTTAGGGCAAATGATGCAACTAACATAAGATACTATGTTGGTCCCGGATTGGACAGTCCATATGGTGCCCAAGGTGTGGGTGGCATCTCTTCCTCCGGGTTGGCTCCTTGGTTGGCGGGAGGGTGGACATCAGGCATTAGTGCTCATAATGGGTGAAGGTCATGTGAAGCAGGGTGGTCACTATCTAAGCTAACATAATATATTCTCAAAATACATACACAAAATAAAAATTGTTTGTAGTGTCTGAATAATTCATCATGTCTATAAAAGTCACACGTATATCTATACTATCAATTCCATTGGATTATAAAGGCTTTAAGTTAAGGGTCTTGACCACCATAGTAACACTGGTTGAAGTTAACGTCTGCATTCATAAGAATCTCTGGTATGTGACATTTGTTAGTGGTAGACAACGATATACTAATGTTAGTTGTGGATCTTTTGGGTGGGCATCATGGCTTGGTCAGTGATCTGGCATATGAAAGGAATACCTTGCATGGGCACAGGGTCACAATGGCCGTAGGTTTCCACTGGCGAGGGTGCGAGGGCAAGGACACGTTTGTGGAGATGGACAAGCTATTTGCTTAGCTCATGCGGGTTCGTTCACATGCAGGACAGTGATCTCAGAGGAAGAGTGATGTGTTACATTTATTATTTGTTGCAAGCACCTCTGGCTTCAGCGGGAGAATGGAGCCACAGAGTTTTCCAGTCAGAGTGGGAACGATGGTGGGGGCCATGTGCCCTGTGCGTCTGGCCGTTGCGAGAAAGGGAAGAGAAGCATTTTTATACTATTGCAGTGAGGTCTAGTCACCAAGATGGAGTCGAAAGGGGGTACAAAAATGGATACTCTGTGTCCTGCACAGTGGTCCCATCTACGCGAATGTTAACCGAAGTCGACATTGCATAAGGGCGAGGGGCGAACCCATCACTGGAGGCACTTGGTCCGAGTTTTGTCCTGAGAAGTAAAGGACGGGAGGGGCCTGATGGCCCCTCGCTCCCACACACCTGCATCCTGACACTACAGCTACCAAAAGTCCATGCTGGAAAATATTAACATCAATTGAGAATACCTGCACTGGCTGCAAGCTGCAAGTTAGGACTGTCTCCGGATGAGGTGGTGAGCAGCGAAAACGTCTGTACGAGAACATCAAGTTGCTGAGAGGCATACTCAGCCGGGAACCAGAGCATGCCCCTCCCTCCATTTATTCCTGTTTTGTATAGAACCTTGACTGGACATTCCTTTATTTTGGATTGTTGTACTTTGCTGTTTCGGTTGCTACTGATTCACATTCACTCCCCTCTTGAGAGGATAGCCTTCCTTCAGCCCACGTTACCACAAAAGGTGAATGAGGTATTTGTTAGGAAAGATTTCTCTTTACAACACCTTTCCCTCCATTTTGATTGACCCCTAAACCTGTGCTTTTAATGTTTTAATCTGGCCTGCTCTTTTTACTTTTTCTCATCTGTCATGGGGAAATTAGCAGGCTGTCAGTACTGGAACACATTGTTTCCCTTAGTCTTGTTACGTTGTTATCACATTTGGTAACTGTTTATCATTGTACAATGCATCTTTCATTGCAGTACAATGGGGTACACATGTTGTTTTGCCCTAGACTAACAAAGGTTTTCTGATTACTTTAAGTCTGCCTAAGGGACAAGCTGCTGGCAGCAGTTACTTTTTGCTATTTCTTTGTGTATTTTACTTTAGCCTTACCGTGTTTACTGTGTTTGGCTACCTACTGTGGCTAGTGTCAAACATAACTCTGCCACTAGGATTGTCGTTTGTCCCTTGGCCATCTTGTAATTAATCCGTCTTGCTGACCTGTGAGGACAGGATAATCCTTATAGGCTTTTCTAGAGGCTTTAATCCTCAAGGCTTTTCGTGGGCTACAGAGGGGCCATGTATGTGTGTATTTTAATTCCGTATAGGAGATGCAGGGTATTTGACAGCTACTTTCAATTAGTTCAGGTCTACACTAGTCTACACTAGCAATGATTCATGAGGGATTATCAGGTTGAAAACAAATTTCAGCAATGCAAGCAAAAGACAGCTATTTTTGACAGGTGAAGAAGTTTGAGCCAGTTTTCAATTCATGGCACTTTTTCCGAGTGTGTCAAGCACGATTACGGAAAAACTATAAGGAGTAGAGGGTTGTTGGAAAGCTGAGGATCTTAGCTTTAAGATGAAAGTTAATTCTCGTTCCTAGCATGTATGGTTCAAAAGATACAGACGATTTTGTGGAGGTAGATTTTCAGAAATGAAATAATGATTCAGAATGGCAAATGACACTTTTGCAGCTTTAAAATCACAGAATGGACACACAATTTCTATGATGCAGTTCTAGGTAGGTGGAATTGGATGGGATAAGCTTATTTTAAACTAATAGATGACTATGCACAGTTCTGGCTGGGTACTCACACTATAAATTTGAAATAGGCCGTCAAGATCTGGTCAACAGGTTTAGCTGCGGTTCTCTCTGCTCTGCTGGTCTGGATCTCTGGTTCTGGCAAAAGTTCTTGGCACCGCACAGCGGTCTGGTCTGGGTCTCTCTGGATACAGCACTGCTTTCTGGGTTCTGGCACAAGGTTCTAGCCAGAATCAAACAGCTCACCCAGCTGTTGAATAGTTTGGTTAGGTTGCTAGATTCTGAGGCCTGCTGAGAAGGATTCAGCTTTTGGACTAGGCCTTTCTGCTGCAAGTTCTGAAGTCTGGATTCTAAGTTCTGGTTCTGGAGTCTTCTGGATATTGTCTGGTCTGGCAAAATGCTTCATAAGAAAGCAGTTTGAAGTGGGAAGTGAATGTCCCTACCTAGATTTCAGTGGGTCTTTTTATGTCTTTTGAAAATGGGTGTGTGCATGGGCATAACTAAGCCTGCCCCTCACAACTTATCATTGGCCAAGTTCTCCTCTCTCCCTTGATTGGGGAAGGAAATGGAGTGTCATCAGGCATCAATTTTATGGCATACAGAAAGAACGCTCCCCTTGTCACTTTGCACACAAATCTATTTTTGATCCAAATGCATATTTATCTATGTACAATTTTTCTAATATTATATGTCCAGTTAACATATTTTCTGTAGCACCAAACCGTCCGATCGCTGTCTTTGTAAGATGTCGTGTCCACTTCTAACAGAATTCTGCCCTTTTCATCCAGAACACAACCTCTAAACTTTTCCAGAATTTACACAAGTGTGCGCAAGGAATGTGGGCATCAAATGATGAAGTGTCAGATTTTTAACATACAGACGTTTGGAGTAATACCTTATTTTCCGCTACTACCCCCCAGAACATACCACAGAGTCCTAACACCTCTTAAAATGTGCACAGAAAAATCACAGGAATAATTATATTATTGATATCATTTTGACAGTTATGTACAATGAATTATCCATCTTTTTAAAATTATGCTCTGGCCCAGATGGGTGTGGTTTAGGTTCCAAAGCGCTTGGGGGAATTTCTGTCTGTCCCCGCCTCCAGCTCTGCTGGCTCACAGAGGCACTGCTCCTCCCAGTTTCTTCCAAGAGGAAGCCATTTACAACCCCCCTAATTTAACATTTGCCTGAGCCAAGGAAAGTTCATTGTTCTGTTTCCCTTGCAGTCCCAGGTGCCCCTCCTCTGATTCAATCAGAGAGGTGTGATCTCCTTTTGGTGGTGCAGCAGAAGGGAGGCCAGGCCTGGGAATGCAGTTGCTAGGCAAGTTTCCACTCCTGTCGGGGGTAGTTGTCAGGCAGAATTCAGTCCCCTTAAGCCAGGCTTTAGCCAAATGTCACTTTTGGTTCCCATTGTTCTTCATTCAAATCAAACTTACAATTTTTACACATGCAGCTAGAATGCTTATTCTAAGTTCAAAACTATGACATTTAAGCAGTTGCAACCTATGTGACACTCAAAAGTAGGTCACTCATTTATTTTAAACATTTCAATTTTAGTGGCTTTAGATCCCATTTCACTTAAGCTGGTGACATCCACAGCCCAGCCAGTTTTGTTATGAACATTATTTTAGGCTCTTCATCTTTCCAGATTTTGTATGCACACAAGACTTCATTCTACCAGACGTCTGCTGGTGTTCAGTAAGATTTTTGAATATCTTGCGATGTTTGAAATATGCATTTGAGCTTGCATTCAGAGAAACAAAGGTGATTTCAAAGCGCTTTTTGAGCTAACAGGCACTGCTGTTTTTCCTTTGGCACCACGTTTCACTCATGGCGCTTTTGGCCCATCAAGCTCGCACTGGTGGGTGACAGGTCAGGCAACCATTTTGGTGTGCGCAAAACTGTGCGGTTTTCCTGGATTCTAGCGCAAATGTGGGCTTTTTGGCCATCTTGGATTTTCTAAGCCCACATCACCAAATGTTGCAGCATAATAACTTGAACGTGGGTCAAGACACCTGACAACACTCCCCTTGTTTCTATACAAAACAACCAGCTGCCTCATGATCTCATTGAATTAATGAAAACTCTTATTTGTGGCTTCCACCTTCCCGGGGTGGGTAGAAACAACACACATACTGTTCCAGAACCAGCTCTATAGTGCAGAGAGATCTTCAGGGCCGTTATGCTCACCAGTTCCTTAATGAGCGATGGGACGTTATTGTTGACCGCCAATGCAAGCGTAGTCATCACTTGCTGACTGAACATTGTCTCTAGTCCATCTTCAGATGTTTCCATGGTTGATCAATCGCTGCCTGCTTCAGATAGTAACAATAGATTGTGGCTCATGTTTATTGAAAGTGGTGCTGCCTCGGTTAGAATATTCCACACCTATGTTAACAGTATGCACTACCTGCTTTTTTTGTTTTGTGCGGCACACTTTCTTTCGAAATATTGCAATTTTGGGCTCTGTGTTTCACAGCGACAAACTCAGAAACAGTTGCTATTGTTCAGATTTGCTCATGGATGATCACAAATTAGTGCATGCAAAAATCAAAGTCTGAACATATAATTAGGGCATAAAAGGGATATTTTGCAAAACGATGTGCTCAATGTCTGTGTGCACTTGGTGTGCACAGTTTGAAAAATAACACTAATTGTGCATGCCCTGATTCATTAAGATTGGTTATACATTGCTCAGCATTATCTGCACACAGGAAGGTATGTGAAACACTGGGCTTTTCCATCTGCACCATAGCATGGTGGGACCATGGGTTTGGCTACTGCATGTGTATGTCCATTCATTATCCAAGAATGCACAAATGTGGTCACCTATAATCTGCCTCCTTCCATCCCTGTCTTGGCCTGGAGCAAAACAAGTACAGAAGTTGTCCTTGCAGGCCCCCAATACCGTACACACATTTGATGAATAAGCAATTCTGTACACTGTTTCATTTCAGCTTCATGGGAGTAGACATGTAAAGGAATTTCAATAAAACAAACCATTATAAAATATCCTCTGAAGCGTGTTTCAGGCACCCTCATGGGAGTAGACATGTTAAGGAATTTCAATAAAAGAAACCATTATAAAATATCCTCTGAAGCGTGTTTCGGGCACATGTTAAGGAATTTCAATAAATGAACTCATTGCAAAATATTTTCTGAAATTTGTTTCGGGTACCGACATCAGAGGAAGGCCAGGAGCAAGCAGCCATTAGCAGTCACCTTCTCAATTTGCATAGCTAATGTGTGTGAATGTATGTTGCACAATGTATGCATTGAAAGTGTGTGATCAGCTCTTTGCAAATCATTGAAAACAACTCCTGGTGGCAGCATGAAAAAATGCACTATCAGTGTTGTCATTGTTTGATTCCCAACTTTGGTGAAGCTTTGTGTGTGATTTTGTCAGGGGTCAGAGAGTGTGTGTATGATTAGTTGGCAGCAGCCATCCTTCATCCTTTGCCAGCAGCAGGAGCCTCAGTGGTCTACAGGAGGATAATGCGTTATCAGGAGGGCTGAAAGGAGGTAATACACTCCTGTCCTGCATGCCCAGTCAACCCGGGTTTCTCTTTGCACTGTTCTATCTGCATGGTATGTGGGTCCCCTCCTCCGAATAATGGTCCATCCTTCACAGCTTTCGGTGGAGGCTACAGGAGGCTTGTAGATGGCTGCATTGCTAGTCCTTGTGCATATAAGCCCGTGTAGTGTGCCTCTGTCCCATTGCAAGTGGGTTTGTTTCTTTTCAGAGTTCTTCCTGCTATTGCTTGTGTTCATGCTTCCTGCTCTCAAGGCAGGGCCTAGCTGCATCTTTATCAGAAGAAGCTCTAGCAGTGAATCTGTCTGATTTATCGCTGCATTGGGTAATTTAGCCACGCTGTACTTCCTTCAATAGCACCTTGCTGGGTTTGAACACCTCTCTATTGCATGTTATGAGGGTCGTTGGCCAAATGGTCAAGGCATCTAACTAATTGCCCTCTATTACAGAAGTGTCTGTTGAATGGTGTTTCATTTTTTGGGAAGAGATCAGGCAATACATATTACAAACAATCCCACCAGTGAGGAATGACCCATAACCCACTCTTGATTTGTCATTGATGTAGATATCTTGCTAATTGCTAAATCAAAAGATGCCATCGGCGCCTTTAAACGCATTTGCTTTCAATTTCCAGTGACCTCTGATCTATAATCATTGAATACAATCGGGGAGGAGGCTCGATTGGGAAAACTGAGACAAAAAACAAAATAGGAAGCGTTTGGCTGTTTTTATTTTGCATACACAGGAAACCGTGTTTTGCTCCTTTTGATGAAAGATAGGTTTCAAATGTAACTATCCTCTTGATGTGGAGAGAATAACAACCAATACGTCATGGAGTTTTCACAATACTTTATTATACACAGTGACACTCTTGGCATGGCCCCCTTTTGAAAAAGAAGTGCGCAAATATTCCTGTATCACTCTGGAGGAATAATTGCAAAGACCCACGGCTATGTAGCTTGTCTGGAGCTGATCTGCCTTGCAAGATTTAACGGAGATAGCGCCGAATTGCTCAGCTGCGGCGGGAAATGTGTCCCTGTGCCGAAATGTGCTTCTCAATCAGCATAAAACTGCACAAAAGATACTTTGCTGCCATTATATAAAGGAAGAAAAAGACTGAACTTTATATTGAAATATACTTTTGCATTTAGTTGTCATCGTTTCTGCTTCCCTGCGGCCACTGGAAACAGCCAATGAATACTGAGGCAACTTTGCAGTGAAATGCATAATAGTTTATTGTTTTCTTCTTTTATAGTTGCATCTCGCAGGACGCATTGGAAACAAGTCCAAACCAGGAATGTGCCCCCATGGTCTCGCCTTGGATGAATCCCCTGCCATTCTCTCTTTGCGGTCAGAAAGGCAGGAGATAACTCCACACACACCCCCGCCCCCACTCTTTCAAGGAGAGCATAAAGAGCCGTTCAATTTGCCAGAGCTACGCAATAAAACAAAAACAGCTAGGTAAATAAAGGATAGCTCAGCGGCAACGTGCTCGTCTTTGACTCTTTGACGATAGGAAGCAACACAGGTTCGATCCCCAGTCAGGGTCACGCAAAAAAAAGTGGCCCACCCCTCGCCTTAAAAAAGTGGCCCACCCCTCGACTCATGACCCTTGACCTCTTGTGACAACACCGGAAGTGAGTGATGTGATTTGACCCCACCCCAAAGTGTCGTGTCATCCCGGGAAGTGATAAAACACAACCTTTCACCCCTTGACAAAACAGGGAGTGGCATCAAATACCATTGCGCCTAAGTACACTAAATTTCTGTGAATCCAAGCAGACGTCCAAGGCCAAATGATAATATGTTATTGTATAGCACTTACGCTTAAGCTCTTCTTTACAGAACAAATATGCATACAATGGGCCTCATTCCGAGGTTCGCGTTAAATCACTGACTTTACCGGCATGGCGGAAATACCGTATCCGTGTTGGTAGCAGGGCGTAAATAGCACCATATTCCGACCTCGCGGGTACGAGCTTTCCGCCATGCCGGTAAACCCCCTAGCGCCATACCGGTAAAGGGCGCGTCAAACCCCTTACCGACAACAACCGAGACGTAACTAACACCATCGCCCTCCACCTAGTGCGTAAATAGCGGTGCCCGTAATTAACGATGACCGTAAATTACGGGCACCGGTAAAAACCGCAAACGGAAATTACGTCATCGAACAGGAACGGGAAGCATCATGGCGCCCATCTTTAAAATCACAATCCATTGCAATCCTCCCCATACAGGACTTGTGGGCATATTGTGATAGGCAAAATAGACTCCAGAGACCAGCATCATGCCAAAAGCATTAAAAAAGGGTGCTGCGCGCATCAGGAAGGAGAAATTCTCCCAGGATGAGCTCCAGGTACTTGTCGATACTCTGCATGAACATGCAGAGATTGTTTTCAGCAGCGACATGCGCAGGCCCACCATCCTCAGGAAGAAGGAGATATGGGAGCTGGTCTCGCAGAGGGTGAGCGCTGTCAGAAACACCCCCCGCAGCACGACGCATTGCCGCAAACGCTGGGATGACCTCCGTCTGAGGGTGCGGGCCATCCTCTCAGCAAACCGCAATCTGGCCCTAGAGACAGGAGGAGGCCCAGGCTCACCCATAAAAATGATGCCCTGGGAGGAAACATGTGCAGAGATGATGGGCACAGAAGCCATCGAAGGCGTTGGCGATATGGATTGCGGTGATCCTTCATCAGCTGACACAGGTGAGTGCCATGAGTGTAAACAGTACATGTATCCCTAATGCAAGTCATCGCCAAGGGCAGGTCAAGCAGTCACATCATGTATGAGTAAACCCCCCCCCCCAATGATGCCGTAACAACTGGGACCCAGGATGATGTCAGGTGCAAGGCTGACACCCATATTGGGCATGCCACACAAAAAGCTGGTCAATGTCAGTCACCACAGTACTCCGCCAACATGAGTGACCCTGCCGACAGTATGCTTTTCCCATCCAAGCAAAGCTCACAGTCCCACTCAGCACCCAAATGTCACCAAAACGCTGCTATCCCATCGTAATACCATTGTCTGGAAGTAATTCTGACCCCCAGATCATTGCTCATGCTGTCTCTCTCTTGCCCCCCACAGGCACCGGTCATGAAAGTGAGGACCAGGAAGGCCCCCGGACAAGTACCTCCCGGGGCACAGGCAGGGGACAGCACACACCTGCAAGCAGGAAGAAGGCACATGCCACACCACCTGCCCCAGCAACCCCCATGGAGGGTATAGAACCCACATCCGCGGCCCTGGACATGCCTGCAGTTCTGCGGGACACATGCCCCACGTTGCACCATGAGGAATCGAGTGCGTCAGGGGAGAATGCTGCCATGTGCATCCTCGATGTGCCAGGCAGCACATCACCAAACACCATCGACAACGTGGAGGAGCCCAACGTCTATGTACAGAGCCCAGACACTCCATCGTACAGCCAGGTTGCCCATAGCGACCCTGGGTCGAGTGACGGCCCAGGGCTCACAGGCGAAGCGGATACACCTGTCTGTCATGTGCCCACTTCCCCTGCAGGAAGTCCTGTAAGTCCTGCAGGCACGACAACACGGAGCCTGCCTACCACATCTCCCACATCGGCTGCAGAAACAGTGCGCTGCCAGCACCTCACGGGCATGATAGAGGAGTTCCTCCGGGACAACCGGGAATCAGGGTCGGTGCTACATAATGACCTTCAGGCCCTGGGCGAGGTCATCAGTACCAGCACAAACCGCATCTGTGAGATGCTTGGCAGGATTGCTGATGCCCTGGAGGCTGCACCCCCCAGACCACAGCCCCAGCAGGAGGAGCCACCCTCCCAGAGCTCCTCCACGCAGACCAGCCCGGTCCGTAGGTCACTGCGCACGATGCGCCGGAACGGAAGGGATGCCCCAGGCTCTGGCAGTGCCCATTGACCGTGCATCCACACACATGTGGCCAATGCTGCACTGATGGGAACATTGTGGGGTTGTTGTGGGGGGAGGGTGGGGGGTTGAGGGTGTGTGTCGGAGTTGGGGGGGAGGGTGAGGGGGTTGAGGGTGTGTGTGGGAGTTGGGGGGGAGGGGGAGGGGGTTGAGGGTGTGTGTTGGAGTTGGGGGAGAGGGTGAGGGGGGTGAGGGTGAAGGATCTGTTGTACACGTTTAGACATCATCATGCAATACACAGTTTGGTCTATCCTACAATAAAGAGTGGACATTCATTATTGTGCATGTGTCTTTTAATGTCTCACAGTGCATGTAGTACATGTATCCCCACACCCAGTGCCCAATGCCCTGTCATCCTCACCCCCTTAGCTGACTTGTGATTCAGAAATATTGCTCGATCAATGCGTGTCGCACGGTACGTCCCTCCCGTGCATCGGCACCATGTTGCTGTTCTGCCATTCCTTCCTCCACCTCCTCCTCCTCCTCCTCCTCATCTGGTGGTAGCAGTCCCACGTCAGGGGGCAGTGGCACGTTCCGACGGATGCACATGTTGTGCAGCATTACACATGCCATGGTGATCTTGGACACCTTCTCGCGGCTGTAGATGAGGGCCCCACCTGACCGGCTGAGGCAACGGAATCGTGCCTTCAGAAAGCCGAAGGCCTGCTCTATGACCACCCGTGTACGGGTATGAGATCTATTATAGTCCTCCTTGTGCCTGTTTTGGGGGTTGCAGACCGGGGTCATGAGCCACGGTTTCAAAGGGTAGCCAGCATCACCTGCATGAGAGTGGAATGAAGGTAAGTGTTGGTACATTCATGGTGGAGAACTGTGCTAGTCTTACATTGCAGCGGGTGATGACTGGCCATGCACACATGTCCCTGGATACAATCAACCCATTACTGGTCCGGCCATGTGTGCTGGCCAATGGAATGATGGAGGGGGTAGCTTCTCCCTGATGGGTCATGGTGCGCACTCATGTCTTGTTGCATGTGCATCGTTTATGCATGCAGCAGTGTTGGACTGCATTAATTGATGACTTGCATGAGACCTGCTGTAAGGGTGTGTTGGTAGTAGTTGGTAGCATAGCCTTCATTCAGCACTGATCCCTATCATGGTGATTGGCAGCTATCCTATGGAGGTGCCAAACCAGTCACACGCAGTAGGATCCCTGTCAGACTAACCTCTATGCACTCCCATGGATGACTGTCCTTTGTGTTGAGATGCAGGAGTCAGCGACATGGTGCTATTGCACTGCATGGTGCACGATGGCCTTACGGTGTGTAAGATCCACCAATGTGTGGTGCATGTGTCGTGGTCTTAGGCCAGGGTAACTGTTTGTCAGGTACCATTAGGTGTTGGCTCGTATTCACTACTGTGTGGTTAGGTGGTAATGTGGCGTGCCACTTGTCATGGGGCACAGTGTTCTGTGAGGTACACAACGTACAATAGCGTTGTCATTCCCTCCCGGGTGGAGTATGCATACCCCCTTTCCCTCCCGGGTGGAGTATGCATCCCCCTCTTTCCCTCCCGGGTGGAGTATGCATCCCCCCCCTTTCCCTCCCGGGTGGAGTATGCATCCCCCCCTTTCCCTCCCGGGTGGAGTATGCATCTCCCCCACCCCCTTTCGCAATGGGGTATGCTGGCAACCTACTCAGAGACCCAATGCACTGCCATGGCCCATTATGGTTACTCACCAAGCAGCCAGGTACGTTGTCCGGCATGTCGGCCCATGTAGCGTGGTAGTGTTGAGTTCCGCAGGACCAAGGAGTCATGAGTTGATCCGCAATACCGAGCATTGCATTGTGTGATGGCTTTACTGGCATTGCACACCATCTGGACGTTGATGGAGTGGTATTGCTTGCGGTTGCGATACGGCACCTCCATGGCATGGGGAACCACCAATTCTACGTGGGTGCAGTCGAGGGCACCTATGCAATTTGGCATGCCTGCAAGTGCATGTAAGGCAGCTTTGGTATCATATATCTCCTGTGGAGTCCGGGGGAGGCATATGTAGTCCCTTCTGTGCTTGAGGAGGGCATCCAGCACTTGGTTGAGTATCCGGGAAAATATTGGCTGTGAAATGCCATGCATGTGCCCCACTGTATGCTGGTAGGTGCCTGTGGCAAGGAAGTGGAGCACGGACACTACCTTTAGTAGAGGGGGGATGACAGTGCTGATTTCTATGAGGCTCACTATGTCGGTATGTATCAGGGCTACTATGGTGGTTATGGTGTCCCAGTCAAGCCGGTACAGGGTGTGGATCTGCTCTGGTGTGAGGTTGAAGGGGGTGGCTCTGATGCGGGGTATTGGGGGCTGCCGGCGTGGTAATGGTGGCTGCACTGGTAGGGCATGCTGGCCCTGTCTCACCCTCCTTCTCTTCCTGTGTATCCTCTGTGGTGGTTGCTGTGGTTGCTGTTGTTGCTGTTGTCGTAGTTGCTGCCTTGCAAGCAGGGCCTCCAGCTCCAGGAATGCTGCTACAATTGGTATCATCTTGGTGTGGGTGGGGGTGTGTTGTGTGGGTGTGCTCCTTTTGTGCTGTGCCAGACTCTATTGCCTCCACCTGTGCTGATTGGGTGCACCTGTTCCTCTTCCAAACACTGATCAGGGTTGTTAACACCTTCCCCGCGATGCCGGTATTAACGCCATGGCGGTAAGGTACTTTGCGACCATGTGGAGGTCGTTATTTCCGTGTTCGCTTTGCTTGGAATCGGAGATGGTTTACGCCTTCCCGTTATTTACGGGATGGTGTGTCGGGCGCGCGACACTGGTCCGCTATTTACGCAATCGTAGTTTACGGTGGTGTAAATAATGGTGTGGCGGGTCAGAATAGACCGTAACGGTAAAGGAAGTCATTATTCCTTTACCGGCCTCGTTTTTCCCTTAACGCCGGACTCGGAATGACCCCCAATATCATCCAACTTGTGTTGGTACTCATTTATCAACCTAAGAAGAAGAAAAGGCTTTTTGAAAAAAAAAAATGTGACATTTAAAAAAAAAAAAAATGTTTTCTTCCAAAACGGCCCAGGCATGGCCAGAAACCGGCCCCCACTCCCCACGGACGATTTTGGCCCGGCCACGGGCCGAAAGGCCGAGGGGCCCATCCGACCCTGTCCCCAGTCCGCCCTTAGAAACCTCTGGGTATTAAGCGTGTTATAAACACACAACTAAGACATATTCCTGTAACAGGTCTCAATGCCCCCTGCCTGCAAAATGCAACTAAATAAAATAAAAAAATAGATGAGTGTACTAGCAAATGAGCTCCTAATGCAGGTATGTAAAAGACAGTGGTGGCTCGTCCATAGGGGGCAAGGAGGTTTCGATCCACCAAGCAGTTGAAGGAGCACTCCTAGGCTGGATTCTTGCTTCTTGATCGTACTCTCGTGCGCAAGTCCAATGGGACATGACATTCAAAGCTTGTGCATTGTGTTTACTCAGCCTTGCATACATGGACGATTGGGATGCAGGCTGGGGTAATGCGGCTATTGATGTGCGTGTGGGAGCTCTAGAGCCTCCCTACACAAACCGAGCTCCTCCGTGTCACTCTCCAGCTCATGCGCACATGTGCAGGAACTAGGAAGTGCTCCCTGCTTCCTGGTTCCTGTTCATGTTGCACGGTGCTGGCCATCATCGGGGGACCTGGAGGAGTGGATTCGGGACCGGGAGGCATGCAGGTAAGAAATAAAATGTGAATTGATGCACGGCTTCATGTAGAGTTGTGTGGCCCGTGAAGTGTATAGCCCTTTTAAGAGGTGTCATGACTATGTCATGTCACCATGCTAATAAAAGGAGCTCCTGCACGCACATGCCTTAGAAGGCCTGCAGACTCCAACAATGGAAATCATGTGTCTGTCTCTCACTCATGGACTAGCAGCCTACCGTGTGACCACGGTCCTGCAGCACTGGCGTGCAGGCCAACACTGTGTGACCACGGTCCTGCAGGTCTTGCTGACCTGGGACTCTCAAGCCAGCATGATGCATTGGATCCGCCCAGGCCAGTCTACCATCTGGATGCTCCCAGCATCCATGGTGCCTTTGCACCCCAGGCCCATGTCTGAATTGCCCCACAGGGTCCTCCCTGCAACTTCCGAATGCCCGGTGATCCTGGCAACAAGGTAAGGTGCTGGCCCTCAGCACTAATGGGACAGGCCTGTGTGCCAATGGGTTGATCCACAACAATGGTGACGAGAAGTGGAAGGACCTTGCGGTGTGGTTGCTCATCTACGGGGGAAGAGATGTGAAGTGGCATCCACTGCCTAAAATGGGATGAGAGGTTGCCCCAGCACCCTGCCGGCTACTTCACCCCGGCCGTGGCTCTCAGTCAAGTGGGTGCTCGTGTGGCGGGGATGAAATTAAGTCTGAAGCCCCAGCGGCATCCGCCGCCACATCGTTCATTTTGCTCCTGCGTGAGGGAGAAAGTGACTGTTTTGCGGTCAGAGCTCCAAAAGACAATAAAGTAGAAGGTGAGAGCCCAGGTCGCCCCCCAACCCCGGAAGTGGTAGAACAATCCTGCAGGGTGCTTCCCCACCAAATCCCTCACAAAGATCCCAGGCCAGGCGGGTGGTGGAAAATTAAATAATGTGGCTGCCCGCTGTGAACAGCAGAAGAGCTCCATGAGGGCGCTGTAAATATAAAATGTAAATGTCCTTCTGCCATGATCCCGGGCCACTGGGCTGTGAACTGTGCATGAATGTAAGTGCTCCATTATCTGTGACAGCAGATCCCCGCAGCCCAGTAGAAAATCCTGAGATAACTGGTTCTGAAAGAAATAAAGCACCTCAAGTCTGGGCAACGACAATAAGAAAGCGCCTGCCCGCACATGTGTACAACAAGCATGCTAAATCTTACAGCGTTCCCGGTCCTCTGGCAGTAATAACAACAAAGTGCTCTAAGATGGCACAATGTATATGAATTGAGTATGGGCCACTGCAGATCCCGGGCCTCAGGCAGTGATTAACAATGAGCCTAGGCTGAGTTAGGAGAACACGTAAGGAAGATCGCCCCCTGAATACGTTTCCTGCCTGGGAGGGGGTTGGGGGTAATGTAGTAAACGTTGTGTGGCCATGAGTTGGAGCAGTCATAACAGCAGCAGTAGATTAGTGGAGCTTCTGTCTGGAGAGGAGTAAAATGCTGATTTTGACAGCTTTGCCAACAACCCAGACATTGTGCCACCAGTGCCCTGATGCAAGCGGTTTTGGGAAGAGGGAATAGCAGAGGAGGGTTGCAGCGCTGCATAAGTGTTTGTGCACCCCTATGCCAGCAGTGGTATGGCAACAACCCCTGCCGTGGGGGATGGGAATGTGTGGCTTCAGATACCCTGCCACCAGTGTCTCCTTGCTTGCCCCACCATCTAAGGACCATGCCGATGTGGCCATCGGTGCCCCCTCATGCGGTTTTGCCGGTACCTGAACAGTTCCATTAAATGCCCAATATCCCTGGCAGGGGTAGGGAAGCTAGGCCCGGCTATCACTGCTGCCTCATGAAGAGCACTGACTCCTGCCTGGTGGAGAGTGAGACTGAGTGAGTGAACATCTCCCGCCTGAAGGAGGGAGACACCGAGGGCAGCCTGCTGCTGCCTTGGGAAGACCACCAAGTTCATCTGCCTGATGAAAGCTGGGCAGCCCCTCTGCCCCTCAAATCACTCACCTGGCTGTGTCTCTCACCCCGAGAGAGTCCTCATGCATCCAGGTCAAGAAGATGGCCACAATACCTTCTGTCTGAGGAGCATGGCCAATGCCCAGCCAATCAGGGCCTCGCTGCCACACACCCGCCACCAAGAGGAAAGTGACTCCTGCCTGGGGTAGGGAGATACTGAGGGCAGCCTCCTGCTGCCATGGGAAGACATGTAACTCATGCCTGAGGGAGTGTGGCCCAGACACCATGCTACCAGTGTCTTACTTCCCCACTCCCACTGCAAGGATGTGACTCCTGCTTGTTGCGTGGTGCGGCCTCTACGAAGAAGGCAAACACGTAATGCCGGCAATGACTTTGGTGCACCCATCTGCTGAGAGGTTGCTTGTGCGGCCAGGAAGAGGGGGCATCATGTTGCAACCCCATGCCCTGTCAACTTCAAAAGGCATTCAGTTCAGGACAGTCAATAGTACAGTTAAGCTGTGAGACACTGATAGCAGGGCGTCTAGGCTCAGCTTAGACGCCCTGCTATCAATGTCTCACGGCCCACCCCATCATCAGGGGACTAAACTGATGGGGCCCCGGGTGCCCCGGGTGTGGCTTTGACGGCCGCTGAACTGTGCTATCGACTGTCCTGAACTGCAATTAGTGCAAGTTTGTACTGGTTTTCTGCAGCCCCGCAGATGCTTAAAGAGGACTCAGTATACACATATTTCGATGCTTTGACCCCGCATGTAACTTATACGCTTAAGTGGTCCCAGTTAAAATGGATGCAAAGCTGTGCTCCCACGGTTTGTCGGCAAGCTGTGTTTGGTGCCAGTAGTTGATAATGATATCATTCGGTGGCTGAAGTTCCTTGTCTCCCGTGTGTAATAAAGTGTTTAGTATGTGGTAGAGATGCCAATAGACCATCAGCAGTCCACCAACCCCGACTGTCACCCGCTGAATCTTTCAGCGTGTTTTATATGGTACTTGTTTGAAACTATGTGGGTCCCAATATATGTGGTCATTGTTTTCTCCTACAATTCCCAAGTGGTCTAAGTTTTGTCATTTTGTAACAGGGGAAAATCAGTTAATGTTCAGTGATATTTGGTTTTGTTTTTTTTTTTTCCGTTATGAAAAGGAGGACTGTTGTGTGGCCCTTCTAAGTGTATTGCCCTTTTAAGAGGTGTCATGACTAGGTCTTGACACCATGCTAATAAAAGGAGCTCCTACATGCACGTGCCTTAAAATGACTGCAGACTACAACAATAGAACACCTGTGCCTGGCTCTCACCCATGGGCCTGCAGACCTTACTGTATGACCACAGTCCTGCGGCCCTGGCCTGCAGGCTCACACTGTGAGACCACGGTCCTGCAGGTGCTGATGACCTGGCACCCTCAGGCCAGCATGATGCCCTGGATCCGCCCAGACTACTGTACCACATGGATTCTCTTGGCATCCACGGTGCCCCAACACCCCAGGCTTGTGTCTGCATGGCCCAGCAGGGTCCTCCCAACAACTTCCAAATACTGTGTGATCCCGGCCACAAGGTAAAATGCTGGACCCTCGAGCACTAATAGGGCAGGCCTGTGTGCTCACGGGTTGTACTACAACATGTATGACATATGAGTGGATATGTGTGTGCATGAGTGACAGTATGTTATGTGGTGTGTGCGTGAATGAGAAAGTGAATGACTATGGATGCGTGACTGTTTGCATCTGAATTCACCCCCACCTCTGTGCCCCCAAATCAGAGCTCTTAATTGGAGGGTTTGGGGGAGGTAGTGCCCACAAATCAAATGACCACTCACCAGTATGAACCATGCTAGTGAGGTGGGACTCGTTTATTTAGTGAATCAAAGCAGAGACCTGCTGGTGAGCAAGGCCTCTTTGATTTAATGACTGAATGTAGTAACCTGCTCACCAGCGGGTCTCTGATTCATCAAATCAAAGGCCAAATCACCGGCTTAGATTAATTTACAGGAAGTCTGCCAAAAAATTGATCATTGTAACCCATTATTTTTGTTTTATTATCTTTTTCTTTATTGTTAAAGTTGAAAAGAAAACAATTCAACCTTTACATACTGTTTTACATCTAAAAAGATTTACAGTGATTAGCAATAGCCAAAGGTATCAACAATGATTATTAAAAACCCTGCAGCATAAAAGTCAATTAAATTTCAATAAATATCAACAAACTTCATAAAATGCTTGTGAATATTCTCCAGATTATTCTTAATTTAAAATCTCTAAAGGTGATAAATATTGTATCATTGCTATAATCACAATCAGGCGTTGGCCAGTAAAAATCTTTTCCCATACATTGTCAGCTGTTAGATATCTATGATCCTTAAACACATGTTGCAAAAAACAATCTCCTTTGTGAGAGCAACTGTGGACATAACACCATCAAATGTGTCAATGGTTCAGGCTGATTATCATTTTTGCAAAATCGACATCTTGCCCCCATCACAGTTTTTGATCTCACTCATAGGGCTTCTCTAGTCGACCAAAAGCCTTAAAAACAATTCTCTAAACTTTGATGATGGAAACTTCAAAAGATCGGCAGGCATTTGATTCAAAAGGTTTTAGGGTAAAACAACCATGCTTAAATGTCTTATATGTATTGCATTGTTCCCAAGTCTCCAATCATAATACCATAACTTAACCTTGGCTCTGTCTGGGTTAGTTATCATTAAATCTAAAGGAATGTCTGCTTCCATCATCATGCCCAAAGACGCTTTCTTCCAGGCCTCCAAGGAACGATCCATGTTTGGTTCTAGTAATAGGGGTATGGGCGTCAGTACTGAAATAGAGTTAGAATTAGTCAAGACACATTTCCTATACAAAGTCATAACTGGCCATATGTATATAATGTTTAATGACAATAGACCAAACTCGATCTGTATCAATTGTTTTGACAGACTTGATGAAAGAGACATCACTTTCTTCAGGAAAAAACCCTCAATTTGATTCCATGCCCGCACAAATTCTACCATCTTGGTCTCTGATCCATAAATTAAAATGGTTACCACCTTTTGATTATAAAAGGTGACTAATGGCTTGCTGGGGAACTTCCCATATTTCCTGTGTATAATAATGGCCCTGGAGGCCGTTGATAAGGCCATCCACCTAATCTCCAGGATATGGGGCCTCCTGATTATTATTGTTTAAATGTGTTCCCAAATAGCGGCACTCGTCCAATATAGCCAATGTTTTTTTTTTGTTTTTTTATATAAGAAATATTTTGGAACACACCTCCTTAAAGACTTTTTGCAGTTAAAATAAGAATGTTGGTTTTATCAAAGTTGATGGATAGGTGATTCTTGTTTACATATTATTCCCAAGCCGATAATGATCTTTGAAGACATATCAGTGTTTTATTGAAAATAACAAGAACATCCACGTAAAGCAACCACGGTAAAGGATTAGTTCCCAATTTTGATGCATAGGAGGTGGCACTTCTTAAATGCAGACCAATATTAGCTATGAATAAATTAAAAAGAGCAGATACTAGTATGCATCCCTGCTTTAGATCTCTGAATGTCGGAATTGACTGCATCAGAAGGCCATTCTATTTCATTCTGATTTGTATGGACGTGTCCTCATAGAGTTCAGAGACTAGTGGCAGAATGTGTGCTGGTCGTGCTGCCTCTTCCATTTCTAAAAACAAAAGGTCTCTTGGGACCGAGTCAAAGGCCATTTTAAAATCTATAAAGGCCATATATACCGACTTGTCCTGTTTGAATGACTCTTTCCTTAGCCAAGGTTAATGGCAAAATATTTACTGAGGTACCTAAACCCGGGACAAAACCGGATTTTTGCCTGTCCACCCGAGACATGCGCTAATTCCATCTCGTCAGGTCTCTGAGGAGCAAGTGAGCAAAGATCTTACCTGGGGCATCAAAAAGAGCTATTGGTCAATAATTTTGTCGAAAATCTTGATCCCCTTTCTTAAGTATGGGGATGATAAGCAATTTATTCTAGGATTGCGGGATTTGTTTCGATTGTACAACCTAGGTGAAAATAGAGAAGAGAATCCTAGACCACGCCTCTGGATGAGCCTTTAGCAGAAAATGCATGAGCCATCTGACCACGAGACTCTGGATGTACACAGTTTTTGTATCTGTGGAAATATATCATCCATATCAAAAACTAAATTATTCTTCGTATTCCATGTGTAATTCAGTTTGACATGGGATGTTGATCAGGAGGAATATAGTTGAAGAAAGTTTTCTGTGCATACTTTCTCCTGAATAGCGTTAGTTTGGAGTGAGAGTTGGACATCATTTCTACCTTTATTCCATAGCACCCAAATCTGAGCACAGTTTTTAGTTGATACTGTATGTAGCATGAATTCCCTGTCTTGGTGGTACATGAGAGCACACTGCGCCTTCAACCACTGTTTGTATTGCAACTTGAGGTTTTGAGACATAAGTAATTTCCTGGTCAAGTCTACAGAGACAATACACTCAGGTTCTTCCTTAATTGTTTCTTCTTGTCTCTAATCTCAATGTCAAAGACATGCTTGTGCTTAAATACGGGTCTGGGGCCTCCATCATTTAGATCTATTAACAGGCTTAGAGCTGCCACATAATGGCTCCCTGCCCCCATTGATTGCAAATCCAGGGGTGAGTGATAGTTCATTATACAAGAATTCAGGTAATATAAGGATTAAGTTGTTGCCTCTTGAACAATGCCAATTTTGTAAGCAGGGTGAAGTAATTTGGTGAAGCCCAGGACTCCAAAGTCAACCCTATCTACTTTTTGCATGCAATTAAAAAAACCTGCCGAAGGCCTCCCTTTTTTAGCTTTGACCACTGGTTCCAACAACAAGGCAAAGAAATCAGACAAGTTTCCTGGAGCATAACTATGTCCAGGCCTCGCAGCAGATTTCCATCTTTACCAATTAGGTGTTTAAAACCCCTAGTGTTCCAAGATGCCATTTCAGGGTTAATCTTTCATTTTTTGTTGGAAGCTAATCCTGTGAGTGTCGATCACTTTGTGCTAATATCCCCGGCACCCAGGACCAATTCTGATTTTTCTTGGTGTGTGGCTGTGGAAGCAACTTAATCTGACGTGAAGTGTTAGACAGACCCATGGTGCAGTAGATCCTCAGTTGAGGTCTAGGAGATGTCTCTTCCCTATGGTGAATGGGTGAAAAACCCTCTCTCCTGGTATTTGGTGATTGGGGATTAACCTCCTCCTTCAAACTGAATCCCTGTTTATATGAATTATGTCTAACTTGCCATCGTACTTTGGCAACTAGCTGAGAGGAAGCCAAAAACCTCACCTTGCCCAAAATTCAACTTAGGCAATATCTGATTGTTGAATGTCCTCCAGGTCAGGGATATCAAACAACAGATTCAGAATACTGGACATATTTAGAATATATGCTGGATAGATTCCTCTTCTACATTCCAATGTAAAACTATGATAGTTATTAATACGATGCCTGGAAATCGAATAATAATAGTGTTTGTGGACCCGCCTAGGGGAGGCTACTGGTTCCTGTTTAATTTTTATGTGGCCCCTATCGTCCCTCCCCTCATTTTGTTCAGGATTTTCCCATGTCCGTGAATGGACCACTGTATAATGAATACATTCTTCCCTTGATGTAATGCCTACCTGCTGGGTCCGCTTTGGTACCTTACTATTTCTTGATAGCCAACTCCTTCTGTGCTCTAATGTTACAAATTCTCCTGAAGGAGAGGATTTATTATGGCTAGTCATATACTCATAGTCAGATTGCGCCCTTCAGAGCCTTCGTTGTCAAGAGTCTGATTAATTTTCATGGAGGCTTTCTCTATAAGCGAATCGTCATTGTCGGTATGCACTGTCAAATTGAGAAAGTAAACCTCTTGCGTTAGTATATCTATGTCTTTCTGCTCCTGCAGGTTAGAAAGAGATGGCTTGGCAAGAGTGGTGTCATCAGCTATTGTAACCAGTTTCAACTTGTTTTATGTCTCCCCCGTGCTTTTATTTGCTGATTTTATTTGGTGGCATAGATAAACAGCACAGAAATGATCTAGAGTCAAATGCAGTTGATCTCAATAGGGATCTCTGGGTTTAGGCGTTTTAACCACCTGCATTAATTTTAACGTCCCTTTTCTCTTGGCAAGCATTTTAAAAGTTGGTTGTGCTGGAGTGCGTAACCCCTGGTTAGTTTTATCGGTGAATCTTGAACTTTAAAACTTTTGTTGCCCTGGGTCACAGTGTCTTGTTTGGGTGGGCAATGATTAATGTCTGCCTCGCCACATTCTAAGATAAAGGGCTGAGACTCTGGGTCCGTTACCACCGGGGCCCCTCCCCTGAACAAGGTTACCAATTCTACACTCTCTGTTAACACTGGGGCTCCCATCTCCCTTTGGCGTAAGTGATGTTCAATAGAGGTAACTTTTGTTGTGAAATTGGTCAATAAGCCAAGTTGTTCTCCGGCTTTCCTGTCCAATGTTTCATGTAGTTTAGCTAAAGCCATTAAAGCAGTATTCATGGCTGTTAGTGTGACCTTCATCATGGGAGTACAACCCTGATTCGAACCCGGGGACCTTTGCAGAGTGGGATTAATAAAAGAAACCGAAGAGGTTGTTGATGAGTTCAGCAAATCCGTTCACAATATAGGTGATTGAGACAAATTCAGCATGAGAGGAGAGAACAATAAAGGAGGTTGTGTGTCTTGCATCAGAATGCCCTCCACCATTTTGCACTTTACAGGACCAGAAGACTGAATTTGCCCTGCTGTTTATAATATGCCCATATTTACTTCTAGAGAATTATCAGATCTATGCAATTAATTTAAATCTCCATTAGTCCCTTCCAAATGATTGTTTGCTAACAAGTTATCCACCGTGCTTAAGCTTGGAATACATAAATATGAGTCATCCGCCCTATGTACCTGATCTCTCTTAGACTGGGCAGCCTGGATTCCCATTTAGCCTGTAATGGCTGTACCTTCAACCATCAAAGATAATATGTGGGAATCAGCTCCACCAGTTCCTGATGCCTCTCTCCTCACTCTATTTGTGGGAGTTCCAATGGCATGACTGAGTCCAAGATCTCTGTGAAGTCTATTTGTAGTTCTTGAGGAGGGAAGGGGCCTCAAGAGATTGTTGCCCACAGTTAACGGATTCTAACGTTTTACCGGCCTCCCCAATAACCTATGATGTTGGATGTTAAGGACTTTGTGCAATACTTTTTGGGAAGCCCAGTTTCCTCGAGGTCAAGCCTGCTTCCCCACACATATTCTGGATGCAGATGAAGTTTCAGTTACACACTCGGCCAGTGATTGCGGCTGAGCCTTTGTAGGCATTGCTGATATTGATATTGATATTTTGTTTTATTTACCTCGAGTTCATACAAAATTGTTTCACAGCATGAACATTTCAGAGTATACCCATATGACATTCTGCAGATTCCAATAAAAAAAGATAAAATAATAAAAATGTTCCAAGCACAGAAGCTTAACAGTTCGCAATGATATCCGATCAGATGAAAATTAACTAATAATAGGAGTCCCACTCGCACCATCGCCACCCAGCCGCCCAACTGCCTAACTGCACTCAGTGAAGCATTCTGTAATGCCCACACAGGTCAGTTTTGAAATGTTTGGGTGTAACAGGGTGTGGCCAATGAGCATCCTTAAATAAAGTCCAAAAATAAATCAATAACAAACTGGAAGTAAAATTCAAATAAATAAATACGTTATCCCAAGGGTTGTAGATTTCTCAACCCTAACATTACCATTACTTTTATGTAATTGTCAATGCTACATGCACTACACCTAACTAATACACCTCCAACTCAATAGGTTAATGTATGTATGGTTTTGATCTGAATAACTAAGGGCAGGACAATAATTAAGGTCGCCCATATGTAAGATCAATTCTGAACCAAAATCACAAGGCCAGAAATCTAAAACATGATCAAATGGATCACAAACAAGAAGATTCATCAGTTCCTTCAGGATTTCAGTATATATCGATATTGATTGAAATTTTGATCCGTTAAATCTGACAGCTAAAATGCTGGCAGAGTCTGACTCCCAATCACTGACATTTGCGCAAAGTGAGTTTTGAACACCATTCGGAAGTCCTCAAGATGGCCACCCACAATGAATCTTTTTTGTTGCCTTATTCAAAATGATGGAGTAGCCATCTAACATGAGGACTTCTAAAAGCCAAACTTCTTTTAGAGGGAAAATATCACATTTTTGTAAATAATGGGGAATTGTTTTGGGAATTTAGTAAGCTGGAGTGAGTTCCTGTGTTGCACAAAATCAATCCAGATGGAACACAACTAAAGATTCCACTTTGGCATTGTGCTTCTGGTCTTAGAAATGAGGGAAGCTGATAATCATGACCAACCAACCCCTAAAGTGGTGTTGGTTACATCATGGAAAGAGAAGATAACTATCCTAGAGCCTCCTTCAGGGACAATACATTTGATTTCCCAAACGAGACACTTACGTTGTTTTGATTTGATATGGAAAGATCCATTTGCTTCACAGATCGAGCTTGAAAGGCCAAAGATGTACTTGTATCTGACCGTCCCACAAATGGAAATACATCAAATCCCATGCCCAGAAAGGCATCAATTTCATTTCAATTCAAATTATAGATCAATTTGGATTCACCTGTACGACAACCAGATTGGTCATCCATAAATTCAAGCTAGTGAAGCTCAACAGTGTCAACAAGACGTAACATTGGGATCCAAGTAAAAAGTTATAATATCATGACCCTATTTAGAACAAGATCTTGCAAATCCTTAAATATACATTAAAAACAGATCTGGTGGGATCATGCCACCACTCGATATTGTTTGTATGAGTTACAATGAGCCGATGCCATAAAGGGTGCTCTGTAATTAAAATAGGTACCCCCATAAGTATCCCCTTCAACAAGCAGAGAGGGCTCTTCTTGGATAGAGAGGCCCATTTTATTCTATTTTTTGATGGAGAGGTACATGACGTCAAACTACTTGGCAGCTGCTGGTCTGTCAGAAGACAGAGTCCAGGCAAGCGAACAAAAGTGTACTATATTTTTGTTATCATGGAGCATTTAGAAAGTGATGCCTGATGAGCAACACTCACTTTATTTATTTTATTATTAATGTGATATAGTCTATAAATAGACTTTACACATGATAAATACATTTTACAAAGTAAAACAATTTCAATATACTTTCAGAATACAGCGATTTCAGAAAAATTTACAATGTAGAGAGAAACATAATATTTACAGTAAATAAAAAGTAAAAAGAAACCTAAACTACAATTAAATACATTTTACAACAAATATCTTCAAATATCTTCACAGCGGGCAACAGTAGACCCAAATCAAATCACACTTAAATATACATCAGTTTCACGCACTTGGGTTAGAGGAAACAGTACAGATATAGGATATTATTTTCCAAATGGGCGTGCAGGAGGCTTGGCGGGTGAATCAGCCCTTTACAAAAGCGTGTGAGTTGAGAGCTAGGGCTTGTACAATTTAATACTGTACTATCTAACACTGATTACAACCTACAACCTGTTGTTTTCATACCGGTAAAATCAGTAGTTACTTTGATCACACTCGAACCAGGCCTCCATTGCACTAAATGTAAGTCTTCACACATAGTCACAAAGTAAACCATTGTACCTTCCTACTAAATACCCCCAATAGCTAGCTTTCAAATATATGTCTCCTCCAACTTGGACTTAACTTACCTCCCCTGTATATCTTGCATGCGCTAATTTATATTTCTACAGATGTTTTTCATGTATGTGAGACTTGCGTGTTCTGAATTCCCCCTTGCCCACTTCTCCCATCCATCAACCCCATGGTATTGCGCCTAATGTCAAGGCTGCCGCCTTTGCTTTGATAGCAGCTGTCAGCTCATTTCAACATGCTGATGACATGCCGCATCTCCAGCTGAAATGCATTTCATCTCAACGGAGGCCCTTGATTATGGATTTCATGCCGTATCCACGAGAACCGTCCCGCCTAGTTAACTGCGGATGAGGACTGCGTGCCGTCAGTGAACGTAAACCGGGAACCCCTTGCCTTTGCAGAAACCACTGTCTGGCCAGACTTCGGTGCGTTTTAGTGATGGGCAATTGCGTGCTGAGAACTCTTTATTTATGCCGGTGGGGGCCGAATAACATGGGGTTTCATTTTGACATACATATATATATATTGTGATCTAAAAATGTCATGCTTTGTTCAAAAGAAAATTACACTTTTTGCAGCCATTCGTTTCAATGTTGCCATTGCAGTCTTTCCCAGCTCCACACAATTACAACGCAACGCAGGCCACCCTTGGGTAACAGGCCTTGTCGAACTAATCTTACAGATATAGTAGCCAAAGCAAGCGGAGTGCAGGTAGACTAAGACAAGCATTGTCAAAGTTCCATGCCTTATTTGTTTTAGGCATTTGTTGACATGTGGATGCAGTGGTGAGGAATGGATGGATATGTGGTTACTGCATGTGTTTTGCTTGCCAGTTTGTGTTTGGGATGTTGGTGTGTCTGATTACATGCATTGGAAGTGATAAGGCCTGTTATGCTTAATTAGTGTAAAGCAGAACGATCATCTCCAGACGTGCCATCATATGAAGAGGTACACTACTTGGATGGAGGCATTGGCAGAATGCTACTCACATCTTAAGGCATGTATTTCCATCCTCTTATCGAGTACTCACACAATAAGCCGATATTAGCATTATATTTGTATATGGGCTACATAGTGGAAGCCAACCTGTCAGCCACCAGATATTTTGGCCTACAACTACAACGTTGTCAATACAGCATAGTCAGTGTGAAGGGATCTGGGAAACTGTAAACCAAAGCATCTGGAGTGTGACACGTTGGGAATCCCTGCTCTAGATATGCTCAATGTATCATATACCAAAGCAGGCCCATAATGTACTCCTTTACACGTATATGCTGGAGACTGGCATAACATGCTCATGTACTCACACTATCTGCTAAGTATTACCATTACATGCCCAGGTTAAAGCGCCATCTATCTTGTACTGCCATGATTGTCCCGCATAATCAAAACATATACTTTTGTGAATGAGTACATCCCTGAACTGTAGGTGTTTTCATCACCACAAGGGTGTGTGACCCTGAAATGAAATTGCCATCTTCACTGTGTACCCCTTACATTGTGCTGTCAGCATCATTGATTGACTAAGACACACACACACACACATACTAAACTGTGCTCTCTTTGGTCCCTGCACTAATCTATCTTTGGTGACAGGCTGATGCAACTTAACTGATGCTAAATGCATATGAGCCCCTCTGCTTCGTCTTTTGTTGACCTGTACTGCCTTTACTTCCACATATTGCAGGTTGCCTTCATCATGTATTGCATGTGTTACGTGTCGTCCAACCCCTGCATTTACATACATAAACAATCTGAGTTGCCCTGGGAGGGTATCTCAGGGAGGGTACGCATTGCGTTGTCACACATAGGTACAATTAGGTTTTCAATCATACTTATTTTTTATCATTTTGACAGAATACCATCTGCGGAGGTGTTCAAACCTGAGCTTTTGTGTTGTTTTTGCTAGGCACTTTTAAGGTGTTTTTTTTGCAGGAAAGTGGTGCTGCTAAACCGACACACTTTTCACATGTGTTCTGTGGCTGAAAAGGTACTGTCAGTGATTTCTGGGATGGCATAAGGCCTTGCAAGTGTCTAACATGATCACTCCAGTCATTTTGTAGACACACGAATACTTCCACTGTGTACAGTCTGCAAACATCCCAGCAGCTGAAATGTTAATTGTGAAATGCTCAGAGAAAAATATCATGTACTTCAAGTGTCCACATGCAAGAGAACGTTAATCTCCAACTACCCTCCCACATGGGTTTTCATTGAAAAGCTTTATTGGCAATAACAAAAACACTTTGATATCACTCAGCTGTCTATTGATACATGTTGCATTCAAAACATAATATTATATGCCCCGAAAAAGGTATGGCATGGAATTACAAGCAGGCAGCTAAAACTAAACCACGTGCATGTGTAACTGCCCTTGGGAGACCCTTATCAAATTGCTAATTTGCAATCTTGTGAATTTTGTAACAGGGTCGCTGTCTCTTTTAGACTAGGGACACTGCAGGTGTAAAATAAACTATATCATATTAAAATGTAGATATAGTTATTCAGGAGGGGATTCAATTAATTGCCATACTTTGAAATTGCAGATATGCAGTCCCGTTCTCCACCACCATTCGGTGCCCACTAATGCCTACAGATACAAGATAAACCTGCAGCAGGCTTCTGTCTTTGAAGCTGCTTTCACAACGCATGGGTACAGCTATACCCATGAAACATAGTGAACCCTCTCATGGGTATTGGTACCTCTTCCAGAATGCAAGGCTTCCTTCCTCAAGGGGTGGGCCTGGGGACAGGCCCCTCAATGAAATCTGCAAGACAACAGGGACTGCTTGAAAGGGGAAAATTAACAAGGAGAGCTGTTCTTGTGTCTGACAAGGTCAGTATGCTGACCTTGACAAGATTGGATGGGAACCCTTCTCATCCTGGGTGCGAGGAATTCCAGGGAGACATCCATTGCTAGTTCGACCCTAGAGGCAGTGGCATTTGGGATGGCCCAATTCCTGTCCCATCCCTGTGTGGCAGTGTTTTCCTCTGCAGTACCACTTTGCCTCACTCCCATGCCTTTAACTCTAAGTGCTGGCCAAAATTTCTGTTCTTTCTGCAGAACTGCCACGGATATAAGAAGAGGACCTGGCAGGAGGAAAAACATCAGTGCTCAATGACAGAACATTGAGACACCCTGCAATGGAAGGCAGTGCAACAGAGAGACACTCACAGGCCCCTTGGTTTAACCCTGAGACATACGCTTACAGCCAGCAGTCAGAGGACAGAAGCAGAACACAGTGACTAGAGCAAAAGCTCCTTTGCAGCTGCTTGCAAAGTTGCACACCACACACTTGTTCAGGCCCGGCTGGGAGGGGGACTGGTGCAGGCCCCCTAGACGATGTGGTTCATGTAGGCATTATATGAACCCCTTAAGACAAACAGGGACATTGAACCAAATAAACGACATTGCTATTCTAGGGCAGGTGAGAGCAGAACAATGGGGTGTGGCTTAAAGGGCTATACAAAGGTTTTTTTCTGGATGAAACATCTCCCGTGCAGCCGAAACAGGGCCGGATTGGCCAGAGAAAGCAGACCAACCAGCGAATAGAGAGGGTACTTCAAAGCAATTCCAGGAAGCAGGAAGTTGTGGGTTCTTTGGGTGAGGAGGTGGCAGACAAAGAGAAGAGCAGGAGGAAGTATGTTGGAGTGGACTCTGGAGGCAATTTCTGGATCATGCGAGGGATTGGTTAGTGAATGCAAGTGGTACTGCATTGTGAGTGTGCATGAAAGACTGACAAGTGTGTTTAGGAGAGGAAGTGTAGAGAGTGAGTGTGTCGTGATTGTTTGAGTTAAAGGAGGGTGGTTGAGTCGAAGGTGAGGTAGAGTTGGAGTAATCGTGTGGAGGAGGGGTTGAAGTGTGGAGAAGGGAGATGTGGTTTGGATTATGGTGTATTAGTGTGGACTATGGAGTAGTAGTGTGGGGGAGTGGTAGAGTGTGGAGGAGGGAAGAGTGGTGTGGAGGGAGTAGTAATATCAGGGAGCAAGTACTAACATCAAAGGTTGGTGGCGAGGTTTAGAATGAATCAGAGACATCACAAGGACAGAGGAGAAAGTTGCATGCAGTAGCAGTTGTGAAAGTTGGTGTAGTTCGAGAAGATTAGTGAGAGAAGAACATCACTACGCCAGAGTGATAGGAGTATATGAGGATAGAAAGGCACAATCTGACATCTCTTTTAGAACACTAACCCCAGGCTAGTGCACGGACAACCTAGGATGTCCCCAAGGAAGTATAGAGAAGGCTTTCAGCATTAGGTATTCACTTATAGCACTAGTAATCACTTAGAAAGTAGGGAGGCGGGGCGTGGCCTGACGCCACAGAGGATGGATGTGTAGTGCTGCCGCTCCGTCCTACGAGTATATACATACAGCATTTTCCTAAACAATATAATTCTTACCTTACCTTTCTTCAGAATTCCGCCTTTAGTTGCTGCTCCTTGCTCCGGCCGCCTTCCCGATGTCACTGAGCCCCTCTTTTAGTGCTTCAGTGCTCCGGCGGTCCACCTTCGGAGACAGTTGCTGCAGGTGCCCGCCCTCCCTGAGGTGATTAACGGCATTGTGCTCACTGGGACGCGGCGGCTGTGGCCTAGTTGGCTCTTCCTCCCCAACACTGCGCCTCTCTGCAAGATAAGAGGGAAAGGAAAAAAAAATAATAAGCTTCCTGATTACGTTTGATTAAGGACACTGAACTCTTAAAGGTAAAGGGACAAACTTTTCTAATACATTATCTGCAAACTTTTTTTTCACAACGTTTGGAAAACAGCAGGATCTAGTCATATATTTACAATACTATATCACAAATAATCTGCTAAAAACGTAATAGGATGCATGGTTTTTTTCCCAAAGCATATTTTGCATATACAACCAACATATTTTTTAAAACCATTTTATAAACAGATTTACCCTTTCTGTTTTTTGCCTTGTTTGGAAATTCTCTGGCAAATATTTGAATGCCTCAAGCAGTATACATATATTCACAGACTGTATGCCTTTCCTTGACGATATGCACTTGGAGGTTGTGAAAGGAAAAAAAAACAAAAAATAAGAATTATAACCAAACTATTCATTATTCAATTATTAATCTGCACAGGCTAAGTGCTTTTCCAATAGCACATGGCTGGTGGCTCCTCATGATTCACTCCTTGGTTTGCTCCTTATTTTTCTCTTTTCTTAGTGTTTGCATTTAATCTCCTTCTAACAGGATAAAGACTACCTGCATAATATGAAAGTAATAATTGTAAACTGGGGAATACTATGTCTACAGAGCGGTTGTTACGAATATATTTAGACTCTTCCACTAGCCTTCCTCCAGCCTACAGAATTACTAGATTTTGGCATATACTGATGATACTATAAGCACCTTCGAGCTCCTCAATATATAAACCTCAAGTCAAATATTCAGAATATCTATATATTCTTATATATATCAGCAAATAAGATGGCTGTCAATTAAAAAAAAATACAGCTGCAAATGATCCTAATACTTCAGCCTCTAACCTTAAGAGACCCAAGAGTGACTCACTGGGTATATCCGATCCTGCCATTGATGCCGTTTTGACAGAAATCAGATCACTTAAACCCTTCATCGAGACCACCAATCAAAAATTACAACAACTAGATGACAGATGAAAGGGTTTTGAAAACAGAATGGACAAAGGGGAGAGAAGAGTTGGTCTTTTAGAGGAGGTTTCTCCCAGAGTGGCATTACTGGAGAAGTAAATCAAAGACCTCCAACGGCACAATGAAGATTTCAAAAATCGTAGCCGATGCAACATTCTTCGCATCTCAGGTCTGCCGGAGGGCTCAGAAGGAATCAACACCATTGTTTTTTTACAAAAGTTTCTTTCAGCCCTGCTTCACTTACCTTCTGATTTAACACCCAACATGCAACAAGCTCATAGAATTGGAAAATCACCCATCTCTACATCTTCAAAAGCATCGTCCAGAACACTGATTTTTTTATCTTATGGAATATTCCCAACTTCAGCTGATCTTGTCTGCTGCCAAAGAACAAAAATCCCTCATATGGAATGGCAATAAGTTATACATCTCACAAGATGTTGCCAAAAGCACGGCCCAGCGCAGGAAAATATTTCTATCCTTTCGTCCAGCCTTAAAGCAACTAAATATCCGTTATGGTTTATACCACGCTTGTTCATTCTAAGTTATGTTATGTTACTTTGCATTTATATAGCGCCTTATGTTCCATTGGTATGATCTCAAGGGGCTGGTAGGTTGAACGCCCTCGGGAACCGTGGTTCAAGTCAGTAGAGAGAGAGAGAGAGAGTCATAAGGTGCGTGTGAACACCCGATATGTGTGCAGCAGGTTGTATAATAGCTGCTTCTTAGCGGTAGGTGTGGTGGTTGGGAGATCATGAGTATGTGTTTGTTCTGGCAGGTTGTTATCCGGACCGATTCTGGCTGTGTTAGGCCTGAGGAGAATGCTTAGGCTGGCGGGTGTGTAGCCAGTAGTGTTTAATTAGGATGGTGGGGAGTATGAGGCAAGTGATGGTATGAGAACAGCTATACTGAATGTGTCATAGTATCCATGTGTTCTAATTGAGTGGTGGTGTATAGAAGAGAGTAAGCATGGAGATGTGATATGGTGGTTAACATTAGGTAATTGTGATCGAGCGCACTCCAACTGTTCCATGCACTCCAACTGTTCCATGCACTCCAACCATTCCATGCACCCTAACCATTTTTGTACAGTGTCCATTCCGTGCCCTCTATCTGTTTCATGCATTCCATCCGTTGCATATACACGCTCACTTCTATGCACACTATGTGTTCAATCAATTCTATGTATTCCTTCTGATCCATGTGCTTTGTCCGATCTATGAATGTTACCCCTTCATCCTCCGGTACACCCATTTCATCTGTTCCACCCACCTTTTCAATTCTACAAGCATTATCTGTTTCACCCATTTCTTCCGTTCCACCCACCTTATCTGTTCTACAAGCATCATCTGTTTCACCCACCTCATCCGTTTAACCCATCTTATCCATTCTACAAGTGTCATCTTTTTCACCCACTTCACCCGTTCTACCCACCTTATCCATTCTACAAGCATCATCTGTTTCGCTCACTTCACCCGTTCTGCCCACCTTATCTGTTCTATAAGCATCATCTGTTTAATCTAATTCATCCGTTCCATCCACTTCATCCGCTCCATCCACTTAATGTTTTCCGTCCACTTCATTTGTTCCATCCACTTCATCCATTCCATCTCATATTTTACTCGTTCCATCCACCTACTTTTCTCATTCCATTCACATACATTACCCGTTCCATCCACATACTTTACCCGTTCCATCCACATACTTCAACCGTTCCATCCACATACTTCACTTGTTCCATCCACATACTTCACCAGTTTCATCCACATACTTCACCCGTTCCATCCTCATACATCACCTATTCCATCCACATACTTCACCCGTTACATTCACATACTTTACCCGTTCCATCCACATACTTCACCCGTTCCACCCACATTCTTCACCCATTCCACCCACATACTACTTCCATTCCATGCTCTACATCCGCTCCACGCCCTACGTCCGCTCCACACTCTACGTCCGTTCCACGCTCTACATCCCCTCCATGCTCTACATCCGCTTCACGCCCTATATCTGCTCCACGCCCTACATCCGCTCCATGCCCTACGTCTGCTCCACGCTCTGCATCCGCTCCATGCTCTACATCTGCTCTACACTCTACATCCGCTCCACACTCTACATCCGCTCCACACTCTACGTTTGCTCCACACTCTACATCTGCTCCATGCCCTACCTTCGCTCCACGCCCTATGTCCACTCCACGCTCTACATCCGCTCCGCACTCTACATCCGCTCCACGCTCTACATCCGCTCCACAACTCTACATCCGCTCCACACTCTACATCTGAGGCACGCTCTCATCTGATGCACGCTCTCATCCGATGGATGCTCTCATCCATTCCACGACTCATCCACTCCACCGACTTCATACACTCCATCGATTTCATATGCTCCACCGACTTCATACGCTCCAGCAACTTCATCCGCTCCATTCAATTCATCTGTTCATCCTGCATTATCTGTTCAACGCACGTCATTTGTCGCACACAGTCAATCTGTCCCATGTACTCCATTCGTCCAATGCACTACATCCATTCTCATGCACTTGATTTGTCTATTCCATTCATTCCATTTATTCCATGTTCCGTTTATTCCATGATCCGTACATTCGATGCACTCTTACATTCCATGCCATCTATGTGTTACATGTATTCCATCTATTCTGTGCACTCTTTGCACTCATCCGTATCATGTATTCATCTTTTCCATCCTCTCGTCCACTTTGTTCCTCTCGTCCATTTTGTTCCTCTGGTCCATTCCATTTTTTTTTCATCCGTTTCATTAATTTTAACCACTTTACTGCTTTCATAAAATGTATTGTTTTCATCTAATTCACTGCTTTGATCGACTTTACTCGTTCTATTCTGTTTGACCTTGTTAATTTACATTAGTGGTTATTAGTTTGATTTCTCGCTCGGATCATGATGCTGGAATGTTATTTATGATCTAGCAATTTGTTCCTCTCATCCATTACATTTATTTCATCCGTTTCATTAATTTTGACCACTTTACTGTTTTCATACAATTTATTCTTTTCAGCCACTTCACTGCTTTCATCCACTTTACTCGTACTATTGTGTTTGTCGTTTTTTATTTACATTAGTGGTTATTAGTCTTTGGTTTCTCATTCGGATCATGATGCTGGAATGTTATTTATGATCTAGCAGTTTGGGCTAATGTCATTGAATTGCTGTTATTCAGTTTGAGTTAAGAGCCGATTTTAGAGGAAGAGCCATGTTTTAATGTCATTGAATTGCTGTTATCCAGTTTGAGTTAGGAGTCGATTTTAGGGGAAGACCCATGTTTTCAGTAATTTGCGGAAAGACATGAGGTCCTCGGTGAGTCGGATGTGGGGTGGGAGTGTTTTCCACAGAGTGGGAGCTAGGGCTGAGAATGATGATCCACCTAACCTGACTGAGTTTGTTTTTGGTATGAATAGGAAGCCGCAGAGCTTGATCTTAGAGTACGTGCAAGGGGATAGGGTTTTAGTTTGTCTTGAAGATATTGAGGTCCAGTTTTATGCATTGCTCGGTGCAAGATGCATAAGGTTTTGAAGGTCACCCTTCGGGGAACCGGAAGCCGGTGCAGAGTTTTGAGGGCTTGGGAGATATGGTCTCTTGGGCCAAGCGCTAGTAGCAGTTTGGCTGCAGCGTTTTGTGCTCTTTGTAGTTTAGTCAGTTGGTATGCATGGACTCCAAGGTAGAGGGGGTTAGCGTCGTCGAGTCTTGACATAACTATTGATTGGACCGCAGAGAGTCTGTTGGGAATGGAGAGGCATGGAAAAATGCGCATAAGAGTTTTAAGGTGGTAGTGGCAGGACTTTGAGAAGTTGTTGACTTGGCGCGAGAGGGATTGGTCTGAGTCTAGGGTGCATCCAAGGTTTTTTACTGAAATAGAGGGTGTCGGTGAGTTGCCAATGGCAGATGGCCAGGGTAGCGGGTGTGGAAGAAGTTTGGTGTTGCCACATACCATGATTTCTGTTTCGCAGTGGTTTAGCAAGAGGTGGTTTGTGGTCATCCAGTGATCTATGTCGAGGAGGCAGGAAGCGAGGTCAGGTTGGCAGTTGGGATTTGATTTCAGGAGTTTTAGAATTAGTTGAGTGTCATCAGCGTAGTTGTAGCACAGGATATTGTGCACACAAATTATTTGTGGGAGGGTGACCATATAGAGGATAAACAGGAGGGCTGATAGGCATGCTCCTTGTGGAACTCCAGTGTTGACTGGTCGGGTGATGGAAGAATGGGTGGAGAGTAGGGTTATTTGGTTCCTATTATTGAGGAAGGGTGCTATCCATTTAAGAGCGTTTCCACGGATTCCTAGGGAGTGCAGGCAGATTGAGTGGTTGATTGTGTCGAAGGCGGCGGATAGGTCAAGAAGGATTAATGCGGCGCATCCCGTAGAATCTGCAGTGTTTTTAAGGTCATCCCAGATTGAGGTTAGGGTGGTTTCGGTTCTGTGTTGGGCTCTGAAACCTGATTGAGTGGGGTCTAGGAGATTGTTGGCTTCAACAAAGGCATTTAGTTGGGAGTAGGCGATTCAGTCAATGAGTTTGGCAAGGAACCTGGTGTTTGAGATGGGGCGGTAGTTTTTGGGCTCGAGAGGGTCGAGGGAAGTTTTTTTTTTTTTTATGAGAGGTTTGACATGAACCATTTTGAATTTGTCGGGAAAAATTCCAGAGGAAAGCGAGTCGTTTATGATGGTACTTGCATGTTCTCCTGCGCAGGTGGATGCAAAAATGTCTTTGAGGGTTGTGGCTGGGCAAGGGTCAAGCGGAGAGCCGGATGGTTTGCGGGCAAAGAGAAGTTTGCGAAATTGGTCGGTAGATGTTGGACTGAAGGACTCGAATGTTGGTTGGGTAGTGGTCACAGGCGTTGGGATGGCTGGTATGGGGGTTAGATTGCCTGGTCGATGTAAGAGCGCTAGTTTGTTGTTTAGAGTGTTTGTTCTTTCGAGAACTGTGGTGTGAAAGTGGAGAGAGAGTGAGTCGCAAGCGATTGTGAGGGGGTCAGAAAGGTGGTGGTATATGTCGGTTTGGAGAATTCGGCGATGATTTTGTGAAGTTCTTTGCTGAGGTTTTTACAGTTTAGAATTCGGGAGTTGTAATGGGCTTTTTTTGCTTTCCCGATTTCATCCTTGTACAGACAAAGGTGCCGGGCCAAGGTGGATCTGCTCAGGGGTGTTATGTCTTTCCGCCATTTGCGTTCTAGAGAGTTATATAGTTGTTTAGTGGTCTTCAGTTCGGGTGTGAACCACCTAGAAAAAAGGTCACGGCGTGCTGATGGTTTGCAAGAGGGTGTGAGCCGCATTAGTGTGGTGTTGAGGCATGAGTCAAAGGTGTTGGAGGTTAGTTGTTCATTGAGTAGGCAGGTAGGGGGAGGAGACTGAAGGAGGGTGTCAGCTAGGTCAGGAAGGAATTTTTGTTTCTTCCAGAATTTGCGTAGAGTCAGAGGTTCTGCTTCGGGAAAGGGGAGCAGGTTGGGTGAGCGAATGGCAAAAGAAACAATGAAGTGATCGGACCAGATGATAGGGATAGGGGGTTTAGATGTATCAGGTTGTGGGAGCTGAAGATGGCATCAAGTGTGTGTCCATTATAGTGAGTTGGGCCGTTTATGTGGGTTTGGAGGTTAATCATGTCTAGGCCGTCAACCAGAGAGTGGGTGATGGGGTTGGTAGGGATGTCAAGCCATAAATTGAAATCTGCTAATAGGGTGAGGTTGGGATGGTTTGTTTGGAGGGTGGCGATGGAGTCGCAGAGGTTGTTTGAGAATTGTCTATTGTACCCGGGGGTCTGTAGATGATTAGGGAGCTGTGGGAGGATGAAGGGGGGAGGGATAGTTTTACGAGGAGTGATTCGCAGGAAGGGATGGATGGTTGGTTGTCGATGATTGAGGCGTGGAAGTGAGACTTGAAGGCGATTGCTATTCCTCCTCCTCTAGAGGGATGGTTCAGTGGGATGAGGGAGTAGTCAGGGGGGAAGGCTTCATTGGCGATAGGGGCGAAGTCATCAGAGAACCAGATTTCCGTGATGAAGACCAGGTCTGGTTTGTCAGAGGCGAGGAGGTCAAAGATGCTGTGTCTGTTTTTTGCTACAGATCGGGCATTAAAAAGGATGACATTTACTTCGGTAGATGAGGGTGATGTGGGAGTGGCAGAGATGGGGGTGGGAGGGGAGAGGGTGTAAACTGGAGGGAAAGAGGGGTGGGCTAGTTCGATGGGGTGGGGTGATCGATGGGAAGAGTAGGCGAGCAGAAGAGTTGGGGGGTTTGGGGATGGAGGGGATGGACAGATGTGCTGGGATGATTGGGTTTGGCACGGGGGATTTGAAGGTGGGTTGTGGGGAGTTAGCAGTTTCAGTTGTGGACGGTGAAAATTCGAGGGAGAGGGGTTTCAGGCAGGGGGATGCTGGGGGGAGGGTGGTGATGATTGTGAATGGGAGGAAGAGGTGGTTGGTCGAGACAGGAGAGTTGATGAGTATTGAGAGATTGAGGAGACCAGGTACGTTTTCTCTTCAGTGTCTTTGTTGCGATTGGTGTGTGAGAGAGGGTAGGGGAAAGGGACATGGCTACTGTTCTTGCTAGAGCGAGGCGTGCAATTTTTAAGGAGGGGAAGGAGTGCATTCGCAGGGGCATGATGGTGGGAATTGATGGGGGATGCGGGGGTGAATAGTTGCTGGGCTGGGTGTGCCTGGGAGGCTAGTGAGGGGGGCAGGTATGATCATAGTAGGCTGATGGGTGGAGGGGATGGGAGGAGCAGTGGTCTTAGGGTGGTTGGCTCGCAATCGTGCCCTTTGGCTTGGTGTTTGGAAAGGGGATGGGTAGGGGGTGTGGTGGAGGGTGGGATGATTTGGGGAAGGTGAGGGGAGGTAGGGCTGGGGGCCGGGGGGGCACACAGGGGTCATTTTCGGCAGACCTTGGTGGATTGGGTGCACTCATGGTTTGAACTGTGATATAGCTGTACCTAGCGATTATTTGCACTTTCTAAGTTCAACTATACACAGGGTGAGATTATTCACAGTTTCTAGGTTCAACTAGACATGGAGATATTATTCACGTATTCTAAGTTGTATTGTTCTAAATGGAAACTAGGCCACTGATATGCTTTAGGCAGATTTTCAAATGTAGCTAGACCACAGAATAAGCTATTAGGCAGACCTTCAAATGCAATTACACCACAGATATGCTGTTAGGTGGGCCTTCTAAATGCGACCTGGACTACAGATGTGCTATTGAGCACACTTGTTTAAGCTGAACTACACCACAGACGTGCTATTAGGTAGATTCTCTAAATGTAATTGGATCACAAATATGCTATTAGGCAGACTCTCTAGTTGTAACTTCAGCACAGATATGCTATTATTTTGATTTTATTCTGGCAGACTAGGATACAGGTATGCTATTCGGCAGACTTTTAAATGTAACACCACCTCAGATATGCTAAAGGTGGGCTTTCAGGTGCAAATAGACTACAGATATGCTATTAGACACACTTTCTAAATGCAACTACTCCACAGATATGCTATTTGGCTGACTTTCTAATGCAGTTAGACCACAAGAATGCTATTCAGCACCCTTCCTAAGTGTGATTACACCGCAGATATGCTAAATGCTATATGACGCTTTCTAAATGCAATTACACCAATGGCAAAACTAGACCACAGAATGCTATTCGGGACCCATTTTAGAAGCTATTTCACCACAGATATGCTATTGGGGACCCTTACTAGACGCTATTTCACCCCTGATATGCTATTCAGCACACTTTCTAAATGCAATTACACCAAGAAGCAAAATTAGACCACAGGTATGCTATTTAGGCAATTATACTACAGATATGCTATTTAAGAACTCTTTCTAAATGCTATTTCACCACATATATGCTATTTGGCACAGTTCCAAAATGTTACTAGACCATAGATATTTTATTAGGTGGACTTTCTAAATGCAGTTACACCATAGATTTGCTATTAGGTGGACTTTCTAAATGCAATTACACCATAGATATGCTGTTAGGCAGACGTTCTAAGTGCAAACTACACCACAGATTTGCTATTAGGCGGACTTTCTAGATGCAAACTACACAACAGATTTGCTATTATGCAGACTTTCTAATGGCACTGGGCCACAGATATGATATTAGGTACACTCTCTAAATGCTACTGTTCCACAGGTATGCTGTTGGGTGGATTTTAAATGCAAACTAGACCACAGATATGTTATTAGGCAGACATTCAAATGCAAACTAAACCACAGGTATGCTAATAGGCAGACTTTCAAATGCTACTACTCCACAGATATGTTATTAGGCAGACTTTCACATGCAACTAGAACATAGATATGCTATTGAGTGGACATTCAAGTGCAACTAGACCACAGATATGCTATTAGGCTGTGGAGTGCTACTACTACTTAGACCAGAGATATGCTATTCAGCACACCTTCTAAATGCAACTACTCCACAGATATGCTAATGGATGGATCTGATTGTGGTTACTCCACAGCTATGCTATTGGGCGGATTTTTAAATGCAAACTAGACCACAGATATGTCATTAGGCTGTGGAGTGATACTACTACTTAGACCACAGATATGCTATTCAGCACACTTTCTAAATGCAACTACTCCACAGATATGCTAATGGCTGGATTTTTAATGCAACTTTCTAAATGCAAACAACACCGCAGGTATGCTATTAGATGGACTTTCTAAATGCAATTATGACACAGATATGCTACGGGGCAGACTTTCTGAATGCAACCTTATAAATGCAATTATGCCACAGATATGCTATTGGGCAGACTTTCTGAATGCAACTTTCTAAATGCAGTTATGCTACAGATATGCTATTTGGGAGACCTTCTGAACGCAACTTTCTAAATGCAATTAGGACACAGATATGCTATTGAGCAGACTTTCTGAATGCAACTTTATAAATGCAATTATGCCACAGATATGCTATTGGGCAGACTTATTGAATGCAACTTTCCAAATACAGTTATGGCACAGATATGCTATTGGGCAGACTTTCTGAATGCAACTTTATAAATGCAATTATGCCACAGAGATGCTATTGGGCAGACTTTCTGAATGCAACTTTCTAAATGCAGTTATGCCACAGATATGTTGTTGGGCAGACTTTCTGAATGCAACTTTCTAAATGCAATTATGACACAGATATGCTGTTGGGCAGACTTTCCGAATGCAACTTTCTAAATGCAATTATGACACAGATATGCAATTGGGCAGACAGTCTGAATGCAGCTGTATAAATGCAATTATGCCACAGAAATGCTATTGAGCAGACTTTCTAAATGCTTCTAGACCACTATTCAGCACATGTTCTAAATGCAATACTCCACAGGTAAGTTATTAGACAGACTTTCTAAATGAAAACTACTCTGCAGAATGAAGATTTTACAACAGATTAGCTTCCAGGGTTGAGTGGTAGGGTAGTATGGCGTGAAGTAATTGCTTCTGACCCCGCCCTTGCCACACTTACTTGTTGTTGGCTTCTTGCTTCTCCTGCGGATACCAGCAGATATGACCTGGAGCCGTCTCTGTTGGAGCCGTCCTTTGCCTCAGGTCCTTAGCCGATGGGCTGCCGGGCTGGCCTGGTCCACTCGTTTGGACCAATCGGAGCGGGGGTGGGCGGCATGGAGAGAACTAGGAAGGTGGGAAGCGCCGAGGGATGCGGGGGCAGAAATGGCAGGGGATCAAGTGGATGGGTTTAGGGTTGCAGAGGTCCGGATGGAAAGACGAGGCAGGAGATAGCACGGGTCACTGGGCCCAAAGGCACACAGTAGAATGGTCTATCAGGGGCGGTGGGAGGGTCTTGGAGGCGGGAGGAGGAAGGGAGAAGCAGTAAGAAGGTGCGGGGAAGGGACACAGAGACAATGGGCCTGGATGCCCTTTTCACCGATTTCTACCTAAAATTGGGGTCTCACTGGAAGCCCCACTCACCTGCAGAGGTCCGGATGGAAAGAGGAGGCAGGAGTTGGCACGGTTCACTGGACCAAAGGCTCATGCTAGAATGGCCAATCAGGGGCAGTGGGAGGGCCTGGGAGGTGGGAGGAGGGAGGGAGAAGCAGGAAGAAGGTGCTGGGAAGGGAGACAGAAACACAGTGCCTGGATGCACTTTTCACTGATTACTACCTAAAATTGGGGTCGCAATGGAAGCCCCACTCACCTGCAGAGGTCCGGATGGAAAGAGGAGGCAGGAGTTGGCACGGTTCACTGGACCAAAAGGCACACAGTAGAATGGCCAATCAGGGGCGGTGGGAGGGCCTGGGAGGTGGGAGGAGGGAGGGAGAAGCAGGAAGAAGGTGCCAGGAAGGGACACAGAGAAACGGGGCCTGGATGACCTTTTCACTGATTTCTACCTAAAATTGGGGTCGCACTGGAAGCCCCACTCACCTGCAGAGGTCCGGATGGAAAGAGGAGGCAGGAGTTGGCATGGGTCACTGGACCAAAGGCTCATGCTAGAATGGCCAATCAGGGGCAGTGGGAGGGCCTGAGAGGTGGGAGGAGGGAGGGAGAAGCAGGAAGAATGTGCCGGGAAGGGAGACAGAAACACAGGGCCTGGATGCCCTTTTCACTGATTACTACCTAAAATTGGGGTCGCAATGGAAGCCCCACTCACCTGCAGAGGTCCGGATGGAAAGAGGAGGCAGGAGTTGGCACGTTTCACTGGACCAAAAGGCACACAGTAGAATGGCCAATCAAGGGCGGTGGAAGGGCCTGGGAGGTGGGAGGAGGGAGGGAGAAGCAGGAAGAAGGTGCCAGGAAGGGACACAGAGAAACGGGGCCTGGATGACCTTTTCACTGATGTCTACCTAAAATTGGGGTCGCACTGGAAGTCCCAATCACCTGCAGAGGTCTGGATGGAAAGAAGAGGCAGGAGTTAGCATGGGTTACTGGACCCAAAGGCACACAGTAGAATGGCCAATCAGGGGTGGTGGGAGGGTCTGGGTGGAAGGAGGAGGGAGGGAGAAGCAGGTAGAAGGTGCCGGGAATGGGCACAGAGAAACAGGGCCTGGATGCCCTTTTCACTGATTTCTACCTAAAATTGGGGTCACACTGGAAGCCCCACTCACCTGCAGATGTCTGGATGGAAAGAGGAGGCAGGAGTTCGCACGGGTCACAGGACCCAAAAAGCACACGGTAAAATGGCCAATCAGGTGTGGTGTGTGGGCCTGAGAGGCAGGAGGAGGGAGGGAGAAGCAGGAAGAAGGTGCCGGGAAAGGACACTGAGAAATAGGGCCTGGATGCCCTTTTTACTGATTTCTACCTAAAATTGGGGTCGCACTGGAAGCCCCACTCACCTGTAGAGGTCCGGATGGAAAGAGGAGGCAGGAGTTGGCATGGGTCATTGGACCCAAAGGCACATGGTATAATGGCCAATCAGGGACGGTGGGAGGGCCTGGGATGACGGAGAGGGGAGGTAGAAGCAGGAAGAAGCTGCCGGTAAGTGACACAGAGACACGGGGCCTGGATGCCCTTTTCACCTAAAATTGGGGTCGCACTGGAAGTCCCACTCACCTGCAGAGGTCTGGATGGAAAGAAGAGGCAGGAATTAGCACAGGTCACTGCACCCAAAGGCACACAGTTAAATGGCCAATCATGGGTGGTGGGAGGGCCTGGGAGGCGGGATGAGGGAGCGAGAAGCAGGAAGAAGGTGCAGGGAAGGGACACAGAGACACAGGGCCTGGATGCCCTTTCAATGATTTCTACCTACTATTGGGGTTGCACTGGAAGGCCCACTCACCTGCAGAGGTCCAGATGGAAAGAGGAGGCAGGAGTTGGCATGGGTCTCTGGACCCAAATGAACATGGTAGAATGGGCAATCAGGGGCGGTGGGAGGGAATGGGAGGCAGGAGAGGGGAGGGAGAAGCAGGAAGAAGGTGCTGGGAAGGGACACAGAGAGACGGGGCCTGGATGACCTTTTCACTGATTTCTACCTAAAATTGGGGTCTCACTGGAAGTCCCACTCACCTGCAGAGGTGTGGATGCAAAGAAGAGGCAGGAGTTAGCACAGGTTACTGGACCCAAAGGCACACAGTAGAATGGCCAATCAGCGGTGGTGGGAGGGCCTGGGAGGCAGGAGGAGGGAGGGAGAAGCAGGAAGAAGGTGCCGGGAATGGACACAGAGACACGGGGCCTGGATGCCCTTTCATTGATTTCTACCTAAAATTGGGGTCGCACTGGAAGCCCCACTCACCTGTAGAGGTCTGGATGGAAAGAGGAAGAAGGAGTTGGCACGGGTTAGTTGACCCAAATGCACACAATAGAATGGCCAATCAGGGGTGGTGGGAGGGCCTGGGAGGCAGGAGGAGGGAGGGAGAAGCAGGAAGAAGGTGCCGGGAATGGACACAGAGACATGGGGCCTGGATGCCCTTTCATTGATTTCTACCTACAATTGGGATTGCACTGGAAGCCCCACTCACCTGCAGAGGTCCAGATGGAAAGAGGAGGCAGGAGTTGGCATGGGTCACTGGACCCAAATAAACACAGTAGAATGGCCAATCAGGGGCGATGGGAGGGTCTGGGAGGCAGGAGGAGGGAGGGAGAAGCAGGAAGAAGGTGCTGGGAAGGGACACAGAGGAACGGGGCCTGGATGACCTTTCCACTGATTTCTACCTAAAATTGGGGTCGCACTGGAAGCCCCACTCACCTGTAGAGGTCTGGATGGAAAGAGGAAGAAGGAGTTGGCATGGGTTAGTGGACCCAAAGGCACACGATAGAATGGCCTATCAGGGGCAGTGGGAGGATCTGGGAGGCGGGAGGAGGGAGGGAGAAGCTAATAGAAGGTGCCAGGAAGTGACACAGAGAAACGGAGCCTGGATGCCCTTTCACTGATTACTACCTAAAATTGGGGTCGCACTGGAAGCCCCACTTACCTGCAGAGTTCCGGATGGAAGAGGAGGCAGGCGTTGGCATGGGTCACTGGACCAAAAGGCACACAGTAGAATGGCCAATCAGGGGCGGTGGGAGGGCCTGGGAGGTAGGAGGAGGGAGGGAGAAGCAGGTGCCGGGAAGGGACACAGAGACATGGGGCCTGGATGACCTTTTCACTGATGTCTACCTAAAATTGGGGTCGCACTGGAAGTCCCAATCACCTGCAGAGGTCTGGATGGAAAGAAGAGGCAGGAGTTAGCATGGGTTACTGGACCCAAAGGCACAAAGTAGAATGGCCAATCAGGGGTGGTGGGAGGGTCTGGGAGGAAGGAGGAGGGAGGGAGAAGCAGGAAGAAGGTGCCGGGAATGGACACAGAGACACAGGGCCTGGATGCCCTTTTCACTGATTTCTACCTAAAATTGGGGTCACACTAGAAGCCCCACTCACCTGCAGAGGTCCGGATGGAAAGAGGAGGCAGGAGTTTGCACGGGTCACTGGACCCAAAGGCACACGGTAGAATGGCCAATCAAGTGTGGTGTGTGGGCCTGAGAGGAAGGAGGAGGGAGGGAGAAGCAGGAAGAAGGTCCCTGGAAGGGACACAGAGAAATAGGGCCTGGATGCCCTTTTCACTGATTTCTACCTAAAATTGGGGTCGCACTGGAAGCCCCACTCACCTCTAGAGGTCCGGATGGAAAGAGGAGGCAGGAGTTTGCATGGGTCACTGGACCCAAAGGCACACGGTAGAATGGCCAATCAAGTTTGGTGTGTGGGCCTGAGAGGCAGGAGGAGGGAGGGAGAAGCAGGAAGAAGGTCCCGGGAAGGGACACAGAGAAATAGGGCCTGGATGCCCTTTTCACTGATTTCTACCTAAAATTGGGGTCGCACTGGAAGCCCCGCTCACCTGTAGAGGTCCGGATGGAAAGAGAAGGCAGGAGTTGGCATGGGTCACTGGACCCAAAGGCACACAGTATAATGGCCAATCAGGGGCGGTGGGAGGGCCTGGGAGGTGGGAGAGGGGAGGGAGAAGCAGGAAGAAGCTGCCGGGAAGGGAAACAGAGACACGGGGCCTGGATGCCCTTTTCACCTAAAATTGGGGTCGCACTGGAAGTCCCACTCACCTGCAGAGGTCTGGATGGAAAGAAGAGGCAGGAATTAGCACAGGTCACTGCACCCAAAGGCACACAGTTGAATGGCCAATCACGGGTGGTGAGAGCACCTGGGAAGTGGGATGAGGGAGGGAGAAGCAGGAAGAAGGTCCTGGGAAGGGACACAGAGACACAGGGCCTGGATGCCCTTTCAATGATTTCTACCTACTATTGGGGTTGCACTGGAAGCCCCACTCACCTGCAGAGGTCCAGATGGAAAGAGGAGGCAGGAGTTGGCACGGGTCACTGGACCCAAATAAACACAGGAGAACGGCCAATCAGGGGCGGTGGAAGGGTCTGGGAGGCAGGAGGAGGGAGGGAGAAGCATGAAGAAGGTGCCGGGAAGGGACACAGAGGAACGGGGCCTGGATGACCTTTCCACTGATTTCTACCTAAAATTGGGGTCGCACTGGAAGCCCCACTCACCTGTAGAGGTCTGGATGGAAAGAGGAAGAAGGAGTTGGCACGGGTTAGTGGACCCAAAGGCACACGATAGAATGGCCAATCAGGGGCAGTGGGAGGGTCTGGGAGGCGGGAGGAGGGAGGGAGAAGCTGAAAGAAGGTGCCGGGAAGTGACACAGAGAAACGGAGCCTGAATGCCCTTTCACTGATTACTACCTAAAATTGGGGTTGCACTGGAAGCCCCACTCACCTGCCGAGGTCCGGATGGAAAGAGGAGGCAGGAGTTGGCATGGGTCACTGGACCAAAAGGCACACAGTAGAATGGCCAATCAGGGGCGGTGGGAGGGCCTGGGATGTGGGAGGAGGAAGGGAGAATCAGGAAGAAGGTGTGGGAAAGGGACACAGAGACACGGGGCCTGGATGCCCTTTTCACTGATTTCTACCCAAAATTGGGGTTGCACTGGAAGCCCAACTCACCTGCAGAGGTCCGGATGGAAAGAGGAGGCAGGAGTTGGCACGAGTCACTGGACCAAAAGGCACATGGTAGAATTGCCAATGAGGGGCGGTGGGAGGGCCTAGGAGGCGGGAGGAGGGAGGGAGAAGCAGGAAGAAGGTGCCGGGAAGGGACACAGAGACATGGGGACTGGATGACCTTTTCACTGATTTCTACCTAAAATTGGGTTTGCATTGGAAGTCCCACTCACCTGTAGAGGTCTGTATGGAAAGAGGAGGCAGGAGTTAGCACAGGTCACTGGACCCCAAGGCAAACAGTAGAATGGCCAATCAGGGGCAGTCAGAGGGCCTGGGAGGCGGGAGGAGGGAGGGAGAAGCAGGAAGAATGTGCCGGGAAGGGACACAGAGACACGGGGCCTGGATGCCTGTTTCACTGATTTCTACCTAAAATTGGGTTTGCATTGGAAGCCCCACTCACCTGCAGAGGTCCAGATGGAAAGAGGAGGCAGGAGTTGGCATGGTTCACTGGACCCGAAGGCACACAGTAGAATGGCCAATCAGGGGCGGTGGGAGGGCCGGGGAGGCGGGAGGAGGGAGGGAGAAGCAGGAAGAAGGTGCCGGGAAGGGACACAGAGACACGGGGCCTGGATGCTGTTTTCACTGATTTCCACCTAAAATTGGGGTCGCACTGGAAGCCCCACTCACCTGCAGAGGTCCGGATGGAAAGAGGAGGCAGGAGTTGGCACGGGTCACTGGACCCAAAGGCACACGGTAGAATGGCCAATCAGGGGCGGTGGGAGGGCCTGGGAGGCGGGAGGGAGAAGCAGGAAGAATGTGCCGGGAAGGGACACAGAGACACGTGGCCTGGGTGCCCTTTTCACTTATTTCTACCTAAAATTGGGGTCGCACTGGAAACCCCACTCACCTGCAGAGGTCCGGATGGAAAGGTAACACATGAAGGTCGTACAAACATGTTTGATGAACCAGCTGACCTCAGAGCTTTCCATCAAATCCGAAGGCATGGCACATCTCCAGTCAGCACCTCTACATCACCTATTACATAATTGTATTTCCCCCACATAAGCTTTACTATCATATACGTAATGCCATGATTATCATCTGACCATAACTCGTGGGACTGGTGTCCTTACAACGTCTGTCTTCCATCCTGAGTCATTTTTTTTCTTTTCTTTTTGACGACTCAGCGGGTGTCACCCATCCCTGCTATTTCACTCACCTGTTTTCTCCCTTTTCCAATATGATCCTAAACGCAGTTTTACTATCTAATACCCTGCCTAACATTCCCATGATCAGATCACCTACCTCCCCTCCCTTTACCCAATGTGTCACCCTCTTGTGTCTCCTTATGAATATTTATGATTCAATATGTTGTCGTTTGGCACTATACATGGTTTCAGGTTATGGTATCATAGTTTTTGAAATGTTATAATGATCTTCAAGTGTGTGTCACACAGAACATTAAAGGCTACAATAACCCCATTAAGAGATGTAAGGTCGTTGCTCATCTTAACAAATTCAACCATTCCATAGCTTGTTTACAAGAAACACATCTTTCCAACAAAGAAGCATTTTAATTGAAATCCCGTTGGGTTAAGGAAATCATTTGCAGTCCTTCTTTTTCATTGAAAAATGGTGTAGCTATTTTAATTAGCAAGAAATTACCCTTCAAAGTTCTTGACGAAGGTGCTGATACAGAGGGGACATGTTACTATTTTGAACATTTATGGTCCCACTAATCCTGACCCTAATTTTTTGTTTCCCTAAAACAATTGATACTTCAAAATAATGTTACCAATTTAATTATGTGTGGGGATACAAATCAGGTCCTTGATCCTTTTCCTGATAGAAAATCTAGTTGGCTGTTCAAAAATAACAAATCATACAAATTCTTTTTTGGCTTGTTTAGCTGAAACCGGCCTTATTGATACATGGAGATTATCTCATCCTACCCAACTTGACTATACTTTCCACTCTTCCCCACATAACACCCGCTTCCGCTTAGATTAGATTTTCTCTACGAAAACCCTTACAGGTTCCATTATTGATTCTAAAATAGAAAATGTCATTATATCCGATCACACCCCAGTATGTCCTTTCTTTAGTCTTTCAGACGTGCATAAACCGTCATCTCATTGGAAACTTAATAATAATGTTCTCTTACAAGATCCTCAATTTATCCTATCCATAGAATCTTTAACTCAACAGTTCTATGCTGATCATGCAGACTGTGATATTTCACCTGTGAATAATTGGGATGCTTTTAAGCCGGCTCTAAGAGGTCACATTATGGCTTATTGAGGCAAAAAAATGCTCTACGCAAAAAGCATTTTGATAACCTTTATTCTCAGCTTACCTTGCCTGAACAACATTATTATAGTGACTCTAACCCTACTAATCTTTGTCAGGTACTGGCCATACGTTTTCTAATTAATAAGGAGAAGACTGATCTTGCTGCCGGAACCATTCTTAAATATAAAACGAAAATCTATCACAGATCCAATAAAGCCGGAAAAGCACTTCCCTCTTACTTGAAAACAAAAAATGAGAAATTATTTATTTCCCTTATTAAAGTCTCATCCGGTACTGTATATCAGCATCCTAACGGTATACTAAATTGCTTCAGAAAATGTTATCACGTAGACAATGTTAGGGAGAATTCTCCAGAATGGCTAATTTACCTTACCTACTGAGTCCCTCAGCCGCTCTGGTGAATTTCTAGGAATATTTGTTTTCACCTGGTAAGAGTGTGAGCCTTTTTTCCCCACTCTTACATTTTTTTTTGCTGTGTGTTTAACATTTTTTGTGTTCACAGGCTGTGGAGCCTCACCTACTCCATAGGCATCATCTTTTTACTGTGTGTCGCACAGCACCTTTAGTGCAGTGACACAGGGTTGTCTTTTTCAGACTTCCCACTTTTAACTCCATTTTCTGGGACTGACTACTGTCTCCCAGAACATGTAAAGTTGCCGTTGACTTTATTAGTCTTTATAAATTCACAGACCCAGTACAAGCTATCTTACACAGAGTACTGGAAAGGGTTAATAGTAATCCCTTTTTGTCTGTCTCCCATGGAACATTGTTTTATTCCCCTTTCTTTAAGGTTTGGCTGGTGGCAGTGGTATCTACCATATGTTCCCTAGTACGGTCTATGAAAATAGCCTTGGTACTGTTTTAGGCTATGTTAGTAGCCTCAAACTTTAATCCGCAGGACCCCATTTACTTTTATTTGGTTTGGCTGGGTTTATTCGCCATTTATTTTTGTAATGGTTTTTCTTGTGTTTTACTCTGCGCGCCAAACCAAATTTGGTTCCTTTTTTCGCCGTCCTTTTCGCCGTCCTCCTTCTGCTCAGAAGCTGTTCCTCAGGTGCCCTAGAGTCTAGGTAGACAGGATGTAAGGGAGGGGTTTTAGGCCTCCTGCGCAGTGTCTCCTTGGAGACCCAAGTCGCACTCTTGTTTGATTGGCTAGGTGACTGTCTTGCCTGAACAGCCACCCTGCTGTGTGATTGACAGCCAGGCTGTGTGAATGGGGGAAAACTGCATAAAAAGCAGGTCTCTGGCAGAGTCACCACTGGATCGAGAGAACCAAAGAGAAGTTGAAGGAAAAGGACTACTGCAACTACTGAACCTCCTGGTGAAGCCCTGCTGTGGGTCTGAATCTCCTACACTTCGACGACAGAGAAGATCTGCAAGGAATCTTCTTCCGCTGAGTTGGTGGGATCAACAAGTTCACCAAACACCAAGCAAGGCCTCCCTCCATGGGTCAAATTTGCTGTGCATCGCTGCAGTGAAACGGATAGCCAGGAGGACCGGACCCTGTTTTGGTTTTAAGGAGCGCACCTTTTAATTGTTGCTTTGCTCTGCTGCTGGTTTCTTCCCTGGGCAGTGCAGGACCCTCCAATCTTCCTCCTTTGTGTCCATCCGACAGTCGCTTCAGGAATCGTGAGTCTGCAGGATCTGCCAGGAACTTCTGCCTCAGCTACAGCATTCTTCTTCTAATAAGGTACTGTTCAAATCCTGTCGTTCGTTCTGTCTGACCGCGGTGAAAGTGTTTGAAATCTTTCGCTAATCAGAGGGCTTGTCCTTCTCTACTCTTTTAAATAACTTTTCATCCGACCAACTTCGTTTCAAACTCTTGGCAAAGACTTAACCGCAAACTACTCTGAACTGTGTGATCCTCTGCAAAGACTCTGACCCATTAACATTGGCCCAGGCCTATGGATTGGAATCCTAGTTGTAGTAAGCCTTTTCTAGATTGCCCTGCCTACTTACTTGTTGGTGCTGCTTGATCTTGGTTTTGAATAACCTTGTCTTTCCCTCCCTTTTTAAATTGCTGGATTGCCATTTTGCTCACACTTGATTTTGAGCTTAACTTGTCCAGAATTCATTGGGCGGTGTGTAGTGTATTAAGATTGTGATTTTCTGCCGCTTTACATTAGTGAACTGTTTTACAAATATTTGTGTACATAAATGTGTATCCTTTTACTCAGAAACCTTGAGTCAGTGTTTGCTTGAACCATAGCCATTTCTGTCCTTTGTGTAGCTTCTGATACTGCTCACTTTACTCTTGAGATAGGTCTGGCTACTCAGCCATCGCTACCACTTTACTGTGTAGTACAGGATTGTACCAAAGGTGAATTTGTACTGTCACTTGTAGTCTTAATTGTGTGTGGTGTTCCCAAAGGGTACTGCATATGATTCTTCCTAACAGACAATGACATCACCCTTCCTGAAATATCCAAAGCAGTTAAAGGCTTAGGTAAAGGTAAGGCTCTTGTCCTGGATGGCCTTTCCACTGAATTCTTTGATAGCCTGTCTGAACCCCTTATCCCAAGGCTTCAAAATCTATTCTTTTACTTTACTTCCCAAAAGGCCTCTTCTGTATCCTTTTCAGAAGCCTTACTCATACTCTTCCCCAAACCCGACAAGGGTCTCTCTTTCCCAGGAAACTATTGGCCCATCTCTCTTAACAATGTTGCAAGCAAAATCTTTGCGAACATTCTAGCCAATAGGATTGAATCCTCTCTTCCTTCCCTAATAAAACCGGATAAAGTGGGCTATGTAAATGGGCGCAACATCTCATCCAATGCCATTTTACTTTTGAATGCTATCCACCTACTGGCAAAAAATAAAAAAAGATAACCAGGGCTCTGCTGCCACAGCACTAGATGCTGAAAAAGCCTTCAATCAAGTCAATTGGGACTTCATGTTTCAGTCTCTTCATTGGCACGGTTGTAGTGTCAAGTTAATTTCCCTTGTCAGGTTACTTTACTCTTCCCCTAAATCTTCAATATGTATTAATGGTCTAACATCCCCATTATTTTCCCTTAGCAGAGGCACCAGACAGGGCTACCCCCTTTCACCTATCTTATACATCCTCTCATTAGAACCGTTATTGGAACTAATCAGATCCAACAAAAATATCCCAGGTATTTTGGGTGGTACATCCCATATAAAAATAGCTGCATATGCAGATGACATCCTCATTTCATTAAGAACCCTAAAATACACCTCCCACATTTACTTAATGTACTATCACATTTTAGCTCAGTATCAGGTTAAAAACTTAACAAAGACAAATCAGAAATCACGCCCCTCAAGCACTATTGTCTTAAACATGACATTGACCCCTTTGGTTTTAAATGGTGTAGCTCCTCTATTAAGTATCTAGGTTTATGTTGTGCTCCTACTATCCAGGACACCATAAAACGTAATACACAATATTTATTAGATAGATTAAAAGAATTAACATCTAGATGGTTCACCCTGTATCTTTCTTGGTGAGGATGAGTTGATATGATCAAGATGATGCTGTCACCAATCATTTTATACTATCTACAAGTCTTATGTGTTCCGATAGCTCCTTCTTTTTTTTAAATCTATTCATTCCATCCTACTAAATTTCCTTTAGGGGGAGGGAAAAAGCAAAATAATAGCTTTGATCAAATTGAAGGTGTCCTATGACAAGGGAGGGGTTAGGTTTCCTGATTTTAAGGCATAGCACACTACCTTTCTCTTGAAACAATCTAGATGTTGGTTTTCTTTTCCCAAGTTATCAGATGTTCCCACATGGTGTACAATAGAGAAACAGTTGGTGTTTCCTATAGAAATAACTGATCTTATTTATGTATTTAATCATTCTTCATCAGTCATATCTGACCCAATCAGAGCCACAATATCTGCCCTCCAATTCTTTCTATTTCCTCATACAAAATTTCCTAACAAAATGCCTCTCCCCTTTAATATGGCATAACAGTAAGATCCTAATTAATAATAGAGCCCTAAACAGAAAATCCTGGTTGAAAAAAGGGTATTAGATGTATACATCAAATCATAGATAGATCCTCTGTTCTTTCTTTTCCACTCAAACATCAATTTTCCATCCCCAATACAGAATTCAATTTCTACAATAAATTAGTTAACCTCTGCTTTGATGCACTTCATAGCTCTTCCAATGACATATTAACTCCTGATGCCCTTAGACTTCTACAGTTTACAGTGATGTCAGAGATCAAGGCTTCAAAATTCTATAACATTCTTATTGCATCCTTAAAGTTATGTAGATTAGCTATAAATGTGAACATTATTTTGGTCACATTTTAGATGATCATACATGGTCTATTCTTTTCTCCAGAATTAAACATATCTCTACATCAGCGAATATATCTCAACATTTCTTCTTCTCTATACATAGAGCATTCATCACTCCTGCTAAATTATCTTCATCTAAGATAGGTAGTGATGATAAATGTTGGACATGTGGAGCTGCATATGCCGCATACAAGCATATGTTTTTTTTAACACCTTAAGTGCCAAGGACAAGGTATCTTGTCCTTGGGATTACCTCCAGGGTGCCAAAAACGAGATAGCTTGTCCTTTTTGGCACCTTGTTTTGAGCTATCCCTGCAATGCAGAGATCTCTCAAAGCTGTTATCTAACCCCAGGGCTATGTGAGGGCGGTCCCCCTCACTGCCAAGGGGCTGGATTACCTTCAATTTCACCACGGCGTGAAAGTAAAAGTAATTTTTACCGCGGCAGCCATTTTGGACTGCCACAGTGAAAATGAAAGGTGACTCTCCACCTTTCTCCCCATCAATCTCTGGCTGTATTTCAAGCTGGAGATCGAAGGAGGTGTCATTGGAAAGAGGAGATTCTCCCCTTTCTAACAACACCTTTTGTGAAAGCACTGCTGGGGGCGGATCGGGCACAGAGCGCTCGATCTGCGCCCAGCACTGCTGACTATACACCAGGGATCTGTCCGAGAAGTGGGGGGAGGTCCCCCCCGGGCCCCAAAGCATGGAGGCACATATGAATAACCCTGGGGGCAGATGGCTGATCATCTGACCCCAGGGAGGAGGGCAAATTGAATTAAATTTGTTTAAAAAAAATGCAATGGGGATGGGGTAGAAAGGGGGCCACCCCTTGTAGCCCTACCTGGGGGCAGATGTCTGCCCCCAGGCAGGAGTACATGAGGTGGCCCCCCATCCAATTGGAGGGGGGGAGGGCCACCAGGAATAAGTGTGCAGGCCCCCACAGGATGGGGCCTGCAGGTTAGGGCCCCCCGGGGGCAGATGGCTGATCATCTGCCACCAGGGAAGAGAGCAAAATGAAAAAAATGGAAAAGGGGCTGGTCCTCTCCCCCTCACCCCAAGGGGAAATGGGGGTACCCCTTGTAGCCCTCCCTGTCGGCAGATATCTGCTCCTAGGAATGGGCATCTGACCCCAGGGAGGGCTGCATGAGATGCCCTCTCTTATCCACCCCCAGGGAGGGCTGATTGAGATCGCCCCCTTTTCATTTGGTGTGTGGGGGGAGAGGGCCACCCCTTTTACATTGTAAAATTCCCCAGAGGTTTAGGGTGCCCCTCAGCCCACCCTAAAATGTAGTGTAGCATTTTCAATGTTTTCCTTTGTTTACCAAACTTCCCATGGCACAGATGGGCACATTGGTGTGCCAATTTGCCCCAGAGTGCCCAAACCTTACTGTTCCACCCACTATGGGGCCTGTCCAACATTTTCTGGTGGCCCTCTCCTCCACCACCCCAAATGTAGGGGCGTGTACCTCACACAGCTGTTTGTAGGAGGCCTGCATGAGGTGCCCCCTGAACCCATTTGGGGTGACGGGGGAGATGGCCACCACAAAATGTCAGACATGTCCCACAATGGGTGGGGCAGTACGTTGTGGGCACCCTGTGTTCACAATGGCACAGTATTGAGCCCCTCTGCGCCAAGGGGATTTGGGTAACCAAAGGAAAAAAGTGAAAATGGTAGACAGCATTTTAGGGAGGGCTGTGGGGAACCCCAAACTGACAGGGAATTTTCTAATGGGAAGGGTTGGTGGCCCCCTCCCCCACCCACAATGGAGTGGGGGCCATGTCATGCGGCCATCCCTGTGGGCAGATATCTGCTCCTAGGAAGGGACACCTGACCCCAGGGCGAGTGCAGGACAGGCCCCTCCTTATTTGCCCCAGGGAGGGCTACATGACATGCGCCGCCCTTCCAATTGGGGTGGGGCTGGAGAGGTGCACCCCCCTTCACATTACAAATTCCCCAGCAGTGTAGGGTGTCCCTCAGCCCCCCTAAGGTGCAGCCTGCCATTTTCATTTTTTTTCTTTGTTTTCCAAACTCACCGTGGCGCAGAGGGGCACATTGGTATGCCAATCTGGCCCCAGGGTGCCGAATCACTACTGCCGCATCCATTGGGGGAATCTCTGACATTTTGGGGTGGGCTTCTCTCCCCACCCCAAATGGAGTTTGGGGGGGTACCTCATGCAGCCCTCCCTGGGGGCAGATATCTGCCCATAGGAAGGGACAAATGTGTTTTCACTGGGGGGGGTGAGGTTCAGTAGACCACCAAGGATGGCTTGCAAGTGGGGGCCTACTTGGAAAGTATGAGTGCAGATTTGTTTTTGCTGGGGTGACCATAGGTAACACATGATTATTTTTTAGTTTACAACTTTTTCTACGCGAGCAGCTGCAACGTTATGCGAGTACTTTTTAAATTATTCTATGGTTTGGGCCCACTGTCAGTGGGGTGGGTGAGACTGGGGCTGCATTGTTGGTGATGTTGGTGGGAATGGGATGTCTGGGCAGATATTTTGGTGGGCTGGGACACAATTGCAGAGGCAGGCCACAAATTGCGCCCCATGCCAGCAGAACATTGGTGTTTCCCTGGGAGCGGGTGCCTCCCATGTGGGTTGTCCGTCTGCAAGCCCAGGCTCCACCTCTGGCTGTGCTACATTACAGATGTTACAGATGTCACCTCCGGGGAGGAATGGGGATCCTGCCGAGTCTCCCTGGAGCTGCCGCTGTGCTTAGGGAACGGTACACCCACATGGTACATAAATGTCCAAGGCCAGGGACATCACCTCCAACCATCTTTGGAGTTTTCCCTTCAGAGAGGTATTGGCACACTGCCAGGACTCCCTGGTGCAACTACTGGGATGCAAAAGGAAAAGGGTAACCCACTAGTAACCCCAAGCCTTTCGACAAAGCACATTTTGTTAATGTGGGCAACCTACAATTTTGGGCCTAGGGTGTCGAAGCCAGCAAGTAAAATAGGGAATCCTATGCATTTCCGAAAAAGAGGACACCTGTGGAAATCCACAGAGGTCTGCCTTGCGCAAATTGCCCCAGTTTTTATTAGCCACAATCCCCGACAAAGTGTGATATTAGGTGGGGAAAAAATACAATGTTCAATTTGTCTGGGGTTCTGGGTAATAATTTCTCGACTGCTTTGCGCACGTCAGACCTCTGTGCATTCCCACAGGTGTCCTCTTTTGGGAAATGCATGGGGTTCCCTGTTTTCCTTGCTGGCTTCGACACCCTAGGGCCAAATGTGTAGGTTGCCCACTTGAACAAAATGTGCTGTGCCGAAAGGCTTGGTGTTACCAGGGGGTTACCCTTTTCCTTTTGCGCCCCGGTAAGTGCTCCCACACATGTGAAGCACCGTTTTCATTGGGACACCTGTGGCAATGCGGGAAGGTATGACATCTGTTGTTGGCAATGCGTTTTGGTGAGTGGACAGAGGGAATGTCTCTGAAATTGGCTGGAAATAAAGACAATTCTCTGACATTTCGCTCTGGCCACCCCCCGAAACACACCGCCAACAACACTTGGCCTACATTCCCACATCCCCACACGTGTCCCAATAAAAAAGGTACCTCCCATGTGTGGGTGAACCTACCTGGGCGCAAAAGGAAAAGGGTAACCCACTGGTAACCCCTAGCCTTTCAGCACAGCACATTTTGTTCATGTGGTCAACCTACAGATTTTGGCCTAGGGTGTCGAAGCCAGCATGGAAAACAGGGAACCCCATGCATTTCCGAAAAGAGGATACCCGTGGGAATCCAAAGAGGTCTGTCTTGTGCAAATTGCCCCAGTTTTATTAGTCACAATCCCTACAAAGTGTGAAATTTGGTGGGGAAAAAACACAATGTTCACTTTGGGGTTCTGGGCAATAAATTCTGGGCCACTTTGCACAAGTAAGACCTCTGTGCATTCCCACAGGTGTCTTCTTTTGGGTAATGCATGGGGTCCCTGTTTTCCTTGCTGTTTTTGACACCCTAGGACCAAATCTGTAGGTTGCCGACATTTATAAAATGTGCTCTGCCGAAAGGCTTGGTGTTACCAGTGGGTTACCCTTTTCCTTTTGCTCCCCGGTAGGTGCACCCACACATATGAAGTACCGTCTTCATCGGGACACCTGTGGGAAAGCGGGAAGGTATGACATCTGTCGTTGGCAATGTGTTTCTGTGAGTGGACAGAGGGAATGTCTCTGAAACTGTCTGGAAATAAAGACAATTCTCTGACATTTCGCTCTGGTCACCCACCGAAACACACCGCCAACAACACTTGGCCTACATTCCCACATCCCCACACGTGTCCCAATGAAAACGGTACCTCCCATGTGTGGGTGCACCAACCGGGGCGCAAAAGGAAAAGGGTAACCCACTGGTAATTCCAGACCTTTCAGCACAGCACATTTTGTTCATGTGGGCAACCTACAGATTTGGGCCTAGGGTGTCGAAGCCAGCAAGGAAAACAGGGAACCCCATGCATTTCCGAAAAAAGGCCACCCCTGGGAATCCACAGAGGTCTGCCTTGTGCAAATTGCCCCAGTTTTTATTGGCCACAATCCCAGACAAAGTGTGATATTTGGTGGGGAAAGAACACATTGTTCACTTTGTCTGGGTTTCTGGGAAATAAATTCTGGGCGCTTTGCGCAAGTCAGACCTCTGTGCATTCCCACAGGTGTCCTATTTTGGAAAATGCATGGGGTTCTCCGTTTTCCTTTCTGGCTTCGAGACCCTAGGCCCAAATCTGTAGGTTTCCCAAATGAACAAAATGTGCTGTGCCAAAAGGCATGGGGTTACCAGGGGGTTACCCTTTTCCATTTGCGCCCCGGTAGGTGCACCCACACATGTGAGGTACCATTTTTGTCTGGACACCTGTGAGAATGCGAGAAGACATGACATCTGTGGTTGTTGACTTGTTTCCGTGCGTGGACAGAGGGAAATGTCTCTGTAATTGGCTGGAAATAAAGACAATTCTCAGATACTTCGCTCTGGCCACCCACCGAAACACACAGCCTACAACATATAGCCTACCTTCCTGCATCCCCACATGTGTCCCGATGAAAATGTTGCCACAAATGTGTAGGTGCACCTACCGGGGCGCAAAAGGAAAAGAGTAACCCACTGGTAACCCCAAGCCTTTCGGAACAGCACATTTTGTTCATGTGGGCAACCTACAGATTTGGGCGTAGGGTGTCGAAGCCAGCAAGGAAAACAGGGAACCCCATGCATTTCTGAAAAGAGGATACCAATGGGAATCCACAGACCTCTGCGGATTCCCACGGGTGTCCTCTTTTTGGGAATGCATGGGGTTCCCTGTTTTCCTTGCTGTCTTCGACACCCTATGCCCAAATCTGTATGTTGCCCACATGAACAAAATGAGCTGTGCAGAAAGTCTTGGGGTTACCAGTGGGTTACCCTTTTCTTTTTGCGCCCCGTTAGGTGCAACCACACATATGAGGTACCATTTTCATCGGGACACCTGTGGGAATGTGGGAAGGTATGACATCTGTTGTTGGCAACATGTTTCGGTGAGTGGACAGAGGGAAATATCTCTGAAATTGGCTCGAAATAAAGAAACTTCTCAGACATTTTGCTGTGGCCACCCACCGAAACACACTGCCAACAACACATGGCCTACCTTCCCACGTCCCCACACGTGTCCTGGTGAAAATGGTACCTCACATGTGTGGGGGCACCTACCGGTGCACAAAAGGAAAAAGGCTACACCACTTGTAACCCAAAAAGGGTTTGGGGAGACAACCCACATATTTGGGCCTAGGGTGTTGAAGCCAGCAAGGAAAACAGGGAACCCCATGCATTTCCCAAAAGAAGACACCCGTGGGAATCGACAGAGGTCTGGCTTATGCAAATCGCCCCAGAATTTATTACCCAGAACCCCTGGCAAAGTCCACATTTGGGGGGAAAAACTCAATTTTGGCATATTTTACTCTGCTCTGGTCAGCCATGGAAACATGCCACCAACAACACAGGGCATGCCATCCTGTGTTCCCACAGATGTCCTGATGAAAACAATAGCAAAACAAAAGAGTTGATGGCTGGAAGGTTTAGAATAAATCTTGACCTCTGGCATTGCTCTGGGCAACCCTCCAGACCATCGTTCTTCGCCTGCCAAGCCATTACAAAAGGGGAAAAACCATATGCAAATCAGGCTAGGTCCCACCCCCAAAGGGGTAGTCCAGCCCGGACTGCTAGGTCACATCCCTTTTGCACGAGACCACAAGCATCCCCAGACATGTTTCAGCCTTGTTGGGCGTCATCAGTGAGGAGTAGCTTGGGTCTCTAGGCCCAGCAGGCAAGGGACCCACGTCTGGGCATACCCTTCCCACTCGGGGTGACAATAGCAAAACAAAAGAGTTGATGGCTGGAAGGTTTAGAATAAATCTTGACCTCTGGCATTGCTCTGGGCAACCCTCCAGACCATCGTTCTTCGCCTGCCAAGCCATTACAAAAGGGGAAAAACCATATGCAAATCAGGCTAGGTCCCACCCCCAAAGGGGTAGTCCAGCCCGGACTGCTAGGTCACATCCCTTTTGCACGAGACCACAAGCATCCCCAGACATGTTTCAGCCTTGTTGGGCGTCATCAGTGAGGAGTAGCTTGGTCTCGTGCAGAGGGGATGTGGCCTAGCAGTTCGGGCTGGACTGCCCCTTTTGGGGTGGGGCCAAGCCTGATTTGCATATGGTCTTTCCCTTCTGTAATGGCTTGGCAGGCGAAGAACGGTGGTCTGGAGGGTTGCCCAGAGCGTTGCCAGTGGTTAAGATTAATTCTAAACCTTCCAGCCATCACCTCTTTGTTTTTGCTATGTCACCCCGAGTGGGACGGGTATGCCCAGACGTGGGTCCCGTGCCTGCTGGGCCTAGAGACCCAAGCTACTCCTCACTGATGAGCCCCAACAAGGGCGAAACATGTTTGGGGATGCTTGTGGTCTCGTGCAGAGGGGATGTGGCCTAGCAGTTCGGGCTGGACTGCCCCTTTTGGGGTGGGGCCAAGCCTGATTTGCATATGGTCTTTCCCTTCTGTAATGGCTTGGCAGGCGAAGAACGGTGGTCTGGAGGGTTGCCCAGAGCGTTGCCAGTGGTTAAGATTAATTCTAAACCTTCCAGCCATCACCTCTTTGTTTTTGCTGATGAAAACAATACCTCACATGTTTTGGTGCTCCTACCGTAGCGCAAAGGGCAAAGCCAAAAACACGGGTAACCCCAACTATTTTCACATAGCAGGATTGCACGATTTTGACTCATGTGCACACCATACAGATTTGGGCCTAGGGTGTCCAAGCCACCAAGGAAATCTGGGAACACCATGCATTTCCGAAGGTCTGACCTGCGCGAAGTGGCCCATAATTTATTACCCACAATCCCCAACAACGTGTGATATTTGGTGGGGAAAAAACACAATGTTCACTTTGTCGGGATTTCTGGGTAATAAATTCGGGGCCGATTTGCGCAAGTCATACCTCTGTGGATTCCCACGGGGTGTCCTCTTTTCAGAAATGCATGGGGTTCCCAGTTTTCCTTCGTGGCTTGGACACGCTAGGCCCATATTTATATGGTGTGCCCTTCTGAAAAAGCCGTGTTTTAGGCTTTCCCCTTGGTGCCCGTGTAGGTGCACCCACACATGAGCGCTACCGTTTTCGTCTTGACACATGTGGCAACGTGGGAAGGTAGGTCATGTGTTGTTGGTGGCGTGTTTCGGTGGGTGAGCCGAGTGAAATGTGAGGAAATTGGGGGTTTTTCACCACATTTTGGACTTTGCAAGGGGTTCTGGGTAATAGATTCTGGTCCGATTTGCGAAAGTCAGACCTCTGCAGATTCTCGCGGTGTTCTCTTTTGGAAAATGCATGGGGTTCCCAGTTTTCCTTGGTGGCTTGGGCACCCTACGCACAAATCTGTATGGTATGCACTTCCACGAAATTCATCAAATTCTGCTGTCGGGAAAAACTTGGTGTTAGCCTCCTTTTTCGCTCTCTTCTTTGCCTCCAGGTAGGTGCACCCACACATGTGAGGTACTGTTTTCATCAGGAGACCTCTAGGAAAGCGGAAAGGTAGGCCATGTGTTGTTGGCGGTGTGTGGGTGAGCTGAGGGAAATGTAGGGAAATTGCATTTTTTTCACCACATTTCGGACTTTGCAAGGCTTTCTGGGTAATAAATTATGGGCCAATTTGCGCAAGTCAGACCTCTGTGGATTTCCACGGTTGTCCTCTTTAGGGAAATGCATGGGGTTCCCTGTTTTCCTTGGTGGCTCAGACACCCTAGGCCCATATCTGTATTGTGCGTCCTTCTGAAAAAAATAATGAAATTCAGCTGTTGGAAAAGACTTGGGGTTAGCCGTGTTTTTGGCTCTCCCCTTTGCCCCAGGTAGGTGCACCCACACATGAGAGGTACAGATTTTGTAGGGACACCTGTGGGAACGAGGGAGGGTAGGCCATGTGTTGTTGGCAGTGTGTTTCAGTGGGTGAGTCGAGTGAAATGTGCGGAAATTGTGTTTTTTTGCCAAATTTCGGACTTTGTCAGGCTTTCTGGGTAAGAAATTATGGACCAATTTGCGCAAGTCAGACCTCTACAGATACCCACTGGTGTCCTCTTTTCGGAAATGCATGGGGTTCCAAGTTTTCCTTGGTGTCTAGACACCCTATGCCCATTTCTGAATGGTGCACCCATCTGCACAAATCGTGAAATTCAGCTGTCAGAAAAGACTTGGGGTTAGCCGTGTTTTAAGCTCTCCCCTTTGCCCCCATGTAGGTGCACCCACACATGGGAGGTACCCATGGGTATCCTCTTTTCAAAAATGCATGGGGTTAGCAGTTTTCCTTGGTGACTTGGACACCCTATTCCCATTTCTGTATTTTGCGCCCTTCTGAAAAAAATGTGAAATTCAGCTGTCAGAAAAGACTTGGGGTTAGCGGCGTTATTGCCTCTCCCATTTGCCCCCAGGTAGGTGCACCCACACATGTGAACTACCATTTTTGTCAGGACACCTGTGGGAACACGGGAAGGTAGGCCATGTGTTGTTGGCTTTGTGTTTCTGTTGGTGAGCCGAGTGACATGTGAGGAAATTGTTTTTTTTTTTTGTCACATTTTGAAGTTTGCTGTGCTTTCTGGGTAATACATTATGGGCCTATTTGCGCAAGTCGGACCTCAACGGATACCCACGGGTGTACTCTTTTCGGAAATGCATGGGGTTCCCAGTTTTCCTTGGTGGCTTGGACACCCTATGGCCAATTCTGTATGGTGCGCCCTCCTGCAAAAATCGTGAAATTCAGCTGTCAGAAAAGACTTGGGGTTAGCCGTGTTTTTGGCTCTCCCCTTTCCACCAGGTAGGTGCACCCACACATGTGAGGTACCCATGGGTGTCCTCTTTTCGGAAATACATGGGGTTCTCAGTTTTCCTTGGTAGCTTGGATACCCTAGGCCCAAATCTGTATGGTGTGCACTTCCATGAAAATCATCAATTTCTGCTGTCGGAAAAGACTTGGGGTTAGATGCGTTTTTGGCTCTCCCCTTTGCCCCCAGGTAGGTGCACCCACACATGTAAGGTACTGTTTTCATCGGGGGACCTCTGGTAATGCGGGAAGGTAGGCCATGTGTTGTTGGCGGCGTGTTTCGGTTGGTGGGCCGAGTGAAATGTGTGGAAATTGATTTTTTTCAACACATTTCAGAGTTTGCCGGGCTCTCTGGATAATACATTCTGGGCCAATTTGCGCAAGTCAGACCTCTGCTGATTCCTACCGGTGTGTTCTTTTCAGAAATGCATGGGGATCCCTGATTTCCTTGGTGGCTAGGACAACCTAGTCCCATATCTGTATGGTGCGCTCTTCTGCAAAAATAGTGAAATACAGCTGTCGGAAAAGACTTGGATTAGCTGCATTTTTCGCTCTCCCCTTTGCCCCCAGGTAGGTGCACTCACACATGTGAGGTACAGTTTTCATTGGCACACCTGTAAGAACATGGTAAGGTAGGCCATTTGTTGTTGGCGGCGTGTTTCGGTGGGTGAGCCGAGTGAAATGTGCGGAAATTGGGTTTTTTTCGCCACATTTCGGACTTTGCCTGGTTTCTGGGTAATACATTCTGGGCTGATTTGCGCAAGTCTGACTTCTCTGGATTCCCACCTGTGTGGTCTTTTCGGAAATGCTTGGGGTTCTCAGTTTTCCTTGGTGGCTTGGACACCCTAGGCCCAAATCTGTATGATGTGCACTCACACGAAATTCATCAAATTGTGATGTCGGAAAAGACTTGGGGTTAGCCGCATTTTTGGGTCTCCCCTTTGCTCCCAGGTAGGTGCACCCACACATGTGAGGTACCGTTTTCTTCGGGAGACCTGTGGAAATGCGGGAAGGGAGGCCATGTGTGGTTGGCTCTGTGTTTTGGTGGGTGAGCCCAGTGAAATATGGGGAAATTGTTTTTTTTTGCCACATTTCGGAATTTGCCAGGCTTTCTGGGTAAAACATTATGAGCCGATTTGCGCAAGTCAGACCTCTGCGGATTCCCACGGGTATCCTCTTTTCGAAAATGCTCTCCCCTTGCCCCCAGGTAGGTGCACCCACACATGTACACCTTTGGGAACTCAGGAATTTATGACATTTGTTGTGTTTGCATGGTTTCATATCATTTCCATCCACACAACCCTTTCATTCCCAAATGTGACCTTCATTTAGTCGCTACATTAGGCACCATACACTTTTGAAAACTGCACAAGTCACCTACCCTTGAAAAGGTCTGCCTGTGGTCTTTCAAAAAATGTATGCTTGCCCTTCCTCAGCACATTGGTTTTCCTGATTTACACATGCTAAGTATGTCTGTTCAGGCCGTAAGCATAAAACTCCTGCGTACCATGGCTACAATTCTTGGCTTGTGGTATTGCTTTTTTTGTGAAACATTACAAAAAATGTGTGATTTCCTAACTGCAAGAGTCGGGGGAATGTAGGGGAGCATTGTTTTTCAGAAAATTCTTAGAAGCCATTGCCGTACCAGGCCAACCATGTCCACCACATACCTTTTTGTTTGGTCTTTTTCCTGCTTTTTCCTCAAAATATCGAATTTTCCCCTACCTAGTTGTTGCATCGTTAGCATATACTAATCTGAGGAGTAGGCACACCTGGTTTAGGGAGTATTGGTATTTTCTTGATGCAAAAGAGAGCCAGTTCGAGGATCCAAACGTCTTAAATACAAAATATTGAGCCATCTTCCTTCTCGAGTTCTTCGCTCATCCTCTTCCATCTCCCTCAAGGTCAGTCGTTTCTCCAAGCAATGAGTTTGTATTAGATCTCTTTCCTCAGCTGGGGCCTCCCTCTGGAACAGCCTCCCTGCCTCCCTGCCTCCCTTAAACTTGATTCCGGAAGCACCTCAAAACCTTTCTCTTTGCTTCTGCTTGTTCTCCTCCCCTGCCGACCTCCTGGCTGTAACCGGAACTGCACTGGCTACCTGGACATCCTCCTATCTCGGGCCTAGGGCCTCCCCCGCCAGCGTCACACACCTGCACTGCCCATCAGGCAACCCCCGCACTTGGGGACTGTTACTGTATCCCTACAGTCCCCCTACCAGCCCTCGACACCTGTTGTCCGCACTTATCCATGCACTTGCCACATGCTGGCCGTTACTTTACTTGTTATCTTTTACCATGCACTGCACTGTCTCTTCCACCTTATCATGTACTTGCGCGATCTGAATGACACCTGGCCTGGTAGGATCGTTGTCCTATCCTCCTTGTGTTCCCCCTCCCTTGCCTCGTCGCACCTTGAAACATTTGTGAATAGGCACATTATAAATGCCATATCATATCATATCATATCTCTGAGCTTCAGAGTATTCCTTGAGCTATCTGTGACATCTGGAGAAACCAGGTTTATTGCACAATGACACCATTGAGCTCCTTGAGCTGCTCAAGGAGAGCAAAACACACACCAGTGCTCAAAACCAGTCATGCCATTCTCCAATTTGAACCATGACACATGTCCTTGAAGAATCACCAACAAAACAGGCTTAATGCAGTTGGACCACTACAAGAGTCTAGGGTAATATTTGAATGGACTAGAGACCCTACAATGCTTTTCGATTTTCTGACCCTCTCCCCCTCTCGGTCCCAATTTCTTGGGCCATAGAGAAAGTTAGGACACCATTCCCAATCTTAAAAATAACTTTGGGTTTCACTTATTGTCCTGCATTTCTGCTTGTTTTTCCTCCCTCCTATTAAGTACACCTTGTATCGCCAGATTATATGTCTATGTCTTTATTGATCTGTGCATCTGCTTTACAGGGGAGGGGTTGTTTAGTGGTTTTGACCAATAGTAGACATACAAAAGGGTACAACAAATATAATATTTAACAACCATGTGTGGACACTCACTTTATTTTGGCACCACTGTGCTATTGTTTTTGGATGCTTTTGGACTGCTTCACAATCCCTGAACCGTATAGCCTGCTCTCTGCCCATGTTACTTTAAGAGGTGAAGTGTACCGATCCGATGGCTCAGCGAGTAGAGCGCTTGCTTAGACATCTGTGCAGATCCTGATGACACAGGTTTGAATCCTGGCAATGCCAAACTTTGCCAAGCCTTTCATCCTTCCGAGGTCGATAAATGAGCACCACACACCGTGGGTAATAATAAGCAGAGCTCAGATACCTGAGGGTTTGTAGTGCTATATAAATGCTAAATTATTATTATTATTATGCAATTCATTTGGGTGCCTGTTTCACCTTTATGACCAAATCAATGCTCTAATAGTAGAAGTATTATGGTTTGGAGAATAGCGTGTATTAACCATAACTCTCCACAGTACTATGGTCGGGCAATAGTCATTTAATCAGAGTCCTACTGATACTGTTATTCATTTCTTCTATGCCAGAAAAACCTGTTTTAAAAGGTGCCCAAATAATCAGAGCTCACTGTGTCTGCTTTCACGTTGTTCTACACCACAATGTCAGGATTTATAGTGTGTTCTTGTGCTTTCTACTTCTCCAAATGAGAATGCATCAAGGCATGTGATTTCAAACTTAACTGTATAAAAACAATGGATAATGTGTTCCGTCTTGTATTTTCTCCTTCTACACCCTTAATCCACCTGTGAATATGTGTATGAATTGGTATTCACCTGCACTACAAAGCATGTGCTTGTTTTGTGATTTTATATACTCCTGCAAAGAAATATGTGTTGGTGTGTGTGTATTTGTCCTATTCTGCAATAGTGTTCCCCCCTGTAAAAACATGTGCCAAGATTCTACCCAAACTCTTAATTCCCTAATTTTCCTAATGTTATTTGAATAAAAGCACTCTATTTCCAATGTCAATTTACTGCTACACAAAATACATTACCTTCCATAAACTTTCCTCACCTGCACTAATTCAGCCGGTACACTAACAAATGCGGGATTAGAATAACATGCCACTGAAGTGCTCTGACTTTATATAGCAATGTGCTCAAACTCACTGGAACGGCGTCTACCTGAATATCTCAAAAAATCTGAAATGTACAACCAAGTCGATTTTTTCAAAACGTGTGATATATTAGTTTTGATCAAACTGTTTCTTTCACCCATAGCTACCTGCATGACATTTGAATGATGTATATTCTGCAGTATGTACCTGGATATTGTTATACACATCTCACAGGACTGTCCACCAACTGCCTCCATGGCATCTAGGAAAGTTATATAATATCTGAACTATTTTCCCAGATGCTCCTACTGCTGATAAACCATCCTCTGACACTTCATTCAAGTTGCTTCTATGAAACCTGGGTAAATAAAAGAAACACTTTAATTACTGTCTCTATATCTGAGTAAATTAGAGCTGTTCTATGTACTGAGTGTCTGAGTAAAAATGATTGTGCCTGTATAATTTAACTACATTCTAATTACCCTTCACCAACTGCCCTCTAAAACACAGCTTCTGTAACATTGGGGTAAATGGTGGATACTCTGAACTATATGCCAGGCAAGTTAGATGTAGATCTCTGAAGCAGAGGAATTCATCAACAAATTGGTTTTAACAGATATGCATGTTTGTCTGGACAGCCGTTCTTTTGATGTCATCCCAGATGGAGACGTGAGAGGTTTCTCTTCCTCAGAAGGGTCTGAAACCAGATTGGGCTAGGTCAAGAAGAGAACTGGATTCCGTGTAGAGGGAGAGCTGGGAGTATGCTGGGCGGTCTAGGTGTTTGGCTATGAAGCAGGCATTGAAAATTGTGTGGTAGTTTGCTGGAATGAGAGTGTCAAGGGTGGGATTTGGATCTTTTCTTTCCTCTCTAACTGTTCACAAGTCACATTCTTAACCCATTTCTCATTGCCACACTGTCCTGTATCTGAAGGGGTCGTAGAGGGGGCCTGCCTAGCCCCCCCTTTAACATCTACCTAAGCGCCCTTCCGGCACTCATCCGCTCTCATAACATATCTTGCTACAATTATGCTGATGACACAGAGATCATTTTCACAATCTCCAAAACAACTTCCTCCTCCCACACTGACCTCTCCTCCTGCCATTCAGCAGTCGACCACTGAATGACAGCCAACCACCTCCCCCTCAACCCCAGCAAAACTGAAAATATGATCTGTGTAAAAAAAAAAAACTCTCTCTTCCTCCAACCCACACCCTAGGTGGCCTAGCTAGGACCCCCTACAGTAGCACCCAACTCAGTGGAAAACATGGAATGCACCTTGGACTCTGATCTAACTCGCTCTCACCACATCAACACCGTTTGAAGAGCAGGTCATTTCCAGCTCACACCCTCAGACAAATCTTTCCCTACTCCTCTTATCCTCACAGAGTCTCAGCAATCCCGGCTATCATTCTCTCCTGCCCGGACTATGCCAACTCCCTCTATCTGGGTGCCCCATCTACCAGCTCAGAAAAACTCTAGCGGATCCAAAACTTGCCAGCCAGACTCCTGCTTGTTCTCTCACCCAGAGAACACATCTCTGCTGCTATTAGAGTGCCTCATGGGTTACCCATCAGCCAAAGGGTAACTTTCAAAGCTATGTTCATCAGTCACTGTGCCAATCACAATACAGGCCCCAAATTCCTGCAAGACACACATTTACGTTACCAACAAACCCAAAACCTGAGATTATGCTCACCCTTTCATTGCCACAAGAATTGGAAGATACTCCTTTACTTTCCAAGCCCCCACCCTCTGGAACTCCCTCCCACTAAGCATACGCTGCAAAGAGGACTACCTCTCCTTCAGGAAGGCACTCAAAACCTGGCTATTCTCCCCAGCAACCTTAAGACCTCTACCCTTAGATGCTCATCCTACATCACCTGGACACTGACATTGCTCAGGAACCCCAACGTTCTTGCCCAGAGCAAGGTAAAGTATAAACCTGGCTAGGAACAGATGACCTGTCCACAGGAATACATTCACAACAAAGCCCAATGTGGTAATGGAAATGTTAGTTGCACTCGTGCTGGCCACCCATTCACAATCAATCTGCTTCAAATAATGAATGAAAATATAAGCTCGGAAAGGTCCAGTAGACCATTAGTAAACACTAAGAGCCATATAGTTGCCATTAGTAGATTGTGCCACACTGCTAATGTAGAAGCACTATGTAGTGCAAAGATGAATAGGCAGAGACATTTGCTGCACGTAGACACAAAAAAACACTAACACATGGACATGAAGAACATTAACATGCAACATGATGTATGACAACATCCAGAGTCAAGGTGCCTGACCATCTGCCTCATTTCGGATACTAATAGATTACTTCCCTATCAATGCTATATATAAGTTTCTACTAGTAAAGCCATGATCCATCCCACCTCTGGGTCACCCCGGACCACCCTTATCTAGCGAACACATGTGTGCCTGACCATCTGCCTCCTTCAGGACACCGATAGATGACCTCCCTATTAATGTCATATATAAGTTCTGATGTACATAGACTCTTTTTTGCATAATTAACTGTATTATGTAAATATGAATACACTATGTGTAACTAAGCTTTTTTTTATAATTAAATACATTATGTAAACGTGAATATACTATGTGTAATTAAGCTGCAAGTTCTCTTATGCAATGCACCCTTATACCTACGGGTCTGGAGCGTAATACAAGTAATAAAACAAACAAACAAGGTTAGTGAACAGTTTTTATTTAAGATTAACATAAAAGGGTTGCAGCCTGTTCCATCTTTGAGCAGCTTCCAACAGACACATTTTTTATCATAACATTCTGTTACCTTCTATAACATCATCAGGTTCTCTCTGACATCACACACTGCTGCAGGGTTCCACAGATCAAGTATTAACCATGTATATTTCTCAAACCTTTAATTATATACACTATATAACACAACTCCTTCCCTTACAATGAATTGAAGGAAGAATCATGGAATGTACCTGTGAAATGAAACAAGTTAGAACACAATTTCGACTCGAAAAAACATAACATGAGAGGTGTGTGGAGACCACTGCGGCTGAGGGGAGTGTCTATGATCTCTTCACAATACGCTCCTTATTAAACATATCGCCTCCCTCCACCTGCACCACATTGCCATAATCATTCCACACAGTCTTGGCACAGGAAACCTTGGACTCTGCCTTCCTTTTTCATTTTGAGAGCTTGACCTTGACTTCATCACCTCTTTTCAGTTTCATCAACCTGCATCCATGCCTTACATCATACCATTTTTTAGACTCCTCACCACATAATTTCCTTCTTTCATGAATCAAAATGAGATCCACATCCACCATTTTTAATTGGCCCATCCATACTGGAGCCAGTAATCTGTTGGGTTTGTGAACCCTCATCAGCTCGAACAGAGAGATACCACTAACAGGCTGAGGAGCATTCTTGTACTGAAACACCCTTCACAATAACTCCTTCTCCCAATCACCACCTACATCTATCTATCTATCTATCTATCTATCTATCTATCTATCTATCTATCTATCTATCTATCTATCTATCTATCTATCTAAGTTCTTCTATTGTGCCACTAACCCGAAGGCCTCAGGGCGCACACAAGAAAAGGGAAAAAAAAGGGTACAGACAACATATAACACAAAAAGTATTGGAGAGATAGGTAGACACGATAGACCAAAAGAATCATCCTACAGAGCCAGCAAAACATTGTTTAGTAGATGTTACAAAATATCATAGTAGGTGAAGTTGTTAAGAGCAGACTAAGGAGTTACCAGTGACCTGCATCAAATAAAAATGTGTTTAACAGTTTTTTAAAGACAGTTAGTGAGCTGATATTCGACAGGTATCTAGGTATGAAGTTCTATAGGGCAGGAGCCCACAAATTGAAACTAGCACCACCAATGTTCTTCAATGAAGACAAGGGTTGGGTCAAGGAGATGTTACAACTGGATTGTAATGTGCGTCCAATAGGTTTCTTTTTTACCCTAACATTAAGGTAAGAGGGAGCATCGCCCTGCAAGCAATAGACAGGCCCTTATGCTGCAGTCTCTGTTGAACAGACAGCCAATGCAGGCTTTGCCTGGCCTCAGAGAAACACATATCATTCTTGATGCCAAACACGGCATGCACAGTGCTATTCTGAACCACCTGCAGGGATTTGAGACTGGCTTGGGATGTACCAATGAAAAGACTTTTACAATGATTCAGCTTGCAATTCACAATCGATGATGCAATCGGAGGAAGAGTTTCTTTAGACAGATAAGGCTTTATTTGCCAAAGAAGTTGAATGTAAAAATGGCAGGAAGATTTCAGGTAACTAGTCTGCCGATTGAAGGACAATTGGGGATTGAAAAAGTCTCCAAGTGTTTTAACAGTGTTTGAAACATGGATGTATGTTGGCCGATCAAGAAGTTCTCGTATCTTGCATCCCATTTCTTTAGCCGTTGTAGAGTGCCCAGGATATGCAGTTCACTATTGACAAATGAATACCATCCATAAGAGTTCTATTAAATCGTTCAACACAGCCATTACTCTATGGGTGATATAATGCCGTCCTCTTGTGCTTGATGCCATTATCCTCAGCCCAAATCTGAAACTCCTTCGAAATGAACTGTGGTCCATTGTAAGCAATCAAAGAAGCTGGCCAGCCCTCTCGCCAGAATATGCCATCCAAAAATGTGATAACATTCTTCGAAGAAGTTTTCTTGATCTCTACTACTTCTTTTCACTTAGTAAGCAGATCCATGACCACAATGACATATGAGTGCTTAATAACAAACATTTACAGGCCCCAATAAATCTATGGCATTGGTGTCCCACAGAATTATGGGTGCTTGTGGTACAATCATGGGTGGAGTTCACGTCTCCAAGAGCTTGTCGCTATTATTAAAATCTCTGCACTCCTTAATTCTCCCATCAACAAACCTGTCCATGCCAGCCCACCACAAATCCATTCCTATGAGGGCTTTGGTTCTACACTTCCCCATATGTGCACCATGGCCTACATCCACCAGCTTTTCTCGCATCCCCACTGGGATTAATAATCCCTGACCTCTACACACCAAGCCATCTGAAACACTTCATTCCTCCTTCAGTTTCCTGAATTCCTTGAGTTGATCCCCCAACTCTTGATCACTACTCTGACTCCATCTCATTTTCACCATCCTTCTCACCTATTGGTAAAATCTGTCCTTCGAAAAAGTCTCATGCCAGTCCACCTCATGTAAAAACTCATCCACAACAAATATGTCTTTGATCCCTTCATCTTTCAAAAAGTCAAGCTCATCACCTTCAGCTAGAAGACACCTGGATAACGCATCCCAAAATTTCCTTCCCATTCCTTCAAATTTGCATGCTCTACCACTAATTTAATAACCTTGCAAACATGTTATCCATCTGGAAATCCTCCTTGATACTCCATCTAAGCATGTTTTTAAATAAAAAAAGTGCAACCATTGGCTTGTGTTCCGTTCTAACAGTAAACTCTCTACCATATAAATATACTCTGAACTTTGTCATCGCCTACAACAAAGCCAGTGCCTCTTGTTCAATGATGGAATAATACCTTTGCATCTCCTTGAATGCCCTAGAGGCATATGCTATGGTATGCAAGCCAATTCCATCCTCTTGCATTAGCACAACCCCTTCACCAAATTCCGAGGCATCTGTATAAGCAATGGTGCGTACACTATCCCTGAAACCTTGAAAAACTGGGGCCTTAGTAATGTCCTTCTTAACTCTTATAAACTATTCTTCACACCTCTCATCCAACTAAAATGTCACACCTTTTCTGGTTAGCTTACGCATGTTCACTGTTTTACTCGCAAGATTATTAACACATTTATGTTCGTAGGGGGTGTCCTGAGGACGCTGTCCGTATTGTTCTCTGTCAAGTTGAATGTGTTCTAAGAACACCTGCGGTGTCCTGAAATGTTTGCAAATTAACAAAATGGGGGTGTTCTGAAGACGCTTCTAAGAACACTCGCGGTGTCTGGGGAGTGTTCGTAGGGGGTGTCCTGAGGACACTGTCCGTATTGTTCTCTGTCAAGTTGAATGTGTCCTAAGAACACTCGTGGTGTCCTGAAATGTTCGCAAATAAACAAAATGGGGGTGTTCTGAAGACGCTTCTAAGAACACTCGCGGTGTCCGGGGAGTGTTCGTAGGGGGTGTCCTGAGGACGCTGTCCGTATTGTTCTCTGTCAAGTTGAATGTGTCCTAAGAACACTCGCGGTGTCCTGAAATGTTTGCAAATAAACAAGATGGTGATGTTCTGAAGACGCTTCTAAGAACACTCCCGGTGTCCTGGAATGTTCGTAGGGGGTGTCCTGAGGACGCTGTCCGTATTGTTCTCTGTCAAGTTGAATGTGTTCTAAGAACACCCGTGGTGTCCTGAAATGTTCGCAAATAAACAAAATGGGGGTGTTCTGAAGACGCTTCTAAGAACACTTGCGGTGTCCGGGGAGTGTTCGTAGGGGGTGTCCTGAGGACGCTGTCTGTATTGTTCTCTGTCAAGTTGAATGTGTCCTAAGAACACTCGCGGTGTCCTGAAATGTTCGCAAATAAACAAGATGGTGGTGTTCTGAAGACGCTTCTAAGAACACTCGCGGTGTCCGGGGAGTGTTCGTAGGGGGTGTCCTGAGGACGCTGTCCGTATTGTTCTCTGTCAAGTTGAATGTGTCCTAAGAACACTCGCGGTGTCCTGAAATGTTCGCAAATAAACAAGATGGTGGTGTTCTGAAGAAGCTTCTAAGAACACTTCCGGTGTCCTGGAATGTTCGTAGGGGGTGTCCTGAGGACGTTGTCCGTATTGTTCTCTGTCAAATTGAATGTGTCCTAAGAACATTCGCAGTGTCCTGAAATGTTCGCAAATAAACAAGATGATGGTGTTCTGAAGACGTTTCTAAGAACACTTGCGGTGTCCGGGGAGTGTTCGTAGGGGGTGTCCTGAGGACGCTGTCCGTATTCTTCTCTGTCAAGTTGAATGTGTTCTAAGAACACCCGCGGTGTCCTGAAATGTTCGCAAATAAACAAAATGGGGGTGTTCTGAAGACGTTTTTGAGAACACTCCCGGTGTCCTGGAATGTTAGTAGGGGGTGTCCTTAGGACGCTGTCCGTATTGTTCGTTGTTAAGTTGAAAGTGTTCTAAGAACTATCGCGTTGCTCTGAAATGTTCGTAGGGGGTGTCCTGAAAACGGTGTCCGTATTGTTCGCTGGCAAGTTCAAAGTGTTCTAAGAACACTCACATTGTTCGCAGACATTAAAAGTTTCCCATAGATCATAGTTGAAATGTTTGACTCTATGGATGTGATATGCTGCAGTGGTTGTTGCCAGGGCATAGAGTCTTGGGTGCATGGCCATTTGGCCATGCACCCAAGACTCTATGCCCTGGCAACAACCACTGCAGCATATCACATTCATATTTGCTTATAACTTTGGGTGAAAAACAAATGTATAAGGAACAAAGGTATTAGATACTATGGATGTGATATGCTGCTATGGTTGTCCTTATTATTGTATACTTACTGTTTGGTCTAGTAATGGGAGTCCATGTTTTTCTTCTTCATTTCTGTGATAAAAGAAAATAGCATGTTAGTATTAGTATTTTGTAATGACTTATTACATTGTATAAGCAATATACTTTTATTTTTTTTGACCCTCATATTTAGTAGAGTACAAATCAGAGTACTGTGCAATTTGCTCAGTTTCTGTATTTGTTGCTAAAATCATAGGGTCTGTGGGAGAAAAAAAAATCCATGTTGGATTAAAAAAAAAAACTTTTTCTGTTATGCTACAGTTTATTTGTTTGTTTGTTTTCAGTGTTCACTTGTTGTTTCTGGCTAATGCTTTATACTTTGCTTTGTTGTATTTTTTTTGGAGCAGTAACAGATTCTTCATTTGTTTTGATATTATAAAATTTTGGAGCTGTTAGATACCAATTGGCGTATTCTAACTGTCTATTTTTTAAATATATTTTAGTGGTTTTGATTTATCTATTTGGATATTGTTAAATTTTGGGACAGTTAGATACCAATTGGCGTATTCTAACTGTGTATTTTTTGGCCTAATTTAGTGGTATTCATTTATCTGATTAGTTGTTGTTGAATCTTTGAACTGTTAGATAGCTTTTGGAGTATTCTAACAGTTTATATTATTTTAACACAAATTTATAATTTTGGGACAGTTAGATACCAATTGGCGTATTCTAACTGTGTATTTTTTGGTGTAATTTAGTGGTATTCATTTATCTGATTAGTTGTTGTAGAATCTTTGAGCAGTTAGATAGCTTTTGGAGTATTCTAACAGTTTATATTTTTTTAACACAAATTTACTTAAAGGTTGAAATACAGTTTATTTATCAAATTTTGGTTTTAAGAACATCAAATAAGCGTTTGTAAGATTTGCTGGTAATCTCTGCTTTAGAGTAATGGTACTATCATTACATTCAAACCATCCACATTTCTTTTTTATATATGCAGTGTAGTGCCCTGAATTGGTTGTGGCTCCTGCGTGGTAGATTATACCTATTGTTGTGAAGGTTTTGTTACCAAGTGATATTTGACCATGTGTGAATCCAGTCAGCTTGCAGTTGTTTTTGGTACCATCTGCATTGTAATGTAGAAGCATTAGTATTACGTATTTACTATGTGTTTGTATTAATAACGTGGAGCGATTATCTGAATTGCAGGTAGAGCATAATCTACCATGGTTTGCATTTTGTACAAGTTGCTGAAATGGAATGGATTCACAATTTGGTATTGATATATATATGAAGCGTTCATTGGGGATTTCTTCTTGTGTCACATTGTTGCAGAGAGTGCATGTATGTTTCCACATGTATGAAATCTGAAAGATTTCATTTATAGGTATGTTTTTGTTTTCCAGTACTTGTAGAAAGTACATTAGACATTCTTGTGGATCTTCCTGTGAGTTTATAGTGAATTTCACCATTCCAGCACAGTAGTCCAATTGTCGTCTTATTCCAAAAACACTATATGTGTTGTCAGGATTGTTTGCTGCATTTCTGTGAAGTACTAACATTTGCAAACACAATGGGTCTGTACTGTGTAAGTAAATGTTGTCAACAATTGGTGGTAATTGAAATAGAATATCCATTGCTACATTTGCATAGCAACTTACACCAACTATATTTGAGAATTTAAATGGTCCAGGTAGTTCTGTATCTAACTGCTTGTTTTGGAGTTTGTCTTCCTTCTTTAAAGGAGTACCTGGTTTACTTTCTCTAATTGATTCTTTTTTGTTTGTGGTACTTGATGAAGTATTAGTTTCTTTTACTCTCTTTGGAGGATTTGCAGAGACATCCTGTTGCATTTCTGTTTGATTTAGTTTTCTTTTACAACGTTTTAGTTTTTGTGGAACAGAATATGTGTTTAGATGGGGAGTGTATAGCGAGCGAAGTCTATTATATTCTAAAATGCAAGGAATATCAGCGTTTACTTTACTTGCATCAAAGTTGATTAGAAATAGACTGTCAAGTGTACGTAAGCGTGATAGTGCTACATAGCTCATGCCTTCTTTAAAGACTGTGTTACCAATATCTATCATTGCTTTGTCTAGGGTAAGACCTTGTGATTTATGAATCGTGACTGCGTATGCAAGAGTTAGAGAAAATTGTTCTCTGCGTACATACATATCTTTGAAGAGAAGGAATCTAGCTGTTGAGCGTCCTATCCGTTTTACTTCTGAAAGTTTGTCAAAGAGTATATTGACAAACTGAATTTTGTTGTCACGTGGGTATGTTTGAAAGCCAACAACTGTACCCAGTGCTCCATTAACTAGTCCTTGGTCCACGTCAAGGTTACGTTTAAGCATTACTCTGCAATTTAAGGATAATTTTAACATATTTTCTAAGCCTGCTGTGTTTGAGATTGATTTTTCTAAATTATTTAGTCTTGTTGTGGCTTGGCCACACATGGGTAGTGTCATACCATGTACATCTAGGTTGTCTGTGGCGCTAATTTCCATTATTGGTTGCATTTCTTTACTTAACATTATTTCATTGAATTTGAGACAGCTTGCAAGAGTTGGCATTAAGGCCATACAATTGACATTTTTGTGGGCTAATTGTTCCATAACATCTGTAGCACATGCATTATCGCCATAAAGTGCATTAATGTTCCGGGTTTTCAATGTTGCTTCTGCTTCTTTAGAAAGTATACCAACTCTCAAACTTTTTAAAATGTTGGCATAAGTTAGATCTGCAGATTGGCGCATGTTTTCTGTTAATTCTCTGTATTGGAAATGTTGCCAAAGGTTGACATTTCCAATGCTGCCAACAATTTTACAGCACAGTTTGAGCCCTAATGTTTTAAAAATAGGTTCACCTTTTACTGGTGTTAATTGAAGCAGATCTCCAAAAACAATAATGTGTTTTCCTGCAAAGAGCTTTTCATAGTCTGTTTTGAGTACGTCTTGTAATCTGAGGTGAATCAAAGCTAACATCAGGTTGGAGACCATGCTCACTTCATCTATTAGTAGCATTTTCATTTGTTTCAATACTCTGCGTAATTCCATTGCAGCTTCTGCAGAAAGTTTGTAATAGTCTAATTTGTTCTGGTGTTCTACTGGTAATAGTAGTAATCGGTGTAATGTAACACCACCTATGTTTTAGGCAGCTAAACCTGTGGGGGCAGTGACAACAGCTGACAGTTTGTTGTTTGTCAATTGTTGAAGGAACTTACTAATGATTTTGATTAGGAATGTTTTGCCAGAACCAGCTTCACCACTGACGTACAGTAGTATAGGTTTATAATTATGGCAGGAACATTCTTTATTTTCATGTTTTACACCATGTGCAATTTGTTTTGTTACTTCTGCTACTTTGCTCATTGTTTAGTTTTGATTGTAGTATAGTTAAATCTTCCTTATCTTCATACTGACACATGGTGTTTTCTACTTCTATCATAGCTAATTCTGCCACATTTGTTATTAGTGGTTCTCCCAGTGGTTCTTGGCTTCCTGTTACAGAAGGTTGACTACTGTCAGGAGTATCCTTATCTAGTTGGGCTTGGAGTTCTTCTTCATGTTGCTGTTCATTGTGCAACATTGTTTTGTACTGTGTAAAGTTTACATCCATTATAGTGCTTTCATTTGCTTTGAAAGCATCCTCATATGAGTCATAGTTATCTAGTAATTGTTCTTCTTTTCTCCATGGTTTGAAGAGTTGTAGCAGGGACATGTAATATACTTCTTTATGTTGAGGAGTCTTCAATGACAATTTGATATGATTAATTAAATTTGGTTTAGTGAGTTTAACTAAGCTGCCTTCCCAGTCTGTCACTCTATATTTACCTTTTTTTCATCAGGTTTCATATTATTTTTGTATGTGTAGTTTTGGGCTATTTGGTATAGACACATGTTTTCCAAAGTATTACTTCTGTTTGGGTAGTATGTGTCCAATAAATTGTTTTTTTAAAATGTCTTGGCTGTTGGGATCATATTTGGCTATTGTTTCTATATCTTCATATGATTTTAGAACTCTTTTTCTAGATTTAGCTGGACCAAGACTTAGACATACTATATTTTCAGATTGACCATACAATGAAGTACCAGTTAAACGATCAGCAGCCTCATAAGATCCACATTCTCTATGGGTGAGCATTTTTATGCCCAAGCTGTATAATTTCTGAGATACTGTTTTATCTGATGACAGGTCATTCCAGAGGTCTTGTATCTCTGTCTTTTCTGCTTTAGTTAAGTATGCTGTGACATATCGTGCAACTGCAGTAGAATTGTCTGCAATGTACTGCACATCTATGTTTGCGTTCCATAAGTGGGCAATGATTGCATTATAATCATTGATATATTTTTCTTCTTCTTTTCTTTTTATGTAATATGTATTTTTTGGTGACTTACCTTTAACACTATGTCTAACTGAAGGCATGAGGTTGTTTACTTGACCTGTATTTGTAACTGGTCTAGGGAAACCAAATCGGCATTTGGTGTAGTATTTACCTTTGTTTTTGTATTTGCGACGACAATATTTTCCACATTTGTGTCTTTGAAATTGTAAAATTTGTGCACGAAGATCACTATTTGTGGCTTCTGATGGAATTTCACAAGTGACATATTTTTCAATAAACTGTAAAACAGTGGCATCACTGTCTTGACCACATTTAGGAGCATCTTTAATCCATAAAAGCATGTGGATATGTGGTGCTCCTCTGGCTTGGTATTCTTTTCTCCAAAAGAAGTGTTGCACTTCTCCAAGGGGAGGAACAGTTTTATTACAAATAAAATGTAGCATAGCAATGAAGCGATGGTGAAAATATCTTGAAACATTAACAGGATCCAAAGAACAAAGTTCTCCAGGTGTTAGAATATCTATGTTTGTTTTGTTTTTATTTGATATGCGTAGGAAATCATGTAAATCTTCCCATGCATATTCTGCACAACTTAATGTAACAAACCAAGTGGGTGGGCCAAGGTTTCTGATCATACAACGTACATCTCCATGACGTCGAAACCAGTACTCTTTAGTACCACGCATATTTGCTAATAGATTTGTAATATTTGATTATAAAACCTCATCCTTTTGTTGCACTTTCTCTAATAATTGTGTAGCTGTCATATTTTGAAAGTGTGATCCTGATTTTAATATTTGTGCAACTCCGTAACATAAAGTTGCTAGTTCACTTTCAAAGAGTAGGTGGAATATGTATTCCACATTTTGTCTAAATCTGGGATCTTCAGAATACATCCGTAATGAGCGGTATTCTGAAGCTGATATTTGAATAGGTCGATCATCATACCTTCCTCCTTTGCCAGTAGGAAAGAGTACAGGAAAAGCACGTGCTTCTATACTTTTTTCCCATATACTGATTGGCGATCCTTTTGTTTGAGGCATTTGGTAAGTTTCCAGTACATCTTGTACGGTGTCATTACAGTGCAAAGGATGAATTGTATAATGGTCTAAAGTATTTGATATTGTAGCAGGATCTAGCAGCTCAAATTGACCAGCTTCTTGTGTTTCTTGAATTATTTCAGTTGTATCTTTCATGTTTTCTTCAATATTAATTTCTTTGTAATATTCATTATTCTCTTTAAGATATTGGAAGGCTTGTCTAACTTTATATAAATCTACCAGCTGTTACCATATTTTTTTGTCCTTTGTAGGTACTCCATTTACTAATATAATTAAAGATTGCTGCATTGGACGTTGCACTCCTAGAGTATGCACATTTTCTTTTAGATTTAATGGTAAATAAACTACTTTTCCACGAATGCCTTTTACCAATTCAGAGGGAGGTAATTTTGCTGTTTTTGGTTGAAGACATATTATTGCTTGAAATGGGTGTACTGTTTGAATTATGATGCTCTCATATAAATTAAGTTGTTGTAGAGGTTTTGGCACTGGGTATAATTCCAATTTATTTGTGATAGAACGTGAAGGAGTTTGGTTGTTGTCAAGTTTTGTAGTGCAATAACTGCAAAGTATTAAGGGCTCAGTTATTTATATTTATTTTCTGCTACAAGGTAGAGAGCTAATTCAAACCATTTAGAATCTTCTAAAAAATTCTACGGCAACATACACATACATGGTTTGGTACTTCAGCTGATGTACTTTTACATTTTAGTATTTCTTTTTTGTATGTGTTTAGGAAAAGGTTGCCATGTGTAGAATTGTTGCTTAATTGGTTTAAAGCTATTTCATTCTGTAAATGGCTTTTGCTGTACCGTGTAGAAGGATGTTATTTAACTTTGCTAGGGCTAAAGCAGGACTTTTAGCATAGTACAGTTTATAGACTAGATTTCTTATAGTTGAATTATGTGTTGATATCCTTTTGATATCATGGAAAGTGGTTTTACAAGTAGGTCCTGTAATGCAGGCCAATGAATGTCCTTGTAGTCCTGTGTACTTGCGCACTGGACAGGTATCTATATTTTGCAGCAATTTAATTTTGATTTTGTCTTTGCTTTTTACATATTTATTGAGGAATTGGCGTAAAGATTTGAAACATTGTTTGGGAATGTTACACATTGACGTGCATGGCCATTTGTACACTAGACGTTCTGATTCAGTTGAATGGAGGGGTAATTCTAAGTTTTCAGGGCATATTTTTGTAAGAAGTACTTCTTGTTCCATTATGGTATTATTCACTTTTTCATAACCTCGACCACTGCTATGTATGGCAATTGTATTAGTTTGCTTTTGTTTGTACGCTTCTTCATTAAAATATGGTTCTGTGCTTGTAGTGTGATTCCATTCACCTCCGCTGATACTTAAAAGGGTCTTTCTGTTGATATTTCGCTTATTGAGAAGTCTTTTTTGTAATTTAGTTATTAGTTTTGTTAGTGGTTTCATCTTGTTTAACAGTAAAATAAATACATTTCTTTTGAGAAGAATTGCACTGTCCATCAATGCTTCTAAGATTAATTTCCTACGATAGGTTTTAAGCTTTGAACCTGATTTCTTTCCTGTTTTTATAAGATTTTGAAGGACTGTAAGGATATTTGGCGTGTTACAGCACAGAGTACAGCACTACTGCAAAGGTAGCAATTTTTTTTTTATGCAGCACCACCACAAGGGTGCAGTGCATTGCTATATGTGTTACCAGATTAACAAGGAAAGACAGGCTATTCAGTCAAAAACGATTTTAACATATAAGATGCAAATCTATTTTTACAGTTAAAAGCACACGTGCATATTCAAAAATGCACACTATTTTTCACCTGAAATGCCTATGGTGCGAGAGACATATTTGAAAATTAATAACTAACATTACTCATAACTAACCTGACTAATGAAACTGAAGTTAACATAATCCACTAATAAAAATGTGTCTCCACTGCAGAAATAGGCCTATTCTGAAAGTGAACTTTTAAAGGCACATCCATTTTTTTTTTTTTTCGTTTTCTCTGCTGCCCTGTCCAGATAACTACAGGAAGCAAAAGAGCTCGAAAGAACAGGAAATCAGTTGGTTACAAAGTATTACTATAAAAATGAGCCATTTTATAGAGAAGGAGGAGATGGCATGATTGATTCTGATTGGAGCAGCGTCATAGCAAGTATCATGCTAGAGGGAGTGATCAGAGTTTTGCTGGGGGGAGTTTGAGGAGGAAGGAGGGGAGTGGAGATTTGGAGAGCTGGGAGAAGGACCTATTTTTTCCTGGTTGGAGGATTTCTGCTGAAAAATCTGAGAGTTCCAGGCAATGACCCCGGTTTGAGAAGGAAAGGCGCTCCTTTTCACTGGGGTTAATCTTCAAGGGAGCCACATTCAGAAAGAGAACAGCTGAAGAAAACTCGGCCGAACAGATAAGGTAATTACAAAGTGTGGGAGCTGAGTGAGTACGAGAATATTCAGTCAGAGTAGGAAAGGAGATTCCGGTGCCTTAATCACATGTTAATGTTGCAAATTGTGTTCTGTTCTCCGCCACTCTTTTTTCAGTGTATCACAGACAATGCTGTTACTGTGCTATTTTATTTATTTCTGTAAAGAGTGAGATCGTGTTTAAATGCAACTTTTATAATACAGAAAAATATTTGAAAGCAGACGGGTGGTGTATTTTATATTTACCAATACAGTGCTGATGATGAGGGGAGATTTTTAAACAATGCAATTGTCATTTAAAGACAGATGTGTGCATGATCATATTCAGTATGGACAGTTGAGAGTGATTGTTTGTAGCATAGCTCGTTGGAGGTAGATGAGCCAACGGGAAGAGGGACTCTCTGAACATGGTTCCCTACCGTATAGAAGGTAGTGGAAATTACCACAAAATTACCACATATAGCTCTCTGTCGTAAATAAGTCAGTGAGATCGCCCATGGTGGCACACTAACACTAACACTGAAAATGTGGTATTCCTAAAATGTAGGTCTGAGGTCTCTCTAGTGATTACACGAAAAATCTAAGCAAAGATAAGGGATTCTGGACATTGGGGCCACAAATAAAACAAGGGAATTATGCTCACCAAAATACCACCAACCACGCATACCAACCACGCATACCAAATATGCATGTCTGGGTGCTGAAATAATGCATGTCCACTGTATTATTGTTGCACATGGCCAAATCTGAATACAAGGAGTGATTATTGCTAAATTATTTTTCGGCGGTAATAAAATACTGTCAGGCCCCAAATCTCCACAAAATACCCTACATATTTATGGTGCGTTGCAGGCCGGGAAAGTGATCATAGAGTACCTACTGGGCGTGGCAAGTGTGTCTCACACTGCCATTTGCACATTAAAGGGAACCCATTTTATAATAGCAGTGTGCCACTAAAAACGAATTTCAGAATGTCACAAAGGGAAACCACATTCTCAGATCTAGTGCAATATTTAGAGGCAAAGTTGTTTGCACATGGGAATTGGTCGTCAAATAGCACGTTAGAATGGAGTAACCGCATTCAGGGTGAGGTGCAGAAAGAAAAACTAGACAATATTTTTGCAGAAGGCAGCATAATTCAGGTCTCCCTTACAAGATTATTGAATGCAGCCGATAAACGTGCAGAGAAAGACTGTTTAATACGGCTATGCGGCAAAATATGGTTTATTTTAAACAAGTCCCTGCGAATGCAAGAGAATGATACTCAGCTAATTAACAGGTTAAAGACTGAATTAGATGGGGCAAGTAAAAATCAGGAAATGTTGAGAGCAGAATTGGATGTATGCCAAAAAGACATGCAATTAAAATGCAGAGACTTTGACACTCAGTTATCCAAAAGCAAGAAACAATTTGAAGATAGTGAGCAAGAATTGGCACACTTAAAAGCCTTAGTGGATCACATTAGACGGGATAAAGATGAGGTTGTTTCAGAGATGCAGATTTTACAAAAAGAACATTGTGAAAAAGAAGGTGATCTCCAGAGTGCAGAACAAGAAATGATTAAAATTATTCAAGAAAGAGACAAGAGAAATAAAGAGTTCAATGAATGCCAAATGCAAATGTGCGACATGCAGGAGGTGATTAATAAGATGAATGGTGAAAACAACTATTTGCAAGATGAAGCCAACAGACTCCTTAAAAAGTGTAAGGACTTAGAACAGCAAATGTGCATTCCCAGGTCCCAGGAGAGGCGGCAGGGTACCACATTCAATGGAGTGGAGGTGAATTCTAGCTCTGCCCAAAGAGCTAGTGCTCCAGTGACTGGGCTGGTGACTGAACTTGGTTGCAGCGCCCTTGGGGGATTTGATACTCCCATTGGGGGCAGCCACCAATCTCATACACCTGAAAACAGGATTGAATCACAAAATAGTGCAATTCCATGCATTGCAACAAGTAGCCCCATAAAAATAATGAAATCCATTAAAGCCCTGATCAAACCATTTAAAAAGGGAGGTGAATGCTGCATTGAGGATCACTTAGAAGCGGTGCATGACATTTTTAAAGCACTCCAGATACCTAAGGAACAGTACAGACAATATTTTCATTTAACTTTAGATGCCCCGACGGCCAGCATCATAAGGGGATTAAATGAACAGCAGAATATGACATGGCTGGAGTTTGAAAAAGAAATTAGGCGTCATTTTTCTCCTTTTCAGTCATTGCAGGAGGCAAAGAAAGTCGCGTACACAATTACTGCTGGACCTAATACATCTCCTCGCCAATTTTTACAAGACTTAAAAAGAGCATTTTCTCGCTTTGATGTATCTTTTGACTCAAATTCCAATGAGTTTAAAACTGCATACTTCTATGGGCTACAGAAAGACATCATATCCCAATTGGTCCGTGAATTTGACCGTGACAAGTCCCTTGAATGGATTGTACATCAAAGCACAAAACTATATGAGGTACTCTATTGTCAGGGTAGAGAAAGTGATAAAATGAAAGATACTAGACCTAAATCTAAAGAACCCTCAGCCACAGTAATGGAAATCAGGTCAGCCAAAATGTCCCTTGAGTCTGCTCAAAGCCAAGGTAAAAATAATGTGACACCTGAACAAAGGGGTAATCAACAAAGATCGCCATTTCCTGTACCAATGTTCCAATCACATGATCCTAGTAATAGAGAGAGCTACATCAGCCCTAGGTATTTAGGGGACAGACCCCGGGTAGGATACCGGCCTGATATGGCAGGTATGAACAATAACCAGAGACAAAATCAAGATCAAAGAAATGATGGTCCCTACCAGTCTTTGGGGACACAGAGCAGATTTGATCCCAGCACCATGATATATGGGAAACAGGATACGCCCCGATATGTGGATCGATTTACTGATAATGGAAATCAACCTAGGGGCCAGTACCCACAATCTGAGAGACAGGACATGAGGCAAAACGTGAACTACAATCCACGCCAGTACAATGATTACCCACCAGGGGACTATAATCAAAGGATGGTTGCAACCCGCTCCCCTCCACAAATGAATCAAGAGTTCAGAAACCATCCCAACCGACATCAATCACCTGAGAGGTATCAGAATAGATCCAATCAGGGGGAAAACAACCAATATCGACCTAGGCCACAGAAAGAGGATCCTAGAGAGATGGAAAGGTTCCAGTGCCTTGAGGCCCAAGTGAAAATGTTAGCTGAGCAAATAGGAAAGCTCTATACAGCGCAAAAACAACCTTCCAAAGAGGGGGCTGATGGCCATAGCAATGACCGGGGGGCTTCCGAAAAGTGACTAAGTACTCATGATAACTGCAATGCCAAAATGACAGATTGCTCTGATATAATTTTGCATAACGACTCTGAGATGCCTAATGGATTAAAAATGAAAGTGCCCGTAAATGAACTTGTGACAGAAAGTGCAAATACTTCTAAAAAAGAGGTACGATTTAACCTAGAGCTAAATAAAACAGTAAAGATTTGCACAAATGAAAAAGAAACATTAGGAATTCCAAAAGAACAAAGGGACATATTTAAGAAAAATGATTCATGCATGGGGAATACCAGTGAACAGGGAGTAAGTGGGGATGCTATAGCTCCTTCCCTGGGCAAGCAAAACAATGACCAAACACAGACATAAAAAGGAAATACTCAAAAGGAGGGTACAAGTCAATCACCTGAAGAATTCTTTGAGCCACATATTTTTGAAGAGGCTGAAAGGGCTGGTATCACACTAAATGATCACAAAAGCACAGAATTAAAAAATGACAAATTGCTGAATGATGTTGTTACACATGTTCAGTTGGAGGATTGTAATGTGGTCTCTGATGTTACCCAGATGGATGGGCGAACAGTGGCCACACTCCAAAAAACCTCTGAACATGGAGAAATGAATAAAATCTCTCGCACAGAAATGGGTAAAAAGGAGGGAAAAATGTCTTTTCATTTACCAATGTGCTTAGCCAAAAGTGAAAAAGACCTGAGAAAGGTGAGCCCTGAAATCAGTAAGAATTCACATTTCTTATGTGTATTAGAGGAAGTTGAGGACAGATATTATGCACCCATCACTGTAGAAGAAAAATGCCACACCTTTGCTATGATTGACACTGGCGCACAGGCCACAATTATGTCCAAGGAGCTGGTAAAGAGTATCAATGAAGGGAGACCTCCACAGAGTCAGATCACAGTGAAGGAAAATCAAGGCCCAGTGCATAACTTTAATGGGGAGGAGGTGCCCATCATAGGTGTAACTGAGGTTGACATAAAAATAGGAAAGCACAGAATGAAACAAGAGGTATTGATCACATCTATTTGTGAAATTCCATTTCTGATGGGGACAGATTGCCTGAAAAGATTGTCTCCTCTCATAGATGGGGTGAATGGAGTGCTGTGGTCCTTAACCAAGAAACCATTGAGGCCTAAGAAACTAAAATCACAAAACAGCAATATAAATGAATGTCACACCGTTGCCAAAACAAATGATGCTGTGGAGGTATATCTCCAGAATAGCTGCATACCTAGTGTCACTGTCATATTAATGTGTCAAGACAAAATGCAGAGCGACAATGAAAAACTACCTGTACAAATAAACTTGGACCCAAGGAAAGATTGGCAGACTGCCATAGATGAGCACACATTACGTTTTTATTTAAAAGAGAAAACGTGCAAACAGAATATTGTTCCTAAAACAGATTCAGAAAAACACATTACCACTCTGGCAGAAATACACATGGAAGATGAGCAACCATGGGTTCATGTTGGTATAAATGACTATTTTAAAACAATAAAAGCCACTTTAGCGCTTGAACATGAAAGGAGTTTCATTAATGAGAAATTGTTGCAAAAAATAATGGAAAGGGAAGAAATCCCGAGATTTAGGGTTAAAAACCAATATGTTTCTGGGTTGGACAGTCCAGACTTTGAAAACCGAATTGCAGGCAGATGCATGCTTAAAATTAGCATTGGGCAGAAAACAATTTACCATAATGTCTGGATAGTGAGTGGAGCACAAAATGAATTTTACATGGGCAATGACATCATGCACAGAATGTGTATGGTGTTAGATTTCCTTAATCAAAAAATATGGTCACGCCTAGGTGGTCCGGCACCTGAATTTGAAGACAAAAGAAGGGCTTATCATTGTGCACAACTGGTTCCTTATGCAATCAAATTACAAATGAGGAAAGATACTATTATTCCTGCATTTACAAAACAGTTTGCAATAACACTGAAATGCAAAAATGGACAGCAGATGAAAGGCTCTGATGCATTTGTATGCCTGAATGAATCCATAAAACAGCAAGGCCTGTATTATGAATACATTCCATTGGTAGACATTGGTGAAGGATCTGTAAAAATCATGGTAAATAATAAAGGTTGTCAGGATATTCATTTAGAGGAAAACTCCCCATTAGGAATGGCCATACAAAAATCACATTATACGGCAGATTTAAATAACATGGTGATTGGGAATATTCCTGAAAAATATGTAGATGCCAAGGGCGAGTTGCCAGAACACCTGGACTCTCAGCCCAAAGGAATATTTAAAATTCATTCTGTGTATCCTTATGATTCAAATGAGACAGTGTGCTGCCATCAAGAGGATTGCATAATATTTAATTTAAATGAAAATGAAACAGAAAATCAGCCCATTGAAATGGAAGCTGATATGCCAAAATATTTAAAAGTGGCAGCTTTACAAAAAGACACAGCCACACAGTTAGAGGAAAGCGCCGAGATTCCCTTACCAGAAGATTTTCCAGAATTTTCCAAAATGGTAGAAGAGCAGATCTCCTTAGCGGATGCATGTGAAAGCAATGAAGAGAGGGACAATCTGAGGGAGATATTTATGGAGTTTAAGGATGTATTTGCAAAAGATGCTTATGATTGTGGTTTAACTGATTTACATGTGGCCACACTACCAGAAGGGTGTAGCAGAAACCCAGTGTTTGTACGCCAGTATAGACTACCGCTGGCATGTTTAGAATCATTGGCAGAGATTATTAAAAATTTGGAATCGCAGGGAATCATCAGGCCCATTCATAGCACATCCAATACACCTATTTTAGGTGTGTTAAAGCCAAATGGTCAATGGCGGCTGTGTGCAGACTTGAGAGAGTTAAATAAAAGAGTACCAATATCTAGATGGCCACTGCCATTCATTGATCAGGGCCTAGCTCAGGTACATGGTTCAAATGTATTTACCACATTAGATCTCACCTCTGGATATTGGTGCATGCCATTGGCAGAGGAGATACAACATTTATTTTCCTTTACATTTGACAGGACTCAATATGCCTGGCTTAGAGCTCCGTTCGGGTACATCAATAGTGGGAGTGAATTTGGCATATTTTTGAGAAAGGCCATGCCGGATGCAGCGGAAAGAGGAACAATAGTTTATGTGGACGATGTCCTGATAAAAAATGAAAGCCTGAAAAGCCATTTTGATGAAATAAGACATGTACTTGGCCAATTGCAGAAAGCAGGCGCCAAAGTATCTTTGCAAAAAGCACAATAGTGCAAGAAAAAAGTGAACTTTCTAGGGCATGAAGTGACTGAACATGGGCTAAATCCACAAAAGAAGAAAATAGAGGCCATACAAAGATTAAAAGATCCTAAAAATGTGAAAGGAGTAAAAAGTTTATTAGGGATGACAGGCTATAACAGAAAGTTAATTGAAAATTATGCAGAAATCACTCAACCATTGACTAAACTGCTTAAACTGAATACTCCCTGGAAATGGGAAAAAGGGCAGTCTGATGCAGTGGCTAAATTAAAGGAATGTCTTGTAAAGGCACCATGTTTAGCATACCCCATAAAGGACAGGGATTTCTTTATAGAAATAGGTTTTTCTGAACATTGTATGTCAGCAGTGTTATCACAAAAACACGATTTGAATCACAAAACCATTGCATATGCAAGTAAGGCATTTTCCCAAGTTGAAATGAAATTTAATGAATGTGAAAAGGCCCTATTAACCACTGTGTGGGCGCTACAACATTTCCGCCCCATTGTTCAGGGAGAAAAGGTAATTATTGAAACAAATCATCAACCTTTGCAATTTTTAGAGAGTAAAAGAATTAGATCAGGTAATCTAGCGCAATCCAGAATCACTTCATGGACGCTAGCATTACAAGGTTTTCCCGTAGAAGTGAGATATGGACAAAATAAAAAGAACCCAATTGCTCAAGGGTTAGCTGACTTACATGACTGTGCAGCTGAACAAATACCAAATGAAATGGAAGTAGAAACTAGTTTGCAGGAATTTGAACAATCACCACACAAAGCTTTTGATGAAAAAACATGCAAGGATTTGCCAACTGTATATGTGGATGGTTGTGCTTTTCACATTGAAAATGACAGTAATAAACAGTTAGTGGCAGGAATAGGAAAGGTCTGGTTGAAATGTGAAGGTGTCCCCAGTATAGGGATGAGGATTGGAGATAGGAGCAGTCAGGTGGCGGAATTGGCAGCCATTTATAAAGCAATTGCTACTGCAGTTGATAAAAAGTTCAGTGAAATTGTCCTGGTGACTGATTCTGACTATGCACGGAATAGCTGTGTGGTGTATTTGCCTGGTTGGAAAGCAAGAGGCATGGTTACATATAACAAAAAGCCACTTAAGCATGGAAAAATGATACAAGCCATAGACAAATTGGTGTCAGAGAATAAGTTAACAATATACTGGAGAAAAATTCGTGGGCATTTAAAAACACCAGGAGAGGATAAGGAGGGAAATGATAAGGCAGACCACCTGGCTAAGATTGGGGCTGTGATGGGAGAATTGCTACCTATTGATTATTTAATGGGTGAAATACAAATTGATGCAGTCACACGTTCTAAAGCACCAAAGGAGGTAGATCAACCGGTGGTGCAGTGGAGTCATGACACGCCAGACCAAGATTTGATTGAGGCACAAAAGAATGATCACATTTTGGGAATCTATTATAATCATTTGATAGACCCCGAACAAAATCCTTTAACAGAAAATGATTGTATGGGAAAAGAAGAGTTGAGGGTGCTATTAAAGAACAAAACACGAATTAGATTACAGGATGGACTCATGATTAGAGAGTCCATAACAGGACAAATACAGTGGGTAGTACCCCTTTCATTCAGAGGACTAATGCTACACCATGCACATGATGCCATAACCGCAGGCCATAGAGGTTCACAAAAAACATTAGAAATACTAAAAGATTATGCTTACTGGCCACATATGTCCTAAGATGTGGAATTATATACTAGAGGATGTCTAGTATGCACCCAATTTAAACCTGCTTCACCAATGCATAGAGCACCATTGATGAAAAGAGGCCTAACTCTCCCATGGTCAGATTTGCAAATAGACTATGTAGGTCCTTTAAAAAGGTCGAGCAGGGGACACCGTTATATTTTGAGTGTGGTATGTTTGATGTCGAAGTGGATTGAATGCATTCCTGCACCAGATTGTAGTGCGCAAACAGCAGCCACATTGCTGGTGAACCATGTGTTCTCAAGGTTTGGGTTGCCACAAAGAATTGAGTCAGACAGAGGAAGTCATTTCACAAGTACTCTAATGAGTAAGGTATGGCAAATACTAGGTGTGAAAAGGAAACTACATATCGCATATCGGGCGGCGTCTTCAGGTACAGTTGAAAGAAGCAATAGGTCTGTTGTGGATATTTTAAAGAAATTTGTGGCAGAAGCAGGTTCCAGCTGGGATTTACGTTTACCGTTGGTTTTGATGGCAATCAGTTCGACTCCTGCCAAAGCAACAGGTGTTAGCCCCCATGAGGTCTTAACAGGTAGGAAAATGGTGTTACCACAACACCTACTATACAGAACACATGAGCAAACCCTTGTGAGTGCATCCACAGTTCATGAATATATTGATGAACTGAGGAGGCATTTGCAACATGCATTTGCTTTTGTGCAGAGAAATCTGGAAAGAGCTGCTGACAGTGCAAAATCTTATTATGATAAAAAGACATCAGTAAAGGAATACAGTGTAGGGGATCAGGTGTACAAGTTTCATTTTGGAAAAAGTAAACAGAAAAATTCTAAATTTCTAGCAGCCTGGCAGGGGCCATTTCGAATTATAGATAAGGTCTCTCCTGTAGTTTATACAATTTTGAAAAATGAAGGTGAAACAGCAATAAAGCAGTTTGTCCATGTAAATCAAATCAAACCATGCCATCCCAGACATGAGATCAGGCAGCTTGAGCATGTAGAAACAGATAAAGTCCCTTGAACACAAAAAGAGAAAATAAATGGGTGCAATCAGGAGGCAGTGACAAAGGAGTTAAAAAGTTGATTGTTATGATGGCACATAAACACTGTATTATATGTAAAAATGTATAATATAAAATAAATAAATAAATAAATAAATGCACATATAACGGAAGCTCATGGTTGGTGTGCAGAGAGAAAATGTGTTAAATATTGAATACTGTTTTATATCTGCTTGTTTTTTTTTAACTTGTGTTTAATTTAAAAAAATAAATAAATAAATAAATAAATAAATAAAAAAATAATAGAAAAAAAATGAAATATTTTTACCAAGCATGTTTTATTTTTGGCAAAAGGGTGAAGTTAATATTGTGCTATGTACTTAATTTGTTTATTTTCTATTTTGCTTTAGAAAATTAACATTATTTGGTCGGAGGTTCCGGGATCAGAGCCCACCGGAGACGATGGAGTCCTGGAGCCCATGTGGACAGATTCCGAGAAAGCCCCAAAGAGGGGTGAAGACCAAGGCTGCAAAGCGATCAGCATTGAAGATGATACCGATGATATGGTTAATGATGATGATATTTGGAGGGATCTTCAAGAATTCAGAAGCACAGGTTGTCATTGAACCTGGACCAGCATCTGGTATTGCGGTGGAAGAGGCACCAGGATTCATCATGAGTGATAGAAGGATGATTTTCCAAAATATATACATACCATTAAATCCTGAGATTTTGATTGAAAAACACTTGAACAATACCGGAATTAAGATTGAACAGACTAAAGAGTGGCTGGAAATAAGAACAGAGGACATTAAGCAGTCAATAAGAGATATATTAATGCAATTGGAAAAAACATTCGTGAATTCAGCAGACATTAAGAAGAAGAGAGGAAAGAGAGGTGCGGTGATGCTCGCGATATCAATGGTAATGTCTATAGTTGGAGCAATAATAGGTACCACAATATCAACAGCCAATTCTATTTCGGTAGGAACACTGAATACTAAAGCACAACAACTGAGTATTGACCTAGAAATAATACAAAAAACATTAGATGGAATTAGAGGGGGACTGGATGAACAAGTAAGATTCATAAATGAAACTGCAATCATTCTAAATGAACAAGCGGATGTAATGCAACGGGCGACTAAAATAATACTTAAGCATGACAGAACTTTAAATGAAATATTGAACATAATGAGTCCTGTTGATAGACTATTGACGAATTATATGAGAGAAGTTCAAACTGCAGTTTCACAATTGATTCAAGGACATATTCCATTGTATTTTGTTTCGCAGGATATCATTCGTCAAATGATAGAAAGATTGACGAGGAGGGAAATTGACATAATACAGGTAAAAATTGCATTCGAAATGGGGAATGCAATGCCGTTATATGTGGACTTGGAAAGACTAGAGATCGGATTTTTGCTATGCATCCCATATGTAGCCCCTGAACTTATTTATGAAACGAAGTGGGTACACAACGTGGGATTTTGGCAAGAGGACAAATTTATTAAGATTAAGACTCCAGGAGTGGTGGCATTTCAGTTATGGGAACCTGAAGTTTATTTAATACCAAGCCTGGAAACATGTGTAACATTTAAAGAACAAAATTATATGTGTCCAGATAAACTGTTTGTTCCTGATGCCACAGATGCTATTTGTGGTTTGAAATCTGACAAAGTATATCAGAAGGATGTGAAGTGATTATTAGCAATATGGGGAGTGAAGAAATGGCACAGGCTAAGATGGTCAGAGGTAAATGGTTGGTCAGCACCTGCTTAAAGAACATGACGGTAGTACATTTAAACCTTGGAACATACGTGGTTAAACAGGTGAAATATACATTTTTATTTACAGGTTCCAAAGGATACAATTGTGTCAATTGGGGGATTAACATTGTTTCATGTAACAAATGATGTTTGGGAAAGCCAAGTGGACAATATCGATTTTTTTCAAAGGGATACTTTTCCAATAGATCCGGATGTGGAATATTTATTGAATCACAAAGAAAGACATGTTATAAAAATGAATTTGAGAAAAAACAATATTACAATTAGTAATCTGGGCATAATAGAAATGGAAAGATTTAATTGGGGAACCTGGGGGGAACGCTCAATAGTGGGTTTGGCTATCCTGGTGCTAATCATGGGTGGATGGTTGATTGTGCTATCAGTAAAAATGAAAATGTTACTGATTTTACAAGCTACATCAGGAAGAGAAAGATATCCCAATACACATGCATTTTAAAAGAAAAAAGAAAGAACAAGTTGTTTTTAGGAATTGGCTTGAATTGTAGCCAAGTTCTAAAAACAAAAGGAGGATATGTAAGGATATTTGGCGTGTTACAGCACAGAGTACAGCACTACTGCACAGGTAGCATTTTTTTTTTTTATGCAGCACCACCACAAGGGTGCGGTGCATTGCTATATGTGTTACCAGATTAACAAGGAAAGACAGGCTATTCAGTCAAAAACGATTTTAACATATAAGATGCAAATCTATTTTTACAGTTAAAAGCACACGTGTACATTCAAAAATGCACACTATTTTTCACCTGAAATGCCTATGGTGCGAGAGACACATTTGAAAATTAATAACTAACATTACTCATAACTAACCTGACTAATGAAACTGAAGTTAACATAATCCACTAATAAAAATGTGTCTCCACTGCAGAAATAGGCCTATTCTGAAAGTGAACTTTTAAACGCACATCCATTTTTTTTTTTTTCGTTTTCTCTGCTGCCCTGTCCAGATAACTACAGGAAGCAAAAGAGCTCGAAAGAACAGGAAATCAGTTGGTTACAAAGTATTACTATAAAAATTAGCCATTGTGTAGAGAAGGAGGAGATGGCATGATTGATTCTGATTGGAGCAGCGTCATAGCAAGTATCATGCTAGAGGGAGTGATCAGAGTTTTGCTGGGGGGAGTTTGAGGAGGAAGGAGGGGAGTGGAGATTTGGAGAGCTGGGAGAAGGACCTATTTTTTCCTGGTTGGAGGATTTCTGCTGAAAAAGCTGAGAGTTCCAGGCAATGACCCCGGTTTGAGAAGGAAAGGCGCTCCTTTTCATTGGCGTTAATCTTCAAGGGAGCCACATTCAGAAAGAGAACAGCTGAAGAAAACTCGGCCGAACAGATAAGGTAATTACATAAGTGTGGGAGCTGAGTGTGTACGAGAATATTCAGTCAGAGTAGGAAAGGAGATTCCGGTGCCTTAATCACATGTTAATGTTGCAAATTGTGTTCTGTTCTCCGCCACTCTTTTTTCAGTGTATCACAGACAATGCTGTTACTGTGCTATTTTATTTATTTCTGTAAAGAGTGAGATCGTGTTTAAATGCAACTTTTATAATACAGAAAAATATTTGAAAGCAGACGGGTGGTGTATTTTATATTTACCAATACAGTGCTGATGATGAGGGGAGATTTTTAAACAATGCAATTGTCATTTTAAGACAGATGTGTGCATGATCATATTCAGTATGGACAGTTGAGAGTGATTGCTTGTAGCATAGCTCGTTGGAGGTACATGAGCCAACGGGAAGAGGGACTCTCTGAACATAGTTCCCTACCGTATTGTAAGAGGATTCAATTCAGCACTACAGCTAAGTTAACGCCTAGTCTAGAATACTGAATGGAAACCCTTATTGATATATCTTTATGTCCAGTTCATGCGTTCTGGATGACTACCCCTATATAACACCCCTCTCTTGGAATCCCCCTGACCCCACTGAGCCAAGAAGTAGTTCTGTTTTGCAAGTTAAAAGGTTTATTTGATAAATTAAAATATATATATATATATGTCACACCTTATAATAAATTAATAATTGAATATCACACTTAATCTGATATGATAAAGATTAACAACGGAGAATCTGGCACTAACACGCTTCTCTATAATCAATAAGGAGTTGACATGAAATGGATAAGGTAGCACAGTGGTAAATAGGAACAAAAGTATAATGTGGTAGAGGATGCTTTATGTAATCTCAGGTGGATGCAATATTCAATGAATGCAGTACAGAAATTACTCAATATGATTTCAACCAAACAATGTAATCACTTTTCTCTGGCAATCCCCTCCCCCCCTTGATACAATGCAAGGAAATGGAAGGAAGCACACAGTTCTCGGAAATGCAATCAACTGTAATTCAGTTCACCCCAGCAAGCTTACACTACAGAAAACAGATAGGAGTTTTGAAAACACAGGCCCAAATGCTTTGATATGTGCTAGCAATGGATGAGAAATATGCTGTAAATGCTTTTAATTCCCTTTCAGAGGTTCAGGGTGAGTGGTATCTAGTTAATATAGTCCAGGCTCACACTAGCAATGAGGCAGGGATAGTTAGCAGGTTAAACGAATTTCTGGCAAATGGAAGGCAAGCAGCAGCAGTTTTTACATGTGAAGAAATTTGCAAATCGCGGTAAAATTCGCGAATGCGTGTTCCGCGATTGCGGTAAAACTATAAGGGGTAGGAATGCGGTTCTAGGTTCGTAGGAAAGCCACGATTCTAACCTTTCAGATGAAAGTTATTGCAAACGGTTGCGGAGATATGAGCGATTTTGTGAAGGTCGTTTTTCAGATTTGAAATTTTAAAGTTCAAAAAGACAAGTGCAGCTTGCAACTAGGAAATGACAAGTGACAGCTTTACAAATGACAGGAGACAGTTAGGAGGCAGTTCTACTTAGATTAAAATAGCTTGAATTATATTATTTTAACTAAGAGATTGGTTCTGCACAGTTTTCTAGGTACTCACACTATATTCTTGAGTGAAATGGGCCTCGCCATGGATCTGGTCACGTTTTAAACTCGCCTCTGGTCTCTGCACTTCACAGTTATCTGGGTCAGCTCTCTCTGGTTCTCTGGTCTGGGTCTCTAGTTCTGGATAGATTGAAGTCTCTAGTTTGGCTCTCTGGAGGTTTGATGGAGGTAAAGTATGGATTTTTCCGGCAGAGCGTCCCGCTGCTGATGGAATTGAAGGTCCCTATCTGTCCTGTCTGTCTGCTTTTATGTGTTTAGAATGTGGGTGTGTTCTAGCATCACTGACCCTACCTCTCTCTCAGCTTCTAATTGGTCAAACTTCCATTTATCATTTGATTGGCGAAGCTAAGTTGTGTCAGAGTGATGTCATTTTATGGCTTGCAGATAGGATACTCCTCTGTCAGATTGCACACATTCTATATTTGATAATAAAAGACATATTTCACAGTTACACAGTTGCTGAATTTAGCCATGTCTCTGTCCAAATCTGCTGTTTCTAAGAGCTTGCATTCAGAAATGGCACATAATTGACTTTTTAACTGATTTTTCAATTTCTGACATTGACCCAACTTTACATACATGTGCGCAGGGAGTATGGACATTAACTGATGAAGTTTCAGATTTTTAACATGCATACATTTAGAGTAATATCCACTTTTCCGCTGACACCCCCCTGAACATACCACCGGTTCTAAAAACCTCTTAAAATGTGGGCAGAAAAATCACAAGAATTATGGTATCATTTATAAAATTTTCACATGTCCGCTCTATGAATGATCCATCTTTTTAAAGTTATGTTCTGGCTCCAAAGGGGTGTGGTTTCCTCTCAGCACAAGGTTGAATTTCTGGTTTTTCCAGTTCTGCCAAGCCAGCTTGCTCTCACAGGCAGTGCCCCTCCCCTTTCCTCAGGAGGAAGCCACTTTTTACGACCATTTACGACTCCTGCCAATAAAACCTTTGCCTGAGCCAGGACAGGGCTTTGTTCACTATCCTGCAGAGCACAGGTAATTCAATTATCAGATAGATGGCATATCCTTAGTGTGAGCAGCAAAGGGCAGCTAGGCCTGGGAACACAGCTGTGACTCAAGTTTCACTCCTGATGGGGGTAGTTGCCAGGCAAATTGGAATCTCCTTAAGCTGTCATTTCTGTTCCCCAGTTTCTGCATTCAAATAAAACTAAACATGTTCACATATGCAGCTAGACGGCTGATTCTAAGTTTAAAACTATGACATTTAAACAGTTACAAAGGCATGTGACACCAAACATAGGTCACTCATTTAATCTAAACATTTTCGATTTTAGTGTCTTTAAATCCAGTGCAACTTAAACTGCTGACTCCATAGCAGTTTTGTTATAAGCATTGTTTTGGGCTCTTCATTTCCCAGATTTTGTAGGCACACAACACTCCATTCTACCAAATGTCTGCTGGTGTCCAGTGAGTTTTTAGATGTGTTGCAATGTTTAAAATAGACAGTTTGAGCCTGCCTTCAGAGAAACACAGGGTGGTTTTAAACTGCCGGCTTTTGGATAGTGGTGAGTACTGGTACTGCACCCATTTTTGGGATTTAAGAAAATGAATTCCCAACAGTTATGGGTTTGCTTTTGGCAATCAGCATTTCCATTCCCAATGGTTTCAGACTACTGTGCGGGTAGTCCAATGGTGGTTTTAAAGCGCTTTGAAGCTAACCGGCGCTACTGTTTTTCCTTTGGCAACCCATTTCCCTCATGGCAACCCGGCCTTTCATTCTCGCACTGGTGGGTGGCAAGTGAGGCAACCATTTTGGTGTGCGCACAAACTGCGCAGCTTTCCTGGATTTCGGCGCACATGTGGGTTTTCCGCCATCTTGAATTTTCTAGCCCACAGCACCAAATGTTGTGGCATGATAGCTTAAACGTGGGTCAGGACACCCAACAAGCCCCCCCACGCGACTGCACTTTGAATTTGAGTCGATGGGGAGTCGCGTGCCCAAGGGTTTTGACCCACGCACCGGTCTGTCCGCATAATCTTCTTCCTCTTCTGTAGATGGCATAGTTCAGCATCTTCTTCTCCATCCGGTACTGATCGATCAGTTCTCCTCGCCGGTCCTGATGGGAATATTGGGCGGTCCACTGGGCCCATTGGATCTTCGTTCCCGGTCTCCGTATCATCCTCCTTGGCCCGTCTTCAGGTTTTCTTTCTCCTAGGACGACAAAGGAAGAGCGGCAATACCTACTCATAGACTTTTTCCACCACTGTTGAGATAGTGGGGCAGCATATGCATTTCATCATAACGAAACATTACATTCTTATTTTAATAAAACAGTATGACTAAGAGACAGTTTCATACAAATCACAGTATGTTAGAGACTAGATGTGGTATGTTTTATGATTGGAACAGAATTAGTCTGAGACAGTACCCGCTAGGATTCCAGAGGATTCCTCCAGTTGTTGCAGAGTGTGCCTGGGATGGCAACATTTCAACTGGTTTATGTGGACCCACTTGTCTTCCCCCTCTGCCAAAGGACCTTTGGGGATGTGGATTTTGTAGGCCACAGGGGAGATCTTGTCGATGATCTCAAAGGGTCCCTTCCATGTAGGCAAAAATGTGCGCTGCTTGGCCTGGTTTCTTTGGAAGTTGTATAGATAGACCCGGTCTCCCACCTGATATTCTTTCCTGGAAGTTTTCAGGTCATAATGGGTCTTCATGCTATCAGCCGATCTTTCTAGATTCCGCTGAGCGTAAGCAAAAGCATGTTGGAGGTGTTTCCTTAAATTCTCTACATACTCATGAGTAGTGGAGCAAATGCTGAGGAAGCACCATCTTGCGCCCAGTCATCAACTCAAATGGTGACATTTTGGTTGCAGATGAAGGGGTAGATCTGATGGCCATTAGGACCAGAGGTAATCGGATATCCCAACTTGGCCCAGAATCTGCCACAAACTTCTTTAATATGCTCACAATTGTCCGGTTATATCTCTCTACTGCCCCAGAAGAAGCTGGTCTGTAAGCAATATGCAGCTTTCTCTTGACCCCCAGTATCTCCCACATCTTTGTCATTACTTCACTGGTGAAGTGGCTACCTCTGTCTGACTCAATCCTTTGAGGTAGACCAAAACGGGAAAAGATGTGGTTAATCATCAAGGCAGCTGCAGTTTCTGCCTTGCAGTTTGGGGCTGGGAGACATTCCACCCACTTGGTAAACAAGCATGTCACAGTCAACATGTACTTATTCCCCCTAGCTGAGCGAATCACAGGGCCTACAAAGTCGATTTGTAAATCTGACCATGGCAGTGTCATCCCCCGCTTTTGTAAAGGTGCCCGGTGTGTGAGGGATGTCGGCTGAAATTGTGCACACACAAGACAACCCTTCAAATATTGGTTGAGGTCCTGCCCCATGTGTGGCCAGTATGCAACCTCTCTTAAGATTTCCAGCGTTGTGTGAAACCCCCTATGACCGGCGGTGGCCGCATCATGGGCGTGACTTAACATCAGGCTTCGGAATGAGGTAGGAACCACCCACTGATCGTGGCCAGCTTTGGATTTCCTTACCAACAAACCATCTTGGATCCGGAACATTTTTGGACATTTCATCAACACTCTTAGGTCCTCTTTCCCAATGTAATCGGTATCCGTCAGGGGAAAGTTCTCAGGGTCCTCAAGGTGCTGGTAAAATTTACCAATTATTGGATCCCCCTTCTGAGCATTAATCAAATCAGCATCAGGGGTCTCCTTACTCCATTGTGCAATTGAGAGGTCGTTGTGAGCATTTGTCTGGGACCTAGTGATAGCGGTGACCTGGATTTCCCCCAACAGGGACTCAATCTCAATTAGATCCCCTTGGATGGCCCCGGTTTTGGCCAGCTGATCAGCTAAGTCATTTCCAGTTTTGTCTGGTCCCTCTACTTTGGAATGACCCTTGATCTTTTTCCAGTAGATGGTCATCCCATTCGATGTGACCAGATCATCAATGTTTTGGATCAACTTCCCATGTTTCAAGGGTTTGTTGTTAGCACATAACATGCCTCTGGTTTTCCAATTAACCAGGTGCTCCACGAACCCGTTCCGTACATAATCCGAATCTGTGATTATGACCAGTTCGTGGAGTTGATGCTGGACAGCAGTGAGGATGGCCTGATGCACAGCCATCAATTCTGCCACCTGACTACTTCGGGGACCAATTTTGTATCCAGCGGAGCGTTCTGGGGACTCATTCACCCATGCATTCCCTACGCCAGCCACTAGTTCTTTCTCCCCGTCGTTGTCAACATGGTAAGAGCATCCATCCACATACACAGTGGGCATTCCCTCACACTTGTCTTCTTCAAAGACTTTGTGGGGGGAATTAAGGTATGCCTCCATGTTGTCCTTTATTTTTAGACTTTCGTCCTCGAGACAGTTTTCTCTGGCACAATCATGCAAGTCAGCCAGACCTTGCGCGAGGGGACTCTTCTTGTTTTGGCCATATCTGACCTCCACAGGAAAGCCTTGCATTGACAGAATCCAGGAAGTAATTCGGGAATTACTCACATTTCCGGCCCGGATTCTGTCACTTTGGAGATATTGCAGAGGCTGGTGTGGAGTCTCCACTATGATGTGTTCCCCCTGGATAAACGGGCGGTAATTCTTCAATGCCCACACCGTTGCCAGGAGTGCCTTCTCACAATCGTTGAATTTTTCCTCCACAGAGGATAAAGTTTTGCTCGCATATGAGATTACTTTATTGACCTTGTCATGCTTTTGGTATAATACGGCCGTCAAGCACGTATTAGAGAACCCTGTCTCCAGGAAGAACTCCTTGTTTCTGACAGGGTAAGCTAGGCAAGGCGCTTGTGAGAGGCTTCTCTTGAGTTGTCTTACTGCCTCGGATTGTTCTGGACCCCATTCCCACTTGACCCCCCCCTTTAGGAGATGAATCAGGGGTCTGGTGATCTCTGCGTAGCCCTCAATGAACTTTCTGCTGTAATTAGTCAGTCCAAGGAGGCTCCTTAGTTCCCGCAGAGTTGTGGGGTCTTTCAGTTTCTGAAGTGCTTCCACTTTCTTTTCCTGGGGACAGAAGCCCTGAGGAGTAATCTCATGCCCCAAGAAATTAACACGGGTTCTACACCACTGTGCTTTCTGAAAGGAAAGTTTTGCTCCGGCGGCCCTCAACTGTGTCAGAACATAACGGATCTCCGCTATGTGTTCCTCCACAGATGAACTTTTGATGAGGACATCATCTACATAAGCCAGGTTACCCCTTGCACCCAGGTCGGGCATGGCCTTATGTAGGAAAATGTTGAATTCATTGCCGGAGTTGAGGTATCCGAAGGGAGTCCGGGTCCAGGTGTACTGCTGGCCCCCAAAGGTAAAAGCCAGCTTGTATTGGTCCTCCCTACTGACAGGCACGGTCCAGTATCCATTGGTCAGGTCTATTGCAGTGAATACCTGTGACCCCTGAATCTGGGCCAGCCCTTGGTCAATGTAGGGCAGAGGCCATCGGGAAGTATGGACCCGTTTGTTGAGCTCCCTAAGGTCGGCGCAGAGTCTCCACTGGCCGTTTGGCTTCAATATTCCCAGCACCGGATTATTGAAGGTGCTGTGGACTGGACGGATTATTCCCCGGGACTCAAGGTTCTTAATTATTTCAGTAAGGGACTCCATTGATGCGAGAGGCAAGCGATATTGCTTCACAAACACAGGAGTCATGCCAGGGTCCGTGGGGATTGTTGTTGTGTGGATGTCAGTGCGACCACAGTCATATGAGTCTACCGCAAAGAGATCTTGGAAATCCAAGAAAACTTGTTTCAACTTTTGCTTTTGTTCCAGAGTCACACAGGCATCAGCTAGGTTGACTCTCTCTTCCACCATCTGCCTGAAGCCTGGAAAGACTTCTGGTTTGGCTATCTCCGCGGCCTCCTCCAGCTGGGTGGAGAAGTCCCTGGTCAGAGTGCTGATTTGGACCGGAGGCTTCAGGTGGGCAAGGCAGCCTTCATGAACCTGGAAAATCACCTCATCCCTCCTGAATTCACAAGTCACATCTTCCTTACCATAAGGGCAGGAAGTGTACACCAGGAAGTTCCCCCCATGCCGGGTAAAAATCCTGTCTGGTGTTGTATTGTCCTCACTGTCACTGTCAAAACAGTCCTTGGGGATTGGTCCTAACAGTTCATTTCCAAGATCAATGGAGAAATGTCGGTCATCAACCGCCATTCCAATAATGGTGCCTGCGGCTAGAGTAATATTCTTTAAGTCGCTGTTATCCACCTCTATTGGAATGGTGTCATGTTCTATGTTGACTAATGGTGTTGGGTTTACCCCTAACCCTTGCTGTTGGAGAGAAGCGTTTAGATGTATGTAAGCATCAGGGTTTTGCAAATGTTGCCCTCTTTTAACTTTCACTTCCAGGGAGAATTGTCGGGTCCTTTCTGGGATGGTGACTTCCTCTTTAACCTGAATTTCAACTGCATAAGGTAGCAATTGAGCTGACCTAAATGCTTTTTCTGGATCATCAAAGCCCATGGGATTATCCGCTAATCGGGACCAAGCTTTGAAGTTTATTAGGTCCAAACTAATGGCAAAGCGATTGAGAATGTCACTGCCTAAGTAAAAGGCGGCAGGGACGTCTCGCACGACCCAACAATTGTGGACTATGCTCTTGTTGCCAATGGAGATTTTGAGCATACACCTGCTTGGCAGGAGATGTTTGGAATTAGGTGCTTCCAGGTCCATTTCCCATTTGTCTATCAGTTTGAAAGTGGGAATGGCTGGATCTTTTGGGAGTTGGCGAAACATGGCTTCACTGATGAAGCTCTTACCGTTGTTCACACACACTCGAGCGAGAACAGAGTCCTTCCCATCATTTAATTGGGCAGGGATGAACAACTGCTCTCCAATTTGCTGAATATCAGCCAGGCTCTGAGCTGATTTCGCATCTTTCTGGACTATAGGAGTGGGAGTTTCTGATTGTGGATTAGTATAGAATTTCAGGGTGTTTCCTTCCAGCGTGGAGTACCACTTTAGACTGGAAGGAAGGTTGATTTTCAGAAATAGAGAGGACCCTGTATCACCAGTCTGTTGTCCTACTGCTATTACTGTCACGTCTGGAATCTGGTTGTTCTGGAAGTGAAATTCTACTTGGTCAGATTTTTGTTCAACCATGTGGCAGGTGCCGTTTAAACTAACATGGTTGACACTCTGTTTTAATTTTATTGGTCGGCTAGTCTGGGTCCAGAGGACCTTGTTTACGCAATCTATTAGGGGTGACAACCTTCTCAGGAGGTCATTCCCTAGTAAACAAGGGGTGCCCTCTGGGGTCACAACTATGACCGGGTGTTTCAACTTGTGTCGCCCGATCTTAATGTCCAAGTCTGCAGTCCCCTCAACGGGAATTTCCTTCCCGTCAAAGTTCTGCAGTTGTCCAGGAAGAGAGGTGAGAGGAATACGATAATTCTCTCCCCTTCCTGCATTCAGTTCGTCAAAGGCCCTTCTGGACAGAAGGGTAGCTTGAGATCCAGTGTCCACCAGTGCCGAGATTGTACCCTGCCCCTGTACTTGTACCGGGGCATAATATCTTCCCTCCTTCTCCTCAAGGGGGCACAGATAATGTACATTTTTGGACAACTGGTGGGCTAACTTTCTGGTTTTGGACATTGCTAGCGAAGAGATTTGGGCAGAATTCTGTGGAGAGTCTTGGGAATCTGAAAGAAACAGTTGGCAACTGGAGATCAGAGCCATTGTGGGTTCCCCTGGTTCCGGTTCTGGGCCGCCCCCCCCCTTTTTGGAGGCAGTCACCAGGATGGGTTCGAACCAGGGGATTTTCTTGATGTCGGTTCTGGGATGAGATGGTGGGCGGCGGTAGCTCAGTCTCCACATCTCCCCAGTCTGGATTTGCATCCCTAGGGACCCATTTTTCTTTGGGAGGAGTTCCCCCCTCTCTGAAGGAGAAGATCCTTTTCCCAGGATCCTCTGAGGATCCCTCTCCCTCAAATTGGAAGATCTGTACCTCCTCCTCAAATTGAGTCTGTTTGGGTCTTTTGTTTCTTCTACCCCCCCTCTGCTCCTTAGGAGGCAGACTTTCAGGGGCAAGAGATTTTGTTTCCGGTTCCTGGGTTTCCAGGGGCTGTTTACAAGTGAGGAAGGAAGCTTCCTCCAAGGCTTTACACCCCCCTTCCCCTTGTGCCTCCTCCCTGGGAACCGGTGAGTTATCGGGGTGCTGCCCCCGTCATTGTTCTGGAGCACCAGGTCCAGAGTTGGGTGCGTTCTGCGCCGGCACGCCCATCTGAGGGTTCTGCTGAGCCCTCAGTATGTGACCCAGATCCCGCGCCATGTTTTGAACCTGGCGTTATAACTGGGAAACCCGCTCAGGCTGATACGGGGCCCTGTTTTCCCCCCTGGGCTGATCCCGGGAAGGGTAGCTGTCCCTCCTCTGGTAATACCCCGGGTTGGGAAGATTTGGGTACCCCTCCACCCTTGGCCTCCCCTCTCCCGGATTCAGTGGTCTGGGCTCAGGGAATTGGGAAAAGAAGGATGGATGATTTTGGGGTTGGAAGTCGGGTGGATATCTGGGGAAAAAGTTCTGCCCAGGGTTTGGTAAATTTCTGCCCTCCTGTGGGAAGTTTGGAGGGAAGTTCCCTGGGTTAGGTGCTTGGCTGGATCCCCCCCTTGGGCTGGAGGAGTCCACACATAACCCAGGATGGGTCTGTTTCCCTTGTAACGGGGACTTACATAATCAGGAGAGCGAGGGACCCCATTTGTGGGGCTGCCTCCCTGACTCCCTGTCTGTGACTGGCCCGAGGACCTTCTGGGCCTAGCATTATTAGGTGCAGGTAGGTTTTTAGGCCCCCCTATCTCCAAATCCAAAACAGGGGTGACCTTTACCTCTGCCACCTTGGCAGCAGCAGGGGTGCTGTTGGCTTTGGGGTTTTTCTGGGCATTACTTTTGCTATCTACCGGTTTCTGCACCTCATAGATCCGGGTAGCCTGTTCAATGACCCAGTCTAAAGATCTTTTCTCGTGAAAATCCCTCACGAGCTGGGTCATGATGTATTTGGGCAAGGCATGGAAAAACGTATTTATGAACTCTCTACTATCTGTGCGCACCCTTCTTGTGGTCTGTGCAAAAGCACGCTTTAACTCCTGCACAAATTCTTGTGGGGCCTGATCCTCCCCACATTGCAAATTGTAGGCTGCCTTGCGAGCCTCTTGAGGATTTCTGTGAACAGAAAAATGTTTCAAGATGGCCGCCTTATAGGTGGACCATCTTAAATGATTTTGGTCCTCCAGCCCCGCAAAGAAACTGGAGTATTCCGGGGAGAAGGTCCACTTTACATATTGAATACAGCTTTGGCTGTCCTTCATATGGAAAGTCTCCATCATTTGCTCAAACAGCTCTAAGTGCTCCCAAACAGAATACTTAGCGTTCTTATGGTAAGGCGTGATGACGCTCCTGATTGCCTTAATCTGCTTTAAGGGGTCCTTAAGCAAGGCCCTTTTTGCCTTATTGGCCTTTTTGGTTCGGGTAACCCTTGTCCATTCATCCTCGGACTCAGAGGCACTGCTCCCAGAGGTTCCCGTCTGTTCTTCCAGGTTTTCCCGTATTCTGCGAGCCTGGGAATGGCTGGCAGAATGTGGGGACCTGGTCTCCTGTGTCCTGCGCAGTTCAGAGGAGTCTTCAGATTCCTCCTTGCTGCCAGGATTTGATGGGTACCCCCTCCACTGACCTAACTGGGCAGAGGTTTTCAGGATGCCCTTAATGGGCCTACTCTCCTGGGGTTCCCCATCGAACTGTACTGTACTTGGGTGCCCATACCCGGATGCCCACCCCTCCATTCCTGAGTGGTACTGGCCTATGAGCCCCATACTCTTAGCTGGATAGTAATCTGCCATCCCTGCAGCCCTGTGCTCATGTGCGCCAGGGGACATGGGGGTGGTAGAGTCCAGGGACTGGGGGAGATGAAGGCCCCTGGTGTTAGGGCTCCTGCGGTTATGGTCAGGAGTCTCTCTTTCCCAGCGGACCTCATCTCTATCCGCCCCTGCTCCCTGTTGCAATGCAAGAGCCTGCATTTGTGCTTTCAGTTCCTCTGTTAAGGCCTTACTCGACTCTATCAGTTTCTCCTGCATCGCTACCTGTTGCTGGAGCCTCTCATTGTGCTGGCAGAGAGCCTCATTTTCCCTCTGTGCTTCCTGGTTGGTCCTGGAGAACTGGGCCAGTCTTTGCTGCAGGAGGGTTACCTCCTGAGCTGTGTCCCTATTGGTCTGCTCCTTTCTTGCTAGAGCATCCTCCACCCTCCTGGTGTGCTCTAACAAGTTCTGGTGTTCTTTTTGGAGGTCACCCAGTCCCTGGTGGGCCAGGTGATTTTCTTCCATTTTCCTTTTTAAATGGCAGACTTCCTGGCCTAAGGCGTCTCTTTCCTGACTAAGAGCCTGCATTTGTGCCGCCAGGTCGTCCCTCTGCCTTTGAAGGGCACCAGCTTTCTGCCGTTCTTCATCAAACTCTGCCTGGGTATCCAGGTCTTTCAAAATCAGCTTGTTGCTCTCTACCTTCACTCTATCTAGATGACTTTGCAGGGTGGCTACCTGCTCCGTGCATGCCCTGTTAAAGTCTAATTGTTGCTCCAGCTTTTTCTGGCTCTGCAGTAAGGAGTCCAAACTGTCTTGGTGCTCCTTCTGCAGGGCCAGAAATCTGGTATCCTGGTCAGCCTTTTCCTGTAGCAGTATATCCATATCCTCCTTTATTTTAGTGATGTACCGTCTGCTGTCATTTTCTGACTCCTGGCTCCTCTGCAGCCTCTGCTCAGAAGAGTCCAGATCAGATTGGGCCTTCTGTAATGCCATCTGTTGCCTATTTGCCAGATTTTGGCTTTCAGCACATCTATCCTGCATGTCTCCCACGTATAGGTACAGGTATGCTGCTATCCTGGCAATCTTATTGTGTTCCTCTTTGGCTTTAGGAGCCATATATAGTTCACTCAGGGCCACATGTAAGGGACCCTGATCTCTATATATATCTGACCCTGTTTCAGTGACCTGTTGTGTGATGGCCTGCAACCACGCATCCTGGCCCTGTTCGGTCCATTCACCTCTCACAAATAGCTTATGCAAGAGGTGCTCTCTGGCTATTTTCATATCTACCAAGGTCGTCATTCTAGAGATTGGTCTCTGTCCTGACTTACAGAAGTTAGTATTTTATTTTTGCAGAACAGAACTTTTCTTGGAGTGTCCCTTTTGAGGAATGCTTCACAGCGTAATGCAGCGTGGTGATCCGACCGGATGTATGTATCCCGTCAGTTAGCACACTGTATTAAGCTGCACAAGTGGTAAATCTAACCCAACGTCTCGGCTCGAGCCCCCAATTTGTAAGAGGATTCAATTCAGCACTACAGCTAAGTTAACGCCTAGTCTAGAATACTGAATGGAAACCCTTATTGATATATCTTTATGTTTAGTTCATGCGTTCTGGATGACTACCCCTATATAACACCCCTCTCTTGGAATCCCCCTGACCCCACTGAGCCAAGAAGTAGTTCTGTTTTGCAAGTTAAAAGGTTTATTTGATAAATTAAAATATATATATATATGTCACACCTTATAATAAATTAATAATTGAATATCACACTTAATCTGATATGATAAAGATTAACAACGGAGAATCTGGCACTAACACGCTTCTCTATAATCAATAAGGAGTTGACATGAAATGGATAAGGTAGCACAGTGGTAAATAGGAACAAAAGTATAATGTGGTAGAGGATGCTTTATGTAATCTCAGGTGGATGCAATATTCAATGAATGCAGTACAGAAATTACTCAATATGATTTCAACCAAACAATGTAATCACTTTTCTCTGGCAATCCCCTCCCCCCCTTGATACAATGCAAGGAAATGGAAGGAAGCACACAGTTCTCAGAAATGCAATCAACTGTAATTCAGTTCACCCCAGCAAGCTTACACTACAGAAAACAGATAGGAGTTTTGAAAACACAGGCCCAAATGCTTTGATATGTGCTAGCAATGGATGAGAAATATGCTGTAAATGCTTTTAATTCCCTTTCAGAGGTTCAGGGTGAGTGGTATCTAGTTAATATTAGTCCAGGCTCACACTAGCAATGAGGCAGGGATAGTTAGCAGGTTAAACGAATTTCTGGCAAATGGAAGGCAAGCAGCAGCAGTTTTTACATGTGAAGAAATTTGCAAATCGCGGTAAAATTCGCGAATGCGTGTTCCGCGATTGCGGTAAAACTATAAGGGGTAGGAATGCGGTTCTAGGTTCGTAGGAAAGCCACGATTCTAACCTTTCAGATGAAAGTTATTGCAAGTCTCTAGCACAAACGGTTGCGGAGATATGAGCGATTTTGTGAAGGTCGTTTTTCAGATTTGAAATTTTAAAGTTCAAAAAGACAAGTGCAGCTTGCAACTAGGAAATGACAAGTGACAGCTTTACAAATGACAGGTGACAGTTAGGAGGCAGTTCTACTTAGATTAAAATAGCTTGAATTATATTATTTTAACTAAGAGATTGGTTCTGCACAGTTTTCTAGGTACTCACACTATATTCTTGAGTGAAATGGGCCTCGCCATGGATCTGGTCAGGTTTTAAACTCGCCTCTGGTCTCTGCACTTCACAGTTATCTGGGTCAGCTCTCTCTGGTTCTCTGGTCTGGGTCTCTAGTTCTGGATAGATTGAAGTCTCTAGTTTGGCTCTCTGGAGGTTTGATGGAGGTAAAGTATGGATTTTTCCGGCAGAGCGTCCCGCTGCAGATGGAATTGAAGGTCCCTATCTGTCCTGTCTGTCTGCTTTTATGTGTTTAGAATGTGGGTGTGTTCTAGCATCACTGACCCTACCTCTCTCTCAGCTTCTAATTGGTCAAACTTCCATTTATCATTTGATTGGCGAAGCTAAGTTGTGTCAGAGTGATGTCATTTTATGGCTTGCAGATAGGATACTCCTCTGTCAGATTGCACACATTCTATATTTGATAATAAAAGACATATTTCACAGTTACACAGTTGCTTGAAATTACATATACATGGTGTGGCTGAATTTAGCCATGTCTCTGTCCAAATCTGCTGTTTCTAAGAGCTTGCATTCAGAAATGGCACATAATTGACTTTTTAACTGATTTTTCAATTTCTGACATTGACCCAACTTTACATACATGTGCGCAGGGAGTATGGACATTAACTGATGAAGTTTCAGATTTTTAACATGCATGCATTTAGAGTAATATCCACTTTTCCACTGACACCCCCCTGAACATACCACCGGTTCTAAAAACCTCTTAAAATGTGGGCAGAAAAATCACAAGAATTATGGTATCATTTATAAAATTTTCACATGTCCGCTCTATGAATGATCCATCTTTTTAAAGTTATGTTCTGGCTCCAAAGGGGTGTGGTTTCCTCTCAGCACAAGGTTGAATTTCTGGTTTTTCCAGTTCTGCCAAGCCAGCTTGCTCTCACAGGCAGTGCCCCTCCCCTTTCCTCAGGAGGAAGCCACTTTTTATGACCATTTACGACTCCTGCCAATAAAACCTTTGCCTGAGCCAGGACAGGGCTTTGTTCACTTTCCTGCAGAGCACAGGTAATTCAATTATCAGATAGATGGCATATCCTTAGTGTGAGCAGCAAAAGGGCAGCTAGGCCTGGGAACACAGCTGTGACTCAAGTTTCACTCCTGATGGGGGTAGTTGCCAGGCAAATTGGAATCTCTTTAAGCTGTCATTTCTGTTCCCCAGTTTCTGCATTCAAATAAAACTAAACATTTTCACATATGCAGCTAGAAGGCTGATTCTAAGTTTAAAACTATGACATTTAAACAGTTACAAAGGCATGTGACACCAAACATAGGTCACTCATTTAATCTAAACATTTTCGATTTTAGTGTCTTTAAATCCAGTGCAACTTAAACTGCTGACTCCATAGCAGTTTTGTTATAAGCATTGTTTTGGGCTCTTCATTTCCCAGATTTTGTAGGCACACAACACTCCATTCTACCAAATGTCTGCTGGTGTCCAGTGAGTTTTTAGATGTGTTGCAATGTTTAAAATAGACAGTTTGAGCCTGCCTTCAGAGAAACACAGGGTGGTTTTAAACTGCCGGCTTTTGGATAGTGGTGAGTACTGGTACTGCACCCATTTTTGGGATTTAAGAAAATGAATTCCCAACAGTTATGGGTTTGCTTTTGGCAATCAGCATTTCCATTCCCAATGGTTTCAGACTACTGTGCGGGTAGTCCAATGGTGGTTTTAAAGCGCTTTGAAGCTAACCGGCGCTACTGTTTTTCCTTTGGCAACCCATTTCCCTCATGGCAACCCGGCCTTTCATTCTCGCACTGGTGGGTGGCAAGTGAGGCAACCATTTTGGTGTGCGCACAAACTGCGCAGCTTTCCTGGATTTCGGCGCACATGTGGGTTTTCCGCCATCTTGAATTTTCTAGCCCACAGCACCAAATGTTGTGGCATGATAGCTTAAACGTGGGTCAGGACACCCAACAGTATATAAGGTAGTGGAAATTACCACAAAATTACCACATATAGCTCTCTGTCGTAAATAAGTCAGTGAGATCGCCCATGGTGGCACACTAACACTAACACTGAAAATGTGGTATTCCTAAAATGTAGGTCTGAGGTCTCTCTAGTGATTACACGAAAAATCTAAGCAAAGATAAGGGATTCTGGACATTGGGGCCACAAATAAAACAAGGGAATTATGCTCACCAAAATACCACCAACCACGCATACCAACCACGCATACCAAATATGCATGTCTTGGTGCTGAAATAATGCATGTCCACTGTATTATTGTTGCACATGGCCCAATGTGAATACAAGGAGTGATTATTGCTAAATTATTTTTCGGCGGTAATAAAATACCGTCAGGCCTCAAATCTCCACAAAATACCCTACAGGACTTTGTGACGGTATATTTTGGCTAAAATACTTTTCTTGGTATGCTTACTTTGCACTATATTAAAATTTGAAGAAGTAGTTTTATTTGTACTTTAACAAAGTTTTTTCACTGAATTTCATAGGTTTTTAGTAGCGCAACTTAACCATAACGTCCCTTTAACAAAGTTTTTTTCACTGAATATATATATATATATATATATATGTCTATATATGTATATATAGACATATATATATATATATATTACATGGACGCGGTAGCGTCCATGTAGTTATGGTTAAGTTGGTGTTTCCATAGGAAGAGCATTTTTTGGGTGGCTTATAACTTCGCTCCCTCTGGATGACTCCTCACCAAACTTTGCAAAAAAAGTATATGGCCCACTCTGAATTTTTTTTGCAAAGTTTGGTGAGGATTCGTCTAGGGGGGGAAAAGTTATAGGGGGGGTCCCAATACTTGTGTTTTTTCCCATAGACATAATGGGAAAAACTTTGCGCATGGCCACAGGCCAAACCGCTGGACGGCTTTACACCAAATTTGGGGCAGGAGTGGGGGCTTGGTCCCGAAAGTGTGCTTTTGCAAATTTGGTGTAAATCCGTCCAGTAGTTTTTTATAAAATGACCAAAACGTAAGGCAAAAAAATTTGTGATATCTGTGTTCGCTTCGCGGACGGACTTCCCTGTTCGCTCCGCGGACAGCACCCCAATTGGCCCATGGCCTTGCGTCATGTCCGCGGACATGCAACGTGTTCGCTGATTGGATGGCGAGGGGCATGGAGCACGTCAGATTTTCTGTGACGCCCGCCATCTTGTATTCGCCGTCGACCGCGTACAGCGTGGTGAAACGTGGATAAAAAATTGTATTTAGTGCCGTGTGTTGGTGTGTAAGAGTGTTTGGGGAGGGTGGGGGAGTATGAGATAGGTGCAATGTTTTTTTTTTTTTTGTGCTAGACGTTTTTGTTGCGTTCGATTTGTCCGCGGAGAACACGGCTGTTCTGACATTGTGTAAATAAACTAAATGGTGGGGTGTTTAGAGGACGGAGTATGTGTCATTTTTGTTCGCAAGGAAGGTAAAAATGAGCTATGAACACTCGCTGTGTACTTAATTGTTCGAAAATACACAAACTGGGGGTGTCCTCAGGACGCTGTCTGTATTGTAATCTGTCTAGTTGAATGTGTTCTAAGAACACTCGCGGTGTCCCGAAATGGTTGCAATTACACAAAATGGGGGTGTTCTGAGAACGTTGTTTGTATTGTTCGTTGTCAGGGTGAAAGTGTTTTAAGACCACTCCTTTTGTCCGCTAATAGCCCAATTTCCTATGGGCGTGAACCGACTTTTTGTCCACTAAAGAAACGATAAATCCGGCTGGTGTGCGCCGACATTATGTGATAATCCTATGACTGGCGCTATTGACCTGGCTGACTTGCTTTTGCGACACTAAATCATATCTCCCGCCCCTAAGCCTGATATTATCAAAGCATTCATATTCCCCGCCTCTCTCTGTGACGTTACAGGGTGCGTCATCAAACGTGCCCAGTCCTCTCCACTCCTAAGTGACTTTACACACAACCCGGAAGACAACACATATTATGTCACAACACAGTGCGCCACAATTCGGAATATGAAACAGTGATTTGAAAGCAAACAGCAAGATTGTAAATTTTGTAAAGTACATTTATTTGACATCAAATGTTTAGAGAATATTCAGCAATTTGCATTTGTCTTTGTTGTCGATCCGCAAAAGTTCATGTTGAGGCACGCGATGTTCCTTTGCGGTACAGAGGGTGTTAGATCAGCTTACAACTCAGTGCGCCACAATTCGGAATATGAAACTATGGTTTAAAAGTAAACAGCAGGATTGTACATTTGGTAAAGTACATTTATTTCACATTAAATGTTTAGTGAATATTCAGCGATTTGCTATTGTCTCTGCTGTCGATCAGCAAAAGTTTATTTTGAGCCACGCGTTGTTCCTTTGCGGTAGATAGGCTGTTGGTTTATGATAATAGCAGTAAATGGTTGCTCTGATAATCGGAAGGTTGCTCCAACAACGAGCCATTAGACCACCCTATTGGTTGGTATGTTGTTTGTAGCCTCTAGTACTGCATAAGGTCATATTGGTCCTTGGCGATTGTCCCATAAAATGGTGAGGGTCATGAAGTTGCATATTTGGACCTGCACCTGGCAGTTGAAGACCCCATCCGCTGGAGTCTGTAAATCGTGACATAGGCAAAATGGGGCCACATACCTGTTTTAAAAAACATAAATTAGTCTCACCAGCTGATCTTCATTAAAAATCATCATTTTATTTATTAGGGCGTGAAACTATTTGCTATCGAAGATAGTGCAACGGAGTATGTTAATAATAAAATAATAATATTTTCCCATTCTTATAGCGCTAACAACCGCGAGGTATCTAAGCGGTGCTTATTATTAACCACGGTGTGTGGTGCTCATTTATCGACCACGGAAGGATGAAAGGCTGAGTTTGGCCTTGCCGGGATTCGAATTTGCGTTAGCAAGGTGTGCACGGATGTCAAAGTGAGCTTTGTACTCGCTGTGCCACTTGACAGGCTACAGTGAAGTGGCACAGTGAGTAGAGCGCTTGACCGCCTATAGACCGGTTAAATTATTTCTATTAACCCACCCTGTGTCGTCTGCCTTTTTCAGAGTCCTCTAAATGACAGGGGATCAATTCGGTGGTGATAGTGCAGTCCCAAAATACGACTCCGCGTGTGCCAACGATCTTTCGCATAGTGATATAATATATAAAAGTGGTTTTGTTTCAGAAATTTCATCCTTATCTTCTCTTACGTTTTAGCAACACTCCTTCAAGAGAAGTCTTTCATCACAATCTCTGTCTGTCAAGGTCAAAACACAATACAACCTTATAGTCCGCTTCGTGAGCCTCTCCGGGGCCCGAGAAAAAAATGGAAGCAGCTGACCTTCACTGTGAACGAGCATAAATTCTTACTTTGCAACATTCTGTGTAAAGCCATCTATGAAAAGTTGGTTTTTGCACGCCATGTTTGTATATTGTTTGCGTGATATTAAAAAAAGTTTTTTAAGGGACGTTATGGTTCTAAGTACAGCCGAAAGACCCCTGAAAATCGCAAGTTACGGTAAGCTATGAAAAATAACTCGCGCCACCACCGTGCACTGCTAAGACTAACACCCAGGACATCAAAGATGACATCGCAAATGTCATTGATGAAATCACTGATGACATCACACGTGTATGTACTTTTCATGGAATTTGTGTACTAGGGATTTTTATTATAATGTTGCGAAAAAAGTGTCAAGGATATTGCAATAAATATCATACCGTTATTAGTGCTTTGAACGATGCATTGATATAAATAGCATTGTATTATGGGATTCTATCTAGTATACTGAGCTACTAATGGAGAAACATAGCATTGTGTGCAGAGTACAAGATGAAAGTATAATATTTGTAATGTTAATATGTTGAATAATGAAATGATAATTGTCCTGAAATGTTCAAAAATTCACAAAATGGGTGTGTTCTAAGGCCGTTATTCGTATTGTGTGATTGCTTAGCTGTATGCAATGAGGGAATGGCACAGAGAGTAAAGTGGACGCCGTCCGCGGACACCGCGGCTGTTCGTGGACAGGGCGTGCTACATCCGGGTTTTTCCAGGAAATCCAACATGGAAAGAAGACTGTACGGATCAGCCAATCAGATGTCGAGGTTGTGGATTTGTGTTGAAAGAGACTGTGTGTAGTGAAGATGGCAGAAGTGGAGAAAGTCAGGGTGTTGGTGCTCGGAGATATGTTTGTGCATGGTTTACAACAGTATGCTCAATGTAGGCATGTTGCAAACAACTTTGATGTGAAAGGAGTGGAGGTGGTGTGGAGCACTGTGGCTGATTGCAATGTACGCGGAAATGTACAAGTTTGTGAGGATATGGCCACAATGAACAGTCCGCATGTGGTAGTTTTGCACTATGGTGCTTTCCATTTGGGCAACGTCAGTGCCCCTACTTTGTTGGCTGATTTGGAACGCTTGGTTCAAGCCGTAATGAAGATCCTTCCAAATGCGAAAGTAATTTTTTCTGGATTACTACCTAGGGCAATATGGGACAATAGTTCAGTTTTTTGTCCTCAGCAAAACATTGCTAGGTGTGTCATCAACCGAGGCATGTGTGCCTTCATGCTTAGAGCAGGTATGTTCTTCTGTAATAATGAGAATATTGATGCCAGTAATGCTGTTAATTTTAAAGACGATGGCATTTCTTTATCTTTTACGGGAAATGCCTTTTTATTTTGGAATGTAAGGGTTGCTTTGGAGAAGGTTATGTGAAGATTTTAGGTGTAAAGTAAGAAAAAAAACAAGAAGAAAAATACTAAATAACAGGTGTCTGTCAAGCATCTGTAAAAAGAAAAAAAAACGTCTCTTTTCAGAGCCAACTTCAAAGGGGAAATGGGGCACACTATTTAAATTTACATTCACCACGCTCAGATTTTCGATATGTCCGCGGACATGGCTGTAGTCCGCGGACATGAAAATCACTACAAGGGGGTTAGTATGTTCTATGTTACATGTATATGAAGTCAGGGATATTATGGTTAAGTTGTGCTACTAAAAACCTATGACATTCAGTGAAAAAACTTTGTTAAAGGGACGTTATGGTTCAAAGTAAAACCGAAAACCCCCTGAAATTCGGCAGTTATGGTAACATATGTATATATGTATATAATGTAGGCTCTTCTTTATGACAATGACCCAAGTGGCATGGGCATTGATCCTGTTTAATCAAGCACCCTCACATTTGTGAATGAAGTCTTTATTTGCTTTTGTAGGTTGTACTAATGTGTGTTAATAAAACTCTGCAGGTTGTGTTTATTAAACGTCCTCAACCGTCACATGGATGAGGACCACACTGTCAGTTTAAGGGGATTACTCTGATCACTTTGCCAGTAACCTCTTATTGGTTATTATGGACACTTCAGCATGTCTGTTTCCTCCATATCAGGACCCATTAAGGTCCTTTCTTCTAGCTTGCGCAGGCAATTGCGCATGATGAGAAAGACCTGAGGCCCTGTGTGAGGCTCAACACAGGGCTCGAGCAACTTGTAATGCAGCCCTCTGTGAATAGGAGCCTATGGAAAATGCCTGTTCTATGGATTGGGTCAATATTAGTGCCAGTAGCTCAACATCTGTCAGGTTTGCTGGTGACCCATGTGACAATCCCATTTGCCGATGCCAGCTGGACTAAGAACATCGGCGAACACTCCAAAATCTCTCTTTGGGGGAATTTACAGCGCTGATGACACAGGAGCGCTTTTCACCTGTGCGCAGCTCTGAATGCCTTGTGCCTAGGGCTCTCACCTTGGTTGTTGCAGGCACCACAAGGACCACAGTCACAGCCAACAGTTTCCCTGTTCATTTTCATGTTGTTGCAGTCTGCTGTGTTCTTCACAACGTGGGTCCAGTGCACCGCTGCTTTATTCTGCTGCAGCTCAGGCAGCAGTTCAGCTCATCGCCAAAATGATGTATGACAACATCCAGGGTCAAGGTGAGTGAGCATTCTTTATTTAAGATTACAATAAAAGGGCTGCAGCCTTCCCATCCCTAAGCAGCTTCCAACTGACTCATTTCTTATCAAAACATTCTGTAACCTTCTCTAACATCATCAGGTTCTCTCTGATTTCACAAACTGCTGCAGAGTTCCACAGATCAAGTATACAACTATGCACATTGGTCAAACTTTTAACTGTATACACAATATACACTATATTCACTATATAACACATGACACAAAGAAAACAACATGGTGACAAATGAACAGGAGTGCTGCCATCATTCAGACCATACTCTGTGCAGTCTGACATGAAATTGCTCAAAACACAAACACATTTCCATGCCTAGAGCTGAGGGGAGTTTTGCTTAAGCAAGCTGAAACCACACCAGATAATGTTTCCCAGGGCAAACAGATACAATTATTAAAGATAATTACTTTCAGTTGGCAGCAGCGAGAAATACACATATCCTTGAATGCCAGGTGCAAGTGGCTACCGAGCCATGGGATCCTATAACAAATGAATATACAGTGCCTGAAGTGGCTGACAAAGGAAAATGCATACTTGTTAGGATATTAGAAATTTCATTAAATAATTAGAATTGCGCTCCAAACAGTTGTCCTCTACCACGTGATACACACAATGGTCATTTATTCCAGGACAAATAAGATTGTCTAGCTGCCACTTCCTTAGCACATCCAGACACTGAGATGACAGCCAAGGCCATGAACAAAGACCATGAACAAAGGAGGACGGATAATACCCTATAGCTTTTTTCCCGCCTCTCCCTTCTAACCATGTAACTTGGCATTGTGTAAAGTGTCAAGGGCAGATGAGCAAATGTATGACCTATGAAATTAATCAGATATTTTCTATAAAGGGTTTTCCCGAGGAGGGTTCATGTCATGGGTTGTAGAAGAACAAATCATAAGAGGGTCAACTTTAGATTATTGTATATTGCATATTCTACTATTGAATCATTTGTGAGAATAGAAGGTTGCAATTTTACTAACCATGACGTCAATTTTTACTATTTGTCCCGTTAAAAAGGTTATTGTTCTCGACACCATTTTGAAGATGGTTCTTGTACACTCTTCCAGCGGCTCAATGTTTTGGAATAAATCGAGTTTTCTTGTGGACTGGGAGTTACTCTGTTATTGAGTATGTCTTTATTATTAGTATCATTTAGCCTATCGCACCATCTGGTGACACTGCTAAGATCTGCAGTGTCCGGGGAAGGGTTGAGGACTCCTCGCTAAAGCTCCCTGGACAGCAGAGTCTGCCTGCGGGAAGGGGTTTGAATGTGCACTTAAGAGGAGGTTGTCAGGAGCCTAGTTTCAGTGAATTCCGGTCCGGTCTTGCAGATTGACCGCTGGGCAGAGAGCGAGGAAGCAGGCAGATATAGGAGACACAAAGATGGTGGACCTCAGGAATTGAAGAGTGTGAGTATACCTATGCACAAAAAATCCCTGTACAGTAGGGTATTGTATTGTTGTGTTGTTTTGTTGTTTAAGTTGACAAAAGATTATTTAAGAAGAGGGAGAAACAAGATACCTCAGATGATTTGTTGGGGAAGGCTGCATGACAGGGCATAAAGCCCATCCCCATTTGGAGGGGCAGTCAGAGATAAGAAGGGGAGGTACCCCATAGATGGAAGAGAGCAGTGTAGAATAGATTTATTGATGTTGTTTGTGTATATATTATGTTGGTATATAATTGGATGGCAGATTTGTGTGTGTGTTTTAGAATGGCATTTTTGAGGTAAGCATGCAATAGATTGAAGTTTTAATTTGTTGGTATGATTTATGATGGAAACTGTATTGACATTGTTTGTGAGGGAAGAGGCGAAACGGGGAAAATGATGAAAGTTTGTTGAGATGGCGATTGTGGTAATTCATTTGTAAGCTGAGTATTATATTTTTATAAAGGCAGACACACATATTTTCCATTTGTGTAAGCCACCTCCCCAATATAAAAGAAAGCTTTTAAAGTATCACATACAGTGGGTTTAAGACATGGCTGGTAAAATGGTCCAGCCATTACGGCAAGATGTGACACACTCGAGGTATATGCTGCAACATATGCCCACATATTTACATGCAGCACATAAAGGAAAGAAGTTGCAGAGAAGACTAAGCTTACTCGACTTATGTAGATTGACGATGTCATTCCGAAATACAACATAGCCGTCTTTACCTCTGTGTGTAATTAATATGTAAATTGCCTGCAGGCCACTTATTGAGGTCGTGAACTGAGACCTTGTCCTTCGTTGACCTGTGTGTAAAGGATTACTTGCGTCAATGAAAGTAATCCGCGAGCATATGTTAAGAACAATGTATTCAAATACTGAACTAAGAACACTTGTTTAACAACATTGTATTCATGTTTGAGAAGACCTGCATGGGAAATCCCAAAACACACAGTTGCTGTGTAGGCTTGTTGATGTATGTATTAAAGGCAAACTAGTTACATGTGGATATGCAAACTCAGCATGATTCCTAGATCAGTAACCCAAAGTAGGGTTGGACATCATGTTCAGAAATGGTATAAAAGAGCAACGAATTCTAATGTACAGCGTCTCTCACTGAATGCATCGAACCACGCTGGAGTTCGATGTGTTGTACTGAGGGCCGATAGCTATCTGATTTTGCTTTGTTCTTTGTAACTGATTCAGTATAAATTAAAGATCTTTGTATGTTCCTTTGTAACCCGTGTTCGGTGTATTTCCTTTTTGGGTACTCAGTCTCGATATTTTGATTTTGTTTTCACAAGGTGGGGGGTGAAAATAGGAGATGAAAAATTTTCTTTCTTGATTGACAAGGAGGCAACAGGAACTTTATTTATTTATTTTTGCATTTATTAAGCGCACTAAACACAGAATCATCAAGGCGCTAGTTACATGTTATGTTAGAAGCTTACATGCATAGCACGTACTTATGGCAGACAGCATGAGGAAGTTGCCTGCATTTTAGGAGCACAACAGTGGATGTTACATTAACCGGCTTAGGCACAAGGCCTGTTGACAGAGAGAAGCAAGGTCTGGAGGTGTTTTCTGAAGGTCCAGTATGATTGTTCAGATCTCAGGTTCAAAGGAAGAGCTTTCCATTTCTTAGCAGCAGTAACTGAGAAGCTGGCCCTGCCAGATATGTTTCTCTGCATCTAGGGATGGTCAGCAGGTGGGAATAAGATGTGAGGATGGGTCTGGTGGATTGAAATTTGGAGAATTTCTGCAAGAGGCACTTAGGTGCTGTGTTGGAGAGAAAGTTGTGCATGATGGCGAAAGATTTTAAAATGATGCGCTCCCGGATGGGGAGCCGGCGGGCACCGCTTCTTACTGCGGAAATATACTCCCACTTGGAGATGTTGAGCGCGCTCTGAACTCATTATTCTTAACAATATGTAGCTTTTTGATATTGCGTGAAGATATTCCTGCGAATAGGGCATTGCAGTAGGCCAGTCTTGAGTCTATGAGGGCTCTGGCAAAGGTGAAACAACTTTCTGAGGTTAAGAAGGGTCTGCAGGCATTGACTAATGTATAGGTGTGGGCTGCAGAGGAGGTGATTGCCTTGACTTTTCTGGAGAGGAAGAGAGTAGCATCCAAATAGACACCCATGGTCTTGATGCTGCTGTAAAGCAGGATGGAGATGCCCTCAATGCTGAAGAATTTGTAAGCAGGGGTGAGCTTGTTAAGAGTGGAGTGTGACCCAACCAGTAGGTTTTCCATCGTTGCATCATTAAGACAGATATAGTGGGGTGCCATTCGGGCCTGGATGTTGTGGTAGATAGAGAGGAGATTGCAAGACTCAATGGAATACTTTCCTGTGAGGGGGGGCAAGATCTGTGTGTTGTCCGCATAGTTTGTATAGGTGATTCCTTTTTTTATCAAGCGCACCAAATAGTGGCTTTGGAATATGTTGTTAAGTGTGGGGTAACACATGAGCCTTGCAGGACGCTGCATGTAACAGGGAACAGAGAGGATATAGCACTAGTTGAGAACATCCTCATGGTTCTCTCGGCAAGGAAGCATGATATTCAAGAGATGGCATCTGGTTAGAAATGTGCTGCTGAATCCAGGTGTCAGCATAGGATTCAGTGATCCACAATATCAAAGGTTGTGAAGCATCAGGAGAAGCACTGACTTGAATGTCATCTAGTTGGATCTTTATGTCCAGTAAGACTGATTATTTTTCCTGCTCATGCCGGAAGCCCGATTGATGCAGGCCCAGGTGATTGTGGTTCTCTAAGAAACTCTGGATCAGCTCAGTTCAGGATTTTTAGCAAGAAGGGGATGGTGGTGATGGGGTGGTAGTTGGTAGGGATGTTAATGCCCAAGGTAGGCTTTTTTATTAGAGGGAGGACCCATGTATCCTTGAGTGTAAGGGTACACAGCAATAAATGAATGAGGAGTTGATCAAGGTCGCAAAGAGGGGTGCTAGTGTTTCAGCACAGTCCTTGATAACAGCTGCAGATGTCTCCTTGGCAACTTGAAGAAACATTGCGTGGGTTTCCATTATCACAGATAACGATGGACACACAAGGGTTTTCTGGTGCAATGACAAAGGTTCCATTTATTGAAGAGCTACCTAAAACAGAAGGAGAAAATATGATGACTGAGCATTTGGTGAAAGTGCTTTTGGAAAATGCTTTTGGCTGAGGAGGCATTTGGCATGACTGCCTGCTCTTTATTTTCAAGGATATACCTGCTGCTGAAAGAAGTTACTCAAGCCCCCCCCACCTTCCCAGAATCCAATTTAACCCGTCCATGTGCTCATTTGGCACATGCACATTTTGTGAAAGTGCTTTTGGAAAGTTCTGTCAGCTGAGGAGGCCTTTAGCCTGACCCCCTGCTCTTTATTTGCAAGGATTTATCTACTGGTGGTATGGCCTTAATACATGGACTATACAGACTTTCTTTGAACAGGTATCAGTATATTAGACAAAGTACTAAGTATAACTGTATTTTTTCTCCTTATTTCAGAAATAAGTTACTCAAGCCTCGCCCCCTTCCCAAAATCCAATTGAACAAGACAGCGCGCGCATTTGGCACACGCACATTTTGTGAAAGTGCTTTTGTAAAGTGCTGTTGGCTGTCAGCTGGAAGCGGGGAATGGGAGCGGGACTTTGATATGTTCAACATTTATACGTTTTAGCAATGCAAATTCTCCGAAAGCTCCCCTTACTATAGCCTGCCTACCAGTACTACCCAAATTGACATTTTACAATTGTCCTTTTGCCCAATTTATAGTGGTCCTAATTGATTTTCTGCACAATTGACCTTTATATTATTTTAGTTATTTTATATATGTATTGGGTTGGGTTTGGATTATAAATAATGTAAGGGGATTGGGTGGAGGATGCAGGGGGTTTTGGATTGGGTGGGGGGTTGTCCTAATTGACCTTCTGAATTAGGTACATTCTCCCAAGGTCAGTTCTCCTGAGGTCAATTGTGAAAAAGTCAATTAGTATACAACCTGCCTACCGCCTGGCGATCTAGGAGCGAGTCGGAGTACATGTTCAGGTGCTGTAAGTTTCATTAGTGGCTTTTATATAATGTATGCTTTGAAGATAGCATTATTGTGTTTACTTGATACTGAAAGCAGTGTCATTGAGACTGTGTGTTTGTGAGCTTGTTTAATAAAATGTCCCCGTTTTGGTGCCTCGTTAGTTTATAAGCGTAACTCTCACTGAAGCTGTACTCTCTAAAAACAGATATGTCCTCAACTTTAGAGATGGCCACACATTTTACGAATGCGCTTGTAACCCCTACAATCTCGATACGTTCCATTCAACTATCGCATAGCAGCAATGCTGTGTTGAACGTACGATCACGTCCTTTTACATCTGATATATGTAAATTCTGTGCTGCTGAACTTAAACCTTCAGGATTTGTGACCACACCTCAATTACTCTATTAAATATAGTTTACTAGATGAGATGGCAAATAAACCTCAGCAAATAGATGAAATGGTGGTGCAGGTAGATCTAAACAACACCTTTCCGGACTCGCGAGTCCATGCAGGGGCATTGCAGCTGCCATTGCTATATTCTGAAAGTTCAAATACGATGGTGGAAAAACCAGCATGTACCAACGTAAAGATAGGATCGGCTTTGTCTCTGAGTAATTACCAATCTTCTCAGACGTGTTGCCATATCGGATGAAATGATCATTTTAAAAAGCCCTGAATGATTTGTTCCAGAAACAGTGAAGAAGACGAGTAATGAAATGCATGAGAGGATGCAAGTTACTGCTCCACATGAGCCCGGTCCCAACTGCTCAAAAAGAGATTTATCTCAATCTCAAGTCATGTTTGCGACCGCGGAACAAAACTCAGAAAAAATGTGTCGGTGATGTCCATTTCCTTCACTCAACCTACTTCACTACGCAAGTTAGCCTCTCCCTATAGTTTGTCTAACGTAGTGTCGGAGGAGAATACAGTGAATCTTGATACCTCATTACAGTCCATGAGCATGGCCCTGTTTTCACTTACAAAACTATATAAGACTCTCGATACAAAACTCAATTACCAAAACAACCTAATTTCAGAATAGACAGAACTACTGGATAGACATATGCCTCACTCTACCAGTTGCATCAATTGATTCGACAAGAGATAGCATGGCCAGGGAGACCGCGCGTAGATGCAGCCAGTGGGAAGCACTTAGAGGAAGTAAAATGAATGGCACACCCATCACCCCAACTAATGCCATTCACATCTGACACTGTCCACACCATCGAAAGTGATATGAGCAGTCCTATTAAAAATAAAACAGCCCTTTGTGACCCTATCTTTGGCTAATAATTCCAAAGATGAACCTTGTCACCTTGAAAAACTGTGCTAAAAAAAAAAAAAGAAAACATTTAAAACACCCAGATTACTGCGTCACTGAATGATGCGAGCAGCACAAACACATTGGTAGATTGAGCACAAATAGTGGGTGCTTTGGTCCCAATACTAAATTATAACATCTTTAAAAATAAAGTTACAACTAGTGCCATTAGTAAAGGAACAAAAAAAAATGAAACATTAAAACGGGCAGGGAGAAACCAACTGGCTCTCGTAAATGTATTACAAATCTTACCTTTCCCTTAAACAGTTCTAAATGTGACCAGTCAAGCTATTGATAAAAAAATATCATAAGGTGGCTGTACAAAAAAACATATCTCAGACCGTGAATGACCAGCAAGACCATTCATTGTTATATGAACCCATAGATAAACTAATCAAAATGAGCGAGTTACAAACATTGACGCTCATGGCTGATACGGATAAAAAAAAAGTCTGTGGCCTATAATATTTCATTTGATGGAATACATATAGCGACCACTTCACAAACCTACAAGGACAAGTTTATAGATCTGAATAACCACCCTGGCGTAGAATCAGAAACCTTTACGATGTTGGAGGACAGGTAGGAGCAGATTGCACAATCTCTCCAACTTTATTTCTCACATCCTAAACAACATGAACCGCTGTGTGGCTGCACCTACAGAAGAACCACAAATGATATTCCTGAATTCCAGAACGGGAAAAAGCAAACTTTGCCTTCCTTCACTCAGGCCCGCTGCTGTCTCTGACAAGCATGCAAAGAACAACTTTCAATCTAATGTTTCAAAAGGCAATCGTTTTCAACTTATTCTTCAATGTCGATCACAACCATTCCCTGCGTATGATCTCAATAGGCAATCAGTTATGACCATTCTTGGCGAGATCTCTGGTTTATATGAAGTATCCTCTAATGATATTGACCAGGATGAGGTCCTGAGAGACCACGATCTATCAGTAGTAAAGCTATGGATGAAGTCCAGTTTGGTTAGAAATGTGTTGTGGCAAGTACAGTGCTGTATTACCTGGGCTTTCTTCTTATCAACCAGTCATCTTTTGACCACCAACATATCCCTCACTTTGGCCTACAACATGTAGCTTCTCATATGAGTCAATCTGGTCCAAATCATATGGTAGGTAGGATAATCAGAGCAACAGAGATCGTCACTTATCCACAATTAGAAGAACGTTTAAAATGTCATTTTAGCAATCCACCAATACTGCCACTTACCTCTTCGACTCCTGGAACACGAGGGGTTTGAAACATTTAACAACTACTTAATCCAATCTGCTCCAAGATTATGAAATTGTGGCCCTACAAAAGATTTGGCTCTCCACCCCTCCCATTTGGGACCAACATACAATTTCATTGATTCCAGCAATTTTCCCGAACCGGGGTCATCCCATGGCGGGCTGATTAGTCCCTGTGAAGACTTCTGCGGACTTCATATTGAAACATTGGGCTTCCCCCAACAGTTTCCTTCAGTTAGTCAAAATCAAGGCTGGCTCCCACACTATTTTGTTATTTAATGCATACTGGAACAATGCCAGCATTACTGAGGATACTTTCATCACAGATAACAAACACCTACTTGATCTAATATTGGCTGATCGTACTTGTCACCCTACCTTTCTGGTTGGCTACCTTAATATGTCCTGTATTGGAAAAATCACTGATCAGCTTCCCCGCCTGTTTTACGATGGAATTCCATCATGAGCAAACGACAACTACACATGCTGAATGGATGTATTCAAGGGGATATTCCCTGGTGAAGACCTGGCATAAAGGTAAACAGACGGCGTTAATTTATCATGTCTATGCAAATAGCAAACTGTTTGAGTTGATATCTAGTTTTAAGCTGACAACGCAGAATGTCAGTGATCATGACATCCTAGTTGTTTCATGGAAGTGGTCAATTTCTTGGAAAGAGCAGCGCCCTTCAGCAGCTCATGGTATGACTCTAAACAGTGCAAAAAACAGATTCCATTGGACACCCGCCTTACTAGATGACTTCACCAGGAAGCTTGGACAACTAAACCAAGGGCTCTCCCTCGATAATCCAGAGGCTCAATCATATGTGGGTGTCATGCAGATTTTTTAAACCAAAAAGTCCCCAAGCCTGGGTATGAGTAAAATCTCCCAGCATAGTTATGACTTTGACATAGCAGAAAGGAAAGCTCTGTTTCGAGCTGAAAAAAGAAATCTTCTTTTGCTCTCCAGTCCTTCCAAAATGACATGAATATGTACTCTCAAAATGAAATGTAAAAATCAAGGTGGGCATTAGTGATCCAGAGAGATGCAGAACATATGTCGGAATCTCTGGCTTCTAAGAATTCTGCCAGGATATGGGGTCTGTTGAACCAAGCTCATGGCTCCCCGCACCCGACATCCCATATCAATGCTGTACCGGATGAGTTGTGGGCCAGATTCTCTAAGACACTATATGCCCCGACCCTACCTACACATGTCATTAATGCTAACTGCAGTAACATGACTAACAAACTACAGTATACTGGTGCAAATATTGTCTACTACATCAACAAACTGATTAATTTGAGGGCACCAGATCCAGATGGCTTGTCCAACTATATGATAAAACAATATCCTAGTGCCTGGTCATTTATTTTGATGGCTATCTTTAGACAGACCATCAATTCCCAACAGGTTCCAGCTACATGGTAAAAATCCATTGTGATACCTATATATAAGAACGGCGTTCGAGAGAACCCAAGCAATTATCGGCCTATCACCCTATTAGATGTTCCAGGCAAGCTAATCTTGAAAGAATTCAATCAATGGCTCGATACCACCAAGCTAAATGAACCTAATCAGACTGGTTTTATTCCAGTACTCGTGACAGTGATTAACCTCCATTCCACAAACAATTAAAACTAATGAGCAACAATGGAAGCAACCATTTTGCATGGCATTAATTTATTTCCAGGCAGAATTCTATTATGACTGCAGACAACTTCTCATGAAAGAATTGGCTGATTCTACCTGCCTGGACCATCTAAGATTCTGAATCAATCAATTACATTCTCAAACTTCAATCCAAATAAGATTATCATTGGATGGTAATCTATCAGAAGACATTGAAACATTCAGAGGCCTTAAGCAGGGGTGCTTATTAGCAGCCACATTGTTTAATTTGTTCACAGCGGATATCTGACACAATTTTGTGGATGCTGTTTCTGATTCACCAAATCTAGGAGGACAGGCGATCCCCTGGTTGTTCTACGCTGACAACCTTATGTTGTTGGCAAAGACACCCAGGGGATTGCGTGCCCTCTTATCTAAATTGAGCATATATGCAACAGCTAATCTCCTTGTAATCAATCAGGTGAAATGGTAAATCATGTTTATGGAAATGCACAGAAAGAAAAAAGCAAACACCTCTGCATGGCTGTTACAGGATGCTACATTGGAGGTGGTTCAGGAATATAAATATCTCGTCCTTTCGACATCCCATACCATGATGACTTGCAATGGAAATTGAAAACTGCCTTCTCTCAGGCCAAGATTATACAGGCGAGATATGGGAAGTTTTCTCTTACCCCGGCCATAACTTTTTTTAAACGAAAGGTTGCTCCCATCCTTACGTATTGGTCTGAGACAAGAAGCTGTATGACTGAAGTGTATTGGCAAAGGCTGGAGAGAGCGTTCTGGAGATCTGTGCTAATGGTACCCCAGACAACCCTTATGTGCATCATATGACATGAACTGGGAACAGTGTCCTAGTATGCTATTTATCAGTGTAAACTGTTATCATTGTATAGGAAGTATTTGATGTCAACAAAACCCTATGGTATTCTGAATACCCTTTCAAAATATGTTTTAGCCACCAAGCACAAAAAGATGCAATCTTGGAGAACTAAAATCCAACAAATTCTGAAAAATGAGGAGATCAAACCCATTTTACTCATTACTGACCCGGTTAGAGTAAAGAAAAAACTCTGGTTAAGTGACTGGGTTAGAACTATGGATAGATGTTCAACATTGCATCAGTTTGTAAAACAAGCATTCTTGACGAAAAAGTTATATTCTAATTAAGCTTATCTTACATGTTTTCTGGATACGCAATTCATACACATGCATATGAGATTGAGAATGAATCTCTGGTATACTAAACAACCTAAAACAAAATGACCTAGACCTTAACGTAAACAAAACCAAGGTCATGATAGCTGAAAAAACAACAGAAACGACATGAAAAGAACATTGGTTCATGAACTCAGAGAAACTGGAAACCATGACAAGCCTCACCTACTTGGGAGTTAAACTAACCCAAAGTAGAATAGACATGACCATGCAGGATCACTTTATGCAAAAACAACAACACTTGCAGCCCAAGCATTAATCTTGGAAGTTTGGCAAGTTTTCACTAATACAAGTGATAAACTTTTACATAGCAAAAGCAACACCAGCAATTACATATGGCGCAGAGGCGAAGCCACAACTTCCGTCTACACTCTGGACCAAACTGGAAGGTCTATTCTGGTGCAAGGTCTTGAAATTACCAGTCTCGACTCTCATGGCCGTAATCAGAAAGGAACTTGGTTTGGCATTGATGAAATCTGTGGTAGATAGGAACAGCTTGCTGTTTCTTGGAAAAATTCTAAGAAAGCCCAGGCCGAAAATACTCAATACCATATACAAAAAAAAAAAAGAATTACAAGTGATAAATGCTGGATGCTGGCAGCTTGGTCAAAAAGAAACTTAGACCTGGCCGAAAAAATTGGAAGCTCCTAATGGGATCTGGAACCTGGAACAAATCCCGGATAAAGTCAAAGAAAAGACACTTGTTAATTCAAAGGAGTACAAATCACTTGCCCATCTGTCAATGAACACGCAAAAAGTGGACGAGGTTCGAAACTACTGAAAAATGTTTCCTGACAAGGCATTGCATTCAATATACTTAAGGGTTCACCTGAATGTCTTGAAAACTGAGTGCTATTATTGAGAAAACAACCTGCGAATAATACATGTCGTTACTGCAAGAACATAAACAAAGTCGAGACAGAGCGATGTCTCCTCTTAGTATGTCCAGAGAAACCAAACTTGAGGCTCACATATCTCCAACCACACAGGCATAAACATCTTACATTAGATGAAGAATCCTGGTGAAACTGGAAAAGAAAATGATGATCTGTACAACCGTAAAATTACCCAAATTAATAGATGCAGATGTTGTCGGCATCCCTCTGAGCCGGAAACCATAAAGCACTTGATAGTCGATTGCCCGGTGTTGGTGGATCTGAGATCTAAATGTTTTCATCATTTTTTATCTGAATATCGAGTGTTAAATTCTGAAATGCTGTGGAGATTCTTGTTTGACTGTCAAAGACGTATGGTGAATATTGCAATGGTTACATTTGTGCAGGCTCTAAACTTGTCAGAGGCATATTCTGAACGAAAAACCTAAATTAGTTACTCTTTTGTCTAATCACCCGGAAATTGTAGATGTCCCTTGGTCAAAATGTCTCATGATGAATACTTACCTGAGATATAAAAAAATGATGATTATATGTGTTATAATTTTGTAAGAACTGAGTAGTTTTTAGAAAATGTTTGTTAGATGTTATGTTAAAAAACAACATTTTGTTTTCTTTTTTCTTGAATATGATTATTTTATGGTATATTTGAAAGGCTGTTTTTATCCCTCTATATAAAAAAAAAAAATATGATGGCTGGACCATTGTTGTATTCCCAAAAGACACCGGTTAACATATTGGGAAGAGACCGCATGGCCAAATTAAACATTACAATTTCATTTACTAAGGAAGGAATAATATGTTCAACACCGGGTATGCATTATGCAAATGCGAGAGAGTTTCTACAAACATTTTATGGCTTGAAAGCATTACAAGGAATACTCCTAAATTCAGAATGTTTCCTTTTTGGGAAAGACGTGTTATTAGGATGGATTCCACGATTATGAGCCAAGTTACTATGATTACCTACAGAGTTTTTGTTCACAGCAGAAGTACCCACAAATGTGCCAATGGGAGAGATAATAATGATACATTGTTCCACCATCCTGAAAGTCACGAGCCTGAAAGACACTGGCCAAAATGTTCCATGCCGAAGCAGTTTTAGCTGTTGTTTGATCTTCAAAGTTAAAGGGATAATCCTTCAATCTAATGTCTGCTTCAGCGCCCATAGAGTTTGGGGTATCAAGCGCCTGCTGCTCCAAATTGCCTGCAAAGTATGCCATTTGTTCAAGGTCTTCAGTTAGACCAAGATCATCAACTGGCTTAGCCACCACTGAGCATCGAGGGGCCACCTCCGCCCCTCTCGTTAATCATGCCTCCATCAAGTTAGAATCAGGGCGATCCGTGACATGAGTGTCAGCAGTTCAGTAGTAGTTCAGTAGTTCACAAACAGAGAATTTATTGCTGAACAGAACCTATCCAGTTGCACTGGCTCCTGCTGGAGGGAACCTCTATTTCAACTTCTCGGTCGATGCCAAGACCCCCCTGGTTCAGCCACTAGTTTGACATGACCAAAGGGGTTAACCTCAAGTCTGCTGTCAGGCACTCAAACGAGAAACATCTGTATTTCTATGTATTTCTATGTAATTGTCTGATGGAGCTGTTTGCAATGTTGGTGTGCCTCTGGGACAGTGGTCCGGTAGTGGTAGTGGCCTGGTAGCTACTTCGGAGCTACACAGGAGCATACAAAGCTTGCCACCCAATCCCACCAGCTTTTGTGTGCCACTCACCACTTGTCCAAACAGAGGATTTTGTCTGAGTCAATGGGTCCCACTCGACGATGGCAGCGGATGGGCTAGGAGCTTGACTCAGCTAGACTCAGCTAGATTCTCCCCTGTAGGCACTGTAAGCACCCCCACAATTATGGTGCAGTCCGCAGAATCCCCTGGCAGCCCGTGGAGTCCCAGAGAGCATTGGCAGATTTTTTTCTGGCTTCTCTCCAGCAAACTTCCTTCAGCAGATTTCGATGAAAGAACCTCACATGCAACCACGCAACGAGTCAAGCCACACTGTACAACATAACCATCACACAGCCGCTTCCGACTCCGCTCATTCATTATTTTGCTCTCAAGCATTTTGTTGTTACTTTACTTTTATGGATTGATGCTTTCCTCCATCTGTGTTGCACTTTTCCAGCACACAGCACTCTGTGTGCAGTGTTGCTGGGAGCAGTTTAGGCTCTCCTTTTTATATTTTTTTATTTTCCTTAAGAACTACTGCTTTCAAGGTTAGAGGGATAGTTTTTAATCCTTTTTGTCTTTTCCTTAGGAGCGATCAACCAACACCAACAAACAGTAGACTGAGTCCACCGCTGCTGCAGCGTGAAATAATCCAGCACATCTTTTTCATCACTCCTCAGGTACTGTGGGACGTGGGTTGATACTTAGCTCAAGCCATGTTTTCACGCCTGTGTTGCTGAAGTGCTGCTTCCAGTGCTTAGGTGTTCAGGCATACCGTTTGTCCAGGCCTAACACTTGTGTGCCTATAGGAAGCCTTTCCAAAGCTCCCTAACATCGTTTTGACCTGCAAAAGCATGTTACTTGCTTGAACTTGAAGAATCCTCTGGAACTTTGACTTGTCTGGTGGTGTGCCTTACCAGCTTTCCATATTTTCTGACTTTGAAGAACTCTTACCTAGCTAGGGATGGGATGCTAAAGCCTTTTGGGCTCTGAAATGTATTACATGTCTTTTTTTAACTTTATTTTATTAGCATTTTTAAAGCAAATCAGGCATTTTTAATGTGACAAACAATTTCAAGTGAAACCCATTTTACCAATAACAGTCTAGATCCTCCCATTCCACTTGATACTCTCCCCCTCCCCCCTACCCCACCAACCCCTCATTTAACTCAACCTTGTATTCAGTGATGCAAGGTACCTCTGATAATGTCTCAGTTCCCGAAGGTCATTCTAGTGTCTGTACATAACCCTTATCAGCTCCCCTCCAGGGCCCTTACCCCCCTCCTCCTCATCACACTCTTACCCAAAACACTTGGTGCACTCATTGGATTATTCTACTTGGCTGTTTTCCTCCAGCCCCCATTTAAACTGTAGGGTTGACCACTTGCCATGATGTTCCTCCATTCTCTCATTCACCACCGCCGTGAGCTTTTCATTAACCCTCATATTTTGTACTTTCCCCTCCCTTCCCACACCTCTTTCGTGGGGAGCATTTCCTTTTTCCACCATTGGGCTATAGCCAATATCCCCACTCTTAACATGGCTTCCAACAGGAGTCTCTCTTCTTCCCTGTCTTTTTGTGAGCACCCTAGTAGCAGCTGCAGTGGGTGTAGGTCTAACCCTATCCCTGTTACCTCTTCCATCCAGCTCAGCACCTCTTTCGAAAAAACATGCACTTTAGGGCACCACCACCACATGTGTGCCAGGGTTCCCCAATAAACGCACCCCCTTGGGCAAAACGGGGATACACCGTGAACATTTTTAGACAATTTCACAGGGTCCCTATGCCAACCTATTAACATTTTGAAGTTGTGCTCTATCATGGAGATGAACAGCCCTCCCTGGAAGAGTACTCTATATATTTGTGACTATTCCTCCTCAGGGATCTCTTCCCCCACTAGCTCCCCCAATACCTCTGGAAAGTGTGCCTCCCCTGTAAATAGGTTCTGTTCATCATCTTGTATAACTTGGACAATATGCCCTTCTGCGATGCTGACTGGTCCAGGACCTTTTCCACTGGTGTTAATTCTCTAGACCCCCTTTCCCCCCACTTAAGAAATGTCAGAATACCCTTAATGCAGAGCTAATCTAAGATTGTCATGGAGCCCCCTCCCAGCATGTCATGCACCTTACCCCATTCCTGGGAGCTCCCATCCTCAAAAAGTTTCCCCACCCTTTCCAGACCTGCATCTGGCCACCTCTGTGAATGCATGAAACCCTAGTGCCCCAACTCAAACACAGGCCCCCATATTGAGGACATCAGTGAGGGCCATGTTGTGTATCCACATGTTTCAATTGAATCCCTTCAGACTGACCAAAAGACTCACAGCATAGGGTGGGACCTCATATGTTCCGCAATTGATCTTGGTGGAGTCCAGAAGTAGTGTCTAACCTTCAGAGGATGTGCTACCGGATCCTCTAAACAGGTCCAGTACGTCCTCAGATCCTCCCTCATATGTTCTAACATCCCTCTCATTTGTGCCACTTGATAGTACCTGCAAATGTCCGGGAACCCGAATCCCCCCCCCATCCCTTGGAAGGGTTAGAGTTGTCATTTTCACTTTTGGGGCTTTTTTCCCCATATAAACCTATGAAGCTCTCCTGTGACTTCTCGGAAGAACTTGTCTGGGAGATGAATTGGAATGGCTGTAAACAGATATAACTGCCTGGGTAGTACATTAATTTTTATAGATGTCAACCTTCCGTACCAGTATCAAAGGGCCCCATCTCTTCAAGTCTGCCGTTAGCTGCGTGCGGAAGGGATCATAATTTGCCGTCACCATTTCTCCCAAATCTCTCGTCACCCGATGCTCTTCTGGTTGACCTTCATACCCAGGTAACTTTTTTTTGGATCTAGGAGCAGGCTCTGTGCCTGTAGCGGCAGGATGGCAGATTACCCCATGTTAATTTTGATCCCTGAAAGGAGACCATACTCAGCTAACTGGGCCATTAATGCTGGGAGGGAGACCTGTATATTTGTGAGGGAAGCCAGTACATTGTCTGCATTCCAGTTCTCCCCCCACAATACCAATGATCGGGTACTTCATCCATACTGCAATTCCTAGTGGCTCCATTGAGAGGGCATACAGTAGCGGGGAGAGGGGACATCCCTGCCTGGTGCCTCTCGTAAGTTCAAAGGACTCCGTAAGCCCACTGGTTATCCGCACCTTCGCCCTGTGTCTGTTGACTAGTTCTGTTACCCATTTCAGGAAATGTGTTCCCATCCCCATCTTCCTCAGCACCTTCATCATGAAGGGCCACTCAACCTTATCAAAGGCCTTTTTCTGGGTACAACGTCACTAGGAATGCATCCAGCCTTCCCAGTTGTGCCCCATGGATCAGGTTGATGGTCTTCCTAATGTTGTCTGAACCTTGCATTCCCTTGATAAATTCCTACTGGTCCCCGTGCACTAGTAGCAGCACTTCCCTCCAGTCTTATTTCCAGAACCTTTGCCAGTATCTTCACGTCTCCATTGCGGATGGAAATTGGCCTACAAGAGGAGCACCTGGTTTGATGCTTCCCTTCCTTTGGGATAGTGACAATAACTGCTGCCATCAATATGGGGGCCAGGGTTTAGCCCTCAAGCACGCGTTGGATACCTTCGCTAAACATGAAGCCAGCAGAGATCTGAATAGTTTATAAAATGTTATGGTGAATCCATCTTCCCCTTGGGCTGACCTCGCTTTCATTCCCGCAATTACATTCATGACTTCCTCTGCAGTTATGGGGTTATCTAGGTTTTCTGCTATCACCTTAGGGAGTACTAGGCTTGATAGCTTTTTCAGAAAATCATCTATTTGGGTTTCCTTCTGCACCCATTCCGATGAATATAAGGTTCTGTAATATTCTATAAACTCGCTCTCTATACTCTGGACGTCGTGTAGGTATCTTTCATCCAGCGTCCTTATAACCCCAATGGTACTCCTCTTTTTCTCTTCCCTCAGTCTCCATGCTAAGATTCAGTTTGCTCTGTCTCCCTTCTCATGATTTTCATTTCTTGCATCAGTATTTCTTTCAATTGAGTCATATATTTGCAGAGCCCTTTTGCCTTGGCTGGCGACATATATTGCCTCTAGATAGCTCCCGATTGTATCTCCTCTACTTTCCTGTGGAGCTTAACCTCCTTCTCCTCCCTTCCTCTCTTTTTCTCTGAGCCTATTCTCATCAGGGTCCCTCTTATGGTAGCCTTGAAACTGTCCCAGACAGATTGGATTCCCACCTCCCCTGTATCATTAAATAAGAAGTATTCCTTGATCCCCTTAAGTAGCTCCTGTTGCACCGCTTTATCCTTAAGCAGGAAGTCATTGCAGGCTGGGGCCTCCCTTTAGAACAGCTGCCCTGCCACTCGGAAATTTGAGGAGAACCATCTGCGGTTTCGGAAGCACCTCAAGTCCTTTCTCTTTGCTTCTGCCTTTGCCCCCTGCTGATCTGATTATCACTTGGCACTGTGCACCAAGCCATCCTCTGTCCTCCAGGCCCAGGTACCTGCTCACCCTGCCACCCACCTGCACTGCCTCTATGTCACCCCCTGCACTGTGGTTTGTGTCTGTACCCATACAGCCCCCCACCCCCTTTCTTTTCTTATGCTCTTATCAGACATACTCTGTTGGCTAAACACAGCACTACCACTGTATATTGCCTTTATTATTTATTTATTTTACTTATTTATTATTATTTATCTGTTTCTCCTCTGCTCTGCACTTTCCACTTCTCCCCCTTCCATGCACTTTTCCCCATTTCCCTTCCCATGCACTTGCATGTTTTCAATGTCACTGGGCCTAGAAAGATTGTTGTTTTTGTTCTCCCCTGTTGCTCTCCCTTGCCTTACACTTGTGTAGGAGCGCAATATAAAAAAAATATCAATTCAGTATCAATTCTATCTCCAGTTCTCCCAAGGAATTATCAGATCCCTGTGTCAACTATAATTGCAACCATATCGTGATCCGACCACGAAATTGGTGTTGCTTGGGTTTACAATACCTTATCTCTATTCGTGAGAAGGAATCGTGGGCTGTAGTGTAGTAAGTGAAACGCGTATCCTGTGCTGGCTCTAATTCACTTGGATTGGATTTACCTGTTCGTCCCCCCATCCTCTTGCAATCCCTCTGTGAGTCCAACACCATATTGAAGTCTCCACCCACCACTGCAGACCTTCCGCAAATTGAATTCATTTATCTCAGACTTTCTCACAGAAATCGCATCGCTGCACATTCGGGGCGTATATTGAACCCCATGCAAAAGACCCTTGGCAAACACATATCTCCCGTTGGGGACAGCCAAAACCACATCATCTGTAAAGCTCTGCCTGATCGAGAGCAAGACTACTACCCCCATCGCATTTTGACATCTGAGGCCATGATCACATCCCCACCTCCCAGAAGCTTAGTATGGGTTCCCCTCGCTTTTTCCAATGTGTTTCTTGTAGATACATCCAATCAAGCTTGGACCTCTTGAACTCACATAACACCATAGATCTTTTTGAGGGTGATAAAGTCCCCGGACATTAATTGAGCCAATCCACATATCACACTGGCCAGACATCTCCTTTTTCCCTGCAAAACCATCTATTCCCCTCTTTCCTGAGACAAGATCCCCTTTGAACCGGGTCTCAACACCACTCCATTGATTTAGAACATTGACTTCTTGAAGAAAAGCCCCTTCCCCCCTTACTCATCCCCCCTCGGCATCCAACCCCGTCCGGAGCCATCACCCCTGATAAGACTGAATCACCAGTGGTCCTCTCCCATTCACGGCTCGGCTCACTCAATTTCTCCATTTCGAGCCCCCAAACTGTTTCTCTACAACCTGCATTAATTTTTTTCCATATGACTCTGCCCCCATTTTAAACATTGAAACACTATGTCGTATTCCCCACCCAGACACTTGATCCAAGAGGGACCTGCCTGGGGCGATCCAGGCTTTCTGTATTTTCTGGAGCCTGGGACTTTACATCTATTCGGGCCCTTTACACGCCATTGTCTGTCTTCTGGGCCTTTATCGTCATTGAACTGTTTTGGTCGGTCCCCTTCTTGCAACTCTTCCGTGACCCTCTTTATGTCCTCTTTGGTCACAAGTTTATAGTTGTAGCCCTCCACCTCAAAGGATACGGAGAAGGGGAACCCCCAACAATATCTCACCCTGTTCTTGTTGAGCCACTTTGTGAGGGAAGCACATTAATGCCTTTTTGCCAGGGTAAATGTGGATAAGTCTCGAAATATTGCCACCTGTGTATTGTCGAGGGCTACGGATTTCATCCCCTTTGCCTTCTCAAGGATTTTGTGTCTGCCAGGTAGTTATGGAATGATGCAAGTATCGAGCGCGGGCTCCTACCCGTTGTGCCCACTCTTTGGACCCTTTCAAGTTTGGGCTTATCCATATTTTCATCTCCAAACAGAATTTTCACCAAATCATGTATGGCTCTCCGCAGGTTCCCCTCTGTTTCGCCATCTTTTTCCGGAACACAAAACAATCTCAGATGTGTCCTTCTCTCTCGGTTTTCAAAATCATCCATCTTTAGAGCCACCTCACCCTCACTCCTCTCCAACTCTGCTATCCTCATGTCCATCTGGGTTGCCAAGGTTTTGAGGGATGTCTGATTGTGTTCCACTGCCTATAGTCTCTCATCCATGCTGTTGATTCTCACATTTATTCTGTCTACCTTCCACCAATGTCTGCCCTCATTCCTCTAATCTCCTCCAGGAGGGAGGCGATATCTCTCTTGGTGGACATTGTTAGGCAGAATCATATGCAGTACCCTATGGGAACAGCACACACAATTAAGACTACAAGTGACAGTACAAATTCACCTGGACTACAGAGTAAAGTGGTAGTGATGGCTGAGCAGTCAGACTTATCTCAAGAGTAAAGTGAGCAGTATCAGAAGTTACGCAAAGGACAGAAAATGCTATGGTTCAAATAAACAGTGACTCAAGGTTTCTGAGTAAAAGAGTATACATTTATTTACACAATTGTTTGTCAAACAGTTCACTAAGCAGCAGAAAAATCACAATCTTAATACTACACCACACCCAATCAATTCTGGACAAGTTAAGCTCAAAATGAAGTGTGAGAAAAATGGCACCCCAGCAATTTAAAAAGGGAGGGGAAGACAAGGTTATAGAAAATTAAGCAGCACCAACAAGTAAGTAGGCAGGGCAATCTAGAAAAGGCTTACTACAATGAGGATTCAAATCAATAGGCCTGGGCCAATGTTAATGTTTCAGAGTCTTTGCAGAGGATCACACAGTTCAGAGTAGTTCTTTTGCCAAGAGTTTTTTTTTTTTATTGTTTTGGTTTATTTACACACCTTTACAAAATCACAAAGATATCAAACCTTGATTTTACAAAAAAAGTTAAATGAAATACAAGAATAAAAAAGTACCAAACTGTGTTAAAGATTAATCCAAAATGTTCAAATTTTGTATCAAAATATTCATATCACAGTAATCTTACATTACATTTCCAGAATATTTTTTTTTCTCACAAATCTAGATCGTCAGAAATCCCCAAAAAAGAAATGTTAGCCTTATTAACTCAGATCACAGACATTTCTTAAAAAGGTTGTTTCAACGATTTTTAAACGTGTACAATGATCATGCAGCATTCTGTACCATATGAATTCTCTATTCACTTCATTAGTTGAAACTACAAATTTCAAAAAATACTCTAACCTTTGAGTCTTTAAATAGGGGCAAACCAATAAAATATGTTGCAAAGTTTCCACAACACCAACGATTTTACAAAATCTGCACCATGGATCTCCTTCTAAGGTGCGATTTCTAATACATTTTATTTGATTAGTAGGTAAAACATTAAAGCGAAAGCGCATGAAATCATTACGTAGCCGCTTACACGGGTATTTGATCAAATAGCCTTCCATGACAGCTTGCCATTTCCAAGTAGAACAGACACATTTATAAAGTTTTGAATGTAAAATTTTACCTTTCGTTCTTTGCCAATCAAAACCCATTAAACTGATCTTCACTTTTACCCGGCTTGTTGCATAATGAAATCATAGATAGACCTAGCTCTTTCAAACAAGTCTCGCTTTCACATTTTAACGCATACATGAAGGGATTCAGTGATTCTTGGTAAGCACATGTATACAAAGTTTCATCCATTGAAGTTTTACATTTTTTCCAGAGGCAGAGTCTCTTCCAAGTTGCATAGGAAGAAAGTGAGTGCAAACCCAGTTCATATCTTATCAGGGCCAGTGGTATACATTTGGGCAAAAACCATAGCACAGCTCTCCAGACTTTTCCTTCAATAGTGGTCAGATGTGCATGTAGTTCATCAGAAAATAATTCAATTCCATAAATTAAACGTGGTATAACTTTTTTGTTATAGAATTCCCTCAACGGAACCATAGTAAATTTTCCAAATTTGTTGTCAATAGCCCTCAGCTGTCCAACTGCTATTTCAGATTTCAGAGACAACTGGCTTTTTATCAGACTAGTGGAATCCTGACTAGAGAAATAAAATCCCAGGTACTTAAATGAGGGTTGTGCCTTAATCCTCTTTCCTTCACATGTCCAAGCAAAAGCACTCTCTTTTTTATTATTTTTACCAAACCGGACAATAACTGTTTTTGTGGGATTTATTTTAAGTTTGAGATTCTCTATAAATAAAGAAAATCATGGCGTAAGCCATCCAGGCTATGCAAACATTATTCAATTTGGGGCATACCATACCTTTACTGCCAAGGCCGTTTTGAGCACCACATACATACAGGTTGAAAACCATAGGGGCAGGCATATAACCCTGTCTTAGTCCGTTCGGAATAATGATTACCTTGGAGAGTAAACCCTCTGTCGTTAAGCGAACCTTCAAACTAGTGTCAGTGTACAGAGCAATAATAATCTGGAGTAGATGAACTGGAATACCAAGTTCTTGTAACTTTAGCCACAGAAGTTGCCTATCTACAAGATCGAAGGCAGAGCTAAGGTCCATCGAGGCCACAAATAGAGGTCTCTCCCCCTGCTTCATGGATTTGGCTATTAAGGTTTTCAACACAAGACCCCCACAGTCTGTTCCAATATTTTTTTTGAAACCTATTTGTTTTAAATTAAGAATGGATTTGGCTGTAATCCATTCTTGCAGTTCCTTGACATCAAAGAGCAGAATATTTTTTACTCTGGGTCAGCAATTGCTATCGGCCTATAACTAGGGGGACACATATGTGAACCTTTCTTGAAAACCGGTATGACTGTGGAAACTTTCCAAGAAAGTGGAATAACCTTGGTCTCTAAGATGTTGGCATACAATGTGGACAGGATATTTCTCCATATTACAGGGTCAATTTTTAACAATTTATTAGACAAATTATTCGGTCTGGTGGCTCCTGAGTTTTCAGATTTCTTGATAAGATCTATAATATCATAAATTGAAGCCTTCAAAGACCAAGACTGACTTTCAGCAATTAATAATTTACATCAGCCTTGTTGGGCATCATCAGTGAGGTGAAGCTACGCCTCTCTAAAAACAGTGAGCAAGGGGTCCACGTCTGGATCGCCCTGTTAACTTAGGGTGAGACCTAAAGTTAATTTATGCAAAACAACTGATGATGCCCAACAAGGCTGAAACACGTGTATGGGGTTACTGATGGTACTCTTGTTCAGTGGAGAATTGCCTAGCATTTCGGCTCTGGACTGCCCCTGTGCAGGAAAAAGGCTGATATGCGGGGACATTTCTTCTCTGTGAAAGGGACAGTGAGCTAAAGACTTGGTAGAGTCTCTCCCAGGGGTTATTCACCCAAGAACAGGTCATTGGGCTGTGTTCGTGCTGGTAGAGAGATTCCCAGACCCCCCTTTGTTTTGCATAAATTAACTTTGGGTTTCACCCTAAGTTAACAGGGCGATCCAGACGTGGACCCCTTGCTCACTGTTCTTAGAGAGGCAACAGTTTCTCCTCACTGATGATGCCCAACAAGGCTGAAACACGTGTATGGGGCAACTGATGGTACTCTTGTTCAGAGGAGAATTGCCTAGCATTTTGGCGCTGGACTGCCTTTGGGCAGGACAAAGGCTGATATGCGGGGACATTTCTTCTCTGTGAAAGGGACAGTGAGCTAAAGACTTGGTAGAGTCTCTCCCAGGGGTTATTCACCCAAGAACAAGTCATTGGGCTGTGTTTGTGCTGGTAGAGAGATTCCCAGACCCCCCTTTGTTTTGCAAGTATTAGTAGTAGTAGTAGCTACTTTGAAGATACAAAGCAGGACAGTGAGTCTAGCCCTATCAGGGGACAAACAGATGAGATCCTTTTCTTCATTGAAGCCAGCAATGAGGACTGGTGAAATAGGAAATAGGTGGAGCAGCTGTGTGGCAGATCCTAGTCATGTGACAAGCAGCCTCCTTGATGCTGTCTGCCTGGAGCTGTCCTGTAGTCCTTAAGTAGCTTCCTGGAAGGTGTAAAACCTGGTAGTGGGCACAACTGCTGAGTGGCAGGACGTGGTCATGTGACCAGCACTCTCTTCAATGCAGTCTGCCTAGATCTGGCCGGGAGTCATTAATTAGCTGCCTGGAAGGCATGAAAGCTGGTGGTGGGTGGAGTAGCTATGTGGCAGGACCTTTACAAGTGACCAGCAGCATTCTCAATGCTGTGTTCCTGGAGCTAGCATGGAGTCCTTAAGTGGCTGGCTGGATAGCTTGAAACATTGTGGTGGGCAGAGCAGCTGGGTAGGATGACCTGGTTATGTGTTCCAAGGCCTCCTCAATGCTGTCTCCCTCCCTGGAGATGGCCTGGAATACTTAAGTAGTTGCCTGAAATATGCAGAACCTGATAATGGGAAGAGCAGCTGAGTGGCAGTACATGGTCATGTGACCAGCTGCCTCCTTAATATGCTATCTGCCTGGAACTGGCCTGCTCTCCTTAAGTCTCTGCCTGGAATGCTTGAAACCTGAAGATGGCTGCAGCAGCTGAGTAGCACGACATGGCCATGTTACCAGCAACCTCCTTAATGCTGCCCACCGGAGTGGGCTTGGAGTCCTTAAGTAGCTGCCTGCAATGTGCAAAACCTGGTGGTGGTCAGAGCAGCTGTGTGACAGCACTCGAAAATGCGACCAACAGCCTCCTCAATACTGTCTGCTTGGAACTGGCCTGCAATACTTAAGTAGCTGCTTGAAAGCTGTGAAACCTAGTGGTGGGTGGAGCAGCTAAGTGGCAGGGCCTGGTCATGTGATGAATAGCCTCAAATGCTATCTGCCAGCAGCCAGCCTATAGTGCTGAAGTAGTTGCCTGGAAGCAAGCAACCTTGAAGTGGGTGGAGCAGGTGAATGGCAGTACATGGTCATGTGACCAGCTGCCTCCTTGATGCTATCTGCCTGGAACTGGCCTGCTCTCCTTAAGTCACTGCCTGGAATGCTTGAAACCTGAAGATGGCTGCAGCAGCTGAGTAGCATGACATGGCCATGTTACCAGCAACCTCCTTAATGCTGTCCACTGGAGTGGGCCTGGAGTCCTTAAGTAGCTGCCTGCAATGTGCAAAACCTGGTGGTGGTCAGAGCAGCTGTGTGGCAGGACTCGAAAATGCGACCAACAGACTCCTCAATACTGTCTGCTTGGAACTGGCCTGAAATACTTAAGTAGCTGCTTGAAATCTGTGAAACCTAGTGGTGGGTGGAGCAACTGAGTGGCAGGGCCTGGTCATGTGATGAATAGCCTCAAATGCTATCTGCCTGCAGTCAGCCTATAGTGCTGAAGTAGCTGCCTGGAAGCAAGCAACCTTGAAGTGGGTGGAGCAGGTGAATGGCAGGACCTAGTCACCTGACAAGCAACCTACTCAATAGTGTCTGCCTGGAGCTGGCCTGAAGTCCTTAAGTAGCTTTCTGGTAGGCAAGAAACATGGTGCTGGGCAGAGCAGGTGAGTGGCAGGGCTAGGTCATGTGACAAACAGCCTCCTCAATTCTGATTGCCTCCAACTGGCTTGGTTTCATTAAGTAGCTGTCTGGAAGGTGTGGAACCTAGTGGTATTGCTATAGTGTTCAAAAAAGAAAAAAGATAGAATGATGGTGGGCACTTTGTTATATATGATTTAAGATGGAAATAGAGATCCCCTAGGAGGCAAAACATTATTCATGAGTTATTAAGTTATTAAGTAGCTGCCTGGAATGAGCAAAACCTGGTGGTTGTCAGATCAGCTTAGTGGCAGAACTTGGTCATGTGACCAGCAACTACCTCAATAATGTCTGCCCAGAGCCGGCCTGAAGTTCTTAAATTGCTGCCAAGAAGGCCCGAATCCTGGTGGAGTGCGGAGCAGCTGAGTGGCAGGGCTTGACCACGTGATCAGCAGCCTCCTCAATGCTGTCTCACTGGAGCTGGCCTGGAGTCCTTAAGTAGCTGACTGGAATTCACAAAACCTGGATGTGGGCGGGGAAGCTGAATTGATTTGATTGGTCATGTGACCAGCAGTCTCCTCATTACTGTCTGCTGGGAGTTGGCCTGAAGTGCTTAAGGTGCTGCTTGGAAGGTGTAAAACCTAATGGTGGGCAGAGCAACAGAATGTCAGAGCATGATAACATGACCAATAGCCTCCTCAATACGGTCTGCCTGGAGCTGGCCTGAAGTCCTTAAGTAGATGACTGGAGCAGCTTAATGGCAGGACCTGTTTGACTGACCTGCAGCCTGCTCATTACTGTCTGCCTGCTGCTGGCCATGCATCCTTAAGTAGCTGTCTGGAAGGCACGAAACATGGTGGTGGGCAGAGCAACATAGTGGCAGGATCTGGCCAGATAACCAGCAGTCTCATCAATGTTGTCTGCCTGGCGCTGGCCTGGCAATCTAAAGTAGCTGCTTGGAAGGATGGAAACATGGTGGTAGGCAGAGCAGCTGAGTTGCAGGGCCTGGTCACACGACCAGCAGTCTCCTCATATTTGTCTGACCGGAGCTTAAATGGAGTCCTTAAGTAACTGTCTGGAATTCTCGAGACCTGGTGGTGGGCGGAGCAGCTGAGTGGCAGGACCTAGTCATGTGACCAGCAGCCTCCTCAATGCTGTTTGCCTGGAGCTGGTCTGGCGTCATTAAGAACCTTCCAAGAAAATGTGAAACCTGGTGGTATTGCTATGGTGCAACAAAAAGAAAAATTATACATATTTTGGGAATTTTGTTTTATTTGATTTAAGATGGAAATAGACATCTGCATGGGGCTAAATGTTATTTATGAGTCATATTGTTATTCTATCTGGCAGCACTAATACGTTTCCCTTCTACAGGGGATGAGCAACTTTGGAATGACAATACCATTCTCTTTCCTGTACCTGTGACAACATTTTATAGTTTAGAACGTTTAGAATTCAGAGGTAACCTATTTACCGTTCCTGTGTCATTCAATGTGTTAATGCAGAGTGGTCAGTGTGATTACGTAGCTTTATCTTGAGGACTCAGGGATGTAGCCTTCTCCTGCTCATTTAACAGGTTGCCTAACAAACATGTACTTCACAGCTGGTCCGGGGAGGGGATTAGTTCCTAATGGTCCCGACTTCCAGTAGTTTGCAAAGGCCAGTCAGTGATAAAACAGCAAGGGCTAAAGTATACTATGGGCAGAGAAGTTATTGGTGAGCCCGGTAAGAAGCACTTTAGAATGGACTGGGTGAAAATTGCTCCAGTTATTGTACAATGCAAATATACAAGCACACAGATGCCTTCACATCTGCCAAACATAGGTACATTTGCTCAAAAGACCCAGCAGACAAATGTACAGTGAGTGGCTGTGAATATGGAGGTGGTCAAACCTCAGTAGGAACATGATAACAGCTCACTGTTGTCAACCACATCAGAAATATTTGTGGCATGGAAGGAGACCATGGAATCCCTTGAAATAAAATTGGTTTGGTGGCAACTGAAGTAGTGTTGCTGTACCAAGATCAACGGAGGAGAACCGCGTACAAAACTGAAGTCACAGGTAGGAGATTTACATAATCGTGTGAGGCAAGTAAATTGCAAAATGAGGATTCCAAGGGTAGACTGAGGTGCAAATAATATCAGAGTGGTCAAGATTCCTCAGAATTATTGTATTTTATTTTAATTGTATTTATTAGTTTAATAGGAAATACATAAATAGTACATTCAAAAGCAATCTCGTAAGTGAGAATCAAATGCAACTAACCCAGTGGTCAAAGTGGGCAGGAGTGGTTGGGAGCCGTGCAGTCTACTTTAAAACGTAAAACGTTGGACTGTTCCTATACTTTTATTTTAAAAAGAAGCTGTTCCAGAATGGTTTAGTTTTAAAATAAAAGTGTAGGAAGAAGTTTAAACTTGCACTTCAGCGCACTGCACAGAACATTCCCTTCAACAGCAGGTGTGTTTGAGGGTTTGGATTGCGTGTGGGAAGGGGCGTGGTGATGGGGTTTGTGGGAAGTGGGGAGAGGCCAGCAGGGAACATAGTTCCACTACTTCTTTGTGTACACTTGGACCACTGAACTAATCTTCTTAGACTAGAGGAATGGCTTATGGAACACATGAAAAAAAATAGGTTATCCACCTTAGGGATTGAATTGGCACATAGGCTATCAGGCAAGAGACCCAGCACCTGGTGCTCTTCTACGAGTCATTATCATCACAATTCAGAACTGTTGGGCAGAGATGCAGTATTACATTGCTCCTAGTGAAAAAATCACCGTCACAGATCAAATACTGTGGTGAACTTCCCAGTCTACACTTCTTTTTTCCTGGAAAGAAAACACCCATTTGATGATCTGAAGACAGTACTGCCTGCAAGTCCTGACTTGCAGACTAAAAACTGACTTCTTCTTCAAGCTAAACTTCAAGTTATGTTTAGAGACAGATCATTGTTCTTTGAGTCACCCTATATGGTTCGGACTGGGTGGAAAACATAAATGCAAGGACAGGAAAGAGCTGTAAAGCAACGATATGGGGCTTTGCATGAGAGGGGAACATCCTCTGGAGGTCTGATCCAAATAAATGCACAGGTCGTGATTACACCATGACCATAATGGGAAAGCATGTGGTATTTCTGAATACTACATGTTTTACAACTCGGCCACATCTTCATAAGTTCTCTTTCGGAAAATCTTAATTTCTCGGCACTTTTATGTGATATTAATTACTGCCACACAAAAGCATTTTGGCATGTGATATTACCACATGCGGTAATGTTTTTTTAATGTAGTTATTGTTTTTTGTGATTAGTGTTTTTGGTTTAAATTAAAACTTTCACATAGTTCATTTCAAAGACAACAGTTCATAAAAATACCACAGCAATTCATAATTAAGAACACATGTTAATTATTATTATTATAGTTGCATTGTAGTACCGTGCAATACACCCATAGGACTCTATGCGCTCAGAGACAAAAAACAATACACATAACATGGGCTAAGTGTCAGAGTAGGTCAAGTCGAAAATCCAGGTTGATAGCCATAAGGAACTCACTCTAATCCTTTGAGTTAAAGAAGAAGGTTTTTATAGCGTTCTTAAAGCCTGACAAACAAGTGATATCCCTGATATCACTTGGAGGGGAATTCCAAAGAGTCGGTGCTCCAACATCAAAGCAGGTACCCCCAACATTTAAAACATGATTAATTTCTAAATCTGCATTTACATTTGAATACCACAATAATTCATAACTAGAAACACATATTAAGACAAAGAGGAACTATGAGCACGGTATACAACTAGTTTAAACATATCATCATTCTAAAATTGCTTGCTACTGCTCATAACGGGTGCTAAATTACACATCCCCAAATATCTTTTTAAAATGTCCACGAGTTCCAATTTAGAAAACATCTCTTTTAAAAATGCTCCTAAAGCAATTATTAATGAAATGTGTGTCCCATTCATTAGCTTACCTCACAGACAAGGTTAAACTTCAGAGTGAATGGACACATTTACCTAAATAGAATATTATTTGGTGCAAAACTGCTGAGCATTCTAAACCCAAATGATATAAAGATCCAAAGCATCTCATTGAACATCATCTACAAAGTCGGTCATGTCTATGCAGACCCACCCTCGGACCAGTTACTTCAAAGTTTATAAACAGTTCCAACAAAACCTCATATACCAACCACGCACATGTTAACAGGGAAACCTCTTCCCATAAAGTCTGACTTATTTTGCAGTAGAATACCACCAGGATCCATTTGCGTAGTTTTAGACTAACTGTATTCAAGGAACTGGCATCCATCTGTGTCTCTTCCACATAAACTTCACATTGTTCTCTATTTTCAAAAGAAATTCACTTTATTTCTAAACATCTCCCCCAAGTTATCACATAATAAAGGTCCATTCCCCTCCATTTTCTTTATATAAAACCCTATTGTCCACCTTTTATAGATGGACCTCCAGGACTGTAACTTGGATCAAGACTTAACATTGCATCTGCATCACCTACCCATCTTATGACCTATACCTCCAGCCAGACCCCATAAAGAAAACCAATCTAAACTCCAAAATCAGCCCCAACTCCAACAATGTTAGCCCTCTTTCTTTCTCGCTGCTGCCTAGCCAACCTGACATACCTTACATCAAAGGGGCCGTTGTAAATGCTAGATCTGTAACCCCCCATGCTCCAGACATTGCTAACCAATTAGACTTCCTTGCCGTGAGAGAAACCTGCCTACATGCCGCCTCAGGCTCGTCCTTATCACTAGAAATACCTGACAATTACACCATAATCAGGTTAGACAGACAATCCTCCCGAGGTGGAGGCTTTGTCTTTATTGCCAGAACTACCCTGGGTCTCAGAGTTTGCCCACATTCTCACTTCCCTTCTGAAGAACGCCTCACAGTCAAACTACCACTTACACCATCTCGTACCATAACTTTACACCTCATCTTTCGGCCTCCTTGCCCTATCTCGTCCTTTAAGGAAGACACCACCTCCCTACTCTCGTCTAACACCAAGCCTAATTCACAGATCATCATACTAGGAGATTTCAACTTAGGCCTCCTTGACATTAATGATAACAACACCTTAACCCTGGCCAACACCATCACGGAACTGGGCATCACACACAGTATCATCTTCTCCACACACATTAAAGGTAGGACATTAGACAGGCTTGTTGATCTTAACTGTGATAATAAAATCATCTCCAACGAACAATGTGCATGGACGGACCATCCCGTAATCTCCTTCACCCTACCAGTAAAGTCTCAAACCACCATCAACATGATGACAGCCCATTCGTTGACCAGAAACAAGTGCAATATAATTGTTGATATTCTTCTACCACTACTCTAACCCATTACAAACTGTATCATCCTCCCCACACACAGTAAATGAAGATCATTAGACGGGCTTGCTGATCTTAACTGTGATACTAAAATCATCTCCAACGAACAAGTTGCATGGGCGGACCATCCCGTAATCTCCTTCACCCTACCAGTGAAGCCTCAATCCACAACCAACATGATGGCTGCCCCTTCTTTGACCAGAAAAAAGCGTAATATAATTGTTGATAATCTTCTACCACTACTCCAACCCATTAGCAACCTCACACTCTCTAGCAGAGACCCCACAGTACTGGTTTATCTTTACAATAGTACTATCAGCGCAGAAATCGATAAAATTGCACCATTACAAATGCGGAAAGAGAAACCTATTACTCACCTGAACATCTGGTTTACCCCCCATCTCAAAGCTCTACAAAATGAGAAGAGAAGAGCAGAATCCCTTTAGGAAGACTGACCCCTTGTATGTTAATAAGGAAAAACTGACTCTAATATCTAAAAAAATCAAGAAGGAGATACTCCAAACTTAAAAGGACTCCTTCAATGACAGGATCAACAAAGCAATTTCTAATACCAGAGAACTGTTCACTATTCTCAAAGAACTAGAGTCTCCGACTCCACAATCAGAAACCTGTATCAAGGACAAGACTTGGTGCACCAATATCCAAACTGCCTTAGCTAATAAAATCTCACTCATCCAAAATAAATTTGGTTAAAAAAAACTTAACATAGTCAAGGACTTGTCTGCATCAAACTCTCACCCCACTCCTACAAAATCCTGCAACTGATTCAAGTTCACCCCTGTTTCCATCAAGGAAGTAACATAAATAATATCCTCTCTTAAACCCTCTAGATTTCAGGGTGACCCCTGTCCGGCACCTACTATCAAAGAGGCAGCCAGAGATCTAGCGGCATTCATCACTTCCCTCATAAAGGTCTCTTTTGACTCATGTTCTGTCACTACGAACATAAATGATGCGTGGATCCTCCAGCTCCCAAAAAAAAACAAACCTAGACCCCAACACACCCACTAATTACAGACATATGTTATTTGGAAACATGTAATCTCCTTGGTCTGCGTCAATCAGGTTTTAGACCCAAACATGGGACGGAATCTGCTTTAATTGATCTTAAAATTCAAATGGACAATCTAAAGGACAATGGGAAACTGGCTCTCCTCCTCCTTTTAATCTCTCAGCTGCATTCGACCTAGTTGATCACAAGGTCCTTTGCAACCATCTAACTGCAGCTGCTCACTTCTCCAATGAAGCCATGGCCTGGATTCAATCATTCCTGGATAAGCGTACCATCAGAGCCTTCTAACCTAACGTGGCAGCTGATCCCATACCTACCACTTGTGGAGTCCCTCAAGGCTCCTGCATCTCACTTACCTTATATAACCTATTCACTAAGCCCCTCTTTGATGATTTCGTCAGTACACTAATTATGCAGATGACACCAGGATTCTCATACCTATCACTGGCGACTATGAACCTGACTCTACCCTCCTTAATAAAATATACCTGATCAACCAGGCATGGATGGCCAATCATGGTCTCTGCCTGAATGATGAGAATACAGACCTTCTCCTTGCGGATCCTCAGCCAGATAAACAACCTAAGCAATCACTTCAAATCTTTTCAAATAGACAGTAACAATATTAAAATATTCAGTGAGGTGAAAACCTTGGGTTTGTATCTCGACACTGCACTCAACCTAAAGGGACAGGTCAATACCACTTCCTCAGCCACAGCTTACACTTGTAAGCTAATTAATGCCTGCAAACCCTTCCTGTCTACAAACAGTTGCACCCCACTGGCCATAGCCTTATTTTTCTCAAAATTAGACTACTGCAATTCCTCATATCTGTGCTCCAACAACTCCAACATTACCAAATTTCAGACCCTACAGAATAATATGTTAAGATCAGTGTTCAATATTCCCAGAACGCAGCACATTTTAGCTGTCAGATGCAATATTATTTGGCTTGCAGTCAAAGACAGAATTAACCTAAAATCCCTCACCCTCACGCATGAATGTCTAGCCAACTCTGTACCTAAAATATAGTCGATAAATTTAACAAAAAAACATCAGAACGTCGTATGAGAACTATACAATCACACTGCCTGAATGTACCTAGATGTAAACTGCAGAAAGCTGGTGGTAGCAGTTTTCCAGTAATGGCTGCCAAACTATGGAACTCACTACCTGTTAACCTTAGCTCAGAACCTTCCTACTTTAGTTTCAGGAAGAACACACAATCCTGTCTCTTCTCCCTAGATGTTTGCATCTGTTTCAGCCTAAGACCTTTATATTTCTGTATGCAACATTTTTACTATTTGTAATTATTTTTTAAATATTTTTGTCTCTTTTTGTATCACTGAGCTGTATATAACTTTTGCAACCTTGTAAACATCCCCAGATACCTCAGAGTTTGTGTGCGATATAAAGGAAGAAAGAAAGAAAGAAAGAAAGAAAGAAAGAAAGAAAGAAAGAAAGAAAGAAAGAAAGAAAGAAAGAAAGAAAGAAAGAAAGAAACATGAATCATCTTTATGTTTCCTTTTACTATGTATAGACATAACTTTTTCGGCATTGATAATCAAGGTGTTCTCTCACAAATATCCTGCTACTACATCTACAGAACGTTGAAGGCCTAGTCAGGTTAAATCTAGAAGAATATGATCATCATACGGACATGCCATGCAGTCAGCTGAAAAGTGCCCAATTCAGGGGGGCAAACCCTCCACTGTTTGCTCTGGCTCCACTTCTCAGACACATACAGGTTGAAGAGGGTCAGTGCCAATACACACACCTGTCTAAGACCCTTCCAACCTGTACAAACACAGTAAGGTCCCCTTGCACATTTGGACAAATGCAGACTTCATTCTTAGTATAAAACAGGAGAAGTGTGTATGCCAAGCCTGGGTCTATCCCCCATGCCCTCAGGTTCTGCCAGAGCTTATCGCTGACCACTATCTGCAATGGCCAAAAATGCAGAAAGAACCAGCCCACTCACTGCCATGCCAATTCCTTTCCTAAACCCGGTCTGCATGACATGAATCCTATTTTTTTTCCTCTGCCCACCTAAGATCTTTAAGTACAAATCCAGCTAATATCTTTGAGGAGATGTCAATAACTGAAACTCAGGGGAGAGTTTAAGATGCTGTAAATTTATTGCAGAGACAGGACCTCCATGTCCTTGTCCTGTACGCCCTTATCATGTGTGTTCTGTGTTGTTTTCTGCCCAGGAGTCCTGTTGGGACTCCTGGCAGTGCATCCCTTCCGCTTTTTGGTTTTAATTAACAGAGACCCTTGGGATACCTTTATGGCACCCATGGGTGAGGGTACGACCCTGTACCCCTAGTGTATGTTTTGGGGCACCTGTGTGTTGGCCACAGAGAATGGTATGGGCTGGTGGCAGCTGCATGGTGAATTTGAGAGGTGCTCTGAGTATCCTCAATTTTGGTATTTGAAGGCCCTGCCATAAGAAATCAGTGGATTCCTGATAGAAGGCAAGATGGCCCATGTGGCCTCTTGGTTTCTATTACCTGTTACATTGTTTTCCCAAAGTCTTGGGAAGCTCTGACTACTTCCCTTCCCCTGACTGGCTTTTGGGCGGAAAAAACATATAAAGTATCGTGGGGAAGTCCAGGCCAGACTGGCTGGAGCCTTCCCAGTGACTGTATGTTGTGGGTACATTCTTGGGGTGGGACCTGGGTGAATGGAGTCTGTGACCAATATGTATTCCATGTTATGGGTGTCTGGTATCTATGTGTGTGACGCAATGAATGAGACAGCCCTGCAGGAAACTGATATTAATGCAGTGTGTTGTGCTGAAAGGCTGGGTGCTTGCCCCAGTCCACATTCCTTATTATGGGTGGAAGTGAATGGCCTGAATGCACTGTGAGCCTGATTGGCTGCCTGCCTGCCTGAATGCCCTTCTGTCTGATTGGCTGACTGAGCTTGGCTCAGCAGTGTGAATGGGGGACACATGTGTATATCTGGGAACCTCTCACTTCCCAAGTTGTTCAGAAGCTGAAGTTGAAACTTGAAGCTGCTTATCCTTGAAGCTGAGCTAGAAGAAGAAGAATTTCTGCTGCTTTCCTTTGACCCAATCTAAAAGCTGTCAAATCTGTTGAGGACTGATCCATGAGAGGACCTGGCTAGGAGATCTCTCCCTGAGCTACAAGGGAACATTGTGCAGAGGCTGATCTTTATCGAGGTACCCTGGAAGCTAGACCCGAGGCTGTTGACTGGAGACGGGGTTCGCTGAGAAATCTTGATGTAAAGCAACAGGACATCGAGGCTGTCCAAGTCCATTGCTGTCGCCCGGGGTTCGGAGGATTTCCATAACCCCTGGAAGCCTGTTGAGTCGTGTTGCCCAGAAGCGGGGACAGTTTGACGCCATGCTGCTCAATGACCGGAGCTGCACGGCTCCACCGTGCCTAAGAACATTTTGAACAAAGGGCTTCAGTGTCATCATTGTTGACCGCTTTGTCCCACTGCAGAAAGTCGAGGTCGTTGATGCCTGAGGAGAATCCTTGGGTGGGTTTCTCGCCACCTGAAGTCCACAAAGATGCCGACAAGTGAAGATCTGAAATCCAGCCATGGTTGTGTCCCAATCGTCGATGCCGACACCAGAAGCCCGCTGCTGGGCCTATGTTCTTCACTGGGTCTTCTTTGCCGCAGCAAACTCTTTACATTGAGGTGCACCGCACACCTCGTCTTTGCAGGACATCCACGATCGAGCACCGCAAAAGTCAAAGCTGCTGTCTTGACGACAGTTTTTATATTTCTTCAAAGGAATCTTGACACCCCGTGGCTCCTGCTTTAAAAGGAGTGCACTCTCAAGGGATCCATCAATGAACTGTTGAAGAAACTCTTCCCACTCAGGTTCATTGGGGTAGTTGAACATTTTAACCAGGAAACACGATTCTTTAAACATAAATTAACTGGGCTTGTTAATAGTCCATATTACAGGTTGCCCAGGTGGGGGAATCCTCAAACAGAACTGGGTCTTAGTAGCAAGATAACCATTCTGCCATTTTTATCTAACTTGCCTTCCTATGATATATGCTGATACACATTGTTATTTGATTTGTATGTCATTATAACTGCCAGCAGAGGATGCACTTTAAAGGAGTCAATAGCTAAGTGTGGTACCACATAGACATTGCAGATATTTGCCATATTAGAATTGCCAGAGTACAAAGTGTGTTATTAATTGATGTACATATCTTGAACCCTTTTTATATATAAAGAACTGTGTTATCACATGACATAGTGTGTGGGCATTCCTTTGTGGGGGGTTTGGGGCCTACACTGTACTTAAGAACCAGCCCACATCACCTCCTCAGAGCTAAAGCCTTGGTTGCTCGTCCAATCTACCAAATAGAGACTCTTGGCTGGGGTGCTCTGTGCTTCTACTCTGACATATAGAGGGCAGGTGTACAGATACCCCCTATAGACTTTACAGAATTACGGTCACCTTTTATGCAAATCGGTATTATAATCACTTGCTTCCATGACCCTTGAATAACAAGTCTCCCTGAAATTTTGAAGAAATTACTTATACAGAATATTCGACCACAATTCAATATTGTCTTTTAAAATAAAGTTAGGCATCCTATCTGGGCCAAATGCCAGAGAGATTTTCAATTTAGTATTAACCAACTTAATATCCTCTCTTTCAAACAATACAACCGAGGTTGCCCTACTACGTCGGCCATCATGTATAGTCACCTCCTCACTCTTCCGTCCCAGGAGGGTGGTAATGTGCAATACCCACGCTAATTCTCTGGGAAACTGTTAGCCTGAGTGGTGATTTGATTACTACCACGAATTGCCACCATACCAACCTCACATCTTTCATCACAGGATCTTTTTCATTACAATTAGATATGCTTGAAAATATTCCTGCAGCCTATGGAACCGGAGCCAGTTCCTATGCTTCTTCCTTATTCTGTTTATTTTCACGACTGACATTTCTCTTCACATTCCGAATATTCACCCCCAACTGTCTTTTCCTTAAGTTAACTGCCTTGTCAAACTCCCATCCGTGATTAGTTTTAACCAGTTTTTGCCTCCATTATACTTGCGTGGAAGCAACCATGTTCCACCTAGTTAAAGTAGCTGACAATTTGTCTGGCAAAACAAATCTAACATTGTCTTGTGAGGATAATTTGTTCCAATTGCAGACAATTAACCTGTTTATTGTACATGAACAGAATTGATTTAATCTATTCCGAGAAGAGTTCTTACAGAAAGAGCTACAACCCACAGTTCGACCACCAATCCCTCAAAAAGAAATGGTCATACAGGAGGGATCACTCAAGGAAGTTTTCTCCCCATTAAACCTATGAAGATTTTCTTCAGAAATGTTTGCATAATAATCAATTATGGATGAAGATACAGGATAAGTCAAAGTTGTCTTCATCTGGATATCAGTTGTTACATCACAATTCATTCAAATATTAGCCACCTAGCCATACATTGCTCCCAGACCAAACCTTTAGACATCTTCTGAACAACATGAACCTGCTAAGTTAGAGGCATTCCTACACAGCCCTTATATAATTTCTCAGGAGGAGCATTACCCTCCAGACAGGTAAAGTTCAAATCTCCTCCCACAATCCTAAGTACTTTTCCTTTCTTATTCATCCATTGAGTGCATTTTTATTCCAATTCCCCAAGAATATCTTCAATCTTATCCCTCAATGGGTTAAACTAAACATTTATCAGCAGTATCCTGGACGCTGCTTTACCATCCATAATAGACAAACAGGTTACCACCAATAGTGCTTCAGATGATGCTTTTACCTTGTTTGCATGGAAGATTTGTACTTGCAATCAACAGACCATGGTAGGGTCTTTACAAGCTACCTTTTTTGCATTCCTTATAATAATGCTAAAACCATCAATAAAAGTATTTGAATGCAACCAGGTTTTCTGAAGAAACACTATATGGCATTTGTTAAGATACTGACCCATCTTCTCCATCAGAAAACTATTGTGTCCCCTCAAATTATAACATAGGATATTACAGGTACCCAACTCAAAAGCATGGATGCTTCTTGGCAGTAGCAGAGAGTAAGGCTGTCACCCAGGACCAGTCTTCTGCTCCCTTAATCATATGAACCAGTCTCGGTCAAATGTCATAAATTGGACATTGGATGTTGAGTAGACCATATCCTCCCACCCCCCTTATCATCAATCCCTACTTTACCCTCATTCTAGGGATAGATGATTCATAGCCTCTATGTAAAATGTCCATATGGGCTGCTTCTACAAGCACAAAGATGAAAGGTGAATAGAAATGTATTTAAATGGATGTCACAATTTGCCCAAACACTTTTCATTTTAGAAATCAGCAAACCTCAAATCGAAGACAGCATGGGCATAGCTCTAAATAATGCAAACCATACTTGATCTATTCAGAGGGCCCCTGCTCTTCAACAAAAATAAATTCAAAAGCTAATAATAAAGGCATATCACTGCTTATCATCGGCATACATACTTTTGCATGTGCATGTGTATGTCTTATTCCCATTCATCACCTTCACATCTTACCAACCTCTCTAGCTCCTCCCGATCATCTTTGGGTGCCGGGGGAGGAGCATCCGCAGGTTCCTCCACCCTATAGACTACACTCACATCTGGGTTAACAAGCTCAACTAATACTGCTGAGTCATTGGCTGAAACCCCTCCCTAGTGGGACGATATAAATGACCTATGTAATTTCGTCTCTTAGACTTCCTCTTTTTCTTTGTCCCCTTATCCTTTGGTCTCGGACGTACTGTAGAAGACACCTCATTTTCCCCATATCTTTTAGATTCATCCTGTGCACATTCACCTCCTATATCCTCCAGCTGATCTTGAGTATCCAGTATCACTATTGGGTCATTGACCTTCTCCCTACCATCTTTATTATGTAGACCCTGTTGGTGCGCAAAGAAGATTTCTCAGAAACGTCCTAGTCCACTTTTGGCTCCCCATAGTACATTGTATTTTTATTTTTAGCCTACTGCTGGCAGATCATTTTGACCCTGAGCTCTGTAAGGAAGAGAATGTATTTACTCTGCCTCCCCGGGGACTATCCGGTAATTGATTTTTGAGAGTTTGTTTAGGAAAGGTGACATTAACATTTACATTCTTGAGATGCACAGGTTGAGGGTCCTTTCTTCCGAGTTTTATAACATGAGAAACATTGTCTCCATCGTCATATAAGCATTTTGTGTGTTCATAACGGGGGTAGTTGTGGGCTCCACACATTTGTTATGTGAAACCCGTCTCTGGATTCTAATTATCAAGTTTTTTGTTGCTATCAGATAACTGCAACCATTTTTGTTGGCTACAATACATGTCTTTTTTCTTCATTATCTATTTTCGATGTGTTTACAGATGAGAAGGGTCCGCCTTACTGCTTGCGGTAAAGCTAATTCAGTTTCGTGGTGCCTCCACAGGATACAACCTACCCTGCCCAATGCACTCTTCACCCACCATCCTACCTCACCCATGCTTATATTTAACAATCCACCCTCCATATCTTTCCTCTGCCTACCCCACCCCTCAATACCATGCTTATCTCTGCCTGCTTCCTCTCACAATAGCTCACTCCTTACCCGTTCCACCTTTGCTCACCCATCCCCATACCACCCTAGTTCACTCTTAAAATCACCAGGCTTACCTTATACATCCCAGGATCCCAGGCATGGTGTTTTCTGACAAGTAACATTATTTAATACATATTGTAAAAAAAGAAATACTTTTGTACAAGGCAGTGAAGTTGTTCTACTCTGCTTAATATCAATGTTATTTTTCTGCAAGAAAACATGTGCAGACATGTTTGAAATTACTGAACAAGAACAGCCTGCTCATGTTCATTTCATAACATCTTCAAACCAAAACTATTGGCTTTGGCAATGCTTGCTTCATCTGTACTGGGCATGGACATGTGTACAATATTTTTCAGGAAAGGTGGACTGGCTGATCTCAGAAGTCACAGTGAAGTCATTAAAACAGCGGCCTTTGGTTTATCTGTTTCAATTACTGAGCTAGAAAAAGGGGTTCCCATGTGAAAAAGTTGCCAGGCATTCCAGAACAAATTCTAGGACTGGTTTTACTTACTATTCTAGACTCCAGTCTTAGGCTATTTGGGGAATGTGTTTGGTCTTCTTCAGAGTGCAAATGTGGGTCAAAATCATTTGATGTAAACATTTTCCTTTAACACTACCAAAAAGGACAAAGTACGTCTTATTCAAATTCTCAAACGTAGCCCTCGTATTACCTAAAACATTAAACAGAATAGCTCAAAATTTAAAGTCGAGTATAGGCCTAATATATGAGGCATGATTAAAAGATTTGATAGCATTTTCCATGTTGAGGAATACTAAAGTGAGAGTACCGTGCTTGAATTGGGGTCTCTTACAAATGTGTTATAATTCCCACCAGATACCCTCCCTGACAAGTTGCAAAGACTATTTTAATTGCTTAGATGCGTGAGTAGGATACTTTAGATAACATGTAATATGTAACAAATTGGGAGATTAGGTAATTAAGGAAAGGATTAGATTGTTACTCTGTGGCGAAACGTTTTTAGCATATATGAATCCTATATGCTTAAAATGGTTGCCATAGTAAAGACAAATCCATGATGAAAAGAGGTGAATGCATTTGTATGTGCCTTAATTCTATGGCAAGGCTGGAGGCGGGCATTATGCTTCAACTTCATTTATTACTACTCCTCAGCAGTTTCAACAAACTAACAACAACAAATACTGTAAAAGGTCCTAAAGTGTCTTTTCTTTCTTCTGAACTACAATCCCCATAGTCTCTGTAGTCCATCTTCCTCCTTGCTCAGCTATGACCACTTCCCTGAGCTCCTCCTCTCTTCTTTTACTGCTCCTCATGCAGATAAGTACCTGTCTACTCATCTCCCTTTCAGCAGATGTAAAGAGAGTAGTTACAGGGTTTATAGTAATAACATAAATGATTATGACCATTTTAGAGCACTATGCACGTAACGCGCCAGTGTATTGGGTAACACCTTGAGGAAATATTGTCAGCGAGCGTATCAAGTGATAATTGCATTATATTGTACCGACATCAAGAAGGGGCCCCGCGACGCTCTCGCCCGTGCCGCATATTCGGCACATCGAGGGAGAGCCCGCGCGTCAGCGGGGCTTGCGGCGCAGGAGCCTCCGAATCGCTCCGGCCTCCTCTTTTGGGGAGGCGGGGCCATAGCTCAGAGCACTGTGTCGCATTGCATATGCAACGCGGAACTGAAGTCGCAGCGGGCCCAGGTGCAGTGTTCAATAGAGCGCACACCGCGAGCTGCAGCAGATTATAATTAGCGCTCCTAAGGAATTCCGACCCAGGTCAGAAGAATAATATCACATTCTGCATCCCAACACACGCAAGGACGAAGCCCGTGTAGAACACACGCGCGTCTCGCAGGCAAGCTCTAGGGAGCATCTCGAGCTTGAGAGCTTGTAGATTCTGGGTCATAAAGGCCCAATTTACATAAAGAGCCTTGGAAAGGCAGAGAACTCGGGTCACAAGGCCCTATTGACACAGAAATGCCTCTCCTGGCATCCAGAACTTAAGCCATCCGGTGCAGCCACCGAAAAATATAAATATATATATATATATATATATATATATATAAAATAAAAGAAGAAATTATAAATAATATAAGAAATATATGTACATATATTCATTCAAGACCCAACTAGTGAAGTGACCGTGCTAAAACACCTGGTTCAGGTACCTCTGGCACACAGCGACCTCACAAGAAGTCAGAATTTGAATGGAGTGAAGAAGAGCAATCTTTGGACTTGGCTGTCAGCTTCAAAGAGGTGCTGGGTAATTCAGAGCCCACAAAGAGAAACACCTTGAGGAGGTGGAAGAGGATATGTTCGATACGGACAGTATCTGTAACCCGAGGTCATCCGACTGGTAACCATCTCCAAGAGTTGCGCAATACATGACCATAAAACTGAGGAAAGAGCTTGACAAAGAGGTGCAACAACGCCTGCGAGCGGAGTGTCCAAGAACAGAACTCCCGGGTAAAGAAGACAAAACACCAGAGCTGGACCCCAAGATGCTTACCTTTGTATCGAAAACCAGCAAGGACCCTCGCAAGGGCATCGACAGGTCTTGGAAGAGTTGCCAGGAAAAGGTACTAGACCTAACAGGGCCACTGGCAAAGATCATGGACCTAGCCGAGAGGGCCAGAGCGACAGGAGAAGTAGACCCCAATTCCCCCTAGCAGGTTGGGTACAGAGAGCCGTTTGCCTTCTAGGCAATGCCAACTGCGCTATAGCCTCAGAACGGAGTAGAGGCTTATTGTTAAAGATCGACCCCAAGCTCAGTGACCTCACGTCATACGAAGCTGGAGAAGCAGCACAAGGACTCCTATTCGGAGAGACTTTTGGGAAAGAAATGGGCCGCCTCATCGGCACCTACACCTCTCTAGAGAAGGCTCAAGCTTCGATCCGTAAGATCTTCCCCAACCGGGTTTTTGCTGGGACCGGCCGCTACAGGGGTCACGCGGCTGGTCGGAGCCAGGGTGCAAGACGGCCCACGAACCCCAGAGCCCAATACTGGGAGAATATACAGCAAGATTCCTTCTTCCCGGCAAGAGGACGCTACCCGAGAGGTCACAGAGGTAGAGGAACCGGCCGAGGACAAAGTTTTACACAAGGTGAGAGCGACATTATCTCCTTCAGTTGGAGGGAGAACAGCTATATACTGGGAAAACTGGTGTGCGCTTTTCAGCGATGCCTGGATATTGCAAACCGTATTGGGTCTGCGTCTAGATTTTATAGAGCCGCCCATTCAGGAGCGCAAGCCACACCACCAGCAATTAGCGCACTCAGAGCCTTCTAGACCACGAGCTGTCCCAGCTCGCCCAGAAGAACGCCATAGAAAGATGCTCAAGAGCACCCAGGTTTGTGAGCAACATGTCCTAGTACACAGGAAAGAGAAAATGAGGCCAGTAATAAACCTAAAGGAACTGAATGGCTGGGTAGTTTACCAGCATTTCAAGATGGAGGGCATCCATCAGCTCCGAGACACCCTCAGAGAAGGAGACTGGCTGACGAGACTGAACTTTAAGGACGCTTACCTGACCGTCCCAGTGTTAGAAGAATTCAGGACCTTCCTAGCTTTTTGCTGGAAAGGACAGTCCTGGCAATTCAAGAGCATGCCCTTTGGGCTTGCGTCAGCTCCATTGTCTTTAACCAAGCTGATGAAGCCAGTGGCCGCAGCAATACGAGAGAAGGGCATCAGTTGATCATATATCTAGATGACCTTTGCCTCCTAAGCGAGGACCGAGAGGTGCTAGTATACCAGACGAAATGGGTACAGAGCCTACTACTATGCTTAGGATTTCTGATAAATGTAGAGAAATCAGATACCTCTCCGGAGCAGAGACTAGACTTCCTGGGATTTATACTGGACACCAGGAAAGCCACCCTAGAACTCCCAGCTCGGAAGATGGGAGACATCAAAAGAGAGCTAAGGGGATGTCTCCAAAAGCAAATGGACGCTAGCAAGGTTTGTGAGGCTACTAGCAGCATCCATTCAAGCCATATTTCCCAGACCTTTACACTATCGGGTGCTGCAGAGGCTAAACATAAGACACCTGCAGCAGGGCTTGAAGTATCATCAATTAGTGCCATTAGATCAAGAGTCGGTAACAGAGCTGGAGTGGTGGCTGAAGAATATGGACGCCTGGAATGGTCGTGCCATTTTTGGAGACCGACAGGACCTGACCATAGAGTCTGACGCAAACCAACTGGGCTGGGGGGCCTGTTGCAGGAACCTACAGACAGGAGGGAAATGGAGCAAAGAAGAGCTTTGCCTCCACATAAATTGCCTAGAGCTGTTATCAGGGTCCTTCGCGATTAAGGCCTTCACGAAGGGGAATATGAAATCCTGCGTTCTGCTAAAGATGGACAACATTTCAGCAGTTTGTTACATAAACCACCTGGGTGGTACCAGGTCCAGGATGCTAGAAGAGCTAGCGAAAGATTTCTGGCACTTTTGCCTGCAATCAGAGACATCAGTGAAGGTGGAATACCTGCCCGGAGCGCTGAATATCATGGCAGACTGGAACTCGAGATACCTCACGGACTCCAGCGATTGGAAGTTGGATCCGGCAGTATTTCAGAGGATGAATCAGAGGTGGGGTTCTCTGCACATAGAGCTCTTTGCGTCCCGGTTGAATGCACAAACAGCCGACTACTTCATCTGGAGGCTAGATCTGGGTGCTTGAGGTACGGATGCATTCCTACAAGAATGAAGCTGAGGCCCACACTACGCTTTTCCCCCATTCATGATGTTGAGCAGAGTTCTAGCGAAATGTCGGAGGGAGAGAGTAGAACTCTGTTAGTAGCACCACTGTGGAAATCTCAAGTATGGTTTCCAACGCTAATGGAATTATCAGTAGACCCGCCAAGAGTGTTACCGGAAGGAGAGCAACTGCTCACGGACCCAGTTTGGTCATATCATCCTCTGAGAGTGAGAGGGACACTCACGCTCATCGCGGGCAGGATATCGGGAGACGCTGGGCGTTGCCAGGCATTTCGGCGCAAGATGCAGAGCTTATCACTGAATCCTGGGCTCCATCCACCAGGAGGAGCTACGACGCGGCTTGGGCCAAATGGGTTAGCTGGTGTAGAAGGGGAGGTGTTCATCCCGTTTCAGCACCTGTAGTGATGATCCTGAACTTCCTAGCATAGCTACTGCAAGGCGGAAAAGCTTTCTGCACGATAGGTGTGTACAGATCATCAATATCACCAGGACACCTGCCAATCGAGGGTGTGCCGGCAGGAGAACACCCAGCAGTAGTGATATTGATAAGAGGAGTGAAATTTAAAACTCCTCCAGAGCCTCGTTACCATACGATAAGGGAAGTATTGGCAGTCCTTCAGCTACTGGAGAGCTGGCCAGTAGACATATATCTGTCCCTTAAGCAGCTGTCAGGGAAACTAGCAATGCTCCTATGTCTAGACCCTTGCAAACGAGTGTCAGACGTTCGGGAATTGGAGATAAATAGAAGGTTCTTTGGGCCAGAGGGAGTTACCTTCTCCGTGACGAGGAGAACTAAGACAGGGACCTCTTTGGTCCATTATCCCTATTTTCCTAATAGGTCTAACTGTGCGTAGCAAACTGCATCAAAGAATATGAAAGCAGAATAGCAGAGCATAGAGACGGAATTGCTTATAGCGCATAGGAAGCCTTTCCAAGGAGTAGCTACGGCAACCATTGCTAGATGGGTAAAGGAGATTATGCAAGCAGCTAACATAGACTTGAGAAAGTATGGAGCTCATTCAGTGCGAGGAGCTATAGCATCCAAAGCGTTCAAGGTCAGAGTGTCCTTGAGAGACATTATGCTAGCGACAGACTGGACTAATGATCGTACTTTTAAAGAATTTTACTTTAAGCCAACAGAAAATCTTGCAGCCGCTGTACGCTGTAGTGGGAAGCTTTGAACAAGCATAATGCTCGCCTCCAGTCTTGCCATAGAATAAAGTTTACCCCTGCTTCCTGCGCAGGGTGTATTAATTCTATTAAAGACTAGGAGGAGAGCATTAAATTCCCCACATTCATGTATTAATTATGTGTAACAGACTGTTAACTAACGATTATATTTTCACAGGTTAAGGGCATCACATGAACGCCACCCTGACTATTTTGTTTGTATTGTTTCGCAGGGGAAGAAACAAAGAACAATTGAAAGGACAGATTTGCAGCGATAGTCAGTTGAGGTCGAGGAAATTTGACCTTCCAGTTTGCAGTGGTTAAAGCCTTCGCTCAGTTGGCAGGACATAGTGTGGAGTTAAAGACATTTGAGAACACGTAAAAGAGAGGAGGAGCTCAGGGACAGGATGTGGTCATAGCTGAGCAAGGAGGAAGATGGACTACAGAGACTGGGGATTGTAGTTCAGAAGAAAGAAAAGGCACTTTAGGACCTTTTATAGTATTTGTTGTTGTTGTTAATTTGTTGAAACTGCTGAGGAGTAGTAATAAATAAAGTTGAAGCATAATGCTCGCCTCCTAGTCTTTAATAGAATTAATACTCCTTGCGCAGAAAGCAGGGGTAATTTTTTATTGTGGGAATATATTATACTATAATGTATAGAAGGATATTATGAACGAATTGATGACTGCTATTGCATTTGCATTGCAGTTTATCTTTTCTAGTTTATGTATTATTCTTGTTGGGATGGTTCCTGTTTACATCTAAATAGGAATGTGTAAGAACAACAGGGCATGTTTCGGATAGATATTGCCCGACAGTTAAATTGGGACAAGTCGCTCTGAACAAAATGGATGAGATACAGCTGATGTATCATTAGTTGGCTCACTGAGGTTGGTATAGTATCAGAATAAGGGTATACATAGTACTTCAGGCAGATAATGAATCCATGTTAACAGCATTACATGACACGGAAAGCTGGTTCTTGTGTTTATTTGAAATCAATTAAGTAAAGAGATTTCTTTTTTTAGAACATTCATGTTTATGCTCAACAGGATCCTGCACAGGTATGGCTCCCTTTTTTACCCATGGCTTTCCACAATGTCGGCAAATCTAAACAGCCTTCTCTGTGTAACATATACATTCTAATATCACATGTCAGCACATTTTCAACTGTTCAGCCAATTATGTTGTACACATTTTCACGTGCATCTGTATACCTATAATTATTGGAACGAAGTATCATCTGTTTCCAACATGACAGAACCCTGAAAAGCACCTTAGTGATTACAAACAGCAAATCTATCCACTGATACTATGTCGACAGGAGGATTAATCTGTTGCCAACACAGATGGCTTAAGAGCAGTAAAGTTGTGGGTACAGAGCAAGGGATTGGGCAATAGAGCTCCACATATGAGACTCAGGGAAACTATGGGCCTCATTCCGAGTACGGCGCTAACCAATGGCGCTATTAACGCCTTGGTTGACGCCGTACCGGACCGGCAGCGCCTTGGTCGATGGCGGAATTACCGCCCCATTCCAAGGTTGGCGGGGCGGTAATTCCCCATTCACCAAGGCTCTTCCCCATTCCCAAATGAGCCCCCATAGGTCTCAATGGGAATGGGGAAGATGCAAATAACGGTGACCGTTCATTACGGTCACCGTTATTGGCTTGGAGGCCCCTTTGCGCCCTCGACTTTAACACCTGCTCAAAGCAGGCGTTAAGGGCGAGGGCGCAAAGGGAACTCGGAGTATGGCGGTAAGGGATCACCGCCACCGGTCTCGTTACCGGTGGCCGCTATCCCTTACCGCCATACTCGGAATGAGGCCCTATGTGTTCAGACGTTCGGATAGCTGGAATACGTTAGTAAACATGCTCGCAGACCTGTGCATCTTTTGGGCTTCAGAACACCCAACACACATGCCTAAAGCGACACATTGTGTACCATAAACTAAACAAAGACACATGATCAATACTATGTTTATCGAGACAAGCATGGGCAAATAAAACAGAGACATATTATATCTGCCAATACAATATGCCATCTTCCTTCTGGAAAATGTTTTGCTCTGCACGCATGATGTACATTCGTATAATATATTATTCACTCCATTAATTTCCCCATTGCTCGAACCTTTTGGAGAAAAACATTATTTCCTTGGTTTTTATTTCACACCATTATGTGCTTACCATAATCAGAAAGAGATGCCAAACACTCTTTAACATGATGTAACTATTTCCCCATGGTTATATAGTACAACTTCTATAATGAAATACCCCCTACATACCTAACAAATACTTCACGACATATCTGAGCAATGCTACTGTACATACACATTTGCATCTATGTGTCAGATTATTAAACACCTGCCTGAGCATGTCTGTTTCATTCATACCTTTAGTCTTATTGACTTCTTCTAAGTACTGATCTCTAAATATGATCCTTTCTCAGTTCAGACATTCATGATAACCTGACGTTATTCATCTCCTCAGCAAAAAATACAAACAAGCTATATTGCTATCCAAAAATTCCACATACAATAAGCGCATAGCAAATGCCAAATCTGGCAGTAAGGAACTATTCATCATCCTGAGGGAACTTAAGTCTCCCACCAGTCCTCTCGACACCTGTCAGAAAGACGAAACATGTTGTGCTAACATACAGCATGAACTCCTGGACAAGATTGCAATGCTCCAAAACAAAATTGCTAACAAAAAAGTCAAGGTAACTCTGCCAGTCTTAAATACAGACTCAGAATCCCCTATAAATCCTTTACTGAGGTTATCAAAATCATCTCGAGTTTAAATCCTTCCTGATGTCAAGGCAACATATGCCCAGCCCCAGTCATCAAAGATTCCGCTACAGAATTTGCACCATTTATCACCTCTCTTATCAATAACTCCTTCGCACAAGCTACAGTTCCTAAGAATTTGAGAGAAGCGTGGGTCCTCCCGCTCCTAAAAAATACATCCCTTGACCCCAGCATCCCTACTAATTAGCGTTCCATTACGATGTTCCCCTAGCTCCTGAAAATCCTTGACCGCACCGCCTACCTCCAAATACCGGAACAACTGGAAATTAACAATCTTTTGAGCCTATGCTAATCAGGCTTCAGTCCTAGACACGACACGGAAACGGCCCTCTTCGAACTAAAAAAACCAAATGGACACCATAATTGACAACAGAAATTTAGCCATACTACTTTTCCTAGACCTCTCGTAGCGTTTGACCTAGTAAATCACATAATACTATGCAATCACTTGGACGGCACTGCCCATTTTGCACCAAATGCCATCGCCTGGATACATTAATTTCTATTTGAGCGTACTATGAGAGTTTTCTCCAAACGTGCCAATGCACCCCTTGCCCCCATACCCTGCGGGGTACCTCAAAGATCTTGCATGTCACCAACACTCTACAACATATTTACAAAGCTACTATTTGACGAACGTGGAGTGTCCTACACAAACTATGCAGAAGACACGCAAATCCTCATCCACCTAACTGGAAACTATGACATAGACTCTTCCATCCTTAACAACATTTATCTGATGATCCAGTATTGGATATGATTTGATATGATAGGTTATTTATAACACGCTAAATACCCAGAGGTTTCTAAGCATGGACCTGGCGATCAAACCAGTTTTGCTCCATGTCGTCTTGCTTCCAAGGCGAGCACGTTGCCCTTGAGCTATCCTCCTGAGGGAACTTGAGTCTCCCACCAGCCATCCCAACAACTGTCAGAAAGATGAACCATGGTGTGCTAACATACAGCATGCACTCCTGGACAAGACTGCAATGCTCTAAAACTAAATTGCTAACAGAAAGTCAAGGTAACTCTGCCAGTCATAAATGGCTCAACATGAACTTTGTCTAAACGATGACAAAACTAAGTTACTCCTGGTCGGTACCCAAACACACCTCATAAAACTTGACTCCAAATGCAAACAATTCATAATTGATGCAAACACGATTGCTGTCTCTAAAGAAGTTAAAATGCTGGGCGTGTATCTGGACTCCTCCTTGACCTTCTGTAGACAAGTTAACTCCATAATCTCATCAGCAGCCTACAATGCCAAACTCATCAATGCTTGCCGACCCTACTTATCAACAGACAGTTGCTTAACCTAAGCAAGAGCCCTCATTCTGTCGAAACTCGACTATTGTAATATCCTCCTGGCTGACACAGTGACTAGTACTATCAAAAAATTACAGGTGACTCAAAACAACAACTTACGGGCAGCACTAAACATACCAAGAAGAGAACATACCTCATAAATCAGATGCAAAGTGTGTTGGCTACCGGTTCAGGACCAGATCAAATTCAAAACAGTGGCTATCGTAAACAAATGCCTCACTAATATTGCTCCTAAATACCTTACTATCCTGCTCACTCCAACCCAAACCACCAAGCCCACACACTCTGCCTCAGCCTTCCTTCTCACTGTGCCTAAATTCAAAAGAACCAAGGCTGGGGGCCGCAGCTTCCCAATTGTGGCAGCCAAAGATTGGAATACCCTACCTCTAAACATCAGAGCTGGCCCTTCCCACGGTTCATTTCATAGAAAATTTAAGGCCTGGTTCCTCACATCTGATGTGTAGCCCTCTCTGCCCCAGAATTACGGTATATTCACTATAGAATATGCTTTTGTAAATACATCTGTTTTATTTTCATCTGTACATTTCTCATGTGAATAAGTCTGCACAAGCAAATATCATTGATTATTACGTTACATGTATATACCTAAAGGACCAATGTATCTGTAAATATCCTAAACATGTAAATATGTTGAAAGTGATATATGTCAAACCCTTGTTATCCTTTGTTGCTTGTGGTAACTCCTGCAATGCGAATTAGTACCCGGCGAGAGTCAAGCAGAATGCAACACGTATTCTGATTGGCTCTCGCCGGGTCCTTACCCGGCCACCTTGTCCTCGGTGGGGGGGCGTGGCAGCCCCTCAGAATATGAGGAGGCTGGAAGCGGGGCCATCCCCGCTCCGAGCCTCCCCGTGGCTGAGAGGCTGCCTTCGCCCCCCGCCGGGGACTCGGGTAAGGCTTTTTTTTTTAAACTCCCTTTCCTCCCTCCTCCCCCCTACTCCCACTTACCTGCTTGTTCCTGCTTCGCCGGCGAGGGACGAGGGAAGCCTCCAGCCTTGTGGAGACTCGGAGCGGGGCACCTCCACACGGCTGGAGGCTTCCCTCGTCCCTTGCCGGGGACGCAGGTACGTTTTTTTTTTGTTGTTTTTTTCCCTCCCAACCCACCTTACCTTCTGCTTCTTTTTTTTATTTCGGGAACGGACACGCTGGGAACACTTGTGTTCCCAGCGCGTCTGCTCCCGATGGCCGCCATGGGAAGGGAAGACGGACTCCGTTTTCCCTTTCCATGGCGGCCATTTTCTTGGTTGTTTTTTTTTTTTTTCTGTCCCGAAATGCTGCAGCGTTTCGGGACCGAAAAAAATGCTTTTAGTGCCCCGGTCATGCACATAATGCGGGCCAGGGTACTAATAGCAATATAACCCTCGCGGCGGGGGCATTAGCGACTGTAATGCCCCGGGGCCTTCTTTAGCTCTGGGCCCCGGGGCATTACCTGAGTCGGTAATGGTCCCGCCGATCGGGTTATATTGCTCAATTAGATGTTCTCCAGAGCCCAGATACCCACGGGTTTGACACGCTCTTCAAATGTTAAATAAATAAACACAATGTGAATCTATTGATGTGCTTGAGACCTGTGCATTTAATTAACAGACCATATCAGAGTGGTCATTAAACTGTGAGGCTAACCCCTCCCACACTCCCTGGCCCCAGGGTTGCCTGAAGGATATCTAAGATGGGAACGAGGCTCTACAAAATGGAGTACAATTACTGTTATTAGCAAATATAAGCACATATGGCATCTGGGGTTGTGGCAACAATATTTTTACTTAAGGGGGCTCAGCAGCAATAGTTTACTCAAGAGGGCCCAGCATAATAATATTTGAATACCACTGCCATATCATGTCATTTTTGGAAACAATGTTTTCTTTATTTCTTAATAACTAAAGCGTTATTATCAAAACACATATTTCCTCCTATTTCAAATGTATGCACAATTAAAATACAATGCATGTATACATTATATTCACTGGGATACATGTAATCTCAAGATTACATCGAATGCTACTAATCTAAGCAAGTAAAGAGATCTGGCCTACACGCGTATCACACTGGCTGGTTGTACTCATACTTAAAGTGAGCACTTGCAAAGGACATGAAAACTAAAGCAATATAGGATCTCTCTTATAAAGAAAAATTAACAAGGGGGGTCCTGGGAGTCCATCTGCCAGACATTAGTCCTGGTTACGAGAGACTTACCCAGAGTCTTTAGCAAAAGGGTAAGTCTCTCGTAACCAGGACTAATGTCTTGCAGAGGGACTCCCAGGAACCTTCTTGTTAATTCTCTGTCTTATAAAGGCCACATATTTTACAGACGGTTATGCGTTCTTTATCTTCACTCTGTTATATGCCTGGAAAGAGACCATGCGCAGAGGTAATGTAGACGTTCTGAACTGTTCTGATTATTTTCTCAGACCAGCCTCCAACATGTTACTCCTGAGACAAGTGCACTGTGGGGCCTGCTGTAACTAATGTGTGATTTACATGAGGACCCATAAAAAGAAGAACATACATGATCAAAAGGTGATCTGAACCCCCTGAAAGACTTAAAGCATTGGAAATAACATTTGTATGTCCTTGGAATGTCCACTGTACACATTGATTTCTATCAGTTCCTAGACAGATTAGGGAGTAAAATGGGGAGGTAAATCTATGCAGGCATTTAGAGAGAATGTAGGGTGTCTCGAGCAACGGCATGTCCATATGAACAACTAAGAAAACAGATTTTGCATAGAGCCTGACGTTTTCTAATCCTCATAGCCAAAGCAAGACAAATTGTTGTTTTTCCAAATGACAAATGTCCTATCTGTGGAGCCATTCGTTTGATTGTTATGTGCAGTTGAAGTCCCAAGAAGAATTAAGTTGTCTAGTCTATGGCAACATACTCTTCAGACAATCAAAACATTTTTTTGATGACATGTGCCAAATAAGAATCCATTTGGGCACATGATTGATAGGCAGTGAGGGATGCTGCACAGGCTCAGCTCTATGTCTGACTGTGCCAAGTCCAGAATTAATGAACAAACACGCATTGTCCAGTAAAGTACAGAGAGGGTTTATCTGTCTCAACACCCACCAATGATAGAAGAGAGGGCACTTGCAGCATTGTCTACCCCTAGTGGAGTACTTTCTTGCTTACTCATGAACCTCAATGTCACTCTGTGAAACACCAAGGGTCTGGGAGATTAGCTTTTCAGACATCAGGCTGACAACGACGTGTACTGAGAGTATGTGTGATGAACCAATATGTCTCTTAAGTAATGATATCCTTCTGTCACAGGAGAGGTCCTTGTTTTCCTGTACCAACAAATGAAGGAGGCCATATACCCCTGCGTCCAAGCAGGGGCCAGCAATATCCCTCAGCAACCTCTGGACTGCTTGAGCTTCACAACTAAAGGATGTTGTACAATATCCTCTGAGGCCATGAAGAGCCAGCAATATCATTCCGTAATTTCTGGACTGTTTGCAATTCTGGAGAACCACCATGAAGACATGAATCAAAGGGAAGCTTTAGGGGAAGTGATATCCCCAAGTCCCCAGGATGAACTCCAAAAGGAAAGCATGCCCATGGGAGTTCATCCTAGGGCCCAGCCATGACATGTTCTCTTCTTTCTCAAAGATGTCCAACATAGGAGTATCACAAGCCTGAAGGAGTTTAGATATTTTTGGCTCAAATATTTCAAATTCATCTGGACTTTGATTGTGCCTCCTCAGATTATCAGGTCTGGCATTTAGAGTTTTTTTTTCTCTACAGTTAGCTACTGGAAAAATTTGGAATTTTTCAAGCCAACTTTCCAGTCTGGTTTATTTGGTCACTCCCTAATTGTTCCCATAAAACATGGGAGGCACAATGTGAATCAGAATCAATACTTTGCCCTCACTTTATAATGTGAAGATGGGTGTGGAGGGCTAGGAAAATTACTTTCAATTCCAATTCGTTGATGGGGAAATTATCTTCTTCCAGTTTCCAAATACCATAGACCTGAAGTGGACCTACAATCTCTGTCCAGCCGATGAAGAAGTTTCCATTCCAATGGAAATGTAAGGTTCTTCCTCTGAAAAGAGAGTTTACAGCCAGAGATGTTGAATAAGTAGCCACCAAATCACTTCTGTTTTCACTAGATGTGGAACAAGGATTAGGGCCACCTGTGGTTGATCATCTTGCTTCCAAGAGTTCAGAAGCTGTCTGTGAGTTGCTCTCATGTTCACTCTGGCAAAGGGTACCATTATGAAACAGGAGGGCATCAGGATCAGCAAACTCTTGAGATTTGAAGGCCTTGAACTTATCATCCTGAATGAAGTTGCAATTCAGTCCCCCTCTGCGAATACTTTCAGAATGTGTCCTGTAGTGACAATCTTGAAATATACACGAGAGACAAACCTTTTGAAGTCTTTCTGATCCAGCATGGTGAACAAGCCCTGCTTTATTTTCTGTGGGATTACAAAGAACCAGGAGTAGAAGCCTTGTTACCTCTCATTTATAGTTACTTTATACATTGCCTTGAAGAGGACATGCCTTTATATATCTCTATGGAAATTCAATAACGTTTTATGGGAGGAAAGAGGATGAGGGCAGGGTCAGGGTAAAGTATAGCTGAATCCTCAGCTGATGACAGAGAAGGTTGCAGGATAATGTGTAATTGTCTCCCACTTGTGAACAGAAGAAGCCATGTGGCTATCTACTAGTGAGGAATGTCATTCATTTCTTAGGGTCCTCCACTAAAACCCTGGATAGACTACAAGTCATCAGAACAATGCACTCCATGCGGCCCAAGGCATCTCCAAAAGGGAGTGTAGAGGAGGTCCCAAATAAAGCCTGCACTCCCATCGCCCATTTTGAAGTACCAGGAACGTTCACACCAAAATATGTGACATATGATGAGCCAATAAACCAGCAGAGAGCCGCAGTAGGGCTCTAGCCAGTACCCATCAAAAGAGCAACACATATTGAAGTACCAATACCCAGACAACCATGGACAGTAAGGTATCCATTGAGAAAGCCCTACCAACAAATGAGACAAAATAAAGAATGCCTAAGTATCGTCCCGGAAGAAACCAAAAAGGCCTTAATGGAAGAGGAACGGTGACGTCACGAGAGCCCGGACAGGCTCACAGATAGAAGAAATGACAACCAAAAAATGACACACAGAGACAAAACATCATGAATAAAGATATTGTGAACCCAAAGGATGAGAATGATGTAGACACACAAGGAAGGTTAAGCTGTAAGCAGGATGAAGATATTTAACCAGCTAATGCCTGTACATATGATTGAAACCGCAAGAAAGCTAAGAAAACAGTGCAGCTTGCTATGCTAAGTAGAAGAATAGCACAGCAAGCACCATTACACATAATCTTCCTCAAAACAAAGCACATTATTATATGTGCGATTTCAGTTTGTACGAAAAGCAGAATCAACTCAGGTTACTAGAGGCCAACAAGACAAGATTCATATTCTAGCAAAATGAGAACAGACGGCTAAATCGAAACTCAGCAGATGCAACTCGTGCCATGAGAGCCAAGGTCATATCAATAGAAGGAACGAACAGTAGCTACATCTAATTGAAACTTAAGAACAGAATATCCTGTCTTTGAAAGGTAAAGATAAGGAAGCGTAGGGAGGTGGCAAGCCGAAAAATAATTCAATGCACAAATTGAGAGAAACTAGGCACATTCACAGTGTCTGCATCACATGACCATCCGAGCGAGGAGAAGCACGAGTTCTCACCTACACTTGACATCCACCCAGGAAGAGATATCAGAACTTTCCCAGACAGAAGATGCAATTTCGAGGCCAACCACAGTAACATAATTGACACATAGTTGTTGAAGTGATGATTGATTGTAACCTTAATTGGTCGAATGCCGGGTAGCTGAGGGGGCACCCTGCACCTGGCTGACCATTCTGCGTGCTGCTAAGTAAAGTGGAAATGTATGTATGGGGTTGGTGCCAACCCAATCACAATGGACCAAATAATCTAGGGTCCTATAGTTAGTAGAATCAATGGGACGTCATACTTTTAGTGACGTCTACAGTAGTCATTTTTGAAGGAAGGGTTTAGATGCCCACCTGACAGTATTTACCCAATCCCCTCACTCCGTTACCATATGGAGATATAATACCTATATTAAAGTTAGCTTTTCCTAGCCATTAGAATTTTTAAGTGTAACACATCGATTATGACGAGTTTTGAGTATAAAGTCACTGTTTGTATGAAGTTTGCTGGAGTTGAAGCGAGACGGACTATCACATCACTGCTGATTGTCATTAAACGGACTCCCTTTGCCAAACCATTGAGTTTTCCTTATTGATTGGAGTTGGAGTAATACATCTGCACCCCCATCCATCTCTGCAGCCAGGAAATCAGACCACTGGCTCCCAATAAAACAAAGAATCATGTTTAAGGCATTGACTCTGACCACACTGCACCTGAATACCTATCACAAAGGATCCATCCCTCCACCTCCACAAGACCAAGAGATCACTCTACGCCAACATGCTTTGAGTGCCCATAGTGCCCTTAGTAAGAAGAACTAGAGCAGGTGGCTCTAGCTTCCCCTACCTCGCACCCTCACACTGGAATGCTCTACCTCCTAACCTCCGAGGATAGGTATCCCTCATGGCTTTCCGCAAGACCATGAAAACTGTGCTCTGCGCATAAAAATGTGCCACAATTATCAGCCGAGCCTGACCAACCCAAATGTATTGTGGAATGTGTACTCTTTCAACTATGCACCCTACATGTATCAGTGTACAAATGTTTTCAAATGCATTTCCCAGCTGTACCCTCCTTGTAACTAAGTTCCTTTCAAGCAACAGCGCCTCGATGCCCACGGGCTGTTTGTGCGCTATACAAATGTAATAAATAAATAAATCTGGCAGGAAGTCTAGCGAAATCTGTGATTTCATTTGAAAACCTTAAATTGCACGTGGCAAGAATGGAATCTGCCTTTTCTTGCATTACTTGCAGAGCATTGCTTAAGTAGATTTTTTGACATTGACGTCTTCATCTGCCGTTTCCTTGCCTGGATGGGGAGGAAAACCTACAGGCGCAGTCCCCTGTCCTATTTAGTTGGGATCTGACAGTTGGAGGACACAATGCATCTCCAGAAGGAGGGGGGCAAATCTCCCCCCTGCTGATGCCAGCCTAATTAACTAACAAAGACTCCATGGATCTACACTGTTCTTTTGTTGAGCCCTGTGGCTTGACACAGCATTTGCATACTAATCAGATTTTAATTCTAACAGGCCCACATGAGGCTTAGCTGCAGAGCCCAACAAAGGAGACAGGAAACCCAAAACAGCCTTTCATATGCACTGTGTCAACCTGGTCGATTGACAGTAAAAAGCAATGTCTGGGACGGCATATATTACACTAGTCCTCCCAGCAGGTGGACCCCATTCAGAAGGTACAAGAATGTGGTTTTTGGGAGCCAGAAAATCTGGTCTCACTGCAGCTTCAAGGGAGTCCTGTCGCTTTAGTCAGGAACTACGGAGAGCTCCATTAACTAGAGACACCCTTTGATCCACAAAAGACAGGAATATGGGTGGGACTTAGTAGTATATGTTTTCACCCCTTTATGTTGCAATACACTCTGGTTATGGCTTCATGCATACATGAGATTGTTAGTGGGGATCCAGGATTGGTTCATTAAGGTAGGCCTAGCCTGCACCAATTCCTGTGGTCCATTTGGGGTTAAAAGAGGGCCAAGCATATCTTTTGGCAGATCATTTGAAGACTTTGCAAGGAGTAGCCAGGACAAGCCAGGACATCCAAGAGGGAAGCAAGATCCCTCCATAAACATCTCCCAGGGAACAGAGGGGGATACCAAATTCAGAGGACCCTCTAACAGCTGCAGAACCAGTACTCAGCCTGCACACAGCATATCCCGCTAGACTCTGAAGCAAACTTAATAGGAGGAAAGTCCCAGAGAGTCTCTGAACCAAATCAAGGACAAGGCAGCTGCCTGTAACAATCTCCTCAGCTTTGGCCCATCCGATTTACAGCACAACATGAGCCCAGTGACGAAGCTAGGAGGAGTGCATCGACAAGCATCTACCGATGTCTGCCTTAAAGGACATTTTTGAGCCAGTCGAGCCTGTCGAGCTGCAACAGACTGCACAGTTGACTGTGGTTGCGCCACAGTCGCTAAAGCCATCCGAGACGCCTCGAACAGTGCATCAGAACTGATGACCAGCACTGAGACAGTGATTCCTGACCCAGAGTGATTCCTGACACGCACTTGTTTTGTAATATATTCTGTCATAATTTAGACGTTTCACTTCTCCACTGTAACTAATTTTCATCTTTGTACCATAACTTTGTACTATCTTTGTATTACTTTTGTGATGTATTTTAATATGTCTCACTGCTGTAACCAAGAAACTGCATATTCTTGTACAGCGCCCAGATACCTACGGGTGGGGTGCGCTCAAAAAATAAACAAACAAACAAACAAACAGAGCTGCCGTGTAGGCCAACCTGCAGCTGCCCGTCCAGCTTTGCTCACCAAACTGCCTGCCGCCTGATACTTGCAGGTGTCTCCCATCTTGAACTCTATGGCAGAAGCTGCAAAGTGCCCTGAAACAAATTCGACCCTGTTGAGCAATAAAAACTCCTACAGTATAAGGTACATTGTGGGCCTGTCTCTATGGTCCTTCTCGGAGGGTCCCTAGAAACATTTTACCACCCATTGCTCCCTTTGTTGTGAAGCCAAGTATCCTTAAACTATTGTGATGAATTACTATACCAAAAATACCCTCCTGTCAGTATCCAGAGTGCATCCCTTTTCCTTCTCTGTCTGTCCTCTGCATTCCTAACAGGGTAGGTTGTATTTTATAGTGTGTGTAAAGACTGGAGGGGGGTGTCTGTACTTCCGCTCTCTATATGGTAGAGGAGAGGCACAGAGGACCCCAGACAAGATTCTCTATTATTGGTAACGTAGTCGAGCAATCAAGGCCTAGCTTCTCAGGAGGTGATGCAGGTTGGTTCTTAAGTACAGTGTAGTCCCCGAACCCCCACAAAGGAATGTCCACACACTGTATTACTGAAAGCACAGTATTTATATAATTAATATTCAAAGGTATGTACACAATCACAATAACGCACTTTGTACTCAGAAATCAACAATGATTAATATATACAATTCTAAAGTGGTACCACCAATGTTATCGATTCTCATTAAAGTGCATCAACTGTACAGTTAAAATATCACAGAGATCAATAACGCAGAAACCAGCAATAGAGATAGAAAGGAACGTAAGATGGTTGAAATAATAGGCAGATGGCAATAGACTTCGCCAGCGGCGAAGTCCGGGTGCTTTGCTTCGTTCTCCTCAGCAGTCCCGTCTCTGGTCCACAGCCTTTTTCGAGGGTCTGACTTCCAGGCAGCTTCGGCGAAGGTTAGCGGTGCTCGATGGTCCCTCAGAGCTCGGGAAGAGGGCGCCTTACCAGGTCCTCTCTCGGATCAGTCCTTGACGAATTTGGCAGCTTTCAGTTCAGGTCGAAGCAAATGCAACAGCAAGTCTTCTTCTTCCAGCTGGGCGTTGAGGATCAGCAGTTCCGGTTACTCTTCAAGTGTAGACACAGCTTCTGAACGCTTCTGAACAATTTCCAGTGGTGAGAGGTCCCCAGATATACTATCTTGTCTCTCATCCACACTGCTGGGTCACTCTCAGCAGCCAATCATACAGAAGGGCAATCATGCAGTCAGTCAACCAATCAGGCACACAGTGCATTCAGGCTATCCTCCTCCCTCTCAGACACTCACAACAAGGAATGTGGATTGGGACAAGTACCCAGCCATTCAACACTACACACTGCATTCAGGTCAGTTTCGGGCAGGGCTGTCTCAGTCTTTGTCTCTCATCCCAGAAACCAGACAGCCACAACAAGAAGTGCATATTGGTCACACACTCCATTCACCCAGGTCCCGCCCACAGGGCGAACCCACAACATACAGTCACTGGGAAGGCTCCAGTCAGTCTTGACCGGACTTCACAACAACACCATATATGGAACTTCCACCCAACAGCCAGTCAGGGGGAAGGGACAGAGTCAGGGCTTCCCAGGACTTTGGGAAAACAAGGTAACAGGTAATAGAAAGCAAGAGGCCACACGGGCCCTCTTGTTTTCCATCAGGAATCCACTGATTCCAATGGCAGGGCCTGGAGATCCCAAAATGGAGGATACTCACCACACCTATCAAAGTCAGCATGGAGCTTCCACTAGTCAGCATGGAGCTTCCACCAGCCCATACCCTGCTCTGTGGGCCACCCACAGGTGCCCAAAAACATACACTAGGGGCACAGGGTTGTACCCCCACCCATTGGTGCCGTAAGGGTATCCCACGGGTCCATTCACCAAACCAAAAGAGAGAGAGCTGCACCTCCAAGAGTCCCACATGAACTTCTGCACGGAAAATACGACAGAACACACAATAAAAAGGCAGTAAAGGACAAGGATACGGAGGCCCTGTCCCTCCTATGCATTTCCAGCATCACAGTGTGCTAGAACAATCTATTGTGATAATAATAAAGTAGATATGTTTATACAACCTTGACTGGCCAGTGCTTTTTATCATTGGGTAATAATTGTATTTTTGCTGTGTTGCAATTAACCAATGCTCCACAACCTTTCGGATGTAGCTTGGATCCACATTCCCAAAATTGGACAAGGAGGTTTATACTTTGTTTGTGTTTCCAACCCGTTTGGCTCCCTTCTGCTGTACTAGAGGTGTGGGGCTGATTGATGGTTTAGAAACCGATATCCATCCCTGGACCAATGGTGACGCGGATGTTGATTCGTCCCAGCATTATATCACCAACGTTTAGCCTTCATAAAGTAACATATGTGAGTACTTTTGAGTACACACCTGCCTCAGATTGCTGACCATCCTAGTGCAGAGCAAGAAATAACACTATCGCTATTATAAAAACGATTTATTATAGCACACACTAGACGATGGATTGTCTCCTGGTACTTGAACTGAAAGTGAAGCTTTTGCTCAATTTACCAAGTTTAAAGAGCAGTTCATCGCAGCTCGAACTTGACTATGTGATCAAGTTTCACAATCATCACTTCAGCAGACGCTCAGCCCACAGACCAATCATTTTAAGCAGGATACGGTGTGGCAGAATCCTCATTACTTTGTGTTTGATTTGCTTGTCAGTAGTAACTGATCATATAAGTGTGTGCTTTCCTTTGCCACCTTCAAACTCATCTCTCTTTTTGCCAGTCATCTGAGCAGTTGCCTTTAGATAATGCTCGTAGGAACCGACCGAATGCTTCAGAGCAGAGAGTTCCGGCTAATCTTTAAAAAAAACATTTTTCTTTCTTGTTTTGCTTTGTTGCACACATCGTCTGATATTGTTCTTTAGCACTGTTTTGGATTGCCGACTGCTTTGCTTTTTGAATAGCGCCATGACTGGCAGCTTGGCTGCTTAGCAGTTCTTGTGGGAACATACATTATCACCCCGGTGTCAAACAACTTGTTCGGAATCCAGCTTTCATTCCAACAACCACAATGTAGCACCAAATGCGTTTGCTGCTCCCCATTCTTCTTAATTAGGCGAGTGTGGGAGTACATTTGCTGGTGCAGCAGGTGGGCGCCACACACTTAACCCCATAGTCACACGGTGTTTGGCAGGGCTGCGCGCCTCGATTATGCCTTCTGGACATGTTAGACAGGAAGCAAACAGCTCCAAGCGCTAGCGGTGCCAGACACCTGCGCCCCACAATTCCCAGTGCATCTGCTCTTCCTTCTGTCGCCTCTCCCACAGATCATCCTCCTGCATTGCACGCTTTGATCGTGTACCGGTCGATCTTTGCATGCGACCGTTTCCCGCCTCCTTCCCCTGCCACGCAGGCAGAGACTCTGGAGAACGGAGCAAATGATAGTTATTGCAATTTCATTCAAACAACAGGAAGTGTTTGGAAGTCCCGTGAGCCTTTGAAGCGGTTTGTGTTTTACTTGTTTAATAAACGCTCTTTTCGGAGTTCAGAACTGCCAGCTATCCAACAACTCATAATGGAAACAGTGTGTGGACAATTTACAAAAGAGCACCTCTCTAACTGCCGACCCTTCATTCGTGTGTCCTTGCTCCAGCAAAGATTAGAAAGGTCCCATGAGCAAACATTCTCATGCAGTGCCGATCATGGCAAGTCAGTTTGCAGAGAGGGCCTGTGTGTTTTCAATGCTCGGCTGCCTGTCAGCTCATGAGTGACGGCAAGTTCCCCCTTTTTAATAAAGATGTTGACAGATCTCCAATTCACCATCATGCCTGTTAGGATCACCAGGCATAATACAGGATTGCTCAGGGGTGGACTGGGAACCAAACCAGTCTCTGGAAATAATGTTCAAAGTGGCCCCATATTACACCTTTTCAGCAGGCCCAACCCTTTCCCTATGAGAACAGTTGGAAAGAAAATGAGTTATACCAGGGAATGTTAGATCAGGGATTGACACTTAGTGAAAAGAGCAACCTATCAACAAATATCTCAACACGATTTGTTGACGCTTTCAGTCACACATTTAATTCGCATAATGGCTGTCGACATCCTGTATGTGACTTTTCTTCTTTCGTCATTGTATGGGTGAGTAGACAGGCATCTGACGTGTTCACCTGGCCAATCTGAGTAGCACATCTGGCCCTGCACCTTTCCTTGCACTTTGTCACTAGCAGTCCTGCATTTACAAGGGCAAGGACATGGGTGCAGCGAAACAAACACAACAGGATGCAGATTTCACGACTGCCATGGAGCATAGTTACATCTCATGTGTTATCTAGATTTCACACACATCACCATTTGAATTGTGCTCCGCACCATGATCAGCAGTCCACCTATTCCAGGTTTTCTTTCTCACGTTGAGTCGGGAAGGATTTGGAATGTGGTGCTGTGACGAATCAACTTTTAGGGCACCAGTGGTCCAGGGATGAATATCGTCTAAAACATCAGTCAACCCCACACCTTTAGTACACCAGAAGGGATCCGAACAGATTGGAATACAAGTCAATTATAAACACCCTTGTCCAATTTTGGAAACATGGAAGGAACGGCAGGCTTATCTCCACAAGGTCGAGTGGATTAGTTGCAACAGAGCGAAAATACAATTATGACCGAGTGATAAAAGGGAATGTCCAGTCAAGGTTGTACACAAATATCTACTTTATTATTACTACAACCGACAGTTCTTAGCAGACTACAAAATAGAACCCAACCTGTAAAAGAACACAGAGGACAGACAGTTTCATGAAGGAAAGGGATGTGATGTGACTACTCTCTTTACCCAGTATCGATTGCATAGATATAAGTAAAAGGCTGAGCAGGTCTCTTTATTTTGTTATGATTTTTCAAGAATACATGGATTTGGCAGATTGAATCCAGCCTTTATGACTAGCGTTTGTTATGTAATTTATAAGAAAAGATATGAACGTGTGTACGAGTAGAAAAGAAATGGCACAAACAAGATCCTAATGGGGAAGGTGAGGATAAAAACAACAATCCAGGAAATGATCTTGTTTTTAGGAGAGAAAATAAATGATTTACTAAATGGGAGAGGTTCAGGGACCAGACTTTCTCAGGGGGAGCAAGCATCTCTCTAAACCTGGGTAGGTGGCCTACCAGGCCTTTGTCAGAGCTTGGCCTCCCCCGGAAGAGTAAGAAGAAGTTGAAAGCGACACCAGTCCCTGAATCCCCAGAATGCGTTAGCATGAATGGCAGCACGTGTACTATTATCCTCTCCGGATTGCTTATCAGGTTTCTTGTATTTGTGTTTCAGAACCACATCTCCCAGAAACACCTGGCCAGAAGTTGAGAAAATAACAGAGCAAAGCCACAGAAAACAATGGTTATCACAAGCCGAGCAACACCGAACCTCCAACTCCTGTGATGAGCAAGACAGAACTCCACATTAACAGACTCTGTAGGGGCAGGAATCCCTACCAGCAAATAAAGAAGGAGACTGCAAGATTGAACTTTTTGCACCAGCAACAAAGTAAATCCCACCAAAGACCAAATAGAGGGCATGGGCAAGAAAAACTTTAAAAGCTTTTCTGAACTAGTCCCCACTGCAGGTGGAAATCTATTAAGAGATTGGGCATACAGGGCAGGTGACAGGGAAAGTACATGGGAGTTAGGAGGAGCAATAGAAAGGGTACAGCTGGGCTGTAAAAACACAGCAAAGCCACACCAAGTCAAAGTGTGTTCAGGTGAGGTTGTGAGAGGGGTTAGAAGGCCAAAATACCAGATGGTGGAGAACAGATAGTGGAGGAGAGTGATCTAAAGATTGTTTCTGTGTTTGACAGGGTGCAGCTAAGTTATTATATGTGATAGAGAGAGAGTTGTGCCAATTGGAATAGTGTAGTGCGGTGTGATGTGTGGGGATGTGAGGCAGTGCAGCAGTCTCTAGTGGACTAAAGAGTAGAAAGTTACAGAGAGTGTAGGGGCTGTGTTTGAGAGGGTGCAGGCCAGCTATTATATATGATAGAGAGAGATTTGTACCACTTGGAATTGAGTAGTGTGATGTGCTGTGTGGGGATTTGAGACAGTGCAGCAGTCTTTAGCGGACGCAAGAGTAGAAAGTTACAGAGAGTGGATGGGGTATGTGGAGAGGTTTGTGCAATTGAGAGAGAGGGAGAGTAATGGGAGTGTAGAGATGAGAACAGTGAGTGTGGATATCAAAAGTAGTGAAAGGGAGAAGACTGAAGAGTATTTGGACAATAGTGGAGTGAGAGAACGGAATCACAGATTTGGTGAGATCAGGACACAGAGGGAGAGTAGGGAGCAAGAGATCGAGTGAGAGAAAGGGAAACAGGGGGAGTGTGGTGGGATCAGGACATAGTGTGAGAGAAATAGAGAGGGATAGAGGAGTGCTAGAGAGGAAGAGAGACAGAGGGACATCAGTATAATTTAAAGGGAGGGGCGTTGAGATGAAAATAGAAAGATAGCAATGAATGGAGAAAGGTTTGAGAAAGAGAGTGAGAGAGACAGAGGCAGGCAGAGAAACTCAAATGTCACAAATGGCCATTGAGAGGGGGAAAATCAGAAAACTAGGTACTACTATCAAGTCTTGGAAGGAGATAGACCCCGGAAGCAGATGGGTTCCCTAGTGAATTTTATAAAGTATATAAAAAGGAAATACTTCCCCCAATGCTAGACATGCTTAACGAAACGTTTTAGGTGTGGAGGTTGCCGGAGTTACTCAGAGAGGCGATCATAATACCGCTCCCCAAGCCCAACAAACCAGGGCATAGCTGTGGCTCCTACAGGCCTTTGTCGATGCTGAACCAAGACAGCAAGATAGTGACGGCTGTCCTTGCCAACAGATTGCGAAAAATAATTGGTAAATTAATACACCCAGACCAAACGGGCTATGTCCCAAATAGAAACATAACTCATAACCAAAGGTGACTCCACCGAGTGGTTGAATGGGGAAGTAGGAATGAAGGCAAAATGGCGATTGTGTCCATGGATGCAGTAAAAGCTTTTGACTCGGTTAAGTCGCCATGATTGTTGACGGCCCTGGAAGGATATGGAGTGGAGCCGGATATATCAGGTGGGCTAGAATGCTATATAGTGAGCCGCTGGCTAGAGTTCGAACAGGATCAGTAAAATCTGAGAGATGGCAACTTAGTAGAGGCACCAGGCAGGGGTGCCCCTGGTCCCCGATGCTTTACATTTTGGCCCTGGAGCCCCTCGCAATATACCTCAGGCAACAATATGACACGATAGGAATTGAAGTAGGGGGGGAGAGGCACCTAATATCCATGTATGCAGATGATTTGTTATTATATCTGAAATACCCGGAAGAGAATCTCCAATATATTCTGGAAGTTATGGAGAGGTATTCGGAGCTGTCCGGTATAGCGGTGAATCCTCAAAAATCTAGCATATTCCCGCTAGGTAGCTATAAAGGAATTCCAAAGGAAAGATTACCGGTGTTACAAGTACCATGGGTGATTAGTTCTCTCCGATACCTTGGAATAGACGTGTGTCACACGGCAGAAGAGGAACATAAGCACAACACCAAGATAGTCATTGAGAAAATCCGGAAATGCATGAAGTTCTGGGAGAAATTGCCCCTGACAATGATGGGATGGGGGCAATGCTCAAGATGGTGGTCTTACCCAGGCTCCTACATTATTTCAGTAACATCCCATACATGATACCCAAGAAGTTCTTTGCTAAACTAAACAGTATGTGTAGGGACTTCCTATGGCACGGTACCCGGAATAGAGTGGCACTATGGAAGTTGCAGAGCTTCTATGAAAAGGGGGGCATTAAACTGCCTAATTTTGAGGTTTACTATGTAGCAGGTCAACTACAATATATGACCAAGTGGCTCTCCGATGAAGTGACCCCTGAACATAGGTTGTTTGGGCAGGATAGCACCCTGTTCTACTTAAAGGAAGTGATCTGGTTGCCTGAGTCAGAATTGAAGGAGCGCCCTGGGATGATGATGCTTGGGTGGAAAATGTGGCGGCGGTGATGCCGGATTATGGGGAGCCCATTCCCATGCTCCCCGCAGGTACCACTGGTCGCTTTGGCGGGAGAAGATAAGCAATTGAGGGTGATCATCAGGACCTACTGTGAACCGGTGGGACTAGTAACGCCAGGGGACATTTGCCAAGAGAGACCATTAGGGATTTTGAGGAACTTGGGGAGGAGGCGGGGTACATACAGGCCAATATGTCACATATTGGAGGCTCGTTCAGAAGATTTGGAGAACGTGGTCTGAGACAGTATTGACGGAGGAACCGGATGCTATTATGGGAGTAATATATGATATATCAGAAGGTGGGCAAGAGATTTCTAGATTGTATGAGATGGTGATGACCAAGGTTGGGAAAGAATTGACGCATTTAAGACTTGATTGGGAAGTGGAGGTGGGGGCCCCGATGGGAGATGGGATGTGGGAACATGCCCTGGGATATCACAAGAAGGTGTCAAGAAATGCTAGACTACAACAAATACAGCTGTATATAACGCATAGAGCATATATGACCCCCCTGAGGATATCTAAGTTTGGAAACGCTGAGCGACAAGCATGTCCTAAGTGCGACATGGAAAATTCTGACATGACACATATGTTTTGGTCATGCCCAGTAATTGAGTGTTTTTGGGGTGAAGTGGCACAGAAACTAGCAGAGAAGGGGGTCACGCTCATCATAGACACGGCCTGGGCCTGCTTACTGGGAGGGTTACCCAGACCGCGAAAACTTAAACATGTTGGGAAACTGAAAGATTTGGCATATGCGCTAGCGAAACAGAGGATTGCTATGGGATGGAAGAAATGTCACAAACCATGGGTGGAGCTATGGTGCAAGGAGTTGCAGAAATTGGCGGAGGCTGAAACGATGGTATGGCAAGAGGCGAGCAGCGTTGGTGGGGAGGAGGAAGTGGGTGCCCTGTTGGCATGGAGACTACTAATAGCAGAACTGTTTGGATCTATATCAGATCCATCATATTCCGAGGGAAGTGAGACCATGCCACATATAGCAGACACTGAATGTGAAGAACACATAGGCTCATAAAGGAGGGTGGAATTGGGGAAGCAGTGGACAATATTTCTTTAGCGTGTTTAATGGAACTGTTGCAAATTGCACTGCGCGTTGGGTTATGTATTGTTGTTTGGTGTGACAAAATGAATAAAATCTTTAAAAAAATAAATTTTAAAAAAGTCTTGGAAGGAGATATAAATGGTCACAGCCTTTAGGATTTCTCTTAAAAGGAGCCTTACACACAATATTAGGAATCAATAACTAATAATAAACTCTGCGAGATCTTACAGGGAAGTAGGGGTGCCAGAACTAGAGTTCAGGGAGCCCACAGGCTGGTTGATGGAAGACAAAGCAATCCACTTCACATGGCCATCAAAAGGTTGTTGAATTGTTGTGGCTAACACAGATATGTGGTCATAACATGGGAACATATAGACCCCAATTAAAGAGGCCACCCATTGCTAACCATGCTGAGAGTGAAACATTTAACCAAGACTGTCAAGCTCCCAAACTCATGCAGCTGGGTCTAATGAAAACAGCGACAACGAGATAGTGGTCCTGAAGAAAACAGGCTTATGGTGGGAGAGGGTGGGGGCGGGGTGATAAGCGAATAATATAAACCCCAGAGGCAGTGGACAGAACCACTTCAACTGCTGGTTCCCAAATGATTCCAGAAGTGATTTTTAGAACTGGCCCTCTCTGACCTCACATGGAGTTTAAGAAAATCCAACAAAATGTTCTCAGCTGGATCCATGAACTCAGAGAATATGCACTCTTCAAGAACATTTGTGCAGTTTGTCCGATTTGCCAAAAGACTTCAACATATAATGTACCAAGGGTCCCTCGCAAACCTCTACTCACCATTGAGGTACTCTTCTGTTGGAAGCATGTGACATTGCATCCATTAAATATGTATTGCTTGTGTGCTTTTACCTCCAGAAAAAGGAATGCGGTTGAACATGTCCTGACATGGTGTGACAGACTTGGATTCAGTTGAGTGGAATCCGGCATCTGCCTCTGAAGCATATGTTTGCTGTTTTTGACACAGTGGATCACAGTATTAATTCTTCTTTCTTCCCTGTCACTTAAATTGTCGCTGATCGTTCATTTACTGTCTCTTGGTCAGATAAACCTTCCACTCCAGTTCACCCTCTCACAGGGTTCCCGAAGGCTGTGTCCTTGGCCCTCTTCTCTTTTCTCTCTGTACTCCTACACATACGGAAACATAAGCAAACAATGTTGTGATTGTCAGGACATTCATAAACATAGCTAGGCCCAGGGTGCATTATCTGGGACATGAAGTTACAATGGTATGTCGGCTGATGTTCGCTTCTCGGAAAGAAATAGTTTATAACATACCCAAACTTCAGAATATAATGCAATTGTGAGCTTTCCTATGGGTAATAGGCTACTGCCAGCAATGGATCACTGAATTTGCCAAAATAGTTAAACCACTTAAGGACTTTACGTGATTGAACACTATTGAACCATTGCAGTGGGTGCCAGAAGCAGAAGAATAAAAAGGTTGTTAGCAGATGCAACTGCATTTGGTCTGCCCAATTTAATTTGCATTGCCATGAGTAGAAGGGTTTTGTTCTGGCTGTCCTTACCTAGAAGCATGGGATCTATCATAGACTTGTATCCTGTTACATTAAAGAATTGGACGTGGTTGTGGCAGGAATGCTGCCATGTTTGCGATCAATAGCTGCCGCAGCTCTGGTAGTTAAACAAAGTGAAAATATTATATTGGGGTCACCTCCAGAGGTGGCTGTTCCACATGCAGTGGTATCATTATTATTGATGGAAAAAGGCTCACCACTTGCATTCTCGAGAGCTAGCAAATACAAAATGCTTTGACTAAATTATTTGAACAAACCGTAACATGATGCTCTGTTCTGATCCCACAATTGTTGTTGCCCACACCACCGGAGGGAGAGGCACATGATTTAGCCCGACATGATTGTGAGTCAGTGATGGACTGCCTGGTAATGCCCCATGTAGACCTCTCTGATGCACCACTGTCAGACCCAGATCTTGAGCACTTTGTTGGCGGGTCATGTTTTAGACATCAGAATGGACAGGTGGTCTTGGGGCACACTTTATACCCACCAGTTGAAGTAGTGAAGAATGGTGAACTGCTCCAGTTGACATAAGCACATGCAGCTGAATTAGAAGCCCTTACAAGAGCCTGTTGATGGGCTTATATTTATACGATCCACGATAAGCATTTGGCACAGCCCATGATTTGGTCAACTCTGGAAGCAAAGAGGTTTCATAACTTCAACTGGTACACCCATAAAAAACTGGCAGTATGTATTTGGACTTTTAGATGCTATATGATTAACACAGCAACTTGCTATCATCAAGTGTGCTGCCTGCTAGTCACTGGATGAACCTAGCAGTTGAGGAAATTATTTTGCAGACCTAACCATGAAATTGGCGACCACCTTAGAGGACAATGATGAGTACATCTTGCAAGTGTAAACAGTGCAGGAGGAAACTCTGTATAAAACATTAGATACAATCTATAATTGCAGTCTATAATCATTGCAGCCAGTCGGTGCTGTGATCCAATCAAGCTGTATGTATCAGGTCTTTAATTCCTTTCACGCGGTATCAAATCCCGGGTCTGATTCTGCACTTTCAATTAGCGTTCAGCTCTGTGTCTGGACCAGGTGCAGAGAGAATACACCTCAGAAGAGTGGAGTACATCACATTGACTCCCTTACATTCTGGTGCATACAACCGTGCATTCAGCAAGCGGCTACCCTGACTGGTGTTTTGTGAGAAACAGTTACAGTTTTGGCTGTTCCACGGGAAGCTCCTGTGCAACTTGACAAACCATTGGAGTATTAAACCTACAGTTTACCCCCATAAGCTCCTGTTGGAGTGAATTTGTGTGAATACATCTTCCAGTGGATTGGTCTCTGAGGGTGAGGCCGCATTCAGGCCCCACCTATGTCCTGAAGAAGGTTGGGTTAACACAAGGCTACAGTAGAAGCCGTTCCTGCTGACCAAAACACGTGTAGGCAATGTTAATAAGCTGTTGTCTGCTGTTAAACATAAATACACACTTGTAGTTCATTTGGGTGTGAGAAATAGGGTTTCATGCAACTGTTAACGTAGACCATTGTGAGTGAAAATTGGATATACGTGAGTGAACATGTGTTTGCATGAGAGAATGTTTTGATTGATGTCAAATGTGTAGTGAACCAATGTTGTTTACAAACACATAGTATGTTACACTTGGTTTTTGTAATAAAGTACATTTTTTGTATGATAGCTATGTGTTATTTGGATCTGTCCAACCTCATTCCCGAGGTCCATTTGCTTGTATTACTGGATGTATTTACATGACATGTACCCTGGAAGAATATGCATGATGTGGGGAATGTTTAAGAAATGTGTGTAGAGTATGGATGTCTATAAAAGCTTGCCCTGCATGAGACGAGGATGTAAGAAGGCTGATGAATGTAGAAATACTGGGGGAGGGCATTCATTACTTTAGGAGTAATGAAAGGGGGGAATGTTGGGAAGTAGATGATGCTAAACACACCTGCCACACAGCAATCATTGTGAATAAATTACGTGTGGGCCAAGAGGGGAGATTTCCCCACTCCCAAGGAACTCATCCGCACAAGATAACATAAACAATTGCACAAATAATATAGTGTATGTTCCAACAATGAGACACCATTTTGTATTAGGCCAGGCACCATCTTTTAACTAGGCCCAAAAATCATTGCTCTGTAAAATTCCAGCTCTCCCATCTCCAGCATCTCTCACAAAGGGTCCAAGACATCACCACCCCAGACCCACTCTGCGTGAGCCTTGGTCTCACAGAACCCCAGCTATTTACTGTTGCAAATGTTTAGCATCTTTTCCGAAGAATGTGCTCTCTGCAGAGCATGAGACAGAAACAGGTCCCAGCACAAGTGCCTATCCATCTCCACCTAACTGCCTGTGCCCTCTCATCCCCCAACCCCTTCAGGTCAGGGTCCACCAGTCCCGACACCCAAATCTCTTTCATGCTGATACACATCTGACCTCCTTGCACTGACCATCCCAGAACACCCACCACAGCCCTAATCCCAAGCATCAGTATATTCACCCAAAAGCAAGGAGGTTGGCACGCCACTGTATCATGCTATTCACTCCAAAGTACCCCATTAATTCAATGATCTAATGTTTGCCATTATTTTTGAATTGTCAGATCCTGTTGTTTAGCTTAGATTAGTTAGCTATGTTTCATGTTCGCCCTGACCTTCACCACAGAGATGAGCCCAGCTGACCATGTGCACCCTGATTCGACTGAAAAGCAACAACCAATGGAGCCTGGGCATCCCATATGGAACTGGGTTTAGTATATGTCTCGAGCCAAACAACTATGTTGAATGTGTTACCTATGTATTGCTACACTTATGATGCTTGGTGACTTTTTAATGTGCTGCCCGTGTATTTTTAGCAGAGCGCTCTCGGGCAGCAGAGTTCTTTGCTGGCATTCTTTATATGATATAAACTTGGTTATCCTTGCAACTTATTTTTTGGTCTCATTCCTTGATGGAGTATGTTATCTTATTTTCACATTATTATTGGAACACATATATGAGTGGGTGCCTTCAAAAGGCAGATTCAGTGGGTTTATAGTGATTCCATCGAAAAAAAGCAATGACAAACCAAAGCATCTAATAAAAAGCATGCCTTTCCATCTAAACTAGTCCATCGAAAATATAAATGGACTGGTTTCAATGGAAATGCAATTTTACATGTAAAAGATAGCATTTCAATGCTTTTTTTGTAACTTTAAAACGTTACATGAAGCTGTCCAGTGCTGACTTTTTTGTGTATATAGGGGGTTCCCCCTCCCCAGCCCCCCCAAACCCCATGCCCACCCCCCCAACCCTAACCCTAACGTAACACTTAATCGAACCCTAGCCCCAACCCTAACCCTAATGTAACCCTTAATCTAACCCTAGCCCCAACCCTAACCCTAGTCCAACCCTAACCCTAATGTAACCCTTAATCTAACCATAGCCCCAACCCTAACCCTACCCTAACCCTAATGTAACCCTTAATCTAACCCACCCTAGCCCAACCCTAACCCTAACCATAACCCAAACCTAACCCCTAACCCTAATCCTAATCTAACCCCTAATCTAATTCTAGCCCCAACCCCAACCCACTAATTTCGATGGATCCATCAAATTATATACAGCGAAATGGGTATTCGATGGAATGGAATTTCGTTGTATGTAATTTGATGGTTTGGCATTAGATGCTTTGGTGTTTGATGGATTGACCAGATACTGATGCAGTGACTGTCACAAAAATACTGATTCAGGAATTTGTGCCCAAGTTTGGGATACTTGTATCCTTTAACAGTGATCAGAGAACTCACTTTGATATGATATAATATGGCACTTATAACATGCCTATACACAAGTGTTGTCAATAACATTATTAAAACACTGTTGTCCACTTTGAAGGTTCAGGATAATTGGCATTGCCCTAATCACCCCAGTCAGCCAGGGTAGTTTATAGAAGAAACAGGGTTTGTAAAAATACATTGGCCAAATTGTGTCAGGAAATGGGTTTGAAGTGTCCAGAATCTCTCGCACTACTTCTGTTTAGCGTGAGGAGTGCCCCTGCCAAGAAAACTGGTTTAAATCCCTATGAAATCATCAATGGAAGACTTATGAGATTGCCTGTAGCACCATCAGTGAAAACTGTGCCAGATAATGTGTAATTAACCTATGATCGACTGTTGGAATATTTCAAGACACACATTTCTTGACTTAATCTAATTCACAATTATGTTAAAGCTGCCCTGCCAAGGGAACCAGGTTCTCCAGGTAATTCCTTACACCCCTGTGACAGGGTCCTGATAAGAGTCCACAAAGAAAGACTGCTCTGGCACCCAGGTGGGAGTGGTCGTATCTCATTCAACTCACGTCCAACTCAGCTGCAAAGGTTCAGGGGCCACAGACATGGGTGCATGTGAGTCACTGCAAATGGGTGGTAGCCCTTGCAGTATAGTGACTATTGGCTGGCTGATGTGGATATTTGTATTGGCTTGTAGGAATGTAGATGTAGGAGACAATGACTCTGTTGTACAAACCATTCTAACCATGAACAATCTGACTAACATTGTAACATTGTCTGATGTCAGGGGTTGGACATGGTATAAGAAGTGATGGATAGTACATTGGCAAGGGGGAACATGTGATCTAAATGGATATTGTGAGGTGGACCTTTGGTTGGGATTTATACCACAGCCAGCCGAATGTCCAGTGGGGATAGTATCCTCTCCCTGTGAGGCTCTATCAAACTGGATGAGTGAGGAAGATTACTTAAAAGTTCTCAACTCGAAATGGAAGCAGCCAACAGCGAGGCCCCAGACTCACCCAAGAGTAACGACTACAACCACTAACATACCTACTACGGTAACTGAAAAACATAGTGTACTGTATCCAGAGCCATCATATGTTTCTGGTCTAATATATAATGTTCATTCTGTTCTTTTTTGTAGGAGGAGAAACAAAATGATTTCTAAAATCATCTATTAGTATAAGCAATGGACAGGAACCATGGTTGTGACAGCACAAAGAGAAGTTGGTGGTAATGGAAGCTTAGTTCCCGACTTGACAAATCTGCCCATGGCTATGCACAGAGTGTTGGTGCTAGGGCTTTGTGAGATGGAAGATCTCAGTGTCAGTGTGGGTAAAGGGAAGGAGCAAATAGTATGATAGGAGTGTTATTTATTAAAAATGGCAGATGGGTTGATTAGTAGTAGGTCTGTGAAGGTTTGTTCACATTCTACTGATGTCCACTTCCATTTTTCAGAGAGTCTACACAATCACACAGGTACTATTATTAGGCATGTGCAGACACTGGCGATGGAGATAGGAGAATTCATGAAATACACTTGAGTGTATAATCAGTGGTTATGGTACACAACTTTGTCGAATCTGGATAGGAACAGATATAGATTTATGGTATAAAATGCAACTTTAGCCAAAGCTTTGTTTACTGCCCCTTTGTCCCCTTTCCAGGTAACTACCCAGTCCTAACTGCACTGGAGGTGGCACAATTCAATTTCAGGTGATCATCAGAAAGGGGAAGTATTAGATACAATGTGGAGCTGTCAGAATAATGCACTTTCAACCTGGGATATATATAAAGGTATACATTTAGAGGTGGCACATTTAAGTCAGCTTACCAATGGGGTCTTACAGAAACTGATGGATGCGGTGCTTGAAGCTGCGAGAAACTTGGAATGGAAGATGGCGTGTGAAGAGGTGCAAGAGTATCTGAATACCCAACTTTTATCGATCAGAAGAGATGTGCAACACAATAGCTGGACACGGTTGTTGAAAAATGTCTCTGGGATAACTCAATGTTTATGGCCATGGAGAAATTTGTGGAAGTACAGAGGTTGGTCCTGTGAAGATAAAGAGTGTTAGATTAGAGCACACGGGCCATTAACAGTATTTTGGGCACAGACCAGCAGAATACTACCAGGCCTGTGGGAAAGATTCAACTGGGAATGGGTGACCCACCACGAAGTGTGGGAAATCAAATTATGAAACATTGCCACCAAATACCAGATTTCTGCCCTGGGGTTGATACCTGATCTGTGGATTAATATTAGTTCACATTGGTAGTGGTGACATTTACAGCTCCCACCATTGCAATGATTGATCAAATTAAGCAAGGCCAGATAGTGTTGACAGAAATAGAGTGCGTTGGGAAGGTGAGGGTGCAGGATATACTTTGGTAGGGAGAAGATTCTTTTTGAGGAAAGAATTGGTGCATAGAATCAGTAGCTTCACTATAATCTGATGTGTATGTTTCTATCCACACAGTTACCAACCAGTTTACTGTTTTCTGGCCAACTCCCGAGAGGAGGTTGGTAAAGGTGTATGTGGAGTTTTTTAAAGGGTTTCCAAAGCTGGTGCTAGAGGAAGTATACAGAGCAGTAAGACATTTGACAGATCTGACCAAGAGCTTGCAGGTGTTAGAGACTGTGTACAATAAAGAAACTGGAACCATTTGAGGTGGCCCATCAAACAGCCACAATGTGTATTGAGGGAGATTTTGTATGTGCTTTAAAAAAAGAAGTGTCTGAACAACCTTATATTACCATAACAGTATGTCTCAGGGGCTTTTCTCCTCTATTGGCAAGGGTAATCAGGATCTGTGGTAATACAAAATAGACTCTCCAGCTTTTTTCCTTCTCAGTCTAGCCCTGACATCAGCGTCTCCAACGCCCTGCTAGAAATGCATCTAGAACGTGAAATGCTGTAGCACAGCAGGAGCTGGGGATATTGTTGCAAACCCCTCAAAATCATGAGAATGATTGTATCCATGGCAGACAAAGTAGATGGATTAACTGCACAAACGAAAAGCAGGAATGGACCACATTGAGGTGTAGATTAGAATAGAATTCCCTGCGAGAAAGAAAAACAGGTGAATTTGGAATCTAGCACAGAGTTATAGAAAGATCAGCTAGATTAGTTGTGCAGTAAGTGCAAAAGGGGGATCTGTAAATACTGATGACTCCAGGAGTAGGGGAATAAGTTTCATGTTGTAATGACACCATGAAGGCAATAAGATGACTGTGATTATAAAGGTTACTTGTAATGTTAGGTCTTATTTCATATGTGCTGGAGAGTTTGTTATTTTTCTTTTTATTGTAGTGCACAATACATATGGAAATCACCATGTATTGGCTTTAGGCAATACATCCCTCATACCAAGTCCATCTTATGTCCAGGTTTTCAAAAATTAATACCCTTTAGCATGGTTTTCTCACAAGTTGGGCTTTGAAGAGACAACTGCATCACTCTTCAACTAGGTTCCCAACCATCTGTTAAGCCTTATGGGGTCTCACCTGAGGCCCTGCCCCACATTTCTGAAATTCTCAAAGGACCTGGAAAGAAGGGGTGCAATACAAAGAGTACAGATATTTGTCTTATTTGTGTCACTGGTGTCGGCTGTTAAAACACCTCAATGGGACTATGGGATGCCCATTGTTTTCAGACTGGTGAACAATTACTTTAAAACAATGGTTCAGTTTGTCACTTTTTCCCCAGGAATTAGGGCCGAGAACAGACCAGGTATGACCATTGTAACTGTGCTGGACATTGCTAATGGGTTCTTTGTAATGCCCCTACAATCTGACTCCGAGCACATTACTGCCTTTCAACTGGAAAACCAGTTTTTTGTATGGAAAGTATTTCCTCATGGGTTTCAGGACAGCCCCAACCTGTTTCACAGGGTCATGAGTAGGGTATTGGCGAATGTTAATTGTGTGACCAATCTGTACAATATGTCAATTACATTTTGACATGCAGTGCAGAAGAGTAGCATGACTGCCACCTATGTGAAATAATACAGGCACTCCAAAAGGGAGGTTAAAAAAAACTATTTCACGTAGCAGTGAAATCTGACGCAGGTCACAGTCTTGGAAGTGTCTCTGGCACAGGGAGGAAATTCAATATCTAAGGACAGATTGCAACTGATCAGCTCAATAGCCATTGATCACAAGAGTCTACAGAGTGTGCCTGGTTTGTTTGGCTTTTCAGGCAGTTTCACACCACGGCACAGAGGCTGCTAATTCTTGGTACAATCCCCGCAGGGCAGGCACATTTGATTGGACACTGTAATACACACAGGTTCACCAACAGCCTCGAAGACTATTGACAGAAGCTCCTTTTCTAGTGAGCTCCAGTTTTGCCTTTTTATGATTGTCACCTGATAATAGAGCCCACAATGGCTGCCCTCCTTATACAGTTATATGGGGGAAACATAGCACATAATTGCATGTAATTCCCAATATTGCAAATCACTGAACTAAAATACTCTATGTGTGACTACATCATTTCAACTGTATATTGTGCAGTACACCAATTCCAATACATCACAGGGGGCAGGGGGCAGTGTATCACCAAGACACCGCACACGCCCATTAAAGCACTATTATCAGGATACGCACAGGGAATGTTATCACACAGAGAATTGCAAAGCGAGTTTCCATCCTCACTACCATTAACATATAGATGTATAAAATCTTCCGAGTGACACCCCCTCTTAAGGGTTTCATTCACTGAACCCCTTGTGTGAGAAATCCAGCTTTGCACAACTATACATGAAGTATTTTGACCCACTCTTCAGACAAGGTACCCCACAGATACCTCTGTCTTTTATTGTGTCAGAATCTCCCATGCTACCACAGGTTAGTATTGACATCATCGTCAATGGTATGGCAGAATGGGCAGAATGATGAAGAATGGACAGAAGAAACACTTTTCTGGCAAAGAAGAATCACACAATTCGGTGAGCTGTTGGCATAATGTCTCCTCCACCGGAGGTCTGCTAGCAGGATACCACAAATCCATCCCCTTGGACTACTTCTGCTGGGCTTATGTGATATATCTGCACTGGTGGAAAGATCAGCAGTCCAGAAATAAAAACGGTTCCCGAGTGTGCTTATCTGACATATGGAAGGAAATGTATCAGTCAGCATCCTCACATTATGTCGTATAGACCATGATGGTGAAGGCACATGCCAAGAAACGCCTTGGAGCGAAGGCAATGAGAAGGCTGTTGCACAGCAAAAATGGCACTACTGAGGGATTGATGCAGCTCTTAAATGATATTACCCCCACCTACCCTCCAATGCACTCATTAGCAAAGATAATGCTGAGACCCAGCAAGCATAACAGAAAGACCCTATAGTGACACTCTACAATAACCCTAAAGAAGCTCATCATGCCTCCAAACAGAACAGAAGTCATGCACTCCATCCAGGAGGAAAACACTGTTCTGATGGAGAATGGGAAAACATCTGAAAATGCCACAAACACAGGGGCGAGGGGTGGTGGAACAGAAACAAAGATGGCTGTTGGGTCCTGGTCATATCATACCACATTGTACCAGATATACTAGATCGGGCACTTGGCCACTGGGCTGTTACGTGAAGACAGAATGGATGGAACAAAATGTGCTCTCTTGGATGGCGGCCCAAAATGAAGAGGGATTGGGAGGACTGGATCAACAAAAAGAACAAACACTCAAAGCAAAAGGTGGGGCAGCTTACCCATGAGCCAAGACCAAGTTTACACTGCACATACATCTGGTTTTCATTGCACCCCACCCCTTTAGCCATACCACCCAAGGATTCAAATATGTTCTGTTGATTATGAATGCTTTCAGCAAATTATCAGACGCATTTACCACAATAAACTGCACAGCCTCCACGGTGGTGAAACACTTGGTCCAAGAAATCTTAGCAATTTTTGGCATACCTAGCAAAATGGCAACAGACAATGGCTCCCACTTCTGGGCAGACTTCAATCAGTTAATGTGCAATCCATGTTAGAATGCGTTAAGCAAGTATTGTGGAAAGAAATGACCAAACCTATCAATCACATCACAGGGAGGAACTTGGGATTTACACCTACCATCCAGTCTGCATGCACTAGGTTCACACAGAAACTAAAAATAAAAAGGTGGAACCAACTCATAGTATTTGACGCTCTCAGTTAGCTCAAAATATGAGCATAAAAAGTCATCTCATTAGAGCCTTTTTCTCATAACGTTCCTTTTTCTTTTTTCTTTCAAGAAGAAATATAGTGCTTTCCATAAATCACAGAATCCTTTTGTCAAAATGTGTAGGTTATGTTTAATTCACATTCCTACAATTTGGTTACAGTGTGGTTTTAAGCAGAAAAAGACCCAATGGTCAATCAAGTGCATTCAACCTATGCATTTTGGTGTACAGCACAATCCTCAAGGCTATGCATACTTAAATACATCATTTGTTAAAGAGAACATTTTTTATACATACCAGGACGAGCCAGTAATGTTCAGGCATGTAAAAGCTAAAAATGAAACCAAAATCTTAGTGAGCAACTGTCTTCCAGTGACATCCAATAGAGTGCAAATGCAACCGAATTGGTGCGGGTTAGGGTTAAAAACTCATACCTCAATCTTGCAGTCTGTTTCACCATAATCTGTTGCCACATGTTTGTAACCCGGATTTGATATAATACGAAGGATTCGGTAACCTACAAATGCACATCTTGTTAAGTACTTAATACGGATGTAGAATCTTCTTTCATTTGATCGTTAAGGTCCTCTTACATGCAGTGTCAGATTTCTAGCTCTGTCTAATGGACCCAATGGGAATGGGGACTTCCCCCACAACTCGGGATCCAGAACTGATAATGCCGGACTGATTTGTAGTAGCTCTTTTAGCATTGGCCGGTATCCCGGGGCAGTTACCGGCTGATACCGACCAACTCCTGATAACCCCCATAGAACTACATATTTCTGATTCATTCAGCATATGTAGCCTAAAACACTGGCCGATCATGCTTGTCTTCTGCTGAAAGCCCACCTGCAAATGCCTAATGGCCCATGTTCCACCACCCATTCTTCCAGTCAGGCACATCGAAGACTTGAGTAGATCTTCCCAGCTACATCTAAAAGGGAGATTGGACGATAGTTACTAGGCTCTTTTCTTCCATCCTTTTTATATATGGGGACTTCCACTGCCATGTCCATGATTTAGGAACAGTGGAAGAGACCACCACCACATTAAACACATGTTGTAAAAAATGTCCCTGTATGCTAGGATCAGTTTTATCATTTTTGTATATTTTTATTGCTTATATTGCGAGGCTAGCTCAAGAGCAGCAGAGCTCTTTACAACAGGATTGTGCCAGAATTGGGCTTGCATTTTATACAGTAATGTTGGTGGAGGGAGAGAGGGATTTTTATTTTTGTCCAGCATGTATTGTTTAAAGATCCACTGCAGAACTGGAGGAATGGTCGGGGCATTTGAGCCAATCCATGGATCGTTTCAATCCAAGTAGTCCTCTACAATGTCTTCATGCTAGGCACCATGAAGCATGTGTCGGTACAGCAATCGAGCCAGGTTTAAAAGTTGCAATATAGTAACTGTTGATATTTGAAATCTAATTCCAAAATATACAGTGCCGCATAATTGTACCATGTACGTTTAACAGCCAAAGAAAAAGGGATGAGGAACGGGAAAATGAATGACCAGGGCTTCGGGGTGCTAAAGTGATGGACCATTTAAACAGATCTTGCAAATTCATAGCATACCTACTGCAAGTCTGGGGACCTAAGCAAACATGAAGATGTTACTTGTGCCACTGATTACATAAAAGGTCCAGTAACCCAATAGAAATCACGTGAAGAATAAGGGCAGAAATACAACAAAGTGATTAGGTGAAAATCCCAACATGGCAGACAACAGGGAAGAGATAAAATGGAGACTTTAAAAGAACATATTTCTGAAGATATAAAGCTCCTGAGAATTCCTGAGTTTGTCCTGGGGCGAGCGATCATGAGTGCAGTATAAGCATGACCTTGCACGTTATTTAAAATAAGAAAAAGTAGTTTTGTCTCTGGTGCAGGTAAATTGAAAGGGTGAGATAATACATTGAGACTACAATTATGACATCTGTTAAATCTATGCTTTATATGTGTAGACAGAGAGCACTTCAGCTCCCTGCAGGGGTTCCGGCAGCTGTATGCAGAAGGTCCTTGGTGTCAACAAGCTGCTCTGTGATGCAGGCACAGCCTATCATGGTGAAAGTTCTGTAATAGTGCCCACCATTTTGCAAAAGCAAGTTTATTTCTACTTTTAAGGTTTCTTTAGCTTCTGTGCTGCTTGGTACTGTGGGATGTTTTCACCCACTAGGCTCTGCCCTGCAGCATCACTGTGTGCTGGTGGTACCAGAATCAGCGAAATGGCCGCAAAACCTATTAAAATTGCGTTTTGAAACCGAAAAAGATGGCTGCCAAATCTACTGTGCCTGTTGTCAGTGTTGGAGGGAGACCACACCTACCAAGGAAAGATGGAAACTGCATGAAAGGCAGTGCTTTATTGCAAGAAACCCAGAAATTGCTTTTAAATCCCTTTTTCCTGGTTGCTGAAAATACAAAATACCAGACCAAAACACCACAAAACACCCAATATCTTTGCTGGGTGTTACACGCCACTTCATTTAAGGAACCAATATCAACCCACAATGTCAGGAAAAGTGTAATCAATCATCAAAATATCCACAGTAAAAAGTGTGCTTGCCGCCTGTGAAAATCTGTCAAATTATGGGCGCAGTAGCAGCGGCCGCCTGTGACTATTTCAAAAGCCTGCATTTAAATTGAGAAATTGCACCATTAAGATCTAATGGGCCTCATTACAAGTACATCGGTGTGGACTTAACGCCGCTGGTATAACCATACCGGCAACGTTTCCGCGTCTGCCCATTCATGACCTGCAGACCCGGAAATAGCACCACGTCCAACCGCCACCGCGTAGTTTAGGCTCATGTAAACTCCGCCTGCACGGAAACCCCTCCGTTACCGGCTATACTAAACACAGCAAGCATCAAAACTAGCACGGACATGGAAACACCACCTGGAAAATGGCGTTAAAACCGTGATCACGGTGGCGGTACCGCCGCCACCGCGAACATGTCATTAAACAGTGCCTGTTGACCTGAATCAGGGCACCCCAACTAGGCCCCAATATTCAAACCCTCTAATGGACCTCCCCCACCACCCAAACGTACCCACCCCCAACCAGGCCCCAATATTCAAACCCCCTAATGGACCTCCCCCACCACCCATACGTACCCACCCCTCACACCCTTCAAGTCCACATGTGTCCTGCAGTGCCCGACACACATTCCATCACTTCCGTGTGCGCTTCTGTGCTTGTGCACCCTTGCCCGAAAGCCCTGTTAGCTGGCTCGAGCGCCTCAGTGGACGGGCAGTGGTGGAGCTGCATAGGGTGGTGGTATAGGATGGCACAGAATCAGGAATAAGTGGCATATGTGCAAGATTTGCCTGTTGGCCAATCAACATGGACTCAATGAGCCTGGAGGTGTTGTCATTGCCCTCCCGCACATGGCGTGCCAGGGTGACTATAGTGCTGGCAAAGCATCCAATGGACCTTGAGAGGCGACGTACTGATGTGCTATAGCACTCCCTCTCAGCCTAGATTCCTCGGGCTGCCTCTCCACCAGCTGGGTGAGGATAGCCTGCTGCTCCTCCATCCGCTGCATGCAGGACTTTAGCTCTGCCATTAAGGGGGTAGGTGACCTCATGGGACTTTATAGTGATGTGGGGCTGAACTCCAGCTGATGGAAGGATTCCAAGTTATCCAATGTGGGCATCTCCCTCTGTGGCCTGTATCAGACTGCACTCCCGGGGCACTGTTGTCACTACATGCTGCCTCCTCTGCAGTGCAGCTGCTTTCTGTGGTGGGATGGGTGGGCATGATGGGTGCCCGTGGCACCTGTGTTGCATCAGGCAGCGTGGAGACGGTGGGGATGTTGGTGATGGTGGCCGGCACATGTGTTGCAGTTGCTACTGGGGGCAGAGATGCCGAACTGCTGGCAGCATCCTCCTGTGCAGGGGCGCTGGCTTGGACACGTGCCGGAGCTGATTGCCTGGGCTGTTGTGCAGTATCACTGATATGGCTGTGGGGACACAGAGGGCATGATGGGTGCATCACATGCATTATATAGGTTGATCATTTAATAGTGGCATTTACATGCATCTGCTTGTTGGCGGAAATGCATTGTAATGATATTGGTCACCATATGGATCATGATGGGTCCTTTGGCCCAGTCATGCACTGCCTTTTGTTAATGGGTCCTTTGGCCCAGTCATGCACTGCCTGGGGGCGAGGGGTTGTTAATGGGTCCTTTGGCCCAGTTATGCACTGCCTGGGGGGGGTTGGTAATTGGTCCTTTGGTCCAGTCATGCACTGCCTGGGGGCTGGGGGTTGTTAATGGGTCCTTTGGCCCAGTCATGCCCTCAACATATACGCATGTTTGCGAACTTACCAGCATCTGCAGGTGGGCTCACTCCTGCCTCAGACTCCCCGATCCTATGGATGCCGTCAAGGTGGAGGACACTGCTGCAACGCTCCTCCCATGCTTGCAGCTTCAGTGGGGAAGGGGGTCCTCCACCTGTCTCACTGCTGCGTTGGTGGTGTGTGGAGATCAGGTTCCGCACCCTCAGCCTGAGGTCGTCCCACTGCTTGTGGCAGTCCTTTACACTCCTCACAGTCACGCCCACAGCGGTGCACTTACGTGCAGCTTCCGCCCACACTTCCTTCCTCCGCTGCTGTGTTGCACGCCGTTGATCGGCACTGAACAGCATCTCAGCATGCTTCACTATATGCTCGACCAGAACAGTTAGCTCTGCCTCAATAAAGCGCTGTTTGTGCTGCCTCTGGGCTGGAATCCTGCCAGATATGCTGGTGGTCCCTTTTGGCTTCTCACAGTGTGGATTCTGCTTGTGCTGACTCTGGATGGCAATGGATTGTGCTTTATATGATGGCCGCCTCTCTGTTTCCGGTTTCGGTGATCATGGTAATTCTGGTTCCGTGTCCGTGGCCACGGTGGCGGACACGGGTTTTGCTCAACTTGTGACGCCGCTCTGTCCATTTCCGTGGGTGTTTCCGTGACAGCGGTTACAACGTTTCCGCGTCCGTGTGGTGCGCGCGCCCGACAGCACGTAATCGGACAGTCTTTCCGCAACCTTGCGGACGCGGAAACTTTGTTACCACCACCGTGGAATCACTGCGGTCCGGACCGGAAAAGTTGTAATGAGGCCCAATGTCTTAAAACTAAGTGACCTGTCATTAAGAGGAACATAGGCTGTAACGATTTAATCTCCATGATATAGAGACTGGAATCAGAGTTCTAGCTGCTTGATTAAAAATTGCAAGTTTTATTTTAAATTAAGAAAAATGTTATAAATTGACAGTGCATTTAGCTGAACTAAGAGTTAACAAACCAGTTGTCCCCAGCTTTCCCCTACAAAAGGCATCTCCCCTGCTTCCCACAAAATCCAGGAACTTACACCTTTGTGATGAGTAAATCAGGGGAGGAGATTTTGGGCTGCTGCTCCTGGGAGAGACAATGTACCTTCCTTGGCTTAAAGGATATGCAGATTGTAAGTGTCAAAAGTGGCCTCTGTCAGAGGAAGAAGGCAGAGATTGCTCTTGAGCTACAAGATAGAAATGGAGGGGGGGATAGACATTTTTGTTGATTCTCAATGGACAGAAAGCATATTTTTGGAAAGGACTGATAAAGGACTGTGCAAATTTGTAAAAATTAAAGAACTAACAGCATTGTGAATGTGATTTTTTTGTGCACATTTTAAGAGGTGCCAGAAATCTGTGCAATGTTCTGAGAAGGCACAGTGAAAATTCTGGTTTTGTAGCAATTGTATTTATGTCAGAAGCATGAAACTTCATATGATTATGCCCAGATATCATGCGCACTTATATGTACAAATTTGTGGACAAATCAGATTTTGTGACCCGGACAAAAGTGTGAAAATTTGTCAAATCCAGACCCAAGACCTCACAGCTACGGGGCTTAGAAAAATATTTGCTCCACAAAATATGTGATCTATGTATGTTATTGCTATAAAGATTGTACACAGGTAAAGACGTATTATATCAAAAATAGATTTTATGTGCAAAAGACAAAGGGGAGGATGCTTTCCCTCATAAACTACATCATCATGATGACACTCTGTTTTCTCCTCCAATCAAGGGAGGGAGCAGCCTTTAGCCAATAGACTACCTAGGGGGTGCACTTAGGATAATTCAGCATACCCACCCCTTTATGAAACACATAAATAGAGACAGCTGAGGACCTAGAGACAGACTGATCCACCCACCACCCCGAATTTGGCGAAGCACTCTGACGGAGATCTATCCATACTCCTTTTTCCAGACTCCAAAAACTTTGCAAGCATAAAGGCTCAGAGCATAGCTGAACCACTTTCAGCTGGGCCTAATTTCCAGAACCCATCCCTAAACTTAAAGGGTAAACCAGAAGAAGCAGCCAGGCTGTGCTTTAACTGCTTGCCTGCCAAAGAAATATCTTCACAACCAGAAGGGCAGATTAAACCCCAGTCTGGTGCCGTGCTGTGCTGTGCAGACCAGAGAGCCATTGCAGATCCAGTCCAGTCATGCTGTGCACTGTAGACCGGAGCGCCTTTCTGTCCAGTCCTGCTGTGCGGTGTCCAGAGTGCCTTGCTGATCGCTTACCCGTCCAGTCTGGTGTGTCCAGCAGTCTGTCCCAGAAAATATCCCTGACCAGAATCCTTGACGGTTCCCTTGAAAACATTGGTAGTGAGTATCCATAGTATAGGATTGTCACTACCCTATGTACTGTCCACAGTCATCCCTATCCAAATCAAATCTATCTCATATCCAGAACTGTATTGCTAGGAATCCTTTTTGTCTTGCATGAACTCTCTCTCTTATCCTATAATCCTTCTGTCATAATATTGTTAAAATCATCTTTTTGCTGATATATTTCATCTGAAGAGAGCAAACGTCTCGGCGGGCAAAAACCTGATCTGTGACATCCTGATCTGGGGGCTGTGCTGTCATGTAGTTTGCATCTTCATAGTCCATCTCTAGTGTAAAGAAACCTTGTTTGTATTTTAAAAGTACATCCTTGTTTTACAATTTTGCCTCTTTCTGAAAAAAACAACCTCCACAAAAACCTCCATAACTCCTTCATACTTTGTTAGAAACTTAATTTAAGTTTCTACTCAAAGCTAACATCCTAAGCTTTCTAACAAACTCAAAACTGTATCCCATCTCCTTATAGTTTTTCCGCAATCACTCTTACCGCGTGCAGAAAAGTTTGCCACAAATTCTTCATTTGGTCAAAATTTAGAACGTGTAAAATAGCTTTTCATTGCACCAGACCTCAAAATTAAGTTTTCAACTTGCTTATCACTCGTAAATCATTGCTAGTGTTTGTCTGATACCATACAAAGCGGCTCCAATCAGTATTTCAACAATTTCAGTGAATTAAAACCATTTTCAGTGTTTTTCCCATTCATTCAAAGGCAACTTTAAAACAGTTTTTGACACGTTTGCCAATCAATTCTGTTTTTCTCTGGTGTTTGCTGTGGGGAAATTGGGATTGATATATTTTGTTGAATTCTGCATTCCTGAAACCTGTTTTCTCTCCTTCTCTTTCTTCATATTGCATATTGGGGGGATTCAGGGGTGTGCAGGGGGAAATAGTAATGACATTGCCATTTGATTGAACACACACAAAGGTATTATTTCTGTGCTGCATTATTTTTCCCATCATTGCTCCTTGTGATTAAAGAGATTGTTTAGTGTGACATCACCCAATTGGTGATCATTGTATAACCATTAAAAATAGTGTGATATATATATTGTGATATATATAAATAAATATGTTTTAACCAGCCTGATTCCTGGTTCAGTGTGACCGGGGCGGGGGGTGTTGGTACATCGTTCAGAATAAAAGAACTTATAGACACAAATAAATAATTAAGGATTTCAGTTGTGCATCCCACGCTAGGCATTGACTTAGGTGAAGTGCCGGATTGAAATCACTTAGAGTACTTTTGTTGTGACCCTAAGTGGGGTCTGCAGGTAAAGGATTCACTGGAGGCCAGGATATTCGTTAGTTGCTTTCATTGGATGAAATCAGGAGTACATAAGATGATTCAGGATCATAATCTCAACTGTCCATGGGTAGAACACTCACCACACAGCATTCCACACAATCATACCCAAACACTCCATTCATGACATCACCACTCAAGCACTCATCATACATGCAAGCAAGTGGACAGAGAGGGGAGAGTATCACCCTTAACACGTCCCTTCCTTCAAAGCATAACAACCCTAACATCTCCCTTCCTTCAACCAACGGCAACCCCAACACCTCTCCTCCTACGAATGCACAAACACTCACAAGGCAAAACGCAACACTCACACACACACACACACACACACACACCACACACCATCCAGTTCCAGGCACCCGGGGGGAGTGTCTCCAAACATGACAAACCAACAGAGAACAAACCCAGCCGCCTCCACTACTCTCATAACCCAACAAGAAACACTGATCACCTTCCGTTCCCCACGGCCACCATTGAACCTTGCAGCTGCCACCTACGAGCACAACTGACCCCACCAGGGGCAACCACACCATACACAACTATAAACCCTTAAAGAACTCTTAACTCCTTTTATTCAACCCCTGCCACAGGCAAATCGTGGGGCTGCCACATCCACAGGCAAAACTCCCTATATCGGGATAGACCAGATCATGCCCCAATAAAGCAAGCACTAACTAAATATCAAACAATCACCCTGGGCTATCTTAATCAGACACTAGGACCCATACACCACACACACTTACCAGACAACCAGCAGCTCACTCACACCTCATTCACACAAGGGCCACTACAACCAGAGGAATTCCAAACCAAGTACCAAAACACTGATCCCAGCTTGGCGGCCATTCCAACCTGAGCCATCAGCAGTCAAGTCTCAACCCAACACAACACTAACAATGACGAAAACCTCCGGCAACTAGATGGAAAAGTCAAATTTGCCCTATAATTACAGGGAAGCGCCACCGAAAAATGACACTCCCTGCCAATCAATTTAAGAAAACATGAAAACCTAATCAAGCCAACTCACAACTTGACAAGAAACCACTTGATAACCTTGGGGTCAACCACACTCCTTAAAACACACCATCAGACACAAGAAATGAGGGCGTTCCCACACTCTCATGCCGCAAATAGCATGTAGGCAGCATCCTGCCAAACACCCATTCCTAAATCAGTTACCACTAAACCATAACTACCATAGCTAAGGCCTAACACATCACACCCATAAAACAATAATGGGTTAACACCAACCCATGCTAACTCTTAGGCATGGACCCACATGCCTCAAAACCATCAATGGGTTAACCCTAACCCATGCTACAAAACTCAGGCATGAACCTAACATGCACCTACGACTTCCTGCTGCATGTCTCTACACCATCAATTGGGTTTTCATTAACCCATGCAAAAACACCAACCATCTTAACCTTGGCACTATCGCCATGCCAACACACAATCAATGGGTTAAATCACCACCCATACTTAAACCTAAAGTTGCAGCTCACTGCATTCAAACACTGGGCAATCTCACATAGTCTCACCTCACCACACATCACCGCTAAGACACCCATCAATTGTGCACACCTCCACGCACCTACAGAATACACCCTACAGAGCATCCCGTGAACCAAAACCTTAAACAATGCACTCTCATCACAAATACTGAAACACTCCAACCACCAAGTGAACAACATGTTACAAAGTCATGTATATGAGCGCATATATAAACTTTTACATTTGCATCCTAAGAGTTAATGTTGCACTATTTAGGTTGCACTATTAGTCCAACCTACATCCCCTGAAAATCCTCAACCAGATGTTAAACTAGCACAATAATCATGACCTTTCAACATTTACAGAAATAAATACATTACGAAATTCATTGCATTCGTTTCCATCAATTATATAAAAGGAGAAGGAAAAAAAATCTAATTCCAGTTTTAAAACCATAAAATTAAATCAATTTCATGAATTACAAGTTTTATCATTTTTTTCCCTCACTCTTGTTTCCTTTAAACAAGGTATTATTCCAGATGTATTAAAATGTAACAATATATCACAAATGTATCTTACATATAGTGTCTAAAATAAGCCAGAGGTAGTTTTTAAGATTAAAATAATTGCCAGATCTTATTGGTTATTAGGTCATTCTAGTCCTGTACTAGAATTGAGAGGATTAGGCAAATGACTATGATTTTCCCTTTCAACCCTAGATGGTATTACAAGTTGAGTATTGCATACCTGACAGCTTTCTTTGTTGTATGAAAAAGCAGAAGCCACAAGTTGTCACTTGTCATGATACATTGACCTTCAAAAAGGGGTTTAAGGTGCAAGATTCTTTGTGCACTTGTCATGGTACATTCTGGGCATAGATGTTTGAGTGATTCAGTACCAGTGTGACAAAATCGGCATTGAGCATCATTGGGATCAATCAGTTTTCTTCTGCTTAGAATTTCTCTGGTAGCCCAAAGGTTGAGTCTAAAGTGCAGAAAGTCATCTCAAAGTCATGAATTGGGAAATTTGACTAGATAACTTCCTGTGATATTATAACGCTTTAAGTCAAAAGGATTTTCACACATTTTTTTGTAGCCAAACATGCAGCTCTAGTTTTGATCCAATCATGATTCCAAAATTTCAGTTTCGCTTTATTGGGATTTTCTAGAAGTACGTCTACAGAAATATATAATCCCTCTAGGACATTCTGCGTTCTTCGACGCCAGCTCCTGGAAAATGGATCAGTAGAGTTTTTTTAAATAACCAGAGGTAATCTTCAGCAGACCTGTTGTTGTTTCGCTTATAATAGATTTACGATAAAGCGAACAAAGCTTCCATTTTGCCATGGCATAAAGAGAAAGCAACCTCAGCTCATGTCTTACGATTGATATTGACTCAGACATTGGCAACCCCAAGACCTGTTTCCAAAAGGCTCCTTCTTTCAGGGCCCAGAAATTGTATGGCTGGCATTGTTTTGCTTCACAGCCATAAGTCAGAATAGGAATAACTTTTTGTTTCTAATAGGTTATTAAGGGCAGTATGGAAAATCTGCAAAATGTTGCCTTAATAATATTGGCTAGAGACACAGCTGTTCGCAATTTCTGGGCAAGTTGATGAAGATCACTGATATCATTCCGTTGATTGGAGAAACAGATTCCCAAATAGGTATATGATGGTACTGATGAAAGTTTTAACTTTTGTTGGGGCCATGATAGAGGTGCCTTCCTTTGCTTAGATGACCCGAACTGCATTACTTTTGATTTAGTGATGTTAATTGTTATTCAGTTCCTCTGTGCATATTGATCTAATGCCTGTAGCAAGGTACGTAGGCCCTTTGGTGTTTGGGATACTAACACCATGTCATCAGCGTATAGTAACCACTGTATCTATACCCCCATGAGCTTTGGGGAGTCTGAGATCAGGCCCTCAAAAGCTTGACCCACGTCTGAGATAAAAAAAATTATAAACAACACTGAGGCCAATAAACAGCCTTGCTTCAGGCCTCGGTCTGTTTGTATCACATCTGTTAACAGCCCATTGTTGTTCAATTTTATTTGAATTGTGGTGTCTGAATGTAAAGCAATCACCCACTTAAGAATTGCCCATGGAAACTGAAGATCCGCAAGTTTCTTGTATAAGAGTTCTAGAGGAACAGCATCAAATGCCATTTTAAAATCTATATATACAATATATATTGCTTGTTTTTGATGTTGTGCATGATGTATGATGCTGGTTAGGGTGTTTATATTTATTGATGTTCCCAGGCCTGGGAGGAACCCTGTTTGGAAGGGATCCCGGATGTTTTTTTATCATCCAACCATTGAATTAATGAAATCAAGAGTAGTCTAGTAAACATCTTTCCCGGGGTGTCCAATAAAGCTATAGGTCTAAATGATTTAGGGTCTTTGCAGTCACTTTTTTTAAATATAGGTAGGATTATTGATTTCGTCCGTGTGTGAGGAATCCAACCAGTTTTAAAGACATTGTTAAAGATTTGATATAAGATCGTCGCCCATTCCTGTGGGTGTTGCTTGAACATGCCATTATGGATGCCGTCAGGACCCCTTGCACGGGAGCGACCTAATTTGCCTATACAATGCAATATGTCCTCAACTTCAGCAGGAATTCATGACTATCACCCCTTTTGATAAGATGCAATTTCATATTTGGAAAGGGTGAGGCATAGAGACTATGATAGTAGTGCTGCCATTCATTATTTGATATTGAATTCATTTGAGTCGTGGCGTGAGGACTGCTCTTGGTTCGATTCAGTATGGACCAAATACCAGCTGTTGATTTGGTTACAATGTGACTTAACATTTGTTCTCCATCGCGTATATTGTTGTTAACGTGTCTTGCCTTTAGCCACCTTTTGTAAAGTTACTTTCAAATGTCTTATTTTAATACATTTTTCTGCATCATTTGAAGAAATTAGATTGCACATTTCTCTTCTCAATTGTGCCTTTTGTTTCTGAAGCTTGTCATCAAAAATATGACAATGTTTCTGTGTTCGATAAAGGTCCCGTTGAATTGGTTGGATGAATATTTGCATTGCATAGACATAGTCCCTTTCTGGATTTTGATGTGGCTTGAGAAATAGGTCACACTAGCATGAGTTGAAATTCTCCAGTTTTGATCTAGACCTTTTTAGCCAGTTACCTCCATTATTTAACATTGGTGTTTGTCTGCATTTGGCTTGAGTGTGTGAGAAGTGAAAATACCAAACATAAGCTATTATGGTCACTTAACTCAGAGTGTACTACCTTCTGGGACTCCCTGTGCCAGATATACTGTGATGTATGTCTCCTGGTACGCTCCCATTGAACATTATGAAGTTTTGTTCTCTCATGAGTGTTGACCAAATCGCTTCACTACCTCTGAGTTCTGCATCTACCCCGGAGTGGAGATGGAGATTAAAATCACCTAATACTATGGTGTGAGTCACTTGTGCATCTAATGTCAGTACATCGAGAACTGAAATTAATTGTTCAAAGAAATCATCAGCTTTTAGTGTCTGGGGACTCCAGTAGACATTTATAACTGCTATCATCAGAAGTTCTCTGCTTAATTTTGTAAATTAAAAGTTGGGAGATGGAACATTACATTCCTGGATATGAAAGCCTTTGCTTTTTCTAACGGCAAGTAGCAATCCTCCTTTTGGTCGACCCAGTGCATTTTGTACCGCTGGCGTTAACATGACCATGTGAGAGTCCCAAGTCGGTGGGGACACTAACCCGGTCTTTTGTAAGGCAATAATGTCATGGTTGGCCCATGCTGCAGTTACTGAATTTAAAAAATGGTTATGGCCTCTGGTGTTCCACGAAATAAGTTTTATATCATCGGTACCTATGAATTGTTATGCTTGCGACCATTTTCTTTGGGTATCAGGATTGAATTGGAAGTCTTTGCTATGTGCTGTGAAGATCCTAGGTGTGTACCTCTTGTTGAACTGCTCTTCTGAAACCATCTCTTGTGTAAGTAAGAAGCCCATGTCAAATAATAATTTCCTAGATCTCCAGAATGCATCTGCCACTAAGGCTGATTTAAAGTGCATTTGTGCTTCAGATAAGTTATTTTGATTAGGAAACTCTACCAAATCAATGTCCACTGTTGATATTTTTGGGAGCTCCGCAAAGATGTTAAGTATGCTCATCCTATTAAGATCATATGTATTGTATGGATTTTCTCTACATTTTATGACCAGTCGGTGAATAGCCTTCTGCTTACATACTTGATTTCTGGATTTGTGGTTAAATGATTGTGGCTCTGTTTTTTTTGTGGAGGCCCAGCTTCCTTCTATGTGTCCTATTCGATTGGTGCTATGGTGTTGAGGGACCTGATTAGTCCCGACAGCCTGGCTCATATCAGTAGGACCCCTCAAGAGAGAGCTCAAGGCTGGAGCGATGCTCGGGATATTCCACAGAGCATCGTCTGAGATTCTCCTTTCTTGATTTTGGTACATGTATGCTTCAATTGAGATTTAATTTCATTTCTCAAGTCTTGTATTGTAGGTTGAGGAGTTCCTTTGCAGCTAATCTGCTTGGGGGACATTAATACAATCACTTGTGATGGGTGTTGAGTGATTATTGTAGACTTTGGGTTCAATTCCTCTTATGATTGACTATGAGAGGACACAATTGACACCCTATTTGTAAATAATGAATTCTGGTTCCCAAGTGTGGCATTTGACAATTGATCATGGATGATGTTAACTGACTTCGGTGCTACAAGGTCTATTGCAGACTTAGGACACTTTGCTTGGATCTGAGTCAAATAAGCTTCAATGGATGATTTAATTTCCTGTCGTATGTCTTGAAGGAAGGTATTTTGCACTGTACATGATGGAATAATTGAGCTCTGCAATGAGGACACACTGTTAGGTTTACCCAACCGCAAGTCCTGTTCATTAATTGAAACTTTTGTAACATTTGTCTCGCCAACCATGGGCACATTTTCCACTGTGACAGCGTCATTTGATAAAGCTACCAAATCATCTAACGTTGTGTATGTTAATTGTGTGGTTTTGTTTGACTCGATTACTGGTCTTGATGCGCCCTGTATTGTTTGTTTGTTGGGGTTTTTTAGTAAGCTGACTATCCTTCTTGTTCTCCTGTTTTTTTTTTTTTTTTGCTCTTTTCAAAGAATGTTTTGCTGGTTGTGCAGACTGTACTGTTGATGCGGCCAATGATCTGGTATTATTAGAGACCACGAGACCTGGTTTTTGAAAAACATCAAAGATGTTTTTCTCGCCCCCAGGCTGAAGTGTGTTGGAGATAGTCCTGACTGGCTCACGATAACCACATTCTGAAGAGGTCCTCCGGCGTTGAGGAATTAAATCTAAAGATGTATTTTTATGCATGCTAGAGGAATTCATGCCACCACTCTGTGTGGTGTTGGGTGCTTGTGCAACTATTTTCTCTTCAGAGGCGGCCAATTGGGAGCATATGTCTTGATCGATAGATCCAGCTCTATCTGACGAGGACTGATCCAGAGCACCTTGCTTGAGTGACATGGGTTGAATCAAGCTAGGTTCATTAATAGGGGCGATAACCGGTCATGATCAACAACTGGTCAATTTTGACTGTTTGTGTTGAAAGTTTGGCATCTAGAATTTCATACAGTTTGGCCACTGCCAGTAAGAAAATATTCATAGCAGCTAAGGTGTTATTCAGTGCTGGGGCCTCAGGGAATGAAAAGCGTGTATTCTGTGCAGTGTGTATAAAAAATTCAGAGTCCTGTGCTACCTCATCAAAGCGAGATCACTGGGGAGTCGGTCCTATAAAAGATACTGATTCATCTACTAAGTGAATATGATTTCTTCCATATGTGCATCAAGTTAGGTCTGGGGAAGCGTGTCGAACTGGATTTGTCACAGGGTCAGAGGTGGTTTCATCAGATAGGCATTTAGAATCATTCTCTATGCTGTGATTTTCTTCTAATTGGATTAAATCACCCATGTTAGAGCAGATGTAGAGAATATCGTGAGTACTGTCATAAGATGAACGGGAGGTGTTCAAGAAGTCTAAGGCTTCGTCGTCCACTTCACCCGCTATTGTTAGTTGAGCATAGGCTTGTTGCAATCATTGTTGTGCAGATACAGTGCAAGGCAAAGGGTTCAGAATTTCCACACTGGGCCGCAGACATGGGGTAGGGTGTGCGGCACTAGATGAGACAATGCCTTCACCCGGGAGGCAAAGTATGGTCTTGCTAATGTGATCACTGATGCACGCTAGCTCCTCCAGTATTTCGGTGCCATCTGGACAGGATGTCAGCAGGGTCATGTCTGTGGGGACGGTCAGGAAAATTGGCTATTTTTCAGAGACAACTAAGTTTGAATCCGGTATGTTTTTGGGAATGGACTCACCACAGTTTAGTGTTGGATAGTTAGCCTCTGATCCCCCCACGTTGCCCATAACCTCCTGATCACTTTCACACACTGGATTCACATGGTCGGGCATAACATTATGAGCTCCCAGCCTCACTGAAATACCCATGGGCTCCTCGACACACAATGGACCACTGTTACTATTGTGAAGAGGATGATGTTCTTTACAAAAGGTTCTAATATCAGATGTTAAAGAAACTGAATGCAGCGTACCTTTCTGAGACTGTCGTTGAAGTTGTTTGTGCAGCTTGTCAGGGAGTACCGTTTCCAAGAGGGTTAACTTTATCGACAACAGATTTTGGCAATTTGATTCGGGACAATACGGCTGGTGGCTTTCCTGTTTTTAATGTATACTTATTCATAGACATACAGGAGTGGTCACCTTATCTCAAAAATTATTAACAAGATCTGGATGCACCAACACTAGACCTACTAGACCTTTAGACAGCAAGACAGCACAATCCCTCTTATACAATCACACTTCCTCAATGCGCACGCGCAATGCGCGTGTGCTATGTTGATTTACTTCCTGGGGAGGAGGTGGGACAAAGATTCTAAAACAAAGGGAAACAGGGGGAGTTTTAATTTGATCGTAGAATGTTAGGCACAAAAACTTTCAGTCACTCGCAAAAGTTTGTACCGAGTGAATAGTCCAATGGGAATTGGCCAATCAGCAAACTGCAGAGACCGCCTTTTCTCAAGAAGCCATCAAAAAAGTTGCAAACAGGGGGCAGCAGTACCAGCGGGAAGACAGCACAATCCCACTTACACAATCACACTTCCTCAATGCGCGCGCGCAATGCACATGTGCTACGTTGATATACTTCCTGGGGGAGGAGGCGGGACAAAGATTCGAGTAAATAGTCCAATGGGAATTGGCCAATCAGCAAGCAGCAGAGACCGCCTTTTCTCACAGAGCCGTTGAAAAAGTTGCAAACAATTCAGAATATTGCAAAAGTCCATGTTGTAATAGAAAAAAAACCTGCAAGGCCCAAAAAGGTTAAAATTAATTCACACAACCACTTTCATGCATTTATATACCTAACACATTTCACAACAATATAATGGGACATTATGGCACCCTCTAGCGGTTCAGTTACAATGTACAAATCCTTTCTACAAACATAATTTCCTTTTGCATGAACGTTCCAAGCTAAACTGTATAGCGTTCCACTTGACTTTGGACTATATCTTTCCCTTCAGAATAATAGCTGCCACACTAATGGATGGTGAAGCACTCGATAGCACTCGATGCATATTGAAACACAAAACAGTATTCCATGGAGCTCGGGAAATGAACATCATCCTTCCTTTTTTCTTTTTTTCTTCTGAAAATATGAATTGCTTTTCCAAAACCTGATTCTGGCCCAACGTAATGTTGCCGAGTATGTCTAAAAATAACACTGGTGGCAGTTCAAAGTAGTATCCGAGTCGTCCCTCAGTCACAGCTGAACTCAGTGAGCTGCATGAGAAACTCTTCCTGGGCACGTGAAAGCACACAATCAGGTGCTTTACTCTTAAGTGATTGTTGCTCTCGCCTCACCAACATCCCCGTTAGTAGCGTGACACCATCATTCCAGGGGCAGTCACCAACCTTCCCAGCAGTGTCAATGATGTCACCAGTTCTATCTGGTAGGCAGAAAGGCACGGAGCTCCACAGCCCATAACGGCTAGAACAACCACACCATGAATCATTCACTTAACGACAGCAACCCGCAGCATTGGGCCACACCAGAACTCCCACAAAATCTCTGGCACTACGGTAATGCCATACTGTTTCAAATTTGGTCGCCAGCCAATATATCTCATGTATTTATATACTAAACTCGCTGGCATGTACTACAACTCAGGAGAGAGACAATCTACAATCCTGACAGCGCACAAGAATCTTCGACACCATTCAAATATTCACTGGAGCTTCTTCAGCATGCTCCCCCGGCTGCCTCATAACACCTCACCTCAGAAGTTGCAATTGTCATGGGGTGACCATGAAGCTGACAGCCCTATGCCTCTCTGCAGGGGGGTTGCCATGTCTGAAACAACACCATCTGGGACCAGTGGCAACCCCCCTGCAGAGAGGCATAGGGCTGTCAGCTTCACTGAAAATGAAGTTGGCATCCTGGTGGAGCAAGTCATGGGGCCCTCTTCTCGACATCGCGCCTCAACAAGGAAGGATGGAGGAGGATCTGGTAGGACATTGTGGATGCCATCAACGCGGAGGGGTGGCATCCTGCGACTACCAATGCGTTCGGAAGCGCTGGGAGGACTTCAGCTGAGGCAGATGTTGGTGGGCAACTTGGTCCTGGGCTGGGCTGTGGGGCAATGGTACAACATTCGTGTGTCTTCTGGGTCAGCAGACGTTGTCTCAGGAACCCTGGCATCGGCTTCTGGGCAGGCACCAAATAGCAGGGCATGTTGGCAGCAGGCAGGCTGGCAGCAGCAGAAAGTTCGTAGGAGGCTGCTCAGGTCTCTGGGGGCAGGTAAATGGCCTTCTGGGCAGGATCATGGCCAGCTTGATGCAGAGTGACTCAGCACGTGTCGCGTACCCCATTTCCGAGGTCAGAGTAGCCTGTGTGTTCCACGTGTACACTTTTTTTGTGTCCCTGGGTGCCACTGCATACTGTGGGAGGTTTATACCATGCACATGGACTACCGGGGGTTGTGTGCACATTTATTATCATTTTTTCGAGGTGCCTGAGTGTTGCGTGGCCTGTCTTTATTCACCAGGGGTCACATCCAGCATCACAGGAGCACAGGGGTGCATCTAACATCACTTGCCCTGCCCCCTTCACCCCAATTACCCAGGACAATTTTTGTGTGCCACTCCCATTGGCAATAGTCCATGTGTGCCATGGTTGGGAGGCCACCAAAAGGGAAGGGCAGCAAAGGTGGGTGACCTCCCAGGGCTGGGCGTGGTGGGACATGTGGCCGGGGAGGCCAGGGAATCCAGGGAGTCAAAGGAGGCCAAGAGTGACGTGGGGGGGGGCATTGCCTGCTGGGACAGCCATGCCACCACCCCCAGCGCTTCAGGCAGATGCTGCTGCTGCAGTCATCCCTGGCGCACATCTGACCCCACAGCCACTGTCATGTGCTGGCACGAGCCACCAGGTAGTGGGAGCTGCAGCTGCAGCAACCACCACCCATGCTCGTGGTCAACCAGCGCAGGCTGCCTTGGCACAGGAGGACTCCCAGGCAGATATTCAGGTCAGGAAGGCCAAGCCACGTGTGCCTAAGGTAGCTGTGACCAAGGCACATCTATCTGGGGCAGTGGTGTCATCTGTTGCCCTGAGCAGCTGGGTGGTGGCAGCTGCAGGGGCAGATGCAGCCAACACCACCCCGGCAGTGAGTCTGCCAGCCAGGACTGTGTTGGTCACAGCCCTTGGCACTGAGGCAGTTGTGCTGCTGGCTCCTGGCAACAGCACCCAGCAGCCATTCACACCCAGGCCTTCTGTCCTCATGCCAATTCCTTCTCCCATTGGCCTGTCCACCATCGCCAGTGCCCCTACTGACCAGAGCGGCATATGCCTCTCAGGGTCCGCTCAACCGGCCAAGAGGAGGAAGTGTGCTTCTACGCAAGAGGCTGGGACCCCAGACACGGCTCCGGCCTCCGGCACGTCAAGGAAGAAGCCTTTCAATAAACAGGAACTGGACTTCCTTGTGGACTATGTGTCGGCACACAACCACGATATGCTGGTGCCATACTACGCCTGCCCAGCATCAGGTCCACTGGCAGTGCATTGCGGATAGTGTGAGTGCAATCGGATATGAGAAGCGCACAGCTCATGATTGCTACAAGCTTTGGACTGACATCCGACGCTGTGCAAAACAAAAGCGGGACTCTAATTACTCCCTGACTCTGGCGACTGGCAGTGGGCCACCACCAGAGGAGGATGAACTCACTCTGCATGAGGAAATCGCTACACAGTTCATCGATCAGGGACTTATCCAGGAAGTGGGATTACGACACAACGTCCAGTGAGTCTTGATGTGTGTGTGTCCAGCCCATGTGTGTTTTTCTTGTGTGATGTATTGTGATTGACTGCCAGTTCAGGCTATGTATCAATGAGTGCCATGTGTGACACATGCTATGCTTTACTGATGCGTGCTTGTTGTCATGCAGTCTGCATGCAGTCCATGTGTTGCATATGGGGGCAGTCCTCATCACCACACATGCACCCGACTTACATAAAAGTCACTTGGCAGCCTCTCCTGTCCATGTACAAGCTCACTGACATGTTTGCATATAGCCTGTGGTGTAGTCCACCCACCACTCAGCCTAACGGCAATGTGAGGTCACCCTGCAAGCTGCTCCTCCTCATGGGCATGCTTCCTAGCCTCTCCACCACCCTGCAGCTCACTGTCTCCATGGTCTTGGCGGTTTCCGTGTTGCACTACTGCAATGGCCTGCTACCCTTTCCTGTGTACATGCACACTTCACTGTGCAACCCAGCCATACCTGTACTGTGGGGTTCATCCTTTGTCTTTGATGTAGGGTGTCTCACTTGGACCGTGCAGATGGCACTGGCTCAGATTGCACATGAGTGTTTATTCATGGACCATTGTATTCCCTTCAAGCCCCTATGGATCCGTGGCTGGCTACTCATTGTACCACATCTCCAGCATGTTATCCATCTCATGGTATTTATTCATCCATGTCATGCTCACTCAGGGTCACTTCATCATCACGCACATGTTTAGGGTGTCCCTGTATGTGTGGAGCACAGTCCTCCCTCTGTTACAGCCACGCTGCCTCCAGGCAACTGGTGTTGTGGCTTCTGCCTGTATAGATGTACTTGTGATGGTTCCTCATGTGTCCTGCTTCCCGTCCCCCTCTCATCTGACATTCACAGCCATGCACTGGCTCCCTGCCATTCCCCAGGTGGTAAGGGGGTTCAGTGCATCCCTACAACCCAGTGCCAACACGTTGCACATGATGACTGCACTTGCCCTTACAGTGCCGTCATGTCACAAGATTGACATCACTACGTTTTTGGTTCTGTTGATAGTTGAGGACGTACACATGTGCTGCACTGCACCCACGCACTTCTGAGCCGTGTTTAACCCTTCAACATGCCTACTCACTTGTGTGATGTCAAAGTGACCTGGCATGTATGTATCCATGGCCTCCATTCACTGTATTTTAAAGCACTTGTGTTGTTGCATCCTGTGACATGTGTAATTATATTGATAATCATTTTCTTGTAGTGCATGTTGATATGCATTTTACATGTGTCATGGACACTTCTATTTGACTTACTGCTGTGGCTAATTGTGAATTGTGCCATGGCTATGCTATGTGCCATCTCTTTGTTGCCATCTGTCATTTTTTAATAGGATCTATGTCTACAAAACACAAAAGGCAGACTGTTCGGGGTTGCCAACTGTGGGTTGCCCTATTATATTGTCACACTAAAGAATCACACAGGTTAATTAAGAACAATCTAGTCTAGTGAAAAGTAAACAATGTCACAGCAGAAGATTGCTCTTTTTCTTTATATCTCTCTCAAAAAAATTAACAGAGATACATGATGAACAGTAAAAAATTGAACAGAGTGACCTAACGACGAGTAGGCATCTCTAGTATCTAAGTGGGGTTGTCCCTGACTGTACAAAACTGACAACCAACCATATCAACTGCAAGTAGTTCATACAGCAGTGAGCCCTCTGTAAAGATGCATGTACAAATTCTTCAACTAATACCGCACAAGAGGACAAACCGACTTTCACTTCTTGTTTTAGACAACGTTTTTGAAAAAGTTGGTTCTTTTTATCTTTTGACTTTTAACTGCCTCTGCTAGACATAGAATCCACAATAAAACTTGAAACTATTCATTTGAATAGCAGACAACACATGTCCAGTTTTTCCAACTTAGCATGTGCCTTTCAACACTATACTGTTCACAAAGGCAAGATTGAGATAATGGCAACATACGTTGGTGCTTTTCAACTTGTAGAATTCTAGGATCTATGCCTGCCAGTAGGTTGTGTGTGATGCAGGTGATATGCAACGTTTAGTGCATGTGTCGACGTCACATTTGACACGCATCCATGTCTGCTTTCAGGGTCCCCTTCCATTTCATTGCCATTGCATGCATGCCAGAGTTTGTGTCATGTGTGACATGGCTGATTCATGAGTTGGTTGTCAATAATGTGTTTACTATGTGTGTGGTATGTGCTGCTGACATGTGTGCTCATGTGTCTTTTTTATTTTGTTACATGTGATGTGGCATCGAAGCAGAGGAGGAGGAGATGGCAGACAGGGTGGAGTGTTCAGGTCAAGAACCAAGCACCAGTGGTGGTCATGGGGTGGTAGGCCGTGAACATCCCTCGGTGCTCCAGGCCCTCCTGTACAGGCCTGCCTCTGGGTATGGCTCTGAGAATCTCTCTGACTCTCATGTTGAATCGGATGCTCATGAATCCATGCCATCGATGGTGGGTGATTCTGCAGTGGATTCTGTTCTGTGTGCCACACCTGCAGTGGGGGTAGACCCCTCAAAGGGTCAGTCAGTGTTTGGAATGTCGGCCTGTGGTGGTTATGGGTGCAGGGTCACACTCCACACCAGTTGCTCCTGTCCCTGGGGCAGCAGATCGACGGAGGAATGTAGCCCTACAGCCGCAGGCAGTACCGGCATAGCAAGGACCACGTCTCCTTGGGCCCAATAGGCGTGGTGTCCAGCAATGTGGTGGCCGTGCGCCACTGGAGAACACTGTGTGGCAGAACTCAGTGTAAGATGTGCGTCCTTGCAGGAGGAACTCTGTGTTACATGTGAGGTGGGGCATGGGGACCTCCGTGCCATATTTTGGCAGACCCAGGCTCACCAGGCCTGCATGCGTGCTGCCATTGAGGGACTTGCTGGGGCTATGCGTGGTTAGGCAATTGTGCCACGCGCACCTCCTGATGTACAACCAGGGGGTGAAGACAGTGACAACCTATCTCTCACTCAGGACAGGCCGTGAAGACTATGTGTCTCAACATCAACACATGCAACTCCTCCCTCCTGGCTGCCCCCGCCCCCTGGGTCCACTATGGCCATTTTAATTTGTTGTCTACTGTGCATTTACGTTACAGTCTGGTGCTATGTGGCATCCAATGGCATCCACTTGTTCCAGCTGGGCCCATACAAGCTTGTCTCGTGTTTGTGTTTGTGGCTTGGGGTCCGGACACATATGCCACTCCTGCTTCCCCTTTCCATGGGCTCACAAGGATGGCACTTACACAGAGGCATTGGACTTCCGTCATATCTGTGGCCAGTCTGAAGTCCAACTTGTGTACACATCCCCAGTGGGGATTCATGTTGGTTTCTCCAGTCCATGGTTGGACTGCATGTTGGTGAGTATATTGTTGACCGTGCATGATTTCATTTTGCTTATTCATATATTGCCTTCACTGTATACATTGTTCATGCACTTCATGCTGTATGCAGTCCCATGCCCCCTTAGCTGTCGAAGCCACTCTCATGATGGTAGGGGGCGTGTGGTGGCAATGTCAAATTGAGACACTTGTGCTATGGTGTTTCCACTCTGGCTGACATTGTCACTCTTGGGTCCTGTGTTCATGATATGTTATGCTGGTAAATTGATAGTCCTGTGTCGGTTTTGCTTATGATGTGTCAAAGGATCGCCAAAATGTTTCCGTTGCAGATGAGTCCACAACAGAGTAGTACACATGGAAAGTGTATGCTACACTGGAGGTTCATGCATTTCCCATGCTCAGATGCATTGAATTGCCCTGCAAACACACCCCCACAACACACACACCACACTGCCAACCCCCACGCCCAACACCACCCCAACATCCACCCACACACACACTACTTGCCTTCTGAGACATGCTGTGTCCCTGCTGCACAAGTTCACATTGACTTTTGTGATTGTGAACTGGCGTCACAGGCTCATTTTTATGCTTGTTTGTTCATACAGCTGCAGGGGTTTGCAGGCCGCAAACAGCACTCAATGTACTGTGTTGTGTTGTGAGCAGGGTGTTGCGGGAGACAACTCTCAGCACCCGCATTGTCTTTTCTTTTTTTGGGATTCCCTGAAATGCATTCCACCAAAGGTTCAAGGTTTTGGTGTTCACACCTTTGGTGGAATGCATTTACATACTCTTAGTATAGGTAGGATGTTTTTGCTCACTCTTTTCAGAGTCTGTGTCTGAGGGGATTGTCTGTGGCCTGTTTTCATTTGTGACGGTGCACTTTGTGACAGTTGTGTCATGAGTGTTGATATTTTTATTGTAGTTTTCACATTGCATGCCATGGCATGGTGTGTCAGGTGGGGGACATGGGGTTGAGGGAGGTTTAGGTGACATACCAGCATTTGAATGTGCTATTTTACATGAGGAGTGTAATCTTTAGCTTGCATGTGTGCCTGTTGGTCACACAGGATTGTGTTTGTTTAAGTGGCTAGGGATGCACACAATGCTGCAATTCTAGAGACACATTTTAAGGTTGTGACATTGACTGTCCCGTTTTCATCATCGATTGTCACCTGGAATGTGCCAGGCCTGTGTGCACTCTGCAGGGGGCGGGGAGTTTAGGTGGAAAATGTAGCCACAAGCTGGGTACGGGCTGCCTCGACACGTGTCCTTTCACCTCCCATGCACAGCAGCTGTGCCTGCGGTTGCGTAGTGGGGGCACCACCATGTCCACCGGTATGCCCAGCCGGGTTGCAACGTTGTGCAGGACACATGCCGCCACAATGATCCTGCACACTACTGGGGGGTGCATATAGTAGCTGACCACCAGAGCTGTCAAGGGAGCAGAAACATGAGTTGTGCACTCTGAATGTGCGCTCCACTATGCCCCGGATTGCAATATGGGCTGGGGTTGGGATGGTGGGGTTCCATATTGGCATCATCTTGTAGGTGCTCAGAGGGTAGGCACTGTCCCCTGGGGTGGTGATAATGGTTGTCATTAGTTGGATTTGTGTATTTGTCTGTGTGTGACATGTATGCATGTGCACAGGCATTTGTACTCACCAATGAGCCATGTGATGCCATTCCTCTCAGCTTCCAGGTGCCGGTGTAGGGCTGACATTCTGAATATGAAACTGTCATTGGTGGACCCGGGATAGTTTGCATAGACAGAGGTGATGATTTCCTTGGCATCACATACAACCTGCACGTTGCTGGAATGCCAGTGCTTGCGGTTGCGATAGATGTGCTCAGGGCCCTAGGTGTACGTAGGGCCACATGGGTGCAATCAATGGCACCAACCAGTTTGGAGAAGTGTGCCACCCCATAAAAGTCCTGGACCACGGCCTACCTTTCTGCGGGTGTTCAGGGCATGTATATGTGCCTGTGAACTGATGGGCATGTAGTCATGATTGCCAACACCTGGTGTAGGCAGCGTGACTGCGTGGCCTGTGAGACACCCCCAACTATGGCTGTTGTCTGCTGAAATGACCCAATAGCCAAAAAATGCAGGACACTGAGAACCTTTTCCAAGGGGCTCAGTGCTTGGGAGCACAAGGTGGGTGATGTGAGGTCATCCTTCCACTCAGTGACCAGGTCAAGGATGATCTAAGGTGGAAACATATACCTGCCATAGACCTGGTCATCAGGCATCCCAAAAAGGCTGCTCCTGGATAAGAAAATGCGGGGCCAGGCTATCCTCCTGCTGCGGTGTCCCACGATCACTGCTGCGAGAAATGGGACATTCACCGTAGCTGTATATGCTTGTTTGTTGTTTGCAGGCACTTTTATGCTGCGTAGGGGCGCTTCCGCCTGCTTTCGCGTGGTGGACATGTTTCCGGCTTTGCGTGTCTTTTGCCATGTTCAATTCCATTAATATGTGTTGTTAGCACACGTATAGTTGTTGCGGGATTTCTCTGCTGTACTTCCCCCTTTACACCCACATGTTCGCGTGTTATTCCCCACTCCGTGTGTTCCGCCCCCTTTTTAGGTGTGTGCGCTGGACACTGTGCACCTTCACTGGGTGGACTCGCGCACAGCTTTCGGGTTATCGCAGTGACGTGTGCGCCATGCGCGGATTCCGTACAGGTCCCAGGTAAGCCAGGCGTGCGCCACACATCTCAGCGCACAATCATTCCATGAATCACCCCATTAATATTTTCAAAGTTTGCCCTATTGAAGGCCAATCAATTAGATCTTTCAGTGACCACGAAACAACAAGCCGCTACCCACAGTAGTTGTTTCATTCATTTGATGGTTTGGGAAATACCATAATTTGTAAGGGCTTCTGTTGCAACATCAGTTCTGTTGAAACATGAGATTATCTACTGCGGAGAATCCACAGTTATGGGAAGAAGGGCCAAGTTAATGTATGGACATATTTACATATTCTCCTTAAATTCCATGAATGCGAAATATTTCAAGTTAATATTAACTTGTATTAAATGGAAACAACCGTGTTCTAAAACGATTATCTGAAAGAAAAAGTAGAAGAACACACACGATTGATAAATAATCAATATTAAGTCAACATCAGCACCCAACTCAACCCAATTCAGCTAAATCAGAAACAAGGTGTTGTGCGGCAGCAGCTGGCATTGTGAACATTCCTAGGATAATTCCAATGGATAACTCTATATTGTGTGTTCCAGTGACAATCATTATGGTATTATCGAGAAAGCTAAATCTGAAGAATGCATTGTGAAAGCAGACATGCTTCAGTTGTCCAGAGGAAGGTGCTGCAACTTCCAATAGTTCTTGAGCGATAGCGCTGGACTTGAAGCAATGCAAATCTTGCAGTAGGGAATTTCGTTCCCTGGCATGAAGGCTGATGGCTGTACATTAAGTCTCGGGCACCCTCAGATGTGTTCTAAGCTTCCATGGGCTCCTTTCCAGAGATGTAAAACCATTGTTCCGTGTCCCCCAGGCCGCAGACTTTTAAAGGGTTTTGCTAGTAACGTGTCTGGTCCTGGTTCCTTATTATATTGTTGGGGCTAGTATGGCCTTTCTTACCTCTCTTTCTTAGAGGATCAGCACATTGTCAATCAGTACCCAGAGTTTTGGCTTCTAGCATAAAATATATCCTGCACTCCTGGTACAGTTTCTTGAACTGCTTTAGCCACTTAATCTCAGGAATATCACCCTGAATCATATTGGTTTCCTTATTGACACCCAGTGTGATCAACTTCCAAAGGCTAACATTGTCACCTTCACGGAATGCATGCAGAAATGCATCCCAGTTTCCCTGTATCTTTATTCTCACTTTATTCAACTTGCTTAGAAGTTGTATTTAGCTGATTTACAATGATTATCTTACCATTGGACAGTTTTGATTAACGCTGTGGTTTCCAGACTCACATGTATCAGACAGCAGGTGTTGGGTAATCAAATATCTTACGATGAGAGTACATAAATATTATGACACAAACACCCAGGAGCTCAAATTTGCGGTAGGAGACATGGACATGCTTTGAAATGTTAAAAGGACAAATACATCTGATCAGAAATGTCTGGGTCACTATGTAGTGACTGACAGAGTGGCAAATCGCATTTATGCTATTGGTCAATGGGATGGCCCAGGTCTTGTGTTTAAGCATAGTCACCAGCCAAAGAGAGTCAAGTGAGGTATAGAGCAAACACATATTCCTCCCTTGAAAGCAGACAAAGTATCTTCAGGTCATTATATATTCAGAGCTAATTAGTATAAAAGCGAATACGATCTCTGGTAAAGAATGACATAGCATTATGTGATATCTATTGTACAGATGCAGGCCTGAGAAGTGTTTAAGTTTTAGAGAGAGTGCTAGTTTCAGGAGGGTAGAGTGAGTGTGGAGATACCATCATGGGTAGAAGGGAGGAGATTGGAGAGCAGGTGACAAGAGTAGTGAGAGAGAAAAGAGTAAGGAGTGTGGTGATATCAGGACTCAGAGGGAGAGAAAAGAAAGAGTGAGGAGTGGAGAGTGTGGTGAAAGAAGTACAGAGAGGGAAAGGAGAAAGAGAAAGAGGCAGAGAAAGGAGTAGAGTGTGTAGTGACATCAAAACACAGAGGGCACAGAGGGAGAGAGGTGTAGAATGGGGCAACAGTGAATTGAGGATGGCACGGAGAGAGGAGATGGAGATCAGTAGGATTGGGGGAGGAGTGTAGAGATAGAAAGAGAGGGATAGCAAAGAGAGGAGGAACCTGCACGAGAGTGAGTGAAAGAGGAAAACATGGCAGCTTGGAGAACTCGCCATGTAGAGGGAAAGGCACCCTTAGGAAGTCCCAGAGGGATATAGTTGCAAAAGATGCCTTAGATAAAACAGTGGGGGCCACCTATCAATAACTATACACTTCTGGGAGATCTTAGAGGGAAGTAGAGTCACTGGGGGCCAGGGTTGAGGGAACTCACGGGGAGGTTGATGGAAGATTTAGGGACCCTCTTAGTTTAACCATTAAAAAGGTTTCTAAAAAACCTGATGAACATGACTAATGAAACTATTGGAAATTTATTTGTGGCCATATGAGTCTTGTGGTTATCAGTGACATAAAACACAGATGTCAAGTTAAGTGAATGTTAGTGGTCGGACTCTACCAAAAGAACAAGCTGAGATCTAATGAACAGAAAGGTGAATGTGGAATTAAATTCAGGATCCCCCTTTTCTGCTTAAAAATGCTTCTTCACATACTTGAAAATCTGTTCACTCTGTAGAAAAGGAACAGACTCAAAAGAACATATGTAAAATTACTTGCCACAGATAAAAAGGACAAGCATCGCTACCAGCACAGAAGCATATGTTAGTTTAAGACTCGAACAGCCCCACTTAAAAGAGCAACAGCATAAATGCCTCAGTATCCCCAGTCCCTCTTCCTTATATTGGGAGGAGAGAAGGCAAACTACTGCAGACAGCAATCAGCGACGAGGGGAATTTGTAGGAAAAAAAAACGTTCCCTGATATTCCCTTTTCAGCCTCAAACCTGTAGATTACTTTGCATGTATTCCAAATGAAAAGGAGTCATATCAGAATTCCAGTACCCCTTCCTTATGCCTTGGAACACTGAGATATTGAAGGTAGACACATATGCTACTGAAATCTCTGGACTGTCTTCACCAAATACCTGCAAAAACGGGGCCTTTCCATAGATGCTGGAACCTATTGATTTACACATAAATGACAATGACGTCCTGGCAACGACTGCTTGCTTCCAGTGCCGAGACCCTCCACTGCATGCTTGCATGGTAGAAATGGTCGCCGGTAGGCTGCACATGCTTGAACACCAACATTGTTTAACAGGGGCAAGCCTTACAATATTAGGGCAAGATCATGACGTCCCATTTTTATTTAAAGGAAATGGAGGCAAGACTTATTGTTACAAAGCTCAGTGATGAATTCTTGACTAGATGTGGGTTATGGGGTCCAGACATAATCATAAAATCCCTATATCTCTTAAAGGTATGACTGCTCATTTTATTAAAACTTATCTGGGTTGAAACTGAGGTGCCTGGGGCCAGAGAGGTAGCAGTAGGGTGTCATGGTGCATGAGCAGAGAATACAGGAAATAGTTATCAAAATATCAATCCGAACCATTAACCATCTGCAGCATGCCCTGTGAAATCTACAGAGACGTCTTGTAGGTCCCCGAGAGTTACATAATAGTGTCAGCCAGCATGTACCTCACTCTGGATAGCCCTTCCACCAGGTACAGTTTGTGGTGCTGATCTTGCCCTAATGCTCCACCAGCGCCACAATTTCCAACCCTAACAGGTTTCAAGAAAACCTGATTTGGCCCAGCGTTTGTCAGAATATTCTTCCCATACTTACGAAGAAGTGCCTTCAGACTTGGACACAAACCCTGCAGAACCAGAGGAAGCACCCCAGCGTGACCTACCCACGTCCTTCCTGAGCCTGGAGAAATTTCCCCAGCCAGTGGTTCAAAATTCAAAACACACCTGATTGGAATCTCTTCTCTTATATGCAAGGTCAGTGCATAATGTCTTAGGCTCTCACCCCCCCAGAATAGCCTCTCACAGGCTTTTACTCTGAAATATCTTAGAAATGATCCACCTCCTGGACATGTAGCAATATGTTTCCATATTGTTTTTTATTTATAGGGAGACCTGCTCTAACCTGGCCCCAGAAGAAGGCTGCAACACCTTCCAGACGAAACGTCCAGGGTCATTATGTCCCTGTCGAAACCTCTTTGAACTATGACCCAAATTACCATTAATACCTTTATGTTGACGTCGACCAATTTCTTGGTTATCCCTTTCGAAGCAGCTTATAGCAGACCCTATTTTTAGTTTTTTGGGTCATTAAGCGACTTGCTTTGATTTTCACAAAATATTGTGCAAATTGTTGAAATACATTGTTTTTTTGTCAGATATGAAGTAATATTTAGCACAACTTTGTACAGGAAAAACAATACCGCACTATTGTACAGGTGTGTTGTCAACACACCACATGAATTTTGCAGATGTGCCTTTGAATTTTCAGTTCATTTTTCACAGGACACTTGGTTTTCTATTCATTTGGAAATGTTAGATTCAGTGCCCGTCTGTCACCAATGCACATGTACCTTTGGAAATCGATGTGTATTTAACATTTGAATAATATGTTATTTATTTAACACAACATGTGTATTTGGTGTAATGTTTTACTTTTTACTTTCTATTTTCAATACCTACAGGTGTGACCTAATTAAAATAAAGGACACCGCAGTTTATCTCCAGTATTTGGATCAGTACCTTCTTCCATTAATGCATACTTGCTATGATGTATTACCACTAATGTGGAAGTCTGTTTAAATTATTCCTGCAACAAATCACTGCAGAATGAAAACTATTGAGGACAGGACCAGACCCTCGTATAAAGAACCAGAGGAAGCCTCCTGTCTGTACTGGATGCCCTCATATTCTTTCAGAAGATCAAACATTGCAAACTCATTTTTGATTTAAGAAAGGCCCTTATCTGTCAAGGTCCTGTGGTGATTCTATTTGAGACAAACGTAAAAACTAGAGACATTTTGATTGAGGGTGTCATTATGGCACTTCCCTGGGAAGGGCTGAATGCATGCTTTTTAATGTGATTTTAGTATGGACACAAGTATGCTTATCTTCTGAAGTTGCGTAATGTCAGGGTAGGCAAAGATCTGGAGGATGAAGTGGATGAGGTGGAAATGATCATTGGCACAATGGGGTCAAACGTATAACTACTAAATTGTAGGGGGCGAGACAAGCGTTGACTTAGCAGTCAAGAACCAACAGTGTTGGCAGTGGGACTTACTGGTCAGCAGAGGCTGAACTGTTATGCTAAGTTGCACTTCTTTTATTTCTTCTAGTTATCCCCATTGCTATTTGTATAGAAGGTTCTGGATGATTAGCGTTGTTTTGGAAATATTGCTGTGCCATGTACATGTGAATAAGAGACATAGGCCCTCATTACGAGTATGGTGGTAGCCATGGAGCAATTAGCTCCATGGCTGCCTCCCATACTGTGACCGTGTCCGGTTTGGTGCAATGGGGATTTACCATTCTAGTCTGACCCTGGCGGGACCGGTAAGTCGCCATTGCACCAACCATTCCCAATTCCCAATTGAGCCCCCAGAGGGCTCAATGGGAATGGGGAGGGTGCAAATAACTGGATCACGAATGGCAAGCCTGTTATTTGTGCCCTGGTCCCTTAGCGGGACCCGTAAGAGACGTGTAGTACGACCACACGTTCCTTACGGTCCCCACCAAGGGACCTCGGAATAGGGCGGTAGGGGATTACCGGCACCGGTCTCCTTACCGGTGCGTGGTATTCACTACTTCCAGACTCGGAATGAGAGCCATAGATTAACAATTACTAGTGGTGCAGTCTACACTTTTGTTGACTCCTGCGATATTACCTCTCATATATGTACCCGTAGATCTACTTTATATCCACTCTTCCTTCAATATTTAAGTGGCATGATGTCATGGCCAAGGAGTGCAAACCCCTTCATCAACCAGCGAGATGCCAAGTTTTCCTTATTCTGCAGGATATGCTGCGCACCCACAATTAAGTGTATTTTCTGCCAAATTGCAGAGGAACAAGATGCCAAGAGTATACCTTCTAAAGAAGGGACGCGTTCCTCCATTCTCTTGTTGTTGGAGATACTGCTGAGCATGACTTCTCAAATACAAAACTCTGACAGTTTCTATCCATCTGTATTAGTGACATTGGAGCTAGAAGGAGAGTGTAAGCAATGGCAGAATCATTGCTTCTTCTGCAGGTAGACCTGAGTAGCAAAGCACAGTTGAGTGTAGTCTGGAAATATGCTGCACCTTTCCAATCTGATCTGAGCTGAGAGGAAGGCTGAGCCTTTTCCTAGTTTGGCATCTGTAGATGCGACCACTTTGAGATCTGGTACGATAACTCTTTTGGCACTATACCCAAACCTAATACAAACGGTAGTAATATCCAGATTGTATGCCATCTGGTGCCTTGAAACTGAATCTTAAAGGAATTTACTTCAATGCCTCACCTCAACTTTGCTATGGGACAACGCAGAGAAAATCTGATGAATAGAAGAATATGCAATCCCTTTATAATTACACTAGCAATAATGACCCTTTCTCCCAACGGGTTCAGTAGACAGACATGACAACATTTTCATCAATTGATGAAATTCAGTGTAGCTCTAGCTCGCAGTTCAGATTTGCTTATCGCTTGATGTGCTTTGCACTCTGAAGTTAACTGCACTGTGAATGACCGCGTGTGGTTGGCTGATATATACCCCAGAGCAAATGTTGGGGGGGAGGCGGGATTTGGTGTGCTGCTGCATCCTGGGAACTTGTGTACTCTCTCCCGACCTGTCACCTCACCCTGGTGTTTTGCATTTTGTTGTGGAGCATTACGGTGGACAAATCTTGGAAACCGTGCATCCTAGGGCCCTGAAACGTGTTTTTTGAGACTCGAGTTTATAGAATTTACAAAAAGGAATATTCTGGGTAATAAATGAATATACCCTAAAGCATTCCTCTTTAGCTTGCTTTTGCTAGGCATAGGAGGAGGCCAAAGCACTGGGAATCCTGCATGCATTTACTGTTCAGAGAAGGCTAATGCACAGGTATACCCATGTGCACTAAGTCGGCATAAGAGGAGGCCAATGCACTGAGAACCCCATGCACATTTTGTAGGTGGTTGAGGAGGCCAAAGCACTGAATACCCAATGTGTATGTATTGGGGAAATGGTGAACACAATTAACATATCTGATTCTATTTTAGGACCCGCATGTGGTGGGGAATAGGTAGCAGTTGAAAGAGCCATGTATATGTTTTGATTGTTTTCATACATAGCTCTTTACATTGCAGAAGACAAGATAGTGCACGTTTTATGACAGTCAACCTAGTCAATCTAGATGCCTTTCTCTGCAATGAAGAGGGGTATCTGTTTCAAAGGAATCTGGCGAATCGGGAAACACTGCACTTGTACAAGCAGCTCCTTTGCACATGCACAGGTGGTAGAGGATGAACTTCAGGAGGATGAGCATGTGGATCCCCCACCAACTGAGGCGCAAGAAGGAACACATATGACATCACCTCAGCAAGAAAGAGAGCAACCTACATATGATGATCAAAAGGTGTTTCCTTTCCTTAAGAAAAACATCTCCTATTTTCTTGGAAACAGATGACATTGAAGAACCTGAAAAATATTATGCTTCATCTCCTGATTCAAGATTGAGACTCAGACACTTGTACATTGGTGATACCCCAGAGAGAGCTAGAATGATGAAGAAACATAATGTGAGGGTGCAGGCATTGGCAAACGCATGCAATTATTGAATTCAATCTCTGCACACAGGGTGCAGGCTTCGTACACTCTTTGTGCACCAGTGTACAGCCTTTTACAAGCACGGTCTAAAAGAAATCAAACACTAATGATAGTTCAACTTTGCAGTCAGAGACATCAAGATCACTGGCTCTGCAGTCAACAGCACCTGCACGCCATCCACTGCTAAGCACAGCAAGCTGACGCCAAGAAGGAGGATACATAGAGGTCTGTCCTACCACTCCCAAACAATCAGGGGAATTATTTTACAGTGAAAAAGCAACAAGCTCACCTTGCAATCTGCCATTTCTGAAGGAAAAGTGTCTTGTGAGGTAGCCGAGATACAATTTGGTCACCTCTTTCCCATGGGCCCATATGAGATAGCATCATCCACAAAAGGAAAGGACAACAGGACATCCTGTCACCCCTCAGGCAATGACCACATTTAAATCACCACAACAGACCAATTGCTTGGAATACCCTATAACAGGTTCCTCTGATGATGAATACTTTTGCATGAGTTTGCTATAGTCACATTGATGAAGCATTATTAGGACAAGGTGTTGGAGACTTTGGCTAAGATAATAGTTGTTGAGTGCACTGCAAAAGTAAATCTTACATTGTTACGTCATCATCAATGTATTTGTCTCTACCAACCTGTAGAGCCACAGTCCATGTCCGAACATCACACTCCAATGTGAAAGTTCTGCCTCAAAATATTTTGCTCTACCAATGAAAAGAGCTGCTACTGCATTTTTGATACACTCTCCCAGTGCACCAAGTGCGTTTTTTGCTGTTCTCTTGCCCAGCCATCTAGAAAAGGGTTTGGTGAAGCATATTTGTATCCATGGCATCTACCCCTAGCTTGTTATCTTTCTCATTCCGACTGACAGAGGTCATGCAATTCACAGTTTGTTCCTGCATTTCACATTACTCTGTCTCACTTTTGCATCTGATATGGTAAAACACCCTGAATTATACCACCACAAACTGGAGGCTGTGCTGAAAGTGGTGATAAAGTGGCTCTACTGATGTCACTGGGTCATGCATTGCTGGGGCAGACATGCAGTGGGCACAGATGTTGTTGGACTGTTACTTATTGTATTGTAATTGGTGATGAGCAAGAGTGCAATATAACACTCCTTTGCAGCTACCTCATCACTGTAGGACAATGATGTACTAGCTGCATGTGTGGCATGATGTGACTCATTGAAAACATTACTATGCCACAGTCTAAAGTGCTTTTGAATCGAGGAGGTGCCCAAGGCTCTCTTGCTTTGTTACTCTAATGAAATACGACACAGGTTGCATTTTAGACTGTGTTCCTCCTCTGATAGTTACACAAACAGACTAGATGAAATAGTCCTACACACATGACCAGATGGATGGACTTCGCTCAGTTGAAGAAAGCCTGAGCCCACCTTGCCCCCTCCACACACACAAGCAACACTGTCCTACCACAAACTCCTAGAGATTGATATTTTATTTATTTAATGTAATTGTCTTTTTATAACAAGCTAAATATCTGAGTTGGGTTTCTGCCTCATCATCCTCATCACTCATACTCCATCCTGAACCACTGTAGCCACTCCTCAACCACCATATGCCCCTTCTCAAACATTGTCTCACCAACCTCAAATTTCATTTTAGCAGCATTCTGCCCATCCATAGATATTGTCACCCATCCTGGCTGACTTCCTCAACATCTGACATGGAGGAGGTGTAGTCCTCTTCCTCATCCTCTACCTTGAGACTCCCTCCAAATAAAATGACATGTTGTATATGATTCCAATGTAAAAAACATAAATGTGCCTAGGATTTCTAATGTACCTAAGGGGTCAATGTGCAAAACACAAAGCAATGAAGACAAACTAACAAGACCCACATGATGTGAACGCTTTATAAAATCAAAAACTATGTAGGGAAGAAACCGTTTTTTTAAAAATGTTTGTGGTTACACAAAAATAACAGAGGATGTATAAGAGGATTTTCTTAAAGCTAGTAAGCGTACACATGGAATTTTAGCGATGGCACCTAAAGATCATACACAAGGGGTTAAAACATAAACCACAAGTAAGTACTAACAAACCCCTCCAAAATACTCCTAAACCCTTGTAGACTCACCAAAACCACTCAGAATTCTCCACAAACCACCCATTTGTGAGTCTGGACTGTCTACTCCTAACATGTCAGACAAAGAAAACCAGCAATTGAAGCAGGAAGTATTCTGGACCTTTTAAAGCCCTGGCTTTGAATGGGTCAGCGCCTCTGTGTGGCTAGTCAAAACTCCACCTTTGAGTCTCTAACTCTAGGTTTAGAAGGTAGTGCTCACACCAAACTGTGGGGTTTAAGGCACAACTTCTGATTAAAAGTCCCACGGGAATCCCGCGTGGCTGCTCGAACCCACCGATAAAATCTTAACTTATATGTGGGGCACATTTTGGGCAGGTCAAGCCGCTCTATTAGTGACGCAGTAACGAGTTGATCACCCATTAAAATAAAGAAAAACAGATTATGGAGGAAAATAACATAAGCAAAAGAAATAAATGGTGGAGAATTTAAAATCCAATTTCAAATTAAAACAAAAATAAGCCTTGTAAAGTATACTAATCACTGTCACTAATCAGTTCAGAAATTAAATAATGAGGAACCTGCACACATCATAATACTACCTTATTTAACGTGAAGTCCCCTACAGACTCATGTCTAAAAATAATGATAATGCATTCTTGTATTTGTCAGTGTTAATTAAAATCTGCCCCTTACTAAAAGTTGCCCTAAGTATGCTTACTGTGTCTAATACCCTATCAGATCCTACTCATTGGCCTATCATGAACTAGATCAGAACTATTGCACAGATCTGGGGAGTGCTCAACATTTGATACATCCCAATCATTCATTTGATTAGATATGACTTTGGAAGCAGTTCATAATTGTTACAATTGTAATGAAAAAATGTAAGATCACATCAAGCCTTGATAAATATATTGGGATTGTCAGACCTTTGTCTTGTGGAGACACCCGGTTCATTATGTATGGTTTTACCTGACGAAAAGGTTTTGGTTCAAATGTTTTAAATATGCTCGTATTTATTAAAGCATTAGTGGCGTGTACATAATGGGTAACAGGTCAGTACCCTGCAGCCAATTATGGACAAACATGGTGGCATACAAAGGGTTACCAGTTTGTTCTCTGGGTGCAGCTAACAGCTGAGGGAGCATTTCGGGGGTGGCTGTTGTTAATGGAAAAGATGTTTTTCCCTTTGTATTCTAGGGTGTGTGCCGTACAAGAATTCATGAGAGTCTTGGGTTGTTTTGCTTCTTCAGACTAGTGCAGAAAGTTGGGAATGCAGACTGGTTGATGCATGGAACACTGCTGTGCATTCCCATGTTAACAGCTTTTAATGGGTTTTGACACCTTGGCTTCAGCACTTCCGCAGGAGGCAGGCCTAAGGGAGAGTTGTTGAATGACACTTCCCCCTGTGTTTTGCTTCCTTCTTACATGTGCACTGCATCCTGGGGAGCTATATGGATTTCTGAGCCTGGTTATGCAGGTATGTAATATACATCTTTGTGTGTGTGTGTGGGTGGGTGTGTATTCATGGGGTTGTCTGTGTATATGCTGTGTGGTTTTGTGTGTGCACACATATGCATGCAGATATACATGTATTGCAAGCATGTGAATGCAGTGTTCATGTGCTGGCATGTGGGATGGAAACAGGGAAGCTTATGCAAAGATATTTGTTGGCAATCGTGGCATACGTTTGACAAATTCTTACTGGGCAGTGCTACTATATATTTGCACATCAAGCATAAAGCATCTTATTTAAGGGGCAGTTTTGTCATTGTTAAAGACAACAACATGAGACTTTTCTTAATACGACACAGGTTGCATTTTAGACTGTGTTCCTCCTCTGATAGTTACACAAACAGACTAGATGAAATAGTCCTACACACATGACCAGATGGATGGACTTCGCTCAGTTGAAGAAAACCTGAGCCCACCTTGCCCCCTCCACACACACAAGCAACACTGTCCTACCACAAACTCCTAGAGATTGATATTTTATTTATTTAATGTAATTGTCTTTTTATAACAAGCTAAATATCTGAGTTGGGTTTCTGCCTCATCATCCTCATCACTCATACTCCATCCTGAACCACTGTAGCCACTCCTCAACCACCATATGCCCCTTCTCAAACATTGTCTCACCAACCTCAAATTTCATTTTAGCAGCATTCTGCCCATCCATAGATATTGTCACCCATCCTGGCTGACTTCCTCAACATCTGACATGGAGGAGGTGTAGTCCTCTTCCTCATCCTCTACCTTGAGACTCCCTCCAAATAAAATGACATGTTGTATATGATTCCAATGTAAAAAACATAAATGTGCCTAGGATTTCTAATGTACCTAAGGGGTCAATGTGCAAAACACAAAGCAATGAAGACAAACTAACAAGACCCACATGATGTGAACGCTTTATAAAATCAAAAACTATGTAGGGAAGAAACCGTTTTTTAAAAAATGTTTGTGGTTACACAAAAATAACAGAGGATGTATAAGAGGATTTTCTTAAAGCTAGTAAGCGTACACATGGAATTTTAGCGATGGCACCTAAAGATCATACACAAGGGGTTAAAACATAAACCACAAGTAAGCACTAACAAACCCCTCCAAAATACTCCTAAACCCTTGTAGACTCACCAAAACCACTCAGAATTCTCCACAAACCACCCATTTGTGAGTCTGGACTGTCTACTCCTAACATGTCAGACAAAGAAAACCAGCAGAAAACCAGCTGTGGATTCCACCCTCACAGCTCCGGGACCCGGTGGCCTCCAGAGGGAGGACTGAGGCCCGTGAGTAGGGGGGGGGAGCCCGCGAGGGAGCCAACAGAGGCTCGGCAGCTGCGGCCTGTCCCGGGGGCGGAGTCAGTGGACACCAGAAAAACCAGAGCCCCCAGAAGGAAAAGGCCTCCAAAATCGAAAAACACAAAAAAAAATTCTTACTAGTCTACAGTCCTCTAAAAGCAAAATAAGCGGCCAAAGAGCCAACAAACCATGGAAACCAGAATCAATAAAGCCTTCGGTAGCAAGGCAAGTAACAGACTTTTTCCACGCTTTTGCCCCAGAGCCACGAAACAGGCAAGAGGATCTCACTGATGAGGAAATCTTGGAGGCAGTAAAAACATGCCAGCCTCTGGATAAAGCAAGAAAAATGGCCCCGGCGACAGAGCAGCGCCCCATGTCACAGGACGCCGCTAAGGCGCAAAAAAGCTCCTTCTTCATCACGGTCTCTGCGGGTGACAACCTCAAAGCCCAACTCTCCTACTCCCCAACCTGGACCTTTACCTCCAGCCATCTCTGAAAAGGGCCCAGATTACCCACTAACACCCTACTTCAATAGTGAGTCAGCCAAGGCAGCTTCCTTGGGAAATAGTGCCCCCGCCCAACCAAAAACCACACAAATCTCTATCCAAAGTTCACCTCACTCAAACACGCAGACAAACAACAAGGCCCCCATCATTCCAGATCTGGCCGGGACACAGAACCCCCCAGCATCAGCATCCCGAGTCCAAAGGGCGGTCGTGATCTCCAAGGGACAGAAGCCCGGAAACGCAATTCAAGATTCACACCCCCCTCCAATTGATAAAAGACAGCCAGCTCATCCCCTGCAGGAAGGTGTGCCCCCTGACCACCACCACAAATTGCTGCCGCCCGATCGGGACAGTCGTGGCCCTTTAGACTTACCATCTACGCCTGTAGTCAGATGGCTTTTAAACGAGAGCCACATATCAACTCCTGCTCCCAAACAGCGCCCTCAACCATCGGGCTCTCCAATGGAACCTCCATCGCAAAACAATCGGGACTTCCTATCAATAATGTCAGCAGTCACCATTGCCTTGAACCCATTCACTAAACTCTACAAAGGCATTAATGAAATCCAAGCATCAATGTACTCAAAATTAACTTTTTTGGAAGACTATATCACTGCCTTAGATGGTCAACTAAAGTTCCTCAAGTCCGACGTGGAAAAACTGCGTAAAGACTCCGCGCCCATTCTTTCAACAAACTTAATGGAGGCGGTAGCAGGTGCACCAAACTTGCCAGTGCAACTTCAACCTCCAGCACCCAGCCCCGTTACCCAACTGTCAGTGGGATCCGGCAATTGCAGGCCTGTAAATCAAGAGGTCATTGACATTACGGACGACCCCCTGCAATTTCCTCCAACTCCAAAAACAATCTTGAGGGTAGAAGACAGCGCATACCAAACCCAAAAATAAAAACAAGTCAAGCCACGGCTCCATGCTCAAACAAAAGAGCAGTGAAAGCAGGAAATTCGGTCCAAAGCTCGGCCCCCCGCCGCCCCCAGTTAACCAAAAGGGAAACAATGTTTCTCCTCGAACAATGGAAGACTTTTTGGCAGAAGACGGTTTGATGAACATTTCTCAACACATCGATGACTCCCAAGCCCCACTGCTGGCCAAGGGAGGGAAAAAAGACCAGGAATCCCGTTTTTCGGTCTCTCCTGGGGAATCCAGCCGCCAGGTCGAGCCGGAAATCATTGAAGATCCGATTGAAGAAGATACAGGCTACAAATTCACCACCCTGGAAGATCGTAGAAAAAATCTCCATCAGCGGCTAAGACGGACGTCCCTCAGCCCTCCCAGCTTCCGAGTGGTGTCATTTGCATCTTTGAGGCTCTGCGACACGCCAGGACGTAAAAGGCCGTCCTCCCGCGTCCAGTCCGCCCATCAGAAGTCCGGGGGGCGGGTGTCTGATCGCTTCTTAATGAAACGAGGGAGACAAACCACAGGGGCAAAGTCGAACGACAAAAGGGGGTCGCACTCAAATCTCCACTATACATCGAGAACAGAGCAATATCGTAAGGAAAAACAACATCCGAATGAGTACCCCATCAAGCTGGAACAACACATAGATAATGAAGATGATACAATTCTGAACAGAAGAGCTATCCACACACTATTCAGCTTCATTCCAGCTTTACGTGGGATAAAATCCTCAGACATAAAGATAGTGGACCCATACCACTCGAACGACAGAGCTAAAGCCTATATTTACGCCGACTCTAAGAGTGCCAAAAAGGAAATCGCCCGAGCAAAGGAGGAATTGGCCTCTCTAGGTTACATTGTGCATAACCAAAGTCAAAAACTCCATCTCCCGAAGCCAGGTTACTCGGAGAGAGAATCGGGTCGCCTGGTCAAAAATCCAGACAACGAGAATGGGTGTGAAAGCAGAAGATCCACTGGTATCCACCGAACAGCCAACAAACACAACTCGAAGCTCCCAGAAACTCCTACTGCCACTTCACAGAAAAATGAATCGGCCTCCGCCCTGAGCTCTGCACAGAGAAATAGGGAAAGCCCTCAAGCGACAAAAGAAAGCTCTGGCTCCAATTCAAAACCAAGAGAAAAACTACAGGGGCTCTGGGCTCAGCTTCCCAAGGCGCTGACACAAACGAAAAAATTGCAATCCACAGGTCGGCCCAAAGGGTCAACAGACCGTCTGACTGTCGACCACAACTCTTCCTCCCTTCATCTCTGCTCATGGAATACTCGTGGACATCTCCACCTGACAATGATGGGCGACGCAAACTTAACTTCATTTGATATCATCTGCCTACAAGAGACTTGGCTGCGGCAAACACCAGCAATGGATGGTTACGATATCATCTTGGCACTCGCCAGCAAAGGTCTATTGGGTCGTCCGACATCGGGCCTCCTCATGGCCTGCCGGCAGGGAATTGAACGGAAGTTCAAGGCCACACTTCAAGCAAATCTCTCAATCCTGGCAGTGTTACTTGACTGGGTAGAACAACCGCATTCCAGAACTTTGCAATTAGCAATTGTTAACACCTACTGGATCCCAGCAGCCATAAATCAACAGACTTATCTATCCATGATGGAGAACCTGGTAGATGAAATCCAAGCCACACACCAGGTTCCTTCAATTATAATTTCTGGGGACTTAACGCCCAATGCCTTAACAGGCTTGCAAAGCCAGATGCAACCTTAATTACGACGCCTGCCGCTAAAAGAGGGTGCCTTTGGTCCTCCCTAATGTCTTTAATGAAAATTGGAGAACCTTTACTCATTCTTCCCAAATGACCATCGCCTTCCTACTTGGGAACAAGGTTCCCTCCACGCCACCATCGACACCTTCTGGGAAAGGTGAAAGACTTTGAAGTCTGTAATCAACAGCCAGCGACCACAACCAGCTTACTATGACCTTGGACAATCATTTTAAACAGCCTGCACCGTAGGTCATGGGGGTTGAATCAAATCTTTGGGGAAAACGCTTGAACTTGACAGCGCAAGGACTCAAGGACCGGGCGAGGGATAAAACAAGGATGCCCCCTGGGTCAGACCCAGATCGGCCTACAGAGACAGTTATCCAACCTACTCATCTATACCACGGAAAACAACTTAAAAATAAACAAAGAGAAAACTAAAATCATGATCCTAGAAACCGCCCAGAAAAAAAGTACAGACAAATACAAATGGTGCTTAGAAAAAAACGAGATCGAGAGGGTTACCGAATACAAATACTTGGGTGTTTCTTTAGACAGCTTCCATGCAGGCAACCCTTCAAAATAAAATCAAGAGGCTGGCTTCTCAAGGAAAGGCATAACATTTGGAATATTTTCATGCATCCCAGTGATAGAATTTTACAGGAAAAAAGTTGTCCCTTCTTCGGTGCTGAAGCCATGCCGTCGATCCCAACCAAAATTTAGCCGAAACTAGAAACTAGAAAGTCTGTTCTAGAAGGTGGTCCTCTCTCTCCCAAAATCTACATCCATTGCTGCAATTCATCGTGAGCTTAGTCTTGTGTCATTAAAGGCCATATTATACATCAATGCCCTCAGGTTATACAGAAAATGTATCATGGACGACAGCAATGAAATGTATGGATTGCTAAACAAAGAGCTACATTCTGGTAAGGTGAAAATGCTAGTATCTTAGAAAGAAACAAACAGGGCCTTACTTGATTCAGTCACCTGCTCGGAAGCCGACCTCAGTGCAAACCTGTCTAGAGTATACAAGAAACTGAAAGACTTAGACTGGATCCAAACATAAGAGGCAGCAACCAACAACAAACTCCTCCTTCACCTGCCCCCATCGTTCTGCAAACTTAACGAGCCAATGAAGTACCTTCAAAAATTCCCCAGCAGGGGGCCGCAAAACTCTCTGCTAAGGGTAAGGATTAATCTGCTCGAGACAAACGAAATTCGTAACATCAGTGGCCTTTCCGACAGAAGCACTTGCCGCTTGTGCCAGTCTGAAACTGAATCAATTCGACACCTGCTTTTGTCATGACCGAAAACTTCGGCCTTGAGATCGGCCTACCTCAAACACTTAATTGTGGATGAACGAGGGTGGGATGAAGAATAATGGTGGATGAGACTGATCGGCGGAGACCGAACAACCTGGCTTTTAGCAACTATAAAAATTCTAGAACACACAATGATTATGTTATCAGGTTCAGGATCCCACCCTGTGTAGTCACTTTGATCTTCAGTTTCTCTACTTCCTTTTTGTAAAGTTCTCTTTTTGAACACACACAAATAAAAAAAATAAAAAAAGACGTTTTAAATGCGCTGCTGGTGCTAATTCAAAATTAATTTAATTTCCTTGAATTATGAAACCTCATGCTAGCATCACGAGTCATGTAAAATTCTCTCAGGGGTCACTTGGTTGGATCCAACATTAATTGGGCATCTGGTGGACTTTATTATCTACCTTATGTCAAAGTGGGACATTCCAAGTGCATTGAGCTGCATTTGCAGTTTCGGTCTGAGAATTCTAAGATTCTAGTGTGACTTCAATTTAGATGTTTATCTAATGAGAGGACTATGAATTTAGCTCAGCCGGAATGTTAAATGTATTTCTTCTTAAAAATATTGACCTTGAGATGTGCTCTTTTGAGTTGAAGACCTGTTATTTACCAGATACCTTGAACTGATGCTCTATGTGATAAAGATTTAAATGTGTTTCTGTGAAACAGGATGGATGCGTTTGCTCATCTACAATGGCAAGCTAATCTCCTGGAATAAGCAGTGCACATCCTAGGTTGAAGATGAGCTCAGATTGTGACCAGGCTAAGTGAACAAAAAACAGAAATCTAACATTCGCAAAGGTGCATTAGAATATCAAATCCATCATTGCAGATTTACACAGTAATGTTTTCCCAGTATGATGTCAATTAATATGTAACTCTACTACTTAGTATATTTACAGTAGACCTCTATTCGCATTTACAAAGGCATCACTTTTGTTTTTAATATTATTTTACATATTCTGAAAGAAATGTACTTCGCGCTGACCTTCCTGGTACAACAGGATGTGAAATTACATATCAAAACGTTATAAAATCAAATGGTAGAGCACTGCTTTTTTTACACACATACCATCATTTTGGTTTATGAAATTACATCTGAAAACATTAAGCTCTGTTTGAAACGTAACAATATTTGAATGAAAATGGCACCAGGATTTCTTGTATGCTTGGTCATGATGTAGAAACGGCACAGGATCTTTTCTCACATTTTTGCTCTCCATTATTTGTACTAAATGATATTCTTATTGATTAGATGCCATGCTACTTTGCATTTCGTAGTCTCCACATGTCTTAATTTGTTGTGTTTCATGCAGTACCTCATGTCAATGCAAAAAGGTTCAATGTTTTGACTGTAAATGGAAGATTTTATTTTGCAAAAGGGGCTTTCACCATTTTTTGCTGTGAGTTTAACATTGGTTACAAGCAAGTCCTTGGGATTTAAGTGCATTTTCACCTATGCAGTTCTTAAGGTTGTCCTTGGAGTGTGGCAAAATCTGTGTCATGTTTCAGGTGCTGGTTTTCACGCAGCAGTTGACAACTCCCACATGTGTACCCTACTCGTAGTAATTGAAGAAAAATAAATTGCACGTGAATGAAACTGCAGCATTATTCCAGTGCCTCTCACTTTAGATTCATCCAATCTTAATTTTCCCCTACACTGGAAGTGTTTCTTCCCTTTAAACTTGAAGCAAAACAATTTGAAACTTACACTTCCATTTTTCAAAGAATATTTAAAGCCATGTAATTTTTTGGTTAAGTTCTGAATATAGTATAAGCTTGTTCTGAAAGAATTGCTTTTGCACAGCCCAATACAATATGTCAATCATTTTTCAACTGATTCTTTAAAAGTATAATTTCTAATTGTTTCTATTGGATAGATATTGATTTTCTTTTTGAAAGCAGTACTCACATGTGAATTCTATTGTAAATTACCTGAGCACATTTCTCAAACTACTCATTTATGTCTCTTTTCTTTGGATGAATGTGTGTGCAAATATGTAAAGTAAGCTGAACATTTTAAGTTAACTGAAAACTGTTAGTGGGACAAAATCAGGCATGTCACAGTGCATTCATTGTTATTGTAATCTTTATTCATTGTTAGTGTTTTAAGGTGACTTCCCCAGCATTGTGAGTTAGCGGACTGACCATCTGAAATTCCTTGGTTTATCATTTTAAATAAGCATGTTTCTTGTCCCAGATGATGGGGTGGGATTGTTGCAATTGGGGGAGTAAGATCTGTGTCATTCATCCATAATAGACAATTCATTATAAAAGTGAATATATATTCCTTAGATAGTAATTATAAAGTACAACAGGATTTCTTTGGCCAAGTTTGGACCTGCAAAGTTCCTAGGGCCACACCACCTGCCCTTCCCCCCTTCTCTTCTGCTTCACTCAGTTCAAGTACAATTATCTACACAATTAGAATTTATTTTCAGTCCCTATACAATGACTAATTGGATTGGCCCTTTTGGACCCTGATTATTTCCTATTAATGTGACAGCAATCAATCTCTGACCACAATACCTATATGCCACTTCTATATCTCGCGTAAGGCTACTATTTTCTTGCATCAATACTCTAATCACACATCAGATCAGGAACATTCCAACCCCTGCTGCATGTAACAATGCCAGTCAGACACACCACCAACATCACAGCCTGATATTTTGCTGGACCTCGGGTTCACAGAGTACCAGTATTCATACCTAGGACGTACCTGTTATGTTTTTTTTATTTTAATACATTTTTATTATTTTAATAAATAATGATAACACATATGTTCGCAAGTTACAGCCATTTACAGGAACTAGTTATGAAAATTAAACATAGGATAACCACAATAACATGTGAAAAATTTAATAAAGCATAAAACATTCAATGTACTGTATGTATAATTTTGAAAAGTTCTCTGAGCTTAGGTTGTGGAAGCAATAAAAAATTAAACATGAGTAGTTATACCAGATCTGCCATGAAAATAAATTGGGGAGAGTTGAAAAATGAAAGATGGGGAAACAAACTGGTAGACAAACAGCAGACGAACAAGAAACTAATGGGAGGAGAGTAAAGGGGAAGGTGGGTACATTGTTATATTTGTTCAAACTGTTATTGCAGTTATAATAGTAGTATATGACAAATATATGGATGAGATTATAAGCCAATATCTAATAGATAGAACATAGGTATATAGGTTCATGTACCATGTGCAGTTACATTGAAATGGTTAAGATATCAGATGAAAAAGGACCACTTGGCATTACATTTAGGGATAGTATTCATAATTCCATTTTATGGATATTACAAATAGAGTTCAACCATCCTCTGGTGGAGAGAGATCGAAAATCTTTCCAATTGGCTGTAATGCATTTCAAGGCCGTGGAGATCAATAAATCATAAAGTTTGGCTGAGTCCGGTGAGATATTAGTTGTTAAGGCTATACTACTCAGGAATACATTCAAAAAGGGCAGCCGAATATTAACTGAGAATATAAGCTTAATAATCCTCCAAATGTCATTCCAAAATCTGATGGTATATGGACATTCAAAGAACATATGCCAATATGCAGCAGGGGTCCGACCACATGTCCAGCATTTTAGCATCATGATTTGGATTAGCTTTTGCTAGTTTGGCAGGAGTAATAAATGCTCTATGAATAAAGAAAAAGTAATGTTGCGGTATATTTGCTGAGACAGATATATTTTTGATTTTAGAAAAACAAGCAGAGCCATATATGATCAACAAATATGTATCCTAAGTGCTCTTACCTATTTCAAACGAATAGTACAAACATCAAATGTTGAGGTGGTGAGCATACTGTAAAATTTTGAAGCTCTTACATCATAACTCATGGCAAGCTGAACAGTCTAAAGGGATATGGAGAAAGGATCTCGTTTGAAAAATGATTTAATGCATCTAGACAGGAGTTCATTAATTTATTATAGTATAGGAAGTCTACTTTGGGAATGGCAAACTTAGATACCATTTGCTGAAAGGTGAGGATTGAATGACCATCAATGATGTGTTAGATGAATCTAATACCTTTTTTTATCCATAATTTATGATTTAAGGTCTTGCTGTTAATGACAATATACTTGTTATGCCATATTATAGGGGAAAGGCACTTATTAGGAGTTTTGAAATGATGGAAGAGAAAGGCTTGTAGGGCTGAGATAGAAGCCTTAATAGGATCTAATACATTTATAGATGCATGCTTAAACATGCAGATGAGGTCCGTGATATTATAAGGGGAAACTGAAATTTTGTCTAAAGTACACCATGTGGGAATATCATTAATTAGGGGATCAGAAAACCAGTGGCAAGATTGTTTTAGTAGAAACGCTGAGTGGTATAGCTTAAAGTCCGGGAATTTAACTCCACCCTTTTCATATGGAGCTTTAAGTTTAGTTAAAGCTATTCTTTTACTTTTTCCTTCTCCCCATAAAAAGTTTAGTAATATAGAGTACATAGATTTGAGAAAGGTAAGAGATAATGGAACTGATAGAAGCTGTAGGTAGTATAGGGGACACCATCATTTTAATGGTATCTAAACGTCCCCACCAAGTAAGATATAGAGGGGACCATTTGGAGGTCAGATCTTTAAGCATGTCCAATATAATTATTTTGTTAATTTTAACCATATATTGGATTGTAGGGGCAAATCGAATTCCTGAGTATTTTATAGAGCTACTACACCATTTAAGACCAAATATGTAGATGTCATGTTTGAAACAATAAGAGTTAAGGGGCATGATTTCCGACTTTTCTCTGTTTAATTTGTATCCTGACACTTGGCCAAACTGAGCTAGAGCATCAAGTAGATTTGGAAGTGGCGTTTGGGATTCTTGATAAGAATAAGTATATCATCAGCATATGCTGCTATTTTGGTATGTGAGGCGCCAGCCGAAAGACCAGGTATGTTTTTATTAGATCATATTAGTTCCAATAAAGGTTCAAGAGAAAGAATATATAATAAAGGTGGAAAGGGGCAGCCTTGGGTTTTTCTCTAAGTAAAGGGAAGAAGGAGGATGTTTGACCATTTAGATAGATAGAGGATTTAGGGGATGAATATAGAAGCTTGACCAGGGAAATAAATGTCTCGGCAAAACCATGCCAGTGAAGGGCGTGAAACATAAAGTTCCAATTGGCACGGTCAAATGCTTTTTCCGCATCTAGTGCGATGGCTGTGTATCCTTGTTTGTCTTTTTTGTCTTTAGCTGCTAAGTTAAGGACATTTAGTAATAGTCTAGCATTTGAGGATATGTTACGTCCTTTCACATAACCAGTTTGATCTGCTTTAACAAGAGCTGTGAGTGAGGATTCAATTATGTTGGCTAATATGTTTGCAAATATTTTGCTTTCAATATTTATGAGGGATATAGGTCTATAATTGCTAGGAATTGTAGTGTCTTTATCAGGTTTAGGAAACATAATGAGTAAGGCTTCTGAGAATGAACCAGAAGATGATTTTTGAGATATGAAATATGAAAATAATGTTTTAAGTTTAGGGGTTAGTATGTTAGATAGATTAATATAGAATTCAGTAGACAGTCCATCAGGCCCAGGAGTTTTCCCTTTGTCCAAGCCTTTGATGGCTTTAATGATCTCTGAGGATGTAATTTCCTTATCAAGGTGGTAGAGGTCTATTGAGGTCTGCCTGACTAATGTTGTTAAAGAAGGAATTTATGTGATTATTACGAATAGGACATTCCGGGGTATAAAGATCAGCATAAAACTTCCTGAAGCACTCAAGTATACCTTCGGATAGTCAGATATGCCTTGAGCATCCTTTACATGGGATATGTGAAATGTTTCTTTTTTTGTTTTTAAATAAGAGGGAAGCATTTTTCCAGCTTTATTTGATGCCTGATATATTTTTGTTTTATATTTCAGTATTGTCCCCACGGCTAGTTCTGTCATTCCTTTATTTATTTTGAAACGTAGCGCCATGACCTCTCGAAGATTAGTTGAGGTAGAGTTTTTAGCATTGTTCAGCTTGGGTACGTTGAGAATAGAAGTTTTCCAGATGCTTTTTTCTAAGGTTCTTGTTTTTACCTGAGAGGGCCATCAAAGAGCTCCAAAATCATAATGAAGATTTAGAAAACTGCAGCAGGTGCAATAACCTACTCATCTCAGGCTTACCAGAAGGCTCTGAAGGATCAGACCCTATTATGTTTCTACAAAAGTTTCTGCCTGCCATCCTACACCTACCCTTGGAAACTGTTCTTAATATACAGCGCGCTCACAGAATTGGTCAAACCTCAGTTTCCACTGCTTCTCGTCCATTACCCAGAACACTCATATTTTACCTCTTCGAATACTCTCAGCTTCAGCTCATTATAACTGCTGCCAAGGAACGCAAATCCCTCATATGGCATGCAAACAAGATGTTCATCTCTCAAGACGTGGCCAGAAGCACAGCCCAATGCAGAAAAGTTTTCTTATCCTTTCATGCAACTCTAAAGCAGCTTAATATCCGTTATGGGTTATACCACCCATGCTCCTTTAAAGTTACCCATGAAGGTCGTACACCTGTTTTTGATGATCCAACTGATCTTATAACCTTTATTCAATCAATAAAAGGCAATGGCATGGACACATCCTCTCCCGCAAGTTCTTCAACCTGATCTGTCAACTGAGAATTTGGCCTTATGCTGTATGCTGGTTTTTCGTTTCTTTTGTCTCTTTTTTCTTTACTAATCACTATTTACTTAATGCAATCTTTACCCAATTACTCTAGCAAAATGAGGTGGGCGCTCTAATAGTGTCCTTCTTCCACTGTGGTCACTTATTCTCCTTTTTGGCGACCCAGTGGTGTTACCTATCCCTACTACACCCTTCCTTTCTGTTCATTTTCCCATGTCCTGTTTGATCTCTAAAGCTATTCTCACCTTATTATGTATATTGTCTCAGTCTATGATCAAACTCCCTTCCCCTATCCCTTATTCCCAATGTGTTATCCTTCTGTTTCACTTTATTGGGTATATATGTCTTAAATAACATCACTGTAAATGAAATATCGATGTGGTGCTACAGCTTTTTAATGCATGTTTATCATTATGCATATGATTAAATGATCTTTAAGTGTATTACATGGAACATAAAGGATGTAAGAATCCCATTAAGAGATGTAAAATGTTATCGCACCTAAACAAATTTAATCCATCGGTAGCATGTTCACAGGAAACTCATTTATCAAACAAAGAAACAATGAAGCTAAAATCCCTATGGGTAAAGGAGGTTATTTCAAGTCCAGCGATATCCAAAAAGAATGTTGTGACCATTATAATAAGTAAACAACAACCCTTTAAAATTCTTGATCAATATGCTGACACCAATGGAAGATGGGTCTGGGTGAAACTACTAATTGACTCAACTAAAGTCTCAATCTTAAACATTATTGGTCCCACTTTACCAGATTCTGTCTTCTGGACCTCAATAAAACAAATGATACTCAAGAACAACTTTACCAACTTAATTATGTGTGGAGATGTAAATTAAGTACTAGACCCGTTTTTAGATCGAAAATCCAGTTGTATGTTTAAAACTAACAAAACCTACAAGTCCTTTGTGAATTGTATAGCCGAAACAGGACTTATTGATACCTGGAGACTATCCCATCCCACACAAATAGAATATACCTTCCATTCAACCCCAGACCATACACTTTCACATTTGGATTATATTTTTCCAATCAAAACCCTATCTGGCTCTATTGTTCATTCTAAAATCTCCAATATTATTATATCAGACCATGCTCCGGTAATTACATCCTTTTGTTTAGCTGATATGAACAAAACTGCTAGCCAATGGAAACTTAATAATTTCCTCTTACAAGATCCACAGTTTACTCAATCTCTTCAATCATTTTTCCTACAATATTTCACTAATAATCTAGATTGTGACACTTCAGTTGTCAACAACTGGGATGCATTTAAGTATGTGTTATGTTTGATGCAACCGAAACAAAGTAAATGCATACTGAGAAGGTGTCATTCTATAAGCAACTGCAGTCTCAACGAGACACAAAAAAGACCAAAAATGCTTACGCTGAACCAGGGGTGCATGGAACAACAGTCTTTGACCCTAGTTAGTACTCTTAAGTCTGATAGAACAGAACTGGATGTAACTACACAGTGAGAACATATCCTCAAATAAACAATGGCAGAATCAACGAGACACAGGATTGACCATGGACCTGCAAATGGATAAAGAACACGAATAGGGCCACTCAATCAGTGATGACTCTGCCAAGCAGGGAAAGACATCCACAAGCCTGGTTGTCAGAACAAATTCCGCACTAGACAACGCATTTCTCTTGGAGAACTAATGCTCTGAACCTATAGAATAGATACGGTCAGCTCAGCAGGCACTAGAAGGTAATCAAGTACAGGGTTCTCCCACCACTATGCACAGACACTGACATATACTGATATGCTCTGTGTAGGCACCATGAAGAAAGACCAAACAGGAGATTCAACATTCAAAATAAACACCTTTATTAACTTAAATGCCAGATGAAAAAATGCCTAACGTGCCCTATGTTAAGGTGGGATTACACTACCTAACGAAAACTAATGAAAGTCTGAGTGAAACAGTTCAACTGAAGATTCTGTCCAAAAACCTATACTTGCCCTCACCACTATGGGCCTCATCACGAGTTTGGCGGTAACCCCTAAATGTAGTGGTAGCGCTATTACCGCTGCATTTAAGGGTCCTCCAAATCACGGGTTTGGCAGATTTACCCCAGCTCTGAGCTATCCGCCGAAATTTCACGCTCTTACTGCCGGCAGCAAGAGCGCGAAAATTCCCCATTGAGCCCAATGGGGAATTCCTGAATGGGATCAGTGGGGAATGGGCAATACCCATTCCACCAAACCCGTGATCCGGCGCTATTAGCGCCTGCGGGTTTGACGGTAAAGCTATTAACGCCAGCGCTAATAGAGCCGGCGTTACCACCCAACTCGTGATTAGGCCCTAAATCTGTACAATCTATAGGGCTGTGAGCAACCAAAATGAAAACAGTGTTTAACTCAAGGTTCTGAGTTTCTTCCAGCTTGCAGCTTCCTTCAGCCCCCTTCCCGAAGTAGGAAAGAGTTCCACAAAAAAGTCTCGAAATCATCTTCTTTGGACTTAAAAGGAAATAGTCTGAATCAGGACCCAGGGTTCCCTTCCCCAAGATTTAAGTAACACAATTCAACAAAATGTGGTATCCTTATTAAAGTTCCAAAGTTCAAGTTGCAACACATTTCGTTTGTAGGTTTCACAATTTATCCAGAACAGGACTGCACATTCAGTTTAGAACTGAACCTGCTGTGGCTTGTTTGCTCTTTAAAGTTGTATTAATTCCATTTTTTAAAATACCATGTGTGCTTTAAATGTGATGTTCTGTTCTCTGTTTGGTTTCAAATTGTCTTATTTTTAATGAATAACATAATTTTGATTCACCTCGGTATTCAATAGACATTAGTATTGCTTATTATTTGTGCTGTATCTGTTGTTCAATTAGCATTTATTTCCTTTTAATTGGATGGCTCAGTGTTTGGAAATCTTCGACAACGCGTTTCTTGTTACACGCAACCACTCAGACACAAAGGATCCTTACATTTTCCCTGTTCTTTGGTAATTGACAGGGAAGGATTGGAGACTTTTAAGAACGTGCTTATTCAAGGCACATGACCAGTCTGATACAAATTATTCAACTATTGCAAAGTTCACACTCTCTCACACCAGGTTTCCCATTCATTAGAAACTCCACGGTTGCTTTCCCAATTCTTATTGCAGCACAGATCACAAGGACCTCTGATCACAGCACTTGTTGCAGGAGGATCACACAGCCTTCTGATTTTAGCTTTAGTGATCCACTCCTGCCTTTCAGATACCCCTGTGTGGGTTCTCTCACAGAGGGGAACAAGCACTTCAAGTAACGAGAAAAGGGGCAGCCTTCCTGTACTGCTCCCCTCACCCTACTCAGCCAGCTCCATGGAGTTCCAACCCCCCAGCACGCTTCCATGGACTACCTCTCTCCTTGGTCTAGAGCGTCTCGGGGTCACACTCCTGCTGCTTGCACTGACCTCTTTGCTGCTCCTCTTTCTGCTTGCGTCGCCCCTGTCTCTCTTCCACAGGGCAGGTCTAGTTTTATAGACATGCAGTCCCTTGACAGCCTGCATGTGTGCAGGCTCAATTAGCCCTGCATAATCACAGTTACAGGGACATGCCTGACCTTCACAGATCTTAGCAGGCATCTTCCTTGTCCCAGTGGCAGAGTGGTAAAAGAACATAGTCTTCATTGTGATTAGTTGCTTCTTCTTCGTCCCAGTATTGTCAACTGTAAATTGTGGAGAAATGAGGGAAACGGTTTTTAACAGCCTATGAAGGTTGAGGAACGGTTGGGTTGGTTGTCAATAGGAAAAGTGAATACCATATTTCACCCAAGGGCTCCCCTTCCCGGAGGACCCTCTACCCAGGTGATCCTCCCTCGCTTCTCCGCCCCCAGGGTCGGGATCCAATATCGATAGCCTTTCCCTGGCCACCAGTGCAGAAGATCCAAAGGTTAAGGATTGAGAATACCCTCAGGTTTCTCACAGCTCACTCTCTCCTCTTCACCAATATACAAAACAATGCAGCTATATCCCTCCATCTATTTCGGGCTGGCTGCACAATTACCTTCACACCATTGTGAACACCTCAACAATCTTTAAAACACAGCTATACTCCACAAAGAAATTGGCCTTGCTGCACCCATTATCTCGTACACAAGCTCTACCACCACCAGCACGCAGACCTGAGGCCAACGACCTTGCTTCACACAATCTACTGATCTCACACAACCACTGCACCATGCCTATCATTAGAATGCAGTTACACACCACATATACTACACTGGATGCACACATACTGAGTGCACCAAAGCACTATTTACAACTTTACTCTCTCCATTGACCTGGACTATGGTCCCCAAAGGCGTTCAACCCACAGTGCGGTGAGATCATACCAATGGTGTATAAGGCACTATACAAATGCACAATAACATAACATAACATCACTGAATTGCATTTGGAAATCTAAAGGCCTCTATATATGTGTATGGCCTGTTATGAGTGTGAATCTCTTCCACTACCAGCAACTAGCACTACCACTTTTCTGGCCACATCTCTGATGTCTCTAAAAACAAAAAAATCAAATTTCCTACTGCACCTCCTCAGAGGTATTCTACCTTTTGCCCCCTTCCCCCAGAAGCTAACTGTCTCTTGAGCCCTGATTCTCTCTAAGTTGGATTATTGCAACAGCCTCTTTCTAAATCTATCTTCTTCTACTCTCGCCCTTTGCAACATATCCAGGACAGGACTGCAAGACGTGTCTTTGGCCTCAAGCCCTAGGATCATATCTCGCCAGCCCTGAAAGATCTCCACTGGTTCCCAGTGGCTGCAAGGATTACATTCATGACCATCTGCATTGTCCACAAGGCACTTCTTGGGCCTGGGTCCAAAATACCTTCAGCTGTCCCTCCGCAAATCCCTTCCCTCCCGAGATCTTCGCTCCTCCACCTCTAACTCCATCAGGGAAAGTCATTTTTCAAAGAAACAAGCTGGGGAGAGATCTATGTCTTTGACTGGTGCCTCCCTCTGGAACAGCTTCCCTGCCACTGTGAAATTTGAGGAGAACCATATCTGGTTACGGAAGCACCTCAAGACCTTCCTCTTTGCTTCTGCCTTAGCTCCTCCTCTCCCCTGCTGATCTGTTCTGTCTCGGCATTGTGCACCTGGTTACCCTCTGACTTTCGGGCCCAGGTATCTGCTCACCCTGCCACGCACCCACACTGCCTCCTGGCAATCCCTTGCACTGGGGTCTGTATCTGTAACCTTACAGTCCCCCCATTTCTTCTGCACTTATCAGACACCCCCTGTCCGTTGCTTTTATTATTTATGTATTAATTTATTTAGTATTTATTTGTATTGCTTTGCTTAGCACTTTCCATGTCTCTACCCTGCCATGCACGTTCCCCTTTCCCTCTCCCATACACTTGTGCCATCTCAATTTTGCTGGGCCTAGTAAGATCGTTGTTTTTGTTCCCCCTTGTTTCCCTCCCTTGCCTCGTCGAGCACTGAAACAGGTGTGTATGAGCACGATACACATAATATATCAATATCAATATCAACTATGCCCGCATAACCACCTGTGCTACCTCATCTCCTGTTCCCTAATTCCTCTCCCTATCACCCTCTTGCTGATCAAGCTCCTACCAATCCTCTCTCTCTCTCTTTCTTTCTCTGTCTCTTTCTGTGTGTCTCTCTATCTCTCTCCCTCTCTTTCTTTCTCTCTCTGTCTCTCTCTCTCTCTACTCTCTCTTTCTCTTTTTCATGGTCGAACCCACCCTCTTTAAAATTATGAAATATGGGCCCACTCATATTTCAAATATTTCTGAATGATACTTTAATACTGTTCCAAACATCAAACATTCTTGAAGCAAAGAGAAAGATTCAAAGCACCACTAGCAAACTAGCAGAGGCATTCAATTACAAAACTCTCCAAATGACAAATAATGTCTTCTTAAATTTCAGATCACTTTCATCACAATCTTTAAGACATTTATAATAAACTTAATAATTCAATTAAAAGATAAACAAACATGTTTCATTTTTTATAATGTTTAACAAAAGATTTCAGTTTAATAAGTCCCCATAATTTTCTTATAATCTTCTTAGTTCATTACATTACTAATTTTAGACATTCCAAAGCAGTTCCAACAAGTGCGCTATTTCTCTTAATAAACAAACTTCTGTTCACCTAATATTCAAGACCAATTTAGTGTATGTTTTTATTTTATTTATTTGACATGTGTATGCCGCGTATACACAAGTGTTTCCTTGTGCCACACGACAGAAAAAGGGGGGGGGGGCTAGGGAAACTAACAGTAACAGTCGTACTAGGCCTTGTGACTATCCTACCATGCATGTGCAGAGAAAAAAGTACAAGGGAGGGAAGTAAGTAGGGGGCAGGGCAGGGGAGGGATAAAGGGGAAGTGCGGGGAGTGAAGTGCATGAATAGGTGGCCCAGGAGGCAGAGGGGACCCACAAAGGGCAAGTGCAGGGAGACTGGGAAAGGAAAAGGTGTGATGGATGGGGTATACCAAAATCAGGTTAGTCCAGGAAGGGTGCTTCAGGGATGCTAGGGGAGACTTGTTAAGGAGGGCCTGGCCCACAGTAAGAAATCAGAAGGGACCAGGCACCAGTCACAGCAACAGTCGGACATGAGCATGGGAGAGGGGAAAGAAGGAGGATGAGAAAAGGAAAGTCTTGAGAATTTTCCAGAATTTAAGAAGAACTGGCTCAAGAGTCTGAGAGGGGCAGGGAGGCCTTTCCAGAGGGAGGCTCCTGCCAAGGAAAGGGATCTACCTCCCACACTCTGCTTGGAGAAGAGTTTGACTAGCAGAGATTTGGAGCTCGATGACCAAATACTCTATCAGGGAGGTATTTAGGGAGGGAAAGCTGGAAGTTGAGAGGTGCCAGGCTACAGACAGCCTTGTGGATGATGCAAAGGGTTATGAATTTGATCATTGCAGTCACCGGGAGCCAGTGGAGAGATTTTAGGGCTGGAGAGGTGTGGTTACTGGGCTTGAGGCCAAGGATAAGTCTTGGAGCCCTATTCTGGATTAGTTGGAGAGGGCAAAGGGAAGAAAGAGGCAGATTGAGGAAACGGCTGTTGCAGTAGTCCAGCATAGAGAGCACCCTGGAGACATTAAACTTCTGGGCGAAGGTGAGGAAAAGGAGAATGCCTCTGCGGAGGTTGAGTTGAAAGTTGGACTTCTTGGCAAATTCTGTCATGTGTGGAGAGAAGGAGAGCCATGAGTCAAAGATGACCCAAGATCATTAGCCTCCCAAGAGGGAGAGGGGAGCGACCCAAGGAAGGTGGCCAGTGAGTTGGGGGAGCAGGCCTCTCGATGAGTAAGATCTCTGTCTTACTGGCATTAAGGCAGCGATTGTTAGCTGAACACGAGGCCTGAATGGAAGTCAGGCAGTCATGTATGAGAGGGGAAGGGAAGGAGGTTAAAGGAAAGCTGAGTGTTGTTAGCATAGCACTGGAAGTGAGAAGAGAATGTCGAGATCAAATGGAAAAGGGGGGCACGGTACATGTTGAAAGTCCAAGGCAGTAGGATAGTTACCTGAGGGATGCTACAGGTATAGATTGAGGTAGAGGAAAGGAAAGGGCTCAATTTCACTTGGGACGGTAGGTTTGAAAGGAAGGAGGTCAGTCATGCCAATGCCCGGTCTGTGATACCAAGGGTATCTTGGAGAAAATGTATGAGGATGGCATGATTGACCATGCGAAAGGCAAAGGAAAGATCGAGAAGGATCAGAGCAGAGGGAGAGTTAGAGGACAGGTTTAGGAGCAGGTATTCACGGGTGTAGAGGAGAGCAGTTACCATGCTACTGGATGCTCTGAAGCCACACTGGTGGTCATGAAGACAGTCAGCCAATTCGGTGTGGTGGACCATTTGGGGGAGGCCCAACTTCTCCATGAGTTTGCCCAAGAAAGGGGTGATAGAGATGGGGTGATACTTAGCCGGGCATGAAGGATCTGCAGACATCATTTTTAGGAGAGGGTCCACAAGGGAGTGCTTGCGGGGTTGTGGGAAAGAGCCAGTGGCAAAAGAGTCATTACAGAGGACAGTCAAGGTAGGGCGAGATAGGAGATGTCCTTGATAGTTCTGGAAGAACAGGGGAGCACCTGATTGGAGGAGACTTTCATAGAGCAGACTACTCTGGAGACTTCATCCGGTGCAGTGGGCGAAACGGTGGTGAGAGTGGGAGAGAAGGAGAGGGGAGCCAAGGTTGGAAGGAGAAATGGGTGGGTGGTGAGGGTAGATGACAGCAAGGACAGGATGCCCTGAGTTTTGGTGGAGGAGTGAGCGGCGAGTACAGTGCATAGGGCTTGGGAGGGAAGAAAAGAACAGGAAACTGCAGTAGGATTGGCAAGTTTCTTGCAGATTTTGAAAAGCTCAGCTGTGTTATTAGTTAGCCCAGAGAGGTGCGCTTGCGTAGGTCCGGGGGGCTTGTAGATAGTGGCGAGAGTGAGGGAGAGTGTAGGAGAGACAGACAACCTGCAGATGAGACATTTAAAGGAGTACGTTTCAGCAGATATGATGGTCGCTGGAACCCTTTCAGGGAAAATCAGGGCCACTCCGCCCACAGGCCAAGTGGGCCTGGGATTGGATAGGATCTTGTAGCCCTAGTGGAGAAGGGTGTCAAAAGCATCTATAGCATACATTTCAATGCATTTCGAATATAAAAGTATTCTTCTTAAGGATAATAGTCTACTATACTTTTCCCAAAAACAATATGTCTTCCTTATTACAACCAAAACTGCAACTCAATAGAGAAGTAAATTAATTGCTGTTATTCTATGACCACTGTCCTGATTCCACATGTTTATTTAATCCAATCCCTGAGGTTGCATCATTTGTAGTTCTTCATTTCTGTCAAAAAATGGTAGCACCTCAATATATCATCTAACAAAACATCTATTAACAGTTGATAAAAGAATCAGAAAATCTACTTACAGGTCCACTCTGTCAGTGGATAATTTGATCAACAGTTCCTTTAACATCTTCAGGTGACTCTTTGTGTCTTTTTTACCTGTAGTTATATGCAGTATCCCATGTAGCTATATAATTTATTATGACATACCTGAACCAGTGAATACATTACATTAGATCATGTACACTGTTATGGACCTACTCTCAGCCAATCAGAATGTTTAGAATGCAGTCAATAACAGCTGGTAATGATTGAGGTATGAGCATTCGGTCTGCAAAAGCAGGCATTGAAAAAATGCAATTTCCTCGCACTATTTATTCAACAAGACACTTCCTCTATGAGATGACTTTTTTTTTTTTTGCTGCAACCTCCTATTTAACACAAACAAAATATAGCTGAAACATGGGAAAACATGTTTGCTTTCTTATAACGAAACAGTTTACTTTTATATGAGACCAAATGTATGTTCTTGTAAAACCTGTGTCAGTAACTAAGTTTTTATTTAATCAAAATGCTTAATTTATGAGGATAACAATGTTATTTCAATATTATAAAATAAAAACACATTTAATTTACTAACTCAGTTGCCTATTTACTTCAACCAGCATTAAAGTAACAAGGTTTATTTCCCCACCAAAAGTCCAAAACATGTATTGCTATTACGATTATGTGCTACTAGCCTTATAGACGTTAGGAAGGTTTGTTTTTGCTTGGTATAATGCCCCTTCCCCAACTTATGGCTCTTTGCAAAGTTGTGGCGGGTTATTATCCTGAGATAACGGCCTATCCCTGGGTCTATAAGGCTATAGGATACAACTTCAAAATATGTACTGTTACTACCATCATATGCTAATAGCCTAATAGTGCCCATGGGAGGGGTCACTATCACTTGGGAGAATGACCGCTCCCTCTGTCTGTAAGGTTATAATATCACATAGAGATCCTTATTGACCTCCTTTCAGCCAATCAGAATGTTCAGAGTGCTGGCAATAAATACGGGTATTGACTGTATTCTGGACATTATGACTTTAAAAGTAGACAGGGAAACAGTATGCAGTTTACAGTCAAGATTTCTTTCATCAAGACACTTCCTCTCTGGGAGGACTTTATGTTTTGGTTTTGAACATACTTTAACTTTCTTATAGATACACTGTTTATTTTTATGTGCCATCTAATACATGCTTATTTTAAATATGCTCCAATTAAACAAAGTGTATAATTAAATTGCTTAACTTATAATGATAACCAGGTTATTTAAATACTACAACACAAACCACTCCGTTTTCCTGTTTACTTTACTCTCTATTAAACTAACGTGTTTTACTTTACCACCAAAACTTCAAAACGTGCATTGTTCCTACCACTATGTGCTAATAGCCTGTAGACTTCGGGAGGGGTCATTATCTTTTGGGATAATGGCAATGACCCTTCCCAAATTTATGGCCCTTGGCCTAACCTCCATAACGTGATGGCAGGTCATTTTCCCATGATAATGACCAATTTTTTGATCTATCAGGCTATATTTGGAAATACAGATTATTATTGACCTCCCCCCACTGGTATGGACCGCATTCTGAAGATGTTGATGTAAAAAAATAAACAGGGAACCCACAATGCAATTCACAGACAAGGTTTCTTTCAACGAGATACTGCCTTTTTGGCAGGACCTTTTTTGACAGCAACATTCTAATTAGCACACCAGATGGAAGGCTAAAATATGGGACTATCCTTTCACTTTCTTTTACATCAAAACAAAGAAGGGGATGGGTGGAAGGTTTAGAATTAATCTAATGTATACATATGAAGGGGTGCCCCAGTGTGCAGATGTGGTGGGGGTCAAATGTACTCAAAACAGGTGTGTATCTTTCACATTGCAGATAGAATAATTCTGCATTAAATTTATTATTTTAATATAATACGCATATCACGTTTTGGTATCCAAATTGATGAGAACACAATCATGTGAACTCTCAAACTGGTATGTTTAATTCAAATACATTGAGTAAAACTATTGGGGAAGATATTAAAAATGCTAAAACATATAGTAATACATCAAGGTAATGGAACGAAAGAGGCAGTTAGTCAGTGGCGGAATTCAAGAAAACAAAACAAAGTCTGCACTTTCAGAACATACAAACAATTTAAAAAGTGCAATCGGTGAAAGAGAGGGAAAGAGACAAGAAATATATCCAAATTTGTGTAAAGAAGGAAGATAAATCTTAAAATCAAAAGGAAAAGCAAACAAATCTGAATGTCAATGAAAAGGGTAAATACATCTTAGTTTCACTCATCAATTCTTTGATTGATAGAGGTGCAGCTGGTAACATCCAAAGCTATTTGTAGGCCCTCTATCAGACATGATAAATAGATATCCATGTACGGGTCTGCCTACGTGTATGTACGCATCCTGACTTCACAGTGGTGTCATACAATGTCAATAGGGCACATACACACGTTTAGGCATGGTGCCAACTTGTTGGCAAATAGTATAGCCTTCCTCAGGGCGGTATGAACGAGACCCTAGGGGGAAGCAGACAAAAACCCAGTAAAGAAACGTGAGTGCGTATGGCTTTGGGATACATAAACTGTTAAACATTGCCCAAATTGTGGCTATGTCCCAACTAGAAACCTACCCTCAAAATAAAAGGGAGGTGTGTGGGGAGTTTAATGTTAGAGTCTTCAGGACTGTGGGCACACCGTTTCGAAGGTCAAGCCTGCTAAATATTTCTCAGAGCCATATCACCAAAATCTTGATTCTCCAATGACTCAGCCATCATGACAGTCCTTCACATCAACTTTGCTTCATTCCCTCAATCCCCTCATATCTCCAAAAAGGTGGTAGTCACCGATCTTACCCTCCAACATGTCTACCACCCACCTGGCCCCCTCAATATATTCTTACCTGAGCTTAATATTTTACTTGGCAGAATTCCAGCTGAAATCCCTGCTGTAATACCCTCTCTATTTGACTCAGGTGCACCAGTTACAACTTCAATCCATCCTCATACTCCTAGCATGTGACTTCAATTCAAATGTTTCGTCTTGAGAGAACTGTGAATCTAGCTCTGCAGGAATGCATTTGACTTCAATATGGATAGTGACCACTCATTATTGAGCCTACACAATGCCCCCACCCTTCCCCGAGGTAACTACCTGGGTCTCATATTACTATTGTCACTATGGACCCCTCCTATCATAATATCAACCCAATTCTCTGCTGACAACTCATTCATTCACTTCACCACCTATAACCCGCTACTCTATTGTCTTGAGTGTGCGTGTCTGTGTGCTGCCACCTGTGTTTAGAGTGTTTGTGGTGCTATGCTCTGTCTGTGGGAGTGTGTTTACGCACACACGCATGTATGTTAATGTGCATGCTTGTGCATGTGCACGTGTGTTTCTCTCATTTTTGTTGTGTCTTGTGTGTGTATTGTCTCAATCCATTGTTGTGGTGTATATGTGTACTGCCAACTCTCGTTGTCTATGTGTGCTTTCATCAGTTGTTTCTAGTGTATGAATATGTGTCTGCCGCTATGCCATTCATTGTTTTTGTTGTTTGTGTCTGTTGTTGCCCATTGTTGTTGTGTGTGTGTTCTGCCATCAGTCATTTAGTGTGGATGTATGTGTTGCCATCCATCGCTTGTCCCTAGTGGGGACCTCCACTCTGTTTAATTGACCATAGCCAATTTTCCGGTGTGTCCATACCAAAGGTTACCATTCATGACGAGTCTTTATTTTGTTCACCTCCATCTTTTGTGTTATTTGATTCCGTAATTCACGTTTACAGTCACTGCCACGTTGCCCTTGCTGCGAGCTTTGACTTCTATGAAAATACATTCATGAACAGAGGCGTAGCCAGGATTGTCTAACAAGTGGGGTCTGCATCTGACGTAGTTGGGCCCACCGCAGTGGCATTAACATCTGTAAATGCCCACACAGTGCTGCTGAGTGGGCATTTAAAGATTGTGGATGGGCCGTGCCCGCTGAGGCAAGACCCTGTCTACGCCTCTGTTCATGAATAACTATGACCTTCTAAAAATGTACCCTAGGTATGTCACCGTCTTAAACGTTTCTCTTATATACACAGAGCACCATGAGACCCCACTTTTACCATATAATGTAGTGTTTGCTTTTACAATATAGTGAACAGCTGCAGCTGTATTCTGTTATTCATTTAAAGGGAACCTAATGTATTTATTTTCAGCAGACGAACAATCCGTGACCAGAATCGCACCATCCAGCGAAAGAAAGTCAAGTTCTGTCAAAATAGTATTACAGGCGGCTGTTGTATGTATTCTCTCATGCAGGTAATTGAATGTTTTGCAGTCCTCTGTGCATTATAATAGACTCCTTTTGTTCACCACACGGATACATGTTTTAAAACATGCGCGGGTGCATTAAACATCGCATACATATTCAGCACGTGAAAGAAAAACAGTTCTGGAGGAGTATGGCAATTTTACAGTCTCTGGTTTCTAATACATTTTTACGGAACTCTTAAAGTGCATTAGCAGGCCCAAGTTGGCTGTCAGGCCTGCGCACAGCGTTGCTCAGTCGCATGTCAATTCTCTCCTGCAGTAGAGGAGCTCTTCAAGCTGTCGTCATTGGTAGGAGGCCTGTCAGTTCAAATCGCCGCCACTTGTCAAGCGGAGAGACGGGCCCTGATATTTCGTTCCTGTGGATGACAATAAGCTGTCATGTGTCTTTAGATGGATTGTTGCTCTGCACTGCCTCTGAAAATCAATATAGACAATGGCTATGATCGGAGGCGGAGGGCCTCGTTGGCCAATGCACTTGTCTGCCGACGTTTGCATCCTATTGTTATCTTCATGTATTTCAAATCCTTTAGATGGAAACAGCTCACCTGATTCTGCAGTTCAGTGTTCTGAATTATGAGTACAACAAACGATCAACTAAAACCTTAATTATTGTACCTTTGCTCATCATGTTATGTTAACTTGTTTGAAACTGTGCACCTGTTAGCATTGCCATGTTCTCCTGGCACTCACGTGGCTCTGCAAGAAAGAGGGCGGGTGGATTCATGAGGGATAGGATAGGCCCAGAACCGGGAGAAACTATCGTCTTTGCGTGTTAGTCTGCAAATTAATAGATTGAGTGCACTGGCTTGTATTAAGGCCCAGTGACTGGGTTGTTTGTTGTATGCAAATGTTTGTTATGTTGTGCAAGTGTTTGTGTGTTTCACGTGTGGATTGGCTGGTAGTTTTGATCATGCACTTTGGCTTGTTCTGTTCGTAAAGGAAAGATCCAATGTCTGTTTTTTTTGTTTTTTTTGTGTATGCAAATGTTTATGTTGGGTGTGTATTTTGTGTGTTTAATGTGTAGTTTGGCTCATAGTTATGATGGTGTGCACTTGCTTGTTGTATCTGTAAGGGTAAGGTCCAGTTTCTGGGAATGCTTGTTGTATACAAATGTTAGTTATTTTGGGTGTGTGTATCTGTGTAATTTGTCTAGCCCAAAGGTTCTGTGTATAGTACTAGCTAGGTAGGTTGGAGGGGAGCAGGATGGTTAGTACGTCCCCAGAGTTCATCCAGCTGCCACACAATGTTTCTCTTCAATTCTTCCAAGTGAAACACCCTGGCCACCTCCACAGCCCCTCCAAGCCCAACACACTAGCCACTCCCACACATTCCTTTAATTTATGTTTCGTTATGTTATGTTAGCTTGTCCCGCACAGTGCACCACCACCAGCATGGTCTCCAGGTGCTCCTCTGGCTCTGCAAGAGAAGGGGTTAGTGGGAGGGGGGTGGAAATTGTTCTTTTCTGTTGGTACTTGTGGAACCAGGAGGAACTGGCGCCTAGTGCAGGTCACATTTCTATGTGTGTTTGGGTTGTGTGCACTGGGGCTGTTGTGTCCAGATGGGTAGTGCCCAGTGATTGGATGTTTGTTTGCAGCAGTTATTTCCGTGGTTCATAGGTGGGTTGTGTGTTTCTGTGCAGAACAGGCTTATCCAGAGGATCGAGTGTGGTAGGCTTGGGTATGCTGGAGAGGAGTCGGATTGTGGGATGTTCTGACCCACTAGGCTCTGCCCTGCAACATCACTGTGTGCTGTTTTCATCAGAAACATCAGAAACAAAAGGGATGGCCGCCAATCCATTTTGCCTGTGTCAGTGGTGGAACCGGAGACCACACTACCAAAACCTGTCATTGGGTTGCCCACAGAGTGCAAATGGAAACTTCATGAAAGGCAGTGCTTTATTGCAAGGAAACCCAAAGGTGCTCTGAAATCCTTTTTTCCTTGGCTGTTAAAAGTGCAAAATAATGGTTCAAAAACATCAGAAAATGTCCAACATCCTTGCTCGGTGTTACCCATCACTTCATTTAAAGAATTAAAAGAAGCACACAATGTTGGGAGAAGCAGAATCCATCATAAGAATATCCACATTAAAAAGTGTACTTGTCTGTGAAAATCTGTAAAATATGGGCGCAATACCATCGGCCACCTGTAGGAAAGCTGTCAGTTAATTACATTGGAAGCTTAACTTGTGCAGTTAGAATCGTATGGTTAAAATTAAGTGACTTGCCATCAAAAGCAATATAGGTTGCAACTATTTAATCTCTATGTTTTGAAAAAGACTGGAATTAGAGATATGTTTGCCTGTTTTAAAAATTGTAACTTTAATTTCAACAAAGAACAATGTAACAATCAGCACGGAGCAGTTGCTCTGCTCCACATCGACTCTGCAGCAGTTCACAAATTGATCTATAAAAGTAAACACGAAATATACAGACATGGCTACTATCTAGAAGACGTAACAAAGCGAGGAGACAGCACAGAAAAGAGAGAAACAACCAGAAGGACCAAAACGAGCAGCCGACACGCAGAACCCACAAGTGATACAAACAAGCGCGAAAAGAGGGAGTATGCAAAAAGAAACTGCGCGGAGCACATAATAGCAAAACATCCCAAACACGATGAGTGTGCTCACATGGCAAATGAACCAAAATATAACAGAGAGCCAACAACCGCAAGAAACAGAACGAAAAAAAGCGAATCACCTCATAGTGGTCAAGAACAAAGAGATCAGCGGACAAAAAACATAAAGAGAGTAACATCAAGATCCTTCTTGCAATCAGTACAAAAGAGTCAAACGCAACAAGAACAAAATGCAACCCAAGACAACAAACAAGGAATTTGGGCCTGGCTACCAAAAGCACTCACCATGCAGAGAAAGAAGTAGCAATCCGAGAATTTAATCAAGAAGGCAGCAGCAACATTACAAGCAGAGGAAGCTCCACACAACATAAAGCTCTGCTCATGGAACACTCAAGGTCATTCACATCTGACAGTGCCAAGCAAGGTCAACCTAGGACAGGAGACGTGGCTGCTACAGCCACGAACTATGGAAGGATATCAAATCATCCTAGCTCCTGCCGCCAAAGGACATGCAGGACGCCCTACCTCGGGATTAATGATTGCTTGCAGCAGCGGATGCGGGTTATCCATCTGCAAGACACTAACCGCTAACCTGTCAATTTTGGCAGTTATAGTAACCTGGAAAAACAAGGAATCTCTTAACACAACAGCAATCATCAACACATATTGGAATCCAGCTGCAACCACAGCAGGCAAATTCATCTACATGTGTGAACAAACGATCGACGCAGCCATGACCACACACCTGGTGACCTCTGTACTCTTATGCAGTGACCTCAACGCAGTGTGTAAAACACAGAATAAAGGCCGAACAAAAAACTGAAAATCCCTGGCTGAACAATGAGGCAACACATGGCTCGATTTGACGCATTCACGGGGGCTTCTCAACCTGAACGACGCATTCACACAAACAGAATACCCACCTGGGAGCAAGCAAATTCGGCCTCAACGATCGATTACATCTTTGTCTCACAGCCACTTCTACGTATGTACGACCACCACGTTCAACGTGCGGCGCACAGCAGCAAGCGATCACAACATACTGGAAACCTGTTGGCAGCTGACAATCACCAAATTGATGGTATGAATCCACAAATCGAGCCCATTGCCAAAGGATCAAGGTTAAAGTTAAGCGGTGCAGCAATCAAGGCTCTAACGTCCAAATACAAAGCAAAAGCTCAATGTGAAAAAAATCAACTCCATTGACTATCAACCACTGCTTGCTCCCTATATGCAACCAAGAAAAAGCTCAAAGGCACCAAAAACCTGCAGAAATCACATATACAACAAAGAACTAGTCGAGGGAAGACGCGACTACAGAAAAGCACTGCGACAAGCAAAGAAACAACAACTAGCAAGGGATGATGACACAAAAATCAAAGTCATAAAAACCGAATGCAAAGCTTGGGAAAGATTTCATAGACACAAACTATACCAGCAAGACGCAGAAGACATCACAACAGCGCTCGCTACCAATAACACAAGAGACTTCTGGACCTTACTGAGAGCCATAAACAAGCCACCGGAAAACCAAATCCTGAATAACATCGCCCAAAACGCATGGGAAAAGCATTTCACCGAAGTGTTCAAATCGATGACAATTGGCAACACACCAGAAATACAGAAAGGACGCTCAAAGTGGATAAACCTGGAAAACAGAGAAAACATCTTAGAAATAATCAAAAACTAAAAAACTCTAGAGCACCCGGGCCAGACGGCATTATCAAATTTTAACTCAAAGCTCATCCTAAGGAGTGGGCTGACTTGCTGAGTGTCACCTTTTGACAGTGCGCCAAAACAAGATCCATACCTAGCTCTTGGGCAAGAGCAACTATCATTCCAATCTATAAGAAGGGCGACCTAAAAGACCTCACAAACTTCCGACCAATCGCCCTACTGGACGTCATGGGAAAAGTATACGCATCACTGCTTTTAACGAAATTTCAGGCTTGGGCGGCAACTGCAAGCTGCAATGACCATTTCCAAGCATCCAAGCAGGCTTCAAAAAGAAGTCTGCAACTACTGGAAACATCATGATTTTCAGCATTCTGAAAAGCAAAGCCCTACAATACAAACAGCATCTGTACCTAGCATTCGTAGACTTTACCCAAGCGTTCGACCGTGTCGAACAAGCTCACCTGTGGAAGACACTAAAAGCTAAGAACTGTCCTGAAGAACTATTAGCCCCAATTCAAGACTTGCATTGCAACACAGCGATGAGGGTACGTCTAAGTCACGAGGGTGAACTATCAGTGGAAATTCCCACTAAACGAGGGGTAAAACAGGGGTGCCCGTTGGCATCTGCGCTGTTTCTGGACTACATTGAAAGTGAGAAGCTGATTAGATCTTTCCCCCCAAAAATCAGCAATTCAGCGATTGGACGCCTCCTCATTGTGGACGATCTTACGCTATGTGATCAGACCCCAATAGGTCCCCAGCGTCAGCTCAATGGTCTACTACGGTATGCAAACGAAAACTTTCTGGAAATCAATAGAGAAAAAACTAAAGTCATGACTCTACAAAAGCACGAAAAGAAAACCAACGACACAAACTGGCACTTGGGGCATGCAAAAATTGAGATTGTGCAAAATACCTAGGAGTGCACTTAGATAGTTCAATGCATGAAACCACCATGCAAGCAGTTCTCTATGCAGAAATCAAAATGTTAGCGTCACAGGTGAAGGCAATAGACAACACATTTGAACAATTCTCTCTCATCCAAACCATCAATTTTTACAAAATGAAGGTGGTGCCCGCTGTAATATATGGCACAGAAGCCATGCCAACCATTCCAAAGAAAATATGGCCCAAACTAGAAGCCGTATTTTGGCACCAGGTACTCAAGCTACCTAACTCAACCTCCGGAGACGCTATAAAATGCAAGCTGAACCTTCAGTCTTTAGAATGCTCCATAAACTGCAACACAATTATGTTATACAGGAAATACAGAATGTCCGAAACCAACAAAATGTTTAAGGTGATCAAATGCAAAATGGACGCAGGTAAATCCGTCATGTTAACAAATTGGCAAAGAGACAACAAAGCCCTACTCCACCTAATTGCAGCAGACGAGGAAGAACTAATACACAACCCGTGTAAAGTTCTGAACAAATTGAAGGACGCAGATTGGATAAAGACCTTAGACACAGCGGCAAAACTACATCTGACTTCACATCTTCCATCCAACACGGGCAAACGGCATGAACTGCAAAATCTATTAAAGCCATTTCCGAATAGACAGGCTCGCAACCTAATACTGCGAGCGCGCCTCAACCTATTCAAAACAAACGAAATTCTACATATCAGAGGAATTGTGCAAACCGATAAATGTCGATTTTTTCACGACACAGCGCCGCCTGCACAAGAAACCATATGGCACCTACTAATGGTATGTCCCGCAACTCGCACAATAAGACATCGATATCTTGCGGACTTTGCAGGAACAGACATATTACAAGAGGAAGACAGAACAAAGTGGCAAATAGCCACAGTAAAAATTCGGGAATACTTCACTGTCAATCTACTCGATATGTAGCCGTGTTGAGAAATTCAAGACTATTGTAAAAAAAAAAAGTAACAATTTACTTTAAAGTAACCTGATTCAGCAAAACTTCAAAGAAGCTTCCCCCACTGGGAAACAGACCACCCTTCTGCTTCCCACCAACAGGGCAGGAGCTCACATTCAGGTGTTGATTAAGAGGGTAGGGGCACTGGCTGCAGCTCCTGGGAGTGAGACAAAGGACTTCCTGGGCTGAAAGAGTATGCAGATTCAAGTGTCAACAGTAGCCCCTGCCAGAGGAAGGAGGCAGGGATTGCTCTTCAGTCATCCGAAACTTTGGGGGCGGGGACAGGCAGTTTTGTTTATTCTGAAAGCACAGAAAAGTATATTTTGAAAAGGACTAACACAGAACTGTGCAAAATTGTATGAATTGTAAAATTACAGTATTGTTAATATGAAAATTCTTGTCACGTTTTAAAAGTACTCAGAACTCTGTGCTATGTTCAGGGACCTAACTGCAGAAATTGTGGGTTTGTAGCAATTGTGTTGATGCCAGAAGTATGAAACTTCATAGGATTATGCCCAGATATCATGCGCACATATGCATAAAATTGTGGACAAATCGGACAATTGTGTCCTGGACAAAAGTGCGAATAATTGCCAAATCCAGACCCAAGCTCTCACAGCGACAGGGATTGTGTTAAGAAAGGAAGAAGGCAATGAATATGGCAAGGGAAATGTGCACGGAATCGCACAGTGAACAACTTTGAATCTAACAACGTGCATACAATACCCAAGACCTGTGTATACAAAAACCCAGGAGTGCAAATAGAGTGAAACAATAATACCAAAATGAAAAGGGATGTGGGGTAAGCACTTAGGACCTCCTTATGACTGAAAGGAAAGTCAGCAAACTCCTTACCCACTATGCTATTACAGATACTGACAGCCCTAAGCCCACGTAGAGGGCAAGCAAGGACAGGATCTGTGAGCTGACACTCTGGATGATACTAAATAAGGAACTTAGAAACAGTACTCACGAGGACCGGAAAGACCACTTGAATGTCAGTAAACCCACAAACCCAGTTGAACAAACAGGGACCCAGAAGGCTTTAACAGCAATGGGTGGAGGATAACTAAATACATAAAACCCAAGTAAAGGGGCAAGTAGGTATTGTGATTATAGAATAGTGAGGAAAACAAAAGGCATTCACACAGGGACTAGTTACAACAGCACCCCACACCTAATAATCAATGGGAAATAAATGCAGAAGTGCAATGGAAAACATGGAATGGATCCCAATAGAAAGTAAGGAACAGGAACAGGGAAAATGATATCACAAAAAAGTAGCAAAGGACAGCATCAAAGAAACTGAGAACACAGGCAAATTGGGCAGCATCAAAGGGTAAAGCACAGAGAAAGGCTGCCTGCAGACAGAGGAAGACAGAAAGGGAAATCCAGAAAGCAGAAATCAATTAAGCACATAAATCCGAAATCCAGGGCAGAGGAACAAGAAACAGGAACTAGGAACTAGGCACAAAAGCAAGGAACAAGGAACAAGGGACCAGTCACAACAGGAACACTGCAACAATGACCAGCGCTGGACTGAAGCAAACTGAGGCTTTTAAAGCTGCTTAACGAGCACACCCCTCAGGTGTGCCGCCTGCTGCACCTGCAGCCACAGGTGTTGCCTATCCTCCACCCAACCTTGTCCTGCAAGGGAGGAGGTGAAGCAGTGAGCCAGGCATTCTGGGAAGCATAGTCATTTGATTAAAGTAGCATGCTGGCTGCCAAAAACCTGAAATGGATCCGGAAGGGAAGTAACTTGGAAAATAAGGTTTTAGCGCTCCCAATTCATCACAACACTGTAGCAAAAGGTTCGGAGGAAATGTCCAGTAGGGAATAAACCCCAAAACATGCCCCCAAGTGGCGGGAACGGGAGCGAAGGGAGCGAGCCGTGACAGATTGGATAAATACTTGCTCCACAAAATATGTGATATAAATATGCCATTGATATTAAGTTGGTAAAATTATAAATGTGTCTTGTATGAAAAGTAGATTTCTTGTCCAAGAACAAATGGGAGGTTTCTCCTGGATCATAAAACAGAGCGTCATGATGACACTCTGGTTGCTTCTCCAATCAAGGGAGAGGGACGACCCTAACCAATGGTCTACCTAGAGGGTGTGCCTAGTATAATTCAGCATACCCATCCCTTTGGGAAATACATACATAGGGACAGTTTAGGACCTAGAGACACACAGATTCACCCATCAACTGATTTACTGGCGAAGCGCTCTGCAGGAGAACCCAGATCCAAGACTCCAGAACTCTGAAAGCAGAAGGCCCAATTCCAAAGCTGAACCTTTCTCAGCTTGGGCTTTAAAATCTTGCAACCTGATTTTACCCCCAGACTTCCAAGGGGCACACCAAAAATTGAACAGCCTGGCTGTGCTGTTTTTGGTTCTTGCCAAGAACTCTTGCCAGAACCCAGAGATCCAAACAAATAGAGCAGAGCTGTAACCAGATCGCTGTAACCCAGAACCAACCCATCAGATCCAGTTCAGAGGCCGTGCAGAGACCCAGTGCTGTGCTGAGTGCAGAACCGGGTGCCTGAGTCCTGTCCGGTGGGCCAGCAGAGCTACAGTTCAAAACCTTTGACCAGATCTTTGACGGGCCTATTTGAAAACCATAGCTGTGAGTATCTAGCATAGAATTGTGGTGTCCAGTCAATTGGTCGACAGCAAACTGGTCGACTGCAATTTGGTCGACACCATTTGGTCGAATGCCAAATGGTCGGATTTTTTTTTTTTTTTATATATGTGTTTTCGTGTGGGGGAAAAAAAAAAAGAAAAAAAGGGGGTTTGGGGGGGGACCCCCTAAAAAAAAAACAAAAAAGGGGTAAAAAAAAAACAAAAAAACAATTCGACCATTTGGCATTCGACCAAATGGTGTCGACCAGTTGTCCTGTCGACCAAATGTTTTCGACCAATTGACTGGTAACCTAGAATTGTCCATAGCCAATCTCTTAGCTTTAAGTAATCCAATCCAAAACCATTCTAACATATCCATAACTGCATTGTAGAATCTCTTTTGTCTTTTCTGAATCTTTCCCTCATCGATATAGTCCTTTGTTAATTGTAGTGATAAATTAATCTTTGCACTAATATATTTGCTGAAGAAAGACAAGTGTCTTGGCGGGCAAAAGTCAGAGCAGAGGTGCCGCTGTTCTGGTGGTTGTCCCGTTGGGTATCTTGCATCTTCATAGCCTCCCATAGTGTAAAGAAAATTTTTGTTTGTACTTCAAAAGCGCATCTTTCATTTGAAAATCTTGACTCTTTCTGAGAAAAATCGACCTCTACTAAAACCTCTGTAACTTCCACACCGTACATGCTAGAAAATGTAAGTGCCAAATTGAAGCTAACATCCTCAGCTTTCAAACATACCCAAAACCGCATTCTAATTCCTTATAGTTTTGCCGAAATTGTGTTTCTCACACACTGAAATGTTTGCCACGGATTTGCTTTTGGCTCAATTTCAACACGTGTAAAATAGCTATTGTTCGCATCCGACTTCAGAATTCAGTTTCCAATCTGCTAGTTATTCAATCATCATTGCTAGTTTTTACCTGAAACTATCCAAAGCGGCTCCCACTAGTTTTGAATCCCATTTAGAGAATTGAAGTCATTTTTCCGTGTTTTCCCTTTGATTCAAAGCCACATTCAAAAGCATTTGGCCTGTTTTGAAATCATTCCTATTTCTCTCTGCTTGCTGGGGGGAATTGGGATTGAAACTGCATTTGTTGAGTGTATATATGCCTGAAACCTGTTTTCTCCCCTTCCATCTCTATATTGCATGTTAGGGGGGATTGAGTAGTATCAGGGGGAAAGAGTGCTTACATTGCACTTGATTGAACATACAAAAGTATTATTTCTGTGCTGCATTAATTTCCTATCATTGCATTTGACTGAACCCACACAACGTTTTATTATATAATACATTATTCTTCTCATCCATACTCCTACTAATTAAAGAGATTGTTGATTGTGATATCACTCATTGGTGATCATTGTATAAATATTAATAGTGTGATATCTAGATATTGTTAAAATTCATAAAAATGTGATATATATATATATATATATATTGTTCAAATTCATAAAATAAATCTTTTACTTTGCAAAACAACCTTCTTCTTGGTTCAGTGAGACCGGGGGAGATTCAAAGAGAGGGGCGTGATATAAAGGTACATCATTCAGAAATAAAATAACATATAGACAAAAATATATAATTAAGGGTTTCAATTGTGCATCCCACGCTAGGCATTGACTTAGGTGTAGTGCTGGGTTGAAATCACTTACAGGAAGCAGGATGTTAATAGTTGGTGGTTTTCATTTAGGCCCCTGTTGTGTCGTTGGGGGTGTCCACTTGTTCTGGTCAATGGGATTTGAACAGCTACATTTTCTGTCATTTTCTGAATGTGAGATGTTCTTCCATTGCCTGGATTTCTTTTGGCACTGTGTTCCATAGACTGGCAATTAGGCATGAAAATGTTGTTCCTCTGAATTTCCTTTTTTTGTGTTTTTTTATTTTCGATTTGGAACTCATCACTGGATCGTATGTCTCTTCCTGGATGGTAGTGGTTGATTTTGGCCTGGAGGAATTCTCCTTGTTTGTGTAGTGAATTATGGCCATGGCAGAGGGATTTGAACTTATTTTTTATTTATGTTTTACTGGGAGCTTGTGTAAGCTTCTTAGTGCTGGTGTGTTGTGGTCTCTTCTGCTTAGTCTCAAGAACTCGCTGAAGAGATTTTAATGCACTGGAGTTTTTTGGTTAGTCGTTCTGGCATTTCAAGGTAGAGGCTCTTTGCATAGTCGATTATTAATAAAACCAGGGGGACGATTGTGACTGTTCTGTCTGGGAAGGAGAGATAAGGCAGCATCCCTTGAGTTGTTAATATCTTGATGATCAGTTGAGTATTTTCTGCGCAGTTGTAGGTGGTATGAGTTCATGGTTACCGGATGATTTTCATCAAAAGGGGACATGTAAAGGGTGACAAGTCGAGGGATGAGGCTGAAGCTTTGAGGCACTCCGCAAGAGATGTTTTTGGTTGTTGATTTAAAGGAGGGTAGGTCATTTATTTCTGTACGATTTGTGAGGAAGGACCTTTGTCTTTTTAGGGCAGAGTCATTTGCATTGTATCCCTCAAATCTTTTGATTAGCGTTGTGCGTTTGATTGTGTCCAACGCTGCTGAAATATCTATATATCTAGAAGTATGAGGACAGATCAGAAGTTGATGTCTGCACTTATTTTTAAGTCATCAAATATTGATAAGAGAGCTGATTTTGTTTCACTCCTGGCTCTGAAGCCGACTTGTGAGTGGTTGTGTAATACGTTCATTTCTACGTAGTTGAGTAGGACGTTATATACATAGTTCTCCAATTATTTTACTGGTTACGGCAGTTTGGATATCTGTCTGCACTTGCTTGGGTCGTCTGCACTTCTTTCGTTTTTAGTCAGAGGTTTGATGTACACTGATTGTAACAACAAAGTGTAGGTGTAAATGTACAACAATATTGGCCTATGGTCACTATTTCAAAAATAGACTCATTGGGTAATGGCAGTGGAACATTTGGAGAGGACACTCATTTTCACCAGCTAATCACCTGCAAGCCATAACTAGCCTCATTCTGAGTTTGGCAGTGCAATCAGTTTTTGGCAACAATTCAGTGTTGCCACTTTTTGGGAGTTGCAGAACTACCACCAATTTTACCTCAGCACTAAGTTCCAATAATGAAGGTGAAGGTATATTCTCCACTTTTCCTCAAAAAATCATCCGATTTACTGCATCAGAATTATTGCTTTGAGTAAATCGGACTAAACCCCCACAGATAGGGAATAACACAGCTGACAACCTTGTGAACATAAGGCCAAATAATGGTACAAGGTAATATTATCCCCAGCAATAATATCGCCATATATATGTTTGTCGGAACGGCCATTGGCGATATTATTAGTGGGGATCATTTTTGGGGTAAATAGGAGCAGGGGCTGTAGGGGTGTCCCCCTCTCCCTTTAAAATAATATGGGGTTTGCAGGGGTGTCTCTCGCCGGTTCAACGGGTTAATATCACTGCAATAATACAACGCCATTCTTGTATGGCGATAATTTTGCAGGGATATTAACATATGGAACGCAAATAATAGTCTTTTGTTTTTCATTTTAATGGGTCAATTGAGAATTCTTCCTTTGAGGCTTATGAATTTAATTTCCCTCTGCTGCAACGCTTTTAAAATGTATGGGTTCTAAATAATCACAATCCAGTGCATCAGTAGTACATAAAAGTAAGTATGAAAGCAGCATAGTGTGCAAAGTGAGCATGTTCAAATTAAGGGGTCTGGACATAATTATATGTGTTAGAATCCCCAACACTGAAGACTGTATGACAATTAAACAGGCTTTTATAGGACTAATGATTGGCAGAGGATTTTGGGAGAAAGTTAGTTTGACTGTAGACCACTGGTTTTACTGCATTTTAAAAATACTTCATGTCATTAATGTGTAGTAATTGAGGTTATGGAGAATGAGAACATGCTTCCTAAAATTCATCATCATACATGTTTATTCGGAAAATCCACCAAACATAACATACCATTTCTTATTATACATATGTACATGAAAGTCTTCAACTAAAACAGATTCTTCAAGAAATACACACATTCATGTTAAATCGTACTACCCAAGTAGCCAATCAGATACAGTAGAAGTCACAAAAGCCTAACTAAAAACATTATTATCATTTCCATTTCTTATTCTGAAAGCTTTCATAAGATACAGCAGAAAAGACCATGTTGCACACATTGAATTTACAGAAAGGAGATAACATAACGCAGGTCGACATTGGGTACATTGACACTGCCTTACTATTGGAAACATTATATGCTGTCTGATGTGTGCTTATGCAGGACAAAACAACAGATTGTCATTCCTTTCTTTTTATAAAGGGCAAATAGTATCTATTGGATGTCCCTGTCATTTTGAGATTTTTGATTTTAGAGGTAGGCAGTTAAAACATGCTCTTGTTATTAACTATCTTTGCTGACTTTTATGGCTCCATGTCAGATATTCCTGAAAAGTGTCTATTCTACAGAATAAGGCACTCCTTAGATTCCCATTGATCTTTTAGGGAATAAAAAAAGTTATCTTTAAAAATGTGTTGTTATGCATTATCTAACAAGGTAGGTGCCAGAAAAATGCTTGCGTGGCTATTTGGGTAAGACTAACTCAACCATGGAACTTTAAACACTGCATCTCTATTCTGGAGTTCTGTAATAATGAACTTTGTGAGAAACACTTAGGAGTTTTACCAGAATCTCAGCCAATGCAAAACTGATTCAGCAAACCATTAATCCTCCAGAAATCCTATTCCCAATTCCGTATGTATGGAACAATTTGGAACCGATCTCTGTAGACCCAGAAGGTTTTTGCAAAAGTAATTTTCTATTACTTGTAGCTCTTAACATTGGAATATACCAAGAGTGAAGCACTGTAATTTGTAGCAGCCTTTCTTTGTGTCTCATATAACCTGAGTATCATATTAAGGGGTTCGCCTTTGCACATTCATTTAAAGCGGGTTATTCCCCTTATGCATTGGTTCATCCTTGTTGCCCTTTTTTAAAATATGATTAGCACCCATCAAGTCAGAGGATAAACAAATTCCAAGAAAATCGAAATCAAATACCCTTGGCATAAGCGACCATTTTTTGCATCATCAGTGTTTTTTTACCTCGACCACAAGCCATGATAGATGATTTTGCTGCATTTTCCCTTAAATCAACGTTTTTCATAAATTTTGTATAGACAGCAATTCATGTTTGTAAATCTCTGGGTGTGTGTGCTACGAGGACTGTGTCAACTGCATAGGCTAAAATCGGGAAAGCCCTGTTTGGTGATCTAGGACAATCTGTGTTTGCTACCACTAAGGTGATATACAATCCATTTATATAAAGGGAATACAGTAGCAGGGCTAGGACACAGCCTTGACGTACCCCTAGATTTATACTGAATTAGTCAGTGCAGTGTCCTTGGTCCCAGTAATGTGTCCTTGGTCTCCAGTACATACAAGCCTAATGTTCTGAATGTATGGCTATCAATATATTTAGCAATTCCGGTGGACAAAGACCTGAGCATGTTCCATAGTATGGTCCTGATAACTTCTTCGAAGGCCATGCTCAGGTCCATGAATGCAAGACATATAGGCTCTTTTCTTATATGGACAGACTATGCAACCAATAAATATAAGCTAAGTGTAATAATTAGGTATTGATGGGAAAGGCTCTGCATGTGCATCCATTGCAACTAAATCACCATCATTCCCATAAATCCTTCTGGAATCCCAAATGTACTGCTATCAGGGATAAACCCTTTCATATAATTTGTTAATTAAAATGCTCATATGTGTTCCACAACAAACATACACACTTGATTCTATCAAAACATAAGTCTCATTCCATTATCATATGTATACTTCCATACTCATTTTGTTCACAGGTTTACAACATGAATTCCTTAATCTAAATGTATAAAGTAAATGAAAATGCAATGCTGTAGGCTTGTATCTTCTTAAGTAAGACTCCTTTTAGTTAATAATTCAATTTTTGACAGATCCCATGAGGTGTGGTAGTAATGTTTTTCTTCACATCACTATTACTCTATGCATTGCGGGTCTCTTCACCCTTATTCAGGAGGATCTATTTTGTCTTCCTGTCAATAAATATAAATATATTTTAATCACCCTGCTTGCGAATTCCTTTCTGGTAAGTCTCACCCCAGTCTTAGTCACTAACCGTATAGGCTTATCTTATTTAGTTCCCTTTGTCTTCAAAAAATAAGACCAGTGGTGCAATTAAGGAATGAGAGAAATGTCACTACACTCAGTTCATTATTTTCTCTTTATCAGTTGTGCAATAATAGTCACCACCTTACCTGCTTTGGCTTGGGTAAATATTGATAAGTACCCTCAACTAATGTTACTCATTTAAGGTTCTCCTCACTGGTCTTATGGCTGTTTTTGTAAAAGGTAAATAATTGTAGACTCTATGGGCCTCATTATAAGTCTGGCGGTAAGGGGTTAACGGCGCCGGTAAAGGTGCCGGCGCCGTCAACCCCGTACCATCTGATTACAAGGTCCCCTCGCAGGACCCGCTCTGCACGTCTGGTTCCCCCGAGGGGAAGAGGGAGCAAACAACAGGCCACTCGTAATCGGCCCGTTGTTTGCTCCCTCTGCCATTCCCATTCAGCCCTTTGGGGGCTGAAATGGGAAGGGGGAAGGTCTGGGCCCAGGTTCCTGAAGGGAGGAATTACCGGGCCCTCCGAATTCGGAATGGCCCGGTAATTCCCCATTCTGGGAACCCGGACCCGGACCCAACTTTGGTGGCAGCCATGCCGCCAATAACGCCATGGCTACCGCCAAAGTCATTATGACGGCCTATATGTTTCTACTATCTTCTAATACATACTCATATTACTCATTCCTTATCTGTTTTTCTTCTAATCCATTCTACACTAAACCTCAAATGAAGCTGATCCAGTTTGACTGGTTAAAAATCAATCAGTTCTGTAGCCATTATTTAATCCATCTCAAAATGGAGTCACATTCAATTGTGCGACGTGATAACATCATGCGTGTGACACCAACAACGTTGTAGCGCTGTTTTGAATCAATCTTAATTATTAAATGTTCATTGAGTCTAAATAATGATGCAACAATTGATAGCTCAGTTTTCCATAATAAAGAATGCTGGTTGTTTATTCTTAGACACTGTATATAACCCCCATTTCCCACAAAATGACACTTAAAGTTCTGGTCATAAATTTCACTGTACATTCCTTCCTCCTGGATCTAATAGTCCCATTTTCCTCATCCCGAAATTCTCCTTTGTTGCCAATAATATGCTCAAGATGCCTTCACTTCGCGGTAATCTAACTTGTTCCAAGATGACAAATTGCATTTGCAGCACAGGCTGGTTAGCTGTCATATGGTGTTTAGCCACTGGGGATTTCTCATTTCTGATCCTAACATTGGACTTGTCTTCCGTTCAGCCTACCTTTACTTTTCTCGCAGTCATACCTAGGTAGAAAATGCCACACAGGCATTGAATTACATATAAAATGGATTTTGCTTCACGCCTTAGTGTCTTACATGAATTAATCTCCCAGTGTAAGGATGATTTATTGTATTTCCTAGTATTAGATAACACAATGTTCACAGTTTCCACATGGTTGTGCTGCTTTCTCTTTAACACTAGTACTCTTAGTTTGAATCATATCTGCCTGTAGCATTCAAATGTGTAAGCAAGTACCTTTCCTATATGCAAATATTGGGGGTTCAGGAAATAGCTTGACAAAAATTGTATCCAGTTTAAAACATTCCCAATGTATTATGTTCCTATTTCTTAATCTTCTGACTCTGTAAGGAGTAGGTTGTTGCATATACTAAATTTGGAGGATCTGTAGGTGCTTTAACCTCAAATAGTATATCTCTCTGCATCCGTTCAACTGTTTGTACAACTTTACTTAATAGTTCCTCATCATAATTATGTGCTGTACATATTGGTTCCATTGCCTCATTCGTCTGTTTATATTTATTTTCCTTTAAAATAATCCTCCTGTATCTTAGGAATTGACTTTGTTCTAGGGAGAAAGCTGCTCATATTAAGCTGTTCTTGTCAGTAACTTTTGAATACACAGTGGTTTCCAAGGTATGCTCTCTTGAATAAATGTATACGTCCAAAAATTGAGCTTTCTCTTTACTTGGACAGCAAGTGAAGTGTATTGTCGGATGTAAAGTCTTAGCGTAATCAAAGAAAATATGTTTTTTTCAATATTCAACATAATGTGTACACTTAGACTGGTGCCATTGCTGACCCAATTGATATCCCAGATATTTGGAGCTAAACCTCGTCTTTGCACTGAAAGTAATTACTCTCTCCTTTTGTAAGCCCTCTGTAGAGCTTCTAAGCTCATTCTGGTTAGTTTACCATCAGCAATAGGTTCTATTGTTTGTAGCGATGTCCTTTAGTATGTACCACCAAACTTCCAAACCACTAGTAAAGTTGTAAATATTTTGTAGGTAGTAAGGTTAAACACTGAAGGCCTCATTACGGGTTTGGAGGTAGCCATGGTGCTATTAGCCTCCAAAATCGTGTCCGTGTCCGGGGTCTGTGAATGAGGAATTACCAGGTCATTCTAACCTTGGAGGACCCAGTAATTCCTCATTCACAAAACCATTCCCATTCCCATTCGAGCCCGCATAGGGCTCAATGGGAATGGGGATGGAGATAATAACAGGCCCGTTAATAACAAGCCTGTTATTAGCTCCTTGGTCCCCTCGCGGGACCCTGAAAGGACGTCTGGTTTTACCAGATGTCTGTTCTTGGTGCCACGAGGGAACCTCGTAATTGGGCGGAATGGGTTTACTGGCACTGACACCATTCCGCCAACCTCGTAATGAGGCCCTGAGTCCTAAAAGCAGTGTTCCCACCACTCTGCCACCAGTGTAAAGGCTGGAGGGGGGTAGCTGTACTATTACCCACTATTTGGTTGGGGTAGAGGTAAAGAAGCACCCTTGCCAACGCTCTCAATTGATAACCATGGGCGAGCAACCAAGGCTGAGACTCAAGGGTGGTGATGTAGGCTGCTTCTTAGGTACCGTGAAATCCCAAGCCCCCACAAAGGAATGTCCACACACTATGATAGGTGCTACCCTAGTTCTTTTTTTTAACTAACATAACAACTGTATGCATATGATTAAATAAGACTTACTTTGTTTAACCTCAATTAAAGTAAAAATGCACATAATACTTAGAACATTGGCAGAATGCTCTCTTTTAGAATAAAACATTGAATATTGTGTGAGGTTCCTCCCACCTGGGCAACCTTTAAGAAAAAGTTAAGTTGTGCTTTGCTTTTAAAATAATGCCCAGTTCTTATATGATCAATAATGTTCTGTTTTTGTTTATAAAGATCCCACCAGACCAAAGTATCGGGAAAGCCACTGGAGACCAGGATCCAAGAAGAATCTGAGATCCTTGGATGAACCCTTAGTATGGAAGATGCTCTTCCTTGTCACAGTTCCTTGGGTGCCCTGGAGGGCAAAGTCATGTAGTTTCTTGATTTTACTCAACAAGGCCCTTCAAGGATAGAACCCTCTGGAATAATGAGTCACTGAGACATCTGTGATGAGCAGGAGAAGGGAACCAAGCAGTGTTGGAAATGTTGTATACTAATTGACCTTTTCACAATTGACCTTGGGAGAATTGACTTTGAGAGAATTTACCTAATTTAGAAGGTCAATTAGGACATATATGCGGGGGAAAACCCCCTGCACCCCCTACCCAATCCAAAACCCCTGCAACTCCCCACCCAATCCCCTTCTATTATTTATAATACAAAACCAACCCAAAACATATATAAAATAACTAAAATAATATAAAGGTCAATTGTGCAGAAGGTCAATTAGGACCACTATAATTAGGTCAATTGTGCAAAAGGTCAATATAAAACATCAATTTGGTTAATACCGTTGGAAAGGAAGCAATGAAGGTCTGTAGCAGTGGTATCTTTGGTCGGGTTGTTACACCGACTGTGGATATGCCATGAAAATGAAACTTGCTGTGAACCTCAAAAAGGACTGGGGGTTGAAGATAAGTTATTTGGTTTCCATGCATGACCTTCAGTGGCAGCGGGTGCAGTGGCAGAAATAGGTGCCTGGTTTCTTCGGTTTGTGGTTTGTTGCTGTTTGGTTCTTTGATACTGCAGCCAAGGCACTGGTGACAGGATGGTTTCAGAAAATTTGGACCCAAGCAATGATTTTCTCTGCAGACCTTCTTCAAGTCTGGACTCCCAGGAGTTGATCTTCGGTTCAGAATGGCGGGTAACCCTCCTGCGGGCACCTCTCTGCAGGCAGTGACACTGGTCTTCCTTAGCCATGGAAAAGTGGTCAGATGTTGCGGGTACAATGCCCCATGAAGATTTCCTCAGTTGGTTGGAACTTTGCAAGTTACGGGCGGTGGGCAGCACTATACCAGGGTACCCCCTCTTCTAGGAAATACACATCAATCTGGCTTCCCAGCAGTCATAAACAGCCTACGGACCCTCAATGATGCTAGTGGTCTTATTGGGCTTAAGATGTCTGGACACTCCTCTTCAGGACCGATGAAGATACCTCTGCAGGATGCCAAGCAAACAGGAATGGCTTCCAGGACACTTCGGGTGAAAACAAGAAGTTGCACGAAGTCCCCTCATAGCTATCGGAAGAGGTTGCCTTCAAGGACCTCTCTGGTGCGGTCCTTGAATCAGCAAAACAGCCTTTGAATTTGTTGTGAGTTTCAGCTGCAGACTTCTTCCTCCCGCTGGATTGAAGACATAAGCTTCAGGAATACTCCAGGAGCTTCTGGTGCTTCTGGTTTCTGACTTCAGCTTCTGACACAGAGATAAGTGAGGGCTTCTGTGTTATACACAAATGTCCCACATTCGCTGAACTGAGCTATGCTTAATCAGCCAATCACACACTAGTGCATTTATGCAGGCAGCATCCAATCAAGCTCACAGGCATTCAGGCCATTCACACAGAACCAGACACCCAAAACAGTGAATGTGTATTGGAGGCAATTGCCAGCATTTCAGAGCCCACACTGCAATTATTCCACTTTCAGACAGGACTGCCTCAGGCAGGTCTCAGGCAGGCCACAGGCCACACACAACCAAAACCAGACACCCACAACACAGATGTAATTTGACTCCACTCTCCATTCATCCAGGTCACAATTTGACCAAAAGAAGCAGTCCCAGGGAAGGGCCCTACCAGTCTAGCAGTGGCCGCCCCAGAGCATTATATGGTCCTTCCACCAAACATCCAATCGCGGGAAGGTAACAGAGCAAGGTTTCCTAGGACTTTGAGAAAAAGACAGGGAAAGGCAGAAAGCCGGGTGGACATCTTGCCTTTGTTTAGCAATCCATTGATTCCTATGGCAAGGCCTGGGTGTCCCAAAATGGAGGAGGCCCAGAGCCACTGTCAAGCCTGCATGTAGCTGCCACCAGCCCATATTTCATCCTTCTTCATCGTGGGGTGAGGGCAGGAGCCCCCCCAGCCCAGCAGAGGATCCAGGCTCCGAGCGAGCATTACGGACAGGGCCTGCCTGACCCTGTCCCCATACGACGCCTGATTCGCCCATGCCGGGCGCTGCGCGGCGCGAAACCGAGGCTGAGCCTCGATTCCATCAGCTGGATCCGCCGGCAGGCGGAATCGCCGGCGGCCAGCACGAAGGCCATACAAAGGCCTGTTCCTGCGCCCCAGGTCCCCCCATTTCATCCTTCTTCATCGTGGGGTGAGGGCAGGAGCCCCCCCAGCCCAGCAGAGGATCTAGGCTCCGAGCGAGCATTACGGACAGGGCCTGCCTGACCCTGTCCCCATACAGCGCCTGACTCGCCCATGCCGGGCGCTGCGCGGCGCGAAACCGAGGCTGAGCCTCGATTCCATCAGCTGGATCCGCCGGCAGGCGGAATCGCCGGCGGCCAGCACGAAGGCCATACAAAGGCCTGTTCCTGCGCCTGTTACGCGCATGGGAGCGCGGCGTGGCCACCCCCCTGCACAATTTTACTACTCTCCAACCGATAGACTACCACTCGGACAATGAAAACGTACTGTAAGTACATGCCAGCACCGGAAACACTACTGTATGCTTGTAATCTTAACCGCTTTACTGACATGTGCTCCCGGTCTCAAATACTGGTCGCCTACAGACCACATTAGACCGCTGTATTGTGCCCTTTGATCGCCTATAGACCACATTAGACTGCTGTATTGTGCCCTTTGGTCGCCTACAGACCGCATTAGACTGCTGTATTGTGCCCTTTGGTCGCCTATAGACCACATTAGACTGCTGTATTGTGCCCTTTGGTCGCCTACAGACCGCATTAGACTGCTGTATTGTGCCCTTTGGTCGCCTATAGACCACATTAGACTGCTGTATTGTGCCCTTTGGTCGCCTATAGACCACATTAGACTGCTGTATTGCGCCCTTGGTCGCCTTTAGACCACATTAGACTGCTGTATTGTGCCCTTTGGTCGCCTACAGACCGCATTAGACTGCTGCATTGTGCCCTTTGGTCGCCTATAGACCACATTAGACTGCTGTATTGCGCCCTTGGTCGCCTATAGACCACATTAGACTGCTGTATTGTGCCCTTTGGTCGCCTATAGACCACATTAGACTGCTGTATTGCGCCCTTGGTCGCCTATAGACCACATTACACTGCTGTATTGTGCCCTTTGGTCGCCTATAGACCACATTAGACTGCTGTATTGCGCCCTTGGTCGCCTATAGACCACATTAGACTGCTGTATTGCACCCTTGGTCGCCTATAGACCACATTAGACTGCTGTATTGCGCCCTTGGTCGCCTACAGACCACATTAGACTGCTGTATTGTGCCCTTTGGTCGCCTATAGACCACATTAGACTGCTGTATTGCGCCCTTGGTCGCCTATAGACCACATTAGACTGCCGTATTGTGCCCCAGGGTCACTTACAGACCACTTTGAGGAGTTAGCGCTGTGCCTTATGGTCGCAGCTTGCCCTGACACTAATCCAACATGCAAACCTGTCCGCCCCTCATCATGTTCCCGTTCTGCATTCTCCCTAACCACACACCCTGCTTGGGCCACCACTACTGGCCCCATAACAACGGTCTCAGCAAGCTGGCATGCCCCCGGCATTACCCTATCCCATGTCCTACACCGTTCCTTCCCTCTACTCCCCCATTCCCAAACAGCGCAAGTCTCACCCCTAGGACCTATCTGAATACCATCAAGCATCATGCTATCAGCCCTGATCCAATCTCACACGTATTGCCCACTGCAGATTTACCTCCACACAGCCATACTGAAAAATTCTCTAACCCCGTGACAGGTGTAGCAAGACACTTCAGATTAAGATCTCGTACTATCAACCACCCCAACCCAGCCAAATATGAACACACACCTCCCAAACAAATTAGGCCCAGAGTACTTCCCCCTCATCAAAACCATACTCCTAGTCACAGAGTCCTGGCTCCATCAAGCATCAGGTCCACTACTAACCCTGGCAATCCCATCCGACTACACCATATTTAGAACAGATAGGACCCACTCACAAGGAGGCGGTGTTGCTATAATAGTCAAGACTAAATTACAGCTTAGATCTTGTCCCATCGAAAGTATTGAAGGGTATGAAACATTACTCGTAAAATTTCCCATAAATGCTAAAACTACGATTAACTTAATAGTAATTTATAGAGCACCTAGCCCTAACAACCACCCAGAGACTGAAATTCCATTGCTATTAGCTCCACTAATAAAACCTAGCTCAAAATACATCATCCTGGGCGACCTTAACCTAGGTTTCAATGACAGCCAAGATGCCAAAGCAGAATCACTTCACTCCGCCCTGAAGGACATGGGCTTCAGCCAACTAGTTAATGCACCCACACATATCAAAGGCAGGACTCTTGACTGGATCCTCTCCCTTAATACCCCCATAACCATTGAGGCCATCTCCCCTCTTACTTGGACCGATCACCATAACATTGTATTTACAATCAATCCCTCCGAACCCACACAAAAGAAACCTAAAACCATGATTACCTATGAAACTAGAAACGCCCGCAAACTCACGCCAGAAAACCTCACGCCTCCTCTTTCAAAAATCCTAGATTCTACCTCGATCACTAGTGACAAACCCTGTCTCTTAGCAGACATATATCACAACTGCCTCACTGCAACCGTTAATGCTATAGCACCGCTCACCACTAAGGCAAAACGCTCAGACAAGCGATCTAGTTTCTGGTTCAATGATGATCTTATCGCCCTCAGAAGAACCAAACGCGCGTGCGAACATGCCTACAGAAAGCATCCTACTGCAGAGGCAGAAAAAGCCTACCAAGAAATAAACAAAACCTATAAAACAGCTACTATTACCTACAAATCTAATGCGTATAATAGTAGGATCAGCAATGCGACCTCAGATACCAAGGAACTATTTGCCATTCTAAAAGAATTGGAAAACCCTACCCCAGCCATAAACCCAACCATCCCTAGCAAGGAATGGTGCACCACTATTCAAGACGCACTAACAGCCAAAATTGAACTACTCCAAATAAAATTCACATCCAAAAAACAATCACTAGCCAACAAACCTGCCCTCCTTAATCTAAATCGACCACATCAGGAATTCACCAGCTCCCCATTCCACTTCACACCAGTATCCCATAATGTAGTGTTTGACACCATCGCCAAACTTAAAGCCTCCAACTGCAAAGGAGATTCTGTCCCCGCATCAGTAGTCAAATCCTGCGCCCACATCCTCACCCCCATTATCACCAACTTCGTGAACGCATCCTTCAATACTAACCTAGTACCAGCTAGCATTAAAGAAGCCTGGGTCACCCCTCTCCTGAAAAAACCTACACTAGACCCTACTGTGCCCACTAATTACAGGCCAATAACAACTGTCCCATTTCTCCTCAAAATATTGGATAAATTAGCATACAACCAAGTCCAAACTCACCTTGAACAAAACAACCTCCTTGGCACGAGGCAATCAGGCTTCCGCCCCAACCACAGCACAGAAACGGCACTCCTTGACTTAAAAATCCAGATGGATACCATCAGAGACTCAGGAAAACTCTGCATCCTCGTCCTACTCGATCTCTCCGCTGCGTTTGATTTAGTAGACCATAATAAACTGTGCGCCACACTAGCGAAAGACTTCAACTTCTCCACCGAAGCTACTACCTGGATCAAATCCTTTCTTGCTAACCGCACCTCCAGGGTCGCCATAGGTAAAGAAGCCGCCGACCCCATCATAGTACCCATTGGTGTCCCCCAAGGTTCCTGTCTCGCACCAACATTATACAATGCATACACTAAACTCCTCTTCTCAGCGCTAGACGACATGGGTGTCATCTACACCAACTTTGCAGACGACACCCAGATCCTCATCCCTTTATCGGGAGACTACACTCAAGACACCGACACTATCAACAAAATATATGCCATAATCCAAAATTGGATGGCACTAAATAGCCTCTGCCTCAATGATGAGAAGACCGAGGTTCTCATTGTGGGCTCCCAATCCAAAATAGAAGCATTACATGCTGATTACTCATCCATCAACATCGATGGCACAAACATATCAGTACTCAAACAAGTAAAAACACTAGGTGTCTACCTAGATGCCAATCTCACCATGACCAAGCACATTAACGCCCTCTCTTCCTCTACCTCCTACACCTCAAAACTTATTGCTCTCAGTCGCCAATTCTTGACACCCACCAACTGTATCACGCTGGCAAGAGCTTTAATCTTATCCAGGCTCGACTACTGCAACGTACTCTATCTGGGTACCTCTAAAGCCAATCTAAACAAACTACAGCTTATTCAAAATAAAGCCCTTCGGGCGGCCCTTGGATTAAGGAAGTCAGATCACATCTCAAATATTAGAAGAAACCATCACTGGCTCCCCATCAAAGCCAGGGTCACATTCAAAGCCCTGTGCGTCACATTAAAATGCATCCACTCTTGTGTCCCCATATACCTCAACCACGCCATCACCAAAAAAGTATCAAAGAGGCCCCTCAGATCTAACAGTCAATTACTCCTAGCCATCCCCCGTTACAAGACAACCAAGGCAGGAGGCAGTAGTTTCCAATACCTCGCACCCACATATTGGAACACTCTTCCCCTCCCCATCAAAAATGAGCAAACGTTCTCAGGCTTCAAGAAATCCCTGAAGACGTGGCTATTTAACCAAGACTAATATCCCTTTCCATGCTTCAGGAAATATCACTGTACTGAAGCCCTGCATTAAATGTCTTCATGTATGATTATCTTGTATTCACATGCACTGCGCCCAATTGGCAATCTCTAAGAAATGTTTTAACCAAGCTGTCTGTAACATCGCCGTGGTACCCAAGGGTTTGGGCGATTAATAAATGCAATAAATAAATAAATAAATAAAAATACCCTGCTCTGTGGGAAACACACAGGTGCCCAAAACACAAACTGGGGGTACCAAGGTGTACCAGTCCCCATGGGTGCCATAGGGGTAGCCCATGGGTATTGTTCACTAAAAAGAAAAGGTGAAGAGTTGCATTGCAAGGGGTCATAACAGGACTCATGTGCAGACAACACACAGCAAAAACACCAATAGCGAAGTAGGGGACAAGGATGAGGAGGCCCTTCTCCTCCAACTTATTTCCAGCATCACACACAGTAATAACCAACATTGTAGTCACAATTTTTCTTTGTAATTACTAGTGACAGTCAAGCTAAACTGATTGTTTAAAATAGGATGCACATTAAGAGGGGATGGCCCTTTGGAATTGGACCAATGAGAATAACTTAACATGACGGATTTTGGGCAGCAGTGAACAGATATGTCCTAATATGTATTGAATCAATGTTTACTTCTTTGGTGCAAAGTATATCCAATACTGTGCCTCGTGTTTTGATACTTTTGAGCATAGTAAACATATGCAGTTGACAAAGAAATAGTGGGAAAAATACTGGGAGCTTAGACTCATCATGTCTCATTGCAGACATCCAAGAAAAGAAAGCTGTTCCAAATTTAGCTTCTGTAGATGCTAGAGAGAATGCTAAGATATGTCATAGCATGTCCTATTTGCCTTACAGCATAGCCCAATTAGAAAGGAACACAGTGAAAAGCATGAATCGGTTCTGCCTCTCGGCAGGAAGCCAGGGATAAGATTCTTTTCATAAAAACCTTTAAACTCAGACTGGAGACAATCCTTTGATAACCCTTCCAGGAATGTAATTAGTCACTACTCACCAGCGTTTTCAGTCAAGGTAGACAACCCATAGCCAGGCGAAAACAGACATAATGAAATGGCTTGGATTCTTTCTAAAGAATATAAAAGCTCTCAAATGTTATCTTTGTAAATTTGATAGAAAACTGGGTTTAGAGTCAAGGAGGTATATCTGAAGGACATTAAAGAATTATAATCCTAAAACACATGTCTCCGACGGAGATGAGAAAAGAACGAAGTTCAAATAAACGAGCAAACAGTAAATGTCACAAAATATAAAAAAGCAAACACAAATCCAATCAAAAATACGCATGTTATGGGCTTTTTGCTGTGGTTGCTGGCATGTAGAGGAGCACAACTGACAGGAGTTTGGACACTGTGCCCATCTCATGTTATGCTCGTTGGATAGCTTCATTATGCTCATGACTTTCCATGCTTCGATGTTCAAGTACACAATGAGATTTATTCAGCAATGGTGGATGCTGGCACTCTTCCTCTAATACCAAAGTGCAGTGTCTCTAAGCAATTGCCTGAAATCCCACAATTAGCAAAATTGTGTCTACTTTTTGGCTGCACCAGCAGAGCGAACATTAAAAACTAAGAACATGAATGGCACACAGTGGAAATGCTGTGCATACTAACGGGCAAGTACAAGAAGCCGTCTGTGCTAAACATGTCCAATGTCATTGTGCACTGGCTAAGAATAGCAAACTGGGATAGGCGGCAACGCAACACACATCTCCTCTGCCTATGTGGTGCGAGTATTCTTCCCTGCTGTGGCCTTGCTGTCGCTCGAGCTCAATGAAGCATGCTGCTTGGAAGTATGTTTGGTGAATGTGTGGGCCTTAAATACACCTTTGATAGTAATTATTGGCACCTGTGGATTCATTTTAAGGTCGAGGTAACCGCACTGTTTTTATGCAGCCCATTTTCGGCAGTGTTTCGGTGGTATGTCCACATGTAATGAGTTGGAATTACTATTTTATTTTTGGCAGTAATTCCGCTGGTGGAATTACTGCCAAGGCTAATTCCATTGTTTTTTAGCAGTGATTCTGGCGGTGGAATTCATGCCCATTTTCTGGGACCTCTTATTCAGCAGAGTGATAAACGTAGCGGTAATTCTGTTGCCTCCACTTACCTCCCAATTTGTAATTTGTAATGAGGCCCCTGATCTTGTGATGGCATAAAGCTCTAGAGGCAAAACACAGATACACCGTGCCATTCAATAGCTGAAGTTTCTTATTGGACCAGTATTGTTGATCTGACAAAATGAAAAACATGTGTAAGAGAACGTTCAACAAAAGGCGAAGAAAGTTTCAGTGCCCCTGAAGAAGAGTATGGTTCTCTTCATTGCTGGAGTGCAACTACTGTATTGTACAGTACATCGTCTTTCCTGTCTCTTTCCCTGTTCTCTACCACATGTACACTTCTGATTCTACTTACCACTTAGGGACCACGTGAGAAGTGGCGGTATTCATGTGTTTCTTACCGGGTGAAGTTTTGAAGTAAAGAAATCAAAATCATTTAAAAAACTATTGTTTCTCTATAAGTCATCTTCACAGATCACAATCACATGGAGGGTAACACCTGCTTTGGTCTCAGCTTCAGTCTCCCAATAAACCAGATACTTTTCAGTTGAATCACCCCTTCCCTCCAGGAAACATTTCTTAAATAGTCACTCCCTTTGACTAAAGTGTAATCCTGAGCAAAACCATTTGACTTTGCCAATTTCTCTTACACTTGCCAACGTTAACACCATTGCCATGCCGTTAACATGCTCTATGATTGTTTTCTTTAGCGCCAACGCCACGGCTGCCCCAGCCAGTGCTGGACCTTGCATATGAAAATGTCTTGTAGAAGGGCATAAAGTCAAGTAACTAGACAAATAAATCTACTGAGAGGGAGAAACAGCAAGAACCTGAACAAACTGCAGCGTGCTCAATAACTAGGAGGCAGCTGGAATGGATCGGGAAAGACCAAAAAGAGTGCGTTCAACGTAGATGTGGTTTTGGCTGCCTCCAAAGGAAGCTGCAGAGAAACCATAGCCCACAACCCTCTTAGAGGCAAAGGATGCATAATGAACTATGGGACCAGAAGCAATGCCTGTGCTTCTAAAAGCTTCAAAATAAACTGTAGAGAAGGAGAAAATGGGTGCTTTCTACCCAGATGAAGCAGCTGGGCAAAACAAAGTGGGCAAGGGCAACCTATTTCCTCATCCATTGTGTCACTGAGTAGGTAATTGAGGATAATCTCCTCATGCCTTCGACACCAGCATGTCATGCATTCCATCCTAGCACCTAAGAACCTTTCAAGATCAATGCAAACATTGCTCAAACTTTCTTCTATGACACACATTTGGTTGTCACCCCTACAATACCTGCAAACACACACCTCCTCTCCTCGATGACCTTCGTAACCTACATGACTCGTTCCCAAACTGATCCTGCTAGCACCATTGAAACACCCCATGACACCTCTAACCTTCACAACATCCCCCATGACAACTTCCCTATCACCAGCTCTTTACAAACAGTGGAATCACTACTAATTCAGATTATTCTCTCTACCTGATTCAGTTTATTACAATAGAACCATGTGTCCGTTACTGTTGTGTTATGGTTCTATGCGAGAAAGACACAGGGATTCCATTGCTGACGAGATTTTGGGAGAATTACTGTACTGATCAAGTAGACTGCTAGTAGTTTGGATATCAGTTGGTGGTACAGGAGGATTTCGGGGAGTTGGATGAGGGAAGACAACAAGAGATGGTAATCGTGTTAAGGAGGCAGAGGTGCAAAGTAAGCAGAAGATGCTGGAGGAGGTAAAGAAAAGGAGAACGGAAAGCACAGATGTTATTAGGAATCAAGAAATCAGTTTCAGGAGAGAGGAAGACATTGGGCCTCATTTCAACTCTGGCGGTAGCGTGACGGCAAATCGGCACCAGTGAATGGGCAAGAACTGGGTCATGCCGAGTTCAGTGGACCTGGTAATTGCCCATTTGCGGGTGCCGCCAATACGGGACTCCCCATCACCATTCGGCCCCAGAGGGATGAATGGGAATGGGGAGCTTGGATGCACCTGCACCATTTAGAATGGTGCCAGTGCATCCGACATGCTGTGCTCGTGGGTGCCGCTCTGCCCGCCAGGCCAGACCTGGTGGGCTGACAGGTGCCCGCGAGCACAGCTCGTAGTTTGACGGTCCGGGAACTACGATACCAGCATGCTTACCGGTACTGTAGTTTCCAGACCACCATGCTTATAATGAGGCCCATTGAAATTGATACATGGGGATGAGGGGGATACATTCATGTAGCAGTCAAATGCTACCCTTTCCTCTCGAAATGGCTGGTGGCAGTGGTTTTACAAAGAACTACCTTGATTTTTCCCGACCGCGAACACCACTAGCATTAAATCGTGGGAGCCATGTTTTTCAAGATGGCGTCTGAGCCCCCTTCGTTTAAACAGGTCCCGGTCTTCTTTTTTCACCATTTCTTTTTGGAAAGGTCCTTCTAGAGTTTGTCTCTGTGTGCCAAATAAGGTTTGGTCCCTTTGTTTCTACGTGTTTGGCGGGCTTCAGGACTGAAGACTGCCTCTGGTGCCCGAGTGCCTGGGGTGGGCAGGAATTGAGGAAGGTGCCCGAAAATCCCTGTGCTTAGTCTCCTAGGAGACCCAAATGCACTATGGCATGATTGGCTGGCTGACTGTCAGGCAAGGACAGCCCCTGCTGAGCGAGTGACAGCAAGGCTGGAATGAATGGGAGAGAACTGAATAAAAGGCGTGTCTCTTGCCTTGGAAGGCAGAGTCAACCACTGGAATGAAAGAACCGAAGACGAGCTTGAAGAGGACGTCTGCTGCAACTCCTGGACCATTGGTTTGTCCGGTGAACCCCTGCTGCAGGTCCGAATTGCCAAGTTCATCTCGACAGAGAAGCCCCCACAAGGACAACTTCTCCCTTTGAGTTGGTGGGACCAATCAACTCGACACTAAGCCACCTGGATACCATTCTCCGAGCTGTTTGTATTTTCGTCAGAGTGCTGCAGGAAACCGAATAACCAGGGAGAGAGACACCAGTTTGTGTGCTTGACTAAAGCTACCGGAATTGAAGATTTGCCATTTGCCATCTTTTTGACCAGTCCCAGTGCAGTGCAGGAGTCCCGAGATGTCCTCCATCCTGTCCCCAAGACTGAGGCTCAGGAACAGTGAGATCTGCAGGAACTGCCAGGAACAGAAGTCTTCAGAAGCATCTTTTTCTTCATTGAAAGGTACTGTGAAAACCCGACCGAGAGAAATTACCTCTCACTGCGAATGTGCTTGAATTGCAGGACTATTCAGCTTGTGACACAACATATGAATCGTTCTCTTACGAACTACTTCTAAGAACTTTGGCAAAGACTTTTCCGTTTAACTACCAGGGGCCAGATTACAGAAACTTTGCACCGGTGCAAGCGCAAAGTTGCACGGTATTAGCACTAGGGCAAGGTTTGCCCTATTTTTAAAAATAGTGGCACACACTAGAAAACTATTGCACCAGGACAAGGGCAGTTTGACATATTAAAAGCACCAGGGTAAAAATAGCCCTAGTGCAAAATAGATACATTTCTGATGCATTTTTGCATCAGGGCAAAGTTTGCCCTAGTGCTAATACCAGTCCGTATTAGCACTAGGGCAAACTTTGCCCTGGTGCAAAAATGCAGTAGAAATGCATCTTTTTTGTAGTAGGGCCATGTTTGCCCTGGCGCTTTCTGACATGCCAAACTGCCCTTGTTAAGGTGCAGTAGTTTTCTAGTGTGTGCTACTGTTTTTAAAAATAGGGCAAACTTTGCCCTTGTGCTAATACCGTGCAACTTTACCCTTGCCTTGGCGCAAAGTTTCTGTAGTTTGGCCCCAGAACTGCTTTATCCTATACAAGACTTCAGCCCATTGACTTTGGCCTAACATTGAACTCCTCTGGTGAACTCAAAGTATTTGCACTGTCTAAGAATAACTGTAAGCTTTTTTTGATTAACCTCTGCCTTTTTTCTCCTACTTCAAAGTACTATGAATAACAATTTGCTCCTCCTTCAAAGTAGTTTAAATGCCTCAGAAACGTACAGTGTAAAGTACTGAAGTAGATTTGTGTGTGATATATATGGCCTCCTTCTAGTTAATGTTTTATAGCTGACTGTGAAATAAATTAATAAGTGTTTTACCAAGAAACCTTCAGTGTAATAGTTTATTTGAATACTTGTGATTGTATACCCCTGTGTAACATCATTACAGCTCACATTCCCCTCTTGAGATAAGCCTGGCTACTCAGCAATGCTACCAAAACTGTGTAATACCGACTTCTACCACAGGTTGGTTTGCTTACACCTGTAGTTCTAGTTGGGTGTAGTGGCCGCGAAGGGCACTGCATACAAACTGTGCATATCATGGCCTAATGTTTCATGCCATGCCAGGCCCACCCACATGATTGATCTTGGTCATTGTGACAAAGGTAGTGCTGTCTTGCAGGAGTACACGGATGATTAGAGGTTCAAACGCACACTCAGCCCTCACACTTTTACAAACCAAGAACCAACACAATCATAGAGGTAAAACAGGAACAGTCAAGAAATATACCTCCTTTGCCTTTTGTGGTAACATGTACAGACAAAGGCTGTACTCTTAACAGGGGTGTGAATGTGTTTCAGTAGCAAGCCAACAAACAAAGTATAACAGTCCAAAATAAAGGTTTTAAACAAATATATGCTTTAATTAGACAAACCATGTACAATAAAAACTAAATAGAAAACACTGCACCCCTGTAGAAGAAACACAGAATATTCAAACATAGAATAGATGCAGCACTCTGTCGGAAGCGACAAGGCAGAAAATAAGAGATAACAATGACCTAGCTAATCCCTAGGGCCCAAAGATTGATCAGGGGTTGGAATCATTCAAATCTTGGCTGTGGTGTCAGCTCAGGTCACAAATGTGGCAATCACACTGGTCCAGCAGTCAGCAGGTGTCGGGGCTGGGTCAAACGAAAGAGAGCTGCAGTCTCAAAGTGTCTAATCATGCTGTGCGGTTGGAGTGATGACACGGTCTGGTTCAGCGGTCGAGGATAGACAGCAATCAAGCTGGAACCATGATGGACAGGTGGGTCGGGGAACAGCATGGTTGGGTCAGTTAACTCACAGGAGCAGCGTTGAAGATGCTAATGTTTTGGACAGCGACTCGAGCAAGGCAGTAGTTCTTCATAGTTTGAGCCGGGCAACAATGCACTTTTGATGGCAGTTCAGTGGCAAACAAGGTCGAAAAGCGGATGGTTGTACAAGAACAATGGATGACCACAGGCAATATTGACGGGTCCTGCTGGATCGCTAAGCAGCAAGGTATTATGGAATCATGGTTTGGAGTGGATGGTTGTCGAAAAGAGGGATCTCAGCTATTCTGGCTTCCAGTTGCTGTGAGTCTCACTCTAGGCTTGTGAGGGCCAATTTGTGTCTGTTCTTGGGCTCCCGAAAATGGGGGAGTCTGACATAAACCTCCAGGGGACCTGCAGCAAGTGAGGTCCTAGGCACAGGGTGACTGGCAGAGAGCCAACCTTCTGGTGCAGCAGCACTGTTCACCCCAAATTGTCCCTGGAGATTGTTTAGGAGTGGATCTTGCTTCTGCCTTTGGAACCTCTGTCTTCACACCACAAATGGAGGACTTTAGGAAGGAATGCACTCTCAGCAGGGTAGAACAACATGTTCAGCATGGTTCAACATGGGTCCAGATGATTCAAATAAGTGGTGGAAGAGCCCTTTGTTTATAGGCAAAAGTCTCCAGGTGATTTGACCAAAGCTAGCCTGCTTTCCTATCCCGGCCCTTGAAATTAATGGATTTAGCCCTTCTTATGTCGCACCCAAAGTGCTTTGCTCCAGAGGAAATGGAGGGGACAGGAAAGCGAAACAGAGACAGAGAGAATCAAGATGGCAGGACCTTCCAAAACTGCAAAAACCCCTCTCTAGCTATGCTATGGTAGTCCCATCCCCTCCCATTCTAAATAAGATTAAAGGGGCTTTAGAAATGTAGAACCCTGGTGTGAGGGCTGGCTCTCTGTGAATGGGTGTGCCTCTTGGCATTTGGCTCTCATGCCAGTGTCATATGGAGTGCCTGTCCTGGGAGAAAGGGTGTTACCTACCCTTAAAAAGGAACACAGCAATCCTCCAAGGATAGTCCTGTCAGTGGACAGGGGTGGCCCTTGTCTGGAAGGAATATACATAATCCTTTGTGATAGGTCAGAAGGATGAGACAGACAAATGGGTACCATATTCAACAAGGTATATTATAAAATAATGAAGACAATTCCTAACTCTCCCTAGCCTAAGGGTTTCCCTACCTAACAGAACTATACTACATGTTTTGTCATCAATAGTGAAGTCTGTATTCAAAAAGTCTGTCATCTGTCCCAAAACTAACCTAGGCTGACCCTACCACTATTTCCTAACAACAGAACATCCAGGAGAATGACTCCCTTCTCCTAGAATGCTTTTTCAGTACAGTTCCCCTGAGAACAGGATTTTCTTTGCTATATTTTGCAACAAGTCTTTTAGTTCTTCATATGGGCTCTTGCAGGCCCTTTTATTTTGGTTCCTTTGACTTTTCAGAGTTCTCTCTGGACTTCCTCTGCTTCTTAACTGCACAACTCTTCTCTCTTCTTTAGGTCAAACACATTGGTTCTGATAACCACTCTCCTTCTCTTCCTTGTTCGTCTTCTCACTATCTTCTAATCACTTTGCATCTCAGTAGGATGAGTATGAGTAGTCCTGTTGTGATTCTCACTCTTCTTGTGACCTAGTCACTAACAGAGATAAATATGATCACACCAATCTTTATATTGAGTGTTCCAACACTTTTGGATATGACTGTCCCATTTAACTCTCACACCCCTTTCTCAGAGTCTCCCGCTCTCCCCTTTACCTTGGGTTAATGTGGCTGTGTCACTGGGTCAGCATGCTTCCTTCCTTCTATTTCAGTGTCATCAGGATTGGCCTCTCTGCCTTATTCCATTCTCTTCAGTGACATACTTCTATGTCCATGTGTGGTATCGAAAACATCAGGGTTTGTCAGTCTCTCCCTGCTCAAGCCCACACTTCTCTCTTTTAGTTCCCTCCTGAGATTTGGTTTGAATAAATAGACCTGTCATGGTCTGTTCCAGGCATGCTTTCCTTCAGGCACATCAGGGTGGGGGCTTCTCGTCAGCCTGTTTTGTGGGTCCCTGCAGAGACTCTGATCCTCTTGGTAGGCTTCCTCCACTCTGCTCTCCAGATCGTGCACCTCAGGCACCTTGTCTCAGTTGCAGCTTGCTGCCATGTGAACCAGTATTCTCTCTGAGTACCCAGCTTCTTCTTTTCAGCCAGTTTGCAACTCCTGGGTCTCCCTACTACAGGACCTCTGTTCAGTGGTTTCGCATGAACCTGGGTTTCCCTCACTCTCCCTGGCTATGTCATCACCTTTTATTTGTGTGTCCCACTTGGGACTGTCATGAGCTCTCCAACTGACAGTTACCCTGCCTCTCAAGCAGGGGGTAGTAAAGCTTTGCTACCCACAGATTCCCTCTGTCTTTGGAAACTGTGTTTGTTCCGGTACATATGCATCCCTCTGACAGCTGATTCCCAAATCCTGTGCTTCACACACTCCACCTTTCTCTCTACCCACTTTTATAACAAGATCCTGGGATTTCCCAACAGTTTGTGTGAGTCCTTCTTTTGTTTCACAATTGGAATCCTTATTAATCTGCGGATCTTCTTTGTATCAGCTTTTGTCTGAGTGGTATCCATTATTACTCCATTGATCTTCTTTTTGTTAGTATATTCCTGAGTGGTAGTCATCATGACTCCATGGATCATCTTTGGGTCAATATCAGGCAGGTACATGTCTGTTCCCCGCGAATCAGTATAACAATTAAACAGGGATTCTTCCTGTTTTATTCTAGTGGGATTGGTATTCTCGGTTGGTCGAGGATACTGGGAATAAAGTTCCTCGTTGGCACAGGGTCCTTCTTCTCTTTTCATCACACATGTCTGGGTCTTCCCCAGTAGAGGATTACAGTCATCTCTCTCTTCCCATTGAGCACTCTCCATTAACCCCTCATTCTTCTTCTTTATTGCTATGCTGCATTTCTTTAACTTGAATCTTGAGTCATGTTTCAAAGGAAAAAATAGTGACTTCTTCATAATCCTCCTGAAGCCTTGATGTTATTTATGGTTTTATAGTGCTGTGCTTAGGGAGTTCCTGTGCAAAACGGAAGTCTTTGTAACCTAGGGGGAGTCTCTTTGAGTGAGGTCCCTCTTTGTGCAAACCCCTAGGCACCTTCCTAGCCTCCCAAGGAAAGGCTCACCCCTGGAGGAAGTTCCTGAATTCCATGATTTGCTACACCTTCCACATCTGAACTGGGCCCAGGGCTGACATACCATAACTCTTGGCTTATATTTACAGTTGTATGTACAACCACCAGGACAACATCTTCTCGGTTATGTCCATTTTGGAACAGGAGTGCATATTGTTAATGCATCCCCTGTGCAGCAGAAACTCTAATGTCGCTGCAGCTGTCAAGAGGGCACCTGTGGCCTCTGAACCTGCTCTGTGCCACTGGTAGAGCAGAATACTGATGCAGCAAGCCACACGTACACACTATGTTTATGGCATTGAGCTTATAAAAGGAGAATATTATTAGCCGATTTCACTTTTAGAGTTGGAAATAACAGCATCATTGTATTATTTAATTTTTAAAAAGCCAGGGCTTTCACACTCTTGACAGATGCAAATGTATCACAGTGAGGTGGGAAGTACAAAGGGATTGGGAGATCCTAGGTTGTAGAAGCCCTAGGTTCAGGACCTTAAGTAAGGGAGATGAACCACAATCCAATCAGGCACCTAGGCATTTGCCCAACCTACCTCACCTCAGAGAGATGTTCTGAAACTGGCTCCAGGACAACCTAGTGCTGCCAGAAGAGTGCTTGAGTAATATTCCCTGTGCTATCTGCTGTGAGAAACCTGAAGGTTTATCACCCGCTAGTCCCTGGGAATATGTCATCCAGGTGGCCAGGGCACGGCCATCGCTATTGGATCCAGTTCATGGGGTGGACCAGTGCAGGGGATCACCTGGATGGGGGATCTTTGGAGAGTAGAAGTGGGACACCGAAAGGTGAGACACAGTACTCCTTTCCTTATGACACCCTTTCCCCATCCTACCCCATAGGATATTTAGAAACTCTACCACCCCCCCTTTTCCTACACAAACACTTTATCACACTGCATAACACGATAGACTAACAACAGAACCGTTTACCTGACATGTCCCAACACAAGGGTCAGGCAAAGTCAGGCAATTTCCTTTTACACACACCTGATGGCACTTTCCGTTCCCTACAGTGATAAAAGGCAGAGCACGAGAGCACACTTAGAGAAAGGCCGAACGCATGAGGAAGCAGCTATTCCAGGACACTAGTTCAAATAAAGGAGAAGAGCGGTGGAAACTGATGATACAGAGGGAATTACCCTTGCCCTTTTCAACCAAGAACCACAAAGCCTTCGATAAAAAAACAGTAATACCGGGAATTGCAGCTGGTGATTGGTCTGGCAGATGTCAAGTGGTGAAAAGAGCTTGCCGCTGTGGTACCGTCCTTGACTCCAGTTTGAAGAAAAGCCAACTAATTCAGCACAACTATGTTGCAGTGGCAACATTTGCATAAAAGAAAAGAATATAATAGACCAAGATCTTTTGTGAACAACTGAGGTATTACAGTTAGAGTGGTTCAGCACCACCGGCTCATTTGAAAGACTGTAAAGAATACCCAGTTCCTGAACAGGGAGGATATGCTGAATTGTGAAAACTACCAGAACCAAGAGGCCCTAGAGAAGGCCAGTGAGAGATCTCAAAGTGGTCATACAAGGATCAAGTCAAAACCCTGTGTACAGTCGGACGTATTTGACAGGCTGTAAATTGAAAAGCTAAATGAACTGCATTGTGGTGACAAATATGAAAGCGACTGAGGGATGTCCACCGTGAGTTGTTTGTCTGAGCCCGATTATGGGAGGCAGATGTTGTGAAGGGGATCAGAGCCCAGCTGAGGGGGATCCTCGGGTGAAGAGTAATCGCCAAAGTGAAGATTGATAGAAGGAACTTTTGTTGGTTGTTTGTTATATATCAGGCCCTCTGAAGCAAGAGAGTTTGCATAAAAGAGACTTGGGCACAGAATGCCCTGATAATGTAAAAAGGAACTGTAAACTTGTGCCGCATAAGCACAGAAGTGTGCTGTCCTTGAGAATCCTGCCTTGTCCCGTTCTTCAGTTGTGGGGAAGGGAAACCTCGACTATAACATCCTGACTCATAATTTGTGAACACTTCTTTCTTTCTTTGTGAACATCATCCCACACTATTTTGTATCATAGTGGTAAGAAATGGCAGTAGGTTTTTCTGAGTATAGGCCATTACTCTTTGAATAAACTGTAGTAGGACTGTATTATTATTATTTAATGGTTGAAGCTTGCTCCCATCTTATATTTAGCTTTAGATTAGGCATGTATCTCATCCATTATTACAGTTTAATAAACACCCTTGAACTGTGATCAATTGTGTTCTGCCTTGCTTTGATACCATGCATCCTTACACCGCCCAATGGCCATTTGAGGTAGGCCACACACCCAGTAAGACATTATTCAATGAGCAGCTCTACAGAAGAGAATATGATTGACACTGGAGCAAGAACTGGAAGTAACATTTGGGTTACCATTTTGAATTAAGAATACTTTATGCTCTTCAGACCTATTTTGAGATACATAACATTGTCCAGAGTCCTTAATAAGTCCTTGCATTATGTCACTTGTGAAGTCCACCTAACTTTGTCATAGCCTTCCGTATATATCCCCTTTCGTCCCTGAGCATAGCTTGATACATCCTCCCTAATACCTCAATCCTTGCCCCAACAAAGTCACAGGCTACTTCTTAGTTAGTGATGAGTTTTGTTACCTTTCTCCTCATTGCTCTTCACCTTTAGGTAGGCAGCAGAAAACTCTTTGGAGTCCCGAAAATTTTAGTTGGTCCTTAATGCCCCATCTGGACCAATCTGCTTCTGGTGATGGGGAGAGGAACATCAGGCAAGAGTACAGCAGGTATCCATCGCTACACCATCAGTCCAGTGACTGCACTCTACTAATGAATACTTTGGATGTTATCTCTGCCTGACCAACTAGATTTGATGGAGAGAGAGAGTCACTTTCAGTTCATGAGAACAATCCCATGCAGCCACAGCAGCCTGTGAAAGTGGTTTATTTTTCGGGTCCATTGTAATTGTAAATGGGTATTTATAACACGCCTAATTCCCAGAGGTTTCTAAGTGTGGACCTGGGGATCACACCTATGTTGATTTGCGTTGTCTTGCTTCCAAGACGAGCGCATTGCACCTGAGATATCCTCCTGAGACAACATAAGATGATCCTGGCGACGCTTACTGAGCTGCATTTCTCCTATTGTCTACCTTCTCCCTACCTCAAAGTCCCATCAACTTGTGTGTTCTCTCTGTCTCTCTCTTTCTCTCTTGCTCTCTTTCTTTCTCTCACCCCTCTCTCTTTCTCTGTCTTTCTCATCTTCCCTTGAAGGGTTTCCTCCTTCTCCCTCCCATCATTCCTCTCCTTCTTGTATGCTCTCCAACATTTCTCTGTTCTGCCTCTTTCCCTATATATTCTAGTACCTACCCCTCATTTTCACATTCTCTCTCCAACAGAAAACCATACCAACCCCCCCATGTCCACTCCGTGCAAAGTCATATATCAGGCATCTCCACAAAAATCTCTATTTAACACCATACCTGTCCTTCTGCCCATACACAACACCTTCTCCCAATCGACCCCACTTCACCATCATACTCAGTTCCCAGCCACTCCTCCTTCACTGACCTTTCTCCTCTATCAAGCTTATATCCTTTGTGATGAATCTGACGATATCATCACTCCTTTCCCTGGGATACCCTCTCCCCTTGTGACCTGGGGATTGTAGCCGCTACCTGATTCTAAACCTGGGGGTGGCTATATGATGGAGGACCACATGGGGAGAGGTGAGCCTCAGGGAGTCGTTATATCATTGTTAGAGGAAGTCAGATACCCCCATTTCCTTTTAGGGATGTTCAAGTCACACTAGAAACACCATGAAAAACTGAGACGAGAAAGGGGAATGGAGCCATATAGATGACCAAGACAGGCAAGCCATTGCAGCAGTCTAGTCTTTGGAAAACGCTCAATACTCCCATGAAGTTTAACTCCCCAGCAGCTGACAGACAAAGAGCTAAAAGATAGAGAAGTGCAGAAGTAGGGTGATGCTGTGAGCTGGACAAACTCTGGTCAGAACACTACAAAACAGCATGTCAGGGAAAGCGATGCAGAGGAAAATCCCGACGGTATGAAGAGAAATCGAATGGCAGATGAACCGCTGCCTGAGAGTAAGAGGCAGTGTGAACCATGCACAGTTCAACCGGATGCAGAAAAGTCACAACAGCTAATGGGACACATGCTGAGCCAGAAACTGAATGGAGAATTGAAGAGTCGAAAAGAACATTTAAAGCACCCGGTAAGCCTAGGGAAGACAAATGTGTCGCCTAATAACGCATGCCACTCAAAGAAAATTACGGGAGAGATGCAAAATAAGCTTGTAAAAGGTTACACTTTTTTTTTAACTGTACCACAAATGGGTCACTTGACCCATTTATAAGAAGTGAAAGCAAAGCAAATACAACAGATACTATTTTAACAAACTGTGTTAAACAAAAGCTGATAAGCCAACATTGGGAAAATGCCACTTGGTGGGCAAAAAGATAGATAACTGCATACAGGTCTTGACAGTAGAGTAAACCAGGCAAACACAAGTGTTTAAGAAAGATTGCAAGCCAGGTGTTTTGAAAGACTGTATTGATGTATTGGCAGGAGAGTGTAGCAGGCAAAGCTATATGTTGAAGTAAATTGGAAGAGAATCTCAAGAATGCCCAGGCCTTTGCAATTGTGGAAAGTGAATGAGAATCCCCTTAGAAAAAAGAGTTTTAATAAATGTGAAAGGAAACCTGGCAGGATAGTATACCAGGTGACTTGTGAATCTGGGACCTGCATCCAAAATTACAATACAGTGGAAAGAGAAACCGCAAGCAGGACATATGCCTTGGGATTTTGAGCTGGTTTAAATATAAAGAGCAACCTGGGGAAGAGATCCATTCCCTGAAATTGTGAACACACCAGGAGGAGGGAGTTCCCTCTCGGATCCCAAGGAACTTGGCTATTCTTGTTTGAACGTTTGAATATTTTTAAAAGGAGTATGGGGAAGGGGGAAATTCCCTGGACCCTTGAACACTATCCATTTGGAACATTTTTCGTTGGATTTGAAAATTTGAGCACTTTGAGAAACAGACAATATCCTTTGCACCTCAGAGTTAGTTTATAGTGGGAGGGCCAGAATAGGATTACAGGTCATATTTTACCTTGACAAAGGACATACCCCTTAATTTTTGGTTAAGGTAGGGAAATACATCCGGGATTAGGGAATTGAGGCCTTCTCCAACCCCTTTGATTTGAATACAAGTTTATTTATTCATTTATTTATTTATTGTGCATTTGTTAGGTGCTTATTCAGCAATTAGATTGTGTTACACAGTCCCCACATGGTAGCAGGGAGGGAACATGGGATTGAAAACAATATGTACACTGGAGGATGAAGGCAAACCTACTAGGCCTTGTGAGTATTCAGAAAGTGCAAGTGCAGAGAGAGGAAAGGAGAATAGGGAGTGGGGGGGTAAGTGCTGGAGTGCCCATGCTCGTGCGAGAGCAGCAGATGTAAGTGCCAAGTATAGTAAGTGCTAAGGAGCGTTGAACAGCAATATGTGGGTAAGTGCAGTCCTACAGTGGCATAGGCCACTGGGTGCTGAGGTAAGTGCTGTGTGTAGGCAGAAGCTGAGGCCATTGGGAGTGTGAGGCCAGGGCCCCAATGACACACACGGGCCCAGGTCACCAATTCCAGCAACTGTGAGGTTAGCAGAGGAGGGAAGGGAAGGAGGAAGTGAAATGGAAAGTCTTGAGGAGCTTCTGGACTTTGAGGAGGTCCAGCTCAATACAAAGATGAAGGGGAAGGTTTATTCCACAAGAGGGAGTCAGCTGAAGCAAGAGATCAGCTTTCGGCACTCGGTTTTGTGAAACACTTCATGCACAGAGACTTGGTACCAGAGGAATGCAGAAGTCTAGAGGAAGAATATTTAGTAATATCAAGTTGCAGAAAGTGTGGTCCCCAGCCCTAGACAGCCTTGAGGATGATGCAGAGGGATTTGAATTTAATACGTGCAGCAACACGGAGCCAGTGGATAGTTTTTAGGGCAGGAGCGATGTGGTCCCTGAGCTTGATATGTCTTGCTGCCCTGTTCTGGATTAGCTGGAGGCGTCATAGAGAGGAAGACGGTAGATTCAAGAATCTGGGACCAGCATCCAAAATTAGTTTTTCAGTAGTCAAGCCTAGAGAGAACGAGAGATCTGGTAACAATGAGCATCTGGGGGAAAGTGAGAAAAATGAGACTTCATTTGATAAAAAAATAGATTTCATTTGAGAAGGAAGAGTTGAAAGTTTGACTTCTTGACAATCTCCTCGATGTGAGTTGAAGATGACTTCAAGGTTTCTGGATTTGGATGAAGGAGAACGGGGAGAACCCAAAGAGGAAGGCCAGAGTGAGGGTAAGAACGGGGGAGCCGGGGTCCCATTAAGAAGGATCTCTGTCTTGCTGGCATTGAGTCAGGGATCATTGGAGGTGCACCATGACTGGATGGCAGATAGACAGTCTGGTATGATGGAAGAAGCAAGAGGGCATCATGGATACTTTTTGTGAGGATGGGGTAGTTGAGCATGCCAAAGGCAAAGGAGAGATTAAGTAGAATGAGGACATCTGAAGAGTTAGAATCCAGAGATGCAAGCAGTTGTTCACAGGTATTCAGAAGAGCAGTGTCTGTGTCCCTGGATGCTCAGAATCCAGACTGATGGTTGTGGAGACTGCCAACAAGTTCAGTCTGTAAGGAAAGTTGGGGGAAGGCCAGCTTCACCAAGAGTTTCCCAAAGAAGGGGGTGATAGAAATAGGGTGGTAGTTAGCTGGACACGTAGGGTCTGCTGAAGGTTTTTCAGGAGATGGCATGCAAGGGAGTTCTTGAGGGAGGAGGGGAAAGATCCAGTAGCAAAAGAGTGGTTGCAGAAATCAGCAAGAGCAGGGGCAAGATAGCCATTGTTGTCCTTAACTGTTCTGGAAGAGCAAGGGGAACCCAGTTTCAGAGGAGACCTTTATAAAGCGAACAACTCTGGTGATCTCATCAGGTGTGAGGAGAGAGAGAAATAAGCAGGGTGGGAAGCCAGGGTCCTCAGGATGTCCAGAGTTCTAGTGGTGAAATGTGTGGCTAGTGTGTTGCAGAGTTCATGGGATGGAAGAGGGGAGGAGGAGAATGTGGAAGGGTTGGCTAGTTTCCTGCACAATTTAAAGAGATCAGCCATGTTGTTGGATGCATTGGACACCAGTGCCTGGATGTTGGCCCTTTTCTTGGCACAGATGTAGAGTCTGTATTGTCTTTGGAGCAGGTGGCAGGCCAGTTTGTCAGAGGGTGAGCCTGAGGTTTGCCACTTCCATTCTGCAGCTCTGCACTTACATTTCAGGGCTCCAAGTTTGGAGTCATACCAGATATTACACTTAGAGGTTTCAGGTGGGTCCTCATGACTGGGGCAAGAATGTCCAGGACTTAGTACAGAACATTTTTCATAATCAAAACTATGATTTTTCTGTGGCTGTGTCCCATTTCAGACTCTTCACACTTTACTGAAACCTCCCCCACAATCAACACAATCCTAAACCATCACTCATTCTATCAAACAGCCTCCTCAGCATCTTCCATCTTCCATCCCCACTCCACTCTCTTCACTGACCCTTCCTCTTCCTACTCCCCACCACATCTCTACACTGCCATATAACTCTTTAAAGCAACCCTCAGTCCCCTTTCCTACACTGTCATGCTCCTTTCAGAACTCCACCAAACTGACACAATCCAATCACATTCTGCCCTCCACACCTCCTCAACCAACCTTGCCTCCACTTCCTTCAGCACACCAACCTCCAACCATTCAACCATCTTCAATCCTTCTACATCCGGACCTGCTCCCTTGCACAATCTCCATCAACCCTTCCACTTAAAGATACCTCAACACACATAACACACCTCCCCATTATATTCTTCACTGCAGTCCTCACCACATTATCAGAAACCCGCCCTTCCACTCCCTCTAACAACACTCCCAATGCACAACGCTACCTTTTCCACCATTACTCTCTGTCCCCATTCATGTTCTCTACATCATTCATCATTACAAAACACACCCAATCCACCCCATGTCCCACCACTCCCACCTCGAAATCACTAAATCCATTATCCCACACAAACCATCTTCTCCACCACTCTTCTGTCATTGCACCATCCTCTCCACCACCACTTCCTTCCATCCGTGACACACCTGATGCTCTCCAACATTGCCTTTCACCAATCCACCCATTCCTCTTTCACCACCACCTCAAATCTCTTCCATCCCCTACAATACAACCATCTCCATCACCCTTATAACTCTTTCCAACCATATTCACCTTTACCAATAAAGCTCCAGCTCCAACAACTAACATTCTCACCAACCTCACCCAATCCACTCCTTGCTTGCTTCCACCGTATCACTTCCCACACCAATGTTACCACATTATCTTCTTATCCACCACACCTTCTATTATTTCATCTGCAATCCCTTATCATCATCTAAATGATGGTCCCTAGATGGTACTATGTATTAATGTGTATGTATGCTAATAATATGATTGGGAATATGTGAATACACACTTTTGTATGACCTTTTTGTGAAATTGAATATTTAACCTGTTATTAACATTAGTCAATAGTATTTTGGTGGAAAACTATTCATTTTCCATTTTGCTGTGTTCATTAAAAAAATGTGTTGGTCATAAAATACTTTCTGCTACAACTGGGCTACCTTTTTTGATACATTTGTAGGTGAGCCAGAGAGAAAATGTTGGTTTGAATGAGTGTTAGGGAGAATTCTCATAACTGTGCTAATTCCCTCTACCTTAGAGCCCTCCATCTCTTTTGCCAAACTGTGGGACTTTGAACTTTTTTATTCAGTTTGTTTTCTGTGTTTATTTCTTTTGGTTATGGAGTTTTAGACAACTCCATAGCCATCATCGTTTCATGTGTGTTGCTCAGCACCCTCAGTGAAGTGACACAGGGAAGCTTTTTAGGCTGTCCCAAGGTTTAAATACCTTATCTGGGATAAACTGTTGTTTCCCAGAGAATGTAAAGTTACATTGACTTTACTAGTCTTTTTAAATTCCTAGACGCAGCACATACTATCTTACAATACAGTGCTGGAGGGGTTACCTAGTATCCCCTATGACTAGAGGCTCATCAGTCAAATGCTATGCTTTCCTATCAAAGTGGCTGGTGGCAGTGGCTTTACAACAAACAACCATGCTTTTTCCCAACCACGAACACTGGTAGCGAAACATCGCAGGAACCATGTTTTTCAATATAGTGCCTGAGCAGCTGTAAGGGATTTCAATCAGGCACTAACCCAGGTCTCGCCTAGCATGTAGCGCGCGATGAAACCCTTATTTATTTTTGTCTATAAGTTCAATATTCTGAATGATATACCACTCATATCACACCCATCTCAAAATTCTCCACAGGTCACACTGAACCAGGAAACAGGCTAGTTTGTAAAGGTAATGATTTATGTATTTAATATTCAAATTACACATACGTTTAATATATACATATGAGGCAGCAATCACCCAAAGGGTGACAATACAATTCAAAAATAAGCAAAGCACTTGAATTCACTTATAATGAGGCAGCATCGAAAAACACAGGAAAAAGAACAGTTTAGTTTTGTGCACAGATGGCGGTTAGGTTAATATTTCCCCTGCACAGTTGTGTTTACATACAAATTAGCAATCCTACACCAATGTGAATAACCAGCCTACACGAATGCGAGTAACCAGCAGGTATTCAGGAATGAAAGACAATGTCTAAACTTTATAGGCAATCTTCCCTCCCTAAACAAGAGAGGAAAACCATTTTGGAAAATTACATTTTTAAACTGACAGGCGAAAATGGCCTTGTAAAATAATGCAAAAGGGTGCAAAAATGCTTAAATGGAGAAAAATTCTAAAGACAGCAACTCTAAACAAGCCCTAACACACATGAGCAATAATATAAACAATGATACACACTTGAGATGAGGATGGGTTGGAAGAAGCACTTTGAAATGGGCCTAAGACACATGTAACTTTGACTAAAATTGCAGCAAACTTTTACTATGCATTATTTGAGAAAAACGGGTCAAATACACTGTATCGCCTCAATTTAAAGATGGGATAGGTCGAGATTGGGATAATACAATACAGATATGCTATGGGTTACTGTTCTTCCTGTTATACTTACAGTCCTTTATAATTAAATTGGACAGTGAGCTCTGGTCATTCGGTGGCTCAGGTCTACCAGTAGCAAGGCACCTCGGGAGGGATCGGATCAGTGGTGTGATTCTGGTCAATTTTGAACTGCACCTCAGAGTGGATTTTGATGGGCCCCTTCTGGTTACTGGACACGGTCGATAGCAGGATGCAAGTTTCAGCAGGCAAGCCTTAATGGTAGCAAGCCAAGCTGAATCTGAATGATTCTTTTAAGTTCTGGAGGTTTGCAATTGGGTCAAGCTAGCAAGAGTTCGGCAATGCTAAAGTCTGGATTCTGCAAAGAAATCTGGAACTTCAAATAGTTCTGGAGTCAGATACAAGATGCAGAGTTCTGGAATAAGGTGCTGAGCGGACATCTGGATGGGCTCTGGAGGCAGTGTGTGTTTATGTGCAGTGAAACCCCTATATTTATCCATGACAAAGTTTACGGTGTGGGCAGAACTTCAAAAACACACCCCATGTCTGTGAGTGGCTACAGGCATGTGCTTTGTCCTGGTTGGCGGTCTGAACAGAGCTGTCATCCGTATGACAGGATTTAGGAACTCCCACCTTGATTTTTACCAAAACGTAACTTTTGCACCCATGTACATTTCTAACATTATTTACCCTTATAAAATTGGACACATATATTTGATTGTCTACATTCACATTCATTCCCCATCCTTGTGCGAGTTGTCTTGGTCATTATACGGATTTGTATCAATTTCAACTATAACGGTTTGGATTAATCATTTTTACTTTGGTACATCTCTGGGCGCTGATCAGGGGATCCTGTAAATGCAATTATAGGTTTGCAACATTGATCGTTCTGCTACAATAAGACATTTTTCATAACTTTGGTTCTATAAATGGTACAAGTTTCATCAATGTCTTCAAATCACAAGGCTGACATTAGTTTAATGTCCACCAATTTTCAGATTTGTTCCTCTTTAGGTTTCTCAGTTAAAGAGTTCTAAACTTTAATCAAACATAAGGATTTAACATCAAAGTCCTCCTTTGTAACTTCCCCTTCTCATGTAGCAGCTGCCCAGTCTTTTGATTAGGGGGTGTGTTCCCTTCCTGGAGGGGAAGATCCTATCCCTCCCAGCAGAGGTCAATGCTCAGCCTGTCCTTTGTTCTTTGGCTTAGCGCCAGATGAAAGTCTACTGAGGTCCCATTGTACTGCTTGTTGTCATAATGCGGGAAACATTAGCATCACTTAAGCCTTCCTGTAGCAATGGAGTGTCAAGCTGAGATGTCAACTTTCAGGCCAGGTCAGATCAGAATTAAATAGTTGATTAACTCCAGAATGAGTTCCTGTAAAATTCACCTACAATATTTTATTTTAAAGATATAAAGTGAACAGAGTTTATAATAAATTTTGACATTTCAAAGGAATTAAGCCCTTCACAAAAAATGCTATAAACAGGCAGATTGTTCACTTCCTCAGGAAAAAGAAAACACATTAAACTGGGTTTGACGACCAATTTCCTTATCTAGCTGTCAGGCAGTGATGCCTGGATTCCTCTGACTGCCTGGAGAATCCATTATTTCAGCACACTTTCCTTTCCATAATTATCTGGGAAAATTTTAAGGGCATTTTCGGATTTTGCCCTTCTGTGTCCTTGTTTCAGGTGACAGATGACAGGTGATAGCAGTGATTCCTGTTTTTACACCAACTTTGCCTGTGTGTGTGGCAGGGTGTGCAACTCTTTTGTGGTTGGTGAACCATGCACAATTCTGCAGATTTAGTGCGCACAGGGGTTATCACCTCCATTTTTGGCAGTTTTCTTTTCCCAATGGCAAAGGGATGCAGTGTGGCGCATTGGCGTGGATAAAAATATTCCACACCCAGTTTGTTGAAACAGGTCCCGTTCTTTTTTTGCCATTTCTTTTTGGAAAGGTCCTTCTGGAGTTTGTCTCTTCGAGCCAAACTAGGTTTGGTCCCTTTGTTTCTATGCCTTTGGCAGGCTTCAGGACTGAAGTCCACCTCTGAAACCTGAGTTTTAGGGGTGGGCAGGAAGTGAGGGAGGTGCCTGAAATTCCCTGTGCTTAGTCTTCTAAGAGATCCAAATGCACTCTTGCGTGATTGGCTGGCTGACTGTCCGACAAGAACAGCAACCCTGCTGGGTGAGTGGCAGCTAGGCTGGAATGAATGGGAGAACACTCTTGGACTGAAAGGCAGAGTCAACCACTGGAACAAAAGAACCAAAGATGAGCTGGAAGAGGATGGCTGCTGCAACTACTGGACCATTGGTTTGCCCGGTGGAGCCCTGCTGCTGGTTTGAATCGACCAGTTCATCTCGACAGAGAAGCCCCTTCAAGGACGACATCTTCCTTTGAGTTGGTGGGACCAATCAACTCATAAGCCACCTGGATACCATTCTCGGAGCTGGTTAGGATTAACCAGGGGGAAGGACACCAGCTTGTGTGCTTGAAGAAAAGCAAGCGGAATCGAAGATTTGCCAATTTGCTAGCTTTGTGACCCATCCCCGTGCAGTGTAGGAGTCCCCCAGCATCCTCCCTCTTGTCCCCACGACTGAAGCTCAGGAACAGTGAGATCTGCTGGAACTGCCAGGAAAAGCAGTCTTCAGCTGCATCTTTTTCTTCAATATAAGGTACTGTGAAAACCAGACCGAGAGAACTTACCTCTCACTGCGAAAGTTCATGGAACTTTGGCGACTTGCAGGACTATTCAGCTTGTGACCAGACATACAAAACGTTCTTCCGAGAACTACTTCTAAGATCCGTGGCAACAACTTTTCCGTTTTAAATACAAGAACCGTTTTTACTTCTACAAGACACTAGCCCTTTGACTTTGGCCTACCTATTGCATTGAATCAACTCCTCTGGTGAACTCAAACTATTTGCATTACTTTAAAATAATTGTAATATTCTTTTTATTAATTTATGCCTTTTTGCTCCTACTTCAATGCTATTTTCTTCCGACTTCAAGGGAGCTCAAAATCTTATTAATCAGTATTGTAGTATAATTTGTGTGTGATATTTGTTGCCTCATTTTGTGCATGCTTTATAAATGATTGTGTAATAAATTAAGAAGTGTTTTACCATGAAATCTTGAGTGTCTGAATGCTTGTCATTGTAGACCTTTGTGTGACGCCCTTACAACCTCACATTCCCTCTTGAGATAAGCGTGGCTGCTCAGCTCGCTACCAAAAACTGTGTGGTACAGACTTGTACCAAAGGTTGGTTTTGCTTACAACTGTAGTCCTAGTTGTGTGTAGTGGTCCCAGAGGGTACTGCATACAAACTTTGACTAACAATCAGTACACACAATCTAGGCGAATTCCATGTCAGTTGATACCCAGCCCTGTTTTTCCTAGCAGGGTCCTTGACGTATTTAAGGGTGTGTGCCTTAGTATTTTTAAATGCAATAGAGAAAGAGAGAAGAAAGTGCAGGAAGCTAACCAGGGCAGTGCACAGGAGCTAGTTGTTTCACTGGAGGCATTCACATTTTCTCTCTTTTAATGTTCCATCCTTAGGTTATCAACAAAGTCATGCTTTTGGGTGGCATTGCCCACACTTGTTGTTGATCCTTCTGGTTACCATTTGGAGATCCATACTCTAGAATTCGATCTGATCTTGGCAAATTTTGCGTTCAAAGTTAGAACAGCAGTAAAGGTGTACTTGGCAATCCCCCCGCTTGGTTTAAAGTGATGTGCATGCTATTGTTACATAATCATACTTCTATAATGAATATGCCTTACCTTTTTCAGTTTGATGTGCCATTATCCTATAGCAGGGGCTCACCTTACTGATCCCATTGAGAGGCAAGTCATTGCAGTGCCATGGCAGCATGTCCACTTGATAACCTTTACTGGACTGGAAAATGTAGGTTTCACCACTCAGCACTGATTCTGGTGTTAATAGGTGGGAGATGGTAAGGCAGAGAGGAGAGAATAACTAAAGAGCCATAACAGGATTTTGGAAAAGCTGGAGCTGTGGGGAGGTGTATGTGGCATTCATTGAAAGTAAAGATTGTTTATATGTACAATGTGAGATGCCTTTCCAGCAGCCTTCACACGCTTATGGTGTGTGGGTGTTGATTGTATATGCCAATATGCCCATACATGCTGGAAAATAGATCCCTAACGGAAATACATCAATGCAGACTGGAATCTGATCAAAGGCACATGAGGCTTAAACTCTGGTATTCTGATTGTCTTATACCTCCCGCTGGCCTAGAGCATTATATTGCTTTATACAGCATCTTGGATGCTGGATTGCTCTGAGGGTGGTCATTGTTGAGTGGCTAGTCCTCTGAGCTGGAGTGCACAGTAGAGTGTTGTAGCCACTGTTGATACCTGATCTGTGCTCTAGACTTTAGAAACTATGTTCTAGATGTTTGGAATTTGATTTTTTCTGAGCTAGGCATCTGAGCAGTAACATGATGGGGGGAAATGAAGGTCCAGGGGCAGAGGCCGTCCTATTAAATATAAAGGATTCCCTGGCACAGAGGGTCATGGATTTTGGTCATACTAGTTCACTAGGGCCGCTTTATTGAACTGGGCACCTGTCTGCAACTGGTCTGGGCAAGAGTATGGAAGACCAAGCAATATTCCCCCAAATGAATGATATGCAATAAATCACAATTAGCTGCCTACGAAACCGTCAGCTGTAAATTTGGAGGCCCTACCACTTTTACATGAAGCTGAGCATGGCAACCTTGTACAGAGCACACTTTTACACATGGCTCCCGCAATGCCCATGATGATCGCAGGGACGGCAATTTCCCCATTGTGGAATACATGTGAACATGATGCTTGCACTAGTGACTCCCAAAAACTGTTGAAATCCCAGAACAGGCCAAAGTCCCCTTTGAACAGTGATATATTGGAAGGAGACCTTATATCACTTTCTTGCCACTCCTTTTCACCACTTAGCAAGCCCCGCCCACCTGGTGCCTTCCTGCTTGCCGCTCTTTCCCTACTTAAGGAGCCCTCCAGCCTCTTTTCCTTTGCAGCTGGGGAGCAGGTGTAAGTGGATCTAGGTCACCTGGCCTAAGCCCCGCCCACCTTCTTAGCTCTGCCTCTTCCTTCCTGCTCTTAACCCTTAGATGAAGGATGTCTCTCGCCCGGGCGTCCAAAGTGAAGGGCAGTCAAAGAAAAGGGCTATTGCTGTTTGGACCTGTTCGGACCAGGAGGATCCAGGGTCCGACCCCCTGCTAAGACAGCAGGTAAGCATGCACAAACATGTGTTTACACACTCCTTCCCAAAAAGCCATCCCCACCCTCTCTGGTCCCCCCGTGTTGTTCCCTTGTGCACCCCCCCTTCCTGCACGCAGGAGTCTGTCCTGATAAATTCTGGTTTCACCATCACTGTCTTGTGGCCAATGCTGGATTTTACTTTTATGGACTTCATTGATTCACGGTGCGTCACCCTTTCTCAGCTCTCATGCTGGACTTCCTTTGCATCTTGTACTCATGGGTCCCTGAATCATGAAGTTCCATCTTCATCTTGTATCCTGGCTTGCAACATTATGTGTAACTACTGACTTCTGCAATTCTATTCGCTCTCCTCTCTTGCTTCTCCACTCTTTTTGACTGCTTTCTCTCTGTTCTCTCCCCCTCCCCTCTCACTTTTCCTATCTCCTTCCCTCCTCCCCTTACTTTCTTCTATGCACTTACTCTATCAGAATTGTCCCTGGACCTACTTTGATAGCATCCTCATCTGTCGCTCCCTGACCCCCTTACTGTTGCCCCTGCTCCCTCCAGCACTATCTGAAACGTTGTCAGGCCTAGTACGATAGTCACTTGTTTTGTTCCTCCCCTCCCTTTCTGCACCCTTCTCCCTCACATTTTGTTTTCCTCCAGCTCTACCAGAAATGTTGTCAGGCCTAGTACGGGAGTCGCCTGTCTGTTTCCATTTCCTTCCCACTCTCCCCCTCCCTTCCTTATCTATCTCTTAGCACTTGCTCTGAAATGTCGGCAGGCCGAGTACGATAGTTAATTTCACATCCTTACTGTTCATGGCCTGTAAGAATGTCGTATTTTCCCTTGTTCCCTTCCTTGCCTTGAAGCGCTTTGAAGCACATTGTGTATAGGCGCTATATAAATAAACTATCATATCATATCATATCATTGGTGATATTTCACCTTGCAGGCCCTGTAACAGAAAAGTGATTCTTATTACAGCAAGCACACAAGCTTTTTAGATGGTAAATGTGGATGTCATGGGTAACCTTACAACATTACGCTCTTACAATGGTAGGCCAGGTCGATAGATGCCCAAAGATGCTGATAAAAGAACCAGAAGAGATGGTATTACGCAAATTGCCCTTTTACAATTGCCCTTTTGTCCTAATTGACCTAATTATAGTGGTCCTAATTGACCTTCTCCACAATTGACGTTTGTATTATTTTAGTAATTTTATATATGTATTGGGTTGGTTTTGGATTATAAATTAATATAAGGGGATTGGGTGTGGGGTTGTAGGGGGGTTTGGATTGGGTAGGGGTTTGCAGGGTATTTCCCCCCACATATATGTCCTAACTGATCTTTTAAAATAGGTCAATTCTCCCGAGGGCAATTCTCCCAAGTACAATTGTGAAAAGGTCACTTAGTATACATCCGAAGAGTTTTGTCCCTATCAATGGTAATTGGCAACATCATTAATTTGATTTTGTTGATACCAATGGAAGAAGTGGGGCCAATTTTGAGCCAGCAAACAATGTTGGAAACAGTTGGGTCTGCTGTGAGAAATGGCCTGGAATCCACACATAAAAAGTTTGCTGGGAAAGATCAAAACAATCTAAATGGCTATAGATGGAGCCACTAGAGCAATTGAAAAGAAGGAGGAAGAGTTGGTGCATCAGGAAAAAAAAATCCTTTGAGACAATAGCATGTGATCAGATGGTCACAACATATCAAGCTAGGCACACGCTGCTGGGTGCTAGAAAAGGCGCACCGGTGTTGCACCCGAAAAAGTCTGATACTTTGAAGAAATCTAGCGACCCAAAATCAGGCAATAAGAAAAAACTTCTAGAATATTGTCGGAAGCTGGGTCCAATAACAAGTACAGGCCTGTGGACGTAGCTAGAATTGAAGGACATGATATCATAACTCCAATAGATTTTTTCAGTGATCAGAGCTTAATAGAACTGGGATCTCAGACTGATTTTGATCAAAGAATGTCCCCAGTATCGATGATAGATGGAAATACACCTGAAATCATAGCTCTCGATGACCAACTGTCCCTTCTAACAGAACATTTAAATAGAAGTTTAGAGCTGGACCTAACAATCCAAGGCTAGGGTTTCATGAATTGTTAGAAAATGTTACATCATGCCCTTTGTGACTTGAATAACGAGTTTAGACTCGCAGCTCCTGAGATCTCAGCTTTGGTTCTGGTGCTAAGCTCATTTGTCTCACTTCACTATAATGTTCTTCTGCAGTTGACTACTCATACTTTACAACAGATCAAAATCAAAATAAATCTTCAAGACCATAAGCAACACAGTGTCTGAGCTGAAGGGAGTGACAGGCTCGACTGGGAATGCACTTTTATCCAATGCTCTTCTCTAGGCTAACAAAAATGGTGTTCCTGTGGCCACTGCCCCAGATTCAGTAATGCCAGGAGAGGAAGCAAAAAAAAAGGCAGGGAAGCCAATAAAACCAATTTGAGGACATATTAAAGAATTCTCCGCTTGTGCAGAATAGGAAAGAATCCTATGCAAATAATTCCTGGACAGTTCTGGAGTCTTGGTCACGAATGCTACTATAACAAAAAACGTGAGGGTTGTACAGGGGTCAAACCGAATTGACATGTTGCCAGCCTTATGAGGTAAAAAACAACCCTGTTTAGGCAAGATTGCATGAGACAATGTATAGAATGAGAAAATACAGATTATACAAAAGCCTCTCGCCTCTTGACAAGCCTCTGGGAATGATTCCAAAATACCTAAATAAATTCCCTAATGGTTATCAGCCATCTTAATTCCTGAGATAAAGAATGGACGTGAAACCCACAGGAGAACTTCACCCGATGAGATCACTGCAGATAGGTGTAGCAATGGGTTGTGATCTGTGCAAGAGCGAGGGGGTATTACAAAACAGAAAGCACCAAAGAGCACATTTTTGGGAATGTCAGCTACTAAAAGTCCATAGATCCTTTTGGTTGGGTAGGCTTGTACACAATTCCATAGTGTTGGATGAGGGTAATTTATTTACCTGTATTTCAAGTTGGGATGAAAAGCTCGTCTCAATCGCTGTTGTTGAGATAATATATCAAGCAGATCTATTTAGGTTAAGGTGGTAATTGGGTTGTTTGATTGGCCACTGTCTGTGAAATGAACATACAATCTAAACATAAGCACCTTTTGTCTGAATATATAGAAATTGATTGGATTGAATTTTAAATTAATATTTTGTGACTGATTACAATTTTATTTTGTTTTAGAATTTACAGAAATTGATTGTTTTTTAATCTAGTGTTACTGTTGATTTATTTAATTTTTTATTTTTTTGTAAAGCGTGTAACGTTGAGTGTGAACAGCCAAAGCGCTCTACATAAACAAGTTCCCTTCTAAGAGTATGACAATCCTGGGATTTTTGAAATATAGGTACTAATGTGCAAACCCTTTTCATCAAAAAAGCCTGTACATGTAAACATTAACGAAAGGGTGGAGTCAGAGGGCCATCCTCCAAGATGTCTGCAGATCGCCGAAGCTCTGCAACCTCGACAATGACTCTAGGTCCAGGTGTTTGTTACAAAGATATACTGATATCAGAAGTAGTTTTTACCACATGATGCCACACGCGAGGATTTATTTTGGCGGCACCTGGTGCTCCTAGGGACTGTTTTCCAAGTATTTATCTGGAACTCTTGCCATCTCCATGAGGTGCTGGTGATCTACGGCACCTTCCAGAGCACCTCTCTGAGGAAATAACTGTTCCTTGCATCATGGTATGGTTCTGAGGGTTGTGAGAGGTTGCCATGTGACTTGGAGGATTTCAGAAAACTGAGAGCACCCTTTGAATCTCGCGTGCACAGTGCTGATCCGATGCTGCCATGCTTGTGGGGTTCTGTCTTTGAGCAGATTCATTGACTGCTGGATTCCTGCAAAGACAGTGATAGCAACTGAACTGCCAGCTGACTGGAAGGCCTGCTCTGTGCACTAAATTGGATGGTGTGGGTTGGGGAGATTGGTAAACCATAACCCGCAGTTAACTGTGCAACAGAAATTAAGAAGATCAGGACTTTTCATTCGTGCATTCATGGAATATTTCTATTTCAGAAGCTTTGTTTTCAGACACTGACGTGGGACACACAGATTGCAATGTGATAGATTGGATATTTCAGTGAATCCAACGATCATGCTCTGTTGTACTTTTAGCCCTGTCACTGTGCATTTGGTTTGGCTCCTGGAGGTCCGATTATAGTCTGGATTTATACACATTGCTCTACTTTGATTTAACAAACATACTCTCATACATCACTCTGTCTTAAAATTTGAACCTTGCATTGTTTCCTATCCTATGGCTCAATCTATGGACTGCAGAATATTGCCTCAATCGTACTATATACATTCATTGCCTTTAATTCCCTTAGTCCCTTTCCTCTGAATTGTACATTACTGCTGATGCAGACTTGAATGGTAGTGCTATTAGGCAGCAGACCCAGTCAGACTTCTTGAAGACAGCACTTCTGGCAACCACTCACTAGACACGCTGGAACCACAAATCTACTCCTCTAGAACTGCTATCTGGATCATCAAGCAGTGGAAAGGTATGATCTTTAAGTGCATTTGCTTCTGTGGAAGCAACAATAAGCAAATAATCTGAATCCCCTGACAAAGCATGAACATTGCCACAAATGCAAACAGGGTTTGAATCAGTAAATTTAACATTTGACAATCTAGTTTTGAAGGGGTACACCCTTCTTCAGCGATTAGACAGCACAAGTTGCCACATTCCCGAATTGAAACCTAATTTAGCTTGATTAAAAAGTAGGAGAATGCTATCAAACCATCTTTGGAGAAAGGGCTCCAAGGAACAAATGAGACCTTGGATAAAATACTCCAAAGAAATAATTTGAGAATTCTTGGATTGGGCGAATCAACACAGTTTCAACTTATTCTTCACATGTGATACACATTTCTGTTTTGTTTTATTCATTATCAATCACACACAGGAATGGACTGGCCAATAGGGAACTGTGGAGATTTCCCGGTAGGCCTCGGCACCCTGGGCCTCTTTTATGTGGTATTTCCAAATGTTCCCACAGGAAAAGGGTTGGGCGTGCTTAAAATATGTAATATGGGGCCACTTTGAAAATGATTTCCAGGGCCTTTTTTGGCTCCCAGGCCACCCCAGATCAGACATGACTTAATTCTGTGCAATGGAATGCCAGTTGGTGCATATATGGTTCGTCTTTGTGTTTAACATGTATACAGCCTAGACAAAGACCCGGAGGGTTGAAACAAGTGTTGGCTGTGGCTCCCATAACATTGTATATGGGCACAATATCTGCAACATTTATGCATCACTAAATACATTAGCTGCAAGGTAGCGTAGTGTAACAGCGTCTATCTAACTCATTTTCAAACTATGGTAACATTTATACATTCCTTCAAGTCCTCCATACACATTCTATCCTCATAGAAAGGGTTGATAGATCATTCAGCACAGCACCAATGCACGGCAAACCCCAGCATCTAATTATAGTGACAGATTTCAAATACAGAGATTGAAGATTGGAAAGTGATAGTGTGTAGGGCCCATAAACTGGAGAACTCTGCTACTTAGTCCCAAAAGCTGTATTTATACAATCTTCACCTTCTCCTCTCAAAATGTTTACGGATCATTTACAGCACTCAAAGTGAAATTGCAAGTTATGGGTCTAAAATACAGCATATTATTGACATCAAAACTGTAGATAATCTATAAATATAATCCTTGCTTCTTGTTTTATCTGGAGGAGGCTCACATCTTTTTTTTTTTTTTTACTGCCTTCCTCCAATGTCTCCTCAAACAATCGGTGAATCTTTTGAAACGTGTGTGAACCATGTTAAGCTGTGGGGATATCATGGCCCCTAGAATCACTCTGTTCATGTTGTGCCTTATACTTCATGTGAAGCAAAGAACATGAAAATGCAGATTGTCATGAGTGGCTCGTTTTCCTTCTTTCCAAGGCAGGCTTTAGTACTATAGCTTACTCTCACTTCAAAATAATACCTACATGTTTTGTCTCTCCATTCCAAATGTCATGGTTTCAATACTAAGCTTGAGGTAGCTGATGGGGCAACCAATTTTACTCTGCGACATAATGTTCTGTAAGTGCTGGATGTTCATGTCTCTTAAGCATTACATTCACTGCTGGATTTCACTGATGCCCCAGGGCGATAGCATAATGGATTCTATTTTGTGTTGTTGTCATTGCACACTGGGATGAGGTTAGGGAGGATTCAATTATGCAGCATGCTGGGTGTTGGCAATCAGCGTGAGGTGGGGGTTAATGGTTGTAGTCATTATTATTATTATTTGTTTTATTCATCCTAAAAATGTTGAGAGCGCAAACATACTTAGCCTTATGCACAACGGAGACAATACCCTGTTCTGTAAGAGGATTCAATTCAACACTACAGCTAAGTCAATGCCTAGTCTGGGATACTGAATGGAAACCCTTATTGATATATCTTTATGTCCAGTTCATGCGTTCTGGATGACTACTCCTATATAACACCCCTCTCTTGGAATCCCCCTGACCCCACTGAGCCAAGAAGTAGTTCTGTTTTGCAAGTTAAAAGGTTTATTTGAGAATTTAAACAATATAGATATATATCACACTTTATAATAAATTAATAATTGGATATCACACTTAATCTGATCAGTAATCAATAATGGATAGCCTGGCACTAGCACACTTGTGAATAGGAACAGAAGAATAAGGTGGTAGAGAATGCTTTATATAAGTTCATATGGATGCAATGTTGAATGAAATGCAATACAGAAAATACTCAATATGATTTCAACAAAATAATGTAATCACTTTTCTCTGGCAATGCACTCCCCCCCCCTTGACGCAATGCAAGGAAATGGAAGGAAAGCACACAGTTCTCAGAAATGCAATCAAATGTAATTCAGTTCACCCCAGCAGCTTAGACTACAGAAGTTGGAAACACAGGCCCAAAATGCTTTTATATGTGCTGGCAACGAAGTGAAAAATATGCTAAAATGCTTTTAATTCCCTCTAGAGGTTCAGGGTGAGTGGTGTCAAGTTAATATTAGTCCAGGCTCACTCTAGCAATGATTCAGGGATGGTTCTTAAGAGGCAAACGAATTTTTAGCAAGGAAAGCAAAGAATCTTCTGTTTTCACACATGGAGAAATGTGCAAATCGCGGCAATTTCGCGAGTGCGTTTTTCGCGATTGCGGCAAAACTATAGGGAATCGGAATGCGGTTCTAGGTTCGTTGAAAAGCCAAGATTCTAAGCTTTCAGAGGAAAGTCTCTAAGACAAACGGCCACGGAGATATGAGCGATATGGTAAAGGTCGTTTTTCAGATTTGAAATTTTAAAGTTCAAAAAGACAAGTGACAGCTAGCAACTAGAAAATGACAGGTGACAGCTTTGCAAATGACAGGTGACAGTTAGGAGGCAGTTCTACTTAGATTAAAATAGATTGAATTATATTATTTTAACTAAGAGATTGGTTCTGCACAGTCCTGCTAGGTACTCGCAATATATTTAGAAATAGAATGGGCCTCGCCACGGATCTGGTCAGGTTTTAGACTGGACTCTGGTCTGGTCTCGGCACTTCACAGTGATCTGGGTCAGCTCTGCTCTGCTGGTCTGGTCTGGGTCTCTGGTTCTGGATATTGATAGATTTGAAGTCTGGATCTTTCTGCACAGCTTTCTCTAGAGATTGATGGAGGTAAAGTATGGATTTTCCCGGCAGAGCGTCCCGCAGCAAATGGATTTGAAGGTTCCTATCTGTCCTGACTGTCTGCTTTTATGTGTTTTGAAAATGGGTGTGTGTGCAGCATCACTAGGCTCTACCCCTCTCCACTTGTCATTGGCCACTTCATCCTCTTCCCCTTGATTGGGGGAATGAAATGAAGTGTCATCATGATGAGGTCTGTTTATGATACAGAGAACCCACCCCTGTCAAATTACACACAATCTATATTTTGACCCAAAAGACATATTTGCACAGGTACACATTTGTTTAAAATTACATGCACCCATCACATATCACAGGAGGTATACCCCGTCCAAATCTGCTCTTCCTGAGAGCTTGCATTGAGAAATGGCAACATATTTCACTTTTTAACTGGTTTCGCAATATCGGACATTACCCCAAATTTATACACATGTGTGCAAGGGGTATGGACATTACTTGATGAAATGTCAGATTTTTAACATGCATACATTTTAAGTAATACCCTCTTCACTGCTAGCTTGCCCCCAGATCATGCCACCGGTTCTAAAAACCTCTTAAAATGTGGGCAGAAAAATCACAAGAATTATGGTATCATTTAAATAATTATGACAAGTCCGTACTATAAGTTATTCATCTTTTTCTAAAACCATATTCTGGCTACAGGGGGTGTGTCTTTCCCCCCAGCACAAGGTTGAATTTCTGGTTTTTCCAGTTCTGCCAAGCCAGCTTGCTCTCACAGGCAGTGCTCCTCCCCTTTCCTTCCAGGAGGAAGCCACTTTTTACGGCCCCCATAATAAAACATTTGCCTGAGTCAGGACAGGGCTTTGTTCAATTTCCTGCAGAGCCCAGGTAATTCAATCAGAGAAGTGTCATATCCCTTTTGGTGGGAGCAGCAAAAGGACAGCTAGGCCTGGGAACACAGCTGTTGTGCAAGTCTCATCTCCTGTCGGGGGTAGCTGGTAGGCAGAATTCAGTTCCTTAAGCCAGGCCCCAGCTAATGTCACTTTTAGTTACCCATTTTTCTGCATTCAAATAAACTAACCGTTTTTTACATATACAGCTAAAATGCTGATTCTAAGTTCAAAACTATGACATTTAAACAATTGCAACCTATGTGACACTCAAAAGTAGGTCACTCATTTCTTTTAAACATTTAGATTTTTAGTGTCTTTCAGTCCAAATTTACTTAAACTGCTGAAATCCACAGCTCAGCCAGTCTTGTCATAAACCTTCAAGTCACTTCAGAATATAACTTTACATTGTATCCACCTCTCAGTAAGTCTTTCTTTGGCATGCTTTGGGTTCATCTATTCAGTTCTACACAAAAAAGTCTGGTGTTGTTTTAAAACGCCGGCTTTCTGATAGTGGTGAGTACTGGTAATGCAACCATTTTTGGGATTTAAGAAAATGAATTCCCCACAATTCTAGGTTGCTTTTGGCAATCAGCATTGCCATTCCCAATGGTTTCAGACTACTGTGTGGGTAGTCCAATGGTGGTTTTAGGCAGTGTCCTTCTGTGCCCATAACATCGGCAAAAATGAGCGGCAGCCTATTCTTCATGCATTTCCCTGTGCATTTTCTGGGAAGCTCTGGCCATCATGATGTTTTCCATGTCAGTACTGCACAGTTTTGAGGTACGGCTTGGATGCATGGATAAAAACATCCCACAAGCCCCCCTCTTGCGATGGCCATTCTGTTTCACTGATGGGACTCGCAAGACCTGGGATGTTTCCTCATCTTCTTCCAATAGATGGCACAGTTCAGCATCTTTTCCTCCATCCGGTCGGATCGATCGGTTCTCCTCGCCGGTCCTGATGGGAATATTGGGCGGTACCCCGGGCCCTTGCGTCTCTGCTCCCGGTCTCCGGATCGTCCTCCTTGGCCCGTCTCCAGGTTTTCTTTCTCCTAGGACGACAAAGGAAGAGCGGCAATACCTATTCATGGACATTTCTCCCCCACCATTGATATAGTGGGGTGGCATATAAATTTATAGTCAAAACATATGAACATGCACATTTCTTTTTGCATTCAAAAACAAAAACACCCACATTGAGAAACTCAGAATTCGATAGGCGATATGTAGGACATTTTAAGTTAGAACTGAATTAATCTGAGACAGTACCCTCTAGGATTCCAGAGGATTCCTCCAGTTGTTGCAGAGTGTGCCTGGGATGGCAACACTTCAACTGGTTAATGTGGACCCACTTGTCTTCCCCCTCTGCCAAACCGCCTTTGGGGATGCGGATCTTGTAGGCCACAGGGGAGATTTTGTCTATAATCTCAAAGGGTCCCTTCCATGTAGGCAAAAATTTTCGCTGTTTGGCCTGGTTCCTTTGGAAATTGTATAGATAGACCCGGTCCCCCACCTGATATTCCTTCCTGGAAGTCTTCAGGTCATAGTGGGTCTTCATACTCTCAGCTGATCTTTCTAGATTCCGCTGAGCATAGGCAAAAGCATGTTGAAGGTGTTTCCTTAAATTCTCCACATACTCATGAGTTGTGGAGGCATTTATCAACGTTTGCTCTTGGGTCCTGTAGAGCAAATGCTGAGGAAGCACCATCTTGCGTCCAGTCATCAACTCGAATGGTGACATTTTGGTTGCAGATGAAGGGGTAGATCTGATGGCCATTAGGACCAGAGGTAATCGGATATCCCAACTTGGCCCAGATTCTGCCACAAACTTCTTTAATATGCTCACAATGGTTTGGTTATATCTCTCTACTGCCCCAGAAGAAGCTGGCCTGTAAGCAATATGCAACTTCCTTTTGACCCCCAGTATCTCCCACATCTTTGTCATTACTTCACTGGTGAAGTGGCTACCCCTGTCTGACTCAATCCTTTGAGGTAGACCGAAACGGGAAAAGATGTGGTTAATCATCAGGGCAGCTGCAGTTTCTGCCTTGCAATTTGGGGCTGGGAGACAATCCACCCACTTGGTAAACAAGCATGTCACAGTCAACATGTACTTATTCCCCCTAGCAGAGCGAATCACGGGGCCTACAAAGTCGATTTGTAAATCTGACCATGGCAGTGTCATCCCCCTCTTTTGGAGAGGCGCACGGTGAGGGATGATGGCTGAAATTGTGCACACACAAGACACCCCTTTAAGTATTGGTCGAGGTCCTGCCTCATGTGTGGCCAGTATGCAACCTCTCTTAAGATTTCCAATGTTATGTGAAACCCCCTATGACCGGCGGTGGCCACATCATGGGCGTGACTTAACATCAGGCTTCGGAATGAGGTAGGAACCACCCACTGATCGTGGCCAGCTTTGGATTTCCTTACCAGTAAACCGTCTTGGATTCGGAACATTTTTGGACATTTCATCAACACTCTTAGGTCCTCTTTCCCAGTGTAATCGGTATCCGTCAGGGAAAAGTTCTCAGGGTCCTCAAGGTGCTGGTAAAATTTACCAATTATTGGGTCCCCCTTCTGAGCGGTAATCAAATCAGCATCAGGGGTCTCCTTACTCCATTGTGCAATTGAAAGATCATTGTGAGCATTTGTCTGGGACCTAGTGATAGCAGTGACCTGGATTTCCCCCAACAGGGACTCAATCTCAATGAAATCCCCTTGGATGGCCCCGGTTTTGGCCAGCTGATCAGCTAAGTCATTTCCAGTTTTGTCTGGTCCCTCTACTTTGGAATGACCCTTGATCTTCTTCCAATAGATGGCCATTCCTTTCGAGGTGACCAGATCATCAATGTTTTGGATCAACTTCCCATGTTTCAAGGGTTTGTTGTTAGCACATAACATGCCTCTGGTTTTCCAATTAACCAGGTGCTCCACGAACCCGTTCCGTACATAATCAGAATCAGTGATTATGACCAGTTCGTGGAGTTGATGCTGGACAGCAGTGAGGATGGCCTGATGCACAGCCATCAATTCTGCCACCTGACTACTTCGGGGACCAATTTTGTATCCAGCGGAGGGTTCTGGGGACTCATTCACCCATGCATTCCCTACGCCGGCCACCAGTGCTTTCTCCCCGTTGTTGTCAACATGGTACAAGCATCCATCCACATAGACAGTGGGCATTCCCTCACACTTGTCTTCTTCAAAGACTTTGTGTGGGGAATTTAGGTATGCCTCCGTGTTGTCCTTGATTTTTAGACTTTCGTCCTCAAGACAGTTTTCTCTGGCACAATCATGCAAGTCAGCCAGACCTTGCGCGAGGGGACTCTTCTTGTTTTGGCCATATCTGACCTCCACAGGAAAGCCTTGCATTGACAGAATCCAAGAAGTAATTCGGGAATTACTCACATTTCCGGCCCGGATTCTATCACTTTGGAGATATTGCAGAGGCTGGTGTGGAGTCTCCACTATGATGTGTTCCCCCTGGATAAACGGGCGGTAATTCTTCAATGCCCACACCGTTGCCAGGAGTGCCTTCTCACAATCGTTGAATTTTTCCTCCACAGAGGATAAAGTTTTGCTCGCATAGGAGATTACTTTATTGACCTTGTCATGCTTTTGGTATAATACTGCCATCAAGCACGTATTAGAGAACCCCGTCTCCAGGAAGAACTCCTTGTTTCTGACAGGGTAAGCTAGGCAGGGCGCTTGTGAGAGGCTTCACTGAGTTGTTTTACTGCCTCGGCTTGTTCTGGACCCCATTCCCACTTGACCCCCCCTTCAAGAGATGAATCAGGGGTCTGGTGATCTCTGGGTAGCCCTCAATGAACTTTCTGCTGTAATTAGTCAGTCCAAGGAGGCTCCTTAGTTCCCGCAGAGCTGTGGGGTCTTTCAGTTTCTGAAGTGCTTCCACTTTCTTTTCCTGGGGACAGAGACCCTGAGGAGTAATCTCATGCCCCAAGAAATTAACACGGGTTCTACACCACTGTGCTTTCTGAAAGGAAAGTTTTGCTCCGGCGGCCCTCAACTGTGTCAGAACATAATGGATCTCCGCTATGTGTTCCTCCACAGATGAACTTTTGATGAGGACATCATCTACATAAGCCAGGTTACCCCTCGCACCCAGGTCGGGCATGTCCTTATGTAGGAAAATGTTGAATTAATTGCCGGAGTTGAGGTATCCGAAGGGAGTCCGGGTCCATGTGTACTGCTGGCCCCCAAAGGTAAAAGCCAGTTTGTATTGGTCCTCCCTGCTGACAGGCACGGTCCAGTATCCATTTGTCAGGTCTATTGCAGTGAATACCTGTGACCCCTGGATCTGGGCCAGCCCTTGGTCAATGTAGGGCAGAGGCCATCGGGAAGTATGGACCCCTTTGTTGAGCTCCCTAAGGTCAGCGCAGAGTCTCCACTGGCCGTTTGGCTTCAATATTCCCAGCACCGGATTATTGAAGGTGCTGTGGACTGGACGGATTATTCCCCGGGACTCAAGGTTCTTAATTATTTCAGTAAGGGACTCCATTGATGCGAGAGGCAAGCGATATTGCTTCACAAACACAGGAGTCATGCCAGGGTCAGTGGGGATTGTTGTTGTGTGGATGTCAGTGCGACCACAGTCATATGAGTCTACCGCAAAGAGATCTTGGAAATCCAAGAAAACTTGTTTCAACTTTTGCTTTTGTTCCAGAGTCACACAGGCATCAGCTAGGTTGACTCTCTCTTCCACCATCTGCCTGAAGCCTGGAAAGACTTCTGGTTTGGCTATTTCAGCGGCCTCCTCCAGCTGGGTGGAGAAGTCCCTGGTCAGAGTGCTGATTTGGACTGGAGGCTTCAGGTGGGAAAGGCAGCCCTCATGGACCTGGAAAATCACCTCATCCCTCCTGAAGTCACAAGTCACATCTTCCTTACCATAAGGGCAAGAAGTGTACACCAGGAAGTTCCCCCCATGCCGGGTAAAAATCCTGTCTGGTGTTGTAATGTCATCACTGTCACTGTCAAAGCAGTCCTTGGGGATTGGCCCTAACAGTTCATTACCTAAATCTATGGAAAAATGTCGGTCATCAACCGCCATTCCAATAATGGTGCCTGCGGCTAGAGTAATACTCTTTAAGTCGCTGTTATCCACCTCTATTGGAATGGTGTCATGTTCTATGTTGACTAATGGAGTTGGGTTTACCCCTAACCCTTGCAGTTGGAGAGAAGCATTTAGATGTATGTAAGCATCAGGGTTTTTCAAATGTTGTCCTCTTTTAGCTTTCACTTCCAGGGAGAATTGTCGGGTCCTTTCTGGGATGGTGACTTCCTCTTTAATCTGAATTTCAACTGCATACGGTAGCAATTGAGCTGACCTAAATGCTTTTTCTGGATCATCAAAGCCCATGGGATTATCCGCTAATCGGGACCAAGCTTTGAAGTTTATTAGGTCCAAACTAATGGCAAAGCGATTGAGAATGTCACTGCCTAAGTAAAAGGCGGCAGTGACGTCTCGCCCGACCCAACAATTATGGACTATGCTCTTGGTGCCAATGGAGATTTTGAGCATACACCTACTTGGCAGGAGATGTTTGGAATTAGGTGCTTCCAGGTCCATTTCCCATTTGTCTATCAGTTTGAAGGTGGGAATGGCTGGATCTTTTGGGAGTTGGCGAAACATGGCTTCGCTGATGAAGCTCTTACCATTGTTCACGCACACTCGAGCGAGAACAGAGTCCTTCCCATCATTTAACTGAACAGGGATGAACAACTGCTCTCCAATTTGCTGAATATCAGCCAGGCTCTGAGCTGATTTCACATCTTTCTGGACTATAGGAGTGGGAGTTTCTGATTGTGGATTAGTAAAAAATTTCAGGGTGTTTCCTTCCAGTGTGGAATACCACCTTAAACTGGAAGGAAGGTTGAATTTCAGAAATAGAGAGGACCCTCCATCACCAGTCTGTTGTCCTACTGCTATTACTGTCACGTCTGGAATTTGGCTATTCTGGAAGTGAAATTCTACTTGGTCAGATTTTTGTTCAACCATGTGGCAGGTGCCGTTTAAACTAACATGGTTGACACTCTGTTGTAATTTGATTGGTCGGCTAGTCTGGGTCCAGAGGACCTTGTTTACACAATCTATTAGAGGTGACAACCTTCTCAGGAGGTCATTCCCTAGTAAACAAGGGGTGCCCTCTGGAGTCACTACTATGACCTTGTGTCACCCGATCTTAATGTCCAAGTCTGCAGTCCCCTCAACGGGAATTTCCTTCCCGTCAAAGTTCTGCAGTTGTCCAGGAAGAGAGGTGAGAGGAATTTGGTAATTCTCTCCCCTTCCTGCATTCAGTTCGTCAAAGGCCCTTCTGGACATAAGGGTAGCTTGAGATCCAGTGTCCACCAGTGCCAAAATTGTACCCTGCCCCTGTACTTGTACCGGGGCATAGTATCTTCCCTCCTTCTCCTCAAGGGGGCACAGATAATGCACATTTTTGGACAACTGGTGGGCTAACTTTCTGGTTTTGGACATCGCTAGCGAAGAGATTTGGGCAGAATTCTGTGGAGAGCCTTGGGAATCTGAAAGAAAAAGTTGGCAACTGGAGATCAGAGCCATTGTGGGTTCCCCTGGCTCTGGTTCTGGGCCGCCCCCCCCTTTTTGGAGGCAGTCAACAGGATGGGTTTGAACCCGGGGATTTTCTTGCTGTTGGTTCTGGGATGAGATGGTGGGCGGCGGTAGCTCAGTCTCCACATCTCCCCAGTCTGGATTTGCATCCCTAGGGACCCATTTTTCTTTGGGAGGAGTTCCCCCCTCTCTGAAGGAGAAGATCCTTTTCCCAGGATCCTCTGAGGATCCCTCTCCCTCAAATTGGAAGATCTGTACCTCCTCCTCAAACTGAGTCTGTTTGGGTCTTTTGTTTCTCCTACCCCCCCTCTGCTCCTTAGGAGGCAGACTTTCAGGGGCAAGAGATTTTGTTTCCGGTTCCTGGGCTTCCAGGGGCTGTTTACAAGTGAGGAAGGAAGCTTCCTCCAAGGCTTTACACCCCCCTTCCCCTTGTGCCTCCTCCCTGGGAACCGGTGAGTTATCGGGGTGCTGCCCCCGTCATTGTTCTGGAGCACCAGGTCCAGAGTTGGGTGCGTTCTGCGCCGGCATGCCGATCTGAGGGTTCTGCTGAGCCCTCAGTATGTGACCCAGATCCCGTGCCATGTTTTGAACCTGGCGCTCTAACTGGGAAACCCGCTCAGGCTGATACGGGGCCCTGTTTTCTCCCCTGGGCTGATCCCGGGAAGGGTAGCTATCCCTTCTTTGGTAGTACCCCTGGTTGGGAAGATTTGGATACCCCTCCACCCTTGGCCTCCCCTCTCCCGGATTCGGTTGTCTGGGCTCAGGGAATTGGGGAAAGAAGGGTGGAGGATTTTGGGGTTGGAAGTTGGGTGGATACCTGGGGAAGAAGTTCTGCCCAGGGTTTGGTGAGTTTCTGCCCTCCTGTGAGAAGTTGAGAGGGAAGTTCTCTGGGTTAGGTGCTTGGCTGGATCCCCCCCCTTGGGCTGGAGGAGTCCACACATAAATAACCCAGGATGGGTCTGTTTCCCTTGTACCGGGGGCTTACATAATCAGGAGAGCGAGGGACCCCATGTGTGGGGCTGCCTCCCTGGCTCCCTGTCTGTGACTGGCCCGAGGACCTTCTGGGCCTAGCATTATTAGGTGCAGGTAGGTTTTTAGGCCCCCCCATCTCCAACTCTAAAACGGGGGTGACCTTTACCTCTGCCACCTTGGCAGCAGCAGGGGTGGTGTTGGCTTTGGGGTTTTTTGCGCATTATTTTTATTTTCTATTGGCTTCTGCACCTCATAGATCCGGGTCGCCTGTTCAATGACCCAGTCTAAAGATCTTTTCTCGTGAAAATCCCTCACGAGCTGGGTCATTATGTATTTGGGCAAGGCATGGAAAAACGTATTAATAAATTCTCTGCTATCCGTGCGCACCCTTCTTGTGGTCTGTGCAAAAGCACGCTTTAACTCCTGCACAAATTCTTGTGGGGCCTGATCCTCCCCACATTGTAAATTGTAGGCTGCCTTGTGAGCCTCTTGAGGATTTCTATGAGTAGAAAAATGTTTCAGGATGGCCGCCTTATAGGTGGTCCATCTTAAATGATTTTGGTCCTCCAGCCCCGCAAAGAAACTGGAGTATTCCGGGGAGAAGGTCCACTTTACATTTTGAATACAGCTTTGGCTGTCCTTCAAATGGAAAGTCTCCATCATTTGCTCAAACAACTCTAAGTGCTCCCAAACAGAATACTTGGCGTTCTTATGATAAGGCATGATGACGCTCCTGATTGCCTTAATCTGCTTTAAGGAGTCCTTAAGCAAGGCCCTTTTTGTCTTATTGGCCCTTTTGGTCCGGGTAACCCTGGTCCATTCATCTTCTGACTCAGAGGCACTGCTCCCAGAGGTTCCCGTCTGTTCTTCCAGGTTTTCCCGAGTTCTGCGAGCCTGGGAATGGCTGGCAGAATGTGGGGACCTGGTCTCCTGTGTCCTGTACCGCTCAGAGGAGTCTTCAGATCCCTCCTTGCTGCCAGGATTTGATGGGTACCCCCCCCACTGACCTAACTGGCCAGAGGTTTTCAGGATGCCCTTAATGGGCCTACTCACCTGGGGTTCCCCATCAAATTGCACTGTCCTTGGGTGCCCATACCCGGATGCCCGCCCCTCCATTCCTGGGTGGTACTGGCCTATGAGCCCCATGCTTCTGGCTGGATAGTAATCTGCCATCCCTGTGGCCCTGTGCTCATGTGCGCCAGGGGACATGGGGGTGGCTGAGTCCAGGGACTGAGAGAAATAAAGGCCTCTGGTACTAGGGCTCCTGGGGTTATGCTCAGGAGTTTCTCTTTCCCAGCGAACCTCATCTCTATCCGCCACTGCTCCCTGTTGCAATGCAAGAGCCTGCGCCTTCAGTTCCTCAGTGAAGGCCTTACTAGACTCTATCAGTCTCTCCTGCATCGCTACCTGTTGTTGGAGCCTATCATTTTGCTGGCAGAGAGCCTCATTCTCTCTCTGCGTTTCCTGATTGGTCCTGGAGCACTGGGCCAGTCTTTGCTGCAGGAGGGTTACCTCCTGAGCTGTGTCCCTATTGGCCTGCTCCTTTCTTGCCAGAGCATCCTCCACCTTCCTGGTGTGCTCTAACAAGTTATGGTGTTCTTTTTGGAGGTCACCCAGTCCCTGGAGGGCCAGGTGATTTTCTTCCATTTTCCTTTTTAAGTGGCAGACTTCCTGGCCTAAGGTGTCCCTTTCCTGACTAAGAGTCTGCATCTGTACCGTCAGGTCGTCCCTTTGCCTTTGGAAGGCACCAGCTTTCTGGCGCTCCTGATCAAACTCTGCCTGGGTATCCAGGTCTTTCAGAATCAGTTTATTGCTCTCTGCCTTCTCCCTATCTAGGTGGCTTTGCAGGGTGACTACCTGCTCAGCACATACCCTATTGAAGTCTAACTGTTGCTCCAGCTTTTTCTGGCTCTGCAGTAGGGAGTCCAAACCTTCTTGGTACTCCTTCTGCAATGCCAGAAATCTGGTATCCTGGTCAGCCTTTTCCTGTTGCAGGATGTCCATATCCTTCTTTATTTTAATGATGTGCTGTCTACTCTCATTTTCTGACTCCTGGCTCCCCTGCAGCCTCTGCTCAGAAGAGACCAGGTCAAATTGGACCTTCTCTAACGCCATCTGTCGCTTATTCGCCAGATCTTGGCTTTCAGTACATTTATCCTGCATGTCTCCCATATATAGGTACAGGTATGCCGCTATCCTAACCATCTTGTCTTGTTCATCCTTAGCTTTAGGAGCCATGTATAGTTCACTCAGGGCCACATGTAAGGGACCCTGATCTCTCCATATATCTGACCCTGTTTCCGTGTCCTGTTGCGTGATGGCCTGCAACCAGACCATGTGGTCCTGGTGAGTCCACTCACCACTCATAAATAACTTATATAAGAAGTGCTCTCTGGCTATTTTCAAATCTACCAAGGTCGTCATTCTAGAGATTGGTCTCTGTCCTGACTTACAGAAGTTTGTATTATATTTTTGCAAAACAGACCTTTTCCTTAGAGCGTTCCTTTGAGGAGTGCTTTACAGCGTAACACAGCGTGGTGATCCGACCGGATATGTGTATCTGGTCAGCTGGCACACTGTATTAATCTGCACAAATGGTAGATCTAACCCAAACGTCCCGCTCGAGCCCCCAATGTGTAAGAGGATGCAATTCAACACTACAGCTAAGTCAATGCCTAGTCTGGGATACTGAATGGAAACCCTTATTGATATATCTTTATGTCCAGTTCATGCGTTCTGGATGACTACCCCTATATAACACCCCTCTCTTGGAATCCCCCTGACCCCACTGAGCCAAGAAGTAGTTCTGTTTTGCAAGTTAAAAGGTTTATTTGAGAATTTAAACAATATAGATATATATCACACTTTATAATAAATAAATAATTGGATATCACACTTAATCTGATCAGTCATCAATAATGGATAGCCTGGCACTAGCACACTTGTGAATAGGAACAGAAGAATAAGGTGGTAGAGAATGCTTTATATAAGTTCATATGGATGCAATGTTGAATGAAATGCAATACAGAAAATACTCAATATGATTTCAACAAAACAATGTAATCACTTTTCTCTGGCAATGCACTCCCCCCCCTTGACGCAATGCAAGGAAATGGAAGGAAAGCACACAGTTCTCAGAAATGCAATCAAATGTAATTCAGTTCACCCCAGCAGCTTAGACTACAGAAGTTGGAAACATAGGCCCAAAATGCTTTTATATGTGCTGGCAACGAAGTGAAAAATATGCTAAAATGCTTTTAATTCCCTCTAGAGGTTCAGGGTGAGTGGTGTCAAGTTAATATTAGTCCAGGCTCACTCTAGCAATGATTCAGGGATGGTTCTTAAGAGGCAAACGAATTTTTAGCAAGGAAAGCAAAGAATCTTCTGTTTTCACACATGGAGAAATTTGCAAATCGCGGCGAATTCGCGAGTGCGTTTTTCGCGATTGCGGCAAAAGTATAGGGAATCGGAATGCGGTTCTAGGTTCTTTGAAAAGCCAAGATTCTAAGCTTTCAGAGGAAAGTTACTGCAAGTCTCTAAGACAAACGGTCACGGAGATATGAGCGATATGGTAAAGGTCGTTTTTCAGATTTGAAATTTTAAAGTTCAAAAAGACAAGTGACAGCTAGCAACTAGAAAATGACAGGTGACAGCTTTGCAAATGACAGGTGACAGTTAGGAGGCAGTTCTACTTAGATTAAAATAGATTGAATTATATTATTTTAACTAAGAGATTGGTTCTGCACAGTCCTGCTAGGTACTCACAATATATTTAGAAATAGAATGGGCCTCGCCACGGATCTGGTCAGGTTTTAGACTGGACTCTGGTCTGGTCTCGGCACTTCACAGTGATCTGGGTCAGCTCTGCTCTGCTGGTCTGGTCTGGGTCTCTGGTTCTGGATATTGATAGATTTGAAGTCTGGATCTTTCTGCACAGCTTTCTCTAGAGATTGATGGAGGTAAAGTATGGATTTTCCCGGCAGAGCATCCCGCAGCAAATGGATTTGAAGGTTCCTATCTGTCCTGACTGTCTGCTTTTATGTGTTTTGAAAATGGGTGTGTGTGCAGCATCACTAGGCTCTACCCCTCTCCACTTGTCATTGGCCACTTCATCCTCTTCCCCTTGATTGGGGGAATGAAATGAAGTGTCATCATGATGAGGTCTGTTTATGATACAGAGAACCCACCCCTGTCAAATTACACACAATCTATATTTTGACCCAAAAGACATATTTGCACAGGTACACATTTGTTTAAAATTACATGCACCCATCACATATCACAGGAGGTATACCCCGTCCAAATCTGCTCTTCCTGAGAGCTTGCATTGAGAAATGGCAACATATTTCACTTTTTAACTGGTTTCGCAATATCGGACATTACCCCAAATTTATACACATGTGCGCAAGGGGTATGGACATTACTTGATGAAATGTCAGATTTTTAACATGCATACATTTTACGTAATACCCTCTTCACTGCTAGCTTGCCCCCAGATCATGCCACCGGTTCTAAAAACCTCTTAAAATGTGGACAGAAAAATCACAAGAATTATGGTATCATTTAAATAATTATGACAAGTCTGTACTATGAGTTATTCATCTTTTTCTAAAACCATATTCTGGCTACAGGGGTGTGTCTTTCCCCCCAGCACAAGGTTGAATTTCTGGTTTTTCCAGGTCTGCCAAGCCAGCTTGCTCTCACAGGCAGTGCACCTCCCCTTTCCTTCAAGGAGGAAGCCACTTTTTACGGCCCCCATAATAAAACATTTGCCTGAGTCAGGACAGGGCTTTGTTCAATTTCCTGCAGAGCCCAGGTAATTCAATCAGAGAAGTGTCATATCCCTTTTGGTGGGAGCAGCAAAAGGACAGCTAGGCCTGGGAACACAGCTGTTGTGCAAGTCTCATCTCCTGTCGGGGGTAGCTGGTAGGCAGAATTCAGTTCCTTAAGCCAGGCCCCAGCTAATGTCACTTTTAGTTACCCATTTTTCTGCATTCAAATAAACTAACCGTTTTTTACATATACAGCTAAAATGCTGATTCCAAGTTCAAAACTATGACATTTAAACAATTGCAACCTATGTGACACTCAAAAGTGGGTCACTCATTTCTTTTAAACATTTAGATTTTTAGTGTCTTTCAGTCCAAATTTACTTAAACTGCTGAAATCCACAGCTCAGCCAGTCTTGTTATAAACCTTCAAGTCACTTCAGAATATAACTTTACATTGTATCCACCTCTCAGTAAGTCTTTCTTTGGCATGCTTTGGGTTCATCTATTCAGTTTTACGCAAAAAAGTCTGGTGTTGTTTTAAAACGCCGGCTTTCTGATAGTGGTGAGTACTGGTAATGCAACCATTTTTGGGATTTAAGAAAATGAATTCCCCACAATTCTAGGTTGCTTTTGGCAATCAGCATTGCCATTCCCAATGGTTTCAGACTACTGTGTGGGTAGTCCAATGGTGGTTTTAGGCAGTGTCCTTCTGTGCCCATAACATCGGCAAAAATGAGCGGCAGCCTATTCTTCATGCATTTCCCTGTGCATTTTCTGGGAAGCTCTGGCCATCATGATGTTTTCCATGTCAGTACTCCACAGTTTTGAGGTAGGGCTTGGATGCATGGATAAAAACATCCCACAGTTCCATGATTCAACTGAATCAAAATATGATACAACCTAGGCTTGCCTCTTTAGGAAATACGGTTGCACTCCTCAGTTAGAATGCTGTAGGCCATAATAAAATAATGAAGGTAAGTAAGGATCAAGTGTATGTGGCAAGACAATGAGTCAAGCGATATACGAATCCCACTCATAAGGACTTCTAAATGAGTCCTTTCTTTGCCCAAGGAAGCCAAACATTATTATATGTTATTCTCAAGAGGCGTTATTACTCTCATGCATAATACATTTGATTCTAAATTAAATGGTACGGCTATTGATCTATTTGGTAGATTTGCTATTGTTTCATTGGTATTGCTTGATAGTCGGGTCATTCAAGTAAATATTTCCACCCCTAATTTTTATAACTCTCAGTTTGTTCTACATCTTTCCTCTAGATGTCAAAAATATACAGGCACCCTTTATATTTGGGCTGGTGATTTCCACATTATTTTAGATATCTTCATTGATAGACCAGTTCCTTCCCAATTATTATCATAGACAGAAAAGAAATGCATTGTTCCATAACCAATTTTGATTTGATGGATGTCTGTCCTACGATGAGCCCCGGTATATGGGTACACTCATTGTATTCCTTGGTACATGACATGAACTCTAGAATTGGTTTGGGATTTACTTCACCTACTGTTCGTTATACATGTCTGTGGTGTGTCATGCTGCTGAAGACTCTTTCAAACCACCCTCTCATTAAGTTATCATTCACACTGGCCTGTGTACCACTCTCCAACCCTACCTAGAGGTATGAGTCAATAAGGATCATAGATTTGCTGTTCAAGAGTGACCTGAGACACCCAATTAAAACCTTTTTTCAGATAAATTTGGGATCTGAAGGTCTCATCACTCACAAACTAAATCATGGCTACTATTATATGAAAGTACAATCTTATTTCCTTCGGAGAGAACAAAACACTTGTTTCAGGTAACATGATGCAATTTAGCATCTATTTTGACTAATGAAGAGATGTAATTAGATTTTGACACATTTTCAATCATTCTCAACTCAATGTTATTCACATTAATTGCAGCGGACATTTCATTACCAGATAATAGCCAGAGTAACCATCAATCCACATGGTGATCAGACGTTAACGAAAAAGAGATGTTGAAATATGCAACCACGTCCAACAAAAGCAAATAAATGCACAACTTTTTGACATTATAACACATATGAAATTATTTGATTGAATGACACACATGAATTTATTGCTCCTGAAGAAGAGGGATTATCTCTCGAAACATGTTGAGCTCCTTTTTTGAACATTTGAAAAATGTTTCTTTGCAACTTGTTAAAAAATGTCTATGGTTTGAATTGGATTGTGAAGAAATCCTTGGTTTAAAGTAAATGGTATGAGATATATGTATGAGATCAATACAAAGATATGAAACCAAGTCATGACTAGCATTTCTTAAATGGTGATTTAAATCAAATTGTTAAACAGTAACCAATGAACTGACTAAGTACTCCATCTTCTAATGAAATTGTTGAACTAATATTGACTGGATGTTATTGCCAGAATGTATAGGTGTGCAGGGGATGGGGCCACCCATATAGTATGGGTTCTCCATTGAACTCGTTACACTGAGCCATATTACCAGACCGGGGGCGGGGGGGCATTGTGACTCCTGTTGTTTTCACTTGTAATAGAGCCCTTGTTGGCCAAGATTAGATGGTTCCATGTCATTTCATCGCGGATATTTTTTCGTGGGTTTTTTTTACCGTGGATATGTTTTCAAAAAAACTCATCAAATGTTTTATTTTTTTAACCCCCAACCCCCATCCCCTTTAATTGTTTTAATATCCCCGTACACCCACACCCAATCTATATAATTTTTTTAACCCCCCAAAAAATGTGATGATATTTTTCAAAAAAAAATCTGCAGTAAAAAACCCCACGAAAAAACATCCCACGATGAAATGACGTTGTACCGATTAGATTGCTCCATGCACACACAAAGCAGTAATGGGGGAGCTGCAGAGAGATTGTCTCCCTTTATGTTGATGATATACATGGAATTTCCATATATCATCAAGAAATATATTGTCCCTTACTTGTGAAATCATTAAATGTGGTGCCTACTTGAGATTAACTTGTACAAATCTTCCGTCTTCCCCGTAATATCAATACTAATCAATCTCTAAACATGCACAACTACAAGTTGGAACCAAATTCAAAACATTATTTTGGCATTTAATGTATCAGGGCACCACAACACTACTAAGACACCTACGAATTAGAATGTAAAATCAACAGAAGGTTGTGAGTTCTGATTTCTGTAAATAGCAGAATTGCACTTGTTAAAATGTTAGTGGTTCATGAACTCCTTCACATTATGCAGAATGTCTCAGTGTGGTCTGGCATACAGTTATCTGATCAGTTCCAATCGCTTCTTATTCTTCTTTTGTGGAACCCTAAATTCCCCTGAGTTAGTTTAATTAGGCACTATGAACATGGGGGATATGCCAGCCATTGAAAGTGAACTGCATTTTATTTAAGACCAGCCATAATATGATACATATTGCTGAATAAATGGTGAAGCATTTCCTCATGTTGTCATCAAACAATTTTTTTTTGTACACCCAGCTTCCTCCCATCTCTACGATTGCATGGTGGTGTTGAAGAAAAATGTGCATTTGAGTCAGTAAGCTGCAGCTTGATCGCTTGGACTAAGATACAGAACTGTTTGAAGGTCAACTTCCCACATGCCCAATATTTACGTTTGAGGGCACTCATGCAATGAAGGCATACTTGTGAGAGTTGTATTGCAATTTCATAGGAACCTTTGGGAATAATTCAATGGTGCCAAATGGGCAGATTGTAAACCAAGAGCAATTCATTTTCAAAGATAAGGGCAACCTCTGTAGAACACTTCAGAACCACTGCATGTGAAAAACATTTGAATCCTGGAGTCCTTGCTTTCCAAAGAAGCCAGCCCACTCCCCGCTGCCGTGATGCATAGCACACTCAAGTGACTGTAAGAGAGTAGCCTCTACTCTCTATAAGATTATTCATGACTTGTGAGCCACTGTAGTATTAAACATCAATATTAAATGGGAAACCATTTTAGGGAGATACTTTTGATTACCTTTGCAAACATATCTGTTCATACACTTGTCAATATTTCATCAATGCTGGATGTATGCCAGTTTGACTTACGGCACTTAACATACATAACATACATTAGCCAGTTGAGAATGCTGATATTCAAAGTCAATGTAAGATCAAAATGTCTAAAATGGGGTGAAGATAATGTTGATTCTTTTCATCTGATGTGGGTCTGTCCTACGACAAGACGATTTCAGTCATCTTTTCTATCTAGAATCAACATCATTATGGATTGTTTGATAGCTCGTGATTCTAATGGCTCTTTACTTGGTCTCATTGAGGGTTTCAAAAAAGTGACTTAAAAATGTTTACTCTCTGAAATGTTATTACTAGTTAAAAGTGGAACGGTCTGTGTGATTAACCTGAGAAACATGTCTAACGCATCAATTGCAGTGTGGTTTGAAAGACAGTGTATGGCGTCATAGAACTGAACGCAGCTACTACAACCTGATCCCAAAGAAGCAACACAAACATGACATGTACACCCAGCTGGGCCTCTTTCTCTTAAGTCTGGATGAAGCCTGGTTAGGCATGACACATCAGGCATTTCCATCTATAGATTAGGTTACGTTTATTGTTGTATTTGACTAACATGATGGTTATTTAGACCCACGATATGCTATTCTGTCAGACAGCATAAAATAGTGTGTCACCTTTGAATAGGTATAGTAATATCTGCTTTGTTTAATGTAACACGTCCTTTTTGTTACAAGAAAAATACTATGTTTTGTTTAGGTTGTGGTACTAAAATTAAAACAAGACTAAAAGTATTAATAATGTGACTAATAAATGACAAAATACATTTCTGAAACATATAGTCATCCAGAATAATGTGTTACAGATTATTTCTGGAACAGATGCATGTTATAATACAATATCACAAGACCGTAAAAAAGATTAGTTAACAATCTATGGTTTCACTCAATGTTAAACAATTTATGAAAAGGATAAACACAACCATGTGGTGAATGATTCTAGAATTTGTCAAATTATTTATGTTAATCGAGGATAAATGGAGTGATATTACAATAATACAATATTATTTTGATATTTACATTTTTAGAGTGAATAGAATTTACTTTTGGATATTAAGATAACATCATGTTTTTTTGTTTGCACATACACACATTAAAATGGGAATAACACCCTATTATAAATACATGTTTGTTCAAATCTGCACCGTAGCAGATCTCAAACCAGGGAGCTGCCACACTTGAGCGGAATACAGTAGGCAAACCTCGTACTAAGTGTTCTGTACAAATCCAGTTGCTACAATAATAAAGCAGAAAATCTACTGTTCTGCAGTGAGGGACTGTTCTTTAAAAAATAATGGCTAAAAAAAATGCAAATAATTGATATTGCTTAAAATGTGTACAAATGATAACAATATTTAAATAACATTTAGAATGTAGGTAATTGGTTACTTTAACATTTGCTCCTCACATTAGGATGTCAGCCCCAATTCAGGGAGGCCAAATGCGTTGATTATATGGTTGTTTTGGATGGGGAAATAAAGCAATATGTTCACATTTTGCTCTCAAGTAGAGTTCAACTGTTTCATTGTGTGGACAAGAATGATCTTTTGAACTCAACCTCAGCAAGTTTAACACCAACCTGATTTATGTATTTATTTATTTAACATTTGTCTGGCTCCTATACAGCAGAAGGTGTTTCCAGGTTCCATAAAACAAAAGGGGGGAGGGGAGGCATAGGAGAGAAAAAACTATAATGCTCCTATTTAGCCTTGCGAGATTCGGATTGTGCAAGTATAGTATAAAGAAGTACAGAGGGAGGGGGCAGGTCAGGGAAGGATGGGGAAGGGGAGGGGACGGAGGGAGAACTGCTGGAAGGATGGGCCCAAGGGTACTGGGCAAGTGCAAATGGCTGCCCAGGAGGCTAGTGCCAGGGGAAGCTAGGAGTAAGGTAATAGTGCAGAGGTGGAGAGGACCAGCCTAGGAAGGCTAATCAGGGAAGGGTGCTCAAGGGCAAGTGCTGGTAAGAAGGACTGAGAAAGGAGGACTGAACCTTAGGGGGGCCTCATAAAGCACACAAGCAGACAGTCATAGCAGCAGGAGGAGGCTAGCAGGGGAGGGGGATAGGGGAGGAGGAGAAAAGAAAGCTCTTGAGGAGCATCCGGAATTTAAGGAGATCCAGCTCAAGTTGGAGAGTGGCAGGGAGGCTGTTCCAGAGGGATGCTCCAACCGAAGAAAGGGATGTACCCCCACCGGTTTCAATAGTCAAGCATTGAGAGATCCAGAGCTCTGGAGACATTGAGTTTCTGGGGGAAGGTGAGGAAAGGGAGAATGTCCCAGAGAAGGTGAAGTTGATAGTGGAGAGATTAACATGGAAGGTTAGAGTACTGTTGTATTTATGTGGTGAGTCCCAGTGCAAAACATCTGTCTACATAGTCATAACTTCACAATACAAAAAAAAGTATGGAGAGACGCGTTCCTCCATACATGTTTTTTGCATTGTGAAGTTATAATGACTATGTAGACAGCTGTTTTGCACTGGGACTCACCACATAAATACAACAGTACTCTGATATTCCATGTTAATCTCTCCTTGTTCTATCCAGGCCAGGTCACAGTACTCAGATATTCCTGGTATCCCCTGTTACTCTTGTATTTTGAAGTTGATAGTGGACCTTCTTGGCAATGTCAGCATACGAGGTTAGAAGGAGAGAGAGGGGAGTATGGGTCCAGATTAGGAGGATCTCAGTACTGCACTAAGGCAGATATCATTAGCAGCACACAACGCCTGAATAGCAGTCAGACAAATGGGAATGAGAGAGGAAGGAGAAGAAGAGGTGAAAGGAGGTTTGAAGGAAATCTGTGTGACTTTGGTTCGGGATTGCTTTAGAAATTGTTTTGCATCACACAGTGTTTGAATTCGAATTTACTGCATTTTTACAGTATCTTTAGTTATCTTGTGATTAATTTTTGTGAAATTTTAGAAATGTTTTTAAAACATTGTGGGAACATTTTCAGATGATTGATTCTATTCGGCAAAGGACTTTGCACACATTATACTAGTGTTCTATTTAGATTGAAGCATGTTACAGGCGGTGGGGGACTAGTCATGCATGAGTTGTGCTGGTCTTGACTCCAATCCCCATAAGGAACAGCGCTTGCACACATGTTGAACGCAACCCGAGAGTGACACAGGCTGACGTGAAACTTGTTTGGCCTGTTCGTGCTGATTGACGGTCACGGGAACGTCTGCTTGATGAAGTAGTTTTAATATGGTTAGTACTGTTGTGGCAAGGTGAGGTGTTGTTATTTATTCTGACAGATGTGGTGATTGGTCTTAGTTTTGGTAAATTTAACATGTCTTCACCACATTTGCCAATTATGTAAACTCGTGAACTCTTGCTGAGGCTGGGAGATTCTACGGGATGCATAAACCTGCGTACATTGTATAAATAAATCCAGGTAGAGAATACACTGAATTGAAGGTGTCATTGCTAATAACTGCAACCCTTGTTTCCAAGGAGCACTAATCAATGCTATGTCGGCCATTAAAAATGCAGTGGCACTGAAAGACCTGATTAGTACACTAAATGTAGACTGACTTTTCATTACGGAAACGTGGTTTCTGGTCAATTCCATTTCACATTTTCATGTACTTGTTTCTCCTGGTTATTCAATAAAATGTGAAAATCGCGAATTAAAAAAGGGGGAGATTGTTATCATTTTTAGATCAGCCTTTGTAATATTTGCATGCACTTTATCTAGCTCAGAAAATGAGTCCATGCGGGAACTACTATGCTACTGGCCGCCTTTATCCAAAATCTAGAATTGTACCTTGACTCAGAAGCTTAGCATTGACCCCGACTGATGCTTCGATGGGATTGTAATGTTTGGTGCAACGAACCCAATAACACTGATTGGACGAAGTTAAGTGAAATACTGCTGGCTCACAATGTATCTAAGTTAACAACATTAGCCTCTCACAAGCTAGGACATTGCTTGGATATTGTTCTGTGTAGAGGGCAGAATATAAATCACCAGAAGAATATGGCAGTTACATGGTCATACCATTTTATTGTCGTATTCTCTATTTCTTTTGACTCTGGAGGTCTGTAGAAAGCCATGTCAACTAATGTCATCCTTTCTCATAGTAAACAAGATCTTGATTCCGTTACAGGACCTCAACTAATTAAAGATTTAATATCTCTCTCTGTTGATAATAATTGTGAAAATATTATCAGAATAACATGATTTTCTCGAAGAAGTGCTACGATGCACACGCACCTTTGAAAGCAAAAATCTGAGACAACATTTTTTTTTAAAAAGACTTGGTGATCAGACTCTTTAAAAGTGTTAAAGCAAAAAAGAGAAAATCTGGCTGAAAACCAGGGATATATCTTCACTCAAAATGCCAAACTTGCATTGGCAGCATATACACAGGGAATTGTACTGATGAAGTCCCAGTTCCTTCAAAAACAAATTGATTCTTCAAAGTATCGATCTAAGGGTCTATTTTCCACAAAGCGTTAACATCACCGGTATGTGCATCATTCAGAATTCATCCCTCTTGTACTCTGCCAAATGAGTTAAACACTTTCTTTTATGATAAAAATGAACACTATTCGTACAGACATTGACTCATATTTAAACAATGTACCAAATCTTAGCCAGTCTCAGGATTCTCCCGCAAGGTCTATTTCCCTAGTGCCAAACTTCTCATTTTGACCCATAAATCCTTATGACATTGAGGTACTGATCCGAAAATGTAAGCCAACGAATCACGACTATGATCCCATTCCAGTTTACCTTACTGTACAACACGCCTTATCTCTCAAAGACTTTATGACAGGGTTTGTGAATGTAGCATTAGTGCAGGGAAATGTATCTCAAGATCTAAAATAATAATACCTTACACTATGACTAAAAGAAATCAACACTGGACTATAAAGTTCTGGCAAATTATTATCCAATTGCCGGCTTGCCTTGTCCCTCGAAGATCTTGATGAAAGTCGTGACCACACAACTGCAGAGCTATCTGGAATGAAATACCATTAGCAACAACTTCGAGTATGGTTTCAGACTTGGTCACGGGAGCGAGACAGCTCTGGTGGCTGTGTGGGATGACATCCTAAGGGCCACTGATGAAGTTGAAGGTGATATGAGCATGTTGATCATGCTTGACCTGTCAGTGGCCTTCGATAAAGTTGATTTTGAAAAACTGTTGACCAGGCTGTCAGTGGTTGCATGGGTCTCCGAGGGTGTGTTGAAGTGGGATTTTCTCCTTTTTGGAAGGTCGGACGCAAGCAGTTAAAGTTGGAGGCTTCTGTTCTGACAACGTCCCTGTTCTGTGCAGAGTGCTCCAGGGGTCATTATTATCTCCAATATTGGTTAGTGTTTATCTCAGGCTGCTAATGGTCATTTTCTCCAGGTTTTAACTGAACTTTCATTCTTATGCGGGTGAAATGCAAATCTATGTTAGACTGAAATCTGCACTGAAAGTCACACAACATATTATAGCCTGTGCTACCACTATTAAAAGTTGGATGCTTGAGCGTAAGCACCACCTCAAGCCCTCTAAAACCGAGGTAGTAGTGTTTGGTCCAAAACATCTTCTTAGGAATTACCACAACACTACTCCTTGTACTGCTATTTTTGATGTGGCTACATCCTTCTCATGCAAGGTAAAAACTCTTGGCTGTATATGGCAGGTATCCTTGGGCTGTAATGCCCATTTCTCAGAAGTTGTTAAATCTTAGGCTTCTAAAATCGATTTTGCCATTTATTTCAGAATCAGACTGTGCTGTTGTTGTGGGGACTTTAGTAAACTCCAGACTTGATTATTGCAGCACTCTTCTTCCGGGAGCATCTGAGAGCCAATTGCATCGGCTGCAGGTGGCCCTTAATGCTGGTGTCAGATTGGTGTACAATCTATCAAAAAAGGTACCCATTTCAAAGTATGATATGATATGATGAGGCATTTATATTGTGCCTGTACACAAGTGTTTCTAGGCATGACAAGACAAGGAGTGGGAAACAAAGGAGGACAAAATAATGATCTTGCCTTGTGTCATTCACATCGTGCAAGCCCGGGAAAGAGGGAAGGGGAGAAGTGCCAGAGGGAAGGGGAAGGGAAAAGTGCAGTTAACTCACAAGTGCAGCCAGCAGGTGGCTCATAAGTGCAGAGAGAAGGGACTGTAGGGTTGCCGATACAGACACTTAAGTGCTGGGGAGCCCAGAGGCAGTGTAAGGGCAACTGGACATGCAACAGACTGGGCCCGAGTTCAGAGACCAGTGCGAGGAGCAGTCAGGTGCATCAGCAGGGGAGAGGAAGAGACAAAGCAAAAGCGAAAAGGAAGGTCTTGAGTTGCTTCCGAAACCGGAGGTGGATCTGCTCAAGTTTGAGAGAGACAGGGAGGCTGTTTAAGATGGAGGCCCCAACCGAGGAGATAGATCTGCTCCCAACTCTCTGCTTGGAGAAGCGTCTGACTGTGAGAGAGTAGGAGGTTGATGAGCTGAGACCACGAGAAGGAATATGTTTTGGAAGAGAAAGTTGGAGGTATTTATTTATTTATTTATTAATATTTTTAAAGCGCACATCAGCCTAAGGGCATTGTGGCGCTGTTACATATATACATTGCTGGTTACAAAGGAAGGCTTAGTAGTTACATTGGTATTTGCATTTGTGGTTCATTTTAGAGTTACATAGTGCATAGAAGGTAGTGTATATTTGCATTACGGTTCATCTTGGGATTACAAAGTACATAGAAGATAGCATATATTGTACTGCTTGTGGGTTTGCCGGGTGAGGAAGGCTTCTGCGCGAGGGTGTAGTGAAGGTTATATGAATAGTGTGGTTATTAGGGATTTGCGAAAGGCGAGTAAAGAAGGTTCTGCTCTGAGTGCGTTGAGGAGGGCATTCCAGAGTTTCGGTGCTATGTGGGGGAAGCCAATGCAGTCCTAGGCCGCAGAAAGCCTTGTGGATAATGCAGAGGGTGTTGAAGTTGATCCTTGCAGCCACGGGGAGTCAGTGAAGAGATTACAGAGCTGAAGAGAAAAGATCCCTGGGCTTGACGCCAAAGACAAGCCTTGTACTCCTGTTCTGGATAAGTTGTAAAGGTCGAAGAGTAGAGGCAGAACGATTTAGAAAGAGGCTGCTGCAATAGTCCAGCCCAGAGAGGACCAGAGCTTTGGAGACGGTGAGCTTCTGGGGGAAAGTGAGAAAATTAATAATACCTCTGAGGAGGTGCAGCTGATATTTTGACTTCTTAGAGACTACCGAGATGTGAGGAGAGAAGGAGATGGTGGAGTCGAAGAAGACACCAAGGTGCTTAGCCTCGCATGAAGATGACCCAGAGTGGGCAGTCAGAGAGAGAGAGGAAAGGAGGGAGCGGGTGTCCCAATTATGGGGATCTCAGTCTTATTGGCATTAAGGCAGAGATCATTGGTGGCACACCATTCCTGAATTATGGCCAGACAGTCTGGTATGAGAGAAGAAGCAGAGGTGGCTGAGGGGAGCCTGAAAGAGAGCAGAGTGTAATCTGCATAACATTGAAAATTGTAGCAGAAAGTACCGATGTGGTGGGCAAGAGGTGCCAGATAGTAGTTTGAAGAGCCAGGGAGAGAGGTCAGACCCCTGGGGAACACCAAAAGTAGAGCGAGAGATAGAAGAGAGGAAAGAACACTGTAGGACTTGAGGGTGTCGGTCAGTGAGAAAGGACACCCAGGCCAGGGCATGATCAGTAATAATAAGGTTGTCCCAGAGATGACTGAGCAGAATGGCATGATTGACTGTGTCAAAAGCAGAGGATAGGACAAGGAGAAGGAGGACAGAAAGGAGATTAGAGACAAGATTGCAGAGCAAGTCTTCACGGAGGAAGCTGCACTGACTGCTTGTTTGGAAACTGATTGAATTTATATCATTGTGTTTAAAACACAAGTGCATTCAAAGAGTGGCACCTAGCTACCTGGCTTCTAAGATGAAATCTTATCAGCCATCCCGCTCCCTGCGCTCGGCTGGGAAAAATGTGTTAGTTGTTCCTCACTCTTATTGTGTCTCCTTGGGTGATTGATGCTTCTCTATCAAGGGCTCTTGTCTCTGGAGCGCACTTCCAGTCGAACTACGGAACATACCTTCTATTACTCTTTTTTGGAATTATTTGAAAACTCACTTGTTCCAATAATTCTCGTTCTCTGTGGTGATTTTGTATGTGGGCAAAGGAATTGAATATCTGTTCCTCAATGCAGGTTTCCTATACGTATTGTTAACCAGTTCAGTGCCCGGTCTATGATACTGAGAGTATCACAGAGCCTATTTAAGAGGAGGGAATGAATGACGATGTCAAAGGCAGACGATAGATCATCACGAGTTTTTTCTGCAGAGATTTTTCCATGCCTCTACATGCTCTGAAGACAGACTGGTGGTTGTGAAGACAGCCAACAGATTTAGTGTGATGAATTAGCTGGGAGATGTCCAACCTCTGAAGGAGTTTGCCCAAGAAAGGAGTAGTGGAGATAGGGTGGTAGTTAGCTCGGGCAGAAAGGGTTCACAGATGGCTTTTTTAGTAGGGGGTTCACAGGGGAGTACTTGAGAAGTGAAGGGAAGGAGCCAGTAACACAAATATGGTTACAGAACTCAGCCAAGGAGGGAGAAAGAGAGGTAATGATGTCCTTACTAGTTCTAGAGGAGCAGGGAAGCACCTGTTTGGAGGAGACTTTCATAGAGCAGACTATCTTGGTGACCTCATCATGTACAATGGGTAAGAAGGAGGAGAGTAGGAGGGAGGGAGGGATGGGAGGAAGGGGGGGTCTTGCATTCAGGCAGGGGAGGGAGGGGCATTGAGAGAGAGAGGACAGGATTTCCAAGATCTTGGTTGAGAAGTGAGTTGCCAATGCTGTGCACAGGGCCTGAGTGGGAAGAGGAGAGGTGGAGACTGCAGTAGGATTAGTACATTCTTTGTAGATTTTGAAAAGCTCATCCATATTGCTTGCGGGTTTGGATATGGGCCAATTTCTTGGAGCAACTACAGAGTGTATATTGCCTTTAGAGCAGGTGACAGGCCAGTTTGTAAGAGGGTGTACTAGAAGCCAGCTACTTCTGTTCCACAACTTTGCATTTGCATTTCAAAGAGGCTAAGTCAGAGTCATACCAACTATTGCACTTGGAGGCAGGCGTCATGCAGATCTTCATGGCAGGGGAAAGGTTGTCAACGGTGTTGGTGATAGGAAGGTAGAGGTTAATAAGCGACTGGAGGACCTCAATTAAGGCTCTGCTTCCCTGTCTGGCCCAATAAAGAAGACAACTGCCAGGGAGAGAGGGCCATCAGGAAGACTCAGGCCCTTACTGCTGTGCATTCCTTTTGTTTGGATGCCGTGTGTCTGCACCTTAAGATGGCCACTGTGCTGTCCTCACCACCTTGCTGGGGTAGGCTAGCTTCAGAGACACCTTCCTGCATGAGGCAACCTGAGGCCAGCTATTTACATCAATAGCAGGGTCCGGCTGATCTAGAAGCGAAGCCGGCTCAAACTGAAGGCCCTGAATTAAAACTCCACTTCCATGTCTGGCCCTGTCTGGTCTTGGAGTGTCTGCACGCCCACCCTGCAGCTTCTGAAAACCATTGGAGGCTGACTCCTGTAATGCAGATCACACTGCCACACTGAGGATCCCTTTGGCAGGTAAGACGCCCATACATCCTCAAGCTCTAGACTCCACCTCTTCACCCCTTCCACCTCCTTTTGTCCCCTCATGTATTCTTCACAATGGTGCCCATTGTTGGGGCACTGTAGAGGCACAGACCCAGATCCTATAACATGTTGGGTGCTCACTAAACTCTGCCTCGTCAAGCATCTGGAATCACTGCCAACGCTAACTGATCTGTGTTGAACTATAAGACTGCAGCAGATGCAGCCCTTCTCACATAGAGCACAACATTTATAGCATCCCTTGATTCAGAGCATGCTGCTCCTGTAACCCTTTGACTGCAACCCACCATTTTTGACATTTGTTTTGCCTGCTACCCCCGTAGCCAGTGCTACACCCTCCCTGATGTGACCTATCAGCATTATTCTGCCGAAATAATTCACTATGTTTGTAGTCCACCTGATGTAACCTAGCAGCTCTATGCTGAATTACGCTCTCAGCACAGTGCTTAACCTATTTTTAACCACTGGATTGACACACTGGGCCCTGCACTGTGCTACGTATTTGTACCTGCCTATTTGATGTAGCCCCCCCGTTGCATGCGGGGATGCCTTCCCATTTTGTGCATCCATTCTAATGTTGAATTTTACCTATTTTACCTTCATATTTGATGTACCCTGAAATACCATTGGGTGTGGCCCTGCAAAAGAATGCTTTCTTGTCTCCCCACTCCCTTGTACTTCTTGTTACTACACTTGCACAATACAAATGTCACAAGGCCTATTAGGACTGGTTTTGTTCTCTTCACCTCCTCCCCCACTTTGTCTTGTTGCGCCTTGAAACCCCATTTGCTGTATAGGCGCATTATAAATGACCAATAAAAATAAATACACCAGGGAGTTGATGCAGATAGGGCTGCCACACATGTCCACTATGACCTACACACAAACCTTTTTGATATTGACTATGGCCTTTTATTAACCGAGCTCAACCATCTCTGATCTGACAACAGGTTTTCAACTGAAGGAGTTTGTCACTGAATGAATGTACCTTCGCCACTACTCGCTACTTCACCCTGTGATTTGTGGCAAATGTCAAGTTTCCTCCATAACACCCATGATTGCAATTGTAATTGTAATTGTTTATGTATACAGCACTTACACACAGGAGGTGTGCTTCAAAGCGCTTCAAGGAGGGAGGGAAATAGAGTGTGTTTCTGAATGATTTAACATAAAAACTAGCATACTAGCCCTGATGGCATTTCTTCTAGTGCAAGTGCATAACATGTTACAGTTGCGACCAAGCTAGGGAGCGGGAGGCAAAAAGGTGGGGTGGACAGGGCAGACAAAGGTCCTAGTACTAGTAAAATTAGGTCAGGCATGCGTACAGATGGAGCCGCAAGCAAGGGGTGCTGGGGGAGGAGCAAAACATGTCCAGTGCAGCAGGACCCAGGGTTAAGTGCAGAATTAGTTGCCCCGCTCATGGAGCGTAAGCTGAAAGTGCAGTAATGCTGAGCAAAGTACAGTGGCCCGGAGGCACGTGCAAAAGACTGGTCTTTAACATGTACCTGGGCTTCTGGCACATATACACCAATATGTGTGCATTGACTGATACAACAAAGCATACATCATGCTCATTATGCTTAAGATCTGCAAAACCCAATGATACAAACCTGTTGGCTATTGACCATGCAATGTCCTAAAAACCCCAACTCTTCAAAACAGGAAAGATGTACATTCTACTATGCTGTACTTCTTTTTGCATCCTAGAACTGCTAACATTACCCTCTGTTCGGTCCTACCGCAGCCTCCCAAGCAATAAAACACCTAGTGACTTCTATTGCATGGATCACACTGTTACTACCTGGGCTCTTTTGCCTATATGTTTACCAAACTACAGTTGATTCAGAGCACAACATCTAGGATCTACTACACAGAGATACCAGGTAACAGATCACCAATCACTGCACATCCTGCACTGGCTTCCTCTCTGCTAGTCATTTTAAGTTGCTGTGCATGAACCCACCATCGGGTTCACCGGGTTGGCATAACATTTCTGGAGTCCAACCTGCTGCTTAACTCATCCTCATTTCCTGCACGTTTAATGTCTAGGAACACACCACCCTAGGACAACAGAGTTTTCTATTACTCACTTCTGTCTTCGGCTCTGCAATTCTCTCCCACATGATCAAGGCTTTACAACTTATCATCTGTGCATTCATACAAACGCAGAACACAACAATATAGCCTGTTCTGAAGCAAACAGGAGGAACAAGCAGCATACCCCTCACGAATTGCTCATATCTCTCAACACCTACACGCCAGATCTTCCTCTTAATTGACCCACTAAATGAACCTATCTTCCTTGCATTCTGGACCACTGCCCTGCCATCAGCCACAAGATCAACCACTAACCTACACCCCTCTAATTGCCTTCATTCATTCACTCTTACACCTTCTGACCCTCACCAAGCCATCACCCCATCCACACATCACTCTAACAATGAATGCCTAACGCTTCACCCATTCCCTTTCATTCTCCGCCAGCCCTTCACCTCAATCACCAGCACCATTTTACTTCGATGATGACTACTCACAGGTTTGCCCTTCTTCCCTTTAAACTCACTTGTCTCCTCTGTGTACCCCTTTCCTAGCCCTTTCGGGCTCAATACAAATACCAGACAACATGGAATTATTAATATTCTACCTGATCTTGCTCTTCTCTTTCGGTATCTGATCCTGCATTATCGAACATGCAAGTTGGATTATCTCATCCCCCACTGAAACATGTTTGCATTTCTTCAGCTGTTCGGTTTGATCCCCTATTTCCTCTCATGTAGGCCCCAGAGACACCAGTGACACCAGTGACACCTTCTACCACAGCATTAGCAGAAATTAATACCTCCCAGGACTAGTTCATCAGACAATTACCTCACTTCACCGATCAACAAGACACCCGCTTGCCTAAATTGTAGCACTACAATTAGGTCTGTAGCCTATCACCTGGTCACAAAGCTTTGTAAGACACAAAAGCAGGCAGAACTGGCAATTAACAGTGATTACCACAATGCCCCATGCAGCCAATTGCCCTCAATGTTTTCTTTACTATCGTGGCATATCTCTCGGACACCGACTACCACACCCCCACATGAATACAGAATGTCATTGAACCAACATTGACTGGAAGAAATCTGTGCTGAAAGTGGGTGTGAGGCTAGCAATATCAACATCATACCTCCATTGCCAACAGTAAAGTGTTCCCTAGTCCCATTACATGTATTCCTGAATCCTGAAATATTCAGCTCCAAACAGACTTGCCTCCTTCAGGTCTTGGTGCTTAATTCTACCTTTGTTGTGAACATCACATCAAAGTATTCTTGAAGGCCTTCCTTATGCCCATACTTGTACCCCACGGTCTTACTACCAGACCCACCTTCAACATGGTTCCTGCTTCATCACTATTGCAAACCATGTACAAAGGTCTTTCAGTCCATGCCAGACCACTACAGCCAGATGAAGGGCTTGTCTTCTAATGCACGCTTTACCGACCTTCACCACTTATTTACGAACTCCGGTCACCCCAAGAGCCCCTGCTAGCCACTCACATTCCTAAGATTAAGCTTCAAATTGCCTTTTACAGGATCACAGCACAACTAGGTGACACATGAGCAAAGACACCCCAACAGACATATATAGCTACAGGTTGACTTACAATCGTGCAGTTCAATCTGGGACTCTGCAGGAAGAATGAATTCAGGGTTAGACCTTTATCCCAATGAAAAGTCATTCAATTGATCGAGAAGAATCGTTCTGGTCCTGATTATTACACAATCTCACTTTTCAAAATACATGCGCCTGGAATGTATGCATGAAATGCCATTTGTTGTGCAATACCACTGCATATGATACCTACGTTAGTCATTGGAAATGCTTGGTCAACAAGTGCATTTATGATATGCCATGCGTGCCCTATGCGATATCAACCAATGTGGTAAGTGCAATGGTGCCCATCAATGCTTGGGTTGTACTGTATTCACCTGCACCTATGCCACCCTACCATGCACAACTCATGTTAGTGTTTAGCTTTAGTGCCACTCCCACTAGATCATACCACCACTAAATGCCTAAACCAATGGCTGATGAACCCTTTACAAAAGACTTGTAACTGTAACGACAAAAGGTTTCGCTTTTATGTTGGGTGGATAAGTAATAAAATAAAAAAATGTTTCTCTAATTAAAATTGCAGCGTATAGATCCCATATACACCCGGCATGGTAAGGGAACAGTGACCACAAAAGTGATGGGTGGAAGGTTTCAAATGAATCTGAACCACTGACAATTGCTCTGGGCAACCTTCCACACCACCGTTTTTTAGCCCGTCTGAGCCATTGCAAAAGGGGTCCATCCATGTGCAAATCAGTCTGGTACTGCCACCAATGATAGCAGCCCAGCCCAAACTGCTAGGCCAGGTCACCTCTGCTTGGAAACACAAGCAACCCCAGACATGTTTCGGCCTTGTTGGACCACCTCAGTGAGGTGCAGCCTGGTTCCCTATGGCGCAGCGAGCAAGGGACCCACGTCTGGGCATATCCTCTCTCACATGGAGAGACAAACTGTGACCACAAAAGTGATGGGTGGAAGGTTTCGAATGAATCTGAACCACTGGCAATTGCTCTGTGCAACCTTCCACACCACCGTTTATTAGCCTGTCTCTGCCATTGCAAAAGGGGTCCAGCCATGTGCAAATCAGTCAGCTGCTGCCACCAATGGTAGCAGCCCAGCCTGAACTGCTAGGCCAGGTCCCCTCTGCACAGAAAACCATGCAACCCCAGACATGTTTCGGCCTTGTTGGACCACCTCAGTCAGGTGCAGCCTGGTTCCCTAAGGCGCAGCGAGCAAGGGACCCACGTCTGGGTATACCCTCTCTCACATGGAGAGACAAACTGTGACCACAAAAGTGATGGGTGGAAGGTTTTGAATGAATCTGAACCACTGGCAATTGCTCTGTGCAACCTTCCACACCACCGTTTATTAGCCCGTCTGTGCCATTGCAAAAGGGGCCCAGCCATGTGCAAATCAGTCAGCTGCTGCCACCAATGGTAGCAGCCCAGCCTGAACTGCTAGGCCAGGTCCCCTCTGCACAGAAAACCAAGCAACCCCAGACATGTTTCGGCCTTGTTGGACCACCTCAGTGAGGTGCAGCCTGGTTCCCTATGGCGCAGCGAGCAAGGGACCCACGTCTGGGCATATCCTCCCTCACATGGAGAGACAAACTGTGACCACAAAAGTGATGGGTGGAAGGTTTCGAATGAATCTGAACCACTGGCAATTGCTCTGTGCAACCTTCCACACCACCGTTTATTAGCCCGTCTGTGCCATTGCAAAAGGGGTCCAGCCATGTGCAAATCAGTCAGCTGCTGCCACCAATGGTAGCAGCCCAGCCTGAACTGCTAGGCCAGGTCCCCTCTGCACAGAAAACCATGCAACCCCAGACATGTTTCGGCCTTGTTGGACCACCTCAGTGAGGTGCAGCCTGGTTCCCTAAGGTGCAGCGAGCAAGGGACCCACGTCTGGGCATACCCTCTCTCACATGGAGAGACAAACTGTGACCACAAAAGTGATGGGTGGAAAGTTTCGAATGAATATGAACCACTGGCAATTGCTCTGGGCAACCTTCCACACTACCGTTTTTTAGCCCGTCTGCGCCATTGCAAAAGGGGTCCAGTCATGTGCAAATCAGTCAGCTGCCGCCACCAATTGTAGCAGCCCAGCCCGAACTGCTAGGCCAGATCCCCTCTGCACAGAAAACCAAGCAACCCCAGACATGTTTCGGCCTTGTTGGACCTCCTCGGTGAGGTGCAGCCTGGTTCCCTATGGCGCAGCGAGCAAGGGACCCATGTCTGGGCATACCCTCTCTCACATGGAGAGACAAACTGTGACCACAAAAGTGATGGGTGGAAGGTTTTGAATGAATCTGAACCACTGGCAATTGCTCTGGGCAACCTTCCACACCACCGTTTTTTAGCCCGTCTGCACCTTTGCAAAGGGGGACAGCCATGCTCAAATCAGTCAGCTGCCACCACCAATGGTAGCAGCCCAGACCGAACTGCTAGGCCAGGTCCCCTCTGCACAGAAAACCAAGCAACCCCAGACATGTTTCGGCCATGTTGGACCTCCTCAGTGAGGTGCAGCCTGGTTCCCTATGGCGCAGCGAGCAAGGGACCCACGTCTGGGCATACCATCTCTCACATGGAGAGACAAACTGTGACCACAAAAGTGATGGGTGGAAGGTTTCAAATGAATCTGAACCACTGGCAATTGCTCTGGGCAACCTTCCACACCACCGTTTTTTAGCCCGTCTGCGCCATTGCAAAAGGGGTCCACCCATGTGCAAATCAGTCAGCTGCCGTCACCAATGGTAGCAGCCCAGCCCGAACTGCCAGGCCAGATCCCCTCTGCACTGAAAACCAAGCAACCCCAGACATGTTTCGGCGTTGTTGGACCTCCTCAGTGAGGTGCAGTCTGGTTCCCTATAGCGCAGCGAGCAAGGGACCCACGTCTGGGCATACCCTCTCTCACATGGAGAGACAAACTGTGACCACAAAAGTGATGGGTGGAAGGTTTTGAATGAATCTGAACCACTAGCAATTGCTCTGGGCAACCTTCCACACCACCGTTTTTTAGCCCGTCTGCGCCATTGCAAAAGGAGACAGCCATGTGCAAATCAGTCAGCTGCCGCCACCAATGGTAGCAGCCCAGCCCGAACTGCTAGGCCAGGTCCCCTCTGCACAGAAAACCAAGCAACCCCAGACATGTTTCGGCCTTGTTGGACCTCCTCAGTGAGGTGCAGCCTGGTTCGCTATGGCGCAGCGAGCAAGGGACCCACGTCTGGGCATACCCTCTCTCACATGGAGAGACAAACTGTGAACACAAAAGTGATGAGTGGGAGGTTTTGAATGAATCTGAACCACTGGCAATTGCTCTGGGCAAGCTTCCACACCACCGTAAGGGAACAGGACACCGTCACACAGAATAAAATCTCCAGCCGATTGTACACACTCTTTTAAGATCATTCATTAAACCATCGACAAAATATAGAGCACACATCATTACAATCTACTTAAAATCTTCCTTTATGCAGAGTGAAAATGACATAAGTCAATGATAGGATAATACATCCGCGGGAAAGACCACACCGTTTTCACCCAGCGACACCTCCTAATTGCTCCTGTAAATGATGACCAACTTGGGAAAGAACCATTACCCATAATGACTCCCGCCTTCGGGAGGAGAGGGCCCTTCTCTGCGAGCTGCAGTGGATGTCATCAGCCGAATCCAATTTGAGATTATGGCGAGAACTGAAAGCGATACATCAGGAAACAGAAGAAACGACCGCCTAATGGCACTGTACCCTTATTAAAATCCTATTTACATAGAATTAGCATAAATACGGGGTGAAAAACCGTATGCCGCTGCATCTGTTCCTCTGTGTATTAATAACAAGACCGTCCCCTACAGGACTCAAAAATTCATATATATTAGAATGTATGTACATTCTCGGCGGTGTAATTTGTAGGTGCCACAGAGCAGCCCTGCTGCAATGCAGCGTCTGAAATATTGCTTGTTACCCATATCATGCGTGTCTTCAAGCGTGACAAGAGTGTGATAACATCTACGTTCTATACAAGAATAACAATGAGAACACACATAACTGATTCTTTGTGTTCCTTAAGAATATACTAGTAGCATTTAATTTACATTGGCCAACCAACAAGCTTCACGCTGGGCAGCATGTGCTATGTTTAGTTTGGGCTAATAGGTGCTGGTTGCAACACGAATAAGCCGAAACTATTGCATATGAGTACGGCTAGAAGGGAATGACATATGAAGAGGCACACAAAGTCTGTAGGAGTTGCTTGGTTTTCCCACCCATTGCCTGCCCATGACCATGCTAATCCCTATGGCCGTTCCCACCCATTCCTGCCTCTACCTACAGAAGGTAGCCAGGATTGTCTAGCAAATGGGGCCTGATGCTAATGTAGTTGGGCCCTCTGCACTGACAAAAAGATCTGTAAATAGCCACACAGTGCTGCTGAGTGGGCATTTACAGATTTTGGGTGGGCCTTGCTCCTGAGGCCCTACCCTGCCTACGCCTCTACCTGCCCAAAATACCTCATCACGGGAATTCTTTGAGCTTGCTTTGATCAAGCCTCGCCATCAGGCTTTGCATTCAAAGTGCCTGCCAGTGTTTGTTCAAAGCAGTCGTTTGGGAGTTGATGACTTAATTGGAGCTGTAAAAAAGCTACTGGTGTAATCAAAATGTCTTACCAGGCACTTGATTTATAAGTAATCTGCGTGTGCTTCACTGAAGTCCTGTAAAAAAACAAGCATTGGCAGAGCCACTGAAGTCCTATTTAAAAAGTGTTGGTAGAGTCAATATTTTTGGCTTCTGCATACGTTGTAAGCTTTTGCCAGGCACTGCTATTAGTTGCCCAGGTACTTGCACCATTTTAAACCTGCTACCATCAATGGCTGATAATACCGCTACAGCCTTGCCTGACAAGTGCCTTTTCCATGCCTAAACAGTAGCCCAAACTGTTGGCATTGCTAATACTTGTTTATTTTTGTTTTGTGAAACAGTACTTTAACTTGTACAATGATGTTCTGCCATTGGGGGAAAAAAAAAAAAAACATAACAGAGGAAGAGCAATTTTATACTTCCACCAAAGTGGTAAATACGAGAACATTCATTAAGTGTATCACGTTTCACTTGACTAAAGTGGTTTTGTATCAATCACTTATAATCATTTGGATGTGCTTTCGTTTTCGTCACTAACGATATCAATGAGCAGACAATAGTCCTCATTGCGACCCAGGCGCTAAGTGGTTAGCGGTGCCGTAAAAGGCTGCGGCACCGTTAACCACTTAGTGCCTTACTACGAGGTCCCTTTGCGGGACCCGACCTGAACAGCTGGTCTGGACCAGCCGTTAAAGTAGGGACCCGCAAAGGGACCTCGCAGGCAATTACGGTACCGCAATTTGCGGTACCGCAATTGCCGCCTTCCCCATTCCCATTGAGCCCTATTGGGCAAAAATGGGAATGGGGAAGGGCCATGGGGAAATACTGCCCCGCCAACCTTGGAATGGGGCGGTATTTCCCCATTTCACCATGGTGGCCTCGTTGCAACACTGGCACCAACCATGGTGCTAATAGCGCCATGGTTTAGCGCCGGTGTTGTAATGCGGGCCAATGTGGGTGTAGCACTTGACGAATTCAAAACAATAATTAAATGTAACAACATGCTCGAGCTTTTGAAAATAAATATTTTTTATTTAGAACTGCCTTCTGAGGACTACTTGCCACCGCTGTTGGTCAATTTGCATTTCACTAATGACTCAAACGGAGCATTGTTTGCTCAGGGCCTCATTACGAGGCGGTGCAGTGAAAACGTTGAGATCATTCCGTTACCGTAAATTTTTGGGGCGATAACAGAATTATCCTACTTTTACAATAGAGAAAGGATGAACACAACACGTTCATGGCAATGTAAATACATTTTCAGATGGACCAATCTCAGCTGATGCATGTTAGTGTAACTGTAATACATTCACTGATGGCTTCATAGCAGGTTTTGAATGTTGGTGGGTACTGTTGATGTAACTGTTATGAAATGTAGTTACAGTTAACTAGAAATATGTCTAAATACTGTTCATTTTATATTAAACAAACATTGGCAAAGCCATTATTTAGGCTTTTACTCTGCATTTTGCATTTATAGACACCTGGGTGCAAGGCAGAGAGTTCAAAGTTTCAAAGGAGGATTTGATAAGGGTGGCGATTGTGCAAGAGAATGAGAAGGAAGGAGAATAGACCAAGGGAATAAAGGATGGAGAGAGGGTGTCATAAATGATGAGCAAGAGGAAATATGAGCGAGAGAGGTTAAGAGTGAGAGGGTAAGAAATAAAGCAAGAGTGTAAGAGGAAGGATGAGAGTGGGTATAGAGTGGGGTGGGTGGGTTGTAGAGAGAATTGAGTGGGTGGAGGTAGAGAGAGTGGGGTTCGGGTGGGTGTATGGGAGTAGAGAGAGCAGCACTTGGGTGGGTGGTGGTATAGAGTGGAGGTTGGGTTGGTGGGATTCAGTAGAGAGAGAGGTAGGATGGGTGGGTTGGGCTAGAGAGAGTGGAGTTAGGGTGAGTGAGTGGGTCTAGAGAGAGTGTAGGTAGGGTGGGTGGCTGTAGTTTAGGGAGAGTGGAGGTAGGGTTGATGCGTTAGAAAGACTGGAGGTAGGGTTGGTGGAGATAGAGAGTGTGGCGGTAGAGTGGGTCTAGAGAGAGTGGAGGTTTCAGTAGAGAGAGTGGAGGTAGGGTGGGTGAGTGGGCTAGAGAGAGTAAAGGGTGAGTGGGTGGGAGTAGAGAGAGTGGGACCGTAATGGGGAAAGAGAGAATGGGGGCAGGGTAGGTGGGGATAGAGAAAGTGGGTTAGAGTGAGCGGGTGGGGGTAGATAGAGTGGTGATAGAGTGGGTGGGGTAGAGAGAGTGGTGTTAAGGTCGGTGGGGGTAGAGAGTGTGGGAGTAGGGTGGGTGGGTGTCGGTAGAGGTAGTGGAAGTAGGGTGGGTGGGGGTAGAGAGAGTGGAGTTAGGGTGGGTAGGTTGGGTAGAGAGAGTGGAGATTAAAGAGAGCAGAGGTAGAGTGGGTGAGGTAGAGAGAGTGGGGGTAGGGTGGGTGAGTAGGGGTAGAATGATTGGGGCTAAGGTAGGTGAGGTAGAGAGAGTGGGGATAGAGTGGATGGTTGAGTGTGTGTTGGTAGGTATGTGGCTGGAGCTAGACAGAATGAGGTTTTGAGGGAGAGATGGTTAGGGTGATAGGGCAGGGGTGGGGATGGGTAGGGATGGGCGAGTGGCTGTGGTTATAGAGTGGGGATGAATGGGTGATGGTAGTTGGTTGGGGCAAAAAACATGAAGAGCAAAACAGCCTCGGGAAGACTTGTCAGAAGTTGCCCAAAATAGCCAAGCAAAACCCATCCAGCACACACGCAATGGGGGTGGGGTCGGTGGTTGGGGGTAGAGAGAGCTGGGTGAGTGGGGGTTGAAAGAGTGGGGGTGGGTGGTAGAGAGTGTGGGCATTGAGTGAGAACAATATGAAATCGCTGCCAGCTGGGAAATGGAAAGCCCAGCACTCGACTTACTTCTTACAAAGCTGCTGATGTGAGCACATATTGTTTGGGAGCTAATGATGTGGCAGTACTACGGAGGAGTTTGGAAAAAGCGAGTTTAGTGATTTGGCAGTTTCATGCCAAGGCCTTTCCCCTTCCTATTCCAACCAGATATTCTCCGTTCAGAACTCTCATTCCCTGTCTCTCTTTTCTGTGACAATGTTTACTGCAAACTTGTGGAACAATCGCCACAAAAGTTATCAAAAAACACAAAAGAAGAACTGGCAGGTAAGTCTGCAGTACATCCCAAACGCAGACTGTCTAACACTTCACAAACAAAAGGTGTCATCTGGGGGAAATCTAAACGTGTTATGGCGTGCTAGTGTGTCTTAAAGCATAACATTTGCGAATTTCTTGCAATCTTGGCTCTTAAGGGTCTGCGTTTGATGGTTAAGTTTGGAGTTGATCGATATAGGAATTTAGTAGGAGAAGCAGGAGGACAACTTCGAAGAAGGTGGGGTCTGAGTGCAAGTACGCTTCTGGCGGATTTTGAATGCACAACATATAGTGATATGTGGCTTGCACATGTCCTAAGTGGTGGGTTTTGTAGTAAGTGTGAGTTTCAGTGGTGACCCAGTCAGATTCATTTGTGTATGTCACGTGCTTTGATATTGGGATCAAGTATGTTTGTTATGGAGTTTTTAGTGTAATTGTGGTGCAGAGAAATGAAGTGTTGGTGAAGGTGGGAGGCAAAAAGGTTACTTGATGGTTATTGGTTTTAGGGGACGCTATGTTACAGCACAACACCTAGGGTGACATCTGTCTATCTGATCCAACAATGCACAACAGGTGCAATTAAGTAAGACAGTTTTGTAAAGTAAACATTCATAATATTATAAAAGAAACTTGCATGCAAAATAATACAGTGAATCAGAAGAGAAGAGTATGGTAGCATAGCCATCACCTGTACTTGTCACCTTTTGATTCTGCAGTTGTGATGTGTGTTGTGGCGATTGTGGGTGTGCTTCACTATTTCAGTTGCGAGTCCATTGTGCATGTCGAACCACATTCTACATCATCACCCCCTGCAAGGTTAAGAGGCCCTGTTGTTGGAAGATGTGATTTTTTTTTTTTTTTTTTTTTTTGCGCAGTTAGCATGGAAGCCCCATCCTACTGACTACTCACTGAGGAGTCAGAATGTACACCCTGGCACAGCGTATTTCGATGAGGTGCGACATAGCCTAACATTGCATAATATAGCCACTTTGGTGCATCAAGTACTAACAAGGTATTAACAATTAAGTGAGCAGTATATTAAGTCAGTTGAAAAAGAAATGTATAAAAGAAAGAGAGTGGCCACTTAGACTTAGCGGAGTTAAGCATGAAGAAACAAAATGGCACCCAGTGATGGATCGCTAAGAGACATATAGATATATATGATAGATATAGGAGCAGGGAGCTCAGGAGTAAAAGTGAAGAACCTTCTTTAGAAGATGTGCGTGTCGTCCACAGAGACATTGTAGGAGAACCCAGAGGGAGATATGTTTTTTGCACAGGGTACAGTCAAAATACTACCTTTTGGAGAGCGCAACTCCTTATAGAGGTTTCAGTTGTCTGCACAGGGATATACCTCTATTTTGACTGTGTAACAGTCGAGGATGATTTCTTGTTGGTGGTATTATCGTTGTTGTGCCAACTGAATATAAAAATCAATATTCATTTTTTTTTCTCCATTTTTGTCCTGTTACTTTATACCAGGTTTTTCCAGAGAATGCCTCCAAGGTGAGATCCAAATGATTCTTTTACACACTTTATAGTTTGCAATTATTGTTTATTCCATAGTTTCCATTTTTTGAACCTATTTTTTGACTTTTAGAGTGAGATATGTTGACCAAGGTCGGAGTTTTACAGTGTGAAAAGTATAGTACCAAGGATGGAAATCTTGGGGATATCAAATGTGTTAGGGATGAATAGGAGCTCCCTGCGTTCCACAAGACATCAAATGGCTGACGGGAAAGCTATGCAGCTATTACAGCGTTAAGGTTGCCAAGGTCGCCCGGGTCCACAAAAAAAAGTGGGCCACCATATTAAGTGAGGCCTAAATGCCAATAGGATTAGGATGAAAAATATTTTGTTGTGGTGAATGGAGGTCAGAAAATTAAATAGGTGGGATAGGGATGATTCCAGAGATTGGCACTTGAAACATCCAGATTGGAAAGGGTCACAAAGGTTGTTAGCATTGATTTTGTAGAGGAGGAGCTAAAAGCTTCTACAGGAAGTCCTGCCCCTAAATTACCTATATGTTGGGAGCCGGAAATAGTGAGCTAAGTATCCAATGAGTACACTATTTATTATGTATCCACAGTGAAATGACAGCCTCTTGGGAAAGATCCCAGAAGAGCATGTGAAGACGGATGAATGACGAGACTGGTGATGTCACATGAGGCAAAGTGACACACCTCAGAAGAGATGATAAGAAAGAAGATGAATAGACCATATAGAACCTGAGGACGAAGTAAGAATTGAGTAACTGTTCATACATGGGCTGATGATCACACATGTAAAAAGCACAGAAGAAAAAGACAACCATTTTATAATTGTACAGATGCAGTAACGCAAGTAGACAAAGTAAACATAAGGCTGGCTTTGTAGTGAATATTTTGCACAAAACATTAAAAATTCACTTATATACTAAAAACTCATCATCATTGAAATCGCACTATGTGGCAAACTAAGAAAACTTGTGTGACTCTGTCATTGGGTAACAGGGACATATAGATATACTTTCTATGAGGGTTGGTGTTGTGATTGGGTTTCTACTGTAAGGTGGGCAATTTGACCACCCCTAATGCAAGTTATTGTGAGTGTCATAAAATACACAACGTCTCATTGGACTTCTATACTATAGGGTTCTTTGGTATGTGGCCCTTTATGATTGGTTGGCACAGTGGTCTCATTCTGGAATATTCCACTCATTAGCAGCACGCAAGCTGGTACCGCATGTGCTGGTAGTTTCAGCCTGGTCATGCCTCCCCACCAAATTAGCCCATCATCCATCATCACTTAAGCTGTCTGCCATTAAAATAGTCTTTGAACTCGACCTTGCAAAGTAACATTGCTCCTGGGAATAAAAAGGGTGTGTGGGCATGGCTTTATCTTCTGGTCTCGATGACCATGTGACTGGAGACCACGTTTTGAGCTTCCTTGTTGTATTTAATAATATTAAATGAATAAAACTTGGCACTCAATGTCTTTCACCCGCACCTTAATGGGAGCTTGGCTCTCGCTTTCTCGTCCATTGTATCTTTTTATTATAATTAAGTAGTTTCTTGGCTGCCTCATTCCTTGACTCTGGACCAAGCAGGCCTCCTTCATTCTTCTTCCAACTACAGCCAGGCTTTTTTAGATGTGCCACACTTTTCCAGCCCTTCTATTCATGGGGTTTGCCCCAATACGATGTGGAACTTCCAGATTTCTTAAGCATATATATACTTTGGCGCATCACAGCAATCTATTCACTACATAGCCAGCCTTATGTTTACTTTGTCTGCTTGTGTTACTGTATCTGTACAATTATAAAATGCTTTTCTTTTTCTTCTGTGCTTTTTACACGTCTGATCATCATCCCATATATGAACATTTACTTGATTCTTACTTCGTCCTCAGGTTCTATATGGTCTATTCATCTTCTTTCTTATCATCTCTTCTGAGGTGTCTCACTTTGCTTCGTGTGACATCAACAGTCTCGTCGTTCATCCATCTTCTCTTCTCATGCTTTTCTGGGATCTTTCTCAAAAGGCTGTCATTTCTCAGTGGATACATAAAAAATGGTTTCCCGGTAGATATTTAACTTCAAAGGCTGCCCGTACCATAGGCATCATTACAGGTTTCTGGCTTGTCACTATTTCTGGTTCCAAAAATATAGGTTATTTAGGGACGGGACGGCCTGTAGAGGCTTTTAGCTCCTCCTCTACAATTTAGCAAAGATAAAGATGAATCGATGAAACAATTGAGAGTAGTGCAGGATATGGGATGCAGGCTGGTATTTGGCATATTTATTGATTTCAGCAGGGGGATTATTTATGATTGCTAGGATGGTTGCAATATTGAAGCATGCTGATAAGATTACAGGGGAATGAGGTTGAAGAGGTCAGAGAGGTAGCCGCAAGCCTGTGCTGTGAACTCCTTGACCGTCTGAGGGGCAGATGGATTGGCAGGGCTGATGGAGGGGTTGTCAACCATAGGCATAGTTTCCATTTCATAGGAGACATGGTTGGGAGTAAGCATATACATGTTATGCTTTAATAGTTGAGGTAATCTTAGGACTCTTTTCTTTGAAACTGGTTTGCCTGGCGACTCCTTTATTGTTGCCTTTTTCTCTATCTGTTAATTAGTCTTCTCCCTTGTCGCGTCTCAAAAGGTATGACGGCGAAAGGCCAAATAACCGCTCCAAGCCATAAATCTAGTAATACGCAATGAGACAATGCACCAAGTTTTATCACCATGACAAAATTTTACTAGTCTAGTCGTGTGTGCCCTTGGGATGACACGTGTTTCGCCATTTTGCCTTTCTCAAATCCAGGCATATTTCATGAATCTATTCAAAGATTCAAAGTGCAAGTAAGTGTATTCATAGCATAGCATTAAGTCAAATTATAACACAGTCACGGTATTTGAACATTTGCAAAAAATATTAATACAATTATGAAAGTGAGAGACAGGGTTGGGATGAGGGAGGAGTGGTGGGAATTCAGAGAGAGAATATAATATGATAGTCATTAGTTACACAGTAGAAACATAACATGCGAAAATTAAGCCATTCATATGTCACTTGGGTGAATTGGTTGTTAACCTTATGCTATTAGTAGTTGTAGCATTTAGGAGGATTCTCGATTGTCTTATCTTGGATTAATACTGATTCAAATTAAAACATAAGTATGGTTTTTGGGTGTGCTATACGTACTCCGTAGTTATTACCTCGAAGTATGTAATCATAGACTTCACTCTTAGAAGTGTACTGCTTACATCTTAAAATGGTAAGGACTATTAATTTCTCATGTGTGTTTTATAGTAAATCTTACTGTTTTTTAAAATGATTTCTCTAGTGTTCTCATGATTTAATGGGTTAAATCCCTGAGAGAAAAAAACGAGTAATCAGATGCGCCATGGAAATTCCTCTGAAATTGCAACTTTATAATGCTTGTTTCATCTTAGTTACCTAATGGTGATCATTAGGTTTGCAGTGCTCAGGTACGCCTTAACTAACATTACTAATCCCATAATAGTGAATCCAAAAATAAATTGTTGATTCCTAGTAATATATCCTCATTAATCTATTCGTATATTTTCATTACTTCCCATTAGTATCTCCACAAATGTTGACTATGGGCCTCATTACGACCCAGACGGAAAACCATGGTGCTAATAGCACCATGGTCCATGCCGGTAACTTACCGACTCCACCATGGAGAAAGGGGGAATTACCACCCCATTACAAGGTTGGTGGGGCGGTAATTCCCCCTTCCACCATGGCCCTTCCCCATTCCCATTTTTGCCCCATAGGGCTGAGTGGGAATGGGGAAGGTGCTAAGTACGGTACCGCAAAATGCGGTACCGTACTTAGCACCAAGGTCCCTTTGCAGGACCCTACTTTAACGGCTGGTGTAGACCAGCCGTTAAGGTCGGGTCCCGCAAAGGGACCTCATAATCAGGCCCTAATGGGTTAACGGCACCGCAGCCTATTACAGCGCCGTTAACCCATTAGCGCCAGGGTCGTAATGAGGCCCTATGTATGAGTTAGAGAGCAGTGTCTTGTCAAGCTATAGGCTCCTCTAATAATATGTGTAATTAAAGCCTTCAAATTCGTGCTACGGCGCTTTCACCTGTCACTGATCGTCTAATGCATTTTCTCCTCATAGGTTCTGTGTGATGTACAGATATGTGTCGGAGTTACTTTTTATAAGCGTGGTGTGGCGTGATCTCAGTAGAAACACATATCTATTCAGTTAGCTTACACTTAACTAATACAATCTGTGTGTGTTAGTACACTTTGGAGTGTACATAAGCACTTACCAATTTCTCTGCATCTTTGTCTACAGCGTGTCTGCTCCGCTAAGCATCCGTGATGGGCCGGCGACATTGCATAAATGTTGTGATTTGTTCCCATTGTAACCAGATAGCACTCTCACTGTTTTCTCTTTCTGTTCTTTCATCACGGTCAACATGTTTTGGGAACAAAGCCTTCATTATAATCTAAACGTGTATAGTAGATACCCAATCTCTTGTGTTATAAGTATTATAAGTTGCGTGCATTTCACAATTAATTACTTGAGTATACATGATGATTTGTGTGTTAATTTGTATTTATATATTCAAACTTATTACTAATTTTATTGATCTATTTTGTCAATTTCTTTGCCATTACACACCGTACCATTTATAGGTTCCAAAAACTCACTGATTCTACATATATTGTTATGAATGAATACCATCCAGAGTGAATGTTATATTGACATTAAATTGAAATACCTTGATGTTAACACCAGTGGAATATAATTCCACCTTTTATCAACTTCACATGAAACATAGGTAATTGGCATTTAGTATCCTCACATTTATGGTTAAATTTAGCAATTGCAGCCACCATGCTGCATAGTAGGAATGTTCTTTATACCATCAATGTGTTCATATATCTCAGAGCAATCAACTCATTAATCCTATACCAAATGGAATATACGTCATTAATTATCAGCTTCATTTATCTTAACAGTTCTCAATGCATAGTATTACACAGTGCTTAATTAGAAAGAGCACTTTTCATTTCTCAGCAAATAGATCTTGATCCTTGCATTTCCTCATTGTACCTATTTGCATTCTGATGACCTAATATCATAAAAAAGGCATAATTTCATTGACTGAATTTAAACCAGTTACAGTGGTGTTCAATTCACATATAGGTTTTGCTTTGGCCTGTCTCATCATTTTTTCTCTGTCACTGCCTCTTCTGCCAAGAGTAACTTTTTGAAGTATAATGTATCTAATGTCTTTCTTCCTATCTATTTTATGTTCTTTCTGCTAATGTTTTCTGAAGTCAATGTTATCTGACTGTAACCATGTCCTGCTTATAGTGTTTGTATTTTTCGGTAGTAGTGAGGGGCTCAGTTTGTTCTTGAGAGAGTTGGCTTTCTTATATATGATTTGTGGCTTGTCTTCTACATAGTCTTTGATATTTTCATACAACTGAAGCAGGTACCATGTTTCTTCAGAATTTTGTTGACGACATAGTGGTTACTACTGCATGATGGCAACTAGATGCAGTCAATTCAACCCTATACGCATATAGTTGCAATCATGCACCAACAATACACAATATACCCATGGGTGAATTTGTAAGAGCATGACGTAATTGGGTTGTAGGTCAAAGGGTCGACAGTAAAAGGGTCGAGAGGTCAAAGGATCGACACCAAAGGGTCGACAGGTCAAAGGATCAAATTTGTTTATTTATTTTTTTGGGGGGGCGGGTTTCCCCACCAACCCCCCATGTTTTTGCTAAAAATCACTTTTTTTCTATAAACGAAAAACCCAAAAAAATATATAATTTAAAAAAAAAATTAGATCCTTTGACCTGTCGACCCTTTGGTGTCGATCCTTTGACCTGTCGACCCTTTGCATTCGGTCCTTTGACTAGACACCCATAATTGCCAGAATCAATACAGATTTGAAGAAGAATGTAAATTATTGCAAGATTGTTTCCAACAAAGGGGATATATGGATTAATATGTAAGAAAGGCATATGAGAGAACATATGAGGTCACACATGAACAAACACTGCACTGAAAGAAAAAAAAAACAAACAACCCAATATTGAACACCCAAAGGTTGGTTTCATAACCACTATGTCATCAACAAAATTCTGAAGAAACATTGGTACCTGTTGCAGTTGGATAAAAATATCAAAGAATACGTAGAAGACAAGCCACAAATCACATATAAGAAAGCCAAAACTATCAAGAACAAATTGAGCCCCTCACTACTACCGAATGATACAAGCACTACAAGCAGGACATGGTTACAATCAGATAACATTGGCTTCAGAAAATATGAAACATGCACGATGTGCAAATTCGCCCAGTAGAAAACAAGTTCTTTCATTGACAGGAATGGCAAGACAATCAAAATCAAAGAAGCAATAAATTGCAGGACAAAATGTGTTTTATACGGTATCATCTGTTAATGTCATAAACTATATATTGGAAGTACAATACGAGAATTAAGAATAAGAATTAGAGAACATTTAGCCAAAATAGGCAGCCAAGATCCGAAATTTCCCAAAGCACAACATTGGCAGAAAGAACATCATTTGGTATGGAAGACGGACATTAGATACATTGGACTTCAAAAAGTTACTCTTGGCAGAAGAGGCGGTGACAGAGAAAAAATGATGAGACAGGCCAACGCAAAACCTATATGTATATTGAACACCACAGGAACTGGTTTAAATTCAGACAATGAAATGGTGTCTTTTTTATGATATTAGGAAATCAGAATGCAAATAGGTAAAATGAGGAAATGCAAGGATAAAGAATATATTTGCTGTGAAATGAAAAGTGCTCTTTCTAACTAAGTACTGTGTAATATTATGCATTGGGAATGGTTGTAGGTGAAAGGATCTAAAACAAAAGGATCAAATGCCTTTTTTTCGACACCAAAAGTACAGAAAAAAAAGTTTGTAATGCTTTTTTTTAGTTTTTTTTTTTAAATGGGGGGTTCCCCCGACCCCCCCCCCCCCGATTTCCTTTCTAAAAAACGTATTAATGCATACTAAACCTTTTGGTTTTGAAAAAAAGGGCATTCGATCCTTTGTTTCGATCCTTTGACTGGACACCATTGGGAACTGTGAAGACAAATGAAGCCAATAATTACTAATGTATATACCATTAGGTATAAGATTAATGAGTTGATTGATCTGAGATATATGAACAAATTGATGATATAAAGAACATTCCTACTATGCAGCATGGTGGCTGCAATTGCTGAGTTTAACCATAAATGTGATGATACTAAATGCCAATTATCCATGTTTCGGGTGAAGCTGATAAAAGGTGGAATTATATTCCACTGGTGTTAACATCATGGTATTTCAATTTAATGTCAGTATAACATGCACTCAGGATGGTATTCGTCCATAATAATATACACAGAATCAGTTATTTTTTGCAACTTAGAAATGGTGCATTGTGTAATGGCAAAGAAATGGACAAAATAGATCACTAAAATTAGCAATAACATTGAATATATAAATACAAATTAACACAAAAATCATCATGTATACTAAAGTAAGTCATTGTAAAATACATGCAACTTATAATATTTATAACACAAGAGATTGGGCATCTACTATACACGTTTAGATGAGAATGAAGGCTTTGTTCTCCAAACATGGCGACCGTGATGAAAATATGGAAAGAAAATGGTGTGAGTGCTATCTGGTTACTATGGGAATGAATCACAACATTTATGCAATGGCGCCGGCCGCTCGCGAACGCATAGCGGAGTAGACGTGCTGTAGACAAGGATGCAGAGAAACTGGTAAGTGCTTAGATACACTCCAACGTGTACAAACGCACACAGATTGTATTAGTTAAGTGTAAGCTAATCGAATAGATATTTGTTTCTACTGAGGTCACGCTGTGCCATGGCTATAAAAAGTAACGCACACATATATCTGTACATCGCACAGAGCCTACAAGGAGAAAATGCATTAGACGATTGGTGACAGCTGAATGTGCCGTAATACAAATTTGAAGGCATTAAGTACAAATAACAATTATAGGAGCATATAGCTTGACAAGACACTGCTCTCTAACTCATATATAGTCAACATTTGTGGAGATACTAATGGGAAGTAATGAACATATACAAACATATTAATGAGGAAAGACTACTAGGGATCAAAGATTTATTTTTGGATTCACTATCATGGGATTAGTAATGTTAGTTAAGACGTACCTGAGCACTGCAAACCTAATGATCACTATTAGGTAACTAAGGTGAAATAAGCATAAAAAAGTTGCAATTTCAGAGGCATTTACATGGCACATCTAATTATTCATTTGGTCTTTCAGGGATTTAACCCATTAACACTAGAGAAATCATAAAAAAGATAAGATTTACTGTAAAACACATATGAGAAATGAATAGTTCTTATCATTTTAATATATAAGCAGGGCACTTCTAAGAGTGTAGTCTCTGATTACTTACTTCGAGGTAATAACTAAGGAGTACGTATAGCACACCCAAAGACCATATTTATGTTTTAATTTGAATCACTATTAATGCAAGATAAGGCAATCGAGAATCCTCCCAAATACTACAACTACTAATAGCATAAGGTTAACAACCACTTCACCCAAGTGACATATGAATGGTTTAATTCGCTCATGTTATGTTTCTACTGTGTAATTAATGACTATGCTATTATAGTCTCTCTCTGAATTCCCACCACACCTCCCTGATCCCATCCCTAACTCTCTGTCACTTTTATAATTGTATTATTATTTTTTGCAAATGTTCAAGTACAGTGACTGTGTTATAATTTGACTTAATGCTATGTTATGAATACACTTACTTGAACTTTGAATAGAACATTCATGAAATATGCCCAGATTTGAGAACGGCAAATGCCAAAACACGTGTCCTCCCAAGTGCACACATGACTTGACTAATAACATGTGGTGATGGTGATAAACCTTGGGACATGGTCTCATTGAGTATTACTAGATTTATGTTATGCTTTACAATCATTTTAAATATTTGAGAATGTCCATTGCTGTGTTTGCACATTTACACATTCTCAGCTGCTTTATATTCACTCTATCAAAGAAAGAACTACAATCAAATAGGAATTTCCTCTCACAGACATCACATGAGTTTCAAAATTTGAGTATATTTGCACTTGGACCAAAACTATGCATGTGCAAACCACCACACATGTGCGTGTGAAATTGAATTATCTCAGCTCATGTGATTGCATACGTTATTCAAACCAAGATAATTTTTTGGATGTGCAAGTTTTGATCAAAGCTTACATGTTTGTTAGTTCATAGGTCTTCATTCATGTTTTACAATATATTGGGCCTCATTACGGACCAGGCGTTAAGGGGTTAACGGCACCGTAAAAGGTTGCGGCGCTGTTAACCCCTTAATGCCTTACTACGGGTTCCCTTTGCGGCTCCCGATCTTAACGGCTGGTCTGTACCAGCCGTTAAAGTAGGGACCCGCAAAGGGACCTTGAAGTTAATTACAGTACCGCAATTTGCGGTACCGTAATTACCGCCTTCCCCATTCCCATTGAGCCCTATGGGGAAAAAATGGGAATGGGGAAGCGTCAATGGTAAATGGGGAATTACCGCCTCGCCAACCTTGGAATGGGGTGGTAATTCCCCATTTCACCATGGCGGATTCGGTAAGTTACTGGCGTTAACCATGGCGCTAATAGCGCCATTGGTTAACACCAGGGTCGTAATGAGGCCCATTGTTTTAGAGCATCCCAAACAGTAAGTTGTACCTGGTCCTGCCTCGGTTTTTTAGTTACATGTTTATTTATGAATTGATTATAGAACAGGGCTCCTGGTGAGGGACCTATTCTGCCCAGGCGGGCTACTTATATGACAAAAATACACTTGAATAGGTCAAAAGAAATCACTTGTTGCACTCTCCTCTAGTCTTATGACCAAAATTGAATGTACACAACACTCTATTCATAATACCCAGTATGGCTAAATTCTTAGTTTTTATGATTTAGGCAGTTATGCATCTGGTCAACAAAAATACAGGTTTTTCATAACACTCATACAGGAAAATAAAACACAATAATATAAGCACTGGTTAGTCTCGCAAATTGTGTATCAAAACTTGAATCACGCACTGTCACGGTCTAATAGACAGTGTGTAAAAGGGTACAGATGAATATTTTTAACAAAGACAACAAAACAAATGAAAAAATATTCTTTCAGAGAGACAGTGCCAATACACTGTAGTTAAAAAGGTGCGTCTACACCGAGGTGTTTCAGGCCATCTGTGTGGGCTAGATGAGCCTCATATCTGTCACGGCCTTCATTAGGAAGGGGGCTGTATGAGAAGGGAGTGCTGTGGAGATGGAAGGGGAGGAAAAATCAGGGGAGTGCCCAAGTGACAGTGATTTAAATACATTAAATGAGCCATGTACAAAATATCATGGAGAAACATCTTACCTAACGGGTAAGATTGACCCTAGGAACATGTATAGGCGACCGTCTCAAAAAGTACTGGTCTCGGATTGCTCCTAGTGTCAAAAAAGGGAATAGTGAGGGACATACTAAATATGTTGTCCGAACGTGCAGGGCATGGATTCACAGCTAAATTAGCTTACCTCAAAATGGAGGCTGTAATCAGGCTTGGTCTCACAGTAAAGGATAAATCCTACAAGAGAGCATAATATCAATATGCTGCCCAACGCCAGATTGTCTATGTGTAAATAGCTTTAAGAATCAGATTAAAGCATGTTGTATACCTTCTTCATTAATCGCACGCGGTGCTCGCGAGCCGTGTGAAGCTGACAGAGGGCTGCAGCAACTCTGTACTGCTGAGTCATTCCGCGTGTGCGAGGAGCCTGGAAATGCAGCGTTGTTAACGCTGTTGCCAGGCTCCAGGACTCTTTATATGGGCTGCCATTTTAGGGAAAAGATGTGTAATGTCAAGCCGTATAACAATGTTTAAAGACACTGGGCCTCATTACACGGTAGGCGGTAAGGGTTTACCGGTACGGGTATTTTACCGGTACTGGTAAACCCTTACCGCATTACTACGAGGTCCCTTTGCGGGCTGGTACATTAACGCCTGCTTTTAGCAGGCGTTAAAAAACGAACCCGCAAAGGGACCGGGCTGCTAATTACGGTACGGCAATTTGCGGTACCGTTATTAGCGCCTTCCCCATTCCCATTATGCCCTATGGGGCAAAAATGGGAATGGGGAAGGGCAATGGAGGAAGGAGGAATTACCGCCTTCCCAACCTTGGAATAGGGCCGTAATTCCCCTTTCCTGCAAGGCGGTACGGGTAAATAACCGGCATGAACCATGGCGCTAATAGCGCCATGGTTTACCGCCTATCGTGTAATGAGGCCCACTGTGTGCATCAGATTTGTCAATGAACTCATTTGGGCAGGTCCCCTCGCCGCTCCCCTAAATGTGGTAAAGTTTGGCAGAATGTTTGGAGTGGTTGCCATGGTAACCATAATGCGATCGCGAAACTCCGATCGATACAGGAAAACAGTGTCACATAATTACAGTGCGCTGTAAGAGATCCGCTGTGTTGTTCCTGTCTCTATGCCAGAAGGAAGACAGGGTATGTTAACAACGAGTGCACGTGTTGAAATGAAAAAATCCTACTTAGCTAATGGTGGCTTATAGTGATGTTGCAACAACCAAGATATATTCACCAAAGCTAAATAGGCATGGGCGTTATTCTATGTCAATATTAGCACATACCTTTCGCATATGGGTATTCAAATTTTAGTGGCTCCCTGAAACGGGTGCAGCCCCATGAGCGGGAGGAGTAATGCATCAATGGATTTTGTCTTGATTCCAAATACATGCTAGACATGTCACGTGCAGCAGAGAAATCAATCTGATTATAGGCAAACAAGTATACAGAGAAATCAAATGTCTCACATAGAGGCTTGTAACTGCACAGATTGTGTAATGAGGAGGTAATCTAGTCACAGGAATAGTCAATGTCAGTATTTGCAAAAAAACACACTCACTCTATATTCAATTGTGTAGCATAGAAACTGCTAGGTCTGAGGGCGGCAAAAAACAGAAATTCCAGGGAATTGCCTAAAGATCACCACTGTGTGACCTCTTCTTTTTATGCACTGCGATGGCAGGTACATTACATTAAGGATTTCCATTCAACGAAATTAGTTCATTGACAAATCTGGTGCACACAGTGTCGTTAAACATTGTTATACGGCTTGACACGACACATCTTTTCCCCAAAATGGCCACCCATATTAAGAGTCCTGGAGCCTGGCAACGGCGTTAGCAATGCTGCGTTTCCAGGCTCCTCGCACACGCGGAATGACTCAGCAGTCCAGAGTTGCTGCAGCCCTCTGTCAGCTTCACACGGCTCACAATCACTGCACGCGATTAATGAAGAAGGTATGCAACACGCTTTAATCTGATTCTTAAAGCTATTTACACATAGACAATCTGGCGTTGAGCAGCATATTGATTTTATGCTCTCTTGTAGGATATATCCTTTACTGCGAGACGAAGCCTACTTACAGCCTCCATTTTGAGGTAAGCTAATTTAGCTGTGAATCCGTGCCCTGCATGTTAGGACAACATATTAGTATGTCCCTCACTATTCCCTTTTTTGACACTAGGTGCAATCAGGGACCAGTACCTTTTGAGACGGTCGCCTATACATGTGCCTGGGGTCAATCTAACCCCTTAGGTAAGATGTTTCTCCATGATACTTTGTACATGGCTCATTTAATGTATTTAAATCACTGTCACTTGGGCACTCCCCTGATTTTTTCTCCATTTCCATGGCCACAGCACTCCCTTCTCATACAGCCCCCGTCCTGATGAAGGCCGTGACAGATACCAGGCTCATCTAGCCCACAGAGATGGCCTGAAACACCTTGGTGTAGACGCACCTTTTTAACTGCAGTGCATTGCCACTGTCTCTCTGAAAGAACATTTTGTCATTTGTTTTGTTGTCTTTGTTAAAAATGTTCATCTGTACCCTGTTACACACTGTCTATTAGACCGTGACAGTGCAAGATTCATTTCATGTTTTGATACACAATTTGCGAGACTAACCAGTGCTTATATTATTGTGTTTTATTTTCCTGTATGAGTGTTATGAAAAACCTGTATTTCTGTTGACCAGATGCATAACTGCCTAAATCATAAAAACTAAGAATTTACCCATACTGGGTATTATGAATAGAGTGTTGTGTACATTCAATTTTGGTCATAGGACTAGAGGAGAGTGCAAAAAGTGATTTATTTTGCCCTATTCAAGTGTATTTTTGTCATGTTTATTTATGTACACATGTATTTATACATGTAGTAAGCACATACATATGGCAGATATTTTGAAGGGTGCTGTATAAGACAGCCACAGAATATGATATGATATGATATGATATGGCATTTATAACGCACCTATACACAAGTGTTTCAAGGCGCGACGAGGTAAGTGAGGAGGAACAGCGTGAAGACAGAAACAATCCTACTAGGCCAGGTGTCATTCAGATCATGAAAGAGCATGGGGAAGGGGGGGAGTGCAGAGGGAAGAGGGAGGGGACTGTGCAGTACATAGGATAAAAGAATAAATAACAATAGTAGAAGTACGGCCAGCAGGTGGCAAGGGTAAGTGCAAACAACATGTGTCATGTGCTGGAAGTGGGACTGAAGGGATACAGAAATATTCCCCAAGTGTGGGGGTTGCCAGGAAGGCAGTGCAGGTGTGTGACTGGTGGGGGAGGGGACCTGGGTCCGAGATCAGAGGGTGGCCAGGTAATCAGTGCTGTTTCGGATTCAGCCAGAAAGTTAGCAGGGGAGAGGAGGAGAAAAAGCCAAAACAAAGAGAAAGGTTTTGAGGTGCTTCCGGAATCAGAGATGATTCTCCTCAAGTTTCAGGGAAGGAGGGAGGCTATTACAGAGAGAGGGCCCACCCGAAGGAAGAGATCTACCACCAACTCGTTGCTTGGAGAAGCGACTGACCCTGAGGGAGTTGGAGCGGATGAGAAAAGAGCTCGAGAAGGAAGATACTCAGGAAGAGAGAGTTGAAGGTATTGAGGCCCCAGGCCCCAGGAGGCTTTGTGGACAATGCAGAGGGTTTTGAACTTAATCCTTGCAGCAACAGGGAGCCAGTGCAGTGATTTCAGTCCTGGAGAGATATGATCAATACTTTATACACATTCTACTTGTCTAATCAGGGGCGTCACAGTCCTTTGTACTTACAATTCCTGATCTCTGGATCATTTTGAGGAAGGATCGGGCCATAAAATACAGATCAGTGTGTACATGTTTAAATATTAATGCATGTGCATTCACAACAATTAAGGGGGTAATTCATAGAATTCAGTGCACAAGTGGCGCACGCAGCTGGTGCACAGTGTGCGCGTGCGAATTTCTGCGCCAGCCGCGTGCGCTAAAATCCATTTCCGCACACAGCGTATTCATGGATTTTATCTTCCAAAACCAGCTGTGGCACAGAGTGCCGCAGCGATCCTGCAGCAGCGCCAGTTACGCCCCCAACCCCTCCCAGGCCCTCCCTGTGCGCCATGCACAGCGCACAAATCCCGTACATGGCGCACAGGCCCCCAACCACAAAAACTGTAAAACTCCCCGCGTACCCCTCCGAATACACGTACCCCACTGCACAGGGAGTGTCACACACGATGGAGCAGTGGGTACGTGCATTTTGGGGGTGCGCGGGAAGGTTCACATGCGAAATGGCCTGTGCGAGTGGGGTACGTGTATTCCTGGGGTGCGCCGGAAGATTCACACGCGATAGGCCCTGTGCGAATGGGGTACATGTATTCTTGGGGTGCGCGGGAAGATTCACACGTGACAGGCCCCGTGCGAGTGGGGTACGTGTATTCCTGGGGTGCACGGGTGTTAGGCGGAAACCTGTACAGTTCCGTCTGGGACCACTGCAAAAGATTTAGGACTACAGGTGTTTGGCAGTAAACCCACTTGGTAGCAGTCTGTAACACACAGATTCACTTGGTAGCTGTGGCTGAGCAGTCAGACTTCCCTCAAGAAGAGTTAGGCAGTATGTGGAGTATACAAAATAGGGCAATTTACACAGTAGAAAAAGCACACACGGAACAGAGCTTCGGTGTAAAGATATATAGTTATTTATTTATAAAAACACATCTATGAAAAACACACTGGCACTAATACGGCAAACAACTTCAATCACAATTACTATCAGTAAATCAATCCCTCTAACAATAGTTCGACAAGTCTAGGTTCAACGGCACCACTTATTTGCAGACAGAGGTGAATGCTTTAAGCTAGATGGCACTCTAGTATTCGTTAGGACGGGAGATAAAAGGCAGGGTATGAAATCAACTCGGTACCAACACTTTTACGAACAAATGCAAGGCAAGTAAGGCAGGGTCTACTGTAGATCGTAAAGTTCAGAGGCCAGGCCCACTCGGAGAGAGGCAAGGCGAAATGTCCCAAAAAGTATCACAGTGGAAATGCACTTCGAGTCTTTGGCGCAAATTGTCACAGAAAGATTGGACCATTTCAGAACAGAAAGTTAAGAAGTCTTGGAGGCGACCCAATGGAGAGGCGAGGATTAAGACACCTCACGCTAACCGTCACAAGGGAAGCCAGGCGGACACGGTACCTTGTATGTGGAGAGACAGCTCTGGCGGGGGCAGTTGTTCCTGGTGGTGGATGCAAGTCGGGGCTTTAACAAGAGAAGAGATGCTCTCGTCGTCGAAGGAAAGTTAAAGTTCATTGCACCACCAGGGAAGAGACCAGCCGCGGAGTGCTCCGTCACAAGGCACCACCTTTTGGTAGCGGTACGGGTTAGTGGCTATCCGGTTGCTGGGGTGCTCAGCACGGGTAATTCGACCACTACGCCCTGGAAGCAAAGAAAAAGCAAAGGGGACTGGTTGTTCCCACCAGTCAGTGGAAGAAGACTCTCCAGCTGGGAGATCTCCTCTGTCGTTGGAAAGTGGTGAGTCGGTTCAGCAGGGCTCCACCGGAGGTGTCGTCGTTGCAGGTCAGCTCAGCTTTACCCTCATCGGATTCTTAGGTCCTGTGGCGACTTCTGAAGATCCAGTCCCAAAAGCCCTGCTTTTATGCAGAAAACCCCCATTCATTCAGCCTAGTTGTCAATCAAAACACGCTAAGTGGTGAGCGAGGTGGCTCACCACTTGGGCCAATCACACCAGAGTGCGACTTGAGTTGGCAAGGCAACTCAGTCCAGGGTGCCTAAATCCCCTACCACATCCCCTGTGGTACCCAGACAGAATGGCACCACTTTGGAGGGCCTCTGTGCAGAAGCTCGCCAAAAGTGGAACAAAGGGCTCAAACTTTGGTTTAGGAGTCACAGAGACGAACACAGACGCCATTTTAAAAACCGAGTTCTGGCAGAAAATACCAACCATTAGATTTATTTAAGATAAATAAACCGGTGGTATGTTAGAGATTAACGAGAAAAAGTATTAACCTCCAGCAATGGGAAGAATCCCATAGAGCTATATTCGGGGTTGAATATAACAAGTAGTTTCCACTGCCACCAGCCAAAACTCGACGACGGGGGACGGGACAGTGCCCCCTCGAATAACAGACCCAGGGGTAATCGAATTACCCCTTCTAGTACGTCCACAATAGGATGGTTTGTACTAGTTCTGTTAGTAAATTTAGGTCTAGTAAAGCCAATGGTGACTTTACATGCCCTGGGAGACAGTAGTCAGTCCCAGGGTATGGAGTCTATGGTGGGGATCCTCTACGACGGCACGGAGGGTGCGGTGTAACAAACATAGAAAAACATATGAGACCCTATGGAGTAAAGGACCCCATAGCCCATAGAACACATTGACATTCAAAGGAATTAACCACATTCAGGTCCAAGAGTGGGAATAAAAGTGTCGCACTCTTGGCAGGATGGAAAAAACAAACTCCAGAAATCCAGCAAAGCTGCTGGGGGACTCACTAGGTTAGGAAATTCCGCCTAAACAGAGAATTCTCCCTAACACTCGCCCCCCCCCCAGACTAAGGGACAGGAGGATTTAATCCACTCCTGGATGAATCTCATACCTCTAGTCGATGACATACATCCTAGAGAGACCATCAGCATTTTGGTGGTGACACCCTGACCTATGCTCAATGGTGAAATCAAACCCTTGCAGGCAGATCGACCATCTCAGTAGTTTTGGGTTTTCCCCTTTCATTTGCAGTAACCATCTCAAGGGTTGGTGGTCAGTCTGAATGACAAAAGTAGAACCATACAAGTATGGCCTAAACTTCTTCAGAGCCCACACGATAGCAAAGCATTCTCTTTCGATTGTTGCCCACCTTGTTTCAGGATCCTTCAGCTTGCGGCTAATGAAGCAAACGGGGTGCTCCCTACCTTCCCCATCCAGTTGACTGAGTACGGCACCTATTCCTACATTTGAAGCATCTGTCTGCACAATCAAAGTTTGGTGGTAATCAGGAGCTCTGAGTACTGGGGCTTGGCAAAGAGCCTTTTTCAGGTTTTCAAAAGCTTGATTGCACTCCTCGTTCCATCTAACCTTTTTAGGAAATTTGGGAGAGGAGATGACATTCAGAGGAGAAGCTATGGTCCCATAGTTCTCAATGAAATTCCTGTAATACCCAGTGAGGCCTAGGAAGGCTCTGACTTGGGTCTGAGAAGTAGGTGTTGTCCAATTTTGCACAGCTTCAATCTTACTGAGCAAAGGCCTTATTTCTCCACCTCCTACCTCATGTCCAAGATAGACTACCTTACTCTGTCCAATTTGGCATTTACTCGCCTTTATGGTCAGGTTGGCTCGTCCAAGAGCCTGCAAAACATCTCTCAGGTGGGTTACATGTTCTTCCCAGGAATTGCTGAACACTGCTATGTCATCCAAGTATGCCATGCAGAAGTCCTCCATCTCATTCAGAACCTGGTTTACCATCCGTTGAAATGTAGCAGGTGCATTTTTCAATCTGAAAGGCATTACCTTAAACTGGTATAAGCCAACGGGGGTAGAAAATGCAGTTTTCTCCTTGGCTTGGTCTGTCAGGGCTATTTGCCAATAGCCTGACGTCAAGTCAAATGTGCTGAGGAACTTGGCTGTGCCAAGTTTATCCACCAACTCATCTGTTCTTGGCAAAGGGTGGGCATCAGTCTTGGTGACTGCATTAAGAGCTCTATAATCCACGCAGAATCTAAGTTCTTTAGATCCGGCCTTTGGCACTAACACTACTGGGCTAGACCATGGACTAGTAGAGGGCTCTATTACCCCGAGATCAAGCATCTTGCTGACCTCACCTTTGATGTGGGTTCATACATTTTCTGACATTCGGTATCCTCTGCTTTTGACTAGTAGACAGTCACCAGTGAGTATGTCATGCTGGCCCCAAGGGTTCAAGCCTGGTGAAAGCGAGAACAGAGAGGCAAACTGATTCAACATAGATTTGCACTCTTCTTGTTGCTCGGGTGCCAGATTTGAAGAGAGGTTTACTCCTTCAATTTTTTCGTCTAAAGGTAAGCCTCTGAGGAGATCCAGAAGAGCTTCACTCTCTTCTTCTTCCTGTGATGATGCTAGAAGCAACGCTCCTACATCAGGTCTGGAGACAACGCTTTGAGTCGGTTGGTGTGGAATACTGTCGGAGCCTCCTTGGGATTGCCCAAGTCCACCAGATAGTTGAACTCTTCGAGTTTACCCTCAACTCTGAACGGTTCCATCCATTTGTCTTGCAAGGTCCTCTGCCTTGTTGGGATCATAACGAGAACGAGCAGTCTTGAGCGAACCCAACCATGTTAGCCTTTTGATCATGCCAGTGCTTGACCAATGCTTGTCCAGCTTTCAAGTTATCGCTTGCTTCTGTCCTCATGTGCGACATTCTCCTCCGGAGACCTATCACGTAGTCAGTCACTCTGACTGGCTTGGGGGAAGGAGCACTCTCCAACCCCTCCTTAATCAGGGCCAATGGACCTCTATCGGGATGACCATAGAGAAGTTCAAAGGGAGAATATCCTACTCCCTCCTGAGGGACATCTCTATAAGCAAAGAGAAGGCATGGCAGTAGAAGGTCCCACTTTCATTTAAGGGGTTCTTCTAAAGCACCTATCATGCTCTTCATGGTTTGGTTGAACCGTTCTACCAACCCATTGGTTTGTGGTGGTAAGCCGTTGAGAACTTGTAACTCCACAGGTTTTCCACATGGCTTTCATGTAGTGGGACATAAAGTTTAACCCCCTGTCAGAGATTATTTACTTAGGAAACACGACCCTGGTAAAAATACCAAGGAGGGCCTTAGCCACAGCTGGAGCTGTAACAGTCCTCATAGGAATTTCCTCAGGATACCTAGTAGCATGGTCTACTACAACAAGTATAAACATGTTGCCTGAGGAGGTTGGAGGATCAAGGGGACCAACAACGTCAATCCCTACTCTCTCAAATTAGACTCCCACAACTGGGAGAGGCACTAAAGGTGCCACATTCTTGGAGCCAACCTTACCAGAGGTCTGGCAGGTGTGGCAGCTCCTGCAGTGTTTTTCTACTTCAGCCCCCATCTTCGGCCAATAAAAGTAGAGAGAGCCTTTCCTTAGTCTTCTTGAAACTCAAGTGACGAACCAAAGGAATCTCGTGGGCTAACTGCAAGAACTGTGGTCTGTTCTCTTGGGGTACTACAAGCCGTTTGTAGTCTCCAGGTGCAGACTCGGTCGGTTCACTGTAGAAGAGGCTATCTTCCCAGTGCAACCTGTATTTCCCAGGCTCTTGCCCCTCAGCCTGAGCTTCTGCCTGGTGGCGAACACCTTCCAGAGTTGGACATTCTCTCTGTCCCTTACTGAAGTCTGCCCTGCTGGGTCCACCTTCTGCCAGTAAAGACTGCAGCTCAGGATGGTCAACAGGATCCAGATCTCCAATGAGTTCCTGGCCTTCCATTAGCTCCTCTTCAGAGTCTAATTCTACCACACAGGGTTGTACCTCCCTCTCAGCCTCAGCTGGAGGGGGAGTTACGGGTGTAACTTTGGACAACCGCGGGGAAGTCCGTCTTGGCTGCACTGAAATGCTGGCTGCTGGTTTTGGTATAGAAGTCTTAGGTTTCCCTTTCGCTTCTAATTTCTTTGAGACAGCAGCTGATAATTCCAGTGGAGCAGGAGTGATTTCTTTCTTCATCATCTCCTGGAGAGTACCTCGCATGGTTCTCTCCCTTGCAGGTCTGGTTAGCTCCTGTAACCGTTTACTAGGAGGTCTGGGGGTATGCGACACAACTCTGAGAGTTTTCAAATCGTTACCTAACAGAACGCGTCCTGGTACCTCACTCTGTATGCTGACAGGGATCTTCACAGTCATGTCGTTACACTGGATGAGAACTGGTAATTGGGGAAGCATCTGCAAAGGCCCTCCAGCTAACTTGGTGAGGCGTTTGGGCGCCTTAGCAACATCCTCAGCCTGAAAAAAAGATGTATCCACCACAGTTATGCTGGCCCCAGTGTCCCTAATGGCAGGAGTCTCCTGACCATTCACCTGGACACTGTCCTTATAATACTCTTTAGTATTATCCGGGATGGAGTTATAGACATCTAAATTCTGTTGTTCCCACAACCCCAGAGATACTAAAGAAACACTGGCTGAGACTCCAATGGGTTCATCAGCCAGCAGTAGAAAGTTTCCACTTGCCATTTGGACTTCCTCCTCTGGAGCAAAGGCTAAGGAGACAAGCTGGACCCCTCAAGGTTTACCCTTACATCTGGGATCTCCTTTCACGTGGTCAGTCGAGCCACAAACAAAGCATTTACCGAATGTTTTCTGGAATGGTGGCTTGTTCTGGCCTCCTTCCGGTTTGGCACCAGAAGACACACTATTCTGCTGTGGTTTTCCTTGTGGCTTACCCTCATGGTTTTTTTGGGGCCCTCTTTGGAATTTGAGTTATTAGAATTCTCTTTTGAGTCTTTCTTAGGCTGTTTTCCCTCATCCTTTTTCTGAGTTGCCCCAGAATCCTTATGAGTAGCCCTGTTGGCAACCCACAAGTCAGCAGCCTTAGCTAGCTCCCTGGAATCCAATTCCTTCGAATCAGCCAAGTGCTGTCTGAGCTCAGGAGAACAGGCATCATAAATAGACTCCAACATAAAAAAGATTCTTCATACCCTCATAAGTATTCACTTTGTAACCCTTAATCCATCCCTATAGGTTTTTCAACCCTTCACTCACCCAGGTAGCCCAAGGGGTAACATCATGCTTTTTGAGGGTTCTAAACCTCTTAAGATACTGGGAAGGGGTCTTCCCGAATCTAGCTATCAAAGCTAGTTTCACACTTTCGTAATCCTTCTTATCCACCTCCCCCAACTCCATTACCACATCAGTCGCAACAGGCGGAAGCCTAGAGAACAACCAGGGAAGTAAATCATTCCCGGTGATGTCCTGGAGCCCATGATTGTACTCAAACAGTTTTAACCAATCCAAAACATCCAATCTCGGTTCATACATACCCACTAATTCCTTCGGCATCCGAGGTCATTTGGGACTGGAGCTTCTAGAGGAACCAGAGGAGAGAGAAGCATTTTCCATAGACAACTTTTTCATCTCTAACTCGTGATTAAGTTCTATTTCTCTGAGTCTTAACTCAGCTTGCTTCTGCTCAGCCTGGGCATTCATCCGTCTGAACTCTAGCTCTTGGTTTCTTTCAGATTGAGCCAAAAACCGTTTGTATTCTAATACGTAATACGTAAGGCAGACAGAGAAGCAGAGGAGACAGGTTCGTTAGCCTCGCCTTCCTCTTCAGCCTCTTCATCACTATTATCAGAACTTTGATTCAGATCAATACCATTACTGTTTTCTACATTCGCTGGGGAAGTTGGTTCCTCTGAACCAGTACACAGACTTTGGTTTTCCAGCAATCTCGCTATCAGTTCTACTTTCTTGCCTCTTACAGAAAGATTCTCTTGTCTACAGAGAACTCGTAAACTCTCAGTATTTTCACCTGACAAGGACTCTTGACTGTAAACTTCCATAGTAGACATGTTTTTGAAAGTTGCTAAGCTTTGTGGTTAGTTATCTTAAAGTGTTGAAAAGCACTCTAAACTGTATACTCGATACAAATCCTCACCGCTGTACACCAGTGTTAGGCGGAAACCTGTGCAGTTCCCTCTGGGACCATTGCAAAAGATTTAGGACTACAGCTGTTTGGCAGTAAACCCACTTGGTAGCAGTCTGTACCACACAGATTCACTTGGTAGCTGTGGCTGAGCAGTCAGACTTCCCTCAAGAAGAGTTAGGCAGTATGTGGAGTATACAAAATAGGGCAATTTACACAGTAGAACAAGCAAACACGGAACAGAGCTTCGGTGTAAAGATATATAGTTATTTATTTATAAATTCTCCCTAACAGCGGGAAGATTCACACGTGCTAGGCCCCGTGCGAGTGGGGTATGTGTATTCCTGGGGTGCGCGGGAAGTTTCACAAGCGATTGGAGAGGGGAACGTGTATTTCGGGGAGCGCGGGATGTTTCACACATGAAATGCCCTGTGTGAGTGGGGTACATGTATTCCTGGGGTGCGCGGGAAGTTTCAAACATGATAGGCCCTTTGCGAGTGAGGTACGTGTATTCCTGGGGTGCACAGGAAGTTTCACACGCGATTGGAGAGGGGAACTTGAATAACTGGGATTCGTGTGAAGTTTCATACGTGATTTTGCTGTCAGAGCGGGTACATGAATTTCAGAGGTGCGCGGGGAGTCCTACACGTGAATTGGCAGTGTGGGTCCTCCCAGGTGTTCCCTCTACACCCTCCACGGCCCCTGCAGGCAGCCCACACCACAGGGGACTACCCTGCACCCCTGGTCATGTCCCGCAGGCAGCCCATCCACCATGGGCATGCCCCCCAGCCAAGCCACATGTCACCTTGCACTACTGATCACCAACTCATGTCCCCCAGCACCCCCACCCCCCAGCAGTCAGGGACACCTGCCAGCAGGCCCCTACTCATGTCCCACACGTGTCCCCCAGCACCCCAAACCCCAGCAGTCAGGGGCACGTGGCAGCAGGCCCCCACACATGTCCCCCAGCACCCCCACCCCCCAGCAGTCAGGGGCACCTGCCAGCAGGCCCCCACTCATGTCCCCCAGCATCCCTACCCCCCAGCAGTCAGGGGCACCTGCCAGCAGGCCCCCACTCATGTCCCCCTGCACCCACACCCCCCAGCAGTGAAGGGCACCTGCCAGCAGGCCCCCACTCATGTCCCACTCATGTCCACCAGCACCCCCACTCCCCAGCAGTGAGGGGCACCGGCCAGCAGGCCCCTACTCATGTCGCACACATGTACCCCAACACACCCACCCCCCAGCAGTCAGGGGCACCTGCCAGCAGGCCCCCACTCATGTCCCCCAGCACTCCCACCCACCAGAAGTCAGGGCACCTGCTAGCAGGCTCCCACTCATGTCCCAATCATGTCTCCCAGCACCCCCACCCCCATCAGTCAGGGGGACCTGCCAGCAGGCCCCCACTCATGTCCCCCAGGACCCCCACCCCCAGCAGTCAGGGGCACCTGCCAGCAGGCCCCCACTCATGTACCCCTGCACCCCCACCCCCCAGCAGTCAGGGGCACCTGCCAGCAGGCCCCACTCATGTCCCCCAGCACCCCCATCCCCCAGCAGTCAGGGGCACCTACCCGCAGGCCCCTACTAATGTCCCACTCCTGTCCCCCAGCACCCCCACCCCCCAGCAGTCAGGGGCATCTGCCAGTAGGCCCCCACTCATGTCCCACTCATGACCCCAAGCATCCCCACCCCCCAGCAGTCAGGGGCACCTGCCAGCAGGCCCCCACTCTTGTCCCCCTGCACCCGCACCCCCCAGCAGTGAGGGGCACCTGCCAGCAGCCCCCCTCTCATGTCCCCCAGGACCCCCACCCCGCAGCAGTGAGGGGCACCTGCCAGCAGGCCCCCACTCATGTCCCACTCATGTCCCCCAGCACCCCCACCCCCCAGCAGTCAGGGGCACCTGCCAGCAGGCCCCCACTCATGTCACCCTGCACCCCCACCCCCCCAGCAGTCAGGGGCACCTGCCAGCAGGCCGCCACACATGTCCCCCTGCACTCCCACCTCCCAGCAGTCAGGAGCACCTGCCAGCAGGCCCCCATACATGTCCCTCAGCACCCCCACCCCCCAGCAGTCAGGGGAACCTGCCAGCAGGCACCCACACATGTCCCCCTGCACTCCCACCCCCAGCAGTCAGGGGCACCTGCCAGCAGGCCCCCACTCATGTCCCACTCATGTCCCCCAGCACCCTCACCCCCCCAGCAGTCAGGAGCACCTGCCAGTACGCCCCCACTCATGTCCCCCAGCACCCCCACCCCCCAGCAGTCAGGGGCACCTGCCAGCAGGCCTCCACTCATATCCCCCAGCACCCCCACCCCCCAGCAGTCAGGGGCACCTGCCAGCAGGCCCCCACTCATGTCCCACTCATGTCCCCCAGCACCCACAACCCCCAGCATTCAGGGGCACCTGCCAGCAAGCCCCCACTCATGTCCCCCAGCACCACCACCCCAGCAGTCAGGGGCACCTGCCAGCAGGCCCCCACTCATGTCCCACTCATGTCCCCCAGCACCCCCACCCCTCAGCAGTGAGGGGCACCTGACAGCAGGCCCCCACTCATGTCCCCCTGCACCCCCAACCCCCAGCAGAGAGGGGCACCGGCCAGCAGGCCCCCACTCATGTCGCACACATGTACCCCAACACACCCACCCCCCAGCAGTCAGTTGCACCTGCCAGCAGGTCCCCACTCATGTCCCCCAGCACCCCCACCCACCAGCAGTCAGGGGCACCTGCCAGCAGGCCCCCACTCATGTCCCACTCATGTCCCCCAGCACCCCCACCCCCACCAGTCAGGGGCACCTGCCAGCAGGCCCCCACTCATGTCCCCCAGCACCCCCACCCCCAGCAGTCAGGGGTACCTGCCAGCAGACCTCCACTCATGTCCCCCTGCACCCCCACCCCCCAGCAGTCAGGGGCACCTGCCAGCAGGCCCCACTCATGTCCCCCAGCACCCCCACCCCCCAGCAGTCAGGGGCACCTGCCAGCAGGCCCCCACTCATGTCCCACTCATGTCCCCCAGCACCCCCACCCCCCAGCAGTCAGGGGCACCTGCCAGTAGGCCCCCACTCATGTCCCACTCATGTCCCCAAGCACCCCCACCCCCCAGCAGTCAGGGGAACCTGCCAGCAGGCCCCCACTCATGTCTCCCTGTACCACCACCCCCCAGCAGTGAGGTGCACCTGCCAGCAGCCCCCTCTCATGTCCCCCAGCACCCCCACCCCCCAAGCAGTGAGGGGCACCTGCCAGCAGGCCCTCACTCATGTCCCACTCATGTCCCCCAGCACCCCACCCTCCAGCAGTCAGGGGCACCTGCCAGCAGGCCCCCACACATGTCCCCCAGCACCCCCATCCCCCAGCAGTCAGGGGCACCTGCCAGCAGGCCCCCACACATGTCACCCTGCACCCCCACCTCCCAGCAGTCAGGGTTACCTGCCAGCAGGCCCCCATACATGTCCCCCAGCACCACCACCCCCCAGCAGTCAGGGGCACCTGCCAGCAGGCCCCCACCCCCCAGGACCCCCACCCCCCAGCAGTCAGGGGCACCTGCCAGCAGGCCCCCACTCATGTCCCACTCATGTCCCCCAGCACCCTCACCCCCCAGCAGTCAGGAGCACCTGCCAGCACACCCCCATTCATGTCCCCCAGCACCCCCACCCCCCAGCAGTCAGGGGCACCTGCCAGCAGGCCCCCACTCATGTACCACTCATGTCCTACAGCACCCACACCCCCCAGCAGTCAGGGGCACCTGCCAGCAGGCCTCCACTCATGTCCCTCAGCACCCCCCAGCCCCCAGCAGTCAGGGGCACCTGCCAGCAGGCCCCCACTTATGTCCCACTCATGTCCCCCAGCACCCACACCCCCCAGCAGTCAGGGGCACCTGCCAGCATGCCCCCACTCATGTCCCCCAGCACCACCACCCCAGCCGTCAGGGGCACCCGCCAGCAGGCCCACACTCATGTCCCACTCATGTCCCCCAGCACCCCCACCCCCCAGCAGTCAGGGGTACCTGACATCAGGCCCCCAATCATGTCCCCCTTACCCCCACCCCCCAGCAGTGAGGGGCACCTGCCAGCAGGCCCCCACTCATGTTCCACTCATGTCCCCCAGCACCCCCACCCCCCAGCAGTCAGGGACACCTGCCAGCAGGCCCCCACTCATGTCCCACTCATGTCCCCCAGCACCCACGTCATGACAATCCTTAATCATGGGCCTCATGGCCACCCACACCACACCCCACGCCACCCCAGCCCAAAGACCCAAACAAGTATTGCATCCACCCACAGAGAAATGGCCATTACATGATACAACCCGAATGGCAAGTATGTACATGAACACATGTCGGTCACACACACACAATGGGTGCAAGTGAATGTGAAAACCCATATCATGACATGCATACAACCACCGAGAGAATACCACACATCGAAGTATGAAACAAAAATGTATTGAACACAACATGAATGTAATGAAAAAAAAATCAATAATGGGAATAAGAAATAAAATGCAGCATGTCCGGAAAAAAATAAAAAATATGAAATCAGAATCCAAAGAAATCCAAATGAAAATGTGTCTCAGTCCAACAAAGCAAACCCAAGGGAAAAAAATTATATGAAATCCATTGCGCCATGGTGAAATTAAAATAAAAGCGAGAAACATCCACTGTTCAACTATATACAAATCACCAATCCAGGTTCCATGAGCCCAACAAATGAAATGAAACCTACAAAAAACCCTACCTAATAATGAACTATATACAAAAATGTGGTGCATTGTCCAAGCAGCCCAAAATAAACAAAAACAGAAAGGAAACATAACACTATCTAATTATTTACAATGGCAGCCGGCTAGTCCGACGGCTCACTTTTTGATGTCCCTGGCCAGGACATCATCGAACTCCCGCTCAATGTACTAGAGGCGGTCCTCTTCCATGGCCCCGAGGGTTTGCAGGGACGATGACATGTTGACCTCCAACTCCCTGCGAAATGCATCGAGGCCCTCGGCCCGCCATAGGGCCCTCTGCATGGAGTTCTCCGCCCTGACCATTGTGAGCTGTGCCTCTTCCGCCCGCTGCTGCTCTGCATCCATGGCATGGCCCAACCGCTGCCACATGAAAGACACTTGAAATCCGGGGTCCTCCTGCCCTATGGCCGATGCCTGCCCCTCCGATGTTGAAGGGCCCGAGCCATCATTGCTCCCACCATGTTGCTGCTGCTGTGCCTGCGCTTGTGCCCTGGCTCTTGCTGCCTGCATGTCCTCCTCCGGCTGGGGTGCAGTTGTCATGGTGGCCATCCCTGCTGGACGTCTGACTCCCGACTGTGGCAGGGATGTGTCCTCCACCAGCCTGGCCGCTGGGTCAGGGGCAGCTCCACACGGTACCCAGGTGACACATGGGTGGGAAGATGGCATGGAGGACAACTGGTGCATAGGGGGTTCAGGTGAGGAGGGGGTCACAAGAAGGTCCAGCACACAGAGGAATCCAGCACCGGTGACACGTCTCAGTAGGTCACCGTGGTCAAAGAGGCATGCGAGACGATGTACAGTCTCTCCACGAAAAGGCTGCAGGTCACCTCGCACGCCCCGTTGACGCAACGCTATCCCACTCAGGACAGGCTCGACACAGTCCCGGATAGCCACGTCCACAGGGAGAGGAAGGCCAGTTGTTGTGCGCTCATCCCCTCCGTGAAAACGGGTCAGGACGTAGGCATCCCTGCTGGTGCCAGATGATGCAGTGACAGGATGAGGGACAGAATTAAACTCAGGCTCCTCCGCGGCTGCCTGTGCTGCCTCCTGTCCCTGCCCCTGCACTGCACCACTAGCACCAGTGGAATCCCCACCTCCAGACCCCGTGTGTGTCCCTTCCACAGCCTCCTCCTCCACCAAACCCCCCACCAACCTGAATGGCTCTGTGCCATCTTCCTCCGTTGGACCCTGTGGGGTCTCAGCTGCCCCTTCTGCTGCCGAGGAGTCCACCTCGACCTCTGCCTCTTGGACCTACACTCAGCAGCTGCGGCCTGGGACGCGGCACCTGACTCCACACTCCCCGACGAGATGGCAATCTGGGAGGGGAGCCGGGCCTTGCTTCTCCGGCTGGTGGTGCGATCCCTGCCGCTGTGCTCCACAGCACCCTCTCCGTCCTCTTCATCAGCTGACGCTGCAGACAGGGAGAGATTAAAAACAGACTTTAAGGCACTGTACAATGGACTGATACACACATGACAGTTGCACATGAGTGGCAGTGTCAAACTTCAGACATGGCATCACACTCCAGGACACACATGTCATTTCAACTCACACACATGAGCATTTCCACAGCAATATTGCACCAAGCAGCAACATCCATACACATACAACAGCATGAGCATCCGAAGGTGAGCCTGACATCACATGAAACACAGGGAGTGCACTAGAAATGCACACAAGCCACCACACTTACATGCATGTCTACATCTCCTCCAACTGTTGCAGTGATGCGATCGCCATACATGTCACATCTGGCATTCAGCCTTCTACATATCAATGTCACATGCATCCATGTTGCATCACAGTTGCACACTTGTCAAATACACACACATGCACATGTACACAGTGCAGATACATGCAGCAGGAATCACCATCCATGTGTGACACCACAACCATGCCAACGTCGATACACAGAAATTAAAATATGTGTGCTACCACACCTGCATTTGCACAGCATGCTTACCAACACATACACCATCGATGTGTCTCACACCTAAGAGGACTCACATATGGCAGCCTCACGCCCCTGTTCATACACATCCCTGCATGGCCCTACAAAAACACATGTGCAACCTGCACACTACTGGCACACCACCACACACACAGTGTCCAGTCAGTATGCATGTACACTTACCGCTCGGCTCCAGGCGGGTCTGCCTCTCAAGGACCTGGATGTGGAGCGCTGGGCATATGTGTTCCAGGACCGTCATCTGGTGGTCGGACAGGTGGCCCTGGCGCCCCTTGGCATCCGCTGCCTTCAAGAGGTGCTGGGCCTTGTTGAGGGTCCTGGACCTATAGTACTCCCAGCGCTTCTTGACATGTTGTAAGTCGTGGACTGCCACCCCCTCCGCCTTGATGGCAGTCACAATGTCCATCCAGATCCTGCTCCGTCCTTCATTGTCGGCGCGCAAACTTCCAAAGAGGGCATCATACTGCCCCAGGACTTGCTCCACCAGGACACCAACGTCCCTGGCACTGAAGCTGGTGGCCCTCTGCCTCTCTGGCTGGGGGTTGCCAGTGGTGCCAGATGGTGTTGTGCCTGACATGGCAACCCCAGAGGCAGGAGTGGGTGGGCAACTGGGTCCTGGGGCTTGGCTGTGGAGCAATGGTATCCCAGTCGGGAGTCTTCGGTTCCAGCAGGGGTGGTCACAGCAACTGCTCCCCTGGCTGACGTGCAGGCAGCAAATAGCAGGGCACATGGGCAGCAGGCAGTCAGGCAGCAGCAGATGGCTGGTGGGAGCGTGCTCGGGGATCTGGGAGGCAGTAATTCGGCCTTCTGGGCAGGAGCGGTGTCTTCCGTGTGTTGTTGCGTGGCCAGCTTGATACGGAGTGATTTGGCACGTGAAAATCTTGCACGTCAGCGTGTAATTCGAGGAAAGGCCCTTCCCGCATAAGCGCGTCAGCACACGTACAGGTTTCATTGGACCAAAGGCTCTTAGCGTGTAAGGGCTCCAGTGACATGACTCGCGCTGGCGTTTCCCTCATCACGTGGGCATAGTGGTTCAGCTCACGTGAAATAACTGCACGTCTGCGTGTGCATGCGTGTAATCCGAGGAAAGGGCCTACGTGCGTAAATGACATGACGCGCGTGGGCTTCTCCATCAACACGTCCAAAAACTGCACTTCCGAGTGTCAGCTCATGTAATTGGAGTAAAGGGCCTTAGCGCGTACACGCGTAAGTGATGCTGGACGGGTGGGCCGCTTTAAAAGGTACGTGTAGGACCCCATTTCCTTATACGTGCTTTTCGTGGAGAGCGAGTGGGTGAATTCTGTACTTCTTGTTGGTTCACACGCGATTACTTCACAGCATTTCAAGTTCGTACTCCCTGTTACCTCTGACAGCGTTCTTTATTTTTTTTGGGCCTGTTTCCTCAAACAGCGTTCTTTCTTCTTTTGTCCTTTCTCCTCAGACAGCGTACAGTTGTTCTTTTGGCGGGGGTGTTGCCTACGCGCATACGCATGTTTTTTTCACATTCTTTTTCCAGGCAGACGGTGAGTCACGTATGCATTTACCAACTGTGCCTGCCCCGTGTGATGGTACCCATTCAGAGGTCATTGTAGGCTGCGTGTAACACGCGTCCGCTTGTTATTGTGTTTCTGGGTGCCACAGCGTAGTGCGGATTCATTTTTCCACGCACGTGGTCTACGAGGGGTTGCGTGCATGTTACTTTTTGTTTTTGGGGTGCCTGTGCGTTGCGTGACCCGTCATCCCCCCCCAGATCTCCCAGACAGCCTTGCTAGAGCACTAGGGTACGAATTCCATCTAGTAACCTACCCCTTTCACCCCCAATTGCCCAGGACAATTGTTTACTGCAACTCCCATATGCACAACAACATCAGTGCCATGGTTGGGAGGCGACCTAGCAGTAAGGGAGGCAAAGGTGGCCGACCTCCAAAAGGAGGGCGTGGTGGGAACGGTAGGGGACTTGGCCAGGATTTGCAGGGTGCCCCTAGACCCCCATGTGTGGAGGACCAATCAGGGACACCCATGCCCCCCCCATGGTTGAGGGAAATGTGGCTGACACCATCCCAGCTCAGCCCTTGTTGGACCAGCCCATTGTGGCACCTGAGCTGGCACAGGATGACTCCCAGGCTGACTTCCAGGTCAGCAAGTCTAAGCCACGTGTGTCGGTGCAAGTTGGTGTCACCAGGCCACGTGGATCTGGGGCAGCGATTTCATCTGCTGCCCCAAGTAGGCAGGGTGGGGAGGCTGCAGGGGCATCTGCAGCTCTATCCACCCCAGCTCTGAGTCTCCTAGCCGGGACAGTGCCGGTCCTGGTCCATCAAACTGACGTTGCCCCTCTCAACATCACACTTCAGCCAATGCCTGCACCAAGACCTATGGTCACTGTGCCTTCGCACACTCCCAGTACCCAGTCCACCTGTGCTTCTGCCCCTACTGACCAGAGCGGCGCAAGCCACTCAGGCTCTGCTCCACCTTTGAAGAAGAGGAAGAAGGGTGCTCTGGCACTACAGGCTGAGACGGCTACACAGTCCGGCACGTCAAGGAAGCCTAGCTTTAATGACCCCAAACTTGATGCACTTGTGAGCTATGTGTCGGCACATAGCCACGAAATGTTGGTGACTGCAGGGTGCAAGACCACACCTGGTCAACGTAGGGCGCACTGGCAGACCATTGCGGACTGCATAAGTTCCCTTGGATTTTTGAGGCTCACAGCTGCTGATTGCTACAAGCGGTGGAATTACCTGAAACGCAGAGCAAAGAACAAGCTGGCCTCAAATCATGCCGCTACTCTGGTGACTGGCGGTGGGTCTCCACAAGAGGACAAAAAACTCACTGAACATAAGTCTGTTGCTGGGACCTTCGTCACAGAGGAACAGATCCAAGGTGTGGGAGATGTACCTGATTACGAAACATTGTCCGGTGAATGCCCATGTGTGTGTGTGTAATCCATGTGTATGTTGTTTGGGTGACGGGCTCTGATTGACTGCCAGGTGAGGGTGTGTACTCCTGAGTGTTATGGGTCACCCATTTGCTTCCTCCCATACATTCACGTGCCTTGGATTTGGGTATGAGTGTATCCCTTCTGCCCACAGTTGCCAATTAGGCCCACATTAGTGCACTTACCTTGAACTGTCATCTTGCAACTACATTGTTCAGATTTTGTAAGTGTTCATTCAGGCTGATTGTTTCCACTCTCCGATTTTTGCTACGCATTATTCTGCCCTATTGTAACATATGTGATATGCTTCAGTCATTGTTTACAGCCCACACTGGGCCACTATTTTTACCTGGTTATGTTAATGATTACACCATTCAGGCTGATGGAGTATTGGGCTGCAGAAATGTTTTGTTAGGGCCTGTTTGCATGTGGAAGATGACAGATGTTTCCTGTAATGTTAAAGTGACCAACCATTGATGATCCCACAATGACTGTGTTATTGGACACTGGATGTGTTTCAGTGTGTGGCACATGCATATTTTGCAACACTATTCAGCATCAATCTTCGCTTCATGTCGATGTGACATGGATGTGTGTCAGTACTCATTCACTGACATATTGCTGTAGTTTTGTAATTTACCGTGGCTATGCTACATGACATATGTGTGGTGGCATGTGTTATGTATGTGTATTGGACATGTCACTCACAGCCTGATGTGTGATGGCAGTGCTACCCAACATGATGCAAATGTTTTGCTTTTCCATCTTGCTCTCCCCGGTGTCTTCCTTTTTGATTCCACTTCCAACTCGTTGACAGTGCATGCATGGCAGGGTTATAGTCATGTGGGACATGTGTAAATCATGTACTGGATCTCTGGCTTGTCACGGCCTATGTGTGTGCTATGGTGCTCATGCCTGTTTCCATTTGCTCTCTTTCATGTTTTTGCAGGTGATGACGCACTTGGTGCTGTTGAGGTTAAGGAGATGGTGCAGACCCAGGAGGAATCTCAGGCATGACTGGGCACCAGTGGGGGACGTGGTGTGGTGGTGGGTGAAAACCCAATGTTACTGTAGACCATACTGTCCAGGGGTGTCTCTGGGTGCACCTCCCCAGACCTCTATTTAGGTGCTGAGTCGGATGATGAGACTTATGTGCCGTCGCAGGTAAGTGTTTCTGGCAGGGATTCTGTTCTGTCCAACCCACCTGGACCAGGGGTAGAACCCTCTATGGGGATGTCAGTGTTGGTAGGTCTGCCTTTGGCGGTTACGGATGCAGGGTCACACTCCACAGCATCTGATCCTGTTCCTGGGCCAGCAGATCAGAGGGGGAATGCAGTCCTGCAGCCTCAGGCAGTGCCAGCACAGCAAGGTGAAGATCGCCTTGCCCCAAACAGGTGTGGTGCCCGTCGATGCGGTGGCCGTGCGCCACCAGGCAATACTGTATGGGAAAACTCCATGTACGGTACGGCAACCCAACAGGCAGCATCAGTAAAAATGATGGTTCAGGCAATGGAGAGGGTGGCCACTTCCATTATCCCCCCTGAAAGGCAGATGGAGCAACAACAGCAGGCAACAGACTCCATTTGCCAATCACACAGTGAAGACATGTTGGCGTCCAACAGGGACTGACAGGCGGCACTGGAGACTCTGCGCGAATCCATATCAATAGAGTCACAGGGCCACAGGGAAGCCCTGAGGGTGGAACTCCATAACCTCAGGCAGAGTCTGCTTGAACTTGAGGCTTCCTGAAATGTTAGGGCAGAACAGCAGCTGGAGCAGCTCACACATTCGCTCTCAGCTGAACTGCATGCAACACGTGAGGAGATCCGGGCATCACGCGAGGCCATGCGTGCAGAAATGCAGGCAACCCGTGATGTGCTGCATGGGGATCTCCGCACTTTAATCCTCCAGAATCAGACCTTCCAGACCCGCATGCTTGCTGCCATGGAGGACCATACCAGGGCTTTGCGTGGGCTGCCTCCCATAGTGCCACCGCCTCCTGATGCAGCAGCAGAGGATGAGCAGACCGACAGCAGTTCTCCCACAATGGCATAGCCGTGCAGGCCATGAGCCCAAGGAGTTTTTTTTTTTTTCCAACATCTATGCAGGTGGGTGTTGGTGTGTTGGTGTGCACCCTGTCCTCAAACCTCCTGGGTGGCCTCCCCCAGCCCCCCAACCCGCACATGGCCATTTATGATTTTTTTTTTTTTACAGTGTGTTGCCTTGTGTGGCTCCCGTGGGAATCCAATGTATTCCGGCTGGGCACATGCAGGCTAGTCCTGAGTTTGGGTTAGATGCTTGGGTTCGTGAGACACACAGCCCTCCTGCTTCCCGTCTCCATGGGCTTGCGAAGGGTGTGACCAAGTGACAGTGAATTACACAGTGACGTTGGGCTCCCATGAGCTGTGTGGGCAGTCTGTAGTCAATACTGTGTAGACATCCCTAGTGGATATTGTTGTTGTATTGTACACTGCATGGTGTTTTGATATGTGCTTGTGCATCCATGACTTCCTCCTAATCTGCAGGTTCCTTCCTCATGTCTTCACAAGGCTGTCTACTTTGCCGATGCAGTTCATGTTGTATGCAGTACACTGAGACATTTGCGTGGCAGCAACACTCTACAGTTGTAAGGGGTCGATGTGCTGGCGTATTCAGGTTGTAAGACTACTACTACTTGACCTTAGTACTGTCATGTTTTTGCATTTTTCCATGGTGTGTTGCAGCATTGTGTTGGTGGTAAGTATTTGGTAATGTGTGTTGTTAGTTATACATTTCTGTGAGCATATTGTGTGTGGGCAGTTTCCATTAGGGACAGTGTACTTTGTGACACTTGTGTCAGGTCTTGTGCATTGCTTTGTTTGCTTTCACATTGCATGACATGCCATGGTGTGTTTGGTGGTGGAGCTGGGGAGGGGTTGGGTGACATGGTGCTGTTCTCATGTTGTATTTAGCAAGGGGGTAATGAATTTAGCAGCATAGATGTATGTCTTTTGATGACACAGCATTGGTGGTGTTTGGGTAGGTAGGGATTCACACAATGTAACACTTCCAGGTGACCAATCTCAGGATGGTATGTTTGTGACAGAGTGTCCCTTATGTCATCATCATTGATTGTCAGCTGGTATGTGCCAGGGCTGTGTGCACTCCACAGGGGTGTGATTTTATGTGAAGTAATAAGCCACCAGCTGCTTACGGGCTGCCTCACCACATGCCCTTTCCCCTCCCATGTGCAGCAGGCGTGCATGTGGTTGGGGATGTGGGGGCACCACCATGTCCACAGCCACGCCCCGGCGTGTTGCAACATTGTGCAGGACACATGCTGCCACTATGATCCTGCACACTACTGGGGGAGCATATAACAGCTGCCCACCAGAGCGGTCATGGGAGCGAAAGCGTGACTTGAGCACTCCGAATGTGCGCTCCACTATGCCCCAGGTTGCAATATGGGCTGTGTTGTATCTTATGTACCTTACCTTGGGTGGCGTTGTGGGGTTCCGAATTGGTGTCATCATGTGGGTGCTCAGAGGGTAGGCACTGTCCCCTGGGGAGGTGGTGATGGGTATCATTAGTGGGGTTGTGACATTCCTCAGTATCTGACATGCATGCATGTGCAATGGCATTTATACTCACCAAGCAGCCATGTATCGCCATGCCGCCCAGCTTCTAGGCCCCAGTTTAGGGTTGACATTCTGTAAATGAAACTGTCGTGGGTGGACCCTGGATAGTTGCATATACTGAGGTGATGATTCCCTTGGCATCACATACTACCTGCACGTTGATGGAATGCCAGTGCTTGCGGTTTCTATAGATGTGCTCAGATGCCCTGGGGGGACGTAGAGCCACATGGGTGCAATCAATTGCACCTAGCACTTTGGGGAATTGTGCCACCCCATAGAAATCCTGGACGGCAGCCTGCCTTCTGCAGGTGTTCTGGGCAGGTATATGTTCCTGCGGACTGATGGGCGTGCAGTCATGATGGCCAACACCTGGTGTAGGCAGCGTGACTGTGTGGCCTGTGACACCCCCCCACGATAGCACTTGTCCACTGAAATGATCCAGTGGCCAAGAAGTGCAGTACATTGAGGACCTCCTCCAGGGAGCTGAGTGCTTGGGAGCACAGGGTGGGTGATGTGAGGTCATCCTCCCACTCACTCACTCACCAGGTCGAGTAGTATGTGAGGTGGAAACCTGTACCTCCCATACACCTGGTCATCAGGCATCCCAAAAAGGCTAGTTCAGGGTGTAAAAATTCTGGGCCTGACTATCCTCCTTCTCCTGCGGTATCCCACGACCACTGCTGCTTGGAACGGTATATTCATCTTGGCGTCTGAGCTTGTTTGTTGTTTGCGCGCACTTTTATGCTGCGTGGGTCCACGTACGCCTGCTTCCTGCTGGCGTACGTGTTTCCAGATTAGCGCGTCTTCTTTGGCGCACACATTAGCCCCGTTCGATTCCATGAATACGTGTTGTAGACGCGCGTGTGGGCGTTCTGCGCATTTGCCTCCTGTACTTTCCTCGTGACGCCCACATTTTCACGCGTTGTTCCCCATTCCACGTGTTACCCCCCCTGTTCTGCCTACTTTTGTTGTGTGCGCTGCGCTATGTGCGCTTTCGCTGTGCGCTCAGCGCACGCTGTTTGGAGATGTGTGCGCCAGCGTGCGCCACGCAGAATTTTAGCGCACATCCAGGGATTTACACGCGCACGGACTTCCATGAATCACTGTGCACGGGTTTTGCTGCGATTTTCGCACTTGCACTGCGATTCGCAAGCTTTCGCACGCTTGCGCTGAAAATTTCAGCGCACATTAATTCCATGAATCGGCCTGTAAATGTGTTGACTCTTGATGGAGGACCTTCATTGGGCCTCTTAAAAGAATTGCTGGTTCATTGTCCCCAAGAGATAGGGAGGAATGAAAAATACTCTTGGACAAATGCATTATAGTCAAGTGATAAAAATGAAAACAATTTAAGGCACAGGAGAAATATTTATAAATATAATAATTTATAAAAATATTTATAAATATAAAAAATATAAATATATTTTAAACCTTTATTTGGGAGTTGATCCCTTGGATCTTATTCGTCCTCCCATCAGTGTATATCATCTTCAGAGGAATGTCAAAGCATGCATTTGATATCTGTGTCCAGTTTCTCGATTTAAAAGTGTGGTTGTTATATTTGTTTATTGGATTGTTCTAACATGTATGATCTTAATGCCTATGAAATTCTTCTGAAAATAAGATTATTTTGAGTTTAATCTTGAATCTTTATCTGGATGCTACTACCCCCAGGTTTGTTTTCAGAAAATTCCAGGTTGGTTGCCTGGAGCCTTGTTTGATTCTTTCCATGCTTATTCCAATTGAAGTTGGTTGCATACCTTAGGTTGACCATGATGTAAGGGCCCGGGTTAGCTTCAAATACAGGGTTAGAGTTTGTATGCTGTTAAGATGGATTGCTAGAATATAGCACAGTGGACAGATTTTCAGAGGCCACCCTAGTTTTGACGAACATGGAGCTCTGAGAGGTTAGCCAAAACCCAATCAAGGTACGTAGATGAGCGGTCAAGGCTTAGGGCCTCATTACAAGTTTGCTGGTCCGGATACAACGGTACCAGTAAGCTTACCGGTAGCGTTGTATCCGGACCGGCAAACTCTGAGTTGTGCTTGGGTGCCTTTCATTCTGCTAGGTCTGACCTGGCGGAATGAAAGGCATCCGGGAGCACAGCTTGTCTGTAGCAGCGACATGGTAATGAACCGTGCCGGTGCTACAGCCATCCCCATTCCCATTGAGCCATATGGGGATCAAATGGGAATGGGGATCACCCAATTCCGGCACCCGCAAAAGGGCAATTACCGGGTCTGAAGGGGCCAGAATACCCCGGAAATTCCCCATTCGTGGGTGGTCGACATTCTTGCAAGTTTGAAGGTAGCCTTGCCTGTTTTACCTCCAACCTTATAATGATGCCCTTATTCGCTCTCTGCCTACGTACGTGTCTTTGAAAAGAAGGAAACATGCTTTTGTCTGGTTATTGTTTTTGACAAACTGAATGTTGTTGTAATGTGGATATGTTTGGAAGCCAATAGCTGTACCAATTGCTTCATTCACTAAACTTTGTTCTATGTCAAGGTTACGTTTTAGAATTATTCTGAAGTTTAGACACAAAGTGAATATTTTCTCCAGTCCAGCAGTGTTGGAGATCCATTTTTCTAAGCTATTTAGTCGTGCTGTTGCTTTTTGACACACAGGAAGTGTCATGCAACGCACTTCTAGTTTGTCTGTGGAGCTTACATGCAGTATGGGTTGGATTTCTTTTTTTATTGTCTCTTTGAATTGACTACAACTTGCAAGGGCTGCATTAAGGACATACATTTTAGATTTTGTTTAGTGCATTATTCCATGGCATCAGGAACAGTTGTGTTTTGTCCATATAGCTCATGGATTAGTCTGATATTTAAGATGGATTGTGCATCTTTAGTAAGCAGACCAGTTCTACTGCTTTTTCTAAATGTCAGCATAGTTGAGGTCTGCAGACTTACACATGTTTTGAGTTAGTTCTCTGTAGTGAAAATGTTGCCAGAGATTTATAGTTTAAATGCTGCTTAGGGTATTGGAGCATTGTTTGTGTACTAATGTTTTGAAAATAGGTTGACCTTTCACTGGTGTTAACAGTAGGAGGTCTCCGAAAACAATAACATGTTTTCCTCCAAACAGTTCTTTGGAATTGGTTTTTAGGACTTCTTGCATTCTAAGATGAACCAAAGCCAACATGACGTTGGAGACCATTGTTATTCCATCTATCAGGAGCACTTTCATTTGCGTTAGAATTCTGGGTACTTCTGTCACAGCTTCTGCGGAGAATTTGTAGTATTCTAATTTGTTTTGGTGTTCTACGGGGAGGAGCAGTAGTCGGTGTAAATGTGTACCTCCTATGTTGTACACAGCTAAATCTGGGGGTGCTGTTACAACAGCCGAAAGGTTGTTCTTTGTTAAGTTTTGTAGAAGTTTGCTGATCATTTTAATTAAGAATGTTTACCAGAACCAGCTTTACCACTTTCATACAGGAACAGGCCATTATACTTTTCACAGCTACATTTTTTAGTTTCATGTCTAAAACCACGTTCAATTTCTTGAGTGACTTCTTGATAAATGGTGAGTTGTTCATCATTTAGCTGATATTCGAGCACTGACAAGTCTTCCTCAGATTGTTTATATTGATACATGGCATGTTCTACCTCAGTCAAAGCTATTTCTGCTTCATTTAGAATAAGTAGCTCTCCAAGTGGTTCTTGGCTTTCTGTAAGGGAAGGTTGACTGCCCTCAGACATGTCTTTGTCTAGTTGAGCTTAATGTTCTTCTTCTTGTTGGTGTTCATTGTCCAACATTTGTTTATACTTTTTGAAATTCTCATTTGTTATACTGCTTTCATTTGCTTTGAATGCAGCTTCAAATGAGTCATATTCACCTAATAATATTTTTTCTTTTCTTCAAGGCTTAAGAAGTTGGAGTAGGGCCATGTAATATAGTTCTCTATGTTGTGGAGGTTTAAATGATAACTTGATATGATTAAAAATGCTGGGTTTGGTGATTTGCTCTAGGCTTCCTTCACAAGTTGAGACTGAATGTTTGCCATCTGTGGCATTTGGTGTGACATTGTTTTGTAGGAATAGTTTTGGACAATGTTGTACAGCGGATGTTTGCCAAAGCAGTACTTCTGTCTGGCTAGTATATGTCAATTAAATTGTTTTTTTTTTTTCAATGACCTGGCTGTTGGGATCATTTGTGGCTATGTGTTCTTTAACTTGGTAGGATTTCAGCACTTTTTTTCAGGATTAAGTTTCAGCAAGACAATGGGCCTCATTATGGGTCCGGCGGTAAGCGTGACGGTGCTACCGGCAGGTTGCTGCCAGACCCGTAATTATTTACCAGTACCTGACTTCCAGTTGCCCCCGGGAGATTACAACCCCAGCAACCTGGAAAGACAGGCACCGGAAAATTGTAAGTCTATAGACTACTATGGGAATTGGGACCACGGAAGCATCAGCACCATTGTTAACATTACACATTGAGCTGCATGTCCATTTGTACACTGCACGATTGGTTTGGGTGAATCGAGGATTTGGTTCAAAGTCTGTTGGGAACTTTTTTTCTAAAAGGGTTTATTTTGCCATAATGGTGTGTTCCAACATTTCATACCCTCAGCCATTATTGTCTATGGCAATTGTTATTTGTTAATCTTATTAATAAGCTTCTTCATCGAAATAGGGTTCTGTGCTACGTGTGTTCTATTCATTAAAGAAGTTTGAAAAGGTTTGTATATTGACACTGTGCATGTTTAAAAGTATATATATATTGATTTTGCAATATATTGATTCATTTAGTCAGTGGTTTCATTCTGTTTAACCTGTTTATCAGAACAACCAATGGTCTCTTTGGTAGAACAGTGCTGTCAATTAGACCTTGCAGGATTAGTCTCCTGCAGTAGTTTTTAAGGGTAGATCATGACTTTTCAGATGTTTTTATAAGATTGTGAAGAACTCTATGGTGGAACATTTTCTGTAACATACATTTATAGGACACTGGTAGATATAGGGTTAGGTTTTGTAAGTAGGTCTGCTTTTCTTTGTACATATTTTTTTACTTTTATTTTTAGGAAGAGGGGCTTTACCTTTTGTAAACGTGGCTGGTTTAATTTTGTTGAGTGAGGTTACTAGCTCTTTTGTTTGACTGTTTTATATACATTGTTTTAGAGGTGAATGACTATATGGCGTAGTTTTATTCTTATCTACTCTATGTTTTCTTTATTTTCTAAAGAGATGCTTTTTGTTGTATCTGTTGGGAAAAAAGAAAGTTTGCATTGAGAAGCTGTATATGCATGTATGGTGCATGGGTTTGTGGATGTGATTGTAGAGATGCTGTTTGATTGTGAGGTGGCATATTAGGTGTGGTTGGGAGAGTTGTAAGAGAAAGAGTCTGCAGAGGTGTGATGGTGTTAGGTTAGTTAGTAACGGAGTGGTGATGGAATCTTTAGCGTCATTGTGCTGTTTTGAGCAACACAGTCAGTGTTGCTGTGGTTTTGTGTAGATAGGAATAGTAAGAGTGTGAATGTTGGAATATAATGGGCTAGAGTGAATGAAATGTTGGTTTTAAAAGAGTAGTCTGGGGTAATATATAGTGGAACTGTGCTGCTTTAATGGTACATTCATGTATTAATTTTGTTGGATGCAAATGGTATTAGTGTTTTTGGTTGTTGTCTTCGGTAATGTGCTTCATTCCTGTAATTGTAAAAGAAAGTTAGTGGTGATATGTGGTAATGGCGAAGCACTTTTATTGAGCAAGGTTGATATTCATGAAGGAAGGAGGAGTGGTGGGGAAAAACAGTTAATACAATTGGTGGACGGTTGAACATTGTTGCTTTTAGTAGCATTTTCATGAAAGTTAAGAAATGCGTATGTGAATGTGTAGAAGTTCTATGAGGTTTTGTAAAAGAGAAGAAAAGTTGATGGAAAAGATATATAGTACACTTTTAAATGGCAGTTGGTGTGTAGACGTTTAATATGTTAGGAGTATATGCATACTTGCCATCATGAAGCATTCTAATCTGTTCTTGTTCATGTAGTCCTAGATTTTTTGTTTGCATTCTGGGCCTTATAGTTCCACTTTTTTCATTGTGAAAGTTGGAGTACATTCACATAATGTAGTCAAAAGAGTACAGCTGCATAAGCATAAGCAGCTGAAGATTGGAATTGGTTATGTTAGGAAGTATACATATACTGTAAATATATTGAACTGGCACACACTGAGTGGCAATTAAAAATGGTGTATAAATCTATTTGATCTGTTTTTACTTCATTTTATGAAAAAGTGACACAGTGGTAGTGTAAATGCAGATATGCATTTTTGAACTTTTTTCTAAATGCTTAAAAATCATATTTTGAAAAGCACAGCATTTATTATGTTTATTTGATTTACATGTCACAGTTTTGAGTCTTGCAGTTAAGTCATGTTTTTTTCTTTTTCCTCTTTCTTTTTTGGTGAAAATATTCTTGAGACAAACTTTCTCTTGTCTGGCCTTATTCATATCAAGTATGACACGATCTTGGAATGATTCTATATGTATTCCCAGTTGAAAAACTGGGTTGAATTGAGATTTGGTTTTTAAGTTACTTTTAGTTGGCCAGTTGGTACTTATACCCAGAGAGTCCAGATCAATGATTTTGGCAATTTCATAGAAGGGAAGATCAGATTCCAGATGGGTCAAGTTTAACAAAGTGTTAAGATCTTCTATGGCTACATCTGTTTTGCCTTCTAATCGATTAGAGACTTTAGGTTTGGGAGGATTTATGCTGAAGAACTTCTTTAGCCTAATCTTACGCACATATTGGTTGAAGTCAATTCTCGTTTCTGCGTAGTTGAAGTAAGCCGTAGAACAAAAATTAAAGCCATATTCAAGAATTGTCTTTTGATATTCCATAAGCACATGATAGAAAGGTTCACAATACATTTGTTTTCGCCCTTCATATTTAATTTGCTATCTTTTTTCCAGAGTGAGTCTGCCTGGCTGCCATGTCTGGAACGTATGTGCTTGTGCCTTTGTCCCCACCTTGTTTTCCATTGCCTGCTTGTCCCCCCAACCTCTTCCTCTTCTTCGATTCTTTATATATTTGTGAAAGAATTCAAGAAAATGTTTTTTTAAATATAAGCATACATGTTCTATGTTTTGTTAGATCGTGTTGAATATGGAAATAAACATCTTGGACAGTAGCACAGTAGTGTTTGATGCAGATGCCTTTCATTAACTGGAGATATGTACTCTGAGAGTTCAGGTGTACATCTGAAGCCTTGAAGTAAGATTACAGGGTTAGGTTTACAGGTTTTGGATATGATTGTTGGATGGATGTGTGACTCTTTGATAGCAGCCAATGCAGAAAACATGAGGACATGAAAGTGGAAAGGGTAGAAGGGCTGTCCTGGTGCAACTGGGCTCTGTGGGCACTGTGATAGTTCCCAGATGGCACATGCCACATCCAGGTCTTTTGTGGATAGCTGGCATGGAAAGGTGACTGTGGGGATTATCCAATCAGGTTTGGTTGGTATGGTGTACAGGAAGAGAGGGTAGCATGAGTTTTGTTTGCAGGAGTTGTGAGAGCACTGACAATGGCTATGGCTATGTGTTTTAGAAGGCATACTTTGTGGATTCGATGGACTCATCAATTCAGTCATTGAAGGTGCATCCTGAAAATCATGGCATCCTTAGAAATACTGGATTTGTAGAAGTGGAAGTCATGTGGCATGTGTTTTTTGCTTAGCTGGGCAAGCTTGTTTTTATTCTGTGAGAGTATGGCTCACTTTAAATGTCCAGACATTGTGATTGTGCATAGTGGGGGGGACAGTTTGGGGTTTCGTGACTCCAGTGTCTTTGCAGGTTGCCTGAATGATTTCTTTAAAAGCCTAATTTGCTGTTTCCTGCTGCTAAGATATAAAATAAATCAGAGGCAAACATGGAGACGGCCAACAAACCTTTTCAGTCCACACATTGAATAATGAAAGCAGCTTGTCAAGCTGTTTTTTTTTTTTTATATGCTGCAGGAATGTCATATTTTGAGAATGACAATATAAGTTCTGATGGTGTGAATTTTTTTTTGTCAAGATGGAATTCACTTCACAGATGTCGGAAATGCAATTTTCCTTTACAGTGTTAGTGATGCATTGAAAATGTTCCTGTAAGAACATTCTAAAGGAAGATGTAGAGAGTACAGTACTACTCTATGGGCCTCATTACACGGATGGCGGTAGGGATTTACCGGTACCGGTAAAATACTGGTACCGGTAAATCCCTACCGCCTTACTACGAGGTCCCTTTGTAGTTGGGGGATTTAACGCCTGCTTTTTGCAGGCGTTAAAATCCAACCCGCTAAGGGACCTCGGAGCTAATTACGGCACCGCAAAATTGCGGTGCCGTAATTAGCGCCTTTCCCATTCCCATAGAGCCCTATGGGGCAGAAATGGGAATGGGGAAGGGCAAGGCGGAAGGGGGATTTACTGCCCCTCCAACCTTGGAATGGGGCGGTAAATCCCCTTTCCGCCAAGGCGGTGCCGGTATTTTACCGGCATGAGCCATGGCGCTAATAGCGCCATGGCTCACCGCTTACCGGGTAATGAGGCCCTATATCTAAGCAAAAACAATGAAAAAAGGTGTTTATTTACAACCTCCTCAAAAAAGGTTCTTTTCAGAGCCACTAATAAAGATTAAGGGGGTAATTCATCGATTATTTGAGCTGAAAAAAATAGGATTTCTGCGCCATTCTACCCGCAAATCCCTGTTTAACAAATGGGCATTTGAGGGCAGAATGGCGCACTAATCCTGTTTTTTCAGCACAAATAATCCATGAATTACCCCCTAAATAACTTAAATTGTGTTTAACTTTCCCACCCACCCCTTTCAGAGGTGCGTCATTCGTGGATACCGTGGTAGTCTGCGGATGGCACATCACCACATCTGGGTATAATAAGTTTTCCTGGTATGGAAAGGGGACTGAGGAGACTGCAGGCAGTCGTGGGTGTCCTCAGACTTCGGAGGATAAGCCAATAAGGTTTCCTCAGACTGGTTTACAGGAAGAGAGGCTAGCAGGAGATGTTTTAGTAGGAGTTTTGAGTGGATTGAATATGGCCATGGAAATGTCTTTCAGCAGGCAGAGTGTTTGGATTTTTTTGGGACTCTTGGGTTCATTGGTTGAAGGTGTATGCTGAGCATTGTGGAATAGCCACACATATTGGATTCCCTGAATTGGAAGTGTTCTGGTATGGAGAGCAAGCCATGACGTTGGTGGATATCTCCCATTTTGTGCAAATATGGTTGAATTGAAACGTCTGGACATTATTATTGTTCATTGTGGAGAGAACAGCTTGGGGAACACAACAGGAATTTCATTGTAGTTTGCAATGAAGGCGACATTGTGAAAGTTGAAGGAGATGTTCCCTATTTTTTTCCGCTTTGCTCAGAGACAGATGTGGATGGATTCAAGTTCATTTGGTCTGCAAATGGAAAAAGCGAGGCGCAACGTCAATAAAGCTGTTTTTGCTTTTGTTGGCATGACATTGTTTCATAATGAGAACAATTTGATACGGCCAACATTTTTCAGTGAGATAGAGTCCATCTAACTAATGTGGGTTATCAGATTTTTGTGGAAAACATTCAACATGCTTTGAAGCAGTTTTTGTGAAAGGGAGAAGAAATCACTAAATTCAGTGAAATGTTTACTTTGTTCAGTTTGTAAAACCCCAAATTAAAAACATATATAAAAGCCAAAAACACAAAAATTGTTCCTTTAAGAGCCACTCTTTTTGAACCCAAAACATTTAAAATGAATTCAATTGTCCCGCCCTGCACCTGGAATTTGTTAAAGGTCCGAGGACTATCGAGCTGTGCGTGGACCAGGCTGCACAGAGGCCTGTGCCTTTTTTTCTCACTTCTATTTTTTAAACGTGAAAGGTGGCTCCTAAAGGAACTTTTTTAGTGTTTTTTCAATTTTGTTTTTTTCTGGCTTTTTTCAGGAGATGCAAGGTAGGGGAGAGAAGGAAGGGAATGAGCACCAACCATAGGTACGAAGGGGTAGTTGGAGAGAGGAAGATGTTGGCCGGGCATTAATCAGGTAGGTGGCAGTGTTTCTCATGCTTGTTGACCACAGCCTCGAAAGCACTCAGAAACTGCTCCGCCCTACAGAACAGTGCTTGACAGTACACACATAGCATTGTGATCCTCTAAAGGTAAGGGTTAACAGTGTTCTGTATGGCCTGTGGAGCCACCACTAGGATTCTCTGCCCCAAAGGAGTACCCTTTGTGGTGACATGAACATTTGAAGATGATGGGGTGGAGGAAGTCATCCTGCTCTTACAAGAGAAAGGTATTGCCTTTCTCAGAGCAGTCACATGGATCGATTTGGTGTGGCAACACATGGAAGTTTTCCTAGAAGCCAGATTCTCTGTGACTTTGCACTCAGTTCATTAAACCTTGCTTACACTAGCCTTTGGGACAGGGACTACCTCCACTTCATCCTCTTCTTCCTCTTGATCCTCCTCTTCTGTATCACTGCCCCTGTTCCCCTCTACAGGCCCTCCAGATGATGATGGTGGTGGTTGTTGGGGTGCCTGTGAAGAAGGAATGGCCATAAGAGATGCTAAGGTCTCCAAGAACAACTTCTACAAAAGACATTACATGGCAGTGAAGCAGGTGCTCTCTCCTGGATAGCCAGATTTAGAATGAGGAAAATTAATGGGTGGGTCCCTTTAGAGCAGGGGTGCACAACTGATTTTGACAGAGGGCCGAAAGTACCTTACATGAGGGCTATAGTGGGCCGAAAAGTAAAAGTGGGCGGGGCGGTAGGCGGACATGTCAGGAGGCTTTTTCAACCCCCAATTTGTATTAAACACATGGAAAAAGAATATGTTTTTGAGGGGTAGTGATTTTTATTGCATTTCAAACTTACATTTTGTACTATACATTTTCCATTGTTATCATTTATTTCTATTTAGTTATTGTATATCGTCTGTTTAATGAAATTATATATATTTTATTGACCCTTGATTGGACATTCCGTTATTTTGGACTGCTATAGTTTGCTGTTTGGGTTGCCCAAGAAGAGTATGGCCTTTGTTGAGTCAGGTTTCCTCAAAAAAGCAAAGGACGTACATCTCCTAACTGTGCCTGTTTTAGCTTTATTGTTGAGTTCACTCTTGGAGTGCAACACTATGCCCCATGGCTCCCACCCCCAACCAAACACTATGCCCCATGTTCCCCTCACCCCCAACCAAACACTATTCCCACAGCCCCCTCACCCCCAACCAAACACTATGACCCATGGCTCCCACCCCCAACCAAACACTATGCCCCCTGTCCCTCACCCCCCAAGCAAACACTATGCCACCTGTCCCTCACCCTCAACCAAACACTATGCCCCATGGTCCACTCACCCCCAACCAAACACTATGCCCAATGGCCCCCACCCCCAACCAAACACTAGCCCCCATGGCTCCCCACACCGCCAACCAAACACTATGCGCCAAACACACTCTCAAGCATGCACCCATACAGACCCGAACCCTCCCACCACCCAACTCACCACACACTCTCAAGCATACACCATGAACCCATACAGACCCGAACCCCCACACCCCCCAAATCACCACACACATTCTCAAGCATGCACCCATTCAGACCCGAACCCCCCCACCCCCCAAATCACCACACACATTCTCAAGCATGCACCCATACAGACCCGAACCCCCCACCCCCCAACTCAGCACACACACTCTCAAGCATGCACCCATACAGACCCGAACCCTCCCACTCCCCAACTCACCACACATTCTCAAGCATCCACCCATACAGACCCGAACCTCCCCACCCCCCAAATAACCACACACATTCTCAAGCATGCACCCATACAGACCCGAACCCCCCAACCCCCAACTCAGCACACACACTCTCAAGCATGCACCCATACAGACCCGGCCCCCCGCCCCCTAACTCAGCACACACACTCTCAAGCATGCACCCATACCGACCCGAACCCCCCACCCCCCAAATCAGCACACTCCCAAACATGCACCCATACAGACCCAAACCCCCCACCCCCCAACTCAGCACACTCTCAAACATGCACCCATACAGACGCGAACCCCCCACCCCCCAACTCACCACACACATTCTCAAGCATGCACCCATACAGACCCGAACCCCCCACTCCCCAACTCAGCACACACACTCTCAAACATGCACCCATACAGACCCGAACCCCCCACCCCCCAATGCAGCACACCCATTCTCAAGCATGCACCCATACAGACCCGAACCCCCGCCCCCCAATGCAGCACACACATTCTCAAGCATGCACCCATACAGACCCGAAACCCCCCACCCCCCAACTCAGCACACACACTCTCAAACATGCACCCATACAGACCCGAACCCCCCACCCTCCAAATCAGCACACTCTCAAACATGCACCCATACAGACCCGAACCCCCCACCCCTCAACTCAGCACACACACTCTCAAACATGCACCCATACAGACCCGAAACCCCCCACAACCCCAACTCAGCACACACTCTCAAGTAATCACCATGCACCCATGCAGACCCGAACCCCCCACCCCCCAACTCAGCACACACACTCTCAAGCATGCACCCATACAGACCCAAATCCCCCAACTCAGCACTCAAACTCTGAAGCATGCACCCATACAAGCATCTCAACATACACAACACAAACACTCAAAAACAAACATTCATGCACATCCGAAATGCCTCCCCAGCCCCCCATCTCAACATACACAACACAAACACTCAAAAACAAACCTTCATACACATCCAACATGCCCCCCCACCCCCATCTCAACATACACAACACAAACACTCAAAAACAAACATTCATACCCATCCAACACCCCCCACATCCCCATCTCAACATTCACAACACAAACACTTAAAAACAAACATTCATACACATCCAAATCCCCCATCTCAACATACACAACACAAACACTCAAAAACAAACATTCATACACATCCGACACGCCCCCACCCCCCAATCTCAACATTCATAACACAAACACTCAAAAACAAACATTCATACACATCCGACACACCCCCCGCCCCCCATCCCCCCATCTCAACATACACAACACAAACATACAGCAGAACAGACCCGACACACAAACACACAGACCACTTACCGGAGATGTGCTGGAAGGCAGGTAAGCTGGAACGCTGGCAAGGTAAGTGGAATCGTACTACGGCTAGCGTGGCAAGCAAGGCTGAAATGCCTTCCGGCATCATGCCTTACTGGCCACGCCAGCTGTAGTGCTGGCCCTCCATTGATGCAGCACACAGGCACTACGTGGCTCGTAGGAGTGACGTGGTGCGTGTGTGCTGAGCCAATGAGGCTGGAAAAAACAGCATGGCGGGCCGCAACTGGCCCGCGGGCCGTATGTTGTGCACCCATGCTTTAGAGGAACTATCTGCGGGCAGTCATACTGTCCGCAAACTGCAGAGTCAAAAATAGGCTTTGAAAAGTTGTAAAAGGTTGTCAGATGAATGTAGAATTGGTCTGGGAGCTGTGCAAGGGTAAAGTTTTTGTGGAAAAGTAAGTTCCTTGGACACATCTGTTAGGTTCCAAAAGTCAGCTTTATTACAGTCACATTAAGAACCATTAAGAATACAAGTTATGACCCACTGGCTCACATCACCCAGGCAGGAGCTCTCCAGCTAGCATACTGTGGAACCTCCACCACAAACATTCCTACACTCACAACTAAACATTCTCTCAGGAACACAAACATTCTCTCATGCATTCCCAAGCACCTACATTTGTCATGGCCATGGGCTGGGAACCCCAGACCCTGCGCCATCAGGGCACGAGAGCAAGGAGTAACACAACCTTTAATTGTCTCTTGGGGACAATGCAACATGGAGGGCCTTGCTGGACTCAGTCCTGGCGCCTTTGGCACCAGGCTCATGAATAAATGTGCACTAGCACATTTTTATTTGGTGCAAGTACTTGGTTTCCCCTGCAGGGGCCCCCACGTGCATTTGGTCAGGCATGGCTGCTGGGGAGCGTTAGACTGCACATGTAAGCATCCTTTAGGAGTGGCAGGGTGGGGCCGATGAATCAGGACTATAGGCATGACCTGAGCTAGGCTATATAAGCCTGCTCAGCCCTCATGGACGTGCTTTGCATTATTCTGCTATTGCAGCGTAACGCTCACTGCCGCCTAAGCGCATCTTACCTGTTTCCAGCTGCCGGCCTGAGTGCACCTTACCTGTTTCCAGCTACCAGCCTGAGCAGCTACTTGCTAAAGCGCATCTTACCTTGTTTTCAGCTGCAAGCCGCAGCACTTACCTAGGAATCTGCTTCCTTCGGCACGCATCATCGTGGGCTGTGGCATTCATCTTCTTTCTCCAGACCTCTGGAAAGCACCGCTCCAGCCCGAAGTCTTGACACACGGTGCCTGCAAGAGAAAAAGACAAAGACAAGGTTAGAATTTGCAGAGACATTATGTTTAAGTTTGTGCTTAGACAAATCCTCATGCTTAACCTTAAACCAACACTCACCTGCTGTCGGAGCATTGTGGACTCCATTATCTTCCCATTTGGCCTCGCTTCATGCATCACAACTACTGCTGGGTCGCATATCATCTATTGGGAGAAAAGACATCATTAAAAGGACACGGACAATAATCAAGAATCAACAATACAATATTTTAAAAGCCATAAGACACTTACCTTCAGGAGTGGTTCAGCCACAGCCGGTCTGGGCTGCCATGCACATGGGCCAGTGAGGGAACTCTGTCCATCAAAAGCACCCCTGCAGTGAGAAGCAGGATTGAGAGCTCACCATCATCAATCAACAGGTGAGACTATATGGGTCGGCGCATGCTCACCACATTCTGAGAGGAAGGGTTTGAGAGAGAAAGCTGTCATTTAGCAGCATTCTCATGATCTCTCATATCCTTGCAGGAGTAGTGCCCACAACCAGTGCAGTCCACAGCACACGAGCAGGGGAACAAGCCTGACAAGGGGAATTCACTTCCAGGGAGGGCTGCAACTGTGCCCCAGCATCCTCACAGAGACCAGGTGAGCGTAACAACATTCACACCAAGCAGAATAAACACATTTCCCTTCTTCACACACTCAACTCCACAGGAGGAACCATACATGGGACACTCACAGGGGGCACCTTTTTAGTGAGAGGTGCAACTCAAGGATAAGGCAGAGGGCACCCCCCTTTGATAACTCTAGCCATGTCTCCTAAACAAGCACCCACTCCTGGCGGAAGGCATTCCCCCCTACCTGCCCATACTCTACATCACCTGTTCACGTGACTAGAAAGGCATTCCCCTTCTTCACTTACCAAGTCTCACCCATTCCTCACTTTGGTTAAACCCTGCCCTGTCCAAAGGGCATGGTCCAAAAGTACCTGCAACCACACCTCACACAAGAGGAAGGGTGCCATTCCTACCATGCTCTCACTTGGCGCGGTGTCCCACTAACCAGTAACCACCCCTCAGACGGGGAAGTCCCAAACAGTACCATATGTTACTCACTCAAACTATACTCAAGGGTGCACACTATCCACTACTGTCCCCCTCACACAATGACATTTAAAAATGTGCATGTCCTACAAGTCTATACTAGTGAGGCAATATGTGAAAACATGAAGAAGGGTGAGGCGCGCCCTCCAGGTCCTGCTCAATTAAACCTGTTGCAGAAAATATATATCTGGGTTAAATCCCAAAATGGACAAGTATTCAGCAGGGTTAAATCCCATCTGCTGCAAATCCCAAAGATGAACAAGTATTAACAGGGTTAGATTCCTTCTGCTGCAATTCAGTTGCTCAGTATTAACAGGGTTAGATCCCATCAGCTACAGTTCTGTTGTCTGTAGTTGTTCTCCTCCAAACGCTTTCTTTTCTCAAATAATCATCAGGAGGCTGTGTTTCTTTAACAGGTGTCACTGATTAGACTCAAAGGATTCTGGTAGCTGTAGTGAAAACATTTTTTTCAGTTCAGGTGACCAGGGACTGACACCCCTCCAAAAGCACAAGTTCTTCCCAAGTTTGGGGGAGGTGAGAGAAGCATCTTTATGATTCTCTAAAATGGGGCACAGTAACCCCGGTGCCGCTGCCTCTGGAGCCCGGGACTCCCATAGCATTAAGTGAAAAAATGAAGGAGGGTGAGGCGTGCACTCCAGTTCCTGGTCAATTAAACCTGTTGCAAAAAATATATATCTGGGTTAAATCCCAAAATGGACAAGTATTCACCAGGGTTAAATCCCATCTGCTGCAAATCCCAAAGATGAACAAGTATAAGCAGGGTTAGATCCCTTCTGCTGCAATTCAGTTGCTCAGTATTACCAGGGTTAGATCCCATCAGCTGCAGTTCTGTTGTCTGTATTTGTTCTCCTCCAAACGCTTTCTTATCTCAAATAATCATCATGGAGGCTGTGTTTCTTTAACAGGTGTTACTGATTAGACTCAAAGAATTCTGGTAGCTGTAGTGAAAAAGATTTTCAGTTCAGCTGACCAGGGACCGACACCCTTCCAAAATCACAAGTCCTTACCAAGTTTGGGGGAGGGGAGAGAAACATCTTTATAATTCTCTAAAGTGGGGCACAGTAACCCTGGTGTTAAGATGGATTTCTGAACTCTCTCCTGGAGGGGCAGAGGTTCAGAAGGCCAGCCTAGTTTCTTGGAACAGGGTAACCTCCGGACAAGCCAGACCAATCATGGTAGCGATGGCGGCGGTCAAGACTAGGTCTCAAGAGGGGTGAGGGTGACTGAAAGCCTGCAATGAGCACACAAAGCAAGGACGCTTACAAATTACTCCAGGCAGGTGTTATATTAAAAATATAAACACATTTATTTCAAGGTCTTTGTAACATCGACCATAGTAAAGAATCACGATAAAACTCAAGTAAACCAACACATCACAATCAATACAATATATATACAAGACCGAGGGGTCTAACGAGTTAGGAGCACGAAATATGCAGACCACCTAGATGGGGAGGAAAACAGGCAGTGCAAGTAATTGTTAGGCCTAGTTCGACATCAGAGACCACCTAACTAGAAGGAAGTCCGAGCCCTACGAAGAGTGGAGCCTTGTGCTCAAAAGTACCTGCACACGTGGGTGCCAACGGGCCAAGGAGTGTCTCTTCGGGGAAATCAGGCAGTTCAGAGAGGTGAACAAACGATGGAGAACAGACCTCTGCTACTCAAACGCGGCCTCCACTTGTGGGCAGAAGCAGGGCGCGAGTACGGAGAAAGGGGTGCTGCTTTTCAACAGCGGGGGAAAGCCACAGGCTTCTGCAGGAGGGAGACCGGTTCAGGGTATTGACTACTCACCGGTCCCCGATGCAGGCAGACCCAGGCTTCTCTGAGTTAGTTTCTTCGCTGGCAGGTTCAGATGCGATCAGAGGGACGTCTCAGCGTCGTGTAGATTCCACGCCAGCAGAAGTCAGGGTCGAGGGTGTCCCAACCGCAGCGAACACGCACAGATGGCTGTGTTTCTTTAACAGGTGTTACTGATTAGACTCAAAGGATTCTGGTAGCTGTAGTGAAAAAATTTTTTTCAGTTCAGGTGACCAGGGACCGACACCCCTACAAAAGCACAAGCCCTTCCCAAGTTTGGGGGAGGGGAGAGAACCATCTTTATGATTCTTTAAAGTGGGGCACAGTGACCCCGGTTCTGCTGCCTCCTTCATGTTTCCACTTAGTGAGGCAATATATCTGTGCAGACCCTGCATCAGGTTTAATCAAAGAAAATTAATTCCTCCTAGAAGTGTCTTGAATGACATGTTTGTGCCTGAAATACCTGTTGTGCTTCAAAAATGTAACCTGTTTGAAGTGATTGCATTGTAAACTGTTCATCCTTTCCATGTTATTGTTAGATTACAAACACAATGTCAAAATTGCCTAAAAGGTTATTAGTGCAAGGTGCAAGATGCAAAGTTGTGCAATTGCCTCTCAATTTGCAAAAACATGTCAACACTCTATGCGAGAAATGTGATATTGATGATTCTTTGTTTCTTTTAGTAAATGGTGTTGCCACAAAGGACAAACAAGTTTAGCAACAGCTTATACTCACCAGAAAGGTTTCTAATGAAGCACAAGGATTTGTGCAAAGACAGTCTAACTATTGGAGACTTTTCTATACTTGATGTTAAATAAACACACAAGAGCAGTGAAGGTAAATTCCAATCTCTAACTGTTGTGGAAGGGAATAGTTCTATTTGTCTTCTACACTCAAGTGAAGTAATGGATGACACTCTAGAATTATACCAGATGAAACCAACAAAAGGTGCACCAATCAGTTTTTGGGCAAACAACTCAGAAGCTAAGTGTTTCGCTAGGCTTTCTCCAAATGGAAAAGGAGGTAGACTGGATGATTTTAAGGTTCCAATTTCTTCTGCAGAATATCATTGTATACAAATGTATTCTAAAGATTCCAGATTCTGCAGCAATATTGTATACATTTTTAACTTACTCTATGAAAGTGGATTATCAACAATATGCTATTCTTTTTCTCAAACACTTCAGACAGGAACTAGATGTATTCAAATGTTTCTGCATGTGAGATGCTGCAAGAGGTGAAACAAAAAATGAAAGCATATATGACAAATGTTGAAAAGAGCAATGCAGCTGAAGTGTGGGCAGGCTTATCAGCTGACAAAAGTCTTCGTCAAAAGTCTCTAAGCTTTGGTCTGAAATGCTCTCACACAGAAAGTGTGAAAGCTATGAAGCTACAGATCGGCTAACTAGTTTGACTCTGTATGGCCATAGCTTTAATGTAGTATGGTTAAGTCTTGACCCAGCTACTACAAGAAACCAGGTACTAAAGTTTGTTAGTGAAATTCAGCAGTTTGCTGAACCGATAGTACAGAGATCTTGAAAACCACCATGATTGATACCTATTATACAAATAGGTGTGCAAAATTGGAAGATCTATGTATGAAGTAGCAGAACACTATTTGTATCAAAATATTGAAGCAAACAATGACAGAGGACAGTTTAAAGAAGAAGGATGTACTGGATGTGGAACATAAAAAGCCAAGTCTCATCAACCACACAAAACTTTCTTGCCAAAATGCAGAGAAAATGAATTATTGTATGTTTGCCTTTTGCAGTTATTCTTCTCTTGGCATGCAAAAAGTGATTTGCCTGGATGTTTTGGAACCTTTGAACAATAATTTTTTGCAAAAATGAATAAAATGATTCCATATCCAACGTTTGAACAGTTCCTAGAACTACTGGAAAAAGGAATATGCCAAAACAAACTTGTGTCAGGTGAATTGGCAAAAGAGACTCCTGAGGGCAGTCAAGGATCTGCAGAAGGAAGTCTAAGGGCCTCATTACACGGTAGGTGGTAAGGGTTTACCGGTACCAGTATTTTACCGGTACCGGTAAACCCTTACCGCCTTACTACGAGGTCCCTTTGCGGGTTGGAGAATTTAACGCCTGCTTTTTGCAGGCATTAAAAACCAACCCGCAAAGGGACCAGGGAGCTAATTACGGTACCGCAATTTGTGGTGCCGTAATTAGCACCTTCCCCATTCCCATTATGCCCTATGGGGCAAAAATGGGAATGGGGAAGGGTAATGGGGGAAGGGGGAATTACCGCCCCACCAACCTTGGAATAGGGCGGTAATTCCCCTTTCCACCAAGGCGGTGCCGGTATTTTACCGGCATGGACCAAGGTGCTAATAGCACCTTGGTCCACCGCCGTCCGTGTAATGAGGCCGTAAATGTGTTAGGCGAGCCAATTTTTCAAACTGATGCTGAGCTCACCATGGAAAAAGTAGAGAGTGCAATGTAATAGTCTGAAGTTGCACTCCCAAATTATGACACATTAGTAAGTACACTAAATGAAGTACAGAATGAAGTTTATTGTCATATCAAAGATAGATTCTTACATGGTTTAAAACATGTCAATCATGAATGTGCTTGTGTCCAATATGCAAACCTCTATTGATGTCTGTTAGTGGACAAGCTGGGGCAGGAAAACCTTTTTTAATTCTTGCATTGAGATCAATGATGGTTTTGACACAGTTCAATAAACATATTAGTGGCCTTGCCACTTTCTTTCCACTGCAACTATTCACCACAATACATTACTTCAATATCTTCTTCCTGGCCCACTAACCTGACAGGACTACCACTAACAATCCCATTCCTGGTGTACTCGCCTACCAGGATAAAACTCCTAACTTTACTACCTGTAACACTATTTTGGAGGAAGAGTACTGTGTGACTGCTGGAGGCATTCGCAGACTTTTCACTATTGTCTTTTTTTCACGTGTGGATCATACAGCTTAAAGACCCCGCTGTCTGTAGAGACGAGGTGGAGTGGAGGCAGAATGACTGTGTGACCTTGTGCCCGAGGGCATGGTCCGGTCATGGTGGCGGTGACAGTGACGACGACGGTGTTCGCACATTGGATTTCGAGTTAATCTGACAAACAGCCAAATAGCTGAAGATTGATGACTGATACCTGGGCTGCTATGGAGAACCAGGAGGCTTCACCAGGCATGACGTTGGAGACTGAGAACGCAGGGAACGCTACCAAATTAATTACTCAATTAGAGGCATGGAGCTCTCGAGATTCAGCTGCAGGTGAGTGTGAAAGCTCCCCCGACCAGGATCAAACAGCATTACTGACATCTGCGACCACACTGGCAGAACCTTAGGTGAGCCACTGGGGGGATTCACCTGATGTGATGCTTAGAAATTTAGTGCATTTTCCGTGCCCCCCTCTGCTTCCATTTATCGTTGAAGTGCAGATAGGTGCAAGTACTGCTGCATACATGGACAGCATTTAAGCTGACGCTCATGCGGCAGCTACGTAGAGTCCACAGGCTAGTAACATAGGGATCTGTAAAGAAATACCTTTACTGGACTTGGAAAAAGTGAGTGAGGCTAACCATCTGAACCACGTGAACCAGAATTTGTCTGCAGATGAGAGAATAGCATTACAAACAAATGAATTAAAGCCTACAAATAACTCCGATAAAGACACAAGCACAGAGGGGCATGTTTTGATAAAGGATACAGTCTGTTTATTGGACTGGACAAGCAATGGTATAGAGAACCTTTTGTCAGCTTGTATAAACTTTTTTTTTCTTTACCAATTTCCAACATTGCTCCGCAAGAGACACAAGAAACACCCCCTCAAATGCTAATATCAAATTGGGAGCCACCTCGGGGGGCTGGATGTTGGCTAACATCTGACCCCCAAAAGGGCAGACGCCCCCAGGGGGAATTGTGCAAGTTGTTTTAGCAGCGAAGTCATTGCTCCACAACAGCGATCAGCTGCCCCTTGCCATCAAACTGAAAAAAACAAATGGAAGTCTAGAGGGCTGGCTCATAATTTGTACCTGAATTGTAGTGGCTTTCACAGTGGCAATAATTCAAGTGAACTCTGTGCAATGGGGGAACTCCCAGAGCAACTGCTACTAGAAACCACCCTAGGGGCAGAAAAAGTGGACACTTTCTTTTAAACAAATCGAATCAGGTTGAAAATTGTGCTACTCTAGAAGCTTCTACCAACAGGACAAATGGAAATATTGGCCAAAACCAATCGTTCATTCTACAGCTTCCACAAGTTTCAAAAACGGCCTCCAACTCACCTGTAAGATCAAACTGGCAAAACTCAATTGAAAAATCAGAATTGATTCCCCTGAAAATCTGCAAGAGGGGGGTGGAGTGAGTATTTATTCAGCCTCCACACAAACAAACATGGAAGGACTGAGCCACACTAAAAAAAACTACCAAGTGACTGCTCGAGAGAAATGGATTTTCAAACAATGTCAACGTTGACATCTATACTGGCTCTGTTTATGTAATTGTATGAGCAGATGGGCGACCATCTAAAAGACCAGATAACAGTGTTGGCTATGCTGCAGTCGAAGATGGCATTTGTTGAGGGTTTCATCACAGGAATCCAGATCAACATGGATAATAGTACGGCAAAAGATGTTGCACACTCCTGCACACAATATTGGATTTGATTATTAAAGACAATGCAGAACAGGAGGCTGTCAAGATTATTTGATGGGAATGACGTACAGCTCTTAGACAGTGTGGGTATAAATCCAAGCTCATCTTCGGAAATTCAATCTAAAACAATGATGTCTGATGAGATGCCAATGAGAAACACAGAATTTGGCCCTGAAAATTAGACCTTATACAAACAAGTACCACTGGGCTCAGATTCCAAAACTGGTTGATCCTATGCAAAAGGGAGTTGTAATTAGTCACAATAACCTCTCATAGAACACAATTGATGGGGTCCAAGTGGTTTCCCTCAACGAGACTGTTGAAACAGTCACTCAAGAAATTTAAGAGCACTCAAACGACAATGGACAAATAAACATTTTAGCAAACAATCCCACAAAGTAACAAAAAATATGTCCTATTTTTGCGGAAAAACAGTCAAGCAATAATGGAAATTCAATAACTGAGTCTTCAGTAGATAAAATCCACCAGAACCATAAGGAAATGAGGACCAGGTTAAGGATACAGGAGAAGAATCTTCTAATGAAGACTCAGAACATGACAGCTGCCTCAAAATGCAAATCGAATGGTAGTCATTCTTTTATTAAAAATATCAACTTGCCTAAAGTTCAAGGACAAAAAAGTTCCAAGGGTTCAATTCACATTCAGGAGGATAATACTACTTTAAGAAAAGTAAATATTACCCAGGTATCGACTAGGCAAGAATTTCAGATGATCGATGAAGAACACGATGACAGTGCCTCAATAGATCTCTTTGATTTATCAACATATTCCTTATTTGAGCAGGACATTGTCGACGACAATACAAAAAAGGTAGCAGGTGCCCCTCTCTCGAAAGAACATGGCATGATAAACTGTTCAGTGGTTTTTAACCACTTTGAGAGTTTGCAGGCATCTGCAATTTGCTCCCTGTACCTTTGACAGATGGGAAATATCCATTTGCATAAAAGTCTTTGTCCCGCCCACATGGGCAATCCGAAATGCTATGGCAATTCCCTTCTGAACAAGAGTACCAACAGCAACCCCATACACATGTTTCAGCCTTGTTGGGCCTCATAAGTGAGGTGAAGCTGTGCCTCTCTGAGCACAGTGAGCAGGGACTGCACGTCTGCTTGCCCCCAGGTAACTTAGACTGACCAACCCTAAGTTCCTTCCAAAAATACCAAAAAGGTTACAGGCATCCCTCTCTCGAAAGAACATGGCATGATAACCTGTTCAGTGGTTTTTAACCACTTTGAGAGTTCGCAGCCATCTGCTTTTTACTCACTGTACCTTTCATAGATGGGAAATACCCATTTGCATATCAGTCTTTGTCCCGCCCACATGGGCAGTCCAGCACCAAAATATTATGGCAATTCCCTTCTGAACAAGAGTACCAACAGCAACCCCATACACATGTTTCAGCCTTGTTGGGCCTCTTCAGTGAGGTGAAGCTGTGCCTCTCTGAGCACAGTGAGCAGGGAGACCACGTCTGGTCGCCCCCAGGTAACCTAGGGTGACCAACCCCAAGTTCCTTCCAAAAATACAAAAAAAGGTAGCAGGCGCCCCTCTCTCGAAGGAACACTGCATGATAACCTGTTCAGTGGTTTTTAACTACTTTGAGAGTTTGCAGCCATCTGCTTTTTACTCACTGTACCTTTCACAGATGGGAAATATCCATTTGCATATCAGTCTTCGTCCCGCCCACATGGGCAGTCCAGCACCGAAATGCTATGGAAATTCCCTTCTGAACAAGAGTACCAACAGCAACCCCATACACGTGTTTCAGCCTTGTTGGGCCTCATCAGTGAGGTGAAGCTGTGACGACAACGATCATTAAGCAGGGGGTACTTATATTGATGACCTAAGAACAGTTGACTCAGATGTACCCATGGACGCTAAACATAAGCCAGATTGGGCCAAAAAGACTGCTGGTCCGAAGGTGCCTAAATTCAACAGCGACGAAGACAGACAAGAAATGGGAAGTTCATCTAGATGTACAGTAAAAACAAGGAACTCTTGCCTTAGTTGGCAAAGGGATGAATTAGCTCCTGCCACAAAGACTAAAATCATAACCTTCCAGGGGTGCATACCGACTCGCAACACACATAGAAACAAAGGTGTACCAGAGCACAAGACTGACCAGTCCGAGAACTGTGTACTCCAAAATTATGGAAGGAGCAGTTTAAACATTACATCAAAAAATTCATGGAAACCAGTTGAAGACCTGGCAATAATATTAAACATGGACGCTACCAAGATGACAAAGTTGAGGACCCAGAAGGAGTTAAATGACAAGGGGTCCACTGTGTACGAAATTGTGGAAAGGTCGACCTGACAAGGAGAGGAACCCTACAAAATCTCACCCCTGAAACTCCCACAACCAAAGGTAATATCAGCTAGAGGCTGAAATAATGGAGAGGCTCGACATACAAAAAATCATAATGAGAAGATCAAGAGATCTAGGCCAATACAACATTCAAACGTTCAAATTCCATATGCCAAGATGGCCTACTATTGGAGAGAATAGAGCTGGCGGACAACGGTTTGAGCCTAAATAGAGTTGATGTGGTGCAACCATTTCACCACATACCATGCCTGATACTCCTAACATCTGGTTGTGTAGAATTTATCGACGAAGCCAGGATGGACAAAGTGTCTCTGTATCCATCTACACCGCTGGTTAGCCAACTGCTGTTGGAAGAGGTGTGTTGCTTTTGACCCCAAAGACAGGGGTTTTTCCCAACCTCGAAGGAAGATCTCCAAATCTAAATCCCCAAGAAAAACCTCTTATCATTCCAGCACCTAGAAACACGAAATTGTGGATGCTAAAGATAGGAATTTTGCTTATCAAAGACCAAACCATTGAGATGCCTTGAGGGATAATGAAGCAATGCTGACTCAAACTGCAGGGAAAAAAACATTGGAGCACAAGAGATCTAATGAAAACTTGAAATGGCTGGTGGGATTACTGGCAAAATAAATCAAGATGACATAATGTCAATGATCTACGGAAGAGAAACCATTGACAATGGCAAGTTGGAATACAAGGGGATTGGTTAATTTATTGGCTAATGGGGATGCAACAATTGGAGATCATGATATCATATGTCTCCAAGAGATATGGCTGAGGGAAGAGCCAATTCTGGATGGGTATCAAGTTTATCTTAACCCAGCTATCAAATATCCAAAAGGGAGACCTTCATCCGACTGATGATAGCAATTAAGGATCATCTCCAGCTTGAGCAAATGGAATTTCAATCATCTAACCACTTTAGCCAATTTCTGGTGGGTAAATTGACTATTGGTCAGATGAAACATAAGAAAACATTAGTTCTTATGAACCTTTATTGGAATCCGGCACAACGAGATAATATAACCTTCCCCCGATCAAGTAGCAGACCTGGTTGATATTGTGTGGTGATCTGAACTGCATTTACTTTGATAGACATGGGGAATTGATTAAGGCTGACTTTAAACAAACAACTGCTGCAGGCAAAAGAGGCTAGTATTGGCAACAAACTCTAAGATTAAAAGGCATAGAGTTCATAAATGGCAGCACCCAGGTGGATACGCCTGGAAATGTAACAAGAAACAGTAAGAATGGGGTTCAGATCCTTGAATATATTTGTATGTCAAAAATCCTGCTAATGGCAGAACAAACAATGAGACTGGTCGCTAAAAAAAACAAGCACCATAATCTACTAAACCTGACCTTGGTGCCAACCCACGGCGAAAGCGGAAAGACATTCCACAAAGACTCGGGCATAGCACCGGGACAAAACAGAGATCAGAGGCTAGCTTACCCACGTCTATTCAACATGTTTCAAGTTAAAAAGGGGAGCGCAAAATGACACCTGTTGTGCCATCATCATGTATTTGATCAGATAGTTTTTGAGGTTAAAGAAAGACTATTCTGACACGGCGATTGAACACATTCAAAAATTGAGACAGCAGCAACGAAACTGGATGAAGCTTCATAAACAAACTCTCTTGCGAAGAGAGGCTGAAGGTATGCTTGAAAAGATTAGAACGTGTAATACAGCTGAAATCTGGTCAACTTTAAACCACTTGGATTCGCAGCAAGAAGTCTTGCAGACAAATCCCATTACGATGACGACTTGGGTCAACCATTTAGAGAAATGTTTGATCAAGGCCATTTGACCATCCGAAACATTTATCAGAAGCTATAATTTGGGATGATCTATAGATAGACCCAGAATCCATCCATGTAATCATCAAAACGTTAAGTAATTCACAAGCCCCAGGACCCGACAGCCTGATGAACGCGATGTAGAAGCAAGTCTGTACAATGGTCTACATTTTTGTCCATTTTGTTTGAACACATGATGAATTCACAAAAGATACCAATATCATGGAAGTCATAAGTGATCGTGCCTATTTTCAAGAAAGGGCCGAGGTCCAAACCAACAAATTATCGTCCGATAGCGTTGCTGGAGGTGGGAAGAATTTGTTTCGCAGAATCGATAATGAAGACTCTAGCAAAGTGGATAACAACCTCAGGCCTTAGGGATGAGTGGCAAGCTGGGTTCTTGAAGGGCATAGGCACTTCTTTGAACATCTTGATTATAAAAATTCGGAATTCAAGAGCAGAAAGAAATAAAGTAAAGAAGACCTACCTGGCGTTTATTGATCTAACGCAAGCTATTGACACTGTTAAGCAACCATCACTATGGACGAAGATGGACCAGTGGGGCTGCCCGAAAAAACTTCTGGCACCAATGAATGACCTCCACTCTGACACAACGCTAAGAATAAGGATCAACACCTCAGGTTCTCTATCAAATCGGATATTTATGAACAAAGGATTAAAGCAAGGGTGCCCCTTAGCGCCAGAACTATTCAATCTGTTTATATCGGACATAGAACAAGTTTTTGTGGCTACTAGATGTTTTCCACCAAGAAAAGGAGCCAAGGAGGTAGGGTGACTACTCTTCGCTTGGTTGACTAGATGCCAGTGGGTATTCAAAGGCAATTAGATGTCCTCAGGTATGCGTTTTAGCAAATGGCCTATTGATAAATCCTACAAAATCAAGGATCATGTTCTTTGGAGAATCCACAACACAACGGTTGGCAAGACCCAAAGTATGGCACCTACTGGGTGCGAAAATACCTGTAGTGAACTCACTTACCTACATTGGAGTCTGCCTAAATACAAGCAGATGTGATGCTCCCAGAATTGCGTCCTTGAAAGGGAAAGCAAGGAGCTTGGCTGGTCCAGGAAGAATATTGCTTAAAAACGTTTGTGGATTCTCGATGGCTCCATTGATCTCTTTTTATCTGATGAAGGTAATACCCATCTTAACCTATGGAGCAGAGACCTCTCGGAACTTCGGGGGGCGAGAATTGGTCAACAATTGAAGGAACATTCTGGAAGCGAGTAGATGGCCTTCCAAGGAGTACCCCAATTTTTACGCTCACCTGGTCTTTGCAGAAGCGTTGGGGCACAGTTGCAGCCCTCCCTGAATTTGAATCACCCCCTTGAGGCCTCTCCATCAGGAGAAAAGCTGTGAGCGGGGGGTACGTGGTGATACTGCTACTGCGTGGTGACAACAGTGTGTGAGTGTGCCAATCTGTGATTGTTCTACCTCTCGAACCCTTCACCCCAAAGTACGGTTTCTGTGAGCATACACTGGCCCATAAAGCTCTCCTGTGAATTATGGAAGATAAGCTCTCCATCGTTCTAATTCTAGCAGGGGTGCGTCGAATGGGATCTAGTTCCTTCACTGATCCCTGATAAGGATTAGTCCACTCCAGCTGTGACTATGCTTCTCCTTTTGATTGGTAAGTCTTTCTTGAGCTCTTCTGATGCTGTTCTTTCTGTTTAATGTCTTTATAAGTTGCTCCTATTTATGCCTGCAATAATGTCTCTCTTCTGTTTTCTTCCCTTAGATGGAAATGCGGCTTCAATGCAGCTGAGAGACGTGAGACGTGAGACGCGGCCAGATGGAAGATGGATGCTACCGCAATGTTCGACAGCAGGTAAGTGATGGTTTAAGGAAAAGCGTGAAATATGGCAAAGCTCAACCTTAAACTGACTGTTTTTTCGATGTCTAACCTTGTCTTCTGTTTTTCCTTGCAGGCGCGGCTGTCGACGATGGAGCGTGTCGTGCTGCGGTGCCAAGATGAAGATTTCGGCGTTCCGGAAAGTGTAAAGATGAATACTTGGTTTGCCGAAGAGATGTACAGGTAAGAACAGCTTCCCCCAGTTGGTAAGTATGCTGGCAGGAAGCAGGATGTCCAGGAAGCAGGATCTTCAAAGTTAAGTCTGACCTCATGCGACGGTGATCGTTATGGTGCTTGCAAGTACAGAATAACACAAAGCGTCTGTCTTGAGGATCGGGTCAGCTTATATAGCTGAGATTGTGGGCATGCCCATTAGGGCCGGCTTACCAGCCACACCCTGCCACTCCTAGAGAGTGAGCACGTGCAAAGGCAATCCATTAGCAGCCACACCCACAAATACACTTGGGACTGCTTAATGGATGGAATGTTCAAGGTTAATGCATCCTGCTTAATGGATGGAATGTTCAAGGTTAATGCATCTGAAGTGCTATGTACATAATAAAAGTTTTTTGTTGTTAAATGGATGTTATTGTTTACATTTGTTCATGAGCCTGGCACCAAAGATGCCGGGACAGTGTCCACCCAGGTCTCCTGTGCATACGACCCCTGCATGCCTGTGCCCCTGACATCATGACCATGACAGAACTCCCTCTCAAGGGTGGTTCTCCTCCCGGTCTTAGTTTGGTGGGATTATTGCGATGGAACTGTCTGATTGAACGCAGAGCATGGACGTGTTCACTGGGTACCCAAGTTCGGTCTTGAGGTCCGTAACCTTTCCAGTCAATTAGGTAATACAATTTTGATCAAACCACCTTGGAGTCCAGGATGGATTTGACTTCATATTCTGGTTCTCCTTCTATTACTTCAGGCTCTGGCGTAGAACTAAGCCATGTATTTGATTTCATGGGTTTGAGGAGAGAGACATGAAATGCGGGGTGAATTTTCATGTGAGAAGGTAACTCCAATTTCATGGCGACAGGATTGATTATGGACATTATAGTATAGGGGCCAAGGTATCATGGGCGGAAAGCTCTCGGCCCCTTCAGGGGAATATATTTGGATGCTAACCACACCTTTTCTCCAATCTGGTAGGCGGGAGCTTCCTTCCAATGTCGATCAGCAAGCAGTTTTTGTCTTTCCTTAGCCTTGGTCAGATGATCTGTCGCCTCCTTAAGAACCTGAGTGATGGTTTTATGCACGTTTTTTATGGATGGCATTTCCAGGTTATCGGGTGGATCAAACACTGATGTCCTCGGATGTCTTCCATGCACAGTGTAGAATGGAGTTTGCCCTGTGCTTGTGTGAACTGAGTTGTTGTATGCCTACTCAGCTATCCAGAGTATATTTTTCCTAGAATACTTGGACTGTTGCAACATACACCTGAGATATTGCTCTAAAGTTTGGTTGGTTCGTTCAGTTTGCCCATCAGTTTGAGCGTGATGACTTGTGGACAACCGGTGATCGATTTTGGCCATCGTACAACACTTTTTCCTAAAGGCAGAAACAAATTGAGTTCCGCGATCAGATACTAATATTGATGGAAATCCATGCAATCAAACTATTTGCTCTAGGAACACAGAAGCGACAGTTGACGCAGTTGGGAGTCCCTTCAGAGGGATGAAATGAGCCATTTTGGAGAATAAATCCACAATGACTAATATGGTGTTGTATCCATTGCAGGGTGGAAAATCCGTGATGAAGTCCATCGACAGGGTATTCCAAGGTGCTGGCGGTATTGTTAGGGGATGTAGTAAGCCAGCAGGGTTCTGTTTCTGAGACTTGTGTTGTGCACAGACACCGCAGGTTTCAATAAATTGGGCAATGTCTTTTCGCCGGGTTGGCCACCAGTAGTTTGTTTTACCTAAGCCTGAGTTTTGGCTATTTCTGGGTGTCCTTCGAGAAATGAATTGTGGTAATTTGTGATGATTTGCTTTTGCAGTTCGTGGACTTGGACATATAATCGTCCTTCGAAATATGGTAGATTGTCTTCGATGGTGTACTGGTTACTTTTTAACAGCTATTCCTGTTGTGTTGATTGATCCATCGGAGATTTCCAACTGGTTCTTTGGTCATCCACACACACGTGGTGGCAGCTATTCTGGTTTGAATCCTCTCCTCTTTTTCTTCACTCATGCGTGATAGAGCGTATGCTTTCCCATTGCATACTCCAGGTCTATAAGTGATAATAAAATCCTATTCCGTGAAAAAGAGAGCACAACGAAGTTGACGCAAGGATTGTGCTTTGGCGGTTTTCAAGTATTGCAAGTTACGATGGTCTGTGATGACAGTGACCTTATGTCTCGCCCCAAGAAGGTAATGTCTCCAGACCTTGAATGCTGCTTTAATCACCAGTAATTCCTTATCTGTGATTGCATAATTCAACTCGGGGGCTGAAAATATGATGCAACGGGGTGTAGTTGTCCCTTTTTCAGGGTCTCGTTGGGACAATACTGCTCCCATGACTATTTTTGAAGCATCTGTCTCAACTATGTAATGTAGGTCTGGTCGTGGGTGTTGAAGGACTGGTGCTGTAGTGATTGCTAGTTTCAACTTCCAGAAGGCTTATTCAGCTTCTGTCGACAAATGGAACTTTTGATTTTTCTTTAACAAGGAGGTAATTGGATGTACAATTTGTGAAAACCCAGGTATAAACCGACCGTAAAAGTTAGGGATTCCAAGCCCGCTTTGCACTCCTTCCATGGATGTTGGTGAGGGCCATTGGAGGATTGCATCCACCTTTCGTGTATCCATATGTACGCCTTGTGGTGTGAGCATAAAACTGAGAAACTCGACCTCCGTTACATGGAAAAAACATTTTTCCAACTTGGCATACAATTGGTGTTGTCGAAGCTTCTCTAAGACTGACCGGACATGGCCTACATGTTGTTCCATGGAATTTCAGTAGTAAAGAATCCCGTCAATGTAGACAAGAGCGCAAACGTCCAGTAGTTCACGGAGTACATCATTCAAAAAGAATTGGAACGCCGCAGGGGCATTGCATAGCCCGAAGTGCATGACCTGGAATTCAAAGAGGCCGTACTTTGTGCGGAAGGCTGTTTTTCACTTGTCTCCCTCTTTTACTCTTACAAGACAGTAAGCTCCTCTTAAATCCAGTTTTGTGTAGATTTGAGCATGTTTGACTTGCTCCAGGAGCTCTGCTATAAGTGGTAAAGGATATCGATTTTTTACTGTGATCTGATTGATGGCTCAATAGTCAATGGACGTTCTTAAGTCCCCCTCCTTTTTAGGCACGAAGAATAAGGGCGAGGAGGCAGGTGACTTGGATGGGCGAATGAAACCGTTCGCCATGTACTGATCCAGGTAAGTTCTAAGATGCTGATTTTCCTGTTCTGTCAGACCGTAAATTCGGCTGCAAGGGATCTGGGCTCCAGGTACAAGATCTAGTTGACAATCGTAGGGTATGTACGGGGGCAGAATGTTGGCTTGCTCTTATTTGAAGACATCCTGGTAATCTTGGTATTCAAGCGGTAAGGGACTGATGAGGCCCACCACAATTCCTTTCTTCGGTTTCAGATTGGTGTCATCTTTTTTGTAACATGTGTCGGCACAATCATGAGGAAATGTCAGAACTCGTTTTTGCCAGTCAATCCTAGGATTGTGGGTCTCCAGCCAGGGCATTCCCAATATCATCTGGAACTGAGGAGCACCGATGAGATCAAAAGTAATGTACTCTTGAGCCCGCCCTGACACAGAAGCTTGACTTTCTCTGTGTATTGTGTCACCGAGCGGAATGATAGCTGAGAACCATCCACTGCAGTGACATTTTCTGATTTCTGCTTCTGTCAGAGAGGAAGGCCTATTCGGAGAGCCAAATCTTGATCAATGTATTTACATACAGCTCCACAATCAATATATGCCTCAAAGGCATGTATTTGTGATGGTTGCTAGTGAGTCACCAAAAGCACTGTAAGGACTGGATTTGAGGGCTGTATGGATTCCTTTTTCATGCTCGACAAGCAGACTCCTAGACTTGCCAGGCATTGGCGTTTCCTGAGTTCTGTTCTTCTTCTTCATCAGTTTTGTCTTTTGCCCCAACCATTTTCTTTGGTGGTTTTACCGGGCAGTCATGGAGGATGTGACCTGCTTGTCCAAAATATAAGCAAAGCTGCTGTTGTCTTCTTTTATCCCTTTCTGCTTTGGTAAGGGGACTTCGTAATCCACCAATTTGCATTGGCTCAGACTGTTCATGTGCTTTAGTCTGATTCTCACGAGGTGATACGTAAACTGACCGTCCCTCTGATCTAGCTCTATCCATTTTCCGATTCTGCAACCTATGATCGAGTTGCACCGTCAGGTCTATGTAGTACGCACACCTCTCAGGGGGATTCACCACTTGCGCCAACACATCATTAAGTTCTCCAGGTAACCCTTGGTAAAAGAGTGTAGTCCACTTCTCTTCTGGCCAGTTGGTCTGGGCTATGAGACGATTGAAGGATGCAATATAGGTTAATAGATCTTGACTCCCTTGTCTGAGTGCCAACAACCCATTGTCCAGCGCTTGTCCTTGAGTATGACAGGCAAGCAATGTCTCCATTTCATGTTGGAAATTCCCAAAGTTCCGGAGTAAAGGCTCATCTTTATTTACCAAAGGTATAGACCAGTCCGCCACACCACCTCGTAAATAAGAGAGAACAAATGCCACTTTGGCTTGGTCATTAGGAAAGCCTCCTGGTCTGCACAAGAAATGAAGGTGACATTGGTTCATAAATAGAGCGAACTTGCTTGGGTCGCCGATATAGCATTCGGGAGGGGCTAGAGGCACTGCTCCTGGAAGAACCACCTGAACCGGTGTTGATTGTTGTGGTGTGGAAGAATGAGAAGAATGGGTCACTCTAGGCAGTGGAACCGGTCCTGCTTGTGCTTGTAGCATTTGTCTTGCCAATTTGTCAGTTCTTTCTTGAGTTACAAAAAGATCCCTGCGTAATGCATTGGTTTCCGGTCTTGAAGCATGTACTTCAGCCCATAATTCCCTTAGTAAGCGGGCTAACTGATCTGTTTCTGAAGTTTCCGTAACGCCCAGGCAGAGAGTATTAGAGGCTTTGCATTCTGTTACGCTCACCTGGTCTCTGCGGAGGCGCTGGGGCATGGTTGCAGCCCTCCCTGAACTTGAATCACCCCCTTCAGGCCTCTCCCTCAGTAGAAAAGCTGTGAGCGGTGGTATGTGGTGATACTTCTCCTACGTGGAGATAACAGTGTGGGAGTGCGCCAATCTGTGATTGTTGTACCTCTCAAACCCTTCACCCCAAAGTACGGTTTCTGTGAGCATATGCCGGACCATAAAGCTCACATGTGAATTATGCAAGATAAGCTCTCCGTCATGCTACTTCTGGCAGGGGCGCGTCAAATGGGATCTAGTTACTTCACTGATTCCTGATAAGGATTAATCCAGTCCAGCTTCTCCTTATGATTGGTAAGTCTTTCTTGAGCTCTTGTGATTCTGTTCGTTCTGTTAAATGTCTTTATATGTTGCTCCTATGTATGCCCGCAATAATGTCTCTCTTCTGTTTTCTTCCCTTAGATGGAAATGCGGCCTCAATGCAGCTGTGAGACACGAGATGCAGCCAGATGGAAGATGGATGCTACCGCAATGTTCGACAGCAGGTAAGTGATGGTTTAAGGAAAGCGCAAAGTATGATGAAGCGCAACCTTAAACTGACTGTTTTTTCGATGTCTAACCTTGTCTTCTGTTTTTCCTTGCAGTCGCTGCTGTCATGCTGCGGTACCAAGATGAATATTTCGGCGTTCCGGAAAGTGTAAAGAAGAATACTTGGTTTGTCAAAGAGATGTACAGGTAAGAACAGCTTCCCCCAGTTGGTAAGTATGCTGGCAGGAAGCAGGATGTCCAGGAAGCTGGATCTTCAAAGGTAAGTCTGACCTTAGGCGACGGTGAGCGTTACGCTGCTTGCAAGTGCAGAATAACGCGAAGCGTCTGTCTTGAGGACCGGGGCAGCTTATATAGCTGAGATCGTGGGCACGCCCATTAGGACCGGCTTACCACCCACACCCTGCCACTCCTAGAGAGTGAGCATGTGCAAAGGCAATCCATTAGCAGCCACACCCAAGAATGCACTTGGGGCTGCTTAATGGATGGAATGTTCAAGGTTAATGCATCCTGTTTAATGGATGGAATGTTCAAGGTTAATGCATCTGAAGTGCTATGTCCATAATAAAAGCTTTTTGGTGTTAAATGGATGTTCTTGTTTACTTTTGTTCATGAGCCTGGCACCAAAGGCGCCAGGACAGTGTCGACCCAGGTCTCCTGTGCATGCAACCCCTGCATGCCTGTGCCCCTGACTTCAGTGACCATGACACCAATGCAGGCAATACGAATGGAACTGGGCCTAAGATCTTTGAAGTCAGTAGTAACCTGGAAATCTTTATTGCTGTTGATGAAATGTATTAAAGACCAACCCAAGCGTGGGTTTATGGTACTACATAAAGCCTTAAAGGAAAGGTTGGAGCGTTCACTCACAAAATGGGAAAGTGTTTGCAAGGCTGTAATATCTGACCTTTTCGAAATGGAACAAACACTTTTGCAAAATCCAGACAAAATGAAAAAATAATTATAGATGCAAGACTGGATATATACGCAAGATGAAAGGCAAACTTATAAACTATATGGGAAACCATTGCAAGAAGAGAGAAGCTTGAATTGTTTGCTGAAATACCTACAACTCTTTCTGAATTGGTTTTTCAGGATACCATTTTTGAGATTCCGCCTTAACCTATTTCCCACTAGGGTAATTTTGAGGCCTAGGAAATCAGGAGGAGGAACATCAACATGCAAACTGTGTCAAGTCGACTCATCGGTTGAGACACTTAAACATCTTATAATGACCTTTCTGGCAACAAAGGATCTAAGATTGAAACTCATTACTGAAGTGATCAGCAATTATGGACCCAGACCTGGAGACGTCTGGTGGGAAATACTGCTGGCAGGCAATAGAGCTTGATCACACTGGAACTTATTAAAATGCTTACCGCGATTATTAAGATGATTGAAGTCCAAAAGTTACCAAATATTGGATTAGATTAACAGCAAGCTTGTCAAATTGTGATTAATATTGGACTCTCAGAAAAGTACTTTATTTTTAGATGATGGATTAATTCGCTTAAAGGTTGTTTTTTGTAACCAGATGTAGCCAAGAAATAAATATAAATATATATATATATATATATATATATATTTTACTGATTGCTATCTGTCATGTATTGTAATTGCTCCTACAGGCTTTGCTTCATTCAACATAGGTGATGCTACTTTACATCGATTGTTAATGCTACCAGTGGGGCACTACAATATATTAGAATATCGCAAACTTGCATCAAATGCAGCACAAGAGGTAGGGAGGGTTCTACGATAATTAAATGCCTTGATTGCAGATGAAGTAAGCATGGTGTCTAACTTGATGCTAACTTTCATTCATTTGCGAATGCAAGAAGTCTTGATGACTGACTAAGATGTTTTGTTTGGAGGAACACATGTAATTGTTTTTGGAGATTTGTTAAAGTTAACTCCAGTGAAAGGTCAACCAGTCTCCAAGATGCTACAATCTAAAGATAGTAAATACAACTATAGGTAGCATTGGTAATGTCAACCTTTTTTGATTATTTTGAATTCAAGGAATTTACCATTAATATGAGGCAATCTTCAGATGTAGAGTATGCAGAAATGTGAAATAAACTATGTATAGGTAACATTAAGGAGAATATGAAATCAGTCTTAAAAGGGGCACTGATTTCCAACATGTTTGTTACCGGTGGAGCTGGATCTGATGTCATGTTGACTCTTCAAGAAAATAAAATTTCTTGTGTTGCTTTGATGTTTACAAACACAGAGAGCAACAAGTTCATATCTATAATGCTGCTCTTTGAGAAGCAATACATAATAGAGATAAAATCATGTGATGTTTTAGATGGGCAGCTTATGCCACTAGAATTAGATAATAAAGCAAAAGTAAAATACATTCAATTAGACAAATCTATTTAAAAAACAAAAGGTCTAGAATCAGCTTTAAAACTGTGCATTAATAAATGAGTTATGTTAAAGCTCAACTTGAACGTAGAAATGTGTCTACAGAATGGAGCAATGGGAAGGGTAGTTGCATTTCACACTTTTCCTCACAGTCCAAATACTGAACATATTCCAGTGATGTTTGATTGTGTACAGGAAACTCATTTGATTTCATGTTCCTCTTCATACTTCATGATTTCTAAGGATACTTTTGTGAAAAGAGCACAATTTCCATTGTGTGTGTGCTCAGCATATGCAAGTATTTATTTTAAATCACAAGCATTGACTTTAGTCACACAGTGTTTAAAAAAGGTATGCCATATGTGGCACTGTCATGTATACAAAATATTGAAGAATTGTTTTTGATAAACTTTGACAATGTATTGAAGAATATAATGGATTTCGTGTACTGTATGCTTCTCACCATGACCTTGTTCCTGTCCTTGCAAAGCTTATAACAAGAATAAATAAGCAGCAGGTAAAGCAACATTGAAACAAAGAGGTTTTATCTTAAGTCTACAAAAGAAGACACTCTACCGGTGTGGGAAAGTCAATCAAATATGAAATAATCCCACCGTATATTTAGTAATGAAACTGGGTTCAATGATTTTCAAATGCAGCTTTGTGTATGTTGTTTGCAATACCAACATTGATGCAAGAAATACCTTCAACAGTAGAGAAAATAAGTATGCAGAGAACTTTCTATTCTTAAAGTATCAATAGATGAAAGACCACACAACATACATTTGGCAATGCCAATCTGGATTTTAGTGGCTGTAGAGAGTGGAAGAGAACATTTTTCTGAAAATACTCAGGAAGATAGACATTCATGTTTAATAACTATTTTTGAGGTGGAAACAGTTAGTGTAGATAAGTTTGTAGGAATGTCTTATGAGTGGAGCAATGAATGTCCACAATGTCACAAACATGAAATTAATTGAGATCTTAAAGAAGGATTTCTATATCTTCTGATATCTTCCTATCCCAGATCAGAAAAGAGTGCATTTCTGATCTACTAAAAAAGTATACCATGAAATGAGATGCAGTGGGTGTGGTTGTAATTTACAATCAACACTGCAAAAAGTATTTTATTATAAGTACTGTTATCAATGTGGTGGTATGCACTTCTGGAATAAAACGTGCTAGGGGCAAACACATACCATCGACGGTAACTGTATATCCATCCTGTGGAATTTCAGCTGAAATGTGTCCGCCAACAGTAATTCCACCCTTACACAGTGGAATTATCATTACCAGAGGTCACTAGATGCTTATTCAACTGGGGGAATTATCATATGTGGAAATAGCATCATCACCAGAATGGTAAGTATGTTGTTTGCCATCTTGAAAAACTCATTCGTATCTGAATCTACCACTTCCTGTTACCATCCGTAGAAATAGGACACAGGACAGATAAAAGGGCAAGGTGACCAAACACAGGCTGAGAATAGCCAAATTCAGTGAGGGAGAGCAGCAGGTTCCCCGTTAAGCCCTGTTTTTGGTCTAAAAACACTTTTTTTTACTATACGAAAACCAAAATAAAATATATATATATATATATATATTTTTAAATTCGACCCTTTGGTTTTCGGCCCTATTGCCTCGACCCTATTGGTGTCGAACTTTTGACCAGACACCCTGATGAATTATACAGCACTCGCCTCTTATACAGCAAAATATCTGGACAGTGCAAGTCAGCAATCTGAGGATCCATCAGCCAGAAGCTGACAGCAGTGGGCAAGGTCCTCTGAGATGGGGTAGACTGTTTCAAGCAATGGAAAAACCTCAGGATCTCGGTGTGTAGACTCCTCTCACAACACCAATAGGAGTCACTAGCTGCAGGAGGTGGCACCATGGATCCTCTTGCCCTGAACCCGTGGGAAGAGAAGGCCATCTCCATCCTCCACATGGGGGGGATCAAGTTGGTGGACCGGCGGATGGTGCATGAAGCTAAGAACAAAGAGTTGAGTTTGAATCCCCCCTACAATGCACATGTCAAATGAACAGCAGAAGTATGTGTCCCTTAGCACATATGGACCCAATGGATAGAGCAAGATACCAGGACAGGGCCATAAGATAACAAGGTAACGCCACCCAATGTGTGCGTATGCAGAGTCAGTTGCAGGCATGGGTTTCCATATCAGCTCTACAGACATGCCAGGTGTGGGTGCACAGAATATCATTATTTTCCACTTCACTGCCAGGGCCAATGCTGTGACTGCAGGGGTGAGCTTCACACTGTGCGCATAACCATGCACAGCAGTATGAATTTGCATGTGCAGCACCCATTGGTACTGAGAAAGGTCAAGTGTCAAAGTGGGTCCCCAGTCCAACTGTAAAGACAGGCCACCTTGGCAGCAGAAGAGGCAAATAGCATCTTCCTATGGGGTGTACACCCTGAGCAGCAACTATACCCACCTTGATGTTGTCATATGCAATGGCCCATAACCAACCATTACCCTCTGCCTACATGTGTGGGATGCCACTGCACCAATTAGCTGGTGTGACTAGCAAGCCAACGTACATGTATGCATGATGACTGACAGCATGTCAACTGTCCCCCTACAGGGTTGCAGCTGACTCAGGAGGTAGAGGAGGAGACAGAAGGCCTATCGTCCTATGGACAGGCCTCCAGGGCAAAACCATCTACTTCCACACCTGACAAGCTAAACAATTCGAAGGGCAGGTGAACGGGATGACATGCAACACCAAGGTCCAGTAGCACCACAACTGCAGTGCCAGCACAGGCACTGCACACATTGCAAGTGATGGGGACACATCCACAAGGACTGCACCGCTGGCACCTCCAACTGCCCCTCAACAATGGCCAATAGGGATACGATAGGTGAGCAGCTGTTAGCAGGCATGCAGGAGGCACTGTGGTTCCGACCACCCAACTGTGTTGGGGATAATGTTGTGGAGAGGGGATGGGTGTGTTTGGGATAATGTTATGGGGTGGGGATGGTTGTGTTGGGGATGGTGTTCTGGAGGTGTGGGTATGTTGGGGATAGTGGGTGGGGTGGGGTTGGGTGTGTTGAGAATAGTGTTGTGCGAAGGGGTGAGGTGGGGAGTGCCTGCACATTTACACATTAAATATGATTTCACTTGAAGCAATGAATGGACATTCATTTTTGTGTCAAGGTGATTTTGAATTCATGTGTCAGTAAGTAAATGTTTCAGAAAGAAATGTCCATTAGTTCCTGATGGACCATTTTACCATCTTCGATTTCATCCTGCATACCACCTGCCAGTGCTCCACCCACCAGCAGTGTGTCCTCCTCATCATGGAGTGGCATGTTCACCTAAGGGGGTATATGGACATTCATCCTGAGGCACGCATTCTGCAGCATGGCACAGCCTAGCACGAGTTTCCCCAACTTTTCAGGCCCATATATTAGTGCACCTCCAGTCCAATCCAGGCAGCAGTAACGGGCCTTCAAAAGGCTGAAGGTCCACTCTATACAGAGCCTTGTCCATGCGTGAGCCTCATTGTAGGCCTCCTCCTGTGGCATCTGGGGAACCTGCAAAGGTGTCATGAGCCATGGTAGCTGGGGTATCCAGAGTCACCTGCAAGGACAAATGTCAAAGGTGCCAGTCACAGGGAATTGCATATGTGTTGCCAGTTACTACAGCATGTAGATGGACATTCTGTGCATGCATTCCAGGTTACATCGCACAACATGTCTTGCAATCACTGTCCTTGTATGTGTAATCAATTAATATTTGCATTGTCGTGCCACTCCATGCACCCATGTCACTGCCAGCAGTAGGACTGTTCTGGGTCTGTGATTATAATGGCATCATGCCATAGTGCATGTTTGTGGGCCTGTGTGTTGCTCTCATGCATGTGCCCTGAAGGGTGGTCAGTTGTACCTCAGCATGATTATGTATACTGCATAAGTTACATGACAGAGTCACATTTCTGTGTACATGGGTTGACTACTGCAATGATGCTGTTTGCGCTTTGTGGATCAATTTACAAGGATGTGCTATGTTGCATTGTGGTACCTGAAGTCATTTGTATGGTGTTAGGCTATTTGAGCAAAGTGCATTCACATAATCATTGTTATCGTAATCATCATGTCCTAGTCCTGTGGGTTGTAGGCTGCCATCTGTGTGGTGAGCAGTTAGGTCATGCATGTGCACAACATGCATATTTCTGGAGTTGGTACGCACCCCCCTTCACATTACTATTCTGTGATACAAAAAAATTGCAATTGTGTGTTGGTACTTGTACTCACCCACTATCCACGCCTGTTGCCCTCTGTGCCTCTCCATGTATCCTTGTACTATTGAGCAGGACCATGGTGTTGTGGATGGATCCCTGGAAGATGGCACAGTAGTGGGTAATGTGGAGGTCAGGATCACAAGTGACCTGGATATTGAGTGTTTTGAAGTGCTCCCTGTTTCGGTAGACCTTCTCATGTCGTTTGGGGGCCACCAATGCCATGTGGGTACAGTCTACATTACCAATGTCATATGGCATGTGCACCACAGCATAGAACGTGCCTTCATGGCACGCAGCTGTGCCAGGATGGTGGCTAGGGAGATGTGTTATCACAAAGGAGGGCTAGCACACCTGATAGAAGTGCAATGCAATATTCTCCACATACATAAAAAGTTGTAGAGGAGGTAACATACATTTCTACTCGTATTGCCCATGTACTATTGGCAAGGGCAATGTTAGAGAAACACAAGGATAGGATGATTGTCTCACTAATCCTACCTGTCAGTAAAATAATCCTAGGCTGCCCTGGTGTGCCGGCTATCTAAAAGTGGATAGAACAAGAAACCGAACAAATAGATTGTTTTGTAGTTTCTTACAAGCCACAGATGGGCAGTTCTCAAGACGTACTGATCTGTATGTTTTCGATCTCTCCTACTTCTGGCTGTCATTCATGCTTCAAAAGAGATAACGGAAAAGTCTGCCTGTCTATTTGTGGTAATACTCCATTTATTAACCTATAGACAGGAGGGCCGTATTCCCAAAATATCAAAGTTTAAATATATATATAGTTGTTAAGACACTATTTCTGATCTACTTCTGGACCCTTCACGACCTACTGGTCCAGAATTTGATCAGATCAAAACTGTGTAGATCGTTAGGTACTGTGCTACCCTTACTACACTTTTCTGCTGTCCACCGGTTTCAGGGGTACAGCTTACAGCCACTTTCTTCAGGTCTGTCTTTAATTAAAAATTAGATTAATATATTCACTAGTCTCTTGTATCAATGTACATGTGCAACATTTCGTACTGCACCATCATTGTATGCTGTATGCGGAGACTATAGTCGTGGCACTGTAGAAAAAAATTGGAACAGGGTCACAACACTATTGCAGAATTAAATGAAATAAACAGGTCATAATGCGAAATGTTGCGATTCTTGTATGGACAACATGTTACAAAACACACAACAAGCTCCCCAGTTTAGACAGATTTCCCTTGGAGAAGCAAGTGTTAGTCATACTGCATAGATCTCATATTGCAGGCAAGCATCTCATGTGTGCATAATTGAAACAGTCAGTAACCTGAGCATTTTTCTCAAGATGAATCCCTTGCACGGAAGCTAAAATGGCTGAGCCATATTTCAGCCAGTCTATTATACGTATGTGCGCAAGGCATGCCACAGTGTCCTGGCTAAAGTCAGGCACGTCATGCAGGCAATGGACATACTCACAGTTAATCGAGTGACCTCCATCTGTCAAAATATGCAATTAGTGGACTGCTCCCAACTCACGAATACAAATTATTCTTAACAAGGGCCACAGATGGCTGCACAGTTCCCCTGCTCGAGCCCGATATCACTCTATCACTCTGTCGGATCATAATCAGTTGACCATTTTTCTATTGAGCACACACACACAGCAATCACCATTCTGTCCTGTCTCGAAATCAGGCAAAGAGAAAGGAAAGGGGGAGGGGCAAAGAGAGAGAGAGAGAAAGAGAGAGAGAGAGAGAGAGAGAGAGAGAGAGAGAGAGAGAGAGAAAGAGAGAGAGAGTGAGAGAGAGAGACAGAGAAAGAGAGAGAGAGAGAGAGAGAGAGAGAGAGAGAGAAAGAAAGAGAGAGAGAGTGAGAGAGAGAGACAGAGAGAGAGAGAGAGAGAGAGAGAGAGAGAGAGAGAGAGAGAGAGAGAGAGAGAGACTACAGCTTTCAATGTTGGCCACTGTATATTTTAAAACAGTGATGGGCTATGAGGCATGGTTTTTAATCATGCAAATTGGTATTTTTAAATACAACTGACCACTAGCTATGGCCATTGGTGCTCGCCAGTGACCCCAGCCTTTGTTATGGCCAAGTACACAGCCTAAACTGTTATTAAGGTATTAAGGTAATCAAACTTTTCATGAGCTAACTTATAAATGATGTTATATCTAATTCCATTATTGATGTAATCCTTCTATTCAATTTAATTAGTGTTGTCGCATTGATGTTATTTGTAATTTCATCAGTGTGCTCATACATCCTGTAATTAAAGATGTCATCAGTGATGGCATCTGTGATGTCATCATTGTGGTCATAGGCTGCTCTATATGGGTGCAAAGCTAAGGAGGCTATAGCTGAATTTCAAGGGATTTGTTGCTTTAAGTTCTGACCTTAATGTCCTTGCAACTCATCTTTTTTCCCTGAACTTCAAAGGTTTTGTTACAATGTATTGCTCACCTTAACGTCCCTGCAACTAACGTTTTTTCTTTGATATATATCTATACATTTTTTGTGTAAATTAATTTCATAGCCGTGTATACCAAATGTGCATTTGCGACTAAATGCAGCAAAAAGCAAAGGTGGTGTAGTCACATAAATGAAAGGCCCAATCGGTTCAAAACTCAAGTTTGCGCGGCAACACATCTTCGTACATCTTTTTATCAGCCAATCGCATCATCCGGTGCTTATTAGTGTAGTCTAATCAACAAATGAACCAATGGCACACCGGGATACATGAACGCGACTACGGCATATGCCTTTGCCTTCTCCTGCGTGTGCAAAATCACCCAATAGCACGACTACGGATTCGTGTACCCCGCTCTCCAAGAAGATATATGATGTGTTCAACCTAAAATTAAACGTAAACCCACAACCACATTCTCACCAAAATAAACCTGTTATGAATAAACTTTGTTTCCATATTTATTTACCTTTCCAAATATATGCACTTATATGCATTATACATGTATAAAAAGTGTTTTTAAAATGTTACAATAACTGTTGACAAACACCCTACTCAATAGACATTAAAAGAATCCACATTACAAGTTCTTTCTCAAACCTTTTCTAAAGTTGTGGCTACCAAAATCCCAATGGTCCCACATGTTTTCTAGCTGTGGCTATAGGAATTTCTGGTATTCTTTTGGTAAACCAAGTATAAAATATTAAAAGCAAAAGAGATGATAAAAAAGGTATTTGAAAAGAGTGCTTTTTCTACATTGCATCTTTAGCTGTGGGTATACATAATGTAATTTGCGGCTAGCCCACACTCCCCCCAGTCATTGCTGCGGTTACCAGAGTCTCCAACATCCAATTACCTATGGGACAATGGTGTAGTCGCAGCTATTCATATATGTTTTAAAAAATATATATATTTCTATCTAAAAGAAAAGAAAACATGATCAGTTCAACAACACACATTTAGATAAGCACAAATTTAATACACACCTTTTATGACCGTCACATTTTGTATACAGTGCATCACACGCACTTTGTGAGATACAACATTAGTGCATACAACACTTAGTGCTCTTTCCACATTCTAATCATTGGGTCATAGGAGAAAAAAAATCCAACTTGGATTAAATAAAAAACAAATAACAATGTAAAATGGTAATACAAAAGGGATATATACACTGGGTGAAAATAAACAAAGAACATTATATTAGCTAGTTGCAGCACAAAGGATGGGGAAGGTTGAGTAAAATTGGAGAACAAGGATATATAAACTGGGTGAAAATAAACAAAACCCATTATACTGGGTGGTAGCAGAACAAAGTATGTTTAAGGTTAAGTAAACCTGGAGAACAAGACAGAATAGTGTACGATACATAAACTTGGAGAAGAATGGAAAGAAAGCGTATTTACAAAAAAATTACAATACACAGATACTTGCCAATATTGATCCATTCTCTTTTTAGAGTTGTCATTTTCATATTCTTCCGTTTGGACATTCCAAAATATCCCATCATAAGAGTAGCAGTAGTGATAATGTCATCATTTGGGTTCCAAATCCATTGACATCCAGAATGAAACCCACTGCTCACAGTTGGCGCTTCTTTAAAGTCTAAGAACACCATTCCAGAAAAGATGCAGATGACATACTTTGCACATTCTCCGCCAAAACTCTATATCATGGTCTTTTTGAGGTTCGATCTCAAAGCCTAGGAACATCAATAATAAACCATCCGATATGTGTCCATTGGGATGAGATGGATGATAACTATCGAAAAGCACCCAAACATCATAATAGAAACATGAATGGGCCCATTCCTTGCATAGACAGAGATCAGCGCCACCTGCACAACCTCCATCCACTAGTGCAACAAGATCACCAACTTCAAATGAAGCATCAACTTCAGCAACAATGTCAACTACACATACTCCTCTTTTACCGACTCCTGATCTTTCCATGATGCAAGTCATGTGTAGACGATGCCACAAATGGGTAATCAAGAGAGGAGCTACATTTCAGAAATGTCAAACCATCTGCTGCAAATCCATTACAAAGATGTGCATGATGCCTATAACTACTTCACATAATAACCCCAAACCAAGTAAAGCGCTCATTTGAACACTTTGTGTCCAAGTTGTTTCAGACCTGGTCCAAATCCATCCATCAGTTTGAACTGTGTACTTTGGCAAAAAGTTACCTTTTTTGTCTCTGGGGAAATGAATGGGAAGTAGGCTGCACTTTGCGAAAAACATTTAGGGGGTCATTCATAGAATTCAGCGCACAAGAGGCGCACGCGGCTGGCGCACAGTGTGCACGTGTGAATCCCTGCGCCAGCCGCGTGCGCTAAAATACATTTCCGCGCATAGCGTATTCATGGATTCCAGCCACCAAAACCAGCCGTGGCGTACAGTGGTGCAGCAACCCTGCAGCAGCGCTAGTTACCCCCCCCAAGAACGCCCCTTGCGCAGGGAAAAGCCATCAAAATCCCAAATCCAGCGCAAAGGGTTGCGCTAACCCTGTACCAGCACGGCAAGCGAGGAACGCATATCACTGGGGATCGCGGGAAGTTTCACACGCGATTGGCCCTGTGCGAGCGGGGTACGTGTATTACTGGGGTGCACGGGAAGTTTCACACATGATTTCAGCAGGGTACATGTATTACTGGGGTGCGCGGGAAGTTCCACACGCGATTTCAGCAGGGTATGTGTATTACTGGGGTGCGCGGGAAGTTTCACACGCGATTTCAGCTGGGTACGTGTATTACTGGGGTGCGCAGGAAGTTTCACACGCGATTGCCCCTGTGCGAGCAGGGTACGTGTATTACTGGGGTGCGCGGGAAGTTTCACATGCGATTTCAGCAGGATATGTGTATTACTGGGGTGCGCGGGAAGTTTCACACGCAATTTCAGCTGGGTACGTGTATTACTGGGGTGCGCCGGAAGTTCCACACGCGATTTCAGCAGGGTATGTGTATTACTGGGGTGCGCGGGAAGTTTCACACGCGATTTCAGCTGGGTACGTGAATTACTGGGGTGCGCGGGAAGTTTCACACGCGATTGGCCCTGTGCGAGTGGGGTACGTGTATTACTGGGGTGCGCGGGAAGTTTCACACGCGATTTCAGCAGGGTACATGTATTACTGGGGTGCGCGGGAAGTTCCACACGCGATTCCAGCAGGTTATGTGTATTACTGGGGTGCGCGGGAAGTTTCACACGCGATGTCAGCTGGGTACATGTATTACTGGGGTGCGCGGGAAGTTTCACACGCGATTGGTCCTGTACGAGCGGGGTATGTGTATTACTGGGGTGTTCAGGAAGTTTCACATGCGATTTCAGCAGGGTACGTGTATTACTGGGGTGCGCGGGAAGTTTCACACGCGATTTCAGCTGGGTATGTGTATTACTGGGGTGCGCAGGAAGTTTCACACGTGATTGGCCCTGTGCGAGCGGGGTACGTGTATTACTGGGGTGCGCGGGAAGTTTCACACGCGATTTCAGCAGGGTACGTGTATTACTGGGGTGCGCGGGAAGTTTCACACGCAATTTCAGCTGGGTACGTGTATTACTGGGGTGCGCGGGAAGTTTCATACGCGATTTCATCAGGGTACGTGTATTTCGGGGGTGCTGGGGAGTCCCACACGTGATTTGGCAGTGTGGGTCCTCCCAGGTGTTCCCTGTACACCCTCCACGGCCCCTGCAGGCAGCCCACACCACAGGGGACTACCCTGCATCCCTGGTCATGTCCCGCAGGCAGCCCACCCAACATGGCCATGCCCCCCAGCAAAGGCACACGTCTCCTTGCACTACTGATCACCAACTCATGTCCCCTTGCACCCCCACCCCCCAGCATTGTGAGGCACCTGCCAGCAGGCCCCCACTCATGTCCCACTCATGTCCCCCTGCACCCCCACCCCCCAGCATTTCGAGGCACCTGCTAGCAGGCCCCCACTCATGTCCCACTCATGTCCTCCTGCACCCCCACCTCCCAGCATTGCGAGGCACCTGCCAGCAGGCCCCCACTCATGTCCCACTCATGTCCCCCTGCACCCCCACCCCCAGCATTGCAGGGCACCTGCCAGCAGGCCCCCACTCATGTCCCACTCATGTCCCCCTGCACACCCAACCCCCAGCATTGCGGGGCACCTGCCAGCAGGACCTGACACATGTCCCCCAGCCAACACGTCTTCACAAATCACATCCCTGGCCCTTATGGGCAGCCTCCACATGCCAAACACCCACCCAAGTATTGCATCCGCCCACTCAGAAATGCCAATTACATGATACAACCCCAATGTCAAGTATGTAAATGAAGACATGTCCCTCATATACACACAATGGGTGTAAGTGAATGTCAAAACCCATATCATGACATGCACGAAACCAATGAGATGCTACTACACATTGAAGTTTGTCGAAAAAAATGTATTAAAAGCAACATAAATGGGATTAAAAATAAACAAACGACAATGGGAATTAAAAACAAAAAGCAGCATGTCCGTAAAATAATGAAAAACCACAAATCATAATCCAAAGGAAAGGTGTCCAAAGTCACAGTTCAAAAAAGTACATCCAAGGGAAAAACAAAACCGAAAACCATTGCTCCATGGGTAAATCCAAAAAAAAAACATAATCCAACAGTCAACTATATACAGATAAACAATCCAGGGTCCATGATCCCAACTGAAGAAATGAAACCTATCTAAAAATACTACCTAATAAAAAAACTATACACAAAAATGTCGTCCATTGTCCAAAAGGTCCAAAATCAATAAAAAAGCAAAGGAAACCTAACACTAACTACATAACTATATACAAGGGCAGCGGGCTAGTCCAACAGCTCAGTGGATGTTGTCATGGGCCAGGGCATCATCGAACTCCTGGTCAATGGCTTGGAGGCGGGCATGTTCCCTGGCCCCGAGGTCTTGCAGGGATAATGCAGTGTCCAGCTCCAACTCCCTGCGAATACCCTCGAGGCACTCAGCCCACCCCAGCGCCCTCCGCATGGAGTTCTCTGCCCTGACCATTGTGAGCTGTTCCTCCTCTGCCTGCTGCCGCTCCGCTGGCCCAACCGCTCCCACACGGAAGCCACTCCCATTCCAGGGTTCTCCTGCCCTCCGGCCGATGCCTGCACCCCTGATGTTGATGGCCCCGAGCCATGATGCCTTGCACGTCGAGCCTGCCACTGCCTCCGACGCAACTGCCTGTGCCAGCACAATGGCATCCAGGCTGATGGAATCCACCGACGCCGTCGTGCACGTGCCCTGCCCGATGATGCCGTCACATCCTCCATCTGCTGGGGTCCAGTTGCTGGTGTGTCCACCCCTGCTGGACCTCCAACTCCCGACTGTGGCAGGGATGGGATCCCCACCGAGTTGGCTGCATTGGTCGGGGCAGGTCCACAGGCAGCCCTGGTGGCATCTGGGCCGGAAGACGGCATGGAGAACGACTGGCGCATAGCCTCCACAGAGGAGGAGAGGGTTGCCAGAGTGCCCGACACATGTACGAGACCCCTGACCACGACCGCTTCCAACTGGGCCACGTTGGCACGGTGCTCTTCGTGATGACGTGCGTGCTCCCCCCGGGAAGCACGCACCTCATCACGAATGACACCCGTGCGCAACGCGACACCAATCAGGACCTTCTCCATATGGCCAGGGGTCCCCTCGTCCGCAGGTGGAGGGGAGTCAGATGACATGGACATCCCCCCTACCTGCGGGCGGGCCTGGGATGGGGCATCCCTGCTGGTGCATGGTGGTGCAGTCACAGTGTCAGGGACAGTGACATGCACAGGCACCTCCACGGCGACCTGTGCTGCCTCCTGCCCCTGCCCCTGGACTGCACCACTTGCACCAGCAGGGATACCCCCACCAGGCCCCATGTGCGGCTCAGTAGTGGCCTCCTCCTCCTCTGTGGAAACCACCAACCTGGATGACTCCACACCGTCTTCCGCCGTTGCAAGCCCCTGTGGGGGCTCACCCACCCCTTCCGCTGCAGCAGTGGGCGCATCGCCGCTGCTTAGCTCCACAGCGCCGTCTCCGCCCTCTTCTTCACTTTGCACTGTGTAGAGGGAGACATAGAACACAAGCATCAGGGTACTGTACAATGGTCCCCTAGACAGGAAGCAATAGCAGATGAGTGGCACTGTCAAAGATCACTTCCATCATGTCCCTCCCCAACACATGGGTCAGTGCAGGCAAAACACATGCAGTAACAGGCATGGCGCATGCTATGGACATAAGCAAACATGTCCAAGGGACTCTTGAAACATACAATGTTGTTTTTGAACTCACATGCATCATGGGTCATGCCTATCACATTCACACACTTCACGGTACTTTCATCCATCTGGACTCGTACACCCCAGACACAGTGGATGCAAGGATAGCTAGGCTGCATCAGTGAATCTGAACATTGACACAGACATGTGTCATGCATCCATGGCATTCACAAGTCACAGACACGCAGGTCAGACACACAGACATGGACACCATACATGTACATGGCATCATCACCAATCCCTCACCCCCACCCATGTCCAGGAACAGAGACTGGCATGCTCTCATGTGTCCATTGCGCATAGGGCTCCCCATGTAGCATTTAAACACATACACCAACCGTGTGCTTCACACATTACTGGTCTCACATGCATGACCATGATGTCCCTGCACACACACACGCGTACATGGCCTATGTCACACATACAGGCAAGTATCAGACAACCAGCACACTCCAACATGCCCTGTCTCACACAGCAAGGCTTGGCCACTTACCGCTCGACTCCAGACGGGTCTGCCTCTCAAGGACCTGGACGTGGAGCACTGGGGTTATGCGTTCCAGGACCCTCATCTGATCTTCCGACAAGTGGCCCCGGCGCCCCTTAGCATCCGCTGCCTTCAAGAGGTGCCGGGCCTTGTTGAGGGTCCTGGACCTGAAGTCCTCCCAGCGCTTCTTGACACTGCACGTCCGCGTGGGAATGAGTGTAATCTGAGGAAAGGGCCCATGCGCGTAAGTGACGTGATGCACGCGGGCATTTCCCTCAGCACGGGTTAAAGGTGAGCGGGGGCAGCTGTTCGCTGTACGTGCCTTTCGTGGAGACCGACGTGTGTTGCTGCTTCCTGTTGTTTCGCGCCATCACAACTTCACAGCTATCGTGTCAGACGGTGAGTCGCACACGCTATTTTTCCCACTGCGGGTGCCCCTGTGTATCGCACCCATTTTCGAGGTCATAGTAGCCTGCGTGTCCCACGCGTACGCGTTATTCGTGTTACTGGGTGCCACCGCATACTGCGGGAGGTTGATTCCACGCACGTAGGCTGCAGGGTTGCGTGCACTGTTTTACTGCAGTTTTGGGGTGCCTGAGCGTTGCGTGACCCGTCACTACATCACCGGGGTCACATATAGCCTTGCAGGTGCAGGGGGGCTGTTAACATCTTGCTTCCCACCCCCTTCACCCCAATTGCCCAGGTCAATTGTGGTGTACACCTCCCATTGGCACTACTCCATCTGTGCCGGCACTACTACATCTGTGCCATGGTTGGGAGGACACCAAAGGTGAGGGGCGCCTCAGCTGGGCGCACTCCTCGTGGTGGGCGTGGTCGGGGACGTGTCCGTGGTAACCAGGGAGTAGGGGGACTCCAGGTTGTCCAGGGCGGCCACAGAGTGGGAAGAGGCAGGGGTGCGCCACTTGAGAACAATGTTGTGCCATGTGTCGGTGCAGTCATGCCACCACCCCCTGTGGTTCCGGGGGATGCAGCTTCTGCATCTGGCACTGGCGCCCGTGTGACCCGGCAGTCTGTTCCATCGACTGCCACGGGCCCAAGGGTAGTGGTAGCTGCAGGTGCAGCTGTGGACCCCGCCACCCAGGTTCAGGGTCTGCCAGCACAGGCTGCGTTGGCACTTGAGGAGCCCTTGGTAAATTTCCAACAGGCCAGCAGGGAAACCATAGGGGCACGCAGTGCTGCTCAGACCAAGACACGTGTCCCTGGGGCAGTTATGTCATCTGCTGCCCCGAACAGACGGGTGTTGGCAAGTGCAGGGGCAGATGCACCCAACAACACCCCGGTTGTGAGTCTGCCAACCAGGACCGTTGCGGTCAATGACCCTGCCACAGCGGATGTTGCTGCGCAGGGTCCATTAGAGGGCACCCAGATGCCACTGACACAAGTCAGGCCTTTGGTCGTCCCTCCACCTGCCACTCCCTTGGCTCAATCCACCGAACCCACTGGCCATACTTGTCAGGGCGGCATTAGCCAGCCAGGGTCTGCGCCACAGTCCAAGAGGAGGAAGGTTGCCTGCAGCACAGGCTGGGACCCCACACACAGCCACGACCTCCTGCACGTCGAGGAAGAAGCCTTTCTGCAAGCAGGTACTGGACTTCCTCGTGGACTATGTGCGGGGCCACAGCCGTGATATGCTAGTGGGTGCCAATAGTCAGACTACGGCTGCCCACCGTGACACCCACTGGAAGCATGTTGCGGAACATGTCAGTTCATTCGGCCATGAGGTGCTCACGGCGCAAGAGTGCAAAAAGCATTGGAATGACCTCAAACGCAGCGCTAAGGCTAAGCATGCCTCTAATTACATGTGACTCTGGCGACTGGCGGTGGGCCTGCACCAGAGGAGGAAGAGCTCACTCCGCATGAGGCATTCGTTGCAGAGTTCATACCACCTGAATTGGTCGAAGGAGTGGGAGAGATGCTGGACTTTGATGCCAAGTCCAGTGAGTGTTGATGCGTGTTTGTTGAGGACATGTGTGTTTCACTTGTGAGATGTGTTGTGCATGATTGCCACTACATGTGACGTGTACATGGTTCTGATGTGTAAGTAATGCAATGCTTCCGTGATACATGTCTGCTCTGCTGGATGGTGGACATGTGGAGCAGATGGGGACTGTCCGCATCACCACTATTGCACCATACTGACATGCTGGTTACAACTATGCCCCTCCGGTCCATTTTCCAGCTCACTGGCACTTCTGCATGTGGCGTGGGGTGACCTTCCTCTCAGCCCAGGCACAATGTCATTGCATGACTGACATGCATGTCTCCTCTGCCTGCATGCGGGGACTCCATGTAGGCATGCTCCCTTGCCCCTCCTCCGCCACTCTGCACCCCAGTTCCACCTTTGTACTGATCTGCTTCAATCTTGCCAATGTGTACTTTCCTGTTCATGCGTCCTGTGTAGATGCTAACTTCCAGCGTACAATCTGCCAGACATATGCCGTGTGATACAGCCTTAGTACTTGATGCAGGGTATCTCACTTGTACTGTGCATAGGTCAGATGTCCCCCAGGGACATGAGTGCCCATTCATGCTCCGTGTGCATTGCACGCATGCCCCTATGTGTCCTTGACTGGATGATCACTGTAATACAAGTCCTGGGTGACATACATTGCATTGCATCTCATCAGCCTTCCCATGTCAACTGTGGCTCAGTACTGCGTTGCACACATGTTTAGGGTCTGACAATCTGTATGGCTCACAGGCCTCAGCCTGTTTAATGGCCAATGACTCTGTCCAACTGTTGTAGTGTCTTCTTCACACGTGGGCGGCCTCCAGAGTTTTCATCATGTGTCCTGCTAACTGTCCCATCATCATTTTCAGTGTTGTCACTTAAATCACATTAAGCTGTTGATGCCAGTCAACACTGCCTGTCAATACACAGGTGTATGGTCAGCCTTTTGATACCATGGTAGGCATCCCTGCTTTTTTACTTGGGTGGAGGGGTGCTTGGCTTGTAGATATGCTACACATTGAGTGCACATTGCACGTGATGCCTGAATTTGACCTTGCACTGCCTTCACATTTCCTGACACACACCATGGAGTCCTTGTACATGTAGGTAGTGAGTGGCGTACACATTTTCTGCACTGCATAGACCCACTTCCATGGAAACTGCCACCTTTCAACAGGTCTGATCACAGAAGCAATTCAAAGTTGACCCAGCATGCATGCCAGGTTATATGTTGTGTGTCACATGTCTGCCTGATGTGTTTGTTGTCGGTGTGTGTGTGTTGTGTGCTTCTGACATGTGTAGTGACCTCTTTTCTCTCTATTTTTCACAATGGAGGCGGAGGATGGTGTTGTCATGCCAGACACAGGGTTGTTACCACTACATCAACCCAGCACAAGTGGGGGTCGTGGGGTGGTAGGCCACGAAAACCCCCAAGTGCTACAGTCCATCTTGTTTCTGGCTGCCTATGAGTCCAGCCTTGATGATGAGCATCAAGTCCATGTGTCAGGGGTGAGTGATTCTGATTTGGACACTCCTCTGTCTGCGACACCTGCACTGAGGGATCAGACAGTCTTGGTTCCTCTGCCCGTGGTGGATCTGGACGCAGGGTCACCCTACACACCAGTCACTGATGTGCCTGGGACATCACGTTGACGGGGGCATGTAGTCGTGCAGCCGCGGGCGGTGCCAACACAGCGAGGACACCCGGTCCTTGGGTCCCGCAGGGGTCAAGACCAGCAAAGCGGTCGCCGCGCGCAACCGCAGTATACTGAGTGGGAGCAAGACATGACTGACAATTCAGAACGGCAGGGGGCAGCAATGGAGAACATTGCTGAGAGCATGGAGCGTGTGGCCCGATCTGTGCTCCCTCCTGCTTGGCAGGTGGTTCTCCAGCAGCAGGCGGCACGGTCCATGGCCCGCTCGCTCAGGCTGGGCATGGCGGCCTCAGACAGGGCACGCCAGGCTGAAATGTCGTCTCTGCGTCAAGCAATTGCTGCTCACGCAGAGGCGCACATGGATGCCCTGAGGGAGGAGTATGCTTCCCTCAAATCTACTCTGGGTGTCCTTATGATGTCCCAGAGGCAGCGGGCAGAGGAGAGGTTTGCACAGCTTGAGCGTACCATCTCGGCTGAGCTACAGGCTTGCCGGGAGGTGCAGCGGTTGTCCAGCCAGGCCTTGCAGGAGGAACTCCGGGTTACACGTGCTACCTTGCAAGAGGAAGCACGTGTATCACGTGACGTTCTGCATGTAGACCTACGTCACATCGCCACACAGAACCAGGCTCACCCGTCCGGCAGACTTGCTGCCAACGAGGGGCAAGCTGCGGCTAGGCCTGGCCAGGCTACTGTGCCACGTCCTCCTTTCCAGTATGAGCCAGACTCGGACGACCATCTATCTCCCACATAGGTCGGGCTGTGCAGGCGTTGAGCCCATGGAGGTTTTTTTTTTGGCTCGGCATCATCGCATGTGCGTGTTGAGCAGCACCCTGTACCTCCCCTCTCCAGGGTGCCTCCCCCCCCGGGTCGATGTGGCCATTTTTGATTTTTCTTTTAGTTTAGTTAGTTAAGTTTCTGTTTGATAGTTAGTTGAATTAGGTAATGTAGGTTTTTCATAATTAGTGTAATTAGTTAATATAGTTTAAAAATGCTTGTCTATTGTGCTTTCATGTGATGGTGCGGTGCTTTGTGGCTTTTGAAGGCATCCACTGTCTGTTCCAGCTGGGCCCTTCAGGCTTGTCTTGTGTATGTGTTTGCTGCTTGGGGTCCTTGACTCACATATGCCACTCCTGCCTCCTTTATCCATGGGCTCGCAAGGATGGTTCGGTGTGACAGCCTATTACACAAGGGCTTTGGACTGTCATATCTGTGGCTTGTCTGGTGCTGTGTAACTTGTGTTGACACCCCTAGTGGGGATGATTGCGGTGTTATTGACCACTGTTCAGCTTTTGCTAGATGGGGTGTTTCATGATTAATGTGTACATTCATTGCTATGCATTGTGTAGTATGTTTCTTATCTTTACTGTACACGTGCTTGTTGCAATTCATGCCGTAGATAGTATGTTCCACACTTTGGATGTGAAAGACGGACTGATGGTGTGATTTCTGATGTAAGTCTCTGACATGGTCCAGTAATGAGATGCCTGAAGAGACACACACAGATGACTTTAAAGCATTAATCATGTGTTTCATGCCCTTTCTGCAGGGGGATGAGCCTCCAGACCACCTTTGCCAGCAGACATGGCCCATTGGACGTCTGAATTCTGGACACGTTTGTTGGTGCCCACATGCGCATGTGTGCACAAGCAGAGGCACAGGGATTGCAGACCTACATCCTAGAACTGCTGACGTGTTCCAAGGAACTCCAGGCAAGGTGAGCAGCACAGGGGGACCACAACACAGCAAAGCTTCCACCAGGCCAGTTGCACATGCAGGCTTAGTAACAGCACTGAGGGTGAGCTTGGACGAATATTGGTGTTGAAGCACACAATACAGCTCAGATGTGTTGGTGGACTGATGGCTGTTGATTGTAAGGTTGTCTGGGCACCTGCAGGGGCAGTGGCACATACCCTCCGGTACACCAAGATCCATCGAGGCACTTGTTTCAACCATGTAGCCTTCCGAGACATGGAAAGGGGCAGCTCACAGGGACATACAGCAAGGGACATACTCGGGTGCAGTGCATTTCATTTCCATGTACATTTTGAAACATGCACTGCCTACTTTGTTTTGGTCATGGTGGAACACGACTTGTTCTGAAGTCATGCCTTGCTATATGGGTCTGTCTGCTTACCCAGGGAACATTGCATGTTGTGTGAATTGTGACACATTGGTGTTCCATTTGCCACACACCCACCGGCGGCTGACTTACTGCATTGACTGTGTATGACCCATCAAAGGGGTAATGTTACATATGGGTATGAAGCATCTACACCAGATTGTCTGTTTGTAGAGTATTTTGTTGCTATGGGGCATATTTGGTGGTGTGTTTTTGTGTTATGGGCACGCACAGATTATTAACTGTGGCTCTCTTTGCAGCATTGAAGTGCTCCTCTAACCGGACCTGAGAGTGCGCAGGCAGGAGGCCAGCACTCAAAACCAGAGCTAAGTGTCTAGTTGTTTTTCTTTCAAACCGCTCTGCATAGGCTTGCTGGGGGGTGCACTAATGCATGGATGAATGTGTAATTCAATTTGGTATGTTTTTTTTTCCCGAAATCACCCGGAGTCCTATCCAATTTTAAACCCTGTACCCTCTACCCGGTGTTCCTGCTTCCCGTACCTATCTAACCAACGTTCCCTAACCCTCTTTCCCCGCTGGGGTTGCGGATGCCTGTGTAAGCCCCAAACTTGCAGGCACCAAAACCCTAGAGGGGGTGGTTGGTTCGTGCCACTCCTAAGCCTGGACTACAGAAGGCCATGACAATGATGTCCAAGTTTGTTCGGATTGTGTATGTGTTCATGCAGGTAGTACATTTTCGTGCATTCCCTACTTTCATGTGTCATTCCTCCTCCCTCTCCTGCCACTCATTCTAGTTATCCAGTGTGCCTACACCTGTCCCGACTGCATATCCCTGACCCTCCTTCCCCACCAGGGTCTCAGAGGCCTGTGTGAGTTTGACCTTGCAGGCACCCGGGCCACGGTGGGGGTGGTTGGTTCGTGCCACTCCTGCGCCTGTACACGGGACCTGTGACAGTACACATCCGTTTGTGGTGCATCATTCTATGTTATGTACCGCACATGGTTCACATCCTGTTGTGACATTGTTTTACTGTGCTACCTTGGTTGTTACATCATTGTGGTAGTAGTTGGCCTTTGTGAGGTACTGCTACGTCAAGTCATCTACTGGAGGGTGTTCTGGTTTGTTTTTCTTTCTTGGATTTTGTGATTTTGCAAATGAGGGTGGACTCTGAGGGTGCAGGCACCTTTTTACACACAAGGTGGGAGATGGTGATGAAGGGGAAGGGTGATCCTGTGACCAGGTGAAATTGAGGGTTGAAGGCTCCATGACCCAGGTGCAGTTGTTCAGTGGGTCATGGTCATTTGTGACGGAGGGGGGTGTTTTGTTGTTGATAGTTGACTTGCCCTGCAGTGTGATGGGAACCCTGACATTGTAATTGTGGTATCCTATGTACATGTTGGGTTCTGCTGATCAATGTCTGTTCATGTGTTGTGTTTCCCTTTCAGGTGTGAGGGGATAGTTGTGGTTTGACATGCCGGGGTGTACACATGGTGAATGTTCACATGTGATGTGTAGAGGACACTGATGGTCACTTGATTGCACATGCATATGTTGAGTGCATGTCCTTACTGACCCACACACTTGCACTATGATGCACTACATGTTCAACCACCCTTGGATATCCACGTGTACACTCTGTTTGCCTTCTGGTGCCCACTGTGTCCCTGCAGCACATGTTCTGTGACCAATTATGGATCCTGTACATGCCTAATTTGCTTTTTGGTGTGGTTTGTCGCTTAGATGTGATGCTCAGAGTGTGCATCACACACAATAGCTGTTCACTGTGCTGTGCGCTGAGCAGTGTGTTGCAGGAGTTGGACACAGCACACAAAAGCTGCAGTGTTGATTTTGCAATGCACAATGTGCATGTAGACAGGCATTCATTGTTATGTTACATCTACAACTTTTGTAATGCATTTGTGAATGACTTATTTTTGGTGGGAGGTTGTTGGTCAGTCATTTCATCTGATTCCATGTCAGGCATCATTGTCTGATGCCACTGTACATTTTTGACATGGCAATGTGTACCTTATTGGTACTGTGTTGGTGTATGGCTATTGCTTGCCATGTCATGTTGTGGTTTGGGAGGGTTTGAGTGACATAACAGTGATGGTCATGGCCTGTTTTGCAGGTGTTTGTGATTCACACCATGCAGGGTCAGCCGCTTCTCGAAGCAACGAGCTGGGGGTAGATCTCTCTCCGCAGCAGGGGCCTCCCTCTGGAACAGACTTCCTGCCTCCCTGGAACTTGAGGAGAACCATCTCCGGTTCCGGAAGCACCTCAAGACCTTCCTCTTTGCTTCTGCTTTCTCTCTCCCTCTCCCTTGCTAAATTCTTCACTGAAACTGCACTGGATCTGCAACTGGGCCACTCTCCCCGACCTCGGTCCCTGGCCCAGCCACTCTCCACTTGCACTGCCTCCATGGCAACCCCTGCTCTGCGGGACTGTCTCTCTATCCCTACAGCCCCCCCTTCCCAGCACTTGTCTGCACTTACCTTTGCAGTTGCCACCAGCTGGCCTATTTATTTGTTTTTTATTCTACTTACCGTGTACTGCACTCCCTCCTCCCCTTCCCCTTGCACTTTTTCCTTCCCACTACCCCTGCACTTGCACAATCTAAATGACACCTGGCCTAGTAGTATCGTTGTCTGTCTTCCCTTGTTCCCCCCTCCCTGCCTCGTCGCACCTTGAAACACTTGTGTATAGGCACGTTACAAATGCCATATCATGTCATGTCATATGTCATATGTGTGCCTTTTGGTCACACAGGATAGCTTGTGTTTAAGTAGCTAGGGATGCAGACAATGTGGCACTTCCATGGCAACTATCTCAGGGTGGTAAGGTTGTGACAGTCGACTGTCTCTTTGTCATCATCGATTGTCACCTGGTATGTGCCAGGCCTGTGTGCACTCCGCAGGGGTGGGTGTTTAGGTGAAAAATGTGGCCACAAGCTGGGTCCGGGCTTCCTCGCCACGTGTCCTGTCCCCTCCCATGGTCAGCGCCTGTGCCTGTGGTTGGGGATGTGGGGGCACCACCATGTCCACCGGTACGCCCTGCCGTGTTGCAACGTTGTGCAGGACACATGCTGCCACAATGATCCTGCACACTACTGGGGATGCATAGAGTAGCTGCCCACCAGAGCGGTCAAGGGAGCGGAAACGTGACTTCAGCACTCCGAATGTGCGCTCCACTATGGCCCTGGCTGCAATATGGGCGGCTTTGTATCTTACCTGGGGTGGTGTGGTGGGGTTCCGGATTGGCGTCTTCATGTGGTTGCTCAGAGGGTAGGCACTGTCCCCTGGGGAGGTGTAAATGGTTGTGATTATTGGGGTTTGTGTATTTGTGTGTGTGTGTGTGACATGCATGCATGTGCAAGGGCATTTGTACTCACCTATGAGCCAGGTGTCGCCATGCTGCCCAGCTTCCAGGGCCCGGCTCAGGGCGGACATTCTGTATATGAAACTGTCATGGGTGGAGCCAGGGTAGTTTGCATAAACAGAGGTGATGATTCCCTTTGCATCGCATACCACCTGTACATTGATGAAATGCCAGTGCTTGCGGTTTCGGTAGATGTGCTCAGTGGCCCTAGGTGGACGTAGGGCCACATGGGTGCAATCTATGGCACAGAGCACTTTGGGGAACGGCCTGCCTTTCTGCGGGGGTTCTGGGCATGTATATGTGCCTGCGGACTGAGGGGCGCGCTGTCATGATTGCCAGTACCTGGTGTAGGCAGCGTGACTGCGTGGCCTGTGAGACTCCCCCCACTATGGCAGTAGTCTGCTGAAATGACCCAGTGGCCAAGAAATACAGAACATTGAGCACCTTCTCCAAGGGGATCAATGCTTGGGAGCAAAGGGTGGGGGATGTAAGGTCATCTTCCCACTCCCTGACCAGGTCTAGGATGATATGGGGTGGAAACCTATACCTGCCGTAGACCTGGTCATCAGGCATCCCAAAAAGGCTTGTCCGTGGTGCGAAAATGCGTGCCCTGGCTATTCTCCTCCTCCTGTGGTGTCCCACGATCAGTGCTGCGACAAATGGGGGATTCATCATAGCTGTATATACGTGTTTGTTGTTTGCGCACACTTTTATACTGTGCGCGGGGACGCTTCCGCCTGCCTTCGTGTGGCGGACGCGTTGACGCCTGTGTGCGTCTTTTGGCGTGCGCGGGTTTCCCGTATTCAAATCCATGAATACAGGTTGTTCGCGTGCGTGTGGGCATTCTGTGTAGTTCCCTGCAGTACATCCCCAGTTACGCCTTCTTTTTCACGCATTATTCCCCATTCTGCGTGTTACGCCCACTGTTCCGCCCACTTTGGTTGTGTGCGTAGCGCACGCCGTGTGTGCCCGCGTGCGCCATGGCAGGATTTGGCGCACCGACAGTGGGAAACACGCGAAGCATCTTCCTTGAATCGCACGCGTGCGCTGGGTTTCTCACGCTTGCGCCACCTTGCGCCTGCTTGCGCTGGGATTTTCGGCGCATGTTTGCTCCATGAATCGACCCCTAAATAACTTTCCTATTTTTTAACACATCTTTGCCAAACTTTGCAGTCTGGGGAGGGGGCAAAATCTGTTACTCAAATCAAAAGTTATTAACAATAGAATGTTGAAGTCCCTGTGTTAGGAATCGAACGCGTGGTGCAGAAGTGAATGCCTAAGACTGCATGCACTGTTCTGTAAGTCCATGTGGGTTTTAAATTGTGTCTATGTAAGGAGAAATATTAAAACCTTATTTTATATTTAACAGACATGTGTGCTCTAACATTTTTTGTTCAAGTCAAATGAAACTGTTTACACTCCAAGTTGACAGCAAGTGAGGTTGAAGGTTTTCTAAATGTCATGCGTCTTTTCCTGCAACCATAGTTGGAGCGCCCGTTGTAAGTAGGCAAGTGCATCACATTGTGGTAATTGTTAATATCCAAATATTGATATATTCAGTGAAAAAACTTTGTCAAAGGGACGTTATGGTTAGGTTGCACTAATAAAAACCTATCCATATTATGGTTTACATTATGGTAGCATGCAGCAAAGAAACTGAACATGTTTAAAGAGCAACACATACGTGAAATATAAGGAAAAATAAAGTAGGTCTACAAACTCAGTACTTATAAAAGCAGCAGTGCAATTCCATAGGGTGTGCAACATAATGGAATGGACCAAGGAGAAAAATAACCTGTGCTTCCAAGAGTATTACCTCAGTGCTGCTTTACATACAAACTGAGAAGTAACCATCAGCGGGAGAAGTGAAAAGTAGTGACAGCAGAAACATACTAGAAAGTGGAGAGTACAATATATTTTTTCCTATAACTGTGCAGTTTGTTCTGTTTACATGACTAGTAAAACGTTTTTTTTTTGTTTGTTTTTTTTTTACACAGAAATGGCAAGCACCCTCGAGTGGCTTGATGAGAATTTCCCTCTTGATGAAATGAGTGTAGATAGTAACTCCAATGGTACACTGTGCAGTTTGAAATGGAAGAGAATGAATACACATTGCTTCACATGTAACTGAAGCATGTTTTTTTGTTTAACAGTACATATGGGAAATGAATGGAATGACCCAGACGCACCAGCTACTTAACAAGTGCATGAGCACATAGAAACCCAAACTGACAATGTGGCCAATGAACTAGTGAGCCTGGGGGCATAAATGGACCAACAGAATGACAGTTTTGCAGATTTAAAGCTACTTGTACTTTTGCTGTGTGTGTGTGTTTTCTTTTTTAAAAGCACCTTTAGGAGTCTTAGGAGTGTGTAACTGCCGGCCTGTCCATAATCAAAATGGAGGTGTCTGTAGGACACCGCGCCTGTCCAGACATGTATGCAATGTTGTGATGTACCTTAGTTGGGGGAGCCCACCCCTGTCTTGTGGACACCTGCGCACATGCGCATCACATTCCCTTTGTCCTACGGACAACGCACCTATCAGGCATATCCGCAAAGTTGTGGCTTACTTTTAGTTTGCTCGGGGAGTCCACCCCCGTCCGGCAGACACCTGGGTGCATGCGCATCTCGTCCCCCGGGTCCTACGAAAACAATGGGCCTGTCTGGCATGTCCACAAAGCAGTGACGTCCCTTAATTAATTCGTGTAGCCCACCCATGTTGGCGGACACCTGGGCACAGGCACATCACACCCGCTGGGTCCTACGAACACTGTGCCTATACAGCATGCCTGCAAATCAGTGACATAATTTAATTAGTTCTGGGAGCCTAACCCTCTCCGGCGGACATCTGGGCACATGCGCATCACCCCCCCGGGTCCTACAAACATTGTACCTGTTCGGAACTGTCCTCCGCATGTATGTTGCACTTTTAATTAGTTTGGGGAGACCCACCCTCTCTGTAGGAAACCTAGACGCAAGCTCACAACGGATCCCGTACAATAGGTGTCCTAGAGACGTCCCATTCGCGAATATTTGCGAATACACCATGTGACCGCACCCACGCTGAGCGTTGGTCCTTATTTGTGAACAGGGTCCATGGCCAAAACAGAAAAAAAGTGCTTTTTTGAGCACTCCAAGGTCTTTTACTGTGAAACGTCACCCTTGCAGAGGTCCCATACTATGCCCCTGGTGGTCTAGAGACTTTTTGGAACTTTTTGAAGCCAGCTTTGGGTTTGAAGTGTTTTCGACTGCTCACAGAGTGCTCCCCAACACCACTATAAAAGTCCACACCCCAGTGCTGCACATCATTCTGTTTTTGGCTGATCAGAACAGAGAAGTGCTCCACATTGCTGGATTGATGAATTACTGGATTGCTGGATTGCTGATTTGCTGTATTAGCTGCCTCTGGCTCAGCACCACCATCTCCACCACCACCACCTTCCCAAGGTCCTGAAGAGGTGAACAGGTGTAATGATGCAGAGGGGGAACAAGAAGAGAAGGAGGATGAGGTAGTGGAAGACCCCACTACCAGCTGCTGATGTGAATCTTGGATGTGGAGGCTTTTTACCACCATTGGGGGTAGCCAAGGCTTGTGCAGTCAATGTTCACTACAATGAGTGCCACATACTCAGTCATGGCAAAACTGGGCTGTACAGTTATGACACCACCTCCAAGCTGCGACAACTGAGGTCGAGCCACAAGGCAGCAGTTCGGAGGCTCATCCCCTTCGAACAGGGTAGTAGGTTGAGTTCCACTGGAACATCCTCGACATCTGCTCCTGTCACCACAAGGGACACTTCTGTGGGGCAGTGGATCCCTGACTCAGCCTTCCAGGCCATACACACCACTATAGATCCTTAACCTTCAAAGGTCACTGTATTGTGTGTGTACTGTGACATGGTACTCTGCAGGGCTGAACAATTCCAGAGTGGTTTTGAGGCTGCAATCTGGGACCACGAAAGAAAATGCCCCTTACATTGATGAGGCCCACGCAACATCTTCCTCTCTCCACCTGCCCCTTCTTATCCCTGTGGTTGATGCCCCTTCCCTACCCTCCCTTAGCTTTCTTGTGTGTCTCATTGTAAAAATACCCCAAAAATATAAAACAAGAAAACACACAAAAAAACATCTCTTTTCAGAGCAACCTTTCACAGTTTAAAAATAGAAGTGCCAATGAAATGGTGCAGGCCTGTGCGGGGTCCGCGAAGTCCGCGGACATCATGGTAGTCCACGAACCTCCAGAGCATGCAGGTGGTGGCAGCATGAAAACCATTGCATTTTTTCTGGGAAAAAGTGGTGGCTCTGAAAAGAGCCTTTTTGTTTTTTTTGATGTGTTTCAAACTTTTGAAGTGGCCATCACCTATTGCACAAATGCTAGCTATACTTACAGAAAGCATTGCAAAGCATGTTGGATATTTTGCAAAAAAAATGTGATTGCCAGCATCTGTAAGATGGATGCCATCTTTTCAGAACATGTTGGTGCTACAAAAATGTAATGTTTTAATTGTGGAAGGAAGCCATACCAACATCTCTGAATAATTTGCGAACTGCCTTGTTGACATTGCACTAGCTTTCTCCATTTGCAGACCAAATGAAGAAGAGCACAGCCACATCTGTCACTGGGAAATGCATGAAATAATTACTCGAGAGTTTGGAAACATGTCCAGAACTTTCCCAAGTGCCTCCTTTATCGCAAACTGCAGAGGGATTCCAGTAACATGGCCTAAACTGTTCCCTCCACAATGAACAATAATAAACGCTGGATGATGCTGCATCACCAAAGTGGCATAAAGGGGAAGCACATCCAGCCACTTCATGTCATGCACTCCATACCAGTGCACATCCACATGAGGGAATCCAAGATGTGCAGCCACTCCACAGTGCTCTGCATACACATGTAACCAATGTATCCAAGAGTCCCTGAAAATACAGACACTCTGCATCCTGAAACACACAGCCATAGCTATAGCCATCTGCACTTCCCTCAGCAAACAGGGCACCTGCCACACTCTCTCCTTGCACACCACACCCAGGGAACATTATTGACCAATCCCCTGGCCCCCAAAGTCCTTAAAGTCCCAGATGTGGCACGTGCAATCTGTGAATTACAGCAGTGTTTGCAGATAAATCGGCCATTTCAAAGGGGTGGGGAGAGAATTTTAACCCAGGGTAGGAGGTTTCCTCTATTGTGGTGGCTCTGAAAATAGCCTTTATTTATTTATTTATTTATTTATTTATTTATATAGGTGCTACTAAACAAACACCTTTTTTTTGGGGGGGGAGTTCTCTTCTTTTCCTTCTTACTGCCTTACATCAACCTCTGCAAAGCATCCCTTAAATAGTGAAAAAAACAAGTATTTCCAAGAATGGACAACGAAACGCTGTCTGTTGAAAAAAGGTGCACACTAAGGGAGTCAATGTTGTCATTAGAGAAAAACAGATATCTCAACACATTGCAAAACTATACTCATTTCTCTATTAATGAGGCACCTTCCAACATGTTGCTGGGGATTAAAGACATTGGGTTTGTTCCATTGTGTTGTAGGGGTTATTTCAGAGAAAATAAAAACCTTTACAGTAGGGAAAAGCAGCATCAGTTCTTCCACCAACAACTTCAGTACAGGAACCAAACTTGGAGCACTGTTGTAGCCCAAATGCTCTTACCCACAGTGCACCATCAAAACATCAGGACTACCAAAAGTAACCATGTTACAGCAAAGAGTAAGCCATGCCTGCAAATTGTGGCCAGGCACACTGTAACACAAAGCCTGCAGGCCTATAAAATCAAGATAAGTAGAAACACCTTGTGCCTTTGCAAACCTCTACAGATCACATACAAAGGAATCTCCCACTATCCATAACGTAGCTCCAGCCATCTTCAATAGACAACCAACACAGCAATGAAAATAAAGTATTAACCTCCCTTGCTGTAAAGCACACCCTAAACACCTGATTGGCTAATCCTCACAGCCCCATTTCCATGCCAGGCATGCTGAGAAGCACCAGATGTGGCACGTGAGATCTGTGAACTACGGCGGTGTTCGCAGAAACCGTAACACGGGCAGCCCTTCTTCACTTTCCACTTCACTCTTTGCAGCACACTCTCATTGGCTACTGTTAAGCAGCCACACACCCATCCACCAACCACATCCAAGATCTCTACATCTAACTCTGTCAACTCAGTACAACACTGCAGATGTACTGTTCAACACTCAGAGTACAATGTCTCTACATCTAACTCTGTCAACTCAGTACAACACTGCAGATGTACTGTTCAAAACTCGGAGTACACGTCTCCTGTGATTCCCAAGCACCTGCATCCAAAAGTACTGTAAAACTCTCCAAGATTTCTACTTCCAAATTCATCCACATCTACATCCATCAACACAAACTACAGGTATGCATATATTTTGTAATGCACACAGAAAGCACGCTTGTATTGTCATCTGAACACCAGTATGGTGTAACACCCACTAGTTTTGTGAAAACATTGTAATGTTCTTACTTCTTCAGGCACAATACACTGTCACACACACTGAAGCAAACCTTACACACAGAAACACACTTACACACACCAGTACAACCTTCCCAAACAAAAGTAACACCCCTTTACACAATCACACACCCCTCTATGTATGCCTACACTCATATTCAAACACTCATACACGGTGCACACAAATACATTGCATAGCTCCCAAACCCACAGTTTCCTTTTTCCTCCAACAGACAGAAGAGAATGCCTACCAAAAAGCAACTCTGTAGAAAACAATGCAGAAATAGAGCAGATGAAACACAAAGCATGCAACATAGCCATCCACTACTAGCAGACTTGGTACGAAAAGTGCAAATAAAACAGCTAATACAGTCACTGAGCAAAACAGAACCAGGTAGCAGGACAAAATTGGTGACCCCTCTTCCAAAATGTAAAACCAAAAAGAAATGTATTAAGAAGAATGCAACTACCAATAGTGCTAACCCTGCAACTACCAATGTTAACATAGCCACATGTAAGCATTCCCAAAAAATGATGTTACTGAATGTATGTTACCAAAGCATAGCAAGTACATAGATTGCAAACATATGAACAGAGTGCCTGCCACTTACCCTGCATAACCTACTAAAAATGTATACTTTATTGGTCCCATCTCCTGACATCAAGTGCCAGTTACTCACAATGCTGCATAACCTACTCAATAATTATACTCTTATTTGTCCCGTCTTCTGACATCAAGTGACAGTTACTTACAATGCTGTGTGCTTTTAAAGTGTTCTTTTACTGCCCACTTGCATAACAGATGCAAACCACGTATTTCAATTTTAGCAGCACCCTCTGTGTTTTGTTGTAAAAAAAGAAACACATTGGGAACATTTGCACAGCAAGTTCAAGTGCCATATTCTATGTAAAATGGCCAGAATTCACACAGAAAAGTGAAACTGTGTGTATGTTAGGAAAGCATGGCAAGTTCATACATTGCACAATTGACAAAATGCACCATTAGAAGGAAAGCAGAGAAATGCATGTGTACATTGGAAACAGTGTTATCTGTACATTTGGATAAATATATGAAATAACAGGAAATAATTTCTGCACTCATGTAGCAAGCATCTATGTGTGAGAAAGTTAATAAAAATTCACACACAGTAACATTCTTCTTTCTAATCTGCACATCTTTCTGAGCCTTTTTCTCACCATACTAGGACTTGCACTAATCTATTTCCAAAGCACGTAGTACAACAGCAATTCACACACTTGCAAAAGTGCAGCCACACTTATCAATACACCACTGCCCTATAGCAACAATGCTGATGCTCCAAAGTCCCCATTCTTTGCAGTGCTGTACAATGGAATACACACACTAACTCTTCCTACCAACAAATCCTCCTACAATCTTAAATAATGTGTTCTCCTAGTGCAATTACTGTGCCATTAACACACATACCCACTAACTTCCTTCTTTCACAATTGCACTGACAAACAGCCTCCTGAAAGCCAGTGATGTCTCCAGTGGAAGATAAAGCTCAGAAGAAACCTACTTTTCACATCCAACAAACTAAGTGCAGTACTGTAGTAGTGTTCTGCCTGTTACTAAGACAATGCAGTTTTGGTCTATTGTAGCGTATAAAATTATTTCCAACCCAAAAGCAGTTGCTTTACTCTTACCCATTGCACCTTAGCAGGTCCACTGTTTGTATTGTCATCTGAACACCAGTACGGTAAAACCCACTAGTTTTGTTAAAACATTGTAATGCCCTTACTTCTTCAGGCACAGTACACTGTCACACACACTGAAGCAAACTTTACACACAGAAACACACGTAGAGCAGTACAACCTTCCCAAACAAAAGTAACAGCCCTTCACACAATCACACACCCCTCTACGTATGCCTACTCTCATATTCAAATGCTCATACATGGTGCACACAAATACATTGCACAGCTCCCAAACCCACAGTTTCCTTTTTTCTCCAACAGACAGAAGAGGATGCCTACCAAAAAGCAACTCTGTAGAAAACAATGCAGAAATAGAGCATATGAAACTCAAAGCATGCAAATAGCCATCCACCTCTAGCAGACTTTGTATGAAAAGTGCAAATAAAACAGCTAATACAGTCACTGAGCAAAATAGAACCAGGTAGCAGAAAGAAAATGGTGACCCCTCTTCCAAAATGTAAAACCAAAAAGAAATGTTTTAAGAAGACTCCAACTGCCAGTAGTGCTAACCCTACAACTATCAATGTTAACGTAGCCACATGTAAGCATTCCCAAAAAATTATGTTACAAAACATTTTCCACCATAGAGTCCTTCAGAACCTTATCAAAACAGGGGAGAAATCACGCTCACCACTTCAAACTTACTGAGAAAACTGATCTTGGAATGAAACCACTAACAATATTAATTACTACAAAAAGTACTTCATAACATATGCAACATCAACATAGATACCTTTGTAAAATTATGTGCAGGTGAGTGGATTCACACAACCAGCACAGAGCCATATTTCAAGAGGCATACAAACAAGAGCAAACAAACCCAAATGCCATACATAGCAGTGGCAGATGGTATGAAAGAAAGGTAGACAGTATCACTATGGCAGAAGAAACATTGATTGAATGAATATCCCCAACAAACTTACAATCAACTCTCCATTGCACTGAACCAATCCATCTCGTCTACAAAAGGCTGTGCACCTCAAAGTGTAACGTACGAAAACAATCCTTCAAATCTTTACGGAAATTCCTCAATCAGTATGTGAAAGCCAAAGACAAATTAAAAATGAAAATATTACAAACCATGGACTCATATTCAGTGCAAAAATACAGATGACTGTGAGGACATTCATTAGCTTGCATTTCCGGGCCTGCTTGCAAAAGCACCTTCCACCATATCAAAATGTTACCAACAAACCATTCTACTATACGACATCTCATTCAGAGACTATGTGATGCAAAAAGTCCCGCTTTAGCACTGGAGCATTTAAATGCTCATCAACTAGCCAATTTGAATTTCTAGATCCTACTAAAGCATCCAATATTATACTTGGTAGTGAAAGAGAAACATCTGATTGAGGTACTTATATTTAATGATGTCCTTCATGTTAGTAAGGTTTAGGGCACAGATATGTATCTATATATATAAAACAAGTTGTGCTTGTTTGTTGGTTTGTATATCGTGTTGCTTTTGAGGACGTAACTCCTCAGGAAGTCTGGCATCATGAATTTTGCATGGAATATTCTTTACTTCATTGCCAAATTAATGCAACTATTTCTAGCTCGATGGGTCATCCATTTCCCAAGATCATTATTTTTTATGTTTTTTGGCATTATGTTTTGTGGTGTTCTGTGTGCCATCCATAGGTCATTTGTAGAAAGTGCTCATCATCGCGCTGACTGTGCTAAACCGGTCTTGTTTTTTTGGTTGTTTTCACATTTTGTTAGAACAAATTTAGAGTGTCTTTATCCGTAGTGATTTGTTTTGCAATAAACTCAATACATGTTAATTTCACTAATTAGTTGAACACCACACTTTTATTTATTTTTGATTTAAATTCTCACATGAATATCACATTTGTATGCTTACTCTGATTATTTGCAGTGTGTGTTTATCAGCGAAAATGGCCACCACTGCAAATAATCAGAGTAAGCATACAAATATGATATTCATGTGAGAATTTAAATCGGAGATAAATTAACATTTGGTTAATCACATTTTTACTTTGTGGCAAACAACAATATTTGTTCATCTTTTTCGGTGGAATATGAAAGAAATCTGAGAATGGACATGCCGGGGGAAGCTGGGTACTTAAGTTAGTTTCTTTTATTTTCCATAAAGAGGTAGGAACATTACACCATGATAATAGCCCTGAACATTTCTAGTCAGGAGAATGATTGATCCTAATTATTTAATAGGGTTAATGTTAAGATAATGTTTCACTTTGGTTTCTAAATTAGCAACATGTGTTCCATAACTCATGTAATAAAGTTCAGGAATAGAAATAAGTGTGTACATAGTACATAAAGTGAAATATGTGAGTGAAATATCTATATTCATTTTTTTTAAATAGGTGCTACTAAGGAAAGTACTTTAAATGCAATGATGACTTGAATTATTTATAATATTCACAAAACATTTGTAATCTGTGATGTCATTATTATGGTCATATGCTGGCAAACGGGTTGGAAAGATAAGGTGGCTTTGCCTAAATTGTCTGCCTAATTTCAGGAATTTTGTTTGGTTAAATTATCCCCTTAACACCCCTGCAGCTAAAGTTTTTCGTTGAATTTCTATGTTTTTTTTATAATACATTGCTCACCTTAACTTCCCTGAAACAAATGTGTTTCTCTTAATTTCAAAGGTTTTGTTACAATGTATTGCACACCTTAACATCCATGCAACTACATTTTATGGCTGATTCATGGAATTTGTGTGCGCCATTCTGCCTGCAAATCCCCATTTGTTAAACAGGGATTTGCGGGCAGAATGGCACACAAATCCTTGTTTTTCGGCGCACAAATTCCATGAATCAGCCCCTTTATTTCAGAGAATGTCAAGGGTTTTCCACATCATCACTTTTTTACAGGGCACTAGCCTTTGACCATCTTATCTAATCATATCTTAACAATTTTTATAGAGCGCACCATAAGCCTGAAGGCATCTTGGCACTGGCAAGAAACAGGGATCAAGTTCTGGAATTAAAATAGAAAAGGGCACGGCAGAAGGCAATGTGGGACTTGGTGCTGCGTAGCCAGCATGGGAGTTGGTTCCAATTTCTAGCGACAGCCACTGAGAATGCACAGTACAGTTGAGCCAGAACCTTTGGGGTTGTAAGGTTTTAAGATCCTGGGACCACAGGGGTCGAGCAGGGGTGTACAATACAAATGTATTCAGAAGAAACTCTGCACCCAGACCATGAATAGCCTATGTACAATACAGAGTGCCTGGAACCTAACACACTGCTTGACAGGGAGCCAATGGAGTTGTCACAGAAGTGGAGTCATATGAGCTCCCTATGGAGGATGAACAATAGCCTTAGCAGCCACATTCTGCAGAAGCTGTAGGCAGGGCAGGAGGTGTTTAGGGAGAATTAACAAGGGGGGTCATGGGAGTCCCTCTGCCAGACATTAGTCCTGGTTACGAGAGACTTACCCAGAGTCTTTAGCTCACTATCTTTCACAGAGAAGAAATATCCCAAACATATCAGTCTTTGTCCTGCCCTGGGGCAGTCCAGCACCGAAATGCTAGGCATCTCTCCTCAGAACAAGAGTACCAACAGAAACCCCAGACACGTGTTTCGGTCTGATTGGACCTCATCAGTAGGGTGGATCTGTTCCTCTCTAAGAATAGTGAGCAAGGGGTCCATGTGTGGATTCCCCTAGTAACTTAGGGTGAGACCCAAAGTTACTTAAATATGCAAATTAACAAGGGGGGTCCTGGGAGTCCCTCTGCCAGACATTAGTCCTGGTTACGAGAGACTTACCCAGAGTCTTTAGCTCACTATCTTTCACAGAGAAGAATTATCCCAAAGATATCAGTCTTTGTCCTGCCTTAGGCAGTCCAGCACCGAAATGCCAGGCAATTCTCCTCTGAACAAGAGTACCAACAGAAACCCCAGACACATGTTTCGGTCTGGTTGGACCTCATCAGTAGGGTGGATCTGTGCCTCTCTAAGAATAGTGAGCAAGGGCTCCACGTCTGGATTCCCCTAGTAATTTAGGGTGAGACCCAAAGTTACTTAAATATGCAAATTGACAAGGGGGGCCCTGGGAGTCCCTCTGCCAGACATTAGCCCTTGTTACGAGAGACTTACCCAGAGTCTTTAGCTCACTATCTTTCGCAGAGAAGAAATATCTCAACTAGAGTACCAACAGAAACCCCAGACACGTTTTTCAGTCGGGTTGGACCTCATCAGTAGGGTGGATCTCTGCCTCTCTAAGAATAGTGAGCAAGGGGTCCACGTCTGGATTCCCCTAGTAACTTAGGGTGAGACCCAAAGTTACTTAAATATGCAAATTAAAAAGGGGGGTCCTGGGAGTCCCTCTGCCAGACATTAGTCCTGGTTACGAGAGACTTACCCAGAGTCTTTAGCTCACTATTTTTAACAGAGAAGAAACGAAACGAAAGGCTGAAACATGTTTGGGGATGCTTGTGGTCTCGTGCAGAAGGGATGTGACCAAGCAGTTTGGGCTGGACTGCCCCGTTTGGGGTGGGACCAAGCCTGATTTGTTTATGGTTTTTCCCCTTCTGTAATGGCTTGGCAGGCGAAGAACGATGGTCTGGAGGGTTGCCCAGAGCAATGCCAGTGGTTAAGATTCATTCTAAACCTTCTAGCCATCACCTCTTTGTTTTTGCTTTGTCACCCCGAGTGGGACGGGTATGCCCAGACGTGGGTCCCGTGCCTGCTGGGCCTAGAGACCCAAGCTACTCCTCACTGATGGGGCCCAACAAGGCCGAAACATGTTTGGGGATGCTTGTGGTCTCATGCAGAAGGTATGCGACCTAGCAGTTCGGGCTGGACTGCCCCTTTTGGGGTGGAACCAAGCCTGATTTGCATATGGTCTTTCCCCTTCTGTAATGGCTTGGCAGGCGAAGAACGATGGTCTGGAGGGTTGCCCAGAGCAATGCCAGTGGTTAAGATTCATTCTAAACCTTCTAGCCATCACCTCTTTTTTTTTGGTTTGTCACCCCGAGTGGGACGGGTATGCCCAGACGTGGGTGTGCCTGCTGGGCCTAGAGACCCAAGCTACTCCTCACTGATGAGGCCCAACAAGGCCAAAACATGTTTGGGGATGCTTGTGGTCTCGTGCAGAAGGGATGTGACCTAGCAGTTCGGGCTGGACTGTCCCTTTTGGGGTGGGACCAAGCCTAATTTGCATATGGTCTTTCCCCTTCTGTAATGGCTTGGCAGGCGAAGAACGATGGTCTGGAGGGTTGCCCAGAGCAATGCCAGTGGCTACGATTCATTCTAAACCTTCTAGCCATCACCTCTTTGTTTTTGCAGTGTTTAGGGAGAGCCAGGTAAAGGGCATTGCAGTAATCAATGTTACTGATAACTAAGGCTGATACAACTGGTGCACGGAGATTAGCTGGAATAAGCGGGCGAACCTTATGCAGCATATGTGATTTGAAATAGGCCTTTTGACATACAGAGGAGACCTGATCAGTCATGGACAGGGAAGCCGAAAACTTGACACCCAGATCTTTGACTGATAAAACCAGTTGGCGAAAGGGCCAAGACTCACTGGCCAAAACTCTGGGGTCCAATACAGAGATGGTGTAGCGGAGCCAACCACTAATAGCTCTGTTTTTCCACCGTTGAGCTTAAGCCAGTTTCTTGCCATCCACTCACCAATATCTAACAAGCAGTTCTTCAATTGGGCAGCTGATTCTGAGTTGGAAATATCCAGCCATACAAAGATATAGGTATCATCGCCATAAGATTAGTAGAAAAAACCAAAAGCGTGAATTATAGCCAGAAGAGGGCGAATATACAGATAAAACAGAATAGGAGAGAGGGACGAACCCTGGGGAACCCGAAAAACAGAGACATAGCTCAGGAACAAAAAGTAGGTATAGAGACAGACTGAGTGCGACCAGACAGAAAAGAAGAAAACCAAGCCAGTACATGGCCGGAGATACCCGCAATGGAGAACCGGTAGATCAATGTAGGGTGGTCGATGGTATCAATGCTGCTGGTAAATCACGCAGAATGAGAGCACCCACCCCACCCGATTAACAAGGTGAGTCAGATCATGCAATACTGAAACCAGGACTGACTCAGTACGTCTAGCAGGGCAAAACCCAGATTGATATGGGTAAATAAAATTAGCAGATTCAAGAAAGGTGCTAAGAAGGGGAGACACCATTTATTTCATAAGCTTCATCATTCAAGGAAGTAAAGAGATGGGCCGAGAGTTGGACAGAACAGTTGGCTCAAGCCCTGGCTTCTTCAATAGTGGGAAAACCAATTTTTTAGATTTCTCCACATCATAACAACACATTAGATCTTTTTCTACGCTTGTAATTGAATTTTTCAATTTTCCCACCTCCTCGTCCCCTTTTTTCTTCTTAAAACCAATAGTCTCATAGCCACACCATGCATCATAAACTTGAATGCCCCTCAAGCAACATCAAACCCTACCTCACCATTCAAATTTGTATCTATATAACTTTCTGCATCGTCTAACAGCATTTCTTTCAACCCTTACTCTTTCAACAGCATGGTATTCATCCTCCATACCCTTGATCTATTTGACGAGTAGGTGAGAGAGAGATCCAGCCTAATAGGTGCGTGGTCAGAAATAATGATGCTTTCGATGTCACAACTCACAACATTCTGAGTCACCACACCAGATGTTAACACGTTGTCATTTCGAGAGTAAATGTCATGAGCGTCTGAATGATAGATATATTCCCTAACAGTGGGATGTGGTAATCTCCATACATCAGACAAGCCAAAATCATTCATTAGTAAATGCAGAGTGTCCCTGTTTATTTTCCTGCCATCTCTACCAATTCTACATCTCCTGTCCAGAGCTGGATCGACCACTAGGTTAAAATCTCCTGACATTATCATATCTCTTTTCCCTCCATCCAGTAAATAATGGCCTAAACCATTAAAAAGCACACCACTATTCATATTAGGATCATAAACATTACAAATGGTGACTTCCAAGTCTTGGATTTGGAGAGTGATTAACGATTTAACTATCTTTCTTAGAACTCAAAATTGTCCCTTGGAATTTTTTTTAAACAACACCGACACCCCTCTCGAATTTGAGCTGTACGTTGAATGGAGCATTTGCCCAGACCAGCCTTTCTCAAACTTTACGGCCTCTTCATTCGAAAAATGAGTCTCCTGTAGAAGATTATCTGCCTTTAGATGTCTCAATTGTGCTAGAACTTTCTTTCTTTTAATTGAGCTATTCAACCCATTAATGTTCCATGTACCACTCGGACAATATCTTTTTTTGAATTAGCATTCACAGCCATACTAGACCTATGTGGAATAAAACTGCAAACTATCAAATGGAAAATAGAAAGAAAAGAAACAAACAAAAAAGCCCAAACCAACAAGACTGACAGAGTACTTAAAAGGCCTAAACCAAACCTAACAAACATACCACAACATGGATCTGTGCTGAGAATAGAACAAGTAATGAAACCGTGTTCCCTGTCCTTACGGAGAGCTGCATCTCCCTATAATCAATGAAGCGAAGAATCAAAATATCCCTTCCACATTCCTATTCTAAAATTATAAAACCTTTTTCAAGTATCTCTGTGTAATAGAGTGTCAATGAGACATATAGTAATTATAAGCATGAGTACTATCCCTTGCACAACTATGCTCCAGTCATACCAATGTAACCGCCAAGGCCAAAAAGCGGTTGACCCATCAGTTCTGAATAATTTCCTTAGCCGTAACTCCAGACCTTTAATGCGGTGAGAGATCCAAATTCGTTCAATCCCCCCACCCCAAATCAGGATTAGGGAAGTCATAACCCACAACTTGCCCACCCTTATTGTTCATCCAATAGAGTAAAACAAGTCTTACTTAGTAAAATTCAATAAAGAATATTGAATGATGGCAGAGTACAAGATACATCCGATAAAGCCTAAACATACGTAGAGGTGCTAGATATATACACTCAGTGCAACTGTGAGGACTTGAATAGTATGAATGGAACATCAGTGTACCCCAACCCCGCGGAATATGTAGGGTACTTAAGGAGTACTATTAATGCACTTCTGAACACACTTTCTGCAAAGATTGTGCTGGACCCAACAATGATATCTATTTGTTCAAGGAAGCCCCGTCAAATATCATCTCCTACCATATTCCAAATAGCAGCATGTGCTATTGGTTAAAGAAGGCCATCCAAAATTTCATAAAATATCCCACTGCCTTAATTGCTAGTTAAAGGAATACATTAAAATAACATTGCCTTGGTCGGCATGGAGCAGTATATTAAGATCTATTGGCAAATGGGTTTATGGGCCTCATTGCGAACCAGGCGGTAAGGGGTTAATGGCGCTGTAAAAGCTGTCGGCGCCTTAAACCCTTACCGCCTAATTATGAGGTCCCTTTGAGGGTCCCGACCTTAACGGCTGGTTTTACCAGCCATTAAGGAAGGAACCCGCAAAAGGACTTTCAAGGTAATTACGGTACCGCAATTTGCGGTCCCGTAATTACCGCCTTCCCCATTCCCATTGAGCCCTATGGAGGCAAAAATGGGAATGGGGAAGGGCCAATGGTGAATGGGGAGTTACCGCCCCACCAACCTTGGAATGGGGCATTAATTCCGCCATTCACCATGGCAGAGTTGGTAAAATACTGGCATCAACCATGGCGCTAACGCCAGGGTCATAATGAGGCCCTATGACAGATGTCTAGAGGTTCAGTGTGGAAAATGGCTATTGCTGAAGTCTACTAGGTTAACAAGTAAATAGATAGGGGTATCACATTAGCACAATTGAAAGTGTGTTCATGATGTGGAGAAATCTGCAAAATTGTTGAAAATGAAGTATGACCTAAACAAGCTTCTCAGTGACAAGGTAGAGTTCACAATTTTTAGATCTAAATGCAAGTATTGTGAAAGGGGAGAGAAATGTAGTAGGTTATTGGCCCATAGCTTGAAACAAAAAGAAGCAAATAGATTGATTGATGCTTACCCTAGAAGAATGCCAGAAGCTTAATTTAGACTCAGTAGCCCTGTCTCTAGATGCCGAGAAGGCATTTGACAGTTTGAAGTGGAGCTTCCTGTGAGGAACCATGGAGAGAATTAATTTTGGCCTTGAGTTGGGTGAAAATATTGTACACAAAACCAACTGCTGATATCAATACAAATGGAGTTATATCTGATATGTTTGTACTGCAACAGTGGATGAGACAGGATTGCCCGTTGTCTCCTCTACTCTTGTAATCTCGATAGAACCTTTGGTAGAATCCATCAGGTTCGAATGACTGGATTGTGGGAATTGATTATCACGTAGTATGTCAAAAACTTTGGCTCTACGCGGATGATTTACTGTTGGTTGTCCAGGACCTCACTTCCTCTGTATCTGACCTGATGAGCTTGCTCGAGGGTTTTAGCCTCATTTCTAACCATAAAGTAAATTGGTCTAAATCAGAGGCTCTACCATGTTCTCATTGACAAACGGCATGGTCTTAAAGGAACAGGGCTTCAGGTGGTGCCCCACGAAAATGAAATATCTGGGGATTTGGATCACTGTGAATTTAAGAGACATGATACGCCTGAATTTGGACACAGTATTACAGAAAATGAAATCAGAAGTGGATCACTGGAACAGACTAAACCTGTCTATTGGTGAGAAGGTTAACGCTATTAAAATGGTTCTGGCTCCGGAATGGAACTATGTTTTGGGAATGTTACCCCTTCCAGTTAGTAAACACACATAGAGGAGAGTGGATAAGGTTTTACAAAGCTTTATATGGAATAAGACAACACTGAGATTAAAACTCTGGAAATTGCAGTTGCAAGGGGACAGAGGAGGGTTGAACATCCTGAACGTCGAACAATATCACCTGGCATACTCTCTTCATCATATCGTGTCATTCTTGGAAAATGGGGGAGACAAATGGGCCAAGGCAGAGACAAAGGGTGCAGGTCCAATAGACACTTGGGCCCTTCTCTCCACTATCACAAAGGAAAAGGATGGCCATTCCATATTAACTAACTTCCTCAGATCCACCTGGAAATCACATGAAATTGCAGCGAAATGAATCCCTGGAAAAAATAGTATTTTATCCATCTGGGTGAACCCAGACATCAAAGTAGACAAGAAAGTCTTATTTTGGCCTTCTTGGTTCTCTGCTGGAATCAAAAGAATCGATGACCTCTTAAGTGAAACAAGATGGAAGACGTTTCGGGAAATGAAACTTGAATATGATTTATCAAACTGTACATACAGTGAATACAGGAAATTGAAGAAAGCTATGGAAATTCCATTTTTGGTCGAATCGGAGTTGCTGTCTGTTATCAGGAAAATTGGCAAAAGTGATGATTTGGCTTCCAAAATGTATAATTTGTTGTGTGTTTATGCCGGCAAAGATGATAAGATCCAACAAGTTTGAACTGGTTGCCTGAGAGAGGAGATGACATCAACTAGATGAGTGATATGTGCAGGAATATCAATGAATGTCCCTGAATAAAGGAGAAAAATCTTGTCAAGTTATAATTTTTAATAGAGTGTTCTGGACACCAGCCAGGATGAAGGAAAGGAATTTGATCACATAAGACAGCTCTTATGGTCATGTCCGTGGCACAATGGAGCATATTCTATGGGAGTGCCATAAGGTGAAGAACTTTTTGAATGAGATCGCCACCACGATGAATAAAGTACTCACAGAAGATCTGGACTTTGATTTTGAAACTCTATTCTTGGGTGAATCCGCCCTGTTGGTTTTGCTGACTCATCAACAATCCACTTTTGAGAGGAGCCATGTTGGCAAAGAAGTTGATACTACGTAAATGGAAATCTACTACTTACTTGACAAAAAGCATGTTGTTAGAGGAGATGTATTAGACATTTAATATTGAAAATGCAATCTATTTTGTGCAAGAAACAGCATGCTTTCAATGGGATCTGGAAGGCCTTCTTAGACACGGAAATGATCAGAACTTGTGTCCGGTTTCGAGATGGCCTTTGTGAAGATAAGTAGAGATGTATATTTCAATCTGTTCGTTGATGATTTCTGTTATCATTTGCTTGTTTTGTGATGTGTTATCTATAGGATATAGTGTGTATTACAGGAGGATTACAGAATGCATGTTTGCTTCACAGTGTTTTAGTTCTGCTTAATATGATATTGGTTTATGTGCGGATTATTTGGGGGGTTTAGTGGGTTTTTCTTTTCTTTTTTTTCATTCATTACAACTCTTTAGAATACATGTGTGTGTATATATATATATATATATATATATATACATATATATATATATATATATATATATATATATATATATATATATATATTCAGTGAAAAAAACGTTGTTAAAGGGATGTTATGGTTAAGTTGCGCAACTAAAAACCTATGAAATTCAGTGAAAAAACTTTGTTAAAGGGACGTTATGGTTCCAAGTAAAACCGATAAACCCTTGAAATTCGCCAGTTATGGTAAACTAAGCAACCATAACTCGCGCCACCACCGTGCACTGCTAAGACTAACACCCAGGACATCAAAGATGACATCACAAATGTCATTCAGAGCTGCCTTTCCCAGTTAAAAAATAGAAGTGAAAATAAATGAAGCAGGACAGTTCGCGAACATTAAAAAAATTGGGTTGCTACTCCATCACAAACATTGTAGTTTTCTCTGGAAAGAAGTGGTGGCTCTGAAAAGAGCCTTTGGGTGGTGTTTGTAAGTCAAACATTGTAAATGCTTAACATCTACTTCAAAATCGTTGTTGTAATTCCAAAAAAGGTCGCAATGCATTTTGTACATTTCTCAGAAAAATCTGATTGCCAGCATAAGTAAGATGGACTCCATCTCTGCGAAAAATGTATGTACTACAAAACATAATATTTTCATTGTGAAAAGAAGACATGCCAAAATCTCTTAGAAAGGCACAAACAGCCTTATTAACATTGCGCCATGCTTTTTCCATTTGTGGACTAAATGAAGAAGAACGAAGCCACATTTGTCTCTGCGCAATCCGTGAAAATATCTCTTGAGAATTAGGAAACATGTCCATAACCTTCCTAAGTCCTTCTTTCATAGCAAATTGCAAAAAAAATTCCAGTCACATGTCCTAAACTGTTCCCTCCACAATGAATTACAATTATGTCTGGATGTTGCTCTGTCTCCAAAGTAGCACAGAGAGGTAGCAAGTCCAACCACTTCATTCCACGTACTCCATGCCAGTGTACTTCCACATGTGGGAATCCAAGATCTACAGCTACTCCACAGCTTTCTGCATGCACCTTCAAACAATGTATCCACGAATCGCCTAAAATCAAAACAATCTGTTTTCTGAAACACACAGCCATAGCTATCTTTTGTTCTCTCAGCAAAAAGAGTATCTGAGAAAATCTCTCCTGGCACAACACACCCACCAAACTTTCCTGACCAATCCCTTTCAGTGCTTATTCTCATTTGCATGACTTCTGAACCCAAAAATCCCCTGATGTAACTCCCGATGTCCGCGAACTACCGCCATGTCCGCGGACATATCGTAACATGAACAGCCCTTCTACCATTTCCACTACACTCTCTCTGCCATTTCCTCATTGGATGTACCTCAGAAATCACATGACCATGCACCAATCACATTCAAGACCTCTAAATCTAACTGCATCATCATAGATCAGCACTGCAAATGTACTCTGAATCTCTCTGAGTACAAGTGTCATATCATTGGCAAGCAGCATCTACCAGAAATACTGTACAAGTCTTCAAGATTTCTACTTGCAGCTCCATGCATCTCCACAAGGTATGCATATTTTCTGTATAGTAGATGAACACATTTTCAAACAGACTTTTACCTTGTAAAATCTGTAAAATGAATTTACTGTACTTTTTTCAATTTCCTAAAATCAACTATCACTTATAAAACTTTATACTATTTATTTTCTTTATACACACACTCAAATCATGTTAAACTAACATTTTTTAAATGAAATATATAGACTACATATATTCAAACAAAATTGCATGCAAACACAATCTATGTTTAAAACTTTATAAAAATACTTATACAATTTCATATTTTTTGTTTTTATTTATTTATTTACTTAATTACTTTAAATTAGACATGACATTGAGGCGCTATTACCTAGAACAGTTTACTTACAGAAATAGTGGTATTCACTAATATATTATAAATTTCACAAGACATAGTAAAGATATTTTTTTTTGCTACAGTTAGTCATTCAATACAATTTGTTAATTAAGAACATATCATATGTACTGAACTGATGCAATGTATCTTATGTAAATAAATTAGTTTAATGGTTTTACAGAAGGCACTGAGGATTTCAATTAAAAAAATCAATATCTAAATTAAAAACAGTGCTATATACAAACAAAGTTACTAATTTGAAGCTTATACAATTGCAGTGAAGACCAGTTTCCTGAAAAGAAGCAGCCGAATTCGAAGAAGAAAGAAAAACTAAGAAGTTACCTGTTAATTTTAAAAAAAAGTAAGTAAAATATCACCATAATATTTGTATTATTAATCAAATATACTATAACTTTAATACGAGCTATTTTGGTTTCTAAAAATAGAGATTTTGTACCATTTTGTCCAAAAATGTTCATGTCTTAAACAGCGATTTACAGCCAGAATGGCCCACAAATTTCTATTTTTGGAAACACAAATTACCCAACTGAACCACTACAATTTTCATATTATAGAACAAACAACTGTTTTAATTGTATACATTAGATTTGCTATTTGTACTTTTCCACACCACTAGCTTACTTTTTTTTGTCATCTGAACCCCAGTTTAGTAACACATACATTCAAGAATACCTATCCCTACTAGTTTTAGTTCCCAATGCACAATCACACACCATTACATACATCTTTATCATCTTACTCAAACACTCATTCACACAGCACACATACATTCCAGAACACCCCAACCCATATCTTCTTTATTTTTTTCAACAGACCATAAAGCATGCCTACCAAAAGTCAAGTCCGTAGAAAGCAACGCAAAAGTAGAGCAAATGAAAATAAAGGTGTCCAACATAAGCATCCATCTCTAGCAGAATTTGTAAAAAAAAGTTGAAACAAAATATCTAATACAATCATTTAGTGAAACACAAGAAGTTTCAAGTACAACAACTTCGCTTCCTCTATCAAAATGTAAAACAAACCAAAAAACAATTAACAGAAAATCAGCTATCAGTACAGATAAAACTACTTCTTCAAATTTTAATATAGTGCAAAGTAAGCATACCAAGAAAAGTATTTTAGCCAAAATATACCGTCACAAAGTCCTTAAAAATCTTATAAAAGCAGGAGAGAAATCAGGTTCAAAGCTTAAAACCTATCGTAGGAAATTAATCTTAGAAGCATTGATGGACAGTGCAATTCTTCTCAAAAGAAATGTATTTATTTTACTGTTAAACAAAATGAAACCACTAACAAAACTAATAACTAAATTACAAAAAAGACTTCTCAATAAGCGAAATATCAACAGAAAGAACTTCTTAAGCATCAGCGGAGGTGAATGGAATCACACTACGAGCACAGAACCATATTTTAATGAAGAAGTGTACAAACAAAAGCAAACTAATACAATTGCCATACATAGCAGTGGTCGAGGTTATGAAAAAGTGAATAATAACATAATGGAACAAGAAGAACTTCTTACAAAAATATGCCCTGAAAACTTAGAATTACCCCTCCATTCAACTGAATCAGAACGTCTAGTGTTCAAATGGCCATGCACGTCAATGTGTAACATTCCCAAACAATGTTTCAAATCTTTACGCCAATTCCTCAATAAATATGTAAAAAGCAAAGACAAAATCAAAATTAAATTACTGCAAAATATAGATACCTGTCCAGTGCGCAAGTACACAGGACTACAAGGACATTCATTGGCCTGCATTACAGGACCTACTTGTAAAACCACTTTCCATGATATCAAAAGGATATCAACACATCATTCAACTATAAGAAATCTAGTCTATAAACTGTACTATGCAAAAAGTCCTGCTTTAGCACTAGCAAAGTTAAATAACATCCTTCTACATGGTACAGCAAAAGACCTACTTGAAGAAATTCACTATATCCAGAAAAAATATTTTGGAAGTGAAAGCCATTTACAGAATGAAATAGCTTTAAACCAATTAAGCAACAATTCTACACATGGCAACCTTTTGCTAAACACATACAAAAAAGAAATACTAAAATTTAAAAGTACATCAGCTGAAGTACCAAACCATGTAGGTGTATGTTGCCGTAGAAGTTTTTATAAAAGTAACACAAAAACTGTGGACCTATCATACAAAATAGAAGACAATGAAGATTCTAAATGGTTTGAATTAGCTCTCTACCTTGTAGCAGAAAACAAATATGAAATAACTGAGCCCTTAATACTTTGCAGTTATTGCACTACAAAACTTGACAACAACCAAACTCCTTCACGTTCTATCACAAATAATTTGGAATTATACCCAGTACCAAAACCTCTACAACAACTTAATTTATATGAGAGCATCATAATTCAAACAGTACACCCATTTCAAGCAATAATATGCCTTCAAGCAAAAACAGAAAAATTACCTCCCTCTGAATTGGTAAAAGGCATTCGTGGAAAAGTAGTTTATTTACCATTAAATCTAAAAGAAAATGTGCATACTCTAGGAGTGCAACGTCCAATGCAGCAATCTTTAATTATATTAGTAAATGGAGTACTTAAAAAAGACAAAAAAATATGACAACAGCTGGTAGATTTATATAAAGTTAGACAAGCCTTCCAATATCTTAAAGAGAATAATGAATATTACAAAGAAATTAATATTGAAGAAAACTTGAAAGATACAACTGAAATAATTCAAGAAACACAAGAAGCTGGTCAATTTGAGCTACTAGATCCTGCTACAATATCAAATACTTTAGACCATTATACAATTCATCCTTTGCACTGTATTGACACCGTACAAGATGTACTGGAAGCTTACCAAATGCGTCAAACAAAAGGATCGGCATTCAGTATATGGGGAAAAAAAGTATAGATGCACGTGCTTTTCCTCTACTCTTTCCTACTGGCAAAGGAGGAAGGTATGATGATAGACCTATTCAAATATCAGCTTCAGAATACCGCTCATTACGGATGTATTCTGAAGATCCCAGATTTAGACAAAATGTGGAATACATATTCCACCTACTCTTTGAAAGTGAACTAGCAACTTTATGTTACGGAGTTGCACACATATTAAAATCAGGATCACACTTTCAAAATATGACAGCTACACAATTATTAGAGAAAGTGCAACAAAAGGATGAGGTTTTACAATTAAATATTACAAATCTATTAGTAAATATGCGTGGTACTAAAGAGTACTTGTTTCGACATCATGGAGATGTACGTTGTATGATCAGAAACCTTGGCCCACCCACTTGGTTTGTTACATTAAGTTGTGCAGAATATGTATTGGAAGATTTACATGATTTCCTACGCATATCAAATAAAAACAAAACAAACATAGATATTCTAACACCTGGAGAACGTTGTTCTTTGGATCCTGTTAATGTTTCAAGATATTTTCACCATCGCTTCATTGCTATGCTATATTTTATTTGTAATAAAACTGTTCCTCCCCTTGGAGAAAAGAATACCAAGCCAGAGGAGCACCACATATCCACATATCCACATATCCACATGCTTTTATGGATTAAAGATGCTCCTAAATTTGGTCAAGACAGTGATGCCACTGTTTTACAGTTTATTGAAAAATATGTCACTTGTGAAATTCCATCAGAAGCCACAAATAGTGATCTTCATGCACATATTTTACAATTTCAAAGACACAAATGTGGAAAATATTGTCGTCGCAAATACAAAAACAAAGGCAAATACTACACCAAATGCCGATTTGGTTTCCCTAGACCAGTTACAAATACAGGTCAAGTAAACAACCTCATGTCTTCAGTTAGACATAGTGTTAAAGGTAAGTCACCTAAAAATACATATTACATAAAAAGAAAAGAAGAAGAAAAATATATCAATGATTATAATGCAATCATTGCCCACTTATGGAATGCAAACATAGAGGTGCAGTACAATGCAGAGAATTCTACTGCAGTTGCATGATATGTCACAGCATACTTAACTAAAGCAGAAAAGACAGAGCTCCAAGACCTCTGGAATGACCTGTCATCAGATAAAACAGTATCTCAGTAATTATACAGCTTGGGCATAAAAATGCTCACCCATAGAGAATGTGGATCTTATGAAGCAGCTGGTCGTTTAAATGGTACTTCATTGTATGGTAAATCTGAAAATATAGTATGGCTAAGTCTTGGTCCAGCTAAATCTAGAAAAAGAGTTCTAAAATCATATGAAGATATAGAAACAATAGCCAAACATGATCCCAACAGCCAAGACATTTTAAAAAACAATTTATTGGACACATACTACCCAAACAGAAGTAATACTTTGGAAAACATGTGTCTATAACAAATAGCCCAAAACTACACATACAAAAATAATATGAAACCTGATGAAAAAAAAGGTAAATATAGAGTGACAGACTGTGAAGGCAGCTTAGTTAAACTCACTAAACCAAATTTAATTAATCATATCAAATTGTCATTGAAGACTCCTCAACATAAAGAAGTATATAACATGTCCCTGCTACAACTCTTCAAACCATGGAGAAAAGAAGAACAATTACTAGATAACTATGACTCATATGAGGATGCTTTCAAAGCAAATGAAAGCACTATAACTGATGTAAACTTTACACAGTACAAAACAATGTTGCACAATGAACAGCAACATGAAGAGGAACTCCAAGCCCAACTAGATAAGGATACTCCTGACAGTAGTCAACCTTCTGTAAAAGGAAGCCAAGAACCACTGGGAGAACCACTAATAACAAATGAGGCAGAATTAGCTATGATAGAAGTAGAAAACACCATGTGTCAGTATGAAGATAAGGAAGACTTAACTATACTACAATCAAAACTAAACAATGAGCAAAGTAGCATTTTTCAAGAAGTAACAAAACAAATTGCACATGGTGTAAAACATGAAAATAAAGAATGTTCCTGCCATAATTATAAACCTATACTACTGTACGTCAGTGGTGAAGCTGGTTCTGGCAAAACATTCCTAATCAAAATCATTAGTAAGTTCCTTCAACAATTGACAAACAAGCTGTTGTCACTGCCCCCACAGGTTTAGCTGCCTACAACATAGGTGGTGTTACATTACACCGATTACTACTATTACCAGTAGAACACCAGAACAAATTAGACTATTACAAACTTTCTGCAGAAGCTGCAATGGAATTACGCAGAGTATTGAAACAAATGAAAATGCTACTAATAGATGAAGTGAGCATGGTCTCCAACCTGATGTTAGCTTTGATTCACCTCAGATTACAAGAATTACTCAAAACAGACTATGAAGAGCTATTTGCAGGAAAACACATTATTGTTTTTGGAGATCTGCTTCAATTAACACCAGTAAAAGGTGAACCTATTTTTAAAACATTAGGGCACAAACTCTGCCGTAAAACTGTTGGCAGCATTGGAAATGTCAACCTTTGGCAACATTTCCAATACAGAGAATTAACAGAAAACATGTGCCAATCTGCAGATCTAACTTATGCCAACATTTTAAAAAGTTTGAGAGTTGGTATACTTTCTAAAGAAGCAGAAGCAACATTGAAAACCCGGCACATTAATGCACTTTATTGCGATAATGCATGTGCTACAGATGTTATGGAACAATTAGCCCACAAAAATGTCAATTGTATGGCCTTAATGCCAACTCTTGCAAGCTGTCTCAAATTCAATGAAATAATGTTAAGTAAAGAAATGCAACCAATAATGGAAATTAGCGCCACAGACAAACTAGATGTACATCTATGACACTACCCATGTGTGACCAAGCCACAACAAGACTAAATAATTTAGAAAAATTAATCTCAAACACAGCAGGCTTAGAAAAGATGTTAAAATTATCCTTAAATTGCAGAGTAATGCTTAAACGTAACCTTGACGTGGACCAAGGACTAGTTAATGGAGCACTGGGTACAGTTGTTGGCTTTCAAACATACCCACGTGACAACAAAATTCAGTTTGTCAATATACTCTTTGACAAACTTTCAGAAGTAAAACGGATAGGACGCTCAACAGCTAGATTCCTTCTCTTCAAAGATATGTATGTACGCAGAGAACAATTTTCTCTAACTCTTGCATACGCAGTCACGATTCATAAATAACAAGGTCTTACCCTAGACAAAGCAATGATAGATATTGGTAACACAGTCTTTAAAGAAGGCATGAGCTACGTAGCACTATCACGCTTACGTACACTTGACAGTCTATTTCTAATCAACTTTGATGCAAGTAAAGTAAACGCTGATATTCCTTGCATTTTAGAATATAATAGACTTCGCTCACTATACACTCCCCATCTAAACACATATTCTGTTCCACAAAAACTAAAATGTTGTAAAAGAAAACTAAATCAAACAGAAATGCAACAGGACGTCACTGAAAATCCTCCAAAGAGAGTAAAAGAAACTAATACTTCATCAAGTACCACAAACAAAAAAGAATCAATTAGAGAAAGTAAACCAGGTACTTCTTTAAAGAAGGAAGACAAACTCCAAAAAAAGCAGTTAGATACAGAACTACCTGGGCCATTTAAATTCTCAAATATAGTTGGTGTAAGTTGCTATGCAAATGTAGCAATGAATATTCTATTTCAATTACCACCAATTGTTGACAACATTTACTTACACAGTACGGACCCTTTGTGTTTGAAATTTTGGTACTTCACAGAAATGCAGCAAACAATCCTGACAACACATATAGTGTTTTTGGAATAAGACGACAATTGGACTACTGTGCTGTAATGGTGAAATTCACTATAAACTCACAGGAAGATCCACAAGAATTTCTAATGTACTTACTATTAGTACTGGAAAACAAAAACATACCTATGAATGAAATCTTCCAGATTTCATACATGTGGAAACATATATGGACTCTGTGCAACAATGTGACACAAGAAGAAATTCCCAATGAACGCTTCATATATATATCAATATCAAATTGTGAATCCATTCCATTTCAGCAACTTGTACAAAATGCAAACCATGGTAGATTATGCTCTACCTGCAATTCAGAAAATCGCTCCACGTTAGTAATACAAACACATTGTAAATACGCAATACTAATACTTCTACGTTACAATGCAGATGGTACCAAAAACAACTGCAAGCTGACTGGATTCACACATAGTCAAATATCACTTGGTAAGAAAACCTTCACAACGATAGGTATAATCTACCACGCAGGAGCCACAACCAATTCAGGGCACTACGCGGCATATATAAAAAAGAAATGTGGATGGTTTGAATGTAATGATAGTACCATTACTCTAAAGCAGAGATTACCAGCAAATCTTACAAACGCTTATTTGATGTTCTTAAAACCAAAATTTGATAAATAAACTGTATTTAAACCTTTAAGTAAATTTGTGTTAAAAAAATATAAACTGTTAGAATACTCCAAAAGCTATCTAACTGCTCAAAGATTCTACAACAACTAATCAGATAAATGAATACCACTAAATTAGACCAACAAATACACAGTTAGAATACGCCAATTGGTATCTAACTGTCCCAAAATTATAAATTTGTGTTAAAATAATATAAACTGTTAGAATACTCCAAAAGCTATCTAACAGCTCAAAGATTCTACAACAACTAATCAGATAAATGAATACCACTAAATTAGGCCAAAAAATACACAGTTAGAATACGCCAATTGGTATCTAACTGTCCCAAAATGTAACAATATCCAAATAGATAAATGAAAACCACTAAAATATATTTAAAAAATAGACAATTGGTATCTAACTGCTCCAAAATTTTATAATATCAAAACAAATGAAGAATCTGTTACTGCTCCAAAAAAAATACAACAAAGCAAAGTATAAAGCATTAGCCAGAAACAACATGTGAACACTGAAAACAAACAAACAAATAAACTGTAGCATAACAGTAAAAGGTTTTTTTTTTAATCCAACATGGATTTTTTTTTCTCCCACAGACCCAATGATTTTAGCAACAAATACAGAAACTGAGCAAATTGCACAGTACTCTGATTTGTACTCTACTAAATATGAGGGTCGAAAAAAAATAAAAGTATATTGCTTATACAATGTAATAAGTCATTACAAAATACTCATACTAACATGCTATTTTCTTTTATCACAGAAATTAAGAAGAAAAACATGGACTCCCATTACTAGACTAAACAGTAAGTATACAATAATAAGGACAACCATAGCAGCATATCACATCCATAGTATCTAATACCTTTGTTCCTTATACATTTGTATTTCACCCAAAGTTATAAGCAAATATGAATGTGATATGCTGCGGTGGTTGTTGTCAGGGCATAGAGTCTTGGGTGCATGGCCAAATGGTCATGCACCCAAGACTCTATGCCCTGGCAACAACCACCGCAGCATATCACATCCATAGAGTCAAACATTTCAAATATGATCTGTGGGAAACTTTTAATGTCCGCAAACAATGTGAGTGTTCTTAGAACACTTTGAACTTGCCAGCGAACAATACGGACACCGTTTTCAGGATACCCCCTACGAACATTTCAGAACAACGCTATAGTTCTTAGAACACTTTCAACTTAACAACGAACAATACGGACAGCGTCCTCAGGACACCCCCTACGAACACTCCCCGGACACCGCAAGTTTTCTTAGAAGCGTCTTCAGAACACCCCCATTTTGTTTATTTGCGAACTTTTCAGGACACCGCGAGTGTTCTTAGGACAAATTCAACTTGACAGAGAACAATACGGACAGCGTCCTCAGGACACCCCCTACGAAAACTCACCGGACACCGCGAGTGTTCTTAGAAGCGTCTTCAGAACACCCCCATTTTGTTTATTTGCGAACATTTCAGGACACCGCGGGTGTTCTTAGAACACATTCAACTTGACAGAGAACAATACGGACAGCGTCCTCAGGACACCCCCTACGAACATTCCAGGACACCGGGAGTGTTCTCAAAAACGTCTTCAGAACACCCCCATTTGTTTATTTGCGAACATTTCAGGACCACGCGGGTGTTCTTAGAACACATTCAACTTGACAGAGAACAATACAGACAGCGTCCTCAGGACACCCCCTACGAACACTCCCCGGACACCGCGAGTGTTCTTAGAAGCATCTTCAGAACACCACCATCTTGTTTATTTGCGAACATTTCAGGACACCGCGAGTGTTCTTAGGACACATTCAACTTGACAGAGAACAATACGGACAGCGTCCTCAGGACACCCCCTACGAACATTCCAGGACACCGAGAGTGTTCTTAGAAACTTCTTCAGAACACCACCATCTTGTTTATTTGCGAACATTTCAGGACACCGTGAGTGTTCTTAGGACACATTCAACTTGACAGAGAACAATACGGACAGCGTCCTCAGGACACCCCCTACGAACACTCCCCGGACACCGCAAGTGTTCTTAGAAGCGTCTTCAGAACACCACCATCTTGTTTATTTGCGAACATTTCAGGACACTGCGAGTGTTCTTAGGACACATTCAACTTGACAGAGAACAATACGGACAGCGTCCTCAGGACACCCCCTACGAACACTCCCCAGACACCGCGAGTGTTCTTAGAAGCGTCTTCAGAACACCCCCATTTTGTTTATTTGCGAACATTTCAGGACACCACGGGTGTTCTTAGAACACATTCAACTTGACAGAGAACAATACGGACAGCGTCCTCAGGACACCCCCTACAAACACTCCCCGGACACCGCGAGTTTTCTTAGAAGCGTCTTCAGAACACCCCCATTTTGTTTATTTGCGAACATTTCAGGACACCGCGAGTGTTCTTAGGACAAATTCAACTTGACAGAGAACAATACGGACAGCGTCTTCAGGACACCCCCTACGAACACTCACCGGACACTGCGAGTGTTCTTAGAAGCGTCTTCAGAACACCCCCATTTTGTTTATTTGCGAACATTTCAGGACACCGCAGGTGTTCTTAGAACACATTCAACTTGACAGAGAACAATACGGACAGCGTCCTCAGGACACCCCCTACGAACATTTCAGGACACCCGGAGTGTTCTCAAAAACGTCTTCAGAACACCCCCATTTTGTTTATTTGCGAACATTTCAGGACACCGCGGGTGTTCCTAGAACACATTCAACTTGACAGAGAACAATACGGACAGCATCCTCAGGACACCCCTTACGAACACTCCCCGGACACCGCGAGTGTTCTTAGAACAGTTTCACTTTGCTTGCGAACAAAACGGACACATATTGAGTCCTTAGAACACCCTCCAGTCAATTTATTTAGAACATTTCAGAACACCCGTGATGTCCGCAAACAAATCGAACACAAAAAGAACGTCTAACACATAAAAAACACAACTTTCATCCAATCTCATATACTCCCACCCTCCCCAAGCATTCCTACACACCAACACACTCTACAAAATACACATTTTGAACATCCAAGATGGCGGGTGCTACCGAAAAATCTGACGCGCTTCACGCTCCATGCCGTCCAATCACCGAACACGTTGCATGTCCGCGAACATCACGCAAGACGATTGGCCAATCAGGACACTGTCCGCGGAGTGAACAGGGAAGTGTGTCCGCGAACCGAACACAGATATCGCGAGCAACATTTTTTTCCCATTCAGTCTATGGGAAAAAAAAAAGTTTTGGGACACCCCCTATAACTTTGCCCCCCCTGGACGAATCCTCACCAAACTTTGCAAAAAAAATTCAGAGTGACCCAAATACTTTTTTTGCAAAGTTTGGTGAGGATCCGTCCAGGGAGAGCGAAGTTATAAGCCACCCAAAAAGTGTTCTTCCTATGGAAACAGCAACTTAACCATAACCATATATATATATAATGTTATATTGTGAGATGGTTTTATATTTTGTTATGGTTTAATAAAATGGTTAAAAAAATAGTGGGATAACTGTTAAGCGGAAACCTGTGCAGTTCTCTCTGGGACCACTGCAAAAGATTTAGGCCTACAGGTGTTTGGCAGTAAACCCACTTGGTAGCAGTCTGTACCACACAGGCTCACCTGGTAGCTGTGGCTGAGCAGTCAGACTTCCCTCAAGAAGAGTTAGGCAGTATGTGGAGTATACAAGATAGGGCAATTTACACAGTAGAACAAGCAGACATGGAACAGAGCTTGGGTGTAAAGATATATAATTATTTATTTATAAAAACACATCTATAAAAAACACACTGGCACTAATACGACAAACAACTTCAATTACAATTACTATAAGTATCTCACTCCTCTAACAATAGTTCGACAAGTCTAGGTTCAACGGCACCACTTATTTGCAGACAGAGGTGAATGCTTTAACCAAGATGGCACTCTAATATTCGTTAGAACGGGGGAGAAAAGGCAGGGTATGAAACCAACTCGGTACCAACACTTTTTCGCAGCAAGTACAAGGCAAGTAAGGCAGGGTCTACTGTGGATCACAAAGTTCAGAGGCCAGGTCCACTCAGAGAGAGGCAAGGCGATATGTCCTCAAAAAGTATCACAGTGGAAATGCACTTCGAGTCTTTGTAGCAAATTGTCACAGAAAGGTTGGACCAGTTTAGAACAAAAAGTTAAGAAGGTCTGGAGGCGACCCAATGGAAAGGCGAGGATTCAGACACCTCACGCTAACCGTCACAAGGGAAGCCAGGCGGACACGGTACCTTGTATGTGGAGAGACAGCTCCGGCAGGGCAGTTGTTCCTGGTGGTGGATGCAAGTTGGGGCTTTGCCAAGAGATGAGATGATCTCGTCGTCGAAGGAAAGTTGAAGATCGTTGCACCACCAGGGAAGAGACCAGCCGCGGAGTGCTCCGTCACAAGGCACCACCTTTTGGTCTCGGTATGGGCTATTCGACCACTACGCCCTGGAAGCGAAGAAAAAGCAAAGGGGACTGGTTGTTCCCACCAGTCAGGGGAAGAAGACTTTCCAGCCGGGAGATCTCCTCTGTCGTTGGGAAGTGGTGAGTCGGTTCAGCAGGGCTCCACCGGAGGTGTCGTCGTTGCAGGTCGACTCAGCTTTACCCTCGTCGGATTCTTAGGTCCTGTTGCGACTTCTGAAGATCCAGTCCCAAAAGCCCTGCTTTTATGCAGAAAACCCCCATTCATTCAGCCTAGCTGTCAATCAAAACACGCTAAGTGCTGAGCGGGGTGGCTCACCACTTGGGCCAATCACACCAGAGTGCGACTTGAGTTGGCAAGGCAACTCAGTCAAGGGTGCCTAAACCCCCTCCCACACCCCCTGTGGTATCCAGACAGAATGGCACCACTCTGGAGGGCTTCGGTGTAGAAGCCCGCCAAAAGTGGAACAAAGGGCTCAACCTTTGGTTCGGAGTTACAGAGGTGAACACAGACGCCATTTTAAAAACCGAGTTCTGGCAGAAAATACCGACCTGTAGATTTATTTAAGAAAAATAAACCGGTGGTATGTTAGAGACCAACGGGAAAAAGTATTAGCCTCCAACAATGGGAAGAATCCCATAGAATTTTATTCGGGGTCAAATATAACAAGTAGTTTCCACTGCCACCAGCCAAAACTCGACGAGGGGGGACGGGACAGTGCCCCCTCGAATAACAGACCCTGGGGTAATCGAATTACCCCTACTAGTACGTCCACAATAGGATGGTTTGTACTCGTTCTGTTAGTAAATTTAGGCCTAGTAAAGCCAATGGTGACTTTACATGCCCTGGGAGACAATATTCAGTCCCAGGGTATGGAGTCTATGGTGGGGGTCCTCTAGGACGCCCCAGTGTTACGGCACAGAGGGTGTAGTGTAACACACATAGTAAAACACATGAGACCCTATGGAGTAAAAGACCCCATAGCCCATAGAACACATTGACATTAACAGGAATTAGCCACATTCATGTCCAAGAGTGGGAGAAAAGAGTCTTACTCTTGGCAGGATGGAAAAAAACAAACTCCAGAAATCCAGCAAAGCTGCTGGGGGACTCACTAGGTTAGGAAATTCAGCCTAAACAGAGAATTCTCCCTAACACTCGCCCCCACCCAGACTAAGGGACAGGAGGATTTAATCCACTCCTGGATGAATCTCATACCTCTAGTCGATGACATACATCCTAGATAGACCATAAGCATTTTGGTGGTGACACCCTGACCTGTGCTCAATGGTGAAATCAAACCCTTGCAGGCAGATTGACCATCTCAGTGGTTTTGGGTTTTACCCTTTCATTTGCATCAACCATCTCAAGGGTTGGTGGTCAGTCTGAATGACAAAAGTAGAACCATACAAGTATGGCCTAAACTTCTTCAGAGCCCACACAATAGCAAAGCATTCTCTTTCGATTGTTGCCCACCTTGTTTCAGGATCCTTCAGCTTGTGGCTGATGAAGCAAACGGGGTGCTCCCTACCTTTCCCATCCAGTTGACTGAGTACGGCACCTATTCCTACATTAGAAGCATCTGCCTGCACAATGAAAGTTTGGTGGTAATCAGGAGCTTTGAGTACTGGGGCTTGGCAAAGAGCCTTTTTCAGGTTTTCAAAAGCCTGATTGCACTCCTCGTTCCATCTAACCTTTTTAGGACATTTTGGAGAGGAGATGACATTCAGAGGAGAAGCTATGGTCCCATAGTTCTCAATGAAATTCCTGTAATACCCAGTGAGACCTAAGAAGGCTCTCACTTGGGTCTGAGTAGTAGGTGTTGTCCAATTTTGCACAGTGTCAATCTTACTGGGCAAAGGCCTTATTTCTCCACCTCCTACCTCATGTCCTAGATAGACTACCTTACTCTGTCCAATTTGGCATTTACTCGCCTTTATGGTGAGATTGGCTCATCCAAGAGCCTGCAAAACATCTCTTAGGTGGGTTACATGTTCCTCCCAGGAATTGCTGAACACTGCTATGTCATCCAAGTATGCCATGCAGAAGTCCTCCATCCCATTCAGAACCTGGTTTACCATCCGTTAAAATGTAGCAGGTGCATTTTTCAATCCAAAAGGCATCACCTTAAACTGGTATAAGCCAACGGGGTAGAAAATGCAGTTTTCTCCTTGGCATGGTCTGTCAGGGCTATTTGCCAATAGCCTGACGTCAAGTCAAATGTGCTGAGGAACTTGGCTGAACCAAGTTTATCCACCAACTCATCTGTTCTTGGCAAAGGGTGGGCATCAGTCTTGGTGACTGCATTAAGAGCTCTATAATCCACGCAGAATCTAAGTTCTTTAGATCCTGCCTTTGGTACTAACACAACTGGGGTAGACCATGGACTAGTAGAGGGCTCTATTACCCCGAGATCAAGCATCTTGCTGACCTCACCTTTGATGCGGGTTCGTACATTTTCTGACATTCTGTATCCTCTGCTTTTGACTGGCAGACAGTCACCAGTGAGTATGTCATGCCGACCCCAAACGGTCAAGCCTGGTGACAGCGAGAACAGAGGGGCAAACTGATTTAACATAGATTTGCACTCTTCTTGTTGCTCGGGTGTCAGATTTGAAGAGAGATTCACCCCTTCAATTTTTTCGTCTAAAGGTAAGCCTCTGAGGAGATCAGGAAGAGCTTCACGCTCTTCTTCTTCCTCTGATGATACTAGAAGCAACGCTCCTACATCAGGTCTCGAGACATACGCTTTGAGTCGGTTGGTGTGGAAGACTGTCGGAGCCTCCTTGGGATTGCCCAAGTCCACCAGATAGTTGACCTCTCCGAGTTTACCCACCACTCTGAAGGGTCCCATCCATTTGTCTTGCAAGGCCCTCTGCCTTGTTGGGATCATAACAAGAACTAGCTGGTCTTGAGTGAACTCAACCATGTTAGCCTTTTGATCATGCCAGTGCTTGACCAATGCTTGTCCAGCTTTCAAGTTATCACTTGCTTCTGTCATCATGTGCGACATTCTCCTCCGGAGACCTATCACTTAGTCAGTCACTCTGACTGGCTTGGGGGAAGGAGCACTCTCCAACCCCTCCTTAATCAGGGCCATTGGACCTCTGACGGGATGACCATAGAGAAGCTCAAAGGGAGAATAACCTACTCCCTCCGGAGGGACTTCTCTATAAGCAAAGAGAAGGCATGGCAGTAGAAGGTCCCACTTTCATTTAAGGGGTTCTTCTAAACACCTATCATGCTCTTCATGGTTCGGTTGAACCTTTCTACCAACCCATTGGTTTGTGGGTGGTAAGCTGTTGAGAACTTGTAAGTAACTCCAAAGGATTTCCACATGGCTTTCATGTAGTGGGACATAAAGTTTGACCCCCTGTCAGAGATTACTTCCTTAGGAAACTCGACCCTGGTAAAAATACCAAGGAGGGCCTTAGCCACAGCCGGAGCTGTAACTGTCCTCATGGGAATTGCCTCCGGATACCTAGTAGCATGGTCTACTACAACAAGTATAAACCTGTTTCCTGAGGAGGTTGGAGGATCAAGGGGACCAACAATGTCAATCCCTACTCTCTCAAATGGGACTCCCACAACTGGGAGAGGCACGAAAGGTGCCACATTCTTGGAGCCAACCTTACCAGAGGTCTGGCAGGTGTGGCAGCTCCTGCAGTGTTTTTCTACTTCGGCCCCCATCTTCGGCCAATAAAAGTAGAGAGAGAGCCTTTCCTTAGTCTTCTTGAAACTCAAGTGACCAGCCAAAGGGATCTCGTGGGCTAACTGCAAGAACTGTGGTCTGTTCTCTTGGGGTACTACAAGTCGTTTGTAGCCTCCAGGTGCAGATTCAGTCGGTTCACTGTAGAAGAGGCCATCTTCCCAGTGCAACCTGTATTTCCCAGGCTCTTGCCCTTCAGCCTGAGCTTCTGCCTGGTGGCGAAGACCTTCCAGAGTTGGACATTCCCTCTGTCCCTTACTGAAGTCTGCCCTGCTGGTTCCACCTTCTGCCAGTAAAGACTGCAGCTCAGGATGGTCAACAGGATCCAGATCTCCAATGAGTTCCTGGCCTTCCCATAGCTCTTCTTCAGAGTCTAATTCTACCACACAGGGTTGTACCTCCTTCTCAGCCTCAGCTGGAGGGGGAGTTACGGGTGTAACTTTGGACAACCGCAGGGAAGTCCTTGTTGGCTGCACTGGAACGCTGGCTACTGGTTTTGGGATAGAAGTCTTAGGTTTCCCTTTCGCTTCTGATTTCTTTGAGACAGCAGCTGACAATTCCAGTGGAGCAGGAGTGATATCTTTCTTCATCATCTCCTGGAGAGTACCTCTCATGGTTCTCTCCCTTGGAAGTCTGGTTAGCTCCTGTAACCGTTTACTAGGAGGTCTGGGGGTATGAGACACAACTCAGAGAGTTTTTAAATCGTTACCCAACAGAACGCGTCCTGGTACCTCACTCTGTATGCTGACAGGTATTTTCACAGTCATGTCGTTATACTGGATGAGAACTGGTAATTGGGGAAGCATCTGCACAGGCCCTCCAGCTAACTTGGTGAGGCGTTTGGTTGCCTTAGCAACATCCTCAGCCTGAAAAAAAGATTTATCCACCACAGTTATGCTGGCCCAGTGTCCCTAATGGCAGGAGTCTCCTGACCATTCACCTGGACACTGTCCTTATAATACTCTTTAGTATTATCTGGGATAGAATTATAGACATCTAAATTCTGTTGTTCCCACAAACCCAGAGACACTAAAGAAACACTGGCTGAGACTCCAGTGGGTTCATCAGCCAGTAGTAGAAAGTTTCCACTTGCCATTTGGACTTCCTCTACTGGAGCGAAGGCTAAGGAGACAAGTTGGACCCCTGAAGGTTTACCCTTGCATCTGGGATCGCCTTTCACATGGTCAGTCGAGCCACAAACAAAGCATTTACCGAATGCTTTCTGGAATGGTGGCTTGTTCTGGCCTCCTTCCGGTCTGGCACCACAAGGTACACTATTCTGCTGTGGTTTTCCTGGTGGCTTACCCTTATGGTTTTGTTTGGGGTCCTCTTTGGAACTTGAATTATTAGAATTCTCTTTTGAGTCTTTTTTAGGCTGTTTTCCCTCATCCTTCTTCTGAGTTGCTCCAGAATCCTTATGAGTAGCCCTGTTGGCAACCCACAAGTCAGCAGCCTTAGCTAGCTTCCGGGAATCCAATTCCTTCGAATCATCTAAGTGCTGTCTGAGCTCAGGAGAACAGGCATCATAAATAGACTCCAACATAAAAAGATTTTTCATACCCTCATAAGTGTTCACCTTGTAACCCTTAATCCATCCCTCTAAGTTTTTCAACCCTTCACTCACCCAGGTAGCCCAAGGGGTGCCATCATGCTTTTTGAGGGTTCTAAACCTCTTAAGATACTGGGAAGGGGTCTTCCCGAATCTAGCTATCAAAGCTGGTTTCACACTTTCGTAATCCTTCTTATTCATCTCCCCCAACTCCATTACCACATCAGTTGCAACAGGGGGAAGCCCAGAGAACAACCAGGGAAGTAACTCATTCCCTGTGATGTCCTGGAGCCCGTGATTATATTCAAACAGTTTTAACCAATCCCACACATCCAATCTCGGTTCATACATACCCACTAATTCCTTAGGCATCCGGGGTCTTTTGGAACTGGAACTTCTAGAGGAACCAGAGGAGAGTGAAGCATTTTCCACAGACAACTTTTTCATCTCTAACTCATGATTAAGTTCTATTTCTCTGAGTCTTAACTCAGCTTGCTTCTGCTCAGCTTGGGCATTCATTTGTCTGAACTCTAGCTCTTGGTTTCTTTCAGATTGGGGTAAAAAACGCTTGTACTCTAATTCGAGCTTCATTTTTTCTAGTTCAAAATAAGCAGGGTTACACGTGGGAACTGGTATGGGCCCCATAGGTACAGTAGGTAAGGCAGACAGAGGCTCAGAGTGGCTAACTTCATTAGGTTCACTTTCCTCTTCTGACTCATTATGAAGACTTTGATTCAGATCAATACCATCACTGTTTTCTACATTCGCTGGAGAAGTTGGTTCCTCTGAACCAGTACCCAGACTTTGGTTTTCCAGCAGTCTCGCTATCAGTTCTACTTTCTTGCCTCTTACAGAAAGATTCTCTTGTCTACAGAGAGCTCTCAGACTCTCAGTATTTTCACCTGACAAGGACTCTTGACTGTAAACTTCCATAGTAGACATGTTTTTGAAAGTTGCTTTTTTGTGCTAAGCTTTGTGGTTAGTTATCCTAAAGTGTTGAAAAGCACTCTAAACGGTATACTCGATACAAATCCCACCGCTGTACACCAGTGTTAAGCAGAAACCTGTGCAGTTCCCTCTGGGACCACTGCAAAAGATTTAGGCCTACAGGTGTTTGGCAGTAAACCCACTTGGTAGCAGTCTGTACCACACAGGTTCACCTGGTAGCTGAGCAGTCAGACTTCCCTCAAGAAGAGTTAGGCAGTATGTGGAGTATACAAGATAGGGCAATTTACACAGTAGAACAAGCAGACATGGAACAGAGCTTGGGTGTAAAGATATATAATTATTTATTTATAAAAACACATCTATGAAAAACACACTGGCACTAATACGGCAAACAACTTCAATTACAATTACTATAAGTATCTCACTCCTCTAATAATAGTTCGACAAGTCTAGGTTCAACGGCACCACTTATTTGCAGAAAGAGGTGAATGCTTTAACCTAAATGGCACTCTAATGTTCGTTAGAATGGGGGAGAAAAGGCAGGGTATGAAACCAACTCGGTACCAACACTTTTTCGCAGCAAGTACCAGGCAAGTAAGGCTGGGTCTACTGTGGATCACAAAGTTCAGAGGCCAGGCCCACTCAGAGAGAGGCAAGGCGATATGTCCCCGAAAAGTATCACAGTGGAAATGCACTTCGAGTCTTTGTAGCAAATTGTCACAGAAAGGTTAGACCAGTTTAGAACAAAAAGTTAAGAAGGTCTGGAGGCGACCCAATGGAAAGGCGATGTAACGCTCACCTGATTCCCACGGAGGCGCAGGTCTGGCTTCGAGTGCTGATGCTTCTTCAATGGTGAAGCGCAGGACTCTGAAGATGGACAGGAAGGGCCCTCTACTCTGGCTTCCCCGGCTCGCAGGAATATTCCCCTGTGCGTGAAAAGGGAGTATTACCTACTGACTGAGTTATGCTCAAGCCTCCCACTCTCTTCCAACCCTCCACGATACCCTTCCACGATTCCCTGTGAAGTCTCACCTTAGGGTCAGAAAGGATGAGCTCTCCATCCTGCTTCTGATGCAGGGGCGCGTTGAAACCCAGTTACTTCACTGGATTGAGGATTGATGGGAGTTCAGGTAAGCTTGACTATTCAGGTAAGGCTCTGTAAAAGTTCTGTTGCAAGTTCAAAAGTCCAAGCTCAATAATAATGTTCATTGTCTTTTTGCAGCAAGCGCTAATGCTTATGTCTTTTTTCCCCTTAGGGGGCGGGGTTCAGAATGCTGGAGATATGGCAACGACCCGAAGTGAAACGTGCAGTTCCAGTTCCAGTAAATGGCAGGTTAGTTCTGGATGAGCGCTCGGGAACTGACTTTGCATACGCTCATTTAATGTCTTTGTCTTTTTTCCCCATAGGGGCCGGGGTCCAGAAAATGCCAGGAAGCGGCAAGACCCGAAATGAAATGGGAAAGACTCAACAGGTAAGTCTTATTCCCTTCCTTCTCTCACCTCTTATTCTTGTCTTTTTCTCTAGGTTCTGGGAAGTGGCTGTGTATCCGGATGATCGCTGCTGAAGATGGAGGAACCCAGGAAAGGTGAGTGAAATGCAGCGCTGCAGCGATCGTAACGAAATGCTTTTAAAAATAATGTCTTCCCTTTCAGGATCGTCGGTGATGTCTCCGTGGTGCAGATTTGGCTGGTAAGGTCTCTTGTCTCCCTTTGCAGGTGACCCAGGATGCTGACAGGTGTGGCTGAAGTCCAGATGCAGGAGCTGACACGGTGAGCGTCCAGCTGCGAGGAGCAGAACAATGCGAAGCGTGAGTTGCTGATCGGGTGTGGTTTAAATAGCTTTGGAAGAAGTCCCAAGTGTGTATCCTTTCTCTGATCAGGTATATATCCTTCCCCGACCACACCCGGGTGGAAAGTAGTCCCACAGGTAAAGTAGTTCCATTCAGGCCTCAAGAGGGCCTGGATGTGGCAGCATGGTCTGCATCAGGTAAGTGCACATTAACACACTTGAACACATGTCTAGCTTTATGAGCCTGGCGCCTAAGGCGCCAGGACAGAGGTCCAACATGAGCCTGGCGCCTAAGGCGCCAGGACTGCGTCCAAAGGGCCCCAGCTTGGGCCCGCTGGCACTCCACTGGGGGAAATGATGCCTGCCTCTGGGGTCGCTGGGTCGGACCTGGCTCCTTGGAGGTAGGCATCATGACAGTACCCCCCCCTCAAGGCCCCTCCCAAGGTTCTTCCCTCCGGGGGTTTGGGCTTGTTCGGAAATCTCCGGTAAACCTTTGTACTAATCGAGGAGCGTGGACACGGTTACTAGGCTCCCACGATCTCTCTTGAGGTCCATATCCCTTCCAGTCAACAAGATAGAAGAGTTTCGACTTAACCACCTTGGAGTCTAAAATGTCTTTAACTTCGAATTCTAATTCCCCTTCAATTTGAACTGGATCTGGAGGCTTGGACAATCGGGTTCCTGGTTGTACTGGCTTCAAAAGTGATGCATGAAAAACTGGATGAATACGCATGTTGGACGGTAGATCCAGTTTAAAGGCCACTGGGTTGATTATAGCTTTGATGGGATAAGGTCCTATGAATCTGGGATTGAAGGTTCACGCGCCCTTGAGGGGTAAATGTTTAGTTGCTAGCCATACCTGGTCTCCTACTTGGTAAGGAGGAGTTTTACTTCGGTGCAAATCAGCGTTTTCTTTATACTTTTTCTTGGCTTGCTGTAAATGAGTTGCAGCTTCTTTGAAGGCTCGGGTTATTGTGGAATGCAGATGATTTACTGCGGGCATTTCCAGGGTCGGAGGTGGATCTAGGTCAGAGGTCCGAGGATGGTGACCATACAAAGTATAAAAGGGGGTTTGTCCGGTTCCAGAATGCACTGAATTGTTGTATGCATATTCTGCGATCCAAAGAATGTCTTTCCAATTTAACTTGGATTGGTGTAACATGCACCGAAGATATTGCTCGAGAGTCTGATTGGTTCTCTCGGTTTGTCCGTCGGTCTGGGGGTGGTGGCTGGTGGATAACCGCACATCTATTTGTGCTAGTTGGCAACACTTCTTCCAAAAATGTGAGATAAATTGACTTCCACGATCCGAGACTAATATGGAAGGGAAACCATGTATGCGAACTATATTCTCCAGGAATTCCTTGGCCAAGGTGGAAGCTGAAGGCAAACCCTTTAAAGGGATAAAGTGGGCCATTTTGGAGAATAGGTCCACAATTACAAGGATTGTGTTGTAACCAGCACAAGGAGGCAGATCTGTTATAAAGTCCATTGACAGGGTGTGCCATGGCGCCGGTGGAATATCCAAGGGTTGAAGTAGGCCGGCTGGCCTTTTCTTTTGAGTCTTGTTTTGGGCGCAAATTCCACAAGACAGTACAAAAGACTTTATGTCTTTTCTCCAAGAAGACCACCAGAAGTGGCGTTTGATTTTTTCCTCTGTTTTAGCGATACCAGGGTGTCCTTCCATTAAAGATTCATGATGATGGGCAATAACAAGTTCTTGCAATTCTTTACTTGGCAGAAACAACCGCTCCTGGAAGTAGGGTAAGTCATCCTTAACGGTGTAATGAGGACCCTTTTGACTCCATTCCAGTAAGGTTGAAGAGTCTAGAAGTTGTTTTACTTACGTTTGGATATCCTCAATTGTTTGCAATGAAGTCAAGCCTAAGATTCTTTGCTCAGGTATGATGGGCACAGGTTCTAAGCTCGAATTAGGTTCTTCCATGCCAATCCGGGATAAGGCGTCCGCTTTTCCATTCTTGCAGCCAGGGCGATAGGTAATTACAAAATCAAATTCCGCAAAGAATAGAGCCCATCGGAGTTGTTTTGAAGATTGAGCTTTGGCCGTTTTTAAATACTGTAAGTTTCTGTGGTCCGTAATTACGGTGATGGTGTGTCTTGCCCCGAGAAGGTAGTGACGCCAAGCCTTGAAAGCAGATTTGATGGCCAGTAACTCTTTATCGGTAATTGCGTAGTTGATTTCAGGAGGAGAAAATTTTCTGGACCAAAAGGCCACTGGGTGTAGTTGGTTAGTTTTTGGGTCTCTTTGCGACAGGACAGCTCCCATGGCCGAACTGGATGCATCGGTTTCCACTATGTACGGGAGATCTGGGTGCGGGTGCTTCAATACAGGTGCAGAGGTGAATTTGGTTTTCAGGTCCTGGAAGGCTTGTTCGGCCTCAAGAGTCCATTTGAAGCATTTGTTTTTCTTTAGGAGAGCGGTGATGGGTTGGACTGTTCGGGAAAATTCCGGGATGAATCTTCGATAGAAATTGGCAAAGCCGAGCATGATCTGAACTCCCTTCACCGAGCTTGGAGATGGCCATTTGAGGATGGCGTCCACCTTTCGCGAGTCCATTCGGACTCCTTGAGGTGTCAGGATGAATCCGAGAAACTCAACTTCTGTGGTATGAAAAACGCATTTTTCGAGTTTTGCAAATAATCTGTGCTGGCGCAGTTTCTCAAGAACTGCCCTAACATGTTTTCTGTGATCAGATTCTGATGAAGAGTACACCAGGATGTCGTCAATGTAAACAATGACACAGACATCGATAAGTTCCCGAAGAACATCATTCATAAAGTACTGAAAGGCGGCAGGTGCATTGCACAAACCGAAGGGCATCACCTGATATTCGAAGAGCCCAAACTTGGTGCAGAATGCAGTCTTCCATTCGTCGCCTTCTTTTATGCGCACCAGGTGATAAGCTCCTCGGAGATCTAACTTGGTGTACACACAAGCATCTTTCACCTGGTCGATAAGCTCGGGGATCAAGGGCAGAGGATAACGATTCTTAATCGTTATTTGATTTAGGGCGCGATAGTCTATACACGTATTAAGGTCGCCTTCTTTTTTCGGCACGAAGAACAGAGCTGAAGAGACAGGAGACTTGGACGGGCGAATAAAACCATTGGCTAGGTACTGATCTAAATACTGACGCAAATGCAGGTTCTCAGGTTCCGTAAGAGCATAAATCCTACTACAAGGTAATTGAGCATTGGGTACCAGATCGATTTGGCAATCATAAGACCGATGGGGAGGTAACGTGTTAGCCTGTTCTTTCTGAAAAACGTCTTGGAATTCTTGGTATTCTGACGGTAGCTGTACAGGGGTGGAAGTTGCTGAGGCTAGACCCATGGCTGGATTTCTTGGATAACAAGTTGGTTCACAATCAGGAAAAATTATCTTCTTTGCTCGCCAGTCAATTCTGGGATTATGTGTTTCTAACCAAGGAATTCCAAGAATTACTTGAAATTGTGGGGCCTTGATCACATCAAACACGATTGCTTCCCGATGTCCAACCTGACCCACCAGTGTCACTTCAACAGTGGAATGCGTTACAGGCCCTGAGGCTATTTCGGTTCCATCTACTGTAGTAATGACATCTTGGATTACTTTCGGGCGGAGAGGAAGATTAATCCTGGAAGCCAATTCACGGTCAATGTAATTTCCAATAGCTCCACTGTCGATGTATGCTTTTATAGCATGCAACTGCTGAGGCTGTTTTGGGTCCACGAGCACCATTGGCATGACAAAATGCGAGGTCAAAGAGTTAGTTTTCAAGCTCGGCAAGCGGACCCCTACGCTTGCCGGGCTAGGTCGTTTCCCGAATCAGGTGTCACTAATTCGTTATCAGTAGCTCCAACCACCTTCTTAAGTGGTTTAACTGGACAATTTCGAAGAAAGTGACCGGAAGTCCCGCAATACAGACAAAGTTGCATTTGCCGCCTTCTCTCTCGTTCTTTCTGCGTTAATGGTCCTTTAACACCACCGATTTGCATAGGTTCAGATACGTCGGTACTCTTGGAGTTAGCGTGGGTTTTGATCGGTGCTCGGTTTTCATCCTTGAACCTATCTGCTTTTCTATTTTGAAGTCTGTGATCAAGTTGAACCACCAAGTCAATGTAGTCTGCGCAGACCTGGGGTGGTTTACTATCTGAGCTAGAACATCCTTAAGCTCTCCGCACAGGCCTCGATGAAACAATGTGATCCTTTTGCTTTCTGGCCATCCAGTTTCCACAACCAGTCTGTTAAAGGTGGCTATGTAGGACAGAAGATCCTGATTACCTTGTCGTAAGGATAGCAGTTCGTTATCAAGGGCCTGTCCTTGAGAGTGTCGAGCGAACAATCTTTCCATGCTGGCCTGGAAGCCCTGAAAATTCTGGAGAATGGGATCATCCTGATTTACCAATGGAATAGACCAGTCGGCAGCACTGCCACTGAGGTAAGATAGTATAAAGGCTACCTTGGTCTGGTCGTTAGGGAAGGCTCCGGGTCTGCATAGAAAGTGTAAACGACATTGGTTCATAAAGACGGCATATTTCTTGGGATCCCCCGCAAAACGTTCAGGCGGGGCCAAAGGCATGTGTCCAGGTAGATTAATTTGTACCGGGTTACTCAAACCCATTGATGTGGAAATGTCTCCGGAATTAGGTAAAGGAGTGTGCCCTGCCTGGGCCTGTAATAACCTTTTGGCTAGGTCATCTGTTCTTTCCTTGGATAAAATCAGTTCTCTTTTGAGAGCGTTAGTCTCCTGGCGGGCTGAGTGCACCTCTGCCCGTAATTCCCCCAAAAGCTGGGCCAGCTGGTCAGTCTCGGAAGTCTCCATAGCACCCGGGTGGGAAATTGTGGGTAGGCTTCGCGTTCTGTAACGCTCACCTGATTCCCACGGAGGCGCAGGTCTGGCTTCGAGTGCTGATGCTTCTTCAATGGTGAAGCGCAGGACTCTGAAGATGGACAGGAAGGGCCCTCTACCCTGGCTTCTCCGGCTCGCAGGAATATTCCCCTGTGCGTGAAAAGGGAGTATTACCTACTGACTGAGTTATGCTCAAGCCTCCCACTCTCTTCCAACCCTCCACGATACCCTTCCACGATTCCCCGTGAAGTCTCACCTTAGGGTCAGGAAGGATGAGCTCTCCATCCTGCTTCTGATGCAGGGGCGCGTTGAAACCCAGTTACTTCACTGGATTGAGGATTGATGGGAGTTCAGGTAAGCTTGACTATTCAGGTAAGGCTCTGTAAAAGTTCTGTTGCAAGTTCAAAAGTCCAAGCTCAATAATAATGTTCATTGTCTTTTTGCAGCAAGCGCTAATGCTTATGTCTTTTTTCCCCTTAGGGGGCGGGGTTCAGAATGCCGGATATATGGCAACGACCCGAAGTGAAACGTGCAGTTCCAGTTCCAGTAAATGGCAGGTTAGTTCTGGATGAGCGCTCGGGAACTGACTTTGCATACGCTCATTCAATGTCTTTGTCTTTTTTCCCATAGGGGCCGGGGTCCAGAAAATGCCAGGAAGCGGCAAGACCCGAAATGAAATGGGAAAGACTCAACAGGTAAGTCTTATTCCCTTCCTTCTCTCACACCTCTTATTCTTGTCTTTTTCTCTAGGCTCTGGGAAGTGGCTGTGTATCCGGATGATCGCTGCTGAAGATGGAGGAACCCAGGAAAGGTGAGTGAAATGCAGCGCTGCAGCGATCGTAACAAAATGCTTTTAAAAATAATGTCTTCCCATTCAGGATCGTCGGTGATGTCTCCGTGGTGCAGATTTTGCTGGTAAGGTCTCTTGTCTCCCTTTGCAGGTGACCCAGGATGCTGACAGGCGTGGCTGAAGTCCAGATGCAGGAGCTGACACAGTGAGCGTCCAGCTGCGAGGAGCAGAACAATGCGAAGCGTGAGTTGCTGATCGGGTGTGGTTTAAATAGCTTTGGAAGAAGTCCCAAGTGTGTATCCTTCCTCTGATCAGGTATGTATCCTTCCCCGACCACACCCGGGTGGAAAGTAGTCCCACAGGTAAAGTAGTTCCATTAAGGCCTCAAGAGGGCCTGGATGTGGCAGCATGGTCTGCATCAGGTAAGTGCACATTAACACACTTGAACACATGTCTAGCTTTATGAGCCTGGCGCCTAAGGCGCCAGGACAGAGGTCCAACATGAGCCTGGCGCCTAAGGCGCCAGGACTGCGTCCAAAGGGCCCCAGCTTGGGCCCGCTGGCACTCCACTGGGGGAAATGATGCCTGCCTCTGGGGTCGCTGGGTCGGACCTGGCTCCTTGGAGGTAGGCATCATGACAGTACCCCCCCCTCAAGGTCCCTCCCAAGGTTCTTCCCTCCGGGGGTTTGGGCTTGTTCGGAAATCTCCGGTAAACCTTTGTACTAATCGAGGAGCGTGGACATGGTTACTAGGCTCCCACGATCTCTATTGAGGTCCATATACCTTCCAGTCAACAAGATAGAAGAGTTTCGACTTAACCACCTTGGAGTCTAAAATGTCTTTAACTTCGAATTCTAATTCCCCTTCAATTTGAACTGGATCTGGAGGCTTGGACAATCGGGTTCCTGGTTGTACTGGCTTCAAAAGTGATGCATGAAAAACTGGATGAATACGCATGTTGGACGGTAGATCCAGTTTAAAGGCCACTGGGTTGATTATAGCTTTGATGGGATAAGGTCCTATGAATCTGGGATTGAAGGTTCACGCGCCCTTGAGGGGTAAATGTTTAGTTGCTAGCCATACCTGGTCTCCTACTTGGTAAGGAGGAGTTTTACTTCGGTGCAAATCAGCGTTTTCTTTATACTTTTTCTTGGCTTGCTGTGAATGAGTTGCAGCTTCTTTGAAGGCACGGGTTATTGTGGAATGCAGATGATTTACTGCGGGCATTTCCAGGGTCAGAGGTGGATCTAGGTCAGAGGTCCGAGGATGGTGACCATACAAAGTCTAAAAGGGGGTTTGTCCGGTTCCAGAATGCACTGAATTGTTGTATGCATATTCTGCGATCCAAAGGATGTCTTTCCAATTTAACTTGGATTGGTGTAACATGCACCGAAGATATTGCTCGAGAGTCTGATTGGTTCTCTCGGTTTGTCCATCAGTCTGGGGGTGGTGGCTGGTGGATAACCGCACATCTATTTGTGCTAGTTGGCAACACTTCTTCCAAAAATGTGAGATATATTGACTTCCACGATCCGAGACTAATATGGAAGGGAAACCATGTATGCGAACTATATTCTCCAGGAATTCCTTGGCCAAGGTGGAAGCTGAAGGCAAACCCTTTAAAGGGATAAAGTGGGCCATTTTGGAGAATAGGTCCACAATTACAAGGATTGTGTTGTAACCAGCACAAGGAGGCAGATCTGTTATAAAGTCCATTGACAGGGTGTGCCATGGCGCCGGTGGAATATCTAAGGGTTGAAGTAGGCCGGCTGGCCTTTTCTTTTGAGTCTTGTTTTGGGCGCAAATTCCACAAGACAGTACAAAAGACTTTATGTCTTTTCTCCAAGAAGGCCACCAGAAGTGGCGTTTGATTTTTTCCTCCGTTTTAGCGATACCAGGGTGTCCTTCCATTAAAGATTCATGATGATGGGCAATAACAAGTTCTTGCAATTCTTTACTTGGCAGAAACAACCGCTCCTGGAAGTAGGGTAAGTCATCCTTAACGGTGTAATGAGGACCCTTTTGACTCCATTCCAGTAAGGTTGAAGAGTCTAGAAGTTGTTTTACTTGCGTTTGGATATCCTCAATTGTTTGCAATGAAGTTAAGCCTAAGATTCTTTGCTCAGGTATGATGGGCACAGGTTCTAAGCTCGAATTAGGTTCTTCCATGCCAATCCGGGATAAGGCGTCCGCTTTTCCATTCTTGCAGCCAGGGCGATAGGTAATTACAAAATCAAATTCCGCAAAGAATAGAGCCCATCGGAGTTGTTGTGAAGATTGAGCTTTGGCCGTTTTTAAATACTGTAAGTTTCTGTGGTCCGTAATTACGGTGATGGTGTGTCTTGCCCCGAGAAGGTAGTGACGCCAAGCCTTGAAAGCAGATTTGATGGCCAGTAACTCTTTATCGGTAATTGCGTAGTTGATTTCAGGAGGAGAACATTTTCTGGACCAAAAGGCCACTGGGTGTAATGGTTAGTTTTTGGGTCTCTTTGCGACAGGACAGCTCCCATGGCCGAACTGGATGCATCGGTTTCCACTATGTACGGGAGATCTGGGTGCTGGTGCTTCAATACAGGTGCAGAGGTGAATTTGGTTTTCAGGTCCTGGAAGGCTTGTTCGGCCTCAAGAGTCCATTTGAAGCATTTGTTTTTCTTTAGGAGAGCGGTGATGGGTTGGACTGTTCGGGAAAATTCCGGGATGAATCTTCGATAGAAATTGGCAAAGCCGAGCATGATCTGAACTCCCTTCACCGAGCTTGGAGATGGCCATTTGAGGATGGCGTCCACCTTTCGCGAGTCCATTCGGACTCCTTGAGGTGTCAGGATGAATCCGAGAAACTCAACTTCTGTGGTATGAAAAACGCATTTTTCGAGTTTTGCAAATAATCTGTGCTGGCGCAGTTTCTCAAGAACTGCCCTAACATGTTTTCTGTGATCAGATTCTGATGAAGAGTACACCAGGATGTCGTCAATGTAAACAATGACACAGACATCGATAAGTTCCCGAAGAACATCATTCATAAAGTACTGAAAGGCGGCAGGTGCATTGCACAAACCGAAGGGCATCACCTGATATTCGAAGAGCCCAAACTTGGTGCGGAATGCAGTCTTCCATTCGTCGCCTTCTTTTATGTGCACCAGGTGATAAGCTCCTTGGAGATCTAACTTGGTGTACACACAAGCGTCTTTCACCTGGTCGATAAGCTTGGGGATCAAGGGCAGAGGATAACGATTCTTAATCGTTATTTGATTTAGGGCGCGATAGTCTATACACGTTCTAAGGTCGCCTTCTTTTTTCGGCACGAAGAACAGAGCTGAAGAGACAGGAGACTTGGACGGGCGAATAAAACCATTGGCTAGGTACTGATCTAAATACTGACGCAAATGCAGGTTCTCAGGTTCCGTAAGAGCATAAATCCTACTACAAGGTAGTTGAGCATTGGGTACCAGATCGATTTGGCAATCATAAGACCGATGGGGAGGTAACGTGTTAGCCTGTTCTTTCTGAAAAACGTCTTGGAATTCTTGGTATTCTGACGGTAGCTGTACAGGGGTGGAAGTTGCTGAGGCTAGACCCATAGCTGGATTTCTTGGATAACAAGTTGGTTCACAATCAGGAAAACTTATCTTCTTTGCTCGCCAGTCAATTCTGGGATTATGTGTTTCTAACCAAGGAATTCCAAGAATTACTTGAAATTGTGGGGCCTTGATCACATCAAACACGATTGCTTCCCGATGTCCATCCTGACCCACCAGTGTCACTTCAACAGTGGAATGCGTTACAGGCCCTGAGGCTATTTCGGTTCCATCTACTGTAGTAATGACATCTTGGATTACTTTCGGGCGGAGAGGAAGATTAATCCTGGAAGCCAATTCACGGTCTATGTAATTTCCAATAGCTCCACTGTCGATGTATGCTTTTATAGAATGCAACTGCTGAGGCTGTTTTGGGTCCACGAGCACCATTGGCATGACAAAATGCGAGGTCAAAGAGTTAGTTTTCAAGCTCGGCAAGCGGACCCCTACGCTTGCCGGGCTAGGTCGTTTCCCGAATCAGGTGTCACTAATTCGTTATCAGTAGCTCCAACCACCTTCTTAAGTGGTTTAACTGGACAATTTCGAAGAAAGTGACCGGAAGTCCCGCAATACAGACAAAGTTGCATTTGCCGCCTTCTCTCTCGTTCTTTCTGCGTTAATGGTCCTTTAACACCACCGATTTGCATAGGTTCAGATACGTCGGTACTCTTGGAGTTAGCGTGGGTTTTGATCGTGCTCGGTTTTCATACTTGAACCTATCTGCTTTTCTATTTTGAAGTCTGTGATCAAGTTGAACCACCAAGTCAATGTAGTCTGCGCAGACCTGGGGTGGTTTACTATCTGAGCTAGAACATCCTTAAGCTCTCCGCACAGGCCTCGAAGAAACAATGTGATCCTTTTGCTTTCTGGCCATCCAGTTTCCACAACCAGTCTGTTAAAGGTGGCTATGTAGGACAGAAGATCCTGATTACCTTGTCGTAAGGATAGCAGTTCGTTATCAAGGGCCTGTCCTTGAGAGTGTCGAGCGAACAATCTTTCCATGCTGGCCTGGAAGCCCTGAAAATTCTGGAGAATGGGATCATCCTGATTTACCAATGGAATAGACCAGTCGGCAGCACTGCCACTGAGGTAAGATAGTATAAAGGCTACCTTGGTCTGGTCGTTAGGGAAGGCTCCGGGTCTGCATAGAAAGTGTAAACGACATTGGTTCATAAAGACGGCATATTTCTTGGGATCCCCCGCAGAACGTTCAGGCGGGGCCAAAGGCATGTGTCCAGGTAGATTAATTTGTACCGGGTTACTCAAACCCATTGATGTGGAAATGTCTCCGGAATTAGGTAAAGGAGTGTGCCCTGCCTGGGCCTGTAATAACCTTTTGGCTAGGTCATCTGTTCTTTCCTTGGATAAAATCAGTTCTCTTTTGAGAGCGTTAGTCTCCTGGCGGGCTGAGTGCACCTCTGCCCGTAATTCCCCCAAAAGCTGGGCCAGCTGGTCAGTCTCGGAAGTCTCCATAGCACCCGGGTGGGAAATTGTGGGTAGGCTTCGCGTTCTGTAACGCTCACCTGATTCCCACGGAGGCGCAGGTCTGGCTTCGAGTGCTGATGCTTCTTCAATGGTGAAGCGCAGGACTCTGAAGATGGACAGGAAGGGCCCTCTACCCTGGCTTCTCCGGCTCGCAGGAATATTCCCCTGTGCGTGAAAAGGGAGTATTACCTACTGACTGAGTTATGCTCAAGCCTCCCACTCTCTTCCAACCCTCCACGATACCCTTCCACGATTCCCCGTGAAGTCTCACCTTAGGGTCAGGAAGGATGAGCTCTCCATCCTGCTTCTGATGCAGGGGCGCGTTGAAACCCAGTTACTTCACTGGATTGAGGATTGATGGGAGTTCAGGTAAGCTTGACTATTCAGGTAAGGCTCTGTAAAAGTTCTGTTGCAAGTTCAAAAGTCCAAGCTCAATAATAATGTTCATTGTCTTTTTGCAGCAAGCGCTAATGCTTATGTCTTTTTTCCCCTTAGGGGGCGGGGTTCAGAATGCCGGAGATATGGCAACGACCCGAAGTGAAACGTGCAGTTCCAGTTCCAGTAAATGGCAGGTTAGTTCTGGATGAGCGCTCGGGAACTGACTTTGCATACGCTCATTCAATGTCTTTGTCTTTTTTCCCATAGGGGCCGGGGTCCAGAAAATGCCAGGAAGCGGCAAGACCCGAAATGAAATGGGAAAGACTCAACAGGTAAGTCTTATTCCCTTCCTTCTCTCACACCTCTTATTCTTGTCTTTTTCTCTAGGCTCTGGGAAGTGGCTGTGTATCCGGATGATCGCTGCTGAAGATGGAGGAACCCAGGAAAGGTGAGTGAAATGCAGCGCTGCAGCGATCGTAACAAAATGCTTTTAAAAATAATGTCTTCCCATTCAGGATCGTCGGTGATGTCTCCGTGGTGCAGATTTTGCTGGTAAGGTCTCTTGTCTCCCTTTGCAGGTGACCCAGGATGCTGACAGGCGTGGCTGAAGTCCAGATGCAGGAGCTGACACGGTGAGCGTCCAGCTGCGAGGAGCAGAACAATGCGAAGCGTGAGTTGCTGATCGGGTGTGGTTTAAATAGCTTTGGAAGAAGTCCCAAGTGTGTATCCTTCCTCTGATCAGGTATGTATCCTTCCCCGACCACACCCGGGTGGAAAGTAGTCCCACAGGTAAAGTAGTTCCATTCAGGCCTCAAGAGGGCCTGGATGTGGCAGCATGGTCTGCATCAGGTAAGTGCACATTAACACACTTGAACACATGTCTAGCTTTATGAGCCTGGAGCCTAAGGCGCCAGGACAGAGGTCCAACATGAGCCTGGCGCCTAAGGCGCCAGGACTGCGTCCAAAGGGCCCCAGCTTGGGCCCGCTGGCACTCCACTGGGGGAAATGATGCCTGCCTCTGGGGTCGCTGGGTCGGACCTGGCTCCTTGGAGGTAGGCATCATGACAGTACCCCCCCCTCAAGGTCCCTCCCAAGGTTCTTCCCTCCCGGGGTTTGGGCTTGTTCGGAAATCTCCGGTAAACCTTTGTACTAATCGAGGAGCGTGGACATGGTTACTAGGCTCCCACGATCTCTATTGAGGTCCATATACCTTCCAGTCAACAAGATAGAAGAGTTTCGACTTAACCACCTTGGAGTCTAAAATGTCTTTAACTTCGAATTCTAATTCCCCTTCAATTTGAACTGGATCTGGAGGCTTGGACAATCGGCTTCCTGGTTGTACTGGCTTCAAAAGTGATGCATGAAAAACTGGATGAATACGCATGTTGGACGGTAGATCCAGTTTAAAGGCCACTGGGTTGATTATAGCTTTGATGGGATAAGGTCCTATGAATCTGGGATTGAAGGTTCACGCGCCCTTGAGGGGTAAATGTTTAGTTGCTAGCCATACCTGGTCTCCTACTTGGTAAGGAGGAGTTTTACTTCGGTGCAAATCAGCGTTTTCTTTATACTTTTTCTTGGCTTGCTGTGAATGAGTTGCAGCTTCTTTGAAGGCACGGGTTATTGTGGAATGCAGATGATTTACTGCGGGCATTTCCAGGGTCAGAGGTGGATCTAGGTCAGAGGTCCGAGGATGGTGACCATACAAAGTATAAAAGGGGGTTTGTCCGGTTCCAGAATGCACTGAATTGTTGTATGCATATTCTGCGATCCAAAGGATGTCTTTCCAATTTAACTTGGATTGGTGTAACATGCACCGAAGATATTGCTCGAGAGTCTGATTGGTTCTCTCGGTTTGTCCATCAGTCTGGGGGTGGTGGCTGGTGGATAACCGCACATCTATTTGTGCTAGTTGGCAACACTTCTTCCAAAAATGTGAGATAAATTGACTTCCACGATCCGAGACTAATATGGAAGGGAAACCATGTATGCGAACTATATTCTCCAGGAATTCCTTGGCCAAGGTGGAAGCTGAAGGCAAACCCTTTAAAGGGATAAAGTGGGCCATTTTGGAGAATAGGTCCACAATTACAAGGATTGTGTTGTAACCAGCACAAGGAGGCAGATCTGTTATAAAGTCCATTGACAGGGTGTGCCATGGCGCCGGTGGAATATCTAAGGGTTGAAGTAGGCCGGCTGGCCTTTTCTTTTGAGTCTTGTTTTGGGCGCAAATTCCACAAGACAGTACAAAAGACTTTATGTCTTTTCTCCAAGAAGGCCACCAGAAGTGGCGTTTGATTTTTTCCTCCGTTTTAGCGATACCAGGGTGTCCTTCCATTAAAGATTCATGATGATGGGCAATAACAAGTTCTTGCAATTCTTTACTTGGCAGAAACAACCGCTCCTGGAAGTAGGGTAAGTCATCCTTAACGGTGTAATGAGGACCCTTTTGACTCCATTCCAGTAAGGTTGAAGAGTCTAGAAGTTGTTTTACTTGCGTTTGGATATCCTCAATTGTTTGCAATGAAGTTAAGCCTAAGATTCTTTGCTCAGGTATGATGGGCACAGGTTCTAAGCTCGAATTAGGTTCTTCCATGCCAATCCGGGATAAGGCGTCCGCTTTTCCATTCTTGCAGCCAGGGCGATAGGTAATTACAAAATCAAATTCCGCAAAGAATAGAGCCCATCGGAGTTGTTGTGAAGATTGAGCTTTGGCCGTTTTTAAATACTGTAAGTTTCTGTGGTCCGTAATTACGCTGATGGTGTGTCTTGCCCCGAGAAGGTAGTGACGCCAAGCCTTGAAAGCAGATTTGATGGCCAGTAACTCTTTATCGGTAATTGCGTAGTTGATTTCAGGAGGAGAACATTTTCTGGACCAAAAGGCCACTGGGTGTAATGGTTAGTTTTTGGGTCTCTTTGCGACAGGACAGCTCCCATGGCCGAACTGGATGCATCGGTTTCCACTATGTACGGGAGATCTGGGTGCGGGTGCTTCAATACAGGTGCAGAGGTGAATTTGGTTTTCAGGTCCTGGAAGGCTTGTTCGGCCTCAAGAGTCCATTTGAAGCATTTGTTTTTCTTTAGGAGAGCGGTGATGGGTTGGACTGTTCGGGAAAATTCCGGGATGAATCTTCGATAGAAATTGGCAAAGCCGAGCATGATCTGAACTCCCTTCACCGAGCTTGGAGATGGCCATTTGAGGATGGCGTCCACCTTTCGCGAGTCCATTCGGACTCCTTGAGGTGTCAGGATGAATCCGAGAAACTCAACTTCTGTGGTATGAAAAACGCATTTTTCGAGTTTTGCAAATAATCTGTGCTGGCGCAGTTTCTCAAGAACTGCCCTAACATGTTTTCTGTGATCAGATTCTGATGAAGAGTACACCAGGATGTCGTCAATGTAAACAATGACACAGACATCGATAAGTTCCCGAAGAACATCATTCATAAAGTACTGAAAGGCGGCAGGTGCATTGCACAAACCGAAGGGCATCACCTGATATTCGAAGAGCCCAAACTTGGTGCGGAATGCAGTCTTCCATTCGTCGCCTTCTTTTATGTGCACCAGGTGATAAGCTCCTTGGAGATCTAACTTGGTGTACACACAAGCGTCTTTCACCTGGTCGATAAGCTTGGGGATCAAGGGCAGAGGATAACAATTCTTAATCGTTATTTGATTTAGGGCGCGATAGTCTATACACGTTCTAAGGTCGCCTTCTTTTTTCGGCACGAAGAACAGAGCTGAAGAGACAGGAGACTTGGACGGGCGAATAAAACCATTGGCTAGGTACTGATCTAAATACTGACGCAAATGCAGGTTCTCAGGTTCCGTAAGAGCATAAATCCTACTACAAGGTAGTTGAGCATTGGGTACCAGATCGATTTGGCAATCATAAGACCGATGGGGAGGTAACGTGTTAGCCTGTTCTTTCTGAAAAACGTCTTGGAATTCTTGGTATTCTGACGGTAGCTGTACAGGGGTGGAAGTTGCTGAGGCTAGACCCATAGCTGGATTTCTTGGATAACAAGTTGGTTCACAATCAGGAAAACTTATCTTCTTTGCTCGCCAGTCAATTCTGGGATTATGTGTTTCTAACCAAGGAATTCCAAGAATTACTTGAAATTGTGGGGCCTTGATCACATCAAACACGATTGCTTCCCGATGTCCATCCTGACCCACCAGTGTCACTTCAACAGTGGAATGCGTTACAGGCCCTGAGGCTATTTCGGTTCCATCTACTGTAGTAATGACATCTTGGATTACTTTCGGGCGGAGAGGAAGATTAATCCTGGAAGCCAATTCACGGTCTATGTAATTTCCAATAGCTCCACTGTCGATGTATGCTTTTATAGAATGCAACTGCTGAGGCTGTTTTGGGTCCACGAGCACCATTGGCATGACAAAATGCGAGGTCAAAGAGTTAGTTTTCAAGCTCGGCAAGCGGACCCCTACGCTTGCCGGGCTAGGTCGTTTCCCGAATCAGGTGTCACTTATTCGTTATCAGTAGCTCCAACCACCTTCTTAAGTGGTTTAACTGGACAATTTCGAAGAAAGTGACCGGAAGTCCCGCAATACAGACAAAGTTGCATTTGCCGCCTTCTCTCTCGTTCTTTCTGCGTTAATGGTCCTTTAACACCACCGATTTGCATAGGTTCAGATACGTCGGTACTCTTGGAGTTAGCGTGGGTTTTGATCGTGCTCGGTTTTCATACTTGAACCTATCTGCTTTTCTATTTTGAAGTCTGTGATCAAGTTGAACCACCAAGTCAATGTAGTCTGCGCAGACCTGGGGTGGTTTACTATCTGAGCTAGAACATCCTTAAGCTCTCTGCACAGGCCTCGAAGAAACAATGTGATCCTTTTGCTTTCTGGCCATCCAGTTTCCACAACCAGTCTGTTAAAGGTGGCTATGTAGGACAGAAGATCCTGATTACCTTGTCGTAAGGATAGCAGTTCGTTATCAAGGGCCTGTCCTTGAGAGTGTCGAGCGAACAATCTTTCCATGCTGGCCTGGAAGCCCTGAAAATTCTGGAGAATGGGATCATCCTGATTTACCAATGGAATAGACCAGTCGGCAGCACTGCCACTGAGGTAAGATAGTATAAAGGCTACCTTGGTCTGGTCGTTAGGGAAGGCTCCGGGTCTGCATAGAAAGTGTAAATGACATTGGTTCATAAAGACGGCATATTTCTTGGGATCCCCCGCAAAACGTTCAGGCGGGGCCAAAGGCATGTGTCCAGGTAGATTAATTTGTACCGGGTTACTCAAACCCATTGATGTGGAAATGTCTCCGGAATTAGGTAAAGGAGTGTGCCCTGCCTGGGCCTGTAATAACCTTTTGGCTAGGTCATCTGTTCTTTCCTTGGATAAAATCAGTTCTCTTTTGAGAGCGTTAGTCTCCTGGCGGGCTGAGTGCACCTCTGCCCGTAATTCCCCCAAAAGCTGGGCCAGCTGGTCAGTCTCGGAAGTCTCCATAGCACCCGGGTGGGAAATTGTGGGTAGGCTTCGCGTTCTGTAACGCTCACCTGATTCCCACGGAGGCGCAGGTCTGGCTTCGAGTGCTGATGCTTCTTCAATGGTGAAGCGCAGGACTCTGAAGATGGACAGGAAGGGCCCTCTACCCTGGCTTCTCCGGCTCGCAGGAATATTCCCCTGTGCGTGAAAAGGGAGTATTACCTACAGACTGAGTTATGCTCAAGCCTCCCACTCTCTTCCAACCCTCCACGATACCCTTCCACGATTCCCCGTGAAGTCTCACCTTAGGGTCAGGAAGGATGAGCTCTCCATCCTGCTTCTGATGCAGGGGCGCGTTGAAACCCAGTTACTTCACTGGATTGAGGATTGATGGGAGTTCAGGTAAGCTTGACTATTCAGGTAAGGCTCTGTAAAAGTTATGTTGCAAGTTCAAAAGTCCAAGCTCAATAATAATGTTCATTGTCTTTTTGCAGCAAGCGCTAATGCTTATGTCTTTTTTCCCCTTAGGGGGCGGGGTTCAGAATGCCGGAGATATGGCAACGACCCGAAGTGAAACGTGCAGTTCCAGTTCCAGTAAATGGCAGGTTAGTTCTGGATGAGCGCTCGGGAACTGACTTTGCATACGCTCATTCAATGTCTTTGTCTTTTTTCCCATAGGGGCCGGGGTCCAGAAAATGCCAGGAAGCGGCAAGACCCGAAATGAAATGGGAAAGACTCAACAGGTAAGTCTTATTCCTTCTCTCACCTCTTATTCTTGTCTTTTTCTCTAGGCTCTGGGAAGTGGCTGTGTATCCGGATGATCGCTGCTGAAGATGGAGGAACCCAGGAAAGGTGAGTGAAATGCAGCGCTGCAGCGATCATAACGAAATGCTTTTAAAAATAATGTCTTCCCTTTCAGGATCGTCGGTGATGTCTCCGTGGTGCAGATTTAGCTGGTAAGGTCTCTTGTCTCCCTTTGCAGGTGACCCAGGATGCTGACAGGCATGGCTGAAGTCCAGATGCAGGAGCTGACACGATGAGCGTCCAGCTGCGAGGAGTAGAACAACGCGAAGCGTGAGTTGCTGATCGGGTGTGGTTTAAATAGCTTTGGAAGAAGTCCCAAGTGTGTATCCTTCCTCCGATCAGGTATGTATCCTTCCCCGACCACACCCGGGTGGAAAGTAGTCCCACAGGTAAAGTAGTTCCATTCAGGCCTCAAGAGGGCCTGGATGTGGCAGCATGGTCTGCATCAGGTAAGTGCACATTAACACACTTGAACACATGTCTAGCTTTATGAGCCTGGCGCCCGGACAGAGGTCCAACATGAGCCTGGCGCCTAAGGCGTCCAAAGGGCCCCAGCTTGGGCCCGCTGGCCCTCCACTGGGGGAAATGATGCCTGCCTCTGGGGTCGCTGGGTCGGACCTGGCTCCTTGGAGGTAGGCATCATGACAGGCGAGGATTCAGACACCTCACGCTAACCGTCACAAGAGAAACAAGGCGGACACGGTACCTTGTATGTGGAGAGATAGCTCCGGCGGGGGCAGTTGTTCCTGGTGGTGGAAGTCATGGCTTTGCCAAGAGATGAGATGATCTCGTCGTCGAATGAAAGTTGAAGATAGTTGCACCACCAGGTAAGAGACCAGCCGCGGAGTGCTCCGTCACAAGGCACCACCTTTTGGTTGCGGTATGGGCTAGTGGCTATCCGGTTCCCGGGGTGCTCAGCATGGGCAATTCGACCACTACGCCCTGGAAGCGAAAAAAAAGCAAAGGGGGCTTGTTGTTCCCACCAGTCAGGGGAAGAAGACTCTCCAGCCGGGAGATCTCCTCTGTCGTTGGGAAGTGGTGAGTCGGTTCAGCAGGGCTCCACCGGAGGTGTCGTCGTTGCAGGTCGGCTCAGCTTTACCCTCGTCAGATTCTTAGGTCCTGTGGCGACTTCTGAAGATCCAGTCCCAAAAGCCCTGCTTTTATGCAGCAAACCCCCATTCATTCAGCCTAGCTGTCAATCAAAACACGCTAAGTGGTGAGCGGGGTGGCTCACCACTTGGGCCAATCACACCAGAGTGTGACTTGAGTTGGCAAGGCAACTCAGTCCAGGGTGCCTAAACCCCCTCCCACACCCCCTGTGGTACCCAGACAGAATGGCACCACTCTGGAGGGCTTCGGTGTAGAAGCCCGCCAAAAGTGGAACAAAGGGCTCCACCTTTGGTTCGGAGTTACAGAGGTGAACACAGACGCCATTTTAAAAACCGAGTTCTGGCAGAAAATACCGACCGGTAGATTTATTTAAGACAAATAAACCGGTGGTATGTTAGAGACTAACGGGGAAAAGTATTAGCCTCCAACAATGGGAAGAATCCCATAGAATTATATTCGGGGTCGAATATAACAAGTAGTTTCCACTGACACCAGCCAAAACTCGATGAGGGGGGATGGGACAGTGCCCCCTCGAAAAACAGACCCAGGGGTAATCGAATTACCCCTACTAGTACGTCCACAATAGGATGGTTTGTACTAGTTCTGTTAGTAAATTTAGGTCTAGTAAAGCCAATGGTGACTTTACATGCCCTGGGAGACAGTAGTCAGTCCCAGGGTATGTAGTCTATGGTGGGGGTCCTCTAGGACACCCCAGTGTTACGGCACGGAGGGTGCGGTGTAACACACATAGTAAAACACATGAGACCCTATGGAGTAAAAGACCCCATAGCCCATAGAACACATTGGGCCTCATTACGACCCTGGCGGTAAGTGAAAAACGATGGCGGTAAATGGTTACCGCCATCGTTTTCCGCCAGGTCCGATCATGACTCCTGACCGTAAACTACGATGCCAATAGCGGCATCGTAGTTAACGCTGCCGCTAACTGCGCTAAGGGTGCGCGCACGCGACCGGCCACACCGTACTTAGCGCCATGGCGGAAAGGTACGCAAATGCCGACCCAAGCGGACATGCACCTAACGCCATCACCGAGGCCGCTAAGTACCTTACCGCCATGGTGCAAATAACGCCATCGCGAACCAACCGTAAAGGGCCAATTCAAGTGAATGCAGCTGCCACAGGTGCACAGAAACAGCACAGGTGAAGGCAATACAGACTCAGGGGAGTACAAAAAGAGCACACCCCACCCCTACCCACACCCAGTCACACTCCACAATGATGGCAATACGACTAGCAATGTTGGGGCTGGAGGACCTGATAGCAATGCATGTGCTACTACAACAGCAACAACAACAACAACAGGCAGCACAGAGGAGACGCAGGAGGAGAAGGAGGGCAAGGCAGGCCCAGCAAGCCCCACCAGCACAGCCAGTGCCACCACGCAGGCAGCCCCCAATCCCACGCTTCAGAGCCAATCCAAACAACCTCACTGCTGAGCAGATCCACACCCTGTACCGTTTGGACCGGGACACCATCACCGCCATCGTAGACATGACACACGACGACATCGTCAGCATGATAGAAAGTCCAACCGCCATCCCCCCCTACTGAAGGTAGTGGCTGTACTCCACTTCCTTGCCACAGGCACCTACCAGCACACAGTGGGGCACCTGCATGGCATTTCACAACCATTATTCTCACGAACACTCATCCAAGTGCTCGATGCCCTCCTCAAGCACACAGACGACCACATCTCATTACCACGGACTGCCCAGGAGATTGCAAACACCAAAGTGGGTTTCCATGCACTAGCCAGCATACCCGGTTGCATTGGTGCCATCGACTGCACCCATGTGGAATTGGTGGTTCCACGTGCCATGGAGGTACCGTACCGCAACCGGAAACAGTTCCACTCTATCAACGTGCAAATGGTCTGTGACTCCAACAAGATCATCACACATTGTTGTGCCCGATTCCCCGGATCAACCCATGATTCAATGGTCCTGAGGAACTCCACAATACCACGCTACATGGAGCGACATGCAGGCCCAAGATCCTGGCTACTCGGTGAGTGCAATGTCATGGAAGTGGGCATGGGAATGACGTACCAGTGCATACTCCACCTGGCAGAAAGGGGGGGGGAAGATGCATACTCCACCTGGCAGAAAGGGGGGGGGGGAGATGCATACTCCACCTGGCAGAAAGGGGGGGGGGAGATGCATACTCCACCTGGCAGAAAGGGGGGGGGAGATGCATACTCCACCTGGCAGAAAGGGGGGGGGAAGATGCATACTCCACCTGGCAGAAAGGGGGGGGGGAGATGCATACTCCACCTGGCAGAAAGGGGGGGGGGAAGATGCATACTCCACCTGGCAGAAAGGGGGGGGGGAGATGCATACTCCACCTGGCTGTGAGTAACACAGAGAACGGATACAGAGGAAGGGCACTCACAATGCACAAACCCCCTCTGCATACATAGGGTGATGGCATGCAAAACAGGCCATGGCAGCAATGAGCATATACTGGTTGCATAGTGTGAATCAATTAGTGCATGTAGAAGTGAGCCAAGGTAACAGTTCCATGCCAGCCATGGTGGAACATCATGTTCCTGATCAGACAACATGACTGACACATACATTCTCGCCTACATACAGGTGATGCAGCCTATCCCCTGAAGAGGTGGCTCCTCACGCCAGTCCGGAACCCGCAGAACCAGCACGAGGAGGACTTCAACCGTGCACATACACGTACTCGTGTGGTCATAGAGCAGACATTCGGCCTCCTGAAGGCACGGTTCCGAAGCCTCAGCAGGTCTGGTGGGGCACTCCTGTATGGCCATGAGAAGGTGGCAAAGATCGTCATGGCATGTGTCATGCTGCACAATATGTGCGTCAGACGGAATGTGCCCCTGCCCCCTGACGCAGAACTGCAACCACCTGACGATGAGGATGAGGAGGGTGCAGATGGGGCGCCACCACATGGAGGAGGCGATGCACAGGAGGGGCGTGCCATGCGCCAAAGTATCATCGACCACTGCTTCTAGCACACACGGCTGGTGTTTATCGCATGGAGACTGCACTTGGGGCACTGTGTGTCTCTGGGACATGCACACTGTGGACTGTACACCAATAAAGCACACATACGCAATGAAAATGTCCACACATTTCTTTTTTTGAAAGAAAAAAGTGTATTGGAACTATGAACTGTCGTGTCACACCCCCTCCCACCTCCCCCCTGCACACCCCAACACACCCCCTCCCACCTCCCACCTCCCCCCTGCACACCCCAACACACCCCCTCCCACCTCCCACCTCCCCCCTGCACACCCCAACACACCCCCTCCCACCTCCCACCTCCCCCCTGCACACCCCAACACACCCCCTCCCACCTCCCACCTCCCCCCTGCACACCCCAACACACCCCCTCCCACCTCCCACCTCCCCCCTGCACACCCCAACACACCCCATGTAGCTGTCAACAGATGCCTGTGGCCGTGTCCACAGGCCGTCACAAGCCCCCTCTCCCGGCACCCGGGGCACCCCTGGCTGTGGAGCGCAGGTTGCGTCCAGAACGGCGCACGGGGCTGCTCTGCGCAGAACTGGCAGTGGAGGATGTCCCTGGCTGCCCATGTGCATGCAGCTCCTGTCGTGTGTGGGTGAGGTCAGTGACCGCACGACGCAAGCCCGCAAGTTCGGCACAGATGTCCCTGGACATGGCCTGCATGGCATCCCTCAGGGTGGCAGTGCTCCGCGCCACTTCCGCCCTTAGTGTCTCCGTGGCCTGTTCAATGCTGAACCTAGCCCCCACACATTCCGCGGCATGCTCATCCAGCATTGCGGACAGTTGATGCTGCCGCTGAGTGATGTCCTCGAGGGACGGCTGGCCGTGCTGGCCCATGGCCAGTGCAGGTGGAGTGATGGAGGGGCTGGTCCCCTCCTGTGGAGTGTGGACAGGGCATGGGGTGGAAGGCCACTCCTCTGCCTCAGTGTGCCCCTGTGTGTCGCCCTCATGGGGGCTGGCGTCTGAGAAACAGGGGGAATGTAGTTGGTCAGTGGGGCTTCTGACCTCCTGCTCCATGTCCGAGTCAGAACATGCAGCTGTTGCAGCTGTCTCCCCGATGTTGCTGCTGGCCGCTGACCCCCTGCCTTCTGTGGCAGGCAATGTCGGTGGAGGTGGAGCAGCTGCTGCTGGCCTGCTGCCAACAGGGGTGCTTGCCGGTGGGACCTCCGGTATGCCTGCAGTGGGACCTGCTTGTCGTGGGGTCTGCCTCACTGCAGCTGAGGTTGAGGGTGCAGGGAGGTTGTCGTTGGACTTCGCTCTCTTCGGCGCAGGGGTGTCCTGGTCCTCTGGGTGTGATTCTGTGCCTGTGGTGGAGCAAAGGTGGGAGGGCGTTATTGATGGGTCTACGGACTTCTGAATGACAATGGTTGACATTATTTTGGCCAGTGGATGAGGCAGATTTCAGGCAGTGCCATGCAGGTTGTCTCCTTTTGGTGTGGTATGTGGATGCAGGTATGCGGGTGCCAGCAGTGTATGCAGGGTGGTGCTCGCATGTGGCTATGGGCAGTATTGATTTGTGTTGCATTTACACTCTACCGCAACCTTGTGCTACACATGATTGGACTGCTGTGACTATGGCATGTCTTGTATGAGGCACCTACCTTCATCGCCTGATGTCGGGGCTCCCCTTTCCATCCCTCCAACGCCTTCGATGGATTCCATGCCGATGGTGGTAGCACAGATCTCCTCCCACGGTTGGAGTTTCAGGGGGGATTCCGACCCTCCACCGGTTCCCTGGGCAAGGTTGCGGTTTGCCGAGATGACGGCTCTGACCCGTATGCGCAGGTCATCCCAGCGCATCCGGCACTGCTGTGGGGTGCGGGGTACGGTCCCCACCACGCTGACGCGCTCAGCCACCAGGGCCCAGATGGCCTTCTTCTTCCCGATTGCTGTCCTGGTCATTTCAGGGGAGAATACAACACCTGCGTTGTCCTGCAGGGTCTCCGCTAGCATGCAGAGTTCCTCCCGGCTGAATCGCTCCTGGCGCTGGCGGTCACATGCCTTTTTCACAGATTTTGGCATTTTCGGGTACTTGGATGGGTGGGTGTTTGGTTGGGACAGGTGTCAGGGTTGGGTCTGGTGTTGTTTGGTAGGATGGCGATGGATTGTGTTTTTAAAGATGGCCGACGGGCTGCTTCCCGTTCCGGCGCGATGACGCTATTTCCGGTTTGGCCTTTTACGGCCGCCGCTAATTACGGTGGCCGTAAATTACGGTGGTCGTAAATTACGGTGGTCGTAAATTACGGTGGCCGCTACTTACGCTGGCGGAAGGGCACCTTGCTCGCTTAGCGATGACGGTAGGGGCCTTTTCCGCCATGGCGTTAATTGCATTACCGCCATGGCGTAATGCTCGTGCGCGATGGGTCGTGATGTGGCGCTCTTTACGCCATCGTCCCACGGCGTAAACGCTCATTACGCCATGGCGGTAATGACGGGCGATTACCGCCAGGGTCGTAATGAGGCCCATTGACATTCACAGGAATTAACCACATTCATGTACAAGAGTGGGAGAAAAGAGTCTCACTCTTGGCAGGATGGAAAAAAATTAAACTTCAGAAATCCAGCAAAGCTGCTGGGGGACTCACTAGGTTTGGAAATTCAGCCTAAACAGAGAATTCTCCCTAACAATAACCAGAGCATTCTTCAAGTTATCAGGAATTATAACTGAGATGAAGGAGTCATTAACTGCCATAGTGAGTTGGATAACAATATCTCGGGAAATGTTTTTGAGTACAGATAGAGGGACTGAGTCTTCAGGAGATGCTGATTTGTCGTGTTGCACGCTGATATAGGAGGTGATGCTCAGCTTGATATGCATGTCTCCATCTCCTTTCAGCTTGTCTCTTACTAAGTTTGAGAGCTTTTAGCTCAGCCGAGAACCAGGGCTCGGAGTGCCGAGTCCTAATAGGACAGTGTTTGCGAGGTGCCATTTTATCAGTCACAGAGGTCAAAGTCTGTGCGAAAGTGGCCATGCTATGATTAGAGACAGTGGCCAGCTCCTTAAGGACAGCAGACAAAGGTTCTGGGAGAGAGACTTTGTGCCAGCCACGGTTAAGTGCAAACTGCTAAGGGCCTGATGCAGGATGAGTCATAATAGGTATAGAAAAAGGTACTACGATGTGGTCGGACCAGATAATGGGTAATGCCGGAGCGACCAAGTCGGTAGCCGGGGCAGCATAAATAGAATCATGTCCACTGTACATGTTCCCCCATTATTCTCCTTTTGGACCAACTACTTGGCCAAAGCTGTTGTCCGTGACCACTATACATGTCTTTAAGTCCCACTAGCTGTGCCCATTGTATTTTTTTAGACACTATGTGGCCAGTGGCTTTGGCCTGTTGCCATGGCCTTCAGCCGTGAACACTGGATATTTTAAAACACAACCAGATCACTAGCCATGGCCTTCAGATGTGTCCACTGTACATGTTCCCCCAATATGTCTCTTTTGGAAGCACTAGGTGTCTGGCATTCGGCCGTAACCGCTATGGATGTCTTTTGGGCCAACTAGTCTGGGCCTTAGACCATGCCCACTATATTTTTTAAAACACAACCAGGTCACTAGCCATGGCCTTCAGCCTTGTTCACTGTACATGTTCACCCAAAATATTTCTTTTGGACCCACTAGGTGGCTTGACTTTGGCTGTAACTACTGTGCATGTCTTTTGGGCTCACTAGTCAGTGCCTCTGGCCCTGGCCAGTGAGCATGCCCTTCAGCCATGCCCACTGTATGTTTTAAAACACTACTGGGACAGTAACCATGGTTAGTAGCCATGCACTGTGGCCATGTCCTCTGTACATGTTCCCTGATATGTTTCTTTTGGACACACTAGGTGGCCACAAACTACACATGCAGTGGCATTGAACTACCCATGCCCATTGGATTTCCCCAGTATTCCCCTGATAATGCTTGAAAATCCATAACTTTTCCTTGCCTTCACAGGCAGGCACCAAGCGCCCCCTCCTCTTTCTGTCCCCCCCCCCAACTCTCTTCAATTGCTTACTTACTCTCTGGCCCTCTCCTGCCCATTACCCCATTACTGGGCTCATTACGGGCATGCCGGTCCAGTAACAATGGTGCCAGTAAGTATAGCGGCACCATTGTTACCAGACCGGCACACTCCGAGTTTGTGTGTGGCTGCCGTCCCGCCTGCCAGGTCTGACCTGTCAGGTGGAATGGCAGCCGCTCGCAGACTTTCACTGAGGCACCTGCACCGTTATTTACTGTGCCGGTGCCTACGTCTTCCCCATTCGCATTTCAGTCCGGGGGCAACCTGCACGGCTACCGCTGGGCTCATAATGAGGCCCACTGTTTCGTTGATGTAATGTGTTTTTGTTCTACAAAGTTGAAGGCTCATATATATACCGTTTTAAGGAACAGGGGGGCACCCCCATATCTCTATTGAATATTTTAAAAACTTCAGGATTGAATTCCCCCAAACCATTCAAGGAAATTCAGTCAATGCTTTGTGCCAAATTGTTTTTTATTTGGTCCAAATATGTCCAGGATTTTTTGCACTATGACTGTTCAAAACAGTGTTTTCTCTATGGGAAAATGAATGGTAGGCCGCTGAAAACAGCATTTTAATGCTTTCTTAATAACATTTTCATTTTTTAATGAACTGTTCCTAACATTTTCAGTTTTGGGGGGCCCTTAACAAAACTTTGGTTAGAAAATGTCATCCAAATTCATCCAGCAAGTCAAAGGTTACTTGCCTCTCTCAACCACTTTTCTGCAAAGCACATAGAACGAAATAAAGGTTTTAAGGATGAGTGGGCACCCCGTTCTCTGTCAAATATTTGTAAAACTACTGCCTGGGTTTACCTCACACCAGTCAAGGAAATTAAGTCAATGAGTTGTGCCCAAGTTTTTTATTTAGTCCACATCTGCCAAGTGGTTTTCAAGCTATGGCTGAAAATAGCATGTGAATGTTTTCTTAATAAAATTTTCATTTTCTAAAGAATTGTTCCCAAAATCTACAGTTTATTTGGGCTCTTTCAACATTTTTGTTTGGACAACGTCATCCAAATCGATCCAGCAAGTAAGAAATTATTAGCCTCGGTCCGCCTCTCTGCTGTGAAAAGCACCAATGCTGATATAAGGGTTTTAAGGAGTAGGGGGCACCCCCTTCTCTGTCAAATATTTTTAAAAAATACAAGTTGGATTTAACCCAACCCAGTCAAGAAACGTAAGTCCATGCTTTGTGCCAAAGTTGTTTCTTATTTGGTCCAAATCTGCCCAGTGGTTTTCACACTGCAGCGGTTCAAAAACTGCTCTTTTGTAATGTGGAAAAATGAATCAGTAGTAAACTGTGAAACTGTGGGACTTTATTTTCTTAATAATGTTTTCAAATTATAATGGTGTGTATCATTATTGCAGTTGGGGGCGGGGGGCTTGACAAACATTTTGTTTTTGAAAATATCATCCAAATCCATCCAGCAAGTCAAAATGTTAGTAGCAATAAAATTCTAGGAGAAATGGCTGCTTTTTCATTTCTGAAATGCCTGTTAGTGTCTCTGCTACAAAGCACTGAGGGAGATATAGCAATTTTTAAGTTATATATTTTAAAAAGTAGTGGATTGAATAACCCCAAAAAAACAAAAGATTTGTAAGTCAATGCTTCATGCCCAAGTTGTTTACAACCTGGTCCAAATCTGTCCAGCAGATTTGGCTATGTGGTCAAGCAACAATGTACCTTTTTTTGTCTATGGAAAAATCAATGGGGAGTTGGCCAAACTTGCTTTTTTTGATTTAACAGATCTTCCCCAAACTTTTAATCTGGGGGTGCTTTGGCATAATATATTGATTGTAAACATTCAGGAAAATCGGTTGTACGACTCCCACGTTATTAGCAATTCATTTTTGGGATTTCCTATGGAACTCTGACTCACTCTAACTATAAGGCGGCGACTGCCACCCTATGACATGTGTATAACCATGACTACTGAACGTTATGGAATAGGCTCGCAGAAAATGTACCAGGGACCATAGACATTCAATTTAGCCGCAGTTAGAAAAATAGAGCAGATATGTCACTTTTCTCACTAAAACTGTATTAAATGGATGTTATAGCCCGTATTCATCCATTTAATGTCTCTTTTCAAAACTGAAAGAGGGGCTATTAAAAGAAACATTTGGGGGAAGGGTGGAGGGGGGGCTTGGATCAAGAGAACAGTAGGCAAAGAACATGCAACAAAGATATACAAAATCATATATTTTCCAACTAGTGTTTATGATTTTCTTTTTTAAAAAGAGCGGAAAAATTGCTACTTTATAAAAAATATATTTATTCTGGTGTTTCGCAAAAGCCATGTCCCACACAGCTATAATTGCACCTCAAATGACCATCCAATTGTGGCAGAAAGTGCACATAACCTTGCACAAACTTAAATTGTATGCCAGCAGTGTGACTTCATTCTGAGTGCTAGATGACACGGCCATCGATGTCCCGCTCAAGGAAGATGCAACACACTCAACACATAACCTTGCACAAACTTAAATTGTATGCCAGCAGTATGACTTCATTCTGAGTGCTAGATGACACGGCCATCGATGTCCCGCTCAAGGAAGATGCAACACACTCAACAGATGTTCCTGCATGTGACTTGAAATATAAAGCCACATAAGAAGAAGTCGATGCAACACTGGTGCCAGAACTATGTAAACTTTGAACTGCATTTGCCTGAACCTTGTGCCACTCAAGAGCCTTGTGGGAAGCATAATCAACATCCTTCCATTTAACACATACTAACAGGCCGATTCATGGAATTAATGTGCGCCGAAAATTCCGGCGCAGAGGTGCCAAAACATGCGAATCGCAGTGCAAATGTGAAAATCGCAGGGAAACCAGGGCACATCGATTCATGGAAGTCCGTGCGTGAGAAAAATATTGGATGTGCGCTGAAAAAGTGTGCGGCGCACGCCGGCGCACAGGTCATCCAACGGCGTGCGCCACGGCCACAGCGAAATTGCACATCGCGCAGCACAAATAACAAAAGTAGGCGGAACACGGGGCGTAACACTCGTAATGGGGAAAAACGCGTGAAAATATGGGCGTCACGGGGGAAGTACAGGAGGCAAGTGCGCGGAAAGCCCACACGCTCGCCTACAACTCGTATTCATGGAATCGAATAGGGCAAACCAGCGCACGGGCAAAGACGCGCACAGGGCCAAACAAGTCCGCCACAAGAAAGCATGCGGTAGCGTCCCTGCACCTGAAATAAATGTGCGCCAAAATGTGCGCTAACAAAAAGCACCTATATACAGCTATGATGAATGATCCATACTGTTGCCCTCTAGGACAAATGAGGTGCAAAGGGGTACCGACAAACATGGACACCCGCTGTGTGAAAAATAGCGTGTGCGTGTATTTCGGGGTGTGCGGGAAGTTCCACATGCGATTGGCCTGGGTACGTGTATTTCGGGGTGCACGGGAAGTTCCATACGCGATTGTCCTTGGTACACGTATTTTGGGGTGCGCGTGAAGTTTCACATGCGATTTCAGCAGGGTACGTGTATTCCAAGGTGCGCGCGACGTTTCACACACGAACTTGCAGGGTACGTGTATTTCGGGGTGCGTGTGAAGTTCCACACGCGATTTCAGCAGGGAACGTGTACTTCGGGTGCGTGGGAAATTCCACACGCGAATCCAGCAGCCTACGTGTATTTTGGGGGTGCCGGGGAGTACTACACGTGAATTGGACGTGTGGGTCCTCCCAGGTGTTCCCTCTACACCCTCCACGGCCCCTGCAGGCAGCCCACACCACAGGGGACTACCCTGCACCCCTGCACATGTCCCGCAGGCAGCCCATCCACCATGGCCATGCCCCCCAGCCTACCCACATGTCACCTTTCACTACTGGCCACCAACGCATGTCTCCCAGCACCCCCACCCCCCAGCATCCAGGGGCACCCTCCACCAGGCCTACACTCATGTCTGCCACCCCCCCACCCCCCCAGCAGTCCCCCCTGCACCCCCACCCCCCAGCACTGTGGGGCACCCTCCACCAGGCCCCCACTCATGTCTCCCAGCACCCCCACCCCCCAGCATCCAGGGGCACCCTCCACCAGGCCCCCACTCATGTCTCCCAGCACCCCCACCCCCCCGCATCCAGGGGCACCCTCCACCAGGCCCCCACTCATGTCCAACTCATGTCCCCCTGCACCCCCACCCCCCAGCACTGTGGGGCACCCTCCACCAGGCCCCCACTCATGTCTCCCTGCCCCCCCACCCCCCAGCATCCAGGGGCACCCTCCACCAGGCCCCCAATCATATCTCCCAGCACCCCCACCCCCCAGTAGTCAGGGGCACCCTCCACCAGGCCCCCACTCATGTCTCCCAGCACCCCCACCCCCAGCATCCAGGGGCACCCTCCACCAGGCCCCCACTCATGTCTCCCTGCACCCCCACCCCCCAGCATCCAGGGGCACCCTCCACCAGGCCCCCACTCATGTCCAACTCATGTACTCCTGCACCCCCACCCCCCAGCATTGTGGGGCACCCTCCACCAGGCCACCACTCATGTCTCCCTGCACCCCCACCCCCCAGCATCCAGGGGCACCCTCCACCAGGCCCCCACTCATGTCTCCCAGCACCCCCAACCCCCAGCATCCAGGGGCACCCTCCACCAGGCCCCCACTCATGTCCAACTCATGTCTCCCTGCACCCCCACCCCCCAGCATCCAGGGGCACCCTCCACCAGGCCCCCACTCATGTCTCCCTGCACCCCCAACCCCCAGCACTGTGGGGCACCCTCCACCAGGCCCCCACTCATGTCTCCCAGCACCCCCACCCCCAGCATCCAGGGGCACCCTCCACCATGCCCCCACACATGTCGACCACCCCCCCACCCCCAGCAGTCAGAGGCACCCTCCACCAGGCCCCCACTCATGTCTCCATGCACCCCCACCCCCCAGCATCCAGGGGCACCCTCCACCAGGCCCCCACTCATGTCTCCCAGCACCCCCACCCCCCAGCAGTCAGGGGCACCCTCCACCAGGCCCCCACTCATGTCTCCCAGCACCCCCACCCCCCAGCATCCAGGAGCACCCTCCACCAGGCCCCCACTCATGTCTCCCAGCACCCCCACCCCCCAGCAGTCAGGGGCACCCTCCACCAGGCCCCCACTCATGTCTCCCAGCACCCCCACCCCCCAGCATCCAGGAGCACCCTCCACCAGGCCCCCACTCATGTCTCCCAGCACCCCCACCCCCCAGCAGTCAGGGGCACCCTCCACCAGGCCCCCACTCATGTCTCCCACCCCCTCACCCCCCAGCAGTCAGGGGCACCCTCCACCAGGCCCCCACTCATGTCTCCCTGCACCCCCACCCCCCAGCATCCAGGGGCACCCTCCACCAGGCCCCCACTCAAGTCTATCACCACCCCACCCCCCAGCAGTCAGGGGCACCCTCCACCAGGCCCCCACTCATGTCTCCCTGCACCCGCACCCCCCAGCTTCCAGGGGCACCCTCCACCAGGCCCCCATTCATGTCTCCCAGCACCCCCACCCCCAGCAGTCAGGGGCACCCTCCACCAGGCCCCCACTCATGTCTCCCACCCCCCACCACCCAGCAGTCAGGGGCACCCTCCACCAGGCCCCCACTCATGTCTCCCAGCACCCCCACGCCCCAGCAGTCAGGGGAACGCTCCACCAGGCCCCCACTTATGTCTCCCACCCCCTCACCCCCCCAGCAGTCAGGGGCACCCTCCACCAGGCCCCCACAGATGTCTCCCTGCACCCCCACCCCCCAGCATCCAGGGGCACCCTCCACAAGGCCTACACTCATGTCTCCCAGCACCCCCACCCCCCAGCATCCAGGGGCACCCTCCACCAGGCCCCCACTCATGTCTCCCAGCACCCCCACCCCCCAGCATCCAGGGGCACCCTCCACCAGGCCCCCACTCATGTCTCCCACCCCCCCACACCCCAGCATCCAGGGGCACCCTCCACCAGGCCCCCACTCATGTCTCCCAGCACCCCCACCCCCCAGCATCCAGGGGCACCCTCCACCAGGCCCCCACTCATGTCCAACTCATGTCCCCCTGCACCCCCACCCCCCAGCACTGTGGGGCACCCTCCGCCAGGCCCCCACTAATGTCTCCCAGCACCCCCACCCCCCCAGCATCCAGGGGCACCCTCCACCAGGCCCCACTCATGTCTCCCTGCAGCCCCACCCCCCAGCATCCAGGGGCACCCTCCACCAGGCCCCCACTCATGTCCAACTCATGTCCCCCTGCACCCCCACCCCCCAGCACTGTGGGGCACCCTCCACCAGGCCCCCACTCATGTCTCCCTGCCCCCCCACCCCCCAGCATCCAGGGGCACCCTCCACCAGGCCCCCAATCATATCTCCCAGCACCCCCACCCCCCAGCAGTCAGGGGCACCCTCCACCAGGCCCCCACTCATGTCTCCCAGCACCCCCACCCCCAGCATCCAGGGGCACCCTCCACCAGGCCCCCACTCATGTCTCCCTGCACCCCCACCCCCCAGCATCCAGGGGCACCCTCCACCAGGCCCCCACTCATGTCCAACTCATGTACTCCTGCACCCCCACCCCCCAGCATTGTGGGGCACCCTCCACCAGGCCCCCACTCATGTCTCCCTGCACCCCCACCCACCAGCATCCAGGGGCACCCTCCACCAGGCCCCCACTCATGTCTCCCAGCACCCCCAGCATCCAGGGGCACCCTCCACCAGGCCCCCACTCATGTCCAACTCATGTCTTCCTGCACCCCCACCCCCCAGCATCCAGGGGCACCCTCCACCAGGCCCCCACTCATGTCTCCCTGCACCCCCACCCCCCAGCATCCAGGGGCACCCTCCACCAGGCCCCCACTCATGTCTCCCTGCACCCCCAACCCCCAGCACTGTGGGGCACCCTCCACCAGGCCCCCACTCATGTCTCCCAGCACCCCCACCCCCAGCATCCAGGGGCAACCTCCACCAGGCCCCCACACATGTCGACCACCCCTCCACCCCCAGCAGTCAGAGGCACCCTCCACCAGGCCCCCACTCATGTCTCCATGCACCCCCACCCCCCAGCATCCAGGGGCACCCTCCACCAGGCCCCTACTCATGTCTCCCAGCACCCCCACCCCCAGCAGTCAGGGGCACCCTCCACCAGGCCCCCACTCATGTCTCCCAGCACCCCCACCCCCCAGCATCCAGGAGCACCCTCCACCAGGCCCCCACTCATGTCTCCCTGCACCCCCACCCCCCAGCATCCAGGGGCACCCTCCACCAGGCCCCCACTGATGTCTCCCAGCACCCCCACCCCCCAGCAGTCAGGGGCACCCTCCACCAGGCCCCCACTCATGTCTCCCACCCCCTCACCCCCCAGCAGTCAGGGGCACCCTCCACCAGGCCCCCACTCATGTCTCCCTGCACCCCCACCCCCCAGCATCCAGGGGCACCCTCCACCAGGCCCCCACTCATGTCTATCACCCCCCCACCCCCCAGCAGTCAGGGGCACCCTCCACCAGGCCCCCACTCATGTCTCCCTGCACCCCACCCCCCAGCTTCCAGGGGCACCCTCCACCAGGCCCCCACTCATGTCTCCCAGCACCCCCACCCCCAGCAGTCAGGGGCACCCTCCACCAGGCCCCCACTCATGTCTCCCACCCCCCACCACCCAGCAGTCAGGGGCACCCTCCACCAGGCCCCCACTCATGTCTCCCTGCACCCCCACCCCCCAGCATCCAGGGGCACCCTCCACCAGGCCCCCACTCATGTCTCCCAGCACCCCCACCCCCCAGCATCCAGGGGCACCCTCCACCAGGACCCCACTCATGTCCAACTCATGTCTTCCTGCACCCCCACCCCCCCGCATCCAGGGGCACCCTCCACCAGGCCCCCACTCATGTCTCCCTGCACCCCCACCCCCCAGCATCCAGGGGCACCCTCCACCAGGCCCCCACTCATGTCTCCCTGCACCCCCAACCCCCAGCACTGTGGGGCACCCTCCACCAGGCCCCCACTCATGTCTCCCAGCACCCCCACCCCCAGCATCCAGGGGCACCCTCCACCAGGCCCCCACACATGTCGACCACCCCCCCACCCCCAGCAGTCAGAGGCACCCTCCACCAGGCCCCCACTCATGTCTCCATGCACCCCCACCCCCCAGCATCCAGGGGCACCCTCCACCAGGCCCCCACTCATGTCTCCCAGCACCCCCACCCCCCAGCATTCAGGGGCACCCTCCACCAGGCCCCCACTCATGTCTCCCAGCACCCCCACCCCCCAGCATCCAGGAGCACCCTCCACCAGGCCCCCACTCATGTCTCCCTGCACCCCCACCCCCCAGCATCCAGGGGCACCCTCACCAGGCCCCCACTGATGTCTCCCAGCACCCCCACCCCCCAGCAGTCAGGGGCACCCTCCACCAGGCCCCCACTCATGTCTCCCACCCCCTCACCCCCCAGCAGTCAGGGGCACCCTCCACCAGGCCCCCACTCATGTCTCCCTGCACCCCCACCCCCCAGCATCCAGGGGCACCCTCCACCAGGCCCCCACTCATGTCTATCACCCCCCCACCCCCCAGCAGTCAGGGGCACCCTCCACCAGGCCCCCACTCATGTCTCCCTGCACCCCCACCCCCCAGCTTCCAGGGGCACCCTCCACCAGGCCCCCACTCATGTCTCCCAGCACCCCCACCCCCAGCAGTCAGGGGCACCCTCCACCAGGCCCCCACTCATGTCTCCCACCCCCCACCACCCAGCAGTCAGGGGCACCCTCCACCAGGCCCCCACTCATGTCTCCCAGCACCCCCACCCCCTAGCAGTCAGGGGAACGCTCCACCAGGCCCCCACTCATGTCCCCCCCCTCACCCCCCAGCAGTCAGGGGCACCCTCCATCAGGCCCCCACTCATGTCTCCCTGCACCCCCACCCCCAGCATCCAGGGGCACCCTCCACCAGGTCCCCACCCATGTCCAACTCATGTCTCCCTGCACCCCCACCCCCCAGCACTGTGGGGCACCCTCCACCAGGCCCCAACTCATGTCTCCCACCCCCCCCACCCCCCAGCAGTCAGGGGCACCCTCCACCAGGCCCCCACTCATGTCCAACTCATGTCCCCCTGCACCCACACACCCCAGCACTGTGGGGCACTCTCCACCAGGCCCCCACTCATGTCTCCCACCCCCCCACCCCCCAGCAGTCAGGGGCACCCTCCACCAGGCAACCACTCATGTCTCCCTGCACCCCCACCCCCCAGCATCCAGGGGCACCCTCCACCAGGCCCCCACTCATGTCCCCCTGCACCCCCACACCCCAGCAGTCAGGGGCACCCTCCACCAGGCCCCCACTCATGTCTCCCTGCACCCCCACCCCCCAGCAGTGCGATTGGCCTGGGTACGTGTATTTCAGGGGTGCGCGGGTAGTCTTACACGCAATTTCATCAGGGTATGTGTATTAAGGGTCCACGTGAACTTCCACATGCGATATAAGCAGGGTACGTGTATTACGGGTCCGCGTGAACTTCCACACGCTATATTAGCAGGGTACGTGTATTACGGGGTTCGCGTGAACTTCCACACGCGACTGGGCCTGGGAGAGTGGGGTACGTGTATTCCTGGGGTGGGCGGGAATATTTACACGGTTGCCTACAATGCGCCCAAAAAAAAGGTCCAATCCGGAAACACGTACACCAGCATGAAGCAGGCGCACGTCCCGCGCAGCATAAAAGTGTGCGCAAACAACAAACAAGCTCAGACGCCAGGATGAATATACCGTTCCTATCGGCAGTGGCTGCGGCAGTGGCCGCGGGATACCGCAGGAGGAGGTGGAGGATAGTCAGGGCCAGAATCTTTACACCCAGAACCAGCCTTTTTGGTATGCCTGATGACCAGGTGTATGGGAGGTACAGTTTTCCACCTCACATAATACTTGACCTGGTCAGTGAGTGGGAGGATGACCTCACATCACCCACCCTGTGCTTCCAAGCACTCAGCCCCCTGGAGAAGGTCCTCAATGTACTGCACTTCTTGGCTACCAGATCATTTCAGCGGACAAGTGCCATAGTGGGGGGTGTCACAGGCCACGCAGTCACGGTGCCTACACCAGGAGTTGGCCATCATCACTGCACGCCCATCAGTCCGCAGGCACATATACCTGCCCAGAACACCTGCAGAAAGGCAGGCTGTCAGCCAGGATTTCTACAGGGTGGCACAATTCCCCAAAGTGCTAGGAGCCATTGATTGCACCCATGTGGCTCTACGACCCCCCAGGGCATCTGAGCAGGTCTATAGAAACCGCAAGCACTGGCATTCCATCAACGTCCAGGTAGTATGTGATGCCAAGGGAATCATCACCTCAGTATATGCCAACTATCCAGGGTCCACCCACGACAGCTTCATTTACAGGATGTCAACCCTAAACCAGGACATGGAAGCTGGGCGGCATGGCGATGCATGGCTGCTTGGTGAGTATAAATGCCACAGCACACGCATGCATGACAGATACAGAGTAATGTCACTACCCCACTAATGATCCCCATCACCACCTCCCCAGGGGACAGTGCCTACCCTCTGAGCACCCACATGATGACGCCAATTCGGAACCCCTTCACGCCTCCCGAGGTAAGATACAACACAGCCCATATTGCAACCCGGGGCATAGTGGAGCGCACATTCGGAGTGCTCAAGGCATGCTTTCGCTCCCTTGACCGTTCTGGTGGGCAGCTGTTATACGCTCCCCGAGTAGTGTGCAAAATCATAGTGGCAGCATGTGTCCTGCACAATGTTGCAACACGGCGGGGCCTGGCTGTGGACATGGTGGTTCCCCCACATCCTCAACAACATGCACACCCGCTGCGCATGGGAGGGGAAAGGGCATGGGGTGAGGCAGCCCATACGCAGCTGGTGGCTAATTACTTCACATAGAAGTCACACCCCTGCGGAGTGCACACAGCCGTGGCACATACCATCTGACAATCAATGATGACTCAATCTGACAATTCTGATGAAGTAAGGGACAGTCAACTGTCAGAACCATAGCAGCCTGAGATTGTTTATCTGGAAGTGTCGCAATGTGCGCATTCCTACCTACACAAACACCACCAATGCAGTGTCATCAAAAGACACACTTCTATGCAGCAAAAATGAATACCCACTTGCAAAATACAACATGAGAACAGTGCCATGTCACCCAACCCCTCCCCGGCACCGCCACACAACACACCATGGCATGTCATGCTATGTGAGAGCAAACAAATTAATCCCCACAACATGAACCAAGTGTCACAAAGTACAGTGTCCCTAATGGAAACTGGCCACACATGAAATACTCACAGTAATGCAGGACCAACAACACACATTACCAAATAGTTACCAATAATACTATTCACCTACACAACCTCCAACCTACCATAAACATGACAGTACAGATTTAAAAAATTGGTAGTCTCACTACCTGATAATGCCAGCACTTTGACCACTTCCAACTGTCCAGTGTTAGCGCCACGCAAAAGTGTAGGTGCACTGCTTACAACATGGACTCCATTTCCAAAGTAGACCGCCTTGTGAAGACATGAGGAATGGACCTGCAAATTAGGAGGATGAGATGGATGCAGAGGCACATATCAATACACCATGCAGTGTACAATACAACAACAATATGCACTAGGAATGTATACACAGTATTGACTACAGACTGCCCACACATCAAATGGGAGTCCAACGTCACTGTGTAAGTCAATGTCACTTGGGCACACCCTTTGCAAGCCCATGGAAAAGGGAAGCAGGAGGGGTGTGTGTCACACAAACCCAAGCATCTAACACAAATTCAGGACAAGCCTGCATGTGCCCAGCCACAATACAGCGTATGCCCACGGGAGCCACACAAGGCAACACACTGTAAAAAAAATCAAAAATCAAAAATCAAAAATCAAAAATCAAAAATCAAAAATCAAAAATCAAAAATCAAAAATAGCCATGTATGGGCCGGGGGGGTGGGGGAGGCCACCCAGGAGGTCCGAGGACAGGGTGCACACCAAAACCCACCTGTGTGTATATTGCGAAAAAAAAACACCTTCATGGGCTCATGGCCTGCACGGCTACCCAATTGTGAGAGAATCGCTGCTGTCGCTCTCCTCACCCTCTGCAGCTGCATCAGGAGGTGGTGGCAATATGAGAGGCAGCCAACGCAAAGCCCTAGTCTGGTCCTCCATGGCAGCAAGCATGCGGGTGTGGAAGGTCTGGTTCTGGAGGATAATCGTGCGGAGGTCCCCATGCAACATCTCACGGGAGGCCCGGAGCTCCTCCCTAGTTTCCTGCATTTCAGCTGAGAGCATACGTGTGAGCCGCTCCAGCTGCTGTTCTGTCCTCGTGTCAGTTGAAGCCTCAAGCTCAACAATAGTCACCCTGAGCTGACGGAGTTCCACCCTCAGGGCTTCCCTGTGGCCCTGGGACTCAAAAGAAATGGCTTCCCGCAGAGTCTCCAGTGCCGCCCGTGTGTCCCTGTTGGGCGCCAACATGTCCTCCCTGTGTGACTGGCAAATGGAGTCTGTTGCCTGCTGTAGTTGTTCCATCAGCCTTTCTTGGGGGGCAATGGAAGTGGCCACCCTATCCATGGCCTGAGCCATCATCTCAGATGATGCTGCCTGTTGGTTTGCCATACCGTATATGGATTGCTCCCATGCGGTATTGCCAGGTGGCGTACGGCCACCGCGTCGGCGGGCACCTCACCTGTCTGGGGCAAGGCGAACTGCGCCTTGCTGTGCCGGCACTGCCTGAGGCTGCAGGACTGCATTCCCCCTCTGATCTGCTGGCCCAGGAACAGGATCAGATGTTGCGGAGTGTGACCCTGCATCCGTAACCACCAAAGGTGGACCTACCAACACTGACATCCCCATTGAGGGTTCTACCCCTGGGGCAGGTGGGTTGGACAGTACAGAATCCCTCCCAGAAACACTTACCTGCGACCGCACATAGGTCTCATCATCCGAATCGACACCTGAATAGAGCTCGGGGGAGGTGCACCCAGAGACACCCCTTGAGATAATGGTCTGCAGCAAGTGTGGGTTCTCACCCACCACCACACCACATCCCTCACTGGTGCCCGGTCGGGCCTGAGACCCCTCCTGGGTCTGCACCATCTCCACAACCCCAGCAGTATCAAGTGTGTCATCCCCTGCAAAGACATGAAAGAAAAGAAATGGGAAGAGGGATTAGCACCATGGCACACAATTAGGGCTGAGAAGCAACAGAACCAGTACTTCATTGACACATGTCCCACATGACTATAACCCTCCCATGCATGCACCATCACTGCGTATGAAGGGGAGGCAAATGGCACACATTGATGACACCAAGATGGAAGACCAACACATTTGCTGCATGCTGGCTAGCAGTGCCATCACACATTGGCCTGTGATTGGCATGTCCAATACACATACATGACACATGCCATCACACAGATGGCATGTACCATAGCCATGTCACAATAGGACTGAGAAATGCCTAGTGAAAGTGGCGGAATGCAAACCATCAGCCTGAATGAACACAGAATAATAAGCAACAATGTTGTGGCAAGATGACACTTCAAGGGCAACTGGCGTGAGGTTGGGCTAATTGTCTACTGTTGCCAGAAGGTATACTGCAATACCCAAATCCTGGTGCGCAGAATGTATTGGATGAAGCACATGGGTGACCCAAACCACTCAGGCACACACACCCTCACCTGGCACTCAATCAGAATCCCTCACACACACACCATGCACATGGATGACACACACATGCATGTGCACTCACCGGACAATGCCTCGTAATCTGGCAGGTCTCCACGCCTTGGATCTGTCCCTCCGTGACATACGTCCCAGCAACATACTCATGTGGAGTGATTTCAATGTCCTCTGCTGGAGACCCACTTCCAGTCACGCGGCATGACTTGAGGCCAGCTTTTTCTTTGCCCTGCGCTTCAGGTCATTCCAGCGCTTGTAGCAATCATTAGCTGTGCGCCTCACGAATCCAAGGGCACTTATGATGTCCACGATGGCCTGCCAGTGTGCCAGACGTTGTGCAGGTGTGGTCTTGCATCCTGCAGTAATCACCATTTCGCTGTCATGTGCGGACACATACTCCACAAGTGCATCAAGTTCGGCCTGATTGAAGCTGGGCTTCCTTGGTGGGCTGGACTGTGTAGCCGTGTCTGGGGCATCAGCCTGTACTGGACGAGCACTCTTCCTCTTTCGCTTGGGAGGTGGTGGGGATCCTGGGTGTCCTACGCCACTCTGGACACTAGGGGCAGGAGCCCCGGTGGACTGTGAACTAGGAGTGTGGGAATGAACACTCACCATGGGACTTGGTGCAGGCATTAGCTGAAGTGTGATGTAGTCATGGGGAACGTCAGCAGGATGGACTGGGACCGACACTGTCCTGGCTGGGAGACTCAGAGCCACTTGTGCGCTGAATTCTATGAATTACCCTGTAAATGATTACTCACTTAATCTCCTATTCCCAAATTTCACATACAGTCCTTTCTACATCTCTACACATCTACCCTGAAGTCATTTCAGCTTTACACCTCTATATTCCCGCAGCTACAATAGTGAATTGGCTGAAGCCACGGCTATGACTGTATTATAGCTGCAGTTATACAAAATATTTTTTTTAACTCATGCAACAGTTCATCCACTTTCACTACCTTTATTATGTAAGGATTTCAATCAGGCGACACACACCTTAGTCTTGGCCTAGTATGCAGCACACGATTGAAATACTTTTTTTTTTTAGATTAGATTCAATATTTAGATGGTACACCACTCATATCACACCCCCTTTTCAAATACCCTGGGTCACAATGGACCATGTACCAGGCTGGTTGGTAAAATACAATATTTCTTTACTTATTTATTTGAAAATTCAGATGAAATCATACACTTTTTATATGGGGCAGCAATCACCAATGGGGTGATAATAACAATGGGAATGTGAGCAATGCACTGGGTTTAACTTACTAGTAGAACATATATACAGCACGGCAGAATAGGAGCACTTTTGGTTTAGATAAGATAGCACTTAAGTTACAATTTCCCCCTGCAATGTTCCCTCAACCCACAGATAATCCATTCTGAGTGGATAAACTGAAGGAGCAGGTAATCAGGAATGACAAATAGGAAACAGAATTGAAATCTGACCCTCCCTCCCCAAATAAGAGAGAAAACGGATTTTCAAACCCTTTGCAATGTTGTAAACTGACACTCGGAAATGGACAATTAAATAATGAATGTGTGTGAAAAACCTTGAAGCAAATATAATTCCTCACTAAAGCAACAATGCAAAGACACTAACAATCACAAAGCATGGATTACCAAAAGTATACTGTTCAAAAATGAATGGCAGGGTTTAAAACATGTTGCAGCAAATGAGACGTTGGAAATTTTGCAAACATTGCAATTCCCGCCTGAAATTACCCAAACGGTTTTTAATAAAAATGGGTGAAATCCACTGATTTGGTTGGGGCATAGTTATAGATCACAGGTACAATATGGAAGTGAAAGTAAGTCTCTAGCTGGTAAATTCGATGAGTTATGCAAGATCTAGAAAGGTGCGCTTTGAGTAAAATGGAGCGGTGAAAAAGGAAAGGAAATTAGTTTTTGACAAGATCAATTTTACTCTACAGTAGAGTATTCAGGCTAGGCCACCAAAGAGGGACACAGTAAGCTCCAGGGTTGATTAGCGAGTTCAATCCTATTACACCAGCGCCCAACCCTGGGGGAACCAGTCCGATCACTCGAAATATGACTAAGGGCTTAGGATTTACACAAGGCAAAATTACTAAAGAGATGGCGCTAGCACTAGAATGCAAGAGCAGGATTGCAAGAATGATTCTGACAGTTTGAACAAGGTATCAAGATAAGGATAGGGTAACTTTGAGAGTGGGATGAGGACAAAGACAAGATAGGCTATGTGTTTAGGTGGGGTGGCAATTGATACTCACAATCCACTTTTTAGTTTTTGGATTTTGGACAGTCAACGGTTCGGTCACTACATGGCAGGGCGCCTGGCAAAACAGCTGGACAGTTCTGGTCGCCGGGTAGCACTTCTGGACTGGCAATTCTGATCACTGGATACTAAAGGTTATAAGGGTAGCAGGATGGCAGCAGCATGCAGTGTGTGGCAGCAAACCAGGCTGGATCAGAATGCCAAAAGGTACCACAGCTTTCTCCTTGTTAATGGGAGATTTAGTGGTTTTTTTTTTTTAGATTTGAAGCCTTGCTCGGAATGGGATGAGCACTGCTTGGATTTTGATGTGGGCCCTGGAGTAGGATCAGCAATGCTTGGCCTTGTAGTTGGAGTCTGGTTCTGGAAGATTATGGGAACAGGAACAGAGCAGAGGAAATCAGGAGAGTGTGTGTCTAGAGTCTTGTCAAGTACCCCTATTTATGTGCATAATGACATCATCAAAGTATAGGCTGGGCAGGGTTAACTAAGTACGCCCCTAAACTACTTGGATTGGGCATGGATGCTAGTCTCCACCCTGCTCTCAACTGGTTGGATTTCCAAGGGAATGATGTCAGGTTTATGAGGTGAGTTTTACCATGTCCAAAAACTCCCACATTTTCTTTACATAAAATCTGATTTTGCCAAAAGAATACATTTCGACAATTGCAATCTCTTAGCGAATTATATACACAGGTTATATATTATGTGCAGCACATGTCAGTCCAATCCTCAAGTCTGTGGGACCTTGTTTCACCCTTCTGATACATTTTGGTAATTTTAAACATGAACGATTCAGCCTAAAATTCAATAATTATATACACAGATGCAAATTATCCCAAGGGAGGTATGTACAAAAATGTATGTTTGCACCATTAATACTTTTTGATTTTTCCTCAATACTTTGCCCTTTCTGCCCCGAGGGCTCAGTGAGTTCTACCATGTCTCTAAAGAAAGCACACAAAAAATCACTTTTAAACTGCAACATTTTTACAATTTTTCAAAGTCTTGCTGCAGAGATAGAAGTCTTTAAAGTTTATTCCTGAAATAGTATTTGGGACCAAATGGCAGTCTCTTTGTTCCTGGGTCCATTTTTTTTCCTGTCCTTCAACTGCTGCGAACTGACATTTCCTTTAGAGCCCGGTGGAGTTTTCTCTCTTGATTGAAGTTATATTGACCCTTCACACTTCAGACCTCCTTCCCTAGGAGCTTCATTGTCTGGATCCCAGCAGATACAAAAATCTGTTCAACCCCGTAATTATCAGGGGGTTGTCAGTATCTGCTGAGATAGAGCCCTCCTTTTGGTGCCACCCCTCCAAGCAGAAAACCTGTTTTTCAACTTGCAACTCCAGCCACCATAGTTTTAATCTTTAATTTCTGATCTTAGATGCAGAATTAAAGCAAGTTGGTTGCATAAAATAACCCATGTTATATAGTCTCACCATCAACAAACCCCTTCATATTGCAAAGGACGGGCAAGCTTTCATTCACTAGTGTGCTGTTCCAAAACACAGGCATTTGTTTTTCTTTGATTTGCAAAAGGCCCATTTTTTTTACACGTAGTACAGCTGGCCTTTCCTTCTTAAATGTAACTTTTCATCTCCATCAGATTCACACACTGCCGTGCAGCTATAGTTATACTCTTGAAATGCTGGAGTTGGTATGCAGCACAGATACATTGAAACAAACATGCCTTAGCTAGTTAGAATCTCTCTCTGAACAGCTGAGTTTTGGATACTTTTGCAAAGAAAATGAACGTGTTTCCCGTGTAAGTAAAAGTAAAGTTCCTGGTTGATTTTTTTTTTAGAGTTGGTTTTGGCTGGGCTTGTCAATTCCGAATCATGCTTGGTTTTTCTGAGGCACAGTGAGACACACAGGGCTTGGTAGGGTTTATTAATCACAGTGGCTTTAATTAACAAAGAGAATTTAGCATCAAAGCCAAATTTCTTTTCTTGAAGGTGAAAAAGGGTTTCTTTTGAATGGGGATTTTGGCTTTGACAGCAATCAACGCTGCTTTTTCCACTTTCTTCCTTTTATTTATGTCGGAACACACTGGCAATCTATTTCAATGTGCCCCCTTTGTTCCATCCTGCCCGATGTGTGCTTGGCAGGATGGTGCAGCCATTTTTGTTGTTTAACACAGTTTTGTTGTTTCTAAACACAGTTTTGAGCCATGGTGCTCACAGGAGCCAGCGCAACCATTTTGTGGTTTCTGCGCAACAGCAGCTTAGTGATGTGGGGAAATGATGTTGAGTGTGTCAATATATCACACAATTATTATGCCTTAACCCTCCCCAAACCCAAAATAACACTCCCTTCATACTCATAACACCCCTACCCTTCCTCTATAACAATTTCCTTCAGCCGTTTCCACTGTGGGCTTTTACAACTGTATTTAAGGTGTGTCCCAATCATGAGTTGGGTGGGAGGTTTGGAGTCTTACCTCCAACCTTTTGCTGAAGGTATCAATCTCCACTTTCTGCATGTTTTTGTTGCTATTAGCACAGCACTAATTGCACCAGTGCTAAGAGTGCCAAAAAACCCCATTGTACCCAATGGACCCAATGGGAAAAGTGGCGTAACCACCATACTGCTACTCGTGATACAGAGCTAATAGCGCCACAATGAGTAGCAGTAACTCTTTTTGTGTTGGTGGTAACTTGGCGCAATTACGGCTGGGATACCCCCAACTTTGTGATGAAGCCCATACTTTGTTTTAAAACAATTGCAGGTCACCTTGCTCACTTCATATTTCCTAACAAAAACAGGACACTAGCCAAGGCCTTCACCCATGCTCACGATATATTTTAAACACTTGCCACCCACTGGCTATGACCTAGGCCCCCTACCATCCCTCTGTAACAATGGTATGTTTCCTTTGGCCGTGCCCACCATATATGTTAAATCACTTGCAGCCAACAGTGCACACTATATATTTTCTAACAAATGCAGGCCACTCACCAAAGCCTTCACCCATGTCCAATATATGTTATATAACACGCACCGCCCACTGTCCATGGCCTACGTCCCCTACCCTCCCTCTGTAATAAAAACGTTTTTCCTTCGGCCGTGTCCACTGGATATTTTAAATCACAAACAGGTCACTCAGCCGTAAACAAGCTAATAATTTTCAGTGCCACTGTCCATGGTCTTTGGCAGTGCCCACTGTATATTTTTCAGCACCACTGCCCATGACCTTTGCCCATGGCCACTGTAAATGTTTTGGTTTTAAGTTGTTTTTGTTAAGTTGCTCAACCTACAGGAAGTGCAGTTTTTGGGAGTCTTACAACTTTGGCATTGTTCAACAAATTTGCATAAAATCTTGCAAAAAAAGTTCATGGGCACCTCTGAACTGTTTTGACAAGTTTTGTGTTTTTTCATCAAGGTGGAACTAAGTTATAGGGGAGATCCCAAAACATTTTATATCCGTCTAGACATGAATGGAAAAAAGATTAGCTTTTGCCTTCAACCCAAACCGCTGGACAAATGTGCACCAAACATGCGTGAGGAGCAGCAGCCTGGTCCCAAAGGCGTGCTTTTTCAAATTTGGTGTTAATTTGTCAAGTAGATTTTTTTTAAAGGCCCAAAATGTAAGTCAAAAAATAGTGATATCTGCATCCGGTCCATGGACTCACTTCCTGATTCTGTATCCATGGACACCTCTGAACTAATCAGAAGGTGTGTAACGTTTGTGGACCTCATATGCACCTGCTGATTGGTCAATTCAAAACCTGTGGTGTGTTAAAGCTTTTGAAAACGATGCCATGTTGGATTCACGAACAGCCCCTGTAGTCCACGGACATCACCGTAAAAAGATATTAAAAAACAAAACATTACACTTGTCAAACAAATGAAACAATCTCCTGGGATGGGATATGGCCATAGAAAGCCACAAATAGTGGGTGTTTTTTCATCGCTGATGTCTGCAAACATCTCAGATCTTCAAGGACATTCCTGTGATGTTCACGAAATTGACAACATTTTGAGGACATCCATGCATACTTCTGCATTACAGGGTAGGTGAAGAGCAGTTTTTGGATGGCTTATAACTTTAGCACCATTCAATGAAAGTGCATGAAAGTTTCCATATAAATTTAGACACAGTCATAAATGTTTTTGCAAAGTTTGGTGGCATTTCGCCAAGAGGGGGCAAAATTAGAGGTGGGGACCCCAAAAGTATTGAAGGTTTATACATTTGCTGCTGTTTGGCAAATATGCACAAACGTTTGCAAAAAGATTTTAGATCCAACTTTGAATGCGTTTACAAAGTTTGGTGCCGTTTTCCCAAGATAGGGCAAAATAAAAGGGGGATATCAAAATGATTGCATGGTTTATAAATGAGGTGCCATTTGAATTGTCTGCACAAAGTTTTGCAAATAAATTACAGACTCAACTTTGAATGTTTGTGCTAAGTTTGGATATAACTTTGGAGACTGAGTCATAGCCTGTGGCCAGGGCAGTGGCCACCTGGGAATGGTGATGGGCCACCTGGGATATGGTCAAATTTGGATATGCTTGAATGAGAAACAAATCTGGGAATGGCAATGTGTTTAAAGTGGGCATGGCCACCAGGGTCAGGCTATGTGGTAACTTTTTCAAAATTGGGATAGGCATTAATGGGAAATTAAATTATGGGAAGGACAATGGTGTTGTCTACTCTGATTCTACTCCTGATTTGCTTGTTGGGGCCCACGCCCCAAGGTTGGTGGAAATTGGCAATGTCTTCAAGCCATGAGCACTGGCCATTAGTCAAATCATGGGGGTTTATATTCGACACTGGAGCAGGATGCGGGCTAGGTGCAGTGGATAAAAGAGCGGTTTGGTGGGGCTAGGGTAATTGTTGAGCCTCATGCCCTAGGCAATTCAGCCATGACTTTGCAGCCCCAGCATGTGCTGCTACAAATGACACACATCAGTATGCGTGGACAAAGATATGTTTGTTAAACGAGATTTATAGTCGTTTCACATATGTTAAAAGAGGAATTATTAATAACTCATATAAAGTACAGTAACATCATGAAACATTTCCACTTGAAATTCAGCAAAAAAACAATGTTAAAGGGACGTTATTATTAAGTTGCGGACGTTATGGGTCAGTTGCACTAATAAAAATCCATAAAATTCAGCGAAAATCGTTGTTAATGGGATGTTAGGGTTCCAAAGTAAAATCGAAAAAAAACAAGAAATGCGCCAGTTATGGTTTGCTATGCAATCATAACTAGCGACCCCACCGTGCACAGCTAAGACATCAAAGATGAGATCACACAATATATCATCGATGACATCACTGATGATATCACATATGAAATTACTACTGTGTAACAATGCAAACGCAAGGTCTGTATAAGGGGTACTGCTCAGAGTGTCATTCACAACATATCAAAGGTGATCAGTAGTCCTGTAATAAACTACTCCAATGCACATAAAAAGTGCTTATTGAAAAATAACTTTGCACTGATGTTTTCTTGTAAATACAGCAATCAAATAATTGATAAAAAGATAGAATTAATGCAGTATGCATAATTGAACTAAAGTATTGGTGGCATGTTTAATTAGTACAATGATAAGTCAACACAGATCAGATTTTTGTGATTTTTTTTATCTGCCTGGGACCTGCTTATGGTTAGTCTAGTGATAGCCCTTGCAAAATACAAGTGAGGTGGTTCGAACAGAATGCTTGCAACACAGGGCCTGTGGTCCCTGGGCCCTCAGACCCTGGCAGGCTAGTCAAACCTCAGTGTGTCAGTACGGGGGCAGTTTGAAACTGCATTCAGGCAAGGCCTTCCCTAGGAGCAGGTGACAAAAGAACCATTTACTTGGGCAACAACAGCTGTGTGTTTACATTATATGTCTTCTGTAAATTGTTTCATTTGTTTAGCAATGATGTATTGATATTGAGGAGGGTGTTGTCGCGTAACACAGAGGTGTAGTTTGGGAGTGACGTGTGTCAGTGGGAGGAGGGGGGCATTCTAGTGTTGCGTCCTAGGCACCAAGTTGGCTAGAAACGGGTGTGGTAGCAGCGTGGGTTTGCACGGATGGTGGCACATTTTAGTGTTTCACTCTGGGCAATATATTGGCTAGAACTGCTCACCCTAGGTTACATGCTGCGCATGGTGACCACCCCCCTTCCTTCCGCCCATCCCTGATGGGTGATATAAGACTTGAACAGTAAAGCTTTCCATTCCCATGGCTGTGTGAGTGATGTACTTGGCTTAGGCAGGGGAGCCTTGGAATTTGCTCAGCCGTGCTTGAGGTCAGAGGCGCTATAATCGTAAAAGCCAATACGTTTCCGAGGGTTAATCACACGTTCTGTTTACTGACCGTGACACACTAAGCAAAGCACCAATTATCGGATGTCTGACTCATCATGCAGTCCATAGAGTTAAGCACCAGGACTGCCTGATTGTGCACTTGGAAAACATGCTGTGAAAGTTTAAAACAATGAATTTCAGCCAGTTGGATGTTAACATTTACTTTAGATAAAACAAATCAATACAAATCATATGCAGCCAGAATATAATGCGGCATATTGACTATACCTTCTTTTTGTTTTCGTCCTTTTCTATCTGTAGTCTAACACGAAATTATCGATCGTAAAAAAAAATGATGATTGATGCCACGGCTTAGACAGAGGCGCACCGCTGTTAAAACGTGCGCGTATGATTGGTGCCTAAATCAATACGGACTTTTCTTTTTACTCTACGCGAGATTTGTGTTAGTTGCGATGAAGGCGCCAAGCAATACCAGAGACAGCATCGACATTCACAGTAGGTTTTGGGGAAAGAGAGGTGGGGGAAAGATCGATGCAATGTTTGCGATTGAACAGGTAAAAATGAGTTCGAAGCACTCCAATGCCGAGACGTTGTGCCAGGTTCTGTTATTGAAAGTACCCACACGGTACTGTATTCATATTGCGTCTTGAATAGTGGGCCTGCAATGTGAGCATGTAAAGGCTTCGTTCTTCCGTGGTTATTTCCATGGTCCCTGCCCGCAGCGTATTGTTTGCGAAAGACGAACAGTGCAATGAGCCGGTTTCTGAAACAACCTTTTCCTAGAGTCATCGAAATCAAAACTTTGCTTCAGGATCAGATGTGTCAATAAGGCAACACAGTCGTGCCCGAAAGCGCCGGTTGACATGCCAGTGTGGGATGTATACATTCTCTGGGACAATGATGCCCAGTTTGTTAGTTTCACTGAATTATGCAGTTGATCATTTTAGACCTATGATGCTGGGAACACGTTTTTGAAAATTCGCCATTCCCGCTGAAATGTGGCGCATGTACTACTTAAAGACTTTATCACAAACAGACATTCATTTCAGTTTGAAAATGGGAGGCACATGTTCTGCTGCCCGAGTATTTTTTTATCCCACCCAGACCATGCATTGCGCGAATTTCCGAAATAAAGATGGGATTGCATATTTTGTGCTGCTTAAGTAGGCTGTAATAACTGCCTCTATCTGTCTACAGACTTAAAGGCAAACGCGATCCAAAGAAAGACACTCAAAATCATAACCCTTTCCATCTTTTTGTATTCCACACATATGCTCATCATTCACAGGGTAGGTGTCCTTGCACTTCTCAATCTCTAGTACAATTTGTACTCATCAAATCTTTCTGATGTCTCTCTGCATTTTCTCGATTGCATCCCTCTTCGCTCTTAGTGTTAATGTAATGTCCAAACTTGTCCTGCTGCCATTTACCCCTCAGAGATTGCTGTTTCGACCACTCTAAATTGCTTGGGACCTCATTACACAAACGGAGGCACCTGTGCATAGGGTACACCGTGCAATTTGTTCTGTGGCGGCCACCATTTGGTATGACAGACAGAACCACATGACTGCACCCCAGCTAAACTGCGTGAGGCTCCACGTAAGTAAAGACTGCACCCTAGCTACTCTACGGGATATCCCATGTAAGTAACCGCTGCACCCCTGTGAGCCATCCCAATGCGGGACTTCCAATGCTTCCAAATGCTGGCACATACCCTAATGGCACAGCAGTCCTCTTGAGCCATGATACCTCCCACCAAGTCCCCTCACCTCTGTCACTACTACCAGCCAGCCCCTCAGGTCCCCACACCACCCACCAGCCCTCTCACCTCTGACACGACCCCCAAGTAACCCATCAAGTCCCCACGCCACCCACCAGCTCCCCTCGCCTTTGATACTACTCCCAGGAAAACCCCAGGTCTTGAAACTACCCACCAGCCCCCCCACCTCTGACACAACCGCAAGGCAGCCTCTCATGACCCTACACCACCCACCAGCCTCACTCACCTTGACACTACCCCCAGGCAGCCTCTCTGGTCGCCACACCACCCAATGGGCCTCCTCACCTCCAACACTTTCCCCAGGCAGCCCCTCAGGTCCTGACATCACCCACCGATTCCCCCCAATTCTGACACTACCCCAGGCAGCCTTGCAGGTCCCCACAACACGCACCAGCCCGCCTCAACTCTAACACAACCCCCAGGCAGCCCTCGGGTCCTGGCACCTCCCACCAGGCCTCCAGACATCCTCCCTCTTGTCCCCACGACTGAGGCTCAGGAATACAGGGTCTGCACTTGCCACACGATATTATGCTGCACAAGCAAGTCAGGGACATTTTACCCCTACAATGAAGATGGTGCACAATAAAATGTTTTTTATTATTACACAGAATTCCTTTTGGGGAGGCCTCCAACCTGTCTCACACCCAACCTCCACCAGCACCCCTTTTCCCATTAGACCAGGAACCATGTTGATGTGTTGTCAATGGATAATTTATTAATGTATTGTTTTAATATCCAATCAGAACAAAGACATGACAGCAGCCACTAATGTTGTGGCAACACAAATGCATGGACTTCTATAACAGAACCCGGCAAAGAGAAACACAGCACCAATGTTGTGTTGTGAAAAGCAATGCCAAATACTTTCACTCAAATAATTGCAGGGAGGTTAAGTGCTTCCCCATGTGACAATGGAAAAATGAGTTTTCAATGATTTGATACTACTACTATGGAACAGTAAACAAGGTTCCTTTGGGCTACTTATGCTAGACAACACATAGGGCTTCAAAACCAAACTAGCTAGCACACATAGGAAATCCAATTTTAACACAGACAGCATGAGAAAGAAAAATCAAAAAAATAAAAGAGAATATAATTCGAATCCGTGATCAGGGTATGCTAGAAGAAGAAGGATTGAGTAGGAAAAACAATATTTCAAAGGTGAAAAGAAAGATTTCGAAAAACGAAAAGGCAAATCACACTAAATTTGTCTGGACCTGGAAATGACAGACACGCTTTCAACAATGAGAAAGGCACATAGGAACCATGGTTTACTGTGAAATAGACAGGGTCAACTCACAGGTATGCTTTGGGCAAAAGAATTTTCACAGTGGGAACAACAGCTTGGGTTTAATATGACAGATGCACGCGGGGATTTGTTTTCAAACACACAATTTAACACCTGGAAGAATTGATTTTTTTAGCTCTTACTAAAATGACTTTTTGGCGAATTTTATGCATAAAATGACTTGCAAAACACAGAAAGGGGAAGGTAGTTTCGAATGCCACCTTGCCGACTCTGTGAACTAATGTGGGAATTAATTGATTTAATAAGCAAAATGCTAGGGATCTGCACAGACACTGGGAATTATTAAATAGGAAATTGTGAATATACACAGACATACACTGGATTCTTCCACAGAAAAATAACTTAACTATGCAAGCAAACAAAGGACTTTTCAGGTGAAAAGGACTATAATCAACAGGTAAACAAGGGATGATTTTGTTCCATAGGAAACATGACTTAAATGCACAGATGAACACAGGGTTTATCTATGGGAGAATTAGCACCATGCACAGGCAAATGAAATACTTTTCAATAGAAAAATGACTACATTTGCCAAACAGATAGGATAGAGGATTTTTCCTTAGGGGGACACTCTAGGGTAGTGCTTAAATAGATAGGACTTGTTTAATCTATGGCTGGGGAGGTCTATACTTACTAGAGAAAATGACTTTATGGTCATCAAGGGTCACCAGGGCTTCACTGCAGGGACCATCAAAGGGGTCAGTCATGGCCTCTCTCTGTCCCCCAAATCAGCTAGTCCAGCTCCCTGTTTTACTCGGAGACCAGGCCTAATGTTTTTCAAGGATAGCTCCAGATTTTCAGTCAGCTGCACACCTCAGATTTTGTAGAGGGAATTCTCATTAAGGATGAGTAACCTATTTTGTAAGCCAAATGACATCATGGATGTGTCATTTTGCTCACACAACTGATAGGGCAGTGGTTAAGAGTTCCCTCCCCCTCTGCAAGCCGGCAGGTCCAGAGAAATGGTGGAGTGATTTGATCAGCCAGGGGTGGATACCCCATCAATCATATGACAAGACAGTGGGTTGGATCTTGCTTCTGTACGTGGATGTTAGGCAGAAACCTGTGCAGTTCCCTCTGGGACCACTGCAAACAGTTTAAGACTACGGGAGTTAGCAGTAAACCCAATTCATAGCAGTCTGCACCACCCAGATTTACCTGGTAGCTGTGGCTGAGCAGTCAGACTTCTCTCAAGACGAGTTAGGCCGTATATGGAGTATACAAGATAGGGCAATTTACACAGTAGGACAAGCAGACACTGATCAGAGCTTGGGTGTAAAGATATATAATTATTTATTTAAAAACACATCTATGAAAAACACACTGGCACTAATATGGCAAACAACTTCAATCACAGTTACTTTAAGTATATATCAATCCCATAACAATATTTTGACAAGTCTAGGTTCAAAGGCACCACTTATTTGCAGAGAGAGGTGAATGCTTAACCTAGATGGCACTCTAGTATTCGTTAGAAAGGGAGAGAAAAAGGCAGGGTAAGAAACCAACTCAGTACCAACACTTTTACGAAGCAAATGCAAGGCAAGCAAGGCAGGGTCTACTGTAGATCACAAAGTTCAGAGGCCAGGCCCACTCGGAGAGAGGCAAGGCGGTATGTCCCAAAAATACCACATTGGAAATGCACTTCAAGTCTTTGTAGCAAAATGTCACAGAAAGGTTGGACCAGTTTTAGAACAAAAGTTAAGAAGGTCTGGAGGCAACCCAGTGGAAAGGTAAGGATTTAAGACACCTCACGCTAACCGGCTCAAGGGAAGCCAGGCAGACACAGTACCCGGTGGTGTCGTCGTTGCAGGTTGGCTCAGCTTCTCCCTCGTCTGATTCTTAGGTCCTGTGGCGACTTCTGAAGTTCCAGTCCCCAAAGCCCTGCTTTTATGCAGAAAACCCCCATTCATTCAGCCTAGCTGTCAATCAAACATGCTAAGTGGTGAGCGGGGCGGCTCACCACTTGGGCCAATCACACCAGAGTGCGACTTGAGTTGGCAAGGCAACTCAGTCCAGGGTGCCTAAACCCCCTCCCACACCCCCTGTGGTACCCAGACAGAATGGCACCACCCTGGAGGGCTTTTGTGCAGAAGCCCGCCAAAAGTGGAACAAAGGGCTCAGCCTTTGGTTTGGAGTTACAGAGGTGAACACATACGCCATTTTAAAAACCAAGTTCTGGCAGAAAATACCAACCGGTGAATTCATTTTTAATTTAATAAACCGGCGGTATGACCGAGGCTACATAGAAAAAGTATTAGCCTCGAACAATGGGAAAATCCCATAGGAATATATTTGCGGTCGAATATAAAAAGTAGTATCCACTGCCACCAGCCAAAACTGGACGACTGGGGACGGGACAGTGCCCCCTCGAAAAACAGACCCAGGGGTAATCGAATTACCCCTACCAGTACGTCCACAATAGGATGGTTTGTACTGGTTCTGTTAGTAAATTTAGGTCTAGTAAAGCCAATGGTGACTTTACATGCCCTGGGAGACAGTAGTCAGTCCCAGGGTATGGAGTCTATGTTGGGGGTCCTCTAGGACACCCCACTGTTACGGCACGGAGGGTGCTGTGTAACACACATAGGAAAACACATGAGACCCTATGGAGTAAAAGACCCCATAGCCCATAGAACACATTAACATTCAAAGAAATACCACAAATCCTGTCCAAGAGTGGGAGAAAAAGAGTCTCACTCTTGGCAGGATGAAAATACAAACTCCAGAAATCCAGCAAAGCTGCTGGGGGACTCGCTAGGTTAGGAAATTCAGCCTAAACAGAGAATTCTCCCTAACAGTGGAAATCTCACATATTAATACATACCCTTTCTCATCAGATTATGCAATATATATCAGCATATTCAGACACTACATTTTGGTGTAAATCGAATGGTCTGACCTTGCAGTTTGTATGTTATTCCATGGCAGCATCACATTTTTTCCTCATTCATGCCCAAATTATATTACTGGAAAATCTGGCATTCGCTGAGCTGAATACCTATCACCTGTTACACATTTTCTCCAATTTTTGTGATTGTCATCTTTATGCAGAGATCACAGTTATTTTTTTTCTTATAACTTTTATTATGAAGGTGTCACCAAAATCCTTTTTTGGTTGACCAGATGCAGCTTGCAGACAGCTTGCCAGAAATACGCACATGAATATTCTGGGATGGATATTGTGGATATTACATGAAGTAAAACATATTTCCCAATTGTGTGCAAAGGGATATCAAATTCCCCAATAAACATGCCCCACCCTCTGTCATGTGAGTCTGTGGTGTCACGAGGTGGGCTGTTCCAGCTTAAAAGGGCTAATTGCCAGCTATGGCTGATTTTATGGTGGCCTTAAGTGTTTTTTGTCATAAAACCTGGAGAGCAGAGAATTCCACAACCCATCTCCTTGGCAACACTGCTTGGACACAGCCAGTATCAGACCTCAGGAGCCCACAGCAGAAATGAAACTGATACTCCAGTCTTTCCCCCACTGCAAGCATTTTCTTAAATCCACTATAAGAATAGCACAATTTCAATATGTAAAAATCCTTGCACAGTGGTTGCCTGCAATCATTGATTATAAAGAGGCAACATAATGTATCTTACAAGACTTTAGCCGAACATGTGGAAGCTCCAAGTGGTAATGTTTAAAATCACGATTGCTATTTTACTGCAGAAAGTTTCAGCTTTGAGCCTTCATTCTGTTGCAGTTTCACATTACTCTACGTGGATTCTGCAAATTATTATGTCTTTTCATGACGGGCTCATGATGAACAAACGCACCCGTTTCTTGATTGCATATATCTCGTAAACCTTTTGACGAGCATGTCTTTAATACAAAGGGAGGGACTTTGAAGGCATTGATTTTGGTCATAGTGAAAAAACTCTATTCTGCAGTGCAAGATTGCCCACAAATTTACACACTGGATGCTGCCATTTTTGCAAACATGGTCTCATCCATTCCGAATCTTTTCCAAAAGTATCATGAGGTCTTCCACTCATGTGTGGCAAGGAACATTTTCAGGCCTCACCAGGCTTAGATGCCTAAATGGTTTACTTTGTGTTTAGGCAAGAGCCTCATATTTCACGTATTCATGTGCAGGCCTTTTACTGAGGGGCATGCTCCCCCCATTGACTCGGCTGTAGTTATGGTATTTTAGGGCTATTTCACACCACACACTGCTGTAAAAGGACAGAATCCAGATGGACCACTCTTCTTCAAACCAGAGGTACTGTTTAGACTTGGGGTAATTACCTCATTGTCTTTTAGCTGTGCTGTTCTCAGTTGAGATTTGCAGTGGCTGACTTTTGGAGTTGATTCCAACTCTGTTTTTCACAGGCTTAACAGCTTTTGACACTACGAGTGATTTTCTACGAACTCTAACTTTATGCAATACTTTTATCTAGACTGTTTCAAATTGACGTTGGCTGTACTGGCTCCCTAAGGACTCTTCTAGCCCATTGACATTGATATTATTTGTCCCTCATAGGTGGTAACCTGTTTTAGACTGTTACTGCTGGGAAAGGCTTGTCTGGATTTTATCGGAAGATTTAGTTATCCTCACATATATTGAGAACTTGTTTAACCTTTTTCCTTCCTTAAACCTTTCCTTTCTACAACCTCAGAATCTGCAACGTATAACTAGGGTGATATATAATTGCCGTTACTGTCCTTGTGAATGCAGTCACCTCATGGTGCAGGAACTGTGTAAGAAGCATATCCAAAGATTATCCACTAACTTGTTCTGATTCTGAAAAGTATTTTTAAAGTATATTGACATTGTTACACAAATTGCTTTTTTAAAGAATGCTTATTTAAAACTTGATGTTAAATAAATAAATAACTATTTATAACTGAAACCTTGAGTGTAAGTGTTACTTGGTTACTTGTATTGACAAATTTCATTGCTACAGCTCTACCGTATTTACTGGCAACCTATAAAGGATCCAAACTAAAGAAAAGATGAAATATCATAGTGCTCTGGAAGCTCTACAAAGAGGAAAAAGGAGGAGTCAGAGAAGGGAGGATGGCAGGACAGTGACATGGTAGTGACACCCAGTGTGCCGGCCCTCCCATAGAATAATATCAAACACTGAAACCTGCAGTGGGCACACCAACCCACAATGTATGTCCACAAGCAGGGGGGTAAGAATGGGGAAGGTTTGCCTGAGTTGCGGGGCACTAGCGAACAAAAGGAGAAGAGCAGCAGGAAGTATTTTGGCAGATATAGAAGAGAACATGCAGCAACAGTTGTACACAATGCTCAAGGCAGGGCAATAGAAAATAATGTGCAGCTACAGGAGAAGGAGACGGGGCAGGAGGGGGTAGAGATGTGTGGACATAGGGAAGATAATGTTTAAACTGGACAAGTATTCTGACGATGGGGAGGAAGGGCAGGACTGGTCTGAAGCAGATTCCATTGACTTGGATGGGGACGAAGGGGCAGGCATGAGTACCAGGGAATGATGGCACACCAAGCCCTGGGATGCAGATCAGTAGGAGAGGCGACATATGCAACAAAAAAAAGAGGGATAGAAGGGGAAAGAGCAGGGACTGGTCCAATACCCTCTTCAGCAAAAAGGTCAGGATGGCAGTGTCGACCCTGCTGGTGGGGCGGGCCAGGTCCTCAGATCCAACTGCCCCAGTAGCAGAAGGGGAGGGAACCGCACACTACATACCATGGCAGATGATAGACAGAGACAACTTGTTATACAGTTTGCCCTCCCTTATGGCAGGAGTAAGTAAGTGGCTATACACCCTCGAGAAGGAGACAGCAGGCGTAACCCTAGCATATGAATAGCTTGTTCACTGTAATATAAGAGAGAGCAAGGAGACAAAATGTGGGGAAAAGCAGGATAGAATGGGGTAAAACTGAGTAGTAATATACATGATGTGACACCCTTTAATAACTGTTCCGCCAACGTGTGGAAAGTGCTGAGAATTATGTACCCTGATACTTCGGACATGGGGGCCATTCTGGTTTGTAAGATGAAACCAGACGAGGACCCTGCAGAATAAATATGACAAACTACAGGAGATGTGGATGCTAGAGACCCAAAAATCGTGGGATGAATACATACCCATATTTTATCAAATATTGGTCTGAGGGCTCCCCTGCAGACCTCCCTAGATAAAACAATAGGGATGGAATCCCAGGGGTGGCCAGGTATACAATGGTTTTTCATGCACTTTTGCAAATGGAAGCAAAAAAGGAAGAAAGGTTTAGCAGATAATGACACAAACACAGGCAAATTACTTTAATGTGGTTTGCAAGGAAGTGAAAATGTGCTAAAATTGCTTTTAATTCCCTCTAGAGGTTCAGGGTAGGTGATGGCTACTTTATATTAGTTCAGGCTCACTTTAGCAATGCTCTATGAGTAACTAGCAGGTTAAACAAATTTTAGCAAAGGAAAGCAAGGAGCTGCTGACTTTTTGACTGGAGAAGAAATCAGGCCAAATCGCAAATCGTGGTAAAATCCGCGAGTGCGTGAATCTTGATTATGGCATAAGGACAAACGGTTCCAGAGATACGGATGATTTAGTAAAGGTAGTTTTTCGGATTAAAAGTAAAACTCAAAATGACAGGTGACAGTTTGCAGCTTTAGAATGACAGATGACAGCTTGCAGCTTTAGAATGACAGATGACAGGATTACTAGGAGGCAGTTCTACTTAGGTTAAAATAGATTGCATTAGATTATTTTAACTAAGGGATTGGGTTTTGCACAGTTCTGGCAGGTACTCACAATATATTTTGGACAGGACTGCGGCTTCGTCACGGATCGGTTCAACAGGTCTGGACTTTGGGCAGTTCTGCTCACAGCGTCTGGGTCAGCTCTGCTCTGCTGTCCTGGGTCTGCTAGGCACCGGTTCTCTGGATCCGGTTCTGCCTTCTCTGGACACAGCACGGCTCCTGGTTCTGGATGTTTCTGTCACAGGGTTCTAGGCCAGAATCAAACAGCTCAGCCCGGCTATTTGAAGAGTTCAGTTGCAAAAGATTTTGAGGCCTGCTGACAAATACTTTTGCTTGCAGTGGGCCTTCTTGGTTCAAAGTTCTGTAGTCTCTATTTAGCTTGGAAGTCTAAGTGTTGGATCTCTGGATGTGAAGTCGTCGGTCGGTCCGCAGCAAATGGAATTGAATCCCTATCTGTCCTGCACTGTCTGCTTTTATGTGTTTAGAAAGTGGGTGGAGAGGCTAGCTTCACAAAGCCTGCCCCTCTCGTAATTTTATAGGCCAATAGATTCTTTGGTCCCTGATTTGGGAAGGGATAGTGTGTCAGAGTGATGTAATTTTTATGACCTGCAGAAATGACACTCCCCTGGTCAATGTGCACACAAATCTATTTCTGATCCAAATACATATTTCCCAGATACACAATTTGTTGAAATTACATGGACACATTGCAGATGAATTAAGACAGGTCTCTGCTCAAGCCCCATGTTCCTGTGAGCTGGGATTCAGAAATGACAAAATTATTCGCTTTTTGGTTGGTTTTGCAATATGGGATTTTCATCAAAAATTATACAAAGGTACACCCCCCTTCCACATATATCCCAGTAACTTTCCATGTCTCTAGCTTAAACACAGTGTCTGGAATATTGATAAATAGTGGGGTTTTGTCCCAGAACATGGTACAAAGTTGAATCTAGTCTTAAATTGAAGGTACATTTCTTAGATTAAGGGTCTCCAAATTGCACATTTCTGTCATCTGGTTACAAAGAGTTATCAGTCTTTTTATGAAACATATATTTGCCTTCAATTCAACTCCCCAAAGTGTTTGGGTCCGCCCCCAGAAGCTTGGGTGGGCCATGGAACACATGTCTCTGCTCACAGGCAGATCTTTGTTGACAGTCAATACTCAAAATTAACATACCCCATTCAAGGGAAAGAGTCTTTTGTGTGGGCTCCAGCAGGCTGCCTGGAAGTCTCTCCTCAGTCAATCAACCGGGTCATGTGATATCCAGCCTCCTAGTGTGAATCTCTGAGGTGAGAGGTTTCCCAGCCTCTTGAAGCTGTTAATGAAATCAGCCTGCCTCCTGGGAACAGCAGGTGGCTAAGATTTGTTAATAACCAACAGGCTTTGAAGTCCAGCTGACTCAGGTCCCTTTGTCAGCTATTGAACTCAGTTCTCCTGTCAGAGTTTAGACCGCTAGCGCCGCCTTGTGGAATTTGTCGAAACTGCATCCATTTAGGAGTTGTCTTGAATTTGACAGGGGATTTTTGCTATTGTTTTGATAGGCATCCATAGATTAGAGTAGTTATGTGGAACCCCCCACAAGAAGGTTAAATCTTTAGAGTGGTCTTGTGCCCATGATTTCAGCAGCTTTTTGACATCAGTAAAACAGATTTTTGAACAAAGGTCTCCGGTATTAGCTATCTTGCAATGTTTGAACTTGACATTTGGAGCTTGCCCTCAAAGAAACAGAGGTGATTTAAAAGTGCTTTTGATCTGACAGGTGCTGCTATTTTTCCTTTGTCACCACCTTTCACCCCTGGCGCTTTTGGTATGCGCACAACTGCGCGGTTCTCCTGGACTCTGGGATGGAATGATGGGCAGCAGCAGCTCATCCCCACATCTACCCAGTCTATTGATTCAGCATGGATGAAAACCCTTCACAGGGTCATGTTTCTTTGTGGGCAACAGGGGCATTTCACACAGATGAGCCCCTATGGTCAACAGCTCTACTATAATACCAGGGGCCACCAAGCAGGGGCCCAGATAACAAAGCATTAGGTGCAGTCCATACATACGCAGTCCCAGCAACTCAAATCACAGCAACTACAGATGCCCACCCCAGTATGACCTGCAGGGATCCCAGGGCCACCAGCACACACATTTAAAACACCACACATAGACACCCACAAAGGGACAGCACACTGCTGGGCCAGAACATAGTACCCCATTACAACAGAGTAACATTTCTGAGAGGGATCTCCTTCCCATTTCTGCAGGGCAAGACACCCCAATAGGAGTGCCCACAGAAAGTGCATGTGTGCCCAGTCCTTGCAGTAACGGGCAACCCCAAAAAGGAACCTGAGGTAGCAGTGAAGGTAGGACTTAAATGTATCCTTTTTGAAAGATATGAAAGCTACCAAGGCTTGTAAGAGGCAGGGTGGATTCCCGCTATCAAACAAAGTTATGGACACAGATGGCTTCTCTGGAGCTATCGTTACTGTTCCAGGATTCACCCTTATCGATAGGCATGCAGCACCTTTTGGTGCCCCTATTGTATTCAAAAGATACTCCCACAAACATAGTGGGGATGGACTTGCTAAGTAAACTAAATGCAACAATTTTGTTCTAAGAAAAAGGTGTGATTTGTTCCACTATAGGCAGGTCCCAGAAAGGGTGGCAGCCATCATACAGGTTTACTGTGCAAAAAGCAGATTGCAAGGACAATCACGGCATCCTGAGGTGTTCCTGTACAGCACCAAAACAATATTGGGGTGCCTGGGATGAAAGGAAAAACATTGTAGCTGTTCCAGCCCTTGGTGCACAAGGAATTTGCCCCAGGCATGCAGATACTGTTGCAGTTAGATGGGGCAGTCACACAAAATGACATGGTGATACTATGTGGGACAGATGAGTATGAAATTGAATGGCATAGAATTCTCTGTATTGACCCTATGTTAACATTGACTGATGTGACTGATAATCAGCTTTTTGCAGAGGGCAAGGAGGAGGGAGACATGGTTTTCCAGCCCCACATCTCATGCCCAATACAAGTGGTAGAAAGGCTAGTGCAGCGAATGACACAGGTAGTGAAGAAGCATGCCACCTACACTTGGGCTGACTTGAAGGAGATCCCGAAAAATGTATGATCCAAATGGCCTCATGATGTAGGGGTGCTCAAAGGAGCAGGGGCAGTCTACACCAAATTAAAAGAAGGGGCATTGCTGCCACAGGTGAAAGAATACCCACCTTCCCGCAAAGCAGCTGAGGCCATCTATGACAACTCTCCTCGAGTTATGGCAAAAGGGCATACTACAGACATCAATGTCCCTATGCAACACAGACATACACCTGATCAAGGTGGCAAATGGAGGGGCCACAAGATTTATTCAGGATCTCCGCCCCTGAATAATGTGGTAAAGGCTGAGTTCCCACTCGTGACGAACCCAGATACAATATTATGTACTATCCTGGCAAATGCAAAATACTTCGCAGTCATTGAATTGAAAAATGCATTCTTCTCCATCCCATTGCATCCTGACTGCCAATATCTCACTGTGTTTACCTATCACAGTGTCCGATTTGAACACAAAGGTTGCCACAAGCTTATTGTGGGTCCTAAAGCTTGTTCAACATAGTGATCCAGATGGATTTAAGCAATTTGCAAATACTGAGCAAAGTGATACAGTACATAGACAACCTTCTAGTGTGTAGTGTGACAGAGGGGCAATGCAGGACAGATTAAATAATTATTTTGACCTTGCTAGTAGAAAAAGGGTACAAAGTAGACAAACCAAAGCTACAGTGCTTTCAGACAGAGGTGGTGAACCTGCAGAAAATTATATCGGCAGAAGGGTGGAAGATAACACCAGAGAGAGTTGAATACCTACACAGAACACCAGTGCCCCGCACATTAAAAAAAGTTCATGCAATGTTTGGGATTGTGCAATTACTGTAGGGCTTGGGTGTTCCACTATTCTACATTCAGGAGGCCTCTGCCCCAGAGATTCAAAGAAGCACAAAAGGTTAAGAGTCCCATCAAATGGACCTCAGAGATTAATACAAATGTTGCCAAACTCAAAGATGCACTTGCTCATGCCCCAGTATTGGCAACCCCAACCTACAAAGATTCATTTTATTTGTTCTCACATTCTGATGACACAGTGATGATGGCTGTCCTCACCCAGAGAAAGTCACAGGGGCATAAGACCCTGGTATTCTACAGCGGGATGCTGGACCCAGTAATTCAAGGGCATTTCCCATGCAAACAAGCACTTGTGGCTGCAGAGTCTAACCATAGAGAAGACAGCCACCATGATGGGGTGCCCAGTGAATTTGTATGTGGACCACTCACTTTTTGCGATCCTTGAAAATTCCATGTCCACGTTAACGATGCAGACTGCCTCGGGATAGGAGGTGATACTGAAAAGCCCAGCAATTGAGGTTGTTAGATTTTGTCTAGTGAACCCAGCAATGTTCCTAGCACAGCCAGCTGCACCAGGAGAATATGTTCACGATTGCGCGTCTTATAAGGACAGGATGGAAGGAAACCCTGAGGTGCAGGAGGAGCCCATAGCGGGGGGACACATGCGCATTGTTATTACAGGTTTTTGATTATAGATTCGAGCAAGGGTGCCAGCACACTGGTCCCACAGTAGCGTACCATCATGAGGAAGAATTTTGCATTTGGTCTCAAATGCAGCAGGCAGTTCTTTATTCGGGACAGGAGGTAGAAATGGTGGCTTTCATAACAGCACTAAACATCTCAGAAGGGCATGTGGTGCAAATGTTTTCAGACTCGGTATAAGTCACTTTCACAGTGCACTCAGGGTTAGCTTGATAGGAAAGGAAGGGGTTTAAACAGAGTGATGGATCCCCTGTTCAGCATGCAGAATTACTGGCACGACTAATACAAATGTGCCACCCACACAGGCAGCCTGGATTTCATTTCACAAGGCAATGCTCTGGCAGATAGAGCAGCCAAAGAAGTGACATATTTGGCTAAAGGAACTACCAAATTACTCTCAGGTAATAAAGAAAAGGGTACACATGATGACACTCGGATCCAAGCGACCCAAAATCTCTAATAGTACTGAGCTCTTTAATCCACTGCCCATTGTTCATAAAATAGAATTGCAAGGTGAAGTGCCCCAAGAGGAAAATAGTTATGTATCAGGAGAGGGTGCTCCCTTGCTCCCATAGATTTAGTGTGGAGACGGAACAGCACAAGCAAGCCTGTAGTGACCAAAACATTACTTAATGTAGCATTGGAGCAACTCCATTATCTGGTGCATGCTTCAAAAGGACACGTGGCTGCAGACATTAATGTGATTTGGTTTGTACCCAACCTCTATGAGGTAGTTGCTGAATTCTCAAGTAACTGCATGACCTGCCAAAAGTTCCTGGCAGGACATACCTTAAAAACTGTTAAGGCAACATTGCCGTGCCTGGAGGGACCCTTCTGGCACTTGCACATTGACTATTTCAACATGCAAGATTGATGTGTCTCTTACAGGAACATTAGAGTGGTGGCATGCCCCTTTTCATGCTAGCTTGAGGCGGAACCCTGTGTCAATAATGATGCAAAATCAGCAGTTAAATTCTTAGTTCGAGAAGTATTCCTGAGATGGGGCATACGTGATGAATTGTGGTCTGAAAAAGGACAACACTTTGCCAATGACCTGTTTAAGGAGGTTACAGAACTCCTGGGGATAAAGCACAGACTATGCTCAGTGTACCACCCTCAAACCAACTGATTTGGCTGAATGTTTAAACAGCTTGCTTAAGGAGTGCTTGACCAAGCTGTTAGTGACACTTGGCAAAAGTTGGCTGTATTGCTTGCCTATCACCTTATATACCCTGAGCAATACACCTGATGCGGATCACCACTTGGCTCAGCATGAAATTGTTACTGGAAGGAGAATACATATGCCTCTCACCCCTGTATGCGCAATTTCAGATGCTAACAGCTCTGCTCAACAGATACTTGGGAATTCTTTCACTGCATACTTGAGGAAACTCACAGTCTATTAAACACATATCATGTTAGGTTCAACCACAATCAAGCCAGCTGGCCAGTGAGATCTCAACAACAGACACAGCAAGAGAAGAGACTTTTGCACATGCAGCCCCCCCGATCTACCCTGGGGACAGAGTGCTCACCAGCAACTTCACAAGATTGTGGAAAGACCCTTGCTTTACAGGGCTGCACACAGTCGTCTACTCCACACCAATGGCACTCAAGGTAGCTGATCGACGAGCATGGATCCACCGTTCTGACGTCCGCAGAGACAACAGCACTGACTCCCAACAAGGAGAGGAGAACCCCTTAATGGGGAGTAGTGTTCTGTTATCATTGACTTTTTTCTCTACTATTAAGTTATACAGGAGGCCTATGGAGGAGGTGGACGATATTCTTCACAGTAGCATTGGCAGTGGTAGAACGAAGAAATGCACTGTGGTATAGTGTAGTATGGCATTTTGTGCATCGCTCTCTTTATCATTTCTCTTTGGTTTCTAATATATAGGGAATTAGGAAGGACTGCTACAAGTAATGATGACCGAATCAAAAATAAAAGAAGCTTATTTAATGCAGATATATTTCATGATGGCATTAGGATCAGGCAGGACACAGCATCTTGTAATGTGTGGTATGATGATATGAGGTGTGTGGGATGGGGGAAGGCAAATGACACTTGTTACGTGTACTCTCTCATCACACACATAACAGGGGCCTCCCAGCGTTTCCTTCCCCAAGAGGTTGCGGTAGAGGATGGTGGGAGCCTACTGCACCTGTCAATGTGCAAAACAAGGGGCTTTTTTCTGGGTCATTCAGTGTCCAGCCATTGGGGTGATGGAAAGTATGTACGCTAACAATTATATGCAGCTGGGGAGTATTGCAAAAAATGAAGCTACCAAACATGTAAGTGATTTCAATCCGGCACACACCCAAGTCAATGCCTAGCGTGTAAGGCACAACTGAAATCCTTATTTATGTTTGTCTAAAAGTTCTTTTATTCTGAACGATGTACCACTCATATCACGTCCCTCTCCTGGAACCCACCCCACCCCCCCGGTCACAGTGAACCAGGAATCAGGCTGGTTTGCTAAGTTAAAATATTTATTTAGGTATTCACAATTTAATCACACTATGTTTTAAAGGGTACACAATAATCACCAATGGGGTGATGTAACACTGAATGATCTCTTTAATACACAAGGAGTAATAATGAGCAAAACAATTCAGCATAGAAATAATACTTGTGTGTGTGCAGATTAGATAGCACTGTGGTTAAAGGTTCCCCCTGCACAACCCTCAACCCCCAATAGACAATGTAAAGAAATAGGAGGAGAGAGCAGGTATCCAGGAATGGCAGAACTCAAACAAAATAACAATCCCACTTTCCCCCAGCAAACACAAGAGAGAAACCGAATTCACTGACAAGCTGTCAGAATGGATTTTAAAGTTATCTTGAGAATGGTTTGGGCAAAAACACTAAATATGGTCTAAATTGATAAAATTGCATACATTATTATGGGAGCCGCTTTGGATATTTGCACATAAACACAAGCAATGATTTAATACAAAGAAACAAATTGAAATCCTAAAATTCAAGTCAGGATCAATCAAAAGCTGTTTTACACATGTCAGAATTTCCCAAAAATGAAATTCACGGCAAACCTTTCACTGCGCGATAATCGCGATAATGGGAAAACTGTATGGATTTGGTTTTAGATACGAGTTAAAGCTGGGGATGTTAGCTACAAGCAGAAGTTGACATTTTTTTACTAGCACAAAAACTGAGGAAGTTATGGACGTTTTAGTGGAGGTCATTTTTTCGAGATAGGTGCAAGAATGGAAAATGGCAATGCGCTTTTAAAATGACAAGCAGGATTTCTTACACTAGATGATGACTATGAACAAAATGAATACCACACAAGAACACAGCCACTTGATCAGAATGACTGCCTGCAGTGGTCCCGCCTTCTCCAGATGAGAAAAGATCAGCGCAAAGATAGTTTTAGCAATACTTGCACAGGAGGAAGATAGGAGGGATTTGATGGAGAGTTCAGACAATTCAAAAATATGTCTAACAACACAGGTTCTGAATACAAGATAGGATGGGTTTAAGATAGGGATTGACTATGGACAGTACATATGCCAGTGACACAGTTCTTTCTATAGATACTCAATAGATATGTTTTAAACAGAACCGTCAGGATTCTGGTCCATCAAGATTCTGGTCAGGGAATGAAATCTGGTTCTGGGACAGAGAGCTGGGCACATTGGATTGGATCTGCAAGGGATCTGGCACAGCACGGCACAGGACTGGATCTGCAATTCACTCTGGTCACAGCACGGCACAGGACTGGATCAGATCTGCCCTTTTTGGATCTGATGAAAATTATTTCAGCAGGCAAACAGTGCAGCACAGCCCGGCTATAGTATGATGCTTCCCCTTAGGTTTGTGGGGTTGGTTCTGGTTCTTGAAATTGAGGCCTAGCTGAAAGTGGTTCAGCTATGCAATGGGTTCTGCTTTGCCAAGTTTCTGGAGTCTGGAGTAAAGAAGATGGAAAGTTCTGCAGCAGGGTGCTCTGCCAGCATTTGGATAGTGGGTGAATCTGTCTGTCTTTATTGGCCCTCTGCAGTCTCTATTTATGCTATGATAAAGGGGTGTGTGTGCTGGTTTAGCCTAAGCTCGCCCCTTTGACAGGGATTGGTCAGAATCTCCTCTCTGCCTTGATAGGTGGAGAGAAACAGGGTGTCACCTTTAGGGTGTGGGTTTATGAGGATTAGAATCCACCCCTAGCCTCTTGAACACAAAATCTACTTTTGACACAATACATATTTACACATGTGCAACCTCTATAACAACCACATACACAGATTGCATATTTTGTACAGCAGCTACTCCTCCAAACCCCATAGCTGTGGAATATTGTGTCTGCTTTTCTCAGAATTTTGCCCTTTTCTTTCGGAACACAATGTCCAATGTATCAGCAAATTTCTACACGGGTGCGCGTATAACCTGGGCATAAGTGTATAAAGTTTCATACTTCTAGCAGAAATACATTTGGTGTAAAATCACATTTTCTGCCGTTTCCTTCCAAATTATGTCACACAATTTTGCCGCCTCTTGAAATGTGCAGCCAAAATTTAGATTTACAATTCTGTTATTTGTGTGTTTTTGACAATTTTAAGTGGCAAGTTATATGTATTTAAACAAAATGTTCTTTGTGAATGTCAGCCACAGATGACTGTTTGGGTGCACCTCTTTTTCTCTCCCTTCAGTCCAGAAGCATCTCCTCCCTGTTGGCTCTTGGCAGAGTTCATTTACATTGGTCCTCACACCTAGCCTTTCCTGCTTTGTAGCTGTTCTTTGTTTCCTTCCCCACTGCAGACCAGGTGCTTCTCTCACCCTATAATTATCGTTTTGTTGTGATTTCCTGTTGGAGGGAGCTGGCGGGAGAGGCCTTGCCTCTGTGAGGAAAGCTGTTATTCCAGTTTGGTAGCTTTTAGCCAGCTTATTTTAACTGTTACTTCTGTTGAATTTTCCCTTAACATTCAACAAACTTGTGGGATCACATCACAGCTAAATACTTTTTCAAGATTTTAAACCATGGAATCAAAACAATTACAAGATGGGTTACTCTCAATAACACTATTCATGTAGTGGGGCAGATGCATGCATTTGACATACATTTTACAATATTCCAGCTGTGGATTTACTAATGGTTTTATCAATTGGATTTGTCTAGGTATCCGGAATGTCCCCCTCTGGGTTTCCAGTTGGCTCCTCTATTAGCCGCAAAGTATGTCTAGGATGGCAACTCTTCAGCTGGTTTATGTGGACCCACTTGTCTTTCCCTTCTGCTAAACTGCCCTCGGGGATGCAGATTTTGGAGGCGACTGGTGAGATTCGGTCCACAATTTCGAAAGGACCCCGCCAACTAGGGAGGAATTTGCGCTGTTTGGCTTGGTTCCTTTGGAAATTGTATAAGTAGACCCGGTCTCCTACTTGATCTTCTTTTTTAGTTGTCTTAAGGTCATAGTGGGTCTTCATACTGTCTGCAGATCTTTCTAGATTCCTCTGGGCATAGGCAAAAGCATGTTGAAGGTGTTTTCTCAGATTCATAACATACTCAAGAGTTGTGGAGGCATTTATCAAGGTCTGCTCTTGGGTTCTGTAGAGCAGATGCTGAGGTAGCACCATCCTTTGTCCAGTCATCAGCTCAAACTGAGACATTTTTGTTGCAGAAGAAGGGGTAGATCTGATGGTCATCAGGACAAGAGGTAATTGAATGTCCCAAGTTGGCCCAGAATCTGCCACAAACGTTTTTAATATGCTCACAATAGTCTTGTTGTATCTCTCAACTCCACCAATAGAGTCTGGCCGGTAGACAATGTGTAGTTTCCTTTTGACCCCAAGTATCTCCCACATCTTTGTCATCACTTTGCTAGTGAAGTGGCTACCTCAATCTGACTCAATCCTTTGGGGTAGTCTAAAACGCAAGAAGATGTGATTGATCATCAGGGCAGCTGCTGTTTCTGCCTTGCAATTAGGGGCCAGGAGACATTCCACCCATTTAGTGAACAAGCATGTTACTGTCAACATGTACTTGTTCCCCCTAGAAGAGCGAATAACTGGCCTGAAAAAATTGACTTGTAAATCTGACCAAGGCAGTATCATCCCCCTCTTTTGGAGGGGAGCACTGTGTGTGAGTGATGTTTGCTGAAATTGTGCACACACAAGACACCCCTTCAAATATTGGTCGAGGTCCTGCCCCATTTATGGCCGGTATGCAACCTCTCGCAAGATTTCTAGTGTCGTACAAAACCCCCTATGACCGGCTGTGACCGCATCATTGGCGTGACTTAGCATCAGTCTTCAGAATGAGTTAGGGACCACCCACTGGTCATGGCCAGATATGGATTTCCTCACCAACAAACCGTCTTGGATTCGGAACATTTTTGCACATTTCATCAACACTCTGAGTTCCTCTTTCCCTATTTAATCGGTATCCGTCAGGGGAAGTTCTCAGGGTCCCCAATGTGTTGATAAAATTTACCAATTATTGGATCCCCTTTTTGAGCCGTAATCAAATCAGCATCAGGGGTCTCCTTACTCCATTGTGCAGTTGAGAGTTAATTGTGAGCATTTGTCTGGGACCTCGTGATATCAGTGACCTGGATTTCCTCCAACAGGGACTCGATCTCAAGTAGATCCCCTTGGATGGCTCCGGTTTTGGCCAGCTGATCAGCTAGGTCATTTCCAGTTTTGTCTGGTCCCTCTACTTTAGAATGACCCTTGATCTTTTTCCAGTAGATGTTCATCCCATTTGAGGTGACCAGATCATCAATATTTTGTATTAATTTCCCATGTTTCAATGGTTTGTTATTAGCACATAGCATGCCTCTGGTTTTCCAGTTAACCAGGTGCTCCACGAACCCGTTCCGTACATAATCTGAGTCTGTGATTATCACCAGTTCGTGGAGCTGGTTTTGGACAGCAGTGAGGATGGCTTGATGCACAACCATCAGCTCTGCCACTTGACTACTTCGGAACCAATTTTGTACCCAGTGGAGGGTTCTAGGTAATCATTCAGCCATGCATTCCCTACGCCGGCAACAAGTTCCTTTTCCCTGTTGTTGTCAACATGGTAGGAGCACCCATCCACATAGACAGTGGGCATTCCCCCACACTGGTCTTCTTCATAGACTTTGTCTGGGGAATTAAGGTAGGCTTCCATTTTGTCCTTGATTTTAAGACCTTCGTCCTTGAGACAGTTTTCTCTGGCACAATCATGCAAGTCAGCCAGACCTTACACGAGGGGACTCTTCTTGTTTTGGCCATATCTGACCGCCACAGGAAAGCATTGACAGAAATCAGGAAGTAATTCGGGAATTGCTCACATTTCTGGGCCGGATTCTGTCACTTTGAAGATATTGCAAAGGTTGGTGTGGAGTCTCCACTATGATGTGTTCCCCCTGGATAAACGAGCGGTAATTCTTCAATGCCCACACCCTTGCCAGGAGTGCCTTCTCACAATTGTTGAATTTTTCCTCCATGAGGATAAAGTCTTACTTGCATAGGAGATTACTGTATTGACCTTGTCATGCTTTTGATATAATACTGCAGTCAAGCATGTATTTGAGAACCCTGTCTCCAAGAAGAACTGCTTGTTTTTGACAGGGTAAGCTAGGCAAGGTTCTTGTGAGAGGCTTCTTTTGAGTTGTCTTACTGCCTCAGCTTGTTTTGGACCCCACTCCCACTTGACACATCCCTTCAAAAGATGGATCAGGGGTCTTGTGGTCTCTGCGTAGTCCTCAATAAACTTTCTGCTGTAATTAGTTAGTCCAAGAGGCTCCTTAGTTCCCGCAGATTTGCGGGGTCTTTTATTTTCTGGAGTGCTTCTACTTTCTTTTCCTGGGGACAGAGAACCTGAGGAGTTATCTCATGCCCCAAGAAATTGACACGGGTTCTGCACCACTGTGCCTTTTGAAAGGAAAGCTTTGCTCCGGCAGCCCTCACCTATGTCAGGACATAACGTAACCCTGCTATGTGTTCCTCCACAGTTGAGCTTTGACTAGAACATCATCTACATAGGCCAGGTTACCCCTCTCACCCAGGTTGGACATGGCCCTGTGTAGAAAGATATTAAATTCATTGCCAGAGTTGATGTATCCGAAGGGAGTCTGGGTCCAAGTGAACTGCTGCCCCACGAAGGTAAAGGCCAGCTTATATTGGTCCTCCCTACTGACAGGTACAGTCCAGTACCCATTGGTCAGGTCTATTGTAGTGAATACCTTTGACCCCTAAATCTAGGCCAGCCCTTGGTCAAGGGAAGATGCCATCGGGAAGTATGGAACTGTTTGTTGAGCTCCCTTAGGTCGGCACAGAGTCTCCACTGGCCGTTTGGTTTCAAAATCCCCAGCACCGGATTATTGAAGATGCTGTGGACTGGATGAATTATCCCACAGGACTCAAGGTTCTTAATTATTTCAGTAAGGGACTCCATTGATGCGAGAGGCAAGCGATATTGCATCACAAACACTGAAATCATTCCAGCGCCACAGTCATATGAGTCCACCGCAAAGAGATCTTGAAAATCTAAGAAAACTTGTTTACATTTTTGCTTTTGCTCCAGAGTCTCGCAGGCATCAGCTAGGTTGACTCTCTCTTCAACCATCTGCCTGAAGCCTGGAAAGATTTCCAGTTTGGCTATCTCAGCGGCGTCCTCCAGCTGAGTGGAGAAGTCCCTGGTCAAAGTGCTGATTTGGACTGATGGATTCAGGTGGGGAAGGCAGTCCTCGTGGACTTGAAAGATCACCTCATCCCTCCTGGAGTCACAGGTCTCATCTTCCTTACCATAAGGGCGGGAAGATTACACCAGGAAATTCCCCCCATGCAGGGTGAAGATCCTGTCTGGTGTTGTGTCCTCGTCGCTATCACTGTCAAAACAGTCCTTTGGGATTGTTCCTAACAGTTCATTACCTAAATCTATGGAAACATGTTGGTCATCAACCGCCATTCCAATAATGGTGCCTGCGCCCAGAGTGATACTCTTTAGGTTGCTGTTAACCACCTCTATTGGAATGGTGTTGTGTTCTATGTTGACTAGTGGTGTTGGGTTTACCCCCAACCCTTGCTGTTGGAAACAAGCATTAAGATGGACATAGGCATCTGGATTTTTCAGTTTCTGTCCTCTTTTAATTTTTACTTCCAGTGAGAATTGTCAGGTCTGTTCTGGGATGGTGACTTCCTCTCCAATCAGAATTTCAACTGCATATGGCAGCAGATGAGCTGACCAAAATGCTTTCTCTGGGTCATCAAAGTCCATGGTATTACCCGCTAATCAGGACCAAGCTTTGAAGTTTATTAGGTCCAAACTAATTGCAAAGAGATTGAGAATGTCACTACCTAAATAGAATGCATCTCACATGACCCAACAATTATAGACTATACTCTTGTTGCCTATGGACATTTTGAGCATACACCTGCTCTTCAGGAGATGTTTGGAATTGGGTGTTTCAGGTCCATTTCCCATTTGTCTATCAGTTTAAGTGCGGGAATGGCTGGATCTTTTGGGAGTTTGCGGAACATGGCCTCGCTGATGAAGCTCTTACCGTTGTTCGCACACACTCAGGCGAGAACAGAGTCCTTCCCCTCATTTAACTGAATATGGAAGAACAACTGCTCTTCAATTTTTTGAATATCAGCCAAGCTCTGAGCTGATTTCTCAACTTTTTGGACTATTGGAATGGGATTTTCTGATTGTGAATTTAAATAGAGTTTCAGAGAGTTTCCTTCCAGTGTGGAATGCTACCTTAGACTGGAAGGAAGGTTGATTTTCAGAAATGGAGAGGCCCCCCGTCACCAGTTTGTTGTCCCACTGCAATTACTGTCATCTCTGGGATTTGATTATTCTGGATTTGAAATTCGACTTGGTCAGGTTTTTGTTCAACTATGTGGCATGTGCCATTTAAACTAACATGGTTGACACTATGTTTTAGTTTTATTGGTCAGTTAGTCTGGGTCCAAAGGACATTGTTTACACATTTGATGAGGGGAGACAATCTACGCAGGATGTCATTCCCTAGTAAACATGGTGTGCCCTGTGGAGTCACAAATATGACCGGGTGCTTCACCTTGTGTCGCCCAATTTTAATGTCTAAATCCGCAGTCCCCTCGATAGGAATTTCCTTCCCGTCGAAGTTCTGAAGTTGTCCAGGAAGAGGCGTAAGAGGGATTTGGTATTTCTCCCCCCTTCCAGAATTCAGCTGATCAACGGTCCTTTTTGACAGAAGGGTAGCTTGGGATCCAGTGTCCACCAGTGCCAAAATTGTACATTGCCCCTGTATTTGGACTGGGGCATACAATCATCCCTCCTTTTCCTCAAGGGGGCAAAGTTTATGCACATTTTTGTCCAACTGATGGGTTAGTTTCTTTGCTTTGGATACTGACAGAGAGGTGATTTGGGCAGGATTCTGTTTGGGACTTGGGAACCTGTAAGAAAAAGGTGACAGCTAGATATGGGGGAAGTTTTGGGCTCCACTGGTTCTGATTCTGGGCTTCCCCCCCTTTTTGGAGGCAGTCACCAGAGCGGGTTTGAACAAGGGGATTTTCGTGCTGGTCATTCTGGGGTTTGATGATGAGCGGTTCTAACTCGGTCCCCACATCTACCCAGTCTGGATTTGGATCTTTTGGGGCCCATTTTTCTTTGGGATCAGTTCCCCCATCCCTGTAGGAGAATATCCTTTTCCCAGAATCCTCTGAGGACCCCTCTCCTTCAAACTGGAAGATTTGCACCTCCTCCACAAAATGGGCCTTTTTATGCACTTTATTTCTTGTACACCCCCTCTCTGTTCCTTGGGTTGCAGACTTTCGGGGGCAGGAGATTTTGGTTCCGGTTCCTTGGTTTCCAGGGGCTTTCCACAAGTGGGGAAGGAAGCTTCCTCCCAGGCTTTACACCCCCCTTCCCCTTCTGCCTCCTTCCTGGGAACCGATGGGTTGTCGGGGTTCTTTCCCCGTCATTTTTCTGTAGCACCAGACCCTAGATTGGAGGAGTTCTGAGCCGCCATGCTCATATGAGGGTTCTGTTGAGCACTCAGCATGTGACCCAGATCCTGTGCCATGTTCTGGACCTGGTGCTCTAGTTGGGACACCCGCTCTGGCTGGTATGGGGTCCTCAGGTCTACCCTGGGTTGATCCCGGGAAGGGTAACTATCCCTTCTCGCTAAATACCCCTGGTTAGGAAAGTTTGGGTATCCCTCCACCCTTGGCTTCCCCTCTCCCGGATTGGGCTGTCTGGGCTCATTAAAGTGGGGAAAAAGGGTGGGTTGTTTTGGGGGTTGAAGATTGGTGGGTACCGGGGAAAGAAATTTGATCCTGCATTTGGGGGATTACTGCCCTCCTGGGGAAAGTGAGGAGGGAAGTTTCCTGGGTTTCCTGCTGTCTCTTTGGATCCCCCCCCTTGGGCTGGAGGATCCACATATGGCCCAGGATAGGTCTATTTCCCTTGTAGTGTGGGCTGATGTAGTCAGGGGAGTTAGGGGTCCTATTTGTGGGTTTTCCTCCCTGGCTCCCTTTTTGGTATTGGCCCGAGGGCCTTCTGGGTTTGGGGTTGGTCGGATTCTGCGGTGGAAGGATTTTAGGCCCCCCATCTCCATATCTAATCACCTCTGCCACCTGAGCAGCAGCAGAGGTGATGGTTGGTTTGGGGCTCTTGCTCATATTTTTTATTTTCCAACGGCTTCTGTATTTCATAGATGCGTGTGGCTTGTTCAATGACCCAGTCTAGTGATCTTTTCTCATGAAAGTCCCTCACTAGCTGGGTCATAATGTATTTCGGGAGAGCATGAAAGAAGGTGTTCACAAATTCCTTACCGTCAGTGCACACCCTTCTAGTGGTCTGCCCAAAGGAGCGTTTCAATTCCTGAACAAATTCTTGTGGGGCCTGGCCTTCCCCACATTGTAAGTTGTTGGCTGCCTTGCGAGCCTTTTGAGGGTTTCTATGAATGGAATTTTTTTTCAAGATGGCCGCCCTATAGGTGGACCATCTGGAATGGTTCTGATCCTCCAGACCCGCAAAGAAGCTGGAGTACTCAGGAGAAAATGTCCACTTTACATACTGAATACAACTTTGGTTGTCCTTCAGATGAAAAGTTTCCATCATCTGCTCAAATAGTTCAAGATGCTCCCAAACCGAATATTTTGCATTTTTGGGGTATGGAGTGATGACACTCCTAATAGCTTTTATTTGTTTCAGGGGATCCTTGAGTAAAGCCCTCTTGACTTTGTTGGCCTTTATAGTTCTTGTCACCAAGGTCCACTCATCCTCTGACTCAGAGGCACTGCTACCAGAGGTGGCTGTCTGGTCTTCTAGACTCTCCCGGATTGTGCGAGCTTCGGAATGGCTGGCAGAATGTGGGGGCCTAGTTCCTTGGGTCCTGTGGTGCTAAGAAGAGTCTTCTGACTCTTCCTTGCTCCCCGGATTGATTGATTACACCCCCACTGTCCTAGCTGGGTATGCTCTTAGTGGGCCTAATCTCATGGTATTCCCCACCAAATTTCACTGCCAGATCTCTTGATGAGTTATATTTCTGAGGATCCATTTCTCTGATCCTCCCCTCACTGGAGTCTCCCTGATCAGAGAAGATGGCCCTAGCACTTGGGAACCTGTACATAGATGCCCGCCCATCCGTTTCCGGGAGGCGCTGACCTATTAGCCCCATATTCCCCATTGGGTTGAAGTCTACCATCCCCATGGCCCTTGGTTTGAGCCAGTGGACATGGGGGTGGCAGAGTCCATGGAATTGAAGAGATTAAAGTCTCTGGTGCCAGGGTTCCTGAGGTTATGCTCAGGGGTTGCCCTCTCCCATCTGACCTCATCTCTCTCAGCCCCTACTCCCTGAAGGCCTGCAAGAATCTGACCCTTTTGTTCTTCTATGATGGAGCCTGTCATTTCTCTCACAAAGATCCTCATTGTCTCCCTGTGCTTCCTGCCTGCCTTGGGAGTATTGGGCCAATTTTTGCTGCAGGAGACTCACCTCCTGAGTCCTGTCCTTACATGCCTGGTCATTCTTTGCCAGAGCATCTTCCAATCTCCTGGTATGCTCTAACAGATTTTCGTAGTCCATTTTGAGTTCACCCAGTCCCTGAAGGGCCAGGTGATTTTCTGCCACCTTGGTTTTTCACCTTGGCTGACCTCCTGGCCTAAGGCGTCCCTTTCCTGAATTAGAGTGCCCCTCTGTGCAGCCAGGTGGTCCCTCTGTTTTTTTGAATGCTACAGCTTTCTGTTTGGGATTCAAGGTCTTTAAGAATTAATGTATTATTTTCTTCTTTTTAATGGTGTATCTGGTCTTGTAAGACGACCATCTGTTCTTAGCAAACTCTATTAAATGCTCATTGTTGTGCCAGTTTTTGTTGACTCTGTTTTAAAGAGTCCAGCCTTTCTTGACACACTTTTTGCAGTGTCAGTAATTTGGTGTCTTGCTCTACCCTCCGTTGCTTCAGGAGATCCAGATCTTCTTTAACTTTTGTCTGGTACTGTCTGGTTTCACTCTCTGATTCTTGGCTCTTTTGTAGCCTTTGCTCTGCAGAGTCCAGATCAGTTTGGGTCTTCTCTAGGGATTGTACTTGCCTTTTTGCCAGGTCTAGGTTTTCAGCATATTTTTCCTGTATTACTCCAAAGTGGAGTTACAGGTACGACAGTATTGTGGCAATTTTACATTGCTCTTCTTTTACCCTTGTGGCCATATACAGCTCACTAAGTGCCTGGTGTAATGGACCCTGGTCCTGCCATGTATCTAATTCTGTGGCAGTGGCTTGTTGTTTGATTTCCTGCAGCCAAACTTTCTCATCCTGCTCAACCCATTCACCCCTGACAAACAATTTGTGCAGTATGTGTTCTTTTGCCAGATTAATTTCCGCTGGGGTTGCCATTCCGGAAATATTAATTTCCTTCTGACTTATCTCAGGGTTACTTTTACCTTTGCAAAACAGACACAACTCCTTTGAGTATTTCTATTGAAGGGTGTTTTTACAGTGTAGCACAGTGTGGTAGCCCAACAAGGTGTATGCACCCCGTCAGTTAGCACACTGTGTAAGACTGTCCCAAGTGGTATGCCTAATTCAGGATCCCGGAAGAGCCCCCAAGCTGTAAGTGATTTCAATCAGGCACACACCCAAGTCAATGCCTAGCGTGTAAGGCACAACTGAAATTCTTATTTATTTTTCATCTAAAAGTTCTTTTATTCTGAACAATGTTCCACTCATATCACGCCCCTCTCATGGAACCCCCCCTGGTCACACTGAACCAGGAATCAGGCTGGTTTGCAAAGTTAAAATATTTATTTAGGTATTCACAATTGAATCACACTTTGTTTTAATGGGTACGCAATAATCACCAATGGGGTGATGTAACACTGAATGATCTCTTTAATACACAAAGAGTAATAATGAGCAAAACAATTCAGCACAGAAATAATACTTTTGTGTGTGTGTGCAGATCAGATAGCACTGTGGTTAAAGGTTCCCACTGCACACCCCTTAACCCCCAATAGACAATGTAAAGAGATAGGAGGAGAGAGCAGGTATCCAGGAATGGCAGAATTCAAACAAAATAATATTCCCACTTTCCCCCAGCAAACACAACAGAGAAATCGAATTCACTGACAAGCTGTCAGAATGGATTTTAAAGTTATCTTGAGAATGGATTGGGCAAAAAGACTAAATATGGTCTAAATTGCTAAAATTGCATAAATTCTTATGGGAGCCACTTTGGATGGCTGCACATAAACACAAGCAATGACTTAATACCAAGAAACAAATTGAAATCCTAAAATTCAAGTCAGGATCAATCAAAAGCTGTTTTACACGTGTCAGAATTCCCGAAAAATGAAATTTGTGGCAAACTTTTCTCTGCGCGATAATCACGATAACGGGAAAACTGTACGGATTTGGTTTAGATGTAATTTAAAGCTGTGGGTGTTAGCTACAAGCAGAAGTTAAAATTGTTTTTCTAGCACGAAAACTGAGGAAGTTATGGACGTTTTAGTAGAGGTTGTTTTTTCGAGATAGGTGCAAGAATGGAAAAGGGAAATGCGCTTTTAAAATGACAGCAAGGATTTCTTACAATAGAGGATGACTATGAACAAAAATAATACCATACAAGAACACAGCCACTTGATCAGAATGACTGCCTGCAGTGGCCCCGCCTTCTTCAGATGAGAATAGATCAGCGCAAAGATAGTTTTAGCAATACTAGCACAGGACGAAGATAGGAGGGATTGGATGGAGAGTTCAGACAATTCAAAAATATGTCTAACAACATAGGTTCTGAATACAAGAAAGGATTTGTTTAAGATAGGGATTGACTAGGGACAGTACATATGCTAGTGACACAGTTCTTTCTAGAGATACTCACTAGATATGTTTTTAAACGGAACCGTCAGGATTCTGGTCCATCAAGATTCTGGTCAGGGAATGAAATCTGGTTCTGGGACAGACAGCTGGGCACACCGGATTGGATCTGCAAGGGCTCTGGTCACAGCATGGCACAGGACTTGATCTGCAATGCACTCTGGTCACAGCACAGCACAGGACTGGATCGGATCTGCCGTTTTCGGTTCTGATGAAAATGATTTCAGCAGGCAAGCAGTACAGCGCAGCCCGGCTCTAGTGTGATGCGTCCCCTTAGGTTTGTGGGGTTGGTTCTGGTTCTGGAAATTGAGGCCTAGCTGAAAGTGGTCCAGCTATGCAATGGGTTCTGCTTTGACAAGTTTCTGGAGTCTGGAGCAAGGAAGATGAAAAGTTCTGCAGCAAGGTGCTCCGCCAGCATTTGGATAGTGGGTGAATTTGTCTTTCTTTATCTGCCCTCTGATGTCTCTATTTATGCTATGATAAAGAGGGTGTGTGTGCTGGTTTAACCTAAGCTCGCCCCTTTGACAGAGATTGGTCAGAATCTCCTCTCTGCCTTGATAGGTGGAGAGAAACACGGTGTCACCTTTCTGGTGTGGGTTTATGAGGCTTAGAGTCCACCCCTAGCGTCTTGAACACAAAATCTACTTTTGACACAATACATATTTACACATGTGCAGCCTCTATAACAATCACATATACAGATTACATATTTTGTACAGCAGCTATTCCTCTAAACCTTTTCATCCGGAACACAATGTCCAATTTATCAGCAAATTTCTACATGTATAACCTGGGCATAAGTGTACAAAGTTTCATACTTCTAGCAGAAATACATTTGGTGTAAAATCACATTTTCTGCCATTTCCTTGCAAATTATGTCACACGATTTTGCTGCCTCTTGAAATGTGCAGCCAAAATTTAGATGTACAATTCTGTTATTTTTGTGTTTTTGACAATTGTAAGTGGCAAGTTATATGTATTTAAACAAAATGTTCTTTGTGAATGTTCAGCCACAGATGGCTGTTTGACTGCCTCTTTTTCTCTCCCTTCAGTACAGAAGCATCTCCTCCCTGTTGGCTCGTGGCAGAGTCCATTTACGACAGTCCTCACACCTAGCCTTTCCGGCTTTTCAGCTGTTCATTGTTTCCTTCCCCACTGCAGACCAGGTTCTTCCCCCACCCTATAATTATCGCTTTGGTGTGATTTCCTGGTGGAGGGTGCTGGAGGGAGAGGCCCTGCCTCTCTGAGGAAAGCTGTTATTCCAGTTTGGTAGCTTTTAGCTTGCTTATTTTAACTTTTAATTCTGTTGATTTGTCCCTTAACATACAACAAACTTGTGGGATCACATCACAGCTAAATACTTATTCAAGATTTTAAACCATGGAATCAAAACAATTACAAGATGGGTTACTCTCAATAACAGGCCTCTTAGATTGCAAACATTTGATTTCAGTTTATACATGTTTAAAGTTTAATCCTTCAGGCCCCTGACAGCTGTCATTCAGGCGGCTGAGGGTACTGCACCCAGATTTTGACAGTTTCACAGGCAGGCCACTTTTGCTTTGGAAATCCCTTCATGCTTTCAGATTTTCAGGACGCTGTAAGTTCACAATGATTTCTTATACTAAGTGAATTGTAGCACCCAGCAAGAATTTTGGATGTTTGAGGGTGTTTTGTACCAGCATTCTGCAGTTTCAGCAACAAAGAAAAAGGATTTAAAGCAAGATTTTGTGGTTTCCTTTAGCAAAGCACTGCTTTTCCTTCGGTACACCATCTTTACATGTTTCAGGAGTGAGATCTCTGTTCCACCACTGACAACATGCATGGCAGATTGGGAAGTCATCTTTTTGTGCTTTGTAAAGCGTGATTTTCAGAGGATTTGCGGCCATTCTGATGTTTCTGGCACCATCAGAACACAGTGATGCCGCATGGCACAGCAAAAGTGGGTCAAGACATCCCACAAACATATAATATTGGAATATGATATGATCTGATATGATATGATAAAGCATTTATAACGAGCCTGTACATAAGTGATTCTAGGTGCGACAAGACAAGGAGGGGGAAACAGAGGGAGGATAAAAACCACAATATTACTACGCCTTGTGTCATTTAGATCACGCAAGTGCAGGGAAGTGGGATGGGAGAATCGCTGAGTGGGAGGGTAGAAGTGCAGGTAATTCAATATGTGCAGCAAGTGGGTGGCTCATAAGTGCAGAGAGAAGGGACTGTAGGGTTGCAGATAAACACCATAACTGCTGGGGGAGCCTGGACGCAGTGTAAGGGTAACTGGACATGGAGGGGCCTGGGCCCAAGTTCAGAGGGTAGCCAGGTGACCAGTGTGTGGAGCAGTGACATGAGGGACATCAGCAGGGGAGAGGAAGAGAGAAAGCAGAAGTTAAAAGGAAGGTCTTGAGTTGCTTCTGGAACCAGAGGTGGTTCTGCTCAAGTTTGAGAGAGACAGGGAGGCTGTTCGAGCGGGAGGACCCAGCCAAAGAGAGAGATCTGCCCCCTACTCTCTGCTTGGAGAATTGTTTGTCCCTCAGCGAATTGGAAGTGGATGAGCAGAAAGCTTTTGAAGGTGGATGTTTAGGTAGAGAGAGTTGGAGGTAGTGTGGGTCCAGGCCCCAGAGAACCTTGCGGATGATGCAAAGGGCCTTGAAGTTGATACTTGCCCCCATAGGGAGCCAGTGCAGAGATTTCAAAGTTAGAGAGATATGATCCATGGGCTTGAGGCAAGGGCAAGGCTTGCAGTCCTGTGCTGGATAAGTTGTAGAGGTCGAAGAGCAGAGGCAGTCAGATTTAGAAAGATGTTGTTGCTGTATTCCAGCCCAGGGAGGACCAGAGCTCTGAAGACAGTGAGCTTCTGGGGAAAATTGAGAAAAGAAGAATACCTCTGAGGGGGTGCAGCTGATCGGTTGACTTCTCGGAGATGTGAAGGGAGAAGGAGAGGGTGGAGTCACAGATGACACCAAGGTTCTTAGCCTCTCAGGTAGGAGCAGGAAGAGGGCCCAGAGTGGGCAGCCATAGAGACAGAGGAAAGGAGGGAGCTGGTGTTCTGATGAGAAGGATTTCGATCTTACTTACATTAAAGCAGAGATTATTGGTGGCACACCATTCCTGAATTGCAGCCTGAATATGTTACAAAGGGAGTAAGAAGGGGGGGGGGGGTTGTTCACAACACACAACAGAGTGCAGTGTCAAATGCAAAATGCAACAGGACATGAAATTCCGTGGAGGCACACAAAGCCATTGATGAGGATAGAGGGCTCTGTCTTTCATAACGAACAATGGGAGGGGGAATGGTACAGTGTCTAAGAGAACGTTTAGTGGTGTTGGAAGAGGATGTAATACAAAGATGAATGTCAGCTGTAGGGCAGCGTGGAACAAATGTGTGGATGCATTAACATGAATAGATCAGAGACACCAACCACTACACATAAAGCCTCTTACATGATTTTCCTTATGTTTCAGATACACAGGGTTAACACATCTGGGGTCTAATACTGGCTGCACCAAGCTCCTGAGCATTCCAGCACTGAGGAGCGGGACCTCAGCAGCCATGGACCACTGGTGGGCGTTTGGTGCTCAGGCATACACCCAGCTTCCTCCCGACTGTGGCGGGGCTACGGTTCCTTGTCACACTGAACAGCCCTGCCCTGGTAGTTCCTCGATGGGAATTGATGCCCTTCTTTAGTGGCCATCCTGCAGTTCTCAAGAGGACGATGGCAGGGGAAGACAGGATACAAGGGACTCGAGCATAAACAATGAAAAGTGACAGGCGCAACAGCAACTATTGGTCCAGCAAATCATCCAAAGGTTTGGCGGCAAGCCCAACACTTTTTTACCTGATCTCAAAGACACCCACATTTTTTGTGTCTCTTCTGCTTTTAGGGGCCCCAGCAGTAGCTAATGCTAAATGGCTTCAGGTGACCTGTTATGAGCTGTTACAAATAGCAAACTTGACTGAGAAAGGACTAAAAACGATAAGGGAAGAGCTTTGGGTAGTCAAACTGGTGGCACTACAGAATAGATGTGTTGGATTTGGTTTCCACAATGGCGGGTGGTGTCTGCCACAAAATGGGCAGTAGCTGCTGCTCAATAATACCACTTAATGACGCAGGTAATGGAACTCTGACAGAGGCCATAGAGGTAATCTGTACACTGCATGATAACATGACAAAGAAAACAAATGCAGTATCACCAGACAGCTGGTTTGACACTCTTTTTGGTTGGGTCTCAACGTGGTTGGCAAACATTTATTTTTAAAGTAATTTCCCAGTGCTCATTCTGGTGTTCATCAACTTCTGTGCAGTCCAGCTAAAATGATGACACTGCAAGTGTAAAAAGGGGCAAAGGAGATATATAATGTCCCTGAATGTTGGTGGGATGGGTATAAGGTCCTCAGTAAAAACAGGGCCCGACACATTCTGGAACAAATGAACACAATTAACAGACAGTGGTTACAATGGCACCTGTGAACTTAGAAGAGTAGGATGCCTTTTGGGTAGCATGCTCAGAGAATAGACAAGAGCGTGTGATAATAGAGTCTCCATTGGGGGAGTATGAGGACCAAGGGGGATGCATGTATACGGTAACTAGGTGGTGGATCTCCAAGGCAGTAAATAAAAACTTGAAAAACCAGAAGGTGTTGATCGGTCGAAGGGGAGAATGCAGTAAAGTGCAAATTCAGCACTGCCAGTGGACACGCACCTATCAATTACTTAATTGAAGTGGGGACACAGTGGGGAAGGGGGTACTCCTCAAGATGAGAATGTCATTGACCCCGCTGCACTATGTAGCCTATGTGCAGGTGCAACAGAAGAAGTTCACTGGGGATAGTGGGCCTGGGGCTGAGGGGCACATGGGGGATAGGGATAAGGGGTAAAGTTAACAAACAGGTAGAAGGGATAGTGCAGGGGGATGAATAAAGTTCCAGTAGTCATCACAATCACGTAATGCTTTGAAACATATTTCTGGGGCACTGTGGGAAGGTTTGTGATGTTACGATGGGTGCCTTTGACTTGGCTACTTTGGGTGGCGTAGACAGCTCAATTCACTCAGTTCAGTTCCACTAGGCTGTTTGAACCATGTTTTCCCAGCTTTGTTATGAACCTAAATACATTGCGTTACTTCCTGCATGGTGTAGGCTCCTTCTTGGATTACTTTGGTGTTCCAGCATTTACTTGCCTTGGGGGACCTCTGACATAACTCAGTTCTACATAAACAATACCATTAGCTGCAAACCCAGGGAGATCCAAACGTCTTTTAAAAAACTGATTCTCCAAAGTTTGCAATTCCGATATTTTAGCAAATCCCCATAATGATTTACCATAGTTGACTGCTGCTTTGGTCTGAATGTCATAGACCTTAAGCATCATTTGCAAAGTGTAACCCTGGCACATTGCCACAAAACACACAACTCTCCCCAATGATTGGGTCATCCATTTTTTTTTGTTTCATGATGTGGGCCTTATCAGTCATTGATGAAGACAAACGTATACCCAAGTAGTCAAATTTGCATTCTCTGGGTATAACTGCCCCATCACTACACATTTGTATTCAATTGAATTGTTTTTCTCGCTAGCCCACTAACCATGACAGCAGATTTTGCTGTGTTAACTGTTAGATCCAGGTCAATCTTAAATTGTGTATAGGTTGTTATTGATTTTTTAAGTACTTTTGTGGTTCGAGCCATTAAAACGAATCATCTGCATAGGCTAAAATAGGGAAAGCCCTCTGTCCTAATGTTGTATATTCCACGTTGGTGTCTCACATAACTTTATGTAAGGCCTTAATGTAAAGTGTGAACAAAACAGGGACCAGGAAACAGCCCTGGTGCACTCCCTTCTGCACATCAAAATGATGTATGCATTGACCCCTTTCACATATCCTACATATGCATGCTTACCTTTTGGACTGCCTCAAGCACAGTCAACAATTCTGGAGGGCATTGCATGGACCTGAGCAGCGTCCTCAGTTTGACACTATTGACCTTATTGAAGACCATTGAAGAAGGGGCTCCTTCATTTGTTGGTAATGGGGGGCCACTGTATAGGTGTAAAGCACCAGAGGGGGATATTTATTCTCCTGTTCCCTATATGGCAGAGAGGAGGCACAGAGGACCCCAGCCATGATTCCCTATTGTTGTTAGCAATGGACGAGCAATCAAGGCTTATCTCTCAGGAGGTGATGCAGGCTGGTTCTTAAGTACAGTGTATTCCCCAAGCACCCACAAAGGAATGTCCACACACTGTATTAGTGAAAACACAGTCTTTATATAATTAAGGTTCAAGGTTATATACACAATCACAATAATTCACTTTGTGCCAAGTTAATCTACAATGGCTAATATATGCACAGTTCTACGTGGTACAAGAATTAATATCAGATTTCATTAAAGTGCATAAACTGGACTTACTTTGAATGTCACACAAATCAAGTACTAAAGAGTACCAACAATAGACATAGGAGTAAAGCAGTTGGTTAGAACAATTGGCAGAATACTGGACCTAGACACAGATCTGTATGAGGATCCCCCCACCTGGGCAAGCTGTAAATAAAGGTATATTGTACAAGCCCAGTCCATGTATTGTTCACAGAGTCTTATTTCCTTCTAAATAGTTATACAACCCCAATGTACTATTGAAATAGCAGAGTTCAACGTCAGGTCATTGACAGATCCTTCTTGAGCGCCTGCCTTTCAGGCGGGAGCCAGGGATCATTGAGATCCCACGAGGAAAAAGTGTGAACACTGTCGTTGCACCAGCAGCTTCTGTTCTTGTGGTGCTCATTGATGATCGGTTGAAAACGTCCTGCAAGCTGGGGTGTGCGGTGCACCTCGACGACGGGTGTTTGTTGCCTCAAAGAGTCAATGGGCCTCATTACACAGTAGGCGGTGGACGAAGATGCTAATAGCACCTTGGTCCATGCCGGTAAAATACCGGCACCGCCTTGGTGGAAAGGGGAATAACCGCCCTATTCCAAGGTTGGCGGGGCGGTAATTCCCCCTTCCACCATTGCCCTTCCCCATTCGCATTTTTGCATCATAGGGCATAATGGAAATGGGGAAGGTGCTAATTACGGTACCACAAATTTGCGGTGCCGTAATTAGCACAAAGGTCCCTTAGCGGGTTGGTTTCAGGCGTTAAAGTACCAACTCGCTAAGGGACCTCGTAGTAAGGCGGTAAGGGTTAACGGTCACCGGTACCATTACCGGTGACCGTTAACCCTTACCGCCTACCGTGTAATGAGGCCCAATGAAGAACTTTGGCCCAGCAAGGGCTGTTAGGGAGAATTCTCCAGAATGGCTAATTTGCCTTGCCTACTGAGTCCCTCAGCAGCTTTACTGGATTTCAAGGATTTGTTTTTTTTCACCTGGTAAGAGTGTGAGCCTTTTTTCCCACTCTTACATTGTTTTGCTGTGTGTGTTTAACATTGTCTTGTGTTCATAGACTGTGGAGCCTCACCTACTCCATAGGCTTCATCTTTTTACTGTGTGTTACACAGCACCTTCAGTGCAGTGACACAGGGTTGTCTTTTTGGCTTCCCAACTCCGACTCCATTTTCTGGGACTGACTACTGTCTCCCAGAACATGTAAAGTTACCATTGACTTTATTAGTCTCTTTTAAAACTCACAGACCCAGTACAAACTATCTTAAATAGAGTTCTGGAAAGGGTTAATACTAATTCCTTTTTGTCTGTTTCTCTTGGAGCATTGTTTCGCTCCCTTTTCATTAATACTTGGCTGGTGGCAGTGGTAACTACCCTATTTTTCCTATTGTGGTTATCTTAAATAGCCCTGGTATTGTTTTGGCTATCTTGGTATCCTCAAACTTAAACCTGCTAGACCATATATGTTTTTATACAGTTCCGGCTGGGTTTATTCACCATTTCTTTTTGTAAAAGTATTTCTCGTGTTTTACTCTGCGTGCCAAACCAGGTTTGGTTCCTTTGTTCACCGTCCTTTCACGGGCTTCTACATAGAAGCCCTGCTTATGCGCCTGTATGTCTCGGGGGGACAGGATGTGAGGGAGTGGTTTAGGACGCCCTGCACAAGGTATCCTTGGAGACCCATGTCACACTCTGATATGATTGGTTGTGGTGACTGTCCCAGCGGGACAGCCACCCTGCTGTGTGATTGACAGCCAGGCTGCGTGAATGGGGGAAAACTGCATACAAAAGCAGGTCTTTTGGGCTGGAAAGGCAGAGTCACCACTGGAATGAAAGAACCAAAGAGGAGCCGACAGAAGAGGACCCCTACAATGACTGAACCGCCCAGTGAAGCCCTGCTGCAGGTCGGAATCTTCATACTCCAACAACAGGAAAGATCTTCAAGGAATCTTCTCCCCTTGAGCTGGTGGGAACAGCCAGTTTTCCAAACTGCTTGCCAGGTCTCCCATCTCTGGTCGAATTTGCTGTACAGAGCTACAGTGAACCGGATAGCAAGGAGGAACGGACCCTGCTTGCGTTTTAAGGAGTGCACCTTTTATTTATTGCTTTGCTCTGCTGCTGGTTTCTTCCCTGGGCAGTGCAGGACTTTCCAGTCTTCATACTTTGTGTCAGTCCAACAGTCACTAGGAACCGTAAGCCTGCAGCACCTGCCAGGAACATCCACCTCAGCTACAGCCTTCTTCTTCATTTAAGTCACTGTTCAAATCTAGTTGTTTGTTTCGTTCAGCCGCGGTGAAAGTGTGTGAAACCTTTCCCCAATCCGGGGGCTTGTCCTTCTCCATTCTTTAAACTAACTTTTCTGCGGACCAACTTCGTCCTGAACACTTGGCAAAGACTTAACTGCGAATTTCCCTGAACCGTGTGATCTTGAGCAACAGACTGTACCCCTTAACATTGGCCCAGGGCTAGTGAATTGATTTCCTCACTGTAGTTCCTTTTTCTAGATTGCCCTGCCTAATACTTGTTGGTACTGCTACTGTTCTTGATAACTTTGTCTTTCCCTCCCTTTTAAATTGCTGGAGTGCCATTTTGCTCACACTTCATTTTGAGCCTAACTTATCCAGAATCTATTGGGTGTAGCGTAGTTTATTTAGAGTGTGATTTTTCAACTGCTTTATTTTAGTGAAATGTTTTACAACTGATGTGTAAATAAATGTATATTCTTTTACTCAGAAACCTTGAGTTAGTGATGGTTTGAATCATAGTAATTGCTGTCCTTTGTGCAACTATTGATACTGCTCGCTTACTTTTGAGATAAGTCGGCTGCTCATCCATCGCTAATCGTGATGGTGAGTCGGGCTCTCCTAATTTCCAAATCGGTTATATTAATTCTATTGATGTGATGTTGTAAGCTTGGGGTGAAAACCCACTGAAAAAGGTGCCTCCGCGATGCGGCGCCTCATAAACCATACAAAAACAGACCTTGGCCGTGTGGCCAGCGGTGTGTGCTGCACACCCTTAATACACTATACAGTTGTATAATTCAAAAATAATGGTAAAGAATATTCTTGAATTGTGTCTTTCTTTCCGAATGCTCTTTAATTCATCAACCTTCATATGTTTTCTTCAAATCAAATTTTCATGACAGAATTCATCACATAAATGGCCTATGCATTTCGGGTATGAACCCTTCCTCAGGGCCTGTGATTACACCTTTTCCTAAGGTATTAATTTTCAACTATCATAGCATAATTAACATTGCATCACAAAATCAAACAAAAAAATCATCAGTTCCCAAAACATCAATGAAACATTCACATATCAATGTATTCATACATATATTGACCAGATCATCAAAAGTCAAAAGAAATAGATTAAAACACAATAGTGTTAGTACATTACCCCATTTTCATATTGGTGATGTAGGTTCCATGAAACATGTCGAGATTACCAAGATTGAGACACCATAAAAAACAAATAATGAAAAATAACAAAAGAACAATAATCAGTGTTATGGTCATGGTGTAAACCTCCTTATTCATAACATAACCTTCCTTTCAGACAGGTATGCCACGCCGAATCCACTAACCTTCAAAAATGCGAGTGTTAAAAAATGACTTGCACGTCACCCGCGGATTCGTCTGTGGGGGGGATATCTATCCCGGAGGGGTCTCTGTAACGAGAACGACCACATATTTGTGAGTAAATCCACACTCCCAACTTAATTCGGAAAAACAAGCATCTGGTTGCATAAATATAAACTTACATCAGTCATAGCAACGCTATATTTCACTAGACCAGAAACGGTCTGACTGTGTGCCTTCCACTTCCACCAGCGGTCATATCCACGGGATACCAACGCGTACAACAGCGGTCTCTGCAAAGAGATCGAACGCGTGTCACTAGGTAAAATTCACTCTATCTTTCAAAAGCCTTAATTACTAATATCATGCGCTTACTTACTGGAAATCAAAAATCGCCGTTATCCGCCGGAGCTGTACGCTCACACACGCTCACTCTGCAGTATCTTGTGAGAAAATGTTGTGGCTGCAACCTGTCGCCTAGGCAACTGTTGCTTTATATGTAGCGCCCATATTGGAATGGGATTACTCACTAGCTCAATTCACGCCTGTTTAGCAACCATATTGAAATGGTGCATTGCTAAATAGAACCTTATACTTTCACAAACAGAAATCCTCTGTGATGTTTACATCCATCGTTACCACTTACTTCAAATTATGCCTAATCATAACCAGGAAAAGTAATGATCAGTATAAAAAGAAACACTTTGCTGTGTAGTACAGGCTTGTACCAAAGGTGAATTTGTACTCTCACTTGTAGTCTTAATTGTGTGTGGTGTTCCCAAAGGGTACTGTATATAATTCTGCCTAACAAGGGCATCGGGTCGTCGGCAACTGGCGTTGGCAAATGGGAAGGGACCAGGGCTGGCTTCGGTAGCTTTGTCGGCATCTCTGTGGTCTTCGGGTGGCAGGAACGCCACCAGCGGATTCTCCTTGGTCTTCGGCGGCCTTGACTTTCTCCAGCAGGACAAAAATGGCCGACGGTGATGAACAAGGAAGTCCTTGGATCAAAATTTTCTTAGGCAAAGTGAGCACTGTGGCTCCGGTGGGCGACGGCGGTGGGCGACGGTGGGTGACTGTCTGATGCTTCTCTTCGTTCTCCGCGGCGGTCCCCTTCTCCGGTCGGCAGCCTTTCGTAGGTCTGTCTACCAGGGAGCTTTGGCAAAGATCAGCTGTTGAACGATGGTCCCTCGTAGCTCGGGAAGAGGTCTCCTAGCCAGGTCCTCTCTTGGATCAGTTCTTGAAGGCACAGCAGCTTTCAGATTGCAACAAAGGGAACAACGATTCAACTTCTTCTTCTGGCTCGGCTTCGAGAGTAAGCATCAAGTATCAACTTCAGCTTCTGAATGCTTTCTAGCAGTGAGAGGCCCCCAGATATACTGTTGATCTCCCATTCACTCTCACTCTGCTTGGTCACACTCAGGCAACCAATCATTCAGAAGGGCATTCAGGCAGTCAGGTAGCCATTCTTCTCCATCCAGACACTCACAACACAGAATGTGTATTCGGACAAGCACTTTGCCATTCAGCTCTATACACTGCATTCATACCAGTTTCGGGCAGGGCTGTCTCAGTCATTGTGTAAACCACCAGATACTAGACACCCATAACACAGAATGCGTATTCATCACACACTCCATTTACCCATGTCCCACCCAACAGGCGTACCCACAACATACAGTCATTGGGAAGGTTCCAGCCGGTCTGACCTGGACTTCCTCACAACACCATATATGGAACTTCCACCCAACAGCCAGTCAGGGGGAAGGGACAGAGTCAGGGTTTCCTGGGACTTCGGGAAAAGTAAGGTAACAGGTGATAGAAAGCAATAGGCCACAGGGGCCATCTTGTTTCCTATCAGGAATTAACTGCTTCCAATGACAGGGCCTGGGCCTCCCAAAATGGACGATGCACAGGGCACCTGTCAATTCAACACAGAGCTACCACCAGCCTGTACCCTGCTCTGTGGGGCACACAAAGGTACCCAAAAACATATAATAGGAGTACAGGGTCGTACTCCCACCAATGGGTGCCATAAGGGTATCCCAAGGGTCTGTTCACCAAACCAAATACAGGAAGAGCCGCACGACCAGGAGTCCCACATGATGTAAAACAAGGCAGAACATACATGATAAAGCAATAAAGGACAGGATACAGAGGCCCTGTCCCTCCAATGCATTTCCAGTATCTCAATAGGGGGCCTCAAAAGTCCCACTTCTGACGGCACTTTAAACAGGTGGCACTAATAAACCACAAACCCGGGCAGATAACGTTTGTCAGATTTTGGAGGATGTAGTAGGTGTAAACAGGGCTTTGCAATAGGCAACACTAGCTTTCCATGGGCTCCTTTCACCCCAGCCTATGCCCCCAATGACATGTTTTCGACTCCAAGATTTAAAGCAGGGTTATGCCTAACACTCTAAGTCTAAGCTGGTCTAAACAAGGTCCTGAGACATTGGCCTTCTCTATATCTCTCAATCATAGGATTTACAAAAGACCTTTGTCTGGGGTTGATCTCGTTTCTCCAATGAGGTTTCCGTGCTTATTTTCTCTCTGTCCACCTCTCTCCCTCTATTAATACTCACCATGTTCTCTCCTGCTTCTTCTATCTTCCCTCATGGTTTATCTTACTCCTCCTCTTTCTCTCACCTCCCCCTTCTCTGCTATCCCGCATGTTATCTCTACACTCCACAAACTCTGGTCTTACTAATCTTTTGTACTTTCATTCTCACCTTCCTCCGGTGTTAACTTCTCCTACTTTTCTACCTCTCCCTTGTTTCTCTCCTCCTCTACTCTCTCAGATCTTCTCTCTCTCCCTCATCCTACCATCCCTATCTCTCACCCTTTTTTACCTTTTCATCTTCCTCCATTATCTCTCCCTCTATCAATTTTCTCTATTTCACCTCTCCACACTCTATTTAAAATATTCTTCTCTCTCGCTATCTTACATACTGCTAACATGCATTCGCCCTTCCTATCACACTCCCTTTCTATTTCTCTCTCACTCTCTCGCACAGACACTCACACTCTCAGTCACACTATCTCTTATTCCTCACTCACAATTGATACAACACTCTCACACACATCACCTTACCTGCACTGCTACAATCTCTGCAACATGCTACTATCTGGCCTTGTAGTACACCATCTCCACCCTTGACCTAACCTAAACAGCTTTCACCTTTGCTATTTTTGGCTGGTCTTTTATAGCCCAGCCAGCCCGGGTTCAGTGCTCTGCAGATTCCCACTTGTTGTTATGATCATCTTTTTATTGTAGCAAATTGTGTCTTTTCCCAAGGGGTGGGTTTTGGGGGGTCAACTTTTAAAATGCTTGTATGCCCTGCTCCATTTTCAGCATTCACCATATTCTCCAAGAGTGTAAGAAATTGTTAGATATGCAAGCTTGCTCCGCTCTGTAAATTAGTTAAAGTTTGGTTCTTCTTTTCTGTTGTTGTATTAATTAATGGAAGCCTCCACATGACCACTCAAACTTGTTAAGTGTGCAGCGCTGTGCAGTGTTGTGTCCCCTCACAGGACATAGTACGGATTTTCTCAGCCGCTGTCTTCTGGAGCAGCTGTTTCTGAATAAAATGGAGACAAGCCCTGGTCAGAAAAAAGGTTGTATGGCTTTGAGATTGAGAAAATGTTAACAATGCTGTTACAACACAACACACAGTCAGGGGAGCCAGGAACTGGCCCTCCACAACTGCCTCACTCAGCTTCTTTGGTAGGATGATATCTGGCAACGGCCCTGGAAGGCTATCTACCCTGTTTGGTATCGGTCCCTGCCCCTCGTTGACAGGGGGATGTCTCTGACCCTTTCACAGAACACGCGTGCCCTTTTGTTGGACTCTATCTAGTGGTAGACCAGAATCTCCAATGTATTTTGAAGTGACACAGGTACAGAGTAAAATGTGCTTTCCTGAGACAGCCTGCTGGAGTCCCATTATTTCAACTGCCATGGGCAGCCTGTAACAGTGGGCAGCCTGTAACAGTGGGTACCCATTGATTCATTATGCGGCCTACAGTAGTGGCCATGTACTTATGGTTAAGTTGCTCAACTCATAGAAAGATCATTTTGGGTGGCTTATAACTTTGGTGCCATTCGACACATCCTCGACAAATCCTCACCAAACTTTGGCCACCTCAGAATGATTTTACGAAGTTTGGTGCGGTTTTGTCTGGGAGGGGGGGCAAAGTTATAGAGGGGTCCCAGCATTTTTTAAATCCTCATAAATATAATGGAAACAAGTTTTTGCTCCTGCCTACAGCCCAAACCGCTGTATGGATTTTCACCAAATTTGCGCAAGTAGTGGCAGATTGAAAGCGTGCTTTTGCAAATTTGGTGTAAATCCATCAAGCAGAGGCATTGCTAGGGGGGGCTGCGGGGGCTATAGCCCCTGATCTTTTGGTTGTAGCCCCGGATAGAATCTCAGGAGCTACAAGCAAAAGGCTAGCTAGACCCCAGTCCCAACAGTTCAGACATCAGCGTAGCTCCAGGTCTTTTCCAGACCTAGCAAAACCCCTGCCGTCAAGTAATTTTTAAAAAAATGGCCAAAAGTAGGTAACAAAACTAGTGATATCTGGGTCCAGTCCACTGACTTATTTCCTGATTCAGAGTCTGCAGATGCCCCTGGACCAATCTGGGGGTGGCTTGGAGTCCACGGACATCGAAGACACATGCAGATTGGATGTTCAAAAATGTGAAGTGTGTCCCCATATTGGATCAGCGGACCACTGTCATTGTCCATGGACAGCACAGTGTGAAAACAGTCTAGAAAATACATTTTGGGTTATTTTGAGGCTGAAGGAGACCTGGAAAGGGTGGGGGAATGGAACATGATCATATGGAGATGTTTTTACAGGTGTAAAAAAAGCTTTGCAGGTGCTGCCGAGTCCGCGGTCAATTTTAGTGAGTACATTTGGGTTGAAGGAATATGTTTTGCTTCTACTGTTCCATGTTTGATGTGTTTTTGTTGTTAACTGTAAAGCGCCTTGGATTAAGGGGCTATATAAAACAATAAATACAAATACAAATACAAATTTAGTAGGCATTTGTTAGATGTGGTGGTAACATTGCCATATTCTAATTACATTGGATTTTACAAGAAGTATTGCAGTAAAAATAAATGTGATGGCATATTTGAAGTGTATTAAAATGAAGGATATGTTTAAAGGAGTTACATACCCGTTGGCATATTCTAAGGGGCCGATTCATAGAATTCAGCGCACAAGTGGCGCACGCGGCTGGCGCACAGTGTGCGCGTGCGAATCCCTGCGCCAGCCGCGTGCGCTAAAATCCATTTCCGCGCACAGCGTATTCATGGATTCCAGCCAACAAAACCAGCCGTGGCGCACAGTTGCGCAGCGACCCTGCAGCAGCGCCAGTTACGCCTCCAAGAACGCCTCTCGCGCAGGGAAAAGCCATCAAAATCCCCAACCGAGCGCAAAGGGCAGCAGCAAACGCAGAGCTGGGAGCGTGTATTCCAGGGGTGTGCGGGTGTTTCCATACGCGACTGGGCTGGGTACGTGTATTTCAGGGGTGCGCGAGAAAGTCTACACGCGATTGGCCTGGGTACGTGGATTTCAGGGGTGCGCGAGAAAGACTACACGCGATTGGCCTGGGTACGTGGATTTCAGGGGTGCGTGAGAAAGTCTACACGCGATTGGCCTGGGTACGTGGATTTCAGGGGTGCGCGAGAAAGACTACACGCGATTGGCCTGGGTATGTGGATTTCAGGGGTGCGCGAGAAAGTCTACACGCGATTGGCCTGGGTACGTGGATTTCAGGGGTGCGAGAGAAAGTCTACACGCGATTGGCCTGGGTATGTGGATTTCAGGGGTGCGCGAGAAAGTCTACACGCGATTGGCCTGGGTACGTGGATTTCAGGGGTGCGCGAGAAAGTCTACACGCGATTGGCCTGGGTACGTGGATTTCGGGGGTGCGCGAGAAAGTCTACACGCGATTGGCCTGGGTACGTGGATTTCGGGGGGGCGCGAGAAAGACTACACGCGATTGGCCTGGGTACGTGGATTTCAGGGGTGCGCGAGAAAGTCTACACGCGATTGGCCTGGGTACGTGGATTTCAGGGGTGCGCGAGAAAGACTACACGCGATTGGCCTGGGTACGTGGATTTCAGGGGTGCGCGAGAAAGTCTACACGCGATTGGCCTGGGTACGTGGATTTCAGGGGTGCGCGAGAAAGTCTACACGCGATTGGCCTGGGTACGTGGATTTCAGGGGTGCGCGAGAAAGTCTACACGCGATTGGCCTGGGTACGTGGATTTCAGGGGTGCGCGAGAAAGTCTACACGCGATTGGCCTGGGTACGTGGATTTCAGGGGTGCGCGAGAAAGTCTACACGCGATTGGCCTGGGTACGTGGATTTCAGGGGTGCGCGAGAAAGTCTACACGCGATTGGCCTGGGTGCGGGTGGTGGGTGTGCGGGAAGTTCAAGACGTGAATTGGCAGTGTGGGTCCTCCCAGGTCTCCCCTCTACCCCCTCCACGACCTCTGCAGGCATCCCACACCACAGGGGACTACCCTGCACCCCATGTCATGTCCCACAGGCAGCCCATCCACCATGGCCATGCCCCCCAGCCAAGCCACATGTCCCCTTGCACCCCCACCCCCCAGCACTGTGGGGCACCTGCCAGCAGGCCCCCACCCATGTCCAACTCCTGTTCCCCACCACCCCCACCCCCCAGCACTGTGGGGCACCCTCCACCAGGCCCCCACCCATGTCTCCCAGCACCCCCACCCCCCAGCCACCAGGGGCACCCTCCACCAGGCCCCCACCCATGTCTCCCAGCACCCCCACCCCCCAGCCACCAGGGGCAGCCTCCACCAGGCCCCCACCCATGTCTCCCAGCACCCCCACCCCCCAGCCACCAGGGGCAGCCTCCACCAGGCCCCCACCCATGTCTCCCACCACCCCCACCCACCAGCCACCAGGGGCAGCCTCAACCAGGCCCCCACCCATGTCCGACTCATGTCTCCCAGCACCCCCACCCCCCCAGCCACCAGGGGCAGCCTCCACCAGGCCCCCACCCATGTCTCCCAGCACCCCCACCCCCCCAGCCACCAGGGGCAGCCTCCACCAGGCCCCCACCCATGTCTCCCACCACCCCCACCCACCAGCCACCAGGGGCAGCCTCCACCAGGCCCCCACCCATGTCCGACTCATGTCTCCCACCACCCCCACCCACCAGCCACCAGGGGCAGCCTCCACCAGGCCCCCACCCATGTCCGACTCATGTCTCCCAGCACCCCCACCCCCCCAGCCACCAGGGGCAGCCTCCACCAGGCCCCCACCCATGTCTCCCAGCACCCCCACCCCCCCAGCCACCAGGGGCAGCCTCCACCAGGCCCCCACCCATGTCCAACTCATGTCTCCCAGCACCCCCACCCCCCCAGCCACCAGGGGCAGCCTCCACCAGGCCCCCACCCATGTCTCCCAGCACCCCCACCCACCAGCCACCAGGGGCAGCCTCCACCAGGCCCCCACCCATGTCTCCCAGCACCCCCACCCCCCAGCCACCAGGGGCAGCCTCCACCAGGCCACCACCCATGTCTCCCACCACCCCCACCCACCAGCCACCAGGGGCAGCCTCAACCAGGCCCCCACCCATGTCCGACTCATGTCTCCCAGCACCCCTACCCCCCCAGCCACCAGGGGCAGCCTCCACCAGGCCCCCACCCATGTCTCCCAGCACCCCCACCCCCCCAGCCACCAGGGGCAGCCTCCACCAGGCCCCCACCCATGTCCAACTCATGTCTCCCAGCACCCCCACGCCCCCAGCCACCAGGGGCAGCCTCCACCAGGCCCCCACCCATGTCTCCCACCACCCCCACCCACCAGCCACCAGGGGCAGCCTCCACCAGGCCCCCACCCATGTCCGACTCATGTCTCCCACCACCCCCACCCACCAGCCACCAGGGGCAGCCTCCACCAGGCCCCCACCCATGTCCGACTCATGTCTCCCAGCACCCCCACCCCCCAGCCACCAGCGGCAGCCTCCACCAGGCCCCCACCCATGTCTCCCAGCACCCCCACCCCCCCAGACACCAGGGGCAGCCTCCACCAGGCCCCCACCCATGTCCAACTCATGTCTCCCAGCACCCCCACCCCCCCAGCCACCAGGGGCAGCCTCCACCAGGCCCCCACCCATGTCTCCCAGCACCCCCACCCACCAGCCACCAGGGGCAGCCTCCACCAGGCCCCCACCCATGTCTCCCAGCACCCCCACCCCCCAGCCACCAGGGGCAGCCTCCACCAGGCCCCCACCCATGTCTCCCACCACCCCCACCCACCAGCCACCAGGGGCAGCCTCAACCAGGCCCCCACCCATGTCCGACTCATGTCTCCCAGCACCCCCACCCCCCCAGCCACCAGGGGCAGCCTCCACCAGGCCCCCACCCATGTCTCCCAGCACCCCCACCCCCCCAGCCACCAGGGGCAGCCTCCACCAGGCCCCCACCCATGTCCAACTCATGTCTCCCAGCACCCCCACCCCCCCAGCCACCAGGGGCAGCCTCCACCAGGCCCCCACCCATGTCCGACTCATGTCTCCCAGCACCCCCACCCCCCCAGCCACCAGGGGCAGCCTCCACCAGGCCCCCACCCATGTCTCCCAGCACCCCCACCCCCCAGCCACCAGGGGCAGCCTCCACCAGGCCCCCACCCATGTCCGACTCATGTCTCCCAGCACCCCCACCCCCCCAGCCACCAGGGGCAGCCTCCACCAGGCCCCCACCCATGTCTCCCAGCACCCCCACCCCCCAGCCACCAGGGGCAGCCTCCACCAGGCCCCCACCCATGTCTCCCACCACCCCCACCCACCAGCCACCAGGGGCAGCCTCAACCAGGCCCCCACCCATGTCTCCCAGCACCCCCACCCACCAGCCACCAGGGGCAGCCTCCACCAGGCCCCCACCCATGTCTCCCAGCACCTCCACCCCCCAGCCACCAGGGGCAGCCTCCACCAGGCCCCCACCCATGTCTCCCACCACCCCCACCCACCAGCCACCAGGGGCAGCCTCAACCAGGCCCCCACCCATGTCCGACTCATGTCTCCCAGCACCCCCACCCCCCCAGCCACCAGGGGCAGCCTCCACCAGGCCCCCACCCATGTCTCCCAGCACCCCCACCCCCCCAGCCACCAGGGGCAGCCTCCACCAGGCCCCCACCCATGTCTCCCACCACCCCCACCCACCAGCCACCAGGGGCAGCCTCCACCAGGCCCCCACCCATGTCCGACTCATGTCTCCCAGCACCCCCACCCCCCCAGCCACCAGGGGCAGCCTCCACCAGGCCCCCACCCATGTCTCCCACCACCCCCACCCCCCAGCCACCAGGGGCACCCTCCACCAGGCCCCCACCCATGTCCGACTCATGTCTCCCAGCACCCCCACCCCCCCAGCCACCAGGGGCACCCTCCACCAGGCCCCCACCCATGTCCGACTCATGTCTCCCAGCACCCCCACCCCCCCAGCCACCAGGGGCAGCCTCCACCAGGCCCCCACCCATGTCTCCCAGCACCCCCACCCCCCAGCCACCAGGGGCAGCCTCCACCAGGCCCCCACCCATGTCTCCCAGCACCCCCACCCCCCAGCCACCAGGGGCACCCTCCACCAGGCCCCCACCCATGTCTCCCAGCACCCCCACCCCCCAGCCACCAGGGGCAGCCTCCACCAGGCCCCCACCCATGTCTCCCAGCACCCCCACCCCCCAGCCACCAGGGGCAGCCTCCACCAGGCCCCCACCCATGTCTCCCACCACCCCCACCCACCAGCCACCAGGGGCAGCCTCAACCAGGCACCCACCCATGTCCGACTCATGTCTCCCAGCACCCCCACCCCCCCAGCCACCAGGGGCAGCCTCCACCAGGCCCCCACCCATGTCTCCCAGCACCCCCACCCCCCCAGCCACCAGGGGCAGCCTCCACCAGGCCCCCACCCATGTCTCCCACCACCCCCACCCACCAGCCACCAGGGGCAGCCTCCACCAGGCCCCCACCCATGTCCGACTCATGTCTCCCACCACCCCCACCCACCAGCCACCAGGGGCAGCCTCCACCAGGCCCCCACCCATGTCCGACTCATGTCTCCCAGCACCCCCACCCCCCCAGCCACCAGGGGCAGCCTCCACCAGGCCCCCACCCATGTCTCCCAGCACCCCCACCCCCCCAGCCACCAGGGGCAGCCTCCACCAGGCCCCCACCCATGTCCAACTCATGTCTCCCAGCACCCCCACCCCCCCAGCCACCAGGGGCAGCCTCCACCAGGCCCCCACCCATGTCCAACTCATGTCTCCCAGCACCCCCACCCCCCCAGCCACCAGGGGCAGCCTCCACCAGGCCCCCACCCATGTCTCCCACCACCCCCACCCACCAGCCACCAGGGGCAGCCTCCACCAGGCCCCCACCCATGTCTCCCAGCACCCCCACCCCCCCAGCCACCAGGGGCAGCCTCCACCAGGCCCCCACCCATGTCCAACTCATGTCTCCCAGCACCCCCACCCCCCCAGCCACCAGGGGCAGCCTCCACCAGGCCCCCACCCATGTCTCCCAGCACCCCCACCCACCAGCCACCAGGGGCAGCCTCCACCAGGCCCCCACCCATGTCTCCCAGCACCCCCACCCCCCAGCCACCAGGGGCAGCCTCCACCAGGCCCCCACCCATGTCTCCCACCACCCCCACCCACCAGCCACCAGGGGCAGCCTCAACCAGGCCCCCACCCATGTCCGACTCATGTCTCCCAGCACCCCCACCCCCCCAGCCACCAGGGGCAGCCTCCACCAGGCCCCCACCCATGTCTCCCAGCACCCCCACCCCCCCAGCCACCAGGGGCAGCCTCCACCAGGCCCCCACCCATGTCCAACTCATGTCTCCCAGCACCCCCACCCCCCCAGCCACCAGGGGCAGCCTCCACCAGGCCCCCACCCATGTCTCCCAGCACCCCCACCCACCAGCCACCAGGGGCAGCCTCCACCAGGCCCCCACCCATGTCTCCCAGCACCCCCACCCCCCAGCCACCAGGGGCAGCCTCCACCAGGCCCCCACCCATGTCTCCCACCACCCCCACCCACCAGCCACCAGGGGCAGCCTCAACCAGGCCCCCACCCATGTCCGACTCATGTCTCCCAGCACCCCCACCCCCAGCCACCAGGGGCAGCCTCCACCAGGCCCCCACCCATGTCTCCCAGCACCCCCACCCCCCCAGCCACCAGGGGCAGCCTCCACCAGGCCCCCACCCATGTCCAACTCATGTCTCCCAGCACCCCCACCCCCCCAGCCACCAGGGGCAGCCTCCACCAGGCCCCCACCCATGTCCGACTCATGTCTCCCAGCACCCCCACCCCCCAGCCACCAGGGGCAGCCTCCACCAGGCCCCCACCCATGTCTCCCAGCACCCCCACCCCCCAGCCACCAGGGGCAGCCTCCACCAGGCCCCCACCCATGTCCGACTCATGTCTCCCAGCACCCCCACCCCCCCAGCCACCAGGGGCAGCCTCCACCAGGCCCCCACCCATGTCTCCCAGCACCCCCACCCCCCAGCCACCAGGGGCAGCCTCCACCAGGCCCCCACCCATGTCCGACTCATGTCTCCCAGCACCCCCACCCCCCAGCCACCAGGGGCAGCCTCCACCAGGCCCCCACCCATGTCTCCCAGCACCCCCACCCCCCCAGCCACCAGGGGCAGCCTCCACCAGGCCCCCACCCATGTCCAACTCATGTCTCCCAGCACCCCCACCCCCCCAGCCACCAGGGGCAGCCTCCACCAGGCCCCCACCCATGTCTCCCAGCACCCCCACCCACCAGCCACCAGGGGCAGCCTCCACCAGGCCCCCACCCATGTCTCCCAGCACCCCCACCCCCCAGCCACCAGGGGCAGCCTCCACCAGGCCCCCACCCATGTCTCCCACCACCCCCACCCACCAGCCACCAGGGGCAGCCTCAACCAGGCCCCCACCCATGTCCGACTCATGTCTCCCAGCACCCCCACCCCCAGCCACCAGGGGCAGCCTCCACCAGGCCCCCACCCATGTCTCCCAGCACCCCCACCCCCCCAGCCACCAGGGGCAGCCTCCACCAGGCCCCCACCCATGTCCAACTCATGTCTCCCAGCACCCCCACCCCCCCAGCCACCAGGGGCAGCCTCCACCAGGCCCCCACCCATGTCCGACTCATGTCTCCCAGCACCCCCACCCCCCAGCCACCAGGGGCAGCCTCCACCAGGCCCCCACCCATGTCTCCCAGCACCCCCACCCCCCAGCCACCAGGGGCAGCCTCCACCAGGCCCCCACCCATGTCCGACTCATGTCTCCCAGCACCCCCACCCCCCCAGCCACCAGGGGCAGCCTCCACCAGGCCCCCACCCATGTCTCCCAGCACCCCCACCCCCCAGCCACCAGGGGCAGCCTCCACCAGGCCCCCACCCATGTCTCCCACCACCCCCACCCACCAGCCACCAGGGGCAGCCTCAACCAGGCCCCCACCCATGTCTCCCAGCACCCCCACCCACCAGCCACCAGGGGCAGCCTCCACCAGGCCCCCACCCATGTCTCCCAGCACCCCCACCCCCCAGCCACCAGGGGCAGCCTCCACCAGGCCCCCACCCATGTCTCCCACCACCCCCACCCACCAGCCACCAGGGGCAGCCTCAACCAGGCCCCCACCCATGTCCGACTCATGTCTCCCAGCACCCCCACCCCCCCAGCCACCAGGGGCAGCCTCCACCAGGCCCCCACCCATGTCTCCCAGCACCCCCACCCCCCCAGCCACCAGGGGCAGCCTCCACCAGGCCCCCACCCATGTCTCCCACCACCCCCACCCACCAGCCACCAGGGGCAGCCTCCACCAGGCCCCCACCCATGTCCGACTCATGTCTCCCAGCACCCCCACCCCCCCAGCCACCAGGGGCAGCCTCCACCAGGCCCCCACCCATGTCTCCCACCACCCCCACCCCCCAGCCACCAGGGGCACCCTCCACCAGGCCCCCACCCATGTCCGACTCATGTCTCCCAGCACCCCCACCCCCCCAGCCACCAGGGGCACCCTCCACCAGGCCCCCACCCATGTCCGACTCATGTCTCCCAGCACCCCCACCCCCCCAGCCACCAGGGGCAGCCTCCACCAGGCCCCCACCCATGTCTCCCAGCACCCCCACCCCCCAGCCACCAGGGGCAGCCTCCACCAGGCCCCCACCCATGTCTCCCAGCACCCCCACCCACCAGCCACCAGGGGCAGCCTCCACCAGGCCCCCACCCATGTCTCCCAGCACCCCCACCCCCCAGCCACCAGGGGCAGCCTCCACCAGGCCCCCACCCATGTCTCCCAGCACCCCCACCCCCCAGCCACCAGGGGCAGCCTCCACCAGGCTCCCACCCATGTCTCCCAGCACCCCCACCCCCCCAGCCACCAGGGGCAGCCTCCACCAGGCCCCCACCCATGTCCGACTCATGTCTCCCAGCACCCCCACCCACCCAGCCACCAGGGGCAGCCTCCACCAGGCCCCCACCCATGTCTCCCAGCACCCCCACCCCCCAGCCACCAGGGGCAGCCTCCACCAGGCCCCCACCCATGTCCGACTCATGTCTCCCAGCACCCCCACCCCCCCAGCCACCAGGGGCAGCCTCAACCAGGCCCCCACCCATGTCCAGGAACAGAGACTTCCATGCTGTCATGTGTGCAATCTGCACAGGGCTCCCCATGTCACAATCAAACACATGCAACAACCATGCGGTTCACACATTACAGGTCGCACATGCATTACCATGATGTCCCTGCACACATACATGCGTACATGGCCTATGTCACACATGCAGGCAAGTATCAGACAACCAGCACACTGCAACATGCCCTGTCTCACACAGCAATGCTTGGCCACTTACCGCTCAACTCCAGACGGGTCTCCCTCTCAAGGACCTGGCTGTGGAGCGCTGGGTGTGCGCGTTCCAGGACCCTCAACTGGATAGAACTCATGCGGCCCCGGCCCCCCTCCACAAGGCGCCGGGCCTTCATGAGGGTCCTGGACCTCAAGTCCTCCCAGCGCTTCTTGACCTTCTGGATGGTGCGGGGTGCCACCCCCTCCGCGTCCTCTCCCGTCCTTCCCTGTTTGCGCGGGACGATCCGAAGAGGGCATCATACTGCCCCAGGACATGCTCCACCAGGACACCAACTTCGGTGGCAGTGAAGCTGGTGCCCCTCTGCCCCTCTGGCCGGGGGTTGCAACTGGTGTCAGATGTGGATGTGCTCGACATGGCAACCCCAGGGGCAGGAGTGGGTGACCAACTGGGTCCTGGGGCTGGGCTGTGGAGCGATGTCATTTGAGTCGGGACTCTTCTGTACCAGCAGGGGTGGACACAGCAACTGGACCCCTGCAGATGGCTGATGTGCAGGCACCAAATGGCAGGGCACGGTGGCAGCAGGCAGGCAGGCAGGCAGCAGCAGATGGCATGTGGGAGGCTGCTTGGGGTACTTGGGGCCAGTGAATTGGCCTTCTGGGCAGGAGCGTGGTCTTCCGTGTGTTTTCGCGTGGCCAGCTTCATACGGAGTGATTAGGCACGTGAAAAATCTGCACGCTGCGTGTAATGCGCGTAAGCACGCGTGAAAAACTGCACGTCCGCGTGTAATAGGAGGAAAGGGCCCATGCATAAGCGTGCGCGCGTGAAAAACTGCACGTCTGCGTGTAATGCGCGTAATCAAACGTGAAAAAGTGCACGTCCGCATGTGACGTGACGTGCGCGTGCGTTTCCCTCAGCACGGGTTAAAGGTGAGCGGGCCCAGCAGTTCGCTGTACGTGCCTTTCGTGGAGACCGACGTGTGTTGCTGCTTCCAGTTGTTTCGCGCGCCATCTACTTCACAGCTCTCAAGGACGTATCTCTTCTTTTGGCGGGGGTATTGGCTACGCGTGTTTTTCTGCATCGCGCTAGTCAGACGGTGAGTCGCAAACGCTCCTTTTCCCACTGCGGGTGCCCCTGTGTATCGCACCCATTTTCGATGTCATCGTAGCCTGCGTGTCCCACGCGTACGCGTTATACGTGTTACTGGGTGCCACCGCGTACTGCGGGAGGTTGATTCCACGCACGTAGGCTGCAGGGTTGCGTGCACGGTTTTACTGCAGTTTTGGGGTGCCTGAGCGTTGCGTGACCCGTCAACACATCACCGGGGTCACATACAGCCTTGCAGGTGCAGGGGGGCTGTTAACATCTTGCTTCCCACCCCGTTCACCCCAATTGCCCAGGTCAATTGTGCTGTACACCTCCCATTGGCACCACTCCATCTGTGCCAGCACTATTACATCTGTGCCATGGTAGGGAGGCTACCAAAGGTGAGGGGCGCCTCAGCTGGGCGTCCTCCTCGTGGCGGGCATGGTCGGGGACGTGGCCGTGGTGACCAGGGAGTAGGGGGACTCCAGGGTGTCCAGGGCAGCCACAGAGGGGGAAGAGGCAGGGGTGCGCCACTTGAGCACAATGTTGTGCCATGTGTTGGTGCAGCCATGCCACCACCCCCTGTGGTTCAGGGGGATGCAGCTCCTGCATCTGGCACTGGCACCCGTATGACCCGGCAGTCCGTTTCATCGACTGCCACGGGCCCAAGGGTAGCGGTAGCTGCAGGTGCAGTTGTGGACACCGCCACCCAGGCTCAGGGTCTGCCAGCGCAGGCTGCGTTGGCACTTGAAGAGCCCTTGGTAGATCTCCAACAGGCCAGGGGGGAAACCATTGGGGCAGGCCGGGCTGCTCAGACCAAGACACGTGTCCCTGGGGCAGTCATGTCATCTGCTGCCCCGAACAGCCGGGTGTTGGCAAGTGCAGGGGCAGATGCTCCCAACAGCACCCCGGTTGTGAGTCTGCCAACCAGGACCGTTGCGGTCAATGACCCTGCCACAGCTGATGTTGCTGCGCAGGGTCCATTAGTGGGCACCCAGCTGCCACTGACACAAGTCAGGCCTTTGGTCATCCCTCCACCTGCCACTCCCTCGGCTCAATCCACCCAACCCACTGGCCATACTGGTCAGGGCGGCATTAGCCAGCCAGGGTCTGCGCCACAGTCCAAGAGGAGGAAGGTTGCATCTGCAGCACAGGCTGGGATCCCACACACAGCCACGACCTCCTGCACGTCGAGGAAGAAGCCTTTCTGTAAGCAGGAACTGGACTTCCTCGTGGACTACGTGCGGGGACACAGCCGTGACATGCTAGTGGGTGCCAATAGTCAGACTACGGCTGCCCAACGTGACACCCACTGGAAGCATGTGGCGGAACATGTCAGTTCATTCGGCCATGAGGTGCGCACGGCGCAGGAGTGCAAAAAGCGCTGGAATGACATCAAGCGCAGCACTAAGGCCAAGCGTGCCTCAAATTACAACTTGACTCTGGTGACTGGCGGTGGGCCTGCACCAGAGGAGGAAGAACTCACTCCGCATGAGGCTCTCGTTGCGGAGTTCATACCACCAGAATTGGTCGAAGGTGTGGGAGAGATGCTGGACTTTGATGCCCAGTCCAGTGAGTGTTGATGCGTAGTTGTTGAGGACGTGTGTGTTTCACTTGTGGGATGTGTTGTGCATGATTGCTGCTACATGTGACCTGTACATGGTTCTGATGTGTAAGTAATGCAATGCCACCGTCATGCGTGTCTCCTCTGCCTGCATGCGGGACTCCATGTGGCCATGCTCCCTTGCCCCTCCTCCGCCACTCTGCACCCCAGTTCCACCTTTGCACTGGTCTGCTACATTCTTGCCAATGTGTAGTTTCATGTTCATGTGTCCTGTGTAGATGCTAACTTCCAGCTTAGAAACTGCCAGACATATGCCGTGTGGTACAGCCTTAGTACTCGATGCAGGGCATCCCACTTGTACTGTGCATGGGTCAGATGTCCCGCAGGGACATGAGTGCCCATTCATGCTCCATGTGCATTGCACACATGCCCCTATGTGTCCTTGACTGGATGATCACTGTAATATGAGTCCTTGGTTACATACATTGCCTGCCATATTATCGGCCTCCCCATGTCAACTGTGGCTCAGTCCTGCGTTGCACACATGTTTAGGCTCTGACAATCTGTGTGGCTCACAGGCCTCAGCCTGTTCAATGGCCAATGACTCTGTCCAACTCTTGTCGTGTCTTCTTCACACGTGGCCGGCCTCCGGATCTTCCATCATGTGTCCTGCCCACTGTCCCAGCATCATTTGCAGTGTTGTAATTGAAATCACATTAAGCTGTTGATGCCAGTCAACACTGCTTTGTCAATACACAGGTGTATGGTCAGCCTTTTGATACCATGCTAGGCATCCCTGCTTTGGTACTGGGGTGGAGGGGTGCTTGCCTTCTAGACATGGTACACATTGAATACACAATGCACGTGATGTCTGATTTTGACATTGCACTGCCTTCACATTTCCTGGCACACACCATGGAGTGCTTGTACATGTAGGTAGTGAGTGGCGTACACATTTTCTGCACTGCTTAGACCCACTTCCATGCAAACTGCCACCTTTCAACAGGTCTGATCACAGAAGCTATTCTAAGTAGACCCAGCATGCATGCAAGGTCATATGTTGTGTGTCACATGTCTGCCAGATGCCTTTGCTGTCGGTGTGTGTGTGTGTGTGTTGTGTGCTTCTGACATGTGTACTGACCTTTCCCTCTCTATTTTTCAGGTGATGACGCAATGGATGCAGAGGATGGTGTTGTCATGCCAGACACAGGGTTGGTAAGACCACATCAACCCGGCACTAGTGGGGGTCGTGGGGTGGTAGGCCACGAAAACCCCCAAGTGCTGCAGTCCATCCTGTCTCTGGCTGCCTATGAGTCCAGCCTTGATGACGACTCTGACGTCCATGTTGAGTTGGATGACCATCAAGTCCATGTGTCAGGGGTGAGTGATTCTGATGTGGACACTCCTCTGTCTGCGACCCCTGCACTGAGGGATCAGACAGTCTTGGTTCCTCCGCCCGTGGTGGATCGGGACGCAGGGTCACCCTCCACACCAGTCACTGATGTGCCTGGGACATCACGTCGACGGGGGCATGTAGTCGTGCAGCCGCAGGCGGTGCCAACACAGCGAGGACCCCCGGTCCTTGGGTCCCGCAGGGGTCAAGCCCGGCAACGCGGTCGCCGCGCGCAACCGCTGTATACTGAGTGGGAGCAAGACATGACTGCCAATTCAGAACGGCAGGGGGCAGCAATGGAGAACATCGCTGACAGCATGGAGCGTGTGGCCCGATCTGTGCTCCCCCCTGCTAGGCAGGTGCTTCTCCAGCAGCAGGCGGCACGGTCCACGGCCCGCTCACTCAGGCTGGGCATGGCGGCCTCAGACAGGGCACGCCAGGCTGAAATGTCGTCTCTGCGTCAAGCAATTGCTGCTCACGCAGAGGCGCACATGGATGCCCTGAGGGAGGAGTATGCCTCCCTCAGATCCACTCTGGGTGTCCTTATGATGTCCCAGAGGCAGCAGGCAGAGGAGAGGTTTGCACAGCTTGAGCGCACCATCTCGGCTGAGCTACAGGCTTGCCGGGAGGTGCAGCGGTTGTCCAGCCAGGCCTTGCAGGAGGAACTCCGTGTTACACGTGCTACCTTGCAAGAGGAAGCACGTGTATTACGTGAGGTCCTGCATGCAGACCTATGTAACATCGCCACACAGAACCAGGCTCACCTGTCCGGCAGACTTGCTGCCGACGAGGGGCAAGCTGCGGCTAGGCGTGGCCAGGCTACTGTGCCACGTCCTCCTTACCAGGATGAGCCAGACTCGGACGACCATCTATCTCCCACATAGGTCGTGCTGTGAAGGCGTTGAGCCCATGGAGGTATTTTTTTTTGGCTCAGCATCATCGCATGTGGATGTTGAGCAGCACCCTGTACCTCCCCCCTCCTGGGTGCCTCCCCTCCCCCCCGGGTCGTATGTGGCCATTTTTGATTTTTCTTTTAGTTTAGTTAGTTAAGTTTCTGTTTGATAGTTAGTTTAAATAGGTAATGTAGGTTTTCCATAGTTAGTGTAATTAGTTAATAGTTGAGTTAGTTTAAAATTTGTAGTCTATTGTGCTTACATGTGACAGTGCGGTGCCTTGTGGTTTTTGAAGGCATCCACTGTCTGTTCCAGCTGGGCCCTTCATGGTTGTCTTGTGTATGTGTTTGCTGCTTGGGTTCCTTGACTCACATATGCCACTCCTGCCTCCCTTATCCATGGGCTCGCAAGGATGGTTCGGTGTAACAGATTTTTACACAAGGGCTTTGGACTGTCATATCTGTGGCATGTCTGGTGCTTTTTGACTTGTGTTGACACCCCTAGTGGGGATGATTTAGGTGTAATTGTCCACTGTTCAGCTTTTGCTAGATGGGGCGTGTCATGATTAATGTGGACATTGATTGCTATGCATTGTGTATTATGTTTCATATCTTTCCTGTACACGTGCTTGTTGCAAATCATGCTGTAGATAGTGTTCCACACTTTGGAGGTGAAAGACGGACTGATGGTGTGATTTGTGATGTGACTCTCTGACATGGTCAAGTAATGAGATGCATGATGAGACACACACAGATCACTTTGATGCATTAATCATGTGTTTCATGCACTTTCTGCAGGGGGATGAGGCACCAGAGCACCTTTGCCAGCAGACATGGCCCATTGGACGACGTAATTCCTGACCCGTTTGTTGGTGCCCACATGCACATGTGTGCACAAGCAGAGCCACAGTGATTGCAGACCCACATCCTAGAACTGCTGACTTGTTCCAAGGAACTCCAGGCAAGGTGAGCATCACAGGGGGGCCACGAGACAGCAAAGCTTGCACCAGGCGAGTTGCACGTGCAGGCTTAGTCACAGCACTGAGGGTGAGCTTAGACAAATATTGGTGTTGAAGCACACAATGCAGCTCAGATGTGTTTGTGGACTGATGGCTGTTGATAGTAGGGTTGTCTGGGACACATGCGGGGGCAGTGGCACATACCCTGCGGTACACCAAGGTTCATTGAGGCACTTGTATCAACCATGTAGCCTTCCAAGACATGGAAAGGGGCAGCTCACAGGGACATACAGCAAGGGACATACTCGGGTGCAGTGCATGTCTATTCCACGTACTTCATGATAAATGCACTGGCAACTTTGTTTTGGTCATGGTGGTACGCAACTTGCTCTGTAGTCATGGCTTGCCATATGGGTCTGTCTGCTTACCCAGGGAACATTGCATGTTGTGTGAATTGTGACACATTGGTGTTCCATTTGCCACGCACCCACCAGCGGCTGACTTACTGCATTGACTGTGAATGACCAGTCACAGGGTTGATGTTATATATGGGTACGAAGCATGGAGCACAGATTGTCTGTTTGTAGAGTTGTATGTTGTTATGGGGCATGTTTTGTGTTGTGTTTTTGTGTAATTGGCACGTACAGGTTGCTGACTGTGTCTCTCTTTGCAGCATTGCAGTGCTCCTGTAACCGGACCTGAGAGTGCACAGGCAGGAGGCCAGCACTCAAAACCAGAGCTAAGTGTCTTGTTGTATTTTCTTACAAACTGCCCTGCATAGGCTTGCTGGGGAGTGTACTGATGCATGGATGTATGTGTGGTCCTATTTGGTATGTTTTTTACCCTAATCACCCGTGATCCTATGCAATTTCGAAACCTGTACCCTCTACCCGGTGTTCCTGCTTCCCATGCCTATCCAAGCAATGTTCCCTGACCCTCTTTCCCCACTGGGGTTGCGGATGCCTGTGTAAGCCCCGAACTTGCAGGCGCCAAAACCCTAGAGGGGGTGGTTGGTTCGTACCACTCCTGAGCCTGGACTACAGAAGGCCATGACAATGATGTCCAAGTTTGTTTGGATTGTGCATGTGTTCATGCAGGTTGTACATTTTCGTGCATTCCCTGGTTTCATGTGTCATTCCTACTCCCCTCACCTGCCACGCATTCCAGTCATCCAGTGTGTCTACACCTGTCCCGACTGCATATCCCTGAACCTCTTTCCCCACCAGGATCTCAGGGGCCTGTGTGAGTTTGACCTTGCAGGCACCCGGGACATGGTGTGGGTGGTTGTTTCATGAGACTCCAGCGCCTGTACAGGGGATCTGTGACAGTACACATCCATTCATGGTGCATCATCCTATGTCATGTACCACACATGTCTCACATCCTGTCGTGACATTGTTTTGCTGTGCTACCTTGGTTGTTGCATCATTGTGGTAGTACTTGGCCTTTGAGACGTACTGCTATGTCAAGTCATCTACTGGAGGGTGTTTGGGTTCCTTTTCATGCCTTGGATTATGTGATTTTGGAAATGAGTGTGGATTCTGAGGGTTCAGGCATCTCTTTACACACAAGGTGGGAGATGGACACGAAGGGTAAAGGTGATCCTGTGGCCAGGTGGGAATGAGGGTTGGAGGCTCCATGACCCAGGTGCAGTTGTTCAGTGGGTGATGGTCATTTGCGAGGGGGGGGGTTGTTGTTGATAGTTGCGTTGCCCTGCAGTGTGATGGGAACTCTGACATTGTAATGTTGTTGTCCTATGTACATGTTGTGTTCTGCTGATCAATGCCTGTTCATGTGTTGTGTTTTCCTTTCAGGTGCGAGGGGATAGTAGTGGTTTGACATGCTGGGGTGTACACATGGTGGATGTTCACATGTGATGTGTAGGGAACACTGATGGTCACTTGAGTGCACATGCATATGTGGAGTGCATGTCCTTGCAGAACCACACACTTGCACTCGGATGCACTCCATGTACTCCCACCCTTGCATATCCACGTGTACACTGTTTGCCTTCTGGTGCCCACTGTGTCCCGCCAGCACATGTTCTGTGACCGATTATGGTTCGAGTACATGCCTAATTTGATGTTTGATGTAGTCTGTCACTTAGATGTGATGCTCAGGGTGTGCATCACACGCAATGGCTGTTCACTGTGCTGTGCGCTGAGCAGTGTGATGCAGGAGTAGGACATTGCACACATGAGCTGCAGTGTTCATTTTGCAATGCATCATGTGCATATAGCCAGGCATTCATTGTGATGTTACGTCTACGACTGTTGCTGTTTGTTGGTCTGTCATTTCATCGGATTCCGGGTCACGCATCATTGTCCGATGCCACTGTACATTTAGGACATGGAAATGTGTACCTTATCGTTACTGGGTCGGTGTATGGGTATTGCTTGCCATGTCATGTTGATGTTTGGGAGGGTTTGACTGACATGACAGTGATGGCCATGGCCTGTTTTGCAGGTGTGTGTGATGCACACCTTGCATGTCCAGGTCATCCGCTTCTCAGAGCAACTAGCTGGGGGTAGGTTTCTCTCCGCAGCAGGGCCCTCCCCCTCGAACAGACTTTCTGACTTGAACTTGAGGGGAACCATCTCCAGTTCTGGAAGCACCTCAAGACCTTCCTCTTTGCTTCTGCTTACTCTCTGCCTCTCCCTTGCAGAATTGTTCACTGGAACTGCACAGGAGCTGCAACTGGGCCACTCTCACCAACCTCGGTCCCTGGCCCAGCCACTGTCCACTTGCACTGCCACCCTGGCAACCCCTGCACTGCAGTACTGTCTCTCTATCCCTACAGCCCTCCCTTCCCAGCACTCGTCTGCACTTACCTTAGCAGTTGCCACCAGGCGACCTATGTATAATTTTTTGGCCTACTTCCCCTGTACTGGACTCCCCCCCACCCTTGCACTTTTCCCTTCCCCCTACCCCTGCACTTGCACAATCACAATGACACCTGGCCTAGTAGTACCGTTCTCTGTGTTCCCTTGTTCCCCCCCCCCCCCTGCCTCATTGTGCCTTGTAATACTTGTGTATGGCTCATGTCATGTCACATGTCATATGTGTGCATTTTGGTTGCACAGGATAGCTTGTGTTTAAGTAGCTAGGGATGCAGACGATGTGGCACTTCCATGCCAACTATCTCAGGGTGGTAGGGTTGTGACAGTTGACTGTCACTTTGTCATCATCGATTGTCACCTGGTATGTGCCAGGCCTGTGTGCACTCCGCAGGGGTGGGAGTTTAGGTGAAAAATGTGGCCACAAGCTGGGTCCGGGCTACCTCGCCACGTGCCCTGTCCCCTCCCATGGGCAGCGCCTGTGCCTGTGGTTGGGGATGTGGGGGCACCACCATGTCCACCGGGACGCCCTGCCGTGTTGCAACATTGTGCAGGACACATGCTGCCACAATGATCCTGCACACAACTGCTGGTGCATAGAGTAGTTGCCCACCAGAGCGGTCAAGGGAGCGGAAACGTGACTTGAGCACTCCGAATGTGCGCTCCACTATGCCCCTGGTTGCAATATGGGCAGCGTTGTATCTTACCTGGGGTGGTGTGGTGGGGTTCCGGATTGGCGTCATCATGTGGTTGCTCAGAGGGTAGGCACTGTCCCCTGGGGAGGTGATAATTGTTCAGATTATTAGGGTTGGTATATTTGTCTGTGTGTGACTTGCATGCATGTGCAAGGGCATTTGTACTCACCTAGGAGCCATGTGTCGCCATGCTGCCCAGCTTCCAGGGCCCGGCTCAGGGCGGACATTCTGTATATGAAACTGTCATGGGTGGAGCCAGGGTAGTTTGCATACACAGAGGTGATGATTCCCTTTGCATCGCATACCACCTGTACATTGATGGAATGCCAGTGCTTGCGGTTTCGGTAGATGTGCTCAGTGGCCCTAGGTGGACGTAGGGCCACATGGGTGCAATCTATGGCACCGAGCACTTTGGGGAAGTGTGCCACCCTGAAAAAATCCAGGACAACGGCCTGCCTTTCTGCGGGTGTTCTGGGCATGTATATGTGCCTGCGGACTGAGGGGCGCGCTGTCATGATTGCCAGTACCTGGTGTAGGCAGCGTGACTGCGTGGCCTGTGAGACCCCCCCCACTATGGCAGTGGTCCGCTGAAACGACCCAGTGGCCAAGAAATGCAAGACATTGAACAGCTTCTCCAAGGGGCTCAATGCTTGGGAGCAAAGGGTGGGGGATGTGAGGTCATCTTCCCACTCCCTGACCAGGTCTAGGATGATATGGGGTGGAAACCTATACCTGCCGTAGACCTGGTCGTCAGGCATCCCAAAAAGGCCTGTCCGTGGTGCAAAAATGCGTGCCCTGGCTATTCTCCTCCTCCTGCGGTGTCCCACAATCACTGCAGCAACAAATGGGGCATTCATCGTCGCTGTATATACGCGTTTGTTGTTTGCGCGCACTTTTATGCTGTGCGCGGGCGCGGGACGCCTCCGTGTGGGCGGACTCGTTGGTTTCCCGTATTCGGGTGTCATCGCGTGTGATCGGAGGGGAGCGAGCGTACACGCGATTGGCCTGGGTACGTGTGTTTCGGGGTGCGCGGGTAGTTCCACACGCGATTGGCCTGGGTACGTGTGTTTCGGGGTGCACGGGTAGTTCCACATGCGATTTGCCTGGGTACGTGTGTTTCGGGGTGCGCGGGTAGTTCCACACGCGATTGGCCGGGGTACGTGTGTTTCGGGGTGCGCGGGTAGTTCCACACGCGATTTGCCGGGGTACGTGTGTTTCGCGGTGCGCGGGTAGTTCCACACGCGATTGGCCTGGGTACGTGTGTTTCGGGGTGCGCGGGTAGTTCCACACGCCATTGGCCTGGGTACGTGTGTTCCGGGGTCCCGTGAACTTTCACACGCGATTGGTTGGGATCCACGTGTGTACTGTCATCACGTGCAATGAGGGATACTCCCTCGCACGTCACGTCACAGACGCGCTCACGCGCTGAGGGCCTTTGGTCCAATGAAAATGCGTATGCGTGCAGACGCGCTTACGCGCTAAGGGCCTTTCCTCGAATTACACGCTGACGTGCAGAATTTTCACGTGCCAAATCACTCCGTATCAAGCTGGCCACGCGTAAGCACACGGAAGACCACGCTCCTGCCCAGAAGGCCGAACTACTGCCCCCCAGAGCCCCGAGCACGCTCCCACCTGCCATCTGCTGCTGCCTGACTGCCTGCTGCCCACGTGCCCTGCCATTTGCTGCCTGCACATCAGCCAGGGGTGCTGTTGGTGTGACCACCCCTGCTGGAACCAAAGACTCCCGACTGGGATTCCATCGCTCCACAGCCCAGCCCCAGGACCCAGTTGCCCACCCACTCCTGCCTCTGGGGTTGTCATGTCGGGGCAAACTCCATCTGTGACCACTGACAACCCCCGGCCAGAGAGGCAGAGGGGCACCAGCTTCAGTGCCACCGAAGTTGGTGTCCTGGTGGAGCAAGCCCATGGGCAGTATGATGCCCTCTTCGGAAGTTGCCGCGCCTACAAGGAAGGACGGACTCGGATCTGGACTGACATCGTGACTGCCATCAACGCGGAGGGGGTGGCAGTCCGCGACTTCCAACATGTCAAGAAGCGCTGGGAGGACTTCAGGTCCAGGACCCTGACCAAGGCCCGGCGCCTCTTGAAGGCAGCGGATGCCAAGGGGCGCCGGGGCCACTTGTCGGAAGAACAGATGAGGGTCCTGGAACACATATCCCCAGCGCTCCACGTCCAGGTCCTTGAGAGGCAGACCCGTCTGGAGTCGAGCGGTGAGTGTACATGCATCCTGATTGTGAGCAGTGCGTGTGGTGATTGTTCAGTAGTGTGCAGGTTGCACATCTGTTTGTATGGGGTCGAGTATGGGTGCGGGTGTACAGGGCCGTGGGGCTGACACATGCGAGGGCTGTAATGTGTGAGACATGGATGGTGCCTGTGTGTGTGGGCTTGCATGCCAAATGCAGTTGTGTGGGCACACAAGTTTGTATGAATGTGTATGTGAGTAGACATGTCCGTGATGTCACGCATGTATGTTGTTTTCAGCTGATTGTATCAGCGCTGTGTACATGTGCATGTGTGTGTATTTGACAAGGGTGCAACAGTGATGCAACATGGATGCATGTGACAGCGGTATGTGGAAGCCTGATTGGCAGATGTGACATGGATGCCCGTCTGAACACTGCGACACTTAGCAGAGGTGTACACATGCATGCAAGTGTGGTGGTTGGTGTGTACATGTGTGGTGCACTTCCTGTGTTGCATGTGATGTCTGGCTCACCTTTGGCTGCTGATGCTGTTGTATGTGTATGGATGGTGTTGGCAGTTGCAACATGGCTGTGGTATGGCTCGTGTGTGCAAGTTGTAATGACATGTGTGTTGGGGATTGTGATGACATGTCAGAGGTTTGCCAATGCCACTCATGTACAACTGTCATGTGTGTATGTGTCCATTGTACAGTGCCCTGATGCCTGTGTTTTGTTTCTCCCTGTCTGCAGCGTCAACTGATGAAGAGGGCGGAGAAGGTGCTGTGGAGCACAGCGGCGGGGATCCCACCGCCAGCCGGAGACGCAAGGCCCGGCTCCCCTCCCAGGTTGTCATCTCGTCGGGGAGTGAGGAGTCCGGTGCCGCGTCCCAGGCCGCAGCTGCCGGGGGGAGGTCCAAGAGGCGGAGGTTGCAGTTGGACTCCTCGGCAGCAGAAGGGGCAGCTGGGACCCCACAGGGCCCAACGGGGGAAGATGGCACAGAGTCATCCAGGTTGGTGGGGGGTTTGGTGGAGGAGGAGGCCGTGCAAGCACCGGAGACGGGGTCTGGGGGTGGGGATCCCACTGGTGCTAGTGGTGCAGTGCAGGACCAGGGACAGGAGGCAGCACAGGCCGCCGCGGAGGTGCCTGTGTGCAATCCTGTCCCTGATCCTGTCCCTGCATCATCTTGCACCAGCAGGGATGCCCATGTCCAGACCAGTTTTCAGGCAGGGGATGAGCTGACGTCAACTGGCCTTCCTCTGCCTGCGGACGTGGCTATCCAGGCCCGGGTTGAGCCTGTCCTGGCTGGAGTGGCGTTGCGTCAACGGGCCATGCGAGGTGACCTGCAGTCTTTTCATGAAGAGACTGCACATCATCTCGAATGGCTCGTTGACCACGTCAGCCTGCTGGGACAGGTCACCCAGGCCGGATTCCTCCGTCTGATGGGGCTTGCCACGGCCCCCTCCTCAGCTGGACCCCCTACGTGCCAGTCGTCCTCTGTGCCATCTTCCCACCCATCAGTCACCTGGGTGCCCTGTGGAGCTGCCTCTGACGGTGCGGCCAGGCTGGTGGAGGAGGCATCCCTGCCACAGTCGGGAGTCGGACGTCCAGCAGGGGTGGCCACGTCAACGACTGCACCCCAGCCGGCGGAGGATGTGCAGGCAGCAGGAGGCAGTGCAGGGGCAGAGGCACAGCAGCAGCAGCACCATGGTGGGAGCCATGAAGGCTCGGGGCCTTCGACATCGGAGGGGCAGGCATCGGCCGGAGGGCAGGAGGACCCAGGACAAAAAGTGTCTTCCGTGTGGCAGCGGTTGGGCCACGCCATAGATGCGGAGCGGCAGCGGGCGGAAGAGGCACGGCTCTCAATGGTCAGGGCGGAGAACTCCATGCAGAGGGCCCTGAGGCGGGTCGAGTGCCTCGAGGCAATCCGCAGGGCTTTGGAGGTGGACACGTCGACGGCCCTGCGGACCCTCGGGGCCATGGAGGAGGACCGCCTCCGGGACATTGAGGAGGAGTTCGATGATGCCCTGGCCCGGCACATCCAGAAGTGAGCCGTGGAACTAGCCCGCTGCCCTTGTACATAGTTATGTAGGTAGTGTTAAGTTTCATTTTTGTTTTTATTTCATTTGGACCTTTTGGACATTGGCCACATTTTTGTATATAGTTTTTTTTATTAGTTAGTGTAGTTAGTTAGGTTTCCTTTATTTTGTTGGGATGATGGACCCTGGCTTCTTGCATTGTACATTGTTGTGGACTTGTACATACTTTCTTTTTTAACATTATCCATGGATCAATGGCTTATAATTTTTTTTTCACATTGGATTTTGTTTGGTGGACATTGACTTTGTACTACATTACTTTGGATTTCTATATTCTTTAATTTTTTTTTTATTTTGAACGGACATGCTTCTTTTCATTTTTTTCCATTCACATTTCTGTTCCTTCATTTTTGTTTCTATTCATCTTTCCTTTAATACATTATTTATTTGTTGCACTTCAATGTGTGGTGTCTCATTGTTTTCATGCATTTCATGTTATGTGTTTTGAGAATCACTGACACCCATTGGGTGTATGTGAGGGACATGTGTTTGTTTTGGAACTTGCAATTGGTGTTCTGTGATGTAATTGCAGAATATGAGTGGGTGGATGCAATACTCGGGTGGGTGTTTTGCATTTGGGGGCTGACCATAGAGACCAGGGATCTGGACTGTGATGACATGTTGGGTGGGGAACATGAGTTGGACATGGGTGGGGGCCTGCTGGAGGCTGCCCCTGGTGGCTGGGGGGTGGGGGTGGTGGGAGACATGGGTGGGGGCCTGGTGGAGGGTTCCCCTGGATGCTGGGGGGTGGGGGTGCAGGGGGACATGTGTGGGGGCCTGGTGGAGGGTGCCCCTGCACTGCTGGGGGGTGGGGGTGGTGGGAGACATGTGTGGGGGCCTGGTGGAGGGTGCCCTGCACTGCTGGTGGGTGGGGGTGATGGGTGACATGAGTGGGGGTCTGGTGGAGGGTGCCCCTGGATGCTGGGGGGTGAAGGTGCAGGGGGACATGTGTGGGGGCCTGGTGGAGGGTGCCCCTGCACTGCTGGGGGGTGGGGGTGGTGTGAGACATGTGTGGGTGCCAGGTGGAGGGTGCCCCTGGATGCTAGGGGGTGGGGGTGCAGGGGGACATGAGTGGGGGCCTGGTGGAGGGTGCCCCTGGATGCTGGGGGGTGGGGGTGGTGGGAGACATGAGTGGGGGCCTGGTGGAGGGTGCCCCTGGATGCTAGGGGGTGGGGGTGCAGGGGGACATGAGTGGGGGCCTGGTGAAGGGTGCCCCTGGATGCTGGGGGGTGAGGGTGCAGGGGGACATGTGTGGGGGCCTGGTGGAGGGTGCCCCTGCACTGCTGGGGGGTGGGGGTGGTGGGAGACATGTGTGGGTGCCAGGTGGAGGGTGCCCCTGGATGCTAGGGGGTGGGGGTGCAGGGGGACATGAGTGGGGGCCTGGTGGAGGGTGCCCCTGGATGCTGGGAGGTGAGGGTGCAGGGGGACATGTGTGGGGGCCTGGTGGAGGGTGCCCCTGCACTGCTGGGGGGTGGGGGTGGTGGGAGACATGTGTGGGTGCCAGGTGGAGGGTGCCCCTGGATGCTAGGGGGTGGGGGTGCAGGGGGACATGAGTGGGGGCCTGGTGGAGGGTGCCCCTGGATGCTGGGGGGTGGGGGTGGTGGGAGACATGAGTGGGGGCCTGGTGGAGGGTGCCCCTGGATGCTAGGGGGTGGGGGTGCAGGGGGACATGAGTGGGGGCCTGGTGGAGGGTGCCCCTGGATGCTGGGGGGTGGGGGTGGTGGGAGACATGAGTGGGGGCCTGGTGGAGGGTGCCCTGCACAGCTGGGGGGTGGGGGTGATGGGTGACATGAGTGGGGGCCTGGTGGAGGGTGCCCCTGGATGCTGGGGGGTGAGGGTGCAGGGGGACATGTGTGGGGGCCTGCTGGAGGGTGCCCCTGCACTGCTGGGGGGTGGGGGTGATAGGAGACATGTGTGGGGGCCTGGTGGAGGGTGTCCTGCACTGCTGGGGGGTGGGGGTGATGGGAGACATGAGTGGGGGCCTGGTGGAGGGTGCCCCTGGATGCTGGGGGGTGAGGGTGCAGGGGGACATGAGTGGGGGCCTGTTTGAGGGTGCCCCTGCACTGCTGGGGGGTGGGGGTGATAGGAGACATGTGTGGGGGCCTGGTGGAGGCTGCCCCTGGTGGCTGGGGGGGTGGGGGTGCTGGGAGACATGAGTTGGACATGGGTGGGGGCCTGGTGGAGGCTGCCCCTGGTGGCTGGGGGGGTGGGGGTGCTGGGAGACATGGGTGGGGGCCTGGTGGAGGCTGCCCCTGGTGGCTGGGGGGGTGGGGGTGCTGGGAGACATGAGTCGGACATGGGTGGGGGCCTGGTTGAGGCTGCCCCTGGTGGCTGGGGGGTGGGGGTGGTGGGAGACATGGGTGGGGGCCTGGTTGAGGCTGCCCCTGGTGGCTGGGGGGTGGGGGTGCTGGGAGACATGAGTCGGACATGGGTGGGGGCCTGGTGGAGGCTGCCCCTGGTGGCTGGGGGGTGGGGGTGGTGGGAGACATGGGTGGGGGCCTGGTGGAGGCTGCCCCTGGTGGCTGGGGGGTGGGGGTGGTGGGAGACATGAGTGGGGGCCTGGTGGAGGGTGCCCCTGGATGCTGGGGGGTGAGGGTGCAGGGGGACATGAGTGGGGGCCTGGTGGAGGGTGCCCCTGGATGCTGGGGGGTGGGGGTGGTGGGAGACATGAGTGGGGGCCTGGTGGAGGGTGCCCCTGGATGCTAGGGGGTGGGGGTGCAGGGGGACATGAGTGGGGGCCTGTTTGAGGCTGCCCCTGCACTGCTGGGGGGTGGGGGTGGGGGGAGACATGGGTGGGGGCCTGCTGGAGGCTGCCCCTGGTGGCTGGGGGTGCAGGGGGACATGCGTTGGTGGGCAGTAGTGCTAGTTGATATGTGGGTTGGCTGGTGGGCATGGCCATGGTGGATGGGGTGCCTGCAGGACATGTGCTGGGTAGGCCCCTGTGGTGTGAGCCACCTGCAGGGGCCGTGGAGGGTGTAGAGGGTACACCTGGGAGGACCCACACGTGCAATTCACGTGTGCTGCTCCCCGCGCAACCCCGGAATACACGTACCCCGCTCAATCGCGTGTGGAACTTCCCGCGCACCCCTGAAATCCACGTACCCGGCCAAATCGCGTGTGGAACTTCCCGCGCACCCCTGGAATCGATGTACCCGGCCAAATCGCGTGTGGAACTTCCCGCGCACCCCCGGAATACACGTACCCCGCTCAATCGCGTGTGGAACTTCCCGCGCACCCCTGAAATCCACGTACCCGGGCAAATCGCGTGTGGAACTTCCCACGCACCCCTGGAATCCACGTGCCCAGCCAAATCGCGTGTGGAACTTCCCGCGCACCCCCGAAATCCACGTACCCCGCTCAATCACGTGTGGAACTTCCCGCGCACCCCTGAAATCCACGTACCCGGCCAAATCGCGTGTGGAACTTCCAGCGCACCCCCGGAATACACGTACCCCGCTCAATCGCGTGTGGAACTTCCCGCGCACCCCTGAAATCCACGTACCCGGCCAAATCGCGTGTGGAACTTCCCGCGCACCCCTGGAATCCACGTGCCCGGCCAAATCGCGTGTGGAACTTCCCGCGCACCCCCGAAATACACGTACCCCGCTCAATCGCGTGTGGAACTTCCCGCGCACCCCTGAAATCCACGTACCAGGCCAAATCGCGTGTGGAACTTCCCGCGCACCCCTGGAATCCACGTGCCCGGCCAAATCGCGTGTGTCACTTCCCGCGCACCCCCGAAATACACGTACCCCGCTCAATCGCGTGTGGAACTTCCCGCGCACCCCTGAAATCCACGTACCCGGCCAACTCGCGTGTGGAACTTCCCGCGCACCCCTGAAATCCACGTGCCCGGCCAAATCGCGTGTGTCACTTCCCGCGCACCCCCAAAATACACGTACCCCGCTCAATCGCGTGTGGAACTTCCCGCGCACCCCTGAAATCCACGTACCCGGCCAACTCGCGTGTGTAACTTCCCGCGCACCCCTGAAATCCACGTACCCGGCCAAATCGCGTGTGGAACTTCCCGCGCACCCCTGGAATCCACGTACCCGGCCAAATCGCGTGTGGAACTTCCCGCGCACCCCCGAAATACACGTACCCCGCTCAATCGCGTGTGGAACTTCCCGCCCACCCCTGAAATCCACGTACCCGGCTAAATCGCGTGTGGAACTTCCCGCGCACCCCTGGAATCCACGTACACGGCCAAATCGCGTGTGGAACTTCCCGCGCACCCCTGGAATCCACGTACCCGGCCAAATCGCGTGTGGAACTTCCCGCGCACCCCTGGAATCCACGTACCCGGCCAAATCGCGTGTGGAACTTCCCGCGCACCCCCGTAATACACGTACCCCGCTCATTCGCGTGTGTAACTTCCCGCGCACCCCCGTAATACACGTACCCCGCTCAATCGCGTGTGTCACTTCCCGCGCACACCCGGAATACACGTACCCCACTCAATCGCGTGTGTCACTTCCCGCGCACCCCCGGAATACACGTACCCCGCTCATTCGCGTGTGTAACTTCCCGCGCACCCCCGGAATACACGTACCCCGCTCAATCGCGTGTGTCACTTCCCGCGCACACCCGGAATACACGTACCCCGCTCAATCGCGTGTGTCACTTCCCACGCACCCCCGGAATACACGTACCCCGCTCATTCGCGTGTGTAACTTCCCGCGCACCCCCGGAATACACGTACCCCGCTCAATCGCGTGTGTCACTTCCCGCGCACACCCGGAATACACGTACCCCGCTCAATCGCGTATTTTACTTCCCGCGGCGCCACTTTTTTGATGCGCTGGGACTCTACCGCCTGCCTTCGTGTGGCGGACGTGTTTCAGCTTGTGCGCGGCTTTGGCTGTGCGTGGGTTTGCCCTATCACATTCCATGAATTCGTGTGCGTGTGGGCGTTACCTCTGCTTCCGTGCAGTACATCCCCAGTTACGCCCTTATTTTCGCGTGTTGTTCCCCATTCCGCGCGTTACGCCCCATGTCCCGCCCACTTTCTGCTGTGTGCGCTGAGGTTGTGCGCTTTCACTGTGCGCGTCGCGCACCGTCGCGCACGCCTTTCACGATGTTGCAGTGACTTGTGCGCCATGCACGGGTTTGGCGCACATCCCGCGGTGAACACGCGCAGGGACTTCCATGAATCGCACGCGTGCGCGTGCGCCTGTTTTTTTCCGCTTGCGCATGCTTGCGCATGCTTGCGCCTAGATTTTCGGCGCACGTTGGTTCCATGAATCGGCTCCTAAATGTCTTGGATTTTAATAGTACTATTGTAGTATTATGGCTGTAGTTAGATATCTGTTGGCATATTATAACTGTGTATTGTACTATACTTTAGTGAATACAATTGGGTTGAAGGAAAAATAAGTAGGCATTTGTTAGATTTGCTGGTAACCTATGGTTTGGAGTAACAAAATTGTCATTGCATTCAAACCAACACTTCTTTTATGACACATGTAGTATTGTGGCCTTAAGTGGTTGTGGCACTAGTGTGGTAGATTAGTCCCACTGTTGTGAAGGTTTTCTTGCCAAGGGATACTTGGCTGTGTGTAAAGCTAGTAACCCTATAGTTTCTTTTTGTATTTTGCACATCTGCATTGTACCTTAGAAACATAAGTATCAGATAAAAAGCCACCTGAGTGTATTTGTATGCTGGGACGATTTTCTGAATTGCAAAAAGGGCCATGATATGCATTCTGCAGAAGCTGGTAGGAAATTTAGTAGGAAATTGAAACTTAAGAAATATTTTGCCACAGGTTTTGAAAGTGTTAAACAAAAGCCAGAAGAAATTGTATCTATCTATAACTCATTCTATGCAAACAGTTAACCTTCTGAATTTATCAGAAAAGGAAAACATACACACTTTGGAAACATTTACAGATGACCTGGGTATCACAATGGAGCTAAGTGAAACAAGTGAAACAACTAAACTTAAATCTAAATTGACTTTTTATCCACATCTGTACAGTGAAAATGTGATAGACTTGTTTGAAAAAGCAGTAGCAGAGGATATCAAAACATTATACATCAAATCTACAAAATTTTTTAAAAATTCTCTTCAATCTCACTATTGAAGAAAGAAAATCACTAATGGATCTGCAAAATGACGAGTCGTTCATAATAAAAGCAGCTGATAAAGGAGGCAAGATAGTGTTACTAAACACATCAGACTACATTAAAATGGCGGCGAAACATTTGGATGACAAAGATACATATGAAAAACTTGCCAATAATCCACTTTCTAATTTGATCACAGAGTGGCATCTTCTAAGTAAACACTATCTGGAAGAGGATCTAATCACGGAAGATGAATATAAATTCATGAATATACAACATTCTACGCTAGCAAGCATCTACTTTTTGCCCAAAATTCACAAAAAATATGACCAAATACCACCTAGCAGACCAATTATCAATAGTATTGGGTCTTTAACGGAGCCAATTTCAGCATATATTGATCAGCATTTACAGCCTCCGGCAGCAAATCTTGCTTCATTTATTAAAGATTCAGCTGATGTCATCAAACAACTTGACTCGATAGAGTGGGAAGAATACTTTAGACTAGTGTCATTCGATGTGACAAGTCTATGCACGAGCATTTCACACCCAAAAGGCATGGAGACAACCAAAGAATTCCTTGATACCAGATCCATTTCATTTAGAAACCAAAATGAAATGTTACTTGAAATGTTGAACTTTACACTGGTAAACAATATTTTTCTATTTAACTGAGAAATTTTCAGGCAAATAAGAGGAACAGCAATGGGGGCAAAATTTGCACCAGCTTATGCCAACCTATACATGGGATCCTTCCAATTACATCACGCATGGAAACACGAAGCCTACATTGAACAAAACCAGATAGTATATTGGACTCGTTTCATAGACGACATACTAGTCATTTGGAAAGGTAATAAACAATCCCTCAAAGAATACCATCAGTTCCTGAACAACAATTCATACAACTTAAAATTACAATGGAAGAAAGCACCAGTCAAATTCATTTTTTGGATTTACTACTTTATATTCACAATAATCTCATCAAGACTACTCTCTTCACAAAACCGACGGCAGGTAACAGCATTCTTCATGCAGAAAGTCACCATCCACCGCACATAAAAAATAACATCCCATATGGAGAATTTTTAAGAATAAAACGAAACTGCACTGAGGATCAAGAAATTGAGAAACACTCCAAAGAGGCTAAACTAAAGTTTCGAGAAAGAGGATATAAAAAAGATCTCCTAACCAAAGCTCTCAGCAAATGTCAATCTCATAAGAGAAAGGACTTACTAAGTGGAAAGTCAAAGAAAAAAAGCTTTACAGAGTCAAGCCAAAGCATAAGATTCATAACTACTTAAAACACAGAGGCTACATACCTGAGAAAAATTCTCAATAAACATTGGAATATTCTTACAATGGATGATGACTTAAGACCTTTCCTATCAAAAACCCCGTGCCTAACTTTCAGAAAAACACCAAATCTCAAGAACATGCTATGCCCATTGCATTTTGTTGAACATAGAAAACGGAAAGGCCTACAACAACTGTGGACGACAGAAAACCTAAAAGGTTTCTACAAATGTGGGACCTGCAAAATGTGTAACTATGCAATCAATGGGTTAAAGGAGTGCCCACTAGCCAATGGCTCACTACATAAAATCAAAGACTTGATGAACTGCAACACCAAATTCATAGTATATGCCATAAAATGTGCATGTGCCAAGACCTATATAGGAAGTACAATCAGACCCCTGAAGACGAGAACATATGAGCATCTTCGGTCAATCAAACTACGTGACATTCGGTATCCATTGAGTAAACACTTCCTAGAGAATCATAAAATACCAGACATCATGATGTTAAGATTTTTCGGCATCGAAAAAATTTCGCCTCCGGAAAGAGGAGGTAACAGAGAGAAAATGTTGCGCAGACGAGAAGCATTTTGGATATATGCTATGGACAGTATCAATGTGGGTCTCAATTCAGATCATGAACTACATCACTTCCTTTAAGATCAAGTCAAAACCACACCTTCATGTTACAGCATCTATTTTAAAGTGTTACCTCAATATATATGATGTTTTGAACACTCTTCCGGAGTCAAGAAGAAATACTAACAATGATGTTTTTCTTTATTTTGAAATGTGTCAATTTCCAACGTTATAATGTAAACGTTTTTGAAATACCTTATTTGGAAATTTAGCAAGGCTTAGCTATTTTTGCATAACTGCAAAAAATGTTTTTGAAAATACCTACCAAGAAACTAATGTAAAAAGTTAGCATGTATTAATTAGGATCATTCCCAAAATACAAAACTCAATTCACTTCCTCAAATGGCTCATCATTATCTTTTAAGCCTTTAACACCTCTTTTCACCTAAGCATTTAAATTTTTGTGCTAATTAAATCTTATGGTAATATCTTACTAATCTTAATTAGATAGCGTATAACTGAACTTAACCATGTATTAAGGACATCATGCAAAAATATTACGTAAAAGTATGCATTTTGCCAATATTACCCTTATTGAAAATGGCGGGCCTGCACCAGGTGCTCATCATTTGAGGAAATGAATGACGTAATCAAGTTGTCGCGATGGTAAAAAATAGCGCTTATTGCAGCAAAGCATATGCAACAAACATATATGTTTTGTCTTTAAATAGAGCATCACAATTATGGATGCTAACCACAAAAATCCTAAATCAAACATTGTACATACTTACGGTGCAACCTAATAAATAATACACTAAGACTTGATCCTAAATGGCGGACACGCGCTACGCGTCGATCACGTGATAAAACTTGTGACACGATTACGTGGCCGCTATTGTATAAATAGCGGCCATCTTAGATGTAAGTTTTGTAGCAGTTCCAGAATCGAACACAATCCGAGTCAATCCAAGAGCTAAAAACATCGAGGTAAGACCGATTGCTAGCATTTTGTTTAATTAGGTTATTTTCTTTGGTCCTGTAAAGCCATTTTTTGAATTTTGTGCCTCAAAAAGGCTGTAATTTTAATGTGAGCCAAATCACTCCATAAAATCCTAAAATCTCTTTTGTTCATAGGGACTGCCCAAATAGTGATCTTATTTGAAACCTCAACATTTATACCGCATTAACTTGAAGAAAACCGTAACAATATTGAGGTTCGCACAGAACGGATTTTTGTGAATAACACAAGATCTTTTCTAAAAAGTAAGCATTTCTTCCAACTGTTTAAATTATAACAAATCAATAAGCCTTGTTTCAGTCTTTAGATGTCAAATGGTACAAAGATACTAATAAGGTCTTGGTATACATGTAAATTATTTAATTGTTTTTTTCTTTTGTAACAAATGCTCCAACACCTTCCTATTCGGCTGTTTGCAAAACATATGTGTTCAGTTATTATGCTCATCAGCACAAAATTCAAATGTATAATTTCATAATGTTTTGTTCTTTCCTTTTCTGTACTTTTTTCTTGTTCGCCAAAAGATTGAGAACACACCTCCTGATGAGCCACTATACCATTAAGTGGTGAAACACGTGTAGAGGATTGTAAGAGGATTGTAAATTAAGTGAATAAATCATAATAATTGGAGCGCCATTCTAGGTGTTTTGGAAATTCTTTTACTTCGAAGCTGGTGAAATAGAATGGATTCACAATTTGGTATGCATACATACATAAATCGTTCATTAGGGATGTGATCTTGTGAAACATGGTTGTAGACAGTGTGTGTATGTTTACACGTGTATGAAATCTGGGCGATTTCATTTATAGGGATGTTTTTGGTTTCTAGTACTTGTAGTCAGTACATTATGATTTCTTATGAATCTTCCTGGATGTTTATATTGAATGTTACCATTCTTGCACAGTAGTCCAATTCTTGCCTTATGCCTGAGACACTGTAAGTGCTGTCAAGATTGTTTGTGGCATTTCTATGAAGGACAAGCATTTGCAAACACAACTGGCCCGAGCTGTTTAAGTAAACATTATGAACAATTGGTGGAAATTGGAAGAGAAGATTGATTGTTACATTTGCATAGCTATTTACTCCAGCTGTGTTGCTGAATGTAAATGGACTAGAGAGTTTTGCTGCTTCTGCATCATTTGATGGGCCTGTAGTTGTTTGTTGAGAAGAAACATTTGTCTCTTTGTCTTTTGATGGACGTGCATTTGTTTTTGGACTAGACAGTGTTGTGGTTGCATTATTTGATGGAGCAGAAGTTCTTTGCTTTTTTAGTGATATTGCTGGGAGTCTGCTATAGGTTCTGTTTGTATTAGTTTTCTCATTAAAGATTGTCTTTTTTGAGAAACAGTGCACGTAGCTTGTTGTATTCTAGGATTCAAAGAATGTCAGTGTTGACTTTGTTTCTGTCAAAGTTAACTAGGAATAGACCGCTGAGTGTATGGAGATGTGAATGTGCTAAGTAACTCATACCTTATTTGAAGACTGTGCAGCCAATGTCAATCAGTGCATGATCTAGGGTTAGACCTTGCACTTTGTGAATATTGGCATCATATGCGAGAGATAGAGAGAATTGTTCTCTGCCTTCGTATGTGTTTTTGAAAAGAAGGAAACGTGTTATTGTGCAGAAAGTTTGTCAAAGTGAATGATGACAAACCGAATGTTGTCATGTGGATATGTTTGGAATCCAACAACTGTACCAATTGCTTGATTGACTAAACTTCTATGGCAAGGTTATGTTTTAGAATTACTCTGCAGTTTAGACACAGAGTTAATCGTTTTTCTAATCCAGCTGTTTTGGAGAAACATATTTCTAAGCTATTAAGTCATGTTGTTGCTTGTTGATATACAGAGAGTGGCATGCCATGCACTTCTAGTTTGTCTGTGGAGCTGATATGGAGTATGGGTTACATTTCTGTTTTTAACATTATATTGCTGAATAGTCTACAGCATGCAAGGGCTGGCATTAAGGCCATGCATTTTATATTTTGTTGAGTTAATTGTTCCGTGACATTGGGGGAATATGTGTTTTGCCGATATAGCATAGAGATTAGTCTCGTGTTTAAGATGGATTTTAAATCTTTAGTAAGCAGAATAGTTCTAAGGCTGTTTAAAATGTTAGCATAGGTGAGATCTGCAGACTGGCACATGTTTTGACTTAGTTCTCTGTAGCAAAAATGATGGCAGAGATTTACATTTCAAATGCTGCAGAGTGTTGTAAGGCATTGATTGTGTCATAATGTTTTGAAAATGGGTTGAACTTTTACTGGTGTTAACTGTAGGAGGTCTCCCAAAACAATAACGTGTTTTGCTCCAAACAGTTCCTTTTAGTCAGTTTTTATAAATGCTTGCATTCTGAGATGAATTAAAGCCAACATGAGGTTGGAAACCATGCTTTCTTCATCTATCAGGAGCAGTTTAATTTCTTTCAGAATTCTGTGTTCTTCAATAGCAGCTTTTGCTGATAATTTGTAGTATTCTAACTTGTTTTTGTGTTCTACTAGGAGGAACAGTCGTCGGTGTAATTTTACACCCACTCCGTTCTAGGCAGCTAGACCTGTGGGGGCTGTTACAACAGCTAAAAGTTTGTTTTTATTAAGTCTTCTCAAAATGTGATTAACATTTTAATTAAGAATGTTATGCCATCACCAACTTCCCCACTTACATGCAGGAGCAGAGGTTTATATTTTTTACAGCTACAAGTTTAAATGTCATGTTAAAAACCATGTTCAATTTCTTCAGTGACATCTAGATAAATGGTGAGTTGTTAATCATTTAGCTGTGATTTGAGCACTGACACGTCTTCTTCAGATTGTTTGAATTGATACATGGTATGTTCTAACTCAGATATGGCTATTTCTGCTTCATTTAGAATGAGTGGTTCTCCAAGTGGTTCTTGGCTTCCTGTGAGACAAGGTTCACTGCCTTCAAGAGTGTCTTTATCTAGTAGAGCTTGAATTTCTTCCTCTTGTTGGCATTCATTGTCCAACATTTGTTTGTATTGTATACCATTGACATTTGTTATACTGCTTTCATTTGCATTAAATGCAGCTTCAATTGAGTCATGTTCACCTATTAATTCTTCTTCTTTTCTCCAAGGTTTTAAAAGTTGTATTAGGGCCATATAATAAAGTTATCTTTGTTGCAGAGATTTAAATGATAACTTTATTTGATTAATTAGGCTGGGTGTGGTAATTTTATTAGGCTTCCTTCACAAGTTGAAACTGAATATTTGCCAGCTGTTTCATCTGGGGTGACTTTGTTTCTGTAGTAGTACTTTTGGGCTATGACACACAGGCACATGTTTTCCAAAGCAGTGCTTCTGTTTGGGTAGCATGTGTCAATTTTCTTTCTTTTTTTTTTAAAGTCCTTGCTGTTGGGATCTTTCGTGGCTATTGTTTCTATCTCGTGGTAGGATTTTAGCACCCATTTCATTAAGCTGGTGGATCAAGATTTGGCCGGACAATGTTTTCATATTTCCCATATACGGGTGAACCTGTTAAACGGTCTGCAGCTTGTAGCTCCTGCATTCTCTATGGAAGTGCATTTTTATACAGAAGTTGTGCCATTTTTGTCACAATGCTTTGTCAGATATGATATCTCAGAGGTCTTTTAGCTCAGTATTCTCAGCTTTGGTGAGGTAGGTTGTGACAAATCTTACAACTTCATTTGAATTGTCTGCAATGTATTCTATGTCTATATTTGCATCCGACAAAAAGCAATGATTGCATTGTAATAATTGTTTTATTTGGATGCTTTGTCCATTTTAATGTTGTATGTGTTTTTAGGGGATTTGGCTTTTACACTGTGTCTAACAGAAGACCTCAAGCTATTTATTTGTCCTATTGTGCAAACTGGTCTAGGGAAAATAAAGCAAAATTGTGTATAGTATAGAGTAAGTACATAGAAGAAGTAAGGGGAAGTAGGGAGGAGATAGAAAAGGGGTGAAACTGAGAGGAGGAGAGAACAGAGAGTAAGCAGTCAAAAAGAGCGGAGAAGCAAGAGGGGAGAGCAAATACAATTGAAGAAGTCAGTAGTAACACACAATGTAGCAAGCCAGGATACAAAATAAAGATGGGAACAGCATGATTTAGGGCCACCATCAGTAGAAGATGCAAAGAAAGTCCAGCTTGAGAGTTGGGACAGGGTGACGCAGAGTGAATCAATGAAGTCCATAAAAGTCGAATACATCATTGGCTACAAGACGATCATGGCGAAACCAGACTGTATCAGGAAAGACTCCTGCAGAAGTAGGCTGGAGGGGCAGCAGGGGGGAAGGGGAGCAGGGTAGAAGAATCAAGAAAAACTGGCAATACCTTTGTGAGAGAAGGGAGGGAGGCACAAGGGAACAACACAGGGGGACCAGAGGGGGGGGTAAGGGAGGCCTGTGGGGGCAGAGGAAGTAAACACATGTTTGTGCATGCGTACGTGCTGTCTGAGCAGGGGGAGGAACCTGGGTGAAGGAAGAGGCAGGGAAAGAATGTGGGTGGTGCTTGGGCTAGGTGACCTAGATCCACTTGCACCTGCTTCCCATCTGTAAAGAAAAAGTTGCTGGAGGGATCCTTTAGTAGGGAAAAACGCAGCAACCAGGAAGCCACCAGATGGGCGGGGTTTGCTAAGTTGGGAAAAAGAGTGGCAACCAGGAAGGCACCAAGTGGGTGGGGATTAGGCTAGGAGGGCTCCTTAAGTAGCAAAAAAGAGTGGCAACCAGGAAGACACCAGGTGAGCGGGGCTTTGCAAAGTGGGGAAAAAGAGCTGCAACATGTAAGGTGCCTGGTGTGTGGGGCTTAGGCCAGGTGACCTAGATCCAATTGCACCTGCTCCTGATCTGCAAAGGAAAAGAGGCTGGAGGGCTCCTTAAGTAAGTAAAAAGAGCGGCAACCAGGAAGGGTAAAGGTGGGCGGGGCTTGCTAAGTGGAGAAAAAGAGTGGCAACCAGGAAGGCATCAAGTGTGCGGGGCTTAGGCCAGGGGGGGCTCCTTAAGTAGGGAAAAAGAGCAGCAACCAGGAAGGCACCAAGTGGGTGGAGCTTAGGCTAGGAAAGCTCCTTAAATAGGGAAAAAGAGCGGCAACCAGGAAGGCAAAAACAAAAGGTGGGCAGGGCTTGCTAAGTGGGGAAAAAGAGTGGCAACCAGGAGGCATCAAGTGGGCGGGGCTTAGGCCAGGGGGGCTCCTTAAGTAGGGAAAAAGAGCGGCAAGCAGGAAGGCACCAGGTGGGCGGGTGTTAGGGCAGGTAACCTAGATCCACTTGCAGCTGCTCCCTATCTGCGAAGGAAAAGAGGCTGGAGGGCTCCATAAGTAAGGAGAAAGAGTGGCAACCAGGAAGGGTGGGGCTTTGCGAAGTGGGTAAAAAGAGCGGCAACATGGAAGGTACCAGGTGGGTGGGGCTTAGGCCAGGTGACCTAGATCCACTTGCACCTGCTCCCCATCTGCAAAGGAAAAGAGGCTGGAGGGCTCCTTAAGTAGGGAAAAAGAGTGGCAAAAAGGAAGGCACCAGGTGGACGGGGCTTGTTAAGTGTTATATCTCACTATGGCCGATGGTCCTTGTGGCGCTGTGGCCGTATTCGTTATGCTGGTGCTTTAAGGGAATCCAATATGGCCGCCAGTGTTTGACAGATCCGTACAACACATTCATCCTCTCCAGACTCTAGAGGAGCTTCACCTGCCCTTAGTCAGGTGACGCTTTATAAACCGGCAGTTCCTGGTTACCAGCGCATCGCTACTCTCTTAAGAAGACGCTCCGTAAGTTTGTGATCCAGGGAAATTCTACTTCCAAACATCTATAGCCTGTCCTATGCTAACCTGCTTTCTACTTAATTTCAGAACTTTCTTCCTCACGGTCATATCAGCTCCTGAATTGCGAGTCACTCACTGGGCAGTCCTCTCCTCTCGGTTCACTCATCTGAAACCGAAGCCCTTCCTCCAACCTCCGTCTTGGAACCCATTTCCAGATGTAAGAACTTGGCTGGAACCATTTCGAGGGTAGAGTCCTTACCCGCTACACACACCACACTAATTCTCTTCACCTTACAGGTATAATCAACAGCAATCTCACATAGACGGCAGAAAATCACGCCCCCGCGTGGAAGCCAGTACCCGGGGTTACAACAGTAACCCTGTAAGTAGAACAGTAAGGGCGGGTTGTACAATAGTGTTCGGGAGCCTTTCTCTTGATCTTTTCTTTGGGTTTCAGAATTCTCCTCATCTACTTAAAGGAAATTCAACATCGTTAAACCCCTTCGATAATGTGTTTGGGGACCTTCATCTACCGTCTCCAGGTGCTGTCACCACCTGGATTCCCTTTTTCTTCCTCTCTCATATTCTCCCACATACTTACTCTCATACGTTCTTTCTGGCAGGCGAAGGCTTCCATTCTACCACTTGAGAACATCCAGTCCTGTTCAACCAAAGTCGTGCTTCCGCAGACAGAAAGAGCTGCTACCACCTACACTGTGTATTCCAGTACAGGGTTTTTTCCCCCAAAGGGTTTCCCAGGGGCGTTTGCTCTGCTCCGAGTCCTGTTTCAAGTGAGCGGAGGGGCATAAAGTTCTCAAGGGGATTTTCCTGTCGTCAAGGATTGCTCATCTCCTAAGGTTAGTGGCCCACTGCTGATTGTCATGTTTACCAGTCACAATTGTTATAGTTAGTGACACCCTAAAAAAAAAACATTTTTAGCAGGGGCCATGGAACAGCAGATGCAGCAGCTTATGGATGCCATGCAATCCTTGTTGCATGAGGTGCAGAACCTCAAACAGGGAAACACACATCCCCGGCAAAAGGTAGCACGGGCCAATCCTGAATTGCCTCCCTCCTCTTTACCCACCGGTAAATATGATGGTAGTCCTCAGAAACTTAAAGAGTTTTTGGATAGTTGTACAGTACAATTTACAGTTAAGGCCAGGTATTTTCCCACTGACAAAGACAAAGTGGGGTTTTTGGTGTCACATCTCTCTGGGGCAGCATTAGCCTTGGCTACCCCATTAGTGGCTTCCGGGAATGCAATTCTAGATTCTTATCCTGCTTTTGTGAACAGCTTAAAGCAAATGTTTAATAGGCAGTAGCTATCAATCTCCTCTTCCTCTCAGGTGATACTGGTTCTCACACAAGGCAAACAAGACCTTATCTCTTATATTACAAGATTTAAGCAACTTTCTTCAGAGACCGCATGGCCAGATGATGCCTTACTAACCTTGTTCCGACAAGGACTAACAGAGGACTTGATGGACGAGGTGTCACGGGTCCCCAGACCTGCCAATTCAGCAGACATGATCACCACTACTATGCAAATAGACTATTGTCTGCAGGAAGGACAAAATGAGAGAAAGAAGGGACGCATGTCAAGGGCGCATTCGGAATCCCAATATGTTCCCCAAAAACTTGTAGCCACAGAAGAACCAATGCAGTTATGAGTGGCAATGGATGCTCTCACTGCTGAAAAAAGAGAATGGTGACAAACCCAAGGCCTATGTATGTACTGCGGATCGTCAACTCACATAGTCTGGGATTGTCCGGTAGCTCTCCCAAGAAGATTTGAATGAAAGAAGTCAGGAAACTCTCCCGCCCAGCTGTAAGGGGAAGCATGGTTTGGGTGGGTCAGGAGGGTTCCTTGGAATTGCCGGTACTTTCACAAAACACACGAGTCCCTGAGAACACCATGGTAATCATATTGGTACAATTTACTTTTAACAATCACATCATCCAAAATGTTCCAAGGTTGATCGACTGTGGAACAGCGGGAAATTTCCCAGATGACAACAGGGCCACGAGCAAGGGTATCCCAAGAGTCCCTAAGATCGTAGCCATTCCTATTCAGGGTGTTGATGGTAGTCCCCTAGTCTCTGGGCCAATCAAGGAGCAGACTGTATCATTGGTGTGTCAAATTGCCTCCCATAAGGAGGAATTAAACTTCGATCTAATCAAGGCGGCTCACTTTCCAGTGATCCTGGGCCTTCCATGGTTGCGCCTCCACACCCCATTCATTAACTAGATGGCCGGAACCCTATTTCTAGGTTCAGAATATTGTACAGCCAAATGCCTTACTCACCAGTCAGTTGGGGTCCACACCTCACCGTTTGAAAGCTCCGCCAGGTGAAGTCACCACAGTTAGTCATGTGAGCAACATCCCGGCTTGCTATGATCATTTCACCCAGGTGTTTGAAACCCCAAATATTCTTTGCTGAGGTGCTCGCAGTCTGTGGGTAAGAGCACTCAGAGCAGTCTTTTTTCTAGCTTCATTCAGGCAGAGGTGTGACCATAAATCTCTACAAAAACTCAGTCGAGTCGTGGAGCGGCCGCGGAGCTGCTCGCTGATGTGGTAAACCATGTTCAATTTCTTCAGTGTCATCTGGATAAATGGTGAGTTGTTAATCATTTAGCTGTGATTTGAGCACTGACACGTCTTCTTCAGAGTGTTTAGATTGATACATGGTATGTTCTAACTCAGTCATGGCATTTCTGCTTCATTTAGAAAGAATGGTTCTCCAAGTGGTTCTTGGCTTCCTGTGAGAGAAGGTTGACTGCCTTCAAGAGTGTCTTTATCTGCTAGAGCTTGAATGTCTTCCTCTTGTTGGCATTCATTGTCCTACATTTGTTTGTATTGTATACCATTGACATTTGTTATACTACTTTCATTTGCTCTAAATGCAGCTTCAATTGAGTCATGTTCACCTAATAATTCTTCTTCTTTTCTCCAAGGTTTTAAAAGTTGTATTAGGGCCAATTAATAAAGTTATCTATGTTGCAGCGATTTAAATGCTAACTTTATATGATTAATTTGGCTGGGTTTGGAAATTTTATTAGGCTTCCTTCACAAGTTGAAACTGAATATTTGCCAGCTGTCTCATCTGCTGTGACTTTGTTTTTGTAGGGGTACTTTTGGGCTATGACACACAGGCATATGTTTTCCAAAGCAGTGCTTCTGTTTGGGTAGCATGTGTCAATTACTTTTTTTTGTTCAAGTCCTGGCTGTTGGGATCATTCGTGGCTATTGTTTCTATCTCGTGGTAGGATTTTAGTATCCTTTTCGTTAAGAAGCTGGATCAAGGTTTATCCGGACATTGTTTTCATATTTCCCATATAAGAGCGAACCTGTTAAACGGTCTGCAACGTGTAGCTCCTGCATTCTCTATGGAAGTGCATTTTTATACTGAAGTTGTGCCATTTTTGTGACAGTGCTTTACCAGATATGTCATCTCAGAGGTCTTTAGCTCTGTATTCTCAGCTTTGGTGAGGTAGGTTGTGACAAATCTTACAACTGCATTTGAATTCTCTGCAATGTATTGTATGTCTATATTTGCATTCCACAAGAAAGCAGTGATTGCATTGTAATAATTGTTGTACTTGGATGCTTTGTCCATTTTAATGTTGAATCTGTTTTTAGGTGATTTGGCTTTTACATTGTTTCTAACAGAAGACTTCTAGCTATTTATTTAACCTATTGTGCAAACTGGTCTAGAGAAGATAAAGCAAAATTGTGTATAGTATTTACCTTTGTTTTTATAATGAAGTTGGCAGTATTTTCCACATTTTGGTTTTTGGAAGCGTAATATTTTTGTACGTAGGTCAATATGTGTAGGTTTCTGAAAGAATGTCACAGGTAATGTACACGGTTCGCGGTAACCATGGCGATATTATCACCATGGTTGCCACCGGTATTTTACCGTGTCCACCTTGGTGGATGGCGGAATTACCGCTCTACTCCAAGGTGAGCGGGGGTGGTAATTCCCCATTCACCAAGGCACTTCTCCATTTCCATTTTTGCCCCCATACGGCTCAATGGGAATGGGGAAGGCGCTAATTACGGTACCGCAAATTGCGGTACCGTAATTAGCACCAAGGCCCCTTCGCGGGCCCGTTCCTTAACGGCTGGTAAAACCAGCCGTTACGTCGGGTCCCGCAAAGGGACCTCGTAGTAAGGCGATAAGGGTTTACCGGTACCGGTGCCCTTACCGGTACCGGTAAACCCTTACCACCTACCGTGTAATGAGGCCCATTGTAAAACAGTGGCATGATATCATATGATATGATAATCTATTTATATAGCGCCTATCCACAATGTGTTTCAAAGCAATTCAAGGCAAGGGAAGGAACAAGGGAAAATACATTGACATTCTTACATTCCATGAAGAGTAAAGATGTGAAATTAGCTATCGTACTCGGCATGATGACATTTCAGATAGTGCAAGAGCTAGGACATAGATAAGCATGGGAGGGGAGAGTGGGAAGGAAATGGAACCAGACAGACGACTACCGTACTAGGGCTGATGACATTTATGGTAGAGTCGGAGAAAAACAAAAGGTGAGGGAGATGGGTGCAGAAAGGGAGGTGGGGAACAAAACAAGTGACTATCGTATTAGGCCTGACGACAATTCAGATAGAAAGTAAGGGGAGGGGGGGAGAAGACAGACGAGGTTGCTATCATTGTAGGTCCAGGGACAATTATTTTATTTATTTATTTATTTATTTATTTATTTATTTATTAATATTTATATAGCGTGCAAGCAGCCCAAGGGCATTGAGGCGCTGTTACTTGCATGAGCTTAGTTACAGAGGTACAGACATGGTAGCAGTAAATGGCAAATTGCATACAAACACAGACATAGGTATCGTTACAGCTTATTTGATTGGTGAATACAGATTAAGCAGTGGGTCCTATGTTTGGTATTCAAGCCGCTACGAAGGACATTATGAGAAGAGGATGGTTTTCATTGCTTTACGGAAAGCGAGGAGGGAGGCCTCACTTCGGATGGTGGGAGGTAAGGCATTCCAGTGAGTAGGTGGGAGATATGGGAAGCTGGATCCACCCGCTCTAGCACTTTTTACTAGTGGCACATAGAGCATGTTGGTACAGGGTGATCTGGTTGGTCTTGTAGAGGCGACGGGGTGGATTCTTTGTGAGAGGTAGTCGGGAGCAGTGAGATGGATGCACTTGTGTGTCAGTGTCAGCACTTTGAACACGATTCTCTCTTTTATTGGGAGCCAGTGGGCCAGTTTTCTGGCCTCCGAGATGTGGTCTCTTTTAGCAATGCCTTGGGCTGCACGGAGAGCACTATTCTGGATGTCTTGTAGCCTCTCCAGGTTTTTTTTGATGTTCCTAGAAATAGTACATTGCAATAGTCTAGCCTGGAGCCGGTGATGGCTCTGGTTCAAGCGGGGCAACAGAATTAATAGCTGCTTTGATGGCAGCATCATAGGTTGATGCAAGAGTTTCTGGGTCTGAGGAGAAAGGCGGTCTGAAGGCTGGGCCTTGGAGGAAGGGCAGTAGCCTTTCCTTTGTGAGCTGACGGGAGCTTCTTGTGAGGCAAGGTGGTAGGGGTAAGGGTGGCGGAGTTGAGGAGCTGGTGGTGAGGATGATAAAGGTGATGATATGGTGGTCAGACCATGGGGTGGGAGTGTTTCCAGTGATGATGAGTGGGCAGTTGTGCTGAGCGATCCAGTCAAGTGTCCTGCCCTGGGTGTGAGTTGGGCTAAAGATGGTGTTCTTGTAGCCTAGTGTTTTGAGGGCTGAATCAAGGGATTTGGCTGCTGGGTCTTTCCTGTCCAGGAGGCCTAGGTTGACGTCCCCAAGGAGAATGGCTTTCGAGTGTTTTTGAGGTTGTCAGATAGGAGGTGGGTGAGGGAGGCTTGGAAGTCTCCTGTTGGGCCTGGAGGGCGATAGACAATATGAAAAGCAATGGTACAGTGGGGGGAGAGATTGATTTTGACTTGGAGGTAGTCGTCGTTGTTGTGTAAGGTTTTTTCTACCTTTCTAATGGTGAGGCAGTCTTTGGCGATGATTGCTACACCTCCACCTTTAGAGGGGCGGCCTTGTCTGGTGATGGAATAGCCAGGGGGCAGTGCAAGTGAGAGGGCAGGGCCGGAGGCCTCATGTAACCAGGTTTCTGATATCATGAGCAGGTCTAGGTCATGGGTGGTTTTGAGGTCATGGATGTCCAGAGCGTGGGCATTGATGGATTTAGCGTTGATCATGGCGCATTTAAGGTGGGGTTCTGTGGCGGATAGGGTGGGGTCTGTGGGAGGAGTGGGTGAGGTGGTGGGCAAGGGTGGCGTTGTGGTGGGGGGTGGTGGAGTAATTGCCTATCACACATTTTGCACTGGGGAGCACATTTTCAGTGGTGGTGGACACAGGTTGGATCACATTTGTCACAATAGCATTCAAAATGGAGGTGGAAGAATTGGCTATCATACATTTTGCACTGGGGAGCACATTTTCAGTGGTGGTGGACACAGGTAGGATCACATTTGGCACAATAGCATTCAAAATGGGTGTAGAAGAATTGGCTATCACACATTTTGCACTGGGAAGCACATTTTCAGTGGTGGTGGACACAGGTGAGATCACATTTGGCACAATAGCATTCAAAGTGGGGGTAGAAGAATTGGCTATCACACATTTTGCACTGGGAAGCACTTATTAAGTGGTTGTGGACACAGGTAGGATCACATTTGGCACAATAGCATTCAAAATGGGGGTAGAAGAATTGGCTATCACACATTTTGCACTGGGGAGCACATTTTCAGTGGTGGTGGACACATGTGTGAGCATATTGCGTATAAGGGCAGTACAGTTTGAGGTGGGGCAGAGAGCATCGTTGGCAGCTATAGCAGAAGTAGTTACTATTGCAGTTGGCTTAGTGGTTGGGCGCATGAGTCTGGCCATGTAGGCAGGTGGAGTGGGTTGCGTGATACGGGAGCATAGCCGTACATTGCGGATGCTCGTTGGGAGGGACTTAGAGCTGATGGTGATCTCTATAGTGCGGGCACGTAGTCTGGAGTTCCTGGTGGGCAAACCTGGCTGTGATTTGAGGGGGCAGTAGTCAGGCTCCTTACCTCTGGAATGCGGCAGAGCCTCGCGGCAAACGGCAGACGAGCAGCGAAGAGCTGCAAAGAGGAGTGCAGGCCTTGATTCTGATAGAGTAAGTACATAGAAGAAGTAAGGGGAGGAAGGGAGGAGATAGGAAAAGCCTGAAACTGAGAGGAGGAGAGAACAGAGTGTAACCAGTCAAAAAGAGTGGAGAAGCAAGAGGGGAGAGCGAATAAAATTGAAGAAGTCAGTAGTAACACATAATGTAGCAAGCCAGGATACAAGATGAAGATGGCAACGGCATGATTCAGGGCCACCATGAGTAAAAGATGCAAAGAAAGTCCAACAGAGAGTTGAGAAAGGGTGACGCACAGTGAATCAATGAAGTCCATAAAAGTCAAACCCAGCATTGGCCACATGACGGTGATGGCGAAACCAGATTGTATCAGGAAAGACTCCTGCAGAAGTAGGCTGGAGCTGGAGAAGGGCCGAGGGGGAGCCGGGTAGAAGAATCAAGCAAAAACAGGCAACACCTGTGTGTGAGAAGGGAGGGGGCACAAGGGAACACCACAGGGGGACCAGAGAGGGGGGGAGGCCTGTGGGGACAGAGGGAGTAAACAGATGTTTGTGCTTGCCTACGTGCTGTCTGAGCAGGGGGTCGGGCCCTGGGTCCTCCTGATCCAAACAGGTCCAAGCAAGAATTGCCCCTTTCTTTGTCAGCCCTTTGATTTGGACGCCTGGCCAAGAACCGCCCTTGATCTAAGATTTAAGAGCAGGAAGGAAGAGGCAGGGCTAAGAATGTGGGTGGTGCTTGGGCCAGGTGACCTAGATCCACTTGCACCTTCTCCCCACCTCTAAAGAAAAAGAGGCTGGAGGGATACTTAAGTAGGGAAAAATAGCAGCTGCCATGAAGGCACTGTTGCCTAGGGATCTAGGCCCAATGAAGGACGCACACACGGAGGGATTTGAGGAACGTCTTTATTCTTCTACACCTATGGAGTAATTCCAGCTTCGCCGCGCACGTGCCCCAGAACCCCCTTTCTTCAATCAGGCTCCGCCTTCCCAACGGCGGGGGCTCGAGAGTGTTAACTCCTTGAGCCCCGGGTAACACTACCCCCGAACAATATGTCCAAACATCAACTTAACACTCTGTGCTTAAACAACACCTTAACACTCTTCAACAAGTCTCATCGGTTTCCTTATGATTCGTCGCGGCCTCTCACCTTGAGTTTCGGGCTCTGAAACCTCTTGAGTTACCGCTCTTTGGCTCGTCTCTCCAGGATCTCCCTCTGGGGGAATCCACAACTCATCCCGCTGCGTCCGCGGTTCTGGGGAGACGGCCCTCTGTGGTATTTCTGCACCTTCTCTCCTGACATAGTGCCTGAACTGTTGACAGTTCCTGGTGACAGCTCTGTTCTGATCTTCAGCTGTCACCATCGTGCCTTTCACTGCGACTATCCTCATGGAACCTGGAGCAAAACGCGGATCCGTCTTCCTGGTAGTTGGCTGTTGTACCAGGACCTCATCACCTATGCGAAACTCTGGTGTCACCGCTCCGCGCCGTGCATCAGTACGGAACCTCGCATTCTCTTTTGCCTCAGCATCCCTTTGGAGTAGATCCCCGTCGACCAGCTCTGCACTTGACAGGTTTCGCGGAATGCGGGTTCGCACCTCGTAGCGAAACATGAGTTCGGCGGGCGTCTTATTTGTAGCATCATGAGGAGTGTTCCGGTAGTCTCTTAAAAGACGACACAATGCCTGATGCGTGTTGACTGCGTCAAGTCGTGCTCTCTGTATTGTCTTTTTGATCGACGCCATAAAGCGCTCAGCCATTCCGTTCGCTTGAGGGTGTCGGGGGGTTATCTTCATATGTCTGAAACCCAGGTGCTCTGCCAATGTCGTAAACTCATGCCCACAGAACGGTGGTCCATTGTCAGATTTGACCCATTTGGGGATCCCCCACTCGCTGAAGACCTCCTCTATCGCCGCCGCCACCTGGGGAAATGCCGTGGAGTTGACCACCTTCACTATAGGGAACCTCAAATGTTCGTCTATGAACAGTAGGAGGTAGTCGCCTGCGTCAGTGGGCCCATAGAAGTCCATGGCTAAACGTTCCCACGGGCGATCAGGTATTTGAGTGTGTTGGAGTGGGGGCGGACGTTCAGCAGGGGCTGTACACTGGCAGGCATGGCAGTTCCGTACCCACTCATCGACAGCGGCATCCAGGAAGGGGAACCACACATGGCACCTGAGCTGTTTCTTCGTGTTTTTGGCTCCTCTGTGGCCTTCATGGGCGACGCTGACCACCTCACTCCTGAGCGTGGCGGGAATGACGATCCTGCACCCTCTTAACAGAATGTTATTGTCTTTCACTGCAAGTTCCCTATGCACCCGAGCCAGCCGCTCAATTTCCTGTTTGTTCACTCCTGGATGGGCTAGTATGGATCTGTGATGATCTTTCCATTTGCTGGTCCACGTGAGGCTGATCGCTAGGGCTGTCGTTGGGTCAGCTGCGGACGCGGCGGCAACCCTTTCTAGGGACAACGCCGGCGGCAGTGAGTGGGAGGCCACGTACTGTACATAGGCATCGTCACCCTTCCGGGTGAGCGGGGCTCCAACAGGGTGTCGTGACAGGTAGTCCGCAGGGTTGAGGTCACCACCCGGTCGGTGTACAATGTCATAATCATATTCTTGGAGGCGGATGCCCCACCGCTCGATCCTCGGTGGCATCTTGGTGTGCGGGTTGCCAAATAGGGATAGAAGCGCCTGGTGGTCGGTGATCAGAGTGAACCTCTTCCCGATGATGAAGTTGTGAAAGTGTTCACATGCCCAGACCGCCGCCAAGCTCTCCTTCTCGGCCTGGGAATAGGCCAGCTCTGGCGTCGACAGCGCTCTGCTCGCATAGGCGACCACATGCCTGGGGTTAACATCTGCGCCACTGGTTTGAGCCAAGATGGCGCCAAGGCCGACTGGGCTGGCATCCACCACCACCTCGGTGTGCCATGCTGGGTTGAAATATGCGAGGCGGTGGGCTTCCGTGAGGGCCCGCTTGATGTTTGTGAAGGCTTGTCGACACGCCGGTGTCCAATCGAACGACGACTCCTTCTGCAGCAACTTTCTCAGAGGGTCTGTGAGGGAGGCGTAGTGGGGTATGTACCTCGCACAGTAGCCCGCCATGCCAAGAAATGAGCGGACGTCCGCCACCTGTAGGGGTTCGCTGAGGTTGGTAATCGTGTCGACCTTGTCAGGGTCAGGCATCATGCCTTCCCTGGAGAAAATATGTCCGAAGAATTTGAATTTCGTTTTGCTAAAGCGGCATTTTGAGATATTCAGTGTGAGGCCTGCCTTTTGAAGGGCTTCACAGGTGTCGTGCAGTGCCATGTCGTGGGCCTCCTTGGACGATCCGAAGATGAGAATATCGTCGCTGTAATTCAGAGCCCCTTTTATGGGTCTGATTATCTGACATATCGCTTCCTGGAAAATCTCTGCAGCGGAGGAAATTCCGAAGTTCAGTCTCCGATACCTGAAAAGGCCGTCGTGCGTCGCGAACGTCGTAATGGCCCTGGAGTCGGGATGGAGCTCCAGCTGGTGGTATCCTTGGAGTAGGTCTAGTTTGGAGAACATCTGAGCGCTGTTTAGCTGCACGATCATGTCTTCGATGCATGGTCCCGGGTGTCTCTCCCGTTGTATTGCTGTGTTGGCTACCCTCATGTCCACACACAGGCGGATCTTTCCCCCTTCCTTGGGTACTACCACAAGGGGGGAGACCCACGGAGTCGGCCCTGTTGCCGGTTCTATGATGCCGTCGCGGAGGAGTTGGCGGAGCGCCTCCGATACTGCCTCCTGAAGGTGGAACCCGACCCTCCTGGGGTGCTGCGGCACTGGACGCACGTTAGGGTCGATGTGTAGCTTGATGGGGGGCCCGTGGAGTTTTCCTAGCCCCGTGCACAGTTTGGGGAAACTTCTCGCGATGTCGTCCTCCGAGACGAGCGACTGAGTCTGGTGGACTGCTATCAACCCCGTGGTATTTCTCAGGTCTGGGCTGCTCGAGGTAGTGGTGATCACGTCACCCGCGTTCACGTGGATCTCGATCAGACCCAGGCGCGATGCTGTGTGGTAACTGAGTAAGCAACGACTCTTGATGAGGGACCGGATGACGTGAATGGTCGCGTTCACTTGCCGCCCATTTAGAAGGAGACATTGGGTATATTGTCCCACTGTCTGTAGCGGGGTGGCAGCCCCCCATTGAAAAATTCTGGACCGGGATGGGTCCAGCGGCGGCGGGTGTGGTATCCGGTCATAATCCTGCTCGCCCATAATGTTCACCGTGGCACCAGAGTCGATCATAAACTGAAATTGGCAGTTCCCCATTTTGATCGGGATTTTCGGGGCCTCCCTGGCTTCTTCGTTGTCGAGTATGAGGTTGACGAACTCGTCGTGGTCGTATTGATCGTACGGTGCGTAATAGGCCATCACCTGGTCGTCCTGGCAGAGTGTTTCAGGCCTGTAGTCCGCAGGAGGGTCGTCGTATTCATCCGTGAAGTGTCTGGGCTGTTCGGCCTGGTCGTACTGCGGAGCGTATCCTGCCGGTTGGTATTCGTCGATCGCTCTGACGTAGCGCCTCTGCCCGAACCCTTGCTGGTAAGGTCTGGGTTGATTATACTGCAGTGGCTGTGGACGGAAAGGCATCCTGGTGGCCACTTGGGGTCGCATCGGGGGGAATGGTACGCACTCCCTGCAGACGGATTGAAAATGTCCCTCTCTCCCGCAATTAGTGCATCGTTGGGACAGGGCCGGACATGACCCTGAGTGGGGGAAGGACATTCCGCAGCGGTAGCACTGTCTTTGTTGGCGTGCGGCAGGCATTGCAGGGGTCGCCGGTAGTCTGTATGGCTGCGGGCCCCTGTCCCCTTGACGGGGCGGCTGTATGGCAGCTATGAGCTCACCCGTGTCTGGATTAGGGTTGCCGGAGCGTCCCATGGATGAGGCTTGCGCATCCACCCTCTCATGGATGCGAGCGAGTTCACTCACTTCAGGTATGGTGAGAGGTTTTTTTAGCAGCTGCTTCTTGAGTGCGGGGGAGAGGCAGCCTTCGATCACCCTCAGCCGTATGGCTTCCTCCAGCGAGAACGCGTCAAATTGGCAGTTCATCTCTTTCACTCGTAGACGTGTGATGAATTCATCTACAGTCTCTTGTGGCAGTTGGGTGCACTGGTTGAACAGATATCTTTCGTAGTCCCGATTGACCTCGATGATCAACAGTTTGTCTAACGCCCTAATCAGATTGGGGAAGGTGTCTTGTTCCGCTGCCGGAATTGCTTTTACGACGGTTTTGATTTCCCCCCCTACGAGGTTGAGGAAAATGTCTCTTATGTTGGGGGAGTCCCCGTCGCCGGATCCCCTCACAAAGTGATGAAAATCATCCATCCAGTCGGTCCACCTGGGCCCTTTGGTTGCTTGGGGTGTCATGGTGAATGGTGGGGGCAACCGCAGCTGTATCGACTTCGCCGCCCGCGGTGGTTGAGATCCCTGGCTGGAACCCGGGTTGGAGGGTGGAGTGCTCATGGTGCCTGGGAGTTAGGCCTGGGCGAGGTTGGTAGGCCTCGAGCGGGTCCGCGTGCGCCCCGGCGCCCTTCGGATGTCCGGTGGTCCGGGCGTCTTCTTCAGCGAGGCGGTTTCGGTGGTGAATTCTATGGTCCGGGAGGGAGGACGTGGGCGGGATCACCTCTGCGGGGTTCTGGAGGAGGAGGCTCAGCGGGCCGGTAGCCGCCTGAGCGTATCCGGCGGATTGCCGTGTTGCGCGGAGGAGGAGCAGGAGGAGGAGGCTCGCAGGGTCTCCTGCAGCACGAGCGCGGAAACAGCGGACTGCTGCTGGAGGAGGGCTCCGGTGTGCGGGAGAAATCCTCGTCGCCAAATGTTGCCTAGGGATCTAGGCCCAATGAAGGACGCACACACAGAGGGATTGGAGGAACGTCTTTATTCTTCTACACCTATGGAGTAATTCCCGCTTCGCCGCGCACGTGCCCCAGAACCCCCTTTCTTCAATCAGGCTCCGCCTTCCCAACGGCGGGGGCTCGAGAGTGTTAACTCCTTGAGCCCCAGGTAACAGGCACAAGGTGGGCGGGGCTTGCTAAATGGGGAAAAAGAGTGGCAACCATGAAGACACCAAGTGGGCGGGGCATAGGCCAGGAGGGCTCCTGAAGTAGGGAAAAGAGCAGCAACCTGGAAGGCACCAGGTGGGTGATGCTTAGGCCAGGCGACCTAGATCCACATGCACCTCACTTCCATCTGCAGAGGAAAGGCGGCTGGAGGACTCCATAAGTATGGAAAAAAAGTAGCAACCAGGAAGGCACCAGATGGGCGGGGTTTGCTAAGTGGGGAAAAAGAGCTGCAACCAGGAAGGCTCCAAGTGGGTGGGCCTAGGCACGAGGGCTTCTTAATTAGGGAAAAAGAACAGCAACCAGGAAGGCACCAGATGGGTGAGGCTTAGGCCAGGTGACCTAGATCCACTTGCACCTGCTCCCCATCTGCAAAGTAAAAGAGGGTGGAGGCCTCCTTTAGTATGGAAAAAAGAGTTGCAACCAGGAAGGAACCAGGTGGGTGGGGCTTTACGAAGTGGGGAAAAAGAGCTGCAACATGGAAGGTGCCAGGTAGGTGGGGCTTAGGCCAGACGACCTAGAACCACTTGCACCTGCTCCCCATCTGCAACGGAAAAGAGGCTGGAAGGTTCCTTAAGTAGGGAAAAAGTGCGGCAACCAGGAAGGCACCAGGTGGGTGGGGTTTGCCAAGTGGGGAAAAAGAGCAGCAACCAGGAAGGCACCAAGTTGGGCGGGGCTTAGGCTAGGAAGGCTCCTTAAGTAGGGAAAAAGAGCGGCAACCAGGAAGGCACCAGGTGGGCGAAGCTTAGGCCAGGCAAGCTAAATCCACTTACACCTGCTCCCCATCTGCAAAGGAAAAGAGGCTGGAGGGCTCCTTATGTAAGGTAAAAGAGTGGCAACAAGGAAGGCACCAGGTGGGTGGGGCTTTGCGAAGTGGGGAAAAAGAGCGGCAACATGGAAGGTGCCATGTGGGCGGGGCTTAGGCCAGGTGACTTAGATCCATTTGCAACTGCTCACCATTTGCAAAGGAAAAGAGGCTGGAGGGCTCCTTAAGTAAGGAGAAAGAGTGGCAACCAGGAAGGCACCAGGTGGGTGGGGCTTGCTAAGTGTTATATCTCACTACGGCCGATAGTCCTTGTGGCGCCATGGCTGTATTCACTATGCTGGTGCTTTAATGGAATCCAATGTGGCCACGATGTTTGCCGGATCCGTACAACGCATTCATCCTCTCCAGACTCTAAAGGATGCCCCGCCTGCCCTGAGTCAGGTGACACTTTATAAACCGGCAGTTCCTGGTTAACAGCGCATCGCTACTCTCTTACAAGATGATCTGTAAATTTGTGATCCAGGGAAATTCTACTTCCAAACATCTGTGGCCTGACCTATGCTAACCTGCTTTCTACTTAATTTCAGTACTTTCATCCTTGCGGTCACATCAGCTCCTGAATTGCGAATCACTCACTGGGCAGTCCTCTCTCCTCGGTTCAATTACCTGAAACTGAAGCGCTTCCTCCAACCTCCATCTCGGAACATACTTACAGATGTAAGAACTGGGCCAGAACCATTTCGAGGTTGGAGTCCTTACCCGCCATCCACAACTAACTAATTCTCGTCAGTTTACAGGTACAATACAACAGCAATCTCGCATACACGGCAGAATACCATGCCTCCGGCGCGGAAGCCAGTACCCTTGGTTACAACTGTAACCATGTAAGTAGAATAGTAAGGGCGGATTGTAGAATAGTGTCTGAGAGCCTTTCTCTTGATCTTTTCTTTGGGTTTCAGAATTCTCCTCATCTACTTAAAGGAAATTCAGCATCGTTAAACCCCTACGATGAGCTGTTTGGGGACCTTCATCTACCGTCTCCAGGTGCTGGCACCACAGGCATTCCCTTTTTCTTCCTCTCTCTCTCATATTCTCCCGCATACTTACACTCATATGTTCTTTCTGGCAGGCAAAGGCTTCCATTCTACCACTTCAGAACATCCAGTCCTGTTCAACCAAAGTCGTCATTCTGAAGACATAAAGAGCTGCTACCACCTACACTCTCAATTCCAGTCCAGGGTTTTTTTCCCCATATGGTTTCCCAGGGGCGTTTGGTCTGCTCCGAGTCCTGTTTCAAGTGGCCGGAGGGGCGCAAAGTTCTCAGAGAGATTTTCCTGTAGTGAAGGATTGGTCTTCAGCTAAGGTTAGTGGCCCACTGCCGATTGTCATGTTTACCAGTCACAATTGTTATAGTTAGTGAAGCCCTCAAAAAACACATTTTTAGCAGGGGCCATGGAACTGCAGATGCAGCAGTTTATGGTTGCCATGCAATCATTGTTGCATGAGGTGCAGAACCTCAAACAGGGAAACACACATCTCTGGCAACAGGTAGCACGGGCCAATCCTGAATTGACTCCCTCCTCTTTACCCATGGGTAAATATGATTGTAGTCCACACAAACTTAAAGAGTTTTTGGGTAGTTGTACAGTACAATTTACGGTAAGGCCAAGTATTTTCCCACTGACAAAGACAAAGTGCGTTTTTGGTGTCACATCTCTCTGGGGCAGCATTAGCCTGGGCTACCCCACTAGTGACTTCCGGGAATGCAATTCTAGATTCTTATCCTGCTTTTGTGAACATCTTAAAGCAAATGTTTAATAGGCAGTAGCTATCAATCTCCTCTCAGGAGATACTGGATCTCGGACCAGGCAACCAAGACCTTATCTCTTATATTACAAGACTAAGCAACTCCCTTCAGAGACCGGATGGCCAGATGATGCCTTACTAACCTTGTTCCACCAAGGACTGACAGAGGACTTGAAGGACGAGGTGTCACGGGTCCTCAGACCAGCCAATTTAGCAGACATGATCACGACTACTATGCAAATAGACTATCGTCTGCAGGAAGGACAAAATGAGAAAAAGAAGGGATGCATGTCCAGGGCTCGTTCGGAATCCCGATATGTTCCCCAAAAACCTGTACCCACAGAAGAAACAATGCAGTTAAGAGTGGCAAGGGATCCTCTCACTGCTGGAGAAAGAGAATGGAGACGAACCCAAGGCCTATGTATGTACTGCGGATCATCAACTAACATAGTCTGGGATTGTCCGGTAGCTCCCCCAAGAAGATTTAAACGAAAGAAGTCGGGAAACTCTCCCACCCAGTCGTAAGCAGAACCATGGTTTGGGTGGGTTAGCCGGGTTCCTCAAAATTGACGGTACTTTCTCAAAACACATGAGTCCCTGAGAACACCATGGTAAGCATATTGTACAATTTACTTTTAACAATCACATCATCCAAAATTTTCCAAAGTTGATCGACTGTGGTTCAGCGGGAAATTCCCCAGATGACAACTGGGCCACAAGCAAGGGTATCCCGAGAGTCCCTGAGATTGTAGTCATTCCCATTCAGGGTGTTGATGGTAGTCCCCTAGTCTCTGGGCCAATCAAGGAGTGGACTGTATCATTGGTGTGCCAAATTGCCTCCCATACTGAGGAAATAAACTCCGATCTAATCAAGGCAGCTCACTTTCCAGTGATCCTGGGCCTTCTGTGGTTGCGCCTCCACAACCCATTCATTAACTGGACGGCCGGAACCTATTTCTAGGTTCAGAATATTGTACAGCCAAATGCTTTTCTCACATGTCAGTTGGGGTCCACACCTCTCCGTTTGAAAATTCCGCCATGTGAAATCGCCACATTTAGTCATGTGAGCAACATCCTGGCTTGCTATGATCATTTCGCCCAGGTGTTCGCAACCCCAAATATTCTTCACTGAGGTGCTCACAGTCTGTGAGAAAGAGCACTCAGAGCAGTCTGTTTCCTACCTTCATTCAGGCAGTGGAGTGACCAGAAATCTCTACAAAAACTCATTCGAGTCGGGGAGCAGCTGCGGAGCGGCCGCGGAGCTGCTTGCTGAGATGCTTGCAGTCTGTGGGGAAGAGCACTCAGAGCAGTCTGTTTCCTACCTTCATTCAGGCAGAGGTGTGACCAGAAATCTCTACCCAAACTCATTCGAGCTGCGGAGCAGCCGTGGAGCTGCTTGCTGAGGTGCTCGTAGTCTGTGGCAGTCCGCAGCTGCCTCGTGGCCCGCTGGCAAAGGAAATGTCCGCCCGGCTGCGTGGCAAAGAAGGCCACTAGCTGAGAAGCCAACGGATGCATAGCAAAGATAGCGGCTTAGAACACTGCAGCCCGTTGAAATAGCTATCTTTACACTAAAAGGCACCAGCAAACCCAGAAGACAAAGCCTGGAAGTCAAACAACCTGTTTAGCGTATTAGACGCAACTTCCACCACAGCCAAGTAAATGGACTCCAGCAGTGACCCCTTCGCTAAAACTACAGCTATCCCACTGAAAGCAGAGGACCTGCATCCCAACCCTCGTGTTACTGCAGCCTTATTCATCTAATTTCAAGAAACGACTTGCAAGGAGATGACACCTTCCAAGCTTCTAGATGACCTTGGGAAAAAGGAACAAGTGCCCCCCTCCAGCACTTGCAAACACCGCACCATGAAGCTCACTGATACGATAGTCTCCAGCCTAGAGGATCACTCCCCAGAAAAATCTACGCTGATGCATGAAGAATTCGGTCAGGCGGCTGCCAAAAAGATTTTCTATTCCGTCCCATCACTTACCGTCCTGTCATCGAAAGCCCTCCTGTGGAACTGACACCGGTCCCCCAGCCTGCAGCCCACCGCAGAGGCGATGAGAGGCATCGCTGACATGGGTCTGGTGCCGGAGGTGGTACCTCTGGACGGGAGCTCGAGGGAAATCACTGTGCCAAGGAATGACGACCCGGAGTGGAGGGAATTTTATAGTGCTCCGGTTCATCCGGAGACTGAACCCGCCACTCAAGTGGCACAGGGGACTACGCTGGATCGCAAACGAAATCCAGTCCAGGAGGTATTACCATCAGGCGGGATGCCTTTGGCACCCAGCTCCCCCAAACTCGTGAATGGCATTTGGGTTGCCAGCAGCCACGAAAAAAGACTGGAAGTACTGGGCATGGAGGATTGATGCTTTTCTCCCTCTGAAAACATGCCGTTGTCCCTATATCAAGGGGGACAACCAATATCGACATCCATGCTGTCTCTGCCCAGGCTGACTTGACCAGTCCCCCAGATACAAAAACGACAAGGAATCAGTAATTGACGACTGCTCATACTCCACTATAGAATACTCAGACGAAGACATTGAGACACCCACTACTTATGGTGACTCACAGTTTACAATTCAAAATACCATCAACAAGAAGGGTCAACACTCGACGACAACAGTTGCCAATTCAACAAGGTTTAACAGATCCATGAAAAACTTAAAGAGAAAAAAAACCTGAACTTTTTTTACCTAGGGTTCTCACCACAGAAACACTTTCTGAATTCTTTGTTTTAAAAAAAAGAAAATCCACGCAACAGAAAAGGATGAGATGTCGGACGCAGACTTACTAGAAGGTACGCGTCACGATGTTGACCATCGAATCTGACTTTAAACTCCTCCCCATCTTGGGCCACCACAAAAACAGGATGATGAAAACGATTCACTGAGTAAAATAGCGTTCCTGAAAAAATGGCATATGAAGCCTCGGCCGTTAAAGGAAGGTGAAGTCTCCACCCTGGTCTTGGGGCCAGTGCCTCTATGCAAATCAGCAACAAACCTGTCGGGCTAACCAGTTATGAAGACTCCACAGCCCATATAAGCCTAATGGAAATCTTAAAACGAGGACATTAGAAAGCACCCAAGAGACCTCAAACTTTGAGAAGGCTAATACTCTGGCTGAAAATAACCTACCTCAAGAGGAGATGAAAGAGTGTTCCAAAGCATTTGAATCCAACCATCTCCAAAATCCGGTTGGTGCGCTCTCCACCAACCCAGACCCTTTAAGACCAGGTAACGTCACGGCCAACCGAGAATCTCAAACCATTTCTCCAGCCACAAAATCTCAGAGGAAATCCTCAAGAATGAATGAAATCGCAGGCAAAACCGGCCTTGTTACTCCTTCCAAAAGAACAGACCTATTCTCCATCATGTCAACCCTAAAAATAGCACTGGCCCCTTTTACAAAGCTTTATGAAGCTCTCAACGATACATCAAAAGACCAAGTGACCTTAATCGCATACATACAAACAAGATTAACATGTCTTGAAGGATACATTACCGCAAAAGAAAGTAGTAAACTTACTATGAGGACGTTTCCTCACAGACTGAGCAACCCAAACACCTAGCAAGATCTTCATTGGCGACACAAACAGAAGAGATTCCTATCAAAACTATTCTATTCACGGGAGGTTCCTTGTCAGAGTCCAAACTTAAGGCCGACCCTATAGTAGCCATTCCAGCTCAGCTGCCGGACCCAAAAAAACTCTTATGTCCTAGTTCTTCAAAATCACTTCTATCAAAACCAAAGGAGATTTGTCCGACTGAGCTTGTGCAGCAACATCTAATGGAAAAAAGAGAGCCTACTAGGAAAACAAAGCCCAAGTCTTTAGATCTCCGAGGCACAAACAATGGCTGCATGCTCTGGACAACTGACTTCTCAATTCTAAAAGATAATGAGAGACCCTCAGATATTCTGCTTGCGAGATCACGAGGCCAATGTCGCAACACAGAAACCACCAATGTCAAAACAGTGTCAACATTAAAACAAGCTTGTTTGACTTTTGAGAAAAGAGCCGCTTATAACACCCGATATACTCAAGACAGGGCACCAGTTAACCACACTGATAATGCCTCAGACTCAGAAAGCAGCATATCATCACCCACGGAAAGCAATTTTATGGAAGCTGCTCTAAACACTGATACAGTCCCTAAGGACGACCACAGCTCGGAACCCTTAGTTCTACTAAGAGGCAAAAGGAAAGAAAATCTAGGCACATCTCCCTCGAGTTGCTATGAACCAGCCTAAAAGGCCCATGTCCTAGAGCCTCAAAGCCCAACATTCCGCACCTTAGAGGAAAAAAAATTGAAACTCTTGCAAAGAAAAAGGACCCCAGATTAAACAAATATCCTCCAGCTCAACGTTTAACAAAAAAAGAACAGCCAAAGCTTCAAACATATCTGCCAGATAGAGGGACATTGCTGAGAGGAGAAAAGCATAAGTGCAAGCACGACTCCCCAAAAAGGATTATTTCGAGATGGAGCACCAGAGTGCAAACAAATCAAAGATCAAAAAGTTGCTCTACATCAAGCAGACCTCTACCTCAACCTTCGTTCCAAAGCTAATAATAGTGGGAGACAAGATAAATCTCCCAGAATACAAAGATGCGCTAGCTTGAGGACATCAAGAAGATCCACACATCAGCATACCGCAAGGGAAAATGGCTACGATAGAAGAAAAAAAAGAGCAACGTTACTTCGTTCAGAGAGAACCACAAAAACCCATACCTTGTTGATAGAATGTATTTGGAAATAGGATCCCTCTTTCATTCTAAATAGAAAAAACATTTTGACCATTTTGCACCACATTCCATTACTCCAAAACCTCTCGTCAGAGGAGATCACCATCGTAGAATTTAGGGATGTTGACTCCATAGACAGTGTTTATCTCCACATAAAGTCTTCAATTATGAAGACCCTGCTAATTGTGGCCAAAACAAAGATTACTGGGCTATGATCTTAAAGAATGCAAGATCCACAATTCAAGGAACCGAGTTACCTCTCATGAAAACAGAAAATACCAGATCGTAGGTATAAGACCACTAGATCAACCTCTGGTCAGAGACGCAGAACCCATGACTCGAATACTCTGCAAACCAAGGAGCATGTAAATGTAAATGTAAATCGGAGACCTTCCTCATGGAACAAAAGTAAATATTCTTCAAGTCGGTTCGTTGAAAAGAGAAGGGACCGTATCAGGACTAGAGACCCAATAGAGACCCACGGGAAAGAGTCAAAATGGAGACCATAACAGTAGATTGAGAGCTACCAAGACCAAACAAACTCCCCCTTTGATGATCCAATGACGCCAATCACGCACCAACTCACTTGAAAATGAATGGGTGCCAGCAGGCCCTTAAAAAAACTGGAACATAACGATTGACCAGTTCAAATCAAAGCAGAGACATATGGACTCTACGAACGCCCTCAAACAGACTCACATAGAAGAAGAACTAAAACATTGGGCCTGGCTCCCAAGAGCCTTAGCAGCAAAGCCAAGATCCTAGCAACCAGCAGCTGGACTGGGAGACGATTATAAAACCACAGTTCTGCCCAAAATGGATGACGCTAACCGTCTGACCATGGTTTCATGGAACACCCAAGGCTTTTTACACTTGTCGAACACCTCTGATATCAACCTGGGGTCATTTGACATCTTCTGTCTCCAAGAAGTATGGATGATAAACAAGCCTTTGATCGCAGGTTTGATCGCCTATTCCCCAGATGTGCAAGGACCAGCCGGCAGACCAAAGGCAGGGTTACTTACAGAAATCTGAATAGGCTGCGATCTCCAACTAGAAAAAGTACTAAAAAACAAATCTCACACATTGGCCACCTTAATCAAACGATCTCCAGCTCACCCTCTACTAACTCGTTTAAAGGAACCACATACCTCGTGATAAATATCTATTGGAACCCAAAAGAATTCCCTGCAGAGACATTCATTCCTAAGATTGAAGAAATAGACAAGAAGGGAAGTGACCACACAATGGATAGTACGATTAAATGCGGGGATCTGAATTCTAAAATCGCACTGAAATGACACGAAAGCACACTGGCAACAAATTTAACATCGGCCAAAAAAAACAGAGGGTTAACAATCTCAGAAGCCATAATCAGAGGAAACAAGTGGCCGACAGCCATGGAAGCCTATGACATGCACAATTTACATTGCCTAACAAAAACCTACCAAACCTGAAATCCCAACCTGGGAATTAGCAGGACGTCAGGCAACCTTAGATCACATATAAGTCTCCAGAGATATCCTAATTAAGGTTACTCTCTTTGGGATCATCCGCACCTTGCATAGCGACCACAACCTTTTGCTAACAACATGGAAAACTACTACCCCTACCACCAACCCTCTTTGTCCTTCAATGTTGGCTAAGTATGGAGACTAACATCAAGGGAACTTGTTTGCGGTTGAAAGTCACAGCAAACACTGATATAACTAAGCGATACTGTCAAGCTCAGAAGTTTGAAAATCAAAAAGAGGATCCAACCTTCACAGATTACTGCCCCCTTTTTCTACATTATCAAGTGCCAAAAACGGGTGGTAAAGCTTTGACAAAAACTCATCATAATAATAATTTGACCCTCAAGAAAAAGAGATTCACCATGAGATGAGCAAAAATCAAAGCAATTCGGTTTCCCTCTAAACTTAATTCTTACAAACCTGCGACAACCACCAAACATTACAAAAACTGGCTAAAAAGATAAAATATCCAATTGTATCAAGAAGACTCTGAGGCGATGCTAAGAACACTTAGCAGCAAGAAACCAAAGGACTTTTGGTCATTAATATCGACCAGAGAAGAGCTAACCCAAGATGCCTTAATGAGCAGTGTGACCGAAAAGACCTGGATTACACACTTTTCAAATCTCTTCGGTGCACCTCCTTACTCATCTTCGGAACCCATTGGGGATACTGACAAATGGGACATTGAACGTGATAGAACCAACATCGAAGAAAAAAACAAAAAACTTAAAACATCTCGTGCCTCAGGACCAAACAGACTGTCATATATGGACTTGAAAACAAACCCCGGCCCATGGTCCTTACTTGTGGCTGAAATATTCAAATCTTGCTCGTCAACAAGATCAATAACCCTTTCTTGGAAAACCACCAATGTGGTACCGATATACATATCAGGGGACATATGTGACCCAAACAACTACCGTCCCATCGCCCTGCTTGATAGTATTGGAAAACTTTTGGATCTTTCCTCTTGGATAACTTCAAAGCATGGGTTTCATCATCCGAAGGATCAAATCCCTTTCAAACAGGTTTTACAAAAAACCTTGGAACAACGGCCAACATATTCATACTCAGTATCTTTAAGGCGAAAGTACTGGAAGCCTCACCTCCTTTGTTCTTGGCTTTTATCGATCTGTCAAAAGCATTTGACAAAGTGAATAGAGACAAAATGTGGAAGAAACTTCTCAAGTGGAACTGTCCAAAATCCCTGTTGGTGCTGATTAAAGAACTGTACTCGCAGACATCAATGAGAGTTTGTCTTAACGGTGCAGGACTACTCTCCACAAACATCGACACCTAGCACGGAGTCAGGCAAGGATGCCCTCTGGCACCAGAACTGTACAACGCTTATACAGGAGCACACAGAAAAATGTGGTAAAGCTCTCCCGCCTACTCTGGGTACTGAAAAAGTTAGCAGGTTGCTATATGCAGATAATATTATCCTAATTGATCAAACCAAGATTTGGTAAGAAAGAAAACTGGATAATCTACACGAATATCTCAAGATTAACGACTTAGAGAGTAATACGGGAAAGACCAAAGTAATGTGTCTAGAAAAACCCACGAGGCGAAAAGAACACGGCGTGTGGTTCCTAGCAAAAATATCGGCTAGAAAAAGTCAAAACTTTCAGATACCTAGGAGTCACCTTCAGTAATAAAGGATGTGATAAAAGTAATAAAGAGGGAAATGTCTCTGAAATTGACTGGAAATAAAGACAATTCTCAGACATTTCGCTCTGGCCACCCATGGAAACACACCGCCAACAACACATGGCCTACTTTCCCACGTCCCTACATGTGTCCCAATAAAAACAGTACCTCACATGTATGGGTGCACATACCGGGGGCACAAAAGGAAAAGGGTAACCCACTGGTAACCCCAAGCCTTTCGGCACAGCACATTTTGTTCATGTGGGCAACATAGAGATTTGGGCCTAGGGTGTCGAAGCCTGCAAGGAAAACAGGGAACCCCATGCATTCCCAAAAGAGGACAACTGTGGGAATCCACAGAGGTCTGCCTTGCACAAATTGCCCCAGTTTTTATTAGCCACAATCCCTGACAAAGTGTGATATTTGGTGGTGAAAAAACACAATGTTCACTTTGTCTGGTGTTCTGGGTAATACATTCTGGGCCGCTTCACACAAGTCAGACCTCTGTGCATTCCCACGGGTTTCCTCTTTGGGGAAATGCATGGCGTTCCCTGTTTTCCTTGCTGGCTTTGACACCCAAGGCCCAAATCTGTAGGTTGCCCACACAAACAAAATGTGATGTGCCGAAAGGCTTGGGGTTACCAGTGGGTTACCCTTTTCCTTTTGCCCCCCGGTAGGTTCATCGACACATTGAGGTACCATTTCCATCTGGACACCTGTGGGAATGCGGGAAGGTATGACATCTGTTGGTGGCGACGTTTTTCGGTGAGTGGACAGAGGGAAATGTCTCTGAAATTGGCTGGAAATAAAGACAATTCTCAGACATTACGTTCTGGCCACCCACCAAAACACTCCGCCAACAACACATGGCCTACCTTCCCACGTCCCCACTCGTGTCCTGATGAAAATGGTACTGCACATGTGTGGGTGCACCTACCTGGGGCGCAAAAGGAAAAGGGTAACCCACGGGTAACCTCAAGCCTTTTGGCACAGCACATTTTGTTCATGTGGGCCATCTACAGATTTGGGCCTAGGGTGTGGAAGCCAGCAAGGAAAACAGGGAACCCCATGCATTTCCGAAAAGAGGACACCCGTGGGAATCCACAGAGGTTTGCCTTGCGCAAATTGCCCCAGTTTTTATTAGCCACAATCCCCGACAAAGTGTGATATTTGAAAAAACACAATGTTCACTTTGTCTGGGGTTCTGGGTAATACATTCTGGGCCGCTTCGTGCAAGTCAGACCACTGTGCATTCCGACGGGTGTCCTCTTTTGGGAAATGCATGGGGTTCCCTGTTTTCCTTGCTGGCTTCGATACCCTAGGCCCAAATCTGTAAGTTGCCCACACAAACAAAATGTGATGTGCCGAAAGGCTTGGGGTTACCAGTGGGTTACCCTTTTCCTTTTGCCCCCCGGTAGGTTCATCAACACATTGAGGTACCATTTCCGTCTGGAGACCTGTGGGAATGCGGGAAGGTATGACATCTGTTGGTGGCGACGTTTTTGGGTGAGTGGACAGAGGGGAATGTCTCTGAAATTGGCTGGAAATAAAGACAATTCTCAGACATTACGTTCTGGCCACCCACCAAAACACTCCGCCAACAACACATGGCCTACCTTCCCACGTCCCCACTCGTGTCCCGATGAAAACGGTACTGCACATGTGTGGGTGCACCTACCTGGGGCGCAAAAGGAAAAGGGTAACCCACGGGTAACCTCAAGCCTTTTGGCACAGCACATTTTGTTCATGTGGGCCATCTACAGATTTGGGCCTAGGGTGTGGAAGCCAGCAAGGAAAACAGGGAACCCGATGCATTTCCGAAAAGAGGACACCCGTACCATTTCCGTCTGGACACCTGTGGGAAAAGACACAACATTTTTGCCCTTTTTGTTTATTTTCTCTCTCACCCAGCAACCTAGGATTCCTGTGTGGAGTTATGACCGCCTACATGTGGGAAAAAAAAGGGGCCAAAATTGTCCGAGATATCTCATGTAACAAAAGGCAAGGCATTGAATGGCGACATACCGAAATCACCAGAAAAGGTCTTGGCACTGGGGGGGGGAACCCATTGCACTTAAAGGGTTAAAGTCCAGTCCTTTTTTTTGTACCTAGGGGTACCATCCGTTCTTCCTTCCTACAGTGGTTCCTCCACCTATACGCTTTCCTGGGGTCGATGCTTTGGTAGCAGATATTCAGCAAGGACACAAGGGTGCCCTTCTTGCCTTACAGGGCACAAATAACCGGGCCAAGCTATGCGCCGACAGGCATAGGAGAACGGCCCCTGCTCTGGTGGTAGGTGATTCCATTTGGTTGTCTTCCAAGTACTTGCCATCTGATTCCTTCCAAGTTGTCTCCTAGATTCTTTGGTGCTTTTTTTATCCTTCAATTCGTGGGAGAGGCGGCAGTTCGGCTACAGCTTCCTCTCTCCTGGTCCAGGATTCACCCGGTTTTTCATTTTTCCCAGATCAAGTTGGATGTACCTGATCGATTTTCAAGGAACCCATTGGTTCGCCCACCTCCTGTGGTTATTCCCTTAGGGGCTGAATACGAGGTTGCAGGTATCTGCGATTCACAATACCATAGGGCTGTATGCAATTTCTGCTTGACTGGAAGATTTACGCCCCAGCGGACCGGTCTTGGGAACCTGCTTCTGGTGAACATGCCCCTCGCCTCGTACGGATCTTCTTTAGGCTTCACCCAGGTAAACACGGCTGTCCGCCTCGCCGGGGTTGCATAATGTTATATCTCACTACGGCCGATGGTCCTTGTGGTGCCGTGGCTGTTGCTATGCTGGTGCTTTAATGGAATCCAATATGGCTGCCGGTGTTCGCCGGATCCGTACAACCCAGTCATCCTCTCTAGACTCTAGAGGAGGCCCGCCTGCCCTGAGTCAGGTGATGCTTTATATACCGGCAGTTCCTGGTTACCAGCGCATCGTTACTATCTTAGAAGACGCTCCGTAAGTTTGTGATCCAGGGAAATTCTACTTCCAAATATCTATAGCCTGTCCTATGCTTACCTGTTTTTTTCATCATTTCAGAACTTTCGTCCTCACGGTCATATCAGCTCCTGAATTGCGACTCACTCACTGGGCAGTCGTCTCCCCTCAGTTCACTCACCTGAAACCGAAGCGATTTCTCCAACCTTCGTCTTGGAACACATTTCCAGATGTAAGAACTGGGCCAGAACCATTTTGAGGGTGGAGTCCTTACACGCTACCCACACCACACTAATTCTCTTCACCTTACAGGTACAATACAACAGCAATCTTGCATACACGGCAGAAAACCATGCTCCCGGCACAAAAGCTGGTACCCTTCGATAAAACTATAACCCTTTAAGTAGAACATAAAGACAGGTTGTAGAATAGTGTCCAGGAGCCTTTCTCTTTATCTTTTCTTTGGGTTTCAGAATTCTCCTCATCTACTTAAAGGAAGTTCAACATTATTAAACCCCTTCGATAAGCTGTTCTGGGACCTTCATCTACCGTCTCCAGGTGCTGGCATCACCCACATTCCCTTTTTCTTCCACTCTTTCTCATATTCTCCCACATACTTACTCTCATGCATTCTTTCTGGCAGGCAAAGGCTTCCATTCTACCACGTGAGAACATCCATTCCTGTTCATCCCAAGTCGTGGTTCCGAAGACAGAAATAGCTGCTACCACCTACGCTCTCAATTCCAGTACAGGGTGTTTCCCCCCAGAGGGTTTCCCTGGGGAGTTTGCTCTGCTCTGAGTACTGTTTCAAGTGGTTGGAGGGGTGCAAAGTTCTCTGGGGAATTTTCCTGTCATCAACGATTGGTCATCTGTTAATATGAGTGGGCCACTGCTGATTGTCTTGTTTTGACCAGTCACAATTGTTATGCTAAGTGGGAAAAAGAGCAGCAACCTGGAAGATGCCAGGTGGGTGGGGCTTAGGCCAGGTTACCTAGATCCACTTGCACCTGCTCCCAATCTGCAAAGGGAAAGAGGCTGGAGGGCTTCTTAAGTAGGGAAAAAGAGCGGCAACCTGGAAGGCACTAGCTGGGCAGGTCTTAGGCCAGGTGACCTTGATCAACGTGCACCTGCAACCCATCTGCAACAGAAAAGAGGCTGGAGAGGTCCTTAAGTAGGGAAAAAGAGTGTCAACCAGGAAGGCACGAGGTGGGCGAGGCTTGCTAAGTGGGGAAAAAGAACGGCAACCTGGAAGGCACCAGGTGGACGGGACTTTGGCCAGGTGACCTAGATCCACTTGCACCTGCTCCCCATCTGCAAAGGAAAAGAGGCTGGAGGGCTCCTTAAGTAGGGAAAAAGAGTGGCAACCAGGAAGGCACCAATTGGGTGAGGCTTGCTAAGTGGGGAAAAAGAGCAGCAACCTGGAAGGCACCAGTTGGGCAGGTCTTAGGCCAGGTGACGTTGATCCACTTGCACCTGCTCCAGATCTGTGAAGGAAAAGAGGCTGGAGGGGTCCTTAAGTAGGGAAAAAGAGCGTCAACCAGGAAGGCACCAAATGGGCACGGATTTCTAAGTGAGGGAAAAAGAACGGCAACCTGGCCAGGTGACCTAGATCCACTTGCACCTGCTCTCCATCTGCAAAGGAAAAGAGGCTGGAGGGATCCTTAAGTAGGGAAAAAGAGTGGCAACCAGGAAGGCACTGGGTGGGTGGGGTTTGCAAAGTGGGGGTAAAGAGCGGCAACCTGGAAGGCAACAGGTAGTTGTGGCTTAGGCCTGGTGACCTAGTCTCACTTGCACCTGTTCTCCACCTTCAAAGGAAAAGAGGATGGAGGGGTCCTTAAGTAGGGAAAAAGAGCGTCAACCAGGAAGGCACAAGGTGGGCGGTGCTTGCTAAGTGGAGAAAAAGAGCAGAAAACTGGACAGCACCAGGTGTGTGGGGCTTAGGCCAGGTGACCTTGATCCACTTGCACCTGCTCTCCATCTGCAAAGGAAAAGAGGCTGGACGGATCCTTAAGTAGGGAAAAAGAGTGGCAACCAGGAAGGCACTGGGTTGGTGGGGTTTGCACAGTGGGGGAAAAGAGCGGCAACCTGGAAGGCAACAGGTAGTTGTGGCTTAGGCATGGTGACCTAGATCCACTTGCACCTGTGCTCCATCTGCAAAGGAAAAGAGGCTGGAGGGGTCCTTAAGTAGGGAAAAAGAGTGGCAACCAGGAAGGCACCGGGTGGGAGGGGCTTGCGAAGTGGGGGAAAAGAGCGGCAACTTAGAAGGCACCAGGTAGGTGGGGCATAGGCAAGGTGACCTAGTCTCACTTTCACCAAGTGGGTGGGGCTTTCTAAGTGGGGAAAAAGAACGGCAACCTGGAAGGCACCAGGTGGCCGGGGCTTTGGCCAGGTGAACTAAATCCACTTGCACCTGCTCCCCATCTGCAAAGGAAAAGAGGCTGGAGAGCTCCTTAAGTAGGGAAAAAGAGTGGCAACCAGGAAGGCACCAGGTGGGCAGGCTTGCTAAATGGGTAAAAAGAGCGACAACCAGGAAGGCACCTGTCATGGCCACTGCTCTTATTTCCACAAGTGCTATATGTCAAGTGTTTCAATGCTGTGGATCAAAAACAATTGTCAATCGAGGCCTGTCTGGCCAACCTCTGCTCCCTCACTGTAGCATCTTTTATCCACAAAGCATGTGAATATGTGGTGCTCATCTGGATTGATATTCTTTTCTACAAAAGAAGTGTTCCATTTCTAGTCGAGGGGTAGTTTCATTGCAGATGAAGTGCAGCATGGCAATGAAGCAATGATAAAAGTACCTTGACATGGTGAAGTGAACATAGTTCTCCTGGTGTTTTCATATCTATTACCTTTTTATTTTAGTTTGCAGTGCGTAAGAAGTCATGCAAGTCATCTCATGTGTATTCTGCACAACTTAAATTAACAAACCATGCGGATGGACCTAGGTTCCTTAGCACAAAATATACATCAGCGTGACATCAGAAGCAGGATTTTTTATACCATGCATATTTGCCAAGAGATTTGTGATAGTTGACTGCAAAACGTAATCTTTTTCTTTTATCTTTAGAAGCAGTTGCTTAGCGAATATGATGAAAAAATTAGAGCCTGTTTTTTACGTGTGTGCAACTTCATAACATATAGTTGCTAGTTCACTTTCAAACAGAAGGTGGAAAATGTATTCTACATTTTCAGCCTCATCACAAGTTTTGCTGTATTCCAGCGGATTTCCCGTCGAGCCCTGTTTGCGCTAATGCCATGCTGCCTTGCGGAAAGTACGCCAGATCACGTGTTTGCGTGCACGCGCTCAGGGATATGGCATTAACGCAAATAGCGCGGGGCATAAAAATTGGCCAGGAACCTGTAAATCCATCGCACATTGTGCGATACCGCCGAGCTGCAGCGCTAATGGCGTGCGCTATTAGCGGGTGCTATCAGCGTGCAGGAAACGCATCACCGCCGGAACAGGAAATAAAGTGGTGGCCATTTTGGAAATCACAATCCACCGAAAAGCACAGCCCCTGCAAGCCATCCACCCCTGTAAACATCACAAAATGTCTCAGGAACGCACCAGGGGCAAGTCAGCCCTAGACAGGGTGAGAAAATCAAAATTGAACCACCAGGAGCTAGCCATACTGGTGGAGGAGGGAGTGCCCAATCAGGAAGAGCTGTATAGCACATTGCTGCACAAGTCAACTGGCCTTCGTCGAGCGCAGATATGGAGGCAAATCAGCCAGAGGGTGTCTGCGGTGGGCCACATGCCCCGGGATGGTGAGGACTGCCGCAAGCGCCTGAATGACTTGCAAGCCCGAATACGTGGCCTACTCTCCCAGCACAGGAGTGCAAGTATGGCGACTGGAGGAGGGCCAGCACCACCACCACCCGAGCTCTCCTCCTGGGAGGAGCAGATGATAACACTCATCGATATGGGCACCATTGAGGGAGTCGGAGGAGCGGAGGCTGGCACCAGTAACCAGGAGGCTGCAGGTGAGACCCCCTCCTAAAAAGGGCCACGTCTCCAGACCCTGAATGAATGTATGTGCATGCAATGTGCATGTGACATCACAGCCATTCATAACTGGCCCCTCGTACCACTGTGCCGTAGTGCCCCGTAGTCCCCTGAGTATGTACACTGCATCAACCCAAGGCTCAGGGGAAAGAAAGCCATGGCCATGGCACAGCAACGTGATGTGTGAGTGTGCATGAAACCTCCCGAGCAATATGGGTTCAGTGCATCCCCAGCAGAAATCTGAAGATGTCATACCAACATGTCCAAGCAGTGTCTCTCCCCAGTACCACGTTCCACCAATCACAACATGGGGAGACACCAAAACTCAATGGCGATGCAAGATTGAAAATGTGTCCAAACCCACAGTAAGACATGATATGCATGATACGAATCTAAGCTGCCCTCAACTCATACAACACCCTAAGTACCCCACAGGCACACAGCGCTCACAACAGGCTGATGATGATGGTGAGGAGGCAACAACATCCAGCGGCCTGAACCGGAGCGCTTATACCAGCATCACCATCTTGCAAAGGGGCCGGGCAGAAAAAACACAACACCGGACACATCCAACATCAACCCCCGTAGCCCAACCAGGTGCAGCGTACAGAGGGCCACATTGCGACAACGCCTCATTCACCAGAAGCCACCACAGGCACCCAGGGAGTGGAAGGAGCCACAAGTGGGTCTGACTCTGATGAGGGCCGCACACTTACAACATCACAATGCACTGCACTGCTGTTGTCACCTAGCCACAGTGTCACAAAAGAGTTGGCCATACCCCAAGGTAGCCCAGAGCATGATGTTATATGATATGATATGATATGATATGATATGATATGATATGATATGATATGATATAATATGGGATTTGTAACGCGCCTATACACAAGTTTTTCAAGGCACGAAGAGGCAGGGAGGGGGGAACAAAGGGAAGACAGACAACAATCCTACTAGGCCAGGTGTCATTCAGATCGCGGAAGTGCATAAGTAGAGGGAAGGGAAAAGTGCAAGGGGAAAGGGAGGGGGAAAGTGCAATACAGGGAAGTAGAGTAACAAATAAATAATAGGGCCAGCTGGTGGCAAGTGCAAGGTAAGTGCATACAAGTGCTGGGAAGTGGGGCTGTAGAGATACAGAGACAGTCCTGCAGTGCAATGGTTGCCAGGGAGGCAGTGCAAGTGGAGAGTGGCTGGGCCAAGGACCGATATCGGTGAGGGTGGCCCAGTTGCAGATTCAGTGCAGTTTCAATGAAGAATTCAGCAGGGGATAGGGGGAGAGAAAGCAGAAGCAAAGAGGAAGGTTTTGAGGTGCTTCCGGAACCGGAGATGGTTCTCCTTAAGTTTCAGGGAGGCAGTAAGGCTGTTCCAGAGGGAGGCCCCTGCCGAGGATAGAGATCTACCCCCAACTCGTTGCTTGGAGAAGCAGCTGACCCTGAGGGAGTTGGAGGCGGATGAGCGAAGAGCTCGAGAAGGAAGATATTTAGGAAGAGAGAGTCGAAGGTATTTAGGCCCCAGGCCCCAGAAGGCCTTGTGAACAATGCAGAGGGTTTGGAACGTAATCCTCGGAGCCACTGGGAGCCAGTGTAGAGATTTCAGTCCTGGAGAGATACGGTCCCTGGGCTTGAGCAAGGACAAGTCTCGCAGTCCTGTTCTGGATAAGTTGCAGAGGGCGGAGAGTAGAGGCAGGCAGATTTAGATAGAGGCTCTTACAGTAGTCCAGCTTCGAGAGAACCAGGGCTTGGGAGACAGTGGAAGGAGAGGAAAGGAAGAATACCTCTGAGGAGGTGCAGCTGGTAGTGTGAATTCTTAAAGATGTCAGATATGTGAGGAGAGAACGAGAGTGTGGAGTCGAAAATGACCCTGAGGTTTTTTGCCTTGCAGGTAGGAGCAGGAAGAGGGCCAAGAGAGGCCGGCCAGAGAGCTGCAGGGAAGGAGGGAGTGGGTGTGCCGATGAGTAGAATCTCAGTCTTACTGGCATTAAGGCAGAGGTCATTGGCGGCACACCATTCCTGGATAGCAGACAGACAGTCAGAGATAAGGGAAGTAGAGGAGGAGGCCGAGGGTAGCCTGAAAATGAGCTGGGTATCATCCGCATAGCACTGAAAGTTGGGGCAGAGAGCGGCGATGCGGTGGGCAAGGAGTGCCAGATACTGGTTGAACAGCCAGGGAGAGAGTTTAGATCCCTGGGGGACACCACAGGTAGAGAAAAAGATGTGCCAGAGGATGCACAAATGCCACATGTATGGGTGTGTTGGGTTCGCACACCTCAGCCAGATATGGAAACACCATCTTATGGCTCCTATGAGGAAAGTCACTCCAACCACAGCAGTCCCATCAGAGGTGGCACCATGTCCCCAAACAGCCCCCCTCTGAATCCATGCTGCGCCATCAGTCCAATCCCTAGCACACCTCAAAGACCCTCAGTCACGGAAGCAGCAGTGATGGGGCGGCTGGATCTGATGGAGGCCTGACAGCGGTGCATTGAGGAAATGTCAACGGAACACACACACCACATCAAGGCTATCAGCCGTGCATGCATTACGGGATGCTGCAAAGACCATGGCACGAGACAATGCACAGACCCGTAGGTTCATAGAGGACTGCACAGTGCCCCAGACAGGTTTTGGTCAGAGGAACTGTACAAGGTCCAATCCGCACATGCCGAGCAGATGCAGGAGGCGAACAATCTGCTCCGCCAGCAGCTGCAGGTCTCTGGAACAATACCATCTGCCTCAACCACGCCCACTGAGGGATCCTTGGTGGCATCGCCCAGGCGACATTCCTTGCAAAATCTCACCCGCCGTTCACCGGAGGGACACAGCCATGGAAAGCGGCCACGTCCATCCTAGTTCCACATGTCACAGTTGTGCAGAGCCATGGGCACATGGACACACTAGCACTATGCAGGGGTGTGCTGAGGGAGATGGGGGATCGTGTGATGGGGAGTTTACAGTGGCTGTGGGGGGCGTGCAATGGTGAGTTTACAGGGGGCTGCAGGGATCGTGTGGAAGGGAGTTTAAAGGGGGTGGGGGATCGTGTGATGGGGAGTTTACAGGGGGTGGGGAGTATCTGTTGAAAATGATAATAAATTCCGTTCAAAATGTATACATGGCATGGACATTCATGATTGAGTTGAACTGCTCTTAGTTCCACAAGTGCTATATGTCAAGTGTTTCAATGCTGTGGATCAAAAACAATTGTCAATCGAGGCCTGTCTGGCCAACCTCCGCTCCCTCACTGTATCCCTGTGTGTATGTGGCATGGCTTCGGCCACATTTTTATCATCTCTCCCATCCACAGATGGCTGGCCATCAGCATCAGGGGGCAGCGGCACATGCCGGGGACAGAGAATGTTGTGCAGCATGGCACAGATAAGTATGATTTTGCCAACTTTATCAGGTGCATACATCAATGCCCCTCCTGTATGGTCTAGGCACCAGAGTTGTGCTTTCAGCAGTCCATATGCCCTTTCCACACAGCTGTGTGTATGCCCATGGGCAATGTTGTATGCCAGCTCAACTGGAGTGCCTGGATGACGCACAGGAGTCATAAGCCATGTGTACTGCAGGTATGCAGAACCACCTGCATGGGAGAAAATGTGGACATTAAGGCCAGGCTGGTTCAGTGGGTCTACAAGGCTCGCTCATCAGTGACATTGGCAGCTCAATCCGGTATGCTCTGTGAAGATTTTTGCTATCCCAGTGACATGTTGACATTCATCCTTCACCTTGTGAGACATGCATTCCCCGTGGTTTACGTGTTGCAGTGTTTCAATTGATATGTGGATTCTTTTTTGTGTCACTCTAATGTTGTACACGCACGTTAATTCCCATTTGGATGATTTCATTGTGGTGTGTGATGTGCAAGGTGTAACATTCAATCAATGGTCCATTTACTGCATGCACAACCCCAGTGTCGAAATGCCACACTACTCAGTCCATTATCACTGGATGGGGATACCCTTATGTCTGCATGTTCAGGCGACATGTTGTTAGGCCATGTGTCATGCCATTTGCTATGGCTGCTGTCGCGTTTTCTACTTGGCACGGTCATGTACATTTGGCCAGGCATGTGATTGCCCAATCAGGGGTCAGTATCTCAGGGATGGTCATGACTCCAACTACTCGTGTATGGTGGCTTTGGGAATGTGCCTGCTTTAGGACTCTATTGGCATTACTGTCTGGTGGTATTTGTGGTATTTGTGCTTCCATATGTGACTGTGCTTTCACAGGTGTGTGACATTCAGACTGGGTTCTGCTGTGTTATACATATGCAAGGTTTCACGTGCAAGGCACAGGCATGGGTTTTTTGCAGTGCTAGTGCTGCCTGTATCTCATGCTGGAATGCAGGGATTCCTCTGTGTATGCCCCCCCCTCAGCAGATGCAATTTGCCATGCAGTTGATGCTTGTTTTGTACTCACCCAACATCCATGTGTTTTGGCCTCGGTGCCTCTCCATGTAGGCTGGCAGGGTACTGTTGCGCAGGACCATGAAGTCATGGGTGGATCCTGGGTAGCAGGCGCAGCAGTGGGTGAAGGTTACGTCAGGGCTACACGTCATCTGCACATTCATTGAATGGTAATTCTTACGGTTCCTCTACGAAGCCTCATGTTGCCTTGAGGCTACTAGTGCTATGTGTGTGTAGTCCAGGGCTGCTATGATGTTCGCGACTTGGTCAATGGCATGGGACTGGCCTTTGAGCTGGTTGACCTGTGCATGTGTGGCTGGCAATGTGATGTGCTCATTGACATGGAGCTGCAGTGCATCCAGCACCTGTCCAAGAACGGCACTGAAGGTGGACTGAGCCATTCCGTGCATCATGACAACAGTGTGTTGGTAGCTGCCAGTTCCCAGGTACTGTAGTACTGACACAAGCTTGGCTGCTTATGTCAGCCTGGTTTGCATCCAGCAACTGCGTGATGGTTGCCCTGTCCAGCCTGTACTCGGTCATCAGCTGTCCTTCAGTCAGGGCCCATGGTGTTGACCTAACACTGGGGATGGCTGCCCGCCTTGATGGTGCTGGTCTCCTCCTCCTTCTCCTCATCTCCAATTCCCCCTGTTCTTCCAGGCCCTGGGCTCGTTGGCAGGCCTCTGCAGCTCTAGGCATAGCATGTAGGAGCCATCATCAATGCTCCCAGCTCCAAATGGCAACATGCAGTTGGGAGGGTGTGGTGTGCATGGGTGGGTCCTTTGTATGCCTCTGATTTACATTGGTTTTACCTGGGCACTTTTTGCTGTCTCCTCCCTGCTCCTCCTGGTGTAATGTGTTAGGAAGGGTGTGCTGTGCATGGGTGGGTCCTTTGTAGGCCTCTGATTTGCACTGGTTTCACCTGTGCACATTTTGCTGTCTCCTGTGTTCTTTTACCTCTGCAATTTGGCTAGGGGTATTTTTGCCAGATTTTCCGCTGGTTTTCTGTCGCTAATAGCACCTACGCCAGACTCGTGATGGCTATGTAATAGGACGAATGGGTGCCGGCGCAATTAGAGCCGGCGTTATTGCACTGGCGTGATTTGTACTCGTGATCTGGGGGAGAGGTATTTGCACCGCTAATAAAAATACCGCCAGATGTAAGAGTTACCGCCCCAACTCGTGATGAGTCCCTTTATCTGAATCTGGGGTCTTCAGAATACATATGCAAAGAGTGATATTCTGATACACAAAGAGTAGAGAAAAAGAACGTGCTTCTACACTTTTCTCCCATATGCTCATTGGGGAGACTTTGGCTTGACACATTTAACATATTTCTAATGCATCTTCTATTGTGTCTTTGGAGTGTAGCATTTGAATTGTATACTTATCTAATACGTTGGCTGCAGTAACAGGATCTGCATGTTCAAACTGCCCAGTTTATGTGAATCTTGTATTATTTGTGTCTGTTTCTTTTATGTTTTCCTCTATGTTTATATATTTATAGTATTAATTATTTTCTTTGAGCTATTTGAAGGCTTGTCTAAATTAGTTTAATTTGAGTAGTTGTTGCCAAATAGTTGTGCCCTTTGTTGGTACACCATTATCTAGTACAATCAATGATTGATCTATTGGCCGTTGTAATCCTAGTTATTCTACATGTTCTTTTAATATCTAATGGCAAATATACTAAGTTGCCACAAATACCTTTTAGTAACTCAGACGGAAGCAATTTGGCCATTTTCAGTTGAAGGCGTAGTATAGCTTGAAATGCATGCACTGTTTGGATTATAATGCTCTCATACAAGTTAAGCTGGTGGGGAGCTTTTGGAAGTGGGAAGACTTTCCAAGTTATTAATCATAGCACCAATGACATTTGGTTATTGTCAAACTTTGTATTCCAGTATGTGCAAACTATTGAGGGGCCACTTACGTTTTATTTAATTTCTGCTGTTAGCTATAAACATAATTAGAACCGTTGGGATTCATTGTTGTCTTCTATTTTGTCGGCCATATCTACTATGTCTGTGCAACAGCAGACATGTACTGTATCTGGTATTTCAGCAGATTTGTTTTGACACTTAGCTATTTCTTTTTTGTATGTGTTTTTAAGGTGGGGTGGTGTTTTTGAATTTTTCTAAAGTTTCAGAATTGAGTTCCAAAATATTTACTTTAGATGTGCTCTATTTCTTGAAGGAGTTCTTTGGCTGTTCTACATAGGAGAATGTTATTTATGTGTTTCAATTCTAGAGCAGGATATTTTGCAATCAGTCTATGCAGAAGTGTACGTATAGCAGAAAGGTGTATTGCTAACATTTTGATGTGGTGGAAGGTGCTTTTGTAAGCAGTTCCTGAAATGCAGGCTAATTAATGTCCTCCCAGTCCAGTGTGGATGCACACTGGGCATGAGTCCATGGTTTGTAAAGATTTTATTCTACTTTTGTCTCTTTGTCTCACATAGTGATTGATGAATTGTCATAAAGGTTTGAAGAATTAGAAACACTTGAATACAGGTGAGTTATAAACGACTTATCATATCATATATCAAGGATTGTTGGTGTGTGTTACATATTAAGCTGCAGGTCCATTTGTACACTGGATGGTTTGTTTGAGCAAAAGGAACATATGGCTGAAAGTTTGTTGGGGATTTTTTTCTATAAGGGTTTCTTATTCTATAATGGTGTCTCCTACCCTTCATATCCTCTGCCATTGTTGTCTATGGCAGTTGGGTTTATGTGTTCTTGTTTATAAGCCTCTTCATCGAAATATGGTTCTGTGCTGCTTGAGTGAATCCATTCACCTTCAAAGATGTTTGAAAAGGTATCTATATTGACATTGTTCATATTTAGAAGTATCTTTTTTAAGGTATTGAATAATTTAGTTAGTGGTTTAATTCTGTTTAAAATTAATATCAAAAAAGTTCCCTGCAGTAGAAATGTGCTGTCAATTAGACCCTCAAAGATTTGTTTTCCGCAGTACCTTTAAAGGGTAGATCATGACTTTTTAGCTTTCTTTATTATATTGTTAAGACCTCTATATAGTGGAACATTTTTTATAAAATTATTTTTTGGGAATGCTTTAGTGTGGCTATGTTAACATTGGTAGATATAGTGTTAGGTTCATTAATAGATCTGCTTTTGTTTGTACATCTTTTTTACTTTTAGTGTTTACAAGAGGGGCCTTAATTTTTTATTGGTTACTAGCGTATTTGTTTTAATGCTTTGTATGCATTGTATTAGAGGAGTATCACTAAATGGCTTGTTTTTATTTTAAATTGCTCTATTCTTTGTTTTATACAGAGTTGGGTCTTAGTAGGCTTTCTGTTCTGTCTGTTGGGGGGAAAAGTGTGTGCTTCAAAGTTGTGGTATGGTTGTGCATGTATTATGCATGGTTTCATGGGAGTGATTGTACATATGAAGTGAGTGTTTCATGATTGTTTAGTGGGGTGATAGATGTGGTTCGGAAGGTTGTAAGAGTAGGAGACTGTGCAGGTGTGGTGGGCTTGGGTTAGTGAGTATGGGAGTGGTGGTGTGATTCAATAAGTTGGGACATGATTATGTTTTGAGGAAAACAGTGGTTGTTATAATGGTGTGATGTAGTTCATAGGTATGAGGGTTGTGTGGGTGTTATGGATAAGGGGTGAGGAAGTGTGTCTATGTGTGCTAATGTGTGTTAGTGATTTGGAATGCAATGAGTTTGACAGTTGTTGGGTTGGAATTAATTCCTCATGTGGATAGGGCTATGGAATTGTAAGGAAGTGAAATTATGGTATAGAAGTTGATGAGACATGGATGTGTTGTTAAGCAGTAAGGAATGGGTAGTGTTTTCAATCTAATGCAATGTTTAAATGGGAATAGAAAGAGTGTGAATATGCAATATAATGAATAAGAGTGAAATACAATTGTGTTGAGTAGCAAAGAACACCCCAGTCTAATATATAGTGAAAGTGCATTGTTACAATGAGAGAGAGAGATATGCTATATTAATGTACTTACTTGGCAGGATGTGAAGAGCGTTCTTTCTTTGGTAGCTGTCTTCGTCAATCTTCTTTTTTCCTGTAATTGTAAAAGAAAGTTATTGAGTATATGTGGTAATGGTGAAGTACTTTTAACAAGAGAGGTTGTTAAGAGAGGTTGTTATTCATTAAGGTAGGAGGAGTTGTGGGAAAAAGAGTTAATAAAGTTGTGTTATGGGTGGTGTAATAAAGTATGGTAAATATGTTGTTACAACAATTAGACTATGACTAGTGCTGTTTGGGACATATAAGGAACAGGGCAACAATTTGTGTGTAGAAAAGATGCACATCTAGGTTATTTTTGCAAGACACAAATGGTTAGTGTAGGGCTAATAGGTAATGGTCTTAGTTGTGCAGCATGGTTTGGCTTCATGTAAAAATGGATGAAACATATTTGTTTTTGCAGTTGGGAAATTTTGGTGCTGGTGATTTTAATACATGAAGTGCTGTGTTTGTGGTGCAATGTAATTGTAATGAGATGCAGTGTTTTAAAGAATAGGGAAACTATGGCCTAGTGGTAATGCAATGGCAGATTGTATTTGGAACACTGTACAATGTTTTATAGTAGTTGTTGGAAAAGAACAGTACTTTATATTTAAGGCGACATGTTGTATATAGATACTTTGGCATTATACAACTATGTATGAGCAGGTAAAGAATGATGGCAATATAAGGGATGTATGAAAACAATTGTCCCGCGGGTGATGCGCTTATCTCGATGGGTGACAAATATGCCACATGGCTTGAAAACCTTTTCATGGCACAATTTGAACAAACACATGCATTGACTAATACTGAATTTGTGAATACGACTATTATTTGAAATCAATGTATTCATGCTGTAATTATGATTTGGAATGGGACTGTAGACACATTTCATGGTTTTGTTGACTATCTAAATCATAACATTTTGAAATAGAACTAATTGGACATTGTGACAAAGAGGGAATAGATTTTATTGATCTACACATATACAATTAGAGAGGTAAAGTTGAAACATGTCATGAACTGTGGTACTAGATGAACTGATGCCTGTTTCCCCAAGTACCAGCCAGGAAAGTGTAAAGGAAATCCCTGGACAGAAATTGAGAGAAAAGATGAAACAGGATACAACACCTCCCAGCGCTCCACAACTAAAAGGAAACAGGGAATTTGTCACACAGAGTAGATACTATCTATGTAAACCTGTAACCCCCGTGTACATAGCATACAAAGTCCAATGACCAAAAGTTCCAGAATCTGGGGGATAATCCAAAGGCAGTTCCAAAGACAAAAGTTCCAGGGTCCAGCTCCAGATATCCAAAAAGTCCAGAAATATCCAAGGCACCAAATATCCAAGGCACCAAATACCGACAGGGAGAAAAAACAGCAGCAATCCGAAATCCAAAAGCCACAAAATCCAGGAACCAGAGAATGCAACAAAAAAAACAGAAAAATGTCACCAGCAAAATAGCTGAGAAGTGGTTTTGTGCAAACATTGGGTGTTTAAATACTGCTGGCATGATTCCTTAGTTGATCACTTGACACCACTAGTCACGTGATTGTATTGCTGTGCTGACAAGCTGTGCATTGCCCAGCGTCCTAGAGGCGCCATGGCAACCGCCATGCTTTCTGCTGTGGGGATCTGAGGGAAGAGTGCAGGTGTGGCCGTGTTTGGTGCAAGACACTCTGCGATACCAGGGAAGACCACGGAAACCGACACAGAGCACCCGGTGGTCCAGTGGAGGCATGCTGCAAACAACTGCGGGACTCCTTGCAATTCACAGAGGGACCACTGTAAGTGACACGCTATGGGTGAGCCCACAACAGAGCCCCCCCCCTAAAGCCCACAGACCCTTTCTTTGGGACTGTAACCCTTCCAGTCCACTATATATTACAAGCAACGGCTGGACATGCGCGAATCAAGGATGGCACTGACTTCATACTCATCAGCAGAACTCAAGGTAATCGGAGGAGGGGGCTTTGAAAGGGAGGATATGGTTTTAGGAGAGAGGCATGAAAAACAAGGTGGATACACCAGGAGGAAGGCAATGAAAGACAGAAGGATACAGGATTGATGACCTTCATGACTGCATAAAGTCCAACAAAATGAGGAAGAAATGTACGACAACCAGGTACACGTAGATAATGTGTCAAAACGTTATCCCCTGATCTGTACATCTGGGCAGGGCGGTGATGATGATTTGCTGTGTGGTGCATACATGAGTGTGCATCTTGTAGGTGTGTGAGGACCTGTTTGTGTACATTCTTGAAGTTCTAAAAGAGGTAACACACGTGAATGCTGACCATAAAGAGAGCAGAAGGGGAATGTTCCTGTGGCAGAATGAGGAGCATTATTATATGAAATTTCTGCTGTAAATAAAACACTGAACCAAGTGTCTTGGTGTTGTAAACACAGACATGGGAAGTACTGTTCCAGCATTTGGTTCAGGTGTTCCATCTGCCTGTCAGTCTCTTGGTGGTAAGCATAGGAAAATTAAGCATCAATTCCAAGAAGAGAAGTGAGAGCATCCAGAAACGAGACGTAAACTGAGATCCCTGATTAGACATAATGATTAAATGTAAACCGAACAGACAGAACACATGACAAAAATACAGGCTTTTCCAGAACAGGGGCAGGGGGTATACCCTTGCATGGTGTGAAATAGGGCCATTTTTGTGAAACAGTCTATGATCACCCAAATTGTGTCATGGTTCTGTACCCTAGGAAGGTTGGCGATGAAGTCCATTGACACCATATACCAAGGTTTATGGGGAATGGGCATGGATTGCAACAGACCAAAAAGCTTCCCTCTAGTGTGTTTCCCTTGTGTACATACAGAAAAGGTACAAACATAATCAAACATAGCACATCACATTCCAGGCCACCCAAAACATAGCTGTAAGAGCATCAAGGTTTTATGTTGGCCAGGGTGTCCATTAATGGGAGCATCATGTGAAGATTGTAAACTCCTGTAGTCTGGTCTGTTGTGTTGGGATAAATAGAAGCTCTTGGACAAATGGTAATCCCTCATGTAGGTCTACATACCATTCTAGCAAGTCACTAGAATGCAGCTTGACCCATTCCTGTATAAAAGAGAGCAATGAAGGAGATGGGGCACAGAGACCAACAAAGTGTTTTTGCGGCATGATAGTACCTGGAAACACAGGCAGATCCGGCCCAACTGAAAGGCACGACAAAGCATCAGCCTTTCCATGTTTACACCGAGATGATGTTTGATCGAGAAATCAAAAGCCAAAAAGAACATGTGCCAACGTACTTGACGACTGTTCACAAATTTCATCGAGGCAAAGTCTTGAACATTTCTAGGTGATGTCTTCAAGACGAAAAGGCTTCTTTGATAGCAAGGAGCTCTTTCACTATAACTGTGTAATGCATTTCAGCAGGTGAAAACTTCCTAGAGCGAAATGCCACCGGATGTAACAAGCCAGTGGTGGAACATACTTGGGACATAATCGGCCCTAGGGCAAAAGAGGACACACCGGCTTCCACCACAGCGGGAAGTCCAGATCAGGATGTTGCAAGACAGGGGCTGTGGTAAAAGCATTTTTCAGATTGTCAAAAGCATATTGTTGGACAGATGCCCACCTAAAATGTATCATTGAACTTGTACATTTTCTTAATGGCACAGTCATGGCAAAGAACCCTTGAATAAAGTGATGATGAAAACTAGAAAAACTCAATGAATTACTACAGGTGCCATGTCAACTGCATCCTTGCCACTGTATGGATCTGAGGGAGGAATACAGGTCCGGCATGTTCAGCGCGGGACCCTCTACTATCCCAGGGAGGACCACTGCAACTGGCACAGAGCACCCGGTGGTGCAGTGGAGGTGTGCTGCAAGCAGTGCAAGGCTCCCTGCAATCCACAGTGGGACAGCCATAAGCGGCGCACCATGGGTCAGCGCACAACAAAACCGGAACCTAAACGAAGCCGACGGAGGTCAACTCTACCCTTTTCCCCTCCAGTTGTCACACAAAGTCAACCATTATGAATATCCCAGGGAGTGAATTTTACTAGGAATTGCAGCACTGACTTTAACAAAGAATTTGAACCGCTAACTGATAGGTTCTTTGAGAGAGACTACACAAGGGAATATGTAACTAAAACTTGCACTAACATTAATGGTGTTACGAGACAGACCATGCTTAACCCAACTGCGAAAGAGAAAACAATGCACCAAAAAAGAGTAAGTCTTATCACTAAATACTCAAAGGATAGCAATGTTTTTTTTTTCAGAATGGTCAATAAGCATTGGCATATCTTACAGATAGATACATATTTGACTAATTATGTAGATGAAAACCGACATTCATAAATACGAGAGCACCAACTATTAAGAACATGCTAAACCCTTCTTTTCTTAGACCAAAAAAAGAAAGTGTAAGAAGGGAATGTGATTGAATGAGACGCCCTAATCAGGGTTTTTTCAAATGTGGGAATTGCAGTATGTGCAAGCATGCACATCCTGACACCAAAAACCTTAAATGTAATGATGGCATGTCAGCACCAATCATTAATCTCATGAATTGTAGATCGAAATGTGTGGTCTATGCAATCATCGGTGTATGCCACGTAGGGAGTACGATACGTGATCTGCATATTCGTATATGAGAACACCGTTCAAGCCTTGAAAGTCAGTATATGAGATTGCACTGGCCAATCACTGGTAAGAGGTACATAAATAGGACAACAAGAAGGAGACACAGGGGGTAATTCATAGAATTTAGCACACAAGTGGCACACGCGGCTGGCGCACAATGTGCGCGTGCGATTGTCTGCGCCAGCCGCGTGCGCTAAAATCAATTTCCGCGCACAGCGTATTCATGGATATCAGCTTCCAAAACCAGCCGTGGCACAGAGTGGCGCAGCGGCCATGCACCAGCGCCAGTTACGCCCCCAAGAAAGCCCCTCGCGCAAGGAAAAGCCATCAAAATCCCCAATCCAGCGCAAAGGGCTGTGCTAACCCTGGACCAGTATACAGGGCCGCCACAAAGCAAACGGCAAGCGGGGAACTTGTATTACTGGGGTTCGCAGGAATTCTCACAAGCGATAAGCCCTGTGCGAGTGGGGTATGTGTATTACTGGGGTTCTTGGGAAGTTTCACATGCGAAGGGCCCTGTGCGAGTGGGGTACGTGTATTACTGGGGTTCGCGGGAAGTTTCACACGCAATTGGCCCTGTCCGAGTGGGGTACGTGTATAAGTGGGGTTCGCGGGAAGTTTTACACGCGAAGGGCCCTGTGCGAGTGGAGTACGTCTATTACTGGGGTTCGCGGGAAGTTTCACACACGATTGGCCCTGTGCGAGTGGGGTACATGTATTACTGGGGTTCGTGGGAAGTTTTACACGCGAAGGGCCCTGTGCGAGTGGAGTACGTGTATTACTGGGGTTTGTGGGATGTTTTACACATGATTAGCCCTGTGCGAGTGGGGTACGTGTATTACTGGGGTTTGTGGGAATTTTCACACGCGAAGGGCCCTGTGTGAGTGGGGTAAGTGTATTACTGGGGTTTGCTGGAAGTTTTACACGCGATTGGCCCTGTGTGAGCGGGGTATGTGTATTTCTGGGGTTTGCGGGAAGTTTCACATGCGAAAGAGCCCTGTGCGAGTGGGGTACGTGTATTAATGGGGATTGCGGGAAGTTTTACACGCGATTGGCCCTGTGCGAGCAGGGTATGTGTATTGCTGGGGTTCGCGGGAAGTTTCACACGCGAAAGGGCCCTGTGCGAGTGGGGTACGTGTATTACTGGGGTTTGCGGGAAGTTTTACACGCGATAGGCCCTGTGCGAGTGGGGTACGTGTATTACTGGGATTCGCAGGAAGTTTCACACGCGATTGGCCCTGTGCGAGTGGGGTACGTGCATTACTGGGATGCGCGGGAAGATTCACACGTGAAGGGCCCTGTGCGAGTGGGGTACGTGTATAACTGGGGTGCACAGGAATTTTCACACGCGAAAGGGCCCTGTGCGAGTGGGGTACATGTATTACTGGGGTTCATGGGAAGTTTTACACGCGAAAGGGCCCTGTGCGAGTGGGGTACGTGTATTACTGGGGTTTGCGGGAAGTTTTACATGCGATAGGCCCTGTGCGAGTGGGGTACATGTATTACTGGGGTTTGTGGGAATTTTCACACGCAAAAGGGCCCTGTGGGAGTGGGGTACGTGTATTACTGGGGTTCGCAGGAAGTTTTACACGCGATTGGCCCTGTGCGAGTGGGGTACGTGTATTACTGGGGTTCACAGGATTTTTCACACGCGAAAGGGCCCTGTGCGAGTGGGGTACGTGTATTACTGGGGTTCATGGGAAGTTTTACACGCGATTGGCCCTGTGCGAGCGGGGTACGTGTATTACTGGGGTTCGCGGGAAGTTTCACACGCGAAAGGGCCCTGTGCGAGTGGGGTACGTGTATTACTGGGGTTTGCGGGAAGTTTTACATGCAATAGGCCCTGTGCGAGTGGGGTACGTGTATTACTGGGATTCGCAGGAAGTTTCACATGCAATTGGCCCTGTGCGAGTGGGGTACGTCTATCACTGGGGTTCGCGTGAACTTTCACACGCGATTCCGCTGTCAAAGCGGGTACGTGTATCTAGTGGGGTGCACAAGGAGTCCCACACGTGAATTGGCAGTGTGGGTCCTCCCAGGTGTGCCCTCCACCCCATCCACAGCCCCTGCAGGCAACCCACAACACAGGGGATTACCCTGCACCCCTGGCCATGCCCCCCAGCCAGCACACATGTCACCTTCCACTAGTGATCACCAACTCATGTCCCCCTGTGCCCCCACCCCCCAGCAGTCAGGGGCACCTGCCAGCAGGCCCCCACTCATGTCCCCCTGCGCCCCCACCCCCAGCAGTCGATGTCCCGGAGGTGGTCCTCTTCCATGGCCCCGAGGGTTCGCAGGGACGATGACATGTGGACCTCCAGGTCCCTGTGAATTGCCTCGAGGCACTCGGCCCGCCTCAGAGACCTACGCATAGAGTTCTCCGCCCTGACCATCGTGAGCCGTGCCTTTTCTGCCCGCTGCCGCTCTGCATCTATAGCATGGCCTAACCACTGCCACACGGAAGACACTTGCAGTCCTGGGTCTTCCTGCCCTCTGGCCGATGCCTGCCCCTCCGATGTTGAAGATCCCAAGCCATCATGGCTCCCACCTTGTTGCTGCTGCTGCTGTGCCTCTGCCTGTGCCCTGGCTCTTGCTGCCTGCACATCCTCCTCCAGCTGGGGTGCAGTTGTTGAGGTGGCCACCCCTGCTGGACATCCGACTCCCGACTGTGGCAGGGATGTGTCCTCCACCAGCCTGGCCGCAGGGTCAGAGGCAGCTCCACAGGGTACCCAGGTGATACATGGGTGGGAAGATGGCATGGAGGACGACTGGCACGTAGGGGGTTCAGAGTAGGAGGGGGATGCAAGAAGGTCCAGCACAAGGAGGAATCCAGCACTGGTGACCCATCCCAGCAGGTCAACGCAGTCAAAGAGGCACCCGAGATGACGTGCAGTCTCTTCACGAAAAGACCGCACGTCAACTCGCATGCCCCGGTGACGCAACGATATCCCGGCCAGGACAGGTTCAACACGGTCCCGGATAGCCACGTCCGCAGGGACAGGAAGGACAGTTGTTGTGCGCTCATCCCCTCCCTGAAAACGGGTCTGGACGTAGGCATCCCTGCTGGTGCCAGATGATGCGTTGAAAGGCTTAGGGACAGGTTTGCACACAGGCACCTCCACAGTGGCCTGTGCTGCCTCCTTTCCCTGGTCCTGCACTGCACCATTAGCACCAGTGGAATCCCCACCTCCAGACCCCTGTGTGTCCCATCCACGGCCTCCTCCTCCACCAAACCCCCCACCAACCTGGATGACTCCGTGCCATCTTCCTCCGTTGGACCCTGTGGGGTCTCAGCTGCCCCTTCTGCTGCCGATGAGTCCACCTCCAACCTCTGCCTCTTGGACCTACCCTCGGCAGCTGCAGCCTGGGATGCGGCACCAGACTCCTCACTCCCCAGCGAGATGACAATCTGGTAGGGGAGCCGGGCCTTGCGTCTCCGGCTGGTGGTGCGATCCCTGCCGCTGTGCCCCACAGCACCCTCTCCGCCCACTTCATCAGTCGACGCTGCAGACAGGGAGAGATAAAACACAGGCATCAGGGGACAGTACATTGGACTGATGCACACATGACAGTTGTACATGAGTGGCATTGTCAAACCTCAGACATGGCATCACACTCCACGACACACATGTCATTTTAACTCACACACATGAGCATTTCCACAGCAATATTGCACCAGGCAGCACCATCCATACACATACAACAGCATGTACAGCCAAAGGTTAGCCTGACATCACATGAAACACTGGGAGTGCACTAGACATGCACACACGCCACCACACTTACATGCATGTGTACATCTCCCCCAACTGTCGCAGTGATGAGATCGCCATACATGTCACATCTGACATTCAGCCTTCTACATATCAGTGTCACGTGCATCCATGTTGCATCACAGTTTCACACTTGTGAAATACACATATATGCACATGTACACAGTGCAGATACATGCATTATGAACCACCATCCATGCCACAACCATACCAATGTACATACACAGTAATTCAAACATGTGTGCTCCCACACCTGCATTTGTCCAGCATGCTTACCAACACATACACCATCAATGTGTCTCACACCTGAGAGGACTCACATGTGGCAGCCTCATGCCCATGTTCATACACATCCCTACATGGCCCTACAAAAACACATGTGCAACCTGCACACTACTGGCACACCACGACACGCACAGCGTCCAATCACCATGCATGTACACTTACCGCACGACTCCAGACGGGTCTGCCTCTCAAGGATCTGGACGTAGAGCGCTGGGCATATGCGTTCCAGGACCCTCATTTGGTGGTCCGACAGCTGGCCCTGGCACCCCTTGGCATCCACTGTCTTTGAGAGGCGCCGGGCCTTGTTGAGGGTCCTGGACCTGAAGTCCTCCCAGCGCTTCTTGAATGATGTAAGTCGCGGACTGCCACCCCCTCCGCGTTGATGGCAGTCACAATGTCCATCCAGATCCTGGTCCGTCCTTCATAGTCGGCACGCAAACTTCCAAAGAGGGCATCATACTGCCCCAGGACTTGCTCCACCAGGACATCAACTTCCCTGGCACTGAAGCTGGTGGCCCTCTGCCTCTCTGGCTGGGGGTTGCCAGTGGTCTCAGATGGTGTTGTGCCCGGCATGGCAACTCCAGAGGCAGGAGTGGGTGAGCAACTGGGTCCTCGGGCTGGGCTGTGGAGCGATGGAATCCCAGTCGGGAGTCTTCGGTTCCAGCAGGGGTGGTCACAGCAACGGCACTCCTGGCTGTCGTGCAGGCAGCAAATGGCAGGGCACGTGGGAAGCAGGCAGTCAGGCAGCAGCAGATGGCAGGTGGGAGCGTGCTCAGGGCTCTGGGGGGCAGTAATTTGGCCTTCTGGGCAGGAGCGTGGTCGTCCGTGTGTTTTCGCGTGGCCAGTTTGATACGGAGTGATTTGGCACGTGAAAAAATTGCACATCAGCATGTAATTGGAGGAAAGGCCCATAGCGCGTAAGCACGTCAGCACACGAATACGTTTTCATTGGACCAAAGGACCTTAGCACGTAAGCGCTTCTCTGACGTTACGCGCGTGGCAGTTTCCCTCGTGACGTGGGCATAGTGGATCAGCGCGCGTGAAAAAATTGCACTTCCGCGTGTGAATGCATGTAATCCGAGGAAAGGGCCTACATGCGTAAGTGATGTGATGCGCGCAGGCGTTTCCTTCAGCACGGGGTAAAAGTGAGCGGGGCCAGCAGTTCGCTGTACGTGCCTTTCATGGAGACCGACGTGTGTAGCTGCTTCATGTTGTTTCGCATGGCATCACATCTTCACAGCGATCGAGGACGTATCTCTTCTTTTCGCGGGGGTATTGGCTACGCGTGTTTTTCATTATCACGCTAGTCAGACGGTGAGTCGCGCACACTATTTTTCCCACTGCGGGGGCCCCTGTGATCCGCACCCATTTTCGAGGTCATAGTAGCCTGCGTGTCCCACGCGTATGCGTTTTTCGTGTTACTGGGTGGTTTATTGCAGTTTTGGGGTGCCTGAGCGTAGCGTGACCCGTCACTACATCACCGGGGTCACATAAAGCCTTGCAGGTGCAGGGGGGCTGTTTACATCTTGCATCCCTCCCCCTTCACCCCAATTGCCCAGGTCAATTGTGGTGTACACCTCCCATTGGAGGGGGTGACCAGGGAGAGCACAATGTTGTGCCATGTGTCGGTGCAGTCATGACACCACCCCCTGCGGTTCTGGGAGATGCAGCTTCTACATCTGGCGCCCGTGTGACCCGGCAGTCCGTTTCATCGACTGCCACGATCCCAAGGGTTGTGGTAGCTGCAGGTGCAGCTGTGGACACCACCACCCAGGCTCAGGGTCTGCCAGCGCAGGCTGCGTTGGCAATTAAAGAGCCCTTGGAAGATTTCCAACAGGCCCCGAGGGAAACCGTAGGGACACGCGGGGCTGCCCTGACCAAGACACGTGTCCCTGGGGCAGTAATGTCATCTGCTGCCCCGAACAGCCGGGTGTTTGCAAGTGCAGGGGCAGATGCAGCCAACAACACCCCGGTTGTGAGTCTGCCAACTAGGAAAGTTGCGGTCAATGACCCTGCCACAGCGGATGTTGAAGTGCAGGGTCCATTAGAGGGCACCCAGCTGCCACTGACACAAGTCAGCCCTCTGGTCGTCCCTCCACCTGCCACTCCCTTGGCTCAATCCACCGGTCCCACTGGCCATACTGATCAGGGCTGCATCAGCCAGCCAGGGTCTGCGCCACAATCCAAGAGGAGGAAGGTTGCACCTGCAGCACAGGCTTGGACCCCACACACAGCCACAACCTCCTGCACGTCGAGGAAGAAGCCTTTCTGCAACCAGGAATTGAACTTCCTCGTGGGCTACGTGCGGGACCACAGCCGTGACATGCTAGTGGGTGCTAATTGTCAGACGACGGCTGCACACCGTGATACCCACTGGAGGCAAGTTGCGGAACATGTGAGTGCATTCGGCCATGAGGTGTGCATGGCGCAAGAGTGCAAAAAGCATTGGAATGACCTCAAATGCAGCGCTAAGGCGAAGCGTGCCTCAAATTACAACTTGACTCTGGTGACTGGCAGTGGGCCTGCACCGGAGGAGGAAGACCTCACTCCGCATGAGTCACTCGTTGCAGAGTTCATACCATCTGAATCGGTCGAAGGAGTGGGAGAGATGCCAGACTTTGATGCCCAGTCCAGTGAGTGTTGATGCGTGTTTGTCGAGGACGTGTGTGTTTTACTTGTGTGATGTGTTGTGCATGACTGCCACTACATGTCACGTGTACATGGTTATGATGTGCGAGTAATGCAATGCTTCCCTCAAGCATGTCTACTCTGCTGGATGGTGGACATGTTGAGCAGACGGGGACTGTCCACATCACCACTTTTGCACCCTAGTCAGATGCTGGTTACCAGTATGCCCCTCCGGTCCATGTTCCAGCTCACTGGCACTTCTGCATGTGGCGTGGGATGACCTTCCTCTCAGCCCAGGAACTATGCATAGCATCACTGACGTGCATGTGTCCTCTGCCTGCAAGGGGGTAGCCAATGTAGGCATGCTCCCTTGCCCCTCAACCCCCTGCTCTGCACCCCAATTCCATCTTAGCACTGCTTAGTGCCTTGCTTCAATATTGCCCTTGGTTACTTCCCTGGTCATGCCTCCTGTGTACATTCTAACATCCAGCGGCCAATCTGCCAGACATATCTATTGAGGTACATCCTTAGTACTTGATGCAGGGTGTCTCACTTGGACTGTGCAGAGGTCAGATGCCACGCAGGAACATGAGTGCCCATTCATGCTCCATGTGCATTTCATGCATGCCCATATGTGTCCATGACTGGATGATCACTGTTACACAAGTCCATGATGACCTAAATTGCATGGCATTTCATCTGCCTTCCCATGTCAAGTGTGGCTCAGTACTGCGTTGCACACATGTTTAGGGTCTGACAATCTGTGTGGGTCACAGGCCTCAGCCTGTTTAATGGACAATGACTCTGTCCAACTGGTGTAGTGTCTTCTTCACACGTGGGTGGAATCCAGAGGTTTCATCATGTGTCCTGCTTACTATCCCATCATCATTTGCAGTGTTGTCAATTGACTCACATGAAGCTGTTGATGCTAGTCAACACTGTCTGTCAATACAAAAGTCTATGGTCAGCCTTTTGATACCATGCTAGGCTTCTCTGCTTTTGCACTTGGGTGGAGGGGTGCTTTGCTTGTAGATATGCTACCCATTGAATGCACATTGCACGTGATGCCTGAAGTTGACTTTGCACTGCCTTCACATTTTCTTACACACACCATGAAGTCCTTGTACATGTAGGTAGTGAGTGACATACATATTTGCTGCACTGCATAGACCCACTTCAATGCAAACTGCCACTTTTCAACAGCTCTGATCACAGAAGCAATTTCAAGTTGACCCAGCATGCATGCCAGGTTCTATTTTGTGTGTCACATGTCTGCCTGATGTGTTTGGTGTCGGTGTGTGTGTGTGTTGTGTGCTTCTAACATGTGTAGTGACCTTTTTTCTCTCTATTTTTCAGATGATGACACAATGGAGCCGGAGGATGGTGTTGTCATGCCAGGCACATGGTTGTTATCACTAAATCAACCCAGCACAATTGGGGGTAGTGGGGTGGTAGGCCACGAAAACCCCCAAGTGCTACAGTCCATCTTGTCTCTGGCTGCCTATGAGTCCAGCCCTGAAGAGGGTTAGTGATTCTGATGTCGACACTCCTCTGTCCGTGACACCTGCACTGAGGGGACAGACAGTCTTGGAACCTCCGCCTGTGGTGGATCGGGACGCAGGGTCACTCTCCACACCAGTCACTGATGTGCCTGGGACATCATGTCGACGAGGGCATGTAGTCGTGCAGCCGCGGGCGGTGCCAACACAACGAGGACACCCGGTCCGTGGGTCCCGCAGGGGTCAAGCCAAGCAACATGGTCGCCGCTCACAACCACAGTATACTGAGTGGGAGCAAGACTTGACTGCCAATTCTGAATGTCAGGGGGCAACAATGGAGAACATTGCTGAGAGCATGGACGTGTGGCTCAATCTGTGCTCCCCCCTGCTAGGCAGGTGCTTCTCCAGCAGCAGGCGGCACGGTCCACGGCCCGCTCGCTCAGGCTGGGCATGGTGGCCTCAGACAGGGCATGCCAGGCTGAAATGTCGTCTCTGCGTCAAGAAATTGCTGCTCACACATGAAGGCCCTGAGGGAGGAACATGCTTCCCTCAGATCCACCCTAGGTGTCCTTCTGATGTCCCAGAGGGAGCGGGCAGAGGAGAGGTTTGCACAGCTTGAGCGTACCATCTCGGCTGAGCTACATGCTTGCCGGGAGGTGCAGCGGTTGTCAAGCCAGGCCTTGCAGGACGAACTCCGTGTTACACGTGCTACCTTGCAAGAGGAAGCACGTGTATCACGGGAGGTTCTGCATGCAGACCTACATGTCATCACCACACAGAACCAGGCTCACCCGTCCGGCAAACCTGCTGCCGACAAGGGGCAAGCTGCGGCTAGGCATGGTCATGCTCCTGTGCCACGTCCTCCTTTCCAGGAAGAGCCAAACTCAGACGACAATCTATCTCCCACATAGGTCGGGCTATGCAGGCGTTGAGCCCATGGAGGTTTTTTGTTTCCTCAGCATCATCGCATGTGGGTGTTGAGCAGCACCCTGTACCTCTGCCCTCCTGGGTGCCCCCCCCCAGGTCGTATGTGGCCAGTTTAGATTTTTCCTTTAGTTTAGTTAGTTAAGTTTCTGTTTGATAGTTAGTTTAAATAGGTAAAGTAGGTTTTTCATAGTTAGTGTAATTAGTTAATATAGTTTAAAATTGCTAGTCTATTCCACCTGGCTTTCATGTGACGGTGTGGTGCTTTGTGGCTTTTGAAAGCATCCACTGTCTGTTCCAGCTGGGCCCATCAAGCTTGTCTTGTGTATGTGTTGCCTGCTTGGGGTCCTTGACACACATATGCCACTCCTGCTTCCCTTATCCATGGGCTTGCAAGGATGGTTCGGTGTAACAGCCTATTACACAAGGGCAATGGACTGTCATATCTGTGGCATGTCTGCTGCTTTGGAACTTGTGTTAACCCCCCTAGTGGAATGATTGGGGTGTAATTGTCCACTGTTCTTCTTTTGCTAGATGGGGTGTTTAATGATTCATGTGTACATTCATTGCTATGCATTGTGTAGTATGTTTCTTATCTTTAATGAACATGTGCGTGTTGCAAATCATGCCGTAGATAGTGTGTTCCACACTGTTGCTGTGAAAGACGGACTGATGGTGTGATTTCTGATGTACGTCTATGACATGGTCCAGTCATGTAATGCCTGAAGAGACACACACAGATGAATATTAAGCATTAATCATGTGTTTCATGCACTTTCTGCAGGGGGAGGAGCCTCAAGACCACCTTTGCCAGTAGACATGGGCCATTGGACGTCTGGAATCAGGACACGTTTGGTACTCCCGACATGCACATGTGCGCGCAAGCAGAGGCACCGGGATTGTGATCATACATCTGAAAATCGATGACGTGTTTCAAGGGACTCCAGGCAAGGTGAGCAGCACAGGGGGGTCACAACACAGCAAACCTTCCACCTGGCCAGTTGAACATGCATGCTTAGTAGCAGCACTGACGGTGAACTTGGACAAATATTGGTGTTGAAGCACACAATACAGCTCAGATGTGTTAGTGGACTGATGGCTAGTTGATGTGAAAGTTGTCTGGGGCGCCTGCAGGGGCAGTGGCACATACCCTCTGGTCCTCCATGGTCCATTGAGGCACTTGTATTAGCCATGTAACGTTCCGAGACATGGAATGAAGCATCTCACAGGGACAGACAGCAAGGGACAGACTCGGGTGCAGTGCATTTCATTTCCAAGTAGAAATTGATACATGCACTGGCTACTTTATTTTGGTCATGGTGGTACAGGACTTGTCCTGAAGTCAGACCTTGCTATATGCGTCTGTCTGCTTACACAGGGAACATTGCATGTTGTGTGAATCGTGACACATTGGTGTTCCATTTGCCACGCACCCACCGGTGCCTGACTTACTGCATTGACTGTGTATGAACCATCAGAGGGATAATGTTACACAAGCTTGTCTGTTTGTAGTGTATTTTGTTACTTTGGGGCATATTTGGTGGTGTGTTTGTGTGTTTTGGGCATGCACAGAGTATTAACTGTGGCTCTATTTGCAGCATTGGAATGCTCCTATTACCCGACCTGAGAGTGCGCAGGCAGGAGGCCAGCACTCACCCCAGAGATAAGTTTCTCTTTGACTTACATTTGAGCAATTTGGTGCTATGTGCATGTGAACAAGTTTGATCTAATTGTGTATGTGTTAATGTGTGTACTACATTTTGGTGCATTCCCTACTTTCCCGTGTCAATCTTACTCCCCTCTCCTGCCCCTCATTCCGGTTATCCAGTATGCCAATGCCTGTCCCAACTGCATATCCCTGACCCTCCTTCCCTACCAGGGTCTCAGAGGCCTGTGTGAGTTAGACCTTGCAGGCACCCAGACCACGGTGGGGGTAGTTTTTTCGTGCCACTCCTGCACCTGTACACGGGAGCTGTGACAGTAGACATCCATTTGTGGTGCATAATTCTATGTTATGTGCCACACATGGTTCAGAGCCTGTTGTGACATTGTTGTACTGTGCTACCTTGGTTGTTAACAGCATTGTGGTAGTACTTGGCCTTTGTGGCATACTGCTACTTCAAGTCATCTACTGGAGGCTGTTCTGGTTTGTTTTACTGCCTGCAGGCTATCTGCTTGGCTTCTGTGTTGTCCTGCTTTGAGTTCTGTTGGATTTTGTGCTTTTGCAAATCTAGGTGGACTCTGAGGGTGCTGGCAACTTTTTACACACAAGGTGGGAGATGGTGACAAAGGGGAAGGGTGATCCTGTGGCCAGGTGGAATTCAAGGATGTCGGATGAATGACCCAGATGCAGTTGTTCAGTGGGTCGTGGTGATTTGTGAGGGAGGGGGGGTGTTTTGTTGTTGATAGTTGCCTTGCCCTGCAGTGTGATGGGCACCATGAAATTGTAATTGTGCTTTCCTATTTACATGATGTATTCTGCTGATCAATGCCTGTTCATGTGTTGTGTTTACCTTTCAGGTGGGAGGGGATAGTTGCGATTTTACATGCTGGGGTATACACATGGTGAATGTTCACATGTGATGTGTAGAGGACACTAATGACCACTTGATTTCACATGCATATGTTGAGTGCATGTCCCTACTGACCCACACACTCGCGCTATGATCCACTACATGTACAACCACCCTTCCATGTCCACGTGTACACTCTGTTTGCCTTCTGGTGCCCACTGTGTCCCTGCAGCACATGTTCTATGACCATTTGTGGATCCTGTACATGCCTATTTTGTTTTTCTTTATGTAGTTTGTCGCTTAGATGTGATGCTCAGGGTGTGCATCACACACAATGGCTGCTCACTGTGCTGTGCGCTGAGCAGTGTGTTGCAGGAAGTGGACACGGCACACAGTAGCTGCAGTGTTGATTTTGCAATGCACATTGTGCATTTGGACAGGCATTCATTGTTATGTTTAAAATACAACTTTTGGAATGCATTTGGGTATGACTTATTTTGGGTGGGAGGTTGTTGGTCAGTCATTTCATCTGATTCCATGTCAGGCATCATTGTCTGATGCCCATTTACATTTTTCATATGGCAATGTGTACCTTTTTGGTACTGTGTTGGTGTATGGCTATTGCTTGCCATGTTATGTTGTGGTTGGGGAGGGTTTGAGTGACATACCAATGATAGTCATGTCCTGTTTTGCAGGTCTGTGTGATTCACACCGTGCATGTGTGCCTTTTGGTCATACAGGATTGCTTGTGTTTAAGAAGCTAGGGATGCACACAATGTGGCAATTCCATGGCAACAATCTCAGCGTGGTAAGGTTGTGACAGTTGACTGTCTTTGATTGTCACCTGGTATGTGCCAGGCCTGTGTGCACTCTGCAGGGTTGGGAGTTTAGGTAAAAAATCTGGCCACAAGCTGGGTCCGGGCTTCCTCGCCACGTGCCCTATCCCCTCCCATGGGCAGCGCCTGTGCCTGTGGTTGGGGATGTGGGGGCACCACCATGTCCACCAGTACGCCCTGCCGTGTTGCAACATTTTGCAGGACACATGCTGCCACAATGATCCTGCACACTTCTGGGGGTGCATAGAGTAGCTGCCCGCCAGATTGGTCAAGGGAGCGGAAGCGTGACTTGAGCACTTCGAATGTGCGCTCCACTATGGCCCTGGTTGCAATATGGGCCGCATTGTATCTTACCTAGGGTGGTGTGGTGGGGTTCCGGATTGGCGTCATCATGTGGTTGCTCAGAGGCTAGGCACTGTCCCCTGGAAAGGTGATAATGGTTGTGATTATTGGGGTTTGTGTATTTGTGTGTGTATGTGACATGCATGCATGTGCACGGGCATTTGTACTCACCTAGGAGCCATGTGTCGCCATGCTGCCCAGCTTCCAGGGACCGGCTCAGGGCGGACATTCTGTATATGAAACTGTCATGGGTGGAGCCAGGGTAGTTTGCCTAGACAGAGGTGATGATTCCCTTTGCATCGCATACCACCTGTACATTGATGGAATGCCAGTGCTTGCGGTTTCGGTAGGGTGTGCTCAGTGTCCCTAGGTGGATGTAGGGCCACATGGGTACAATCTATGGCACCGAGCACTTTGGGGAAGTGTGCCACCCTGTAAAAGTCCTGGACAACGGCTAGCCTTTCTGCGGGTGTTCTGGCCATGTATATGTGCCTGTGGACTGAGGGGCGCGCTGTCATGATTGCCAATACCTGGTGTAGGCAGCGTGACTGCGTGGCCTGTGAGATCCCCCCCACTATGGCAGTAGTCTGCTGAAAAGACCCAGTGGCCAAAAAATGCAGGACATTGAGCACCTTCTCCAAGGGGCTCAATGCTTGGGAGCAGAGGGTGGGGGATGTTAGGTCATCTTCCCACTCCTTGACCAGGTCTAGGATGATATGGGGTGGAAACCTATAACTGCCACAGACCTGGTCGTCAGGCATCCCAAAAAGGCTTGTCCATGGTGAAAAAATGTGTGCCCTGGCTATTCTCCTCCTCCTGTGGTGTCCCACGATCAGTGCTGCGACAAATGGGGCATTCATCGTAGCTGTATATACGTGGGATGCTTCCGCCTGCCTTCCTGTGGTGGACTCGTTGACGCCTGTGTGCGTCTTTTGCTGTGGGCGGGTTTCCTGTATTCAAATCATTGAATACGTGTTGTTCGAGTGCGTGTGGGCGTTCCGTGTAGTTCCATGCAGTACTTCCCCAGTTACGCCTTCTTTTTCACGCGTTATTCCCCTTTCCGTGTGTTACGCCCACTGTTCCGCCCACTTTTGCTGTGTGCGCTGCGCTATGTGCGCTTTCGCTGTGTGCTTAGCGCACGCTGTTTGGAGACGTGTGCGCCAGTGTGCACCATGCACGGATTTGGGGCACAACCAGTGGGAAAGTAGCGCAGCGCCTTCCTTGAATAGCACACGTGCGCGTGCGCTTGCTTTCTCACACTTGCGCCTCCTTGCGCCTGCTTGCGCTGGGATTTTCACTGCACGTTTGTTCCATGAATCGGCCCCACAGTGTATTGGTCTACAAAAAGTGAAATGTGGCACTCGGCGGGTGGGTGACCAAAAGATACTATTTAGACAGATGTAAATTATGATGCACCATGACAGGCCTCAATCGGGAACATGACATGAATGTGTTTTTGTAATTATCTAAAGGGAATAACATTAACGTTTAAGATGCTCTCATGTGGACAAGCTATTGAAGAATCACATTGATGTATGAGATTCAACTAATAAATTGCTGTTTTTGATTTTAACTTTTGCATTTGTAAGAGGGATGCTGCACACCCATACTAACAGAATGACTAACAATTAACGCCAAATGTGTATATCTCTTGGGCATTCTATAGTGGGAATCCATTGATTATATTATCACATCCACTTATTTGAAGACATGTATTACTTACTAGTGTATATTGAGTCAGAGTAACTGTTTGCTGTAGTGCAATAATGGGTAGGTGTAACTACTTTTCCATACTAGGATTGAAACCTCTACTAGGATCATCAATATGCAATACCACAGGTAGTCTAACTGTTAGTAAGGTTGACCAATGTGACCATACCTGATACGATCAGTGGAGACCACCCAGCACTTGACTCACATTCATTTCATTTTGTAAATTTGGAGTCATGAATAATGCAAATCTCTTGTGCTATTTATTGAATATTGATTTTGAGAATAGTAGGATTAATGGTAAGTTAATGACAATGAGCCTCATGAGGCATAATTGTAACTAACATTGCATCAATGCATGACCATTGAAAATATCTCACCGTTTTAGCCCATGGAGGTACTGATTGATTGTGTAGTTATATACTGACAATCAGGATTTATTTAAGGGACCAGCTCTCATAGGAGCGTGTAAACCCAGTGGCAACAATTATAATGAAACATTAAGAGAATCTAAGTATAGTGATAATGTTTCATACTATGCAGCCTGGTATGATTATTGGCACAGCAATGATTTGCGTTCATTTCTGTAGATGTTAGAAGTTCTAACTAAGAACAGAAAAACAATGGGGTTTATTATTATAACCACAATGATCAAGATGGTATTCCTTATCTAGGAAGGACCGCGAGCAGCCGCACACTCAGATGATATATGCAAAGACAAATATTGGGAACATAGCTCTTCAATTAGATGCACATGAGGGTGTTCCTCTATAACCATGGAACATACGTACTGTGTTACTGCTTTGATCCATGTAAAGGTTGCTTCCCTCCAATGTATTCTGTATGCAAGTGAATCTTCTGTAACAGTACCACAATGCCTCAGGGCCACTGCACGCTTTATACGTTCAAATAAATAAATAAAGTGACATTGGTTAATACTAAATCAATTGAGATCAGAGAACAAATAGGGTCTGTTATGATTAAGCTAACAGTTGATCAGCTATTTCATTGCAGTTTAAGAATGAAACAGATTCACTAGGGTGTGGGTGTAAAATTCCTCTCCGACTAGTTACTAATGTATACTGAGCAATATCACACCACATAAGGTGGGATGATGAAACTCTGTGTAGTAAAAAAAAAACGTGCTGTACTAATGAATTACGACTGTATCCTTGTATACAATTTTCTTTTTATTCTTTTTCCATTTTTGCTTTTTCCTTTTGGTTTTATATCCTTTTGAAATGATTATTTATCATGTATTTATAATGTTCTGTTTTGCCACATTTCAATGTTATTTGTGATGGTAATTAACATTGAACTAATCAATGTATTGGTCATGGCTTGACTATTGTAGTTATCTTCTCTAACTGCAGTCACTGTATTATCTTAACCCAAAGAAATGTTTTTTATTTGTGAATGTATGTTTTGGATGTCATATATAGACTCTGTTTGAATTAATATAACATGTTTATGGATAATAACCTTTATGCAATCAAAATTTTGAATGCATATGACAAGCGCATCTAAAAGCCTTGAAGATGACCAGTGGTCGAAACATGTGTCGGTTGAGCGCAATTATTAAATATTGGCTTAATATTATCAGGCAATGTCAATTTGAATGTTTACCTACACTAAACATGAGAGATAAGCTCATCACCAGGGTGAGCTATTGTTTTCATAGTAACATTTTTCAGAGGCAGGGGTCTGATTCTCTGCGACCTGGAGTGGTCAATAATATTAGTGCACCAAACTGTTTGTACCTAATCGCACCACAACCAAGGTGGCCAAAAATCTTGGGTATTATAAGGGATGTAATGAGAAAGGTTGGAAAGAATGACATTGATATGCAAGGTAAAATGCTAAATGCTATGCGTTTAAAAATGATTCTTTTTAGAAGCATTTTGTTGAAAGTTAAAAAAAGAATATGTTAATTTACAGCAGCACTGTGTGTAACTTTTTTCTATCTAACTACTGCTAAACTACACTATCACATAAAGAAACAGATAGACATCCCAGGGCCCTGGGATATGTGTCTGTTTTTTATGTAATATCCACAACTATTGGCACATATGATTTGTTCATCACTAGTTAGATAGGGTCATCAGTACAGGATTAGGACCGTACATTTATGAATTTGATTGACTCATATCTACAGCCTTACCTGTGTGTGAAAAACTCCACTTTCAACCTATCCACAATGATTTTTTTCTTTTTGGTATTCTATATCCAGTTAACAAACATGCATAAATGTATTGACTGTATTTTCAATTTGTCGATATGCAATGTTAGGTCTGGACTGTCGGTTCTGAGTGGTCATTCCTTGTTTTTGATATTCATTATGTAAAAATGAGTGCTTGTTTTATCTGTATGATTTAAAACAGATCAATTATATATAAATACAACACATTCTTTTTTATGTGTTACATTGTAGGACTCATGGGCCTACAAAATAAATAATTCATTTTTTATATTCATTTGTGTGGCTCCCAATAGATTAATTCATGATTAAAAACAATGGCCAGCCATGTTTTTGTTTATACTATAAGTGTTGTCAGGATTATTTGTGGCATTTCTGTGAAGAATGAACATTTGCAAACACAACTGGTCTGAGTTGTTTAAGTAAATGTTGTCAACAATTGGTGGCAATTGAAAGAGAAGATGCATTGTCACATTGGCATAACTATTTACTCCAGTAGTGTTGCTAAATTTTAAAGGACCAGATAGTTCTGTTTGGGGATCATTTGCTGGGCCTGCAGATCTTTCTGGAGAAGAGCCATTTGTATGTTTCCTTTCTGATGGATGTGCAGTTGACTTCATGCTAGACAGTTTTGTGGTTGTATTGTTTGATGCAGAGGAGTTGGTTGCTGTTGTTTAGCGTTGTTGGGAGATCTGAAATAGCTTCTGTTTGTATTGCTTCTTTTTTTTAAAGGTTTCTTTTTTTGAGGTACAGGGTACATATCTAGATGGGGTGTACAGTGTGCGTGGCGTGTTGTATTCCAGGATGCAAGGATTGTCAGGGTTGACGTTGTTTGTATCAAGGTTAACTAGGAATAGACCATTGAGTAAACACAGACGTGACAGTGCTACATAACTCATACCTTCTTTAAAGACTGTGCTGCCAATGCCAATAAATGCTTGATCTAGGCTTAGACCTTGTGATTTGTGAATAGTGACAGCATATACAAGAGATAGAGAAATATGCTCAATGTGCACGTACATATCTTTGAAAAGAAGGTAACCTGCTACTGTCCGGCCAATATGGATGTTGACAAACTGAATGTTGTTGTCATGTGAATGTGTTTGGAAGCCAACAACTGTGCCAATTGCTCCATTGGCTAAACCTTGTTTTTTTTTATTAAGGTTCCATTTTATTATTACTTTACAGTTTAGACACCACGTCAATATTTTCTTCAAAACAGCTGTATTGGAGATACATTTTTCTAAGCTATTAAGTCGTACTGTTGCTTGTTGACACATAGGAGGTGTTGTACCGTGCACTTCTAGTATGGTTTGCATTTCTTTTTTCAACTTGGTCTCATTTAATTATTGACTACAGCTTGCAAGATTTGGCATCCAGGGCATACATTTGAGATTGTGTTGAGTTATTTGTTCCATGACATCAGGAGCAGATGAGTTTTGTCCATATAGCTCATGGATTAGTCTACTATTTAAGATGGATTTTGCATCTCTAGGTAGCAGACCAGTTAAAAAGATTGTTTTAAATGTTAGCATAGGTGAGGTCTGCAGACTGGCAAATGATTTGAGTTAGTTCTCTGTATTGAAAATGTTGCCAGCGATTTACATTTCCAATGCTGCTGAGGGTATTGCACCATTGTTTGTGTCCTAATGTTTTGAAAATATGTTGTCCTTTCACTGATGTTAACTATAGGAGGTACCCAAAAACAATAACATGTTTTCCTCCAAACAATTCTTCATAGTTGGTTTTTAGGACTTGCATTATGAGATTAATTGAAGCCAACATGAGTTTGGAAACCATACTTACCTCATCTATCTATCAGAATTTTGCGTTCTTCAGTAGCAGCTTTTGGTGATAGTTTGTAGAATTCTAAATTGTTTTGGTGTTCTACAGGGAGGAATAGTAGTTGGTGTAAAGTTACACCCCCTATGTTGTATGCAGCTAAACCTGTGGGTGCTGTTACTACAGCCAAAAGGTTTTTGTTTGTTAGGTTTTGTAGAAATGTGCTAATTATTTTTAATTAAAAATATTTTCCAGAACTAGCTACACCACTTACATACAGGACTAGGGGTTTATAGTTTTTACAGCTACATGTTTAAAGCCATGTTCAATTTCTTGAGTGACTTCTAGATAAATGGTGAGTTGTTCATCATTTAGCTGTGATTCCAGCACTGACAAGCGTTCCTTGGATTGTTATTATTGATACATGGTATTTTCTACCTCAGTCATGGCTATTTCCGCTTCATTTAGAATGAGTGATTCTCTGAGTGGTTCCTTGATTCCTGTAAGGGATGGTTGACTGCCCTCAGGAGTGAATGTGTGCAGTTGATCTTCAATTTCTTCCTCCTGTTGGTGTTCATTGTCCAACATTTGTTTGTAAATTGTCATGTGTTATACTGCTTTCATTTGCTTTGAATGCAGCTTCAAATGAGTCATAGTCACCTAATAATTCTTTCACTTTTCTCAAAGGTTTAACAAGTTGGAGTAGGGTCATGTAATACAGTTCTCTATGTTGTGGAGATTTAAAGGATAACATTATATGATTAATTAGACTGGGTCTGCTGAGTTTCACTAGGCTTCCTTCACAAGTTCAGACTGAATATTTGGCATTTGTGTCATTTGGTGTGACATTGTTTTTGTCGGTGCAGTTTTGGACAATGTCGTACAGACACATATTTTACAAAGCAGTACTTCTGTTTGGGTAGTATGTGTCAATTATTTATTTTTTTAAATGTTCTTGCCGTTGGGATAATTTGTGGCTATGTTTTCTATCTCTTGGTAGGATTTTAGTATTCTTGTTCGGGATGAAGCTGGTCCAGATAACATGTTCGAATTTGCCATATAAATGGGCTGCAGCTTTGTAGCACTCACATTATCTAAGTGAGATCATTTGTATACCGAAGCTGTACAATTTTTGTGATAGTGTTTTGTCAGATCGATATGTCATGACAGAGGTCTTTTAGCTCTGTTTTCTGAGCTTTGGTGAAACAGGCTATGACACATCTTGCAACAGCAGTGGAATTGTCTACAATGGATTGAATGTCTATGTTTGCATTGCACAAGAGGGCAATGATTGCATTGTAATCATTGATGTATTTGGATACATCATCCCTTTTAATGTTTCATGTATTTTTAGGGTAATTTGCCTTTCACGCTGTGTCTAAAAGTAGACACCAAGCTATTTACTTGTCCTTTTCTGCAAACTGGTATAGGGAAGCCAAAGCGACATGTAGTATAGTATTTGCATTTGTTTTTATATCTATGTGGGCAGTATTTGCCACAATTATGTTTTTGGAAGCAGAAGAGTTGTGTTTGTAGGTCACTATCTGTGGTTTATGTCGTAGATAATGTATTTTTCAAGAAACTGTAAAACAGTGGCCTCACTATCATGGCAAAATTTAGGAGCATCTTTTATGCACAAAAGCATGTGGATTTGTGGTGCTCCCCTGGACTGATATTCTTTTTCACCAAAAGAAGTGTTGCATTTCTCCGAGCAGAGGTGTAGTTTTTATTGCAGGTAAAATGCAGCATGGCAATGAAGTGATGGTGAAAGGACCTTGATACATTGACAGGGTCAAGAGAACAGAGTTCTCCTGGTGTTTTTATATTTATACTGTCTTTATTTTGGTTTTCAGTGCATAAGTAGGTGTGCAAGTCATCCCATGTGCACTCTTCACAACTTAAAGTAACAAACCATCTGGGTGGGCATCGGTTCCTTAGCATAAAACGTACATCAGCATGACATCTGAAGTGAGAGAATGGGACAAACGACTCCCCCCAATCCCCTCGCGTCCCTGGCCTAGAGGATCGCAACCCAGACACCCGCCACGAGATGAATTTGCCTATCTACCAGACGACCAAATACCCTGGTACAGGAACATACGGATGTGCCCACCAGCCTGCCCACCAGCCTGCCCTGCTCAAGCCGACACCTGCGGCATGGATGAACTTGACTGAACCATTCAACAGTAAATAAACACATCATTAGAGATGCCATGACGACCTAGCCAACGGTCAGAACACCTGTGCAACCATGCACACTGGACACCCCCACACCAATCCACACGAAGAACATATTCAGTGCTATGACGTAGGTGACGGTCACACCCACTGACGCGCATCTTTATTATTTTTCACATAGGTTTTGCAGAAACGCAAGACGCACAAAGCACTCATCTAAAATGCTTGCTGACGCTTCTCCTAACCCATGCATTGTGATGAAAAATGCAACGAAGACATGATACTGGATATGAAGCAATACGATAGCGTAACTTAAAGTGCCATGCATTAAACATCCCCACCTATACACCAGGCCCAAGTAGGTCGCAAGCAAGAGCCTCCACGAACATTGAACAAACAAGAGTACAATTGCTGACCCTGCAGAATGAGCCCAGCGAGAACTGACAGCCAAGGGGGCAATGTTGCAACTCGCATGCCACAAGCCGAAGCCAAGGTCACACCTGCAAACTAAGCCAGGCACACAGTGGAAAATACAACATTAAATGTGCAGAATTCTGCCTCAACCACGGTCTCTCCTCACGTGACCAAGCCGAACCTGACAGGGTGCCAGACCCATGAGGGAGAAGTCGCCTAGGTCCCACGTTTGAGACACAGGCTGCAACAATGAAATGACCCAATGGACACCTACAGCGGTGGGAATAGTCTGCTCTCAAGCATATGAGCAAATCCACGCATTGTCTGCATAAACACATAGTTACATATTGTTGCAAATGACAGGTACACCGCAAACTGGGAACAACAATGGTCCCAGGCTGGGGGGCTCGCGAGTGGACCAATCAGAACATGGGGCACTCATCACTGACGCCATTAACATTAGCCAATCATCAGGGGTCTTCGTGTAACAATTTTCATGTATCTAATCGAAGGGACAAACCAAGTATACCACCTGACTGACCCTTAACCACTAACAGCGTTCTCTATACGTATGCTATACTAACCCTACCACTCGAGGAACCAATCCAGAGTGGCGATAGGTTTTTTGCTAACTTTCCCAGGTGACGCAAGTAGCGCGTCATACTGAGGCAAAAAGGGGCCTGCGAGCCCCATGAATTTCGAGAGTCAGGACGGACGCGTACGATCCTAAACCCATCCCTGCCATTGTTCAATAAACAGCAGAACCACCTTGCTTCTTGTGTGTGTCTCATACTCATTTTTGGAATACGCGGGAGGAGTTGGGGCCTCCCAGCCCGGAGGTCCGCGGACGGCCCAGCCGACCCCGGGAGAATTCCCCCCGACAAGTTGGAGGCACTGCTGAGATCTGTTTAAGATCTGCATTTTTATTTTTCCGAGTGCTCTCGTTGTGAGGAGGCCCGGCGGCGCAGCCCCCTCTGCCGCGGCCCCCTTTTTGAGGACTACAGGACCATTGCGGAACTGCGAGAAGACCGGACAGCGCAATCCAGATATTGGCCTTCGGGAGCCGGTTGAGAAGTATCCCGCCCGCGGTTGGCGAGTGTCCAGACGTGGTCCAGACGAGGGGAGGTGGCGAGCCGCTTGGAGGGGTGCACGCAGTCGAGCGGCCCCGCATCAAGAGAACTTGGTGAGTATGCCACGCCCAACAAGCAATGTGAAATTGTGAGAGAGGGAGGATGAATAGAATACGGGAGGTGTTACACAGGTGCGCGGCAAAGGTTTGATAAATTATTGTTGCCAGTAAAGTGGATGGTAGCTGGACAAGTGCGAGAGCAGTCCGCTACATTACAAAGAAGGAGGGGGCGGAGCACGAAAACATCACGTGCGGCCGCTCGTAGACACTGATTGGCCTAGGTCGCGACCACCTGTAAGGGTGTGTGCGTGTGTGCGGTTTCCTACGAATTGGTGATTATTTATCAATGAGTAGATGAGGATCCCTATTGATCGAGCAGAAAACTCGATATATAGATGACGTTTCCCTGTAGGCGGTAGCTAGCTGGTTGCCTAATACGGAAGATAATTGGCTGGTTAAGCCCTCCTGTGGAGGGGCGTATCACACGCGAGGCGACGCAGCGTGCACAGTCTGATTATATTGTTGATTACCTTGTTCCAGGCGTGACGAGAGGACAGCTGTGGGGTTAACGGGGATAGGTTGCAAACTTATTTCAAACTTTTAAAAACATGTAAAGAACTTACCGGTAGTTTTGGAAGAGATCGGTGACGTCACCAGAAGGGCTTTCATAGGATATCTCGAGTACAAGGCATTGTTGGAGAGTGGTGGGGAAGAGAATAATGGTAAGGGAGTGGAGACGGAGATAAACGGTAACAATTTCATCGGGGCAAGGTGGAGAGAGGGACGTGGCCGCACACGGAGAACGCCGGCCACAACAAGTGAAGAAAGAGGAGGAGGGGTGAACTAAAGTGGGACGGCTGTATAAGAACGTCACACAGGGCACGCAGCCGCAGGGGGCTACGTGCGCCTCAGCCATTGGGGGCCGTGACGGTGTTAGGGGAAAGAAGAAAAGAGAGAAAAGAATATATAAATGCAAATGCTATATTTTACTATTTTCTTTTAGCGGACAATCGCAAGTCCTCAAAATTACGGGGCCAGGTAAAACATCTGAAATTGTATAGCATTCATTATTAGCAAGATAACCGCTACCATATAGAGGGAGGATAACAACTCAGTGCTACTATGACATACGGGACAGGATCGGGAGGGTGGGGGAACACCCTCCCTACCCCGCTACAGCATATATGTAAAACACTGTCACCCCATAGGGAGAAACTGATCAAATACAGCATAGAATGGACACAGGGGACGGACAACAAAATGACGACACCATGGCCGCCTAATGGCAGTTTCGACCCATACATCCAACACTCACTATTAACCCATCTACATAACACATACAAGGGGAAGAAGTTGACACACCACGTGGAGGTGTTTAACTTATGGAGAATGTTCCAGGGGTCCCGACCAGGACCAAACGGAATATTCACTGTGGGGGAAACAAAGGAGGAAAAGAAGATTAAGGAGGAAGAAGAGAATGGGGAAAAAGAGAGTGAAGGCACACAGTCCACGGGGAACGAACAAGAGGGAGGAGAAAAGAGTAGCAACCTAAACGAAAAAGAAATAAAAAAGGAACAGGGCGACGACATGCCCCTAGCGAAGGTCGTGAAAAAAGTGGAAGGGGGGTTATATCCTTTAATGGAACTATGAGAAATAGTGAGAGAACAATTAAGGGCGGCTGAGGGGTACTCGAACCCGGCATACAGCCCACCACCATATACAGCTACAGGTGGCTACATGGGAGGGGAGCAGACAAGTACGGCGGGGTCAACTTATACGAAGATGCCCGCAGGGGTGGAGAAGACCAGCGAAGAACAAATTGCAGCAATAGGACATGATGAATGGGTAGCTGCGCTGGTATTGTTAAAATTACGAGGTTCATTAACAGGAGAAGAGAAGGAGGTAGTAAGGAAAATGGACGAGGACAATGAGAGAAAGAGCGAGATGAAAGGGGTAGGGGGGAAAAGAAAGGAGGAAGAGCTGTTACGAGAAAAAGAAGAGATTTTGGAGGAACGATTAGCAGAATTAAGGAATGAGCAGAATGCCCTGATCAAGCAGCTTGAGAGGGAGGAAAGAGAGAGAGCACGGGAAAGGAAATAAAGTAAGAATGAGTTGGAAAAAATGAGGGAACGAACTGAAGAGCGAAAGAGAGAAGCTGAAAGGGTAAAGGCAGTAGCAGAAACGGTATCCCGAGCAGCACAGCGCGACAAGAAAAGAGAGGAAGAAGAGAAAGAAAAAGAAATGGAAATATGGAAGAGGAAAATACTATCAGAAATGACCAAGAAATACGAAGAAGGGAGGATGATAGAAAGCATATTAGAGCGGGAAAGAGAGAGATGGGAAAGGAAGAGAGAAGAGGAAAGGATATTGGAAAAGGTGAGTAGTGAAGTAATGGAGGAATTAATTAAGAAAAGAGAGGAAATAGGTAGAGAGATAGTGGAGAAAAAAGAAGGGGAAAGAGAAGATAGGAGAGGGGAGAGTGAAGTAAGGAGATATGTACGCAGAGACACAGAAGTAGCAACAACATCAGCACAAAGGGGAGCAATTGGTAAAGAAGAACCAGGAGGAACGGATTTAATAGACTTAAAAACAGTAACGATTAGGGGGAAAAAGACAGATTGGGGGTTGTCGCTCCTGGATGACTTTTGTAGCGAGGAAGAAGAAGGAATGGAGAAGGAAGGAAGAAATAGGGAAAGGGAAAGCTTAGATAAATTGTACATCACCCGGACTAACAGGGAATCACCATGGGCCTGCAGAAGAAAGGAAGAACTGGGGGGAAGTGAGGGGGAAGAGCAAGGAATGGCGGGAAGGCAGACACGTGCAGCTACACCCTCATCATCCCGTCCAACATGCTCCACCACCCCACACTCATCCCATGCAACATGCCCACCTACACCCGCACCCGCCCCTCACAAACACACACCCTACGCAGGCAGGCTTAGAGATCTCCCTGGACGTAGGCAGGAAGAACGAATACACACGCCCACATTAAATAAAGGAAATGATAAAAGAAGGGGAAGAGATGGAGGAGAAACAGTTACGAGCAGGGGAAATATGGACACAACAGACGATGTAGACGACACGGAAGAAGAAGAGGGGTACACGGACTCGACTCTGGGGATCCCAGGGGGTCAGACAGGACACAACCTAATCCCACTTTTGGAGAGGGGAGGGGTTAGACCACAATACGTCCCTTGGAAGCATGCAGACAAGGAAAATATAAAGTGCAGGCTCCCATCATTAAGTGGAGGTGCAGGGAAATGGATATTTGAAATGGAAAAGCACACCGCAGGACAGAAACTGGCAGTAGGAGATATAAAGGGCCTCCTAATATCAATATTGGGGGATGCAGCAGATGACATCTGGAAGAGAGCAGGCTTCCCCGGGGTCACAATAACAAACACATCACACGACGGGGCGCCATTCGCAAACTGCAGACATGCATTATGGCAAGCGCTGAGGGTACAATACCCAGACACATCAGACATAGGAGCGATTACATCACGCAAGATGCGTGAGAACGAAAATCCTGTTGATTATATCCAGGAAATTCAAGAGAAGTGGCGTATGGAAACTAGAGAGCAATGGGACAAAACACCAGCAGTATTCTATCATATACTAATACAAGGGCTCCCAGAAGCAGTGCAGAACCAATTGAAGAAAGTAGTGGAGATGGAAGCAAAAGCATGGCCAGAAATACAACTGACGATAGTACATCATTGTAGGACATGGCAAGAAAAGATGAAACAAAAGGAAGAGGATAGAAAAGCGGAAGAGGCTAAATTGGTGCAGAAAAAACTTACTAAATACACGATGGAGGGTGCACTAATAACTACACCTACAACAATGACACCAAACCCCACGCAAGTAGTGGCTGCACAAGATCCCTCCCAAATACAATCACCACAGATTGTAGCACAACAGCTGCCACCACCCCCACCATACACGACTAACATGGGAGGAGGATACTCAACATCAGGAGCTGGATATTATAATTACAACAGGGGAAGGGGAGGAATGATGAGGGGGAGGGGATATGGCTATAACACACAACAGCAAGGGGGAGGATTCAGAAGTTTCTACCCCACTGGGCAACCAATATACCAGGACAATTCAGGGAGTTTCCCATGGCAGACCAGGGAACCACCGGTATGTTGGATTCGTGGATTATTGGGACACATGTCACGCACATGTAGAATGAGACCCGGCACACCAGCATGGGGAGAACAGGGACAACAAGGACCTACAAGGGAACAGCAGGGCCACCAACAACAGCAGGCACTGCAACCGGGAAATGTGCAGCAACAACTAGTAACACAACAACAGCCACAGACATATTCACTACCACAACAACAGGTAGCGATAACACAACAACCTCAAGTGCAGCAAGTAGAGCAACCCGCTCAAATTCAAGACCATAAAGTAACCTCTACCAATACACAGCTACAGCAAACACAACTGGGAAGGGTGACGGTCCTGGGACACAACCCTTACACAGGAAGTGGTCAATCATTATACCCACAATAGGACAGCCCACAGACGGCCTTGGTGTGTCCCATCCTGTCGGTAACACCTAATAGTGCGGAGGAACCATGCATAGAGGTAACGATAGGTGACAAAAAATTATCATTCCTGGTTGACACCGGGGCAACCCGGTCTTGCATAAGGGAAGGTAAATTTAAGATGTCAGGTGAGGCCATGAATACCCAAGGATTCTCTGGGGCTAGGGGGTTGGTTCCCTTTAATGATAACATCCCCTTATCGATAGGGGATTATGATATGTCTGTCCCGCTTTTATATTCAAGGGTCTCACCAGTAAACATACTTGGGAGAGACATAATGAGCAGGTTGAATATGACAATCTCCTTCACGGAGGACGGCATAATTTGTTCCACTCCTGGAATAAACATGCTCACTGCACGGCAAATTATGCAAGCATACTGTGGACAGACAGTGATTAGGGCTGAGCCAGTATATGGCGAACTGTTCCAGTACGGAACAGACATGGCATTCGCATGGATGCCAGGAATAGAAGGAAAGATCTGGAGGAGGCCAACAGCCTATTTTTTTAGACCAGAAACACCAGCCAATGAACCATAAGGAAAGGTAATTTCAGTGAGCATGGAGAGCATTATAGCAACTGCTGATTACATCGCAGTACATGCCCAAGACAGGGAAGGAAGAGCATGGAGGGCAGTGATAGCACTAGCTGAGGGATGCAGGCTCACCCAGGTGTCAGACGAGGAGCTCTTTTCAGAAGAAAAGGAAGAGGGTGAAATGGTATTTATGATGAGTGTAGATATATGGCTAAGAGTGACATACAAACAAGTGGCACAGAAAATTGCAATGGCACTTGAAGCACCCACATCCACCCCAGTTCCCTTTTTTGAGGAGGATATGGCAAAAGTTCCAACATCATTGTGGACTACTAGTCCCTATGACGTGGGGTGTATAAAAAGTATCGGGGGAGTAATAATAACATTGAAAAAAGGTGCAATACTCCCTAGAGTGAAGCAATACCTGCTATCAAAAGAGGCAGATGAGGGCATATATGAAACAATAACGGCCCTTATAAATAATGGCATATTGGTACCATCAGAATCACCATGTAACACAGCCGTGTATCCAGTGCGCAAAGCTAAAGGAGGGTCTTGGCGTTTCATCCAGGACCTCAGGCCCTTGAACAACATAGTGGAAGCAGAATACCCCATAGCAGCAAACCTGGCCACAATATTGTGTGGAATTCCAGCAGAGGCATCACGATTTACAGTGATTGACCTCAAAAATGCCTTTTTCTCAATACCCCTACATCCAGATTCACAAGATCTGACAAGCTTCACGTACAGAAACACAAAATGGAAACACACCAGATTGCCACAAGGGTACTGCGAGTCACCCTCAATTTTCAACAGAGTAATACAGATGGACTTGTGAAACATTGAATTGTAAAGTACAGTGTTGCAATATGTTGACGACATAATAATTTGCAGCACAAGCAAAAAAAGATGCAGGGAGAACTCATTGAAGATGCTAACAATATTGGCTGAAAAGGGTTACAAGGTAGACAAAGAAAAGTTACAGTACTGTCAGGAACAGGTATTATACATTGGTCAGCTGATATCCCAACACGGAAGAAAGATTGCATCACAAAGAGCACAGGCTATATCAAAAACGCCATTGCCACAAACAGTGAGGGAGCTGCAGCAGTTCCTGGGATTGTGCAACTACTGTAGAGCATGGGTATTTGATTACAGCTCATACATAGGACCCCTACTTGAAGCATTGAGAGAAGCTAACAAAGGGGAGAAAAAATTGGTGTGGACAATGGAAATGAAAGAGGCCTTTGATGAATTGAAAGACGCAATATCAACTGCTCCGGTACTGGCCACCCCAGATTATGAATGACAATTCTTTATATTTTCACATTGCGACTCAGCAGTAATGAAAGCAGTGTTAGCTCCAAAAACAAGCATGGGATACAAGCCAGTAGCATTTTACAGCGGTCACTTTGATCCTGTTATGTTAGGTCATTTCCCATGCGAACAAGGTCTCGCCGCAGCTGCCTTTGCGGTAGAGAAATCATCATCTATTACAATGGGGAGCCCAACCACACTATTTGTGGAGCATGCACTATTTGCAATATTGAACAAGCCTAAGTCCACACTAACCACGCAGATGGCATCAGGTTATGGGATCATCTTATCTAGACCAGAATTATCCATTGTTAGATGCAGCACAGTTAATCCTGCATGGTTTATAGTGGAAGTTATTGAGGAAGGCGACTATGCTCATGATTGTACGCAGACTACTGAAATTTACTCATGTACTAGAAAAGTTGAAGAGGATGCGCTAAATGGAGGAGAGCTCTTGTCATTGATGGGTCATCAACAATAGACCAGAGTGATGGGATAAGGAGAACTGGGGCAGCAGTTGTAAAAATGACAGAGGAATTGGTGTGTGTGGCGGTGAAATGTGTACAATTACCACAACATTACTCTGCTCAAGCAGCAGAATTGGTTGCACTGATCTTGGCGTTGAAGGAAAGCTTTGACAAAAGAGTAACTATATATTCTGATAGCGCATATGTCACGTCTACTGTCCACTCGGGATTGACAAAATGGAGGAGAAGAGGGTTTAGGAGAGCTGACGGCACCCCAGTGCAACATGCTCTCTTATTAGCTGAGTTAATTGAAGTAATAAATGATCCCCAAGAACTAGCTTTGGTTAAATGTCTCACACAAACTAATGGAGAAGATCATATCTCAAAAGGAAATGCAGCAGCAGACGCACATGCAAAGTATGCTGCTTATTTTGGTGAGATATGGAACCCCCCAGAGTCAGAGAGAGGGAGAGGGAGGGGGGGGATAGCTAAAGAGATGTTGATGAGAGAAGGGTACACTCATCACCCAGCCACACAGATAATGGACTTACAAGCGGCTGCACCAATGGCAGAAAAAGAAATATGGGTAAAAAGAGGATGTACAATGTCGCCAACTGACGCACTATGGCGTCAGGGTAACACTGGAAAGATGGTAATGCCATTGGCACTATTGAACACCACCCTCAGCCAACTCCATCACCCAGCTCATACAGGCAAGGAAGTTATTGCAGCACGAATCAGGGAAGACTGGTTCTGGCCCGAGTTAAATTCCCATGTGACAAATTTTATCAGCAATTGTCTCACATGTCAACAGTTTACGGCCGGTCACACACTGCAAGTGATAAAAGGTACTATACCCCGGCCAGAGGGACCCTTCCTGCACATCCATATTGATTATGTTGATATGATCAACGTATGTCAAGGAAATAGGTATATGATAGTAGTGGTATGCCCATTCTCCAGGTGGATTGAGGCAGGACCCTGCTCACATCCAGATGGAATCAGAGCAGCTACATTTCTAGTGAGGGAGGTTTTCCCCATGTGGGGAGTGTGCGAGGTACTACGGTCGGATAACGGCCCGCATTTCGCTAATGAAATGTTCCAGCACATCACATCCTTACTGAACATCAAGCATAAATTTGCGTGTGCATATCACCCGCAAGCCAACGGTATATGCGAACGCCTGAGGAATAGACCAGGTTCCGACCACCACCTCACTCCTCACGAGGTGGTGACCGGACGTCAAATGCGCCTTCCCCTAACGCCAACATCAAGAGCATTCACAGACTATGAAAACACTGCAACTGTTCTTGGTGATGAAATGTACCAATATGTGTCTTCTTTGATTACTACTGTAGTGTTTGTGTCTCAACAGCTCGAGCGCACGCGGGGCGGGTCTAAGAGTTATCAACAAGAAGACTTGGACAAAGAATTGGAAAAGGAAAAACTGTGCAAAGTTGCTAAAGGTGACCACGTGCTACTCCACAATTTCAATCGAAAGTGGAACAGCCCACGCTTCACTGGTCCCCACCTGGTAGAGGAGGTATCTACAAGAGCAGTAAAGTTGCAGGATAAGCGTGCTTGGAATCACCTACACGACGTGAAGATCTGCAAACTCCAGACCCGCCCTAGCGTCACCGACAGGGCCATTGGAAGAGCAGCGACAGCATCACCTATGGAGAAAGAGACGTCTACCACAGCTGACAACCTCAGTGTCTCCATACCCTGCCACCCCCCAGAATCCCCAGAGACAAGTACTGATATAGAAACTGGTAATTCCCATACCGCCCACCCCATGGTCACACGATCAAAGAGTAAAGAGACTTCCGCCAGTTGAGCCCCAAAGCCTCTGCCCACAAACCCCCTACCCACTACGGCCACCACCCAATTGAAGGACATTGTTTTGCACATATACACATGTAAACACTTGTATGTTTTCTTTTCTTTCTCGCACATGCAGGTACCGTGTATAATTGTATTGCTAAGAAAATAAGATAACTAACAGCGTACATTGCCCAGGAGTAGATGCTACCCTCAGACGATAATTACCCTGAAGCCCTATCACACCAATTTTTATATCACATAAAAAGGCCAAAGTACCTAAAAAGAAGGAGGATACGTGTTTACTACACCGCATTTATCTTGGCCATAGAACAATCAATGCCCCATCTTCACCAACACTTACCTGCCCTAAGAGACAGATCGCTTAGATTGGCGTGGGAACAGCTATTCGCCTGGGCACTGAACGACTACTTGATAGGGAGGGCTTGATAACAACAACTAACAATAATAACAATCGTATTGAGAATTTTCAGGCAGGCAACTTTAATGTCGCAAGAATAAGCTGCTGAACTGCAGCAAGGTAAGAGCAAATGCCGGTGAGACTAGCTTTTGTAATAAAGATGATAGGGGTTTTGATGATTACTGGTTTTTTGGCTGCCTCTGTATGGCAGAAAAGTTATGCTATCAATATTTTGGCTGCACCCAAACCTAATGTACCCCCACCCACGGCTGCAACAGGTGTTACGTCAGGTGGTACTAGCAAACCTTCAAATAAGGGAAATAGAGTTAGACGCAGCACATACTCAGATAATAAAGGCATTGATAATTACATAACAGATTCAGCACTCGTCTCGAACAACATGTGGTACCAGCACATGACCCAAATAGGTAAGCAGACAACAGAAGACAGCTGCTATGTCTGCTCATTGATTTCATACGCCATGAGCGCTTCTCGAACATTCGTTGCCACAGAAATAGATGAAAAGACAGCACGATGTATGATATACCTGGCACTATTCCAAACGAGAGGGAGATTTCAAGGGACGGTGGTGAGACTGGTGTGGAAAACGCGAGACACATATCCATACGAAAACAACTTCCTCAAGTCTTATTTGAGTTACATAAGAGCAGTTTTGCGTGCTGAAGCATTCAGATACATGACAAGTGGTCCTGAAAAGGGAGAAACGAAGAAAGTAACACTACAATACCTACCATGTGACTGGTACGCCACTGAAGTTCCTGGTACACAAGGATGTTGGGAAAGACCACTGGTAACAATAACAGGGAAGGTGTACATGAACAACAAATGGGACATAGGAGTGGTTGGCAGCAACATGGTAACAAGAGAAAATATTACCACTATTGATGAACACAATAACAGATGTTGGACGATTTGGAGCAAGTACGTACCCATGCTGACGTGGATGGAGAAGGATGAAGACCCAATGAGCATACTGCCACTGTCTGCACCTAAGCTATGCTACCAACATAGAGGAGAAGTGGACGTGGGATACAACACCAACTGTGCCAGCGTGTTAGAGCTACCAGAGGGGGGAGCAGGAACAGCAGTATTAATGGACCACTACTGGGCCTGCGGAAACAAGGCATACCACACACTGCCCCCTCTGTGGAACGGTATATGCACAATGGTACACATTAATGTACCATCACTAGTGGTGCCCCAGAAACATGTGAACATGGCGAACTTCCCTAAAATGGATGAAGGAAACAAGAGGTAGAAGATATCTGTACAATCTCAGAGGGGGTCAGACAACGAAAACAACAACAACAATTATGTCCTGAATAGAAAAAAGAGACAAGGAGAACCCCTGACAGGAAATTACCTATGGGGAAGGTCGGAAACAGCACTCACTTCAATCCCACCAGAACACAGACTATTCAGCAGAGCAGCAATGTTTTTCTCGTCAATAATACATCCGGGACTACAAGCTTACGCAAACGCAAAATGGCTCCAGATAACCCGATGGGAGCTGATGATGACAATTAATTCTACACTAAATGGATTCAACACAATAAAAGAGGAACTGCGAGCAGTGAGGATGGAAGCACTACAGAACAGATACGTATTAGATCTCCTTATAGCAATGGAAGGAGGAGTTTGCGCAAAGATAGGACAATCATGCTGCACAATTATTCCTGCTAACGATGCTGACAATGGTACACTCACTGAAGCAGTATCACAATTGGCCCAGATGCACTCCAAAATGATGGAAGAAAGTAAAGGAGTGAAGAAGGATGGCAGCTGGTTTTCATTGTTATGGTCATGGATGCCATCATGGATGTCGGACGGACTGAAGATTATAGTTGGATGTATAATACTGGCTGGAGTTGCACTGATCATAATAAGGTTCTGGAAAGCGCGGAAAGCACGCACTACAGACAAAATGATCGAAATGGTTGGTATGCACCCCTTGATGCCGACAGATGATGGCCAGCACACAGACACAATATTAAAAGAAAGAGAAAATCTGCGCAAACAGATCATCACCAACCACCTGGACCCGCCATCCGTGAAGCTCGAAAACCCAAGAAACCCGAGGAGCTACATCGGGAAATGGGTATACTGCACACCTGGAGGAAGCTGTGTGTATATGTATTGGTCATTTGAAGACCATGTCAACCACTATGGACACCTGGGAGGAGTAACTAAAATATGGAGAGTAAGAGGAGATAAGGAAAAAGATATGTTTGTGGTCGACAAGTCGACCAGAGGGGGGACTGAAGTGGGAGAATGGGACAAACGACTCCCCCCAGTCCCCTCACGCCCCTGGCCTAGAGGATCGCGACCCAGACACCCGCCATGAGATGAATTTGCCTATCTACCAGACGACCAAATACCCTGGTACAGGAACATACGGATGTGCCCACCAGCCTGCCCACCAGCCTGCCCTGCTCAAGCAGACACCTGCAGCATGGATGAACTCGACTGAACCATTCAACAGTAAATAAACACATCGTTAGAGATGCCATGACGACCTAGCCAACGGTCAGAACACCCGTGCAACCATGCACACTGGACACCCCCACACCAATCCACACGAAGAACATATTCAGTGCTATGACGTAGGTGACGGACACACCCACTGACGCGCATCTTTATTATTTTTCACATAGGTTTTTCAAAATGCAGAAACGCAAGACGCACAAAGCACTCATCTAAAATGCTTGCTGACGCTTCTCCTAACCCATGCATTGTGATGAAAAATGCAACGAAGACATGATACTGGATATGAAGCAATACGATAGCGTAACTTAAAGTGCCATGCATTAAACATCCCCACCTATGCACCAGGCCCAAGTAGGCCGCAAGCAAGAGCCTCCACGAACATTGAACGAACAAGAGTACAATTGCTGACCCTGCAGAATGAGCCCAGCGAGAACTGACAGCCAAGGGGGCAATGTTGCAACTCGCATGCCACAAGCCGAAGCCAAGGTCACACCTGCAAACTAAGCCAGACACACAGTGGAAAATACAACATTAAATGTGCAGAATTCTGCCTCAACCACGGTCTCTCCTCACGTGACCAAGCCGAACCTGACAGGGTGCCAGACCCAGGAGGGAGAAGTCGCCTAGGTCCCACGTTTGAGACACAGGCTGTAACAATGAAATGACCCAATGGACACCTACAGCGGTGGGAATAGTCTGCTCTCAAGCATATGAGCCAATCCACGCATTGTCTGCATAAACACATAGTTACATATTGTTGCAAATGACAGGTACATCGCGAGCTGGGAACAACGATGGTCCCAGGCTGGGGGGCTCGCGAGTGGACCAATCAGAACATGGGGCACTCATCACTGACGCCATTAACATTAGCCAATCATCAGGGGTCTTCGTGTAACAATTTTCATGTATCTAATAGAAGGGACAACCCAAGTATACCACCTGACTGACCCTTAACCACTAACAGCGTTCTCTATACGTATGCCATACTAACCCTACCACTCGAGGAACCAGAGTGGCGATAGGTTTTTTGCTAACTTTCCCAGGTGACGCAAGTAGCGCGTCATACTGAGGCAAAAAGGGGCCTGCGAGCCCCACAAATTTCGAGAGTCAGGACGGACGCGTACGATCCTAGACCCATCCCTGCCGTTGTTCAATAAACAGCAGAACCACCTTGCTTCTTGTGTGTGTCTCATACTCATTTTTGGAATACGCGGGAGGAGTTGGGGCCTCCCAGCCCGGAGGTCCGTGGACGGCCCAGCCGACCCCCGGAGAATTCCCCCCGACACTTCCAAACCAGTATTCTGTAGGCTACAACTAAAATTATTGTGCTCTTTTTAAAAAAAAAAATCTGCAACAACAGACATATATGTGGTCTGGTATTTCAGCAGATGTGTTTTGAAATATAGCTATTTGTTTTTTGTATGTCTTTATTAGAATGTTGGTGTTTATGAGGTTTTCGGTAATTTTTTCTAATGGTACAGAATTTTTGAGGTCACCTTCAGTTCCAAAGTATTGATGTTGGATGTGCTCTAATTTTTCCAAGCAGTTCCTTGGTTGTTCCATGTAGGAGAATGTTATTTAAAGTTTACAGTTCTAGAGCAGGACGTTTTGCATAGTATAGTCAATGCACACGATTCTGTATAGTAGAATGGCGTGTCGCTAACATTTTGATGAGGTTGAAAGTGCGTTTGCAAGCAGTTTCTAAAATGCAGGCTAATGAATGCCCTTGCAGACCCTGTGTGGCTGCGGACTGGACAAGAGTCTATGGTTTGTAAAGTTTTCCTTTTACTTTTGTCTTTTAGTTTCATATAGTGATTGAGGAATTGTTGTACAGATGTGAAGATTTAAAGGATTGTTGGCACAAAAACACATTGAGCTTCATGTCCATTTGTACACTTGATGGTTTGTTTGGTTGAAAGTTTGTTGGGGACTTAGTTTCTGTAAGGGTTTCTTTTGCCATAATGGTGTGCTCCACCATTTCATACCCTCGACCATTATTGTCTATGGCAATTGTTTTTTTGTTGTTCTTGTTTATAAAAGTATTTATTGAAGTATGGTACTGTGCTGCTTGTGCGTACCATTCAACATCACAGAAGTTTGAAAAGGTCTCTATAGTTACACTGTGCATGTTTAGAAGTGCTTTTTGTAATGTATTAATTAATTTAGTTAGTGGTTTCATTATGTTTAAAATCAATATAAACAATTTTCTCTTTAGTAGAAAAGCTCTGTCAATTGGAGCTTGCAGGATTAGTCTCCTACTGTAGTTTTTAGGGGTAGATCTTGACTTTTCAGATGTTTTTATACGAGAGTGAAGAACTCTATGGTGGAACATTTTCTGTAACATCATCTTTTTGGACTGCTTTACAGTGAATATGTTAACACTGGTAGATGGAGGGTTGTGTTTGTTAGTAGGTCTGCTTTTCTTTGTACATGATATTTTACTTTTGGTTTTTGCAAGGGGGGGCCTTACCTTTTTTAGTCGTGGCTGGTTTAGTTTTGTTGAGTGAGGTTACTAGCTCTTTTGTTTTAATGTTTCCTATTCATTGATTTAGAGGTGGATGACTACATGGTATAGTTTTAGTCATAAATGCTCTATTTTTTTATTTCTTTTCTACAGAATTGCTTTTTAGTAGCCATTTTTTGTGTCTGTTGAGAAAAGAGACAGTTTGCAGTGGAAAGTTGTGCAATGTATATGCATGCATGGTTCATGGGTTTGTGGGTATGATTGTAGAGATTAATAGAATGCTGTTTGATTGTGAGGTAGAGTCTGCAGAGGTGTGATGGTGATGTGTTAGCAAGGGAGTGGTGGTGTGATGGAATCTGTAGGGTGATTGTGCTGTTTTGAGCAACAGAGTGTGTGTTGCAATGGTAGTGTCTAGAGTGGAATAATAAGAGTGTGAATGGTAGAACATAATGGGCTAGAGTGAAAGAAATGTTGGTTTGAAAAGAGTAGTCTAGGGTAATATCTAATGGAACAGTACTGCTGTAATTACAGACATATACATAGTACATTAATGTACTTACTTTTTTGGCTGTGAAAGGTATTCGGTTTTGGGGTGTTTTCTTCGGCAATGTGCTTCTTTCCTGTAATTGTAAAAGAAAGTTATGGGGGGATATGTGGTAATGGCAAAATACTTTTGGTAATCAAGGTTCATATGTGTGAAGGAAGGACGAGTGGTGGGACAAACAGTTAATACAATTGGTGGATGGATACAAATGGTTGGTTTTAGGAGAATTTTCATGAAAATTAAGAAATGTGTATGTGTATTTTATAGAAGTTCTGTAATATTTTGTAAAAGAGAAGAAAAGTTATTGGAAAAGATTCATAGTACACTTAAATGGCATTTGGTGTGCAGAAGTTTAATATGGTAGTAGTATATGCATACTGCAAACATGATGCATTCTAATCTGAAAGTGTTTATGTAGTCCTAGATTTCTTGTTTGCGTTCTGGCACTTGTAGTTCCACTTTTCCTATTGTGAAAGTTGGAGTACAAGTCACAGAATGTAGAGAAAAAAGTATGATTCCATAATCAGCTGAAGAGTGGAATGGGTTATGTTAGGAAGCATACATGTACTGTTAATATATAAATCTTGCACCCACTGAGTGCCAATTACAAATGGAGTACGCATCTATTTTATCTGCTTTTACTTTCTTTCATTAAAAAGTGACAATTCTGCTGTAAAAGCAGATATACATTTTTTAACTTTCTTCAAAATGCTTCCCCAACAAAATATTTTGAAAAGCACAGCATTGTATATGTTTTTTGATATCCATGTCACAGTATTGAATTTTGTAGTTAAGTTGTGTTTTTTTCTTTGCATATGGGAGTTGTAGTTTGAGTGTTATAATGGGCAAAGTTAATTGGAAGCGACAGAATGGAAAGGAAAAAATAAAAACTTAAGCATGTATAGATTGGAAACGTTTATGTTGGGATGTATGCATGTGCTGCCTACATATTAAACTGGCAGACACTGAGTGTCACTTAAAAATGGTCTAAAGACCTATTTTGTATGTGTTTCCTTTATTTTAGTGGCACAGTTCTGCTATACATGCACACATGCATTTTTTCACTTTCATCACAATTATTGAAAATAGAAACATTTTGAAGTGCAGAACACTGCAATTGTTTGCTGCTTCATGTGAGCAGGTGATGAATGCTGCAATGTATGGCATTTTACTAGAATGAGTAAAAAGGGAATATGCTTATTGAGAAGTGTAACACAGGGTAAGTAAATGGAACCCTTTATACATCTATATACTAGCTTAAGTACCTCACTTTACCTGGGATGCAGATTCTTAAATTTATTTCATATTCCATCGATAAAGCTGAACAAATATTGTTGTTTGCCACAAAGGAAAAATGTGTATTTCATGAATTAATTGAACACCACATTTTCATGTGTTTCCGATTTAAATTCTCACATGAATATCATATTGTATTCTTACAATGATTATTTGCAGTGTTGTAAGCAGTGGTGGCCATCTTTTAGCTGATATTCATGTGAGAATTTTAATCCCAGGTAAATGAACATTTGGTGTTCAATTAATTTGTGAATTTAATTTGTACATGGACTTCACAGCCACTGAAAAAGGTAGGGGGGAAATTAAACACAATCCAAGTTATTGAAGTTATTTAATCTTTAGTGGTGGTTCTGAAAAGAACCTTTCTTTTGGCAGTTTATTAGCAAATACCCTTTTTTTGCTTTCTTTGTTCTTATGCACAGTAGTACTGTACACTCTACATCATCCTTTACAATTTTATTACAGGAACATTTCCAATGCATTCCTAACATTGTAAATGAAAAGTGCATTTATGACATTTGTGAAGTGAACTCCATCTTGACAAAATATTTCACACCATCAGAACTTAAATTGTCATTCTAAAAATATTACATTCCTGCAGTATATAACAAAGCAGATGGTGCTGTATTGACAAGCTGACTTGATTCTTCAATTTGTGGACTGAAAAAAGTGTGTTGAACATCTCCATGTTTGCCTCTGATTTATTTCAGAAAAAATAATCTTAGCAGCAGCAGTTGCATCGGGCTTTAAAAAAAAAATCTTCAGGGCAACCTGCAAAGACACTGGAGTCCCAAACCCCAAACCTTCTCGTCCACAATCCACAATCACAATGTCTGCACATTTAAAGTGAGCCAAACTATCACAGAATGAAAACAAGCTTACCCAGTTTAGGCCACAAACTGCATGCCATAAAACCTCAATTTCTGCCAAACCAATATTTTTAAGGATGCCATGATTTTCATCATAGAGCTTCAATGACTGAATTGAAGAGTCCCCCAGAATACACACAGTCCGCCTTCTTAAACACATAGCCACAACCATTGACAGTGCTCTCACAACTCTTGCAAACAAACATTGTGCTGCTCTCTCTTCCTGTACACCACATGCAGCAAACCTGATTGGCTAATCCCCAAAGTCCCCTTTCCATGCCAAACTACCACGGTGTCCATGGACCCCATAAAACAGGGGCAGACATTCTACCCTTTCCCCTTCCATGTTCTCATCACTCCCTTTTTGGCTCCTTTCAAAGAGTCCCACATCTGTCCACCAATCAAATCCAAAACCTCTACACCTAACCCTGCTGTCTCAATTCAACACTTCAGATGTACACTTGAACTCTAAGAGACACTGCTCCCCCTTACAGATCAGTGCTTCACAGTACATGCATAGCACTGTGAGCCTTGAAAGGTAAGGCTCAACAGCGTTCTGTATGGTGTTGGAAGTCGCCTCCGGGATCCTCTGCCCCAAAGGAATATCCATTGTGGTGATAGGAGCAGATGATTATGATGGGGTAGAGGAAGTCAACATGTTCTTACCTGAGAAGTATCTTACCTGAGGTATCACCTTTCTCAGAGCAGTCACATAGGTTGATTTGGTGTGGCGCCTCATGGAAGTAGTCTCATAGGAATGCAAGCCTGGTTTCCCTCTACTGAGTACAACTTTGCATTCAATGCATTGAACCTTGCTTGCACAAGCCTTTAGGACATTTCCAAGGTCGTGAAAAATTGCCAGACCCGCTCTGAATACTGGTGATAGGAACATCCTGCACTTGATCCTCTTCTCCGTCTTGATCCTTCTCTTCTCTGTCGCTGCACCTGTTCCCCTCTCCAGGCCTTCCAGATGATGATGGTGGTGGTGGGGGTAGCTAGTAAGAAGCAAAGGCCATAAGAGATGCCATGGTCTCCAAGAACAAGTTTTGCAAAATAAATGTATCCAGCAGTGAATCAGGTGCTCTCTCCTGGATAGCAAGATTGTGAATGAGGAAAAGTAATGGGCGAGGAACTGGAAGTTGCCAGGTTAACATAGAGTGGTTATGGGAGCTATGCAAGACAAGGGTAAGGTTTGTGCTTGAAACACCCCAGACTGGCTGGAAAAGCACTTTTAAACTGTCCGTGGTCACAGACACCATTCACAGACACTGCTGTCATGCCGAACAGGTCATGATGACGTCCACAGCCATCCATGTCACTGACATCCGTCTGACGACAGGCTCCAGGCAGGAATCACAGGACCCGTGTGATGGGTGTCTGTGGGACAGGCGCATTGTCCGCGGACTAATTAAAAGTATGTCATGTGAAACATGACACTCCATTTTGAGTGTGGACAACCCGACAGTCGTAGTGTATGCAGACTCATAATGGGAGTTTTATAAAGAAATAGGGAACATTACACAACAATAAACAAAACATTTATAGTACAATAAATATATTTATTCAAGAAAGAGATGGGGTATCGGAATGGGAAACATGGAAAATGGGAGAATCAGGAACTTTTGTACAATATTTATGAGGGGCGGAAGTGAGTGAGGTTTCGTCGAAGCGTCTTTCATTAAAATGTTCAGAATACGCTGGGGGACAGGTGTAAGGTGGACAGTCATAGGAAAAATAATTTGATCACATGATTTTTCACATACTGTAAAAGTTATTTGAAATCATTAGTAAGTCCATCTTATTTGTTGGACAAGTTCATGATTTGATTATTTACAGCTTGGGATAGGGCTTCTGTTTGTGATTCTGGGCATTGGTTATATTTAAAATGGGGCGTGGTTTCTTAATGTAAACTATGTACTGTAAGAAAAGTAGAAATGATTATTTTAGTAAGGTGTGTACAAAATACATTGTTTACATTAAAATATCTATTTTATAGCATTGCAGATGTTGCTCATGTCTTCTTTTGGGAAGTTCTCCTCTAACCATTCAAGTGTGCTTGCCATTTCTGTGAGAATGAAAAGGGTTTCTGCCTTATAACACATGTTTATCTAATGAAAGCTTATAATAGAGTAATACATACAATACACTTACAGGCTGATTCATGGAATAAAAGTGCGCCGAAAATCTCACCGCAAGCTTGCGAAAGCGTTTGAAAGTGTGCAAATCGCAGCGCAAGTGCGAAAGCCGCGCACATCGATTCATGGAAGTCCGTGGGCGTGTAAATCCTGGGATGTGCGCTAAAATCCTGCGTGGCGCACGCGGGCACACATGTCATCAAACGGCGTGTGCCACGCGCACAGCGAAAGTGCACATAGCACGGCGCACACAACAAAAGTGGGCGTAACACGGGGAGTAACACGCGGAATTGGGAACAACGCGTGAAAATGTGGGCATTACGGGGAAGTACAGGAGTTAAATGCGCGGAACACCCACACGTGCACCTACAACACATATTCATGGAATCGAACAGGGGAAACTCGTGCGCCAAAAAAGACGCGCTAATCCAGAAACATGTACGCCAGCAGGAAGCAGGCGTACGCAGCCCTGCGCAGCATAAAAGTGCACACAAACAACAAACAAGCTCAAACGCTACGATGAACATACCGAACCTCACAGCAGTGGTCGTGAGACACCGCAGGAGGAAGAGGATAGCCAGGCCCAGAATTTTTACACCCAGGACCAGCCTTTTTGGGATGCCTGATGACCAGGTGTATGGGAGGTACAGGTTTCCACCTCACATAATACTCGACCTGGTGAGTGAGTGGGAGGATGACCTATCACCCACCCTGTGCTCCCAAGCACTGAGCCCCTTGGAAAAGGTGCTCAATGTACTGCACTTCTTGGCCACTGGTTCATTTCAGCGGACAAGTGCCATAGTGGGGGGGTGTCACAGGCCACGCAGTCACGCTGCCTACACCAGGTGTTGGCCATCATGACTGCACTCTCTTCAGTCCCAGGCAGATATACCTGCCCAGAACACCTGCAGAAAGGCAGGCTGCCATCCAGGATTTTTACGGGGTGGCACACTTCCCCAAAGTGCTAGGTGCCATTGCTTGCACCCATGTGGCTCTACGTCCTCCCAGGGCAACTGAGCACATCTAAAGAAACCGCAAGCACTGGCATGCCATTACGTGCAGGTAGTATGTGATGCCAAGGGAATCGTCACCTCAGTATATGCCAACTATCCAGGGTCCACCCATGACAGTTTCATTTACATTCTGTCACCCCTAAACCGGGACCTAGAAGCTGGGCGGCATGGTTGCTTGGTGAGTATAAATGCCTCTGCACATGCATGCATGTCAGATACTGAGTAATGTCACAACCTCACTAATGATACCCATCATCACCTTCCCAGGGGACAGTGCCTACCCTCTGAGCACCCACATGATGACGCCAATTCGGAACCCCACCACACCACCCGAGGTAAGATACAACATAGCCCATATTGCAACCCGGAGCATAGTGAAGCGCACATTCGGAGTGCTCAAGTCACGCTTTCGCTCGCTTGACCGCTCTGGTGGGCATCTGCTATACGCGCCCCTAGTAGTGTGCAGGATCATAGTGGCAGCATGTGTCCTGCACAACGTTGCAACCCGCCGGGGCATGCCGGTGGACATGGTGGTGCCCCCACATCCCCAACCACATGCACGGCCGCTGCACATGGGAGGGGAAAGGGCACATGGTGCGGCAGCCCGTACACAGCTGATGGTTAATTACTTCACCTAAAATCACACCCCTGTGGAGTGCACACAGCCCTGGCACATACCAGCTGACATTCAATGATGATGACATAAGGGACAGTCAACTGTCACAACCATACCAGCCTGAGATTGGTCATCTGGAAGTGTTACATTGTGTTTCCTTTATTTTAGTGGCACAGTTCTGCTATACATGCACACATGCATTTTTTCACTTTCATCACAATTATTGAAAATAGAAACATTTTGAAGTGCAGAACACTGCAATTGTTTGCTGCTTCATGTGAGCAGGTGATGAATGCTGCAATGTATGGCATTTTACTAGAATGAGTAAAAAGGGAATATGCTTATTGAGAAGTGTAACACAGGGTAAGTAAATGGAACCCTTTATACATCTATATACTAGCTTAAGTACCTCACTTTACCTGGGATGCAGATTCTTAAATTTATTTCATATTCCATCGATAAAGCTGAACAAATATTGTTGTTTGCCACAAAGGAAAAATGTGTATTTCATGAATTAATTGAACACCACATTTTCATGTGTTTCCGATTTAAATTCTCACATGAATATCATATTGTATTCTTACAATGATTATTTGCAGTGTTGTAAGCAGTGGTGGCCATCTTTTAGCTGATATTCATGTGAGAATTTTAATCCCAGGTAAATGAACATTTGGTGTTCAATTAATTTGTGAATTTAATTTGTACATGGACTTCACAGCCACTGAAAAAGGTAGGGGGGAAATTAAACACAATCCAAGTTATTGAAGTTATTTAATCTTTAGTGGTGGTTCTGAAAAGAACCTTTCTTTTGGCAGTTTATTAGCAAATACCCTTTTTTTGCTTTCTTTGTTCTTATGCACAGTAGTACTGTACACTCTACATCATCCTTTACAATTTTATTACAGGAACATTTCCAATGCATTCCTAACATTGTAAATGAAAAGTGCATTTATGACATTTGTGAAGTGAACTCCATCTTGACAAAATATTTCACACCATCAGAACTTAAATTGTCATTCTAAAAATATTACATTCCTGCAGTATATAACAAAGCAGATGGTGCTGTATTGACAAGCTGACTTGATTCTTCAATTTGTGGACTGAAAAAAGTGTGTTGAACATCTCCATGTTTGCCTCTGATTTATTTCAGAAAAAATAATCTTAGCAGCAGCAGTTGCATCGGGCTTTAAAAAAAAAATCTTCAGGGCAACCTGCAAAGACACTGGAGTCGCAAACCCCAAACCTTCTCGTCCACAATCCACAATCACAATGTCTGCACATTTAAAGTGAGCCAAACTATCACAGAATGAAAACAAGCTTACCCAGTTTAGGCCACAAACTGCATGCCATAAAACCTCAATTTCTGCCAAACCAATATTTTTAAGGATGCCATGATTTTCATCATAGAGCTTCAATGACTGAATTGAAGAGTCCCCCAGAATACACACAGTCCGCCTTCTTAAACACATAGCCACAACCATTGACAGTGCTCTCACAACTCTTGCAAACAAACATTGTGCTGCTCTCTCTTCCTGTACACCACATGCAGCAAACCTGATTGGCTAATCCCCAAAGTCCCCTTTCCATGCCAAACTACCACGGTGTCCATGGACCCCATAAAACAGGGGCAGACATTCTACCCTTTCCCCTTCCATGTTCTCATCACTCCCTTTTTGGCTCCTTTCAAAGAGTCCCACATCTGTCCACCAATCAAATCCAAAACCTCTACACCTAACCCTGCTGTCTCAATTCAACACTTCAGATGTACACTTGAACTCTAAGAGACACTGCTCCCCCTTACAGATCAGTGCTTCACAGTACATGCATAGCACTGTGAGCCTTGAAAGGTAAGGCTCAACAGCGTTCTGTATGGTGTTGGAAGTCGCCTCCGGGATCCTCTGCCCCAAAGGAATATCCATTGTGGTGATAGGAGCAGATGATTATGATGGGGTGGAGGAAGTCAACATGTTCTTACCTGAGAAGTATCTTACCTGAGGTATCACCTTTCTCAGAGCAGTCACATAGGTTGATTTGGTGTGGCGCCTCATGGAAGTAGTCTCATAGGAATGCAAGCCTGGTTTCCCTCTACTGAGTACAACTTTGCATTCAATGCATTGAACCTTGCTTGCACAAGCCTTTAGGACATTTCCAAGGTCGTGAAAAATTGCCAGACCCGCTCTGAATACTGGTGATAGGAACATCCTGCACTTGATCCTCTTCTCCGTCTTGATCCTCCTCTTCTCTGTCGCTGCACCTGTTCCCCTCTCCAGGCCTTCCAGATGATGATGGTGGTGGTGGGGGTAGCTAGTAAGAAGCAAAGGCCATAAGAGATGCCATGGTCTCCAAGAACAAGTTTTGCAAAATAAATGTATCCAGCAGTGAATCAGGTGCTCTCTCCTGGATAGCAAGATTGTGAATGAGGAAAAGTAATGGGCGAGGAACTGGAAGTTGCCAGGTTAACATAGAGTGGTTATGGGAGCTATGCAAGACAAGGGTAAGGTTTGTGCTTGAAACACCCCAGACTGGCTGGAAAAGCACTTTTAAACTGTCCGTGGTCACAGACACCATTCACAGACACTGCTGTCATGCCGAACAGGTCATGATGACGTCCACAGCCATCCATGTCACTGACATCCGTCTGACGACAGGCTCCAGGCAGGAATCACAGGACCCGTGTGATGGGTGTCTGTGGGACAGGCGCATTGTCCGCGGACTAATTAAAAGTATGTCATGTGAAACATGACACTCCATTTTGAGTGTGGACAACCCGACAGTCGTAGTGTATGCAGACTCATAATGGGAGTTTTATAAAGAAATAGGGAACATTACACAACAATAAACAAAACATTTATAGTACAATAAATATATTTATTCAAGAAAGAGATGGGGTATCGGAATGGGAAACATGGAAAATGGGAGAATCAGGAACTTTTGTACAATATTTATGAGGGGCGGAAGTGAGTGAGGTTTCGTCGAAGCGTCTTTCATTAAAATGTTCAGAATACGCTGGGGGACAGGTGTAAGGTGGACAGTCATAGGAAAAATAATTTGATCACATGATTTTTCACATACTGTAAAAGTTATTTGAAATCATTAGTAAGTCCATCTTATTTGTTGGACAAGTTCATGATTTGATTATTTACAGCTTGGGATAGGGCTTCTGTTTGTGATTCTGGGCATTGGTTATATTTAAAATGGGGCGTGGTTTCTTAATGTAAACTATGTACTGTAAGAAAAGTAGAAATGATTATTTTAGTAAGGTGTGTACAAAATACATTGTTTACATTAAAATATCTATTTTATAGCATTGCAGATGTTGCTCATGTCTTCTTTTGGGAAGTTCTCCTCTAACCATTCAAGTGTGCTTGCCATTTCTGTGAGAATGAAAAGGGTTTCTGCCTTATAACACATGTTTATCTAATGAAAGCTTATAATAGAGTAATACATACAATACACTTACAGGCTGATTCATGGAATAAAAGTGCGCCGAAAATCTCACCGCAAGCTTGCGAAAGCGTTTGAAAGTGTGCAAATCGCAGCGCAAGTGCGAAAGCCGCGCACATCGATTCATGGAAGTCCGTGGGCGTGTAAATCCTGGGATGTGCGCTAAAATCCTGCATGGCGCACGCGGGCACACATGTCATCAAACGGCGTGTGCCACGCGCACAGCGAAAGTGCACATAGCACGGCGCACACAACAAAAGTGGGCGTAACACGGGGAGTAACACGCGGAATTGGGAACAACGCGTGAAAATGTGGGCATTACGGGGAAGTACAGGAGTTAAATGCGCGGAACACCCACACGTGCACCTACAACACATATTCATGGAATCGAACAGGGGAAACTCGTGCGCCAAAAAAGACGCGCTAATCCAGAAACATGTACGCCAGCAGGAAGCAGGCGTACGCAGCCCTGCGCAGCATAAAAGTGCACACAAACAACAAACAAGCTCAAACGCTACGATGAACATACCGAACCTCACAGCAGTGGTCGTGAGACACCGCAGGAGGAAGAGGATAGCCAGGCCCAGAATTTTTACACCCAGGACCAGCCTTTTTGGGATGCCTGATGACCAGGTGTATGGGAGGTACAGGTTTCCACCTCACATAATACTCGACCTGGTGAGTGAGTGGGAGGATGACCTATCACCCACCCTGTGCTCCCAAGCACTGAGCCCCTTGGAAAAGGTGCTCAATGTACTGCACTTCTTGGCCACTGGTTCATTTCAGCGGACAAGTGCCATAGTGGGGGGGTGTCACAGGCCACGCAGTCACGCTGCCTACACCAGGTGTTGGCCATCATGACTGCACTCTCTTCAGTCCCAGGCAGATATACCTGCCCAGAACACCTGCAGAAAGGCAGGCTGCCATCCAGGATTTTTACGGGGTGGCACACTTCCCCAAAGTGCTAGGTGCCATTGCTTGCACCCATGTGGCTCTACGTCCTCCCAGGGCAACTGAGCACATCTAAAGAAACCGCAAGCACTGGCATGCCATTACGTGCAGGTAGTATGTGATGCCAAGGGAATCGTCACCTCAGTATATGCCAACTATCCAGGGTCCACCCATGACAGTTTCATTTACATTCTGTCACCCCTAAACCGGGACCTAGAAGCTGGGCGGCATGGTTGCTTGGTGAGTATAAATGCCTCTGCACATGCATGCATGTCAGATACTGAGTAATGTCACAACCTCACTAATGATACCCATCATCACCTTCCCAGGGGACAGTGCCTACCCTCTGAGCACCCACATGATGACGCCAATTCGGAACCCCACCACACCACCCGAGGTAAGATACAACATAGCCCATATTGCAACCCGGAGCATAGTGAAGCGCACATTCGGAGTGCTCAAGTCACGCTTTCGCTCGCTTGACCGCTCTGGTGGGCATCTGCTATACGCGCCCCTAGTAGTGTGCAGGATCATAGTGGCAGCATGTGTCCTGCACAACGTTGCAACCCGCCGGGGCATGCCGGTGGACATGGTGGTGCCCCCACATCCCCAACCACATGCACGGCCGCTGCACATGGGAGGGGAAAGGGCACATGGTGCGGCAGCCCGTACACAGCTGATGGTTAATTACTTCACCTAAAATCACACCCCTGTGGAGTGCACACAGCCCTGGCACATACCAGCTGACATTCAATGATGATGACATAAGGGACAGTCAACTGTCACAACCATACCAGCCTGAGATTGGTCATCTGGAAGTGTTACATTGTGTTTCCTTTATTTTAGTGGCACAGTTCTGCTATACATGCACACATGCATTTTTTCACTTTCATCACAATTATTGAAAATAGAAACATTTTGAAGTGCAGAACACTGCAATTGTTTGCTGCTTCATGTGAGCAGGTGATGAATGCTGCAATGTATGGCATTTTACTAGAATGAGTAAAAAGGGAATATGCTTATTGAGAAGTGTAACACAGGGTAAGTAAATGGAACCCTTTATACATCTATATACTAGCTTAAGTACCTCACTTTACCTGGGATGCAGATTCTTAAATTTATTTCATATTCCATCGATAAAGCTGAACAAATATTGTTGTTTGCCACAAAGGAAAAATGTGTATTTCATGAATTAATTGAACACCACATTTTCATGTGTTTCCGATTTAAATTCTCACATGAATATCATATTGTATTCTTACAATGATTATTTGCAGTGTTGTAAGCAGTGGTGGCCATCTTTTAGCTGATATTCATGTGAGAATTTTAATCCCAGGTAAATGAACATTTGGTGTTCAATTAATTTGTGAATTTAATTTGTACATGGACTTCACAGCCACTGAAAAAGGTAGGGGGGAAATTAAACACAATCCAAGTTATTGAAGTTATTTAATCTTTAGTGGTGGTTCTGAAAAGAACCTTTCTTTTGGCAGTTTATTAGCAAATACCCTTTTTTTGCTTTCTTTGTTCTTATGCACAGTAGTACTGTACACTCTACATCATCCTTTACAATTTTATTACAGGAACATTTCCAATGCATTCCTAACATTGTAAATGAAAAGTGCATTTATGACATTTGTGAAGTGAACTCCATCTTGACAAAATATTTCACACCATCAGAACTTAAATTGTCATTCTAAAAATATTACATTCCTGCAGTATATAACAAAGCAGATGGTGCTGTATTGACAAGCTGACTTGATTCTTCAATTTGTGGACTGAAAAAAGTGTGTTGAACATCTCCATGTTTGCCTCTGATTTATTTCAGAAAAAATAATCTTAGCAGCAGCAGTTGCATCGGGCTTTAAAAAAAAAATCTTCAGGGCAACCTGCAAAGACACTGGAGTCGCAAACCCCAAACCTTCTCGTCCACAATCCACAATCACAATGTCTGCACATTTAAAGTGAGCCAAACTATCACAGAATGAAAACAAGCTTACCCAGTTTAGGCCACAAACTGCATGCCATAAAACCTCAATTTCTGTCAAACCAATATTTTTAAGGATGCCATGATTTTCATCATAGAGCTTCAATGACTGAATTGAAGAGTCCCCCAGAATACACACAGTCCGCCTTCTTAAACACATAGCCACAACCATTGACAGTGCTCTCACAACTCTTGCAAACAAACATTGTGCTGCTCTCTCTTCCTGTACACCACATGCAGCAAACCTGATTGGCTAATCCCCAAAGTCCCCTTTCCATGCCAAACTACCACGGTGTCCATGGACCCCATAAAACAGGGGCAGACATTCTACCCTTTCCCCTTCCATGTTCTCATCACTCCCTTTTTGGCTCCTTTCAAAGAGTCCCACATCTGTCCACCAATCAAATCCAAAACCTCTACACCTAACCCTGCTGTCTCAATTCAACACTTCAGATGTACACTTGAACTCTAAGAGACACTGCTCCCCCTTACAGATCAGTGCTTCACAGTACATGCATAGCACTGTGAGCCTTGAAAGGTAAGGCTCAACAGCGTTCTGTATGGTGTTGGAAGTCGCCTCCGGGATCCTCTGCCCCAAAGGAATATCCATTGTGGTGATAGGAGCAGATGATTATGATGGGGTGGAGGAAGTCAACATGTTCTTACCTGAGAAGTATCTTACCTGAGGTATCACCTTTCTCAGAGCAGTCACATAGGTTGATTTGGTGTGGCGCCTCATGGAAGTAGTCTCATAGGAATGCAAGCCTGGTTTCCCTCTACTGAGTACAACTTTGCATTCAATGCATTGAACCTTGCTTGCACAAGCCTTTAGGACATTTCCAAGGTCGTGAAAAATTGCCAGACCCGCTCTGAATACTGGTGATAGGAACATCCTGCACTTGATCCTCTTCTCCGTCTTGATCCTCCTCTTCTCTGTCGCTGCACCTGTTCCCCTCTCCAGGCCTTCCAGATGATGATGGTGGTGGTGGGGGTAGCTAGTAAGAAGCAAAGGCCATAAGAGATGCCATGGTCTCCAAGAACAAGTTTTGCAAAATAAATGTATCCAGCAGTGAATCAGGTGCTCTCTCCTGGATAGCAAGATTGTGAATGAGGAAAAGTAATGGGCGAGGAACTGGAAGTTGCCAGGTTAACATAGAGTGGTTATGGGAGCTATGCAAGACAAGGGTAAGGTTTGTGCTTGAAACACCCCAGACTGGCTGGAAAAGCACTTTTAAACTGTCCGTGGTCACAGACACCATTCACAGACACTGCTGTCATGCCGAACAGGTCATGATGACGTCCACAGCCATCCATGTCACTGACATCCGTCTGACGACAGGCTCCAGGCAGGAATCACAGGACCCGTGTGATGGGTGTCTGTGGGACAGGCGCATTGTCCGCGGACTAATTAAAAGTATGTCATGTGAAACATGACACTCCATTTTGAGTGTGGACAACCCGACAGTCGTAGTGTATGCAGACTCATAATGGGAGTTTTATAAAGAAATAGGGAACATTACACAACAATAAACAAAACATTTATAGTACAATAAATATATTTATTCAAGAAAGAGATGGGGTATCGGAATGGGAAACATGGAAAATGGGAGAATCAGGAACTTTTGTACAATATTTATGAGGGGCGGAAGTGAGTGAGGTTTCGTCGAAGCGTCTTTCATTAAAATGTTCAGAATACGCTGGGGGACAGGTGTAAGGTGGACAGTCATAGGAAAAATAATTTGATCACATGATTTTTCACATACTGTAAAAGTTATTTGAAATCATTAGTAAGTCCATCTTATTTGTTGGACAAGTTCATGATTTGATTATTTACAGCTTGGGATAGGGCTTCTGTTTGTGATTCTGGGCATTGGTTATATTTAAAATGGGGCGTGGTTTCTTAATGTAAACTATGTACTGTAAGAAAAGTAGAAATGATTATTTTAGTAAGGTGTGTACAAAATACATTGTTTACATTAAAATATCTATTTTATAGCATTGCAGATGTTGCTCATGTCTTCTTTTGGGAAGTTCTCCTCTAACCATTCAAGTGTGCTTGCCATTTCTGTGAGAATGAAAAGGGTTTCTGCCTTATAACACATGTTTATCTAATGAAAGCTTATAATAGAGTAATACATACAATACACTTACAGGCTGATTCATGGAATAAAAGTGCGCCGAAAATCTCACCGCAAGCTTGCGAAAGCGTTTGAAAGTGTGCAAATCGCAGCGCAAGTGCGAAAGCCGCGCACATCGATTCATGGAAGTCCGTGGGCGTGTAAATCCTGGGATGTGCGCTAAAATCCTGCGTGGCGCACGCGGGCACACATGTCATCAAACGGCGTGTGCCACGCGCACAGCGAAAGTGCACATAGCACGGCGCACACAACAAAAGTGGGCGTAACACGGGGAGTAACACGCGGAATTGGGAACAACGCGTGAAAATGTGGGCATTACGGGGAAGTACAGGAGTTAAATGCGCGGAACACCCACACGTGCACCTACAACACATATTCATGGAATCGAACAGGGGAAACTCGTGCGCCAAAAAAGACGCGCTAATCCAGAAACATGTACGCCAGCAGGAAGCAGGCGTACGCAGCCCTGCGCAGCATAAAAGTGCACACAAACAACAAACAAGCTCAAACGCTACGATGAACATACCGAACCTCACAGCAGTGGTCGTGAGACACCGCAGGAGGAAGAGGATAGCCAGGCCCAGAATTTTTACACCCAGGACCAGCCTTTTTGGGATGCCTGATGACCAGGTGTATGGGAGGTACAGGTTTCCACCTCACATAATACTCGACCTGGTGAGTGAGTGGGAGGATGACCTATCACCCACCCTGTGCTCCCAAGCACTGAGCCCCTTGGAAAAGGTGCTCAATGTACTGCACTTCTTGGCCACTGGTTCATTTCAGCGGACAAGTGCCATAGTGGGGGGGTGTCACAGGCCACGCAGTCACGCTGCCTACACCAGGTGTTGGCCATCATGACTGCACTCTCTTCAGTCCCAGGCAGATATACCTGCCCAGAACACCTGCAGAAAGGCAGGCTGCCATCCAGGATTTTTACGGGGTGGCACACTTCCCCAAAGTGCTAGGTGCCATTGCTTGCACCCATGTGGCTCTACGTCCTCCCAGGGCAACTGAGCACATCTAAAGAAACCGCAAGCACTGGCATGCCATTACGTGCAGGTAGTATGTGATGCCAAGGGAATCGTCACCTCAGTATATGCCAACTATCCAGGGTCCACCCATGACAGTTTCATTTACATTCTGTCACCCCTAAACCGGGACCTAGAAGCTGGGCGGCATGGTTGCTTGGTGAGTATAAATGCCTCTGCACATGCATGCATGTCAGATACTGAGTAATGTCACAACCTCACTAATGATACCCATCATCACCTTCCCAGGGGACAGTGCCTACCCTCTGAGCACCCACATGATGACGCCAATTCGGAACCCCACCACACCACCCGAGGTAAGATACAACATAGCCCATATTGCAACCCGGAGCATAGTGAAGCGCACATTCGGAGTGCTCAAGTCACGCTTTCGCTCGCTTGACCGCTCTGGTGGGCATCTGCTATACGCGCCCCTAGTAGTGTGCAGGATCATAGTGGCAGCATGTGTCCTGCACAACGTTGCAACCCGCCGGGGCATGCCGGTGGACATGGTGGTGCCCCCACATCCCCAACCACATGCACGGCCGCTGCACATGGGAGGGGAAAGGGCACATGGTGCGGCAGCCCGTACACAGCTGATGGTTAATTACTTCACCTAAAATCACACCCCTGTGGAGTGCACACAGCCCTGGCACATACCAGCTGACATTCAATGATGATGACATAAGGGACAGTCAACTGTCACAACCATACCAGCCTGAGATTGGTCATCTGGAAGTGTTACATTGTGTGCATTCCTACCTACCAAAAGACAACCAATGCTGTGTCACAAAAAGACACGCATTTATGCTGCATGAATGACAACCCCCTTGCAAAATACAACATGAAAACAGCGCCATGTCACCCCTCCCCATCTCTGCTACCCAACACACCATGGCATGTCATGCAATGTGAAATCAAACAAAGGAATGCACAACACATCACACAAGTGTCACAAAGTGCACTGTCCCAAATGGAAACAGGCCACAGACAATATGCTCCCAGTAATCAATAACAAACAGCACACATGACCAAATACTTACCAGCAACACAATACAGCAAAACAGGATGAAACATTGACAAAATATGACAGTACCAAATCAAAGTAGTGCAAGTCTTACAACCTGAATAAGCCAGCACATCGACCCCTTCCAACTGCAGAGGGCTGCTGTCAGGCAAATGTGTCAGTGTACTGCATATAACATGAACTGCATCTGCAAAGGAGACGGCCTTGTGAAGACATGAAGAAGGTTCCTGTGAATAATGAGGAAGACATGGATACACCAATACAACAACAATCCCCACTAGGGATGTACACACAGTTTTGACTACAGACTGCCCACACAGCTCATGGGAGCCCAATGTCACTGTGTAAGTCACTGTCACTTGGTCACACCCTTTGCAAGCCCATGGAAAGGGAAGCAGGAGGGGTGTGTGTGTCAGGAACCCAAGCATCTTACCCAAAGACAGGACAAGCCTGCATGTGCCCAGCTGGAATACACAGTGGATGCCCATGGGAGCCACACATGGCAACACACTGTAAAAAAAAAAAGAAATCAAAAATGGCCATGTGGGGGCCAGGGGGTGGAGGCCACCCAGGAGGTTCGAGGACAGGGTGCACACCAACACCCACCTGCGTGGATGTTGCGAGAAAAAAAAAACTCCATGGGCTCATGGCCTGCACGGCTATGCTATTGTGGGAGAATTGCTGCTGTCGCTCTCTTCACTCTCTGCTGCTGCATCAGGAGGTGGTGGTACTTTGGGAGGCAGCCCACGCAAAGCCCTGGTATGGTCCTCCATGGCAGCAAGCAAGCGGGTGTTGAAGGTCTGATTCTGGAGGATGATAGTGCGGAGATCCCCATGCAGCACCTCACGGGTTGCCTGCATTTCTGCATGAATGGCCTCGCGTGTTGCCCGGATCTCTTCCCGAGTTGCCTGCAGCTCAGCTGAGAGCGAACGTGTGAGCTGCTCCAGCTGCTGTTCTGACCATAAATTTTGGGAAACCTCAATTTCACTTGTCTTCCCTGTGTGATTGGCAAATGGAGTCTGTTGTCTGCTGTTGTTGCTCCATCTGCCTTTCAGGGGGGATAATGGAAGTGGCCACCCTCTCCATTGCCTAAGCCATCATTTCAATCGATGCTCCCTGTTGTGCTGCTATACCGTACATGGAGTTTTCCCATACAGTATTTCCTGGTGGCGTACGGCCACCGCGTCGGCGGGTACCACACCTGTTTGGGGCAAGGCGATCTGCACCTTGCTGTGCCGGCACTGCCTGAGGCTGCAGGACTGCATTCCCCCTCTGATCTGCTGGCCCAGGAACAAGATCAGATGTTGTGGAGTGTGACCCTGCATCCGTAACTGCCAAAGGTGGACTTACCAACACTGACATCCCCATAGAGGGTTCTACCCCTGGTGCAGGTGGGTTGGACAGAACAGAATCCCTGCCAGAAACACTCACCTGCCACAGCACAAAAGTCTCATCATCCAATTCAGCACCTGAATCATAGAGGCCTGGGGAGGTGCAACCAGAGACACCCCTGGACAGTATGGTCTGCAGTAAGATTGGGTTTTCACCCACCACCACACCACATCATCCACTGGTGCCCGGTCATGCCTGATATTCCTCCTGGGTCTGCACCATATCCTCCACCTCAACAGCATCAAGTACGTCATCATCTGCAAAAACATGAAAGACAACAAATGGAAACAGGCATGAGCACCATAGCACACACATAAGCCTGACAAGTCAGAGATCCAGTACATGGTTTACATATGTCCCACATGACTATAACCCTGGCATGCATGCAATGTCAATGATTTGGAAGGGGAGGCAAAAAGCAGACACCGAGGACACCAAAATGGAAAAGCAACACATTTGCTGCATGCTGGGTAGCACTGGCATCACACATTAGCCTGTGAGTGGCATGTCCAATACATATACATGACACATGCCAGCACATAGATGCCATGTAGCATAGCCATGGTACATTTCACAAGTACAGCCATATGTCAGTGAATGAGTACTGTCACCCATCCATGTGAGATGGCATTATGAGATGAAAAATGCAAAATAGTGTGTCAAAAAACACATGCGCCACACACTGCAACACATCCAGTGTACAATGATATAGTGATGGCATGCAGATGGATACATCAATGGTTGGTCAGTTCAACATGACACGAAAAGACTATCATGTTCCACATTCAAACATGCCCCAAACAATTTCGTGAGCAGGGCCATACTCAATCAGCCTGAATGGTCTAATCATTCCCATAACAAGGTAATAAATGTGGCCCAATGTCGGGTGTAATCAATGACAGAAGCATGTCACATATGTGGCATTAGGGCTGAAAAATGTCTTTGAAAAATGGGAGAGTTGAAACAATCAGGCTGAATGAACATAGAAAAATTCAGAACAATGTTGTGTCAAGATGACAGTTCAAGGGCAACTGCAGTAATGTTGCGCTAATTGGCTACTGTGGTCAGAAGGGATAATGTCATACCCAAATCCAAGGCCGCTGAATGTTTTGGAGGAAGCACATGGGTGACCCATACCACTCAGGACTACACACCCTCACCTGGCACTCAATCTGAACACGTCACCCATGCAACATACACATGGATTACACACACGTGCATGGCCACTCACTGGACAATCCTTCGTAATCAGGTAGGTCTCCCACACCTTGGATCTGTTCCTCTGTGATGAAGGTTCCAGCAACTGTCTCATGTTCAGTGAGTTGGTTGTCCTCTGGTGGAGACCCACCACCAGTCACCAGAGTAGAGGCAGCTTGTTCTTTGCTCTGCGTTTCAGGTCATTCCACCGCCTGTAGCAGTCATCAGCTGTGCGCCTCACAAATTCAAGGGCACTAATGTGGTCCGTGATGGTCTACCAGTGTGCCCTACGTTGACCAGGTATTGTCTTGCACCCTGCAGTCACCAACATTTCGCAGCTATGTGCCGGCACATAGGCCACAAGTGGATCAAGTACGGCGTCATTAAAGCTAGGCTTCCTTGACGTGCCGGAGTGTGTAGCCGTGTCTGGGGTCTCAGCCTGTAGTGCCACAGCACCCTTCTTCTTCTTCTTCAAAGGTGGTGTGGATCCTGAGTGGCTTACGCCGCTCTGGTAAGTAGGGGCAGAAGCACAGGTGGACTGGGTAACAGAAGCCTGTAAAGGCGCAATGACCATAGGTGTTGGTGCAGGCATTGGCTGCAGGGTGATGTTGGCAGGGCCAACGTCGGTTTGATGGACATGGACCGACACTGTCCCAGCTGGGAAACTCGGAGCTGGGGTGAATTGCGCTGCAACTGCCCCTGCAGCCTCCCCACCCTGGCTACTTGGTGCAGCAGATGACATTGCTGCCCCAGATCCACGTGGCCTGGTGACATCAACTTTCACCGCCACACGTGGCTTAGACTTGCTGACCTGGAAGTCAACCTGGGAGTCATCCTGTGCCAGTTCAGGTGCCAAAATGGGCCGGTCCAACAAGGGCTGAGCTGGGATGGTGTCAACTACGTTTCCCACAACCATTGGTGGGGGGCATGGGTGTCCCCGATTGGTCCTCCACACACAGGGTTCTAGGGGCACCCTGCAAATCCTGGCCATGTCCCCTACTGCGCCCACCACGCCCAACTTTTGGAGGTTGGCCACCTTTACCTCCCTTACTGCTTGGTCGCCTCCCAACCATGGCACTGATGTTGTTGTGCATATGGGAGTTGCAGTAAACAATTGTCCTGGGCAATTGGGGTGAAAGAGGTAGGGTACTAGATGGAATTTGTACCCTAGTATTCTGGCAAGGCTGTATGTGACCCCTGGGGGAAGATGACGGGTCACGCACAGGCACCCCAAAAAAAAGCACGCATGCACGCAACCCCTGGTAGACAACGTGCGTGGAAATATATACCCGCACTACGCTGTGACACCCAGAAACACAAAAATAAGCATACGTGTGTTCCATGCAGCCTACTATGACCTCTGAAGGGGTACGCGACATACGGGGGCAAGCACAGTTGGGAAATACGTGCGCGACTCACCGTCTGCCTTGTAAAAGAACATGAAAAAGACGCACGTGTGTGCGTTTGGCATCACCCCGTCAAAAGAAGAAAAGAACGCAGTCTGAGGAAACCGGGAGTACGAACTGGAAACGTGAAGTAATCGCGTGTGAACCGAAAAGAAGTACAAGATACACCCTCTCGCTCTCCACAAAAAGCACGTACAAGGAAATAGCATGATACTCGTACCTTTTAAGCCAGCACACATGTGAAACGTCACTTACGCGCTTACGCGCTAAGGCCCTTTCCTCCAATAGCACGGTGATGTGCAGTTTTCTCACGTGCTGATTCACTATGCACCCGTGTTGTGGGCAACGCCTTCGCGCGTAACGTCACTGATGCGCTTACGCGCTAATGGCCTTTCCTTGAATTACACGCTGACGTGCAATTTTTTCACGTGCCAAATCACTCTGTATCAAGCTGGCCACGCGAATACACACAGAAGACCACGCTCCTGCCAAAAAGGCAATTTTTCTGCCCCCCAGAGCCCCGAGCATACTCCCACCTGCCATCTGCTGCTGCCTGACTGCCTGCTGCCCACATGCCCTTCTATTTGCTGCCTGCACGTCAGCCAGGGTGCAGTTGCTGTGCCCACCCCTGCTGGAACTGAAGACTCCCGACTGGGATACCATTGCTCCACAGCCTAGCCCCAGGACCCAGTCGCCCACCCACACCTGCCTCTGGGGTTGCTATGTCGGGCACAACACCATTTGACACCACTGGCAACCCCCAGCCAGAGAGGCAGAGGGCCACCAGCTTCAGTGCCAGGAAAGTTGGTGTCCTGGTGGAGCAAGTCCTGGGGCAGTATGATGCCCTCTTTCGAAGTTTGCGCGCCGACAATGAAGGACGGACCAGGATCTGGATGGACATCGTGACTGCCATCAACGAGGAAGGGGTGGCAGCCCGCGACATCAAACATGTCCGGAAGCGCTGGGAGGACTTCAGGTCCAGGACCTTCGACAAGGCCCAGCGCCTCTTGAAGGCAGCGGATGCCAAGGGGCGCCGGGGCCACCTGTTGGACCACCAAATGAGGGTCCTGGAACACACACGCCCAGCGCTCCACGTCCAGGTCCTTGAGAGGCAGACCCGTCTGGAGTCGAGAGTTAAGTATACATGCATACTGATTGGACACTGTGCGTGTTGTGGTGTGCCAGTAGTGCAGGTTGCACATGTGTTTTTGTAGGGCCATGTATGAATGTGTATGTACAGGGGCGTGAGGCTGACACATGTGAGTACTCTCATGTGTGAGACACATGGATGGTGTATGTGTTGGTAAGCATACAGGCCAAATGCAGGTGTGGGAGCACACATGTTTGAATTACTGTGCATGTACGTTGGCATGGTTGTGGTGTCACACATGGATGGTGGTTCCAGCTGCATGTATCTGCGCTGTGTACATGTGCATGTGTGTATGTGACACTGACACTGACATGTAGAAGGCTGAATGGCAGATGGGACATGGATGGAGATCTCATCACTACGACAGTTGGTGGAGATGTACACATGCATGTAAGTGTGGGGGCCTGTGTGCATGTGTTGTGCACTCCCCGTGTTTCATGTGACATCAGGCTCACCTTCGGCTGCTCATGCTGTTGTCTGTGTATGGATGGTGCTGCCTGGTGCAATATTGCTGTTGAATTGCTCATGTGTGTGAGTTGAAATGACATGTGTGTTGGGCAGTGTGATGCCATTTCTGAAGTTTGCCACTGACACTTATGTACAACTGTCATGTGTGTATCGGTCCATTGTCCAGTGCCCTGATGCCTGTGTTCAATCTCTCCCTGTCTGCAGCATCAACTGATGAAGAGGGCAGAGAGGGTGCTGTGGAGCAAAGTGGCAGGGACCGCACCACCAGCCGGAGACGCAATGCCCGGCTCCCCTCCCAGGTTGCCATCTTGTCGGGGAGTGAGGAGTCTGGTGCCGCGTCCCAGGCCGCAGCTGCCGAGGGTAGGTCCAAGAGGCAGAGGTTGGAGGTGGACTCCTCGGCAGCAGAAGGGGCAGCTGAGACCACACAGTGTCCGACGGAGGAAGATGGCACGGGGTCATCCAGGTTGGTGGGGGGTTTTGTGGAGGAGGAGGCCGTGGAAGGGACACACACAGGGTCAGGAGGTGGGGATTCCACTGGTGCTAGTGGTGCAGTGCAGGGGCAGGGACAGGAGGCAGCACAGGCCGCCGCGGAGGTGCCTGTGTGTAATCCTATCCCGATCCTGTGACTGCATCATCCCGCAGCAGCAGGGATGCCTACGTCCAGACCCGTTTTCAGGGAGGGGATCCGCTTACAACAACTGGCCTTCCTCTCCCTGTAGAAGTGGCTATCCGGGACCGGGTTGAGCCTGTCCTGAGTGGGATGGCATTGCGTCAATGGGGCATGTGAGGTGACCTGCAGTGTTTTCGTGAAGACACTGCACGTCATCTCAAATGCCTCATTGACCGCGTTGACCTACTGGGACTGGTCACCAGGGCTGGATTCCTCCTTATGCTGGACCTTGTTCCGACCCCCTCCTCACCTGAACACCCTACGTGCCAGTCATCCTCCATGCCATCTTCCCACCCATGTATCACCTGGGTACCCTGTGGAGCTGCCTCTGACCCATCGGCATTGCTGGTGGGGGACACATCCCTGCCACAGTCGGGAGTCGGACGTCCAGCAGGGGTGGCCACCACTACAACTGCACCGCAGCCAGAGGAGGACGTGCAGGCAGCAAGAGCAGGGGCACAGACACAGCAGCAGCAGCAACAAGGTGGGAGCTATGATGGCTCAGGGCCATCGACATTGGAGGGGCAGGCATCAGCCAGAGGGCAGGAGGACCCAGAATTACAAGTGTCTTCCGTGTGGCAGCGGTTGGGCCACGCCATAGATGCGGAGCGGCGGCGGGCGGAAGAGGCATGACTCACAATGGTCAGGGCGGAGAACTCCATGCGGAGGGCACTGTGGTGGGCCGACCGCCTAAAGGCAATTTTCAGGTAGTTGGAGGTCAACATGTCATTGTCCCTGCGAACCCTCGGGATTCTACTACTTCTTTGTACATAGTTGAACGGTTGATTTGTCTATTATTATTTTTCTAACCATGGATCAATGGATTTTACTGTTTCAGTTTCCTTTGGATTTGATTTGTTGGCCGGAGACTTTGGACACATTTTCATTTAGAATGATTTGGATTCAGACTTCATGATTTTCTGTTTGTGTTTTGGACATTATTTTTCTGTACAATACATTTTGTTTTATTACTTTGATGTGTGGTATTCTCCCATTGGTTTCATGCATGTCACGGTGTAGGTTTTCACAATCACCAGCACCCATTGTGGGTTTGTGACAGACATGTGTTGAAGTACATTCTTGCCATTTGGGTTGTATCATGTAATTGCCATTTCAATGTGGGGTAGATGGGATACTAGGTTGGGTCTTTGCACAGGGGTGGCGTGCGGTGGGATTTGGGAGGCCATGAGGCACATGATTGTGGATCATGATGAAGTGTTGGGGGGACATGAGTCCGGGCCTAAGCCTCACTGCTGGGTGGGTGGGGGTCCAGCGGGACATGAGTCGGGGCCTGCTGGCAGGTGCCCATCAATGCTGGGTGGGTGGGGGTGCTGAGGGACATGAGTCCGGGCCTGAGACTCACTGCTGGGTGGGTGGGGGTCCAGGGGGACATGAGTCAGGGCCTGCTGGCAGGTGCCCATCACTGCTGGGAGGGTGGGGGTCAAGGGGGACATGAGTCAGGGCCTGCTGGGAGGTGGCCATCATTGCAGGGTGGGTGGGGGTGCTGGGGGACATGCGTCTGGGCCTGCTGGCAGGTACCCGTCAATGCTGGGTGGGTGGGGGGTCCAGAGGGTCATGAGTCGGGGCCTGCTGGCAGGTGCCCATCAATGCTGGGTGGGTGGGGGTCCAGGGGGACATGAGTCGGGGCCTGCTGGCAGGTGCCCGTCAATGCTGGATGGGTGCGGGTCCAGGGGGACATGAGTCGGGGCCTGCTGTCAGGTGCCCGTCAATGCTGGGTGGGTGGGGGTGCTGGGGGACATGAGTTGGTGATCACTAATGGAAGGTGACATGTGGGCTGGCTGGGGGGCATGCCCATGGTGGATGGGCTGCGTGTGGAACATGACCAGCGGTGCAGGGTTGTCCCCTGTGGTGTGGGATGCCTGCGGGGGCCGTGGAGGGGGTAGAGGGCACACCTGGGTGGACCCACAGTGCCAATTCACGTGTGGGACTCCCCGTGCACCCCACTGGATACACGTACCCCGCTCTGACAGCAAAATCGCGTGTGAAATTCCCCCAAACCCGAGTAATACACGTACCGCGCTGGCACAGGTGCAATCGTGTGTGAAACTCCCAGCAAACCCCAGTAATACACGTACCCCGCTCGCACAGGGCCAATCACACGTGAAACTCCCCTCGACCCCAGTAATACACATACCCCGCTCGCACAGGCCCAATCGTGTGTGAAACTCCCCGTGAACCCCAGTAATACACGTCCCCCGCTCGCAAAGGGCCAATCACGTGTGAAACTCCCCACGACCCCAGTAATACAAGTACCCCGCTCGCACAGGCCCAATCGTGTGTGAAACTCCCCGCAAACCGCAGTAATACACGTACCCCGCTCGCACAGGGCCAATCACGTGTGAAACTCCCCTCAACCCCAGTAATACACGTACTCCGCTCGCATCCAATCGTGTGTGAAACTCCCCGCGAATCCCAGTAATACACGTACCCCGCTCATACAGGGCCAATCGTGTGCGAAACTCCCTGTGAACCCCAGTAATACACGTACCCCGCTCGCACAGGCCCAATTGCGTGTGAAACTCCCCGCGAACCCCAGTAATACATGTACCCCGCTCGCACAGGGCCAATCGCGTGTGAAACTCCCCGTGAACCCCAGTAATACACGTACCCCGCTCGCACAGGGTCAATCGTGTGTGAAACTCCTGCGAACCCCAGTAATACATGTACCCTGCTCCCACAGGGCCAATCGCATGTGAAACTCCCCACGAACCCCAGTAATACACGTACCCCGCTCGCACAGGGCCAATCGCGTGTGAAACTCCCCGCGAACCCCAGTAATACACGTACCCCGCTCGCACAGGCCCAATTGCGTGTGAAACTCCCCGCGAACCCCAGTAATACACGTACCCCGCTCGCACAGGCCCAATCGCGTGTGAAACGCTCCGTGCAGGGGTGTACATGTATTCGGAGGGGTGCGCGGGGAGTTTTACAGGCGTTTTCGTGTTTGGGGCTGTAACTGGTCCACTGGCCTGTGCGCCATGTACGGGATTTGTGAGCTGTGCATGGCGCACAGGGAGGGGTTGGAGGCGTAACTGGCGCTGCTGCAGGGTCGCTGCGCCACTCTGTGCCACGGCTGGTAATGGATGTTGAAATCCATGAATACGCTGTGCGCGGAAATGGATTTTGGCGCATGCGGCTGGCGCAGACTGTCGCACGCGCACACTACCCCCTCACCATTTAGGTCTATTCCATTGTAATGTGAGTTAAATAACAAACATAATTCGTATTTGTAAACATAAGTGTTTGTACAAAAAGGTATATGTGCATGTTGTAAACATTAGTTGTGATTACATGTACATCTGTTTGTTGGTTACTGGTTAGATCCTTTAGGATCTCCCCTATGATTCTGAGCCTTGTTAATGCCTCCCAACATCCACAGACTCCATATCTGACAAGTTGGTGGGGGGCAGAGGGGTGTATAATATAAGGAACATGTAGCAGATTAAAAGGCTGTTTAACACATTATGCTGTTTTTTTCACAGAAAAAAGAACCATAGATTCCAGCTTTGTTACCATATGGAACTAAGTAACCAGACCCAGTATTATACTTTGTTTTTCTTCACAAAGAAACAACTACAGATTCCATAAGCACTGTCCTCAATTTTACTATGATCATCAGTACCATATACCCTTGAGGTATATCATACCACCATATTACAAATACTGTGCACCCATCCTACAGTACCTACAATTACTATATACATAGTACTGTAGTGTGTGTGTGGTCAGTGACCAGATTCTTTGGGGCATTGCTGTAGGGCATGCCCCAAGAATCTGGCCACTGGCCACAACCACCACAATATAATGTAACCATATAACATGTACGTACAATACACCTTCAAATATCAAGACTCACCTAGAAACCCCCCAATCCAAGTGATGTCCGCTGACAGTAAAATTGACTGCAGACTCTGCAGCACCTGCACAGCCTTGTGTCACCTATAAAAACAGCTCCATATCCTCTTTTCTCACTCCCCCACCCTTTCAATGCCCTCTTTTTGCCACAGAATAATCTCAAATGTATTTTCCATACCTTTTTCTCATTGTGCTGCACACCAAATATGACAGTGGTCCAGGGATCCAGTATCGCAACTGTTTCAAAAATTATTATGCACCTCAAGTTTTTTAACATCCAATCAGTGTGCGTCTATGATGTGTGTCTTGAATCAGGAAATGGGTCCGTGGACCGAACCCAGATATCCCAATGTTTTTTTTTTTTCTTTTCTGATCCAATCCGCCGCTCCTCGTGCAAGTTTGGTGAAATTCTGTACAGCGGTTTGGGATGTAGGCACAAGCAAAATTTATTTTCCTTTGTGTCCATGAGGATTTTAAAAGTGTTGGGACCCCCTATAACTCCCCCCCAAACGAAACCACAACAAACTCCACAGAATCGTTTCAAGGTGGCCATATACTTTTTTTTGAAAAGTTTGGTATGGATTTGTTGAACTGCATATATATATATATATATATATATATATATATATATATATATATATATATATATATATATATATTACATGGCCGCAGTAGCGGCCATGTAGTTATGGTTAAGTTGGTGTTTCCATAGGAAGAGCACTTTTTGGGCGGCTTATAACTTCGCTCCCCCTGGACCAATCCTCACCAAACTTTGCAAAAAAGTATATGGCCCACTCTGAATTTTGTTTGCAAAGTTTGGTGAGGATTCGTCCAGGGGGGGGAAAAGTTATAGGGGGGGTCCCAAAACTTTTTTTTTTCCCATAGACTGAATGGGAAAAAACTTGGCGCACGGCTGTAGCCTGAACTGCTAGACGGATTTACACCAAATTTGCGGCAGGAGCGGCGGCCTGTTCCCGTAAGCGTGCTTTTGCAAATTTGGTGTAAATCCGTCCAGTAGTTTTTTTAAAAAATGACGAAAATGTAAGGCAAAAAAATTAGTGATATCTGTGTTCGCTTCACGGACGGACTTCCCTGTTCGTTCCGTGGACAGCACCCCTATTGGCCCAGCGGCTTGCATCATGTCCGCGGACATGCAACGTGTTCGCTGATTGGGCGGTGTGGTGCGTGATGCGCGTCAGATTTTCTGTCGCGCCCGCCATCTTGCATTTGCGGACGTCCGCGGACAGCGCAGTGAAAGTTTGTTCAAAATGTGTATTTAGTAGAGTGTGTTGGTGTGTAGAAGTCTTTGGGGAGGATGGGGGAGTATGAGATAGGTTCAAAGTTGTATTTTATTTATGTGCTAGACGCTTTTGTTGTGTTCGATTTGTCTGCGGACAACACGGCTGTTCTGGAATGTTCGTAAATAAACAGAATGGATTCGGTGTCAACTTGAAAGTGTTCTAAGAACACTCGTGGGGTCTTGGAATGTTTGCAGGGGGTGTCCTGGAGATGTTGTCTGTATTGTTCGTTGGCAAGGTGAAAATGTTTTAAGAACAATTGCGGTGTCCAGAAATGTTCGTACATAAAGAAAATGGGGGTGTCCTGAGGAGGCTGTTTGTATTGTCCTCTGGCAAGTTGAATGTGTCCTAGGACCTTCCCCCTGTCCGTGGACATAACAATGGTTGCAATGTTTGCATCTATGGGTGTGATATGCTGCGGTGGTTGTGGCCAGGGTATAGAATGTTGGGTGCATGGCCATTTGGCCATGCACCCAAGAGTGTATGCCCTGGCCACAACCACCGCAGCATATCACACCCATAGTGGCTTTTAACTTTGGGTCAAAAACTAATTTATAAGGAACAATGTTATAAGCTTGTATGGGTGTGATATGCTGCGATGGTTGTATTTATCTTGTTATACGTACTATTTGGTTTAGTAACGGGAGTCCATGTTTTTCATGTTCATTTCTGTAATAAAAGAAAATAGCATGTTAGTATTAGTATTTTATAATGACTTATTACATTGTACAATCAACATTTTCTTCTTTTTATTGAACCCTCATATTTAGTAGATTACAAACCAGAGTACTGTGCAATGTGCAAAGTTTATGTGTTTGTTGCTAAAATCATTGGGTCTGTGGGAGAAAAAAAATCCATGCTACATTTTATTTATTTGTTTGTTTTCCGCGTTTACTTGCTTTATGCATTGGATTGTTCCAGTTTTTGTGAGCAGTAAGATATTAGGTATTTGTTTGGATATTATAAAATGTTGGCCCAGTTAGATACCAGTAAGCGTATTCTAACTGTTTATGTTTTGATATAATTTCGTGGTATTGATTTATCTGTTTGCATATTTGTAAATTTTGGGACAGTTAGATACCAATTGGCATATTCTAACTGTCTATTTTTTGCTCTATTTGAGTGGTATTAATTTATCTGATTAGTTGTTGTAGAATCTTTGGGCAGTTAGATAGGTTTTGAAATACTGTGACAGTTTATATTTTTTTACTACAAGTGCACTTAAGGTTTAAGTACAGTTCAGTTATCAAGAAAGATCCTCCTCCCACTCACAGGGGTTTACGAAAAAGATCTAGCAATGGTGAACAAAATATACAGCATCGTTCAGGCATGGATGGCAACCCATGGCCTATGCCTGAACGATGATAAAACTGAGCTTCTTATCTTAGGCACCGCACCCCTCATCAAAAAACTAAGTACAAACTACTCTTCCTTTATCATAGATGGGAACTGCATACAAGTTGCCAAAGAAGTTAAAACATTAGGGATCTACCTTGATTCTACCCTATCATTTTCCAAACAGGTAAACTCCCTAGCTTCCTCGACAGCCTACACATGTAAGCTCATTAGAGCAGGAAAACAATTCCTTTCCCAGCACAGCTGTCTAACTTTAGCCAGAGCCCTTATCATCTCCAAACTAGATTATTGTAACGCACTGTACATAGGAGCCAATAAATCTATCATAAACAAAATCCAGATACAGCAAAACAAGGCCCTCCGAGCGGCATTGAACATCCCCAGGAGAGAACACATTACAGTAATAAGAAGGAAACACAAATGGCTCTCCACCCACGAGAAAATTAGACTCAAAACGGCATCTCTTACATACAAATCTCTACACAACAAAGCCCCCCAATACCTTAAGGACAGATTCACCAGAACACACCCCACAAGACAAACCAGACTTGCCTACACCAATCGCCTACAAGTACCACGCTTTAAACTGACCACCATAGGCGGAGCTAGCTTCCCAGTCAAAGCTGCTCAATTGTGGAACGAATTACTCACTACTGCGAGGTTAGAACACTCCTTTTCCAAATTCAGGCAAATTGTAATTAACTGGCTAACGACAGCAACTGCTAATTGAACCCATGATAATGCTCACGCCTGTTTGCTACACAGTATCTGCATCATACGATTGTAAACCTGTATTGTAAACTTGCACCTGTAACTGGTAATTTCTGTAACTGGTAATGTCTGTAACTTGCAACTGTAACCTGTAACCTATGCTCTAAGCTGTACATATTCTTACTTTTTGCGCCCTTATACCTCAGGGTCCGGTGCGCACAATAAATTCTAAACAAACAAACAAACAATCAAATTTTGGTTTTAAGAACATTAAATACGCGTTTGTAAGATTAGCTGGAAATCTCTGCTTTAGAGTAACAGTACTATCATTACATTCAAACCATCCACATTTCTTTTATATATATGCAGTGTAGTGCCCTGAGTTGGTTGTGGCTCCTGCGTCGTAGATTATACCTATCGTTGTGAAGGTTTTCCTACCAAGTGAAATTTGACCATATGTGAATCCAGTCAGCTTGCAGTTGTTTTTCGTACCATCTGCATTGTAACGTAGAAGCATTAGTATTACGTATTTACTATGTGTTTGTATTAGTAACGTGGAGCGATTATCCGAATTGCAGGTAGAACATAATCTACCGTGGTTCGCATTTTGTACAAGTTGCTGAAATGGAACTGATTCACAATTAGGTATTGATATATAGACAAAGCGCTCATTGGGGATTTGTTCTTGTGTCACATTGTTGCAGAGAGTGCATGTATGTTTCCACATGTATGAAATCTGGAAGATTTCATTTATAGGTATGTTTTTGTTTTCCAGTACTCATAGTAAGTACATTAGAAATTCTTGTGGCTCTTCCTGTGAGTTTATAGTGAATTTCACCATTCCAGCACAGTAGTCCAATTGTCGTCTTATTCCAAAAACACTATACGTGTTGTCAGGATTGTTTGCTGCATTTCTGTGAAGTACTAACATTTGCAAACAAAATGGGTCTGTACTGTGTAAGTAAATGTTGTCAACAATTGGTGGTAATTGAAATAGAATATTCATTGCTACATTTGCGTAGCAACTTACACCAACTATATTTGAGAATTTAAATGGTCCAGGTAGTTCTGTATCTAACTGCTTTTTTGGAGTTTGTCTTCCTTCTTTAAAGAAGTACCTGGTTTACTTGCCCTAATTGATTCTTTTTTGCTTGTGGTACTTGATGAAGTTTTAGTTTCATTTAGTCTCTTTGGAGGATTTACAGTGACATCCTGTTTAATTTCTGTTTGATTTAGTTTTCTTTTAGAAAATGTTCCTTTTTGTGGAACAGGATATGTTTGTAGATGGGGGGTGTATAGTGAACAAAGTCTATTGTATTATAAAATGCAAGGAATATCAGCGTTTACTTTACTTGCATCAAAGTTTATTAGAAATAGACCGTCAATTGTACGTAGGCATGACCGTGCTATGTAGCTCATGCCTTCTTTAAAGACTGTGTTACCAATGTCTATCATTGCTTTGTCTAGAGTAAGACCTTGTGATTTATGAATGGGGACTGTGTTTGCAAGAGTTAGAGAAAATTGTTCTCTGCGTACATATATGTCTTATGTCTTTGAAGTGAAGGAATCGAGCTGTTGAGCGTCCTATTCTTTTTACTTCTGAAAGTTTGTCAAAGAGAATATTGACAAACTGAATTTTGTTGTCACGTGGGTATTTTTGAAAGCCAACAACTGTACCCAGTGCTTCATTAACTAGTCCTTGGTCCACGTCAAGGTTACGTTTAAGCATTACTCTGCAATTTAAGGATAATTTTAATATCTTTTCCCAGCCTGCTGTGTTTGAGATTGATTTTTCTAAACTATTTATTCTTGCTGTGGCTTGGTCACACATGGGTAGTGTCATTCTATGTACATCTAGTTTGTCTGTGGCGCTAATTTCCATAATTGGTTGCATTTCTTTGCTCAACATTATTTCATTGAATTTGAAACAGCTTGCAAGAGTTGGCATTAAGGCCATACCGTTGACATTTGTGTGGGCTAATTGTTCCATAACATCTGTAGCACATGCATTATCACCATAAAGTGCATGAATGTGCCGGGTTTCCAATATTGCTTCTGCTTCTCTAGAAAGTATAAGTATACTTTTTAAGATGTTGCCATAAGTGAGATCTGCAGATTGGCGCATGTTTTCTGTTAATTCTCTGTATTGGAAATGTTGCCAAAGGTTGACATTTCCAATGCTGCCAACAGTTTTACGGCAGAGTTTGTGTCCTAATGTTTTAAAAATAGGCTCACCTTTTACAGGTGTCAATTGAAGAAGATCTCCGAAAACAATGATGTGTTTTCCTGCAAATAGCTCTTCATAGTTTGTTTTGAGTACTTCTTGTAATCTGAGGTGAATCAAAGCCAACATTAGGTTGGACACCATGCTCACTTCATCTATTAGTAGCATTTTCATTTGTTTCAATACTCTGCGTACTTCGATTGCAGGTTCTGCATAAAGTTTATAATAATCTAACTTGTTTTGGTGTTCTACTGGCAGGAGTAGTAATCGGTGTAAAGTGACACCACCTATGTTGTAGGCAGCTAAACCTGTGGGGGCAGTGACAACAGCTGACAGTTTGTTGTTTGTCAATTGTTGAAGGAACTTAATGATGATTTTGATTAGGAATGCTTTGCCAGAACCAGCTTCACCACTGACATACAACAGTATAAGTTTGTAATTTTGGCAGGTGCATTCTTTGTTTTCATGTTGCACACCATGTGCAATTTCTTTTGTTATTTCTTGAAAAATGCTATGTTGCTCTTTGTTTAGTTTTGATTGTAGTGTAGTTAAGTCTTCTTTATCTTCATAGTGACACATGGTGTTTTCTACTTCTATCATAGCTAATTCTGCCTCATTTGTTATTAGTGGTTCTCCCAGTGGTTCTTGGCTTCCTGTGACAGAAGGTTGACTACTGTCAGGAGTGTCCTTATCTAGTTGGGCCTGGAGTTCCTCTTCGTGTTGCTGTTCATTGTGCAACATTGTTTTGTACTGTGCAAAGTTTACATCAGTTATACTGCTTTCATTGGCTTTGAAAGCGTCTTCATATGAGTCATAGATATCTAGTATTTCTTCTTCTTTTCTCCATGGTTTGAAGAGTTGTAGCAGGGACATGTAATATATTTCTTTATGTTGAGGAGTCTTTAATGACAATCTGATATGATTAATTAAATTTGGTTTGGTGAGTTTTACTAAGCTGCCATCACAGTTTGTCACTTTGTATTTACGGTTTTGCTCATCAGGTTTTCTATTATTTTTGTATGTGTAGTTTTGGGCTATGTGGTATAGACACATGGTTTCCAAAGTGGTACTCCTGTTTGGGTAGTATGTGTCCAATAAATTGTTTTTTTTAAAATGTCTTGGCTGTTGGGATCATGTTTGGCTATTGTTTCTATATCTTCGTATGATTTTAGAACTCTTTTTCTAGTTTTAGCTGGACCAAGACTTAGCCATACTATATTTGCAGATTTACCATACAATGCAGTACCAGTTAATTGATCAGCTGCTTCATAGGATCCACATTCTCTATGGGACAGCATTTTTATGCCCAAGCTGTATAATTTCTGAGACACTGTTTTATCTGATGACAGGTCATTCCAGAGGTCTTGGAGCTCTGTCTTTTCTGATTTGGTTAAGTATGCTGTGACATATCGTGCAACTGCAGTAGAATTGTCTGCAATGTACTGCACATATATGTTTGCATTCCACAAGTGGGCAATGATTGCATTGTAATCATTGATATATTTTTCTTCTTTTCTTTTTATGCAATATGTATTTCTAGGTGACCTACCTTTAACACTATGTCTAACTGAAGACATGAGGTTGTTCACTTGACCTGTATTTGTAACTGGTCTAGGGAAACCAAATCGGCATTTGGTGTAGTATTTCCCTTTGTTTTTGTATTTGCGATGACAATATTTGCCACATTTGTGTCTTTGGAATTGTAAGATTGTTGCATGAAGATCACTATTTGTGGATTCTGACGGAATTTCACAAGTGACATATTTTTCAATAAACTGTAAAACAGTGGCATCACTGTCTTGACCAAATTTAGGAGCATCATTAATCCATAAAAGCATGTGGATATGTGGCGCTCCTCTGGCTTGGCATTCTTTTCTCCAAAAGAAGTGTTGCACTTCTCCAAGGGGAGGAACAGTTTTATTACAAATAAAATGTAGCATAGCAATGAAGCGATGGTGAAAATATCTAGAAACATTAACAGGATCCTGAGAACAAAGTTCTCCAGGTGTTAGTATATCTATGTTTGTTTTGTTTTCGTTTGATATGCGTAGGAAAGCATGTAAATCTTCCCATGCATATTGTAACAAACCAAGTGGGTGGGCCAAGGTTTCTGATCATACAACGTACATCTCCATGGCGTCAAAACCAGTACTCTTTAGTACCTCGCATATTTATTAATAGATTTGTAAGATTTGTCTGTAAAAACTCATCTTTTTGTTGAACTTTTTGTAATAATTGTGTGGCTGTCATATTTTGAAAGTGTGATCCTGATTTTAATATGTGTGCGACTCCGTAACATAAAGTTGCTAGTTCACTTTCAAAGAGTAGGTGGAATATGTATTCCACATTTTGTCGAAATCTGGGATCTTCAGAATACATTCGTAATGAGCAATATTCTGATGCTGATATTTGAACAGGTCTATCATCGTATTTTCCTCCTTTGCCAGTAGGAAAGAGTAGAGGAAAAGCACGTGCTTCTATACTTTTTTCCCATATGCTGATTGGTGATCCTTTTGTTTGACGCATTTGGTACGTTTCCAGTGCATCTTCTATGGTGTCATTAGAGTGCAATGGGTGAATTGTATAATGGTCTAAAGTGTTTGCTATTGTAACAGGATCTAGGAGCTCATATTGACCAGTTTCTTGTGTCTCTTGAATTATTTCAGTTGTATCTTTCAAGTTTTCTTCGATATTAATTTCTTTGTAATAATCATTATTCTCTTTGAGATATTGCAGGGCGTCTCTAACTTTATGTAAATCTACCAGTTGTTGCCAAATTTTTTTGTCTTTTGTAGGTACTCCATTTACCAAGATAATTAAAGATTGTTGCATTGGACGTTGCACTCCTAGAGTGTGCACATTTTCTTTTAGATCTAATGGTAAATACACTACTTTTCCATGAATACCTTTCACTAATTCAGAGGGAGGTAATTTTGCAATTTTTGGTTGAAGGCGTATTATTGCTTGAAATGGATGAAATGTTTGAATTATGATGCTCTCATATAAATTAAGTTGTTGAAGGAGTTTTGGTAGTGGATGTAATTCCAAGTTATTTGAGATAGTACGTGAAGGAGTTTGGTTGTTGTCAAGTTTGGTAGTGCAGTAACTGCAAAGTATTATGGGGTCAGTTATTTTGTATTTGTTTTCTGCTATAAGGTAGAGAGCTAATTCAAACCATTTAGAATCTTCATTGTCTTCTATTTTGTATGAAAGGTCTATAGTTAATGTGTTATTTTTATAACACGTTCTGCGGCAACATACACACATGTGGTTTGTTACTTCAGCTGAAGTGCTTTGAAATGTTAGTATTTCTTTTTTGTATGTGTGTAGTGAAAGGTTGCCATGTGCAGATTTGTTACGAAGTTGGTTGACAGCTATTTCATCTTGTAAGTGGGTTTCATTTCCAAAATATTTTTTCTATATATACTCGATTTCTTCTAGTAGGTCTTTTGGTGTACCATGTAGAAGAATGTTATTTAAATTGGCTAGTGCTAAAGCAGGACTTTTTGCATAATACAGTTTATAAACTAGATTTCTTATACTTGCATGATGTGTTGATATCCTTTTGATATCATGGAAGGTTGTTTTGCAAGTAGCTCCTGATATGCAGGCCAACGAATGTACTTGCAGCCCTGTGTGCTTGCATACTGGACAAGCATCCATACTTTGCAGTATTTTAATTTTGACTTTGTCTTTGCTTTTCACATATTGATTGAGGAATAAGCGTAAAGATTTGAACATTTTTTTGGGAATGTTACACATTGACGTGCATGGCCATGTGTAAATTAGATGTTCTGATTCAGTCGAATGGAGGGGTAAATCTAAGTTTTCAGGGCATATTTTTGTAAGGAGTACTTCTTGTTCCATTATGGTATTATTAACTTTTTCATAACCTCGACCACTGCTATGTATGGCAATTGTATTTGTTTGCTTTTGTTTGTACGCTTCTTCATTAAAGTATGGTTCTGTGCTTGTAGTGTGACTCCATTCACCTCCACAGATATTTAAGAAGTTATTTCTGTTCACATTTCGTTTATTGGGAAGTCTTTTTTGAAGTTTAGTTATTAGTTTTGTTAGTGGTTTAATTCTGTTTAACACAACAATAAATACGTTTCTTTTGAGAATAATTGCACTGTCTATCAACGCTTCTAAGATTACTTTCCTACGATAGGTTTGAAGTGTTGAACCTGGTTTCTCTCCCGTTTTTATCAGATTTTGAAGAACTTTGTGACGGAACATTTTGGCTAATATACTTTTCTTGGTATGCTTACTTTGTACTATATCAAGATTTATAGAAGACGTTTTATTTGTAGTGATAGTTGATTTTCTGTTAATAGTTTTTTGGGTCGTTTTACTTTGTGATAGAGGAGGCAACATTTTTGCACTAGATACTTCTTCTGTTTCACAACATGACTGTATTAGCTGTTGTGTTTCAACGTTTTTTACAAATTCTGCTATAGATGGGTGTTTATGTTGGAGACTTTTCTTTTCATTTGCTCTACTTCTGCGTCCCTTTCTATGGAGTTGCTTTTTGGTGGGCATTCTGTAGCGTCTGTTGGAAAAAATACAGAAGGTATGGGTTGGGGTTTTCTGCAATACATGTGTGTTGTGTGCATGATTGTTTGAGTAAGTTGATAAAGATATATGTAATGGTGTGTGATTGTGAATTGGGAAGTTGAACTACCAGGGATGGGTATTCTTCAATTAATGTGTTACTAAACTGGGGTTCAGATGACAGAAAAAAGTAAGCCGGTGGTGTGGAGAAGAATAAATAATATAGGTAAAGCTATACAATTAAAACAGTTGTTTGTTCTACAACATCTACATTCTAGCGGCTGAGTTGGGTAATTTGTGTGCCGAAAAATAGGAATTTGAGGGCCATTCTGACAGGAGATCACTGTTTAAGACGGGGGGGATTTTTGGTCAGGATGGTGCAGAATCTCTATTTTTAGGCACAGAAATACCATGAATGCACCGTACAGTGCGTGTGAGTTATAAATCAAATATTATGGTAACAATCTACTTACTTTTCTTTCAAAAATGAGTAGTTTGCTTTTTAGTTGTTCTTTGTAAATCAAAATCGGCTGCTTCTATTCAGGAGAATGGGCTTCACTGCAATTGTAAAAGAAAGAAATTAGTAATTTGGTTGCTATATCGCAGTGTTTTCATTTTAGACATAGATTTTTTTAAATTGAAATGCTCAGCGCAACCATTAAAACTATATTATGACTAAGAGTAGGAAAGAAAATATCTTTACTATGGTTTGTGGAATTCATAATCTACCAACGTATACCACTATTCTTGTAACTAAGCTTTTCCACGTAATACTGAGTCATTGTCATCATAGCTCTCAACCATGTGTGTCGCAAAGGCGGGTGAAATCACCTGATTTTGTTTTTGGCGGGTGAGACGCCCATTGGAATGAATGGGCGTGCAGGAGGCTTGGCGGGTGAGTCAGTCCTTTACAAGGCGGGTGACACCCGCCAAAAACGTGTGAGTTGAGAGCTATGTGTCATAGCCTGCTTTTGCACGTAACAGTGAGTGAATGTCATAGTCTGCTTGTCCTATATAAATGTATGTAAGTACTTATATAAACGAAAAAAATTAAAACCAATTATGTGTTTGTAGAAATATTATTGTTTGAGATTTGATCATAGAGTGTGTATGTTATTTTGTGTGATTATATGTCGTGTATATATTTTATTTCAAAAATGTTAGTTTAATAGTATTTGCATGTGTGTGTGTGTATGAAGAAATTAAACAATATAAATTTTTGTAAGTGACAGGTCATTTTAGGACAATGAAACAATGATCATCCATTCATTTTTCAGATTATAGAAGGTAAAAGTCGGTTAGAAAATGTGTTCATGTACTGTGTAGAAAATATGCATACCTGTACTTTCTGTTCATGTATATGGATATGGACCAAGCTGCAAGTAGAAATATTGGAGATTTGTATAGTATTTCTCGTAGATCGTGGTTGTCAATGGTATGAGACTTGTACTCCGAGAGATACACCGTACATTTGTAGTGCTGCTCTATGATGATGCAGTTACATGTAGAGTTATTGGATTTGATTGGTGGATGGTCATGTGATTGCTTAGCTACATCCAATGAGGGAATGGCATAGAGAGAGAAATCGAAATGGTAGAAGGGCTGTACATGTTACGATACGTTCGCGGACATGGCGGTAGTTCTAGGACACTGCGTATTACATCCGGGGAATTTGGGGAGGGGAGGTATGGAAATGAGATTGGATGAAGCAAAGGATTGGTCAGTAAAGTTTAGTGAGTGTGTTGTGCTAGGAGAGGTTTTCTCAGATATTGTTTTTGCAGAGAGAAGAACAGATAGCTATGGCTGAGTGTTTGAAAACACAGATTGTATGGATTTTGGGAGACTCGTGGATTCATTGGTTGAAGGTGCATGCAGAAAGCTGTGGAGTATCTATAGATCTTGGGATCCCACATGTGGAAGTGCACTGGCATGGAGTGTGTGGAATGAAGTGGTTGGACTTGCTACCTCTCTGTGCAACTTTGAAGATAGAGGAACATCCAGACATAATTGTAATTCATTGTGGAGGGAACAGGCTAGGACATGTGTCTGGAATTTCTTTGCAATTTGCAATGAAAGAAGGACTTCAGAAGATCATGGACATGTTTCCAAACTCTAAAATAATTTTTTCACGGATTGCGCAGAGACAAGTGTGGCTTTGTTCTTTCTCATGTGGTCTACAAATGGAGAAAGCAAGGCGTAATGTTAATAAGGCTGTTTGTGCCTTCCTAAGCGGTTTTGGCATGTCCTCTTTTAACAATGAAAATATTTTGATTCCTCTTTTGAGTCCTCTTTTAACAATGAAAATATTTTGATTCATAGTACATACATTTTTTCGCAAAGATGGAGTCCATCTTACTTATGCTGGCAATCAGATTTTTCTGAGAAATTACAAAATGCATTGCGACCTTTTTTAGAAATACAGCATTCGTTTTGAAGTACGTCTTACGTAGTTAAAATGTTTTACATTCAAACACCTCCCAAAGGCTCTTTTCAGAGCCACCACTTCCTGTTAGAGAAAAATGACTTGGTTTCAATAGGGTAGCAATGCAATTGTTTTTCTGTTCGCGGACCGTCCGTGGACTTTCACGAAATGGAAATGGATATGCTTTATGTATCTTCACTTCTATTTTTTAACTGTGAAAGGCGGCTCTGAAAAGAGCCTTATTTATTTTTTTGATTTTTGTTATTTTGTATTTTGTTTGTTCTTTTTTATACACGACACACGAGGAGAGGAGGGAAAGGAGGGTGAAGGGAGGGGGACACCAACCAAAGGGATTAGAAAGGGCGAGCTGAGAGAGGAAGATGTAGAGTGGGTTTTATTTGGGTAGTGAGCAGGTCTTCTGGTGCTCTGAGACGATCATCTCAAAAGCACTCCGAAGTCGCTCCCCCCTGCAGAGTACTGTGTCACAGTACACACATACAACTGTGACCCTCAAAAGGTAAGGGTCATCAGAATTCTGCATGGCCTGTGAGGCAGCTTGAGGAAGACGCTGTCCCACAGAGGTGTTCCTTGTGGTGACAGGATCAGGAACGGAGGATGAAATAGAGGCAATCAACCTACTACGCTTCTCGCAAGGCACAACCTTGCGAATGGCCCCAGTGTGGAATGAGCGCAGGTGTCGCTTCATGGTAGTGGTCCCAAAGCTATACAAACCATGCTTCCCGCGACTGAGTACCATTTTGCACTCATTACAGGTGACACGGTTCGCATGAGATTTAGGACCGTTTCCATGAACGGTAAACAACCGCCAAACCCAAGATTCACGCCGAGGGTGGTTAGTAGGGATTTCCTCTACCTCATTCTCGTCATCCTCTTCTTCCTCCTCTGTATCCTCACTCCTGTTCCCCGCTTCAGGCCCTTGGCATGTGGTAATAGTCGAGTCATGGATGTCATAGGCTTGGAGATGGAAATCTCAAAATCTGCAAAGTATGCAGCAAAATGCAGTGTGCTCTGTGGAATAGTCAGAAACACAATGAGAATGCGCTCTAGGGCGTGGTCTTATATCGGGGTGCTTGTGCGTGGGTCGCAGACATGCGCGCCATCCGCAAGACAGATCTAACCTTAAAAAAGGTTCAAAAAGTCACAAAAACTATGTGGAAAGTTAGGATTAGTGTGTGGGATTTGTGGTGTGGTGATTTTTTTAATGAGAAATACTGTGGATTACTTGGAAATGTACTTTTAAACTGGTCGGGGACACGAACAGTGCCCGCATTCATAGCACAAGATAAGCGTGGACGCGGTCACATGATTGTTTTGTGAGCATGTTCGCTAAGGTAGCGGTCGTCCGCAGGACACTCAATGTACGGACATTGTTTTGCGCATGCGTGTTGATGTTCTGCGGACATTGTTCGGGTCCTGAACTAATTAAAAGTGCGTCACATGTAAAACGAACAGTTACGGACAGCCGTTTGTTCTTAGCACAGTTTAATTTATTTGCTAACAATACGGACAGACATAGCGTTTCAAGCACACCTCCATTTTCGTTTATTTACGAACAATTCAGGACACCACGAGTGTTCTTAGAACAGTTTCTGTTTGCTATCGAACACTACGAATAGGCATAGTGTTCTTAAGGACACCTCCATTTTCGTTTATTTACGAACATTTCAGGACACTACGAGTGTTCTTAGAACATGTTCAACTTGCATGAGAACATTACGGACAGATGTAGTGTCCTCAGGACAGTCACATATTCGTTTCTTTATGAACATTTCCGAACAACTGCGGTGTCCGTGGACACCTAAATTGGTTTTATCACAAGGAACTGAAAGTAATTACAACACAATATAAGAAAAGTAACTTTATTTCATATATATATATACAATTATGACTGGGAAGGTGGGGCAGAAACGGAAACAAAAACAGGAGAATTGGGGATTTCTAGATAACTGGGATCAGGTGACGAAGGGAAGGAAAGCTCATTGAAACGCTTTGGTCCATAGACAGGGTTTGGGGTTAACTGCGTGGGATAGGGTGAGGGGGGACAAGTGCAGGTTGGACAATGGTGTGCTGTTGGGGGTTTCACATAATTTTCAACAAAGTTTTTCAAATCCATAAAATTTTGCATAAGGTCGTCCATTTTTTGATTAATCTGCTGTAGAGTGATATCCTCTGATTGTTGTTGTGAGATGCTTGGAATTTTCGTATGGTCTGTAATAAAAAAAAATGTATATGTTAAATGTATACAGAATAATATTTATTAATTGGTTTATATAGTAAAGTGTGTACCATTAGGTGGACTATTTTCTAACATTTCCTCTCGTGGGAAATGCTCCTCTAGCCAGTCGAGATTACTACACATTTCTGTGAGAAAACAAAAAAGTAATATGTTTTTTTTTTCTAATATAGAACGTTTATAAATATATCAGTAAAAAGAAGTGCACTTACTATGTCTGGTGAGATATGTAGGTGAGATATGTAATCAGTAGTGTATACGTCTGGTCTTGCTGTTGGTTGTGGAGCGTTGGTGAGGTAATTATGGTGGAAGCCACTTTATCTTCTTTTGGTATATTCCATTTTAAAACATATTGTATTTACATGAATGGTTAGTGTGTTACATATATGGGTAACATTTTTTAAGTATTACTACATATACTTTGTATGTGTGCTGCTTTGTGAATTTGTTAAATGTTCCTATGTTATGATATAACTATTACACATACCTCCCCAGAGTTTTTAGCTGGTGGTACTGTTGTCCAAACATGTGTGCGGACCATCAAATTCAGTAGAAAGGGTTCAGTATGTTCCATATTATATGTACATAAAGTCAAAGTTATTATTGTTAAGTTGTGCTACTAAAAAACTATGAAATTCAGTAAAAAAACTTTGTTAAAGGGACATTATGGTTAAGTTGCCCTACCAAAAACCTATGAAATTCAGTAAAAAAACTTTGTTAAAGGGACGTTATGGTTAAGTTGCGCTACTAAAAACCTATGAAATTCAGTAAAAAAACTTTGTTAAGGGGACGTTATGGTTAAGTTGTACTACTAAAAACCTATGAAATTCAGTGAAAAAACTTTGTTAAAGGGACGTTATGGTTCAAAGTAAAACCGGAAAACCCCTGAAATTCGGCAGTTATGGTAAGATAAGCAACCATAACTCACGCCGCCACCGTGCACTGCTAAGACTAACACCCAGGACATCAAAGATGACATCACAAATGTCATTGATGACATCACTGATGACAAGTTGGTGTTTCCATAGGAAGAGCATTTTTTGGGTGGCTTATAACTTCGCTCCCTCTGGACGAATCCTCACCAAACTTTGCAAAAAAAGTATATGGCCCACTCTGAATTTTTTTGCAAAGATTGGAGAGGTTTGGTCCAGGGGTGCAACGTTATAGGGGGGTCCCAAAACTTGTGTTTTTCCCACAGACATAATGGGAAAAAACTTTGCGCACGCCTACAGCCCAAATCGCTGGACGGATTTACACCAAATTTGCGGCAGGAGCTTTGCAAATTTGGTGTAAATCCATCCAGTAGTTTTTTTTTAAAATGATCAAAATGTAAGGCATCAAATTAGTGATATCTCTGTTCGCTTCGCGGACATGCAACGTGTTTGCTGATTGGATGGTGTGGTGCGTGAAGCACATCAGATTTTCTGTGGCGCCTGCCATCTTGCATTCGAGGACGACCGCGGACAGCGCGGTGAAACTTGGATTAAAAATTGTATTTAGTGGAGTGTGTTGGTGTGTAAGAGTGTTTGGGGAGGATGAGATAGGTTCAATGTTCTGTTTTTTTTATAAGATAGACACTTTTGTTGTGTTCGATTTGTCTGCGGACAACACGGCTGTTCTGAAATGTTCTATATAAACTAAATGGTGGGGTGTTCTGAGGACGGAGTATGTGCCCGTTTTGTTCGCAAGCAAGCTAAAATTGAGCTAAGAACACTTGCGGTGTCCTTAAATGTTCGTACATAAACAAAATGAGGGTGTCCTGAGGACACTGTCCGTAATGTACTCTGGCAAGTTGAATGTGTTCTAAGAACACTTGTGGTGTCCTGAAATGCTCTGATCACTTACTGGTAATCTCCATTACTCCTAGTCCTACTCTTCCTCGTCACAGTACTGACGACCCTCCTCACCCTCCCTGCGGGGAAGGTCCCATGCTCCGGCTTGGTAATATGAAACTGAGTGATGTGGATGTGGGGGAGGAGTTATAGGAATTTAAGGAAATAGAAGAAGGTCCTGTGTCGGAGGCAGGGGCCTCATGAAGTATGTACTGGGACGAGGAAGAGATGACGTGGAGGTAATGTTTGCAATTAAACAAAATGGGAGTGTTCTGAGAACGCTGTTCGAATTGTTCGTTGTCAGGTTGAAAGTGTTCTAAGAACCCTCCTTATGTCCGTTGACATTACAATTTCCTATGGGCCTTACCCGACTTTTTGTCCACTAAACAAACGATAAATCAGGCTGCTGTGCACCGACATTATGTGATAATCCTATCACTTGCCCCATCATCCTGGCTGACCTGCTTTTGCGACACTAAATCTTATCTCCCGCCCCTAAGCCTGACATTATCAAAGCATTCATATTCCCCGTCTCTCTCCATGACAGTACAGGGTGCATAGCCAAATGCGCCCAGTCGTCTCCAGTCCTACGCGACTTTACACAGAACCCGGAAAATAACACAGATCATCTCACAACACAGCGCGCAACAATTCAGAAAATGAAACTGTGATTTAAAAGCAAACAGCAAGATTGTACATTTTGTAAAGTACTTTTATTTGACTTCAAATGTTTAGAGAATATTCTGCGATTTGCATTTGTCTTTGCTGTCGATCCGCAAAAGTTAATCTTGAGTCATGCGCTGTTCTTTTGCGGTACACAGGGTGTTGGTTTATGATAAAAGAAGCACTATGGTCGCACTGATAATCGGAAGGCTGTTCCAGCAACGAGGCATTAGACCACCATAATGGTTGGTATGTTGCTTCTAGCCGCTAGTACCGCGTAAGGCCTAGTCATCTCCAGTCCTACGCGACTTTACACAGAACCCGGAAAACAACACAGATCATCTCACAACACATAATGCTGTCTGTCTTTAAAGCTTGTGTCTCAAGTGTGCTATATTTCATATGATGTGACTGGACTCTAAGGGAATTACTATAAGAACCTACTTGTAGGATACGTCTACAAATAAAATACGATTTTTAGTTTCTGACTGTTACTGAAGAAAACCATGTGGCCTAGATATGTCAGCAAAAGAAAAAAGAGTGAGCCAGAAGAACACTCGCAGTGTCCTGAAATGTTCGTACATAAAGAAAATAGGGGTTTTCTGAGGACGTTGTCCGTATTGTTCGCTGGCAAGTTGCATGTGTTATAAGAACACTTGCGGTGTCCTGAAATGTTCGAAAATAAACAAAATGGGGGTGTTCTGAGGATGTTCTCCGTATTGTGTGACTGCTTAGCTGTATGCAATGAGGGAATGGCACAGAGAGTGAAGTGGAAATGGTAGAAGGGCTGTCCAAGAGTTACGCGGTCCGCGGACACCGCGGCTGTCTGTGGACAGGGCGTGCTACATCCGGGTTTTCCATCAAATCCAGCATGGAAAGAAGACTGTAGGGATCAGCCAATCAGATGTTGAGGTTGTGGATTTGTGTTGAAAGAGACTGTGTGTAGTGAAGATGGCAGAAGTGGAGAAAGTCAGGGTGTTGGTGCTCAGAGATATGTTTGTGCATGGTTTACAACAGTATGCTCAATGCAGGCATGTTGCAAAGAATTTTGATGTTAAAGGAGTGGAGGTCGTGTGGAGCACTGTACCTGATTGCAATGTACAGGGAATTGTACAAGTTTGTGAAGATATGGCCAGGATCAACAGTCCCCATGTGGTAGTTTTGCACTATGGTGCTTTCCGTCCCCTACTTTGTTGGCAGATTTGGAACACTTGGTTGAAGCAGTAATGAACATCCTTCCAAATGCCAAAGTAATTTTTTTCTGGATTACTTCCTAGGGCAATATGGGACAATAATTCAGTTTTTTGTCCTCAGCAAAACAATGTTAGGTGTGTAATCAACCGAGGCATTTGTGCCTTCATGCTTAGAGCTGGTATGTTCTTCTGTAATAATGAGAATATTGTTTCCAGTAATGCTGTTTATTTTAAAGAAGATGACATTTCCTTATCTTTTATGGGAAATGCCATGCTGTTTTGGAATGTAAGGGTTGCTTTGGAGAAGGTTATGTGAAGATTTTAGGAGTAAAGTAAGAAAAAATGAAAAAAAAAATACTAAATAACAGGTGTCTGTCAAGCATCTGCAAAAACCCCCAAAAGACGGCTCTTTTCAGAGCCAACCTCAAAGGGGAAATGGGGCACACTATTTAAATTTACATTCATCACGTTCAAATTTTCGATATGTCCGCGGACATGGCGGAAGTCCACGGACATCGAAATCACTAGCTAGGGGTTCAGTATGTTCTATGTTACATGTGTATAAAGTCAGAGATATCATGGTTAAGTTGTGCTACTAAAAACATATGAAATTCAGTCAAAAAAACTTTGTTAAAGGGACGTTATGGTTAAATTGCGCTACTAAAAACCTATGAAATTCAGTGAAAAAACGTTGTTAAAAGGGACGTTATGGTTAAGTTGCGCTACTAAAAACCTCTGAAATTCAGTGAAAAAACTTTGTTAAAAGGGACGTTATGGTTAAGTTGCGCTACTAAAATTGGTTCAAAGTAAAACCGAAAAACCCCTGAAATTCGGCAGTTATGGTAAGATGAGCAACCATAACTCGCGCCACTGTGCACTGCTAACACTAACACCCAGGACATCAAAGATGACATCACAAATGTCATTGATGACACTATCATCAGCATATGACATATGGGGTATCAAGGTGCCGTTCAGTTTGGACGCACTGGCTGTTATGAACCGGTCTTCTTCTGCGATATCGGGCATGTACAAATTAAATAATGTTGCAGCGAGTGGGCATCCCTGTTCCAAGCCATTTGTCAAACGCAGAGGGGCTGAAACTGTTCCATCCTTCGAAAGTATTATTTTTATGATGGTGTTCGAATATTGTTGTTTGATTGGTTCTAATATTTCCGCTGGACAATTTCAGCAAGTAAGTTTCTCCCATAGCTTTGTTCGATCAACCATGTTGAAAGCGAGATGAGGATCAACACAGGCAACATATACTGGCCATTTATTCCTGATCGATTCCTGTTTGATCAGGTTCAGTATAATCAGGTTGGTGTTAGTGCCAGTGTTTTTAACAAAGCCAGTTTTTCTGGTATCAAATCTAAGAGTGTTTTTGATCCATATTGTTAGCTGTTTAAGTAGCAGGGTACACAAATCAGACCTAACGGGACCAGTAGAGCGATGGGCCGGCAGTTAGCCGGGAGCTTATGATCGCCATGCTTGAAGAATGGAATCAGCATTGCTGATTGCCATGTTGATGGAATTTGTTTCTGTCTTCAATGGTTGTGAATAGTTGTAAACATATGGCTGCCCAGATGTCAGGATTGCACTTTATAATTGCATTACATAAGCCATCCATCCCAGGAGCTCTTGATTTATTCAGCTTAGTTATTATGGTCCAAATTTCATCTAAGTCACTCAGAACTGGCCAATTGGTTTGATCACTGTTGTCCTGTGGTTTTTGTCAGTCTTTGATTTATTGTATAGTAGCGCAAAGTGCTATAGCCATATTGCTTCTGGGATGTCATGTGACAATTGGTCCTGTCTTTTGGTTTGAGGGTTTAGTAGATTCCACAGGTCTTGTGTATTATTATTTCTTAAAGCTTTTAACATTGATTTGGCATCATTTTGCATCCTGAACATCTTTGTGGATTTTATCCAGTTTTTATAGCATTCTTTTGCCTTTTTCATCTGTTGCAGGTAGTTAAGTGCTTTTGTCTTGTGAATTGTTTTCAATTCTATCATTAGTTCTCTATTCTTTTCTACCAGCTTGGGATAGTAGGCATGTATGTGTATCCTTCTTGGATTTTGTAGTATGATCGATTTTTGTTGAAAAGGTTGTAACATCCACTCGTAATTTAGTTTGTCCGGACCAGTCCGTCTCGTGTTCTGTAAGGCCTGTAGTATTGTATATAGATGTTTCTCGTTAATTCTCAGTTTGTCAGCCTTTATTAATCTCCATATGAGGTAGTATGATTATTTCTTTGTAAATGCATGTCAAATTCCATTGGATACTGATGATGTGATGGTTGCTGTTTAGAGTTGTTATATTCTGGAATTCGACGTTCTAATTAATTATTTCAGGTGAAGTGTAAATATAATCCAGCATAGCATGTGATTTTCGTGTGACCAGGTGGGTTTGTATCTGAGAGGACTCGTTTGGGATAGTGCAATTAGGTCCAGGTTTCTGTTATTCACTTCTTTATTCCAACGTTGGGCATTAGTCAAGAGTTTAGAGTAGGGTGTTAGCTCTCTGCTCGTGTTGAAGAAGTGAATATTTAGATCTCCACATATTATCAGTTGTAAGTCTTGGTATTTCTAAATTGCAATATCGATTGTTGTGAAAAAGTGTCAATAAAGTTGTCGTCGGTAAATGCAAATGAATTCCAGTACAGATTCATTAATCCAAGGGTGATTTTGGTGTGTTGGGATCTGTCGGAGTCGTGTGTGTGTTGGAGTTGCTGAAAGTATTTGCAAATTGTGAATTGAGACCATGGGTTTATGTTCTGGGCTTCCAGTATTTTTCTCTTTAGCTCATTTTTAATGAGAGTCAGTTGGCCAGTGATGGGGCGTTCTTTGTTATGCTGGAGAGCTGGGTTCATAAGCATGTAATAGCCATCACATTTTGGTAGTTGTGATATAAAAGTTTCCTGTAAACAAATGAATTGGAAGTTGGATAGTTCATTCTTGTTTTCATTGAAAAGATGGATAAAGCTCTGTGTATTCCATGAGCATAGTGACAGGACCTGAGTGTTTTGCTTTATTGGTGGTTATCTTGTCCATTTCCTATTTGAGATAGATGTTGTGTTCAATTCTTGTGTATATTTCCAAGTAAAGTGTTTTGTATAGTTCGAATATGAAATATTTATCTGGTCATCATATGAAGTTATGTTATCCTTAGGTGTTGTCATCATGTTAGTTTCTGTATACCGATGCTGTCTTTCATGTTTAGTGATGGGGATATATTTTTCTTGTTTGATCTGTCGAATAGAGAGATTTCTTCTATCATCCGTTGCTCTCGCATATGTACATCTGAAACCCAATTGACGGAGTTGTGTTGCTGCTTCCATGACTTTGTTTGTAGTCTCTGTCTAGGTAAGTTCAATCATTATTTTATCTGTGGCGGAGTCTTGTAAAAACTGGACCAGTTTTATGTCCACTGATCGTAAATTACTAAGCCTAGGGATTGCATGGAGTAGCCACAGAACATTGGTTCTGTTAAGTATCAGTGTATTATCTCTGCTGTCCAGTCTTTCTATTTTCAGTTTGTGTTCCTGTTCCCGTGGGTCCACAAAAATCAGTAATTTAAAATCTGTGCCACGTGAAGTTTTTCTTTGTGGTTCATTCTGTGTTGTGCGTCTTCTCCTATTTTCATCTGTATCTTGTATTGACAATTCCTCAATGTCTAAAGTCAAATCCATAACTGTGGTCGATTCCCAGATAGTAACTGTCAGATCAGCGTCGGAAATATCTTCACATAATAAGTTGTTGAGTTGGCTTCTGTCAGAATGGCCTTCATTGTATAGATCTATGATAATTAATGAGAGCTCCTCATCTTCCAGCATTTGTACTGCATATGTAGTTTGTTCGTTGTCCGACTGTGATGTTAAATTCAGTAGGTCTTCAATTTGTGGGTCATCTATTGTCGGTATTGGTATTTGTTCTTTTTGTGGTTCAGAATCAGTTGCATGTGCTGGTTTAGATGTAGCGTTATGGCTTTAGGGCTATCTGTGTCATGGTTTGTCTTCTTCAGTTAGTCTGTGTCTTTGGGTCGTCCTGGCATTGTCAAGTTCCTAAGGAATGCTCTTGACACATTATTTTTTCTTTTTACTTTCTTTGTCCCAGGATGGATAGTAGGTAAAGTATTATTTGTTTTATTCTGTGCAAAGATTGCAAACGTTTCTGGGGTGTAGTCTATAGCAACTGGTGTCATGCTCTTGCCACCGCTGAAATCTGATGAGGTGATATCTAAGTTCTATCTTTATTGTTGTTGTGTTTTGCTTCTCTGGCTGTGGAGGAGGGTTTAATGTCAGTACAGGTCCTCTGTCCATTATCGTTCCTCAGAGAATCGAGGTTGATAATTTGTTATGCTGGTTGCTTCTTTTCACACAGGGATTGAGTGTCTGCGGGTTGTGCTGGCAGGTTATTACCTTGGTTTTGAAGTCTTCCTGGGTGATTTCTGCCGGTAGTCCCCTGTGGTGGTTGGGTGGTTGGTGTGTAGCTGCTAGCAATGCTAGGATGCTAGAATTGCAGATGTTAGTTTCATTTTGTCTTTGCAGTCATTTCTAGCCATCTCGAATAGCTTTAATTGCCACTGTGAACATGCCTCCAGGTTCAGACGGTTGTGTATGGTGTTCACAAAGGATTTGAGATGTACTTGTTTTGAATGTATGAGGGCCAGAAGTGTTGCTTGACCTTTTATGGCTTCCACATGTGCTTCCTGTAATTTTGTAAATGGAATCATCGACTGTGATGATACCGCCAGCAATAAGTTCTGGTGATCTATCATTGGGGTGGGAACTGCTTCTTGTTGTTGTATGAACGTGGGGCTGCATTGACATTTTTATATGGATTTTCCTCTTGTGCTTTTCTTGCTTCATGTTTAGAGTCCCATTTGTTGTAATTGGGCTTTCCATGTCTTAGCAGCCAATTTTCAGCATTTGCAGGATTTGTTGTGGCCATTGAAGGTGTGGATGTTGTCTGGCCCGCGTCATGTTTAGGTTTGAGTATTGTGTGGAAGACTTTGTTACTTTATTTTTGGTCAAACATCAGTGTGTCTATCTCGGTAATGCCTAGTGATAGTCGAGCAGATCTGGCGTTGATAGGGCAATGCAAGGTTGATGGTGTCATCTCTGTTTTCAGTATCTTACCATACTTTTTCCCCATGTTCTTTTAGCTAGGAAAGCTTTTTTTCCTTTTGGGTCATTCTTGTCTTAAAATCATCTAAAGAGCTAACTAGATTTACAGTTGTCAAGTTTTTTGGTCATGAGAAATAAAGTGGTTGATAGTCGTTCTTTGTTGGTATTTTTGTCATTCATCAACAACTCTTCATTCCATGAGAGTAGTTGTATGGAGTCATTATTTGTAGGTGGTCGATATTCATGTTGTTCCATCGTGAGGAGCTTCCGGACAGTTGGAGCGGAGCAGGTGCCAGGGGGCGTCCCTGGCATCAGGTCTTCAGCAAAAGGTTTTCTCCTTTACACAGACATCTACCAGTGGTGTGTCCACAGTCACGCTCCTACCTGCCTCCCTGATGGGTTCCTCAGAATCTGGCAGCTCATCTGTGGCGGTGAGGCGGGTGCTTACCTTCGAAGAGATTTATTTTTTCTTGGTTTCCCAAAGCGGATAATGACGTGGATGTTTGATCGTCATTATGCTTTGTCTGGTCTGGCAGCTTCGGCATGACCGTAGATATGCAGATCCCTAGATCTACAGGCGATCCCAGTTTGCCACGTAGTGGTGTGACAGGTCCTGTGGGGTCTGCCATTGGTGAAAATGGCCTCCAAATCAGTGGGAGTCTTGCGAACATGTGAACAAGTATTGTTTACTTTATAATTATGCAGGCTATACGGATAGTTTATGGGTGACTAGTCACCTCAAGAATCACCCATGTTTGTACTCGCAAGAATTCTACGCCTGTTCTTCATTACTATCTGATGGAGTTGGTGAGGATTTTGGGCCCCACACTTTTGCATATTAACGGTGGAAAGTGTATATTGGGGAAACTGGAAATCAAAGGCACACTTGCCCGCACTCTTTCCAGTCCTTCATGCGCTTATAGTAGTCACTCACCATACGTAGAAAGTATGATGCGAGGCTCCCAGTTACTTCTGTTCTGTGTTGCAGGGGGGCGAGCTCACACTGCCACACGCCCAACAGCCGAACAGTGGATTTGTGCCCTTGCCATCTCTGCGGGCTCAACCACAAGTGCGCTCTATTTTCACTTTTGTAGTTAGCTGCTGTGGGCGGAGTTTGTAGCCTTAAAGTGATTGTCAAGTATTTTCTATAAACACGCGGCAGCGTGGATAAATAATGGCAAATTCGCATCTGAATGAAATTAAATGTTTCCTGTAGCACACTTCTAGTTAGTTAGCAAACAGCAGAGCATGATCAGTTGAAAAGAACAGCCAAACAGTGGATTTGCACCTTTGACACCACCGATATGCCCGTTAGCCACAAGTGCAGACACAAACTCTCTGAAGGCTTGTAAGAGGCATAACACTATTCTCTGATGTAAAACCTGCATCAGGTCCACCTGTGTGATAAACTGCCTTTGGGGTGGAGGCTAGACCCTGACAAGCAGAGTGTGATGCAAACCATGCCACCATTACTGTAGGAATGCAAACGAAAATCACACATTAACTCAGAATAGAATTCTCATACAGAACAAGCACCCTGATCACTTGCAGTATAATATACAATGCTCACACAGAAATTCACGTGCAGTTAAAAATGCTGATGATTTAGTCTCCTCTAATGAGGGTGCACTTTCTAATTGTGGATGTAGATGGCAGACTGCATGACCAAAGCTCTGAAAGATAGTATTTCTAGATTTCTTCAAAAGTATACCTATCACCAAAAGGTTCCTTTAGTTTAGCGCTCATCTCTGGTCTCATGGTTTTAGGCATTGTGAAGTACCAGAAAAGTGGACCGTATCACAAGTGATATAGTTCCCTTGTTTGATGTGTATTGAATTAACATACTGTAGTCTTCCAAATGGGGTCATTTGAAGAGGGTATCTTAATGAGGAGGGGAACTCAACGTGCACAACAGTCTGGGGTGTATTTCAGAAAGTACCATGTTAAGTTCGGCCATCAACTTCTGGCACCTTAATTAGGAAAAGGAAGACAGATCTTCAGTGTGAAAAGGTGTGAACACCTTGCACAAGCTTGGCAGTGGCACAGACGCTCTGTAGAAGGTGCACACTTGATTCCATACCAGTAAAGCAGCGCAGTGAATGTTATAATTGCAAGGAAAATGAGGGAAAAGAAGGACACTGAAAGGCAGTAAACATATGTTGTGCTCCAGTTAGCATTAGCACTTCTAGGGGCAAATCGCTGTTGTGTGTTGAACAAGGATTGTAATCCCCTCAGATCACATATATACCAAGTTGTGCCACTAATTGCTTCTAGGAAAGAAATATTTGACCAAACTATATCACTAATTTTCATGAATCAGAACATTACTTTTAATATGTGTAGTAATGTAGTTACTTACTAATAACTTTATTCGGAAGGCAGGCCTCCATCAAAGTACAGTTTTCCAATACAAAACACAAAAAGCATAATTTACATTGATATCCGCGTTAATATCAGGAGGTAAAAACATTTTGTTTAAAATAAGCATACTGTAGTAAAACCAATGACCATTTGTGTGGGCCACAGCCTCTATTCGCATCAAACCCAGGCTATTGCTTTCCCATTTTTGCGCTCGTACTAGTCCCCAACATTCTCTTCTTGAGTGCAGATCTTAAGAATGTGTAGTAATTAAAAGTGTGACACTGTTTCATATAAGGACAAAGATTGGGCACTGGTCAACAGGGGATTATGAAAGGCAATGTCTCTTTGGTCGCACCTCCTAAAGTTCACAGACAGATCCCTTCAGCTACCAATCTGTGGAAATAATTGCTTCCAGAAATAAACAATGTATAAACTATAGTTATATATTAGTAGTGTTGTTTTAATCTACACCCCTTAATCAAAAATGGATTTGTATTTTGACCATTAATAAAAATGAAATTGAATCACTGAAACCCCTGAAGCTACAAAAGAAATGGGCGACAATAAAGACGGTAGGAGTGTTACTTTTTCATTAGGGCTGTCGGTGATGAGAACAAAAAAAAAAAAACTTTGCTGGCTGAAACATATGGTCTCGTATTCCAGCAAAGGTGCGTTGTGTTTATAGTCAATATAATAAATGCTAACGATAAGTGAGGGATCTTTGAAGAGCACGCATTGGAAAAGCAACTACAATTAATTTAAGAGTGTTATCATTCAAAGCATGTACTACTATAATCTAAAGAAGATCATTCACTTTGAACTTTATAAAGATATCTGCCCTTTCATATACGCATTACAAATACAAGACCTATGACCTAGCAACTGGCTGTAAGCCTCTTTGGCAAGTGGAAAACTCGTATGAGTCTTTCCACAGGTATAAACATCTAACAATTGACAATCCAGGTTGTCAAATTTTGACTTCTGAGTAGCAAACAATCACAGTGTGGAATCGTCCAATGCCACTCAAAATGAAGCGTGCAATGCCGAAAAAGCCTACCCACAGCCAAGATTTCAAAAGAAAGAAGAGTGCATATTGATGGTGTGTGTTCCTACATTCACAATGGTACAATGACACGGCATTGCAATTGGTGGAATGCCAATTAGGAATTAAATATACAAGGAATGCAGTGCACAGAATTTGTGTTTATGTACTGACTTCGTGCTTGCAGAAACCAAACTGTATTGGTTTTCACAGCACAAGCGCCGATCTCGATTGCTTGAACAAAACAATGTACATATGTTCACTGGGTCGAAAAAGAATATGCAAAAACAATTTAATTGACAAATAACAGGTTTCAAGATGTAGTTTTGAAAACACAAATATTTGAAAGCCACAATGGAAAACACGTGTGAAAAGGGGGGAATACGAATCAACTATTCCAAACAATTGTAAGAACGCCTTTTGATTGCAGAAATGAAATAGAGGGTCACAATCACATTTCGATATATTTAATTTTTTTTAAAAAAAGGATAGTAGGACATGCAGTTTCAGAAAAAGTAGACACAACTGTTTGCAGGCACATGATAGGCAATTATATGTGTCCCATATTATATTGTAAAATAAAATGCATCTCTGCAGGATGGGAAACATGCTTTTGAATATAGCATGAAGAAAAGATCAGGGAGCTGTAAAGAAGGTGGCAGAAGGGAATGGACTTTAAGTATGACATGAACAAATAAAAGGCACTTAGAAAACATATGGTTCAGCTTAGATTTTTCGAACTTCTAGCAATGGATAGATGTGAAAAGTGCACACAAAGGTGGATTTTCAAACTTTAATTTGTGAGATTTATTTTCAAAGTTTGATGTTTCAAACATAAGGTTTTCAAGTGAAAGCCCCGTAATCATTGCAGTAGAGATTGATTAAAACAAGGAGGAACATATTTTTGAACATGTTAAAATGGTACATGAAGCAGCACACTTTCTGAGAGAAATTGGGTAAAAAGCCAATCAGTTTGCAATTGGTTTTGTAGGATTTCTCCAACCCACAAATCAAATAGATGCAAGTCAACAACAGTGCACAGGAGCATTTCCCAACACCTTTTTATGATGCTTTTGTTGCAATCTATCTCCTGGTCACAATACATGCGAGAATAAAAACATCTTCATTCTGGCTGTGCCATACATTTCCATGCTCGGCACACCAATATATGCCAGTATTCATACACAAACCTAACTCATGTTTGCTTTACTTATAATGACAGTAATGATGCTATAAGATAAGATGACCATGCAGGGACTGCCCATTTATGGTCGTATCCCTACCAGAAGAACACACTCCTTCAAAATGCCATTCCACAATAAGAAAACATTTCCAACTGACTGCACAATATATGACAGCCTACACACATAATAACACATATCATGTTTCCAATACCCTTGATACCCAGCGAAAAATGCCATGCCACAGTATGAAATAGCTAGACAGTCTGCACCACAATGACAGTCTATGCACGTAATAACATGGGTCATGCTTACATTATCAAATATACCTCGAAACAAATTCCATACGACAGTAAGAAATGGCTAGATAGGCTTCAACACATTGCTTACTTTTTCATTGAAACCCATTAAAAATGCTATAGTAGCCACTGTTGGTGGAGAGGTGGTCTATACCACCCCTCTCACCCCTCCCACATGCACAGATCTCACTTGTACTGAAGGGGGGAAACGTCCCTCCGCACCCCTAACTGTAATATGTGTTAATCACCTACAAATTACTAACAAGGAAAGCATGTAACCAAAACTTATTAACATGCAAAGACTCCATTTTAGGTAATCTGCCAAACACCATCTTTTACTAGGCCTGAAAATGAGCTCTAAAAGCCTGTCTCTCCCTCCTCCCTGCGCCTCACACAACCAGCCCAGGCCCCCACCCCTCTGCCTCCTGTCAGCTTTGCACCAACCCTGTTCTCACAGAAGTTCAGCTATTCATTTTTGCAACCCTTAGTGCCATCCCAGAACAGATGAGCTCACTGCACTGTGTGAGACCAGAACAGGCCCCTGTCTGAGTGCCCATCCATCTCCACTAACCTGCTCCTGCTCCTTCTGACCCCCACCCTGCTATGTTGTAAACCACCAGGCCCAGGCCCCTCTGCTCTTTCATACAGATCTGACCTCCCGTAGTGGCCAAACGAAGACACCCCCGAGAGCCCTGACACCAGCCACTCATACATTCTTTCTAATCCTAACACGTGTCTATTTGTATCATGAGGCATCAGGTAGATCAAAACCTCCAAGGTGGGCACCTGGGTCTGGGACTCTAGGTTTATGAGTACCAGGGTGCGGAGGGTACAATGCATGCCTATAACTTATCTATGAACTCTGGGAAGCACCCACATTCCTACCCACTTTATGAGTGCCATTTGTCTCATGCTCTCAAATCCTGTTATTGCAAGTTCAGTTAGTCACACAAAGTGTCATTTTTGCTGGCCTGACCTTCACCTCACAAAGATGAGCACAGCTGACACATGTGTTGCGCGAGTGACGCCCAAGCATCAGCCAATCCTACGTGGTCAACGCCTACAGATCCACGCACCGACGACTCAAACCAATTGTACTGCAGAATTGTGAATTTGCAACATGATGTTATCAGTGATGATTTTCTCTTTCATAATGAGCTGCCGGTGTAATGTTTGGCAGAGCACTCTCTGGGCAGCAGAGTTCTCTGCGTGCACAATTTATCTCATGTCAACTTTGTTCTACTTGCAATCTATCTCCTGGTCTCATTCCCTACTGGGGTGTGTCCATTATTCTGATTTTTGGATATTGTGTAAGGGAGTGGGCACCTTCATTTGTCAGGGAGTGGGGACCTTCACCATACTCACCCAACTCATTGCCCCGTCCCTGGCCCACTTGCCCACCTGCCAAACTCAGCTCCACTGCACACTACACACCAACGCACACATACATTCATGCAACTTTAATCTACTCATTTGCACACAGTAGTCACTTGCTCATTCACTAGCACTGCCAGCCATCCATACTGGAGACACCTATTCATTCACACACGTGTTACATTACATACATACATACATAGTACATAAAAAAATTAACTTTACCTGCAGCCCCGGTCTGGCCTCTGCTCAGCTCGGCCGGCACTTCCATGAAATCCTTTTGGCTCCCACATAGCTCCCACATAGCACAAACATGTACGAGGACACAAAGAGCGCTTCCAGATTCCTGCACTTATGCACAGGATCTGGAAAGCAGGTGGATCCTTAAAACATTCAGAAGTGAAGTTTAACAACCTACATCATCAATAACTCTGCAACCCTCCTCCCAGCCTTACATGATCTATTGAACATGTGCACTGGGAAACTAAACTGTCAAAGGGAAACCATTATGTATAAGTCACCATTGAGTCTTGTCCACTGATTGAATGGATAGCATCTGGTGTCTGTTAACATTGAATTGTGTATGCGTTAGAGCAGACAGATGCATGCACATGTTGGACATCCTTTTAGAGATTGATCCCTTGAAACTGATAGTCTTTGGGTAAACTGCTTCCTCACCATTGCACAATTTTTGCACTTCCCAAAGGAAGGAATAGCATGTTTATGTAGTTTTCTGTCCTTACATTGCTTTTCTATTGGATGGGTTGTAAATTGCAGTGCAGCCAGTTAGACCGTATAATATGCAGCATTGATCTAAATGTTTATGTGAAATGTGTTCAACTTTATAAAAGGCCAAAGTACCCCTTTAGAATACTCCCTCTATCACACGGTCAGTGGGTGACCACAACTGTTTATATATCAAGGAGACAGTTATACAATTTATAAAATGTACTGATCTTATGCAGATTGTCTGATGAACAACAAACCTCCCAGTACCTCTAGTCTTGAAAAAACAATACAAAAATACACAAATGGCTTTAACACTTTTCCAAAAACTGAGTATACTAGCTCAGATAAACAACAGTCCCGACATGTTTCAGTTCTTTCTTGCACTAAATGCACGAAATTTCTTCAGGGGAAGAACTCCATTTCCTTAGTCTCCACCATGCAATCCAGGGCCACACATAGAGATTCCAAAAAATGTTCCTACAACCAGGATACACAAAGGAGGAGGGGCTGTCACTGGACATTGTCATCATACATCTACAAAAGTCAGTGTACACTTGAAACATAGTTCAACAACCAGATACCATATGCTTTTTAATCACAATGTACTGGATGAGTTGCACAGGTTGCTGTCAACCTGGCCTCACAATCTGTAGAACAAACTACATACCTCTTTGTATGGTTTTAATAGTGCTGGTATTTCAATATACCATAGAATAGCGGTAGACTCCAAAATTCAAGTCTCTATCACTTTATTCATTGCTTCTAAATAGCTGTAGGTCCCGTTCAGTGCTGCAAAACAACAACAACACCATCCCATAATTATATTTCCATATGGAAACACATGAGAACACGTCTCGTCACCAAAGACACCACTGTGCCACAATCACACACTCACTACTTATTTCCCTCCATTACAGAACCGTGACAACCATACCTACACCTTGGGTGACCCCATAGAACATATGGTGCATTACTACACATCATCTAAAGTGACTTGGTAAAAAACATCACCAAAACCTAATTGCCCAAAAAATGGTACCTCCTATTTCAGTAGTTCGCTGTCCACAGGACTTGCACCATAGTCATTCCGTACCAAATACAGTTTTTTAATAAGGCCGCACCTCCGAAATCAGGTACCTTTTTTTGAAAAAAAATATATATAAGAATAAAAATCAGGCCTCTAAAATCTATCTACAATGAGACTGCATTCATTACGATACAACCACGCGTGTATACCACATGAATTGAGAGCAGACTTGTTCAATATTAAACATACCTTCTTCCCGCGCAGCCTCTAGTCTCTGCGCGACCATGGGACCACACAACGCCAATACTCCACGTGTATGCGAGCCGCACTCCACCTCTTCGCAAACTCATATACATCAACTCTATTATGCCTATCACAATAGACAATAGACAAAAGACTGGGACACTCACTATCATGGATATAGAAAGGGGACTCACACCGGGTTTCTACACCCTTGAGTCTGGAAATATGCAACATTGCCAATCATACTTATGAAGCTCCAACCAACACATTTGGGAAAAAAGAGACCCGCACATCCCACAATAGGAATATATTTCATGAAATTAGACATGGAAAAAATATATAAAGCGCTATGTTCAAATGTACTAAATGCAGTACCTGCCCGATGTAGATGACACCAATGCAAATGACAGGGCCCCAAACAAATAAGAGTTAAATATACCATAGAATAGCTGCAGAGTTAAATTAGAGTTAAATTCTCATATGCTTTTTGCAAGTGGCTTGGAAGTCACTGTTGGGCTGTTCTGAACACTTCTGTTTTGTAAATATATGGATATTTCTACACAGACCCGAAACTCCACCCACTCTTCCTTCTCTACAAATACCATGGGCCAATGCGCATTGTGCGAGCACGCTTTTTTCAAGTGGCTTGAAAGTGGCTGTTGGGCTTTTAGGCTGTGAGGCTGTGGTGCTGTAAGGTAAGAAACGAACATAATTTCATTCAGAGAGCTGATTCCAAAATAATGAATCTATCCCCGAAAAGCCCAGCCTAACTAAAGACCCACGCTCTCCTAAAACGTACAATTTATGCAGCAGTGCAATGACCGATGATTTCTGGGCCCCAGAACTGGACAAAGGGATGTCAGCAGAAACTGGCACTACATTTCACCAGTCGAAGCCCTCGCCAGATCCGATATTTTAAATCACTTCATGTCAGTTCTCCTGCAAGAAGTCGTGAGCCTACATAGTAGCTTTCCACCAGATGCCACCCTAGAAGTCTTTTCTCCTCCAAGAACTTCTCAACAGGTGCACTCATTGTGGGCCAATGGCCTTGATTTTACAGTTACAGCAAAAACAATAAACAAGCACTTTCCACAAAAAGGATGGAGTGCTGGCGATACACATAATCTGGAGAGCCTCAAGACCACGCTCTTTATCGTGCAAGAGCAAGTAGATAACAGAAGGGAGAAAACTGCATTGATACCCAACAATACCACTGCAGAGTGCATGCAACTCTCTCATGCTCAGAGCCTGGTTGAACAGAATGATAACCTGAATGTCTCTCTTTCGCATTTTCCACCAGTGCCTAAGACTTTAAGGGGGTAATCCATAGAATTCAGCACACAAGTGGCGCACGCGGCTGGCGCACAGTGTGCGCGTGCGAATCCCTGCGCCATCCGCGTGCGCCAAAATACATTTCCACGCACAGCGTATTCATGGATTCCAACCACCAAAACCAGCCGTGGCGCACAGTGGCGCAGCGACCCTGCAGCAGCGCCAATTACGCCCCCAAGATCGCCCCTTGTGCAGGGAAAAGCCATCAAAATCCCCAATCCAGCGCAAATGGCTGCGCTAACCCTGCACCAGCACGGCAAGCGGGCTACGTGTATCACTGGGGTGCGCGGGAAGTACCTCACGTCATTTCAGCTGGGTACGTGTATTTCAGGGGTACGCTGGAAGTTCCACACGCGAATGTCGTGGGTACGTGTATTTCGGGGTGCGCGGGAAGTTTCACACGCGATATTAGCAGGGTACGTGTATTACTGGGGTGTGCTGGAAGTTCCACACGCAAATGTCCTGGCTACGTGTATCTTGGGGTGCGCGGGAAGTTTCACACACGATATCAGCAGGGTACGTGTATTACTGGGGTGCGCTGGAAGTTCCACACGCGAATGTCCTGGCTATGTGTATCTTGGGGTGCACGGGAAGTTTCACACGCAATATCAGCAGGGTACGTGTATTCCAGGGGTGCGCTGGAAGTTCCACACGCGAATGTCCTGGCTACGTGTATCTTGGGGTGCGCGGGAAGTTTCACACGCGATATCAGCAGGGTACGTGTATTCCAGGGGTGCGCTGGAAGTTCCACACGCGAATGTCCTGGCTACGTGTATCTTGGGGTGCGCGGGAAGTTTCACACGCAACATCAGCAGGGCACGTGTATTTCAGGGGTTCCGTGGAGTACTACACATGAATTGGCCGTGTGGGTCCTCCCAGGTGTTCGCTCCACAACCTCCACGGCCCCTGCAGGCAGCCCACACTACGGGGGACTAGCCTGCACCCCCACTCATGTCCCCCTGCACCCCCACCTCCCAGCACTGTGGTGCACCCTCCACCAGGCTCCCACTCATGTCTCCCATCACCCCCACCCCCCAGCACTGTGGTGCACCCTCCACCAGGCCCCAACTCATTTCGCCTGCACCCCCACCCCCCAGCACTGTGGTGCACCCTCCACCAGGCTCCCACTCATGTCTCCCATCACCCCCACCCCCCAGCACTGGGGTGCACCCTCCATCAGGCCCCAACTCATGTTCCCCTGCACCCCCACCCCCCAGCACTGTGGTGTACCCTCCACCAGGCCCCAACTCATGTTCCCCTGCACCCCCACCCCCCAGCACGGTGGGGCACCTGCCAGCAGGCCCCCACTCATGTCCAACTCATGTTCCCCTGCACCCCCACCCCCCAGCACTGTGGGGTATCTGCCAGCAGGCCCCCACTCATGTCCAACTCATGTGCCCCTGCATCCCCACCCCCCAGCACTGTGGGGCACCTGCCAGCAGGCCCCCACTCAAGTCCAACTCATGTTCCCCTGCACCCCCACCCCCCAGCAATGTGGGGCACCCTCCACCAGGCTCCCACTCATGTCTCCCATCACCCCCACCCCCCAGCACTGTGGTGCACCCACCACCAGGCCCCCACTCATGTCTCCCATCACCCCCACCCCCCAGTACTGTGGTGCACCCTCCACCAGGCCCCAACTCATGTTCCCCTGCACCCCCACCCCCCAGCACTGTGGTGCACCATCCACCAGGCCCCAACTCATGTTCCTCTGCACCCCCACCCCCCAGCACTGTGGGGCACCTGCCAGCAGGCCCCCACTCATGTACAACTCATGTTCCCCTGCACCCCCACCCCCCAGCACTGTGGGGCACCTGCCAGCAGGCCCCCACTCATGTCCAACTCATGTTCCCCTGCACCCCCACCCCCCAGCACTGTGGGGCACCTGCCAGCAGGCCCCCACTCAAGTCCAACTCATGTTCCCCTGCACCCCCACCCCCAGCACTGTGGTGCACCCTCCACCAGGCTCCCACTCATGTCTCCCATCACCCCCAACCCCCAGCACTGTGGTGCACCCTCCACCAGGCCCCAACTCATGTTCCCCTGCACCCCCACCCCCCAGCACTGTGGTGCACCATCCACCAAGCCCCAACTCATGTTCCCCTGCACCCCCACCCCCCAGCACTGTGGGGCACCTGCCAGCAGGCCCCCACTCATGTCCAACTCATGTTCCCCTGCACCTCCACCCCCCAGCACTGTGGGGCACCTGCCAGCAGGCCCCCACTCAAGTCCAACTCATGTTCCCCTGCACCCCCACCCCAGCACTGTGGTGCACCCTCCACCAGGCTCCCACTCATGTCTCCCATCACCCCCACCCCCCAGCACTGTGGTGCACCCTCCACCAGGCCCCCACTCATGTCTCCCATCACCCCCACCCCTCAGCACTGTGGTGCACCCTCCACCAGGCCCCAACTCATGTTCCCCTGCACCCCCACCCCCCAGCACTGTGGTGCACCCTCCACTAGGCTCCCACTCATGTCTCCCATCACCCCCACCCCCCAGCACTGTGGTGCACCCTCCACCAGGCCCCAACTCATGTTCCCCTGCACCCCCACCCCCCAGCACTGTGGTGCACCCTCCACCAGGCCCCAACTCATGTTCCCCAGCCAACATGTCATCACAATCTAGATCCCTGGTCCCTATGGTCAGCCTCCAAATGCAAAGCACCCACCCGAGTATTGCATCCACCCACTTAGAAATGGCAATAACATGATAGAACACCAATTGCAAGTTTGGAAACGAACACATGTCCCTCACATACACCCAATGGGTGTCAGTGAATCTCAAAACCCATATCATGATATGCATGAAACCAATGAGATGATACTACACATTGAAGTTTGAACAAAAAATATGTATTAAAGGAAACATAAATTGAATCAAAAATAAACAAACAGAAATGAGAATGTAAAAAAATAAAAAGAAGCATGTCCGTGAAAAAATGCAAAACCAAAAATCATAATCCAAAGGAATGGTGTCCAAAGTCAGAGTCCACAAAAGAAAATCCAATGGAAAAATATAATTGAAAGCCATTGCTCCATGGGTAAATTGTAAAATAAAAAGAAAATCCAACAGTCAACTATGTACAGATGAACAAGCCAGGGTCCATGATCCCGACAAAAGAAATGAAACCTATCTAATAACACTACCTAATGAAAAAAAACTATATACAAAAATGTGGCCCATTGTCCAAAAGGTCCAAAAAAAATGCAATAACAAAGGAAACCTAACACTAACTACAGAACTATGTACAAGGGCAGCGGGCTAGTCCGACGGCTCACTTTTGGATGTCCCGGGCCAGGGCATCATCGAACTCCTGCTCAATGTCCCGGAGGCGGTCCTCCTCCATGGCCCCGAGGGTCTGCAGGGCCGTCGACGTGTCCACCTCCAATCCCCTGCGGATTGCCTCGAGGCACTCGGTCCACCTCAGGGCCCTCCGCATGGAGTTCTCCACCCTGACCATCGTGAGCCGTGCCTCTTCCGCCCGCTGCCGCTCCGCATCTATGGCGTGGCCCAACCGCTGCCACACGGAAGACACTTTCTGTCCTGGGTCCTCCTGCCCTCCGGCCGATGCCTGCCCCTCCGATGTCGAAGGCCCCGAGCCTTCATGGCTCCCACCACGTTGCTGCTGCTGCTGTGCCTCTGCCCGTGCACTGACTCCTGCTGCCTGCACATCCTCCGCTGTCTGGGATGCAGTCGTTGATGTGGCCACCCCTGCTGGACGTCCGACTCCCGACTGTGGCAGGGATGCCTCCTCCACCAGCCTGGCCGCACCGTCAGAGGCAGCTCCACAGGGCACCCAGGTGACTGATGGGTGGGAAGATGGCACGGAGGACGACTGGCGCATAGGGGGTTCAGTTGAGGAGGGGGTCGGAGCAAGCCCCATCAAACGGAGGAATCCGGCCTGGGTGACCTGTCCCAGTAGGCCGACGTGGTCAACGAGCCATTCGAGATGACGTGCAGTCTCCTCATGAAAAGACTGCAGGTCACCTCGCATGGCCCGTTGACGCAACGCCACACCAGTCAGGACAGGCTCAACCCGGACCTGGTTAGCCACGTCCGCAGGCAGAGGAAGACCAGTTGTCGTGAGCTCATCCCCTGCCTGAAAACGGGTCTGGACGTAGGCATTCCTGCTGGTGCAAGATGATGCAGGGACAGGATCAGGGACAGGATTGCACACAGGCACCTCCGCGGCGGCCTGTGCTGCCTCGTGTCCCTGGTCCTGCACTGCACCACTAGCACCAGTGGAATCCCCACCTCCAGACCCCATCTCTGTTGCTTGCACGGCCTCCACCTCCACCAAACCCCCCACCAACCTGGATGACTCCGTGCCATCTTCCCCCGTTGGGCCCTGTGGGGTCCCAGCTGCCCCTTCTGCTGCCGAGGAGTCCAACTCCAACCTCCGCCTCTTGGACCTCCCCCCGGCAGCTGCGGCCTGGGACGCGGCACCGGACTCCTCACTCCCCGACGAAATCACAACCTGGGAGGGGAGCCGGGCCTTGCGTCTCCGGCTGGTGGTGGGATCCCCGCCGCTGTACTCCACAGCACCTTCTCCGCCCTCTTCATCAGTTGACGCTGCAGACAGGGAGAAATAAAACACAGGCATCAGGGCACTGTACAATGGACACATACACACATGACAGTTGTACATGAGTGGCATTGGCAAACCTCAGACATGCCATCACAATCCCCAACACACATGTCATTTCAACTCGCACACATGAGCCATACCACAGCCATATCGCAACTGCCAGCACCATCCATACACATACAACAGCATGAGCAGGCAAAGCTGAGCCAGACATCACATGCAACACAGGAAGTGCACTACACATGTACACACACCACCACACTTGCATGCATGTGTACACCTCTGCCAAGTGTCGCAGTGTTCAGATGGGCATCCATGTCACATCTGCCAATCAGGCTTCCACATCCCGCTGTCACATGCATCCATGTTGCAAAACTGTTGCACCCTTGTCAAATACACACACATGCACATGTACACAGTGCTGATACATGCAGCTGAAAACAACATACATGCGTGACATCACGAACATGTCTACTTACATACACATTCATCCAAACATGTGTGCCCACACAACTGCATTTGGCCTACACACACAAGCACTATCCATGTCTCACACATTACAGCCCTCGCATGTGTTAGCCTCACGGCCCTGTACACCCCAACCCATGCTCGACCCCATACAAACAGATGTGCAACCTGCACACTACTGAAACATCACCACACGCACAGCTCACAATCAGGATGCATGTACACTTACCGCTCGACTCCAGACAGGTCTGCCTCTCAAGGACCTGGACGTGGTGCGCTGGGGATAAGCGTTCCAGGACCCTCATCTGATCTTCCGACAAGTGGCCCCGAAACCCCTTAGCATCCGCTGCCTTCAAGAGGCGCCGGGCCTTGTTCAGGGTCCTGGACCTGAAGTCCTCCCAGCGCTTCTTGACATGTTGGAAGTCGCGGACTGCCACCCCCCTCTGTGTTGATGGCAATCACGATGTCCGTCCAGATCCGAGTCCGTCTTTCCTTGTCGGCGCGGCAACTTCCGAAGAGGGCATCATACTGCCCCAGGACTTGCTACACCAGGACACCAACTTCCCTGGCACTGAAGCTAGTGCCCCTCTGCCTCTCTGGCCGGGGGTTGTCAGTGGTGCCAGATGTTGCAGTGCCCGACATGACAACCCCAGAGGCAGGAGTGGGTGGGCAACTGGGTCCTGGGGCTGGGCTGTGGAGCGATGGAATCCCAGTTGGGAGTCTTCTGTTCTAGCAGGGGTGGTCACAGCAACAGCACCCCTGGCTGATGTGCAGGCAGCAAATGGCAGGGCACGTGGGCAGCAGGCAGTCAGGCAGCAGCAGATGGCAGGTGGGAGCGTGCTCGGGGCTCTGGGGGGCAGTAATTCGGCTTTCTGGGCAGGAGCGTGGTCTTCCGTGTGCTTATGCGTGGCCAGCTTGATACGGGGTGATTTGGCACGTGAAAATTCTGCACGTCAGCGTGTAATTCGAGGAAAGGCCCTTAGCGCGTAAGCGCGTCTGCACGCATATGCAATTTCATTGGACAGAAGGCCCCTCAAGCGCAAGCGCCCCTGTGATGTGACGTGCGCAGGCGTGCATGGGCATTTCAGCGCGCGTGAAAAACTGCACGTCCGCGTGTAATTCGAGGAAAGGGCACATGCGCGTAAGTGACGTGATGCGCGCGGGCGTTTCCCTCAGCACGGTTTAAAGGTGAGCGGGCCCAGCAGTTCGCTGTACGTGCCTTTCGTGGAGACCGACGTGTGTTGCTGCTTCCTGTTGTTTCGCGCGCCATCACAACTTCACAGCTATCAAGGACGTATCTCTTCTTTTGGCGGGGGTATTGGCTACGCGTGTTTTTCTGCATCGCGCTAGTCAGACGGTGAGTCGCACATGCTCTTTTTCCCACTGCGGGTGCCCCTGTGTATCGCACCCATTTTCGATGTCATAGTAGCCTGCGTGTCCCACGCGTACGCGTTATTCGTGTTACGGGGTGCCACCGCGTACTGCGGGAGATTGAATCCACGCACGTAGGCTGCAGGGTTGCGTGCACAGTTTTACTGCAGTTTTGGGGTGCCTGAGCGTTGCGTGACCCGTCACTACATCACCGGGGTCACATACAGCCTTGCAGGTGCAGGGGGGCTGTTAACATCTTGTTTCCCACCCCCTTCACCCCAATTGCCCAGGTCAATTGTGATGTACACCTCCCATTGGCACCACTCCATCTGTGCCGGCACTACTACATCTGTGCCATGGTTGGGAGGCCACCAAAGGTGAGGGGCGCCTCAGCTGGGCGTACTCCTCGTGGCGGGCGTGGTGGGGGACGTGGCCGTGGTGACCAGGGAGTAGGGGGACTACAGGGTGTCCAGGGCGGCCACAGAGGGGGAAGAGGCAGGGGTGCGCCACTTGAGCACAATGTCGTGCCATGTGTTGGTGCAGTCATGCCACCACCCCCTGTGGTTCTGGGGGATGCAGCTTCTGCATCTGGCACTGGCACCCGTGTGACCCGGCAGTCTGTTCCATCAACTGCCACGGGCCCAAGGGTAGTGGTAGCTGCAGGTGCAGCTGTGGACACCGCCACCCAGGCTCAGGGTCTGCCAGCGCAGGCACTTGAGGAGCCCTTGGTAGATCTCCAGCAGGCCAGGAGGGAAACCATAGGGGCAGGCCAGGCTGCTCAGACCAAGACACGTGTCCCTGGGGCAGTCATGTCATCTGCTGCCCCGAACAGCCGGGTGTTGGCAAGTGCAGGTGCAGGTGCAGATGCACCCAACAACACCCCGGTTGTGAGTCTGCCAACCAGGACTGTTGCGGTCAATGACCCTGCCACAGCTGATGTTGCTGCGCAGGGTCCATTAGAGGGCACCTAGCTGCCACTGACACAAGTCAGGCCTTTGGTCGTCCCTCCACCTGCCACTCCCTTGGCTCAATCCACCGAACCCACTGGCCATACTGGTCAGGGCGGCATTAGCCAGCCAGGGTCTGCGCCACAGTCCAAGAGGAGGAAGGTTGCACCTGCAGCACAGGCTGGGACCCCACACACAGCCACGACCTCCTGAACGTCGAGGAAGAAGCCTTTCTGTAAGCAGGAACTGGACTTCCTCGTGGACTACGTGCGGGGCCACAGCCGTGACATGCTAGTGGGTGCCAATAGTCAGACTACGGCTGCCCAACGTGACACCCACTGGAAGCATGTTGCGGAACATGTCAGTTCATTCGGCCATGAGGTGCGCACGGCGCAAGAGTGCAAAAAGCATTGGAATTACATCAAACGCAGCATTAAGGCTAAGCGTGCCTCTAATTACAACTTGACTCTGGTGACTGGCGGTGGGCCTGCACCAGAGGAGGAAGTGCTCACTCCGCATGAGGCACTCGTTGCGGAGTTCATACCACCTGAATTGGTCGAAGGAGTGGGAGAGATGCTGGACTTTGATGCCCAGTCCAGTGAGTGTTGATGCGTGTTTGTTGAGGACGTGTGTGTTTCACTTGTGGGATGTGTTGTGCATGATTGCCACTACATGTGACGTGTATATGGTTCTGATGTGTAAGTAATGCAATGCTACCATGATGCATGTCTCCTCTGCCTGCATGCGGGGACTCCATGTAGGCATGCTCCCTTGCCCCTCCTCCGCCACTCTGCACCCCAGTTCCACCTTTGCACTGGTCTTCTTCAATCTTGCCAATGTGTGCTTTCTTGTTCATGCGTCCTGTGTAGATGCTAACTTCCAGCGTAGAATCTTCCAGACATATGCCGTGTGGTACAGCCTTAGTACTTGATGCAGGGTATCTCACTTGTACTGTGCATAGGTCAGATGTCCCGCAGGGACATGAGTGCCCATTCATGCTCCATGGGCATTGCACGCATCCCCCTATGTGTCCTTGACTGGATGATCACTGTAATACAAGTCCTTGGTTACATACATTGCCTGCCATCTCATCAGCCTTCCCATGTCAACTGTGGCTCAGTCCTGCGTTGCACACAAGTTTAGGGTCTGACAATCTGTGTGGCTCACAGGCCTGAGCCTGTTCAATGGCCAATGACTCTGTCCAACTGTTGTTGTGTCTTCTTCACACATGGGCGGCATCCAGAGTTTTCATCATGTGTCCTGCTTACTGTCCCAGCATCATTTGCAATGTTGTCACTTGAATCACATTAAGCTGTTGATGCCAGTCAACACTGCCTGTCAATACACAGGTGTATGGTCAGCCTTTTGATACCATGCTAGGCATCCCTGCTTTGGTACTGGGGTGGAGGGGTGCTTGGCTTCTAGATATGGTACACATTGAATGCACAATGCACGGGATGTCTGAATTTGACATTGCACTGCCTTCACATTTCCTGGCACACACCATGGAGTCCTTGTACATGTAGGTAGTGAGTGGCGTACACATTTTCTGCACTGCATAGACCCACTTCCATGGAAACTGCCACCTTTTAACAGGTCTCTTCACAGAAGCAATTCAAAGTTGACCCAGCATGCATGCCAGGTTATATGTTGTGTGTCACATGTCTGCCTGATGCGTTTGCTGTCAGTGTGTGTGTGTGTTGTGTGCTTCTGACATGTGTAGTGACCTTTTTTCTCTATATTTTTCAGGTGATGACGCAATGGAGGCGGAGGATGGTGTTGTCATGCCAGACACAGGGTTGTTACCACTACATCAACCCGGCACTAGTGGGGGTCGTGGGGTGGTAGGCCATGAAAACCCCCAAATGCTACAGTCCATCTTGTCTCTGGCTGCCTATGAGTCCAGCCTTGATGACGACTCTGACGTCCATGTTGAGTTGGATGAGCATCAAGTCCATGTGTCAGGGGTGAGTGATTCTGATGTGGACACTCCTCTGTCCGCGACACCTGCACTGAGGGATCAGGCAGTCTTGGTTCCTCCGCCCGTGGTGGATAGGGACGCAGGGTCACCCTCCACACCAGTCACTGATGTGCCTGGGACATCACGTCGACGGGGGCATGTAGTCGTGCAGCCGCGGGCGGTGCCAACACAGCGAGGACCCCCGGTCCTTGGGTCCCGCAGGGGTCAAGCCCGGCAACGCGGTCGCCGCGCGCAACCGCAGTATACTGAGTGGGAGCAAGACATGACTGCCAATTCAGAACGGCAGGGGGCAGCAATGGAGAACATCGCTGAGAGCATGGAGCATGTGGCCCGATCTGTGCTCCCCCCTGCTAGGCAGGTGCTTCTCCAGCAGCAGGCGGCACGGTCCACGGCCCGCTCGCTCAGGCTGGGCATTTCGGCCTCAGACAGGGCACGCCAGGCTGAAATGTCGTCTCTGCGTCAAGCAATTGCTGCTCACGCAGAGGCGCACATGGATGCCCTGAGGGAGGAGTATGCTTCCCTCAAATCCACTCTGGGTGTCCTTATGATGTCCCAGAGGCAGCGGGCAGAGGAGAGGTTTGCACAGCTTGAGCGTACCATCTCGGCTGAGCTACAGGCTTGCCGGGAGGTGCAGCGGTTGTCCAGCCAGGCCTTGCCGGAAGAACTCCATGTTACACGTGCTACCTTGCAAGAGGAAGCACGTGTATAACGTGAGGTTCTGCATGTAGACCTACGTCACATCGCCACACAGAACCAGGCTCACCCGTCCGGCAGACTTGCTGCCGACGAGGGGCAAGCTGCGGCTAGGCGTGGCCAGGCTACTGTGCCACGTCCTCCTTTCCAGGATGAGCCAGACTCGCACGACCATCTATCTCCCACATAGGTCGGGCTGTGCAGGCGTTGAGCCCATGGAGGTTTTTTTTTGGCTCAGCATCATCGCATGTGGATGTTGAGCAGCACCCTGTACCTCCCCCCTCCTGGGTGCCTCCCCTCCCCCCCAGGTCGTATGTGGCCATTTTTGATTTTTCTTTTAGTTTAGTTAGTTAAGTTTCTGTTTGATAGTTAGTTTAATTAGGTAATGTAGGTTTTCCATAGTTAGTGTAATTAGTTAATATAGTTTAAAATTGCTTGTCTATTGTGCTTTCATGTGATGGTGCGGTGCTTTGTGGCTTTTGAAGGCATCCACTGTCTGTTCCAGCTGGGCCCTTCAGGCTTGTCTTGTGTATGTGCTTGCTGCTTGGGGTCCTTGACTCACATATGCCACTCCTGCCTCCCTTATCCATGGGCTTGCAAGGATGGTTCGGTGTCACAACCTTTTACACAAGGGCTTTGGACTGTCATATCTGTGGCATGTCTGGTGCTGTGTGACTTGTGTTTACACCCCTAGTGGGGATGATTTTGGTGTTATTGTCCACTGTTCAGCTTTTGCTAGATGGGGTGTTTCATGATTAATGTGTACATTCATTGCTATGCATTGTGTAGTATGTTTCTTATCTTTACTGTACACGTGCTTGTTGCAATTCATGCCGTAGATAGTGTTCCACACTTTGGATGTGAAAGACGGACTGATGGTGTGATTTATGATGTGACTCTCTGACATGGTCAAGTAATGAGATGCCTGAAGAGACACACACAGATGACTTTGAAGCATTAATCATGTGTTTCATGCCCTTTCTGCAGGGGGATGAGCCTCCAGAGCACCTTTGCCAGCAGACATGGCCCATTGGACGATGGAATTCTGGACACGTTTGTTGGTGCCCACATGCACATGTGTGCACAAGCAGAGGCACAGGAATTGCAGACCTACATCCTAGAACTGCTGACGTGTTCCAAGGAACTCCAGGCAAGGTGAGCAGCACAGGGGGGCCACAACACAGCAAAGCTTGCACCAGGCGTGTTGCACATGCAGGCTTAGTCACAGCACTGAGGGTGAGCTTGGACGAATATTGGTGTTGAAGCACACAATGAAGCTCAGATGTGTTGGTGGACTGATGGCTGTTGATTGTAAGGTTGTCTGGGACACCTGCAGGGGCAGTGGCACATACCCTCCGGTACACCAAGGTCCATCGAGGCACTTGTATCAACTATGTAGCCTTCCGAGACATGGAAAGGGGCAGCTCACAGGGACATACAGCAAGGGACATACTCGGGTGCAGTGCATTTCATTCCCATGTACATTTTGATTAATGCACTGCCAACTTTGTTTCGGTCATGGTGGTACACAACTTGCTCTGAAGTCATGGCTTGCTATATGGGTATGTCTGCTTACTCAGGGAACATTGCATGTTGTGTGAATTGTGACACATTGGTGTTCCATTTGCCACGCACCCACCGGCGGCTGACTTACTGCATTGACTGTGTATGACCCATCACAGGGGTAATGTTATATATGGGTACGAAGCATCTACACCAGATTGTCTGTTGGTAGAGTAGTTTGTTGCTATGGGGCATGTTTGGTGGTGTGTTTTTGTGTAATTGGCACGTACAGGTTGTTGACTGTGGCCCTCTTTGCAACATTGCAGTGCTCCTGTAACCGGACCTGAGAGTGTGCAGGCAGGAGGCCAGCACTCAAAACCAGAGCTAAGTGTCTTGTTGTTTTTCTTTCAAACTGCTCTGCCTAGGCTTGCTGGGGGGTGCACTAATGCATTAATGAATGTGTAATTCAATTTGGTATGTTTTTCCCCCTAATCACCCAGAATCCTATGCAATTTTGAACCCTGTACCCTCTACCCGGTGTTCCTGCTTCCCGTGCCTATCCAAGCAACGTTCCCTAACCCTCTTTCCCCGCTGGGGTTGCGGATGCCTGTGTAAGCCCCAAACTTGCAGGCGCCAAAACCCTAGAGGGGGTGGTTGGTTCGTGCCACTCCTAAGCCTGGACTACAGAAGGCCATGACAATGATGTCCAAGTTTGTTTGGATTGTGTATGTTTTCATGCAGGTAGTACATTTTCGTGCATTCCCTACTTTCATGTGTCATTCCTCCTCCCCTCTACTGCCACTCAGTCCAGTTATCCACTGTGCCAACACCTGTCCCGACTGCATATCCCTGACCCTCCTTCCCCACCAGGGTCTCAGGGGCCTGTGTGAGTTTGACCTTGCAGGCACCCGGGACACGGTGGGGGTGGTTGTTTTGTGACACTCCCGCGCCTGTACACGGGACCTGTGACAGTACACATCCGTTCATGGTGCATCATTCTATGTTATGTACCACACAGGGTTCACATCCTGTTGTGACATTGTTTTACTGTGCTACCTTGGTTGTTGCATCACTGTGGTAGTACTTGGCCTTTGTGAGGTACTGCTATGTCAAGTCATCTACTGGAGGGTGTTCTGGTTCGTTTTTCTGCCCTGGATTTTGTGATTTTGGAAATGAGTGTGGATTCTGAGGGTGCAGGCACCTTTTTACACACAAGGTGGGATATGGTGACGAAGGGGAAAGGTGATCCTGTGGCCAGGTGGAATTGAGGGTTGAAGGCTCCATGACCCAGGTGCAGTTGTTCAGTGGGTCATAGTCATTTGTTAGGGAGGGGGGGGTTGTTGTTGATAGTTGCCTTGCCATGCAGTGTGATGAGAACCCTGACATTGTAATGGTGGTATCCTATGTACATGTTGTGTTCTACTGATCAATGCCTGTTCATGTGTTGTGTTTACCTTTCAGGTACGAGGGGATAGTTGTGGTTTGACATGCTGGGGTGTACACATCGTGAATGTTCACATGTGATGTGTAGAGAACACTGATGGTCACTTGATTGCACATGCATATGTTGAGTGCATGTCCTTGCTGACCCACACACTTGCACTCTGATGCACTACATGTACAACCACCCTTGCATATCCACGTGTACACTGTTTGCCTTCTGGTGCCCACTGTTTCCCTGCAGCACATGTTCTGTGACCAATTATGGATCCTGTACATGCCTAATTTGCTTTTTGATGTGGTCTGTCGCTTAGATGTGATGCTCAGGGTGTGCATCACACACAATGGCTGTTCACTGTGCTGTGCGCTGAGCAGTGTGTTGCAGGAGTAGGACACTGCACACAGAAGCTGCAGTGTTGATTTTGCAATGCACAATGTGCATGTAGACAGGCATTCATTGTTATGTTACGGCTACAACTCTTGTAATGCATTTGGAAATGACTTATTTTGGGTGGGAGGTTGTTGATCAGTCATTTCATCTGATTCCAGGTCAGGCATCATTGTCTGATGCCACTGTACATTTTTGACATGGCAATGTGTACCTTATTGTTACTGTGTTGGTGTATGTGTATTGCTTGCCATGTCATGTTGTGGTTCGGGAGGTTTTGAGTGACATAACAGTGATGGCCATGGCCTGTTTTGCAGGTGTGTGTGATTCACACCTTGCATGTCAGGGTCATCCGCTTCTCAAAGCAACTAGCTGGAGGTAGATCTCTCTCCGCGGCAGGGCCCTCCCTCTGGAACAGCTTTCCTGCCTCACTGGAACTTGAGGAGAACCATCTCTGGTTCGGGAAGCACCTCAAGACCTTCCTCTTTGCTTCTGCTTTCTCTCTGCCTCTCCCTTGCTAAATTCTTCACTGGAACTGCACTGGATCTGCAACTGGGCCACTCTCACCGACCTCGGTCCCTGGCCCAGCCACTCTCCACTTGCACTGCCTCCCTGGCAACCCCTGCACTGCGGTATTGTCTCTCTATCCCTACAGCCCCCCCTTCCCAGCACTTGTCTGCACTTACCTTTGCAGTTGCCACCAGCTGGCCTATGTATTTGTTTTTTGGTCTACTTACCCTGTACTGCACCCCCCTCCCCTTCCCCTTGCACTTTTCCCTTCCCCCTACCCCTGCACTTGCACAATCTAAATGACACCTGGCCTAGTAGTACCGTTGTCTGTCTTCCCTTGTTCCCCCCTCCCTGCCTCATCGCACCTTGAAATACTTGTGTATAGGCCATATCATGTCATGTCATATGTGTGCCTTTTGGTCACACAGGATAGCTTGTGTTTAAGTAGCTAGGGATGCAGACAATGTGGCACTTCCATGGCAACTATCTCAGGGTGGTAGGGTTGTGACAGTTCACTGTCTCTTTGTCATCATCGATTGTCACCTGGTATGTGCCAGGCCTGTGTGCACTCCGCAGGGGTGGGAGTTTAGGTGAAAAATGTGGCCACAAGCTGGGTCCGGGCTTCCTCGCCACGTGCCCTGTCCCCTCCCATGGGCAGTGCCATAGCTAAGATGTCTGCAACATTCGGCCTGCTTATTACCAGCCGATCGATTCTTTGCCAGGTTGCTAAGCAACACATTGTTGTTGCTGTCTATATCAGTCAATAGCATCTGCCGGCATGCAGAAGCCAGCCCACTGTCAAAGGCCTGCTGTAAAAAGCCCAGTCCCGAGCCTGTCATTGCCGGGAGGACCGAGAGACCACCTCATGCTCTCTGAATATTAGGACTGCATCTTTGCTCTTCTTATAACTCTGGAAGCATGTGCCCCACCTTTATGCATAAACAAACTATAGTGTCTCTTCACTGATGGCTCATTACCTACATGAGGTTGTAACTTCCTTCGGATACCAGTAAGAGGGTAAGAGCGCTCCAAACGCCAATTTACTACTTCTCGCTTACATTGATTGAATTTTTCTCTGTACCCTAGCGTATCATCTTTATTTATGCACCATTTTGCCCCTGTAACCTGCCAACAGCATTGTCCGCAAAATGTCTTGCTTGCGGAATACCTCCGATTGTGTTCTCACCCACTGCCCGAGCATCAGTTGACCACCCACCCCACCGTTTGGATTGGAGCTCTCTGCCATCCCTTCTTGCTCTACCTCTTAAATTGCTCCATTATGATCACTCCTCATACCCTGTGGCCTACCTTTCGCTACCACTTCAAGGCTAGCCAAATACTGTATCTATCTTGCAGCCTGAATCCCTAGGTCTCTCCACCCTTTGTGTCCTTAGGCTCACAGGCCTGATTCTACTGCATGTTGATACTACACTGTGCACAATACTAGATGAATGTGACCATTAACAACCTTATGCCACCATTGTGTTACTATGTTGATTTGCCGCCTTTTGCGCCAACGGATAGCCAGTTTGGCCTGACCTAACCATGTGAATGTTATTAATGTCAAATATTTAGCACCTCTGTGTTTGAAATTGTTATGCTACCTATCCCCACATTCTATCAGCCAGTTTGGGTTTGCCTTTATCTATTGTGTGTCATTACGTCCATGCTCGCTTTGTTAAGCAAATATTAACAACATTTGTCACTACTGGATTTCTAATTGTTAGGCTGCCCATGCTCATGAATTTACTCCCAATCTTCAGGTTCTCAGCCTCGAGTTGCCCTCCCCCTGGGCTCCCATTGCTAACCTCTGGGTTGTTACCCTCACCATGGCCACCCTATTACCCCTATTGAATACTATAGCACCTACTAAATTCCTTCCTCTCCTCTCTCCTAGTCATATGCCAACCCCTAACATTGAAGTAACTGCCCCATCTCGCCAAGTCAACGGTTACTACGATACACCTCTCGGCCCACTCCCAACCTAACTTGCCCCACTGGCCTTAGAAATGCCAGGTTACGTTCTCGCATTAGTAACTCCTGGCCAGCCAGCACCCACCGCAAGACCTTCCTACACAACAAGACACCTCTCACTAAACCTACATCAATCAACAATGTCCACTATGCATCCAACAACACCTTGCCCATTCAAGCACCCAATCTCCCTCGCAGAGGCCCGTCCCCAGCCGAGGCTCCTCACATAAAAGGAGCCCTCATCAACGACAGCTCCTTGATTGCTCACTCTCTAGACATAGCAGATCTCATATCATCCAATCACCTAGACTTCTTAGCAGTCATTCAAACCTGGTTAAACCCAGCTGCAGGACCATCCCTTCCTTTAGCATTACCTGATAACTACACAATTATCATATTTGACAGAACAAACAGCAGAGGTGGTGGTGTAGCAGTTATTGCCAAAAAACAGCTTGGCCTCAGAGAAGTGCTTAACAAACCATTTGCATCGGGAGAATTACTCTCCGTCAAACATCCTCTATCAGCAGCACATACACTACTCATTCACCTTTTGTACAGATCACCAGGTCCCATTTGCTCATTTGAGGAAGACATCACACACCTACCTTCTCACAGAGAACACCAGGCCAGGTTCCCAAATTGTTTGTTTGTTTGCTTCTTTTATTTATAAGGCGTGCCAGACCCAGGGGTATTAGGGCGCAGAAGGTACAAGAAGACTTTAAGCTTAGGTTACAGAGTGGCATATAAAATACAGATCGGTATATACAGATACAAGAATACAAGATATAGTACAAGCAGAGTTACATAACATATAGGAATATATACTATGCAAGCAGGACATAATTAAATACTTGGGGCGCTATAAGATTTAATTGCAGTATACGTCATAATGGGAGGCATATGCATAAATGGTCTAAAGTAGATGCATAGATACATACAATACAGGAGTTTATACAATGCAGACAGGGCACTCTGAGATCTACATACAGTGCAGGCTAGATGGTCTGCATTACTGGTCAGTGTCTTTAACCATTTGATGAGGTTCTGTCTAAAGTTGATGTATGTTTGGTCAGCTCGTAGGGGAGGTGGTAGTGAGTTCCAAAGCAGTGCTGCCTTAACTGGGAAGATACTACCCCCAGCTTTGGATAATTTGAATCTTGGCACAGATAGGCAGTTGGTATTAATTGTTTTAGTGGGCCTACTAGAGAATTTTCTGTTGATTCACTCAACAAGATAACATGGTGCAGCTTTGTTTAGACATTTGTAGGTGAGAGAAGCCATTTTCAGCCAAATTTTGTAGATGGTCGATAGCCAGTTGTGTTGTCGCCTAATGACTGAGATGTGCTTTTTTCTTGCTATGCTTAGGACGGCTCTAAGGGCATTGTTCTGGAGTGTCTGAATTCTCCTGACAATGTATTTATTGGCACCAATGTAAAGGGAGTTACAGTAGTCCAATTTGGACAGGATTAGAGCTCTGGCTAAGATAATGCAGCTATTCGTAGATAGGAAGAGTTTACCAGCTGTGATTAATTTGCATCTGTATGCATTGGCAGAGGCCATGGCGTTTACTTTTTTGGTAAATGTGAGGGTGGAATCGAGGTAAAAACCTAGAGTTTTTACCTCTTTGGCAACTTTGATGAGGTTTCCGTCAATGTTAAATGACGTGTATTCAGGGCCAAGTCTCTTAAGGCTGGGTGTGGTGCCCAAGATAATGAGCTCAGTTTTGTCATCATTCAGGCAGAGACCATGCACAGCCATCCAGGCCTGAATGATGGTGTAAACTCTATTTACCAAGGCCAATCCTTGTCGTAATCCCCAGAAAGTGGTAAGAGAATCGGAGTATCATCTGCATAGTTATTGTAGGTGATACCAAGATGGTCTAGATCATCAAATAGGGGCTCGGTAAATATGTTATACAAGGTAGGTGAAACACATGATCCCTGAGGCACTCCACAAGTGATAGGGATGGGGTCTGCAGCTGCTGAGGGAGAGAAGACTCTCATTGTCCTGTTGCTGAGGAATGATTGTATCCAGACTATAACCTCCTTTGAGAAATGTGCTGCTGAATCTAGGTGGTTGCATAAGACCATGTGGTCCACCGGGTCGAATGCAGCTGAGAGGTCAAGAAGGAGGAGTAGAGCTGATTTCCCCTTGTCCCTAAGCTCATCAATTTGGGCTTTAAGATCAATTAGTACCATTTCTGTGCTGTGTTGTGGCCGAAAACCTGATTGGCGGGCTCCTAGGAGATGGTTGAACTCCAGATACTTCTGTATTTGGAGGTATGCCACCTTGTCTAAGATTTTGAGGAGGAATGGCACAGTGGTGATGGGACTGTAGTTAGTCAGAATAGTTGGGTCTAATGTCTGTTTTTTTACAGAGAGGGAGTACCCAGGATTCCTAAAGATTGCTAGGGATAGTGCCTGAGGAGAAGGATGCGTTGATAAGCTTAGATATCAAAGGTGCTAGGTCTCTTGCAGCCTCCTTAATTAGTTGGGGTGGGCATTGGTCACCTTGACAGTTCGATGGCTTGATGGAAAGTAGAGCTCTTTCAACCTGGACAATGGAAATTCTGGAGAATCTGAATCTGTGAGAGGGTTTGTGGGAAGACATAGGCTTATTGTAATGTACAGTTGTAGAAGTTAATGAGGCTTTTTGTGCGATCTTATCCTGAAGGAGGGAGACTTTGTTGGCTAGTGTGTGCTGAATGTTAGAACACCACGGTTTATCTTGAATGCAATTGTCTTATACTGGGATGGGGGCATCTAGTTCTTTTAGAATTATGAATAATTCCTTCATGCTGGAATGAGATTGCAAGATTCTGTTATTGTAGGTTTCTTGTTTCGCCAAGAGTGTGACCCTCATTACAACGATGGTGGTCTGGGAACTACGGTACCGGTAAGTATGCCAGTACCATAGTTCCTGGACCGCCATACTAGGTGCTCTGCTCGCGGGTGCCGTTTCACCCGCCATGTTTTTCCTGGCGGGTGTAACGGCACCCGTGAGCAGAGCACGTCGAATGCACTGGCACAACTCTGTGCATCCAAACTCCCCATCCCCATTCAGCCCTATGGGGCAGAATGGGGATCAGGAGGCCCTTGATTCTGGCACCGGGTCCGCCGAGCTTGGCATGATCCTGTTCTTGCCCATTCGCGGGTGCCGGAAAAAATGCAACTCTGGTGGCAGCCGTGCCCTTAATAAGGTCATGGCTACCGCTCTAGTTGTAATGAGGGCCTGTGTCTTTTTTGTATTGGGATGATATATTAGTTAGATTGGTTTTATTTTCAGAGGAAGGTAGTAGCCTTCAAGAGGCTTCACCTTTCCTCTTTTCATTTCTAAGAATTTTCAAATGTGGTGTAAAGCAAGACTTAAGGTGGCCTTTGGGCTTACCATGTCTCAGTTTTAGCGGGCAATGGTGTTAAGACTTGTAGTCATAATTTTATTGTATTCATCTACAAGCAGGTTGGGCTCCAAATTGTCTGGTAGAGAGTTGAGAGTTGGGAGGATGAAGGGTAAGAGTTTGTCCACCGTAATATTCTTTTTGATCCTAGTTAGTGTAGGTGGAGCAGGTGGAGTCAATTTTGTAGTGGGTATTTTGGTTGCTAGTGTGAATGACAGGAGGTGATGATCTGTCCATAACTGTGGGGTAATGGTAGTAATCATGGCTTTGCATTGTGGTCTGCCACCCAATCGAGTATTCACCCTTTGTTGTGAGTGGATGAGTGCACTCTCTGGGTGAAACCAAGGTCGACCAGGGTATTAGACATGATGGTTGCTTGTTGGTCTTTTGGGTCATTAAAACCCAGGTTAAGATCCCCTAGAAATAGGACTTGTGACATTCTTTTTAGATTATCAAAAAAAATGGTGGAGATATCGTCGTCAAAGGAGCCTATAGGACCTGGCGGTCTATATACAAGGTGGATGGTAAGTGTTTGGGAGTTGGCAATGTTTATTTTAGCTGTGAGGGATTCGCAGGATGTGGCTAATCTCATGGCAAAATTAGATTCATCAATAAGAGCTATGCCAGGACCTTGTGCCTCACATCTGTCTGCTCTCAAAATAGTATATTCCTCAGGGACTGCTAACATGAGAGCAGGACCTGCTGCTGCGTGCAGCCAGGATTCCCTGATGGCAGGGAAGTTGTAGTTTTGCAGCCACAATGAGGTTGGCTATCTCTGTTGCATGCACAACTAATGATCTTGTGTTTATTAAGGCCCCCTTGAGGTCTGCAGCAGGGCTGTTTAGGGATGGGGAGATGGGGGCTAATATTAGCTCCAACGGCCTGTGGGCTAATATAGGGCTTGTTTTTTATTTTCTTTTAGAGAAGAGCTTTGTGAAGTGTAGGAGGATGGGATGGTGGGGATGTTTTTTTTGTGGTAGTGGTTTGTCTGTTGGATGGGATTTTTCTCTGGCAGTCTATGTTGGTTATTGTCCTGACAGGAGGTTCAAATACTTTGGGCAGTTGAGCACAGGGCCTGATGTTTCTGGAGGCAATGGGCCTCATTACGACCCTGGCGGAGAACCATGGTGCAATTTGCACCATGGTCCATGGCGCAAAGCTGCCAACTCCGCCATGGGGGTTGGCGGACTTGCCGCCCCATTCCGACCTTGGCAGGGCGGTAAGTCCCCAATCCCCATTTACCCTTCCCCATTCCCATTTTTGCCCCATAGGGTATAATGGGAGTGGGGAAGGCGTTAATTACGCCACCGTAAATTACGGTGGCGTAATTAACGACAAGTCCCGTAGCGCCATGGATTTTTCCGCCTGCAAAAAGCAGGCGTAAAAATCACCATGGCGCTACGGGAACTCGTAGTCGGGCGGAAAGGTACGCCATGGTTTACGCTGGCGTAAACCCCTTTCCGCCAGGGTCGTAATGAGGGCCAATGTAATAGGGGCTATTGAGGTTGGGTGGGCCCTGGGGGGGGGGGATTCAGGTAACTTGATGGATGTGCAAAGGCCAAGTTGTTCGGCAAGGGTGATGTGGGCACAAAGGTCAAAGGCGTTGCCATGTTAACTGTAAGTGGGATAGCTAATCTCAGAGGGCTCGTTGATAGACTTAGTGCAAGTAAGATACATAAGGAGGATAGGTGTTGCAGGGTGTCATGCACATTTGCCCTAGGGTAAAGTGAAGCACGGTATGGCATTGGAGCTGGATGATGATACACTATTTTGGGTACTGTGATTGTGTAATATCACAGTGATCAGTGCGATATAGTAAATGTAGCACAATATAGTACTGTAATCATATAATATAAATGAGAGTACTATCACCTTTGAATAACAGCCTTAGAAATTCCAGGTATTCTAGCATCGAACAATCCAGGACATAGCGAAGTATACAGTATGGTATTCAGTGTGATATATAAGTATGGTCAGCAGTAACAGTTGCAGTAAGGTGTTAAGTGGGAATACTATCACCTTTCAATAGCAGTAGTAAGATGCCATGTGTTCAATCGTCAACAGACCCAGGTAATAGCACAGTATACAGTACGGTATTCAGTGTAAAATATAGATACGGTCAGCAGAGCAGTAACAATAGCAATAATAACAAGTGTCAGGTAAGAGTACAATATCTTTGAGTATCTTTTTTTTTTTTATTGAAAAATTACTACAGTTTGAACATGGTTCAAACTTTTGTTTCAAGTTCCTTAACACACAAACAAACATTATTCTTTAACTCCCCTAATCAAAAGTGTCTTAACATCACTACACAAACAAATAACTCCATTGGTTAAGTTGTCAACTCCAATTTAGATCAACCCACTCCGCGTGGCATTAGTGTCATGTGATTCCTAGGGGTCGATTTTCACAAGCGTATCCATATAATTTATTGTCGCACAGACTAGTTTGATGTTATTGCCAGAGATAATCGTGGACGACGACGCAATCATATCGCCGTCCAGCGGAGCAAAATTTCCGAGATGTATAGAACGTTGAATGTGAGTTTGTTCGCAATCGATTATTAGATGTAGTAAAGATTTGACGGACAACCGACAAAAATGGCAAAGGTTATCTGTTATTGTTTTGTCATGTCTTTGCCAGAGAATCTCTTTTGTTTTCAAAGTGTTCATTCGCAATCTGAAGAATTGTTCTCATTGATGTCGAGACGGGCAATGAAGCAAATACAGAGCCTGCACATTTCGTTTTTTTTTTTTAATCACACCCTAGAGAGTTTGTCGAGTGTAGCAAAACTCATTTTTCTTGATTTATAATCCATGCACAGGTATCACATTTTTTTTTTGGCACACTGTGGTCGATTTAGGAGCTCTTCTTTGCTGATATCGGCAGCGTTCAGAAATGTTAGTATTTGCAGAGTCCAGAGATTTAATACATTTGGACTCCTCAAGATCAACTTATTGACAAAAATTTGATAGGCCGGAGTTGGAAGGTCGAGAGAGATCTTACGCAGCACAGAGAGGTATTTCCAAACAATTCGGCTGTGGAGCAAATTCAATGACAGTTCATGCCTTAATGTCATCATAAATGTAGATTGAGGCATTTTTAAGACATAAAGCCAAAAACGCCCCTCCAGAGTTGTTCATTAATGTTCCAACCTGCCTCAGCACCAAAGGTGATAATGGGAACACCTTTTTGAAGATAGAATGTCAGGACAGGTGCATTGGAAAATTTGCCATAGTTTTTATTTATCTTTGCTCCTTGGAGGGCTAGCTTCATCATCTTTGCTTTTAGGTCCACGACCCAGTGATGTTCACAGATGGAATTATTAAATTGGATCCCAAGATACCTTATCGATGGCACAGAAGAGAGAATTTTGCCGGCGACTGACCACCTGAAGGACATGTCCTTCTTTTTTTCCACACTCCCAACTGACAATATCTTGGTTTTCAAAGTATTTATGACAAGATCATTGCTGGCCGAGTACTCGTGTAAGCTTGTGAGTAGTCTTTGTAGACCAATTTGTGTTCGATCGATTAAGACCAAATCATCAGCATATATAATGCAATTTACCGGGGCATGGTTGATCTTGGGCGAAAAACACTTAACCAGAGTAAGATGTAAGGGCAGGTCTGCCAAAAACAGTTTGAACAAATCAGCTGCAAGAGGGCACCCTTGTTTAACGCCTTTTGCCGTTGGTGTAAGGTCTGAAAGCTCGTCACAGTTATTAAGTGTTACGTGAATCGAAGTATTGGCATGAAGAGCCATAATGGGTTCAATGATATCAGCTGGGCATTTCCATTTTGACAGTTTGGCCCAAAGGAGTCCTCTGTTGACACTGTCGAAGGCCTGCTACATGCCAATAAAGACAAGGTGAAGTTTGCTGTTAGATTTCAGTGCTTCAAGTTTCAAGATGGATAGAATCAATAAATTGACCTCAACACCAACACCTTTTGTGAAGCCAGTTTGATGCACGTCTGCAATGGATGACATGTGTGCCCAATTTACAAGCCTTTGTCGCAGATTTGATACAAACATCTTGCCAATCGTGTCGAGAAGGGCAGTTGGCCGATAATTTGCAGGATCATCCCAATTGCCCTTCTTATGAATGGGAACGACGATTGCCGTTGACCATGACTGTGGGAGTTGTTTTAACCGAGAAATAGGTGAAAACAGCAGATGTTTTTTGAGCATTACGTTCGTGATCATGTCTGGACCAGCCACACAAGAGTTTTTTAATGCCATAATGGCCCATTCAATGTCCTCGAACGGCATTTCTACGGCCCAGGGCACATTAAGGCAATTGATCTTGACCGCCGGCTCAAAACTAGGTTTCTTGAAAACCGTAGAAAAGTGAGATTCCCATTTGGCACCAGAAATTGTATTTGCAGGAACTGAAGGACATTTGGTATAATCCATGTTCAAGATCTGCCAAATTTCCTGTGTGTTTTTGTTCACGATTAGTTTCAACATCAATTCGGCACGATCCTGATCAATGATGATGGCATGGGATTTTGGCCAGCTACGCTAATGCGCCCTTCTGACTTTCACTGCATCTGGCACATCTTTCCTCAGCAGGTTTTTTTAAATAAATCTTAGGTCCTTCCTCAGAACCTTCTTTGTTTCATGGATTATAATACTGTACAGATGTTTATGAGCACGCACAGGGTAGAGCAACTTGTCAACATGAGTAATGTAATCCGTTAACAGAGGCGTATAATCAATTTCATGTGTAGAGAATGCATTTATTAGTCTAGAACTGAGATTTTGGATTTGGTTTGCATTTATCTGAAGCCGGTTTCCCCTGGTATTGCTTTCCACCGGCGACTGATATATTGCTTCAAAATGCTCCCAATCTATCCAGCAGCTCAATTTCAAGACATTATGATAGCTGTATTTCATCTCTTGAATATGCAGGTCAACGATGTCAGATTCAACGTTTTTAGAAACCCAAATATAATCAAGAATGCTGTGGCTCACATCACAGTGCCACGTGGGATGTGGAGGGACGTCGCCCTTGATGTTACCATTTAACATTGCACAATTGCGCGTGTTCATGGTGCTGGCCCAGATCTGGCCTCTGGTAGCAACTGCAAAACCAGGAATTCACTTGTACAGCTTGGTTTGTTGGTCAAACTGAAACCATGAGCAATTTAAATCTCCAAAACAGATCACTGATAAGTTGTTATAGGCTAATGTTGCCTCATCAATTTGATGGGTAATGGAATTGACAAATCGCTTAGTGGTGATTTTAGCAGGATTCCAATACCCGTTAATGATCAAGAGATGTTTCTGGCGTTTAATGTTTTTGTCCCTGGTACACATAATCGTTGCTTGAACAAACGGGTTTGGATTTATTGCGATTGAAGGAGACCATCTCTGGGAGAGTCTAACCATAGTCAGTAGGCCAGAATGTGGTCTACCTTTTCCATTTTTTTGTGCTCGATTTAGCAAGGATATGAAGCCATCACGTGTCATTGTATCTCGTAACCATGTCTCCTGGAGGAAAATTACAAATACGTTGTGTAAGGAGGTCTCAAAATCGTTGAATAAGTGTTTAAAGCCACGTGTGTTCCATGATAAGATAGAACAGAGGCGGACCCAAGCCTCCAATCATGGTTATTGACGGGCCCAACGCATATGAGAATTTATTTCTTTGGCTGATGGAATCCTTTGTAATTTCTGTTCTTTGCTTGGGATCTGAGTACTGCTCAATGCATGCCGCAGGGAGGATGAATCGACTTGTAAAGTTTGCTTATGCTGCACCACCGCGGGACTATTTGATGAATGCAGTCTCTCATAGGTGGGTTCAACCAAAATCTCAAAGCCAAAAAAGAGAATATCATCTGCAGCCTTTAATAGCGTACTCCGAACACCAGCAGACTCGATATGCAGGAGCACTTGGTCAGATGACTCTTCCGGGTCATATTCAATGATTATTATATCGTCAGACTCGATGGTTCAAAGCAAGGGGACGCATTTGAATAACTTTAGGATGTTTTTTCGATTTAAATTAACATCAACATCGTCTCCTTGTATGTTTTGCAGACGTAGTTTACAGATATAGAAGATGTTGCTTTTCTGTAGTTATGCTCATGCACCCTTGTTTTAAAATGAACTCACTGAGTGCGTTGAAGCTAGGTCAATTTTGGATTTAAACAAGAGCCGTTTGACGGAAATGAATCAACATCAGAGGTCACAGCTTGAGATCTCAGCGCCTGTTTCACAGTAGGCGCCAATGTGTCCTGTGTACCATCGTTGGGCGACTGGATTTTCCCAATACGGATGACTGGGTCTTGCCTTGAGAGCGCTGTGTTTACATTGTTGGAACTAACTGAATCTTCAGGTAACAAATGTGTGGGTAAATCGCATAAATTGATTGAGGAAGAAACAGATGTAGAGTCAATTGAATCCTCATCAGAAATGATGTGTCTGCGTTTCTGTGACGGTTTTAGCTTGTCTTTTCGGATAGATGACTTTGAACCGTCTTTCACAGCCTGAGCAAAGGTTGTAGATTTTACAATGGTGTCATGGTTAAACAGACTGGTCTGGTAGGAGGGGATATGTTCCTGATGAATTTTTTGGCATTTGCCTGGCCAGACTTCACTCCCTTCTTAATCACTTTTCTTCCAGGGACGTGCTAACCTTGCGTGTACGGTTGATGTCACATAGGCAGAGTCACTGTACAAAGTCACTTCCTGCCATGCGTGATTCTGGAGCATGACAATAAGCGCCAACAATTGTGCAGCCTGTGCCAAAAAATGAGACGGTAGTCATGTACTTGTACTTGCTATGACTTCAAATTCCCCATTAGCTCTGTGCCTTACCACAGATGAGACTGAATGCCTTTCGCCAGCAGTTTGATCAATTTTTGAAGACCCGTCAATAAAGAGTAACCTCCCCCCACTAGAGCATTCTACAGCACACAGGATTTCATCATAAAACTCCAAACATGCTCCTACTCGTCCTCTGTCAAAAGTTTGGCTACGAACATGGCAGTGTTCACTATTTTAGATCTTTTGATTGCTGGGTTTAATATAACTACTTTGTACGCAGAAGCTCTCTGAGACGTCAATGTACCCTTAGTTTTCTCCAAAGCAGAAAACAAAGCATGCTCAACAAATAAAGTCATAGAACACCCCATCACAATGCTTACAGATTTCTCAATGGCGAACGTGGCTGCTGCCAGTGATTATTCGCAACTGGATCTAAAATCCCACTATAATATGCCAAAGGTTTATACCCAAGTGTGGTTCTCTGTGTAAGCACTGCTGTCATAACTGTTCCATTTGTATGTGAAAATAAAAATAACTCCTCAGAATAATTGGGAATTCCTAAAACTGGAGCTGTACGTATTGTTTTTTTTCAACTCCTCAAACCCTTCCTCCATTTCCTCAGACCATTCTATTTTCTCATTATTCACTTGCGCTTTCTTTAAAGCCTGAAAAAAAGGTTTTGTATTTGAACTATAATCAAATCCCCATGCTCGAACATAATTACACAATCCCAATAACTGCTGCATTTGCTTCATCGTGTGCGGTTGTGATGTTTTCATAATCGCCTCAGCTTTTCCAGGTGTAACCTTCTTTCCCTCATTTGAAATCAACTGACCTATGTACAATACCTCTTGCAATATTGTAGCTTCTCCTTATCTACTGTATATCCTTTGTCTGCAACAATAGTAATTAACCGTATTGAATCTTGCCTACACTCATCTTCTTTTGTGCTACAAAATAAAATATAATCTACGTACTACAGCACAACACTTGGCAAATCAATATTACTAAGATCCATCTGTAGGACTCTATTAAAGATCAATGGGGACTCTTAGTACCCCTGTGGCAAACAAGTACTCTTCAGCTTAGTCTGACAGAATGTAAATGATGTGAGATCTTGAGTATACTTATGCAATTGGATTGAGAAATACCCATGTTTCAAGTCAAGCACTGGGAAATATCATGCCTCTGTGGGAATACTACATAAAATCATTGCAAGATTTGGAACTAAACGAAACTCTGCCTCTACAATCTGGTTAATCGGCCTCATGTCCTGAACTAAACACCACAACCCCCCATTCAATTTTTTCACAGGATACTCTGCGGTATTACACAGTAACTCTGATGTCACCAAAATGCCTTGTTCCATCATAGCGGATATAGGGCCTCATCAAGAGTTTGGCGGTAACCCTTAAATCCGGCGGTAGCACTGTTACCGCTGGATTTAAGGGTCTGCCAAATCATGTCCTTGGCGGATTTCTCCCCAGCTCTGAGCTGGGCGGAAATCCGCCAAGAATTTGCGCTCATACCTCTAGCGGGGAATCCGCCAGCGGGATGAGCGTGAAATGTCCCCATTGAGCCCAATGGGGAATGGTGCATTCCCGAATGGGCTCAATGGGGAATGGGAATTTCCAAATCTGCCAAACTTGTGATCCGGCGCTAATAGCGCCGGTGGGTATGGCGGTAGGGCAGATAGCTCCGGCATTACCTCCCAACACGTGATGAGGCCCATAGTCTTAAAAAACCCTCATCTGCATCTCGAGACATTGAATACTGCCTTGCTCAAGGTAAAATTGTTCCTGGTTTCAGCTTAATCTTAACTTCTCCCATCCCCTTGATAGGCCTATGTCATAAGGGCCTGTAGTCCATAAAGAGGTTGGCATCTTTTCCATGTCCTCATCGAAACATGCAGGGCGTTGCTGCACAATCACCATTCGCTGGGGGATCTCCCTTCTCTCCATTTTGACCCAATATGTAATACTCATCTCGAATACTACTTCATTGTCTGATGGATCATCCCTAAACATGTCTTCATCTGTGACAATAGTCAATCTATACCCTTGCCCAGTGGCAATAATCATTCTACATGGCCTGCCTTCATCATCAAACCCTTCAAGCATGGCTAACTCCCCTCGTACTATTCTGCCCCCCTCTTCGTCCATAGGTATCTGTGGCCTGAACAAAAATTCATCAGCTATCCTCATAATCTTTCCTACTAAGCCAGGTAACCATGTTAGCAAAATACGTACCCCATACAGAAATACTTCTGGCTCTAACAGCACTCCTCGCAGAGCTATCTGCCCTGTAAATGCCATAATAAATTCACTCACATTTAAATAATGTATCCCTGGAGTGGAGCACGCTATTCTCTCATGAGTGAAGGAAATTGTCATATTTAATTTTTTCCTTAAATCTCTACCCAGAATATTAACTGGTGTCTGCCTTGAATACAGTAAAGCCACAGACATATCACACTCTTCTATAGAGACTGGTAATTCATCAGTAAAAGGAGCTCTACTTCTAGCTCCAGAGAAGCCTTGAGCATCCATGGCATTTCCTGATAACGAAAACCATCCCTCTTGTATACATAACGTTTTCGTAATCAGGAAATGCTCCAGTGTCTACTAAAAAAGAAAAAAAAGATTTGCCCCCTATGGTAACAATGACCCTTGGTTCCTCTTTAGGATTTGGTATCACCGATAGTACTGAACACATCAAGTCACCCTGTGAGCTGTCCTATTTTAGGTATATGCTTATTCCTCTTCCTGCAATAGTGACAACCGCTACTCTACGAGTCAATAACTGTCCTGTGTTTGCACTCTGCTGTATCTGCATGGGTGCATGCTGCAAATTGACCTTGTGGCGGATACAATGGTGCTTGCTGTGGTTATTAAGCCTGTTGTGTTTGCGGCACTTGTGCCTGATATACTGTCTGATCTTGTGCAAACCTGTCCCTTCATTGTGGGCTTAATTCTGGAGGATAAGCTCATCTGTACATACCCTTGGCTCCCACATGTTCACACAATATGCCCTGTCATGCCAGATGTCCAACATATAGGAGAGAATCTCCTCACTTGCTCTCCCTGCATATTTTCATTATCATTCTGCAGATTCTGAAACCCGCCTTGGTTATTTGGAAAACCAACCAGTTTATTCTGGAACCCACCTCTTACTCTAAAGCCTGTACATCTGCCTCTCAGCATGAACTCATTTCTTCCTTGATCCAATTGGTGTTGTTTATTCGCCTGTTGCACACCCGCTATTTTCTGCGTTCACAATTCCTCTCCACTTGTCAGTATTCCTCCTTCTGTAGCATACTTTGATCATTTCTTCTGGACTAATTTAGCTTCTTAAGTTTCCTAGCATCCTCCTTCTTCTTATTTTCCTCTTGCAGCAATCAGCAATGATGCATGATAGTCAGCTGCATCTCTGCCCATGGCTTTGCTTCCATTCCCACTAGCTTCTTGAGCTGTCTATGCACTTGTTCTGGCAAACCCTGACACAAAATATGGTCAAATACTGCCAGATTTACCCCAAGGCTCTCGAGTTTCCAAGGTCCACCATTCCTGAAAATTTTGAATATAAGCAAGGAGATGTTCATTTTCTTGCATTTTACGTGCTATAATTGCACCCATATCTAACGTACCAGGATACTATACTCTGAGCGCTTTCCAGACAGCTGCCCTACAATTATTAAACAGCGCTCCATCATAAGCTGTGTTCTGTGCTGTGACACTCAAACAACCTGCTCTCGTCCATATCATCAGCTCTTTCCCCAAGAATCGCTGCTAGGAGACCTTTAATGTCCCCTATAGCTAACGTATTTCCTCCTGTCATCTTCTCCATTTCCCCACACCCACCGTTAAACTGGGAAGTTTGCATCTTAAATTATACTTGTCCATTTGGGGCCAAGGAATATACTGTGGTCTGACCCCTCCTTTCTCTAGTAGGGGGAATTGCATTAACCTAAATCTGCAAGGGTACGTCTTCGGGTCTGGTGTCCTATCTTTAGGTTGGATCTAAATCCGACCATCTTACTTCCTTATCTGTTTGCGTTAGCCTGTCTAAAGACAAAGCCCTATGCTCGAGACTAAACAGGATTCCTTTCTTGCCTTGTGACTGGGCACCTAAGAGTCGAACTTCCTTTCTCTTACTTCTCAACTCATTTTTTGTCCTCATCTCCTGATAGTCTTTATCGATTCTATCTCCAATACTTCCAATCTCAATATTCTCATCTAGGTTTACCCTTGATGGCCCTGGCATTACTCCTTGCAATGGGAGAAACTCCTCTTTGTCGCCCCATGATATTACCAGACTTGGTTCCATCAGCTCTTTCCCAATGCAATCAATATCACATGCTATCTGTCTCCTTTTACGTTCCATTTCTTCATCTAATTCCCTTTGTTTTCTCGCTTTCCATCTAACTCTATGCTCTTCCTGGCTTTTCTCTTCCCTTCTTTCATTGGCTCTATGCACTTCTTTGTCTTTGCATTCTTTTATCTTGTAATTTTTGTTCTTCCTTTTCTTCTCTCTTTTTTTGTAGACTGTCTTGTTCTTCAATTGTTCTCTGCCTATTGTCATACTTTCTCTTTTCTTCTGCCCCTTCTTCCTTTCTGAGTTGTTCTCCTGATATGTTTGCTCTGGCCTTTTTCACTCTTCCCTTTATGCTCATCTTCTTTCAATAGTTTCTCTTGTTCTCTGTCTTTTCAATCTTGTTTGTCTTGGTCTTCCTCTTGCCTTACTTCCTCAATGCTCTTCCCATCGAGTTTGAGCCATGTCTGTCCACCCATCCATTCGTTCTGGATGGGCGTAACCTTGTCAGTTCTATCTCTTTCTCCTTTCCATCTTTTAATCTCTCATTCTATGTTGGAGCATATGTTTGGTTGTTCACTCTTCTCCTCTTTATCTTGCAGGACATTAGAGGTCTCTTGCTTTCCTTTAGCCCTTTCTCTTTCTGTACTCTCATCACTGCTATAAGTTTGTAGTTCAGATATCGGATTACTAAATCCTTTCACAGCTTTTAGCTCCCTTAATGGGTACAACCCGTCATCTTTTGTAATATTACCATTTACTTCAGGTGCGGTATGGGGAGCAGAAGGCTCGGCACCCTCCTCCCTAGATTGGTTAAGCATCCAATCCATACATTTTCCAAAGCTCTAAACTAGCTAACCTTTTCTCCAATTTCTTCCCTGTGTACGCAGCGTGCAAGTATGTGGTCATGTTTTACAAAACTACTTTTGACAGCGATCCTCTTTGTGGCCATGGCATGAACATTTTGGCAGCAGTACCTTTAACCCATTAGGCACTGTACTGTTTAAGCTTGGGTGCATGCTTTGGAAGCTGCTTGCACAGATGCATTAGTGGAGTATCATCCCCCGTTGTGACAAGTCTTAATTGACTGTCTATACTTACAGTTACTTTACATAAAATATGTTTCAGAAAAATAATAACAGTCACTACTCAAAGCCTCTAGTTGACAACTTTACTCCAATCTACTTATTTCAATCAGCACCTGTAATGACTAAAGCAGATACATTATAATATTTTAATCTCTATCCAACTCAACCTGTCCTTGTCGTTCTTCGACACCTCACCTCTTCTTAGACATAAAATGCACAAACAGACAAACTAGTCGACTCCTCAACACATATACTTCCTCAGCGCTCTTTGCTGCTATTACTTGCCCCTAATTTACTCTGATAGGAGTGTGAGTTTTCCCCTCTTATAGATCAATCTATATGCAGCCTAGAGCTACCCACTTGGGTTTTGAGACGACTCTCCTTCTAGACACTTCTTAAGTGTAGGACACTGGGCTTTATGTCAGACGCTCTTCGTCTCTGACATTCCTCATCACATATATATATTTATTTACTGAATCAACCCCCTGTTACTCTTTACTATCATCACAAGCCCCCGTTCTCTCATTCGTTTTGCAACATCCTGCAATCCACTCACCATTCGCCTTTCGACTCTTGACACTTAACTCCAAGTGCCCATTTTTGTTTTTGGCCCACTCAGCACCTGTGGAAACCAGGACGATTTTGTGCAAGAGGTACCCATCCAACCTGTATCTTCTTTACTTGCGAGTTTGTCTATGTTCGGCCGTTCTCCACAGGAAACCTTGCGTTCTACGAGCTAGATGGCATAAGAGTTCCAATATTCCGCAGTCTCTAAGGGCTTACTAAGGTCGATGGGTCTGAACCATCCTCTCTCTGCTAGCAAGTGAACCCGGACAACGGGTTCTTTAAGATGAGGTAACTGTATCTGAGATGGATGGGGTTGCAGATCTTACTCAAACATCAATAATCAAACTGACTCAAGAAGTTGGAAAAAGTTAAAGCTGTTTTAATAACAAGTCTTTAAAACAGGGAGTACAAAGGACATCAACAAACATTGCCTTTATACTAAATATTCTTCATGAGTGATGCCAGGATACATGGCAAAATCAGAAAACCTACTAGGGGTTGTGGTTGGTCAACAGAGAACATCTACATGTACTTTCTATGGACTACAGGAACGTGATCTCTAAGGTCAGGTGGGGAACTAAGCCCCTCTCAAGTGTAAGTCATCTTCCGTGTCATGAAAATGCACTACATACTATTGGCCTCTCAAACTATAGAGCTCCTTAATACGTGGCCCTCTACAATTGGTTGGCATGCTTGTACCCTTCTGGAAGATTCCACATGCTAGCAGCATGCAACTGGGATTCCAGGTGCTGGGGGGTTTGGCCTGGTCATGCCTCCCCACCCAGGTAGCCCAACATCCATCATCACTCATGGGGTCTGCCATTCAATTAAACCCTTTGAACCTTGCCTTGCATAGGCTCACTGCACCTTGGAATGAAAGGAAGTGAAGCATGGTTTTATCTTCTGGTCTGGGTGTAGCTCGAACTAAAGTCTATTCTCATCTGATCATGTGACTGGAGACCACGTTTTCAAGCTCTTCATTGTATTTTATTACCATCAAATGAAGACAACTTGGCACCCTCAAAGGTTTTCATTACACCTCAACGGAAGCTGAGCTTGCTTCTCACGTTTTTTTTATCTTCTTGAGTACATGGCTAGGTTCTCTGCAGCCCTAGCTTTCAACACTGGGCCAGGAAAGCCTTTCTCAAATCTTCCCTCGCTGTCAGCTAATATTCTGCTGTGCCACACGTCCATTTCTTCCATTAACGGGGTCCAAGTTTACTAAACTGTGTTGTGGAACATCCAGATTCTATATATTTCCTATGTATATACATTGGCACATCGCCTCAATCTATACACTACGTAGCCGGCCTTGTGATCACTTTGTCTACTTGCGTTACTGCGTCTGTACGATTGTAAACTTGTTTCGCATTTTCTTCGGTGCCTCTCCGCAATCTTCATTTCAAGGGTGAAATGTTACATACTTCATTACTTTGCCTTCAGGTTCTATAGTGTATATATCCTTACTTCATTTAAATCTCTTATGTGTGTGTCACCTCTACTTCATGTGACATTACCAGTTCTTTCTTTCATTCATTTTCACACTTCTTCCAGAACTTCCTTCATAAAAACATCATTTCTTTGTGGATACAAATAGGGTTTTCTCAATGGATACCTTGTTTCCGGGACTTATCGTGGTATTGGCATTCTTACAGGTATTGCACATGTCACAATCTCTGGCTGCCAACATATAGGCAAAATAGGGGCAGGACTTCCGGTAGAGGTAATTGGCTCCTCCTCTACACTAGGTTCTGTTCTTGCTATTGCTTAGTTTACTCCTGAGGTGCAAGTTCCTATCAGTGATGTGTGGTGGATGCCTGGTACAGAGGCCAGTGGTAGTTCTGGTGTGTTCCATGAGCATGGGGGCACTTCTGGGGAGTATGCTCCAGTGTGGGGTTGAGCTTGAGATGATCCCATGATGGGAGAGCACTGTAAGTGGGTCAGCACTCTGCTGCTTGGTGGTGAGGGGTACCCACAAATGATGGACTGCAATGAGGGCACAGGTTGCGCTTTTTGACTGTGCGCTAAGGAGAGCATTAGCCAATTTGATGGGATTAGGTGGGCAGGTCGGGGTGTGAGTGGTCAGTGGAGATGCCGGGGTGAGTGGGCCTGATGCTGTGAATGGGCTGCATGGCTTAATCACATTGGGCAAAGAAACCAGTGGGCATAGTGTAGGGGTGACCTGAGCATCAACAGTAGAGATGGCGTCATTTGAGCAAAGGTCACGCTGACCTTTTTCTTGGACCAGGAGACCTTGTGTGCGGCTCATCATTACCAGATTGTTGATTTTGCTCAGCTCTGTGTGGCAGAGAGCCACTTGGAGCTGCAGAGGCCTTATGAACCGGCCTTGGAAAATGGCCGGCTCCACCTGCGGGCTTTGTGGGAGCCCGGTGTGCAGAGCATCAGACATGGTGGAACAAGAAACTCAAATATATGAGTTATTTTAAAAGTCATATCAAAGGTCAGAAGAAACAATGATATAACCATTAAATGTAGACTAAGGACCTGATTCACAGAAACGTCTGGATTGATCTTGTATAGTCCTCACACTGAAAAAGACTCTGTGAGGCTCTGTGCACAAAGATTCCAATTTGCAGTCTGCATATTCATGGAATCCAAATTGCAAAGCAACATGATCCACAAACAAAGCCGAGCTGTGTGAAGAACGCCCACAAGATGCCCCCCGCCCTGGCAAACAAAACCCATAGCCATAGACAAACCTTTCCGCAAACCTCTCTGTCCACTCAGACTCAAAATCCAGCACCCCGGGACACTGTGCGAGGTCCCCCATAAGGAAAGGCTGCACCCCTGCAAATCTGCATGAGATGCCACGTACGTAATGGCTGTACCCCTGCCAATCTGCGCAAGGTCCCATGTAAGTAATGACTGCACCCCTGTGATTTATTGTGAGACCCCCGTATGCAATTGCTGCAACCCTGCCAATCTGTGCAAGGTGCCAAGTAAGTAGCGGCTGCACCCTTCCAATTCTGTGCAAAGCACCCTGCAAGTAATGGCTGCACCCCTGCCAATATGGACAAGGTCCCACGTAAGAAACAGATGCACTCCTGCGATTCTGCACAAGGTCTCCCTGTCTCTCATCGATAGCAGCCCACAATGGAGTAAAGGCCCTTAACACATAGGTTATGTCTTATGTGCAAGATGCAGCACCCCTACGCAGCATGCCTATATGGCTCATGACAATGGCAATGTAATATAAATCACAGTGACAAGCATCACAGGTTGTGCACGCAAGGGTATGAGACAGACGAGAATCGTATACACGTATTTGTGGGTTCTACGCAAGCCATTTCCTTCAGGTTTCACATTTTTATTTTTGGGGTTTGCCTCTGCGCATAGGTGCATGTATTTTTCTCCATTTTGAGGAATTTGGTGTGTTGTGGTTTTTGGATGACTCTGCATATCGCGCACTGCTTTTTCACCTTTCAGATATTTTTGGGTACACAATTATTGGGTTTAGGGGTGCCGTGGCTTATCGTATAACTCTTTTTTCACCTTACGGAAGCTTTCTGGGTATCGCATATACGTTTTTGGAGTTATGGGGTGTCTCTGCGTATCGCGTACACATTGTTTGGCTTTTAGGGTACATTGTAGCCTTGCTGGGCCACATATCTATGTCGCACAACACGTAGACATTTCCCTTCGTCATATAGCCCAGAACGATATCTTGGTGTGCCTTCCATTTAACCATAACATATGAAACATGAGTGGAAAGGCCACAAGGGTTAAATGGAGTAGACAGGGCCAGTGACATGGTCAGGATTCATCTGCCCCAGTCCCAGGTGGACGCATTGGCTCTCAGCCCACAGGTGAGCCAGCACCTTGACTTCAACGTGGTCACAGCCAGACATATGAAACAGCAGCAAATAGGGCCAGTAGGGCCAATGAGGGATTCCCTGCAATTCAGGAAGTGGTTCCAACCCAATGCACGCCACAGCAGATGGGCCCGCAGAGGAAGAGGCGCTTCACTGATGAGGATCTCCAGATCCTCGTTTACCATGTGACCAATCATCATTGTGAGCTGTTACTGTATGCAGAGAGCGTGTTTACAAAGGCACAACAATTGGTGCATTGGTGGAGTGTCACTGACCGCATTAACACCAAAGGTGTAGAAAGGTGCAAAGTTGAACAGGTCCAGAAGTGGTGGAATGATCTCACATGGAGGACCAAGCACAAGCTCAGTGCAAACATGGCCTCTGCACTGGCCACTGGAGGGGGGCCAGCAGAGGAGGAGGAGATGACTCAAATTATATATCTCAAATACACACATGCATTGCTACAGAGTTTAAAGTATTGTCACCTGCTCTTAGGGGATGCCTTGTCAGGATACATTTTCCAAGCTTCCTGCCATGACACTATGTAATTTGACCAGCCTGGAGGGCAATCAGTACCCTTAGACCACTGTCCTGTGTAGCATGCCTATGCAACTTCACCTGCAACTTCACCTGTGTAATGCAAGGGGAAACACTAGAAATCACATGGTGAATAATGTCTGATGGTGGGTCTTCATGACAAGGTGGCCAGTTAGGTATTCTTCAATAGTAATTACTGTAGACAGTCCATGCAAAAGTTTAGAGCCAAATAGTACCACCTGTCTCACATGATAGCCCTGTATGTGCCATCAGTCGATGCATGCCAGACACTTGCCTTATTGCTTGCATCATTGTGTCAGCCACTTTAGTATGTCTGTGTGTCCACTAACGGCATGGACTGGACCAAGGGTGGGTGGTGCTGCATGTCAGCAAATGCCATACATCAGTGGCTTACAGCTCACAGTGTTCCAAGTCATGATGTCAGATGCCTGGGCGTCCTGCCATTTTGAGTCTGTCTGCCCTTTGATACACATGGTCAAACAAATGGGGATGCCTGATTCTGACAACTGGTGCTTCAGGCTGAAATTAGAGAAACAATATACAATGGACAAGTGGAAAAGAGGGGTGAGCTCTAATCATTGTATAAGGTCTTTTCAGAAATACCAACCAACAATTCTTATCATTTGGTCAATTAATTCAATTTAATTATATCAAACACATTTGAAAATACACATCCAATCCATTTTTACATTCATTCCCAATATCCTGTATTGATTCCAGGGTTGATTATAAGACACCAAAGCTCACTTTTTCAATCTGCTACCATTCATTCACTTTCATTCTCCATTACATTAATACTATCTCATCTCTCTCTAACCCTATTTGGTTAGATGCCGCTGTTTCACTATGATAATTCCTGGGTGGGTTTAGATCTATTGCTCAATCAACCCATCTGTGTGGATTTGTGATCCCGCAGAGTTTAACCATCTACACGTGTTTCGGTTGTCTCTGGACCCCTATTCTGGTCCCTAAATGCAGCAACCTTCTTTCGGACGAAAAGGAGAGCAACTCATCTATGTCCTGTCTCTTTTGGTAGAGTGAGCCATGGTTCCTAAAAAACAATTAAAAGACAGTGTCAGTGTCTTTGTCATCCCTCTCATTATTTCCTACTACAATTAATGTGTGTGCACTGACTCCTAAATACTCATTATCTGACGCACCTCCAGTGTTTACTAGGAGAAGGTGGTCCAGATGTAAGGATTAATCCACATTTGTACGTAAGTTCTAAATCCCCCAAAATGGTCCGACCTGTAGATTCAAGGTACCAATATTATATTTATTAACACAACTTGATCAAAAAAGTTATGAAGTGATGAAATTCATATTATTTGTGTGTATTTACTTACATCAACATCTACGGTGATTCATGCTCAATTTGCAGCATCTGCTGTTTTTATTAAGTAAAACTCCCACTGGAAGTTTAAGTACATCTTCACAGGTAAGTGTCTTTTTCCAATCCTCACTGGATCACATCCAAGGCCCTATGGAGAGATCTAGTAAAGTCAGGTAAGTGATTGCGTGTTTAGTGTCCTCATAGATCATTCTATATGACTTATTTTAGCTTAATTCGAGTAATACCTGTGCAATATCTCTCACTCCTTATGTCTCGTCAGGCAAAAATTCACTTTCTCTTGTGTAGGATCTATTTCAAACTTATTTGCAAAATATTCCAAAAGATTGTAAGGCGATTATAGCCCACATTTCCAGCTGGCATTTTTCTTTTGGATTTCAGCAATTGTATGTTTTGTCTTATGCACATCAAACTATTTCATTTATAGTTTAAATTGTACTGGACTCGACCCCTATGGCTTGCTTTATATTGCATGTTTGATTCTGAACGGTTTTTAAACCATACTATTCCATGTGCCTCTGATTCATTTGCTTTAAATGAGTCAACGGAGCGTATATCCCTATCTATATATGTAGAGTGATATCGGGGGTTACATTAAATCACCTTGTCTCCGTTATTGATGCTCCTTTCTTGTTTCACGTTCAAATGATTCTGTTTGGTGCTTGCGCTCCAGGATTGACGTATTCATTCATCCAGCTATGTTTGAGGATGTTCTGACTGCCACGTAGATGAATTAATGATTCACCTATGTGATAGGCTTGGTCTATTTGTGACCACAATTGTGGTCATAGAGAGAGGACTACATCTGTTGTCTCTAGCCTCATGTGTTCTTTCCGCATCATTCTCCATTCCGAATAATACCATGACCGCACTGTAATTTGTTCATTACCCACAGTGTGGATATGGCAAACTGGGTACATTCCTTCAGTCTTCCACCTTCACTGTTTAACCTGCAATTAGGTATATGTAATATAGTTGCACACACACATCCTGTCTCAATTTCATATCTTTCGCTGATAAATCTTTTAGAAATGACTATATATGTTTGATGTGTGTAGTTACTCACCTGGTAGTTTATAATGAACGTGATGATCACTGATGTCACACCTGTTTGTTTATGGTAATCAGATTGCTCCGCTCCAATAGGTACCCTGCCCACATTGTACACGTAATTCACTCATTACCTCAGACGGAGATGCAGGAAGGGGAGTACATTCCTTCAGCCTCCTATCTTACTTGTGCTCCCCATACTTGGAGATGGTCAGACACACACATCCTGTCCTGGATAAATTCAAAATGCTTTCACTGGCTGACCACTTAAGGTTGATTATAATCGTTAGATGTATTTGGTTACTCTCCCGGTGGATCTGAAAATGCTGATTATCACTAGTGTCACGGCTATTCACTTCTGAGTGATCAAGTTGTTCCACTCCACAGAAACATGTAGTCCTCGTTTCCCTGTGTTTAATGTGTAGATCCATATTTGATCAATCCTGTGGAGGATAGATGAAATGTCTCCTCGCCGAGTGAGTGATTTCACTTGCTGTAAACCAACCACCTTAGGTTCATAACTAGGTGCCCTAATCTTGTGAAATGATCCACCAGAGGTTGTACCAAACTTTATTCCTCAAGCAAGATCTAAGCTCTCCTATGCGTTGCCGCACTTCTCTTGTTGTTTTGTCTACATAAAGTAGGTTGCATGGGCACTTTATTGTATAGACCATGCTTGATTTGTAGTTAGTGTGTGTTATTAATTTCCATTTGATTTTCCCGTAGTTAAATTCTGTTCATTTCTCTGTGAGGGGACATGCAACACATCCTCCACATTTGTGGTGTGCCACAATGGGGGCAAAACCCACTGGTTCAGAATGGTCTGTTCATTGTTGATCTCTTCATAGGTGTGTACCAGTCTTTGTTGTAGGTTCTGGTTCCTTTTGAAAGCAAATAGTGTTTTTTGTGCTAGACTTCCCGGCTGTTTAATAAGGTCCCAGTTCCGATTAATGATTTTCTTTCTATCATTGCCGATCGGGTTATAGGTGGTTACACACACTATTCTTTCTTCTTTTTTCTTTTGTCTGTGTTCCAGGTATTCCTCTTTGTGAGTGTTAGCCGCTCTCTTTAAGTTGTTATTTACCAATTTACGGGGATGGTTCTTAGTTGTCCTGCATGTTCTACAAAGTCTACTTTAGTGGTTCAATTCCTGTGAATCCACAGAAACTGTCAGTAAGACAGGTTTTCTCTCAGACGTACTGGATGGAAACTCGTGAAGTGCAGCAGCGTGTTTTTATCTGTTGGCATCCTAAAAATATTAGTGATTAGCTTATTTACAGATATTTTAATCTTCAAATCCAAGAAACTCACTTCTTTCATGTTCCATTCTGATGTGAATCTGATATTCGGATTACATTTCTTGACCCAATCTAGAAAGGCATTTAGGGAGTTTAGGTCTCCTCTCCATATTAGAAATATATCGTCTATATATCTATACCAAGTGATGAGACACCGGTATATAGCTGGTAGTAGTTTAAGCAATTTGTTTGTCCCAGACATGTATTTATCCTCAAAATCCACCATGAACAAATTAGCCACGTCTGAAGCAAACATTGCCCCCATACTTACTCCTTGTTTCTGTTTATAAAGTTGGGTTTTAAACAGAAAAAAGTTTTCTGTCATTGACAGACGTGCACATTCGAGAATAAAACTTGTTGGTGGACAATGTGGAGTGGGTCTGGTAACAAGGACATGTCCCAATACTTCCAAACAAGGCATCTGGGGAATCGAGATATACAGCGATTCCACATCCATGGTTACACGGATGTCTCCTGATCTTATTTCAAGCCTTTCTGTGATTTTGATAATCTCCATTGAGTCTTATATAAGGGCATTTTCTCAACAAAGGGCTTCAGAAAATATTCAACATAAATTAACAAGAGTTCCAGCAATGAACCGATAGCTGAGACGATGGGTCTTCCACGTGGCTTAGTCAGATGTTTGTGCATTTTAGGTAGAATATAAAAAGCTGCACGCTTGGGATGCACCTTATTGAGAAAGCGCTGCTCGTCTTCGCAGATCCAGTCTTCATTCTCTGCATGTATGGTGAGGCTTTTCACCTCTTCCTGTAATCTAGCAGTAGGGTCATGCTCCAATTTAGTATATGAATCAGTGTCATTCATAAGGTGTAAGCATTCTATTTCATATTCGCTATTTGCATGATCACAATACCACCCCCCTTGCCTGCGGGTTTTATAGTGATACCTGAAGTCTTGCATAGTGCTTTTAAACTAGCTCTCTCCTGTAGGGTCAAATTATCATGTTCATATTTTTTCTTGTTGATCTTCTCCAAGACTTCCCTGGACACTCTGTTTTCGAATATTTCAATTTCCGGGGAGCATTCATGAGGTGCTGGATTGAAAGTAGATTTTAACTTCAATGCAGTGATGTTAGAACTCTTTTCCCCTACGTCTTTCTGGACTCCTGTCCCATATTTGGGCAGGAAGGTCTCGAAGTAATACTTGAGTCAAACATCTGTAGAACCTATGCAACTCCAATTCCATATTGAAGTGATCTGCTTTAGCCACTGGCATGAAAGATAAGCCTTTTGGCAATAAGTCTTGCTCTGTATTATTTAAAACAACGGACAATAGATTAAAGATGGGTGTCATATCCTGATTTCTCAGTGATTCTGGTACCATAACCTGGTCCTCATGCCCTGGCCCTCTCTTTGACTGATACTCATCCCACTGTGAGAGCTTGAGGACTGCACTGCATGATGAACTCTCAGCCACAAGGAAACTGTTCCACAAGGAGTTGGATTCCTTGAGGCAGACACTGTCCCAGCAACTCCATGTACCATGAGTGAGCGTGCATACGGACTCTGAAGCCATTTGTGTTGAAGCACATCATGACCTCACCACCATTGGGATGCTGGTGTATGCATTTGTGTCACGGATGGCCCTGGCCATCGAAGATCAGGCCTTGGCACTGCATTGATTGGATCCACCACCACACCCACCTGCAGATCAACTGCAGGATGTGGGGCCTAGCACACCTACACCTCAACCACGATTGCCGTGATGTCAATGAGCCCCAGGAGTGGATTTTGTTTTGTTTTTCCTGTCCACTCATGTGGATTTTGACATGCACCATCCCTCTACCCCATCCAGGGTTAACATTTGGTTTACCCAGTCCAGGAGGGATGATTTTCTTTTATTTACCTGACTGGTGTGATCTGTTTTTGATTCTTTTATGGCCCCTTGATGGGGAAGGAGCAATATATGTTACTTTTGTATACCCCTGTCCGGGATGGAGGCATGTGTTGTTTTATCCCCTATCGAAAGATGGACATGATTGATAAGTGCAGAGCTGGAGATACAGCCATGCCCAGTGGTTTAAGCTGACATGGTTGTGTTGTGAACAACAGGATGACATGTGCAGGTAACAATGGGGTGATGGACATTTACCACATATGTGCTGGATGCAGGTTTTGCTGCTATGGCTCGTGACATAACATGTCCCATGTTGTTGCAATGATTCTGATTCATCCAGTGACTGCACTGCATGGGAGGTCTGCCCTGCACCATTTCACCTCCCTAGTCTACATGACCTCTGCCAGGCACTGGCCCTCCTTTCACAAATGTGGAGCTACAGTTTCCAGTGGAAGTGATGAGGGAATCACATCAAGGCATCTCTGTCAGCAAGTAAGTATGAGCACAATGTCTCGTGTTATATCTGTATTCTTCGTCACCACGATTCTTGCATGCATTCTCACAAAAATAATTTCTGGGGGTGTTATGTTTGAGTCACGGTAAATGTGTGTTTGTCCACATGTATGTGGTACCTCGCCCACTCCCCCACCTGTGATTCATCTGTTGTCCCTGTAAGTCTTGCCAGTGTGCCCTGTGATCCATGCACACTTACGGGGACAGTCACATCCAAGGTGTGAGGACTGTTGGAGGGTGATTGCACAGCTGCATATTCTCCTCATGTCCATTTAAAGTGGTGTCCAACATGGGGAGGGGGGTTTGCAGGGGATTGGCACTTACTTGAGGGGATGTTGTGGAAATGGTTCTATTTTTGGCTTACATGGCATGATGGTTTCTGCATGTTGTTTCTGTGAAGTGTAGCTGCTGATTGACCTTACACAGGTGGCCTTGGTTTTCCAGTCTGCAACAATTCCCCATCTCCCACTTTTGTCCTTCCTTGCCCCAAAAATGTGCTAGTTTACCATCTATGTGGATTCCAGGTTCTCTGACCATACTGCTTTCTAATCATGTGTTTCTGTGTCTGTCTTCCGCTCTTGCCCACCTTCTCTCTGCCCTCACCCACTGTCATGTCCTACATGTCTCTCCTCATCTCCCACTAGCCATTCTCCCCCTTGCACCACAATTCCCCTATACCTATCTCTCTCTCCACTTCACTGCTATTCATTCATTGCTCAGTGTCCTGTCGCACTATTGCCCTCTGTCATCCTTCTCATCAGCTACCACACATATACTTCCACTCCTGAGACATCACTTCCTCACTTGGAGTAATGTTCCTCCCGTGCATCCATGGGTAACCCCAAGGTAACCCCAAGGCACATGTGACACCTGACAGTGAGTGTGCAGGACTTGTATGCCTGCAAACAATGTCTTCACTTGTGGGCGCATCCCAGGGGGACTGATGCCTGTTGCCAGGGTGCATGTCATGCTGTGCTGTTAATATGTTTCCTTCACTGCCAGTGATTTCTCGGTTGGTGAGTTTTGTTGTTGGTTGAACTGCTTGGTTTGTTGTACTCCCGGACGTTGACATTGGAAGGTCAATGGCTATTTCCTTATTCCATGAAGGAGTTGACAAGGTTCCCACATTGCTGCAATGCATGTCTTTGCAAGTTTAGTATGTTGCTTTAGGTGGGATGCCAGACAGGTGGATACCTTGTGCAGTGAAGTCAAAGGCACTCAGAATGGTATTTGTTGTGGTGTTGTTGTTTGCAGGAGGTCTGGCACTGTATGTGATGCATTTTTGATTTCCTTGGTCTGAGGTGAGCAGGTCCGGCTTCATGGGTGCGGGACCACATGGTGACGGTTGGCTGGTGGTTGTATGCCTGCTGTTTTGCATGTCAATCAGGGAGCACTGGTTGTGGGGGATTGTTGTGAGGGAGGCTGTCACTGTAGGGCCTTTATTGGACTGGTTGTCATGAGGCTGGCCAATTCGGCTGCATGGGTGTTCTGACACATGGTGATGTGAGTCTAGTGAGTGATTGCTCACAGTTTTTGCATGTGCATTGCCTGCAGTGTGGCTTTCCGTTCACTCGGCTGTTCATGCCATGACTACCCATGCTGGCAGTTCACTCTTGGCACTTCTGCTCCTTTTGGGGTGGTGCCCCAAGACAAATCCACACTCAGCACAACATTGCAATCCAAATGGGGAATGCCATGTTCATGACAGACACCAGGCACACGCCATTGGCTGGGCGCTGTTGTTTGTCATGAGGATATTTTCCATGCACAGCGCACCGGCAGATATCTTGTTGCCTGTTGACTGCTGCTTAGAGCATCTCAACGCTCCCTTCAGTTCCCAGCACATTGGTCCCTTTTCAGTCCAGTCCTTATGGACTCTGCCTTCCCTTCCTCTTGCCTGTTTCCTACTCCCCTTTGTGTGGCAATCTCCTTGGTCTGCTTTTCCTTTGACATCTTGTCTCTCTTATGACAGTTGTGGCTGTGCCCTGCCTTCCTGTATGACTGCTGCCTCTTTGACCAGCTGCCTTGTTCCGGATCCTGTTGTCAGTGCAATTAATGAGATGTTTACTTTCCATTGTCTTGGACTTTCCATCATTGGCTCTCCTGCCAGTGTTTACTGCATTGTCCCAATGTCACGTTAATCACTTTGTGGCATTGGGAGTGCTTCCAAGGAGATCCTGGGATTCTGCACTCTCTGTGATCTCTATTTGGGAGTCCTCTCGGTGTCATTCTGACTTAAGCCAGATCAGTGTGTTCACAATGTCCCCTCACCAGTACAAGCAGTAAGTGGTACATGGTACTTCACTGCATGACACTCTAGAGGGCAGTCAGTGTAGGTGTTGTGGGTGAGGAAGGTGTCACTTTGTGGCGTTATTGAATTGCATTTGCCAGAGGTGTGTGGATATTACTGCATGGGTGCAGGGACACATGGTGATTGGTGGCTGGGAGGTTCTTGTTTGCATTTCTTGCATGGCACTCAGTGGGATACATGTTACAGTGGTCATGGACTTTGTTGCTTGTGCTGTGGGCTTTGTTGTGGACAACGTAGGGTAACCTCACAACACAGAGACATTGAATTACCAGCCCACTAGCAAAAAACTATTGGTGCCCCCATTTTCAGGAAGTATATGAGCTTTGTTTTCTTTACAAAATATGGGAATGGTGACAGGGTATTATGTGTCCACTGCCTCAGAGGCCTCTGTCTTAATCTAAGCCAGCAGGACGTTCTAAACATGTAAGTCATCATGTGTGACACATTTCATGTACATTGTTCATCCACCACCATCATTGTCTACCCCCTATTTGCATGCTTATATTCACATATTGTCCAGTCTCCCATTGGCGGTCTCATCTTATCCTTCAGCTTATTCACACATGGGTGAAGGTCTCCTCACCTTGGGTCACTTCGAAATTATTGGTTAGGATTTTAATTACTCCACCCTATCTTGGGTTCTGACCATGTGACATGCACATGGACATCAACATGACATCAGCAGACTAGTTTGGGTCAGTCTGGTACACGCAAACAAGATGACTGTTTTCTCATCCCAGGCGCACAGGCACAACCATGAGGCCACCCACTACCATCATATTGACATTGGAATCAGCCTTTGCTCTCCTTTGTACAAGTGTCAGACATTGTTGTTCTCCGTTGCCTCCTTTTTCTGCTACTCCTACCAAGGGGTAGGCCTGGTGCTCCTGCATGTCCCAATGATCCATCTGATTCATTAGTGATTTATGATCTGTGTCCCTGTGCGTCTGTGATTCAAATGGGATGACCATTTTCCAGAGGGACACTGGTGTCCTTCATCTCAGCTCAGCTTTTGGCAGATCAGGACCTCTGCCCTGGCTCCCATGGGTATGACCTTCGCAATCACCCTCCCATTTGACTGCTTCCATTGTTGTTTAATTGTACAAAGTTGTAACTTGATATACATGTATGTGTGTGTTTGTGCATGTTCCCAGCCTTGCCCGAGTGTGATAATGTGATAGTGAAGCAAGAATAGAGGATTTGTTGTTCTGTGCTTCAAACACAGGTTGCAAGGATTGAGGTTTTCTGTCAGATATAGTGTTAGCTCATTTTCTGTAGATCATGCTCACGGAATGTATTGTATGTGAAGCAACAGTTATTTTAACCTGAATATGTGTGTTCTTCTACAATACACATGTTTCCCACCAGTCACCTCTACCCACAAGATTCCCCCTCCACCCTATCCCCCACCCCTGTGCAGTCCCCACATGCTAGTGTTCATTCCACAATGTGAATCATTTGGGTTGGCCTGGGATTTGACCGTGCTTCCAAACAACAAAATGGATTCAGTTGTCTCCATTTGCTATGACTGTCTTGTTGTTTGGTGCATGTTATATTATGTGTAGCGGACACACACAGTTTGCCTCTCGCAGACACACATTCTCTGGGTATTATTATAGGCACAGGGTATATTCCCCAATTCATAATAGAACAACATTGTGGCTGTGCCCTCGCTGTGTGTGCTCCACATGGTCAGATTTTCACGTAAAGTATGTTTACTACATCTGAGCTGGTTGGCTGCAGCCTCTCCCTGTGCCCTTTTGCCAATCAAGGGCAAGGGTGGTGCCTGTGCCTGAGGGTGATGCATATCCACAAGTATGCCACGCTGTGTGGTTACATTGTGCAGTACACATGCTGCAACAATGATTTTACAGACTACTGGTGTGGCATATAGCAATACGCCACCAGAGTGGTGTAGGGGGCAGAAACGTGACTTAAGCAACCCAAATGTACACTCCACTATACCCCTTATGGCCAACATTATATCTTTCCTTAGCTGGTGTGGCAGGATTCCTGTTTGGCATAATCATGAACAGTAGTAGCAGGTAGGCACTGTCCCCTGAAACATTTTCATGGTTCTTATTGCCAACAATAACTGCTGTTCAGTGTATGACGTGCATGCATACATGCATGCATGTGCGTTCCAGTTCATACCCACCAATGAGACAGGTGTTGCCATATTTTCTTGATCCCAGGGCCCAGTAGAGTGTTGACTGGTGGTAAATGTAGCTGTTGTGAGTGCTGCTAGGGAAATTGGCATTGACTTGCATGATCACTCCAGTTGTGTCACAGACAGCCTGTACATTGACAGAATGCCAGTGCTTGTGATTGCAGTGTATGTGCTCCATCATTCAGGGGGGCGCAGCATATGTGTACAGCCTATGGCTCCAAGTACACGTGGAACATATGCAACCGCAAATAAATACTGGCACACTCTCTGCCTTTTCTGCAGTGTTCTTGGCATATGTAGGCAGACATGCTTGTGATGTAATGCAGACTAAGACCTGGTGGAGACAGCAGAATTGCGTGGCCTGTGATATCCCACCAACTATGGCAGTGGTATGCTGGAAGAAGCCACTGGCAATGGAATGTGGTGCTGTCAGCACCATTTCAAGGGGGGTAAGGGCCTGGGAGCAGATGATGGTGCTGCTAGGTCTTGCTCTCACTCCCTGACAAGGTCTACGATGAAATTAAATCGGAACCAGTACCTGGCATACAGCTGGTCATCAGGGATCGCAAACAGTGTGATGCATGTAACAACAATCTTCGGCCCGTGGCATCCTAACCCTCCTTCTGTGCACATGGGCGATGGCTTCCAGTATTGCATCATTCATCATGGCTGTGCAACATTAGTATGGTGTGCATTGCATGCTTTATACACATTGGATCCCTTGCTCGTTAAACTTTACGCCTGCTATCATATGACGGTTGGTTTAGAGGGCTTGGTGTGAGTTTTCCCAACGTAAGGTTGCACATTGGAATCCATTAATTTGTTTGGATTTGCGATGGATTGGGCGTGCCATTGCATCGCATGTCCCATCTAAAACATGCCTACAGTATTCCTCATACTGCTTGGAAAATGGGGCATATGCAAATTCCGCCCCCTCTTTTTGTCTCTAGGCAGACCCCACCCACCCTCTGCGAGGTGTCTCCACAAGGTCTGGAAAAGTCGAGCAAAGTCAATTCCATGAATCAACTAAGGGGAGTGTTGCACGTAGAATGGCCCGTAATGTCCATATTTTACCTGCAAAGCATTCCATGAATTGGGCCCTAAATGTATAAAAAGAAAATCTCTGAAATTTGAACCCCTGTGAACACCAAAGCAAAGGGGAAAAGGAGAGAACAAATGAACAAGCAAGAGATAAAAGCATTCTAGTTAGGGAGATATAAGGAAAGACAGGAACGAGCTGTTTTAGAGATGCCAAGGCATAACAGCACAGAACAGAGTAGCTGGCCTGGTTAAAAGCAGGCAGCAGGACGAGTAGAGTTTGAAAATATGTCTGTTTCAGGTGCTGTCTATTGTAAACACATCAGTGGCAGAGAAGAACGGTTGCAGTAAAATAAGCAGTGCAAACATCAGATTTAAATGGAATTAGAAAAGTTAGAATCAGAATACTGAAAGCTGGTTATGTTTGTTTCAGTAGTTTAGAAAGGAGACAGAGAAATTACATTGTACAAAAGTTGGCAAGGAAACAAAGAGCAGACTCAAATGGTTGAATTAACTTCATGACACATCTATTGGACAGCACTGTACTTCACGCCATGCCAAGTGATAACTATATCCCAATGTAAGGGACCAACGGAAGGCTAGGGAGTATAGCTCAGGGGCAATGTGCTCGCCTTGGAAGCAAGACGACACGGAGCAACACAGGTTCGTTAAATAACCAATCACATCATATCATATTTTTCACCCAGGGAAATGTGAGCAGGCAATCAGGTGGCTGCAACAGTGGGCAAGAATGCACATTAACATCCTGCTGTTGCAGCCACCCGAAGCTCTTCACAGGGTGGCACCATTTTATTTATGTGGGGAGGCAACAGGTAGCCTCCCCCTGTTGACTCCCCATCTCCCATCTCCCCACCCACCCCAACACAATCCAAATCTCTTCTCCACCCCTTCCCTCTCCACTTACCTACTGGAACAGAGCTTTGTGCTCTGGCCCCAGCCCTCATACCGCTCTTTGCTGCTGCCACTGAAATGGAAAAGGGACTTATTCCCTTTTTCCAATGGTGGCTCCCATCTTAGATTATTTCTTTTTTTTTTCTTCAGGAAATTGGTGTTGCACCACGGTTAAATCCTGGGGTGCTTTGCTTAGCTTACCTGGGCTTGGGCTCCAGACACATTCTTGAGACAAAACAGGCAGACACTAGGAAGAGTAAATGATAGCCAAAGAAGCAGACCTGTCAAGTATAGTGCATCTGGCGATTGGTCCATTAAAATGGGAGAGATGGAAACCAATTGCAACTAAGTCACACAAAGAATGTTCCCCTTTCAGCAGATCAGAATACCAGCCAATCAGGGAGCCCATCTAACCTCATCCAAATGTTCAACTTCCCTGCCCATTCCTCCGTCCCACCCAAATCCCTGACTCACTTGCATGAAGCTGTCTTCCAGTGCCTCCCCAGTGCTGCAGTGGCCATCATGGAAAGGTATATATGTCAGCCCTCCTGACATGGACGTCATTTCACCAAAATGCCAGGGGTAGCGCAAGTGACATCATACAACCCTTGACCCCTGATGACATCACAGGAAGTGATGTCATTTGACCCACACAAAGCGGCATCTCGGAAGCTTAGGAATACAACTTTTCGCCCCTTGACAAAACACAAAGGGGCATCACAGAGCATTGCACTTAAGTACACAGTGAAAAATATGGTTACGCTATCACAATAATGTGATATACATTTCAAACAACAATGGATCAGTATATCTATGATTAATATGGGCCCATATTACCAAATTGCTGTGAATGCAAGCAGACATCCAAGGCCAAATGATAATTATTGATATGCTATTATAAAGTACTTACGCTTAAGAGCTTTATATAGAACAAATATACATACAATATCACCCAACTTGTGTTGGTACTCATTTATCAACCTCAGCAGGATGAAAGGCTGAGTTGAGGTCTTTAAGAACAGACTAAATCAGGGACTCACCCCCTGAAGTGTGCCTGAAATAAACCTTTAACAAGTCTAGCAATTATTGTATAGAATTTCAGAAAGACAAATTATTTGTTATTCCTATTATTTCTTAATTAGGGTCACTGCTTAAAGTGTTACGCTAGTGCACACCCCTGTTTTCTTTTTCGTTTTTTTTAATGAGGCCTGGACAAGAAAGCCAGCCACTCTAGAAACCAAAGGGCCACATGCCACTGGCCACAGCCAGCCCAGGTGCTAACATTAAAAAAAAAAAAAATCTTTTTCTTTTTTTAGGGGTAGCAAGGGAGACCTCAGGGGTCACAGTTTCGACCCCTGGCGACCCCAAATGACATCTCTACCTCCGATATAAGTAGGATATTCACGATTATTCTGTCAAAAATGTTGCAGAGTTTGACTGTCTCCCACTTAAAATATCCCTATCCCCAATTCAATGGGAACATTTCATTCTCCTGCTTCCTTTGACAAAATATCGCTCCCAGGCGATCCAAAACGTTGGCATGTATGGAAGGGAGAAGGGACTATGTGTACTTCCCTTCTCCCTTGACCATAGTGGCCAACCTGTTTTTTTTTTTTTTTAAGTTGAGAAACAGCAACCGTGACATTTCCCAATGAAAAAAAAAAACAATTAGCATCCCGGAAAACCATGCCTGTATGCGAATAGTAATGAACCCTTCCAGGTGGGGGGGGGTTTACCGGGTCTGGTAATGCCCGGAGCTATCGCTAACTCAGCATTACCAGCCCCTGCTCAGAGGGGTTTATTGTAGCAATCACAATAGGGGGCGCACAGATGCAGTAACGGGCCACCAACAAGCACTTAACTAGACTCGAGTGAAGTGAGGGCTTCAGTGAGGGCTCAGGGCTGATTCTGCCCCTATAAGCAACTCTAAGCAGGGGTGATTACTATTCACATGGCAGGGTTTATTCAGGGTGCACATAGTTTTTTGTTGCCAGCTCACTTTCCCATTAAAAAATAAAAAAAAAACAGATGGCTGCCGCCATAGTAATTTGAAAAGGGACTGAGTCACTTTTCTATTTCTATCACAGCAGCCGAGGGTAGGTTGAAGCACTGGAACCAGAGAACAAAGCTCTAGTCCAGAAGTTAAGTGGGGATAGAGGGAAATGGTTGGGGGGAGGCTGTGCAATGTCTTTGAATGTTGGCAGAGTTTGGGGAGTGGGAAGGCAACATAGAGGAGCTCCCTGTTGCCTCCTCACAAAGCAGATGACAACACCCATGGAAGGGTCTCATGTGGCTGGATAAACGTGGGTTGTACGCTGTGTGTTTCCAGCTACCCGATTGGCTGAGCACCTATCCCCGGGTGTGAATGCTTAAGTGTTCAATAAGGAACGGATACACTTGTGCCACCCACGTCTAGCGATAGTGACATGTTTAGCTCCACTAGCCATTGAAGCCAAATCCAAAAGCAGTAAGGAAAATAATTAAAAGTCAAAGACGTTATATTATGAAGAGGACAACATGTAATTTTGAATGGGTGCAAAATAATAAATGGCTTGATTGATGCAGGCATTCAAATCAGTTTCAGAGACTATACTACAGTACTTAGTGGTAATACACATTTAAATCGTTACTACATGGTGTAGATGACGAGTTACTGCTAATGGTTTTGTGTCTTCACGTCCCAACAATCCACCGAACAGTTAATTACATGCATTTGTATCACATTACAATCCGTTGAACATGCAGAAACATTGGGCAGGATTACGTTGCTTTAATGTGCAATACGTGTTCAGAGTACACTTACTGCTAAGCTGCCTGCTGCATCGAGCAGTTCTGCCGAGATTGTCTGCTGCCACTCTTTGTTAGGCCATTATTTCTGAATTGTCATTAACGGTCTGCTTACACTGAAGCATACAAGAAAAAAAAAGTGGCACACAAAACAGGTGTCATGGTGCCCAGATACAGTCCTTCAGGGATCACATGTGCCCTGCCGCCATGACTGCCCGATGCCATCAGCTCGGAGCCCTATAACCCCGTTTCAGTATTAAGCGCCGATCAATCAGAGGTGTTCCATCACAGGCTAGTGCTCCTTTAACGCTACCCTGTCTGCATATAATTAGTATAAACATGACTTAATAAACCACATGCTGCCGCAGCTGCTCTTGGCCACATTAATAACTGAACTGTCCCCTTAAGGGCTCTCAAATTAATGTGTATTAGACATATGTCTACTAATAACCAGAAGCTTATATATTCACACTTCCCTTCTTTCCAGAAAGTATTTAATGGATTATTTTGCGATGCCTTCAACCAACCATATGTCTTTTCTTGCTGCCTAGACAGTTAGCAGTGTCTTGACTGTGTAGTGTGGGTGTAATGATGGCAAGGTAGCGCGAGTTGGTTATTTGAGGCGTTCTGTTAACGATTTACAGTGCCGTATCGGGCTTCTGCAGTAGGTTGCATTGAAGGAATAATCCGTCAAGTGGGATATAGACACGTGGTTAAAAAATAAAAAAAGCAACCAGCGGGACTTTCTTTTCTGCATTTGAGACGTGCGATGTGTGTTAAACTGAGTCACAAAATAACACGTGATGAGAGATAATGCAAACCAAAAGGGTAAAGTGCGGAAAATGCAGTGACATGCAAAAGCTGTCCTTGAGTGGTATAAAGTATCCAAGTAAATGATTCTTAATTTTTCATTTAGATGAGGGGATAAAAATCCCAGAAAATATCTGAGTTGCAATCGCAAGTCTGACGATTTCTATGCTCTTCTAATTTTTTCACGATGGAGCCCAAAAATAATCAAATGGTACAAATAGTTGATACATAATATGCATTTACCATATGCCTGGTTAAAATCGCTTTTATACACATTTTTCTGGTTTTGCCAAAGGCTTGTGTAAAGATGGGTTCCTGGCCAATGATGACTCTGACATCCTGGGATGTACCAATGACTCCTTTAATAAGTTCCTTGTACATTACATCAGGTACATAAGGTCAGGTACACATAGGTTAAGGGCAACATGCACCGGTATTCTCTCTCAGGGGTCTACATCTCCAACTGACTCTCACAGATCACCACTCATACATCAACATTCTCTCACGCTGCATTCTCTGTCACTCACTCCAACATTCCATACATTCTACTCAGGGTCCAGGGGAAGCTTAGTCACTACATATCTCCCCCCTTAATAATAGCAAACAACACCTACCAGCAAAAGACACACACTCACAAACACACACCATCCAATGCACGTGTATCTCTTACCTCAAAACAGGAACACTCTACACAAACACACACACTCTAAGACCATCCTCACCCTGTGGGACAATTACTTCTCCAAACAATGTCTCTCTCCTTTTCTACACTGTAAAGAAGAGACACCATCAACAAAGCTACCCTTCCAGACTCCTAAACAATATCAGGCATACCCGCCTTCTACAAGTTTTCTCATCTCACAGCGCACAACATAACATCATTCACCCGACTCCTTCACAACTCTCTCCATAACACAACTCACTGGCTGCAGACACCAAATTGTCCATTCAACCAGGCTGGATATTCCGAATACCAGGATAGCCAACACCACAACACTCAGTGTCACTATCCCACATGTGCCCCTGTTGAAAATCACCTTCTACACACACCTCTTCAACTACAGGGAGCTCTTCATAACACCACTCACCACATCATACAACTATTCATCATGCCACAGGACATAAATCAACAATTTTCTTCACTAACACTATTTTTAAACTTCCAAGTTCTCTACCATGAATAAAGGTCCCACCTGTAAAAGCAAAATCATTAGTGTGGCAAAAATTTCACAAATCACGTTTCTGAACTCCATTTACTGAAAAACTAACTAGTTCACATTGCCTATTAATCTGTAAAGTCCATCTGTGGAAAAAAACAATGTTAAACTTAACTTTTTCTATTAAAGCACACATATCAACTTCACTACTGTGCATTCCTAATAGAGGCCACGACTCCCAAACTCATCCAGTGTACACAAAATCAGTTGCACTCACCATCTCATCACTTACATCATAGGATATCTATAGGACTCAAATCACTACTTTTATAACAACTAGTAACCCTAACCAAAACAAATAAACCAATTTGTCTTCATTGCTGCTCCTCCTGTCAGCATCAACTTAAAACAAAAGTACCTCTGGGGACACGGCCCCTTGTCCCACTGGTCTCTTGACCCGCCCATTTCCAATAACTCCCTGTACTCTTCTGTGAATGCCCAGCATACTGCAGTTGTTTGCCGGCATTGGCTTCATTTTCTTTATCTTCTGCATTGCCCAACACCCTAGCAGTGCCGCCCACGAGCAGCACTCACAATGAGTTAAGGCTTCCTCTCCAGCCTACCCCTTAAGCCTCACAGTACTGAATCAACAACGCTGTGCTTTACTCCTGTAGTGCTTTCATCTCTCAGCAAAGTCACAATTCAAGCATCTCAGCCCCTCCAAAGTGCTGCTATGGGATCCAAGCCCCATCCAAGTGCTCTGCTAGTGGACATATACACCCCTTCAAAGCGCTGCAATGGCTCCAAGACCCTTCATTGCAGCAACTAAGCTCCAAGCCCCTCCAATGTGCAGCAATGGGTTCCAAGCCACTTCATGTTATGGGATCTCACTCCCACCCAGGCACTAATTCTTCATAGCTCCTTTATCCAATGTCCCTTTTGTCTGCTGGCTGGCACCTCGCTGGCACCTGGCTCTGGCGCTGCTCTCTACATCCAGCGCATCCAGTGCAGGCCTTCTCTGCGCCTACTAGCAAACAGCACTGCTCCTACCTGAGAGAGGATCTTCTTCTTTGGTTTGTTAAGCGGCTTCACTTCAACACTACAGCTAAGTCAATGCCTAGTCTGGGATGCTAAGGGAAACCCTTATTGATATATATTTTAGGTCCAGTTCATGTACTCTGGATGACAACCCTTATATAACACCCCTCTCTTAGAATCCCCCTGATCCCACTGAGCCAAGAAGTAGGTCTGTTTTGCAAATTTAAACGGTTTATTTGAGAAATATAACAATATATACCTATCACACTTTTATAATAAATTAATATTGAATATCACACTTAAAATATGACAGTGATCAACAATGGATAATGTTCTACTGGTAAACTGATTTGGTTACTTAGAAGTAGTATAGAGAATGAGGTAGCTGAAATGCTTTATGGTTTCAAGGAAATGCAAGGTGGAATAAATGCAGTACAGAAAATAAACTGATATGGTTTCACAAGAGATAATATGTTCACTTTTCCCCTGGTGGCAATTCACCGCCCGCCTTGTATGCAATGCAAGGAGATGGAAGTAACACACACAGTCTTCAGGAATACAATCAAATACAATACGGAATTCAGTCCCCCCCAGCAAGTTTAGACAACAGGTATGCTTTTTAAAACATGGGCAAGAGTGCTTTGTAATGTGGTGGCAAGGAAGTGAAAAATGCTAAAATTGCTTTTTATTCCCTATAGGAGGTTCAGGGTGAGTGGTAGACACTTTAAATCAGTGCAGGACAGCCCTAACAGTGGTTCAGGGATGGTTATTAGGTTGCAAACGAATTTTAGCAGTTCAAGCAAAAGCGGCTATCTTTTTACAGATGACAAAATCAGGCCAAATCGCAAATTGCGGTAAATTTTGCGAGTGCATAAATCGCGATTGCGGTAAAAGTATAAGGAGTAGGAAGTCAGTTCTAGGCTCGTTGGAAAGCCTAGAATCCCAGCTTTAAAATGAAAGTTGAACATTTCGTTCCTAGCCCAAACAGTTCAAGAGATACGGACGATTTAATAAAGGTAGATTTTCGGATTTAAAGTAAAACTCAAAATGACAGGTGACAGCTTGCAGCTTTAGAATGACAGATGACAGCTCGCAGCTTTAAAATGACAGATGACACAATTTCTAGGAGGCAGTTCTACTTAGGTTAAAATAGTTTGAATGAGATTATTTTAACTAAGAGATTCGGTTCTGCACATGTCTGCTAGGTACTCACAATATAAATTTGAAATAGGCCTCGTCACGGATCTGGTCAACACGTCCAGTGGTGGTTCTCTCTGCTCGGCAGGTCAATCAGGCACCGGTTCTGCTCACAGCGATCCGGATCTCTGGTTCTGCTCACAGCGGTCTGGGTCTGGTCTGCGGTTCCGGCAAAAGTTCTTGGCAAAGATTTCAAACAGCTCGCCCGGCTGTTGAATAGTTTGGCTAGGTTTGCTGGATTCTGAAGGCCTGCTGAGAATAATTTTGCTTGAAGTGGGCCTTCTAGGTTCAAAGTTCTGTAGTCTATGGGTCCCTGGTTCTGGTCTCTGTCTGGATGGGATGTCGGCCGTCAAAATGCTCCGCAGAAATGGAAAATGAATGTCCCTACCTGTCCCAGCAGTCTCTTTTTATGTGTTTTGGAAGTGGGTGTGTGCGTGGCATAACTGAGCCTGCCCCTCTCTACTTGTCATTGGCCCAATTCTCCCCTCTCCCATGATTGGGGAAGGAAATGGATTGTCATCATGATGAGGTCTGTTTATGGGTCAGAGGATCCTCCCCTGGTCAATTTGCCCACAAATCTATATTTGATTCAAATACATATTTCCCAGATACACAATTTGTTGAAATTACATGTACACATTATATATTCCTTATGGCCCATGCTTGTCCGCCTCTGATCTTCCTGGGGGCTTGCATTCAAAAATGACAACATTTTGCGCTTTTTGACTGTTTTACCAATATCGGACATTTACCAAAAATTACACACATGTGCGCAAGGAGTATGGACAATTGATGAAGTGTCAGATTTTTAACATGCAGACATTTGGAGTAAGACCCTATTTTCCGCTAACAACCCCCCAGTATACACCACAGGGTCCTAACACCTTTTAAAACGTGCACAGAAAAATCACAAAAATAATAATATTACTTATATAATTGTGACAAGTCCGTACTATGAATTATCCATCTTTTTTAAAATTGTGCTCTGGCCCAGATGGGTGTGGTTTAGGTTCCAAGCACATGGGGGAAGCTTCTGTCTGCCCCCGCCTCCAGCTCGGGTGGCTCCCAGAGGCACTTCTCCTCCCACTTCTCCCAAGAGGAAGCCACTTTACGGCCCCCCAATATAACATTTGCCTGAGTCCAGGACAAGGCTTTGTTCAACCTCCTGCAGGTGCCCCTCCCCTAATCTAATCAGAGAGGTGTCAACTCCTTTTGGTGGGGAAGCAGGATGCAGCTAGGCCTGGGAAGAGTGGCTGAGCAGGTTTCTCCTGTCGGGGGTAGTTGTCAGGCAGAATTCAGCTAAATGTCACTTTAGTTCCCAGTTTAAATCAAACCAACAATTTGTACATATACCTTAAATAATTACTTCCTTCAAGTCATTTCAGAATATAGTTTTACATTGTGTCCACCTCTTAGCAAGTCTTTCCTTGGCCTGGTTTGGGTTCCTCTGTTCAGTTTTACACAAAAGTCTGGTGGTTTTAAAATCCGGCTTTCTGATAGTGGTGAGTACCGGTATTGCATCCATTTTTGGGATCTGTCTTGAATTACTGAATTTCAATAGAGTGGTCTTTTGCTTGATAGTATAGGATCCTTGCTTAACATTGTTTTGATGGCATCCTTACAGTAGAGTGGTGATGTGGAACCCCCCACAAGAAGGTTGTATCTTTGGAGTGGTCTTGTGCCAACTGCGCAGTTCTCCTGGATTCTGGCGTGAATGTGGGCGGCGACAGCTCATCCCCAAATCCACACAGTCTATTGATTTAGCTGGTTCTGGGATAGAATAATGGGCGGCGACAGCTCATCCCCACATCTACCCAGTCTAAGGATTCAACCTGGGTCAAAACCCTTGACAGGTTGGGGGGGGGGTGCATGTCCCTTCCTTTGTGCTGTCCCTCCAGCACAGCCAGCATCCTCGTCGCCATTGTAAAGATGGGTTCCTGGCCAATGATGAATCTGACATCCTGGGATCTATCAGTGACTCCTTTAATATGTTTCATGTACATTACTTCAGATACACATAAGTCGAGGGCAACATGCCCCGGCATCCACTCTCAGGGGTCTCCATCTCCAACTGACTCTCACAGATCACTACTCACATATCAACATTCTCTCAAGCTGCATTCTATGTCACTCACTCCAAAATTCCATGCATTCTACTCAGGGTCCAGGGGAAGCTTATTCGCTACAGCTTGCTATTTGAACTGTGTCACAACAATAGGCAACAACAGTCATGCTGTGACATTTAAAACATTTTTTTTTATTATTGTATTGTGCTTGGGGGAATGTAGAAGTATGTGATGTAAGATGGAATGTTGTGGTGTGATTGAGGGAATGCTTGTGGAGAAGGATCTAAGCCTAGGCAGTTGGAGATCCCCTGCCTGGGTCATGGGAGCCAATGATTGTTCCAACGGCCAATTGAGGACTCCTGTTGTTAAACCTCAAGTGAAGCAGCTAGTTTGTGCTTTCACAAGGTACAGATCTTGATAAATGATCATCCATGGGGTGAAGTAAAGGCTATGTTTTGCTGGTCAGGGTAACGCTGATGGGGCAGGCTCTTTAAGTTGCTACTGAGACCCAGAAAGTAGTTTCCTGCATGCACCTGGCAGGGCACACTTAAGGTTCTTATATGGTTTTTGGGGTGTGGCACACGCCTCAGGAACCAGGTCAATGGCAGTGTCACAATAGCTGTGGGTAGAAAGTCTTATCTGCACCAACGTACCTACTCACCCCTGTGAGGGACGGAACTCCTTCCTCAGCAGTCTCCACTGGCTGAGTGATGACGTCTATGAAGGTGCAAGTGGCAAGTTTCAAGTAAAGAACATGCAGCGTGTTGATGTGGCACATTCCGGGCAGAAATTGGAATGAACTACAGAAAGGGACGCTTTCCGAAACTTCTACGTTCATGGATCCGCGTCCGTGGCAGTGAGCCATGCGGGTGAGCTGCACAGTGACGGCTTATCTGGAGGAAACGGATTGTTCACTGTGGAGGAGATTAAACAAAGATGATTGGGCCACCCTTAAGGTTCATCTGGTACTGCTTTGTTAATGGTGACTTGGTTTATTTTTCTGAACACGCTAGGTTAAGTAGCAGCAAGTACGGTGAGTGATGAGCTCTGTGTGTGTTTTTTTTGGGAGCATCTCGTGGTGCGGCGCAACGCATCAGGAGAGGGAGCCGTAAAGCAGATTAAGGTAATGTTGCAATGAATTTTCATCGCAGGCTGCAAGGCACCGGCAAGGCATGGACGAGTAAGGAGGACAAGAGGAGGAGGAGACTTGTCCAAGTAGGAAATGTAGGCACCTATTACAATATTGCTTGCTGTTTATGCAAAGGTTTAAGAGAAGCAAGTAATGGTGAAGCTGTTGAGGAGGGCTAATGGACATAGTTGAGTGTTGTGTGTGGAGCATGACCAATGGTTTGATGTGTTTATGGGTTTAGGATAACCAACTTTTGGAATTTCAGGTTCGAGCAATTTTAGCTAATGGATTTTTATGTCTTGATAAGTTTGTCAAAGGTATGAAAGTCGGTATGTCAGTTATGATGTGAATGGCACTAGGTGTAATGTTCTTGAAGGATTACAGCTATAGAAGTGTTATACAACTAGCAGTAGTACATTAAATGTAAGTGCCATGAAATGCACAGATTAACATTTAAATGTTGAACAATACGGTGTCTAGTAGCGATACGTGAATGGTGGAGTGAGGTTGTATAGATAGGGGGGTTAAGCCTCCCACACAATGAGAGTGGTTGTGATTTGTGTTGTCTTTCAACCAGGGCAGATAGGGGGGGTGTTAAGCCTTCCACACAATGAGAATGTTGTGCTTTGTAACACCAACATGGGTAGATAGTGGGAGTTAAGCCTCCTGCTCAATGAGAGTGGTTGTGATTGGTGTGCCTTACAACCAGGATAGATGGGGTGTGAAGCCTTCCACACAATGAGAGGGTTGTGCTTTGCTGCACCTACCTGGGTAGATAGGATTGTGTTTGCGTTCCGCGATAAGTGTGTGTCAGTGGCGTGGTTCGATCCAGCCATATAAGAGTTGCTGTTATGTAATATCAGCGAGAGTAAAAAGTTGGGGCGCCTTCCATTTACGAATTCAGAGTTGAAAAGGTGGGACGCCTCACGAGTTGCACCTCTTGTTAAAAAGGGCGTACCGTGTGATTGTGTGTGTGTCGGTAGTATGTGATATCACCTGAGCAAGTGAGTATGTGATGGGTGTATGTGGTGTGTGAAGAAAGGAGATGTGTTGTGATGTGCCTTGTTGGTTTGTGGTAATATCTTAAAGAAAGGGAGATGTGTTGTATTGTGCTTAGAGTGAATGTAGGAGTATGTGATGTAAGATGGAATGTGGTGGTGTGATTGAGGCAATGCTTGTAGTGAAGGTTCTAAGCCTAGGCAGTTGGAGAGCCCCTTCCTGGGTGATGGGAGCCAGTGTTTGTTCCTAGCATCTGTTCATACTAACGAAATGTAACATGAGTCTTCTGCAATAAAGTAACTGGAACTTACCTGTGAGCTTAAGGAAGCCACTTTGTTACAATTATTTATTTTGTGAACCCTGCTCAAGAGCAGTGAAGCATTTTACAACAGGATTATGCCAGAATTGGGCTTGGCATTTTGTACAGTGATGCAGTTATATTGGTAGAGGCATAAAAATATTTTTATTTGTATGGCAAGTATTGTTGAAAAAGCCACATTTTATGTCAGCACTGGAGGAATGGTAGGGGCATTTCAAGACTCTACATGGACTGAGTTCCAGATGGTCAGTGCAGGGCAGGAGAAGGACTGCTTATGACTCGTCTCTTTGTGGGCTAGTTATGACTCCAAATGTTTGGTATTTTTGCTTCACGAGGTGCAAGAACTTCTAGAAGTGTGGAGTTTAACCGCCAAGTATGTTCATGTTCCATTTAAGCCTGCATTTTAGGTGATATATGCAGTTTTGAATATGATCCTGGCAGGGAAGGGGGGCAGTGGAGGGTGCACATACTGGAGATATATTTAATGAGGCGTGCTGCAACATGGTGTGCTGAATTGAGAGTGGTAGATGACAAGCGGGAAGCCCAGTAATGAGGTCATGTTCCCCATTGATGTGTGAGATAACGAGGGATAAGATCACCATACTGAATTCGCCTGGGGGGAATTAAGGGTTTGATTTTGCAGAGTGTGTTGTCTGTAGCCATGCTGTTTGTGCCTTTTGGGTATATGTTTTGGAAGGAAAGGCTACTATCAACAATGAGCAAAGGGTTTTGGCTGAGTGTGACAGCTGAGGGATGAATCCTACTAGGCACATGCCAGAAATAGTTGCACACAAGTTGTTGTTTGGTGGGGGACTTATGAAGACAAATGTGACTATATCTGATTTATTTTAAGGTAAGCATTTGTAATCCATGTTTGGATAGTAGCCAGGCATTAATGGGCATGAGCAATGTCTTGTGAGCATTAAGGTCTTGTGACCTTAAGGTACAGCTGAGTATTATCAGCATACTGATGGATGCTATGTTGGGGTAATTTAGGAAAGTTCCCAAGGGTTCCATGTATAGATTGACAATGATTGTGGAGAGAATGAAACCTTGGGGGACCTCACACATAATTGGGAGTTGGTTGGATCTAATTGAGCTTATCTGTATGACCTGGTGCCTACCTGAAAAAGTAGATTGCAAACCATGTTAGGACCATTCCAGAGAAGCCCATTCTGTCGGCGGATATGGAGAGTAGTATTTGGTGATCCACTGTGTCGAAAGCAGCTGAGAGGTCTAAGAGGACTATGAGATAAGTGCCAGTGATTCTGATTGCATTATCTACAACTTAGATGGTTGCATTTTCAGTGGTGCATTTGGGGCAGAAGCCAGACTGATAATCACAGAGTGGGTCAAGTTGGTTTATGTTTGCATGTAGTTCAGTCGCAACTACTTTATCAATAAGCTTTCTGATGCATGGGAAGCTCGTGATTTGTCTGTAGTTGGCAAGGTCCTCTGAGTCAAACAATGGTCTTTGAAATGGGGTCGCATGAGACCTGCCTTCCATATCTGGGTATGCACCTTAACTGAGGGAGGCATTCACAATACTGTTGAGTTTGTTAAGTGATGGACCTGTGAGTTTTTTAATTAAGGGAGGCTGGGATGCCATGTCAGTGGTGGTTTTAAGTGAAGATAGTGTGTCTGAGAGATCCTTAGGAGAGGGGAGAGTGAAGTCAATCCAGAAGGGCACTCCCCTGGGAGGGGGTGGATAGAAGAGCTCTGTGTGGGTTTTGGGGCATTGAAGAAACCACCAATTATATCAATTTGAAAGGAACAGGTCTTTATTCCATTGCATTTTTGCTGGCAACTCGGGTACAGGTGTGGGCTTGGAGCAGTACTTGACTACATTGAATAAGGCTTTGATCCTGTTCAAGGCTGCCTCAGTTGTGGAAGAAGTGTAGTGATCCAATTTAGCCTCAGAGATCATTTATATGTTTTGGGTATGCAAGAATTGTAGGGAGGGAGAGAGATTCCATAGGCTGCAGTCCTTGCACCACTGATTTCCAAGAGATCTGATAAAGCGTTTGTTTCTGACCAGAGCTTGGGTGTTTACTAGGGTGCAAGTGCTCTGACTTTGTTGCTGTTTGACATTCAAGGTGTATGAACATCCACTAGTTCTTTGGCAAGGTGGGTAAATGTATCCAGAAGGCTGAGGCATTCCCTATGGTGGGAAATGCTGTCAACATTGCCTCTAGTGTGTCTAGCGTAACATTTCTGAAATTTCAATGCTCAATAACAGTGTATTTGGCCTGACCTTTGACGGGCAGCCTTGTGCATTATATGAGAAAGGGTATTGCTGATCTGAGGTTCCTTCTCATCCCTTTAAGATGGGTTAGCAATACCTAAGAGATGGATGGCGGATGCAGGGCTCATTCAAACATCAATAATAGAAACATCTCAGATAGTTGGCAAAAGATACAGTTTTAATATCAATTACCTAAAACAGGGAGTACAACGGATATCAACAGACATCTCTCATCATGATCTCTCTCTCTCTCGAGAAAGACTTCTCAAAGCATTTCATAAAAAATAACATTCTTATAGTAAGACATCGCCATAGGTTATATTTAACCTGCGTATTACTAACGTCATCCTACGTGGCAAACTAAAAAAACCTAATGGTTAGTGTGAAAGTTTCTAAAAGAATCATCTAGGTATACAATCCATACTTGTTTAGGGAAGTGGAAGAAAATGATTTGTTTCTTAACATTTGGTGGGGCAACTAATCCCTTCCCTTAAAATATGTCACTATGATCGTCACTAAATATACAAAGCCTAATTGGCTACACACCTATAGGACCTTGATCATACGGCCCTCTATCATTGGTTACTTTCCAACCTCCATCATTACCCTCTCAAACTACCTTAGCAGTGCCCGATACTGAAAGTCCAGGTGCAGAGGACCTTGTCTTACCCATAGCTTCCCAACAATTAACATATCCATCCATCATCACATGAGTGGTCCACTGTCAATTAGGTCTTTGAACTCGGACTTGAACATGTTCTTTGCTCTGGGGAATTCAGGGGAGTGAAGGCACACTCTGCCACTGTGCATAGGTGTGACCATCGTGCTCATCCAACTTCTCCTTCCCACATGACTAGAGACCATGAAATTGAGCTTTCAGTGTATTAACACACTATTCTTTAACCCCTTAAGTGCCATGCATATTTCTCTCCAGTGCCAGGGCCTTTTTTGGTGATTTCAGTATGTGGCCATTCAATGGCTTATAACTTTTTTGTTACATGAGATATCTTGGCCAAATTCAACTCCTTTTCTTCCCACATGTTGGCAGTCGTAAAGCCACCCAGGAATCCTAGATTGCTGTAGGGGGGTCAGAAGAAATAAGCAAAAAGTGCGAAAATTATGGGTTTTTTTCAAAAAATGCCAATAAAATGATGTACAAAGAAGCATGTGGTTTTTCCTTGTAAGAACTAGGAACAAATGGTTTGCTGTGCTGAATTCCCCAATTTCCTGGCTTTCAATAACAGGTTGAGTGGAAACGGCAAAAAATTATTTTGATGTGGTTATCAACCGTTTTGTGAGAGGTAGGCGATTTTGGCAATTTTTGCCAATTGGACATGCATGGACGGAATGGGAGAAAAGGGTAGGGAAGCCAAATTGGAGGATGGAAAGGCATATATTTCTGAAAAGTAGACAAAATTCCAAGTTTAGGAAGGGGTGATTTGTGTAGGGCAGGCAAACACTAGGTAGGGGAAAATGCCATAGATTGGGGGAAAGGCGGGAAAATGACCGAAAAAAAGGTATGTGTTGGACATGGTTTGCTTGGTGCGGCAATGGATTCTATGAATTTTGAGAAAAGCAATGTTCCACTACATTCCCCTGACTATTGCAGTTAGGAAAGCACACATTTTTGTAGTGTTTTACAAAACAACCAATACCACAAGCCAAACACTGAGCCATGATACACAGGAGTTTTACACTCACGGCCTGAACAGACGCAATTAGCATGTGTAAATCGGGAAAACCAATGTGGTGAGGAATGGCAAGCATACATTTTTTGAAAGAGCACAGACAGACCTTTTCAAGGGTAGGTGACTTGTGCAGGTTACAAAAGAGTATGGTGCCTAAAGCAGTGACTAAATGTAGGTCACATTTGGGAAAAGAAAGGGTTGTGTGACAAATGGCACCAGCAAATGGGTCAAAACCTTATGAAAACCACAGAAACACAACACATGGCCTACCGTCCCGCGTTCCCACAGGAGTCCCAATGAAAATGGTACCTCACATGTGTGGGTGCACCTACCTGGCCGCCAAGGGGAAAGCCTAAAACACAAGTAACCCCAAGTCTGTTTTCAGACCGGAATTTCAGACGCCCAGCCGACCGGCACAACATACAGATATGGGCCTCGGGTGTCCAAGCCACCAAGGAAAACAGCTAACCCCATGCATTTCCGAAAAGAGGACACCCGTGGGAATCCGCAGAGGTATGATTTGGGCAAATCGCTCCAGAATGTATTACCCAGACACCCCTGCAAAATCCGAAATGTGGGAAAAAAAACGCATTCTCCGCACATTTCGCTCGGCTCACCCATCGAAACAAGCCCCCAACAACACATGGCCTACCGTCCCGCGTTTCCACAGGTGTCCCGATGAAAATGGTACCTCACATGTGTGGGTGCACCTACCTGGCCGCCAAGGGGAAAGCCTAAAAGACAAGTAACCCCAAGTCTGTTTTCAGAATGGAATTTCAGATGCTCTGCCGACCGGCAAAACATACAGATATGGGCCTCGGGTGTCCAAGCCACCAAGGAAAACAGGGAACCCCATGCATTTTCGAAAAGAGGACACCCGTGGGAATCCGCAGAGGTATGATTTGGGCAAATCACCCCAGAATTTATTACCCAGACACACCGCAAAGTCCGAAATGTGGGTAAAAAAACACATTTTCCGCACATTTCACTCGGCTCACCCATCGCAACACGCCCCCAACAACACATGGCCTACCCTGATGCATTTCTACAGGTGTCCCAATGAAAACAGTACCTCACATGTGTGGGTGTGCCTACCTGGCCGCCAAGGGGAAAGCCTAAAACACAAGTAACCCCAAGCCTGTTTTCAGACCGGAATTTCAGATGCTCTGCCGACCGGCACGACATACAGATATGGGCCTCGGGTGTCCAAGCCACCAAGGAAAACAGGGAACCCCGCGCATTTCTGAAAAGAGGACACCCGTGGGAATCCCCAGAGGTATGATTTGCGCACATCACCCCAGAAAGTATTACCCAGACACCCCCGCAAATTCCAAAATGTGGGAAAATAAACGCATTTTCCACAAATTTCGCTCGGCTCACCCATCGAAACACGCCCCCAACAACACATGTCCTACCATCCCGCGTTCCCACAGGTGTCCCGATGAAAACGGTACCTCACATGTGTGGGTGCACCTACATGGCCGCCAAGGGGAAAGCCTAAAACACAAGTAACCCCAAGTCTGTTTTCAGACCGGAATTTCCGACTCTCTGCTGACTGGCACAACATACAGATATGGGCCTCGGGTGTCCAAGCCACCAAGGAAAACAGGGAACCCCATGCAATTCCGAAAATAGGACACCCGTGGGAATCCGCAGAGGTATGATTTGCGCACATCGCCCCAGAATTTATTACCCAGACACCCCTGCAAAGTCCGAAATGTGGGAAAAAAATGCATTTTCCGCACATTTCACTCAGCTCACCCACCAAAACACGCCCCCAACAATGTCCTACCTTCCTGCGTCCCCACACGTGTCCTGATGAAACGGTACCTCACATGTGTGGGTGCACCTACCGGGGGCGCAAAAGGAAAAGGGCAACCCACTGGTAATTTTGTTGATGTGGGAAACCCCCAGATTTGGGCCTAGGGAGTCGAGGCCAGCAAGGAAAACAGCCTCCTAGGAAGGGCTGCATGATGTGCCCCCCCTCCTTTCGGTGTGGGTGAGGAGAGGGCCACCACAAATGGTGGGACAGGCCCCCCAATAGATGGGGCAGTAGGGTTTGTGCACCCTGGGGGCAGATTGGCACACTAATGTGGCCATCTGCACCAAGCGAACTTGGGTAACCAAAAAAAATAATACAAAATCGTAGGCTGCATTTTAGGGGGGGCTGAGGGGCACCCTAAATTGGCAGCGAATGATGTACTGCAACAGGGGGTGGCACTCACCCCCTACCCCAAATGGAGGGCCCCACCTCATGCAACCCTCCCTAGGGGCAGATAGGGGGCCCCACCTCATGCATCCCTCCTGGGGTCACATGCCCCTTCGTAGGAGCAGATATCTGCCCCCAGGGATGGTTACAAGGAGTGCACCCCTTTCTACTTCGGTTGGGGGGGCACCCCCCCTTTCATTCAGTAAAAAAGCCATGGTGGCTAGTGGCCACCCACCCCCTTTTCCCATCATTTCATTTTTTATTTTTCATTCCCTGGGGGCAGATGGTCAGCCATCTGCCCCAGGGTTCACATGCATGTGCCCCCATGTTTTGGGGGCCGGGAGGGGGGAGAGGGCTGCTTACTTGAAGTAGCCCCCTCCCCCCCAACTCACAAATGGATCCATGGTGGTCTAGTGGGTTGCTGGTCACGGATCGAGCGCTCTGCGCCGATCCGTGACCAGCAATGCCTCATATATGTGGTGTCCTTGGAAAGGGGAGAACCTCCCCTTTCCAAGGACACCACTTTTTTCCCTATCACTGGTGGTCTAGTGGGCCCCTAGTAAGCAGCCACCCCTCCCCCGCGTCACAAACGGATCTGCATTGATCCGGTGACATTGCTGCCCGCAGATCGCGCGCCCTGCGCCCGATCCGCGGGCAGCAATGCCACACAATGGGTATTGTTGTAAAGGGGAGAATCTCCCCTTTCCAATGATAACCGCCTCGTTCTCCGGCTTGAAATACAGCCGGAGATCAACGCGGAGAAAGAAGGGCTCTTACCTTCTTTCTTTCACTGCAGCAGCCGAAAATGGCTGCTGCAGTGATTTTAATTACAGTTTCACGCCGACGTGCTTTACGCACGCCGACGTGAAACTGAAAGTAATGCAGCCCCCTGGCAGTGAGGGGGGACCTCCCCCTCACATAGCCCGGGAGTTGGATTACAGTTTTGCTTGATCCCTGCTCTGCAGGGATCAAGCAAAGCAGAGTGCCAAAACTGACGAGCCGGCTTTTTGGTGGCAACCTGGAGCGGTTTCCACTGATGAGCTGGCTCGTCGGCGGCACTTAAAGGGGTAATAGACCTCTGATGTCTTCTTGTTTTTATCCATGCCTTCTGAACAGGGGCTTTGTTCTTTCACATGATTTGTATCCAATGTCAGCTCACCACAGTCTGATAAGGCTTTGGCTTCTTGGCTCAACCAACATCCCTTTCTGAGTTTCACCCTTGTTAATTCACTTGTTTTCTAACTGCGCCACAATTGGAAACTGGGAAAAGCAGCTTTCCTTTGTTTGCTCATCACCGCTATCATACGTAGTGGAAACATCCATCCTTTACTGATTCCAATATATATATATGTATATGTTCATGTTGGCACATGCCGCTATCTAGTCACTATTTAGCTAGCCTTTACAAATACTTCATCTACTCCATTTCTTTGCATCTATATATGTGTGAAAAAGCTTGATCTCTTCATTATTTCTGCAGCATAAGATCCTTCATCTTGATCCCAATATGTCATTTATCTCGATACTTTCTTAATGCCTTATAGAATTGTCTGCATTATCTAGTCTCTGCATCTCTTCCCTTGTACTTCAACCTTGCTCTGCATGATGTCAGCATTCATCTTCGTCATTCAACTGTCCTGTTTCTTCTGGAATTTCATTCAGACGACCATCGTATTTTCTCATATGCAGGTATGGTTTCCTCAATGGGAACCTTGCCTCCCATATTCTCCTATGTATCAGTATTTTCACTGATACCGCACGTGTTTCACACTCGGCATCCAACATGCAGGTGCAGTCGGTGAGAGGTTGAGGTGGGGGTACTTAGCTGCTTCTCTACACTCCCCCCTTTGGGCGATTCAGTCTTCATCTCTAGACATCCTTTTCTGAAGACTTGTTTCTTTGGGTACCATATCTTTATGACTCCCTTCAAACATCCAGCTAATTTCACATGTTCATCTTTATTCCAATTCATGAGCATGTACTGGCCACTTGGACTGCAATAGATCCATCTTCCCACATACTTCCTATGGTTCTTTGGATACAGAAACTTTGTTCCCTCAGTTGTATGGATACTGACCTTCACAAAGTCTCTGAACTCTTCATCTGTTAGATCTTTGGCTGTCCATCCTGATTCAACATTGATCATGATCTTCATCCCTATAGCTTTCTTTGCTGTCTTCTTACATTGTGTGATCATTTTCTTGATCACACAGAATCATAGCAACACAAACACAATCAGGGCTCCAAGGAACTGGAACATGTCTGCCATCCATTGTGGAACCCAAGAAAAAAGCCAAAGATCCAAACCAACTGTCATCAACAAAGTCTTCTCCTCTGTCTATCATCTCGACGTGTAGCTTCGTCAGCATCTTTATGGCCTCAGTCAAGGTGCCATTCTCATCGTCGTGAGAAGGTATGATTGTGCAACATGATTCTCCGATTTTTGCACAAACATCTCCATCCATAGCTGTGATCATGTCCAAGAAGTATCTATTCAGAAGAGTCATCAATCTTACGGCTCTCAGCTCCTCCTTAATAGCATTCAATCCCTTTATGGTAGTGCTGAGTGTCTGCAGTAATTCCCATCTGGTTATCTGTAACCATTTAGTATTTGCTCCAACCTGGATACTCGGCATGAAAATTATTGTGAACACTGATGACGTCTGGCTGAACAGTCTGTGCTCATACGGGATAGAGTCAAATCCTTCTATTGACTTGGCAGAGAAATAGTTCTTCCTCTTTTCTGATAAACCAGTTCCAAAGATCTCTTCTTCCTCAGGTGAGCATCTGACTTTGGGAAACTGTCAATGTTCAGGTCACTTTTAGGAATCACCAACGCAGGAACATTCACATTCACCAAGGTGCATAATTCCTCCCCAGTCTTTTGGCAGCTTCATATATGCTCTGGAACCACAAGCCCAATAATGATTCATAATTACTGCTGTCCCAAGTTTCATTCCTGGTACATCAAAGATTCAACTACAGTTCTCATTTTCTCTGACTTTTGTTGTGCCATTATTTCGGAAGCACAACTTCGAACTTTCCAACAGCACTATCTGCAAGGGTCCTCCTCTGTCTTTGACCCAGGTCAATAGTTTAGCAAATGTTGGCCACAATGGTTTGCATTCATTATGCACTATGTCAATGGTTGTCTGATTACAACCAATGACCAGCCAGGCTCTGCCGATTACCAATCCTTCTTCCCATCCATCTGGTGATAGCACTGATCCCCAAATCTGCATCTGCCTCTGTTCTTCCATCTACAAATTTGTTCTGCAGATTTTCCTGAAAACTTTATGACTCCAAATGTTTGGTATTTTTGCTTCGCGAGCTGCAAGAACTTCTAGAGGTGTGGAGTTTTACCGCCAAGTATGTTCATGTTCCAATAAAGCCTGCATTTTAGGTGATATATGCAGTTTTGAATATGATCCTGGCAGGGAGGGGGGAGGCAGTGGAGGGTGCACATACTGGAGATATATTTAATGAGGCGTGCTGCTACATGGTATGCTGAATTGAAGGTGGTAGGTGACAAGCGGGAAGCCCAGTAATGAGGTCATGTTCCCCATTGATGTGTGAGATAACGAGGGATAAGATCACCATACTGAATTCGCCTGGGGGGAACTAAGGGTTTGATTTTGCAGAGTGTGTTGATCTGTAGCCATGCTGTTTGTGCCTTTTGGGTATATGTTTTGGAAGTAAAGGCTACTATCAACAATGAGCACAGGATTTTGGCTGAGTGTGACAGCTGAGGGATGAATCCTACCAGGCACATGCCAGAAATAGTTCCACAAGTTGTTTGGTGGTGGGACCAATGAAGACAAATTGACTTGATCCGATTTAGTTTAAGGTAAGCATTTGTCATCCATGTTTTGATAGTAGCCAGGCATTAATGGGCATGAGCAATGTCTTGTGAGCATTAAGGTCTTGTGACCTTAAGGTACAGCTGAGTATTATCAGCATACTGATGGATGCTATGTTGGGGTAATTTAGGAAAGTGCCCAAGGGTTCCATGTATAGATTGACGATGATTGTGGAGAGAATGAAACCTTGGGGGACCTCACACATAATTGGGAGTTGGTTGGATCTAATTGAGCTTATCTGTATGACCTGGTGCCTACCTGAAAAAGTTGATTGCAAACCATGTTAGGACCATTCCAGAGAAGCCCATTCTGTCAGCGAGTATGGAGAGGAGTATTTGGTGATCAACTGTGTCGAAAGCAGCTGAGAGGTCTAAGAGGACTATGAGATAAGTGTCAGTGATTCTGATTGCATTATCTACAACTTAGATGGTTGCAGTTTCAGTGGTGCATTTGGGGCAGAAGCCAGACTGATAATCGCAGAGTGGGTCAAGTTGGTTTATTTTTGCATGAAGTTCAGTCGCAACTACTTTATCAATAAGCTTCCTGATGAATGGGCGGCTCGTGATTTGTCTGTAGTTGTCAAGGTCCTCCGAGTCAAACTATAGTCTGTGAAATGGGGTCGCATGAGGCCTGCTTTCCATATCTGGGTATGCAGCTTAACTGAGGGAGGCATTCACAATACTGTTGAGTTTGTTAAGTGATGGACCTGTGAGTTTTTTAATGAGGGAGGCTGGGATGCCATGTAAGTGGTGGTTTTAAGTGAAGAGAGTGTGTCTGAGAGATCCTTAGGAGAGAGGAGAGTGAAGTCTGTCCAGAAGGGCACTGCCCTGGGAGGGGGTGGATAGAAAAGCTCTATCTGGTTTTGAGTCATTGATGAGACCTCTCTAATTATATCAATTTGAATGAAACAGATCTTCATTCCATTGCATTTTTTCTGACAACTCGGGTACAGGTGTGGGCTTGGTGCAGTACTTGACTACATTGAATAAGGCTTTGATCCTGTTCAAGGCTGCCTCTGTTGCTGAAGTGTAGTAATCCAACTTAGCCTCAGAGATCATTTATATGTTTTGGGTATGCAAGAATTTTAGGGAGGAAGAGAGATCCCCTACGCTGCAGTCCTTGCACCACTGATTTCCAAGAGATCTTATAAAGTGTTTGTTTATGGCGAGCTTGGGTGTGTACTAGGGTGCAGGTGCTTTGTCTTTGTTGCTGTTAGACGTTCAAGTTGCATGAGCATCCACTAGTTCTTTGGCAAGGTAGGTAAATGTATCCAGAAGGCTGAGGCATTCCCTGTGGTGGGAAATGCTGTCAACATTGCCTCTAGTGTGTCTAGCGCAACAGTTCTGAAATTTCAATGTTCAATAACAGTGTATTTGGCCTGACCTTTGACGAGCAGCCTTGTGTGCATTATATGAGAAGGGGTATTGCTGAACTGAGGTTCCTTCTCATCCCTTTAAGATGGCTTAGCAATACCTAAGAGATGGACGGTGGATGCAGGGCTTATTCAAACATCAATAATAGAAACATCTCAGATAGTTGGCAAAAGATACTGTTTTAATATCAATTATCTAAAACACGGAGGACAACGGATATCAACAGACATCCCTCATCATGATCTCTCTCTCTCTCTCTCTCTCTCTCTCTCTCTCTCTCGAGACTTCTCAAAGCATTGAATAAAAAATGACATTCTTATAGTAAAAAATCATCAAAGGTGACATTTAACCTGCATATTACTAACGTCATCCTACGTGGCATGCTATAAAAATGAAATGGTGAGTGTGATAGGTTCTACAAGGATCATCTAGGTATATGATCCATACTTGTTTAGGGTAGTCGAAGAAAATATTTGTTTTTCAACATCAGGTGGGGCAACTAAGCCATTCCCTTAAAATATATGACTATGAACGTCACTAAATATACAATATTTAATTGGCTACACAACTACAGGACCCTTGATCATGCGGTCCTCTATCATTGGTTACTTTCCAACCTCCGTCAGTACCCTCCGAACCTACATTAGCAGCACGCAGGCTGAAAATCCAGGTGCAGATGAGCTTATCTTTACCATAGCTTCACACCAATTAGCAAATCCATCCATCATCACCTCAGTGGTCCACTGTCAATTAGGTCTTTGAACTCGGCCTTGACCATGTTCTTTGCTCCGGGAAATTCAAGGGAGTGAAGGCACGCTTTGCCCTCGTGCCTAGGTGTGACCATCATGCTCATCCACCTTCTCCTCCCCACGTGATTAGAGACCATGTAATTGAGCTTACAGTGTATTAAAACACTATTCTTTAATAGACCTTTGACGTCTTCTTGTTTTTATCAATGTCTTCTGAACAGGAACTTTGTTCTTTCACACGATTTGTATCCAATGTCAGCTCACCCCAGTCTGATAAGGCTTTGGCTTCTTGGCTCATCTAACCTTGCCTTTCTGAGTTTCACCCTTGTTAATTCAATTGTTTTCTAACTGCACCACACTTGGAAATTGGGAAAAGCGGCCTTCCTTGTTTTGTTCAGCACTGCTATCATACGTAGTGGAAACATCCATCCTTTACTGACTCCAATATATATATATATTTGTATAAATTAATGTTGGCGCATGCCGTAATCTATTCACTATTTAGCTAGCCATTATGAATACTTCATATGCTTGCGTTTCTTTGCATATATATTCTCTAGTCTCTGCATCTCTTCCCTTATGTCAACCTTGCTCTACATGACATCAGCATTCATCCTCGTCATTTAACAGTCCTGTTTCTTTCGGAATTTCATTCAGACAACCATCATATTTTCTCATATGCAAGTATGGTTTCCTCAAAGGGAACCTTGCATCCCAGATTCTCCTAGGTATCAGTATTTTCACTGGTACTGCATGTGTTTCACACACAGTCATCCAACATACAGGTGCTCTGGGTTTGATGGTTCAGGTGGGGCTCCTTTTCTACACTGCGGTGTGGTCTGTCCAGTTAAGGTGGAGGGGATTTGAGCATGAGAGGATCTGGCAGAAGGTGAATACCAGTTCAAGCGTGTGATTGTTGACACGCGTGGAGGAGAGTGCAATCTTTTTACAGTCCGTGGAGTCAGTCAGGGTAAATAGAGAGTCACACAGGTGCTTTGGTAATTGGTACTTTGAACTCTCTGAGCAGGATATTATTAGAGTAGGACACTGTTGCCAAGAAGAGAAATTTAGAAAGAACCTCTATGAAGTAACCACTCCCTTAAGGTGGCCTGTAACTAAGGTGGAATGTAACTGGGTCATGGTTTCAGATGTGCCGTGTGTAGGGGTTGAGATTACCATGCAAGGATGTTGATTTTATGGTTGACTGCTACATTAACTGCAGTGTTTACTTTGCAATCAGTATGTTGGATACTGTAGCTGTGGTTAGGAGGCCATCACAGGTATAGGGGACGAATGGTGAAAACCATTCTTCAGTAATGAAAAGGGCATCAAGATAATTGGTGGTTATGAGGTCAGCAATATCGATAGCGTGTGTGACTACTGAGCGAGTGTTAACCATCATAACCGGTCAAAAGAAATGAAAAGAAAATGATCTACTGATTCACACCTTTTTCATCTATGTTAAAATGATTTGTAAAACAGTGTTCTAAATATTGCTTAAGTTCGGAGTGCTGGGGAGAAACAAACAACCTGGCACAAGGTCACAAGCTAATAGAAAAAGGAAAGAGTCCTAAAGGTAAGGACCCTCGCGTACCCAGTGCACCTCTTATACTGATTTCAGTCAATAAAGTATAGAATACACACAAAATTGTATAGAAGGTTTGGTCATAGATATTTGCATGCCATTATACCATCAAAGTACAACTTTATTTAATAAGAACCAAACATTATGTAAACAACATGATATGGGAGCCAGATTTTTGGTTTAAAATGTCAAATATACAATTTTAATTAGAAGAATGTGTGAGAAAGTTATTAAATAATGAAATATATCTATTCATTCCTAGAAAACCCAATTGAAGATTATGGATTTTTGATTGTGTTGCTCCTGAAGAAGGATTTTGATACCCGAAATGCTTAGGGTTTTGTTTCCATAATGTTTGGTTCAGATTAAATAAAGGCGTCCTTTGATGGTATACATATAACTATGAACACACCTTCTATACATGTTTGTGTGTATGTTATACTCTAATTATTGCCTGGAATCAGTATAAGAGGTGTGCTGGGGGCACGTGGGTCCTTACCTTTAGGACTCTTTTCTTTTTCAACCATCATAAACGGGCCAATGTGAATAGAAGGGAAATGTTGTAGAATGTATGGGGGATATTGATGAGTATTGCCAGAGTAGCTGGCCAGGCCTGCTTTAGGCATTTGGCTGTATGATCCTTGAAGAGGATGGGAATGTGGTGTGGTGAGTGGAGACACCAGATCATATTTACCTGGTGTAGCATAGCCAGAGAAACTGACCCTTACCAGGCCCTAACATTACCAAACAGGTGTTGCCCTTTTCTTCGACTGCCCTTAACTTCGGATGCCTGGGGAAGATAGGCCCTGTGAACTAACAGTGAAGAAGGGAAAGGAAGGGGCAGGCCTAAGTGGTTGGAGAGGTTTAGGTCAGATGATCTAGGTCCACTTACACTACCTCCCCAACTGCAAAACAGAAGAGGATGGAAGGCTGCTTAATTTGCGGGGAAATGAGGCAAAACAGCAAGGCACCAATATATTAGCAGTGATTGACAGGTGGGTGGAGTTCAGATCACATGACATAGGGCCTCATTACACGTTGGGCGCTAAAAACCGCAAATTAGCGGCATGGCGCTATTAACGTGTCCGCCCTCGCAAGAGGGTGCTAATGGCGTACCATTACGAGTACGCGGACACGAGCATAGCGCCATGCCATTAATGACCCTACCGCCATGCCGCTAAAGTCCCCAAAAAGTCATTTACCGCCTTCCGCGAAAGTGCAGATAGCACCTCCGCCCTCGCGCCATTAGCGGGCACCGCTATTAGCGATCACCGCTATTAGCGGTGACTGTTAAATTGCGGAACCGGAAATAGCGTCATCGCACAGGAGCGTGAAAGAGCACGGCGGCCATCTTTAAAAACACAATCCATTGCCATCCTCTGCACCCTGGACCTGTTTTGAGTTGGGAGCTGTGCAAATTCATCTGGGACACCTGCATCATGTCCAAGGCTTTGAAGAAAACCAGTGACAGGCAGCGCAAGGAAATATATACCAATGAGGAATTGGTTATGTTAACATAGACCCTTGCAGAGCATATGGAGGCAGTCTTTGCAAATGACATGCGCCGGCCAACCTTGCTGAAGAAAAAAGCCATCTGGGAGGAGGTAGCTCTCAAAGTCAGTGCTGTGGGCACCAGCACGTGCACTGTGCGCGAATGCAAGAAGAGGTGGGACGACCTCAGGCTGCGGGTGAGGGGCATCCTGGCTGAGAACCACCGCATTGCCAGTGCCGGTGGAGATGGCTCACCAATCCGGATGAAGGAATGGGAGGAGACATGCGCAAACATGATTGCCGTTGAATCCATTGAGGGAGTGGGCAGCATCGAGATTGGCGTGGCTACCACTTCAGATGGAGGTGAGTGTACACATGACAGGATGCGGTGTGAATGTACTTTTACCCCATATGTGAGCACAGACTCCTCTCTTGCATGGACACACATCCACACATGCATCCATCCCTCACCATGTCAGTGTCAGACCCAAACACACACACATGCACACATCACCAGAGACAAGTCCCAAACACAACCATGCATGGATGAGGCACTGAACTGGCACATCACCTGCATCCACAACCACTGAGTCCCAATGGCCACAATTGCATCATTCATGTAATCTTCATAAAGTAAATTGAATCGCAACCAATGACATCCCCCTTCTCGTCCCTGACAGGCTCACATACAGATGGGGAGGATGCCGCTGATGCATCAAAGGCACCAGCTACATGCAAGAGGCCAAGGGCACAGGAGCCGGAGGATACCCCAACAACATCCAAGGGCAAGGGGGGAAGGCCACACCTGACGAGTAGGAAACATTGTCATAGTGCCACTGCCAGGGCAGTAGTAGCTGCACCACCAACTGCAGCCCCACCACCGGAGGTGAACCCACTGGCACCAATGCCAGCCACCGAGGGCCCACCATCAGCTGCGGCTAGCTCCGCTGGTGAGGCAGCCGCCACTGCCCCCCTATCCGATCCGGAGGACACCCTAGGCCAGCACATGGAGATGCACACCCCAAGCCCCCCTGGAACCCCAGCGCCTGTGCCATTTCAGACCCCTGGGTCTGATGGGACTGTTGAGGACACCAAACCTGCAATCATGTCCCCCATGTTACCATCACCTGCTGCAGTGGATGCATCAGAGGGCACAGCATCCAGTGCACGGTCACCCAGCACTGCCCCCCAACTCACCACCATCCTGCAGCGCCAAAACGAGCTGACTGTGCTGGTTGGCCAGCATGTTGAGGAGGCTGCCAATCTCAGAGAGAACATTGTCGAGACAGCGCGGCACTGCACTGAGCGGATGGACGCCAACACCGACAGGCTATGCAATGAGATAGCGAGGCTCAGGGAGGTCCTTGTTCGCATGGCTGACACTATGGACCGCCACTTTTCCCAACAAGGCCAGTCTGCCCCGTCCTCATCTTCTGGGTCGAGACAAACAAGCCCCCTCCGGCGCTCATCGCGCACCACCAGGCGCACGTCTGGCAACCCTCCGAATCCTTTCAAGGACAATGGAAAATTGGGGGTTCATGCAGATTCCTCTGTGTGCATTGTCCAGGGAAAACATGGCAGACACATGAGGGACTGTTGTGGGGGGTGGTGGGAAGGGTGTTATGGGTCTGTTGTGGGGGGTGGTGGGAAGGGTGTTATGGGTCTGTTGTGGGGGGGGTGGGAAGGGTGGTGGGATGTTTTGGGGCTTGCACTCTACACCTTTATGTTACTCAATACACTGGTTTCTGATCAAAACACAGGCTTGGACATCTTCATTGTGTGTGTGTACTTTATTGGCGACAGGTTCCATTGCATGCTTCAAAACATACACCAGTGCATTACCCCCCATATCCATGTGACAGTACGAAAACATGTTCCTCAGAATATTTGGTTGATCAGATGCTGTCTCATAGCACGTCCCTCCTGGCCATCCCCTCTTGCAACACCTGCATCCCCTTCACCTCTGTCCTCATCACTATCATCAACCTCATCAGGTGCTTCTATTTCAACATCAGGGGGCAGTGGCACATTCCGTCTGATACACATATTGTGCAGCATGACACATGCCATGGTGATCTTTGTCATGTCCATACAGGAGAGCACCACCAGACCTGCTAATGCACCTAAAACGTGACTTCAAAAGTCCAAAAGTCTGCTCGATCACGATGCGGGTACGGGTATGTGCACGATTGTATTCCTCCTCGTGCCTGTTCTGTGGGTTCCGTACAGGTGTGAGGAGCCAGGTCTTCAGGGGATAGCCTGCATCACCTGTATGGGGGAATTAACAGGGTCCTGTTACTGTTCACCTCAAGATCGGCCTGTTCACATCACACAAATTGACATTGCATTGTGATTCAAGTACTAAATTGACATCATACATGCAGATGGTCTGTGTGACAGCAACGTGCAAGGGGGAGGTCGACCCTGCAAGTAGAAATGCCACATTAATGCCTCCAACAGTAATTGACATGTCCTGGGTGAGGCCATGTTTTAGGTGTCCCTAACCCAGCCAAATTTGGTACCACACTGCTAGTGTACTGACATCCTGACACTGATGTTGCCATGCTGTGAAGCATCACTTCAGTGGTGCCATAGGTGTGTGGTTCAGTGCTATGTCTAGGGGTGATCCCTTTGCATACATTCAAGGGCGCATTGCTGGATTGATGTTGTGCTGCACTGATTCTGTATTACTGTCTTGACGCCTCAATGTTGTGCACCTTCGAATTGCATGTGGGTTCTTCTCAAGTACATTGTGGCCTTCCCTGAAGGACATTGGCGTACATCTGTATGTCCATTTTCACTACGGACGCCAGTCAACACCCAGTTGGAGTATGTATCTCTCCCCCCCATTCACACCCAGTTGGAGTATGTATCTCTCCCCCCCCCATTCACACCCAGTTGGCGTATGTATCTCTCCCCCCCATTCACACCCAGTTGGAGTATGTATCTCTCCCCCCCCATTCACACCCAGTTGGAGTATGTATCTCTCCCCCCCCATTCACACCCAGTTGGAGTATGTATCCCCCCCCCCCATTCACACCCAGTTGGAGTATGTATCTCTCCCCCACCCCCATTCACACCCAGTTGGAGTATGTATCTCTCCCCCCCATTCACACCCAGTTTGTGTATGTATCCCCCCCCCAAATCACGTTGCCATGTGCTTGCCCTGCTACTCACCAAGTAGCCACGAACGTTGCCCGGTGTGTCGTTCCATGTAGCGTGGGATAGTAGAGTTCCGCAAAACCATGTAATCATATGTTGATCCTGGAAATCTGGCACAGCAATGTGTGATTATCTTGTTGGCGTCACATACCATTTGGACATTGATAGAGTGGAATTGCTTCCTGTTTCGGTACACTACTTCATTGTGATGTGGGACCACCAATTCCACATGGGTACAGTCGATGGCCCCGATGCAACTTGGAATGCCTGCCAGTGAATAGAAGCCAACGTTTGTGTTTGCAATCTCCTGGGCAGTCTGTGGCATGGATATGTGTTCAGGTGCATGCTTCAGGAGTGCATCGAGTACCTGGTTCAGCGTGCGTGAGAATACTGGTTGTGAGATGCCATGCATCTGTCCCACTGCATGCTGATAGGTGCCTGTGGCCAGGAAGTGGAGCACACTCACCACCTTCAGTAGCGGGGGGATGGCAGTTCTGATGTCTATGAGGCTCACAATGTCGTTGTGGATCATGTCCACGATGCTGGTGATGGTAACCCTGTCCAGACAGTACAGGGTGTGTATCTGCTCAGGGGTCAGGTTGAATGGACTGGCTCTGATCCTGGGTATTGGTGGGTGCCTCTGTGGTATGATTAGGTGCCGTCGTGGAGCTTGCTGTGCCTGTCTTGCCCTACTCCTCCTCCTCCTCCTCCTGCGTCTCCTTTGTGCTGCCTGTTGTTGTAGCAGCTGCGCTGCAATGAGGTCCTCCAGGTCTTGTAATGCTGCCAGTATTGGAACCATCTTGGTGTGGGAAGGGGTGTGGGAAGGGGTGTGGTGTGCTCCTTTTGAGCTGCCACAGTCTCCAATGCCTCCACCTGTGCTGATTTGGTCCACCTGTGGCAGGTGGGAATACTGCTCATTTCCCTTAACGGGTGGTCCGCGATGCCGGTATTAGCACCATGGCGGTAAGGGGTTTGGGGGGATTTACCATGCCGCTATTAGCATGTGCACTGGCCTTGTGATGCTGTGCTAATAGCGGCATAGCTTAATTAACGGGATGGAGGGTCACGCGCCCGCGGCCTGCCCGCTATTAGTGGCACCATAATTAGAGGTGCCGCTAATAGCGGTGTGCCGGGTCGTGATCCACATGGGGATTTAACTTTACCGGTAATACATTACCAGTAACGTTAAATCCCTACCGCCATCCGTGTAATGAGGCCCATAGATCCACTTCCACATGCCCCCTAACAGCAAAGAAAAGAGGCCGGAAGGCTGCTTAAATAGGGAAAAAAGGGCAGCAAAACAAGAATGCCCCAAAAGATTAGCAGTGACTGAACAGTAATTGGGGTTCAGGTCACATGAATTAGACCCACTTGCACCAGCTCCCCAAATGCAGAAGAACGAGGCTGGAGGGCTGTTTAAATAGAGAGAAAAAGGATGACAAAATCTGAAGGCACCAAAAGATTAGTAGTGATTGAGAGGTGGGTGTGCTTTATTTGATCTTATTGGGTATTTATAATGCGCCTATACAGCAATTGGTGTTTCAAGGTGCAACGAGTCAAAGGGGGGGGGCAGAGAAGAAGAAACACAAAAACGGTCCTACTTGGCCATGTGTCATTCGGATCATGCACGTGCAGTAACAAGAAGTGCAGGAGAGTGGGGAGGAGGGGGAAGTGTCGGTCAGGGAGGAATTTTCTAATGCTATGGAGGGAAAGGAAGTGCAGATCGGAGTGGCGAGTGCGCAATTGCTGGGGGAGAGTAGGAGGGAAAAGAGGGCCCTTAGGCTATGAAAGTGTAAGGAGAGGCCAGGTGGACAAGTGTCAGGGGGATGCAGGGAGTGCAGGGGAAAGAAAGTCCACATGCTAAGTGCGGAGGGAGGGCTGGATTAGCTCAATAGGGGTTCAGGCCCACCCAGGCTAGTGCAGGGGGAAGGAGCCCAGTAGGGCAAGTGCAGATGGGGGGGTGTGGGGGCATAAGGGGAGACCAAGTGCTGGGGTCCACTGGTTGACAAGGGCCTGTTGCTCTGTATGAATCAGAAGGAACCAGGCAGCAAGTCAACATGAGGCAGAGGAGGAAATTAGCTGGGGAGGGGGAAAGGGAAGGAGGAAGAGAAAAGGAGGGTCTTGAGAAGCTTCTGGAACTGGAATAGTTTGGTGTAAATATGTGGATTTCTTTTCTGCTGTTTGAATATTGCTTACCGTCCCCAAAATCCACATTAGCATACCGGGACTACCCTATTTTTTCTTTACCTGCTGAGATGAGAGCATCCCAGGTGTGTCGAATTGGAGGGAACAATGGCGAGGGAGAGAGAGTCGCAGAGGCCTCAGAAGAGTTCAGAGGCTGCATCAGGGGAGTCAAGGTAAATAGTGAAGTCTCTGAGGAAGAGAAGCTTAGAGGTAGAGGCCAGGAAAGAAGAGGTGAGGTCATCCACTCCAAGAGGAAGAGGGAGACCGGACCAAGGGTCATGTAGATGGTGGCATGAGTCAGCAAGAGTATTGTGAAACACCAAGCCTGAAGACTATGCATTCAAAGGAAGAGTAGGACTGAGTGGGTATGATAGTAGCAGGGACCCATTGAGGGAAAATCAGGGCTAATCCACGGCCAAGGTCACATGACCTACATCCACTTGCACCAGCTCAACAACTGCATCATTTGTTAGCACAGTAGTTTCTTCTATAACATGGCACGTTAAAAATCTATTTACCTAGAATGTAAGCCCATAAAGATTGCTGATGAAAATGACTGTCTGTGAACCTTTTATGGTATTGGCACAAGAAAATAGTTATTGACCTCCTCTCAGCAAATACAAATGTTTAAAGTGCAGTCAATAACTACTGGTATTGACTGCACTCTGAACATTTGGTTTTCAGTAGGGCACAAGGAAACACAAATGCAATTTCCAGGCCAGATTTTGTTTCAACAAGACACTCTCTCAGAGGAAATTTTTGGCAGCAACATGCTAATTAGCACACGAAAAAGAAAAGAAAGATGAAAACATTGGAAAATGCTTTCACTCTCTTATAGAGAAACCATTTGCTTAAGCATAAGCAATAAACTCTGATGGCGGGGGCATTACCGGGCCAGATAATGTGCTGGGCCAGTTAGAAGTCTGAGCGAAGCAAGGGCTTTAACAATAGTCCAGGACATTAACTGCCCCCTTAATGCCTCACCAACAGCGGATTATTGCTATTAGTATCACGGCACGTTGTACGGGGATACTAATTGTTTTTATTTTCAAGTTGAGAAACAGCATGCTTGCCGTTTCTCAACTTGAAAAAAACTGCAAAACAAGATGGCCACCTCGGATAAGGGAGAAAGTAACTACACATAATCCCTCTCTGTTTCCATGACAGCCATTGTTGTCTGGGGTGCGCTGGGAGCACTAGGGAGTCAGGAGTGGCAGGGAAGTGGGGCAGTGTGGTGGGATCTAGATATGTGGAAAAGGGCAATAGGGATGAGGGCAAGTGAAGACAAGGGAGTGCAGGGGCCACTTGCCTTGGACCTGGCAGAGAAAATGGCAGCCTCCAGCTCCGAGAAGGCTCAGAAAGGGGTTTCTCCACATGGTAAAGCCTGGTTCTGACCCTCCTGATTGACTGGCAACACCCCCCACCACAGTACTAATTTTACATCACACTTCATGCATGCTCATGCTAAAAATGTTCCAGGACAACCAATTGTGTGGGGCAAAGACTGACATGCAAATGGTAATTTCCCTTCTGTGAAAGGTACAGTGAACTTAATTGTGGCTGTGGATACTCGAGTGGGTACTTTCCCAAAGAACAGGTCATACACAGACTTTTGTGGCAAGTGCTGAGCGACAAACGTATTCCCCAAAACTTGCTAACTCTGATTCAACAGCTGTATACCGACAATAAATCATCTGTGCGTTGGGGTTTAGGGGGCAAACTCTTTAGCATCTATATTAATGTGGAGTTGGAGGTAGGCAGCCTTCACCCGCCTAGATTGGGCAGCAGAAGGTGTCCTGCATTATTTTTTGTGGATGATGCAGTGCTGTTGTCAACATCCCCAATAGGCCATAAGGACACTCTGGCAAAGTTCACTAAGACATGTAATGAACTGATCCAGGAGCCAAATAAAGAGAAAACTAAAACATTAGGCTTCAGACCCCATCTATCCCGATCCCTGAAGCTTGACATCAAAGTGGATGGTATCACTCTAGAACAAGTCTCATTCTATGGGCCTCATTATGACCCCGGCGGTAGCCATGCCGGTAAAAACAACACGCCTGCTGCTGGAGTCGTGCTTTTCCCGGTGCCTGGCTTTGGGGAATAACTGGGGCATTACAGCCCCAGTGGTCCCGGTAATTCCCTTAAGCCAGGCGCCAGTAAAAATGACTCCCCAATCCCATTGAGTCCAAAAGGACTCAATGGGAATGGGGAGGATGGAAGAACCAGCACCGGTGATAACAGTGCCGGTGCTTCCGCCAAAGTCTGCGAGCGGGCACCGTTGCGCCCTCCAGGTCAGACGTGGTGGGAGGGACGGCACCCGCATGCAAAACTTGGAGTATGCCAGGCCGGTAACAACGGTGCCGGTAGCTTACCGGCACCGTTGTTACCGGACCGGCATACTCATAATTAGGTCCTATGACTACATTGGAGTCAGGTTCATGGATAATGGTCTGTGGTCACAACAGGTAATTAAGCAATGGCTAACCATAAAACGTATTGTGGTGGCATAGGGCAATTCCATCACACTCATCATAGTGGTCCATAACCTGTAAGGAAAGGGGGCATACTCTGCGAATATACTTTAGGAAGTCCTTCACTTTATCAAATCCTAACTAGGAAGTAGTCCAGACCATACGAAGAGTGGAGCCTAGTGCTCAAAATTACTTTCAGTGTACACAGTGTACAGGGGCTGTAGTGATTCAGGAAGGTGGGTGACGCAGTGAATAATAAGTTCCCACTGTTCGAGGAGGGTCTCCCCAAGAGGGCAGAGCAGACTCCAAGAGTTGGGAATAGCTCGGTAGCACAGGCTACCTCGATAAAGGTGAGTGGCCCTCAGAGGACACCTGTGCGTAAAAATTGATTGATGCGCCAGGGGCCACTGATAATGGTTGCACATACTCACTGACTCAATTGTGTGGTTCTGTGGCTTTCAGCTGCTGAGTTCCAGGGATGATTCCATGGCGGGACAGTAACAATTTCTCCTCTCCTGTTGCAGTGATCAACTCGATTTCACTGCAGCAAGTCTCAAGGCAAAAGGGGCACAGCAGCAGCACACCCACAAAGTTCATCACCACGGCTGGGCAACACAGTGACTGCATGCACTCGGTTTCAGGCGTACTCTGCTAATTCCAGGCCTAGGGCACCTAGGTGTACAAAACTCAGCTGGAGAGTGCCAAATGACCATTGCTTATGATCTCCAAAGTCTCAAGAGTTAACCCAAGATGTCAGCGGTTCCAGAGCGAATGTCCTATGCAATCTGGTTAGTTCACTGGATGGCCCAGGAACACTTTGGAAAAGGCTTATTTGCAGGTTAATGCGGAGGTGCCGTGAATAGTTGGTCCCACTATTCAAATGGTTCGAAGCACATTTGCAGTCCTTCTAGTTCAATCAAATGCAGATGGGTACTGCGGAGAAACAGCAGGCTCAGGGTTCCAAACCTTCCAGCGGGTCACCAGCAATTCAGAGACTCAGATTCTTTGTTTCGGGATGCTTGGATCCTATCCTAGGTTCAGTGAGAGCTCAAGTGATCGACCTGGTATGGGTGTTTGGGCCCTTCTCTTAACCAGAATCTTCATTGTGCCAAAATGAAGAGGACCCAATGAGAGACCTACTTACATACAGCCATGCCAGACGTAGACCAATCACAGGCCACTGTGGACCCAGTAATTCCCGGCACACCAGACTCTCTGGCACCCAAGATGTGTATTGGAACTAGACAGTCAAATTTACATTCTGGAGGCACATGCACAAGACAAGCAGAAGCCTGCAAAAGCTTGGCATTTCATGGGAGAATGCATGACCAAATAAGGACTGAACTGGGTCTACTCGACCTGGGGAAGGCAAAGAGACAAGATGGCCATAGGACAGGACAAAGGACCTTGTGGAATGGCCATTTTGGGGCCAAGCCACTGTATAGGGCCAAACGCCTTAAAAGCAATATGGACCGAAAGAAAGGGTTAAAAATATGTAAAAAATAACAGCTGTCACCAGCTCTGTCCAAGGCACATCTGTACTACTACCGAAACATCTTTGAGGGTGTCTAGGGCCTTTGGAAATGAAAGGAACACCCCAGCGCACTATACTGTAATGTACTTTGTGCACTTGTAAACATGTTGCAAAGAATTTGCAACCAAGTGAAAGGCTAAGGGAAACAAAGTCTCACAGTATTGACTGTCTTTAAGGGCATATCAGTTTGCCCATAACAAAGTGAGCAAAAACTCAGTGGAGTGCAGCAGAATGCTGTGTTCCACTGGCAAAAGTGAGGGTAGGATGGTCGACAACAGTAAAAAGTTGGGTGGGTTCACAACTGAAGGGAAATTACACATAAATGGAAATCTTTCCTAACAGATAGATATGGTGCGTAGGGCACAGCTTAAAGGAGCAAATGGGCCTCATTACGAGTTTGGAGGTAGCCATGCCGTTCTTAGCGGCATGGCTGCCTCCAAACTCGTGCCCGGGTCCGGGTCCTGAAAAAAGGGACTACCGGGCCATTTCAACTTCTGCGGGCCCGGTAATTCCCTTTTCTTGGGATCCGGACCTGGTACATCCCCATTCCCATTCGAGCCCCCATAGGGCTCAATGGGAATGGGGAGGATGCTAACAACGGACCCGTTAATGACGGGTCAATTGTTAGCATCCTGGTCTGCTCGCGGGTGGCGGTATGCACGTCTGGTCTGGCCCAGTCGTGCATACCGCCACCCGCGAACAAACTTGTAATGTGGCAGCCTGAAATGAACGGTGCCGGTACCTTACCGGCACTTGTCATTCCGCGGATGCCAGCCTCGTAATGAGGCCCAATGTCTATTGTTCCCTTTGAGGGTGGTGTTAACTTGTCTAATGGGAAGTGAGTCTGTGGCCACGAGGGTGGTGCCACCTCCTCTGGAGGTGAGCCTATAATTACGGTAGATTGTGTAGCCAGTGGGGATGGCTAGGGAAAGTGCTGGACCTGATGCTTTGGGAAGCCAGATTTCAGAGTTGCCCAAGGTGTCCAGTTTGTGAGTAGTGATGAGCTCATTCATCTCCAGGACATGAGCTGAAACGGATTGTGCATTGATAAGAGCAAAAAACAAGTAGGGCTCATTAGTTGTTGTCTGGCTCCTTGTGATTGGGCAGTTGCGTGGTGGCTTGTGGATCCCTGGTGTTAGGCAGAATCCTGTGCAGTGCCCTTAGGGACCACTACACACAATTAAGACCACAGGTGGCAATACAAGTTTTACCTTTGGTACAAGCCTCTACTACTAAGTTATAGTGGTAGCAGTAGCAGAGCAGCCCGGCTTATCTCAAGAGTATATGAGCAGTAGCAGAGATTAAACAAAGGGACCACAATTACTGTGGCTAAAGCAAACACTAACGCAAGGTTTCAGGTACAAAATATAAGTACATTTATTTTTAAACCGTCAGTTATAAACACAACACTTCTATTAGACTTTAAACAAAACCATACGTTAAATATCCTACAACTAACCAATTCACTTTGTACAGTATGTCTCAAGGTAAGTACCCTGTGTTTGAATGAACCGGTGTTATGAACAAAACACGATAGCGCAGATACGGTTGCGATCACTTTTTGACAGTTCCGTCTACTCAATAAACGTGTATCCGTGACATAAAATGCTACCGGGGCAAAAACACACTTAGCACCTGAGATACCCAGAGGGAGTTGGAGGCAAAAAATCACAGGCAATATTTAGGTTAGGCAGACAGCAATGAGAAACACTCAGAAACATGAGTTAAAAGGTCAAAGGGTCAGAGCCAGGGTTAAGTGACACCGGAGACCTGTTGCTGATGATCACACCATTAGACAGTTCACGATTCAGCGTAGCCCAAAAGTACTTTGATATTGTCAATGTTCGGAAGCAAAAGTTATAAGAAGGAGGGAAGACAAGGGCGAGCCTTGAGGATGAAGAATAGGGGGTTCACCCAGTTTCCTCCAGTAGAGCACAGTACCTTATTCCAATGATGCAGCTGGTTCCCTGGCAGTTGTTCCTGTTGGTTTCCCTCAGACCCACGATACCTGGAGCTTCGTTGGGAAGGAGGATGTCTGAAGGGGGTCTGCACCACACAGGGATGAAGCCGGCAGCAGCAACAACTAATAAAATGTGTGCTCCTTAAACACAGGAGAGACTCGGCAGATGGCTATCCGGACCACTACAGCAGTGTGCAGTGATTTCGACCACGGCGGAGATCTCTGGCTGAAGAAGATGAGGTGGTTATCCCCACCAGGCTCAAGGGAAGAAGACTCCCGACTGGATCTCCTCTCAGTCGTCGAAGGGTAGATAGCTCAGGACTGCAGCAGGGCTTCACCGGGACAGGGTAGTTGTAACAGCCGTCGTTCTCTCCGCTTCTCTTCGATTCCTTGTAGTTCCAGAGGCGACTCTGACTTCTAGCCCAAGATACCAGCCTTGTATGCGCAAAACCCCCATTCACACAGCCTGGCTGTCAATCACGCAGCAGGGGGGTTGTCTAGCCGGGACAACAACCTCAGCCAATCATGGAAAAGTGCGACTTGGGTTTCCTAGGATACCCTGTGCAGAGGGTGACTACACCACTCCCTCACATTCAGCCCACCTAGACACCCAAGTGCCTTGAGGAGGGCTTCTGCAAAAGCCTGCCAAAAGACGGTGAACAAAGAAGGCGAACCTAGTTTGCCGCGCAAAGTAAAACACAAGAAGGACTTTAACAGAAAGAAATGGTGAATAAACCCAGTCAGAGCCAAAAGAAAGACGATTTGGCCAAGCAGGTTTATGTTTGAGGCTAATATAATAGCCAAGAACAGTACCACGTTTATCTAATATAATAGCAGTAGAAAAATTAGGGTAGATACCACTGCCGCCAGCCAAGTCTAAATGTTAGCCAAGTCTAAATGTTAAAAGAGCAAAACAACGCTCATGGAGATACAGACAGAAAAGGGGTACATATTAGCCCTTTCCAGTACTCCATGTAAGATGGGGTGTACTGGGTCTGTGGAAAAAATGACTATGTAAAGTAAATGGCAACTTTACCTTTCTCTGGGGGACAGTACTCAGCCCCAGCAAAATGGAGTCAGAGGGAAGTCTTAAAGACAACCCTGGGTTACTACACTGAGGGTGTGGTGTAACCCATACAAGAACAGGAGCACCTGGAGTGGTGTGCTCCAGTGCCCAAGATCACACAATGAGTAAAAACACATAGGCCAAAACACATGTAAGAGTGGAAAAAGGATGTACACTCTTACCAGGTGGAAAAAATAAACTCCAGAAATCCAGCAAAGCTGCTGGGGGACTCACTAGGTGAGGGAAATTAGCCCTAGAAGGAGAATTCTCCCTAACACTCCCCCCCCAGACTAAGGGACAGGAGGATTTAATCCACTCCTGGATGGATCTCATACCTCTAGTCGGTTACAAATATCCTAGAGAGACCATCAGCATTTTGGTGGTGACTTCCTGCTCTGTGCTCAATGGAAAAATCAAATCCTTTCAGGCAGATTGACCATCTGAGCAATTTTGGGTTTTCCCCTTTCATTTGCATCAGCCATCTCAAGGGTTGGTGGTCAGTCTGAATGATGAAGGTAGATCCATACAAGTATGGTCTAAACCTCTTCAGTGCCCACACAATAGCAAAGCATTCTCTTTCTATTGTTGCCCACCTTGTTTCAGGTTCCTTTAACTTCCTGCTGATGAAAACAATGGGGTGTTTCCTACCTTTCTCATCCAGTTGACTAAGGACTGCACCTATACCTACATTAGAAGCATCAGTTTGTACAATGAAGGGTTGGTGGTAGTCAGGAGCTCTTAGGACTGGAGCTTGACAAAGGGCTTTCTTAAGACCTTCAAAGGCTTGATTGCACTCCTCATTCCACCTGACCTTCTTTGTAAATGTGGGAGAGGAGATGACATTCAAGGGAGAAGCTATGGTCCCATAGTTCTCTATGAAGTTCATATACTACCCAGTAAGACCTAGGAAGGCTCTTACTTGGGCTTGAGTAGTTGGGGTGGCCCAGTTTTGTACAGCTTGTACTTTGCTAGGCAATGGCCTTATTTCACCTCCTCCTACCTCATGTCCAAGGTAGACCACTGAACTCTGACCAGTTTGACATTTGCTTGCCTTTATAGTAAGATGGGCCTGTTCCAGAGCCTGAAATACATAACCTAGGTGTTCAAAATGTTCTTTCCATGTAGGACTGAACACTGCAATGTCACCCAAGTATGCCATGCAGAAGTCCTCCATCCCATTCATAACTTGATTGACCATCCTCTGAAATGTAGCAGGTGCATTCTTTAACCTAATAGGCATCACCTTGAATAGGTAGAGGCCAGCTGGAGTGGAGAATGCAGTTTTCTCCGAGGCATGGTCTGTCAGGGCTATTTGCCAATAGCCTGACGTTAGGTCAAATGTGCTGAGGTACCTGGCTGCACCAAGTTTGTCCACCAGCTCATCTGTCCAAGGCAAAGGATGGGCATCAGTTGTGGTGACTGCATTTAGAGCTCTATAGTCTGCGCAGAATCTCAACTCCTTGGATCCTGCCTTTGGTACAAGCATAACTGGGCTAGACCATGGGCTAGTAGAGGGCTCTATAACCCAGAGTTCAAGCATCTTGGTGACCTCATGCCTTATGTGGGATCTGATATTGTCTGACATTCTGTACCCCCTGCTTTGACAGGTAAACAGTCAACAGTGTGTATGTCATGCTGGCCCCAATCGGTTAAGCCTGGTGAAAGTGAGAACAGAGAGGCAAAATGATTTAACAGTAACTTGCACTCATCCTGCTGGTCAGATGTGAGACTGGAAGATAGATTAACTCCTTCCACTTGCTCATCTAAAGGTAAGCCTCTGAGGAGGTCAGGAAGAGGTTCACTCTCCTCCTCCTCCTGAGCTGAAGCTAGAAGCAGAGCTCCTATGTCAGGTCTAGAGACATACACCTTTAAACGGTTGGTGTGAAAGACTCTGTGAGCCTCCTTAGGGTTGCCTAAGTCCACCAGATAGTTCACTTCTCCAAGTTTACCCACAACCTTGAATGGTCCTATCCATTTGTCCTGCAAGGCCCTCTGCCTTGTGGGGACCATAACAAGAACAGGCTGGTCTTGAGTAAACTCAACCATGTTAGCCTTCTGGTCATGCCAAATGCTTGACCAGAGCTTGACCAGCCCTCAAGTTATCACTTGCCTCTGCCATCATGTGTGACATTCTCATCCGGAGACCTATCACATAGTCAGTCACTCTGACTGGCTTGGGGGAAGGAGCACTCTCCAACCCCTCCTTAGTCAGGGCCAAGGGACCTCTGACTGGAGGGCCATAGCATAGTTCGAAGGGACTAAATCCTACTCCCTCCTGAGGGGCTTCTCTATAAGCAAAGAGAAGGCATGGCAGTAGAAGGTCCCACTTACTTCTAAGGGGTTCTTCTAAAGCACCTATCATGCTCTTCATAGTTCTGTTAAACCTCTCTACCATTGCATTGGTTTTGGGGTGGTAGGCAGTTGAGAACTTGTAGGAAACTCCACAGGTTTTTCACATGGTTTGCATGTAGTGGGACATAAATTTGATCCCCTGTCAGATATCTCCTCCTTAGGAAATCCTACTCTGGTAAAAATACCAAGTAGGGCCTTAGCCACAGCCGGAGCCGTAACAGTCCTCATAGGTATGGCTGCAGGAAATCTAGTGGCATGGTCCACTACCACCAGGATAAACCTGTTGCCTGAAGATGTGGGAGGGTCAAGAGGACCAACAATATCAATCCCCACCCTCTCAAAAGTAATTCCCACCACTGGGAGAGGCACTAAGGGTGCCACATTCTTGGACCCACTCTTGCCAGAAGTTTGACAAGTGTGGCAGCTTCTGCAGAATTTGTCTACTGCTGTACCCATTTTAGGCCAGTAGAAGTGCAGAGATAGCCTTTCCTTGGTCTTCTTAAAACTTAAGTGACCAGCCAAAGGTACCTCATGGGCTAACTGCAGAAACTGGAGTCGGTTCACTAGAGGTACTACCAGTCTTTTGTAGTCTCCAGGGGTTGACTCAGTTGGTTCACTGTAGAAGAGGTCATCTTCCCAGTGCAACCTATACTTCCCAGACTCAGTCCCATTGAGCTGAAAAGTGGCCTGTTGGCGAAGACCTTCCAAGGTAGGACACTCTCTTTGGCCTTTGCTGAAATCCTCCCTGTTGGGTCCACCTTCTGCCAGTAATGACTGCAGCTCAGGATGGTCAACAGGGTCAGGATCTCCTACCAAGGTAAGATCCTCTTCTAGATCTCATTCCTCAGTATCTAGTTTGACCATACAGGGTTGAACCTCACACTCAGCCTCAGCTGGTGCGGGAGTCACAGGTGTGACTTTGGACAGTCTCGGAGATGTCCTCCTGGGCACAGGAGTGCTTGCTGGTTTCTTGCTGGCAGACTTAGGTTTCCCTTTTGTCTTTCCTTGCCCTGCAATGGCAGTAAGTAAGTCCTGTGGACTTGGGGTGATAGCTTCCTCTATCATGTCCCCAGGAGAGCCTCTTAAGGTTCTCTCCCTTGCAGACCTTGTGAGCTCCTGCTTCCTCCTACTGGGGGGCCTGGGGGTACTAGACACAACTCCAAGAGTTTTAAGGTCATTATCCAACAGGACCCTCCCAGGTACGTTATGTTGCACACTTACAGGTATCCTGACAGTCATGTCATTACACTGGATGAGAGCTGGTAACTGGGGAACCATTTGCACAGGGCCTCCAGTTAACTTGGTTAGGTGTTTGGGTGCCTCAGCAACATCCTCCACCTTGAATAACATTCATCAACCCCAGTTATGCTGGCTCCAGTGTCTCTGAAGGCAGGGGTCTCCTGACCATTCACAAGAACACTATCTTTGTAATATTCTTTAGTATTATTTGGGATTGATTTATAGAGATCTAAGTTATTTTGTTCCCAAAGACTCAAGGACACTAAAGAAACACTAGCTGGGACTCTCATGGGCTCATCAGCTAGTAGCTGAAAGTTTCCACTTGTCATAGGTACTTCATCCACCTGGGAGAAGGCTAAGGAGACAGTGTTGATCCCTGAAGGTTTACCCTTACACTTGGGATCTCCTTTCACATGGCCAGGCAATCCACAAACAAAGCATGTCCCAAATGCTCTCTGGAATGGGGACTTGCTCTGACCTCCATCTAGTGTGTAACCAGGTGGTACACTAGCCTGATTCGGTTTACCTTGTGGCTTACCCTGGTTATGTTTGGGGCCCTCTTTTGGATTGGAATTATTGGAATTCTCCTTGTTGTCTTTCTTAGACTGCTTTCCCTCTTCCTTCTTCTGAGTTGCCCCAGAATCCTTGTGAGTAGCCCTGTTGGCAACCCACAAGTCAGCAGCCTTAGCTAACTTCTTAGGATCTATCTCCTTTGAATTAGCCAAGTGCTGTCTAAGCTCAGGAGAGCAGGCATCAAAAATAGACTCCAACATTACAAGATTTTTCAAACCTTCATAAGTGTTCACTTTGTAACCCTTAACCCAACCATCTAAGTATTTCAAACAGTCACACACCCAGGTAGCCCAAGGGGTACCATCATGTTTTTTGAGGGTTCTAACCCTCTTAAGATACTGGGAAGGGGTCTCCCCAAACCTAGCTATTAATGCTAGTTTCACACACTCATAATCCTGCTTATCCTCCTCCCCCAACTCCATTACAGCATCACTTGCAACAGGGGGAAGCCTAGAGAAAAGCCAAGGAATCAACTGATTCCCTGAGATACCCTGAATCCCATGATTGTACTCAAACAGTGCTAACCAATCCAAAACATCAAGTTTAGTCTCGTACATAACAATCATTTCCTTTGGCATACGGGGTCTCTTAGGGCTGGAAGACCTAGAAGACTCTGGGAGAGAAGAATTTTCTAGAGACAGTTTCTTCATTTCTAGTTCATGATTCAGCTCCATTTCTCTGAGCCTTAACTCTTGATGTTTCATGGCAGTTTGTGCATCAATATGTTTCACTTCTAATTCAGGTCTCATTTTCTGAAGTGCAATCAATTCAGGAGTAAGTGTAGGACCTGTGGGTTTCCCTCTGGACAGAGGTTGTGCATTCTGAGCAGGCAAAGGAGTTGTAGGGTTTTCTAGCAAGGACTCATCTACTTCTTCTAAATTAACACTCTCAGAATCAGAAACATCAAAATCCACATTGGCTGGAGTGGTAGGCCCTTCTGACCCACTCTCGAGACTTTTCCCCATTAACTTTGCAACCAGTTCATACTTTTTTTTCCTTTACCAGAGAGATTCTTATCTCTACACATGGTTCTAAGAACCTCAGCAGTATAGAGTAAAAGACTCTCTTCAGTGTAGTTGTCCATACTTGACATGATTTCTCAGTTAAATAGAATTAGTGGTGTTAGCCTTGTGGTTAGTTGAACCCAAGCAATAGCAGTACTCTAAGTGTTATGACTCTACTTCAAAATCCTCACCTCTGTACACCAGTGTAAGGCAGATTCCTGTGCAGTGCCCTTAGGGACCACTACACACAATTAAGGCCACAGGTGGCAATACAAGTTTTACCTTTGGTACAAGCCTGTACTACTAAGTTATAGTGGTAGCAGTAGCAGAGCAGCCAGGCTTATCTCAAGAGTATATGAGCAGTAGCAGAGATTACACAAAGGGACCACAATTACTGTGGCTCAAGCAAACACTGACTCAAGGTTTCAGGTAAAGAATATAAGTACATTTATTTTTAAACCATCAGTAATAAACACAACACTTCTATTAGACTTTAGACAAAACCACACGTTAAATATACTACAACTAACCAATTCACTTTGTACAGTATGTCTCAAGGTAAGTACCCTGTGTTTGAATGAACCGGTGTTATGAGCAAAACACGATACCACGGATATGGTTGCGATCACTTTTTGACAGTTCGGTCTATTCAATAAACGCGTATCCGTGACATGAAATGCTACCGGGGCAAAAACACACTTAGCACCTGAGATACCCAGAGGGAGTTGGAGGCAAAAAATCACAGGCAATATTTAGGTTAGGCAGACAGCATTGAGAAACATCCAGAAACAGGAGTTCAAAAGTCAAAGGGTCGGAGCCAGGGTTAAGTGACACCGGAGACCTGTTGACGAAGATCACACCGTTAGACAGTTCACGATTCAGCATAGCCCAAAAGTACTTTGATATTGTCAATGTTCAGAAGCAAAAGTTATAAGAAGGAGGAAAGACAAGGGCGAGCCTTGAGGATGAAGAAAAGGGGGTTCACCCAGTTTCCTCGAGTAGAGCACAGTACCTTATTCCAATGATGCAGCTGGTGCCCTGGCAGTTGTTCCTGTTGGTTTCCCGCAGACCCACAATTCCTGGAGCTTCGTTGGGAAGGAGGACGTCTGAATAGGGTCTGCACCACACAGGGATGAAGCCGGCAGCAGCGACAACGAATAAAAGGTGTGCTCCTTAAAAACAGGAGAGACTCGGCAGATGGCTATCCGGACCACTACAGCAGTGTGAAGCGATTTCGACCACGGCGGAGATCTCTGGCTGAAGAAGATGAGCTTGTTATCCCCACCAGGCTCAAAGGAAGAAGACTCCCGACTGGATCTCCTCTCAGTCGTCGAAGGGTAGATAGCTCAGGACTGCAGCAGGGCTTCACCGCGACGGGGTAGTTGCAACAGCTGTCGTTCTCTCCGCTTCTCTTCGGTTCCTTGTAGTTCCAGAGGCGACTCTGACTTCTAGCCCAAGAAACCTGCCTGTTATGTGCAAACCCCCATTCACACAGCCTGGCTGTCAATCACGCAGCAGGGGGGTTGTCCAGCCAAGACATCCACCTCAGCCAATCATGGCAAAGTGCAACTTGGGTTTCCTAGGATACCCTGTGCAGGGGGTGACTACACCTCTCCCTCACATTCAGCCCACCTAGACGCCCAGGCGCCTTGAGGAGGGCTTCTCTGCAGAAGCCCACCTAAGGACGTGAACAAAGAAGGCGAACCTAGTTTGCCGCACAAAGTAAAACACAAGAAGGACTTTAACGAAAAGAAATGGCGAATAAAGACAACCGGAGCCAAAAGAAAGACGATTTGGTCAAGCGGGTTTATGTTCGAGGCTAATATAATAGCCAAGAACAGTACTATGTTTATCTAATATAATCACGGTAGAAAGGTTAGGGTAGATACCACTGCCACCAGCCAAGTCTAAATGTTAAAAGAGCGAAACAATGCTCAGGGAGGTACATACAGAAAAGGGGTACAGATAGTCAGCCCCAGCGAAATGGCGTCAGAGGGAAGTCTTAAAGACAACCCTGGGTTACTACACTGAGGGTGCGGTGTTAACCCATATAAGAACAGGGGCACCTGGAGTGGTATGCTCCAGTGCCCAAGATCACACAATGAGCCTCATTACGGCCCGGGCGATAAGGGATTACCGGTACCGCCCTACTACGAGTTCCCTTTGCGGGTCCTCCCTTAACGTCTGTTTTTTTGCAATTTGCGGTACCGTTATTAGCGCCTTCCCCATTCCCATTGAGCCCTATGGGGGTCAAATGGGAATGGGGTAGGGCCCTGGTGAATGGGGAATTACCGCCCCCGCCAACCTTGGAATGGGGCGGTAATAGCTCCATTCACCAGGGCGGAGGCGGTGAGGTTTTAGAGGCAGCCATGGCGGTAATAGCGCCATGGTTACCTCCAACCTCGTAATGACCCCCAATGAATAAAAACACATAGGCCAAAACACATGTAAGAGTGGAAAAAGGATATACACTCTTACCAGGCGGTAAAAATACACTCCAGAAATCCAGCAAAGCTGCTGGGGGACTCACTAGGTGAGGGAAATTAGCCCTAGAAGGAGAATTCTCCCTAACACCTGATCAGAGGGGATGGTAGGTTATATGGGAGGAATGCACTTGGGAAGCTGAAGTTAGTCAGGGCATTGTCAGCGGATGATGTGCTCCATGGATCAGAGCTAATGCTCGGGGAGACCATGCTGGGTCTGGAACTATCATTACAGGTGCTTACATTGGCAGGAGCATTTAGGTGCATGTTAAAAAGTTCACAGGTGTGGTGTGAGGAGTAGCAAGCATGGGATTGTTGGCATTCATCTCTGCTGGTATGGGTTTACCTGGGAGTTAGGCAATGGCTAAACATTCAGTACCGACAAGCTTGCCAAATCTAAGGTTTATTTTCATAGGTGAGATACATAGGGCATATATGCTGCAACATAACCTATTTGAATAGCTTCATATTAGCTCATTCTATGTTGCATCGATTTTATGCTTGTATATGTTGTTTTATTTTGTATATGTCCAGTCATTTATAATCCTCTTTCTCTCACAATGTTTACTGGTCTACTTCTATGTTGCTTTTTTGCTAACGCTGTAATCAAATAGTAAGTCTGTGGAGACTCACTGCGTTTAAATTTGGAATGCTTTAATTCTAGAACTATAGGCAAATGGCAGTAATGGCCTCTATGTCTCCCATGAGCCTTATACACTTGCAAAAAGAACTCTCACAACCCCATGAATGGAGGATATAAGTTTATCGTACTTGGCAGCAAACATTTTGGAATGGAGAATCCTTATACTAAAACACACATCTTATATATGTTTGTTGTAGTGTACAGACCACTAATAATTTAATTAATCAGCGACCCTATCATAACCATTGGTTATACTGTAGAGCTATCTCACTGTAGTTGTATAATAATAAGTATTAGTTTTCACCAGTCTAAACTACAATATAGAGCCTGATAGAAATGGTAGCCATTTTGTCTACTTTTGCTGCCTTCTGCTATAATAAGTGCAAGGTTTCAAACGTGTTGAGTGTCCAAAACCTATGACTTTTCACAGCTTGATGCTCTGGTAAGTCGTCACACAATCAAAAGTATTACGTTTATATGTGCTAAGTTATTGAGTCTAATCAGTCTAAATAGAGCATGATGATTATGGTGGCTATTAAGTCTATTTTTCCAGCACTTAGTGATTATAAATGTATGTTTTTGAAAGTGTTTAGCCTCTGAAAGCTAGGACTGTTTTCAAATCTAAAAGCTATGACTGTCCAAGGCATGACGCTCAGGAACTAAGAGGTACGTTTTGTACATTTAAGTAGATGGTAGATGGTTAAGATAGATTAGTAGTTGATAAGATATGATATGATATATGGCATTTATAACGCGCCTATACACAGGTGTTTCAAGGTGCGACGAGGCAAGGGAGGGGAAACAGAGGGAAGACAGAGACAGCGATCCTACAAGGCCAGGTAACATTGAGATTGTGCAAGTGCATGGGAGAGGGAAGGGGGAGGAGGCAGTGCAGTACATAGGATAACAGTAAAATAAATAAAGAAAATAAATAATAAATAATAAATAACCATGCAGCCAGCTGGTGGCAAGTGCAAGTGCAAGGGTAAGTGCAGACATCAGGTGTCAAGTGCTAGTAGGGGCTGTAGGGATACAGAAACAGTCTCCGAATGCAATGGTTTACAGGGGGTCAGTGCAGGTGTGCAATTGGCAGGGAGGTGACCTGGGCCCGAGATCAGAGGGTAGCCAGGTAACCAGTGCAGTTTTAGATTCAGCCAGGAGATCAGCAGGGGAGAGGAGGAGAGAAAGCAGAAGCAAAGAGGAAGGTCTTGAGGTGCTTCCGGAACCGGAGATGGTTCTCCTCAAGTTTCAGAGAGGCAGGGAGGCTGTTACAGAGGGAGACCCCAGCAGAAGAAAGAGATCTACCACCAAATCGCTGCTTGGAGAAGCGACTAACCCTGAGGGAGTTGGAGGCGGATGAGCAAAGAGCTCGAGAAGGAAGACATTTAGGAATAGAGAGTTGAAGGTATTGAGGCCCCAAGCGCCAGAAGGCCTTGTGGACAATGCAAAGGGTCTTGAAATTAATCCACGCCACCACTGGGATTTTTGTCCTGGAGAGATACGATCCCTGGACTTGAGGCCAAGGACAAGTCTTAAAAAAGGTGGGTGAGGCGCGCAATCCAATTCCTGGCCAATATACTACCTGAAGAAAGAAAAAAAATATAACTGGGTTAAATCCCAAAAGTATCCAATTCACTGGGTTAGATCCCAATTGCTGCCAAAATATTCACAGGCTTGGATCCCTTCTGCTGCATTTTCCTACAAGGACAAGTCTTGCAGTCCTGTTTTGGATGAGTTGCCAAGGGCAGAGAGTAGAGGCAGGCAGATTTAAAAGTGCATGTTGCAGTAGTCCAGCCAAAATAGAACCAGAGCTCTGGAGACAGTTAGCTTCTGGGGGAAAGAGAGGAAAGGAAGAATACCTCTGAGGAGGTGAAGCTGGTAGTGTGACTTCTTAGAGATGTCAGAAATGTGTAGAGAGAAGGAACGTGTGAAGTTGAAGATGACCCCAAAGTTTTTAGCCTCACAGGTGGGAGCTGTAAGAGGGCCAAGAGAGGCCGGCCAGAGAGTGACAGGAAAGGAAGGAGCAGGTGTGCCAATGAGGAGAATCTCGGTCTTACTGGAATTAAGACAGAGATCATTGGTGGCACACCACTCCTGGATGGCTGACAGACAGTCAGAGATGAGAGAGGTGGCAGAAGGGAGCCTGAAAATTAGTTGAGTGTCATACGCCTAGCACTGAAAGTTGGAGTAGAGAGTGGCAATGCGGTAGGCAAGACGAGCCAGGTATGGTTTAACAGCCAGGGAGAAAGCTTAGACCCCTAAGGAACACCACAGGTAAAGATAGAGATAGAGGAGAGGAAGGGCCCAAGTTGGACCTGGGAGGGCTGGTCAGAGAGGAAGGAGGTCAGCCAAGCCAGGGCCTGATCAGTGATACCCAGGTTATCACAGAGACGGTTGAGCAGGATGGCATGGTTGACCGTTTCAAAGGTAAAAGAGAGATCAAGTAGGATGAGGACACATGGTGTGTTGGAATCAAGATTGGAGAGCAGGTCTTCATGGATGTTTAGGAGAGCAGTTTCCTGTGAAACTATTAGTAATTATCACACTTGTTTGGAGGGCAGAAGTAGCATGCTATCCAAATACAATTCAACATTCTGAGTAATTGTGACAAAGTAAAGAAAGGATTCCAGACGTGGATACCAAAAAAAAGTAGTGTGAGTCTTTATATTAGCACTGTTTATTAGTTATTTTGTGACTATATGTTTACAACATAGCAGATATTAGTAACAATCCACACACATAATTCTGCAGTGCCCATGTTTAGTTTCAGAATCCATTAATAAATGGCGAAAGATATACAAGAGGACCACGTGGGACATTAACTATATGAATATATACATACTTATATCCCATGAGTGAATGTGAGCCATCCTCCCGAAGAAGAGTTGTATACAGGGGAGTTGCTAGGTCTGGAAAAGACCCGGGGCTAAACTGATGTGGGAACTGTTGGGACTCGGGGCTAGCTAGTCTTTTGGCTGTAGCTCCTGAGATTCTATCCGGGGCTACAACCAAAAGATCAGGGGCTATAGCCCCCTAAGCCCCCCCCTAGCAACGCCCCTGGTTGTATACTCAAAATGCTTAGGAAAAAGATAAGTATTTAGTATTTACATGTCCTTGTGTGGAAAAACTTCTGAATGAAGTTTTAGAATTCGTTTTTTCAAGGAACGTTTTTATTTTACTGTTGCTTGTTTACACAAACATGTAATATTAATGCAATTAAATACGGCATATTGATTTGATTAACGTGTCTTTTAAGATAAAAGAAATGTTTCCAAAAGTGTTTGAGTAGTCACGTACTGGGACACACAGTTTGTTAGTGCACAGGACAGGACCTTGGTAGTTCTTTCCGAGGCAACGTTTCTTTTCACATTATTGGTTATTGCAACCTGGAACCAGTGCCTGCTTACAGATCTGTGCACCCTATAAAAAGTGCTTTGAAACATTGGAAAGGCACACTCAAAACAATGAATATATGACGTTCTGTGAGTGTGTGTGGGAGGAATAGTGTACATTTTGTACATATTAAAAATCGCTCAGCATGCAGATTGCCAAAGTTTGAGCTTTCGTGAGAATGTACTCTGCATCTCTAAGTGAAATCTACTCTGGTGGCTTATTTTTCCTATCAAACTCTTCTCAGAACATGTATGACAATCCCAGAAATGGGCCTCGTCATGAGTCTGGTGGTAGCTGTGCCGGTAGAAACAGCATGGCGGCCGCCAGAGTCATTTATTTTTCCAGCACCCGGCAAATGGGATTTACCGGGGCATTACATGCCCGGCGGTCCCGGTAATTCCTCATTGTCGGGCGCAGAAAAATATTGCTCTTCATTCCCATTCGAGTCCCATTGGACTCAAAGGGAATGGGGAGGCCGGATGCACCGGCACCATTCATGAATGGTGCCGATGCATCCGTCAAGGTCTGCGAGCAGGTGCCTTACCAGAGAAAAGGCACCCGCTTGCAGAACTCGTAGTTTGCCTTTCCGGAAACAACGGTACCATTGTTTCCGGACCGGCAACCTCAATATGTCACAAAGAACATTCCGCACACTGCATTCAATACTGTTCCATACACCTTCTGACCAAGTAAAACATTTCAACATAACTTCCCTTTTCACATATTGTTAAGATGGATTTCTGAACTCGGACCTGGAGGGGCAGAGGTTCAGAAAGCCAGCCTAGTTTCTTGGAACAGGGTAACCTCTGGACAAGCCAGACCAATCAGGGTAGCGATGGCGGCGGTCAAGACTAAGTCTCAAGAGGGGTGAGGGTGACTGAAAGCCCGCAATGAGCACACAAGCAAGGACACTTACAAATTACTCCAGACAGGTGTTATATTAAAAATATAGACACATTTATTACAAGGCCTTTGTAACATCGACCATAGCAAAGAATCACAATAATACTAAAGTAAACCAACACATCACAATCAATACAATATATATATATACAAGAACGAGGGGTCTAAGGAGTTAGGAGCACGTAATATGTAAACCACCTAGATGGGGAGGAAAACAGGAAGTGCAAGTAATCAATAGACCCAGTTCGACATCTGAAACACACATAACTAGGAGGAAGTCCGAGCCCTATGAAGAGAGGAGCCTTATGCTCAAAAGTACCTGCACGCGCTGGTGCCAATGGACAAAAGAGGGTCTCTTCGAGGATATCAGGCAGTTCAGGAAGGTGAATGAAGCGATGCAGAACAAGTCCCCACTACTCAAGCAAGGCCTCCACTTGTGGGCAGAGGCAGGGTGGGTGTGCGGGATAGAGTCGCTATTTCGCAACAGCGGTAGAAAAGAAAAGGGCTCCTGCACGAGGGGCCACCGGTTGGGATATGGACTACTCACCAGTCCCCGACGCAGGCAGACCCAGACTTCTCCAGTTCAGTTCACGTTCCTGGCAGGTTCAGCTGCGATGATCAGGACGTCTTGACACTGTGTAGATTCTGCATAGCAGGATGCAGGGTCGAGGGTGTTCCAAATGCAGCGGACGTGCACAGGTTGTTACCACATCAGGGCAACACGGCAACCGCGTTTACTCTGGTCCGGGCGCACTCGTCTCACTTCAGACCTGGGAATGGCAAGTGTACGAAACTCGGTGTGAGGGTGCCATGGACACAGAGCAAGCAGTAAACCAAGTTTCGAGGGCTTCCCCGAAACGGCAGCAGTGACAGAGCAAAGCGTCCTGCGTAAGTGGTCAGCCCACTGGTTGGCCCAGGGACACTTCCGAAGAGGCTTACTTGCAGGGTTCGATGAAGGTGCCGGGAATAGTTGATCCCACTATTCCAATGGGTCGAAGCACCTTCGCAGACCTTCTAGGACGATCAGGTGCAGAGGGGTCTCGCAGGACGACAGCAGTTCAGGGTGCCTAACCTTCAGCAGGTCACCAGCGGTTCCTCGACTCAGCTTCTTTTTGCAGGATACTTGGCTCCTTATCCCTTGTTCGGTGTGAACTCAGGAGATCGACAATGGTAGTGGTGTTTTCAGCATCCTCCAATCCAAAGTTCCATTTGGACCAAAACAGAGAGGACCCAATGGGAGATCTGCTCACAAACACTCACACCATACGTGGACCTATCACAGACCACAGTGGTCCGAGGCATTCAGGACACTCCAGACTCTCTGGCACCCAGGATGTGTATTGGGACCAGACATCCCAGCCCACATCCTGGAGGCACACACAAGGCATGCAGAAGCCTGCGAAAGCTTTGGGGTTTCGCGGGAAAGTGCATGACCAAATAAGGACTGCCCCGGGTCGGCTCCACCTGGGGGAAGGTAAAGGGGCAAGACGGTCAGCGGACAGGACAAAGAACCTCGTGGCTTGGCCATTTTGGAGCCAGGCCACTCATTTGTGCCAAACGCGGTAAGCGCGGATAACATGGTGAAAAAGGGTTCAAAACAAAAGAAAAACGATATCTGCCACCAGTCCCGTCCGTGACACACTTGCACAGTTCATAATAAGTCCAGCGAGAGTTTCTAGGGCCTTTGGAATGACTAGAGACCCAAGAGCGCGGTAATGTAAGTTACGGTGCACTCCTGTTTCATGTTGCACAAAAGCTGCAACATGAGGAAAGGACTAAGGGAAACGAAGTCTCCCAGTACTGACTGTCTTAAGGGCATGTCAGATTCCCCATAAGAATTGAGCGAAAGCCCAGAGGAGTGCAGCGGAAGGCTGCACTTCTCTGGCAAAGTCTAGATTAGGGTGTAAAACAACAAGAAAATGTTTGGGGGTTGCCACATGGAGGGACAATTACATACAATTATGAAATCTTTCCTAACACTTATGCCTCTATTAAACTTGCAATAATGTTCTTCTTGTTCGTTTTTCCATGTATTCTTCTAGATAGTAATAATTATTTGGATCATCTTTAATATCATGAATTTGAGAATTGTATTTGCCATCAACGTCATGATTGTAAATATATGTGTATGTTCTGCATGTCTATTCCTAGCTTTACTTGAGCATACTATCCTAGCGCCCAGTTATCTCAGGGTTAGGTGCACTTTGCAAATAATAAACTAAACTAAACTAAATATATCAGTACAATGCATCAAGGCACCTGCTCTTACCCTTTGCACTTTGTTGTCCTCATATTGGCTTCTCAAACTCACTGTCTTCCAATTAAACTACATGTCTGCACAGTAATAACTAAATTAGGATCCAAATAATTGGGCAACCTTCTTCACAATGCCTGAGGATTGTCATTCGGGATTAACTCGCCTTTCATTATTTTAATCCAGTTGTGTATTACTGATTAATTATGTGTGGTGAAATTGAGAAGATTTTAGTGTGGTGATGTGATTCCTTTCCTATTGGATTGTTTACCTGGCAATATACTATTTTCTTCTTATTCACAGAAATTGGGCCTCATTACGAGCATGGTGGTAGCCGTGCCTGCCATACAGACACTGCAACTGCCATGCTAGCTACCGGCACCGCCTCCCGTGATTGGTCAATAACCGGCCCATTACGAGATGAATGGGCTAGTAATTGCCCATTCACGGGTTGCAGTACTGCCGGGCTCCCGATCCCTATTCTGCCCCATAAGGCAGAATGGGGGTGGGGAGCATGGATGCACTGGCACCATTGATAACTGTGCGGTGCAAACATGAGTGCTGCTCGCGGGTGCCGCACAAAACCTGGCGGGCTGTCAGGTATCTGCAAGCAGAACCCGTAATGCGGTGGGACGGTATGAACAATGCCGGTGCCTTAGCGGCACCGCTCTTACTGTCACTGCCACCCTTATAATGAGGCCCATTGTGTTGTTATTATTGAGTCGGACCTTCTCTGCTTTTATCTGTGATAAAAACAAATGTTTGTTTGGTGATACATTTCTTTTCCTGTTAGAGTGCATATCTCATTGATTTGACTTTTTCAGTGGCTTTCTGTTCCTTACTATCAGAAATTGTAATTTCGTTATTTATATGGCCCTATCATGGTTTTATCTCTGATGAAATCTCTTCATTTTTAATGTGGCAGCGAGATTTCTTTTGTGCTAGAGATTATACCTTCTTGATTTAACTTTGTATGATGGGTTTCCTGTATTTATTACCAGCATTTGATACCTGGCGGTTATTTTTGCTTTACTCTAAATTGAGTTGTCAAAACACAGTGATTATGTAATGGCCGATTCTGATCATATGTGTCTCTTTCCTTGCAATCCATGGATTCTTCTTCCTTTCTTTAAATCAGTAAATACACCTTCTAAATGAATCTGTCTTGTTTTTATTGTCCAGGTTTCTCATTAGATTGTCCTGTATTGTGACATGGTCTGATACCATCACACTGTTTAGAACTATGATAAATCCACATGTATGCCAGCCATCTGTTAAAGGTTTGCCATGAAACAGGTGAGGTATTAGAGATGTCAACATGCATGTCCAGGAGTCCCATTTTTTGTTCATAGAGTTCAAAAGAGAGGCAGATAGGAGATGCTGCCCCAGACGAGGAAAAGGAGGAGAAGAAGGAGGCAGGCAAGACTTACTCCATGGCAGGTTAGTAATGCAGTAATACAGTCTTTTATTTTTTTTGGCTTAATGAGAAATAAAGTTAGCCTATGGACGCTAGAGAGGGGTCAAACCATTGCCATCCTGCAGCTGATACATAACTTGCTATCATTCACACGGTCAGTTCAATGCCACAGGGACTTTTCAGCTAAATCCAAAAAAGTGATGGGTGGAAGGTTTCGATTTAATCTGAACCACCTGCATTGCTCTGGGCAACCTTCCACACCACAATTCTTTAGCGCCTCTGCGCCATTGCAAAAGGGGTCCATCCATATGCAAATCATTCAGGTACTGCAACCAATGGGAGCAGCCCTACCCGAAATGCTAGACCAGGTCCCCCCTGCAAAAAAACATAAGCAACCCCAGACATGTTTCAGCCTTGTTGGGCCTCCTCAGTGAGGTGCAGCTTGAATCCCCATGGCACAACAAGCAAGCGACCCACACCTGGACATACCCTCTTTCACCTAAGGAGACAAACTAAAACCAAAAAAGTGATGGGTGGAAGATTTCAAATTATTCTAAACCGATGGCATTGCACTGGGCAACCTTCCACACCACTGTTTTTTATCCCAACATGCGGTCGAAGTAATCGCTCCATTCACTCCTTGATGCCATAGAGGAAGGAGAACAACTTTGCAATGGTCTTTTTAGTCTCTTTCATCCACTGGCTCTCGAGTGTTAGAGTTTGCACCACAGACACCATCATCTACAATGGATTAAGAGGTACCTCCCCAATGTGCTGTCCACCTGCCCAATTGAATTCTACTTGCTGCATGCCTCGCCAGTAGTCTGAGAGGTCAGCTGCCATCATAGTTAAGTTAATCACGCACAGTCTAACTAACAGTGCCTGTGGATGGCAATAAATGGGGAGGCCAACATTAGCCCATTGACTTGTTCCACCTCCCAGGGTCCCCTGAGGGGTCAGCATGATCGCTGAAGATCCTCCCGATCATCAATGCCTGTGATTTGAGAGACATCCGCGTGAGGATGACTATAGGGATGATATTGGCAATCACACTGCCTATATTGTCCTGGGCATCAGTGCTTACTTCCTCCTCCACAACCCTTTCCACTTGCTTTGCCTCCACAGATGGGATGAGACTGAGTACCACATCAAGACAAAAATTACAATTGAATAGGTACAAAGAAGAGTGCTCTAATGAAAACACACTGTTTCACCCCTTATTACCCTCTGCATTAAAGGAGAAAAAGAAAGAAACTCACTTTTTTTGTTGTTTGGAGAAAATAATAGTTTGTTTATCTATGCAGTTGTAAAAATCAACATAGAGTGAACAGTTCTCCAAACAACATAACATCACACGGTTTAATGAAACCAACCGTACAGGCTTATAGGATATATTTACAAACACATGGGGTCACATAGTTTGACACAACAGTCGTGTAAGTAATACAAACTCTATGTATGTATTAGTAACGCTATGCCGCCAGGCCCCTTTCGAGCCCCGGAGTGAGTCAGCACATCCCTACAGCGCTCTCCACTGGCCCGCTATTCGTGATTCATGCACAAAGGATCCCGCGTGAGGACCGCATATTTAAATCAGAGTCCATCCCACTCCAAGATCCTCACAAGTGAGGATTACACTAAGATCCTTCCCACGCCTGGCGTAATACTAGAAAGTTGTGCCAGTGGAAATAATTATCCACAGCACCTATTCCACCCCGTGCAGCACTTCGTCCTGATGAAGGCCGTACATATGCTGGGACATAATTGGTCCACCTAAACGGCCGAAACACCTTGGTGTAGACGCACCCTGAACAACAGTGCATTGTCACTGTCCACTACCAATTGTCAATTCACGAACCCCTTTTTTTGTCTGTTGTTGCTTACTTTGTCTAATTGTGTTGTTTTATACTGAAGTATATGAATCACCATAACAAACTATGTATTTTGATTGAGTTTGTATTATCTACACGACTGTTGTGTCAAACTATGTGACCCCATGTGTTTGTAAATATATCCTATAAGCCTGTACGGTTGGTTTCATTAAACCGTGTGATGTTATGTTGTTTGGAGAACTGTTCACTCTATGTTGATTTTTACAACTGCATAGATAAACAAACTATTATTTTCTCCAAACAACAAAAAAAGTGAGTTTCTTTCTTTTTCTCCTTTAATGCAGAGGGTAATAAGGGGTGAAACAGTGTGTTTTCATTAGAGCACTCTTCTTTGTACCTATTCAATTGTAATTTTTGTCTTAAAGTAACCCTCCTGGGTAGAATAGGTCCATAACCAGGAGCCCATTTTTGAATCTGAGTACCACATCAGACACTGTCATTCAGGATGTTCAGGGACGAGGCAGAGACAGGATGGAAGAGGGCCGGACACTGGTGTTAAGGGACATGCTGCAGTATAATTGTTTGTATCTTACCCTCTGGCCCCTCTCTCTGGCTGGAGTTAAACGGAGCGTGGGGGTGGTGGATGTGAAATAGGAAATGTTGGTGGTTGTGAATGCAATGACAAAAGTGGAGATGGCAGTGATACAAGTTGCAGTGATGAAGGTGAGGGTATTGGTGGTGCAGGTGGCCCTTGTAGTGCCCTTGACAGGTGTGTTTGAATTTCCATTGGGTGTGTCCCTGGTCTTGCCAGCATCATTGTTGGTGAAAATACCTGGACCTCCTGGAAATGTAGATGTAATCCAGCTATTGTCTTTCATAGATAGTTATGAATGTGCCTGGTGTGAATATATTTGGAGACCTCTCAGTCTTTCGTGAACCTTCTTGTCAGGATTGTCTTGCTTGCATAGCCAGTGTCTGTGGGCCTCATGACAAGTTCGGCGGTAGCCTTGCTGGTAAAATCGCCAGGCTGCTGCCAAACTTGCATTTATTTCCGGCCTCTGGTAATGTCGGATGCACCGGCACCATTCTGAATGGGGCCGGAATCCATTACTCCCCATTTCCATTTGAGCCCCATAGGGCTAAATGATAATGGGAAGGTTGGATGCACCGGCACCATACCGAATGGTGCCGGTGCATCCGACATGCTGTGCGCTCGGATGCTGCTCTGCCCGCCAGGTGTCACCTGGCCGTCAGAAAGGCACCCACGAGCACAACTCGTAGTTTTCCAGTTCGGGAACTACGGTACCGGCAAGCTTACTGGTACCACAGTTCCCGGACCGGCAAATATATAATGAGGCCCTGTGAATCAGACTATAGGCCTCATTACAAGTTTACCGGTCCGCAAAACAACAGTACTGGTAAGGTTGCCGGTACTGTTGTTTCCAGACTTGCAAACTACAAGTTCTACGAGCGGGTGCCTTTCAGCCTGCCACCCGCTCGCAGACCTTGGCAGATGCACCGGCACCAATCATGAATGGTGCCGGTGCATCCGTCCTCCCAATTCCCAAATGGGAATGGGGAGTAATATATTCTGGCACGCGGGAATGGGCAATTAATGAGTATGCCGGGGCTGTAATGCCCCGGTAATTTCCCATTCCCGGGCGCCGGAAAATTCATGACTTACCGTCAACCTTGTAATGACCCCTTATGTATCTAAGTCAAATATCGTGGGGAGGCAGAGCATTTTGTGCAACATCAGAGTTCATCACTAGTGCTAGTCATATGTATTTATGTGGCCCTGGCTGCTTTGTGGATACACTTCAATTGATGACATAGAATTGTGCTGTTACATTACAAGAAAGATCCCACAGATAGAAATGATTTACCTACTGCTAATCATCCAATTAAGAAGGACAAAGCATTATGATAGATTGATGGATTATTTTATGTACTCCGCCCTATTTTTCTGGTTACAAAACAGAGTTTAATTTTTTTGCAGGGAAGGGGGAGCAACCCATCTTACAAATAATGTGTCATTTGTTGGTGAGTTTTAAGTAGATGGAATGTGCCATGCGTGTACGTGTACATGCACAATCAAGGTAATCCGTAACTTGTCGACCTCCATTCAATTATTTTGTTTGGGACTGCATGTCTCCTTATGCAATGGCTCAGCATGTATCAAAGGGTTGAGTGAGATAAGTACTTTCAGCTTGGGACTGTAGTGGGCATGACTGCTATGAAGATCTCCAGACTGCATGTTGTCGGTTACACAGTTCACTCTTTAAACTCCACTAGTTTCAGTTGGAAATGTAACCATCGGCATCTGCAGATGTACCCATATCAATTGCCTAGCTCTCATTGCTCTCCGGGCTTGCCATTTCCAGGATTACCATGCCCCTGTCCTCAGAAGGGTGAAGGACAAGCAGTGGAATACTATTCCCTACAGTGACCATGGAATCCAGGTGATGTTTGGCCATGAGAGTTCTGATGCACTGCTCCTTGCCTCATTCAATGGCATGCAGTGAGTGGAGAGGTCGCATCATTGACTTAGATGGTTGAAGAGATCTCTGTTTGCCATCTTGTGGGTAGTTTGTGAGGTAACAGTAATTAGCACATACTATACTGCTTTTGTTATTGACATTCTGCCAAATGAATAATGATCCCCTTAGTTACCAAACGATGCCCTTCCGGCCCCACCAATGGTGTTCTAGAAAGGCAATCAGCTGTAGTGATACTTTCCCATTGACTATCAGTTTTCTGTTTATACCCTGCTCTGGTTGCTGAGGCACACAGTTTACGTCATTAGCTTGGGTTCAAATATGTATTCAGGCTTTCAGGTCAATGATATAACCACAACCTGTTTGAAGAATCTTTTATTTTTTCCGATTAAACATATTCATGAAGATTATTTTTTTTTTTGTGTGTGTTACACATGTTATGGAAACAACTTTTATGTTTCTTATTAAATGCATGTATGACCTATGTCTTGGAATTGGTAACAAACATGGCATTATAACTGGTAATGCATTTCATATGCAGTGGCTGCAAGGACCAAGTACAAAACCCTCTGCATTGTCCACAAGGTTTTCTGTATAGGCGCGTTGTAAAAATCCTTATCATATCATATCAAATCTTTCTGGGGCCTGGGTCCTCTATACCTCAAACTCTCTCTCTCCGAAATACCTTCCTACTGGAGCACTTCTCTCCTCGACCTCCAACTATCTCAGAGTCAGTCACTTTTCCAAGCAACGAGTTGGTGGTAGATCTCTTTCACCGGCCTCTCTGAAACTTGAGGAGAACCATCTCTGGTTGCGTAAGCACCTCATGACCTTCCTCTTTGCTTCTGCCTTCTCTTCCTCTCCTCTGCTGATCTCCTGTCTGTTACTGCACTGGTCGGGCACAGGTCCCTGCCCACCCAGTTGCACAGTGCACTGCCTCCTGGCATCCCTTGCACTTGGGTCTGTATCTACAACCCTACAGTCCCCTTACCTGCACTTTTGGATACTCACTGTCTGCACTTACCCTTGCACTTGCCACCTGCTGCCCTACATTTTGTTATTGTTTGATCCCATGTACTGCACTACCCCCCTCCCCTGGCACTTTTCCCCTCCCCCGTCCCCTGCACTTGCGCAATTTCAATGTCACTTGGCCCAGTAAGATCGTTGTCTCTGTCCTCCCTTGCCTCGTCGTGCCTTGAAACAGTTGTGTATAGGCGCGACATAAATGCCATATCATATCATATTCACAACCCTGCTCATCTCTGTCCCGTTTGCCCATTGCTGATTGTAGCTCTCCTCCTCCCTCTTTCCAGCCTTCTCTGTGTGCGCATATCCTGATTGTTTTTCAGTGTCTGCGTCCTCTTTTGTTCACTCTATCGTGAGTATGTGAGCGGGTGGGTGTGTGTGGGGAGGTTGTGGGGGATTCCAGAAACAATCTATCCTGGAGACACTAGTCCAGCCCTGCTTTAACTTTGCATTGTGGGACTTGTGTCCTGGGTTTACAATGACAAATCTAGTACTACACGTCCCTGAATGCAAAGTTACAACCAGGACTGGACTAGTCTCTCCCGAATGGCATGGACAATTTATGGCATCCATGTCTTCCATCTACAGTGTCTGTGTCCTCCCTCCTGCTCCTGCCTGGTGCGTTTGTTTGCTCCCCGTTGAGGACTGAGTGTGTTGGGCAGCTGAAAGGGAGAACTTTTGATGGAGAACAAAAGTTGACTTTCCTTGAAGGCTTAGAACAATATATATTTAATCATATTACACACCTCTTAAATAGTCCTCACTTCTCCAGCACCTCACCACTTTCATATTAGAAATGCAATATCCAAAATGCTTCATTTAAATTGTACTCCTTCAAAATCGGTCACGAAGTATTACTTCATTCTACATATTTGTTACAAATCACAAAATAAATTCACTGTAATGCCTTCTCGTACATTAGTCCTACCAGGGTAGGAATTGGGCAGGAACACGTTGGAACTGTGCTCCGGCAAAAACTGACTTGCACAAGCACTGTTCAGTGTAGAGATGAAGCCCAAGTTGAGAAGCTATCTTCCCCTGACTGCTGCGAGTCTTGCTGTGTCTCAGATACCGCGGTCAGAAAATTGCGGGAAGCTGCAGGCAAGGACAGGGCTTTCTCTGCTTGTTGGGTTTACTGAACTCGTTGCATAAAGCCACTTAACTGCACTGCATAGAAACACAGTGGGCCTCATTCCGAGTATGGAGGTAATTATGGCGCTATTTGTGCCATGACTACCTCCCTGGTTCAATGGGGACTTACCGGTCCATTCCAACGTTGGAGGGTCCGGTAAGTCCCCATTGAATAAACCATTCCCCATTCCCATTTCAGCCTCCATAGGGCTCAATGGGAATGGGGAAGTAGCTAATAACGGTACCGCAATTTGCGGTGCCGTTATTAGCTCTCTGGTCCCTTAGCGGATCCCGCAAGGGCGCCTAGTAAAACCAGGCACCCATTGCCAGACCCGCTAAGGGACCTCGGAATAGGGCGCAAAGGCATTACTGGCACTGATGTCCTTAACGGTGCCCGGTATCCCTTTGCGCCCACCTCAGAATGAGGCTCGGTATTTCTACGCATGCAGATTCACAGACTGAATCTGAGAGTTGTTCTTTGCTCAACAGCCCAAGCTGAAACAGTGAAACCGCCCAACGCGGTACAGACGTCTCATGATTTGCACACATTTTTCATTCAGGGTTATAATTCTGGTAGAGGAAATGAGCCCGAATCCAAGTGTGCATTGCATAATCAGAAGAATTGACTGTTTGAATTACTAGTACAGACATGTTTGATAAATTGGTAGTCATTTTTATTATTAAGGGGGAGGCAGCACTCTCCCTCATGCGGCAGATCATCGTGCATGCATACAAATATCAGCACAAAAAAATGAGGCCCACACGAGTGTACGGGTCTCAAGTCCAGCTTTAATCCACACTAAACAGAACTTCCCCTTTCCCCGTCACATCTTTTTCTCCAGGGCCCCACCCCCGCCCTAACCATGCCTTCCACATGACAATGTGTATTGTGTTGTATTGGAACATGACAACCTTACTACTTTTTAAACACTTGTTCTGTCTAGCCCATCTCTTCAATGGGTCTTATGGGTTTTGTCTTTGCCTGCACAGGGCGGCTTATTCTTGTCCGTTCGGGGCTGCAGAAAAGGGATCTGTCTGTTGTCCACTCATCCTCATCCTCTGCGGCTTCACCTCCTGAGGCTTGTTTGTCTCCCCAGTATGGGTCATCGGAGTCTTCCCTGGCCCTTGTGTCCACATCGACTTACTGTTCCTCCCCCGAGGCATCCCAAAATGTCACTTCACTGCTACATTCTTTGAAGTGTAACACGTTTCTTGTGACCTCACAACATTTCGCCTCCACTGTCGTGATCATGGTGCCTTTCACCTTCGTGACCGTGGCAGGGCTGGGTGCGAAACGGGATTCTTCCTTCCTTCGCTGGTCTAGCATACCAGTACTCTGTCAACTTCCTTGAAGTTGTGCTCTCGAGTTCCTCTATTCTCATCTAGCACGATCTTCATTCTCTGCTTTTCTTCCATGTCCCTGGTTCAGATCTTCTCGTCCTCTGGTATGGTGTTGCCCTCCAGAGGTCCTTGCAGCCGTCATGTCCTTAGCCTGTGACCAAACAAAAGGTCTGCTGAGAATTTGCCTGTGGCACTGTGAGGAGTGTCTGTAATTGCACAGGAGGTGGTACAGTGTCTGTTCAAATGGTTTGCTGGACACTTGTGCCACTTGCAGTGTCCTCTTCAGGTTCCCCATGAAGCGCTCCTCCAGAGGGGTGTGATTTTTATATGCTTTTAACCCATGTATTTAGCAAAGATGGTGAAGTCCACACTGGTAAAAGGTGGGCCAATGTCTGATTTTATCGTCTGAGGAATACCGTAGGCCGTGAGTATGCGGTCCAGCACTGGGATGACTGCCGTCGCTGCTGTGGATGGTACAACTTGGACCTCCGTGTATATTGACTACTCATCGATCACGACTAGGGCATACATGCCATCTTGGATGGGTCCAAAGTAGTCAACCACCAGCTCCTCCGATACCCTTCCTGGGAGCGGAGACATCAGCAGTGGGTTTGGGCATGGGGTTGGGGCTATAGCATTGCAAATGCCACAGTTCTTTAGGGTGTCCTCAACTTGTTTGTTCAAACCTGTGAACCAGATCTTCTGCCACAGCATCTTCTTTGTCGAGACCACTCCTCTGTGTCAGCACAATTCAGCAGCCCTTCATGATTATTTCATCCTGAGGGATGATGAGTTCTCCCTAAACCAGCAGTATTGCTTTGATGTCATCCTGCCATGTGTCATCGAGGTGTTTGGCTCTTTCCCTTGCATGTTTCGTTTTTCATTGGCTGATGCATTGTGCGAGGATGACCAGTGCTGGATCGCTTGCAGACTCATGCTGAAATGTTGTCCATGCTATTGGAAATGGTTTTAGATGGTGGATAATGTATTGTAGGCAAGCGTCAGCGATGGAGTGTTCCAGATGTGATGGTCCTGCATGGTGGCATGAAAGATAGTCCACCGGGCCCCTATCTTTCTATCCGTGGTGGTATCCAGGCTTGGGGGTTACCATAAATGATGAGGAGGGCTTGGTGATCGGTGACCACTGTTAATGATTTTCTGAATAGAAATAGGTGGATGTGCTCGCAGGCACAGATGACCACCATGCTTTCCTTTTCTTTCTGCAAGTACTTCTGCTCTGTGGCGGAGAGGCTGCGGCTTGCGTAAGACCACATCTTTTTGAGGTGTGGGGTTCTGGGATCGTATTGTGTAAGTATTGCATCTAGTCCCACAGGACTGGCATCCACGATCAATTCATTGTCTTTCACAGAGCTGAAGTATGCCATGTCTGTGGCTGAGGTGATGCGAGCCCAGATTTCTGTGAAAGCTGTCTCGCATTCTGATGTTCCTGCAGACCGCCCTGAAGTAGTCATCACCCCCGCACGCTGTGCACTTCTGACTCAGAGAAAAGTGCCCCAGTGGGGAAATTCATAGCCACACCTGCAGCACGATTTGGTTGATTTTTAGTGTGGGCTCAGGGTTAGCTGTGTCCAACAAGATCTTCACTCGTCCCAGAACCAACCACCTGTTGTGTGACAGAGGAGCCGGTACAGGCCATTTCTAGGATTTTGTCAAGGGTCTGCTGTTTCTGGATAAGTTTATTTTTGAAGTATATAGACATGCACCGCATAATGACTTGCGAGCCTAGTGCTTCATCGTTGCAGTACTGATGAAAGGCACAATGCTTCATGTGGATGTGGAGTCTCATGACATAGTTGTCCATGGTCTCACCTCACTCCTGCATAGTTGTGTGAAAGATATGACACTCGTAGTCCACGTTGGTGTGTGCTGTGAAATAGGTGTCTAATGCCTCACAAATGTCCTGTTATGTCGCCTTTTCTTCATCGACCAATTCGTAGAGGATATCTCTGACAGCAGTTCCCTCTGCTAGGGTGAGTGTGGTTTTCTTCCTTTCTTCTTCCATGGGGTCCATCGCCCACACATATACCCTGAAGTCCTTCATTCATCGGCCCCACTGGGGCCCAAGTTCTCTGTGTCTCTCAGGTCAAAATCTAGGGGTAGCTGCCATGGTTTAACTTCTCATTGGCCCCAGGAAAACGCCTCTGAGAGCCTGGCAGGCACTGTGGCAGGGATGTCGTCCTCCGACATTGATGGTCAGCCATATGCTTTGGGCCGTGCTCCTTGTTTATAACACATGCAGCAGTGCTTGGGTCCCTTTCTGCATCAAGGACGAGGTTTCTTCCCTCGTGTTTCTCTTGAGCCTTGCTGCTTTCCTGCCGTGGTAAGTGTGGCCACCAGGGGTGTTTCTGTTTGGCCTTGCTGCTTGCCTGCAGTGTTAAGTGTAGCCACCAGGGGACTTCGCACTTCGCACAACGGAATGTGCAGGAGGATCACTGTCACAGCCCTGGTGGGGACCTGTCTTGTGCACTGCTTATCCCTGCAGGCAGGCAGGCAGGAGGAGGAATCACTGCCGCTCCTCTCGGCACTTACACCCTGGCAATCCCGTTCGGCGTGAGCGGCAGAGGCATACCACACCTCATGCTTTACTCTGGGATACTGCAGCAGGAAGCGGGGACCACGTCGGGTCCAGCCACGCCTCATCACCAATGTTAAGGGGGAGGCAGCACTTTCCCTCATTCGGCAGATCGCTGTGCCTGCATACAAATATCAGTACACAATAAGGAGGCCCAGCAGTCTCAACTCCAGCTTTAATCCAAACTAAACGTAACATCCCCTTTCCTCGTCACATCCCTTCCTCCAGGGTCCCATCCCCACCCTAACCCCGCCTTCCACATAACGATATGGATTGTGTTGAATTAGAACATGACAATTCTGTTCCCAACACTTCTGTTCCAAACTTTTTGTTTCCATGCAAAGCAGCCAGCATGCTCTATTCAGGCCACACACATTATTCAACACTTAGCTCCGCCCCCTGGTTCCACCCACACCACTGACAATATATGCCAGTATCCCCCCAGGTCCCTGCATGCGAAAGAGGCAGGGGGAAGTTCACCAAGTACATTTTGTCTATTTACAGCCCTGGTCCTACCACAAAATGGTCCAAACTTTCAAAGAAACAAAAAATCAGGAAGTACATCAGTGCAGTTTTCTCTAGTTCTATTAATCAATGAGTGCATGTGATCTATTAAGTCCACAGAGCCAGGCTTCTGGTGAATGTGTTTAAGTTATGGCGGCCCATTTCTTGATTTGACTTCTTGAATCAATAGGATATATTGGTGATATTTTTTTCTAGAACATTAAACACCCGTCATGTTTCGTTTTAAAGACGTGTGCTGCCTGCTACAATAAAATCAACGTTGCCACAGTACCAAGATCAGCCTTAGTTTGAAGCTGGACTGCATACACGAAAAATAACACAGCAGTACACATTAGCACAGTCAAATTAACAATGAAAGTCACTCGCTGAATCTCAATATTTCTGCCCAAACATGTTAGCACTTTTCATCTTATATACCACACAAAGCTGCAAACACACGCACACACTACAAATAACACATGATATGATATGATATGGCATTTATAACGCGCCTATACACAAGTGTTTCAAGGCGCGAAGAAGCAAGTGGGGGGTGGCAATGGGAGGACAAACAACGATCCTACTAGGCCAGGTGTCTTTCAGATCGTGCAACAAAGCTTTAGGGACAGAAACATACATTCAGAACCAACCACACAGAACATACACACACATATCCTACAACCACACGCACGTGCACACATACAAGCACAAACACACACACACACAGAGAAACACGTTAAGGACAAGATACTTCCAAAAACAAGCACAGGACATGGGTGATGTGAAAGAAAAAACACCTCAATCTGGGAGTATTCGGGAGGCTGAAACAATGACACCAAGCGATTGCCAATGGTTTAGAGATAGTTTATTCTGGGTTTAAGTAGACAGTCTGACCATCAGTGTGCAAGGCCTTGAACATGAGCCAACAGTCCTAGCCCATTTAAAGAGTCCAAAGGGTGGATGGTGTTAGATTCCTATTGTTGTCACACTCGCAATTTCCTTCCCCCAAAAATATCATGTTGGGGATTAGATGCAAGCTTTTCTGGAGCTGCTTCCGCAAATAATCCCACAGTTTACTCATTGAATTCAGGAGGCCTGTATGTGTTAAGCGTGTTGTCGTTAACTTTATTAGCAGCTGTGATCGGAGCAACACTGTTTTAGTCACAGGGGCATTGGAGAGAGTTGCTCTTTTTATTGATATCCCTTGTTCTTTTGCCGTGCGCAGTCTCGTTGATTGGGCCTATATAACACTTTTTTTTAAACAGGGGAATTGAATGAACAGCAAGGAGGTGTTTGCCTCTGAGAACCTTTACTTTTGACGTAAAGAATACCCACTTTCTTCTCCAAAAACCAAATGATGAATAGGAACTGCTGCTTATTTACTGTGGGACAGATATTAAATACAAGACAATTCTTAGTGGTGGGGGAAGTCGGATGATTCATCATGATTTAGATGTGATTGATTTAGCAGTAATGAGGGTTGTAGGGCATATACATCTACTTAGCACTGTTAGGCGGTATAGCATTTATTTTTTAAAGACAGTTTTTTTCTTTTTTTAATCTGTTCTTATTGCAGGCTAGTTTTGACATCACAACTGACCTGTAATAAGAACATGACATCACCACTGCACTGTCGTCAGTTATTACTCTTCATTTGTGAAGTCACGCTGCCTGCTGCTTGACCTAGCACAGAGCAGAATTCAAGCTGTCACTGCAGAATATATGTAAAGCTGTGACAAGCTTTACAGATGTATCTCTTGTAAATGTATTCCTGTTACACTTTACAGACATTAACTGATAAAGAACTCTTTATGGTAGTCGGTTTATGTTGTGCATTGCTGGAGTTTATACACGAGAGCACGTCTATGCACGTGTATGCTAATTCTAAAACACCCATGACAATGTGTTATAGGCATTTTATGAAACTGCTTAATTTGTTTTCCCTCCAAAACACTAGATGCTGAATACTGTTTATTATGTGTTTTAATCCAAACCGATTCTGCATTCAGCATATGTATCAGAACATGGAAGATACATTAAGCAAGGGAGCATGCTTTAAAGGGGATGGCAGGTATTACCATGTATGAAAAGGAATGACGTCAGACTTGGCCTTGCCCCTTTTGCTGCTGCCGTCCTTCTCCTTTACTTCTCTCTCTATGCAAGTATTAAAGACTGACTAAACTGAAGTGTGGAGCCCAGAGATGGGATACAATGACTTCACCGTTTCCACACATGCACTCCTTTCCTGTGTGAGTGCTCTCTGGGCCAGATTTACAAATGGTTTTACAATGGGATTGCACCAAGGCAAAACGCGCTTGAAAATCAGGCCCTCTGTATGTTTGGTTTCCTAATTCCTTTAATTTAGGTAAGTAGGAGTCAGGAATCCCCAAATGACAGGCACAATGTATCACTTGTTGGCAAAAGGGTGATCCTGTGCAGTTCCCTGAGTCTTTCTCAGGTGATATTCTCAAAGGTACGCAGGCAGGACAGGGCAAACACCGTGTTGGAAACTCTTCACACCACATGCACTTGTGCACATATATACCAACCATTGCTTTGCAAAAAAAAAAAAAAAGAGTGGGTGGTGAGCAATCTCACCGACGAACATAAGAATTATAGCGCAAAATAAAACTAATGATTGTGGTTATTGAACATATATTGGACAAAGGCTGTGCCCTCTTTCCATTAGATGATATCATGATCACAATCACTGTTCACAAATGCACACAGTACATGCCGGCTTGCGGTAGGTGGCTCATAATGCAACCATAAGTGATACCATGCTGAGGGAAAGGAAGTAATAGTCTGTGTGCACTGCTTTACCCACGGGGTTCTTAAGTGTGAGGGGCACCTCTTGCCCAGTTTCCTCTATTGCCTACGGTGGATGGCCTTTACTCAGGCAATATTTAAGTGCTTAGACTCGCAGGATCCGAGTCAGGTCTCAGCTCTGGAACTGCAATCGCTGGAAATTGACAATAATTCCACATCTAATTTCTTTTTTAAATACTCATGTTACTATGATTCTATAGATGTCCCTGGTAAAGTGCTTCCATGCCTTTTTAGTTTCCACTTCCTAATACCAATTCAAAACATTTGATCCCAATACAAAATTCGAGGACTCAAATAGAAAGGTTCCAACATTCTAAAAAAATGCAGACATGGGAATAAATTTGCAGATCTCGCCATGCACCGCCGCAGGCCCTCCCCGCCCAGCATGCCGCAGTATCTCTGTCTTCCACTGGCCCTCTTTCTGTCTTCCGCAAGGGAGGCCGCGCTCGCCATCCGTACGTGAATCCTATAATTGAACACTGCTGCCTCTCTGACATTGAGATTCAATTTAAGGTAAAGAATAGCAAACTCCACCATATGGCCTGAATGCAAAGTCCTAGATAGTATACAAAGTCGAGTCCCACTGTTCTTTATCGTGCTGCATGATAATAGGCAGACAATGAAGGAAAGCAGAGTCTTATTTTTCAATTTCTGATATATTGCCTGCTGTCAACAGGAGATTCCATCAGATGTTCCACAATGTAAGTCTGCGCGACTTCAGATTTCCTAATGGAATGGAAGCCCCCGTGGGACCTGGTGGACGTGAGAAGAGGTGCGCCTTCAGTTTGGGTAGCAATTACTTGACCCAGATTTATATGCTGCAGATGTGCAGCACGTACAGAGGTGCTTACAAATTGGCCAGCACGGCATCATCTGCTCCGAGAATTAACTATCTGTGTTTGGAAAGGCTGTAAACCAGTGTTTGAGAGCGTGCAAAACAACAAGAAGAGTGTGCCGCTTCCTCAGCAGCCAAAGCCACCCTGCGCAACACATCACAACACGTGATTAGCTAACTTATCCAAACTATCCCTAAATCAAATAGTATTGTACATCTATACTGAATGTCAACTAACTAGCATGCGATTTCTAGGGGAAACACTGCAGTCTGCTATATGTTCCGTTGACCCATTCCTAACACACGTATTACATAGTGTTTTTTCAAGCTTGTTGCTCAGAGACGGGCCTATGAATCATGAAGCGCATTGTGTGCTGGAAAGCCATCTCTAAAAGGCAGACTAGCAGGTCAGACAATTGAAGGGGGCAACCTTTCCTTCACAGCTCAGGGGATGTATATGCCAATCCAAGGTTAGGATTCCAAAGCCAATGTGCTTCTTCATCCATCATTCCGTGGCAGAGATACAACTATTGGTCCTGATTTACAAATAATCTGGCATAATAAATCAGATTAATTCTCAGAAATTCCCTAGTCAAGAAACTCACAAAGGTGGCCTGTGCATTTCTGGATGATCATCTGCTTGTGCACCTGAGTGGCCACCTGTCCACATTAAATACATTTGTGCGGGGCATGGGTGCCTTCACCTCTGATGCCATTACATTCTCCCAGTCCCAACTGTGGGCACAAGTCAGCACTGCCAGTCTTAAGGAGCATGTCACCCTGAATTTACAAAGACGAAGGCACGTTTTCCCCTGAAAAAGGGAAGAAATGCATGTGGGACATAAGTTGATCATAGTTCCACTGTCCTGCTAGGGAAGAAATGCATGTGGGACATAAGTTGATCATAGTTCCACTGTCCTGCTAGGGAAGAAATGCATGTGGGACATAAGTCAATCCTAGTTCCACTGTCCTGGTAGATGATCATGGACATTCAGTTCCGCTGTATGATTTGCTGAGTTATGTGTCACCTTAGCGAAGGGTATGCGCTGCTGCATCCCATGAATGGCACGATGACCGTGTTTTGAATTGGAACAATTGATCTGGCTGATAATAGTTTATCAAGTGGCAAATCAATTCAAAGTGTTATTAAATCCTCTTGTAGACTGAGAGAAGGGTCGCAATCGACGGATAAGGACCCGCCACCAAGTAATAGCCTGAGTGCCATTAATTGGGGAAGGATCATTATCCCAAGTGATATTGATCCCTGTCGAGGTCAATAAGTCTATTAGCACACAGTGGTAGTAGCAATGCATGCTTTTGAGTTTTGGTGATGAAGAAACACATTTTAATTTAATACTGGGTAAAACAACTGAGTTAGTAAATTACATGTTTTTTTCTGTTGCAATATTGAAATAACATGGTTGTTCTCATAAATGAATCATTTTCATTGCACACTTGGTTGAAATGAAACAGGTTTAATAGGAGTGTACATTTGGTGTCATAAATAGTTTCTCTTTAAGAAAGATTTTCTCCAATGTTTTACCTTTACTTTTCTCTTTCGTGTGTTAAATAGGTTGGTACAGCAACAAAAAGTCCCCTCAGAGAGAAGTGTCGAGTTGAAAGGAAATTTAGCTCGGCAAGTGTATTGCTGTTTCTCTGTCCTCATTTAAAGACAGTGTTCAGAACCATTCGTTATTGACAGCACTGTGTACATTCTGATTTGCTAAAAGTGGGCTAATAGCTATTTCCGTGTGCTGTTTAGAAATGGTCACATAATGGAAGGTTGGGAATAGAGCATGGTGGGGATGTGATTTCCTAAGCATTGCACAAGACTTGGCAACTATGCAAGTAAACTGCTAAATAAACTGAAACTCAAAGGACAGATGACTCGAGGAAGTGAGCCCTGACCGGCAGTGCCAGGGCAGTAGACCCTAGCTTTTAGGGATGTTTAGATAAGGGTGCCCATTCCTGAGCAGTGACTTCAGGCCTGGGTATTTTCCCTGCAAATACTTTTGCCTGTTGTGAAATGTCAATTCATAAGAAGGCGAGCCAGAAAAATTATCAAATGTATGTAGGACGCTCATTCAAAGGCAACAATCAGATAGTGTATGAAAAGGTCAATAAGTACTGCGCCCAGCCTTCCTGATTTGGAGATATGAATACGCTATAAAAAAACACCATTTTCTTCATGTTCCCTATTTACGGATCAAGTTTGACATGATAGCTGGAGGAGTTATTGAGGGCTCAAGGAATTTGGGGACAAGTTCAAGGTATAGGGAATGGTGACAACCTTAGAAGAGACATCATACATTGTATACGAGGATTATACAGCCACTTTAAGATATGGCAAGAAGAGGCATTTCTGTGAGGCGATAATAATGCAAAGGACTGCATGTGCCGATTCACAAAAGCATTTATCATTGTAGAAACCGCATTGAATAACGCTTTCTAAATCAGGCCCGATGTGTCCATTGTTGTCATGTTAAACAATGTAGCTGTCTTCCCGAAAAGCTAACATGCAGACATCTCATACATTATTGATATTGGTTTCACTGTAAGTGAGGAGTACCTGAAAATCAGTTAGAGACATCCAATTATGTTCTAATAATACAATGACCGCCTGATTCATTCAGGACTTTATTGGGACTTGTGTGGGGTTTGCGCAGGCCTGGCATGTCTGTGCGAGCCGATGAGTGCATCGAACTAAATAGGGGGCTGAACAGGCAGAATGAGGAAGAACATGCGAAAATGTGGGCGTGTTCAGGGACGGTACACGGCCAAGCAAACGCATGCAAATAATTGGATTTGAACTGGGAACGTTGGGTCGCGAAAAAGTAAGCGCAAGTCCAGGAAACCATACACCACATGATAGCAGGCATAATTGTCAACGCACAAAGGAAGAAATGTGTATAAAGCACGCAATACACACCAAACAAACGTTTACAGTGACAATTAATCCTTCAGTACTCAGAGCCACTGTGCACGGACACCACAGGAGGAGGGGGATGCCCAGGACCCGGATCTTTGCTACGCACACCACACTTTTTGGGATGCCTGATGATCAGGTGTATGGCAGTTACAGGTTCCCCCCCATATAATACTAGATCTTGGGCCTCATTCCGAGATTGGTGGTAGCCATGGCGCTATTTGTGCCATGGCTGCCTCCAATACCGGGTCCGGCACCGGTCTTGTTCAATGGGGATTTACCGGTGCATTCCGACCCTGGAGGGTCCGGTAAGTCCCCATTGAACAAACCATTCCCCATGGGGAGGGCGCTAATGATGGGCTTGTGACTAGCAAGCCTGTTATTAGCGCCCTGGTCCCTTAGCGGGACCCGTAAGGGACGTGTGGTCAGACCACACGTTCCTTACAGTTCCCGCTAACGGACCTCGGAATTGGGCGGTAAGGGATTACCGGCACCGGTCTCCTTACCGGTGCCGGTAACCCCTTACCGCCCAATTTATAAGGACCCCCCTTGTCAGGGAGTGGGAAGAGGGCCTATCATCACCCAGCATCTGCTCCCAGCCCCTTATACCACTAGAAAAACTGCTCACTGCTCTAAATTTCCTAGCCACCGGGTCCTTCCAGTGCACCACTGCAGTAGTTGGTGGGATATCACAGGCCACGTAGTCACGCTTTCTAACCACGTGCTGTCCTGTATAACATCACATGCATGTGTGTGCCGGCACATATATATGCCCCAAACACTGGTGAAAAGGCAGACAGTCATTCACGTCTTCAACATAGTGACACTCTTCCCCTGTGTACTAGGAGCCATAGATTGCGCCCATGTAGCGCTACGGCCACCCAGTTTGACCAAACAGATATACAGGAACCAAAATCATTGGCATACATTAATTTGCAGGTCATGTGATGCCAAGGGAATCGTCTTGGAGGTCTATGCTAATTTTCAAGGCAGCACACACAAGAGCTACATGCTTCATATGTCCCCACTGCACCAGGCCCTGATAACTGGAAAACATGGCAATGCATGGTTTATTGGTGAGTATGAATGCACAGGCACATGCATGCACTTGAATTAGCAGACATTTTGTCAGGCCTAGTATGATTATTATTGTTGTATATCATTCTGAAGTTTCCAAGGACGTATGAATGATTGTATCCTATGTTCCCCTCCTAACCTGGAGTGCTTTGAAGCACTGGTTTTGTGTATAGGTGCTTTATAAATAAACAATACAATACAATAAAATTCAATACACTGAACAATGGACCCTTGAAAAAAAGGACAATAACAACCATGTCGACATTTACAGGGGACAGTTCCTATAAGCTGACTACATTCATGATGACACACATCAGGAACCCCACAACACAAGCACAGGTCAGGTACAATCCTATGCATATAGCCACTTGGGGCATAGTGGAGAGTACATTTGGAGTGCTAAGGTCAGGCTTCCACGCCCTTAACCACTCTGGTGCGGTGTTACTGTATGCACCACCAGTAGTCTGTCAAATAATGGTGGATGCATGTGTCCTGGACAATGTTGCCACACAGAGTGGTGTACCAGTGGACATGCAGGTGGGACACTGGGCACACCCACAGACAGCACCCCTGGCTATGCCTGGCCAATGGGCATGCAGAGAGGCTGCATGCACACAGCTGGTGCAATTGTACTTCATCTAAATTCCAGCCCCTGTGTAGTACACACAGTGAAGCCACCTTCCAAGTGCCATTCAATGATGATTTGGGGGCTTATTGTCTGTGCCCACAACAACACCCTGAGAATGTGCCACTGGGAGTGCAAATGTGTGTGTGTGTCCATTGGACAATAAACAACATGGCCAGGCATAGATCCTCTGAAAATATTAAAAAATGGCAGTGTGACACTACCACTCTGTAAAGTATATCGTGAAATCATTCTTCAATATCAACAGCTGTAGAAATGCTAAATATTCTGGCACAAGTGCAAATATGAAGCTATAGAAAAATGCATGAAATAAGCAACAGTGACATTTTAGTACCTAGCCATTCATGGGCATCACAATCAACAATGCCACCAATTCCGATAAGCAAACCAAAATCTGAGACCTGTGGGATCATGTACACTACAGGAAAAAAACATCCATGATGCTGTGAGTGCGAAAGCAGGGGTGCCAAGTGAAACATGTGGCATACATACTGGGAATAGGTATACATTGCCCCCTATATCAAAACATCAGAATAAGAGCCAAATTGCAATTGAGCAAAAGTGTTTCACATTCACAGGTCCGTCAAATGCAACGACACATGAAAGCAGCCTGTGATTCATGCCCCTAATCTGCATGGCAGTGCACAACTGAACTACACAGGCATATCAACTTGACACCACAGTGTCAATGTAGTACACACAACAGCGCAAAACACATGAAACTCAGTCTTCGAGCCCTGTCACCTTCACAACAACAACTGGGATGCATGTCAACACCAAACCACACACATGAGACCACAAGTAGGAAGACATACTATACATTTGATGCCAAGAAGTCATGCGAGGACAACCCTGGGCCCGTAATGTGTGTCACACAACAACAAACTGGTTCAGTGGCCAAACCATTCCCCAACATCAACTATGCCCACAATACACAGTTACATCAAAGCAGCTGTAGTGTCGATTCACATTCCAACTGCCCATTTTGAAGTACCAGGAATGTTCACGCCGAAATATGTGACATATGATAAGCAAATAAACGAGCAGAGAGCCGCAGTTGGGCTCTGTCCAGTACCTATCAGAAGAACAGCACCTGTTGAAGTACCGACATCTAAGAAAGCCTGGACAGTAAGGTACCCATTGAGGAAACCATATCGACACATGAGACAGAATGATGATTGTCATAATGCAACCCCTGAAGAAGATAAAACAATACTGAAGGAAGACGAATGGTGATGTCACAAGAACCCAGACTGACTCACATATAGAAGATATAATGACCTGTGAGTGATGAAAAGAGATGAAACACCATGGAAAAGTGACATCCTGAGCCTAAAGTGAAATAATGAATGTCAAGATGGCAGGAAGTATCCCACATGTGCAATTAAGACATTCAGTTATTTTAAACATGTACAAGGAACCACAAGAAGCAACAATTTGTGAGGCTTGCTTATGCTTAGTATATTAAGTTGGAATGTGGCAAGCACCACCTATACATATCTACCTCAAAAGGAGAACTTTATATAAGTTTACTTCTATCATGCGCAAGAGCAGAATCAACCACAGGTTACTAAAGGTCTCAAGAGGAGAGCTTTGCAGCAGACAAATCAAGAATGAAAGACGGAGAGAAACTCAGACAAAGGCAAATCATGCCAAGAAGCCAAGGTCGTATCGGCTGAAATAGACCAACAGTGGATACAATTAATGAAAAGAAGAATAGAGTATCCTGTGCAGAAAGGTCAAGATAAGCCACAGATGGCAGATTGTCTGCCAGAATTAAATCAAATCCACGAAATTGCATGAAGAATAAGAACATTTCACTGTGTCAAAATCACGTGACCAGATGAGAAAGAAGGGATGAAACTTTTACACCTATGCATGGACCTGTGCCATGCACCGACGCCTTAACTTTTCCAGACCAAGAAGCAGTCTCGAGGCCAACCACAAAGAAATAACTGACACATGACCACTGAGGTGATGATTGATTGTAGCAATAATTGTAGGGAAGCTGGGGTAGCAGACGAACTCCAAGCACCTGGCCGGCTATTCTGCACGCTGCTAAGCAAGTGGAAAAGTATGAGTGGGGTTGATGCCAACCCAATCATACTGGACCAGGTAATCTAGGTTCCTATAGTTAGTAGAACCAATGAGATGTACTTTTAATGACGTCTACAGTAGCCATTTTGAAGGAAGGTCTTAGATGCCCCACCTGACAGTGTTTATCCAATCCCTACTCCCCGTTATCATATACAGATATAGTGCCTATATTAAAGATACCTTCCTAGAACCAATAGAGTTGCATGCTAAGTTTTAAGCGTTACACGTCATTGATGATGAGTTTTTTGTATAAATGATGTGTTTTTTTCTGAAATTGATTGGAGTTGAAGCGAGAAGGCAGATCGAGCGATTACTGATATTCATAAACTCCCAGTTTTTTGTACTTGTCATTAAACTTACTTCCTTTGCCAAACTATCGAGTTGTCATTACTGATTTGATGCGAGAGTATTAATCTGCATCCCGATCCAACCCCCAGTCCTATGACTGGCTGGGGTCCTACTGCACACTTGGTAGCAGAGATTGATGGTTATCGATTATCGATTAGGTAAGACACTGAGTGGCCATCAACATAAGTAACTCTAGGTCCTCTGCAATATCATGGGTCCTTTGCCATCCGGATAAGTAGACCGAGAGGCTCCCCATAGATAGTGGATAGTCTAAGTGAAAATCCTGCAGGTTGAGGAATGAATGAACTTGTGCTTTCCCCCACAAACCCCTTCCCACTTCTATGGGCAGCTGATCGGACGAACAGCAAGGAGAGGCGGTAATGAAGGCGGTGATCCCAAGCATCCACAAAGGAAAAAATGCGAACAGTGATTGAAAAAGACTCAATACTTTGGCAAAAAATGCATGCATTAGAACAAGTAAGGGAAGTTAACGAGAGGTGGGACAAAAATAACATCAGAGTAAGTGTATAACGTATATATAAGGGTAAATAAATATTGACTCGAGGGTGGCCGAGCAATAGAGAGATATAGCGGGAGGATACCCGAGCTAGATGATACGCCCAGATACCTCCGCTTTAATATAGCGCTAGAAGAAGCCTGCATTTAAAGTCCTGAAAAAATAGGACATTATAGGAGACCAAAATGATTAAAAAGGCATTTTTGAAAGAAATGGGCTTACATTCCATGTCAGAATAATGATAGGGGCATGAGATTTATGTAGCCAGCCGGAGACTGTCTAGTCTGTCGCGTCTGTCGTGTGTTTTTCTTTTTCTCTGATGTTACGAGGTAAGACCATTTTTGGGGGAAATAACATGAACATTTTGCGATTGTATAGCCAGGATGTTGCATGACATGAATTGATGGTTGTTGTTTGAAAAGGTAAAAAGAAAATGTTTGTGAAAAAACGGGATTGGAGCCTTGACGATTGGTGCTCGCTCATATGGTTGATTTTGGTTGAGAAACATAAAGCATAACAAAGTGTTATATGAGGAGAAGATAAACCAATTTAAGCATGGAAGACATCATACTGTTAGTACACTTGTGCAAACAGTTGCCAAAACATGCACGTAAACTGAAAAAGTACAGTGCAGAATGGGTTAAGGAACCGCCCACAAAATGTTCATGCCATGGCCCCAGTGCGGATTGCTATCTAAAACGGTCCTGCAACACATGATGACATATTTGCACGCTACAATACTGGCAAAAAGTTAGACAAACGCCCAGTTAGTTTAGAGCTTTGGAAGATGTACCAAGAGGAAAAGGAGAAGAAGACACCGTTAGATTGGATACTTAACATATGCACAGAGGGGGGTGAAACGCATTCTGCGCCACAAGCCCGTCTGAAACAAAAAGTGAAGCCAGTAAAGACAAAGGATTTTACCCGTTGGGGGAACTTAAAGCAACCACGGGATATAGCAACCCGGTACATGAGTCACCTACGCAAAGTAGTGAAGAAACCCAGAGAAAGATAGAGACAGAGATATCACCTCCAAAGTCCCGAGGGACAAGGAGAGGCACGAGAAAGAGAAAGGAGACCAAAAACAAGCAAGTACATCTTTAGATACAGATAGAGGGGGAAAGAGATGGAAAGGAGATGAAGACAGAACTAATGAGATGGCATTCACACAGAACAAATGAATGGGAGCTCAGATTCTATTGAAACTCAATGGCAAACAAATTGAGGATGTGAGACAAACGAGAGAGTCAGGCGATTCAAAAAGGAAAGAGAAGGAAAAGGAAAAAGGATTGAGAGACGAAAGAATTAGGAAAAAAGATAGACAGAGATAGAGAAGTTGTATCGCGTTGAACAAGAAAGGAAACGTGATCATAAAACAAGAACAGCTAACAATCAGGACAGGAAAGAACAAAGGAGAATAGAAGAAGAAGAACAAAACATGCAGGAAAAGAGAATAAAGAGATGAACTGATGAGGAAATACGAAGGTCTAATAAATGTAGAGATGCGAAGAAACAGAAAGAAGATAGGGTCAGAGAAGAAGCGAGGGAGTGCAGAGAGTTCAATGACGACATAGAACGCAAACAAAGACAAAGAGCACGAGATCCTGAATATCTGGAAAGGAAGGCTAAAAAACCTGACCCAGTAGTAGACTGGAAAGACATAGAAGAATTATTTCCTGAGTACGACTCAGTACCTGGCACATCCAGGGCAAATATGAAAGATGACTTCGACACCAGAAGCATCGGAGAGACGATCGATAGAATATATGATGAAATGGGGCTAGAACAAGTACCCCAAGGGAAAGGAGATGACGAGTGTCTGGAGAGCACTCAGTTGTACGACACTGAGGACGCCTCCTGAAATGACAGAAATAGAGAGCTGTCCCTAGATAGGTTGACGCTAAATAGGAACGAGGGAGATGAGAAGAGTTGCATGAGTTGGGCACAGACAATATCAGACGCAGAAAGAGAGGACTTTGAGGAACAGGAAGATGAGAGAAGATGCAAAAAAAACGCTTATCTATAGGAAAAGGAAAACAATGGTCAGATTCTAGTGGATCTGCACCTAAGGCATCAGAGTCAGCCACACAATCAGACCGACACAAAGGAGTATTTTATGGTCAGAGGGAGGTGTTTCAAACACCCTATGTGAGCAGACTAAGGACATTGCTAGGTAGACGGCGATGCAGGAATATTACCCCTGCAGTGGATAGGAAAATGATGAGAGAGGAAAAGGAGTGCCTAGTGTTACAATTCCCGTTACTCGAAAAAGGAGGAATGAGGCCACAGTATATATATTGGCCACACATGGATAGAGAACATTTGAAAAATAAGCTTCCAATGTTAAGATTGGGAGCCGGAAAATGAAGACATGAGCTAGAAAAAATGATGGGAGGGAACACTTTAGCTATAAGGGATATTAAGGGTCTTTTAATCACCATATTTGGTGATAGAGCTGACAATGTGTGGACACGTGCAGGTTACCCTGGTGTGACTACGGTTAACACTGCACATGATGGAGCTCTGTTTAACAATTGCAGAGCCACGCTATGGAAAGCATTACGATTGCTATACCCGGACACTTCAGACATGGGAGCCATAATGACACGCAAAATGAAGGAGTCAGAAGACCCTTTGCTTTACATTGAGAATTGCCAAGATGCATGGGTGCTGGAAACTCGCGAATCTTGGGGGAAGTCCATACCCGTGTTTTACCATATATTATGCCAAGGGCTGCCAGATCAAGTACAGAAGCAGTTCAAGAAATTGTAAGGAATTGAGGCCAAACCATGGTCTGAAATACAGTTGACCATAGCTCACTATTGAAGACTGCTGCAAGAGAAAAATCACAAAAAAGAGGCTGGATGAAAAGCTGAAGAGGCAAAATGAGTGCAGAAAAAATTGTCAAAATATGCCATTGAAGGGGTGATGATAACTAGCACAGTCGGATCGAACATACAGCAGGCCAACTACCAAAGGCAGGTTGATCAAGGCAATAACAGGTTTTACCCCAGAGGGAGAGGCTTTCGAGGAGGAAGATGACAGAGTAATCAGGGAGGTTTCCAGAGTAATCAGGGAGGTTTTCAAAACATGCAAAATGGCAACCAGGAAATGTCAAATGGGCAAATAATAAGACCACCGCCAATATGTTGGACGTTTGGGATGACAGAGCATCTAGCACACACATGCAGAAGTCAAGGCATGTTGCAAAACGACCAAGTAACAAGAGGAGGGATGGTGAATCCACCTATGTTTTTACAGCAGGGTGGAAATGGAGTTGCACAAAATCACATGGTGCAGCAGCAAGCGCAGGGAGCACAGCAAAACTTGCAACCTCAGAATACGACAAGTTTTCCACAAGGACAGCTGCTGATGCAAATATCACAGACAGCAAGTTCAGGACAGGTACTGAATTTTGGAATGAGAAATAACACTGGTGACGGAGGAAGTCCATTCACTCAGCATGGGACAAAGTTATATATGGATTAGGACAGCTCACTGGGAAACCTAATGTGTTCTATCCTATCAGTGACACCAAAACCTCTCGAGGAACCATGGGTAGATGTTATATAGGATGAATAATATGCCTTCTTAGTTGACACAGGTGCAACACGCTCATGTATACGTGAAGGCAAGTTTTCCATAAATACTCAGGGTTTCACAGGAGCAACAAGTTGTATTCCTTTTACAAACAAACTTCCAGTTTCTATAGGAGAATGTGACATGAACGTGCCACTACTGCATTCACAGCAGACCCCAGTAAATATATTGGGACGAGACCTAATGACGAAATTAAACATAACAATCTTGTTCACGGAGAAGGGCATAGTATGTTCAACTCGAGGAATGCATTATTTGAACGTATGCAAAATGATTAGAGCACATGCAGGACAAACAGCTATGAGAGCTGTTCCATTGGAACCAGAAATATTCACATAAGGAGTATGCATACTAATGTCCTGGCTACCAGGCCTTGCAGGCAAAACCATGAGAATCCCAGATGAGTTTCTATTCAGGCCAAGAATACCTGTGCATGAGGAAAAGGGACAAGTGTTTCCCTTGACAATACACACAGCTATAGAACAAGGAAAGGTGGCTTTGATCGATGGTTGTGATGACGAAGGCAGACAATGGTGCGCAGTAATCGCCATTGAGGAAGGATAGAGATTGACTGACATCATTGATGACGATCTGTTTGAAGATCAAACAGGCATAGATGAAACATCAGTTGAGGTTAATCTTGTTTAATGGGTGAAAATGATCAAAAGAGAGGTGCCCCAGAGAATGATGCTGGCACAAAAACATCCTGAATATTTTGAGGATGACATGGCAGAGGTACCTGTCTCAGTGTGGACTACAGGCCCTTATGACGGAGGCTTGTTGAAAGGAGTCAGCGAAGTAAAGATTAAATTGAAGCCCATGTCTAGAGAAGCATATGAAGGGATTTTCAAGACAATTTCTGCTATGATGGAGCAGGGCATTTTAGTGACGTCAGAGTCGTCATGAAATACTGCAGTGTACCCTATCAAAAAATCAAAAAGAGGGTCTTGGCATTTAATCCAGGATCTAAGGCCAATAAATGATATTGTAGAGGACGAGTTCCCTCTAGTCCCTAACCCGTCCACAATCCTATGTAATTTACCTGTTGAGGCAAAATATTTCATGGTGATTGACTTGAAAAATGCATTTTTCTCAATCCCATTGCTCAAAGGCTCACAAGATTTGACGTCATTCACGTTCAGGCAAATGTGTCTGAAAAGCACAAGGTTACCTCAGGGGTAATGTGAGTCTCCTTCAATTTTCAACAGAGTCCTACAGATGGACTTAAGCAATATCACATTAGAAAGTGTTGTGTTGCAATATGTGGACGACATCTAAAATTGCAGCACGACAGAGACACAATTGTATTCAGCTATTGACTATATTGGCTGAGAAAGGATGTAAAGTTGACAAAGAGAAGTTACAATATTGTCAGCAAGAAGTGCTGTACATAGGCCAGCTAATCTCACATGAGGGGAAAAGGGTTACCCCTGAAAGGGCTGAGGCCATATTAAACACAGCCAAGGCACACACAATAAAACAGATGCAGAGTTTACTAGGATTATGAAATTATGTCAGGGCATGGGTCTTTGACTACAGCTCCTATACCAAGCCCTAGTTACAAGCCCTAAAGAAAGCACAGGTGACGAAAGAAAAAAATTGAATGGACCGAAAACACGGAAGAAGGGTTTGTTGAACTCAAAAAGGCCATTTGCACTGCACCAGTTCTAGGAATTCTACCTGTTTTCACACACAAATGGCAGTGTTATGACATCAGTACTCACACCGAGGACCACGTTGGGGTACAAGCCCCTGGCATACTACAGTGGGAATTTTGACCCAGTGATGAGGGGTCACTTCCCCTGCGAACAAAGTTTGGATGCCACAGAGTTTGCCATAGAGAAGGCTACAACCATTGTGATGGGATGCTCAATGACGTTGTTCATCGAGCACGCATTATTTGCCATTCTAGAGAAACCGAAAGGCACATTGACATCTTAGGGAGCTTCTGCTTATGAAGTGTTCATATCAAATCCATCGATTAAGATAATTTGATGTAAGATAGTGAACCCAGCTATGTTTATAGCAGAGCCAGTCACTGACGGAGATCCAATCCATGACTGTGAAAACTATGAAGAATTATATGATGAGATTCCCAGAGTGAAAGAAAATGCATTGGCAGAAGGAGATATTGGGCCTCATTACAACCTGGCAGCTTCGGATCGCGGTGATTCCGTGATGGCGGTAATAAAGTTTCCGTGTCCGCAAGGTTGCCGAAAGACCGTTTGATTACGTGCTGTCGGTCGCGCGCACCACACGGACGCAGAAACGTTGTTACCGCCATCACGGAAAAAGCCACGGAAATGGACATAGTGCTGCTACAAGTAGCGCAAAACCCGTGTCTGCCTCCGTCACCACGGAAACGGAAACGGAAATACCATGATCGCCAAAAAACGGAAACAGTGAGGCGGCCATCATATAAAGCACAATCCATTGCCATCCAGAGTCAGCACAAGCACAATCCATACTGTGAGAAGGCAAAAGGGACCACCAGCATGTCTGCCAGGATTCCAGCGCAGAGGCAGCGCAAACAGCGCTTCAGTGAGGCGGAGCTAACTGTGCTCGTGGAGCACATAGTGGAGCATGCAGAGATGCTGTTCAGTGCCGATCAACGGCGTGCCACACAGCAGCGGAGGAAGGAAGTGTGGGCAGAAGCAGCACGCAAGTGCACCGCTGTGGGCGTGACAGTGAGGAGCGTCAAGGACTGCCACAAGCGGTGGGACGACCTCAGGCTGAGGGTTCGTAACCTCATCTCCACACACCGCCAACGCAGCAGTGGGACAGGTGGAGGACCCCCTTCCCCACTGAGGCTGCAAGCATGGGAGGAGCGTTGCAGCAGTGTCCTCCACCTTGAGCTCATTCATGGGATCGGGAAGGCTGAGGCAGGAGTGAGCCCACCTGCAGATGCTGGTAAGTGGTCAAACATGAATGCCATAAAAGAATATGTTGATGGCATTACAGTGCCAAAGGACCCATTAATAACCCCCCACCCCAGGCAGTGCATGACTGGCCCAAAGGACCCATTATTTTACCCCCCCCAGGCAGTGCATGACTGGCCCAAAGGACCCATTAATATCCCCCCCAGGCAGTGCATGACTGGGCCAAAGAACCCATTAATAACCCCCCCAGGCAGTGCATGACTGGCCCAAAGGACCCATTAATAACCCCCCCCAGGCAGTACATGACTGGCCCAAAGGACCCATTAATAACCCCCCCCCCCCCAGGCAGTGCATGACTGGCCCAAAGGACCCATCAAGATCCGTATGGCACCCAATATCACAACAATGCATACCCCAAGCAATCAGATGCATGTAACGAACACTATACAATGACCAACCTGTATGATGCATGTGATGCACCCATCAGCCACCACCACAACACTAATTGCATGTCCTCTGTGTCCCCACAGCCGTATCCAGTGACAGTGACACTGCACAACAGGCCAGGCAATCAGCACCGGCACATGCCCAAGCCACCGCCCCCACACAAGAGGATGCTGCCAGCAGTTCGGCATCTCAGCCCCCACTACCAACTGCAACAGATGTGCCGGCCACCACCACCGACATCCCCACCGTCTCCATGCTGCATGAGGCAAGACAGGTGCCACGGGAACCCAACAGGCCCACCCAAACTAACACAGAAGGCAGCTGCACTGCAGAAGAGGTGGCCTGCAGTGACAACAGTGCCCCGGTAGAGCACTCTGATACTGGGCCACAAGGGGCGACGCCCACATTTGATGACCTGGGTTCATTCCATCAGCTGGAGTTTAGCCCCACTTCACTCAGAAGTCCCATGAGGTCACCCACCCCATCCATGGCAGAGCTGAATTCCCGCATGGAGCGGATGGAGGAGCAGCAGGCAACCCTCACCCAGCTGGTGGAGAGGCAGCTTGAAGAATCTAGGCTGCAGAGGGAGTGCTATAGCACATCAGTGTGTCACCTCTCAAGGTCTATTGGACGCTTTGCAAGCACAATAGTCACCCTGGCACACCATGTGTGGGAGGGTAACAACAACACCTCCAGGCTCATTGAGGCCATGTTGATTGGGCAACAGGCAAATCTTGCACGGATGCCATTCATACCGGATTCTGTGCCATCAAATACCACCACCCCATCAAGCTCCACTACTGCCAGTCCAAGGAGGCGCTCAAGTCGGCTAACGGGGCTCTCGGGCAAGGGTGCACAGGCACAGAAGCGCACACGGAAGTGATGATATGTGTGTGGGGCACTGCAGGACACACATGGACTTGAAGGGTGTGAGGGGTGGGTACGTTTGGGTGGTGGTGGAGGTTGTTTTGGGTGTTTGAACATTGGGGCCTGGGTGGGGGTGGGTAAGTTTGGGTGGTGGGGGAGGTTGTTTTGGGTGTTTGAACATTGGGGCCTGGGTGGAGGTGGGTACGTCTGGGTGGTGGGTGGGCTCGGGTGTACAGCTTCCCTAACCATTTCACCTCCTTCCCTGTTGTGAATTCATCAATATATCATCATTTGAAAGCAAAACATACATGTGTGGACATCTATCATTTCATTTGCAGTACAACAAATCATTTATTGTCATCACTCTATGCATTGCTGTGAATGTGCTTTGTCTCAAAAGTAAATGCGAATCAGCTCATCCCGTGCTCTTTGGCCATCAAGTGCACCCCCAGGGGGAGGTGGTGCCATCCCATCCCCATCCCCATCCCCATCTCCATCCCCATCTTCTTCATCTGCGTCTGGGGGCATTGGGATGTTCATGGCACATACGAGCGTGATTTTACCCGTCTTCACTGGGCTGTACAGCAGTGATCCCCCAGATCTGCTCAGACAGCGGAAATGAGCCTTCAGCAGTCCGAATGTCCTCTCAATCATTCCACGTGTGCGGACATGTGCCCTATTGTATGCCTCTTCATGCCTGTTCCTTGGTCTCCGTGCAGGTGTCATCATCCATGGCGTGAGTGCATATCCAGCATCACCTACATGGGATGAAGATGGGGGGACATGTCAGTGTTTGTGGTATCATGTCTTAATCTGATGCTGTGCTATCTTGTATCATTGTTCATTCATGCATATGTGCCATGCAGTGGTTTGAAGTGTTCATTGGGCATCACAGTGGATGTCCCCAACTGGATTATGGCCTGCACATTTATGTGCATGTGTACTGTGCCCTGCGGGTGACATTGGATTGTGAGTATGTCATAGTGCAGTGATGTGCACACATGGGAGAGTGACTCCACTGTACTGAAGTAGTCAATGCACAACGTCTCATTTACAGGCATCTCGTGCATTGGGAGGGCAGTGTTCCATTTGTGGGTGGGTGTCTGCAGTGGCACAAGGTGTATGGGACAGTGACAGGATGGGCTGTGGCAGGGTGTGTACAGGCACACTGTGGTGACCTGTCATGTCTTCCTTTGTGATGTTTGGTATCCGCTGTCTATTTGGTAGATGGGAGGGTGGGTGATGCATGTGCGGTCCAGCGGCACACTCACATTGCTCATTGGCCTGGACACATACATAACGCTTCAACAGGGTCAGAGCATTGTCAGCTGTACTCACCCAATAGGCATGTGCTTTGTCCGGCATATCGTTCCATGTACCGTGGCAACGTGGAATTCCGCAGTACCATTGAGTCATGGGTTGAGCCTGGGAAACGTGCGCAGCAGTGTATAATCAGTAGCGTGGCATCACATACCATCTGTACATTCAGTGAGTGATACTGTTTCCTATTGCGGAACACCATCTCAATTGCACGTGGTACTGTCAGCTCAATGTGGGTGCAGTCAAGTGCACCTATGCAATTTGGCATGCCTGCTATGGCATGGAAGGCCAACTTTGTGGCAATGACCTCGGGAAGGGTACGGGGTAGGGCTATGTGTTCCAACACATGGCGCAAAAGGGCATCCAGTACCTGTACCAGGATTTTCGAGAAACAGGGTTATGATATGCCGTGCAGCTCACTGACCGTGTGTTGATAGGTGCCAGTGCCAAGGAAATGCAGCACAGACACAACCTTCAGGAGGGGGGGTGGCAGTGGGGGTGTCTATGTGGCTGCTGATGTCGTCCTCAATCATGGCAGTGATGTACAGGATTGTTGGGCGGTCCAGCCGGTATAGTGTGTGGATCTGTCCTGGGGTAAGGTTCCAGGGTCAGGCCCTGATGCGTGGTATTGCAGGCTTCCTGCGGGGTAGTGGCGGCTGCACAATGGGGTTTACCATAGGTGCAGGGTTGGCTGGTTGGCGCCTGCGCCTCCTCCGCCTCCGCCTCCTCCTCTGCACCATTACTGCCATCATGTGCAGTGCTGCCTGTTGGTTGAGTAGGCCCAGTCCAAGTGCTACTAGAGCTGCTGCCTGTATGGTTCTGTGTTGTGTTGGGCTGGGTGTGGCCCTTTTGTGGGCTCCCAGTGTGCTGCTGGGTCCAGCTGGGCTGATTTGGTGCACCTGTGCCCTTATTCTGTTCAGCTGGCACTGTTTAACGTCATGTTCGCGGTGGCGGTGGTACCGCCACCGTGATCACGGTTTTAATGCCATTTTTCTGGTGGTGTTTCCATGTCCGCGCTAGTTGTGATGCTCGCGGTGTTTCGTGTTGCCGGTAATGGAGGGGTTTCCGTGCAGGTGGACTTTATGGGACCCTTAACTCCGTGGTGGCGGTTTGAGGAGGTGCTCTTTCCGGGGCCACGGGTCATGATTCGGCGGACGTGGAAACGGTGCCGGTATGGTTTTACCGCCGGCGTTAACTCCGGACCGGTGTACTTGTAATGAGGCCCATTGTCTTCATTGACGGTTCTTCGAGAATCGATCAAAATGACGGGCAAAGATATACAGGCACTGCTGTGATGAAGCACACAGCAAATGGAGAATTTTGAGTACTCATTAGTGCATGATTACCATCTCATTATATAGCACAAGCTGCAGAATGATTGGCATCTATCCTCGCTCTCGAGAATCATGCAGACCAGGAAGTGACAGTCAACAGTGTCTCCGCCTATTTGACATCAACAGTGTACGCAGGCCTAGCATGCTGGAAAAGGAGGGGCTACCTCCGAGCAGACGGCACACCAGTGCAGCACGCAGCCTTATTGGATAGGCTCATTAAGGCACTACAACTCCCTGTGGGTATAGCAGTCATGAAATGCACCACCCACAAGAAAGGGAAGATTTTATCTCACGCTGAAATCAAGCAACAGACATGGAAGCCAAGCGTGTGGTGACCAAGAACGAAATAATAATAAATGTGGAAATAACTGATGTGCATGAGAGAATGATTGTTGCACGAAGTGAACCTGAAGGTTATAGTAACATAGGGCAATCCCAGTTAATGGAACTCCAAGGGGAGGCACCACAGGAAGAAAAAAATCTTTAGAAGCCGTAAATGTGTTCTTTAAACCCCTCCAAGAGCTTGTGGCGACAAGACAGCACGGTAAACTGTTGATGCCTATAGCCCTATTGAAAATAGCATTGAAACAGTTGCATTATCCAGCGCACATGACAAAAGAGAATCTAGCAGCAGCGTTTGCTGAAGACTGGTTTATACCGAATTTAGCAGAGCACGTTGCATTTTTTATGATGAACTGTATAATCTGCCCACAGTTCATGGCTGTGCATACACTACAAGTATTTAGAGTAGTCATCCCAAGGTCCAATGGACCTTTTCAGCACGTGCATGTCGATTATGTCGATATGATTCAAGTATGTAATGGGTACAGGTATCTAATTGTTGTGGTGTGTCCATTCTTTAGATGGATAGAAGCAGGTCCATGTACACACCCAGACTCTACCTGTGCGGCCAAATTTCTGGTGAGGCAGGTATTCCCAGAAGGGGGGTTTGTGAGATCTTGAGGTCAGATATTGGTCCCCACTTTGTTAATGCAATATTCAAACAGATTAGCTTGCTGCTTGGTATAAAGCACAAGTTCTCTTCAGCGTATCATCCCCAAGATAATGGAATATGCGAGAAGCTCAATGGCTTGTTAAAGGAAAGGATAGCGATTTTGAAGCTTACTCTGAAGAAGGTATGGCTGCACTCCCTTCCACTGGCACTGTATGCGCTCAGAAACTAGCCTGGTTGTGACCACCATCTTACGCCGCATGAAATCGTGACAGGCAGAAGGATGCACACACCATTGACACCCCGAGAGCTAGATGTGATGCTCGGCCAACAGGGGAGGTTTTAGGATCAGAAATGCAAAATTACTCAAATTGCATGATATCTTGTCTTACTGTAATTTCAGGAAAGCTGCAGCAACGACAAAAAGGATGCACGGCAGCACAAAACACACAAGGAGATACTTCAACAGACCAAATTCAAGGTTTATGTCTACCGTAACTGTTCCCTGTGGACATGGCCCTGGTGAGAAACAAGACAAGAAAAAAGTGGGATGAGCCAAGGTTCAACAGACCATTCAGAGTGGAGGACATCACTCCCTCTGCAGTCAAGCTGCAAGGAAGAAGAGCTTGGATATTCCTGGGTGACATCAAGCCATACAACGGAGAAGGCCCACTACCCGCACTCCAATGCATAGAGACTACAGATGACGGGGAAGAACCACAGCATGTGCAGACGAGATCCATGACGAGGAAGAAGGACGCATGGCCAACAAAGCAAAGACAAAGAACTTTTGTGCAAAGTTGCAGCTTCAAGTTGGACATTTCCTCTGAGCAAAATAAGGGGATAAGAACATCAACACGGACACTCTGGACATCCTAGTTGCAGGGTGAAGAAGAAAAATGCACGTACAAGCCACAACAGAGTCTGTTGACTTTGAACTTTGGACTGCGGCACACTGAAGCCTTGATGAGAAAAGGATATGCCAAATTTTGATTGAGGACACACTAATTGGAAGAAAATACAATGTACATAATATTTTCATACAACAGTCTTATTTGGACTCACTTTTGGTGTCCCACTGCAACGACATCACTAAGGAAGTTTTAACATATTTCGAGTTAGTTTTGAGATCTTCCCCGTCGTTAGTGGAAAGGATCACTAACATCACTGAATTCTTTCAAGATCCTGAAAACGAAAAGACAATAAGGAGGCTGCATATTGTGATTGCCGAGCAGTTCCTTTTGCTTCAGGAATACAGCGAGGACAAGACAAATGTCCACAGCAGAAGAAGCAGCGAATAGACTTGTCAGCGTGCTATTCTTTTGTTTAATTGAAGATTGTCCAGATCTTGTTGGGTGACACACTGATGTCTTGACATTTCTTCGAGATCCAACAAACACAGAACGTTTGAGTATAATCCTAAATGAATCATAATTCAGGTTGCTCTTCAAGCTCGCCGAAATCACAGAAGCTGCTCATCGTGATTGCCGAGCAGTTCCTTTTTACAGGGAATACAAGACAAATGTCCCTGTCACCAGAAGATAGCACACTAGCAAGCAATCTGTTTTTCCACCTGATTGAGGACTTTCCAGAGCTTGCCGGTGTTAACGTCCTCACTTTCATCAGAGACCCAGCAAACTCTACACAGATGAGCATGCTCCTGCATGGCAGTGTGATGCAGGTTAAACTTTCTAATCATCATCAGTATTTCCAAATAAGATTGTAAGCTTTCCGCCAAGGGACAGATCGAGAAGGTGTTGCCAAAGACTTCACTCTTGTTTATGCTGACAAAAACACGACATGTCTTCTGGAGTGAAACAGATGAGAGGCATTGACTGGGAGCTTATCTATTTTGAACATGCAAACTAGAGACTTGCTGAACTCATGACCTTATTTTGACATTTTCGGATATAGAAAAGAGAACTGCTTCCAGAGACAATAGACAATCTATTATTCAGGCAAAGAAGGACATTTGTTCCAGTACCTGCAACCTACAAGCAGGAACAGCAGAATCCAGATATAGTATTACCTAGAATGTATTAAAGAGTTAGTTTTTCTTTCCTTAAATGATCAAGATGGGCAATCAAAGTAGTAATGGTGTCATCCCTCAGGAGGAGAGACGCATGTATTGTCCCAGAACTAAGTTCTATAGGTTAACCTATAGAGGAATAATGTACCTATGCATTGTATTCATCATTGTTTTACTGTCACTGACGATTCAAATTGAATTTGTTATTGGTGCACAAAGTGTTCTGATTCCAGTGCACCCAACTACTAATGTACACATGACACCCACAAAGGCACCCAGACCTTACATATTCATTCCAGTCCTTAGAAGGTCTGACAGCGGAGTGCGTGAATTTGAAGTGATTAACAATGACACACACATACATTTGGTAACCAGCAAGTTGAAAAGCCGTAGACAGGGTCAGCAGAGTAAGCATAAGAAAAAACGAATGAAAGACACACACACGCAAATGATGAGTGCACATATACCAGGTCTAGTGTCAATAACTGCAGGACCACAATCCAAAGAATGGGAGAAGGTTGGACAATTAACAATGAAAAGTCCCACCACAAGAGAAGTGAAATTACAAATGGAGAAAGCTGAACTTTTAAAGAGACAAAAAGACTAATGACTCTCAGATATGTCCTTGACAAGATCACAGCTATGGATGGCAAAAAATCGGAGAATCATGTTGCACATTTATACCATCTCATGATGACGAAAAAGGAACTTTGACAGAGGCCATAGATATGCTGACGAAACACCAGAATCAGATGATTGATGAAACTGACGAAAGTAGACGACAACAGTTGGTTTGGATCACTATTTTCTTCGGTTCCACAATGGATGGCAGATGCATTGAAATTCCTAGGAGCTTTGCTAGTAAAGATTGTGCTCGGATTCTGTGTTATCAAGATAATAATCTCTCAGTGCCAGAAAACTGTGAAAAAGGCCATAGGGATGAAGACCATGATTGATGTGGAACCAGGATGGAAATCCAAGGACCGGACTGATGAAGAAATAAGTGACTTTGTGAAAGCCAGCAATTATGTACCAGAAGGAGCAAAGTTTAGATAGCCAAAGGAAACATAGAAGTTATGTGGGAAAATTGATCTTTTGTAGTGCAAGTGGACAATGTCAAATAATGATGTGGAACAAAGATGAGCACGTAATAACAGCAGGAAGCTTGAAGGGAGTTATCAAGATATGGATCCCAAAGATATATTTCTTCAAACATCTATGTGTGGATCACAAGGATGAAGTAAAAGTGGATCCAAAGGATGAAATAAAGGTGGATACCAAGGAAGAAGTGAAGTGAAGATTAATCGCCGAGAGGGGGGAGTGTAGTGGAGGTGCCAAGCTCAATTCACACTCCAACCGTCTATTTTGAAGTACCAGGAACGTTCACACCAAAATATGTGATGTATGATGAGCAAATAAACCATAAGAGAGCCGCAGTTGGGCTCTGTCCAGTACCTATAAGAAGAACAGCACCTGTTGAAGTACCGACATCTAAGAAAACCTGGACAGTAAGGTACCCACTGAGGAAAACATATTGACACGTGAGACAGAATGATGATTGTCAGAATGCAACCCCTGAAGAAGCTAAAACGATACTGAAGGAAGTCGAATGGTGACGTCACAAGAACTCGCACTGACTCACATATAGAAGATATAATGACCTGTGAATGATGAAAAGAGATGAAAAAACATGGATAAGTGACATCCTGAGCCTAACATGAAATAATGAATGTCAAGATGGCAGGAAATATGCCACATGCACAGTGAAGACATTCAGTTAGTTTAAACGTGTACATATGCAAGAAACCACAAGAAGCAAGAATGTGTGAGGCTTGCTTATGCTTAGTAGTAAGATAGAGTGCAGCAAGCCCCACCTATACATATCTACCTCAAAAGGAGCACTTTATATAAGTATACTTCCACTATGCACAAGAACAGAATCAACCAAAGGTTTCTAAAGGTCTCAAGAGGAGAGCTTCACAGTGAACAAATCAAGAAAAAAAGACGGAGAGAAACTCGGACAAAGGCAAATCATGCCAAGAAGCCAAGGTTGTATCAGCTGAAATAGACCCACAGTGGATACAATTAATGAAAAGAAGAACAGAGTATCCTGTGAAGAAAGGTCTAGATAAGACGCAGATGGCAGATGGCTGGCAGAATTAAATCAAATACATGAAATTGCATGAAGAATAAGACGATTTCACAGTGTCAAAATCACGTGACCAGACAGACAAGAAGGGATGACACTTTCACACCTACGCATGGACCTGTGCCATGCACCGACGCCTTAACTTTTCCAGACCAAGAAGCAGTCTCGAGGCCAACCACAAAAAAATAATTGACACATGACCACTGAGGTGATAATTGATTGTAGCAATAATTGGAGGGAAGCTGGGGTTAGCAGACAAACTCCCTGCACCTGGAAGCTATTCTGCATGCTGCTAAGCAAGTGGAAAAGTATGAGTGGGGTTGATGCCAACCCAATCATAGTGGACTGTGTAATCTAGGGTCCTATATTCAATAGAACCAATGCGACGTCATACTTTTAACGACGTCAACAGTAGCCATTTCGAGGGAAGGGTTAGATGCCCCACCTGACATTGTATATCCAATCCCCACTCCCTGTTACCATATACAGATATAGTGCCTATATTAAAGTTACCTTCCTAGAACCAATAGAGTTGCATGCTAAATTGTAAGCGTTACGCATCAGTGATGATGAGTTTTTGGTATAAATGATGTGTTTTTTTCTGAAATTGATTGGAGTTAAAGCGAGAAGGAGGATCGAGCGATACATTAACTCCCTGTTTTTTGTACTTGTCATTAAACGGACTCCCTTAGCCAAACTATAGAGTTGTCATTATTGATTTGATGCAAGAGTATTAATCTGCATCCCCATCCATCTCAAGGGTGCTGCTGCTCATCTTAAAGTACTGGTGGGAATCCCCCCGTCATATGGGCCGGCTGGGGTCCTACTGCACACAGCCATGTTGAAACCGGAAAATAAAGTGCACCGCAAGAGAAATGCACATCTTACCTCATCACATGTGAGCCCACACCATTGTGACTGTGCAGTCCACCAAACTCCCACTCTATCTGCCTGGAAACCACATAACTCTTATGCTGAAACCTGTGCATGCATTGAGCTGTTACTTCAATTTCAACTCCTGCATCCATCATTCCATGTCAAACACATCTGTTAAAAAAAACAATTAAATGTGAGTGCTGGCATGCACCCAAACATACAACAACATAAGCCCCCCCCCCAAGTGACATGCTACAAATGCATAGACCAGCCACTCATCACAATGTGTCCTGGCACACATGCATCCACCTCTGCCCATTTCACGGCAATGCAACATGAAGAGCCCACACAGTTGCGCCCTAGCCACCCACAAACCCTACACTGCCTCCCCGCTGAGTAACAAGCAATGAATGACCATGATACACTTACTCATCTACATGCTGATGTACCTTCACAACACATGGATTTTGCCACAGTCAGCAGGACACTGAGACAACCCCCAAAAAGAGAACATTGAGATGATGGTAACCCAGGAGCACCTTTGTATTATTGTCAATGGCATGACATGCCATCCCCTCATTAATACAGTAAACAAAGGCTGATGATGCTAAACCCAAGAAGAAGTGAGCCCCGAATCTTACCAATTGCATAGAACACAGCATCTTGCAGAAGGCAGCTTGTCACAGAGGCCGCTGTCAGACTGGAAGGCAGGTCATCGAGTAAACTGGCATGAAACACACTAGCAGATATGAGAAAGCAATGAGAAACAGAGTCCAAGGACAACCACACACAAAAGGAAGCATGCAAAAGGAAAACACAAGGGAAGTCGACTTCACCGGAAATGGATTTTATTGGGTGGCATGTGCAATGAGGTGCATTTAGCATTGAAGTGCACACATCAGCTGTCAACATGCCTCATAAGAAGTGACGGTGCACTCTGCATGGTACATGCTCACCATGGAAACCAACAAGAATGGACAATCATGTGTGCATGGTGTCTGTGTAGTACATTGCAGCACAACAATGTACAGCAATGCAGGAATGTGTGTGGATTGGTCTTGAGACAGCAACCCCAGAAGTGGAATAAGCACCAAGATTGCACTGCCTGTGTGGGTAGGAATTAATATTGCAAAACCTTCACACAGGAAGCCATGTGACAGTCACACTAATGTGGAATTGCAAGGAAACACTCACCACCACCCTAAAGACATGTTACAGCACACAAACAGCTATGGCAGCCACCGTCATGACAACTCACCAACTTGTACCCTCAAGTGATACCCACCCCAACTAGGATCCCGCAACCAGTGCTAACATGAATATTGGTAAAAAAACAGCATGCATACTCAAATCATCCTAACAACAGCCTGTGTAACATGCACGCACGGAGATGGACCTTTAGCCCCTAAACATGTGAAATAAAATCTACCACACACAGTGCTAGACTCCATGGCACAAAACACAAGACAAGTCAAATGCTGACTTCACATCACTTACCTGCACATGTCATCCACCGGGCTTGCATCCAATGCATCCCACCTGCAAATACATTTGGAAATTGCAAAAACATGCAGTGCAACTACTTCAAGACACTGCCCATCCATGACAACACATGTAGCAAACAAAAAAGTAGGCATGTGTTAGACAAAATCACCTGCATTACCCTTTGGGAAGACTACAGGTAATTAGGACTACAAGTCCTACAAGTAAGCACAATTTCACCTTTGGTACAAGCCTTTACTACACAGTAAAGTAGTAACGATGGCTGAGCAGCCAGACTTATCTCAAGAGTTTAAGTGAGCAGTAGAACAAGTTATATAATGGACTACACAATCCATTGATAAACATAAACACTTTCTCAAGGTTTCATAGTAAAAGAATATACATTTATTTACTATATCATTTATAAAACATTATACTAGCATAGGCAGCTCAAGCTCACATACTAATACACCACAAAAATTCAACCCGTAAGTAATTGAACAAGTTTAGCTCCAAAATGAATAAGGAGCAAAATGGCACTTCAGATACTTAGAAAAGGGAGGAAAAGACAAGGTTATAAGAATAGACAGCCCAAATACATTCATAGGCAGGGCAAAGGGTTCCCGTTAAATACAACCAGCAATTCTTCTCAACAGGCCTGGGCCAAAGTCAATGGTTCAGAGTCTTTTGTATAGGATAGCACAGTTCTGGTATAGAATGGTTAAGTCTTTGATACAGATTTTTAAAGAATTTGGCTGGCCGAAATGTTTGACGAATATTTAGGGAAGGACAAGCCTTCATAGTTGAGGAAAGTTTCACGCACTTTCTCGATGGCCAAAAAGATTTCCGGACCGCGTTTGCACAATGCCTTTTTAAATGAAGAAAGCTGTAGCTAAGGCAGTTGTTCCTGGCAGTTCGAGCAGATCTCGCAGTTCCTGGGCTTCAGTCCTGGGGACAAGAAGGAGGACATCGGGAGGTTCTTGCACTGCCCATGGAAGAGACCAAAAGCTGTAGAAAGACATTGGTTTTAAGGTTGGAGTGCCTTAAAGTCCCCACGGTTTCCTTCCCTCTGGCTATCTGGTTTTCAACAGCACTCTGATGAAATTCTACCAGAATTTCCAGGTGGCCTGCGAGTTGGTTGTTCCCACCAAACTCAAGGGAAGAAGTTAATCTTGAAGGGCTTCTCTGTCGTCAGAGTTTCAGGCAATTCGGACCTGCAGTAGGGCTTCACTGGTCATCCAGGAGTTGCAGCAATCCTCTTCCTTCCTCTCCTCTTCAGTTCGTTCCAGTGGTCGACTCTGCTTTCCAAGTCCCAGAGACCTGCTTTCAAACAGTTTTCCCCCATTCATTCAGCCTGGCTGTACCTCACCCAGAGGGTGTCTGTCCTTGCTGGACAGTCAGCCGCAAATCTCACCAGATTGCATTCAGGTCTCCTAGGAGACTAAGCACAGGGAGTTTCGGGCACCTCCCTCACATCCTGTCCACCCCAGACACTCTGGCACCAGAGGACGGCTTCAGCACAGAATCCCGCCAAAGGGCATGAGCAAAGGGACCAAACCTGGTTTGCCGTGCAGAGTTACACACAAGAAGGACTTTTCCTAAAAGAAATGGCGAAAAAAGATGACCGGAGTCTGTTTTTACAGATAGGTCTGGGGCGCCATATTGAAAAACATGGCTACCCCTGATTTTGAGCTACCGTTGGTAGCTGTCACGAAAACACATGGTAGTTGATCTAAACCACTGCCACAAGCCATTTAAAATAGGAAAAGGTAACATTTTACTGTTACATGAGTGTTTTGACTCAGGGGAAGTTAAGCAACCCCTCCAGCACTGTATAGTAAGATAGGGGGTGCTAGTCGGTAAATTTAAAGAGACTAGTAAAGTCAATTTAAACGTGCATGTCCTGAGAGACAGTAGTCATTCTCAAAGAAGGTATTTAAACCTTTGGGGAGTCTGAAAAGACACCCCTGTGCCACTGCACTGAAGGTGCTGTGTGACACACAGAAAAAGATGATGCCACGGGAGTTGTTCAAAACTCCATAACCAAATAACACACAAGTAAAACACATTGAAAATGAAAATTTCAAAGCCATAAAATATAGCAAAAGAGCTGGAGGGCTCCAAGGTAGAGGGAATTAAGCACTTGTGTGAGAAATCTCCCTACCAGCATGCACCTCCCAGTGTACAAGGATCACAGAGTGAAAGAGGGAGACAGGACACTTGATGAGCAGTGGAGTGGAGAGGGACAGAGTGAGAGAGAAGGACAGGAAAACACATTGTAAGGAGCAGACTGTCTGGAGTGGATATGAAGACACACCTGACTGACATCACAGTGTGTGAGGACATAGACAATCTGCCCTAGAGAAGAAGATGGAGACATGAACACCTCTTTAAGTAGCATCCTGGTCGGAGAGTATGGAAGGATCAGAGATGGACAACAAACACATCTAATGGTACATGAAGGACAAAAGTGAGTGACAGTGAAGGGCAGACTGGCAAAGAAAGGGCACATGTGAAATGTCATTCATCAGCACTACATCGGAAAAAACACCTGCAACACACACCATGGCATGCAAACCACCCAAATACAAATGTATGTTACACCTCTGCCAAGAAGGCACTCCAACCATACACAGACCCAACACCAAACAGCATACATCCCGGTACTAAAACACTGAAAATGGACCTAACCAACACTGTAATAAAAGTGTCCTCATTGTGTAACACAGAACCATTCAGTCGCGGGAACACATGCACATATTTTTTTAACCCAAAATGCATCAAATGTAATAAACATGTCCTGTGAAGTCAATGACCACAAGAGGCTAAAAAGATCATACAGAGTGTACATCCTGAAGCACTGCAGCAGAAAATTATGATACATGAGAATCAGTGTGTGTGGCACATGCAGAACAGTGGCATGTGTCATGATGCCTACTCCCGAGAACCAGTCCAGGACCAGCGTCCCCGGAAGCAGACATCATGTTCCCGGGGAAAAGGCCAGCAACCCCTAGTAGGGGCCCTTTTGGACACAGTCCTGGCACCTTTGGCGCCAGGCTCATTTTGGACCTCAGTCCTGGCGCCATAGGCGCCAGGCTCATAAAGGGAGTGTTTATGTGAACTTACCTGATGCAGACCGTGTTGCCAGATCCAGACCTCTTTGAGGCCTGAAGGGGACTATTTTACCTGTGGGACTATTTTGCCACTCGGGCGTGGCCGGGGAAGAATACGTACCTGGAACTACTTTGGGGGCTATTTAAGCCACGCCCAGACAGCAGCTCATGCTTCGCGTTGTTCTGCACCTAGCAGCTGGACGCTCACCGTGTCTGCTCCTGCATCCTGACTCCAGCCACGCCCGCCTCCATCCTGGAACACCTGAAAGGAAAGAAGAGAAGGGAAAAGGTGAACAGAAGAACATTACCTGCTTCTACCCGAGTCCGGAGTCATCACGCCGGCGATCCTAAGGGAAGACATTTATTTTAAAGACGCATCGCGTTGCTCGCTGCAGCGCTGCTTTCCACTCACCTGTTCATGAGGCATCTCCGTGCTCCTTAGCGACCATCTGCACGATCTGCCGCATACCTGCGCCTAAGGGGGAAGAGAGGAACAAAAGGTGAGCAAAAGAAACATATTGAGGAAAGCCAGATTTTCGCCATAAGACTTACCTGATTATTGTTGGAAGAATCTTTCCTCATCTCGGGTCGGCGCCGCTTCTTCGGCAGTACCGTACCCCGGCCCCTATGGGGAAAAAAGACACACGCATTAGTGGGTGAATATAAGGACATTAAAGGAACCACCCATCATAAACTCATCGGAGTTTACCTTCGGCAAATTGTTTCCTCTACGCAAAATCTTCACTCAGCACCTGTGATAAAAGGGATAAGAGATGGACTACTGAATATAAAGGCAATAGAAAAGGAGGCCAACTCTTGAACTTTTACAATAGTATACTTACGGCACCTTGCCAGGAAAGTCAAGTGAGCTTGGATCCTCACCAATCCGAACACCAGTGAAGTAACTGGATATAATCGCACCCCTGCACCAGAAGCAGGATGGAGAGCTCGTCCTTTCAAACCTTAAGGTGAGAGTTAACGGGGAATTTCGGAGGTGGTCTGAGAAGAGTGAAAGAGGGAAGTGGGAGGCCGACGCGCTACTCTGCAGGTAGTTAATCCCCTTTCTCCATCTGCAGAAGGATTCTCCTGCGAGTCAGACAAGCGAGATTTGGGGGTCCTGTCCAGTCGGTCTTCCGAGTTCTGCACATCACCTTAGAAGAGGCCGCAGCAGTCCAGACCTGGTCAGCGTCTCTGTGGGAGTCAGGTGAGCGTTACAGAATGCGAAGCCTTCCTACAATTTCCCACCCAGACTTCCGAGACTGATCAGTTGGCCCACCTATTGGGGGAATTACGGGCCGAAGTGCATTCCGCTCGTCAGGAGACTAACGCTCTCAGGAGAGAACTAATTGTATCTAAAGAACGAACTGATGACCTTGCCAGGCAGCTATTGCAAGGTCAGGCTGGACAAACTCCCCTACCAGGTTCAGAGGGTATTCCCGCCCCAGTGGTTTCAAGTAACCCAGTGCAAATTAATCTACCTGGAAATATGCCGTTGGCCCCACCTGAACGTTTTGCCGGGGACCCCAAAAGATTTGCTGTATTCATGAATCAATGCCGATTGCACTTCCTCTGCAGACCTGGGGCCTTTCCTAACGACCAAACCAAGGTAGCTTTTGTATTATCATATCTCAGCGGCTGTGCTGCCGATTGGTCAGTTCCACTGGTTACTCAAGATGACCCGATACTCCGGGATTTTCAAGGCTTTCAGACACGCATGGAAAGATTATTTGCTCGGCACTCTCTGGGACAGGCCCTGGACAACGAACTTCTGTCCCTACGACAGGGTAACCAGGATCTCTTAGCCTATATCGCAACCTTCAATAGGTTGGTTGTGGAGACTGGGTGGCCAGAGAACAAAAGAATCACGTTACTTCATCGGGGTCTACGTGGAGAACTTAAGGATGTCCTGGCCCAAATCCGCCCCAAGACTGCATGGAATATATAGACTTAGTGGTCCAATTAGATCACAGGCTTCAAAACAGAAAGGCAGATCGGTCCAAGTTTGAGACACAGGTGTTGGTCAAGACTCACGTTAACCCCAAGGTTGACGATGTTTCTGAACCTATGCAAATTGGAGGGGTTAAAGGACCTTTAACTCAAAAAGAACGTGAAAGAAGACGGCAGATGCGATTATGGGCCTCATTACGACCCTGGCGGTAAGGGGTTTACGCCAGCGTTAGCTGCGCCGACCCCTTACCGCCAATTACGAGGTCCCTTAGCGCCATGGCGCTTTTAACACCTGCTTTTAGCAGGTGTTAAAATCCATGGCGCTAAGGGACCATGGAGTTAATTACGCCACCGTAATTTACGGTGGCGTAATTAACGCCTTCCCCACTCCCATTATGCCCTATGGGGCAAAAATGGGAATGGGGAAGGGTAAATGGGGATTGGGGACTTACCGCCCCCGCCAACCTCGGAATGGGGCGGTAAGTCCGCCAACCACCATGGCGTAAACGTAGTTTACGCCATGGTGGTAAAGTCACGGCCCAGGCGGTAACTTACCGCCTGGGTCGTAATGAGGCCCTATGTCTTTATTGTGGGGCTTCTGGACACTTTTTACGAGATTGCCCAGTAAAACCGCCCAAGAAGGCGGTAGGAGCCGTGGATAAGAACCATATGGAACCTGATTCGGGAAACGACCACGCCCGACAAGCGTAGGGGTTCGCTTGCCGAGCCTGAAAACTAACTCTCAGACCTCGCACTTCATCATGCAAATGGTCCTCGTAGATCTGGAACAGCCTGGGCGGTTGCATGCAATAAAGGCATACATCGATAGTGGGGCTATAGGAAACTATGTGGATCGTGAATTGGCTTCCAGGATCAACCTCCCTCTTCGTCCTAAAACCAGTAAAGAGGTCATCACCACAGTAGATGGAACCGAAATCACCTCTGGGCCGCTAACACATTCCACTGCAGAGGTGACACTAGTGGGTCAGGACGGGCATCGGGAGGCTGTTGTGTTTGACGTAATCAAGGCTCCACAGTTTCAGGTAATTCTAGGGATCCCTTGGTTAGAAACACATAATCCTCGAATTGACTGGCGAGCGAAGAGGATAACCTTTCCGGATTGTGCACAAACCTGTTATCCAGGAAATCCAAATATAGGCCTGGCTACAGTAACCCCTGCCACTTTGCAAATACCACCGGAATACCAAGAATTCCAAGACGTCTTCCAAAAAAAACAGGCCAACATGTTACCCCCTCACAGGTCGTACGATTGCCAAATCGATCTGATGCCCGGTGCACAACCCCCTTGTAGCAGGATTTATACTCTTACTGAACCCGAGAATCTTCATTTGCGACAATATTTAGATCAGTACCTAGCCAATGGTTTCATTCGCCCGTCAAAGTCTCCTGCATCCTCGGCTTTGTTCTTCGTGCCAAAAAAAGAAGGCGACCTCAGAACTTGTATCGACTACCGCGCATTGAACCAGATAACTGTTAAAAACCGTTACCCTTTGCCTTTGATACCTGAACTTCTTGACCAGGTGGAGGATGCCTGCATATACACCAAGTTAGATCTCCGGGGGGCTTACCATCTGGTGCGAGTAAAGGAAGGCGACGAATGGAAAACTGCCTTCCGCACCAAATATGGACTATTCGAGTACCAGGTGATGCCTTTCGGATTGTGCAACGCACCTGCTGCCTTCCAAAACTTCATGAACGATGTCCTTCGGGAACTCATCGATGTTTGTGTTGTCGTATATATCGAAGACATTCTTGTGTACTCCTCTTCGGAATCTGATCACAAAAAGCACGTCAGGGCAGTTCTTGAGAAATTGCGCCAACAAAAACTGTTTGCAAAACTTGAAAAGTGTGTTTTCCATACCACAGAAGTCGAGTTTCTTGGTTTCATCCTGACACCTAAAGGAGTCCGAATGGACTCGCGAAAAGTGGATACCATCCTCAAACGGCCATCGCCTAGCTCTGTGAAAGGCGTTCAAAGCATGCTTGGCTTTGCCAATTTCTATCGCAGATTTATCCCGGAATTTTCACGTATTGTACAACCCATCACTGCACTCTTGAGGAAAAATAAACGCTTCGAATGGTCTGAGGAAGCCGAACAGGCCTTTCAGGAATTAAAAGCTAAATTTACCTCTGCACCTGTATTGAAACACCCGCATCCAGATCTCCCATACATAGTCGAAACCGACGCATCCAGCTTAGCCATGGGAGCTGTCCTGTCTCAAAGAGATCCCGAAACTAACCAACTGCATCCCGTAGCATTTTGGTCCAGAAAATTCTCAGCACCTGAGGTCAATTATGCAATCACCAACAAAGAGTTATTAGCCATTAAGTCCGCTTTTAAGGCTTGGAGGCATTATCTTCTTGGCGCTAGACATACCATCACGGTGATCACTGACCACCGGAACTTACAATATTTGAAAACTGCCAAAGCTCAATCATCACGTCAGCTCCGATGGGCTTTGTTTTTTGCTGAATTCGATTTTGTAACTACCTACTGTCCTGGCAGCAAGAATGGCAAAGCGGACGCTCTATCCCGAATAGGAATGGGAGAAACAGATACAAACTCAGAACCTGTACCGATAATTCCCGAACAAAGAATTCTGGGCATGACCTCTTTACAAACACTGGAAGACATTCAAGCTAGAGTTAAACAACTCCTGGACCCTACAGCCTTGCAGGATTGGATTCAAAAGGGGTCTTACTTTACTGTCAATGATGATCTACCTTACTTCCAAGGGAGCTTATTTCTACCACACAAAGAATTACAAGAACTGGTTATTTCTCGTTATCATGATACTCTAATAGAGGGGCACCCAGGTATTGCCAAGATGGACGAAAAGGTTAAACGACAGTTCTGGTGGCCCTCTTGGCGAAAGGACATTAAATCCTTTGTGATGTCCTGTGGTGTTTGTGCCCAAAATAAAGGTTTAAAAAAAAGACCAGCCGGCCTTCTTCAACCCTTAGACATTCCACCGGCACCTTGGCACACCTTGTCACTAGATTTTATTACGGACCTGCCTCCTTGTTATGGACATAACACTATTCTTGTTATTGTGGATTTATTTTCCAAAATGGCCCACTTCATTCCATTAAAAGGTTTACCTTCAGCTTCTGTCCTAGCCAAGGAATTCCTTGAAAATATTGTTCGTTTACATGGATTCCCGTCCATACTAGTCTCTGACCGGGGAAGCCAATTAATTTCCCATTTTTGGAGAAAGTGTTGTCAGCTGGCACAAATCGATGTAAGGTTATCAACCAGCCACCACCCTCAGACCGATGGTCAAACAGAGAGGACTAACCAGACCCTTGAACAATATTTACGGTGTATGTTGCATCAATCTGAAAGTAATTGGAAGGATATTCTTTGGATTGCCGAATGTGCATACAATAATTCGGTACATTCTGGAACTGGGCAAAATCCTTTTTATACCTTATATGGGCATCACCCTCGAACCTCAGATCTTGACTCGCCTCAAAGCCTCGAAATGCCTGCAGTAGACCATCTGCATTCTACAATAACTCAAGCTTTCAAAGAAGTAACTACACATTTACAGCAAGCCAAGGGAAAATACAAGAAGAATGCTGATCTCCATCGAAGTGAGGCACCTCTATACCAAATAGGAGACCAAGTATGGCTGGCTACCAGACACTTATCGCTCAAAGGACCTCGAACTTTTAACCCAAAATATTTGGGGCCTTATTCAATTACAGCCATAATCAACCCGGTGGCCGTCAAACTCGACCTACCAGCTAATATGCGGATTCACCCTGTTTTTCATGTATCACTTTTGAAACCAGTACAACCTGGAACCCGATTAATCAAGCCACCAGAACCTATCCAAATAAATGGGGAACCTGAATTCGAGGTGAAGAACATTTTAGATTCCAAGGTGTCAAAGTCAAAACTTTTCTATCTAATAGATTGGGAAGGATACGGGCCTCAGGAAAGGTCTTGGGAACCTAGTGACCATGTACATGCACCTCGGTTAATAAAAAATTCCACCGGAATTTCCCAAACAAACCGAAACCCCCGGAGAGAACAATCTTGGGAGGGGCCTTGGGGGGGGAGTGCTGTCATGATGCCTACTCCCGGAGAACCAGTCCAGGACCAGCGTCCCCGGAAGCAGACATCATGTTCCCGGGGAAAAGGCCAGCAACCCCTAGTAGGGGCCCTTTGGACACTGTCCTGGCCCCTTTGGCGCCAGGCTCATTTTGGACCTCAGTCCTGGCGCCATAGAATACGTACCTGGAACTACTTTGGGGGCTATTTAAGCCACGCCCAGACAACAGCTCACGCTTCGCGTTGTTCTGCACGTAGCAGCTGGACGCTCACCGTGTCTGCTCCTGCATCCTGACTCCAGCCACGCCCGTCTCCATCCTGGAACACCTGAAAGGAAAGAAGAGAAGGGAAAAGGTGAACAGAAGAACATTATCTTCTTCTACCCGGAGTCCGGAGTCATCAATCCGGCGATCCTAAGGGAAGACATTTATTTTAAAGACGCATCGCGTTGCTCGCTGCAGCGCCACGTTCCACTCACCTGTTCACGAGGCATCTCCGTGCTCCTTAGCGACCATCTGCACGATCCGCTGCATACCTGCGACTAAGGGGGAAGAGAAGAACAAAAGGTGAGCAAAAGAAACATATTGAGCAAAGCCAGATTTTCGCCATAAGACTTACCTGATTATTGTTGGGAGAATCTTTCCTCATCGCGGGTCGGCGCCGCTTCTTCGGCAGTACCGTACCACGGCCCCTATGGGGAAAAAAGACACACACATTAGTGGGTGAATATAAGGACATTAAAGGAACCACCCATCATAAACTCACCGGAGTTTACCTTCGGCGAATTATTTCCTCTACGCGAAATCTTCACTCAGCACCTGTGATAAAAGGGATAAGAGACGGACTACTGAATATAAAGGCAAATAGAAAAGGAGGCCAACTCTTGAACTTTTACAACAGTATACTTACGGCACCTTGCCAGGAAAGTCAAGTAAGCTTGGATCCTCACCAATCCGAACACCAGTGAAGTAACTGGATATAATCGCACCCCTGCACCAGAAGCAGGATGGAGAGCTCGTCCTTTCAAGCCTTAAGGAGAGAGTTAACGGGGAATTTCGGAGGTGGTCTGAGGAGAGTGAAAGAGGGAAGTGGGAGGCCGACGCGCTACTCCGCAGGTAGTTAATCCCCTTTCTCCATCTGCAGAAGGATTCTCCTGTGAGTCAGACAAGCGAGATTTAGGGGTCCTCCTGTCCAATCGGTCTTCCGAGTTCTGCGCATCACCTTAGAAGAGGCCGCAGCAGTCCAGACCTGGTCAGCGGCTCTGTGGGAGTCAGGTGAGCGTTACAGCATGTGTGGGCAGATCATGGAAGTGTAGAAGGGAGTTGATTGTGAAGTGCCACAAAGATATGTTTTCACGGGGAGTTACCCTGTACAGCATGGTAGCAAACATGTGGACAATGGTAGTGGAAGTGTGGCAGTTAAAACACATTGTCACTCTTGGTCATGCAGATGCACATTGAATGCATGCCATCAATCAGTTTGTATACCCAAACTCCATGAAACATTGCCAATGGCCAAATTGTGTATATTGACATCCTTTCATTTAAAATTAAGGTGTCAATCATCTATGTGCATCCACCCAAACAATTCACACACATCAAAGTCTAACTGCACATACACACACATGCATGTGTACAGACACATATCTTCCCAGACATTCCAAATGACACAAAGTAAAGCCACGACTATGTCAAGATGTGCACTGCATGCTTATTCCATGGTGACCAATAACACCCACACAACATGTGACACATAGCACGTGTTTACATGCTGACTGAGCTGGTATGATGTGATTCCCTCATCACCTCCACCAGGGACTGTGCCTCCAAATGCATGAGAGGAAGGCATGGAGTGTAGTCACTGTATGATTCTGTTGCACTGCACACACGTGGGTCAAAGCATTACAACAGCCATATTTCACAATCATCCATCAAACACACATGCATTAAGAATGATGTAACACAATCTTACCTGCACATGCCCTCCTGTTATCCATGATGCAACCATGGCAGTTGACTTCACTGTGCATGGCTGTTTGCCCATAAATGCATCCATTGTGTCCCTGAGGGACCCAATACATCCAGAAAATAATACATCCACCTTGGAAAATGAAACAAAATAGATAAGCCCACATTCGGCCAGAGGAATGTAACTAACCAACAAAAGTGTAAATGCAGAATGAAGGGGAACCAGAACAAATACACAACTCTGTCCCTGGACCACAGCAACATAAAAAAAGGTACATCATGGATGGGGGAAATGGGGAGGGGCCCACCAGGGAGAACAGAGGGGTAGGGTGCATGTCAATGTCCATATGAGTGGGCCAAAAATAGAAAGAAACAAAAAGAAATCCATGCGCTCATGGACCTCACAGCAACAGTGGACAAGGAGGCTGGTCTGTGCTGGGACCACCATCCTGTGGTTGATCTCCAGGAGGACTTGGATTTGGAGCCACACCATGCTGTAGCTTGGCCTGGTATTTACTGGCTTTGGCCAGTCGTAACACTGAGGAATGCACCAGCACAGCGAGATAGGTGAGGTGTCCATGCATTTACAAATGGATTGCTGCAGAGTCTGTATGCACGCTCACCCATGATGAACTGAGTTGTTCGGAGAGTGTCTGCCTCAAGGAATCCATCCCCTCATGGATAAGTGTCATAGTGGCTGAGAGCTCGTAATGGATGGTAGTCCTCATGGTGAACATTTCATGCCTCAGGGCTTCACTGAATGCTTGAAGATCAGCCCGGCGGCCCATAATTTTGACCTCCATGCGCATTCTGTGGGTGCAAAATGAGAAATGCATGACCTGCAGCTGTTGCTCTACTCAGGCCGCTAGCCAGGTCATGGACTTGCCATTTTATCCATCCCCTCAGATATCTTGTGCAACACATTTCCATGTCGGAGGGCAGCACACAACATCTGGTGCTCCCACTCTGTCTCCCCAGCCTCCACACGTCTCTGTGTGCGGGGCCCAGGGCGGCCAGATGCAAGGTTCCATGCCCTTTGCTGTGGTGCCCCTGTCATTGGCTGCAGGTCTGCAACCCTTCCTTTGACATCAGCCCAAGGACCTGAAGCCAAATCGTTGGAGGATGGCCTTGCAGCCATAACCATTGCAGACAAGGGACAACCACTGACTGGCCTTGAGATGCCAGCTGCCACACTGTAGACTCACGGGACCCACCTCTTTGAGGTATGCATACCAGGTTCAGCATCATAGCCAGCCTGAACAGTCTGAAGAGTCTGCAGCTCGACTCAGGATGGTCTGGAGCACCAGTGGTTTCTCAGAGCCTACCACACCACGTCGCCCACTGGTGGTCTGCCACACAATTGACTCTTCCTCCTCCTCCTCCTCTTCATCTGGTGCATCCTCACCTGCACATGGACAAAGAAAGACATATTGATACATATCAAAAGAGACGAAAATTTACATATGCCTCAAGGAGTATTCTAACAAGAAACTGCAGGACACCCACCCATCAGACATTGTGCATTCACACACTTGGTACAGTAAGAAACAGATGTGTGATATTTGCTGACAATTGACTTCCCCTACATTGACATTCAACAGTGTTGTACATGCACAATGAGGGAACATTCAACTGTCAAGTCGCCACACATACCAGGGGAAAGGTAATGCACATGTGACATTTTAATGTTCAATCACATTACATCAGAACAGCCAGACATCCATATCCACAGACAACGCCACGGTCAACACATGACCCACTCATCAGGTTTGGGACAGGGAATTGGAGACAATTAGGACCTACTGGAAGGTGTGGAAAGGGAAGAAATTCAAGAGTAGGTACACCAGGAATTTTGACTTCTTGTCAAGGTCTGTGAACTGCAGAGAGATGCAGAGTGGATTGGGTGTTGTAAATAAGGTGCACCGATCCAAAAGAGGGTGAGGGGAGTGGCCACATAGAGTGGCCCCAGAGTGAGGGATGGTAAGAAGGAGCACATGTCACAATGAGTAGGCTCTCTGTGTCATTGGAATTGAGTCAATCTGTATGTGGTCTGTGAACACTCATGCAACTACACTCTGGGAACACAACAAAGTGCATTGACAGACAGCTCAGATATGCATCGTGACAAGGAAACCCACAGGAGCTGGTGACAAATGGAACATGCAACTGTGCATGACATGGCGTGTAAGTAAAAGTTTGTCTGCCTGCGCCGGTCTAGCAGTGCAGAGTGAAACCCAACAAGAATGTAGCCATGAACAGTACTTGTAGGTGTCATATGGTGCACATGTGCCGTGGGGTACCCTCTGGGGGATGTGTCCTGTCACACAGATATGTGTCACAAAAGGCTGCCATAGAGGCTACGCCCATTATGATGGCCAATTGACATTAGTCTGTCTGCCACAGGAAATGCTTTACCCAGGGCTGTCATACGAATGCAGCCAGATGTGCCAATACACAATTGATGCGGGTGATGCATGAATGGCAAAACACAGGAGGTAGAATGACGAACACTCACCTGATGTATCCACATAATTCTCCAGGCCTCACTTGTCTTCCACTTGCTCAATGAGGATGAATTGTCAGCTGCTCCTCCTCAGCTTGATCCCCTCCAGTTGGCGTTACAGAGGCGAGGTTGACACTCAGCTTGTGCTTGGTGTGACGGATGAAATAATTACAGCGCTTCACAACCTGTTCCACTGTGCGCATCTCCACCCCTAAGGTGTTTAACTGGTATGTGACATGCTGCCAATGCACCATTCATTAGGTGGATGTATGTGTGCTCCCCACATACAGGCACATTTCACAATGGTGATTGGTCACGTAGTCAATGAGGATCTGGAGCTCCTCATCAGAGAAGTTGTTCCTGTGCGGGCCAGGGTACTGTGCTGTGTCTTGGGGTTGAGCAGCTTCCTGTTGTGCAGGGCATCCCTTCCTGCCATGAGTGGCATGGGGGTTGGAGGCAGGTGTTTCACCAACATGTCCCTGACCACCTAGTGCTCAGGCAGGTGTTTCACCACCATCTCCCCAACCCCGTCTGCCCCCTTTCCCTCCTGGGGCCTTTCCACCCATTTCACAGGTGTAAGGGATGAATGGGAGGCACACCAAGTTATTGTCCTTGGGAATGTGAGTCAGGGAAGAGTCTATGTGATGTACGATGTAGATGTGTGGTCCAGCATGGTTCAAATGTACCCCAAATGGGAAAAATATGCAGTGCGCCATGCGCAGTGACACCCAAAAACACAAAAAGTGCTTTGGTGACTACCAGAAAGCTTCTGAAAATCAAAAAAGAGGTATGCGAAATACAGAGGCACCCAATAATACAAAAAGTATGTATGCGACACCCGGAAAGCACCCAAAATTGAAAAAAGAGGTATGCAATACGCAGTGGCAACATCAAACAGAAAAATGACGACAGATCGCGGGCCTCAGAATGGGTATAGAAAATATGTGTGCATGCGCAGAGGCATAACCGCCCAACAAAAAAAAAGGTACACTACCTAAAGGGAACAGATTGTGTGGTCCTCCAAAATACATGGAAATGTCAATACTCCATCTACGTTCCTTCCCGCAAAGCCATTGATGTGTTTACTTGTCCTTGTGTAATCCCTGTCAATGCCATGCACCGCATAGGAATGCATTGAGGGCCTTTACTCTGTTCTCGGCTGCCTTCGTAATGATACACGAAAGAGCCACTCTCAGACCTACGTGCTATTTTGCCTGCCTCCTCCTGCCCTGCTCTGCCTCCCATGTTGCCATCTGCTGCTCCATGTCCTGTGCTTGTGCCTGTTGCCCACCAGCACTGTTTTGTGAGTGCCTGTCGTCCTGCCATTGCCTGTGTTCCTGTCTCTGGCACTGTAACCATCTTAGCTGGTGTTCCTGACTCCCACCTCAGCATACCACCACCAATGTTCCACAGCCCATCTCCAGGACCACCTTATCCAACCCACACCTGCCTCTGGGGTTGCCATTTCTGCACCATCTTCCTCTGACCAATATGGCAACCCCATGGCAGTGAGGCACAGGGCTGTCAACTTCAGCTCCAAGGAATTTGGAATCCTGTTGGCAATTGTCCCGGAGAACTATGATGCCCTCTTCTAACCAGCAAATCAATGTGCCAAAGAAGGATATCAACAGATCTGGGAGCACATAACGACTGCCATCAACGTGGAGGGGGTGCCAGTCCACTGCTTCAAGTCCATCCACAAGTGCTGGGAGGACTTCAAATCCAGGACCCACACCAAGGCCCTGCACAACATTAAGCACAGTGCTACCACGGAGGGGCACATTGTGCGCAAGTGCAGGTTTTCACCAGACAACATGCAGGTCCTGGCCAAGTTCTACCCAGTATTACATGCCAAGGGCTGTGAGTGGCAAGAACATCTGGAGTCTGCTGTTGAGTAGGCATGTGGTGCAATGCCTGATGGTGCATGTGTTTCATGCATGTGCATGCATGTTTGGTTTGTAACCTGTGTGTTGGCTGCATGTGTTTATCATCGTTCAACAGCACCATGAAGACCCTGGAAAATGCACCCCATGTGTGGAGGTGACAAGCGCTTTTGGATGTTTGGCACTGTTACATTGCAGCAATGTTTTGACGGGACTCTGATGTGATTGGTCATGGCCCTGCTTGTGCACTCAGTGTTAATGTGAGAGCATGCATGTGTATGTGCCTGGGCATATCGCATGCCAACGTGTGGATGTGCTATGAGCCATGTATATGTTGCGTGCGCGCCCGACGGGTTGTGATGGAAGCATGTTCTTTGTTGTGATTGTGTGTAGAGGTGCCCATACAGGTGTTTGCATGGCTATGCTGGGTGTCGTTCAGTTAGGATTCCAATGTGTGCCATGTACGCTGTTGGGCGTCCTGACCCACGTTTGAGCTATCATGCTGCAACATTTGGTGATGTGGGCTTAGAAAATCCAAGATGGCCAAAAAGCCCACAAGTGCGCCAGAATCCAGGAGAACCACGCAGTTTGTGCGCACACCAAAATGGTTACCTCACTTGCCACCCACCAGTGTAAAGAAAGATCTTTGTTAACAAAATCCACTGTTACTGATGTCAAAAAGTTGCTGAAATCGTGGCTCACCAGACCACTTTAAATATTCAACCCTTTTGTGGGGTTCCACATAACCATTTTACTGTAAGGAGCCCCATCAAAACAATGTTACGCAAGGATTATTTACTACCATGTAAGAACCATTCCTGTTTGGAATGCATTAATCCAAGAAAGATCCCAAAAATGGATGCAGTACCAACAAAATCCTCAAGGCGGCTCTAGCGGTCTAAACTCTGACAGGAGAACTAAGTGCAGTTGCTGACAAAGGGATTTGACTCAGCTGACTTCAAAGGCTGCATTTTAATTAAAAATTAGCCACCTGCTGTTCCCAGAGGCCAGAACCCTGGGAAATACTCTCACCTCAAGAGATTCACACCACAGCCCAGGATCTCACATGGTCATAATAACCAAATGCAAAGTGACCCCCTGGTCTGCTGACCTCAACCTCCTGGAGACCACACAATAGGCTATTGCACTTGAATAGAATATGTTGATTTTGACTGTTTCCTGTCAACAAAGGCCTGCCTGCCAGAAGACACATGTGATCACTGACCCACCCAAGTCTTGGAGGCGGACTCCAACACTCTGAGAACTGAATTGAAAGCAAAATATATATTTTACAGAAACACTGATAACTCTTTGTAATCAAATGACAGGAATGTATAACTTTGAGAGCCTTCATTTAAAAAATGTACCTTCGATTCAAGCCCAAACTCCAATTTGTGTGATGTTCTGGGGCAAAACCCTGCTATTTATGTATACTACAGACTCTGTGTTTAAGCTAGAGACATGGTAATTTACTGGAGTATGTATGGACAGGCCGTGTACATGTGTATAAATCTGGAGAAAAATCCGATGTTGCAAAACCCACTAAAAAGCACCAAAGGTTGCCATTTCTGAATGCAAGCCCCTAGGAAGAGCAGATTTGGGACAGAGACTACCTCATGTGATAGGTAATATGTACATGCAATGACAAACCACTATGTATTTGAGAAATGTGCATTTTGAATCAAATATAGATTTGTGGGCAAACTGACCAGGGGAGGATCCTCTGACCCATAAAACCTACAGCATCACTCTGACTCACAGTTCCTTCCCCAATCATGGGAGAGGGGAGAATTGGGCCAATGACAAGTTGAAAGAGGGGCTGGCTAGTGATGCTGCACACACACCCACTTTCAAAACACATAAAAGCAGACAGTCAGGACCGATAGAGACATTCAAATCCATTTGCTGCGGAGCATGCTGCCGGACCATACAACATCCAGAGATCCAGACTTCAAATCCATCAATCTCCAGAACCTGTAGCCGTACCTAGAAAGCAGAGCAGTATCCAGAATCCAGAGAGGCTAGACCAGCAGAGCAGAGCTGACCCAGACCGCTGTTTGCAGAACCAGAGAGCTGAACCGGAGTCCAGTCCAAAACCTGTTGACCAGATCCGTGGCGAGGCCTATTTCTAAATATATTGTACCTAGCGGAACTGTGCAGAACCAATCTCTTAGTTAAAATAATATAATCCAAACTATTTTAATCTAAGTAGAACTGCCTCCTAGTTGTCACCTGTCATTTGCAAAGCTGTCACCTGTCATTTTCTATCTGCAAGCTGTAACCTGTCGCTTTGAACTTTTAAAATTTCAAATCCGAAAAACTACCTTTATTTAATCGTCCATATCTCTGGAACCGTTAGGAACTTGGTTTAACTTTCCTCTGAAAGCTTAGAATCTCAGCTTTTCAACAAGCTTAGAACCGACTTGCTACTCCGTATACTTTTGCCGTAATCACGATTCTCGCACTCGCGAATTTTACCGCGATTTGCGATTTGGTTAAAAATCCAGCCACGTGTGAAAACAGCAGCTTCATTGCTTTCCTTTGCCAAAAATTTGTTTAACCTGCTAGTTACTCCTAGATCCTTGCTAAAGTGAGCCTGAACTCATCCCAAGAATATTTCACTCACCCTGAACCTCCTAAAGGGAATTAAAACCATTTTCAGCATATTTCTCACTGCATTGTCACCATATTCAAAGCATTTTGCCTGTGTTTCAAAACTCCTATCTGTTGTATAAGCTGCTGGGGGGGAATTGAACTGAATTCTATTTGATTGCATTCCTAAGAACTGTGTCATCTTCATCTCCTTACAGTGCATAAAAGGTGGGGTGAATTGTCCACGAAAGTGATTACATTGGCCCTCATTACGACCCTGGCGGAAATCGAAAAACGATGGCGGAAATGCAATACCGCCATCGAATAGCGCTCGGTGCGATTATGACCCGTCACCGTAAAGTACGATGCCATTAGCGACACCGTAGTGAACGCCAACGCTAACTGCACCAAGTACGCGCACGCGCGCCATGCCAAACTGTAATTACCACCATGGCGCAACGGTACGCGAATTCTGACCCTAGCGGACATGTACCTAACGCCATCAAGCATGGCGGAAAGTACCATTCCGCCATGGTGAGAAGTACGGCATCGCGAACCAACCGTAAAAGGCCCTACTGAGTGCCTGTACACCACTCCCTGGCCACATTGCACAACTCCTCGCAGGTGCAATGAAGTCACACAATGCAACCAGTGAAATGTACAAGTCACCCATGCATGCCAACAAACAAATGAATCTAGGGGCTCCAAGTGCCTTGTGAGTGGCCATCCATATTTGCCATGGCACCATTGCCACACTGATGCAGCACAGGCATGTGAAGGTTCAAGTCCAGCAACATGAACTGAAATATGAGACAAACAAAAACAGGCCCCCCCATCGACTGACACCAGTGAAAGGCAACATTCAAAGCAGTATCCTGAGTGAGACTGCACCAGCCCTGTACTCCTGCCAGTAAACAAACCAACCATCAGCATAAGCATGTACCACACAAGTTGGCAGAGTGACTGAGCAGCCAGGCTCATCTCAAGAGGGGCCAATGGGAGCTGCAGGGCACAGATGGCACGAATACAGAAGCTATTCCAATGGACATGACCTCAGTCTCCCTCCAAGAAACGCACGCAAACACAGGCACCTGTGACCAGCCATATTCTGATAATCACATCATTCCACCAATCCACCTGGCTGACCGGCATCTGTTACACAAAAGCTAATCCCCCGCCCCTGAGCATGGCATCATTAAAACAGTCATAATGGTAGCCCCTATCCCTGACCACACTGGGCTTCGTAGGCAAACGCGCCCAGTACAGTACCACGCAACTATACTCAGAAGCATCTGTTACACAAAAGCTAATCCCCCGCCCCTGAGCAAGGCATCATTAAAACAGTCATAATGGTAGCCCCTATCCCTGACCACACTGGGCTTCGTAGGCAAACGCGCCCAGTACAGTACCACGCAACTATACTCAGAAGCCGGAACCCAATGCAGATCTTCTCACAATACATCGCTCCACAAATAGGAATATGCTACATTACTTGCAAAGAAGAACGCTACACGGTTAATATCAGAATAGAAATTTAATGCACAACAAAATCACCAAGCCCATACAGCCATTAGGTCATGTACTCCAAAATATATTTCATTATTGTGGGCTGCATCCGCAATAAATGACCAGCTTCTTCTTGTGTGACGCCCTGTTCCTTCATGGTACACAGGGGCTACATTCACGTTCAAAAAGGCAACATGGAAGCGCCTAGAACCGCAGGGCCGTCCCATTAGGTAGGCACTAGTCCAGCTGAAAGGTCGATATGTTGCTCCTAGCCACTAGTACTGCGTAAGGGCATGTGGCCCATTGGCGATCGTCCCATAAGATCGTAATGGTGCTCCACTGATTAACACGAAGCAGCAGGTGTCGGGAGTAAAAGCCATCTGCAGGAGTGGCATACAGATGGCAGCGGCAAAAGGGGAGGAGATACCTGTCACCCAAATGAAATGAAAAAGAATAGTAGGCCATCAGAACTTGATTCGTATTACTCACTTCAATGATCACACTAAATCTACAGCCATATGCATGCTAGCCCACTCAAAAGGATTATTCCCACCCAAAAATCACTTGCGAATCATAACTATAAAAATCGAGGTGAAAACACTATTACAAACGAGTGTTTGTGTGCATGCGTCTGTCAAAACAGAATCCATTAGATGGGATTAGTAACGTGCATAGACACAAGTGTTTGAAGGCCCGTCGAGACAGGGAGGGTTCAACAAGGGCAGATAGACGATGGTCCCACTATGGCAGCTCTGCATCACATAGCGCAGGGGAGGTGGATAGATTCCAAAAAGCCCAGTACATGGCAAACTCTCCATTAAATCATCTGTCCATGCATCCATACATCATTCCCTCATCCCGGAATGAAAACGCCTGATTATTTACTCACATAACATGTGAAATTTCCATTGAGTCTGTGCGTAATGCAGTCTGCAAAATCCACTGTGCTCCAGGCCGGAATTCCAGTGTTGTGAAGTAACATGTATTTGGGAACGTCCTGCCTTATCGTCCACTACGCTATTGCGCATCCCATACTATTCATATCAATCATTGCATTCACGCCATGGCCCCTGTCCCAAGGACATTAAACAATAGAACGTTATATTTGCAGTCAGACCTGTGGGCGTCTCCTCGCCGCTAGCTGAAAACCGAAAGCGCCGTCCTTCGATTTCCTCATTTGCAACATCACGTCGAAAAGGCATCTGTGACCGCTTGAAATCACAAATTCATCCATTTAGTGCGGCAGTGTGTGAAAATGGCAACTGGCTTCACTCACAAATGGGACGCCCCGCCCGTCGGTGAACCTCGGTACAGTGCTGCATGAGGGTCCACCGTTAATCGAGTACTACATTCCACTGACCCTTCACAAGTTTGTTCGCGACTGTAAAGATAGTATGTGAAACAATGGGACCATAGCAGAATGAACATATGAACCAATATTTCACTGCCATCGGGATCAAATACATGATTGTAATAGCAAGATGCCATGCGTCGAATTGCAGCGTTGTGTGCGGGACGTGCTCGCCCAAAGGGGATTGCAGCTTGCACAGGTGGAATGAATCACCACAGGTGGAGGCTATACAGCCTGAAAACACATAAATTGCACACCCAACCCCCTCCCACAACCACACCCACTCCAAAATGCTACCGGCAGGACTAGCGATGTTGGCCCTGGGGGACCTGATAGCACTGCAAGTACTCCAACTTCAAGAAGAAGATGAACACCAACTACTACAACAACCGGCCGCACAGAGGAGACGCAGGAGGAGGAGGAGGGCAAGGCAGGGCCAGCAAGGCCCGCCAGCACAGTCACTACCACCACGCAGGCAGCCCGCAATCCCACGCCTCCGAGCACATCCGTTCAACCTCACGGATGAGCAGATCCACACCCTCAACCTTTTGGACCGGGACACCATAACCGCCATTGTGGACATGACACAGGCTGACCTTGTCAGCATGATAGATAGCCCAACCGCCATCCCACCCCTACTGAAGGTGGTGTCTGTACTCCACTTCCTGGCCACAGGCACCTACCAGCACACAGTCGGACAGTTGCATGGCATTTCACAGCCAGTGTTCTCACGGACACTATTGCAAGTGCTCGATGCCCTCCTGAAGCACGCAGACGACTACATCTCTCTACCACGCTCGGAGCAGGAAATTACGAACACAAAAGTGGGATTCCATGCACTTGGCGGCATACCGGGTTGCATTGGTGCCATCGACTGCACCCATGTGGAATTGGTCATCCCACATGCCATGGAGGCCCAGTACCGCAACCGAAAACAATTTCATTCTCTTAATGTACAAATGGTGTGTGACTCCAACAGGATCATTACACATTGTTGTGCCCGATTTCCTGGATCAACCCATGATTCTATGGTCTTGAGGAACTCTACAATACCACGCTACATGGAGCGACACGCAGGGAACAGATCCTGGCTACTCGGTGAGTCTCATTTCATGCATGATAATGTGGGGTATGTGATGCGGCAATGACCTGGCACGAAGGGGGGGGGGGTGCGTACGTTGCAATGTCATTCCACAAACATCCTTTATTGTCCACATACAGGTGATGCCGGGTATCCACTGAAGAGATGGCTCCTTACACCACTCAGAACCAGCATGAGGAGGACTACAACCATGCCCACTCACGTACCCGTGTAGTCATAGAACAGGCATTCGGCCTACTGAAGACTCGTTTCCGCTGCCTCAGCAGGTCTGGCGGGGCACTCCTGTACCGCCATGAGAAGGTTGCAAAGATGGTCATGGCATGTGTCATGCTACACAACATGTGCGTACGTAGAAATGTGCCCATGCCCCCTGACGCAGAACTGCAAGCACCTGAAGATGGTCATGATGAGGGTGGGGATGTGGCAGCACCTCAAGGAGTCCGCGAGGCACAGGAGGGCCGTGACATTCGTCAGATTCTCATTGATTCATGCTTCTAGCACTCACGCCTGGTGGCTGATACATGGACACGGGACTTGTGGCACTGTGTGTGTCTGGAACATGCACAATATGGACTGTACGCCTATAAAGGCCTCGTACACAAAGATCAATGTCCACACATCTCATTGGATGATTGTGCAATGTTTATAGCATATGTGAAATTATGTTACACACCCCATCGACCCGCCACCCAAGTGAGCCCAACACACCCCCTCCACCCTCCTACCTCCCCCCCGATCACCAGTGTCCAAAGATGCTCATTGTCAGTGGGCAGACGCTATTGCAAGCCCCCTCTCCGGGTATCAGGGGCACCCCTGCCTGTGGAGCGCAGGTTCCTCCCAGATCTACGTTGGGGGCTGCCCTGGACGGAACTTGCAACGGATGATGTCTCTGCCTGCTCACGTCCATGCATGTCCCTAAGGGTTTGTGAGAGCTCAGTGAGCACACGGCGCACAGCGGCAAGTTCAGCACATACGTCTTTGGACGTCGCATGCAGTTCCCCCCTCAGGCTCTCGGTGCTTCTCTCCATTTGTACTCTCAGTCTCTCGGTGCTTCTCTCCATTTGTGCCCTTAGTGTCTCTGTACTTCTCTCCATTTCTGCCCTAAGTGTCTCAGTTGATGTTTCTATGGCTGCCTTAGTACCCCCACATTCATCAGCATGGTCCTTGAGGAGCGTGGCCAGTTGCTGCTGTTGCACGATCACCTGGTCGAGGGACTGTTGCCTCTGCTGTGCCATGGCCATTTGCGGTGGTGTCACAGAGGGACTGATCACCTCATGTTGCCTTGCCACAGGGCTTGTGGGGGATGGCCAGTCGTCGTCTTGTGGGTGCCCCTGCGTGGTATCCTCATGGTGTACGGGATGAAACAAACAGGGGGATTGAGACAGGTCATGGATGGATCCTACATCGACATCCCCGTTTTCTGTGTCGGAGCATGCTGCCATTAATGCAGTGTCACCTATGGTGCTGCTGCCACCAGAAGCAGTGCCTTCTGTGGCATCCATTGGGGGGACCTGTGGTGGTGCTGTTGTGGGCATGCTGGCTGCTGGGGTGCCTGTTGAAGTTCCCTCCTGTGTGCTGCCACTTGATTTGTGCTGCTGCCGTGTCTTGATCCGTGCAGCTGAGGTGGAGGGTCTTTGGCCGTTGGTCTTGGCCCTCTTTGCAGGTGTGCTGGTAGGGGTGTCCTGGAGCTCGTCGTTTGAATCGGACCCTGTGGTGGAGTAAAGGAGGGCGAGCGTTATTAATGGGTCTGTGGAAATTGGAATGGCAATGTATCACATGCATTGGGGTGGTACCTGAGGGTGATTTGGGTCAGGGCCTTGGAGGTGGTTTCATTTTTGTGTGGATTGAGGATGCAGTTGTTTTGCAGCCTGCAGTTAGGGTGTGCCTGCTGCACGTGTAGAGGGTGTTTTTAGGATTTTTAATTATTTATGTATTTAATGTGACTTTTAAAGTGCGCTATCAGGCCAATGTATGTGGACGTTCTCCTGGACATGTGTTACTGTTGCACTATGTGGACACATGGTACTTCACATGATTGGACATTGTGGATTTAGCATTGTTTTATTTGGGCCACCTACCTGATTCTTCGGATGTCTGCACTCCTTTCTCCATCCCTCCGACTCCCTCTATACTCTCCATTCCAATGGTGGAGGCACAGATTTCTTCCCAGGGGGTCAACTTGATGGGTGATTCCGATCCTCCCCCGGTAGCTGTGGCAATGTTACGGTTGGCGGATAGTATGCTCCGTACGCGTATCCGCAAGTCGTCCCATCGCTTTCTGCATTGCTGTGGGTTGCGGGGTGCGGTCCCCACCGCACTTACCCGCTGTGCCACCAGGGCCCATATGGCCTTCTTGTTCGCAAGTGCCGTCCTGGTCATTTGCGTCGAGAAGACGACGGCAGCATTCTCCTGGAGGGTCTCTGTGAGCACGGTGAGTCCCTCACGGGAGAAGTGGACCTGCCGCTTGCGGTCGCACGCTTTTTTCGCTACTTTTCCCATTTTTATTGCTTTCACTAGGGTGGATGACGGGTTGGGATGTGTCTTAGGGTAGTATTTTTTATGGTTGTGTGGGAATTCTGATTTTATAGGTGTACGGCGTGCTGTTTCCTGTTCCGGGACCATGTTTTTACTTCCGTTTCCGTATATTTACGGTCACCGTACTTTCCGATTGCCGCTCATTACGGTGACCGCTAAGATGGGTGGCGGAATTGCACCTAGGGCGCCGTACGACGGCGGTGAGGGGCGTTTTGGGGACATTTCCGCCATCGCGGACTTTGCACTTCCGCCATGGCGTAGTGCTCGTGCCCGATGGGTCGGAATTAGCCGCACTTTACTCCGTCGTGCAATGGCGGAAACGCTATTTACGCTATGGCGGTCAGGTCAGTCACTTTCCGCCAGGGTCGTAATGAGGGCCATTGTCTTTTGCTGAAATCCTATCAAGTTATTTTCTGTACTGCATTTCATTCCACATTGCATCCACTTGAAACCATAAAAGTATTGTTGCTATCGTATCCATCCTATAACCACTCATCATTGATTATAACGAAGTGTGCTAGTGCCGGACTATCCATTATTGATTACTGCTCAGATTAAGTGTGATATTCAATTATTAATTTATTATAAAGTGTGATATATATATATATATATATATATATATATATATATATATATATATATATATTGTTTAAATTATCAAATAAACTGTTTAAACTTGCAAAACAGAACTACTTCGTGGCTCAGTGGGGTCAGGGGGATTCCAAGAGAGGGGTGTTATATAGGGGTAGTCATCCAGAACGCATGAACTGGACGTAAAGATATATCAATAAGGGTTTCCATTCAGTATCCCAGACTAGGCATTGACTTAGCTGTAGTGTTGAATTGAATCCACTTACAAATTGGGGGCTCGAGCCGGGATATTCTGGGTTAGATTTACCATTTGTGCAGATTAATACAGTGTGCCAGCTGACCAGATACACATATCCGGTCGGATCACCACGCTGTGTTACGCTGTAAAGCACTCCTCAAAGGAACGCTCTAAGAAAAAGGTCTGTTTTGCAAAAATAAAACACTAATTTCTGTAAGTCAGGACAGAGACCAATCTCTAGAATGACGACCTTAGTAGACATGAAAATAGCCAGAGAGCACTTCTTACATAAGTTATTTGTGAGAGGTGAGTGGACTCACCAGGACCGCATGGTCTGGTTGCAGGCCATCACGCAACAGGTCACTGAAACAGGGTCAGATATATGGAGAGATCAGGGTCCCTTACATGTGGCCCTGAGTGAACTATACATGGCTCCTAAAGCTAAGGATGAACAAGACAAGATGGTTAGGATAGCGGCATACCTGTACCTATATATGGGAGACATGCAGGATAAATGTACTGAAAGCCAAGATCTGGCGAATAAGCGACAGATGGCGTTAGAGAAGGTCCAATCTGACCTGGTCTCTTCTGAGCAGAGTCTGCAGGAAAGCCAGGAGTCCGAAAATGAGAGTAGACAGCACATCATTAAAATAAAGAAGGATATGGATATCCTGCAACAGGAAAAGGCTGACCAGGATACCAGAATTCTGGCTTTGCAGAAGGAACGCCAAGACAGTTTGGACTCCCTACTGCAGAGCCAGAAAAAGCTGGAGCAACAGATCAATTTCAACAGGACATGCACAGAGCAGGTAGCCACCCTGCAAATCCAACCAGACAGAGAGAAAGAGGAAAGCAATAAACTGATCCTGAAAGACCTGGATACCCAGGCAGAGTTTGATCAGGAGCGCCAGAAAGCTGGTGCCTTCCAAAGGCAAAGGGACGACCTGGCGTCACAAATTCAGGCTTTAGTCAGGAAAGGGATACCTTAGGCCAGGAAGTCTGCCACTTAAAAAGGAAAATGGAAGAAAATCACCTGGCCCTCCAGGGACTGGGTGACCTCCAAAAAGAACACCATAACTTGTTGGAGCACACCAGGCAGGTGGAGGATGCTCTGGCAAGAAAGGAGCAGGCCAATAGGGACACAGCTCAGGAGGTAACCCTCCTGCAGCAAAGACTGGCCCAGTGCTCCAGGACCAATCAGGAAACGCAGAGAGAGAATGAGGCTCTCTGCCAGCACAATGATAGACTCCAACAACAGGTAGCGATCCAGGAGAGACTGATAGAGTCTAGTAAGGCCTTACCTGAGGAACTGAAGGCGCAGGCTCTTGCATTGCAACAGGGAGCAGGGGCGGATAGAGACCAGGTTCGCTGGGAAAGGGAAACTCCTGAGCATAACCTCAGGAGCCCTAATACCAGAGGCCTTTATCTCTCTCAGTCCCTGGACTCTGCCACCCCCCTGTCCCCTGGCGCACATGAGCACCGGGCCACAGGGATGGCAGATTACTATCCAGCCAGAAGCATGGGGATCATAGGCCAGTACCTCCCAGGAATGGATGGGCAGGCATCCGGGTATGGGCACCCAAGCACAGTGCAAGTTAGTGGGGAACCCCAGGAGAATAGGCCCATTAAGGGCATCCTGAAAACTTCTGCCCAGTTAGGTCAGTGGGGGGGGGTACCCATCAAATCCTGGCAGCAAGGAGGAATCTGAAGACTCCTCTGAACGGCGCAGGACACAGGAGACCAGGTCCCCACATTCTGCCAGCCATTCCCAGGCTCGCAGAATCCGGGAAAACCTGGAAGATCAGACAGGAACCTCTGGGAGCAGTGCCTCTGAGTCAGAGGATGAATGGACCAGGGTTACCCGAACCAAAAAGGCCAATAAGGCAAAAAGGGCCTTGCTTAAGGACCCATTGAAACAGATTAAGGCAATCAGGAGTGTCATCACGCCTTATCATAAGAACGCCAAGTACTCTGTTTGGGAACACTTGGAGCTCTATGAGCAAATGATGGAGACTTTTCATTTGAAGGACAGCCAAAGCTGTATCCAATATGTAAAGTGGACCTTCTCACCAGAATACTCCAGTTTCTTTGCGGGGTTGGAGGACCAAAATCATTTAAGATGGTCCACCTATAAGGCGGCCATCTTGAAACATTTTTCTGTTCACAGAAATCCACAAGAGGCTCGCAAGGCAGCCTACAATTTGCAATGTGGGGAGGATCAGGCCCCACAAGAATTAGTGCAAGAACTGAAACGTGCCTTTGCGCAGACCACCAGAAGGGTGCGCACAGACAGCAGAGAATTTGTCAATACATTTTTCCATGCCTTGCCCAAATATATAATGACCCAGCTCGTGAGAGATTTTCATGAGAAAAGATCTTTAGAATGGGTCATTGAACAAGCCACCCGCATCTACGAGGTGCAGAAACCGGTGGAAAACAAAAACCAGCCCAAAAACCCCAAAACCAACAGCACCCCTGCTGCTGCCAAGGTGGCAGAGGTAAAGGTTGCCCCCGTTTTGGATTTGGAGATGGGGGGGCCTAAAAACCTACCTGCACCTAATAATGCTAGGCCCAGAAGTTCCTCGGGCCAGTCACAGACAGGGAGCCAAGGAGGCAGCCCCACAAATGGGGTCCCTCGCTCTCCTGATTATGTAAGTCCCCGTTACAAGGGAAATCGACCCATCCTGGGTTATGTGTGGACTCCTCCAGCCCAAGGGGGGGATCCAGCCAAGCACCTAACCCAGGGAACTTCCCTCCTAACTTCCCACCGGAGGGCAGAAATTCTCCAAATCCTGGGCAGAACTTTTTCCCCAGGTATCCACCCAATTTCCAACCCCAAAATCATCCATCCTTCTTTCCCCAATTCCCTGAGCCCAGACAACCTAATCCGGGAGAGGGGAGGCCAAGGGTGGAGGGGTACCAAAATCTTCCCAACCCGGGGTACTACCAGAGAAGGGATAGCTACCCTTCCCGGGCTCAGCCCAGGGGAGAAAATAGAGCCCCGTATCAGCCTGAGCGGGTTTCCCAGTTAGAGCGCCAGGTCCAAAATATGGCACGGGATCTGGGTCACATACTGAGGGCTCAACAGAACCCTCAGATGAGCGTGCCACCGCAGAATGCCCCAAACTCTGGACCTGGTACTCCAGAACAATGACGGGGGCAGCACCCCGATAACACACCGGTTCCTAGGGAGGAGGCACAAGGGGAAGGGAGGTGTAAAGCTTTGGAGGAAGCTTCCTTCCCAACTTGTAAACAGCCCTTGGAAAACCAGGAACCGGAAACAAAATCTCCTGCCCCTGAAAGCCTGCCTCCCAAGGAGCAGAGGGGGGGTAGGAGAAACAAAGGACCCAAACAGACCCACTTTGTGGAGGAGGTACAGGTCTTCCAATTTGAGGGAGAGGGATCCTCAGAGGATCCTGGGGAAAGGACCTTCTCCTTCAGAGATGGGGAAACTCCTCCCAAAGAAAAATGGGTCCCAAGGGATGCCAATTCAGACTGGGGAGATATGGAGACTGAGCTACCGCCGCCCATCATCTCATCCCAGAACCCACAATACCAAAATCCCCTGGTTCAAACCCATCCTGATGACTGCCTCCAAAAAGGGGGGGGCGGTCCAGAACCAGAACCAGGGGAACCCACAATGGCTCTGATCTCCAGTTGCCAACTTTTTCTTTCAGATTCCCAAGGCTCTCCACAGAATTCTGCCCAAATTTCTTCTCTTGCAATGTCCAAAACCAGAAAGTTAGCCCACCAGTTGTCCAAAAATGTGCATTATCTGTGCCCCCTTGAGGAGAAGGAGGGAAGATATTATGCCCCGGTACAAGTACAAGGGCAGGGTACGATTTCAGCGCTGGTGGACACGGGATCTCAAGCTACCCTTCTGTCCAGAAGGGCCTTTGATGAACTGAATGCAGGAAGGGGAGGGAATTACCAAATTCCTCTCACCTCACTTCCTGGACAACTCCAGAACTTTGACGGGAAGGAAATTCCCGTCGAGGGGACGGCAGATTTGGACATTAAAATTGGGCGACACAAGTTGAAACACCCAGTCATAGTAGTGACTCCAGAGGGCACCCCTTGTTTACTAGGGAATGACCTCATGAGAAGGTTGTCACCCCTAATAGATTGCGTAAACAAGGTCTTCTGGACCCAGACTAGCCGACCCATAAAATTAAAACAGAGTGTCAACCATGTTAGTTTAAACGGCACATGCCACATGGTTGAACAAAAATCTGACCAAGTAGAATTTCACTTTCAGAACAACCAAACTCCCGACGTGACAGTAATAGCAGTAGGACAACAGACTGGTGATGGGGGGTCCTCTCTATTTCTGAAAATCAACCTTCCTTCCAGTTTAAAGTGGTACTCCACGCTGGAAGGAAACACTTTAAAATTATTTACTAATCCACAATCAGAAACTCCCACTCCTATAGTCCAGAAAGATGTGAAATCAGCTCAGAGCCTGGCTGATATTCAGCAAATTGGAGAGCAGTTGTTCATCCCTGTTCAGTTAAATGATGGGAAGGACTCTGTTCTCGCTCGAGTGTGTGTGAACAACGGTAAGAGCTTCATCAGCGAAGCCATGTTCCGCCAACTCCCAAAAGATCCAGCCATTCCCACATTCAAATAGATAGACAAATGGGAAATGGACCTGGAAGCACCTAATTCCAAACAGCTCCTGCCAAGCAGGTGTATGCTCAAAATCTCCATTGGCAACAAGAGTATAGTCCATAATTGTTGGGTCGTGCGAGACGTCACTGCCGCCTTTTACTTAGGCAGTGACATTCTCTATCACTTTGCCATTAGTTTGGACCTAATAAACTTCAAAGCTTGGTCCCGATTAGCGGATAATCCCATGTGCTTTGATGATCCAGAAAAAGCATTTAGGTCAGCTCAATTGCTACCTTATGCAGTTGAAATTCAGATTAAAGAGGAAGTCACCATCCCAGAAAGGACCCGACAATTCTCCCTGGAAGTGAAAGTTAAAAGAGGACAATATTTGCAAAACCCTGATGCTTATATACATCTAAATGCTTCTCTCCAACAGCAAGGGTTGGGGGTAAACCCAACTCCATTAGTCAACATAGAACATGACACCATTCTAATAGAGGTGGATAACAGCGACTTAAAGAGTATTACTCTAGCCGCAGGCACCATTATTGGAATGGTGGTTGATGACCGACATTTTTCCATTGATTTAGGTAATGAACTGTTAGGGCCAATCCCCAAGGACTGCTTTGACAGTGACAGTGATGACAATACAACACCAGACAGGATTTTTACCCGCCATGGGGGGAACTTCCTGGTGTACACTTCTTGCCCTTATAGTAAGGAAGATGTGACTTGTGACTTCAGGAGGGATGAGGTGATTTTCCAGGTCCATGAGGGCTGCCTTTCCCACCTGAAGCCTCCAGTCCAAATCAGCACTCTGACCAGGGACTTCTCCACCCAGCTGGAGGAGGCCGCTGAGATAGCCAAACCAGAAGTCTTTCCAGGCTTCAGGCAGATGGTGGAAGAGAGAGTCAACCTAGCTGATGCCTGTGTGACTCTGGAACAAAAGCAAAAGTTGAAACAAGTTTTCTTGGATTTCCAAGATCTCTTTGCGGTAGACTCATATGACTGTGGTCGCACTGACATCCACACAACAACAATCCCCACAGACCCCGGCATGACTCCAGTGTTTGTGAAGCAATATCATTTGCCTCTCGCATCCATGGAGTCCCTTACTGAAATAATTAAGAACCTTGAGTCCCGGGGAATAATCCGTCCCGTCCACAGCACCTTCAATAATCCGGTGCTGGGAATATTAAAGCCAAACGGCCAGTGGAGACTCTGCGCTGACCTTAGGGAGCTCAACAAACGGGTCCATACTTCCCGATGGCCTCTTCCCTACATTGACCAAGGGCTGGCCCAGATTCAAGGGTCACAGGTATTCACTGCAATAGACCTGACCAATGGATACTGGACCGTGCCGGTCAGTAGGGAGGACCAATACAAGCTGGCTTTTACCTTTGGGGGCCAGCAGTATACATGGACCCGGACTCCCTTCGGATACCTCAACTCCGGCAATGAATTCAACATTTTCCTACACAAGGCCATGCCCGACCTGGGTGCAAGGGGTAACCTGGCTTATGTAGATGATGTCCTCATCAAAAGTTCATCTGTGGAGGAACCCATAGCGGAGATCCGTTATGTTCTGACGCAGTTGAGGGCCGCCGGAGCAAATCTTTCCTTTCAGAAAGCACAGTGGTGTAGAACCCGTGTTAATTTCTTGGGGCATGAGATTACTCCTCAGGGTCTCTGTCCCCAGGAAAAGAAAGTGGAAGCACTTCAGAAACTGAAAGACCCCACAACTCTGCGGGAACTAAGGAGCCACCTTGGACTGACTAATTACAGCAGAAAGTTCATTGAGGGCTACGCAGAGATCACCAGACCCCTGATTTATCTCCTGAAGGGGGGGTTCAAGTGGGAATGGGGTCCAGAACAAGCCGAGGCGGTAAAACAACTCAAGAGAAGCCTCTCACAAGCGCCTTGCCTAGCTTACCCTGTCAGAAACAAGGAGTTCTTCCTGGAGACGGGGTTCTCTAATACGTGCTTGACGGCGGTATTATACCAAAAGCATGACAAGGTCAATAAAGTAATCTCCTATGCGAGCAAAACTTTATCCTCTGTGGAGGAAAAATTCAACGATTGTGAGAAGGCACTCCTGGCAACGGTGTGGGCATTGAAGAATTACCGCCCGTTTATCCAGGGGGAACACATCATAGTGGAGACCCCACACCAGCCTCTGCAATATCTCCAAAGTGACAGAATCCGGGCCGGAAATGTGAGTAATTCCCGAATTACTTCCTGGATTCTGTCAATGCAAGGCTTTCCTGTGGAGGTCAGATATGGCCAAAACAAGAAGAGTCCCCTCGCGCAAGGTCTGGCTGACTTGCATGATTGTGCCAGAGAAAACTGTCTCGAGGACGAAAGTCTAAAAATCAAGGACAACACGGAGGCATACCTTAATTCCCCACTCAAAGTCTTTGAAGAAGACAAGTGTGAGGGAATGCCCACTGTCTATGTGGATGGATGCTCTTACCATGTTGACAACGACGGGGAGAAAGAACTGGTGGCTGGCGTAGGGAATGCATGGGTGAAGGAGTTTCCAGAACCCTCCGCTGGATACACAATTGGTCCCCGAAGTAGTCAGGTGGCAGAATTGATGGCTGTGCATCAAGCCATCCTCACTGCTGTCCAACATCAATTCCACGAACTGGTCATAATCACAGATTCTGATTATGTACGGAACGGGTTCGTGGAGCACCTGGTTAATTGGAAAACCAGAGGCATGTTATGTGCTAACAACAAACCCTTGAAACATGGGAAGTTGATCCAAAACATTGACGATCTGGTCACCTCGAATGAGATGACCATCTATTGGAAAAAGATCAAGGGTCATTTCAAAGTAGAGGTACCAGACAAAAGTGGAAATGACTTAGCTGATCAGCTGGCCAAAACCGGGGCCATCCAAGGGGATCTAATTGAGATTGAGTCCCTGTAGGGGGTTTCACACAACACTGGAAATCTTAAGAGAGGTTGCATACTGGCCACACATGGGCCAGGACCTCAACCAATACTTGAAGGGTTGTCTTGTGTGTGCACAATTTCAGCCAACATCCCTCACACACCGGGCGCCTCTCCAAAAGAGGGGGATGACACTGCCATGGTCAGATTTACAAATCGACTTCGTAGGCCCTGTGATTCGCTCGTCTAGAGGAAATAAGTACATGTTGACTGTGACATGCTTGTTTACCAAGTGGGTGGAATGTCTCCCAGCCCCAAATTGCAAGGCAGAAACAGCAGCTGCCCTGATGATTAACCACATCTTTTCCCGTTTTGGTCTACCTCAAAGGATTGAGTCAGACAGAGGTAGCCACTTCACCAGTGAAGTAATGACAAAGATGTGGGAAATACTGGGGGTCAAGAGAAAGCTACACATTGCTTACAGGCCAGCTTCTTCTGGAGCAGTGGAGAGATACAACCGAATCATTGTGAGCATATTAAAGAAGTTTGTGGCAGATTCTGGGCCAAGTTGGGATATCTGATTACCTCTGGTCCTAATGGCCATCAGATCTACCCCTTCATCTGCAACCAAAATGTCACCATTTGAGTTGATGACTGGACGCAAGATGGTGCTTCCTCAGCATTTGCTCTACAGAACCCAAGAGCAAACGTTGATAAATGCCTCCACAACTCATGAGTATGTGGAGAATTTAAGGAAACACCTTCAACATGCTTTTGCTTATGCTCAGCGGAATCTAGAAAGATCAGCTGAGAGTATGAAGACCCACTATGACCTGAAAACTTCCAGGAAGGAATATCAGGTGGGGGACCGGGTCTATTTATACAATTTCCAAAGGAACCAGGCCAAACAGCGAACATTTTTGCCTACATGGAAGGGACCCTTTGAGATTATAGACAAAATCTCCCCTGTGGCCTACAAGATCCACATCCCCAAAGGCGGTTTGGCAGAGGGGGAAGACAAGTGGGTCCACATTAACCAGTTGAAGTGTTGCCATCCCAGGCACACTCTGCAACAACTGGAGGAATCCTCTGGAATCCTAGAGGGTACTGTCTCAGATTAATTCAGTTCTAACTTAAAATATCCTATATATCGCCTATCAAATTCTGAGTTTCTCAATGTGGGTGTTTTCGTTTTTGAATGCAAAAAAAAATGTGCATGTTCATATTGGTTGAGTTCTAAAATATATATGCCACCCCACTATATCAATGGTGGGGGAGAAATGTCCACGAATAGGTATTGCCGCTCTTCCTTTGTCGTCCTAGGAGAAAGAAAACCTTGAGACTGGCCAAGGAGGAAGATCCGGAGACCGGGAGCAGAGACGCAAGGGGCCCAGGGTACCGCCCAATATTCTCATCAGGACCGACGAGGAGAACCGATCGATCAGTACCGGATGGAGGAAAAGATGCTGAACTGTGCCATTTGCAGAATTGGAAGAAGATTATGCGGACAGACCAGTGCGTGGGTTAAAACCCTTGTGCACCCGACTCCCCATCGACTCAAATTCAAAGGGCAGTCACGTGGGGGGATTTGTTGGGTGTCCTGACCCACGTTTGAGCTATCATGCTGCAACATTTTGTGCTGTGGGCTTAGAAAATCCAAGATGGCCAAAAAGCCCACAAGTGCGCCAGAATCCAGGAGAACCACGCAGTTTGTGCGCACACCAAAATGGTTACCTCACTTGCCACCCACCAGTGTAAAGAAAGATCTTTGTTAACAAAATCCACTGTTACTGATGTCAAAAAGTTGCTGAAATCGTGGCTCACCGGACCACTTTAAAGATTCAACCCTTTTGTGGGGTTCCACATAACCATTTTACTGTAAGGAGCCCCATCAAAACAACTTCATTTTAATTGAAAATTAGCCACCTGCTGTTCGCAGAGGCCAGAAGCCTGGGAAACCCTCTCACCTCAAGAGATTCACACCACAGCCCAGGATATCACATGGTCATAATAACCAAATGCAAAGTGACCCCCTGGTCTGCTGACCTCAACCTCCTGGAGACCACACAATAGGCTATTGCACTTGAATAGAATATGTTGATTTTGACTGTTTCCTGTCAACAAAGGCCTGCCTGCCAGAAGACACATGTGATCACTGACCCACCCAAGTCTTGGAGGCGGACTCCAACACTCTGAGAACTGAATTGAAAGCAAAATATATATTTTACAGAAACACTGATAACTCTTTGTAATCAAATGACAGGAATGTATAACTTTGAGAGCCTTCATTTAAAAAATGTACCTTCGATTCAAGCCCAAACTCCAATTTGTGTGATGTTGTGGGGCGAAACCCTGCTATTTATGTATACTACAGACTCTGTGTTTAAGCTAGAGACATGGTAATTTACTGGAGTATGTATGGACAGGCCGTGTACATGTGTATAAATCTGGAGAAAAATCCGATGTTGCAAAACCCACTAAAAAGCACCAAAGGTTGCCATTTCTGAATGCAAGCCCCTAGGAAGAGCAGCTTTGGGACAGAGACTACCTCATGTGATAGGTAATATGTACATGCAATGACAAACCACTATGTATTTGAGAAATGTGCATTTTGAATCAAATATAGATTTGTGGGCAAACTGACCAGGGGAGGATCCTCTGACCCATAAAACCTACAGCATCACTCTGACTCACAGTTCCTTCCCCAATCATGGGAGAGGGGAGAATTGGGCCAATGACAAGTTGAAAGAGGGGCTGGCTAGTGATGCTGCACACACACCCACTTTCAAAACACATAAAAGCAGACAGTCAGGACCGATAGAGACATTCAAATCCATTTGCTGCGGAGCATGCTGCCGGACCATACAACATCCAGAGATCCAGACTTCAAATCCATCAATCTCCAGAACCTGTAGCAGTACCTAGAAAGCATCCAGAGAGGCTAGACCAGCAGAGCAGAGCTGACCCAGACCGCTGTTCGCAGAACCAGAGAGCTGAACCGGAGTCCAGTCCAAAACCTGTTGACCAGATCCGTGGCGAGGCCTATTTCTAAATATATTGTGAGTACCTAGCGGAACTGTGCAGAACCAATCTCTTAGTTAAAATAATATAATCCAAACTATTTTAATATAAGTAGAACTGCCTCCTAGTTGTCACCTGTCATTTGCAAAGCTGTCACCTGTCATTTTCTATCTGCAAGCTGTAACCTGTCGCTTTGAACTTTTAAAATTTCAAATCCGAAAAACTACCTTTATTTAATCGTCCGTATCTCTGGAACCGTTAGGAACTTGGTTTAACTTTCCTCTGAAAGCTTAGAATCTCAGCTTTTCAACAAGCTTAGAACCGACTTGCTACTCCGTATACTTTTGCCGTAATCACGATTCTCGCACTAGCGAATTTTACAGCGATTTGCGATTTGGTTAAAAATCCAGCCACGTGTGAAAACAGCAGCTTCATTGCTTTCCTTTGCCAAAAATTTGTTTAACCTGCTAGTTACTCCTAGATCCTTGCTAAAGTGGGCCTGAACTCATCCCAAGTATATTTCACTCACCCTGAACCTCCTAAAGGGAATTAAAACCATTTTCAGCATATTTCTCACTGCATTGTCACCATATTCAAAGCATTTTGCCTGTGTTTCAAAACTCCTTTCTGTTGTATAAGCTGCTGGGGGGGAATTGAACTGAATTCTATTTGATTGCATTCCTAAGAACTGTGTCATCTTCATCTCCTTACAGTGCATAAAAGGGGGGGGTGAATTGTCCAAGAAAGTGATTACATTGTCTTTTGCTGAAATCCTATCAAGTTATTTTCTGTACTGCATTTCATTCCACATTGCATCCATTTGAAACCATAAAAGTATTGTTGCTATCGTATCCATCCTATAACCACTCATCATTGATTATAAAGAAGTGTGCAAGTGCCGGACTATCCATTATTGATTACTGCTCAGATTAAGTGTGATATTCAATTATTAATTTATTATAAAGTGTGATATATATATATATTGTTTAAATTATCAAATAAACTGTTTAAACTTGCAAAACAGAACTACTTCGTGGCTCAGTGGGGTCAGGGGGATTCCAAGAGAGGGGTGTTATATAGGGGTAGTCATCCAGAACGCGTGAACTGGACGTAAAGATATATCAATAAGGGTTTCCATTCAGTATCCCAGACTAGGCATTGACTTAGCTGTAGTGTTGAATTGAATCCTCTTACAACGCAATGCATCCACCGCAGTGGTCCGGCACATCAGTGCTTCCATGCATTTGGTGTGTGGCCATCGTACCTGTTTACTCCGGCCCACCACTGTCTCCCTGGGGCAAGATTCCAATGCATGGGCATCAGGTTGCAGTTGTGTCACGTTCACTTTCCCATTGATAAATGTCATTCATCTTGGTATGTGTCTGTACAATGCCCACTTGGTGAGGTATTTACATGTATATGTGTCATGGCTGTGGTTTGCATCGTGCCTGGGTTGTTGTGTCTGTTTGGATGTCAATTGCATGTCCGTGGGTGGGGTTGTGGATGTTGTTGGGTTTGCCTTTGACAAATCATGTCTCCATGACTGTTGTTGCTGCTGCACCAGCATCAACCCAGTGCACTAATGTTGTTGTTGATGAAGAGGGCAGAAGGGTAGCTGTGAAGCATGGATGCGTGGAGTCCTCCATCAGACAAAGGGGCAGGCCCCAGCCAATCCCCTATGAGAGCTCATCTTTGAGAGGCAATGTCGCTGAGGTAGCACCTGTAACATTGGGCATGGCAGCTGGGGGTAAGTCCATGGAGGTTAAGATGGTAGGGGACTCCTCAGCAGTGGTGGGACAGGGTGATGGCACACAGGAGCCATCCACGATGGAAGACACCCTGGAGGAATCCAGGTTGATGGAGGGGGAGGCGGTAGAGGTGGCTGTGGCAGCACAACCGATGGGAACAGGTGGGGGTGTTGAGGAGGAAGCGCATGCTGCAACCCTGTCCCGCTGATGTGTCCATTACGGAGCATGAGCTACCCCTGCTGGCGGACTTGACAAGGTGGACCAGAGGCATGCATAATTTTGGACAGGATACTCATGACCAGCTTGTCCATCATCACAATGAGCTGTTCCATGTTATTGCCTTGCTGGCAGCAGACCTGATCCCTGGTGGACTCTGTGGGCTGTTCACTTCTGTAACCTCCTCCTCGGCTTCCTCCTTTATATGTCAGTTGTACTCGGGGTGCCATCCAGGCCAACTACCAGCACAGCCCCCTATGCACTAGTCTCACCCACAATTTCCCATCTGGAGGAGCTTGTATCCCAGCTCGAGGTGGGAGTACTGTTAGAACATCTGAGGCAGTCACCATGCCTACTCAGGCACCGACATGACCACAGGTAATGGAGGGACAGCTGGCAATGCAGCACAGTGCAGGTGCTCCACAGCCCCAATGAAGATCATCAAGTCAGAGGGCGTAGCAACGCAGCATACACAGGGCTCAGCAGCAGCAGGTGGCAACAAGGAGGAGGCTAAGTGTTACAGGGCAGTCTACCACTATGAGGCAGGCAGCAACTTCGGGGCAGGATGACCATGCAGCAGCGATGAACGTGATATCTTCTATGTTCCGTAGGTACCAGAGGTGGCTGTTGGTTAGAGAGGCAGGGGGCATGGGAGGCACACGTGATGGTGGTCAAGGCTTAGGTTGCAATGCGTCGAGAAAGGAGACCTGCCATCCTGGAGGCCACTGACAGGGCAGCGTTGGACGCTGAAATGCATATGCTTTCCACCCTGCAAGCCCTCCAGGAATCAACAGAGGCCGAGCTGCTGGAGGAGGATGTGGCATTTGACTCAGCCCTGGTCAACAGGTTGTGGAACATCAGTGATGAGTACAAGTATGCTGCCTTTGTAAATAGTTCTTTAGGTATACGTTTCTTAAAAAAAAATATATATATATTGACTTTCCTTCCCGTTTTTCATGTATATAGTTATTTATGTATAGGTTTCCTTTAAATTCTCCTCATTTCCCCCGGACTACTTGCACCTTCATTCCCAATTTTTGTGTATATAGTTTCTTTTAATACAGGTTTTACATGTTTTAATTCCACGCTTCATGCAGTTAATTTGTGTGTCTGCACCTTTGATTGTTGACATTTCACACAATGTATCTCTACTTTGCATGCATGTCATGAATATTGTGGCATGCCTGTGTGTGTGATGTTGTTACTGTGATGTTTGAGGGTAGAGGGTTTAAGATGTGCCTGACATGTGAGGGTGGGGCCATTGGAAAACTGGAGACTGCACTGGATGTTTTCATGTGTATTTAAATGTGCCGCATCACAGTGTGTTTAGCGCCAGTGTGTCAGTGTGGTTGGGGATGAAGATTCTGGTGTGTGTGGGATTCCATACATCCGTCATAGGTTGCAGTGATCTGTAAATATGTTTGGCATTATTTGTTTAACTGTTATGGAGGGTGTGATGCCACCTTTTCATGTATGTTGGCAGACTTTCACATTGTTTGGCATGAAGGTCCAATATTGGTCATGTGTCCCCTTTGCACATGTTTGTGATTGTGTATGTGCACACACTCAATTGGCTGTAGTGTGCATTTGGCATTATGGGTGCTGTAATGGGTGGTGGTGTCAATCTGTATGGGTGTCCTGCTCATATCACTTGCAGGTTTATTTTTTCTTTGCTGTGTCACTCCCATGTAATGCTCACAGGACCAACAATCACCCAAAACCTGCTCTCATGTCTTGCTCACCCTCTGCAAATGTACTGCAGTTGTGTGCCATGTTTGCTCTTTCTGTGTGCCAGCCACATTTCCTGTATCACTGAGTCATGCAATCTCTGACTGCCCTCCCATCACCCATGCACAGGCCTGTCATGCTGTTGTCCCTGACAGTGAGTTTGCCAAGCCTTCCACCCGGGGTTGTGATGTTCAATGTGTGACACACCTGTTAGGCAGAATCATATGCAGTATCCTTTAGGAACACCACACACAATTAAGACTAAGAAGTGACAGTGCATTTTCACCTTTGCTACACGCCTGTACTACACAGTAAAGTGGTAGCAATGTCTGAGCAGCCAGACTTATCTCAAGAGTAAAGTGAACAGTATCAGAAGTTACACAAAGGACAATTGCTGTGGTTCAAACAAACACTGATTCAAGGTTTCTGAGTAAAAGGATACAGATCTATTTACACAATCATTTGTAAAACAGATCGCTAAAGTAAAGCAGCAGAAAATCACAATCTTAATATACCACACCACACCCAATGAATTCTGGACAAGTTAAGCTCAAAATGAAGTGTGAGCAAAATGGCACTCCAGCAATTTAAAAAGGGAGGGAAAGACAAGGTTATTCACAATCAAGCAGCACCAACAATTAAGTAGGCAGGGCAATCTAGAAAAGGCTTGCTGCAATGAGGATTCAAATCAATAGGCCTGGGCCAATGTTAATGGTTCAGAGTCTTTGCAGAGGATCACACAGTTCAGAGTAGTTTGTGGTTAAGTATTTGCCAAGAGTTTGAAACGTAGTTGGTCGGAAGAAAAGTTACTTAAACGAGTACAGAAGGGCACGCCCTCGGATTGGCGAAAGATTTCAAACACTTTCACCACAGTCGGACGGAATGAACGACTGGGTTTGCACAGTACCTTAATAGAAGAAGAATGCTGCAGGCTCTCGGTTCCTGAAGTGACTGTTGGACTGACACGAAGGAGGAGATCTGGAGGGTCCTGCACTGCCCAGGGAAGAAACCAGCAGCAGAGCAAAGCGACTAAATAAAAGATGCACTCCTTAAAACCCAAACCAGGTCCAGTCCTCCTGGCTATCCGGTTCACTGCAGCGATGCAAAGCAAATTCGACCAGGGGAGGGAGACCTTGCTTGGTGTTTGGCAAACTGGTTGGTCCCACCAGCTCAATGGAAGTAGATTCCTTGCAGATCTTCTCTGTCGTCAAAGTGTAGGAGATTCGGACCCACAGCAGGGCTTACCCGGGAGATTCAGCAGTTGCAGCAGTCCTCTTCCTTCAGCTTCTCTTCGGCTTTCTCGATCCAGTGGTAACTCTGCCTTCCAAGTCCCAGAGACCTGCTTTTTATGCAGTTTTCCCCCAATCACACAGCCTGGCTGTCAATCAGACAGCAGGGTGGCAGTCCTGGCGGGACAGTCACCTAGCCAATCAAACAGGATTGTGATTTGGGTCTCCAAGGAGACCATGTGCAGGGGGGCTAACACCCCTCCGTCACATTCATCCCACCCAGACTCACGGGCACCTAAGTAGGGCTTCTGAGCAGAAGCCCACCAAAGGACGTCGAACAAAGGAACCAAAACTGGTTTGGCGTGCAAAGTAAAACATGAGAAAGACCTTCACAAAAAGAAATGGTGAATAAACACAGCCGGAACCAAATAAAAGTAATCGGGGTCCAGCTGGTTAAAGTTTGAGGCTACTAACTTAGCCTAAAACAGTACCAAGGCTATTTTCCTACAGTAGATAACACTGCCACCAGCCAAATCTTAAAGAAAGGGGAACAAAATAATGTCCCATGAGAAACAGACAAAAAGCGATAACTATTAACCCTTTCCAGTACTCTATGGAAGTTGGTTTGTACTGGGTCTGCGGATTTAAAAAGACTAATAAAGTAAATGGCAACTTTACATGTTCTGGGGGACAATAGTCAGTCCCAGAAAAATGGAGTTTAGAGTGGGAAGTCTGAAAAAGACAACCCTTTGTCACAGAACTAAAGGTGCTGTGTGACACAGTAAAAAGATGATGATTATGGAGTAGGTGAGGCTCCACAGTCTAGGAAAACAAACAATGTAAAACACCCAGCAAAACACATGTAAGAATGGGAAAAAGGCTCACACTCTTACCAGGTGAAAACAATAAATCTTAGAAATCCAGCAAAACTGCTGAGGGACTCAGTGGGTCAGGGAAATTAGCCATTCTGGAGAATTCTCCCTAAAAACACCTGGTCATTATTAGTGGATCAGGACAATGTTTGATTTTGTTTACTTCTGTACTCAGCACAAATTCAGTGGCTGTGCTTTGATGCCTTTGCAATAACTTATGTCCAATATGCACATGCCACTTCCCATTGCATTCACTTGTAACATGGGTATGGGGTGGCCACTGTGCGGTTTGTGCAATATAGTGCTGTATGGTTATGATGCTGCATATTCAGGTCTGCCAGGGAATGACAGAGGATGCTCCGCTCCACGATTTATTTGCATTTCTTTGAGGTGATCGTGTTAGCAGTGGACATGTTGGAAGGGTTCTTGGGACTAGACCACAGAGGTTCAGGTGAGTTGCAGCCATGCATTTGACTGGTTTTGTTGCTGACTATCAGGATGCCGGAGATGTGGGGTAGGTGCGTTGTCTCTAGTCTTCAGGAGGCTGCCTAGGGGGGTGTCAGAGGTGTGGGCAGTGTTGGGAGTGCAGTCTACTGTCAGGGGGCTGGCTGGGCTAGTGTCAGAGGTGAGGGGGGCTGGTGGGGGTGATTTGAACTTAAGGGGGCTTCCTAGGGGCACATCAGAGGAGAGGGCAAAGTCGGGAGGGGAGTGTACTGTCACAGGGATTGCTGTGGTAGTGTCAGAGGTAAGGCGGGCTGGTGGGTGATTTCTGGGCTTGAAGGAGCTGCCTGGGGTAGTGTCGGATGTGTGGGGGGTTGGTGGGTTATGTCTGGACGTGAGGGGGCTGCCTGGTGTAGTGTTAGAGGTAAGGGGGGCTGGTGGGTGCTGTATGGATTTCAGAGGGCTGCCTGGGGTAGTGTCGGAGGTGAGGGGGCTGGCGGGTGCTGTTTGGACTTGAAGGGGCTCACTGGAGGTGTCAGAGGTTAGGGCTGTGTGGGGAGGGCAGTGTACTGTCAGGGGCTGGCTGGGGTGGTGTTGGAGGTGAGAGGGGTTGGTGGGTGGTGTCTGGACTTGAGTGGGCTACCTGGGAGGTGTCAGAGGTGACGGAGGCTGGTGGGTGGAGTCTGGGCTTGAGGGAGCTGCCTGGGGTAGTGTCGGAGGTAAGGGGACTGCTGGGTGGTGTCCGGACTTGAGGGGAATGCTGGGGTACTGTCAGATGTGAAGGGGGGCTGTTGGGCAGTCTCTGGACTTGATGGAGCTGCCTGGGGTGTCAGAGGTGAGGGATCTGTGGGGAGGGCAGTGTACTGTCAGGGGCTGGCTGGGGTAGTGTTAAAGGTGAAGGGGAATGGTGGGTGGTGTCTGGACTTGAGGGAGCAGCCTGGGGTAGCCTCAGAGGTGAGGGGGGCTGGTGGGTGGTGTCTGGACTTGAGGGGGCTGCATGGAGTAGTGTTCGAGGTGAAGGCAGTGTGGGGCGGGGGAGTATACTGTCAGGGGTCTGGACTTGAGGGGACTGCCTGGGGTAGTGTTGGAGGTGAGGGTGAGTGGCAAGTGGTGTCTGGAATTAAGGGGGCTGTCTGGGGTAGTGTCAGAGGTGAGGTGGGCTGGTGGGTGGTTTCTGGACTTGAGGGGGCTGGCTGGGAGGGTGTCATAGGTGAGGGCAGTGTGGGGACTGGAGTGTATAGTCAGGGGGCTGGCTGGGATGGTGTCGGAGCAGAGGGGGCTGGTGGGTGGTGTCTGGACTTGAGGGGGCTGCATGGAGTAGTGTTGGAGGTGAGGAGGGCTAGTGGGTAGTGTCTGGACTTGAGGGGGCTGCCTGGGGTAGTGTTGAGGTGAGGGGGGCTGGTGGGTGGTGTCTGGACTTGAAGTGCCTGCCTGGGGTAGTGTCAGAGATGAGTGGGGCTAGTGGGTGGTGTCTGGACTTGAGGTGTTGCCTGGGGGGGGTCAGAGGCGAGGGCAGTGTGAGGAGGGGAGTGTACTCTCAGGAAGCTGCCTGAGAGGGAGTCAGATGTGAGGGCAGAGTGGGGAGGCGAGTGTAATGTCAAGGGGCTGTCTGGGGTAGTATCGGAGGTGAGAGGGGCTGGTGGGTGGTGGCTGGACCTGAGGGTGCTGCCTGGGGTAATGTTGGAGGTGAGAGGGGCTGGTGGGTGGTGTCTTGACCTGATGGGGTTACCTGGGGGAGGTGTCAGAAAGGGAGGGCAGTGTGAGGAGGGGAGTGTACTGTCAGGGGGCTGCCTGGGGTAGTATTGGAGGTGGGGGCTGGTGGGTGGTGTCTGGACTTGAGGGGGCTGCAGCCTGGGGTAGTGTCGGAGGTGAGTGAGGCTGGCTGTGGTGTATGGAACTGGTGGGTCTGACTGGGGTAGTGTCGGAGGTGAGGGGGTTGTGGGAAGGGGAGTGTACTGTAAGGGTGCTGGATGGGGTAGTGTCAGAGGTGAGGGGGGCTGGTGGGTGGTGTCTGAACTTGAGCGTGCTGCCTGGGGAGGAGTCAGATGTGAGGGAAGTGTGGGTAGGGGATTGTACTGTGAGGGAGCTGGCTGGTGAGGGGGCTGGTGGGTAGTGTCAGGACTTGAGGGGGTTGGTTTTCTTTTGGGGTATATGCTGGCAGATTGGGTTTCTAGAGTATATGGGGATGTATTTGCAGTTTTGCAGGGGTGCAGCCTTGATTTATGTGGAAGCTCTCGCGTTTTTGCAGGGGTGCTGCCTCAATTTACATGGAAGGCTGTGCATTTTCACAGGGGTGCAGCCTCAATTTATGAGGAGGCTCTGATGTTTTTGTAGGAGTGTCACATTGACTTACCGGGTAAGCCGCACACTTTCACAGGGGTGCAGCTTCGACTCACGAGGGAGCTCCTGCGTTTTCACAGTGGGTTCCACATTGACTTACGTGAAAGGCTGCAAGTTTCACAGGGGTACTGCCTCAACTTAAATGTAAGGTTTCATGTTTTCGCAGGGGTGCAGCCTAGATTCATGAAGGAGCTCTTGAATTTTCGCAGGGGGCTCCTCATTGACTTACATGGAAGACTGTACATTTCTGGACTTGAGAGGGCTGCCTGGGGTAGTGTCGGAGGTGAGGGGAGCTGGTGGGTGGTGTCTGGATTTGATGGAGCTCACAGGGGGGTGTCAGAGGTGAGGGCTGTTTGGAGAGGGGAGTGTACTGGCAGGGGGCTGGCTGGGGTGTTGTCGCAGATGAGGGGAGCTGGTGGGTGGTGTCTGGACTTGAGGGGTCTGACTGGGGGGTGTCAGAGGTGAGGGTAGTGTGATGTTGGGAGTGTACTGTCAGGGGGCTAGCTGGGGTAGTGTCAGCGCTGAGGGGGGCTGCTGGGTGGTGTCTCGACTTGAGGGGGCTGTCTGGGGTAGTGTTGAAGGTGAGAGGGGCTGGTGGGTGGTGTCTGGACTTGATGGGGCTGCCTGGGGTAGTGTCAGATGTGAGGGGGTTGGCGGGTGGTCTCTGGACTTGAGGTAGCTGCCTGGAGTAGTGTCAGAGATGAGAGGGGCTGGTGGTTGCTATCTGGACTTGCTGGGGTAGCCTGGGGAATGTTCAGAGGTGAGGGCAGTGTCAGGAGGGGAGTGTAATGTCAGGGGGCTGCCTGGGGGGGTGTCAGACGTGAGGGCAGAGTGGGGAGAGGAGTGTACTGTCAGGGGGCTGGCTTGGGTAGTATCAGAGGAGAGGGGAGCTGGTGGGTGGTGTCTGGACTTGAGGGGAATGCCTGGAGTAGTGTTGGAAATGAGAGGGGCTTGTGGGTGGTATCTGGACTTCGGAGGGCCGCCTGAGGCAGTGTCGGAGGTGAAGGGGGCTGCCAGGTGGTTTCTGGACTTGAGGGGTCTGCCTGGGTAAGTGTTAGAGGTGAGGGGGGCTGGTCGGTGGTGTCTGGACTTGAGGGGGCTCACCGGGGGGTTTTGTCAGAGGTGAAGGCAGTGTGGGGAGGGGAGTGTACTGTCAGGGGTCTGGTTGGGGAAGTGTCAGAGCTGAGGGGGGCTGGTGGGTGGTGTCAGGACTTGAGTGGGCTGCCTGGGGTAGTGTTGGAGGTTAAGGGGGCTGATGGGTGGTGTCTGGACTTGAGGGGGTTACCTGGGGGATGTCAGTTGTGAGGTCAGAGTGGGGAGCGGAGTGTACTGTCAGGGGGCTGGTTGGGGTAAAATCTGAGGTGAGGGGGGCTTGTGGGTGGTGTCTGGACTCGAGGGGGTCGTTGCCTGGGGTAGTGTTGGAGCTGAGGGGGGCTGCTGGGTGGTGTCTGGACTTGATGGGGCTTCCTGGGCTAGTGTCGGAGGTGAGGGTGGCTGGTGGGTGGCGTCTGGACTTGAGTGGGTAGCCTGTGGAAGGTGTCAGATGTGAGGGCATAGTGGGGATGGGAGTGTACTGTCAGGGGGCTAGCTCGGGTAGTATTGGAGGAGAGGGGGCTGGTGGGTGATCTCTGGACTTGAGGGGGCTGCCTGGGGTAGTGTCAGAGATGTGAGGGGGTTGGTGGGTGGTGTCTGGACTTGAGGGAGCTGCCTGGAGTAGTGTCAGAGGTGAGGGGGGCTGGTGGGTGGTGTCTGGACTTGCTGGGGTAGCATGGGTGATGTGTCAGAGGTGAGGGCAGTGTTGGGAGGGGAATGTAATGTCAGGGGTCTGGCTGGGGTAGTGTCAGAGCTGAGGGGGGCTGGTGGGTGGTGTCAGGACTTGAGTTGGCTGCCTGGGGTAGTGTTGGAGTTGAAAGGGGGCTGATGGGCGGTGTCTGGACTTGAGGGGGTTACCTGGAGGAGGTGAGGGCAGTGTGAGGAGGGGAGTGTACTGTCAGGGGACTGACTGGTGGTGTTTCAGATGTGAAGGCAGAGTGGGGTAGGGTGGGGAGTGTACTGCCAGGTGACTGGCTGGGGTGTTGTCGGAGGTGAGGGGGGTTGGTGGGTGGTGTCTGGATTTGAGGGGGCTGACTGGGGGGCTGACACTGCCCTCACCTCTGACACATTCCCCAGGCTTGCTGGGGTGGCCTGGGTGATGTGTCAGAGGTGAGGGCAGTGTCGGGAGGGGAATGTAATGTCAGGGGGCTGCCTGGGGGGGTGTCAGAGGTGAGAGCAGATTGGGGAGAGGAGTGTACTGTCAGGGGGCTGGCTGGGGTAGTATCAGAGGAGAGAGGGGCTGGTGGGTGGTGTCTGGACTTGAGGGTAGTGTGATGTTGGGAGTGTAAAGTCAGGGGGCTAGCTGGGGTAGTGTCATAGCTGAGGGGGGCTGCTGGGTGGTGTCTCGACTTGAGTGGGCTGTCTGGGGTAGTGTTGAAGGTGAGAGGGGCTGGTGGGTGATTTCTGGACTTGAGGGGGCTCGCTGGGGTAGTGTCAGATGTGAGGGGGTTGGCGGGTGGTCTCTGGACTTGAGGTAGCTTCCTGGAGTAGTGTCAGAGGTGAGTGGGGCTGGTGGTTGGTATCTGGACTTGCTGGGGTAGCCTGGGGAATGTGTCAGAGGTGAGGGCAGTGTCAGGAGGGGAGTGTAATATCAGGGGGCTGCCTGGGGGGGTGTCAGACGTGAGGGCAGAGTGGGGAGAGGAGTGTACTGTCAGGGGGCTGGCTGGGGTAGTATCAGAGTAGAGGGGGGCTGGTGGGTGGTGTCTGGACTTGAGGGGGGTGCCTGGAGTAGTGTTGGAAATGAGAGGGGCTTGTGGGTGGTATCTGGACTTGGGGGTGGGGCCCTGTGTCAGTGTCGGAGGTGAAGGGGGCTGCTGGGGTTAGTGTTAGAGGTGAGAGGGGCTGGTGGGTGGTGTCAGGACTTGAGTGGGCTGCCTGGGGTAGTGTTGGAGGTGAAGGGGGCTGATGGGTGGTGTCTGGACTTGAGGGGGTTACCTGGGGGAGGTGAGGGCAGTGTGAGGAGGGGAGTGTACTGTCAGGGGACTTCCTGGGGGATGTCAGTTGTGAGGTCAGAGTGGGGAGCGGAGTGTACTGTCAGGGGGCTGGCTGGGGTAAAATCTGAGTTGAGGGGGGCTTGTGGGTGGTGTCTGGACTTGAGGGGGTCATTGCCTGGGGTAGTGTTGGAGCTGAGGGGGGCTGCTGGGTGGTGTCTGGACTTGATGGGGTTTCCTGGGCTATTGTCGGAGGTGAGGGTGGCTGGTGGGTGGCGTCTGGCCTTGAGGGGGTAGCCTGTGGAAGGTGTCAGATGTGAGGGCATAGTGGGGACGGGAGTGTACTGTCAGGGGGCTAGCTCGGGTAGTATTGGAGGAGAGGGGGCTGGTGGGTGATCTCTGGACTTGAGGGGGCTGCCTGGGGTAGTGTCAGATGTGAGGGGGGTGGTGTCTGGACTTGAGGGAGCTGCCTGGAGTAGTGTCAGAGGTGAGGGGGACTGGTGGGTGGTGTCAGGGCTTGCTGGGGTGGCCTGGGTGATGTGTCAGAGGTGAGGGCAGTGTCGGGAGGGGAATGTAATGTCAGGGGGCTTCCTGGGGGGGTGTCAGAGGTGAGAGCAGATTGGGGAGAGGAGTGTACTGTCAGGGGGCTGGCTGGGGTAGTATCAGAGGAGAGAGGGGCTGGTGGGTGGTGTCTGGACTTGAGGGGGCTGCCTGGAGTAGTGTTGGATGTGAGAGGGGCTTGTGGGTGGTATCTGGACTTGGGGGGCTGTCTAGGGTAGTGTCAGAGGTAAGGGGGCTGGTTGGTGGTGTCTGGACTTGAGGGGGCTGCCTGGGGGAGGTGTCTGAGGTAAGGGCATCGTGGGGAGGGGAGTGTACTGCCAGAGGGCTGGCTGGGGTAGTGTTGGAGCTGAGGAGGGCTGGTGGGTGGTGCCTGGCCTTCATGAGGCTGCCTGAAGTAGTTTTTGAGGTGAGAGTGGCTGGTGGTGGTGTCTTGGCTTGAGGGGGATGTCTGGGGTAGCATTGGAGGTGAGGGGGACTGGTGGGTCGTGTCTGGACTTCAGGGGGCTCACTGGGGGGTGTCAGAGGTTAGGGCAGTGTAGGGAAGGGAGTATACTGTCAGCGGGCTGGCTTAGGTTGTGTCAGAGGTAAGGGGGTTCGTGGGTAGTGTCTGGACTTGATGGGGTAGCCTAGGGGGGTGTCTGAGGTGAAGGCAGTGTGGGGAGGGGAGTGGACTGTCAGACATCTGACTGGGGTAGTGTCAGAGCCGAGGGGTGCTGGTGGGTGGTGTCTTAACTTGAGGTGGCTGCCTGGGATAGTTTTGGAGGTAGGAGGGGCTAGTGGGTGGTGTTTGGACTTGAGGGACCTGCCTGGGGAAGTGTCAGAGGTGAGGGGGCTGATTGGTGGTGTCTGGGGAGGTATCAGAGGTGAGGGTAATGTGAAGAGGGGAGTGTATTGTCATGGGGCTGGCTGGGGTAGTATCAGAGGAGAGAGGGGCTGGTGGGTGGTGTCTGGACTTGAGGGGGCTGCCTGGAGTAGTGTTGGACGTGAGAGGGGCCTGTGGGTGGTATCTGGACTTGGGGGGCTGTCTGGGGTAGTGTCAGAGGTAAGGGGGCTGGTTGGTGGTGTCTGGACTTGAGGGGGCTGCCTGGGGGAGGTGTCTGAGGTAAGGGCATCGTGGGGAGGGGAGTGTACTGCCAGAGGGCTGGCTGGGGTAGTATCAGAGGAGAGAGGGGCTGGTGGGTGGTGTCTGGACTTGAGGGGGCTGCCTGGAGTAGTGTTGGACATGAGAGGGGCTTGTGGGTGGTATCTGGACTTGGGGGGCTGTCTGGGGTAGTGTCAGAGGTAAGGGGGCTGGTTGGTGGTGTCTGGACTTGAGGGGGCTACCTGGGGGAGGTGTCTGAGGTAAGGGCATTGTGGGGAGGGGAGTGTACTGCCAGAGGGCTGGCTGGGGTAGTGTTGGAGCTGAGGAGGGCTGGTGGGTGGTGCCTGGCCTTCATGAGGCTGCCTGAAGTAGTTTTTGAGGTGAGAGTGGCTGGTGGTGGTGTCTTGGCTTGAGGGGGATGTCTGGGGTAGCATTGGAGGTGAGGGGGACTGGTGGGTCGTGTCTGGACTTCAGGGGGCTCACTGGGGGGTGTCAGAGGTTAGGGCAGTGTAGGGAAGGGAGTATACTGTCAGCGGGCTGGCTTAGGTTGTGTCAGAGGTAAGGGGGTTCGTGGGTAGTGTCTGGACTTGATGGGGTAGCCTAGGGGGGTGTCAGAGGTGAAGGCAGTGTGGGGAGGGGAGTGGACTGTCAGACATCTGACTGGGGTAGTGTCAGAGCCGAGGGGGGCTGGTGGGTGGTGTCTTAACTTGAGGTGGCTGCCTGGGATAGTTTTGGAGGTGGGAGGGGCTATTGGGTGGTTTTTGGACTTGAGGGACCTGCCTGGGGAAGTGTCAGAGGTGAGGGGGCTGGTGGGTGGTGTCTGGGGAGGTATCAGAGGTGAGGGTAATGTGAAGAGGGGAGTGTATTGTCATGGGGCTGCCTGGGGGGTGTCAGAGGTGATGGCAGAGTTGGGAGTGGAGAGTGCTGTCAGTGGGCTGGCAGGTGTAGTATCGCAGGAGAGAGGGGCTGGTGGGTGGTATCTGGATTTGAGGGGGCTGGCTGGAGTAGGTTCGAGTTGAGGGCGCTGGTGGGTGGTTTCTGGACTTGAGGGGGCTGCCTGGGGTAGTGTCGGAGGTAAGGGGGTTTGGTTGGTGATGTCTGGACCTGAGGGGGCTGCCTGGGGCAGTGTCAGAGATAAGGGCAGTGTGGGGAGGGGAGTGTACTGTCAGAGGGCTAGCTTGGGGTAGTGTTGGATCTGAGGAGGGCTAGTGGGTGGTGTCTGGCCTTCAGGATGCTGCGTGGAGTAGTGTTGGAGGTGAGAGGGGGTGGTGGGTGGTGTCTGGGCTTGAGAGGGCTGCCTGGGGTAGTGTTGGCAGTGAGGGTGACTGGTGGGTTGTGTCTGGACTTTGGTCTCATCAGGGGGTGTCAGTGTTTAGGGCAGTTTAGGGAGGGGAGTGTACTGTCAGGAGGCTGGCTCGGGTTCTGTCAGAGGTAAGGGGGGTTGGTGGGTAGTGTCTGGCATTGAGGGAGCTGCCTAGGGGGGTGTCAGAGGTGAAGGCAGTGTGGGGAGGGTAGTGTACTGTCAGGGGTCTGACTGGGGTAGTGTCAGAGCTAAAGGGGGCTGGTGAGTGGTGTCTGAACTTGAGGGGGCTGCCTGGGGTCGTTTTGGAGGTGAGAGGGGCTAGTGAGTGGTGTCTGGACTTGATGGGTCTGCAGCGGTAGTGTTGGCGGTGAGGGGGGCTGAAGGGTGGTGTCTGGACTTGAACAGGTTGCCTGGGGGAGGTGTCAGAGGTGAGGGCAGTGTGAGGAGGGGTTTGTACTGTCAGGGGGCTGGCTCTGGCTAGGGTAGTAGCGGATGTGCAGATGGCTGGTGGGTGGTGTCTGGACTTGAGGTGGCTGCCTGAGGGGGAGGGGGGTGTCAGATGTGAAGGCAGTATGGGTAGGGTAGTGCATTGTCAGGGGGCGGGCTGGGACAATGTTGGAGGTGAGCAGGGCTGGTAGGTGGTGCACTTGAGGGGCCTGGCTGGGGTAGTGTCGGTGGTGAGGGTGCTGCTGGGTAGTGTCTGGACTTGAGGGGGTTGGTTTGCACTCAGGGAATATTCCGGCATATTGGGTGCTTACAGTGTAGGGGACTTTTCTCACAGTTTTGCAGGGGTGCAGCCTTGATTCTTGAGGAAGCTTGTGCTTCCTCAACTTACATGGAAGGCCATGCGTTTTTTACAGGGGTGCAGCTAGATCTACGAGGGGGCTGTGGTGTTTTTTGTAGGAGTGCCACATTGACTTACGAGGTATGCCACACACTTTTGCAGGGGTGCAGCTTCGACTTACAAGAGAGATCTTGCATTTTCCCACAGGGTCCAACATTGACTTACTTGGAAGGCTGCCTGTTTCGCAGGGGTGCTGCCTTGACTTACGGGGGAGCTCTTGCATTTTCGCATGGGTTCTGCCTCGACATACGTGGAAGGTTTCATGTTTTCACAGGGGTGCAGCCTCGATTTACGAGGAATCTCTACCCTTTTTCGCAAGGGGTTCCTCATTGACCTATGTGGAAGGCTGTGCATTTCGCAGGGGTGCTGCCTCGATTTACAAGGCAGCTCTCATGTTTTCGCTGTGGTGCTGCCTCGACTTACATGGAAAGCCACGCCTTTTCACAGGGGTGCAGCCTCGATTTACAAGTAAGCTCTCGCGTTTTCATAGGAGTTCCACATTGTGCCTCATTACGAGGTAGTCATGGTGCTATTAGCGCCATGACTACCTCCAATACCGGTACCGAGTCTGCCCTAGTTCAATAGGGGCTTACCGGTCTATTCTGACCTTTGCAGGACTGGTAAGTCCCCATTGAAAAAGCCATTCCCCATTCTCATTTCAGCCCCTATATGGCTCAATGGGAAGGCACTAATAACGGTACCGCAAATTGCGGTACCGTGATTAGATCAGAAGTCCCATAACAGGCCCCGTCCATAACGCCTGGTAAGGAAGGGACCCGCTAAGGGACCTCGGAATAGGGCGCAAAGGGATTACTGGCACCGATGTCCTTAACAGTGCCCGGTATCCCTTTGCGCCCACCTCGTAATGAGGCCCATTGACTTGAGAGGAAGGATGCATGCTTTCACAGGGGTGCAGGATTAACTTACGAGGGAACTGTAGGATTGTTTAGCGTGTTTTGGGAGCACAGAGCGCAGCACCACTGCACAGGATCAATGTATAGCATGTTTTTTTTTAAGTGCAGCGCCACTGCATGGATTTGGTGCATTGATATAATGTGGTACAGCAAGACATGTGTTATTGAGCATTTTTATGCAGCGCCACTGCATGGGTTTAATGCAATTGCTTCAAGCTATGTGTTGCCAGTGCAACATATGGATATGTAAATGAAGACATGCTACACAGGTTAAAAACAAACAATTTTTCTCATTTAAAAGCGCATTTTATTTTTCATAATCAAAATGCACACCATTTTTTCTTTTCATGTAAATGAAGACAGGCTACACAGATTAAAAACAAACCATTTTTCTCATTTAAAAGCGCATTTTATTTTTCATATTCAAAATGCACACAATTCTTTCTTTTCATCTGAAATGCCTATGTTGCAAGAGACCCATTTGAAGATTAATGAACTAATATAATTAACCCTATTAACATGATTCTAACTTCTTAATAATATAATGTGTTCTTCACTGCAAAATGAGGCAGGCTGAAACTCATTTCAGACTGTGTGCAGATTTTTTTTTTTCCTCTCTTCTGGTTTTTCTGTGCTGCTTTGTCCATAGTAGTTGCAGGAAGCAAGGATTCAAATAGCAGGGAATCAGTTTTGTTACAGTTGCTTACTGTAAAAGATTTCTATTGTGTGCAGAGGGTGGATAGGGCATGATAGAATTTTATTGGTTAGGATCCTTTGGTAGGAGGTAACCAGAGTTTTCTTGTATAATCTCGGGGAAGAAGCTGGGGAGAGGACATCTTGACACAGCTCGGAGAAGGACTGGGTTGATAGCTGGGGATGCCTGATTCCTAAAGCAGATTCAACTTGGTTGCAGAGACTGGGATTTCCAGTCAACAAGTCCCAGTTTGAGTGACAGCAAATGCTTGTCCTGCTGGGTGAACACATCCAGAAGGCGACCAGCCGAAGAATTTCACATGCTGAACAGATTAGGTAATTATACAGTGCAAAGTACGGGGGCAGAGTGTGTGAATGCGAAACTATTCAGTCAGTGTAGAAGAAAGAATTCCAGTGTCTTATCAACAGGTTTAATGTTGCAAATTAGACTATTCTCGCCGCTCACAGATAATGTTGTTACTGTGCTATTTCATTTATTTCTGTAAAAAGGGTGAGATTGTGTTTAAATGAAACTTTTATAATACACAAAAATATATGAAAGCAGACGGGTAGTGTGTTTTATTTTCTCCTTCCTTTGTGCATTTACCAATACAGTGCTGATGATGTGGGGAGATGTTTAGACAGTGCAATTGTCATTTTTAAGGTAGCTAAAAATAAGACTAGGCTGCAGCTGTGTGCACAATTTCATTCAGTATGAGCAATTATAACTAACTGTGTGTGTTATAGCTGGCTACCGGAGGTCTATGAGTCGGCAGAAAGAGAGGCCCTGGACAAATGTCACCAAACGTAAATAAGTTGGTGATAAATACCACATGTTAGCTCGCTGTTGTAAATACTTCAGTGAGAAATTGCCCATGGTGGCACACTAAAAATGAAAATGTGGTGTTCCTGAAATGCAAGCCTGAGGTCTCTCTAGTGATCACACAAACAACCTAAACAAAAATAAGGGGTTCTGGATATTGGGGCCACAAAAAAAACAAAGGAATTATGCTCACCAAAAATACCACCAACCACGCATACCAACCACGCATGTCTGTGTACTGAAATAATGCATATCCACTGTATTATTATTATACATAACCCAATCTGAATACAAGGAGTGATTGTTGCTAAATTATTTTTCGGCGGTAAGAAAATACCGCCAGGCCCCAAATCTACACAAAATACCCAACAGAACTCTCGTGTTTTCACAGGGGTGCAGGATGGTGGACCAGTGCTGGACGCAGAGGTTTGATCTCAGGTTGGGATATGGCTTGGATTTTTATTTGCCTGGGTGTGTGTTGTGGGCGTTCCTCACGCAGCACGTTTTCCCACAGGGTCCCACATTGACTTACGTGGAAGGCTGCGTGTTTCGCAGGGGTGCTGCCTTGACTTATGGGGCAGCTCTTGCATTTTCGCATGGGTGCTGCCTCGACATACGTGGAAGGTTTCATGTTTTCACAGGGGTGCAGCCTCGATTTACGAGGGAGCTCCACCCTTTTTCGCAAGGGGTTCCTCATTGACTTATGTGGAAGGCTGTGCATTTTGCTGGGGTGCTGCCTCCACTTACAAGGCAGCTCTCATGTTTTCGCTGTGGTGCTGCCTCGACTTAAATGGAAGGCCACGCCTTTTTGCAGGGGTGCAGCCTCGATTTACAAGTAAGCTCTTGCGTTTTCACAGGAGTTCCACATTGTGCCTCATTACGAGGTTGGAGGTAGTCATGGCGCTATTAGCGCCATGATTACCTCCAATACCAGTACCGAGTCCGCCCTCGTTCAATAGGGACTTACCGGTCTATTCCGACCCTTGCAGGACCAGTAAGTCCCCATTGAAAAAGCCATTCCCCATTCTCATTTCAGCCTCCATATGGCTCAATGGGAAGGCCCTAATAACGGTACCGCAAATTGCGGTACCGTTATTAGCTCAGAAGTCCCTTAACGGGCCCCGTCCATAACGCCTGGTAAGGAAGGGACCCGCTAATGGACATCGGAATAGGGCGCAAAGGGATTACCGGCACTGATGTCCTTAACAGTCCCAGGTATCCCTTTGCGCCCACCTCGTAATGAGGCCCATTGACTTGAGAGGAAGGATGCATGCTTTCACAGGGGTGCAGGATCAACTTACGAGGGAACTCTCGTGTTTTCACAAGGGTGCAGGATGGTGGACCAGTGCTGGACGCGGAGGTTTGATCTCAGGTTGGGATATGGCTTGGATTTTTATTTGCCTGGGTGCGTGTTGTGGGCGTTCCTCACGCAGCGCAAATCCCTTTGCATGTCTGCTAGAAATGCGCGCTAGGATCCATGAATATGCAGGGTGTGTATTTTTTACTCTGCAGGCAGTCTCGTGCAGTGTCCTTCTCGGTGCGCAGCCCCTGCAGGATTTGTGCACACATTACCCTGAATCAGACCCTTAGTAGTTTACATGTAGAGAACAACTAACAGGTCACATGGCAAAGAAACACAATGTTCAGTGCTATTCCACAAGTAGGGGAAAAGGAATTAAAGAGAATAAATCACATTGATCAATACAGTGTTAGTTTATCTGAAATAAATGCTTCAGATTGCCCAAGTGCAGAACGTTAAATACTCACTATCACATGACTTAAAATCTGATAGCGATTTCACTATGAAATGTGAAGGACATTTTCTTCTTGACGCACCGGAAGTGTAGAGGGCACACACTGCTTGGGTGTCGTTATGCCAGGTAGCAATCTCGGGTAGGAAATCATGCTGATGCGACTGATTGCTTTTAAAAAGAAATGGCTCCAAATCTTATTTAAAAAAAAATGAAACTATGCTCATGAAAGGATGAAGTGTAATATGCCCTCAGCCATTGCCAAAAAAGAAAAAAAAAAGTTACCAGAGCTACAAAGTCCACATAATCTCCCAGGATTACACAAACCAATACACATTCCCCTCAAAAAATACAGCACATGGGCAAGGGCATATGTATGTCATCATTAATCAATATTTTAGAAGATGCCTGCTGTCATCCGTGGGTAGACATGAGAGAAGTATGTGCGTTTCTATGTGACATAATTTCAAATATTTTGTATGTGCATGCACACACACACACACATATTACACATTAATTCACTCCAACTAACATAATAAGACATCTGTAACTGTATTTTTTAGATGAATTAATAGAAACCAAAATGTCTTCCTCAGGCATACATATAAGGAAGCACTTGGAGCATTCAAACACAAATCAAGTACAGGCACAGTTTACTAGATCGATAGGAGAAGTTGTTATTTCATAACCTATTAAAACCTCCAACCATAGCTAACTAGCCCCTCAGTAATATTACCAATGGTTGAAGTGAGTGGGAACAGTCGGGAGCTGTGCTCCACTACTTTTATTTTTTACTGTTAGTAGTTCCATTACTTTTTGCAACCATTTTCACCATTCCGTAAGTGTTCTTTATGAAGATAAAGCACACTTCTCCACCTTAACACCGGATATCAGTTACAGCTAAACTGAAATCTATTTCAACTCAACTGGCTGTTAACCAGCGTGACTGCAACCCTTGAAAAAATGTGTTGCACATTGCTCCTTTCCTTCCTACTCTGTCCCCGCCAGAGTCACAGTTGCACTGCCTTTTTCGTACACTTCTATCACTGGATATTACTGACCTTAGATAATGGTGGTGTACGGCCTGTCTAGGGTGTGGTGATAGAAAGAGGCTGAACCTTTTCTAAGCTACAAAGCTTAAAATACAAAGACATACAACTGTGGGTGTCCAGGTAACCAGTTAACACGAAGGAAAAAGAATATTCACTCTCTTTTGAACTCCAATTTCTAAAATTGTAAAAATGTAGACAAACAAAAATGAATACAGGGTATACAGTTGTTATTTGGATATTCCTTCTTATTTCTAGTCGACCGGTTTCAGTGGCCGTTGAAGCGTTGGCACTTTCTTCAGGACTTTCAAAACATATAATTTAAGGGGAAAAATATTCATGCTCAAGAAATATTCTTTCCTATTCTCTCTGGGCATCCATTACATGTTGGGAGACAGATGCAGGTTGGGGGAGACACAGTGATAGATGTTGACTCAGTCAGCCAGCACTCTATTCAATTTTGAGTGGATTTGCTAGAGCAGGACACAGGCGCTTACCCAATTTGACTGACACAACTCTTGCCTGGGCTCTGGGAGGTATGGCGAGGTGATGAGCTGTTTTGAAGGTACAAGTACAGTGATTAGAAGAGTTTGTTCAAGTGCCAAAGACAGCACGGGCAGGCCCTATGGTTAAAATACAGTAAACCAAGTTTGATGGCGATCCAGTTGATTCAAGGTGGTGAAAACAAGGATTCTGGCTGTCTTGGCTCTCAGGACGCTGTGAATCCCAACCCAGGGTTTTAGGAATAATGTAGGTCTTTGTTCTTGGTCTCCCAAACACAATGGTGGCCGGAACCCACCAGCAGGGGTCCTTCAACATGGTGAATTCCTGGGTAACAGTGTGGATGGCAGAGAGGGAGGCCTTGCTCCAGCAGCTGTTTACCCCCAATGTGCCTTGGTTACAGTTAGGGGCAGAGTTTGCCTCTGTTTTGGACATTCAATCTTCACCTCTGGCAGAAGGCTTTGGAAAGGATATCTTCCCTATCAGAGGCCCAATTAATTCTCCTCAGGTGTTTGTTCTAAAGTGAATTCAAGATAAAGTGGGAACCCCTTATTTTAAAGGTAAAAGTCCACATGTGATTGGACTAAAGCAAGTCTGCTTCAAGGACCCCAATCCCGTGCTTGAGACAAGTGGTATTTGGCATCAGGCATCACACCCAAAGTGCTTTGTGCTAAAGGAAGTGGAGGAGACAAGAAGGAAGGGTACTGATGAATAGAAAAAAGATGGTAGACTCTTCCTCCCACTGGACTGAGCTTCCTCTGTCTACATGGAACCCAACCCCTTCCTTGTCAAGAACATCACAGGCCCTTTTGATATATAGCACGCTGGTGTGAATTTAGTACTTTTGTGAAGGGTGAGCCTTTTGTTATATATGTATATATTGATGTTTCTATGGTGCATAGTGCGGTAATATGGTTCTAGGGTTCCTGGATTCTAGAACCTCATGTAAGTGGAGAGACATTGGTTGTGAGAGATGCACCTGGGGACCTTTGATCTGTTACTACGAATAAACAAGTAAATATTACAGATATTTGTGTCTGTGATTAATGTACAACAAATGGCGACGAGAAACGTCCAGTGAAGGACAAAGGTCCCCAGCAGAGAAAGGCAAGTCTGGACGTACAAACGACCGAATCGCTGCACTATCAAAACAACAAAACTACACAAAGGATTACGGCACAAACGAGTTGTGGTGTGCTGGAGAAAAAGTGAGCCCAGCAATGCGGAGAAAAAAGAAAACAGTGAGTCGCATCAAGATAAATATATATTTCAGATGAAAGAAATACATACAATTAATGGTGACTGCATCTGCATCATTTGAGCGATGCGCGAAATTACAAATCGCGTCATATTAGAGTAAAGAACCCTATACAATTTAAGAAAATGTGAAGCAGCCATTTAATGAGCTGAGGAGTTGCCATGACAACATAAACAAATCGTGCATCAACTATCACACGATCGTAACGAGGCAAGAACATCGGTGCAAGTGTACTAAAAAAAAAAAACACAAAAAAGGGAAAGTGCTACCAGACGAGGAACGCATATTGTACAGTGTGAACAAGGTTATAGTAAGCACGATCCATAAATGAACATATACTGCATAAGAACAAGTGCAATGACAATGAATTGGACAAGTGTCATGACAAATGGGACACATGAAAACCAAAGGAAGTAAATAACTGTTGCAAGTATGAGACACATAAAAAGAGACTGTCAGTGTGCCAAATTAAGGTAGTGTCACTTCTACAAGGAACAACGCATAACCCAAAAAAGATAACATGCAAAACATTTCTGCTCTAATCCAATTTTTGGCAAAACCAGGACATCCGATATGTGCATGGAAACAATGGCTGGACAGTTTTCAGGTATACCTCAGAGCAATAGGAGGAGCCAAATTTAATGATGACCTACTGTGTGGGCGCTGAAGCCCTTAGAATATTCAGCACATTGCTAGATCCGGTTAATGTGGATGATAGTTCCGAAGAAGTAGCTGTAACGCTCACCTGACTCCCACGGAGACACTGACCAGGCCTGGGCTGCTGCAGCCTCTTCTAAGGTGATGCGCAGGACTCGGAACACCGACTGGGCCGGACCCTCAAACCTCGCCTGTCTGATGCGTAGGAAGATCTTTCTGTAGATGGGGAAAAGGATTTTAATCACCTGCAGAGTGACGAGTCGAACCCCTCCTTTCCCCTTTTACTCTCTCTTCAAACCACCTCTGAACCTTCCTGTTAATTCTCACCTTAAGATTTGAAATGACGAGCTCTCCATCCTGCTTCTGGTGCAGGGGTGCAGTAGAATCCAGTTACTTCACTGGTTATCGGACGGGCATTCAGGTCCAGTTGCTTCACTGGTTTTTTGGATGAATAAGGCGCTTTCGTAAGTATATGACTTATCAAGTTCAAGGGTTGTTCTCCCTTCCTTTTTGGCCTTTATTTTCAATGGACTGCTTTTAGTCTTTTAGCGCAGGTGCAGAGCGAAGATTCCACGTAGAGAAGACAATTTGCTGTGGATAATTCAGGTGAGCTTATGTTGGGGTGGTTTTTCTAATGTCTGTATGTTCACCCACTAATGCGCGTGTTCTTTTTTCCCCATAGTGGCCGGGGCACGGTACTGCCAAAAGGCGTGCCGACCCGAGATGAGGAAGGATTCTCCCCCACCAATCGCCAGGTAAGCCTTCTGGCAAATCAGTTTTTTCCCAATGTTTTCTCTGGCTCACCTTTTGTTCTTCTCTTTTCCTTCCTAGGTGCTGGAATGCAGCGGAACGTGCGGATGGTCGTAGGAGTACGGAATTCCTTGTGGACAGGTGAGTTGAGCGCAGCGCTGCAACGAGCAACGCGAGGAATCCAAAAATAATGTCTTTTCCTTTAGGATCGTTGGCGTGTTGGCTCCGGATCCCATGCAATATCAGGTAATGTCCTTTATTCACCTTCTCGTCCTCTCTTCTTCCTTTTAGGTGTTCCAGGACTGAAGAAGGCGTGGCTGGAGTCAGGATGCAGGAGCAGACACGGCGAGCGTCCAGCTGCTAGGAGCAGAGCAACGCGAAGCGTAAGCTGCTGTCTGGGCGTGGCTTAAATAGCCTCCAAAGAAGTCCCAGGTATGTATCCTTCCCCAATCAGGTATGTATCCTTCCCTGACCACGCCCGAGTGGCAAAATAGTCCCACAGGTAAAGTAGTTCCTTTCAGGCCTCAAAGAGGTCTGGATCTGGCAGCATGGTCTGCATCAGGTAAGTCCACCAAAAGCACTCCCTTTATGAGCCTGGCGCCTACGGCGCCAGGACTGATGTCCAAAATGAGCCTGGCACCAAAGGCGCCAGGACTGTGTCCAAAGGGCCTCTATTTGGGGTTGCTGGACCTTCCCTTGGGTACCTGATGTGTGCTTCCGGGGCTGCCGGTCTTGGACTGGCTCTCCGGGAGTATGCATCATGACACCACTCCCCCCCAAGGCCCCTCCCAAGATCGTTCTCTCCGGGGGTCTCGGTTTGTTTGGGAAATTCCGGTGGAACCTTTTGACTAACCGAGGTGCGTGCACATGGTCACTAGGCTCCCACGATCTTTCTTGAGGCCCGTATCCTTTCCAATCTATTAAATAGTACAATTTGGACTTTGACACCTTGGAATCCAAAATGTTCTTCACCTCGAACTCAGGTTCTCCATTTATTCGGATAGGTTCTGCTGGTTTGATTAGTCGGGTTCCAGGTTGCACCGGTTTCAAAAGTGATACATGAAAAACAGGATGAATACGCATATTAGCTGGTAGGTCGAGTTTGACGGCCACCGGGTTGATGATGGCCGTAACTGAGTAGGGCCCCACATATCTTGGGTTAAAAGTTTGAGGTCCCTTGAGCGATAAGTGTCTGGTAGCTAACCATACTTGGTCTCCTACTTGGTATTGAGGTGCTTCACTTCGATGTAGATCAGCATTCTGCTTGTACCTTCTCTTGGCTTGCAGTAAATGCACAGTTGCTTCCTTGAAGGCTTGAGTTATTGTAAAATGTATATGGTTTACGGTGGGCATTTCGAGGCTTTGCGGTGAATCAAGGTCTGAGGTCCGAGGATGATGTCCATATATGGTATAAAAAGGGCTTTGTCCAGTTCCCGAGTGTATCGAATTATTGTATGCATATTCAGCAATCCAAAGGATATCTTTCCAATTACTTTCGGATTGATGCAACATACACCGCAGATATTGTTCAAGGGTCTGATTTGTTCTCTCAGTTTGACCATCGGTCTGAGGATGGTGACTGGTCGACAATCTTACGTCAATCTGCGCCAGCTGACAGCACTTTCTCCAAAAATGGGAAATGAATTGGCTTCCTCGGTCAGAGACTAGTATGGATGGGAATCCATGTAAGCGAACAATGTTTTTCAGAAATTCCTTAGCTAGGACTGAAGCTGAAGGCAAGCCTTTTAATGGAATGAAGTGGGCCATTTTAGAAAATAAATCCACTACAACAAGGATAGAGTTATATCCACAGCAAGGAGGCAGGTCCATAATAAAATCCAGTGACAAGGTGTGCCAAGGTGCTGGTGGAATGTCTAAGGGTTGAAGAAGACCAGATGGTCTCCTCTTTTGTCCTTTGTTTTGGGCGCAAATACCACATGACATCACAAAAGATTTAATGTCCTTTCGCCAAGAGGGCCACCAGAATTGTCGTTTTACCTTTTCTTCCGTTTTGGCAATCCCTGGGTGTCCTTCTATCAGTGTATCATGATAACGAGAAATAACTAGTTCTTGTAGTCCTTTGTGTGGCAAAAATAGGCACCCTTGGAATTAAGGTAGATCATCCTTAACAGTAAAGTTAGATCCCTTTAAAATACAATCTTGCACGGCTGTAGGGTCCAGGAGTTGCTTAACTCTAGTTTGAATGTCCTCCAGAGTTTGTAAGGTAATCATACCCAGAATTTTTTGTTCGGGAATTATTGGTACTGGTTCTGCGCTTGTATCTATTTCACCCATTCCTATTCGGGAAAGGGCATCAGCTTTACCGTTCTTGCTGCCAGGACGATAGGTGATTACAAAATCGAATTCAGCAAAGAACAAAGCCCATTGGAGCTGACGTGATGACTGAGCTTTGGCAGTTTTCAAATATTGCAAGTTCCGGTGGTCTGTGATCACTGTGATGGTATGTCTAGCGCCAAGAAGATAGTGCCTCCAAGCCTTAAAAGCGGATTTAATAGCCAATAACTCCTTATCGGTGATTGCATAGTTAACTTCAGGTGCTGAGAATTTTCTGGACCAAAAGGCTACGGGGTGTAGTTGATTAGATTCGGGATCTCTTTGAGACAGAACAGCTCCCATGGCTAAACTGGATGCGTCGGTCTCAAGTATGTATGGAAGATCCGGGCGCGGGTGTTTCAGTACTGGTGCGGAGGTAAATTTGACTTTCAGCTCCTGAAAAGCCTGTTCGGCTTCCCCAGACCATTCGAAGCGTTTATTTTTCTTCAAGAGTGCAGTGATGGGTTGAACGATCCGCGAAAATTCCGGGATAAATCTGCGGTAAAAGTTGGCAAAGCCAAGCATGCTTTGTACGCCTTTCACAGAGCTAGGCGATGGCCATTGGAGGATGGCATCCACTTTTCGTGAATCCATTCAGACTCCTTTAGGTGTCAGGATGAAACCAAGAAACTCGACTTCTGTGGTATGGAAAACACACTTTTCAATTTTCGCAAATAGTTTGTGTTGGCGCAGTTTCTCGAGAACTGCCTTAACATGCCTTATATGTTCAGATTCCGAAGAGGAGTATATCAGAATGTCATTGATATATACGACGACACAAACATCTAGGAGTTCTCGAAGGACATCGTTCATGAAGTTTTGGAAGGCAGCAGGGGCGTTGCACAATCCGAAAGGCATTACTTGGTACTCGAATAGTCCATATTTGGTACGGAAAGGCGGTCTTCCATTCGTCGCCTTCTTTTATTCGCACCAGATGGTAAGCCCCCCGGAGATCTAACTTGGTATATATGCAGGCCTCCTTTACTTGGTCAAGAAGTTTGGGGATCAGGGGCAGAGGGTAACAGTTTTTAACAGTTATCTGGTTCAATGCGCGATAGTCGATACTAGTTCTGAGGTCGCCTTCTTTTTTTGGCACGAAGAACAGGGCAGAGGATGCAGGAGACTTTGACGGGCGAATGAAACCATTGGCTAGGTACTGATCTAAATATTGTCGCAAATGAAGATTTTCAGGTTCCGTAAGAGCATAAATTCTGCTACACGGGGGTTGCGCACCCGGCATCAGATCAATTTGGCAATCGTATGACCTGTGAGGGGGTAGTGTGTTGGCCTGTTCCTTCTGGAAGATGTCTTGAAACTCCATGTACTCCGCCGGTAGCTGTAAAGTGACAGGGGTTACTGTAGCAAGGCCTATCTTTGGATAACAGGTTTGTGCGCAATCAGGAAAGGTTATCCTCTTCGCTCGCCAATCAATTTGAGGATTGTGTGTTTCTAACCAAGGGATTCCTAGAATTACTTGAAACTGCGGGGCCTTGATTACGTCAAACACAACAGCCTCCCGATGCCCGTCCTGACCTACTAGTGTCACCTCTGCAGTGGAATGTGTTACTGGCCCAGAGGCAATTTCGGATCCATCGACTGTGGTGATGACTTCTTTAGTGGTTTTTGGACGAAGAGGGAGGTTGATCCTAGAAGCCAATTCATGATCCACATAGTTCCCAATAGCTCCACTGTCGATGTATGCCTTTATAGCATGCAACTGTCCAGGCTGTTCCGGATTCACAAGAATCATTGGCATGATGAAGTGCGAGGTCTGAGAGTCAGTTTTCAGGCTCGACAAGTAGACCTCTACGCTTGTCGGGCGTGGTCTTTTCCCGAATCCGGTTCCTTATGATTCTTATCCGCGGCTCCTACCGTTTTCTTGGGTGGGTTTCACTGGGCAATCTCGTAAAAAGTGTCCAGAAGCCCCACAATAAAGACACAATTGCATCTGTCGTCTTCTTTCACGTTCCTTTTGAGCTAACGGTCCTTTAACCCCTCCAATTTGCATAGGTTCGGTAACATCGGCATTCTTGGGGTTAACGTGGGTCTTGACTAACACGCGAGTCTCAAACTTGGACCGATCTGCTTTTCTATTTTGAAGCCTATGGTCTAATTGGACCACTAAGTCTATATATTCCAAACAGTCTTGGGGTGGATTTACAACTTGGGCTAGAACATCTTTAAGTTCCCCACGTAGACCTCGATGAAATAACGTGATTCTCTTATCCTCTGGCCACCAAGTCTCCACTATCAACCTATTGAAGGTTGCAATATAGGCTAATAGATCCTGGTTACCTTGTCGTAAGGACAGAAGTTCGTTGTCCAAGGCCTGTCCCTGAGAGTGCTGAGCAAATAATCTTTCCATGCGTGTCTGAAAACCTTGAAAGTCTCGGAGTATCGGGTCGTCTTGAGTGGAACCGACCAACCTGCAGCGCAGCCGCTGAGATATGATAATACGAAGGCTACTTTGGTTTGGTCATTAGGAAAGGCCCCCGGTCTGCAAAGGAAGTGTAATCGGCATTGATTCATGAATACAGCAAATCTTCTGGGGTCCCCCGCAAAACGTTCAGGTGGGGCCAATGGCATATTTCCCGGTAGATTAATTTGCACAGGGTTGCTTGAAACCATTGGGGCGGGAATACCCCACGAACCTGGTAGAGGAGTTTGTCCAGCTTGACCTTGCAACAACTGCCTGGCAAGGTCATCAGTTCGTTCCTTAGATACAATTAGTTCCCTCCTGAGAGCGTTTGTCTCCTGACGTGCGGAATGCACTTCGACCCGTAATTACCCCAATAGGTGGGCCAGCTGATCGGTTTCGGAAGTCTCCATAGCGTCTGGGTGGGAAATTGTAGGAAGGCTTCGCGTTCTGTAACGCTCACCTGACTCCCACGGAGACGCTGACCAGGCCTGGGCTGCTGCGGCCTCTTCTAAGGTGATGCGCAGGACTCGGAACATCGACTGGGCCAGACCCTCAAACCTCGCCTGTCTGATGCGTAGGAAGATCTTTCTGTAGATGGGGAAAAGGATTTTAATCACCTGCGGAGTGACGAGTCTAACCCCTCGTTTCCCCTTTTACTCTCTCTTCAAACCACCTCTGAACCTTCCTGTTAATTCTCACCTTAAAATTTGAAATGACGAGCTCTCCATCCTGCTTCTGGTGCAGGGGTGCGGTAGAATCCAGTTACTTCACTGGTTATCGGACGGGCATTCAGGTCCAGTTGCTTCACTGGTTTTTTGGATGAATAAGGCGCTTTCGTAAGTATATGACTTATCAAGTTCAAGGGTTGTTCTCCCTTCCTTTTTGGCCTTTATTTTCAATGGACTGCTTTTAGTCTTTTAGCGCAGGTGCAGAGCGAAGATTCCACGTAGAGAAGACAATTCGCTGTGGATAATTCAGGTGAGCTTATGTTGGGGTGGTTTTTCTAATGTCTGTATGTTCACCCAATAATGTGCGTGTTCTTTTTTCCCGGTACTGCCAAAAGGCGTGCCAACCCGAGATGAGGAAGGATTCTCCCCCACCAATCGCCAGGTAAGCCTTCTGGCAAATCAGTTTTTTCCCAATGTTTTCTCTGGCTCACCTTTTGTTCTTCTCTTTTCCTTCCTTGGTGCTGGAATGCAGCGGAACGTGCGGATGGTCGTAGGAGTACAGAATTCCTTGTGGACAGGTGAGTTGAGCGCAGCGCTGCAACGAACAACGCGAGGAATCCAAAAATAATGTCTTTTCCTTTAGGATCGTTGGCGTGTTGGCTCCGGATCCCATGCAATATCAGGTAATGTCCTTTATTCACCTTCTCTTCCTCTCTTCTTCCTTTTAGGTGTTCCAGGACTGAAGCAGGCGTGGCTGGAGTCAGGATGCAGGAGCAGACACGGTGAGCGTCCAGCTGCTAGGAGCAGAGCCACGCGAAGCGTGAGCTGCTGTATGGGCGTGGCTTAAATAGCCTCCAAAGAAGTCCCAGGTATGTATCCTTCCCCAATCAGGTATGTATCCTTCACTGACCACGCCCAAGTGGCAAAATAGTCCCACAGGTAAAGTAGTTCCTTTCAGGCCTCAAAGAGGTCTGGATCTGGCAGCATGGTCTGCATCAGGTAAGTCCACCAAAAGCACTCCCTTTATGAGCCTGGCGCCTACGGCGCCAGGACAGTGTCTAAAGGGCCCTATTTGGGGTTGCTGGACCTTCCCTTGGGTACCTGATGTGTGCTTCCGGGGCTGCCGGTCTTGGACTGGCTCTCCGGGAGTATGCATCATGACAGTAGCCTCAGGTTCTGAGAACAACAAGAAGTATGATTTAGCTGTAATTAAGGTGACAAAACATTTTGGAATCAAAAACAATATTGTACTAGAACAATATCATTTTTTTAACACAATGGCAAAACAAAGGAGAAACTGTAGACACATACATGGCTGCTCTAAGGGGCCTAATATCTACGTGAACATTTACAGGAGTAGCAGAGGAATATTTGAAAGATCAATTGGTGTTAAGGATCACAGATTCTCGGATACAACAACGGTAGTGGCAAGCAAAAGACCCAACTCTGGAACAAGCTATGGAAACAGCTAGGCCAATGGAGTTGGGAGACAAATGTATGAAGGAAATGCAAACCAAGATAGAAAATGGGGAAGTAAGATGCATTCAAGAAATCAATGAAGAAAATGCGGATAGAGAGGAAGACAATCCAGTTGCAATGTTTAGGAAAATGTCAAGGAACAACCGTAGGAAAGAGAGAGAACCAAACAATAAGATACAAAGTAAATGCTACAAATGTGGCAGATACAGACATAATAACAATGAGAGAGAATGCCTGACATATGCAGCAGAATGTTATAAATGTAATTTTGGGAAAGTGTGTCAGAATGTCAGAGGAAGAGGAAGAGCTGGAACATATCCTGTGAATCAAATGCAAAGAGAAGGAAATCAAATTGCAAGAAACAGCATGCCGAGTATAAGAGCATTAGAAGGCATAAATGAGCCCAATGGCATAATGTCCATTGTTGAAGAGATGGAAGAACAAGTACAAATCCTGACTTCATCAACAAATGAAGGAGGCATAGGATCATGGGTGTCCATGTTAGTAAATGGTGTGTCATTGAGAGTAATGGTTGACACAGGTTCACCGTATTCCATGGTGGATATAGAAACATTTGAAAAAGAATTACAAGGAAGAACAGAAGATTTGAAAGACATTAGAGTAAGAGCTACTGGTAATGGGAAGACACCCATAAACATAATTTGATACTCATGGGTGCACTTATGTTTCAAAGAAAGGAAGACAAATTGTAAATGGATTCTCAATTGGAGAAAATGTTCCCATTTTAGGTATTATTGACAGAAGTTGTGTAGACAGTGAAAACTTAGCAAACATGTTTCCAAAAGTGTTTAATTAAGCCATTGGTACACTAAAAGGTTTTAAACATTGTATAGTGTTAAAAAGGGGTGCCAAACCAATAGTTCACAAAGTAAGGAACATTCCAATTGGAACAAGAGAAGCTTTGCAGAAGGAATTAGTGAGATTTTGTGAACAAGACATTATGGAACCTATTGAAAGTTCAGAATGGCTTTCACCCATTGTCATTATGCATAAACCAGATGGGTCAATAAGTATGTGTGTGGACCTAAGAGATTTGAACGCAAACATTTGGGTGGATAGACATCCACTACCGAATATAAGCAAGATGCTAATGACAATGAAACCAGCAAAAATGTTTACGACACTGGATCTATCATCAGCCTATCATCAGGTGGTGCTAGATGAAGAGTCAAGGCACCTAACATCTTTTATCATTCCATTAGGAGCATTTAGGAACAAGAGGATGCCTTTTGTTTTGGCGTCGCCAGCGGCCATATTTCAGAGGTTAATGCACCAGTTGTTTGATGGACTACAAGGAGTTCATTATTTTCAAGATTATATACTTATATCAGCAATAACTGAAGAGGAGCACAATACAAAATTATTAGGAGTTTTACAAGTCATCCAAGAAAGAGGTCTCACGCTCAAAATAGATAAATACAAAATAAAGAGGAATTAAGTTCCATAAATGCAGAAGGCATAGAACCAACGAAAGCTCTAATAAAAACAATCCTAGGTATCCTAGGTATTTCTGAACCTGCAAACAAAGATCAACTTCGAAGTTTTCTAGGATTGATCGAATACTATTCAAAATGTGCACATCACTTTTCAGACAAAACGAGACATATGAGGCAATTCATGAGTAAAGGTACACGATTCATGTGGTCCGATTAATGTAAAGGAGAATTCACACAGTTGAAAGAGATCATCAACAAAGCTCCAACCTTCAAAATGTTCGACTATGGCACCAAGAGCATCATTTCCGTGGATGCCAGTAGCATAGGTTTGGGTGGTGTACTTGAACAGATACAAGAAGGAACTTTGGTGCCGATTGCTTTCGCCTCTAGAATGTTGAGAGGAGCAGAAAAATAAATACTCCACCATTGTAAGGGAGGCGTTGGGAGTAAGATGGATTTTGGAACATTTTAAAAGTTTGATTTGGGGTATACCTATTCGATTGAGAACTGATCACAAACCATTAGTTAACATGTTGAGTTCTAAAAGCACACAATTAACATCACCACGGATTAAGAGATGAATTTTGGACATTATGCAATGTAATGTCATAGTGAAATATACCCCAGGAAAGTCCAATGTAGTGGCAGACTTTTTTTCGAGACTACCTTGGGACAGTGATATTGAAAATATGTGCTGAAATATGGATATTGAGGAACAAACAACAGAGTGTGTGATAGCGCAAGTCAACCCTGGTTTTGCAAGAGAAGAATGGACCAGAGCAATGGCTGAAGATATTAAACAAATATGTTTTAAAAAAAAGCTATCAAAAGTGATTGGAAAGACGTTGACCAAAATATTAAGGTTTGAGACAAAATGAGAGATGAAATCTCATGTGATAATACATGCATATACAAGGTGATTGCATCATTCCACCAATATCACTGAGAAGGAAAATAACGGACATTGCCCACGAAGGTCATGTGTGAAGGAGTCTGACAAAAAGGAGAGTGGGAGAAGTGTATTGGTGGCACAATATGTGGAATGAAATGGAACAGTTAGTAAAGGAATGTACAGCATGTGCAATAAGTGATAAAGGAAAGAAAACACAGCCAACACCTTTACAACTGGTGGAAGTTCCTAAGACTATATGGACTAAGTTAGCCATTGACATAACAGGACCTTTTGAAATGCTTGGACCACAGAAGGTGTATATTATAGTGTTGATGGCTTATACATCTAAATGGGTAGAGTGGGGTGTAGCAGAAGATACAATTACTGCTGTCAAAGTAGTGAAATTCCTGGAAGATATTTTCAATAGAGAAGGTGATCCTTAGGAATTAATTTCAGACAATGGTATCCAGTTTGGGTCGTCAGAAGTACAAAAGTTTTTGAGAGAGAGGGACATTGACCATAGAACTACTGCTTTGTATCATACAATGGCAAATTGATTAGTTGAAAGAATGAAGGGATTTATAAAGAGTATAATCCAACTAGCAATCGCAAATAATTTGCCATGGAAAGAAACTTTAAAAGAAGCACTGAACAATTATAGGGTTACCCCACACTCAGTAACGGAAGAAGAGCCTTTAACACTCATGAGAGGCAGACCTGCTTCAAATAGGTTGAGACCTGCTTGGCTCATGTTAAAAAAAAGTAAAGAAATGAATATGGAAGAGATTATGAGGAAAGTAAAAAGGAGTCAAGCTGAATATAAAAGATATTATGATGACATGAAACATGTGAGGAGAAGAAGTGTTGTCAAAGAAAGAGACTGGATTTGTGTCAAGGAACCAAGGAAAGTGTTAAAAGGAGAGTCTAAGTACAGGGCTCCAAAAAGAGTGGTGAAATGTCTGGCAAGTCTATAGTCCTTGATGATGGCAAGAGGTGGTCGTGTGACAACATAATACCATCAAACCCAGGAATTCCTATGTAGAAGGGTACATAGTAGAAGAATTCAAGGATAATGCTGGAAGAAGTGGAATGTCATCGAAAAAAAGAAGGATTATACAAAACTTTAAGAATGATTTTGTATACTACTGAACTGCATGTGGAACTATTTATTTCACATCCGAATGCAAGGTTTGGACACTGGCCCTCATTACGACCCTGGCGGAAATCGAAAAACGATGGCAGAAATGCAATACCGCCATCGAATAGCGCTCGGTGCGATTATGAGCCGTCACCGTAAAGTACGATGCCATTAGCGACACCGTAGTGAACGCCAACGCTAACTGCACCAAGTACGCGCACGCGCACCATGCCAAACCGTAATTACCACCATGGCGTAATGGTACGCGAATTCCGATCCAAGCGGACATGTACCTAACGCCATCAAGCATGGCGAAAAGTACCATTCCGCCATGGTGAGAAGTACGGCTTCGCGAATCAACCGTAAACGGCCCTACTGAGTGCCTGTACACCACTCCCTGGCCACATTGCACAACTCCTCGTAGGTGCAATGAAGACACAAATGCAACCAGTGAAATGTACAAGCCACCCATGCATGCCAACGAACAAATGAATCTAGGGGCTCCAAGTGCCTTGTGAGTGGCCATCCATTTATGCCATGGCACCATTGCCGCACTGATGCAGCACAGGCATGTGAAGGTTCAAGTACAGCAACATGAGCAGAAAAATGAGACAAACAAAAACAGGCCCCCCCATCGACTGACACCAGTGTAAGGCAACATACAAAGCAGAATCCTGAGGGAGACTGCACCAGCCCTGTACTCCTGCCAGTAAACCAACCAACCATCAGCATAAGCATGTACCACACAAGTTGGCAGAGTGACTGAGCAGCCAGGCTCATCTCAAGAGGGGCCAATGGGAGCTGCAGGGCACAGATGGCAAGAATACAGAAGCTATTCCAATGGACATGACCTCAGTCTCCCTCCAAGAAACGCACGCAAACACAGGCACCTGTGACCAGCCATATTCTGATAATCACATCATTCCACCAATCCACCTGGCTGACCGGCATCTGTTACACAAAAGCAAATCCCCCGCCCATGAGCAGGACATCATTAAAACAGTCACAATGGTAGCCCCTATCCCTGACCACACTGGGCTTCGTAGGCAAACGCGGCCAGTACAGTACCACGCAACTATACTCAGAAGCCGGAACCCAATGCAGATCTTCTCACAAAACATCGCACCACAAATAGGAATATGCTACATTACTTGCAAAGAAGAACGCTACACGGTTAAAATCAGAATAGACATTTAATGCACCACAAAATCACCAAGCCCATACAGCCATTAGGTCATGAACCCCAAAATACATTTCATCATTGTGGGCTGCATCCGCAATAAATGACCAGCTTCTTCTTGTGTGACGCCCTGTTCCTTCATGGTACACAGGGGCTACATTCACGTTCAAAAAGGCAACATGGAAGCGCCTACAACCGCAGGGCCGTCCCATTAGGTAGGCACTAGTCCAGCTGAAAGCTCGAAATGTTGCTCCTAGTCACTAGTACTGCGTAAGGGCATGTGGTCCATTGGCGATCGTCCCATAAGATCGTAATGGTGCTCCACTGATTAACTCGAAGCAGCAGGTGCCGGGAGTAAAAGCCATCTGCAGGAGTGGCATACAGATGGCAGCGGCAAAAGGGGAGGAGATACCTGTCACCCAAATGAAATGAAAAAGAATAGTACGCCATCAGAACTTGATTCGTATTACTCACTTCAATGATCACACTAAATCTACAGCCATATGCATGCTAGCCCACTCCAAAGGATTATTCCCACCCAAAAATCACTTGCGAATCATAACTATAAAAATCGAGCTGGGAACACTATTACACACGAGTGCTTGTGTGCATGCGTCCATCAAAACAGAATCCATTCGATGGGATTAGTAACGTGCATAGACACAAGTGTATGAAGGCGCGTCAAGACACGGAGGGTACAACAAGGGCAGATAGACGATGGTCCCACTATGGCAGCTCTGCATCACATAGCGCAGGGGAGGTGGATAGATTCCAAAAAGCCCTGTACATGACAAACTCTCCATTAAATCATCTGTCCATGGATCCATACATCATTTCCTCATTTCCTCATCCCGGTATGAAAACGCATGATTATTTACTCACATCACATGTGAAATTTCCATTGAGTCTGTGCGTAATGCAGTCTGCAAAATGCACTGTGCTCCAGGCCGGGATTCCAGCGTTGTGAAGTAAGATGTATTTGAGAACGTCCTGCCTCATCGTCCACTACGCTATTGCGCATCCCATACTATTCATATCAATCATTGCATTCTCGCCATGGCCCCTGTCCCAAGGACACTAAACAATAGAACGTTATATTTGCAGTCAGACCTGTGGGCGTCTCCTCGCCGCTAGCTGAAGACCGAAAGCGCCGTCCTTCGAATACCTCATTTGCAACATCACGTCGAAAAGGCATCTGTGACCGCTTGAAATCACAAATTCATCCATGTAGTGCAGCATTGTGTGTAAATGCAAACTGGCTTCACTCACAAATGGGACGCCCCGCCCGTCGGTGAACCGCGGTACAGTGCTGCATGAGGGTCCACCGTTAATCGAGTACTACATTCCACTGACCCTTCACAAGTTTGTTCTCGACTGCAAAGATAGTATGTGAAACAATGGGACCATAGCAGAATGAACATATGAACCAATATTTCACTGCCATCGGGATCATATACATGATTGTAATAGCAAGATGCCATGTGTCGAATTGCAGCGTTGTGTGCGGGACGTGCTCGCCCAAAGGGGATTGCAGCTTGCACAGGTGGAATGAATCACCACAGGTGGAGGCAATACAGCTTGAAAACACATAAATTGCACAACCAACCCCCTCCCACACCCACACCAAAATGCTACCGGCAGGACTAGCGATGTTGGCCCTGGGGGACCTGATTGCACTGCAAGTACTCCAACTTCAAGAAGAAGAGGAACAGCAACTACTACAACAACCGGCCGCACAGAGGAGACGCAGGAGGAGGAGGAGGGCAAGGCAGGGCCAGCAAGGCCCGCCAGCACAGCCACTACCACCACGCAGGCAGCCCGCAATCCCACGCCTCCGAGCACATCCGTTTGACCTCACGGATGAGCAGATCCACACCCTCTACCGTTTGGACCGGGACACCATAACCGCCATTGTGGAGATGACACAGGCTGACCTTGTCAGCATGATAGATAGCCCAACCGCCATTCCACCCCTAATGAAGGTGGTGTCTGTACTCCACTTCCTGGCCACAGGCACCTACCAGCACACAGTCCGACAGTTGCATGGCATTTCACAGCCAGTGTTCTCACGGACACTATTGCAAGTGCTCGATGCCCTCCTGAAGCACGCAGACGACTACATCTCTCTACCACGCTCGGAGCAGGAAATTACGAACACAAAAGTGGGATTCCATGCACTTGGCGGCATACCGGGTTGCATTGGTGCCATCGACTACACCCATGTGGAATTGGTCGTCCCGCATGCCATGGAGGCCCAGTACCGCAACCGAAAACAATTTCATTCTCTGAATGTACAAATGGTGTGTGACTCCAACAGGATCATTACACATTGTTGTGCCCGATTTCCTGGATCAACCCATGATTCTATGGTTTTGAGGAACTCTACAATACCACGCTACATGGAGCGACACGCAGGGAACAGATCCTGGCTACTCGGTGAGTCTCATTTCATGCATGATAATGTGGGGTATGTGATGCGGCAATGACCTGGCAGGAAGGGGGGGGGGGCCGTACGTAGCAATGTCATTCCACAAACATCCTTTATTGTCCACATACAGGTGATGCCGGGTATCCACTGAAGAGATGGCTCCTTACACCACTCCGGAACCCACAGAACCAGCATGAGGAGGACTACAACCATGCCCACTCACGTATCCGTGTAGTCATAGAACAGGCATTCGGCCTACTGAAGACTCGTTTCCGCTGCCTCAGCAGGTCTGGCGGTGCACTCCTGTACCGCCATGTGAAGGTGGCAAAGATGGTCATGGCATGTGTCATGCTACACAACATGTGCGTACGTAGAAATGTGCCCATGCCCCCTGACGCAGAACTGCAAGCACCTGAAGATGGTCATGATGAGGGTGGGGATGTGGCAGCACCTCAAGGAGTCCGCGAGGCACAGGAGGGCCGAGACATTCGTCAGATTCTCATAGATTCATGCTTCTAGCACTCACGCCTGGTGGCTGATACATGGACACGGGACTTGTGGCAATGTGTGTGTCTGGAACATGCACAATATGGACTGTACGCCTATAATGGCCTTGTACACAAAGATCAATGTCCACACATCTCATTGGATGATAGTGAAATGTTTATCGCATATGTGAAATTATGTTACACACCCCATCGACCCGCCACCCAAGTGAGCCCAACACACCCCTCCACCCTCCTACCTCCCCCCCGAACACCAGTGTCCAAAGATGCTCATTGTCAGTGGGCAGACGCTATTGCAAGCCCCCTCTGCGGGTATCAGGGGCACCCCTGCCTGTGGAGCGCAGGTTCCTCCCAGATATACGTTGGGGGCTGCCCTGGATGGAATTTGCAACTGATGATGTCTCTGCCTGCTCACGTCCATGCATGTCCCTAAGGGTTTGTGAGAGCTCAGTGAGCACACGGCGCACAGCGGCAAGTTCAGCACATACGTCTTTGGACGTCGCATGCAGTTCCCCCCTCAGGCTCTCGGTTCTTCTCTCCATTTGTACTCTCAGGCTCTCGGTGCTTCTCCCATTTGTGCCCTTAGTGTCTCTGTACTTCTCTCCATTTCTGCCCTAAGTGTCTCAGTAGATGTTTCTATGGCTGACTTAGTACCCCCACATTCATCAGCATGGTCCTTGAGGAGCGTGGCCAGTTGCTGCTGTTGCACGATCACCTGGTCGAGGGACTGCTGCCTCTGCTGGGCCATGGCCATTTGCGGTGGTGTCACAGAGGGGCTGGTCACCTCATGTTGCCTTGCCACAGGGCTTGTGGGGGATGGCCAGTCGTCGTCTTGTGGGTGCCCCTGCGTGGTATCCTCATGGTGTACGGGATGGAACAAACAGGGGGATTGAGACAGGTCATGGATGGATCTTACTTCGACATCCCCGTTTTCTGAGTCGGAGCATGCTGCCATTAATGCAGTGTCACCTATGGTGCTGCTGCCACCAGAAGCAGTGCCTTCTGTGGCATCCATTGGGGGGACCTGTGGTGGTGCTGTTGTGGGCATGCTGGCTGCTGGGGTGCCTGTTGAAGTTCCCTCCTGTGTGCTGTCACTTGATTTGTGCTGCTGCCGTGTCTTGATGCGTGCAGCTGAGGTGGAGGGTCTTTGGACGTTGGTCTTGGCCCTCTTTGCAGGTGTGCTGGTAGGGGTGTCCTGGAGCTCGTCGTTTGAATCGGACCCTGTGGTGGAGTAAAGGAGGGCGAGCGTTATTAATGGGTCTGTTGAAATTGGAATGGCAATGTATCACATGCATTGGGGTGGTACCTGAGGGTGATTTGGGTCGGGGCCTTGGAGGTGGTTTCATTTTTGTGTGGATTGAGGATGCAGTTGTTTTGCAGCCTGCAGTTAGGGTGTGCATGCTGCACGTGTAGAGGGTGTTTTTAGGGTTTTTAATTATTTATGTATTTATTGTGAGTTTTAAAGTGCGCTATCAGGCCAATGTATGTGGACGTTCTCCTGGACATGTGTTACTGTTGCACTATGTGGACACATGGTACTTCACATGATTGGACATTGTGGATTTAGCATTGTTTTATTTGGCCCACCTACCTGATTCTTCGGATGTCTGCACTCCTTTCTCCATCCCTCCGACTCCCTCTATACTCTCCATTCCAATGGTGGAGGCACAGATTTCTTCCCAGGGAGTCAACTTGATGTGTGATTCCGATCCTCCCCCGGTAGCTGTGGCAATGTTTCGGTAGGCAGAAAGTATGCTCCGGACGCGTATCCGCAGGTCGTCCCATTGCTTTCTGCATTGCTGTGGGTTGCGGGGTGCGGTCCCCACCGCACTTACCCGCTGTGCCACCAGGGCCCATATGGCCTTCTTGTTCGCAAGTGCCGTCCTGGTCATTTGCGTCGAGAAGACGACGGCAGCATTCTCCTGGAGGGTCTCTGTGAGCACGGTGAGTTCCTCACGGGAGAAGTGGACCTGCCGCTTGCGGTCGCACGCTTTTTTCGCTACTTTTCCCATTGTTATTGTTTTCACTAGGGTGGATGACGGGTTGTGATGTGTCTCAGGGTAGTATTTTTAATGGTTGTGTGGGAATTCTGATTTTATAGGTGTACGGCGTGCTGTTTCCCGTTCCGGGACCATGTTTTTACTTCCGTTTCCGTATATTTACGGTCACCGTACTTTCCGATTGCCGCTCATTACGGTGTCCGCTAAGATGGTTGGCGGAATTGCACCTAGGGCGCCGTACGACGGCGGTGGGGGGCGTTTTGGGGACATTTCCGCCATCGCGGACATTGCACTTCCGCCATGGAGTAGTGCTCGTGCCCGATGGGTCGGAATTAGCCGCACTTTGCTCCGTCGTGCAATGGCGGAAACGCTATTTACGCTGTGGCGGTCAGGTCAGTCACTTTCCGCCAGGGTCGTAATGAGGGCCACTGACATTATATCCTTTAAATATGGAGCAGTGTTTTTTTTTTGGTAAATGTGTTCTTTCTTTAGTTGGTTAAACATTTCATGCATATGAAAATGTTTGTTTGGTGGAGGGGGAGCTGTTGTATATTTATATATTGATGTTTCTATGATGCATGGTGAGGTAATATGGTTCTAGGGTTCCTGGATTCTAGAACCATATGTAAGTGGAGAGACATCGGTTGTGAGAGATGCACCTGGAGACGTTTGATTTGTTACTACAAATAAACAAGTAAATATTACAGATACATGTGTCTGTGATCAATGTACAACACCATTTCATTCCGATTCCCAGGACAGCTTCCCATTGGAGTAGCTGTCTCCATGGAAAGGGTGTTACCTGCCCTTACCAAGGACCAGAGAGCGGCAAATCCCCAGGGCTTTGATCTTGCTGGGAGCAGCAGATGCAGTCCGGCTGGGTGGGCTCACAGGGAATACACATGTGTAATATCAGATTGATGTGGCTTGGATAACTACGTGAGATTCTCGCTGTCATACCTCACACTCACATATGGCTTACATTTACAGTTTAACGTGGCAACATAATGGCAACTCTCTTGGGTATGAAGTTTTTGGAACAGAGTTTTATATCTTAAATGGTGCCCAGTATTGCAAGGACTTGGCTGTCACTGCAACTGCCAAGATGGCACCTGTGACCTCTGGACCTGCTCTTTGCCACTGGAGAACAGGTGCTGCAAATCAGGCTACTGATTCAGCGGGACACATTTGTACACAATGCTTTTGGCATGGCACATATGAAAGGGGCATCAGATAAGCAGATTACACTTTCTAAGATGGAATTACCTGCATCATTTTATAAAATAGTTTAAAATAGGAAGGGCTTCTACACCCTTACCAAATGGAAATTCCTCTCACCATGTAACTCACTAGTCCCTGAAAATCCAACACCCACAAAACCCTACACTGTAACAAGCAAGTCTGCAGACTCAACGAGCAGAGATGCATCTCAAAACCCAACCTTAACAACGGAAGAGTGTCAACAACCACCAGCCACCACCTTGACCCTGTTGCCTGGTAATCGGATCCACTTGTAAAATATTTAGGCAGTGGTTATAAGAAGAAAATGATAAAGACATGAGCAGAATGAAGGAAAGAAATGCACAACAATCAGGTGGAAGGGAAGAGTAAGAAAACTGCAGGAAAAGGAGAGTAGTAATTCACTGAGGGTGGAAGCAAACAAATAAGGGGGATTCATGAGATATGAATACAAAAATAAGTCAATTGACACCAGATGTCTAAACAAATGACGATGAAGTCGTAGAAGGCATTATAAATCTATACAATTACAAACAAGTTTTGACAACCTGAACATTATCCAGTGTCACTTGTAGGAACATGAAATACTTCAAATCTTCAAAGAACTCAAAACACAGATATGCAGCACAGGAGTAGTGGTTTCTATATATGTCTTCAAGTATAGAAGTTATTGGAGTACTTGTGGGGGGAATCTTTAGCTAAGATAAAATCATAACAAAAGTTGAAAACATTTCTGAGAGGATGTGATTTTCTCAAGCACTGATGGCTGCAACTGAAGGCTCTCACAGAGTTTTGGACTAAGACTCACTATTGATTATTATGGCTAGGGCTGATGGAAGATGTACTCAAACACATCTCTAGAGCCAAAGGTCAGAGAACCACTTAACCCAAAATGAATGTGTCAACCCAAGCTGCAATTATGATACAGTCCTCTGATTGTTATGGTTGTCTGTGGAACAATTAGCAAGTTTAAGAAATGTTGGAGTAGAGGTCATCTATCTTTTTATGATAGCGGTTTTTTGAAGTGACAACATTGCAGAGCACATATTTAAAGTAAAACACCGTGGAAAAATGTGAGAGAAGGGTTGGACAACCAAGTGGCGTATAAGAAGTGGTGGGACCGAGTATCCAAATATGCGCCAGTGCGAAAAAAGTGTCAAAGGTACTTAGCACAAGTGTTCGTGCTTGTTCTATATGGAACAGCTCCATCATTTTGTCTAAATCAATATTGTTTGCAGAGGGAGGGGAAATTATGAGGCATTGTGAGTGTGTGATATGTTGTTTCTTGATGTAAAAAGGAACAGATTTGCATCATAGTCCACATCTTTTAAAATGGAAGCATGGAGCAAAATGTGTGTGTTGTTGCTCATTATGTAACAAGAAACAAAATAAAAAATCAGTTTGTCTTCTCAGATTTCTTGACTTGATTGAAAATGGTATGCAGTAGGTCTAGAAATGTTTGGAGAAAGCACCATTTGCTCTTATGCTTACCACACAGGCAAAAACAATGGGCAAAAGCATTTCTCTCGATCGCAATCATCTTTATGAACAAGCAGTTCATAAACATGTTGCTAATTGCATCTGCACACTTTTTGGAATTGGTACAACGATTGGAAAACCTGCCACTGTCGAGAGAGTATATGTATCAGAGACTGAAAGACTTGAATATTTATTTACCCAGCACAAATGTTTACTGTTGTTAGAGGCACCTGAAAAGAAAATTCATCTGCATCTCTCCTACACTGCACAAGCTTCACTGGCTCATCATACCTACCAGGATCATATTCAAAGCTGCATGAATCATGTTCAAAATAGTCACTGATGGACCACCAGCATACCTGGTGGCTAAAATCCACCCCCCTGGAGGTTCTCATGCCTCCCGAAGCATACCTATCAACAGGTTGTAGTCTAAGCCTTTCCTCTGAAAGACTCACAAGCAGTCCTTCTCCTGCCACTACCAGACCATCTGAAACTCCAATCCCAGCAGAGGCTTGAAAAGCCCCACCATCCTGCAGTTCCACAAAATGATAAAAGCGTGGCTCTTTCAATGATACCTGCCAGAGGAATGAAATCCCTCCCTCCACCAACAGTACCAAAGTACTGGATAAAATGCCTAGCGCACTGCTGGAACACATGTATTGAAAAGTGCTCCACTGATATTGAGCTAGGTTTGCACTGCAAGCGATATTGACATAAAGCAACCGTATATCAGTAACAAGGAAAACATCTCTTAGTCTTAGAAATAGGCAAACATATACCAAATTACACTAAGAATTAGTCTTAAATGACTCCCTCAGAAAAAGTACAAATACTCTTTATTACAAAAAGTAAAAAAAAATACTTGCACATTTATAACACTAGAGTTGTGAAAGTGCATACAACACATGCCAGGTACGATCAAACAATAAAAATGCTATGCTTTCTAAAGCACAACTAGCACTATTCTTTACATGTAAACAAATATGTTGTTACAAAACTGTTCTTTGACAATTATAGGGTCTTGTAACTTCTTGTGGGTACTTTTGACACGTGACCCTGCAGAACAGCCATACAAGTTTTAATCCCTCTTAAGAAGGAGTGCTGGAATCCTCTTTAGTGGGTAAACACTTTGTACGGTGCAGGGTATGTACAAGAATGATAAAGGATGATAAAATAAAGGTTGAGTGGGGGAGACTCTTTGCTGAAATGTAAAAAAATGTTTGCTAATACGAGGAAGACCGATAATGAGTCTTAAATTGAACCAGCTCTGAGCAGCAATTAAATACTTTAGTTTGGCATGTGTTGAAAGGCGTAGTAAATATTGTTGCCTTCTAGCCACAGGCAACTTGTGGTTGAGGGACTAATTCCAAAAGACAGACATGTATATAGGGGACCCCCAACTTATCATCTTTGGCATCTGTAGACTCAGGCACTGGAAATAGGACACAATCAGAATGACGAACATCCGGGTGTTTCACGGTCATCTTTCTTTAATACAGATTCAAGAGACAACTGGAAGGCTTCCTACAATCAGTTTGCTTTTATATACCTTTGACCTATCACATAATGCTTTAATATAAGGCTCCTTGTCTTTGATTGGTTGGCTTGCTTGTCACTCAGAAAGCCACATTGGCTCATCTTGGCAAGCACTAGTTGACTGAAACATAATCTGATAAGATTGTCTGAGATCCAGCCGGACCTCATTATGAATCATTAAATGCCTGCCAAGAAGCAGCCGTTATCTGATTCTCGAGACCTGCCAAATCTACTGGTCAGGTTATACTGTGAGAAACGTCATGACCTAATCTTATTTGTTGCTAGTTGAGCAGATGCGCTGCCCAATTGTTAGCTTTCCCAGGCCTTTATCTGATCTTCTATCAATCACTGTCTGCTTTTCTTGCCAAGGTTTCTAAATATACCAACCCAGCCATAATGTATCTCACAGTGAACAGTTGCCAAAGAATATTCACACCATTTTGTCTCTGGCTTCCTTCTTAGAATCTATCCCAGTCTGTTTAGCCTAGATACTCGGCCATGCTACCAAATAGAGAACCAATCTACTTTTGTACATAACTCATTTTCTATCTAGTTTTCAGACTGCGTTTTAGATATTCATATTGTCTAATACTTGAGACAGCCTTTACTTTGTGAGTCATTCTGACACACACAAAAATATATGTCACCCTTTATGCACTCTTTGTCTTAAAAAAAACACTACAATTCTGATTTTTACAGTACTGGAACCACTGATCAGCCCACCATGCCATCCGTACCCAGCTTGGGGTGGAGGGGTCTGGCACTTACTCTACACACCCCCCTCTGGTCTGTATTCAGAAACCTAGTCAATACATGACCACGACACCCAATATGCATCCTCCCCCATATTCAGTGTACCTATGCATCCCTGTCCGAGTCACCTCCCCTCACTGCAGTGCTTTATCTCAACATGGGAGGGATCATGAACACATTTCTATGAAATCAACAATAACTTCAATCATATTGCATTCTCCTAGTTTAAAACATATGCATCTCCCTTTCTATATGTTATGCTTGTATCCTTAAATAATACCTATGTTTGTTTCTATCTGGATCCCACCTCTATTACTTAATTACATATAAACTAATCATACACAACAGGCGATTTCAGCCACCACGAGAATCGAGAGAAATCATTCCTTGCGGGAACCCACTAGCCCATTTCTTAATTTGTCCACGAGAATTTTTACTGCACTTTCCTTCCTCCCACCCCACAACATGTCCTAGTTTCCTACCCGCTCTTCATACACATTTCAATGTTTGTTTTCCTTTCATTTTTCTTCCATTGACTCATGTTCCACCCGATTCATCTTCTTTTAGTTTATTCTTCATCCATGGACCATCTTTATGGTAAGTCCATTTTTATTTGTCTTTTGGGCTGCTTTGCTGCAAGTCTCTCAGGCCATTTAAACGCCTACGCCAGTAGTTCATTGTTTTTCATATCACAGAGTACTCAGACTCTTACAGGCCAATTCATGGAATAAATCTGCGCTGAAATTTGTGGGGCAAACTGACGCAAGCGTGAAAAATCTAGCACACGTGTGCGATTCATGGAAGGCCCTGCGCGTGTTTTTCCTGGGATGTGCGCCAAATCCGCGCATGGCGCACACGGGTGCTCACGTCACTGGGACATCCCGAACGCTGTGCGCGATGCGCACAGCGAAAGCATACAACGTGTAGTGCACACAACAAAAAGGGGGTGGAACAACCGGAATGGGGAACAATGTGTGAAAATGAGGGCGTAACTGGGTAGGAACTGCTGGGAAATACACGGAACGCCCAGACGCACGCGAACAATGCGTATTCATGGAATCGATTAGGGAAAACCTGCGCATGTCAAAAGACACGCACAGGCGTAAACACGTCCGCCACACGAAGGCAGGCGGAAGCGTCCCTGCACAGTATAAAAGTGCGCACAAACAACAAACACGTATACACAGCTACAATGAATGTCCCATTTCTCGCAGCACTGATTGTGGGACACCGACAGAGGAGGAGAATAGCCAGGCCCCACATTTTTTTGCCCAGGACCAGCCTTTTTGGGATGCCTGATGACCAGGTCTACGGCAGGTATAGGTTTCCACCTCATATCATCCTAGAGCTTGTCACTGAGTGGGAGCATGAGCTCACATCACCCACCTTGTGCTCCCAAGCATTGAGCCCATTGGAAAAGGTGGTCAATGTCCTGCATTTTTTGGCCACTGGGTCATTTCAGCCGACAACTACCATAGTTGGGGGTGTCTCGCAGCCCACACAGTCACGCTGCCTACACCAGGTGTTGGCAATCATGACTGCGCGTCCCTCAGTCCGCAGGCATATGTACATGCCCAGAACACCTGCAGAAAGGCAGGCCATGGTCCAGGACTTTTACAGGGTGGCACACTTCCCCAAAGTGCTTGGTGCCATAGATTGCACCCATGTGGCCCTACATCCACCTAGGGCCATTGAGAACATCTACCGCAACCACAAGCACTGGCATTCCATAAATTTACATTTTGTATGCAATGCCCATGGAATCATCACCTCTGTATATGCAAACTATCCTGGGTCTACCCATGACAGTTCCATATACAGAATGTCCGCCCTGAGTGTGGACCTGGAAGCTGGGAAGCATGGCGCACACAGACAACTACACAAACCCAACTAATGACAACCACCCTCACCTCCTCAGGGGACAGTGCCTACACTCTGAGCAACCACATGATGACACCAATACGGAGCCCCACCACACCACCCAAGGTAAGATACAACGCTGCCCATATTGCAACCAGGGGCATAGTGGAGCGCACGTTCAGAGTGCTCAAGTCACGCTTCCGCTCCCTTGACCGCTCTAGCGGGCAGCTACTATATGCACCCCCAGTAGTGTGCAGGATCATTGTGGCAGCATGTGTGCTGCACAATATTGCAACACGGCGGGGCGTACCGGTGGACATGGTGGTGCCCCCACATCCCCAACCACAGGCACAGGTGCTGCTCATGGGAGGGGAAAGGGCACATGGCGAGGCAGCCTTGACCCAGATTGTGGCCACATTTTTCACCTAAACTCCCACCCCTGCAGAGTGCACACAGGCCTGGCAGATACCAGGTCACAATTGATGATGATAAAGATACAGTCAACTGTTACAACCTTACCACCCTGATAATGTTGCCAGGGAAGTGCCACATTGTGTGTATCCCTAGCAACTTAAATATAACCAATCCTGTGTGACCAAAAGGAACACATGCAAGGTGCATATCACATCATCCCCCTGAAAAACAGGCCATGAAAATCACTGGTATGTCACCCAAACCCGCCCAGCCCACATCACCCTTGTCGGCCACACCATGACATGACATGCAACAGCAAAAGAGCAAAACAAAAGCACAACACATGAGCAATTAGATATGAAGTGACATGTGATAAATGGAAAGAGGCCTGAGACAATCACACCTGACATGGAATCAGATGAAATGACTGACCAGCAACCTCCCACACACACAAAGTCATACACAAATGCATGCCACCAGCGGTACCATCAACAAAAGACACAATGCCTGTTGGCATGCACATTGGCCAATCCAATTATGCTAATCCCAAACCCGTGTGCTGTGTGTGTCTCCTGCAACAGACCGCTCAGCACACAGCACAGTGAGCAGCCATTCTTTTGGGGATACACGTTGAGCATCATATAAAAAGGACAAGCAACAAAAATAACCCAGTGATGCATGTACATGATCCCCAAATGGTAAGTGATCATTCACTGCACTGACACAGCATGCCAGAGAAGGCAATCTGAGTGCACGCGTGGGCATGGAAAGGTGGTTGTATGTGTGGTGGAGCATTGTGTAAGTGTGTGTGTCAGTAGGGACATGCACTTAATACATGCATGTGAAATGAAGTGGCCATCAGTGTCCTGTACACGTCACATGTGAACATTGCCCATGTGGACACCCCAGTATGTCAAACCACAACAATCCCCTGACAACTGAAAATTAAACCCAACACAGGAACAGCCATTGAGCAGCAGAACACACCATGTACATAGGACCCCACAATGACAATGACAGAGAGTGCCCAATCACTGTAGCCCAAGCGTTCTGTCCGACAACAAAAGTGCTTCCCTCATTTACTCATCACCATGACCTTCACAAGAACTGTGTCTGGGGTCTATCGGCTTCTTCCTTGTAGTCTACCTGGCTTCAGGATCCCCCTTCCCCTTGGTTTCCTTGTTCTTTCTTTTGTGTAAATAGGGTCTTGCCCCCTCAGAGGCCACCTTGACTGGTAAAAATACCAAATCACAGAGAACTCCAAGGAGACAAACCCCCAAACCAGGGATAAAGCCTCTAGGCACCAAAAAACCCTGGAAGAGTCTCCAGTAGATGACTTGAAGTCACAGAATATGGCCAAGCACATGTCCAAGCAGAATAACTACCAAGGTAGCACAGTAGAACAATGGTTCAACAGGATGGGTAGCAATTTGAGTACACAATAATCAATGAGGAAGGCACAACTGATGGGTAGTGTCACAGCTCCGGTCTGCAGGCGCAGGAGCGTTCATGAACCAACCGCCCCCTCCATGGTCTGGGTGCCTGCAAGGTAAAACTTACACAGGCCGCCGAGACCCCGGCGGGGAAAGAAGGTTAGGGATACATTGTTTGGGTAGGTATTGGTATTTAGGATAACCGTAAAGAGGGTCAGGAGAGGGGAGGTGTATGGGCAAGGGTAAGTAGGAAAAACACAAAATACAACAATTGACAATTACACATCCAAAATCAGAGAAACCATGTTCCTCATGCACATTGTACTAACTGGCTCAAAGGCGAGCCAAAGAGAGACTTATCTCTGGGGTGAGTGCTGGCCTCCTGCCTGCGCACTCTCAGGTCCAGTAACAGGGGCAGTTCAATGCTGCAAAGAGACCATGAGTTACTATTCTGTGGGTGTTGCCTCATACACACATAACACCATTCATGCCTCGAACTTAGTGACTACTCCCCAAACAAGCACTCTTGTCTGCTGCTTCGTTCATATAGTTTAGCATGCCCACATGATGGTTTACACACTGTTCATGCAGTAAGGTAGCCGCACGTGGCTCAGTTGTAAATGGAAGACCATGTGTTAAGAATCACACATGATAGTATGGGCCTTGGATGTGCTGCTAGCCACGTGTGGTAAGGTGCGACTTCAACGTGGACAGGGTTTTGTAGTTCTTGGCCCGGTGTCTGCTGGGAAAGGTAGTCTGGAGGCTCCTTTTCCTGCAGAAAGGTCATAAAAGCCTTTTATAAGGCTTGAATCTTTTCCGTGTGTGTTTCTTTATGCTGCTTGTTATTGGGCCATGTCTGAGACCCACATCTGGCCTCCTCCCACACAACCCCAGGGTTTGTACCCTGACAGGTAGAGCTAGAACTTCATTAGACAATAACCAAGGAGGCTGGAATAACTGGATGGTTGGGCTGAAACACAATCAATCCTTGATAGAGTGAATGAAGAAAGGAGGAGACAGCACAAGTCTAGAAAGGCACAGTGAAAGGGAGATAGCCTGAAACAGCTGACAGCAAGTTAAGAGCCACAACAGTTGAATAGCATTGTAAAAAAAAAAAATTAAAACAAAATCACCATAAAGGCATGGATGTAATAGATGAAAGACAGGAGGAGCGACAGAGAGATGCTGTGAAACTTAAGTGTACTGAGGCAAACTGAGGCAGTGTAAGTGCCACAATCCCCATGGGCTGAACTCAACACGTAACAACTTGCCATTGTCTCCACCCGGCCCACTTCCACCATCAGTTTGACTTTCACAGCTAAAAGATGCAGGCTACCGTCTACAGCATGAAGTGCATCAAGCACGTATACAGGGAAGAAATGAAAATACATCACAATCAACATCAATAAATGGACAGTTCAAAAATGTACTCACCAAAATTGATTGCAAACATGCCGTGGAGAAAACATTCATAATACCCACCAAGGGTGTAAACACAAGTAGTACAGCAGCAGACAGGCCACAGACAAAAGTCCAATGCCCTTGTGTAAATTGTCATACCAAACCATCACAGCAAGCCCATGGAAAGGGGAAGTAGGAGTGGCATATGTGTCAGGAACCCAAGCCACAAACACATACACAAGACAAGCGTGAATGGGCCCTGCTGGAACAGACAGTGGATGCTCTGAAAAGCCACAAAGCACCACACCGTCACATGAATGCACAATAGACAAACAATTTTAAACTAATTTAACTAATTAAACTAATAAAATAAAAAATTGCCACATACGACCCTGGAGTTAGGAGCCACCCAAGAGAGGGGAAGTACAGGGTGCACCTCAACACCCACATGCGATGATGTTGAGATAAAAAAAAAACCTCCATGGGCTCAACGCCTGCACGGCCCAACCTGTGTGGGAGATAAGTCGTCGTCCTGCTCACCCTCTGGATGGAAATCAGAAGGTGGACGTGGCACAGTACCCTGAACAAGCCTATGCACAGCTTGCCCCTCGACGGCAGTAAGTATGCAGGACTGGTAAGCCTGGTCCTGTGCGGCGATGACACGTAGGTCAGCATGCAGCACCTCACGTGATATGCGTGCTTCCTCTTGCAAGGTAGTACGTGTAACATGGAGTTCTGCATGCATGGCCTCGCATGACATCTGGAGCTCCTCCCGGCATGCACGTAGCTCAGCCGAGGTGGTATTCTCAAGCTGCTCCAACCTCTCCTCTGACCGTTTCCTCTGGGACATGTTGAGCACACTTAGAGTAGATTTGAGGGATTGATGTCATCCCTCAGGGGCTTCTTGTGTGCCTTTGCATGAGCAGCAAGTACCTGACGCAGAGACACCATTTCAGCCCGGCATGCCCTGTCTGAGGCCGCCATGACCAGCCTGAGTGAGCGGGCCATGGACTGTGCTGCCCGCTGCTGGAGATCCACCTGCCTAGCAGGGGGAGCACGGATTGGGCCACACGTTCCATGCGCTGAGTGATCTTATTAATAGATGCCCCCTGTTGTTCTGAATTGACATATATGGATTTCTCCCACTCAGTATACCCCAGTGGCACACAGCCACCGTGTTGCTGGACTCGACTCACGCGGGGCCCAAAGAACCGTGGTCCTCGCTGGATTGACACCACCCGCGGCTGCAGGACTAAGTCCCTCCGTTCATGTGATGCCCCAGGCACATCAGCAACTGTATAAATTGCATCTCGCATTACTATGAATCTGTATAAGTTATTTCTTGCATCTCTGCCTGCTTCTGTGTAACCATAAGAAGTCTGGTCACCTGTTTATAAATCATAAGTCCATCATCATCTTCTTGTAACAGCGCCTCGATGCCTTGTGGGCTGCAAGTGCGCTATACAAATGTGAATAAATAAATAAATAAATAAATAAATAAATAAATAAACTGGGGTGGAGTGTGATCGTGCATCCCGATCCACCACAGGCGGAGGTTCCAATACCATCTGGCCCCTCAGTGAAGGTGTCGCAGACAGAAGATCATCCACATCAGAATCACCAACCATCGACAAATGGACATGACACGCATCCAACTCAACATCGTTGTCAGAGTGATCACCTGGGCTAGACTGATTGCCAGCCCTGGACATGATGGTCTGGAGCACAAGTGGGTTCTCGTAGCCTACCAACCCACAACCCCCACTTGTGCTGGGTTGCTGATGCAATAGCAACCCTGTGTCAGGAAGGACATCACCATCCTCTGGCTCCATTGCGTCATCATCTGTAATGTGGAAAAAACAAACATGAGTACACATGTCAGAAGCACACAACCCACACACACATATACATCACATCGACAGCCAACACATGAAGCAGACATGTCACACACAAATTAAATTCCGGCATGCATCCAGTGGCATTGATATGCAAACACATCACAAATGCAGACATGCATGTGTTTAAATAACAAAGCCTACACATGTACTGAATGTAGTAAATCACCTCCATCACGCACCACCTCTGTCAGGCTCATGTCACAGGCAGAAATGACAGATGGCAACAAAGAGATGGCACATACCATAAGCATGTCTGAACTGCCAAATGGCCAAAGCTGCAAGTGAATCCAAACACACTCTGACACGCGTGATATGCATGTACGCATGTATCACTAAATCATCATCACCAATATAGCTACATCCATCTGCAGCTCAGCCCGTATCGGGCTTCATGGGCCATAGTGAATGTCCCGAGCAAAGCGAGGGCCTGCAACCCGGCATGAGGGACCATAACGCCCAGTATGGTCCGAGCTGCCAGCTACGAAGCCTCCAGAACACCCTTCAGGGCCTGATTGAGCACATTGTGCATTGTTTATTCTCTAAACCATTATTCAGTGTGTCAAATCATCACGGCCAGGCCCCACCAGAATAGCTTAGTGGGCCTGGGCGTACACATAGTGCACAACAGTGCACCTTCAGGATTGTGCCAGTTGAACATAACGGGCGCAATGCTGAAATCTCAGCAGCATTAACGTTAACCAACTACATATTAGTCATTCAACAAAAAAGCTGCGGAGGACACGTGTAAATGAACACTATCACACATACATATGTGTGTAGCTGCAATGTTGCACTACACAACATTGAAGCTGCTTGCATATGTACATGTGAAAGTGTTCAAAAACACCTGTGTCCATATAGACCCATATGGTGATTATGAACAGCATCCTATACAGCAAAGCAAGCAGCTACAACGCTACTTGCTTTGATGTATGTGAAAGTGTACACATACACACATGCAGGCAGCTCCACAGTCATTACAACCAGATTGGCAGACTATAGTCAATCTGCAGCCTATACCAGTTAGTATAGGCCACAGATTGACCAATCAGCTTTGCTAAACACCCGCTAGGGTGTTCCTATACTGAGTACATGTGTCACAGGATGCACCTGTGCCTGTGTCTTTCATGACAGTGAAGGGATGACAATCTGATCATACATGCCAGGTCACTTTGACATTGCAGCAGTGAGTCGGCATGTAGAACGGTGTAACATGGCTCAGAAGTGGGTGAACATGTGTACGTAACCGACTACATCAACAAGTACATTATGATGTCTATCAATAAACATGAAGGCAGTGTAAGGGCAAGGTCAGGCATCATGTGCTATGTGCATACAATGGGTTGCATGGCTGCAGGCAAGACCCCCCTCCATAGTGAAAATGCAGAAATGCAGGGAGGCATAGCATGGCAGTGAAAGGTTTACCAGAGAACTGTGTATTGGCAGAGAGAGTTGAGTAGCGTCAATGCATCATTAGAGTCAACTGACAACACAACAGATGAGAATGGGACAGTAAGCAGGACACATGATGAACCCTATGTAGTACACCCATTTGTGTAGAAGTCACTACACCAGTGGGACAGAGTCAGGGGGCCTGAAACCGGGGGAGGCCTGTGCCCCACACAGACCATGACACCCTAAACATGTGCGTGATGCAGGATTTAGCCAGAGTGGGCATGGAATGGATGATCAAAACCCATTAAATGTATTTCATCCTGGACACGTACTACTATGATCATCCTGCCAAGGACACCTAGGGGCATGCATGGAATACACATGGAGCATGAATGGGCACTCATGTCCCTGCAGAGCATCTGCCATCTGTAGAGTCCGAGTGAGACACCCTGCATCAAGGAAAAAAGGATGTACCCCACAGTATGTGTCTGGCAGGTTGGCAGGGGGATTTGTGAATGTAGACAGGAGCGTTGAACAGGCCAGTGCAGTAGTCCAACATGTTACTCACCAGTGCCATGGTGAAATTAGGGTGCAGGGGGGTGGAGGGGCAAGGTAGCATGCCTACGTTGAGTACCCGCATGCAGGCAGAACACACATGCACGTCAGTCATGCGATGACACAGTCCAAGTGCTGAGTGGAAAGACACCCCAGGCTACATGCAGAAGGGCCAGTGAGCTGGAACATGGACCAGAGGGGCAGCTGGGTGACTAGCATGTGAGTAGGGTGCAAGTGTGGTGATGAGGATAGTCCCTGTCTGCACTACAGGCACGCATTAGTGAAGAATTGCATGACTCGCACATGTGAACCATGTACACATGGCATGTATTAGCAGTCAAGCACAACACATCACACAAGCAAACCAAACATGGCCTGGACAAAAACGCAACACTCACTGGACGGGGCATCAAAATACAGCATCTCTCCCACTCCTTCATACAATTCTGCCGGGATGAACTCCACAGCGATCACCTCATACAGAGTGAATTCTACCTCCTCAGGTGGTGGCCCACTGCCAGTCACCCGAGTCATGGCATAATTGGAGGCACACTTTTGCTTAGCACAGCGTCGGAGGTCATCCCAATGCTTTTTGCACTCCTGAGCTATGTGCACCTCCTGTCCGAATGCACTGACATCCTCTGCAACATGCTTCCATTGTTCCGAAGGCTGGGCAGGTGTAGTGTGACAATTTGGGCCCACTAGCATATCACGGTCGTGTTCCGACATGTAACCCACAAGGAAGTCCAGTTCCTTCTTGCAGAAAGGCTTCTTCCTCGACGTGCCGGAGGCTGGAGTCGTGTCTGGGTTCCCATCTTCTTGTGCAGGTGCAACCTTCTTCCTCTTGGGCAGTGATCCAGATCCTGACTGTCAAATGCCACCCTGATCAGTCGGGGCAGAGGCGCTGGTGGATTGAACCAAGGGAGTGGCAGGTGGAAGTAGGACGGAAGCCCTGACTTGCGTCAGTGGCTGCTGGGTGCTCTTGACTGGACCCAGTGCAGCAACAGCCACTGTGCCAAGGTCATTGACTGAGACTGTCCTGGCCGGCAGACTCACAGCCGGGTGCATGTTGACTGCATCTGCCCATGCAGTTGCCAACACCCAGATGCTCGGGGCAGCAGATGACAACACTGCCCAAGGGACATGTGCCTTGGTCAGAGCAGCCCTGCGTGCACTTAACACGTGCCTCCTCACCACCTGAACATTATCCTGGGACTCTTCAGGTGCCAAAGCAGCATGCGCTGGCTGACCCTGAGCCTGGGTGGTGGAGGCCACAGCTACATCTGCAGCTACCACTACCCTTGGGCCCGTGGCTGTCAATGAAACTGACTGCCGGGTCACATGGGTGCCATTTTCAGATGCAAGAGCTGCATCTCCCAGAATCACAGGAGGTGGTGTCATGACTGTACCAACATGTGGCAAAATATCCTGCTGAAGTGGCGTACCCCTGCCGCTCCCCCCTCTGCAGCCACCCTGGACACCCTGGAGTCCCCTTACTTCCTGGTCACCCCGGCCACCTCCCGACCATGGCTCAGATGTAGTAGTGCCAATGGGAGGTGTACACAACAACTGTCCTGGGCAATTGGGGTGAAGGGGGTGGGGTACTAGATGTAAACAGCACCCCTATGCACCTGCACGACTGTATGTGACCCCGGTGATAAAGTGACAGGTCATGCAACGCTCAGGCACCCCAAAACTGCAGTAAAACCATGTACGCAACCCCCAATAACCCACGTGTGTGGAATAAACCTCCAGCAGTACGCAGTGACAACCAGGGACACGAAAAACACATACACGTGGGACACACAGGCTACTATGACCGTGAAAACGGGTGCGTGACACACAGGGGGAACCGCAGTGGGTAAAACAGCATACGCGACTCACCGTCTGGCTAGCATGATAATGAAAATCACACGTGGCCGATACCCCCACCAAAAGAAGAGATGCATCCTTGATCCGCTGTAAAGTGGAGATGGCACGTGAAACAACTAGAAGTAGCAACACACGCATTGGTCTCCACAAAAAGCATGTACAGCGAACTGCTGGCCCCGCTCACCTTTAACCTGTGCCGGGAAACGCCCGCGCGTGTCACGTCACGTACACACTTAGGCAAATTCCTCAAATTACACGCATTAACACACTGACGTGCTGTTTTTGCACATGCAGATTCACTATGCGCCCGTGCCAAGGAAATCACCTGCGCACGTCACGTTTTTTCACGTGCAAAATCACTCTGCATCAAGCTGGCCACGCCACAATACACGGAATTCCACGCTCCTGCCCAGAAGACCATTTTCTTGCCCTCGAGAGCCCTGAGCCGACTCCCACCAGCAATGTGCTGCTGCCTGCCTACCTGCTGGCCACGTGCCCTGCTATTTGGTGCCTGCACGTCAGCCATCTGCAGGGGTCCAGTTGCTGTGACCACCCCTGCTGGAACAGAAGACTCCCGACTGCAGTTCCATCGCTCCACAGCCCAGCACCAGGCCCAGTTGCCCACCCACACCTGCCTTTGGGTTGCTATGTCAGGGGAAACACCATCTGATACCACTGACAACCCCAGTCAGAGAGGCAGAGGGCTGCCAGCTTCACAGCAGGAGAGGTTGGCATCCTGGTGGAGCAAGTCCTGGTGCATTATGTTGCCCTCTTCGGATGAACACGTGCCGACAAGCATGGACGGAGGAGTATCTAGAGGGACATTGTGGTTGCCATTAACACGGAGGGGGTGGCAACCTGCGACCTACCACATGTCCATAAGTGCTGGGAGGACTTCAGGTCCAGGACCCTCATGAAGGTCCGGTGCCTCTGGGACGCAGTGGATGCAGTGGGGTGCCAGGTCTGCCTTACCAACGACCAGATGAGGGTCCTGGAACACATACGCCTATCGCGTCACCTCCAGGTCCTTGAGAGGCAGACCCGTCTGGAGTCGAGCAGTAAGTGTCCATGCATACTGATTGGATGCAGTGATGTGGAGGTGTGCCAGGAGTGTACAGCTTGGACATATGTCTGGAAAGGCCCATGTATGGATGTGTATGTGCAGGGACATGTGCCTGCTGCATGTGAGTCCAGTCATGTGTGATACACATCAATGGTGTATGTATTCCAAAGCATGATGCACAAATGCATGTGGAGACGCACAGATGTTAGCATTTCTGTGTATGTACTATGCCATGGTTGGGGTGTGACACATGGATGCTGGTTCCACCTTCATGTATGTGCACGGTGTACATGTGTGTGTGTGTGTGTGTTTGACAAGTTTGCGACTGTGATACGCCATGGATGCATGTGACATGGACATGTAGGAAGCCGATTGGCAGATGTGACATAGTTGCCGATGATTGCACTGTGACAGGTGGTGGAGATGTACAGATGCATGTCTGTCTGGTGGCGTGTGTGCATGTGTTCGGCACTCCCCATGTTGCTTGTGACATCAGGCTAACCTTCGAATGTTCATGCTGTTGTGTGTGTATGGATGCTGCTGCCTGCTGCACCATTCCTGTTAATTTGTGCATGTGTGTGGGTTCAAAAGATATATGTGTTGGGGAGTGTGATGCCATCTGTGAAGTTTGACACTGCCACTCATGTGCAACTGTCATGTGTGTATCAGACCATTGTACAGTGCCCTGATGCCTGTGTTCTGTCTCTCCCTGTCTGCAGCATCGACTGATGAAGAGGGCGGAGATGGTGCTGTGGAGCACAGCAGCAGGGATCCCACCTGGGATACGCAAGGAGATGCAAGGCCCAGCTCCCCTCCCGTGTAGTCATCTCTTCGGGGAGTGAGGAGTCTGGTGCTGCATCCATGGCCGCAGCTGTCAAGGGAAGGCCCAATAGGCAGAGTTTGAAGGTGGACTCCTCAGCAGCAGTAGGGGCAGCTTAGCCCCCACAGGGGCCTATGGAGGAAGAGGGCACATAGTCATCCAGGTTGGAGGGGGGTTTGGTTGAGGAGGAGGCTGTGGAAGGCCCATGCACGGGGCCTGGAGGAGGGGATTTCGCTGTTGCTAGTGGTGCAGTCCAGGGGCAGGGACAGGAGGCAGCACAGGCCACTGCGGAGGTGCCTATGTGTAATCTTGTCCCGATCCTGTGACTGCATCATCCAGCACCAGCAGGGATGCCTCCGTCCAGACCCGTTTTCATGAAGGGAATGCGCATACAATAACTGACTTTCTCTCCCTGCGGACGTTGCAATCCGTGACCGTATTGAGCCTGTCCTAGCTGGGGTGGCATTGCGCCAATGTGGTATTCGGGAAGACGGGCATGGTTCCCATCTGGACAATTCACATCAATTCGAATACCTCTTTGGCCGCGTCGACCTACTAGGACAGGTCGTCGGTACTGAGTTCATCCGTGTGCTGGAACTTCTTCCGATCCTCTCCACAACTGAGCCCCCTATGCATCAGTCGTCCTCCGTGCCATCTTCCGGCCCAAGTATCACCTGGGACCCCTGTGGAGCTGCCCCTGAGCCAGTAGCCAGGCTGGTGGAAGACACATCCCTGCCACAGTCGGGAGTCGGATGTCCAGCAGGGCTGGCCACCCCACCAACTGGACCCCAGCAAGAGGAGGACGTGCAGGTATCAACAGGCAGGGCACGTACACAGCAGCAGCAGGTTCAGGGTGGAGCAATCATGGCTCAGGGCCATCAACATACCTGGGGCAGGCATCGGCCGTCGGGCAGGAGGACCCAGGATTGGGAGTGTCTTCCGCATGGAAGCGGTTGGGCCGGCAAATAGATGCGGAGCAGCGGCAGGCAGAGATGGCACGGCTCACAATGGTCAGGGCAGAGAACTCCATGTGCCGGGCGTTGAGGCGGGCTGCGTGCCTCGAGGCAACTCGCAGGGAGTTGGAGGAGGCCATGGTTGCATCTCTGTGAGACCTCAAAGCCAGGGAAGAGGCCCGCGTCTGGGACATTGAAGTGGAGTTCGATGATGCCCTGGCCCGGGACATCAATGAGTGAGCCGTCGGCCTAGCCTGCCGCCTTTGTAAATAGTTATGTAGGTGTAGGTTTCCTTTATTTTTTATTTTTCTTTGGGATGCATGGACTATGCCCAACCTTTTTGTATATAGTTATTTATCATATAGGATTTTGGTTAGGTTTGCTTTGGATTGTTGGGCTCATGGACCCTTGGATATTCATTTGTATGTAGTTATGGACCTGGATTTACTTTCTTTTTTGACCCATGGTGGAATACTTTGCTTTTTTTGGAACTTTGGATTTTGTTTAATGGAGGGACGCATTGGAGCCATTTTACTTTGGATTTTATTGGTTACAGCATTCATTTTTGTAATCATTTTTGGACTTCCAGACTTGGATTTTTTTTTTGTGTGTGCTTTTGTTTTATTCATTTAGTTTATGATTTAATACATTTCTTTTCTCTACTTTACTTGTGTGGTGTTCTCTCATTCGTTTTGTGCATGTTACAATGTGGGTTTTCTCAGTCATGTGTTACCATTGTGTGGGTATGAGGGACATGCATTCAGGGGCATGCTGGTTATTTGTTTTTTATCATGACATGGGGAATTCAATGTGGAGTAGATGGAATGCTTGGTTGGGTGTTTGGATTGGGGTGGCGAGCGGTGGAATTTGGGTGGCCATAAGGGCCATGGCTCTGGATTGTGATGACGTGTTGGGTGGATGGACATGATTCGGGGCCTGCTGGCAGGTGCCTATTACTGGGGGTGGGGTGGGGGACATGAGTCGGGGCCTGCTGGCAGGTGCCCATCACTGGGCGTGGGGTGGGGGACATGAGTCGGGGCCTTCTGGCAGGTGCCCATCACTGGAGGTGTGTGGGAGAAATGAGGCGGGGCCTGCTGGCAGGTGCCCATCACTGGGGGTGGGGTGGGGACATGTGTCAGGGCTACCAAGTGCATGGTGACATGTGGCCTGCCTGCGGTGCATGCCAAGGAGTGATGGCCGGCCTGCAGGGCATACCCAGGGGTGATGGCCTGCCTGCGGGCCATGGGGAGGGGGACCACACCCGGGAGGGCCCACACTGCCAAATCGCATGTAAAACTCCCACGCACTCCTTGGAATACATGTTCCCCACTTGCGCCTAGCCGATGGTGTGTAAAACTCCCTGCGCACTCCCAGAATATGCATATCCCACTCGTGCAAGGCTGATCGCTTGTAAAACTTCCTGCGCACCCCCAGATTATGCGTATCCCACTCGCGCAAGGCCGATTATGTGTAAAACTTCCCGCGTACGCCCAGAATACGTGTATCCCGCTCGCACCAGGCTGATCGCGTGTAAAACTCGATGCGCACCCCCAGAATACGTGTATCCAGCTCATGCAAGGCCGATCGCGTGTAAAACTCCCCACACACCCCCAGAATATGCGTACCCCGCTTGCGCAAGGCCAATCGCTTGTAAAACTCCCTGCGCACCCCCAGAATACATGCAAGCAGCCCATCCACCTTCCACATGCCCCGCAGGCAGCCCATCACCCCGGACCATGCCCCACAGCAGCCCATCAGCCCTGGGCATGCCCTGCAGGCAGCCCCTCCACCCACCTCATGCCCCGCAGGCAGGCCATCACCCCTGACCATGCCCTGCTGGCAGCCCATCACTCCTGAGCATGCCCCGCAGACAGCCCATCACCCCTGGGCATGCCCTGCAGGCAGCCCATCCCCCCTCCCCATGCCCTGCAGGCAGTCCATCACCCCAGACCATGCCCCACAGGCAGACCTTCACCCCTGGGCATGCCCTGCAGGTAGCCCATAACCCCTGGGCATGCCCTGCAGGCAGGCCATCTGTTCTAATTTGATGGGTCCGACTTGATGGTCGTGCAGTTATGTAATGCCTCCGTCCCCAAGTACCGCTCGAGCAGAATGTAAAATACTGACCTAGCAATCTTTGAGGCCACAGGTGGGAATGTCGTCGTCAGCCTGGTATCGGGAACGCCAGAAGGACCCCTGAGTACTAAAAGGGGTGGAGTGTAGGTAAGGAACCTATGCAGGGGAACCCACAGCAGGCTGGGATGATGTAGTTGACACTCCTGAAAGCACCTGGTGGAGCAAGACTGGATCCGTGGCAAAACGTGAAGCAATCCAAGGGTTGCAAAAACAGAAGGGCAATCCAAAAGCAAGTCCAGAGTACAAATAGGTGTCAGATGTCCGGGAAATCAGAGAGCACGCCAGAGTCCAAGGGTAATCCAAGAGTAGTTCCAAGAAGCGTTCCAGGGTCGAAGCAAGGAGAGAAAACAAGAAGCAAAGGTAACGCCTGGCAGTCCTCCATAGAAGTAGCTGTGAAGCAAAGAGTCTTGTTTGCCGGCTTCTTTTGAAGAGGCGAGCGGTATCACGTGACGCATCACGTGACTGCTCGCGCACGTTGCGTGGAGCGCAACGCGGCCAGCGATTGGGGCTGTCGGTACGTCCTGGTATCCTGGCGTCGCCGGCTGTGCAGGAGGCGCCATGGCAACCGCCAACGTGGAAAAGGGCGAAAAGAGGCGGGTCCGCCCAACATGGCATTCAGCCTGCCGTGTTTCCCCCGCTGGTGTGAATGGGAAATACGACGGCGAGAAGCGCCTGATAAGGGAGACAGGTGTGAGGGGGGAAGTGGAAATGGACTGTGTGAGAGGGCGTGACAGAGCCCCCCTCAAAGGCCAACGACCGCGTGGGCTGGAAGGATGTTCCCGGTGAAACCGGGCCACCAGGCGAGGAGCGTGAACATCCCGGGAAGCAACCCAGGAGCGGTCCTCAGGGCCGTACCCTCGCCAGTCCACTAGATACTGTAATCTGCCCCTGTGCATACGGGAACCCAGAATAGCCTGCACCTCAAATACATCGGGGGACGAGACAGAGACCGGGGCAGGAGGGGCAGCCAATCGGGTAGGGCCAGGGCATGGTTTAAGCAGGGAGACGTGAAAAATCGGGTGGATCCGCCAGGCGGGGGGCACCGCCAGGCGCATAGCCACCGGGTTCAGGACTTTGACCACCTCATATGGACCCACAAAGCGAGGGAGAAGTTTGCGACATCCAGGGATGTGTAAATGGCGGGTAGAGAGCCAAACCCGGTCCCCCACCTTGTATGCAGGTGCATCCGCCCTCCTCCTGTCAGCAGCGGTTTTCATGGAGGATTGGGCCTCACACAGGTGGACCAATGTTTGGGCATGGACCGAGACCAAATCCCGAGCGCAGGCCGAAGCGGCGGGGGTATCAGAGGAGGAGAAGTCCGGAATAGGAAGAGTACGGGGATGTTGGCCATAGAGGGCGAAGAAAGGTGAGAACCAAGTAGCAGAGTGCAAGGTATTGTTATAAGCAAACTCGGCGAGATGCAAGAGGTTAAGCCAAGTGTCCTGATACTGTAACGTTAGGCAGCGTAGATACTGCTCCAATGACTGATTGACCCTCTCGGTTTGCCCGTCGCTCTCTGGATGGTAAGCAGAGGAATAATGAGCATCAATACCCAACAGAGAGGTGAGGGCCCGCCAGAATCGGGAGGTGAACTGTGTGCCTCGATCGGACACCAAAACATGGGGCAGGTCAAAGAGACAGAAGACAGACCTAAAGAAATGCTTGGCTAAGACCGGGGCTGAGGGTACCCCCTTGCATGGTACGAAACGGGCCAGTTTAGTATAGGAGTCGACAACGACCCAAATAGTATCGAAACCCTGTGTACGTGGCAGGTCGGTAATCAGGTCCATGGAGACCGTGTGCCAGGGACGTGGAGGAACCGGGAGAGGAAGAAGAAGAAGACCCAAAGGTCGGCCCCTGCGTGACTTGCCCTGGGCACAGACTGAGCAGGTATTGACGTAATTTTGTACGTCGCGTTTCATAGTCGGCCACCAACACCAGCGTTTGAGTAATTCCAGAGTACGATGCTGCCCGGGGTGACCATTAATGGCAGCATCATGAGACCACTCCAACGCCAGGTTCCTGGTTTCACTTGTGGGAAGAAAAAGCTTCCCGTGTACAAAGGGCAGCCCATCCTGCATGACCGGATCCCATTCTGTTAGTGACTGTGGATAGCGGGAGACCCACTGCCGTATGGTGGACTGTAATGAAGGTGATGGTGTGCAGACACAAACTACATGAGTCTCACTCAACAAGGTTTCAGGGAAGGATCGGAGAACCTCCCCCCCAGGGGAACGAGACAGAGCGTCTGCTTTCCCATGTCCGACACCTGGTCGATGTTTGACCACGAAGTCGAACGCAGCAAAGAAGAGATGCCAACGTACTTGTCGGCTGTTTGTACATTTCAGGGAGGCCAGGTCTTGGAGATTCTTATGATCGGAGAACACCACCGTCTGGTGTTTTGCGCCCAGGAGGTGGTGTCTCCAGGTCTTTAGGGCGTCCTTAATGGCCAATAGTTCTTTTTCTGTGACTGTGTAGTGCAATTCGCTTGCCGTGAACTTACGAGAGTGAAATGCAACCGGATGCAAATGACCAGTGGCAGGACATGGTTGGGACAGTACAGCTCCTAGTGCATAAGAGGATGCGTCTGCCTCAAGGACAAACGGGAGTTCAGGGTCAGGGTGTTGTAACACCGGAGCAGTGGTGAACATAGTTTTCAGGGAGTCAAAGGCGTTTTGTTGTGTCACGGACCAGACATAGGGGACTGAAGGGCTAGTGAGCGCAGTGAGTGGTGCTACAATAGAGGAGAACCCAGCTATGAATCGTCGGTAAAAGTTGGTGAAACCCAGAAATGATTGCAGTTGCTTGAGTGTGGTCGGAATTGGCCATTCGTTAATTGCCCGGACTTTGGACTGATTCATAGAGAGACCCCCAGGAGAGATATGGAACCCCAAGAACTCAACCTGACTGGTGTGGAAAATGCACTTCTCGGGTTTAGCAAATAGTGTGTTGGCTTGAAGACGCAACAACACTTCCTTGACATGCGTGATGTGTTCATCAAGGGAGGAAGAGAAAACCAATATGTCATCCAAGTACACTACCACGTAAGCGTTCAGGATATTGCAAAATATGTCATCCATGAAGCGCTGAAACGTAGCAGGAGCATTACAGAGACCAAACGGCATAACTGTATTCTCAAACAACCCTTGTCGTGAGCAGAAGGCCGTCTTCCATTCATCTCCCTCCCGCATGCGTATGAGATTGTATGCTCCCCGCAGATCCAGTTTGGTGTAGATTGTGGCATGAGTGAGTTTGTCTAACAATGGGGTAATGAGAGGTATAGCATAGCGGTTTTTTACCGTGATGGCGTTCAAACGCCTGTAATCAATGCAAGGACGGAGATCCCCTTCCTTCTTTGGCACAAAGAAGATAGGACTCGCAGGTGGGGATGTTGATGGGCGAATGTGACCCAGACGCAGGGCCTGCTGTATGTATTCTTGCAGGACTCGCTCTTCTGTCTGGGTTAGGGAGTAGATCCGCCCCTTTGGGATGGGGGCGTCCGGGACTAAATCAATGGGGCAGTCGTAGGATCGATGCGGAGGAAGACCTTCCGCAGAGCCTTTGTCAAACACAGCCGGAAATTCAGAATACTCAGGAGGTATGTTGGTCGTGACCGCCCCTATCATGTGAGTGCCCTGGGCGTCAGATCTGTCTTCTATGGTTAAAGAAGCGACTACCCCTAGAATGTCTGCGGGACCGGAAACCCGAGGTGTCTCGAGCAGACAGTAGTATTGGCATGTTTCTGATTCAAAGGAGACCTGACCCGTGCCCCAGTTTATCAGAGGATTGTGCCTCTTCAGCCAAGGAATGCCCAGGATAACATCAAACTGAGGCGTGGCTATGAGATCAAATGACATGGTCTCTCTATGGACTTCCTGTATAACTAATTCCATAGGGGCTGTCTGTTGTAAGATTGGTCCAGAGGCTAAGGATGTCCCGTCTACTGCATGAACCGGTTCGGGGTGTTTCTTTTTGATCAGAGGTAAGTTTAGCGAACTGGCTAGCGCTATATCAATAAAGCAGCCTGTGGCTCCAGAGTCGATCACTATTTGTACTGCATGGGAGACTCCTGCAGCTGGGTTTAAGGAAGCTTGTACCACCACAGGTCGGACGGGACCAAAAGCTGGATCAGAGGTATTTTGTATAGGACTCGCCCCAACCCCTGATCTCAAGGGCGAGTCTTCGGAAAACCCGGAACTTTGTTCCTTGGCCGGCGGGGACATTCCTTTACAAAATGCCCGTTGAGACCGCAGTAGAAGCAAGCGTTGTCCGCCCTTCTGCGCTCTCGTTCGGCATGAGTAATAGGACTGCGTACCCCGCCGATCTGCATGGGTTCAGGTAAGGTGCCAGATGAGGTTGAAGGTGAGGTATGGGATAATCCTGCTTCCCCCTTACGTTCTGCCCGCCTGGCGTCGATCTGCAAGGTCAAATCGACTAGGTCGATATAAAGTGAGGGAAGAGAAGGCACCACAGATAAAGCATCCTTCATGGAACCACACAAGCCCCGATAATAGATCACTGCTTTCTTGTTCTCTGGCCAGGAAGTCTCAGTAGCGAGTTGGTTGAACTTGGTGATATATTCAATGAGGGTGGATCGGCCTTGAGTAAGATCTAAGAGTTCCATGTCTCTGGATTGGGCTTTATATCTAGTGTCAAAAACCTTGGCCATTTCTTTGGTCAATAACTCGAAATCATACAGAGCAGGATGGTTGCCCTCCAACAATGGGTTAGCCCATGTGGCTGCCACACCCGACAAATGGGATAGAAGAAAAGCCACCTTAGAGACCGGATCAGAGAAAGCCTGGGGTCGGCATAAGAAATGCAGTTTGCACTGATTTATGAAGGAGCGATATTTCAAGGGATCCCCCTGATACCTCTCAGGGGCTGCTAGAGGAAATGGGGTCTGAACCACCACAGACGGGGCTGGCAGAGTGGGTGGTGTGACGGGAATCGTGTTTTGGGATGGGGCAGCATCGCCGAACTCGGCGTCAACAGGTAAGGGATGTCGTGTGCTTTGCATGGCATCAAGACGGTGGTTCAGTGCAGTGGTGGAAAAGGCCAAGTCAGTGAGGAGGGCAGTGGTAGCAGCTGCCATAGCTGTCCTAAGCGATGTCACTGCTTGCATTAAAGCAATCACAGGGTCCCCGGCTGAAACATCCATAACTGGACGACCATAAGGCTTCACAGTCTGTTCTAACTTGATGGGTCCGACTTGATGGTCGTGCAGTTATGTAATGCCTCCGTCCCCAAGTACCGCTCGAGCAGAATGTAAAATACTGCCCTAGCAATCTTTGAGGCCACAGGTGGGAATGTCGTCGTCAGCCTGGTATCGCGAACGCCAGAAGGACCCCTGAGTACTAAAAGGGGTGGAGTGTAGGTAAGGAACCTATGCATGGGAACCCACAGCAGGCGGGGATGATGTAGTTGACACTCCTGAAAGCACCTGGTGGAGCAAGACTGGATCTGTGGCAAAACGTGAAGCAATCCGAGGGTTGCAAAAACAGAAGGGCAATCCAAAAGCAAGTCCAGAGTACAAATAGGTGTCAGATGTCCGGGAAATCAGAGAGCACGCCAGAGTCCAAGGGTAATCTAAGAGTAGTTCCAAGAAGCGTTCCAGGGTCGAAGCAAGGAGAGAAAACAAGAAGCAAAGGTAACGCCTGGCAGTCCTCCATAGAAGTAGCTGTGAAGCAAAGAGTCTTGTTTGCCGGCTTCTTTTGAAGAGGCGAGCGGTATCACGTGACGCATCACGTGACTGCTCGCGCATGTTGCGTGGAGCGCAACGCGGCCAGCGATTGGGGCTGTCGGTACGTCCTGGTATCCTGGCGTCGCCGGCTGTGCAGGAGGCGCCATGGCAACCGCCAACGTGGAAAAGGGCGAAAAGAGGCAGGTCCGCCCAACATGGCATTCCGCCTGCCGTGTTTCCCCCGCTGGTGTGAATGGGAAATACGACGGCGAGAAGCGCCTGATAAGGGAAACAGGTGTGAGGGGGGAAGTGAGAAATGGGTTGTGTGAGAGGGCGTGACACCATCACCCCTGGGAATGCCCGGCAGGCAGCCCATGTTAGGCAGAAACCTATGCAGTTCCCTCTGGGACCACTGCAAAAGATTTAAGACTACAGGTGTTTGGCAGTAAACCCACTTGGTAGCAGTCTGTACCACACAGATTCACTTGGTAGCTGTGGCTGAGCAGTCAGACCTCCCTCAAGAAAAGTTAGGCCGTATTTGGAGTATACAAGATAGGGAAATTTACACAGTAGAACAAGCAGACACTGATCAGAGCTTGGGTGTAAAGATATATAATTATTTATTTAAAAACACATCTATGGAAAACACACTGGCACTAATATGGCAAACAACTTCAATCACAGTTACTATAAGTATATATCAATCCCATAACAATATTTCGACAAGTCTAGGTTCAACTGCACCACTTATTTGCAGACAGAGGTGAATGCTTTAACCTAGATGGCACTCTAGTATTCGTTAGAAAGGGAGAGAAAAAGGCAGGGTATGAAACCAACTCAGTACCAACACTTTTACGTAACAAATGCCAGGCGAGCAAGGCAGGGTCTACTGTAAATCACAAAGTTCAGAGGCCAGGCCCACTCGGAGAGAGGCAAGGCTGTATGTCCTAAAAGTATCACAGTGGAAATGCACTTCAAGTCTTTGTAGCAAAATGTCACAGAAAGGTTGGACCAGTTTAGAACAAACTTTTAAGAAGGTCTGGAGGCGACCCAATGGAAAGGTAAGGATTTAAGACACCTCACGCTAACCGTTTCGAGGGAAGCCAGGTGGACACAGTACCTTGAGAGTGAAGAGACAGCTCCGGCGGGGGCAGTTGTTCCTGGTGGTGGATGCAAGTCGGGGCTTTGCCAGAAGATGAGATGATCTCGTCGTCGAGGAAAGTTGCAGATCGTTGCACCACCAGGGAAGAGACCGGCCGCAGAGTGCTCAGTCACAAGGCACCACCTTTTGGTCACGGTACAGTGGTCAGTGGCTATCCGGTTGCCGGGGTGCTCAGCACGGGCAATTCGACCACTGGACGTCCTGGAAGCGAAGAAAAAGCAAGGGACTGGTTGTTCCCACCAGTCAGGGGAAGAAGACTCTCCAGCAGGGAGATCTCCTCTGTCGTTGGGAAGTGGTGAGTCGGTTCAGCAGGGCTCCACAGGAGGTGTCGTCATTGCAGTTTGGCTCAGCTTTACCCTCGTCGGATTCTTAGGTCATGTGGCGACTTCTGAAGATCCAGTCCCAAAAGCCCTGCTTTTATGCAGAAAACCCCCATTCATTCAGCCTAGCTGTCAGTCAAATATGCTAAGTGGTGAGCGGGACGGCTCACCACTCGTGCCAATCACACAAGAGTGCGACTTGAGTTGGCAAGGCAACTCAGTCCAGGGTGCCTAAACCCCCTCCCACACCCCCTGTGGTACCCAGACAGAATGGCACCACTCTGGAGGGATTCTGTGCAGAAGCCCGCCAAAAGTGTAACAAAGGGCTCAACCTTTGGTTTCGGAGTTACAGAGGCGATTTTAAAAACTGAGTTCTGGCAGAAAATACCAACCGGTGGATTTATTTAAGACAAATAAACCGGTGGTATGTTAGAGACTAATGTGAAAAAGTATTAGCCTCCAACAATGGGAAGAATCCCATAGGAATATATTTGCGGTCGAATATAAAAAGTAGTATCCACTGCCACCAGCCAAAACTCGACGAGGGGGACGGGACAGTGCCCCCTCGAACAACAGACCCAGGGGTAATCGAATTACCCCTACCAGTACGTCCACAATAGGATGGTTTGTACTAGTTCTGTTAGTAAATTTAGGTCTAGTAAAGCCAATGGTGACTTTACATGCCCTTGGAGACAGTAGTCAGTCCCAGGGTATGGAGTCTATGGTGGGGATCCTCTAGGACACCCCAGTGTTACGGCACGGAGGGTGCGGTGTAACACACATAGCAAAACACATGAGGCCCTATGGAGTAACAGACCCCATAACCCATAGAACAGATTGACATTCAAAGAAATCAACCACATTCATGTCCAAGAGTGGGAGGAAAAGAGTCTCACTCTTGGCAGGATGAAAAAAACAAACTCCAGAAATCCAGCAAAGCTGCTGGGGGACTCACCAGGTTAGGAAATTCAGGCTAAACAGAGAATTCTCCCTAACAGCCAATCACCCCTGGGCATGCCTCGCAGGCAGTCCATCCACCCTCGCCATGCCCAGCAGGCAGCCCATCACCCCAGACCATGCCGTGCATGCAGACCATCACCCCTGGGCATTCCCCGCAGGCAGTCCATCACCCCTGGGAATGCCCCACAGGCAGCCCATCACTCCTGGTCATGCCCCACAGGCAGCCTATCACCCCTGGGCATGCCGCACCGGCAGCCCATCACCCCAGACCATGCCGTGCAGGCAGATCATCACCCCTGGGCATTCCCCGCAAGCAGGCCATCACCGCTGGGCATGCCCCACAGGCAGCCCATCACTCCTGGTCATGCCCCACAGGCAGCCCATCACCCCTGGGCATGCCCCGCAGGCCCATCCACCCACCTCATGCCCATCCCCCCTAGGCATGCCCTGCAGGCAGCCCATCACCCCAGACCATGCCCTGCAGGCAGACCATCACCCCTGGGAATGCCCTTCAGGCAGCCCATCATCCCTGGGCATGCTCCACAGGCAGCCCATCACCCCTGGGCATGCCCTGCAGGCAGCCCATCACCTCTGGCCATGCCCCGCAGGCAGCCCATCACCCCTGGGCATGCCTCGCAGGCAGCCCATCCACCCTCCCAATGCCCCGCAGGCAGGCCATCACCCGTGGGCATGCCCCGCAGGCAGCCCATCACCCCAGACCATGCGTGCAGGCAGTCCATAACCTCTGGGCATTCCACGCAGGCAGCCAATCACCCCTGGCCATGCCCCAAAGGCAGCCCATCACCCCTGGGCATGCCCCGCAGGCAGCCCATCACCCCTGGGCATGCCTCACAGGCAGCCCATTCACCCTCCCCATGCCCGCCAGGTAGGCGATCACCCATGGGCATGCCCCGCAGGCAGCCCATCACCCCAGACCATGCGGTGCAGGCAGACTATCACCCCTGGCCATTCCCCGCAGGCAGCCCATCACCCCTGGGCATGCCCCACAGGCAGCCCATCACTCCTGGTCATGCCCCACAGGCAGCCCATCACCCCTGGGCATGCCCCGCAGGCAGCCCATCCACCCACCTCATGCCCCACAGGCAGGCCATCACCCCAGACCATGCCCCGCAGGCAGCCCATCACCCCTTGGCATGCCGCGCAGGCAGCCCATCACCCCTAGGCATGCCCTGCAGGCAGCCCATCACCCCAGACCATGCGTGCAGGCAGTCCATAACCCCTGGGCATTCCACGCAGGCAGCCCATCACCCCTGGCCATGCCCCAAAGGCAGCCCATCACCCCTGGGCATGCCCCGCAGGCAGCCCATCACCCCTGGGCATGCCTCACAGGCAGCCCATTCACCCTCCCCATGCCCGCCAGGTAGGCGATCACCCATGGGCATGCCCCGCAGGCAGCCCATCACCCCAGACCATGCGGTGCAGGCAGACTATCACCCCTGGCCATTCCCCGCAGGCAGCCCATCACCCCTGGGCATGCCCCACAGGCAGCCCATCACTCCTGGTCATGCCCCACAGGCAGCCCATCACCCCTGGGCATGCTCCGCAGGCAGCCAATCCACCCACCTCATGCCCCACAGGCAGGCCATCACCCCAGACCATGCCCCGCAGGCAGCCCATCACCCCTTGGCATGCCGCGCAGGCAGCCCATCACCCCTGGGCATGCCCCACAGGCAGCCCATCACTCCTGGTCATGCCCCACAGGCAGCCCATCACCCCTGGGCATGCCCCGCAGGCAGCCCATCACCCCTAGGCATGCCCCGCAGGCAGCCCATCCACCCACCTCATGCCCCACAGGCAGGCCATCACCCCAGACCATGCCCCGCAGGCAGCCCATCACCCCTTGGCATGCCGCGCAGGCAGCCTATCACCCCTGGGCATGCCTCGCAGGCAGCCCATCCACCCTCCCCATGCCCCGCAGGCAGGCCATCACCCGTGGGCATGCCCTGCATGCAGCCCATCACCCCAGACCATGCCGTGCATTCAGACCTTCACCCCTGGGCTTTCCCCGCAGGCAGCCCATCACCCCTGGGCATGCCCCACAGGCAGCCCATCAATCCTGGGCATGCCCCACAGGCAGCCCATCGCCCCAGGGCATGCCCCGCAGGCAGCCCATCACCCCTGGGCATGCCTCGCAGGCAGTCCATCCACCCTCCCCATGCACCAGAGGCAGGCCATCACCCGTGGGCATGCCCCGCAGGCAGCCCATCACCCCAGACCATACCCTGCAGGCAGACCATCACCCCTGGGCATTCCCCGCAGGCAGTCCATCGCCCCTGGGCATGCCTCGCAGGCAGCCCATCACCCCTGGGCATGCCCCACAGGCAGCCCATCCACCCTGCCCATGCCGTGCACGCAGGCCATCATTCCTGGGCATGCCCCACAGTCAGACCATCACCACAGGGAATTCCCCACAGGCAGCCCATCACCCCATGGCATGCCCCACAAGCAGCCCATCACTCCTGGGCATGCCCCAAAGGCAGCCCATCGCCCCTGGGCATTACCCGCAGGCAGCCCATCACCCCTGGGCATGCCCCGCAGGCAGGCCATCACCCGTGGGCATGCCCCTCATGCAGACCATCACCCCTGGACATTCCCCACAGGCAGACCATCGCCCCTGGGCATGCCCCACAGGCAGCCCATCACCCCTGGACATGCCCCACAGGCATTCCATCACTCCTGGGCATGCCCCACAGGCAGCCCATTGCCTCAGGGCATGCCCCGCAGGCAGCCCATCACCCCTGGGCATGCCTCGCAGGCAGCCCATCCACCCTCCCCATGCCCCACAGGCAGGCCATCACCCCAGACCATTCCCAGCAGGAAGCCATCACCCCAGACCATACCCTGCAGGCAGACCATCACCCCTGGGCATGCCCCGCAGGCAGACCATCACCCCTGGGCATGCCCCACAGCCAGCCCATCACCCCTGGGCTTGCCCTGCAGGCAGCCCATCACCTCTGGGCATGCCCCACTGGCAGCTCATCACCCCTGGGCATGCCCTGCAGGCAGGCCATCCACCCTACCCATGCCCCACAGGCAGGCCATCATCCCAGACCATGCCCCGCAGGCAGCCATCACCCCTACCTATGCCCCGCAGGCAGGCCATTACCCCAAACCATGCCCCACAGGCAGACCATCACCCCTGGGCATGCCCCGCAGGCAGACCATCACCCCTGGGCATGCCCCACAGCCAGGCCATCACCCCTGGGCATGCCCCACAGCCAGCCCATCATCCCTGGGCATGCCCTGCAGGCAGCCCATCCCCTCTGGGCATGCCCCACAGGCAGCTCATCACCCCTGGGCATGCCCTGCAGGCAGGCCATCCACCCTACCCATGCCCCACAGGAAGGCCATCATCCCAGACCATGCCCCGCAGGCAGGCCATCACCCCAAACCATGCCTCACAGGCAGCCATCACTTCTGGGCATGTCCTGTAGGTATGTCCCGTAGGCCATCACCCCTGGGCATGCACCACAGGCAGCCCATCACTCCTGGGCATGCCCCACAGGCAGTCCATCGCCCCTGGGCATGCACCGCAGGCAGCCCATCAACCCTGGGCATGCCCCGCAGGCAGCCCATCCAACCTCCCCATGCCCCACAGGCAGGCCATCACCCTTGGTCATGCCCCACAGGCAGCCCATCACCCCATGGCATGCCCCACATGCAGCCCATCACTCCTGGGCATGCCCCATAGGCAACCCATCGCCCCTGGGCATTCCCTGCAGGCAGCCCATCACCCCTGGGCATGCCTCACAGGCAGCCCATCCACCCTGCCCATGCCCCGCAGGCAGGCCATCACCCCTGGGCATGCCCCACAGGCGGACCATCTCCCCTGGAAATTCCCCACAGGCAGCCCATCACCCCATGGCATGCCCCACATGCAGCCCATCACTCCTGGGCATGCCCCATAGGCAACCCATCGCCCCTGGGCATTCCCTGCAGGCAGCCCATCACCCCTGGGCATGCCCCGCAGGCAGGCCATCACTCCTGGGCATGCCCCACAGGCAGCCCATCCCCCCAGAGCATGCCCCGCAGGCAACCCATCACCCCTGGGCATGCCTCGCAGGCAGCCCATCCACCCACCCCATGCCCCACAGGCAGGCCATCACCCCAGACCATTCTCAGCAGGCAGCCATCACCCCAGACCATACCCTGCAGGCGGACCATCACCCCTGGGCATTCCCCGCTGGAAGCCCATCACCCCTGGGCATGCCCCACAGGCAGCCCATCGCCCCAGACCATGCCCTGCAGGCAGGCCATCACCCCAAACCATGCCTCACAGGCAGCCATCACCTCTGGGCATGTCCCGTAGGCATGTCCCGTAGGCCATCACCCCTGGGTATGCACCACAGGCAGCCCATCACTCCTGGGCATGCCCCACAGGCAGTCCATCACCCCTGGGCATGCCCTGCAGGCAGGCCATCCACCCTACCAATGCCCCACAGGCAGGCCATCAACCCAGACCATGCCCCGCAGGCAGGCCATCACCCCAAACCATGCCTTACAGGCAGCCATCACCTCTGGGCATGTCCCGTAGGCATGTCCCGTAGGCCATCACCCCTGGGCATGCACCACAGGCAGCCCATCACTCCTGGGCATGCCCCACAGGCAGTCCATCGCCCCTGGGCATGCACCGCAGGCAGCCCATCAACCCTGGGCATGCCCCGCAGGCAGCCCATCCAACCTCCCCATGCCCCACAGGCAGGCCATCACCCTTGGTCATGCCCCACAGGCAGCCCATCACCCCATGGCATGCCCCACATGCAGCCCATCACTCCTGGGCATGCCCCATAGGCAACCCATCGCCCCTGGGCATTCCCTGCAGGCAGCCCATCACCCTTGGGCATGCCTCACAGGCAGCCCATCCACCCTGCCCATGCCCCGCAGGCAGGCCATCACCCCTGGGCATGCCCCACAGGCGGACCATCTCCCCTGGAAATTCCCCACAGGCAGCCCATCACCCCATGGCATGCCCCACATGCAGCCCATCACTCCTGGGCATGCCCAATAGGCAACCCATCGCCCCTGGGCATTCCCTGCAGGCAGCCCATCACCCCTGGGCATGCCCCGCAGGCAGGCCATCACTCCTGGGCATGCCCCACAGGCAGCCCATCCCCCCAGAGCATGCCCCGCAGGCAACCCATCACCCCTGGGCATGCCTCGCAGGCAGCCCATCCACCCTCCCCATGCCCCACAGGCAGGCCATCACCCCAGACCATTCCCAGCAGGCAGCCATCACCCCCGACCATACCCTGCAGGCGGACCATCGCCCCTGGGCATTCACCGCTGGAAGCCCATCAGCCCTGGGCATGCCCCACAGGCAGCCCATCGCCCCAGACCATGCCCCGCGGGCAGACCATCACCCCTTGGCATGCCCCACAGGCAGCCCATCACCCCTGGGCATGCCCTGCAGGCAGCCCATCACCTCTGGGCATGCCCCACAGGCAGCTCATCACCCCTGGGAATGCCCTGCAGGCAGGCCATCCACCCCCCCATGCCCCAGAGGCAGGCCATCATCCCAGACCATGCCCCGCAGGCAACTATCACCTCTACCCATGCCCCACAGGCAGGCCATCACCCCAAACCATGCCCCGCAGGCAGCCATCACCCCTGGGCATGCCCCGTAGGCAGGCCATCACCCCTGGGCATGCCCTGCAGTTAGCCCATCAGCCCTGGGCATGCCCCGCAGGCAGCCCATCATCCCTGGGCATGCCCCGCAGGCAGCCCATCACCCCTGGGCATGCCCCACAGGCATCTTATCACCCCTGGGCATGCACCACAGGCAGCCCATCTCTCCTGGGCATGCCCCACAGGCAGCCCATCGCCCCTGGGCATGCCCCGCAGGCAGCCCATCAACCCTGGGCATGCCCCGCAGGCAGCCCATCCAACCTCCCCAGGCCCTGCAGGCAGGCCATCACCCCTGGGCATGCCCTGTAGGCAGCCCATCACCCTTGGGCATGCCCCACAGGCAGTTCATCACCCCAGACCATGCCCCGCAGGCAGAACATCACCCCTGGGCATGCCCCGCAGGCAGCCCATCACCACGGGGCATGCCCCACAGGCAGCCCATCACTCCTGGGCATGCCCCAATGGCAGCCTATCACCCCTGGGCATGCCCTGCAGGCAGGTCATCCACCATACCCATGCCCCACAGGCAGGCCATCACCCCTGACCATTCCCCGCAGGCAGCCATCACCCCTGGGCATGCCCCACAGGCAGCCCATAACCCCTGGGCATGCCCCACAGGCAGCCCATCACCCCTGGGCATGCCACGCAGTCAGCCCATCACCCCAGACCATGCCCTACAGGTTGCCCATCCACTCGCCCCATGCTCCGCAGGCAGGCCATCACCCCAGACCATTCCCAGCAGGCAGCCATCACCCCTGGGCATGCCCCGCAGCAGCCCATCACCACTGGGCATGCCCCGCAGGCAGGCCATCACCCCTGGGCATGCCCCACAGTCAGCACATCACCCCAGACCATGCCCCACAGGTGGTCCATCCACTCTCCCCATCCCCGCAGGCAGGCCATCACCCCAGACCATGCCCCGCAGGCAGACCATCATCCCTGGGCATGCCCTTCAGGCAGCCCATCACCCCTGGGCATGCCCCACAGGCAGCCCATCACCCTTGGGCATGCCCCACAGGCAGCCCATCACTCCTGGGCATGCCCCACAGGCAGCCCATCGCCCCAGGGCATGCCCCGCAGGCAGCCCATCACCCCTGGGCATGCCTCGCAGGCAGCCCATCCACCCTCCCCATGCCCCACAGGCAGTCCATCACCCGTGGGCATGCCCCGCAGGCAACCCATCACCCCAGACCATACCCTGCAGGCAGATCATCACCCCTGGGCATTCCCCGCAGGCATCCCATCACCCCTGGGCATGCCTCGCAGGCAGCCCATCACCCCTGGACATGCCCCACAGTCTGCCCATAACCCCTGGGCATGCCCTGCAGGCAGGCCATCCACCCTACACATGCCCCACAGGCAGGCCATCATCCCAGACCATGCCACGCAGGCAGCCATCACCTCTACCCATGCCCCAAAAAAAGGCCATCACCCCAAACCATGCCCCGCAGGCAGCCATCACCCCTGGGCATGCCCCGTAGCAGGCCTTCACCCCTGGGCATGCCCCACAGGCAGCCCATCGCCCCAGGGCATGCCCCGCAGGCAGCCCATCACCCCTGGGCATGCCTCGCAGGCAGCCCATCCACCCTCCCCATGCCCCACAGGCAGTCCATCACCCGTGGGCATGCCCCGCAGGCAACCCATCACCCCAGACCATACCCTGCAGGCAGATCATCACCCCTGGGCATTCCCCGCAGGCATCCCATCACCCCTGGGCATGCCTCGCAGGCAGCCCATCACCCCTGGACATGCCCCACAGGCTGCCCATAACCCCTGGGCATGCCCCACAGGCAGCCCATCCACCCTGCCCATGCCCCGCAGGCAGGCCATCACCCCTGGGCATGCCCCACAGGCAGACCATCACCCCTGGGAATGCCCCACAGGCAGCACATCACCCCATGGCATGCCCCACAGGCAGCCCATCACTCCTGGGCATGCCCCACAGGCAGGCCATCGCCCCTGGGCATTCCCAGCAGGCAGCCCATCACCCCTGGGCATGCCCCGCAGGCAGGCCATCACCCGTGGGCATGCCCCTCATGCAGACCATCACCCCTGGACATTCCCCACAGGCAGCCCATCGCCCCTGGGCATGCCCCACAGGCAGCCCATCACTCCTGGGCATGCCCCACAGGCAGCCCATCGCCCCAGGGCATGCCCCTCAGGCAGTCCATCACCCCTGGGCATGCCTCGCAGGCAGCCCATCCATCCTCCCCATGCCTCACAGGCAGGCCATCACCCCAGACCATTCCCAGCAGGCAGCCATCACCCCAGACCATACCCTGCAGGCAGACCATCACCCCTGGGCATTCCCCGCAGGAAGCTCATCACCCCAGACCATGCCCCGCAGGCAGACCATCACCCCTGGGCATGCCCCAAAGGCAGCCCATCCACCATACCCATGCCCCGCAGGCAGGCCATCACCCCAGACCATTCCCAACAGGCAGCCATCACCCCTGGGCATGCCCCGCAGCAGCCCATCACCCCTGGGCATGCCCCACAGGCAGACCATCACCCCTGGGCATTCCCCGCAGGAAGCTCATCGCCCCAGACCACGCCCCGCAGGCAGACCATCACCCCTGGGCATGCCCCAAAGGTAGCCCATCACCCCTGTGCATGTCCCGCAGGCAGCCCATAACCTCTGGGCATGCCCCACAGGCAGCTCATCACCCCTGGGCATGCCCTGCAGGCAGGCCATCCACCCTACCCATGCCCCACAGGCAGGCCATCATCCCAGACCATGCCACGCAGGCAGCCATCACCTCTACCCATGCCCCAAAAAAGGCCATCACCCAAAACCATGCCCCGCAAGCAGCCATCACCCCTGGGCATGCCCCGTAGCAGGCCATCACCCCTGGGCATGCCCTGCAGTTAGCCCATCAGCCCTGGGCATGCCCCGCATGCAGCCCATCAACCCTGGGCATGCCCCGCAGGCAGCCCATCACCCTTGGGCATGTCCCGCAGGCAGCCCATAACCTCTGGGCATGCCCCACAGGCAGACCATCACCCCTGGGCATGCCCCGCAGGCAGACCATCACCCCTGGGCATGCCCCACAGCCAGGCCATCACCCCTGGGCATGCCCCACAGCCAGCCCATCATCCCTGGGCATGCCCTGCAGGCAGCCCATCCCCTCTAGGCATGCCCCACAGGCAGCTCATCACCCCTGGGCATGCCCTGCAGGCAGGCCATCCACCCTACCCATGCCCCACAGGCAGGCCATCATCCCAGACCATGCCCTGCAGGCAGGCCATCACCCCAAACCATGCCTCACAGGCAGCCATCACTTCTGGGCATGTCCTGTAGGTATGTCCCGTAGGCCATCACCCCTGGGCATGCACCACAGGCAGCCCATCACTCCTGGGCATGCCCCACAGGCAGTCCATTGCCCCTGGGCATGCACCGCAGGCAGCCCATCAACCCTGGGCATGCCCCGCAGGCAGTTCATCCAACCTCCCCATGCCCCACAGGCAGGCCATCACCCTTGGTCATGCCCCACAGGCAGCCCATCACCCCATGGCATGCCCCACATGCAGCCCATCACTCCTGGGCATGCCCCATAGGCAACCCATCGCCCCTGGGCATTCCCTGCAGGCAGCCCATCACCCCTGGGCATGCCTCACAGGCAGCCCATCCACCCTGCCCATGCCCCGCAGGCAGGCCATCACCCCTGGGCATGCCCCACAGGCGGATCATCTCCCCTGGAAATTCCCCACAGGCAGCCCATCACCCCATGGCATGCCCCACATGCAGCCCATCACTCCTGGGCATGCCCCATAGGCAACCCATCGCCCTTGGGCATTCCCTGCAGGCAGCCCATCACCCCTGGGCATGCCCCGCAGGCAGGCCATCACTCCTGGGCATGCCCCACAGGCAGCCCATCCCCCCAGAGCATGCCCCGCAGGCAACCCATCACCCCTGGGCATGCCTCGCAGGCAGCCCATCCACCCTCCCCATGCCCCACAGGCAGGCCATCACCCCAGACCATTCCCAGCAGGCAGCCATCACCCCAGACCATACCCTGCAGGCGGACCATCACCCCTGGGCATTCCCCGCTGGAAGCCCATCACCCCTGGGCATGCCCCACAGGCAGCCCATCGCCCCAGACCATGCCCCGCAGGCAGGCCATCAACCCAAACCATGCCTCACAGGCAGCCATCACCTCTGGGCATGTCCCGTAGGCATGTCCCGTAGGCCATCACCCCTGGGCATGCACCACAGGCAGCCCATCACTCCTGGGCATGCCCCATAGGCAGTCCATCACCCCTGGGCATGCCCTGCAGGCAGGCCATCCACTCTACCCATGCCCCACAGGCAGGCCATCATCCCAGACCATGCCCCGCAGGCAGGCCATCACCCCAAACCATGCCTCACAGGCAGCCATCACCTCTGGGCATGTCCCGTAGGCATGTCCCGTAGGCCATCACCCCTGGGCATGCACCACAGGCAGCCCATCACTCCTGGGCATGCCCCACAGGCAGTCCATCGCCCCTGGGCATGCACCGCAGGCAGGCCATCACCCCAGACCATTCCCAGCAGGCAGCCATCACCCCAGACCATACCCTGCAGGCGGACCATCGCCCCTGGGCATTCCCCGCTGGAAGCCCATCACCCCTGGGCATGCACCACAGGCAGCCCATCGCCCCAGACCATGCCCCGCGGGCAGACCATCACCCCTGGGCATGCCCCACAGGCAGCCCATCACCCCTGGGCATGCCCTGCAGGCAGCCCATCACCTCTGGGCATGCCCCACAGGCAGCTCATCACCCCTGGGAATGCCCTGCAGGCAGGCCATCCACCCCCCCATGCCCCAGAGGCAGGCCATCATCCCAGACCATGCCCCGCAGGCAGCCATCACCTCTACCCATGCCCCACAGGCAGGCCATCACCCCAAACCATGCCCCGCAGGCAGCCATCACCCCTGGGCATGCCCCGTAGGCAGCCCATCACCCCATGGCATGCCCCACATGCAGCCCATCACTCCTGGGCATGCCCCATAGGCAACCCATCGCCCTTGGGCATTCCCTGCAGGCAGCCCATCACCCCTGGGCATGCCCCGCAGGCAGGCCATCACTCCTGGGCATGCCCCACAGGCAGCCCATCCCCCCAGAGCATGCCCCGCAGGCAACCCATCACCCCTGGGCATGCCTCGCAGGCAGCCCATCCACCCTCCCCATGCCCCACAGGCAGGCCATCACCCCAGACCATTCCCAGCAGGCAGCCATCACCCCAGACCATACCCTGCAGGCGGACCATCACCCCTGGGCATTCCCCGCTGGAAGCCCATCACCCCTGGGCATGCCCCACAGGCAGCCCATCGCCCCAGACCATGCCCCGCAGGCAGGCCATCAACCCAAACCATGCCTCACAGGCAGCCATCACCTCTGGGCATGTCCCGTAGGCATGTCCCGTAGGCCATCACCCCTGGGCATGCACCACAGGCAGCCCATCACTCCTGGGCATGCCCCATAGGCAGTCCATCACCCCTGGGCATGCCCTGCAGGCAGGCCATCCACTCTACCCATGCCCCACAGGCAGGCCATCATCCCAGACCATGCCCCGCAGGCAGGCCATCACCCCAAACCATGCCTCACAGGCAGCCATCACCTCTGGGCATGTCCCGTAGGCATGTCCCGTAGGCCATCACCCCTGGGCATGCACCACAGGCAGCCCATCACTCCTGGGCATGCCCCACAGGCAGTCCATCGCCCCTGGGCATGCACCGCAGGCAGGCCATCACCCCAGACCATTCCCAGCAGGCAGCCATCACCCCAGACCACACCCTGCAGGCGGACCATCGCCCCTGGGCATTCCCCGCTGGAAGCCCATCACCCCTGGGCATGCACCACAGGCAGCCCATCGCCCCAGACCATGCCCCGCGGGCAGACCATCACCCCTGGGCATGCCCCACAGGCAGCCCATCACCCCTGGGCATGCCCTGCAGGCAGCCCATCACCTCTGGGCATGCCCCACAGGCAGCTCATCACCCCTGGGAATGCCCTGCAGGCAGGCCATCCACCCCCCCATGCCCCAGAGGCAGGCCATCATCCCAGACCATGCCCCGCAGGCAGCCATCACCTCTACCCATGCCCCACAGGCAGGCCATCACCCCAAACCATGCCCCGCAGGCAGCCATCACCCCTGGGCATGCCCCGTAGGCAGGCCATCACCCCTGGGCATGCCCTGCAGTTAGCCCATCAGCCCTGGGCATGCCCCGCAGGCAGCCCATCATCCCTGGGCATGCCCCGCAGGCAGCCCATCACCCCTGGGCATGCCCCACAGGCAGCTTATCACCCCTGGGCATGCACCACAGGCAGCCCATCTCTCCTGGGCATGCCCCACAGGCAGCCCATCGCCCCTGGGCATGCCCCGCAGGCAGCCCATCAACCCTGGGCATGCCCCGCAGGCAGCCCATCCAACCTCCCCAGGCCCTGCAGGCAGGCCATCACCCCTGGGCATGCCCTGTAGGCAGCCCATCACCCTTGGGCATGCCCCACAGGCAGTTCATCACCCCAGACCATGCCCCGCAGGCAGAACATCACCCCTGGGCATGCCCCGCAGGCAGCCCATCACCCCAGGGCATGCCCCACAGGCAGCCCATCACTCCTGGGCATGCCCCAATGGCAGCCTATCACCCCTGGGCATGCCCTGCAGGCAGGTCATCCACCATACCCATGCCCCACAGGCAGGCCATCACCCCTGACCATTCCCCGCAGGCAGCCATCACCCCTGGGCATGCCCCACAGGCAGCCCATAACCCCTGGGCATGCCCCACAGGCAGCCCATCACCCCTGGGCAGGCCACGCAGTCAGCCCATCACCCCAGACCATGCCCTACAGGTTGCCCATCCACTCGCCCCATGCTCCGCAGGCAGGCCATCACCCCAGACCATTCCCAGCAGGCAGCCATCACCCCTGGGCATGCCCCGCAGCAGCCCATCACCACTGGGCATGCCCCGCAGGCAGGCCATCACCCCTGGGCATGCCCCACAGTCAGCACATCACCCCAGACCATGCCCACCATGCCCCACAGGTGGTCCATCCACTCTCCCCATTCCCCGCAGGCAGGCCATCACCCCAGACCATGCCCCGCAGGCAGACCATCATCCCTGGGCATGCCCTTCAGGCAGCCCATCACCCCTGGGCATGCCCCACAGGCAGCCCATCACCCTTGGGCATGCCCCACAGGCAGCCCATCACTCCTGGGCATGCCCCACAGGCAGCCCATCGCCCCAGGGCATGCCCCGCAGGCAGCCCATCACCCCTGGGCATGCCTCGCAGGCAGCCCATCCACCCTCCCCATGCCCCACAGGCAGTCCATCACCCGTGGGCATGCCCCGCAGGCAACCCATCACCCCAGACCATACCCTGCAGGCAGATCATCACCCCTGGGCATTCCCCGCAGGCATCCCATCACCCCTGGGCATGCCTCGCAGGCAGCCCATCACCCCTGGACATGCCCCACAGGCTGCCCATAACCCCTGGGCATGCCCCACAGGCAGCCCATCCACCCTGTCCATGCGCTGCAGGCAGGCCATCACCCCTGGGCACGCCCCACAGGCAGACCATCACCCCTGGGAATGCCCCACAGGCAGCACATCACCCCATGGCATGCCCCACAGGCAGCCCATCACTCCTGGGCATGCCCCACAGGCAGCCCATCGCCCCTGGGCATTCCCAGCAGGCAGCCCATCACCCCTGGGCATGCCCCGCAGGCAGGCCATCACCCGTGGGCATGCCCCTCATGCAGACCATCACCCCTGGACATTCCCCACAGGCAGCCCATCGCCCCTGGGCATGCCCCACAGGCAGCCCATCACTCCTGGGCATGCCCCACAGGCAGCCCATCGCCCCAGGGCATGCCCCTCAGGCAGTCCATCACCCCTGGGCATGCCTCGCAGGCAGCCCATCCATCCTCCCCATGCCTCACAGGCAGGCCATCACCCCAGACCATTCCCAGCAGGCAGCCATCACCCCAGACCATACCCTGCAGGCAGACCATCACCCCTGGGCATTCCCCGCAGGAAGCTCATCGCCCCAGACCATGCCCCGCAGGCAGACCATCACCCCTGGGCATGCCCCAAAAGCAGCCCATCCACCATACCCATGCCCCGCAGGCAGGCCATCACCCCAGACCATTCCCAGCAGGCAGCCATCACCCCTGGGCATGCCCCGCAGCAGCCCATCACCCCTGGGCATGCCCCGCAGGCAGACCATCACCCCTGGGCATTCCCCGCAGGAAGCTCATCGCCCCAGACCATGCCCCGCAGGCAGACCATCACCCCTGGGCATGCCCCAAAGGCAGCCCATCACCCGTGGGCATGTCCCGCAGGCAGCCCATAACCTCTGAGCATGCCCCACAGGAAGCTCATCACCCCTGGGCATGCCCTGCAGGCAGGCCATCCACCCTACCCATGCCCCACAGGCAGGCCATCATCCCAGACCATGCCCCGCAGGCAGCCATCACCTCTACCCATGCCCCAAAAAAAGGCCATCACCCCAAACCATGCCCCGCAGGCAGCCATCACCCCTGGGCATGCCCCGTAGCAGGCCATCACCCCTGGGCATGCCCTGCAGTTAGCCCATCAGCCCTGGGCATGCCCCGCATGCAGCCCATCACCCCTGGGCTTGCCCCGCAGGCAGCCCATCAACCCTGGGCATGCCCCGCAGGCAGCCCATCCAACCTCCCCATGCCCTGCAGGCAGGCCATCACCCCTGGGCATGCCCTGCAGGCAGCCCATCACCCTTGGGCATGTCCCGCAGGCAGCCCATAACCTCTGGGCATGCCCCACAGGCAGCTCATCACCCCTGGGCATGCCCTGCAGGCAGGCCATCCACCCTACCCATGCCCCACAGGCAGGCCATCATCCCAGACCATGCCCCGCAGGCAGCCATCACCTCTACCCATGCCCCAAAAAAAGGCCATCACCCCAAACCATGCCCCGCAGGCAGCCATCACCCCTGGGCATGCCCCGTAGCAGGCCATCACCCCTGGGCATGCCCTGCATGCAGCCCATCACCCCTGGGCTTGCCCCGCAGGCAGCCCATCAACCCTGGGCATGCCCCGCAGGCAGCCCATCCAACCTCCCCATGCCCTGCAGGCAGGCCATCACCCCTGGGCATGCCCTGCAGGCAGCCAATCACCCTTGGGCATGCCCCACAGGCAGTTCATCACCCCAGACCATTCCCCACAGGCAGAACATCACCCCTGGGCATGTCCCGCAGGCAGCCTGTCACCCCTGGGCATGCCCCACAGGCAGCCCATCACCGCTGGGCATGCCCCGCAGGCAGCCCATCACCCTTGGGCATGCCCCATAGGCAGCCCATCACCCCTGGGCATGCCCTGCAGGCAGGTCATCCACCATACCCATGCCCCGCAGGCAGGCCATCACCCCAGACCATTCCCAGCAGGCAGCCATCACCCCTGGGCATGCCCCGCAGCAGCCCATCACCCCTGGGCATGCCCTGCAGGCAGGCCATCACCCCTGGGCATGCCCCGCAGGCAGGCCCTCACCCCTGGGCATGCCCCGCAGGCAGACCATCATCCCTGGGCATGCCCTGCAGGCAGCCGATCACCCCTGGGCATGCCCCAGAGGCAGCCCATCACCCCTGGGCATGCCCTGCAGGCAGCCGATCACCCCTGGGCATGCCCCGTAGGCAGTCCATCACCCCTGGGCATGCCTCGCAGGCAGCCCATCCACCCTCCCCATGCCCCACATGCAGGCCATCACCCGTGGGCATGCCCTGCAGGCAGCCCATCACCCCAGACCATGCCGTGCATTCAGACCTTCACCCCTGGGCTTTCCCCGCAGGCAGACCATCACCCCTGGGCATGCCCCACAGGCAGCCCATCACTTCTGGGCATGCCCCACAGGCAGCCCATTGCCCCAGGGCATGCCCCGCAGGCAGCCCATCACCCCTGGGCATGCCTCGCAGGCAGCCCATCCACCCTCCCCATGCCCCACAGGCAGGCCATCACCCGTGGGCATGCCCCGCAGGCAGCCCATCACCCCAGACCATACCCTGCAGGCAGGCCATCACCCCTGGGCATCCCCCACAGGCAGACCATCACCCCTGGGAATTCCCCACAGGCAGCCCATCACCCCATGGCATGCCCCACAGGCATACCATCACTCCTGGGCATGCCCCACAGGCAGCCCATCGCCCCTGGGCATTCCCCACAGGCCGCCCATCACCCCTGGGCATGCCCCGCAGGCAGGCCATCACCCGTGGGCATGCCCCTCATGCAGACCATCACCCCTGGACATTCCCCATAGGCAGACCATCGCCCCTGGACATGCCCCACAGGCAGCCCATCACCCCTGGGCATGCCCCACAGGCAGCCCATCACTCCTGGGCATGCCCTACAAGCAGCCCATCGCCCCAGGGCATGCCCCGCTGGCAGCCCATCAACCCTGGGCATGCCTCGCAGGCAGCCCATCCACCTTCCCCGTGCCCCAGAGGCAGGCCATCACCCCAGACCATTCCCAGCAGGCAGCCATCACCCCAGACCATACCCTGCAGGCAGACCATCACCCCTGGGCATTCCCCGCAGGAAGCCCATCGCCCCAGACCATGCCCCGCAGTCAGACCATCACCCCTGGGCATGCCCCACAGGCAGCCCATCACCCCTGGGCTTTCCCCGCAGGCAGCCCATCACCCCTGGGCATGCCCCACAGGCAGCCCATCACTTCTGGGCATGCCCCACAGGCAGCCCATTGCCCCAGGGCATGCCCCGCAGGCAGCCCATCACCCCTGGGCATGCCTCGCAGGCAGCCCATCCACCCTCCCCATGCGCCACAGGCAGGCCATCACCCGTGGGCATGCCCCGCAGGCAGCCCATCACCCCAGACCATACCCTGCAGGCAGATCATCCCCCCTGGGCATTCCCTGCAGGCAGCCCATCGCCCCTGGGCATGCCTCGCAGGCAGCCCATCACCCCTGGACATGCCCCACAGGCAGCCCATCACCTCTGGGCATGCCCCACAGGCAGCCCATCCACCCTGCCCATGCACCGCAGGCAGGCCATCACCCCTGGGCATCCCCCACAGGCAGACCATCACCCCTGGGAATTCCCCACAGGCAGCCCATCACCCCATGGCATGCCCCACAGGCATACCATCACTCCTGGGCATGCCCCACAGGCAGCCCATCGCCCCTGGGCATTCCCCACAGGCAGCCCATCACCCCTGGGCATGCCCCGCAGGCAGGCCATCACCCGTGGGCATGCCCCTCATGCAGACCATCACCCCTGGACATTCCCCATAGGCAGACCATCGCCCCTGGACATGCCCCACAGGCAGCCCATCACCCCTGGGCATGCCCCACAGGCAGCCCATCACTCCTGGGCATGCCCCACAAGCAGCCCATCGCCCCAGGGCATGCCCCGCTGGCAGCCCATCACCCCTGGGCATGCCTCGCAGGCAGCCCATCCACCTTCCCCGTGCCCCAGAGGCAGGCCATCACCCCAGACCATTCCCAGCAGGCAGCCATCACCCCAGACCATACCCTGCAGGCAGACCATCACCCCTGGGCATTCCCCGCAGGAAGCCCATCGCCCCAGACCATGCCCCACAGGCAGACCATCACCCCTGGGCATGCCCCACAGGCAGCCCATCACCCCTGGGCATGCCCCGCAGGCAGCCCATAACCTCTGGGCATGCCCCCAGGCAGCTCATCACCCCTGGGCATGCCCTGCAGGCAGGCCATTCACCCTACCCATGCCCCACAGACAGGCCATCATCCCAGACCATGCCCCGCAGGCAGCCATCACCCCTACCCATGCCCCACAGGCAGGCCATCACCCCAAACCATGCCCCACAGGCAGCCATCACCCCTGGGCATGCCCCGTAGGCAGGCCATCACCCCTGGGCATGCCCTGCAGTTAGCCCATCCGCCCTGGGCATGCCCCGCAGGCTGCCCATCACCCATGGTCATACCCCGCAGGCAGCCCATCACTCCTGGGCATGCCCCACAGGCAGCCCATCACCCACATGATTTCCACATGATTTTGCTGGTGTGAGGGCTCTGTGGCATTTTTAGTGCTTTTTCATGGTTGGGGGGCTGTATGCTGGTCCACTGGCCTTTGTGCCATGTAGGGGATTTTTGCAATGTTTTTGCCACATGGGGCGGGTTTGGGGGAGTAACTGGTGCTGCTGAAGGGTCGCTGCACCACTCTGCCCCATGGTTGGTTATGGATGTAAGTATCCATGAATACGCTGTGCGTGAAAATGGGTTTTGGCGCACGCGGATGGCGCACACTAGTGCACGCTCCCTCTCTGCGCCAGCTGCGTGCTCTACTTCTGCGCTAAATTCTATGAATTACCCCCTTAGTCTTTTTGATTTGAATAGTCCAAAAAGGGGGATAGCATTTCATTGTTTCTGGGTAACACAAGCATGGGGGAGTCTTGCAAGGATAAACTTTGAAAAACACAAAGCAATGTTAGGTGGGCATCTGGCTGGGTTCCTCGATCTTTTCTCTCTTCTCGAAGGATCTGCTGCCATCATTCACCCGGTGTGTCGGTATATCCCATCCATCTGTAATACAAAACTGAATGAGTCTCCTTTGAAAAATAGGTATGTCTCTATCAGTAATCAGTACTGTCTCCTTAAACCCAAACCTTTAAAAATCTATTTGTTTCTTTTAAACACTCCTGCCGCCTAAAGAATTTCTACTGCATTTTTCTCCAGTTCTAATATAGTAGGATGGCTGCTCCTTTCTTTCTTTTCACAGATCTTGGTGCTACTTTATACTAAATACATACTAGCTGATACCAGGACTTGGCTATGATCTGAGGTTATACAATGTATACATCTGCCTTTGTCTGGCATTGCCCTACATTCTCATGGGCTCCCTTGTTAAAAAAAAACGACATAATATATGAAAAGGAAATGTTTCCTCGATGGTCGATATTCTCAAACCAAAGAGTCATTCAGTCTCCTTCTTAATTATAAAAATAATAAACGACAAACAGACAACATAACACATTAAAAACATTTTTTCAAAAAAGGATGTTTTCTTCAATCGCTCCTCTTCTGTCTTCTTGGTGCATCCGTATCTGAAGAAGACAGCGCTGGTATCAGTTCTTGCTCTCTGTAGAAAACCGAAATAGAGGCAAAGTCGTATCAGGTATTTCTCTAGCGGAGACCCTTGCTCCTTCCTTTCAATAAAAAAAAAATGTACTGCGGTTATTTCTTGACACTCTCGGGCCACCGAAATGTAGGCCTAATTTTCTGTCCCCAAAGAAAGGTTGGTGCACATTTTTAATCAACCTGTCATCATGTATCAATCAGGCATGTCTTATTTTTATTTTTTCTACCATGCTGAAAATGTTCTCTGTACTTTTGAAGTCCTTCACCTGCTGGCATGGGACTGTGGTCTTCTTCTGTCTTTGCTGTGCTTTATTCTGTTGAGATATGATTAACATATTTCACCGCTCACTGCTCGCCGCTCGCCCCTCTACCTACACTAATCTTGCCTTCCCCTGTTATTTGGAACCCAGCACTGTTCCTATTAAATACATGCGAGTGTAACATATAGGCATACATCGTTTTGGCTATCTTCAACATTCTATACATTTGCGAAATATACCCTTTTAGCATGTGTTTGTTGCCAAAATTACAAAAAAAGGTTACTCCACCTTCTATCTAAAGTCTTTTTGATTCTTGTCGTTTAGATATGGTCATATATACTAACAAAAAAATGTTGTTAAAGGGAAGATATGGTTAAGTTGCACTACTAATAAACCAATGAAATTCAATAGAAAAACTTTGCTACAGTCACATTATGGTTACAGGTAAAACCGAAAACCCCCAGAAATTCGCAAGTTATGGTAAGGTACGCAACCATAACTCGCGCTACCATTGTGCACTGCAAGGACTAACACCCATGACATCAACGATGACATCACAAATGTTATTGATGACATCACTGATGTCATCACATGGCTGGCTCCCTCTTTTTTTGAGTAGGGACATATCTACACTAGGTGCTTTTCTTCACTAACAGTGAGGAACTCCAAAGTAAAAAGGTACTATATTTGTACACCTTACCCTTCTCATATGTTCTTACACTGCTTTCCTTAAGGTTCAGTCACATCCTATGGTACATATATATACGGGAAGAAAGAAGCCTAAAATACAGCAATCATTTCTGTGCATTAAGAATATAAGTTAGGTTATGAACACTTTTTGTTAGTACTGCTACTTTTATGCTTACTTTACTTTCTTTGTATATGCTGCTCTTGTTATGCTTTGTGCTCTCTTTCAGTTTTGTGTGCAGTAGTACATTTATGTAGTAAGTGAGGGATTTGTAGCTACTTATCACATGTTTAAGAGTCCACAAACGTCTAAAAGGAAAGCATGCATCATTTCGCTATGCAACAATTTTTTTGTTAGTGAATTTCATAGGTTTTTAGTAGGGCACTTTAACCATAACGTTCGTATATTATAATTTTTAGAGGAAAGGTGATAGGGTTTGAATAGCACAAGTGAACCATAGTGTCCTTGTAATAATGTGTCTTTCACTGATTTGCATTAGTTTTTTACAGGATACACTTAGTTTGTAAAGATGTACTGTACAACATACTGAAACCGGTGGCTCTATAGTAATAGGCACAAAGGTTGTGAACTTTGTGTCCATTTCCGGAGTCAGGTGGAGTCCAACATGCCCAGAAAGGGAGGGGTGGTCATAAAAAAAGCATAAATGGGAAGGGAAAATGTTGTAGCTGTACAAAATCTTTACTTTCACAACAAAGTGCACAAAGGCATAGAGTATGCAGCATAATGGAAATCACCAACAAGAAAAGTGACGTTTGGTGTCATCAATGTTACCGCATACCTGCTGCACAATCAAACAAAGAACAAAGAGGCAGAGGAGCAGACGACAACTACAGAGACTAGAACGACAGAGAAAGGTGGTAAGTACACAAAAGTGTATGTTATAATTGCACAGGTCCGGTAGTGTACAATGGTAGCAAAGCATGATGTTTTCTGTTTGTGCGCAGCAATGGCTTCCACCCTAGATTGGCTGGAGGAGAATTTTCTGCATGAAGAAATGAGTGATGACGATAGTCCCATAGTTATCTGCCGCACTGTGGAAAGGGAAAGAGTTACTGCAAGGGCAAGCACGCTTGAATGGCTGGAGTAGAATTTCCTGCATGACCTAGGTAGGGAACACGGTGGCAAGATGAACACAATCACAATGTAATACTTCATGTGAATTATGTCATGATGCCTACCCCCGGAGCAGCAGGCCAGGCCCAGCACCCCCGGGAGCAGGCATCATGCCCCCGGGTAAAAGCCCAGCGGCCCCTTATAGGGGCTCTTTGGACTCTGTCCTGGCGCCTTTGGCGCCAGGCTCATAAAGGAAGGTGTTTTGTGCACTTACCTGATGCAGACCATGCTGCAAGATTCAGGCCTCCCTGAGACCTGAAAGGGACTATTTTTTCATTGGGACTATTTTGCCACTCGGGTGTGGCCAGGGAAGGATACTTACCTGGAACTACTTTGGGGGCTATTTAAGCCACGCCCAGACAGTAGCTCACGCTTCGCGTTGTTTTGCATCCAAGCAGCTGAACGCTCACCGTGTCTGCTCCTGCATCTGGTCTCCAGCCACGCCTGCCTCGATCCTGGAAAAACCTGTAAGGAAAGAAGAGAAGAGAAAGGTGAAAACCAAGAATTTTATCAAACTTCTTACCTGCATCCGGAACCTTCACGCCAGCGTTCCTGAGAAAAGACTTTCATTTAAAAGCACCGCGTTGCTCGCTGCAGCGCCGCGCTTCACTCACCTGTCCTCGGGAGTTCTTCTGGCTCCAACACGACTGTCTGCACCAGTCGCCACATCTCTGCGCCTAGGGGAGAGAAGAAGAGACAAAAGGTGAGCAGAAGGAACATATGAGGAAAGCCTAATTTTCCGCCATAACACTTACCGGTCTTCTGTTGGTGGATCATTCCTCATTTCGGGTCGGCGCCGCTTCGTTGGCAGGTACCGCACCCCGGCCCCTATGGGGAAAGGACAAAAGACATTACTGGAGGAATATAAAGACATTAAGAGGGATCGCCCCCATCGCTAACTCACCTGAGTTTACCATCGGCAAGTCAATCCCTCAACACATCGCCTTCATTCTGCACCTGAAATAAAGGACAGATCACAGGTTAGGAAGACAACAGAAAAGGAGGCTCAACACTTGAACTTTTGTAATCTTCATACTTACGGCGTTCCGCTCGGAAAAGTCAAGAGGATTTTGCCAGCGCCATTCTGAAAACCAGTGAAGTAACTGGACAAACACGCGCCCCTGCACTAGAAGCAGGATGGAGAGTTCATCCTTTCAAACCATAAGGTGAGCTTCAACCGGGAATTTCGGAGGAAGTTAGAGAAGAACGAAGGGGGGAAGGGGGAGCAAGCACACTATTCTGCAGACTGTTAATCCCCTTTTTCATCTGCAGAAGGATATTCCTACGGGCCAGACAAGCAAGATTTGAGGGTCCTGTTCAGTCGGTGTTCCGAGTTCTGCGCATCACGCTCGAAGAGGCCACAGCAACCCAGACTAGACCAGCGCCTCCGTGGGAGTCAGGTGAGCGTTACAGAATGCGAAGACTTCCTACAAATTCCCACCCTGGCGCTATGGAAACTTCTGAGACTGATCAGTTGGCCCAACTACTGGGGGAATTACGGGCCGAAGTACACGCCACTCGTAAAGAGACTAATGCTCTCAGGAGGGAAGTGATTGTATCAAAGGAAAGAACTGATGACCTGGCTAGGCAGTTTTTGCAAGGTCAAGCTGGACACACTCCTCTACCCGGTTCCGGGGGGAACCCCGCTCCTGTGGTTCCCAGTAACCCTGTGCAGATTAATCTACCTGGAAACATGCCGCTGGCCCCACCCGAACGCTTTGCTGGGGACCCCAAACGATTCACTGTATTCATGAATCAGTGTCGTTTGCACTTCCTATGCAGACCTGGTGCCTTCCCTAATGACCAGACCAAGGTAGCCTTTGTATTGTCATATCTCAGCGGCTGTGCTGCAGATTGGTCAGTTCCACTGGTTACTCAAGATGACCCGATTCTCCGTGATTTTCAAGGATTTCAAGCAAGCATGGAAAGGTTATTTGCTCGACACTCTCAGGGGCAGGCTCTGGATGACAAACTACTATCCCTGCAACAGGGCAATCAGGACCTCCTATCCTACATTGCAACCTTTAATAGACTAATTGTGGAAACTGGGTGGCCAGAGGATAAAAGAATCACATTATTTTATCGAGGTCTACGCGGAGAACTTAAAGATGTCCTGGCCCAAGTTGTAAATCCACCCCTAGAATGCACAGAATATATAGACTTAGTGGTCCAATTGGATCACAGACTTCAAAACAGAAAAGCAGATCGGTCCAAGTTTGAGACCCGGGTGTTGGTCAAGACCCACGCTAACCCCAAGGGTGCTGATGTCTCTGAGCCTATGCCAATCGAAGGGGTTAAACAACCTTTAACTCAAAAAGAACTTGAAAGAAGACGGCAGATGCAATTATGTCTTTATTGTGGGTCCTCTGGACACTTTCTACGAGATTGCCTGGCAAAACCGCCCAAGAAGGTGGTAGGAGCCGCTGATAAAAACCATGAAGACTCTGTTTCGGGAAACGACCATGCCCGACAAGCGTAGGGGTCCGCTTGCCGAGCTTGAAAACTAACTCTCAGACCTTGCATTTCATTGTGCCAATGGTCCTCGTAGATCCGGAACAGCCTAAGCGGTTGCATGAAATAAAAGCATACACCGATAGTGGGGCTATAGGAAATTATGTGGATCGTGAATTGGTCTCTAGGATTAACCTCCCTCTGCGTCTTAAAACCAGCAAAGATGTCATCACCATAGTCGATGGAACCGAAATTGCCTCTGGACCGGTAACACATTCCACTGCTGAGGTGACACTTATAGGTCCGGACGGCCATCGGGAGGCAGTTGTGTTTGATGTAATCAAGGCTCCACAGTTTCAGGTTATTCTCGGAATCCCTTGGTTAGAGACACATAATCCTCGAATTGATTGGCGAGCGAAGAGAATAACCTTCCCGGATTGTGCACAAACCTGCTACCCAGAAAATCTGAAGATTAGTCTAGCGTCTGTAACCTCTGTCTCCATGCAACTACCTCCGGAATACCAAGACTTTCAGGACGTCTTCCAAAAGGAACAGGCCAACACGTTACCTCCCCACAGATCGTACGATTGCCAAATCGATCTGGTGCCCGGTGCACAACCCCCTTGTAGCAGGATTTATGCCCTTACTGAACCTGAGAATCTGCATTTGAGACAATATTTAGATCAATACCTAGCCAATGGTTTAATTCGCCCGTCAAAGTCTCCGGCATCCTCGGCTTTGTTCTTCGTGCCCAAAAAAGAAAGCGACCTTAGAACTTGTATCGACTACCGCGCATTGAACCAGATAACTGTTAAAAACCGTTACCCTCTGCCTCTGATCCCTGAACTCCTTCACCAGGTGAAGGACGCCTGCGTATACACCAAGTTAGATCTCCGGGGGGCTTATCATCTGGTGCGAGTAAAAGAAGGCGACGAATGGAAAACGTCCTTCCGTACAAAATATGGATTGTTCGAATACCAGGTGATGCCTTTCGGGTTGTGCAACGCGCCTGCTGCCTTCCAATTCTTCATGAACGATGTCCTTCGGGAACTCATCGATGTTTGTGTTGTCGTATATATCGATGACATTCTTGTGTACTCCTCTTCGGAATCTGATCACAGAAAGCATGTCAGGGCTGTCCTTGAGAAATTGCGCCAGCACAAACTGTTTGCACAGCTGGAAAAGTGCGTTTTCCATACCACCGAGGTTGAGTTTCTTGGATTCATCCTGACACCTAAAGGGGTCCGAATGGACTCACGAAAAGTGGATGCCATCCTCAAATGGCCATCACCTAGTTCGGTGAAAGGTGTCCAAAGCATGCTTGGTTTTGCCAATTTTTATCGCAGATTTATCCCGGAATTTTCACGTATGGTACAACCCATCACTGCACTCTTGCGGAAAAATAAACGCTTTGAATGGACCGAGGAAGCCGAACAGGCCTTTCAGGAATTGAAAGCTAAATTCACGTCCGCACCTATTTTGAAGCACCCGCGTCCCGATCTCCCATATATAGTCGAAACCGATGTGTCCAGCTTAGCCATGGGAGCTGTCCTGTCTCAGAGAGACCCTGAAACCAACCAACTGCACCCCGTAGCATTTTGGTCCAGAAAGTTCTCGCCGCCTGAGGTAAATTATGCAATCACCGACAAGGAATTATTAGCCATTAAGTCCACCTTTAAGGCTTGGCGGCATTATCTTCTTGGTGCCAGGAATACCATCACCGTGATCATTGATCACCTAAACTTACAATATTTAAAAACTGCCAAGGCTCAATCGTCACGTCAGCTCCGATGGGCTTTGTTCTATGCTGAGTTCAATTTTGTAATCACTTACCGCCCCGGCTGTAAGAATGGCAAAGCAGACGCGCTATCTTGAATAGGAATGGGAGAAATAGACACAAACTCAGAACCTGTGCTGATAATTCCCGAACAAAGAATTTTGGGGATAACCTCTTTACAAAACCTTGAAGACATTCAAGCACGGGTAAAACAACTCCTGGACTCTACAGCCTTGCAGGATTGGATCCAAAGGGGGTCTTATTTTTAGGTCAACGATGGCCTACCCTACTTCCAAGGACGCTTATTTCTGCCAGAAAAGGAATTGCAAGAACTGGTTATTTCCCGTCATCATGATACCCTGATGGAAGGACATCCTGGCATTGCCAAAACTGAGGAAAAAAATAAACGACAATTCTGGTGGCCTTCCTGGCGAAAGGATATTAAATCTTTCGTGATGTCCTGTGGAGTTTGCACCCAAAACAAAGGCCAAAAGACAAAACCCGCCGGTCTTCTTCAGCCTTTAGACATTCCACCAGCACCTTGGCACACCTTGTCACTAGATTTTATCACAGACCTGCCCCCTTGTAATGGATACAATACTATTCTGGTTGTGGTGGATTTATTTTCCAAGATGGCCCATTTTATTCCGTTGAAAGGATTACCTTCAGCTTCTGTCCTAGCCAAGGAATTCCTCGAAAATATCATCCGTTTGCATGGATTCCATCCATACTAGTCTACGACCGGGGAAGCCAGTTTATTTCTCATTTTTGGAGGAAGTGTTGTCAACTGGCACAAATCGACGTAAGACTCTCAACCAGCCACCACCCACAGACCGATGGTCAGACGGAGAGAACGAACCAGACCCTTGAACAATACCTACGATGTATGTTGCACCAATCGGAGGGTAATTGGAAGGATATTTTATGGGTGGCCGAATATGCATACAATAACTCGATACACTCTGGAACTGGACAAAGCCCCTTTTATACCCTATATGGACATCACCCTCGTACTTCAGACCTGGACTCACCTCTGAGCCTTGAAATGCCCGCAGTGGACCATTTGCATTCCATGATAACTCAAGCCTTCAAGGATGCAACTGCACATTTGCAACAAGCGAAAGGGAAATACAAAAAGAATGCGGATCTGCATCGGAGTGAGGCGCCTCCATACCAAATAGAGGATCAAGTATGGTTGGCTACCAAACACTTATTGCTCAAGGGACCTCCAACTTTTAATCCAAGGTATTTGGGCCCTTACTCGATCAAAGCTATAATTAACCCAGTGGCAGTCAAGCTCGATCTACCAGCTAACATGCGGATTCACCCCGTTTTTCATGTGTCACTTTTGAAACCAGTGCAACCAGGAACCAGATTAATAAAGCCACCAGAACCAATCCAGATAGATGGGGAGCCTGAATTCGAGGTGAAGAACATTTTGGATTCTAAGATCTCAAAATCAAAACTTTTCTATCTAATTGATTGGAAAGGGTACGGGCCTCAGGAAAGGTCTTGGGAACCCAGCGACCACGTACATGCACCTCGGCTGGTAAAAAGGTTCCATCGGAATTTCCCAAACAAACCGAAACCTCCAGAGGGAACAACCTTGGGAGGGGCCTTGGGGGGGAGTGCTGTCATGATGCCTACCCCGGAGCACCAGGCCAGGCCCAGCACCCCCGGGAGCAGGCATCATGCCCCCGGGTAAAAGCCCAGCGGCCCCTTATAGGGGCTCTTTGGACTCTGTCCTGGCGCCTTTGGCGCCAGGCTCATGTTGCACATCAATCCTGGCGCCATAGGCGCCAGGCTCCTAAAGGAAGGTGTTTTGTGCACTTACCTGATGCAGACCATGCTGCAAGATTCAGGCCTCCCTGAGACCTGAAAGGGACTATTTTTTCATTGGGACTATTTTGCCACTCGGGTGTGGCCAGGGAAGGATACTTACCTGGAACTACTTTGGGGGCTATTTAAGCCACGCCCAGACAGTAGCACCCCGGCCCCTATGGGGAAAGGACAAAAGACATTACTGGAGGAATATAAAGACATTAAGAGGGATCGCCCCCATCGCTAACTCACCTGAGTTTACCATCGGCAAGTCAATTCCTCAACGCATCGCCTTCATTCTGCACCTGAAATAAAGGACAGATCACAGGTTAGGAATGCAGCAGAAAAGGAGGCTCAACACTTGAACTTTTGTAATCCTCATACTTACGGCGTTCCGCTCGGAAAAGTCAAGTGGATTTTGCCAGCGCCATTCTGAAAACCAGTGAAGTAACTGGACAAACACGCGCCCCTGCACCAGAAGCAGGATGGAGAGTTCATCCTTTCAAACCATAAGGTGAGCTTCAACCGGGGATTTCGGAGGAAGTTAGAGAAGAACGAAGGGGGGAAAGGGGGAGCAAGCAAACTATTCTGCAGACTGTTAATCCCCTTTCTCATCTGCAGAAGGATATTCCTACGGGCCAGACAAGCAAGATTTGAGGGTCCTGTTCAGTCGGTGTTCCGAGTTCTGCGCATCACGCTCGAAGAGGCCACAGCAACCCAGACTAGACCAGCGCCTCCGTGGGAGTCAGGTGAGCGTTACAATTAACCACATTTGTTGTCTTTTAACAGAGCATACCGGAATGCAAAGCAGTACACCAGAAGCAGCACATTTTCCACAGGAACATACGGCCACCGAAACTGAAGTAAACGCTGGGCATATACAAGTTGACCGCCAGGATGCCAAAATCGTTCAGTTGCTCCTCCAATTTTCCTCCTTGAGAAATTTTGTGGAAGAACATATAATGGGGAAAATAAGATATCACTGCCCAACTTGCACATGCCCGCCTTCCCCATTTCCCAGCCCCCCTTCCCTGCAAATTGAGTGTCATGAGAGACATTCAATGAGACCTCAATCCCTTCTTCCCCTCACCAGCAGTGTGTTGAAATGGGAAAATCCCCAATATATGTATCTGTTTCTTGTCCCCCTTCCCTTTCCGAATAGTCGCTATGAATGTGTGCTAATAAAGATTGATATGTTAATTTGTACTGATTGTGTATGTGCCTTTTTTTTCTTCTTTTAAGAAGGCCATTGTAAGTGTGAAGGACACAGCACTAGTGGGGATGGTTGCAGCAAAAATGGAGAAGGCTGATGACCGCCGCACCTGGGTGCCATATGCGTAATCACAATAAAAGCATCTGTGTGATGCCACTTCAGGGCGCATGTTTGCATGGACACAACCACCTGTAAATAGTTTCAGGAGCATCCGTTTAACTGTGGCGCAACTGTGCACATGCATATGTCATCCTGTGATGCCTGGAAACACTGTCCCTGGTGGACATATGCAAATAAACGTGTGATGTAGTTGTACTAGCTGGAAGCGTGCACCCACGTCCTGCAAGTATTTTTGTACGTAAACATTCCACCTACTCTATCGTGCTCACGGCAAGCGTAACTAGAAATGAGCAATGTACGTGTGCCATATGTTTAAGTAGTCCAAGAATGGCAAGAGTATCAGTAGGAGAACCATGCACGTGGCCACAAAGCAGAACTGCCAATATACGTCCGGCAGACAAGCTTGCAAATGGAGAACAATGGTGACGTCACCATGGTCCCGTATCAACAATGTGCGTGGTCCCTTATTTGGCAGACACAACCCAGATCTGTACATATCAAAAGAGGGCATTTTTCTGCAGTGTATGGAGTGTTACAGTGATAGTGCACTCGTACAGAGATCCTCCACTCTTCCTTCTACATGTACATGTTGTAGGGAATTAGTTAGTGCCACTTTCCGGTGTCACATGCTCCACATCAACCCTAGAAAAGGGCACACCCCGCAAGTGCTCTGTTTGGCTTTCTAGAGAAGAGCACCAGTACACATTGGTTCAGGCAAAAATTGCTTTCTTACCAATTGTGTGCCTGCAAACTACTTCTCCAAGTAATGGCCACCAGAGTTTCTGCTACGATGCTGCTACCTCTGACTCAGGAGCTCCCACACCCTCACCACCAACACCTCCTTCTCAAAGTCCTGAGCAAGGCGACAGGCGCCATAATGTGGAGGGATATCGAAAAGGAAACGAGAATAAAGTAGAAGGAATCCCCATTGCCTACAGCCAGTGTCAATCCTGGCTGTGGAAACTATTTAGGACCATTGGAGATGTGCCAAAATCATGTGCAAACCACGTGCAGTGCACTGAGTGCAAGTACTCAGTCACAGAAAACGTGGCATGTAAACCTATGGCACCACCTCCATGCGGCGGGACCTGAAAGCGAACCGCCAGGCAGCTATTCGGAGGGCTGTCCCCTTCCAAGCAGGCAATAGGTTATTGTCCTCTACAGCATCCTTTGCATCTGTTCCTGCCACCACTAGGGACACTCCAGTGGGCCACCGTGTCCCGCAAGTAGCCGTGGAGGACATACGCAGTGCTACACACCCCTACCTTTCAAAGGTCACTGTCTTGTGCATATACTGTGACGTGGTACTGTGCAAGGGAGAACATTTGTGAAGTGCTTTTGAGGCTTCACAATAAATCACATTTATTGTGGGAGCATGGGAGCATGGCAAACACTGCCCCATGCCCAAGTAAGGTGCACCCCACATCTTCTGCTCTCCACATACAATTTCTCATCCGTGTTGTTGGTACCCTTTGCCAAATCTCCCTTTCACTGCTGGCTTTTCTGGCATGTCTTATAACAACATGAAAAATGCTTCTCGGCCAGAATGTGGGGGGAACAAAAAGCTCTTTTCAGAGCCACCTTGCACTGTTCAAAAATAGAAGTTGAATGCAAGCATGCAGGGAGTGACGCTACCTATATGCACCACCTACAGAGATGGCAACAATGGTCGGTGGGATGCAGGCAAAAGCATTGTACACATTTGCAAAAAGAAGTGGTGACTCTGAAAAGAGCCTTTTTGTGCTGTTTGTATTTTAAACATTAAAAGTGGTGAACAACCACAGGGAAAATGCTTCCTACACTTGCAGGAAGTGCTACACAGCATTTGGATATTACGCAGAAAGATCTCATTGCCAGCATCAGTCAGATGAACTCCATCTGAACGAAAAATGTTGCTACTACGAAACGTAATGTTTTTGTGTGCTCCTTGTTAGGGGTTTCTCTCGGCTTGTCCTTCGTACATTACTACACGTGTGTCTGCAGCGTACATTGTACATAGTGCAACAGATTACTAATTGCAAAGGGAGAAAAAAAGTTTCAGTGCCATTGATAAACATCACACTACAAGCACTAACGCTGTCATGGACACAAAAGAACATCCTACCATGAAACACAAAAGCAGACATACACATGAATCACAAAACTGTAGTCCCATTTCCATAGCAAGCACATTACGAAGGACAGCATGTAGCACGTGCGATTTCCCCAACTACCACGAGGGCCGCGGCCCAGTAAAGCAGGGCCAGTCCTTCTTCCCATTCAAGTACTTTTTCAGCAGCACTCCCCGATTGACTTACATACACATCCACCAATTACATCCAAAAACTGTGCATGTAATGCTATCACATCTATTGAACAGTGCGTAACAGCCGTTAAAGACGCAGAGGTGAAATATCCTGTAAATCAGAAGCACCTGCACGAGAAAGTACTGTACAACCATCTACACGTTCTACACCCACAAACATCAGCATCGCTACCCATCACCACACCCAGTAGGTATTACTAGTTTTTCTACATTACAGTGCCAACTGTGTTATACGTGCATAGCAACAGTGTACATCAGAGTAAATCTCCATAACATACTCAAAATATGTACTGTTATGTCTCCCATCACCTACCAATTAATCTCTCCTACAGTGGTAGGTGGTGCCACAGGTTCAATTTGCCAACAACAGCAACTGGTATACTAGAAAGGTTACTCTGTTCTTTTGTTCCATCATTTTTACAATGCTTCCCCCCATTAAAGCCCCTCCTAGCAAATTTGTACAAATCACACACAAAACTATCAGGCAGCCTTTCCGACCAAACTATGCAAAGTGCATACATTTCAAGCTTAACAACAGTTTCCACCTGCACGTCATACATAACAACAGCATTTAAGCAATAAAAAAAGTTATCGCCACATTCACAACAATAATATTTGTAAATGTGCATAAAGAAATTAAAACCCACAATCAATGCCTGCACTCATGTTCTAAGCATACATATGCAAAGCACTGCATAAAAAAAACATTGTGCTTTGCACTCTGTACATCTTTCCACACCTGTTGTCTCATCCTTCCACAATGCGCAGTACTGCATGTTTCCAGTAAATAGGCCTACACTAATACAAACACGTTTTTCACAACACGTGATACACTAAACTCCCAAATAGCCCACCTACTCCCTTAACAAACATGCTTATGCTCCCAAGCACCCTTCATATTGTACACCTTCCATTTAAACCCACACTTAGGCTTCCTGACAAGACATCCCCCTATAGTTTTGAAGAACATAATTTACAAATGTATGCACTATGTCATTAGCCAACATATTTTCTTACCATCTTCTTATACAGGAGTACCCACCTGCCTCTGGAAAGCCACTGAAGTGTGCACTTCAAAATACAGCCTAAAATAAAAATACTCTCTGCAATCAACAACGTAGTACAATACCAGCATACTCTTGTATGTCTTACTAAATGAGTGCACTATTGTTGTACTGTAGCATACAGATATGTGCCCTTCCAGCAGTATGTACTTCATTGTCACTGATCACACCTTTACAGGTGCTAAGTGTTTGTTATGTCACCACCATTAGAATAATGCCCACATACTAACATAGTGTCCCCAACCTAACCTTACACACCACTACACAGTCACACACTTGCATTTAAAGAGCTGCTTACCATCCCATTCACCCACTGACGCACATTGCACACATATACATGTGAATATTTGCACACTCACTTCCCTTTCTTGCACAACGCCTACCAAAAGGCCATTCCGTAGAAAGCAACGCAGAAAGAGAGCACACAACCTACAAACACAGAAAGTAGCCATTCACTGCAAGCTCAACGCTAACAGAAAGGTGAATTAGAAGAGGTAATTCAGTCATTAAGGAAAACAAATGCATCTACCAGTAAAGACAGTGTAGGTGATTGGCAAAATGTAAAGAAAACCTCTAAATACAGTGCAACACACACTAGTGCTAACAGAGCATGTACAAATGGTAATGTAATCATAAGCAAGCATTGTAAAAAAGTAATTTTCTCAAAAAATTTACACCGCACAGTCCTTCACAACCTTACAACCTTACAATTAATGGGCAGAAATCACACTCAACCCTCAAAACCTACCACCGAAAAGTCATCCTAGAAGCTCTGGTAGACTGTGCTATAAATGTGAAGCATAAATTGTTTATAGTAATTTCGAACAGAATGAAACCACTAACAAGATTAATTGGTAAATTGCAAGCACTACTTCGAAACAAATGCAATGTGAGCATAGATAACTTTGGCCTGATCTATACAGGTGAGTGGAGTCACACCACCAACACAGAGCCATACTTCAATGAAGAATCATACAAAAAACAACAAACTAACTAAATTGCCTTACATCGGAATGGATGAGGGTATGAAAAGTTATACAATACCATAATGGAAGAGGAAACACTGCTTTCAGAAATATCCCCATCAAACTTAGATGTTGCTCTCCAATCCACCAAACCAACATGCCTCACCTACAAATGGACTTGCACATCAATGTGCAACATTTGCCAATGCCTAATCAAAAATGTGCAGCAATTCCTCAATCAGTATGTCAAAGCCAACGACAAAAGAACAATGAAAATACTGCAAACTGTAACAGCCTCAAGAACATCATCAGACTCACTGTCTGTAGCGTCTGCAAACCACTTAACCCACGAAAGCCTGATTAGTCACCGCCAAACTCCACACAGATCAACAAAAAAAAAACAGAGGCTGTTGTAAACATGGATAAACCCACTCGCCTATTTAAATTAGAGCAGGCCTCAAGCAAAGATAAATATATGGTCCTGAATCGCAGAGCAGTGTTGAAAATACCAGCTTCCATAACTGGACTAAAAAAGCTGAAAACGGAAGACTTCAAGCTAATTGAGCCTTACCACAGAGACAACAAGGCCAAAGCCTATCTGCACATTAAGGCAACTGCAATCCAAGATCTGAGTCGGGAGGCTGGAAAAGAGTTAAAACTAGTTGGCTTCCTTCTATTTGAAATAAAAAGCGCAGGCTCGTTACAAAATAAAGGGAAACAAGAAGAACAGTCTATAAACAAGAGAAAACAAGAATCCAGCTCAGCAGATCATCACATCTCCCGAAGAGCAGAACTGAAGGCTCATTTTGTGGAGCTACCAGATAAGAATAAGGAACTCCGTGCACCAGACCGCCATACCTCTTGCAGAGCAGATCTGAAGGCCGATTCGGGCTTGCTAACAGAGAAATCCTATCGCAAACACTCGGCTGACTCATCAGAGGTTTTCGTCTCTCGAGATCCGCAAGAAAGAACTAGGTATAGTCCGGACCAACCAACATTTGACAGGCATCGTGGCCATCAAAGAAGACAAAGTCTTAGAGATCGCTCTCCACAACGAAGAAGATTTGACAGCTACAGAAATCGCAGGAAGGAGTTGCTGAACAACAGACGCTCTGATGCATCTGCGGACGCAAAGAAAGATTCGCCCTCAGGAGGCCTGTGGAAGTGGCTAAAAGGAGGTTTGATTCCAAATCACAGCAGATAGCAATCATCAAATGAAGTCAACGAACTTTACCAACAAAAGGCCCTGACGTTAGCATCATGGAACACCAGAGGACACGCACATTTAACTGACCCTACCAGCGAGGATCTTGGCCGATTTGACATTCTCTGTTTACAAGAGACCTGGCTTCTGGAGAAACTGTCTATGGACGGCTTTGAAATTGAGACCTCCCCGGCAGTCAAAGGATTGTTGGGCCGGCCCTCAGCAGGTCTACTCATTGCTGTTCGGACAGGTTAGAACCGGAACATTGTTAAGTCAATTGTGAGATCCTATGGGGTCCTGGTGATCCTTATTCAATGGAATAATTTCTCCGAAACTACTAGGCTTTGGTCATCGACACCCCTTGCAGTTTTCACTATGTATTGGAATCCTCAAAGAACGTCGATTACCGATTTCTGCCAAACTATGGCCGAAACTATTGATGCTATTGTAATCGACCTGAACAACTCGTTCGTAACAATATGCGGGGACCTGAATTCATAATGCACACACCCGAAAGATCGTTCTTTACCATCTATCCCCCCGTTGCAAATTGAAGCCAGAGGACGAGCCTGGATGAACCTGATGTCATCAAGAAATTTACACAATGCTGCCTGGATCAAGGACTGACACGCACAAATTTCCACCTGGGAAAGGGGAACATCATCGGCTACCCTGGAGGACATCTTCATTTCAAATGCCATGTGCTCAGAAATCAACCGCTTCCTGGTGGTCAAAACAAATGCGAGCGATCACAACTTGCTCTCCATGGCGTGGCCCTCTAACTCCCAGGAAACAAAACTCTATCCAGCCACGGTCGAGTCTAACCCTCAACAAACTCGGCTGCGGTTGACAGCAGCCAGTGTAAGAGCGATGACACAGCAATACGCCACAGCAGGGGATGTTTCGATGACCTCCGAGACGTTATCACGACCAAACTATATGCCTATCCTGATTAAGTATAAGACCTACGACAAACAAATAGCAGACAAAAAAAGGCACTCAGAAAATTAAAACACACAGCCAAAGCTGAAAACACCACATTGGTGTGGGAATTGTGGACAAAAGAATATAAACTCTATAAATCTTGGATTAGACTACGAAGGGCAGCATTACACCAAAATGACACCAAAACAATGCTGAGAACCCTCTCGACTAAAAAATCAGCGGACTTCTAGGCCCTTATCAATATTTCTCGAGGCAACACAGGGTCAAATATGATAAACTCAGTTACTGAATCTGCTTGGGTAAAATTATTTACAGATCTTTTTGCCAGTCCTTAAACTAATGAGACCCCCTGCTTTGAGACTAATCTGGCTCCCTGGGTTGATCTCTCCTCAAAAGCAGACATATGTTCGGCTATCCAAAAGCCTAAAACATCTAGAGCACCGGGCCCAATGGTCTCACCAATGCTGATCTAAAGATCTACATAAATGAATGGACAGATTTCATCAGCCTCCTGTTCGATCACTGCAGAGCGAGTAGACAGATTCCAGCGTCATGGACGAAAGCAACTGTCATTCCAATCTTTAAGAAAGGCAGTAGGGAGGATCCGGCAAACTACCGCCCGATAGCACTTCTGGACATTTTGGGAAAATTGTTTGCAACCCTCCTCCTACAACACTTCCGACGCTGGGTGAAATCGGCTCCTTGCACTGACCATTTCCAACTGGGCTTCAAAAACAACGGCAGCACCGCAGTGAACATTTTAATACTGTGGATCCTAAAGGCAAAAATAAAACAGGGAGCTCTGACAGTCTACGCTGCCTTCATAGATCTCTCGCAGGCGTTCGACAAAGTTGACAGAATGCTCTTATGGAAAAAGTTAAAACAGTGGAGATGCCCTGAAGAAATCCTAAATCCTATAATAGCGCTCCATACCAAGACCTCCCTAGCTGTCCGTCTGGACAGGCAAGGTACTCGCTCCAAAGAAATTCAAGCAGAAAGAGGAGTCAAACCAGGTTGCCCGCTGGCACCGTCACTTTTGTAGCTTTCCTTGAAGACTTTAAAGACTCGGAAGCAACTGTCCGTTCCTTTCCCCCGAAGATAGGCAATACTGAGGTCTCTCGTATTCTTTATGCAGATGACATGATACTCCTTGACCAGACGCCCGTAGGCCTCCAACGACAGCTGGATAATCTGGCAAAATATATGGTTACTAACAACCTCTGTATAAACAACACCAAGATCAAAATCATGATTTTTGCAAAGAATCGACAGCCCAAGAAAATAGCTAATTCCTGGTCAGTGAACAGAGCCCGTATCGAAGTTGTTCCTCACTTCAAATACCTTGGAGTCTTCATCGATGGGTCACCACAGGAGGCCAAAATGCAACAACATCTCTGGGACAAAGTGAAATCTTGACCTCTCAAATGATCCTGATTGATCGAAAGTTCGGCAAATTCTCGCTGATTTCAGCTATTAACTTTTACAAAGGCAAAATAGTACCTGCATTAACATATGGTATGGATGCCACTATCTCCATGCCAAACTCGATCTCGCAGAAATTGGAGGGATACATCTGGAAAACGGTCTTGAGTCTCCCAAATTCTATACCAATTTTAGCAGTGAGAAGAGAGTTGGGACTCCTGTCGCTGGGAGCTACCGTCAGTGTGTCTTCACTGTCCATCTACAGAAAGACTCTGATACAAGATGGCCTTCCGATTTTCTACACCATTGGCAATGAACTTGTGTCAACCAAATGTAAGGCACTTCAGAAGTGGATCACTCAGCAAAAAAATAAACTGGAAGACTTAGCATGCACAACAGATGATCTGATTGCTAACCCACAAAGAGTGATCCAAAAGCTGAAGAAGCAAGACTGGATAATCACAGGCGAGCAAACAGTGGCGATCAAGTTCCTGAAACACCTATCGCCAACATATAATGAGCTAAAAAGGCAAAGTAGTCTATTTACTGTTAGATCTTAAAGAAAATGTAGACACTCTATGAGTGCAAAGGCCAATACATGAATCGTTGATTGTCCTGGCAAATGGTGTACCTACAAAAGACAAACAAGACAAAACAATGTGGCAACACCTAGTGGACATAACCAAAGTTAGAGAGGCGTTGCAATACTTTAAAGAAAAAAATGAATACTACAAGGAATTAAAAGTTCAAGAAAACCCGAGAGAAACAATTGAAATAATTCAGAACTCCTCAACAAGTGCCCAATTTGAATGTCTAGATCCTACTGCCGCCTCCAGTACCCACTGCACTCCAAAGACACCATAGACGATGCATTAGAAACATATCAAATGAGGCAAGCGCCAATCAGTACATGGGAAAAAAGTGTGAAAAACACGCGCCTTTCTCTGCTCTTCCCCACTGGAAAAGGTGGAAGATATGATGAAAGAAGCACACAAATAACAGCATCAGAATACTGCTGTTTATGAATGTATTCTGAAGACCCTAGATTTAGACAGAACATGGAGTACATATTCCACCTGCTCTTTGAAAGTGAACTAGCAACGCTATGTTATGGAGTTGCCCACACATTAAAAACAGGATCCCATGTCCAAAACATGTCTGCCACACAACTACTTCAAAAGGTTCAACTGAAGGACAAGGTTTTACAGTCAAGTGTTACAAATCTCGTGGCAAACATGTGTGGTATGAAAGAGTACTGGTTCCGACGGCACACAGATGTATGTTGTATGCTACGCACCCTTGGCACTCCCACATGGTTTATCACTTTAAGTTGTTCTGAGTATGCATGGGAAGACGTTCACACTTTCCTGCGCATAGCAAACTAAAACAAAACAGGTGTAGACATGAAAACACCAGGAGAGCTGTGCTCTCTCGATCCAATAAATGTTTCACACTACTTTCTTCATCGCTTCCTTGCCATTATGCACTTCACTTGCAATAAAGCACTTCCTTCAATCGGAGAAGTGGAACACTTCCTTTGGAGAAAAGAATATCAAGCTAGAGGAGCACCACACATCCACATGCTTTTGTGGATAAAAAATGCTCGTAATGTGGTGAGGAAAGTGATGAAACTGTTTTGCAGTTCATTCACAAATATGTCACTTGCAAAATCCATCCAGAAAGTACCCATAGTGACCTACAAGCCTACATTTTGCAATTCCAAAGACACAAGTGTGGCAAGCATTGTCAATGCAAATATAAGAACAGAGGCAAATAGTGTACCAAATGCCGCTTTGGGTTCCCTAGACTAGTTTCAACAACCGGCCAAGTAAACAGCCTCATGTCTTCGTTTCAACACAGTGTGAAAGGGAAATCTCCTAAGAAAACATACTGTATAATAAGGAGCGTAGCATCAAAGTACATCAATTATTACAATGCAATTATTACCCTCTTATGGAATGCCAATGTTGATGTACATTACATTGCAGACAAGTCCACTGCTGTTGTCCGATATGTCACCACCTACCATGCCAAAGCAGAGAAAACAGAGCTCAAAGACCTCTGGGATGACATATCCTCTGAAAAAACACTGGCACAAACAGATTTGGCATTAAAATGCTGTCCCATAGAGAATGTGGCAGCTACGAAGCCGCTGATCGCTTAACCAGCACAGCCTTATATGGGAAATCTGACAACATACTGCGGCTAAGCCTTGGGCCTGCTGCCTCCAGAAGAAGAGTACGTAAATCATATGAAGAAATACAAACAATGGCCAAAAGTGATCCCAACAGCCAGGACATTTTGAAGAACAACTTATTGGACACATAGGGCCTCATTACGACCCTGGCGCTAATGGGTTAACGGCGCCGTAAAAGGCTGCGGCGCCGTTAACCCATTAGCACCTGATTACGCGGTCCCTTTGCGGGACCCGACCTTAACGGCTGGTCTACACCAGCCGTTAAAGTAGGGACCCGCAAAAGGACCTTGGTGCTAAGTACGGTACCGCAATTTGCGGTACCGTACTTAGTGCCTTCGCCATTCCCATTGAGCCCTATGGGGCAAAAATGGGAATGGGGAAGGGCCATGGACGAAGGGGGAATTACCGCCCCGCCAACCTTGTAATGGGGTGGTAATTCCCCCTTTCTCCATGGCGGAGTCGGTAAGTTACCGGCATGGACCATGGTGCTATTAGCACCATGGTTTTCCGCCTGGGTCGTAATGAGGCCCACACTACCCAAACAGACATAGTACTTCAGAAACCTTGTTCTTGTACCAGGTAGCCAAAAACTTTGCATGCAAAAACAACACTACACCAAATGAGGAAAAATACAGAGTGGAAAGTTGTGAAGGCAGCCTGGTGAGACTTACCAAATGCAGTCTAATTAATCATTTCAAGTTGTCCTTAAAAACTCCTCAACACATGGAACTGTACTACATGGCTCTACTGTAACTTTTCAAACCATGGAGAAAAGAAGAAGATTTATTAGCCACCTACACCTCATATGAAGATGCTTTCAAAGCCACTGAAAGTACCATTATAGATGAAACTTTACACAGTGCAAAACCATATTGGACAGTGAACGCCAACAAGAAGAAGAACTTCAAGTACAACTACCTGTTGTTATGCGCAGGACTTTGGCCGTGCAACAACTACAGACAACATTCAAGATCGGTGTTCATTCCCGTGTTAAGTTTCTGTCCAGAAACCCTTCCGTATGGAATAAATGGAGGTTGCCATGGAGATTAATGACAAAGACATTTGGTCCGAGTCACGTGAGGATCCGACGTACGCCACGTCGGCTTGCTCACGTTCATGCTTTGCCCAGTTCAGGAAGTTAAATAAGTTCTCTTCCTGTTCCCCCATGCTTTTGTCTCCTTGTGTGATCTCCCAGATTCGACCCTGCTTCGCCTTCTGACCTGCTCCTGCCTGCCTCCCGAATTGTACAGAATTGGCCTAACGATCCTCGGACTGCAATTGACCTGCTTTCTCTTACTGTTTTTTGGTCACAACGTCTACCTTCGCGAGGAATCTTTGCCTTCTGCAACTCGTTCCGAGTCCTGTCTTTGATACTCTTCCACAGACAACAGGAGGTCCTGCTTCCTTTTGGAAATCGGCATACCGTCTACAGGCGGCTGACATCAGGAGAACAGCATCGCCCGGTTTACATCCTCGGCGCCTCTTGGTACAGAGACTGTTTCTTCCAGCTGTGGTAAACTCCTCCAGGTTTTCCTGGGGACAAAGTATTATTCTTTATTTTCGCTCCAGTCTTTCTCACACCAGCGCTTCCGAACTACATATCCCAGAATCCAACTCACCTTTGATTTCCATTTCCTGAACTTATCTGGTTACTTCCCAATAAAACTTGCCACAAAAAACTGCTTAATCCTGAATGAACAACTGCACCTAGAATGCTCTGCTGATCCAGTGCACCATCCCGTCACCAGTGCGTCCCTCGTGGCGCCCGGGTTAGGTTTCCATACTAACCTTCCTGTTTGTTATTTTCTCTTGCCGTTGGTTCCTTATTGGTTTGGCCTGTTTCATTATCTAAGTTGGTAAGAACTGAATCTTGATCAGGAAGGGGGTGGTATTTAGAACTCTTCTGTCCATCCAGTAATATATTACCTATTTCTTAGGTCTGGGATTTCCTGTTCTTAACAAGATAACATGAGGTACTTACTCTGTTCTCTAGTGGGATTGTATTTGATGATACTTGTGCAGACCATTAACGGTTGTTGTTTCCTTTTCAGCATTGGTGCAAGCGGTGCATGTATTCCCCGCTCTTGTGTGGGATCAACTCCTCCGTCTGTATCATTTCAACAGCAGAGGAATGTTCGTAAAAAAGAGTTCCTTCAAGTTGATGAGGCTTGTATTCTGGGAGGTCATTTCGAATCAAGCTCGTTGTCGATCTTGGCTTTGTGGCTTCGCCTTCTCCCGATACGACATCGCCCCTGGCAGTATAGGCGTGGTGAGTAACAGAATTAGAAGACTAAAATGTCTACGGATCCTGCTGAAGCTCTGACACAAATTGCGCAAATGGTGTCAGATCTAAGGACCGATATGACAAATGCACAAGATAAACTTCGACAGCGTATTGACGCTATCCAATCTCTTGTCACCACCAATGCTGCACAAAGGGCTGATTCTGGTGTGGCTTCTGGTTCTGGGTTTCCAACCCCCAGACAAGAACCAACTCCCATAGTAGTCGCTACCAACCAGTTTCCCCTAGCCGCACCAGAGCGGTTTACGGGGGATCCTAAAATCTACTGCACCCTTGTTAACCAATGCAGACTGCATTTCTTATGCCGTCCCAATTCATTTTCTACCGCAACCACGAAAGCGGCCTTTGTGTTATCTCATCTTAGTGGCACAGCTGCAGTCTGGGCTAATCCACTATTGGAAGCCAAAAGTGACGTTCTCTACGACTGTGATGCTCTGCTGGAAAAGATGAGCAAGGTATTTGGTACCAGATATACTACCCAGGCTTCCAATTTGGAACTATTAAAACTCAAACGAGGCAACGCATCTCTGCTCACCTATCTGGCTCACTGCAATCAGTTAACCGCTGAGACGGATTGGCCAGAAGGTAAAAAAGCAGCAGTCTTCTATCAAGGGCTCTCTGAAGAACTCAAAGACACCTTATCCACGGTGCCAATCGTGCCACTGCATTTCCAGAACTTCTGGATATGATACTCCAGATAGACGCACAGCGTTCAGAAAGACAAGGAGAAAAGAAACCTGCGTTCTATCCAATTGCTGTTGAATCAGCGGCATCCTCTGTACCCGTGGCAGAGCCCATGCAGATTGGAGCTGTCTGGGGTCCGCTTACACCAGCTCAACGAGAATACCGCAGGACACACAATCTCTGTATGTACTGTGGTGCGTCCGATCATCTGTTGCTCGACTGTCCTAAGAAACCCAAACGGAAGTCAGGAAATGCCAGAGTCCCTACATCGGGAAAGGATTCCTCGGACTCCCCTTTGGATAATCCTTCCATGCTTTTTCAACTCCCAGTTGTTTTCACTACTCAAACTGAAGCCTCTATTAGGGCCAATGCTATCCTGGATTCGAGTGCCACTGGCAGCTACATTGATAAGAATTACGCTACTTTGGTTGGGATTTCCTCTCCATTGAAGGCACATCCTCAAACCGTTAGTGCTGTAGACGGTTCCCCTCTGCTGTCAGGCCTGGTTACTCATCAGCCGAAACCATGGTTATGTGTATTGACGAAGGGCATACTGAAAAAATCAACTTTGACCTCATCATGGCACCCGCTTACAAAGTAATCTTGGGAATCCCATTATTACAGTATCATAATCCTGTTATAGACTGGGTGAGCCAGACTGTTCAGTTCCCTTCTGTAACCTGTAACAAACAGTGTATACCCATCCATACTGTGGTACCTTCGAGTCCCAGCGCCGTGTTAGTCTCTGTCTTTTCCCATATCGGGGCCGTCTCTAGTGTTCCTGTGGTTCAGGTTCCTACTGAGTACTCCAATTTTCTGGATGTATTTGACAAAGGCAGAAACACTGCCGCCTCATCGTCCATACAGCTGTCCAATTGACTTGATACCAGGTTCCAAAGTTCCAGCGGGCAGAGTATATTCTTTAACACTTAAGGAAGAAAAGGTACTGAAAGAGTACATTGATAAGGCTCTAGCAATGGGATTCATTTGCATTGCTAAGTCTCCTGCAGCATCTCCCCTTTTCTTTGTCCCGAAGAAGGAAGGGGAGCTCAGACCATGCATTGATTACAGGGCACTCAATGCAGTAACGGTAAAAAACCAATACCCCCGACCCTTGATATCGGTTCTACTCGATCAACTGGGTTTGTCTCAAATATTCACAAAGTTGGATTTGAGGGGGGCTTACAATTTGGTACGAATAAGAGGCGGTGACGAGTGGAAAACAGCGTTCAAAACTTGTTACGGTCTCTATGAGTACATGGTGATGCCATTTGGTTTGTGCAACGCCCCAGCCACTTTTCAAGCCTTCATGAAATATCTGTTCCATGACGTTCTGGACCAATTCATAGTTGTCTATTTAGATGATATTCTGGTTTATTTCCACTCTCTATCAGAGCATATATGTCATGTCCGTACTGTGTTACAGCATTTACGAGACAACAGTCTCTTTGCAAAAGCTGAAAAATGTATTTTTAACTCTTCAGAGGTCGAATTCCTCGGTTATGACCTCACCCAAAATGGCGTTCGTATGAGCAAAACCGAAGTAAAAGCAGTAGTGGAGTGGCCCGCTGCCAATTCAATGAAATCTCTGCAGTCTTTTCTGGGGTTGCTAATTTTTACAGACGGTTCATTCATGGTTTCTCTGCCATTTCGTCTCCTCTGACTGCATTGACCAGCTCCAAGAAAAAACTACTTATGGACTCCAGAAGCACAGACAGCCTTTGACACCTTGAAAACAGCCTTAACTACTGCACCTGTCCTGAAACATCCGGATCCGGAACAGCCAATCTTTGTGGAAGCTGGTGCTTCTGGTTTTGCTATCAGTGCCGTTCTCTCCCAGGTATGTCCTCTATCAGGTGAGATTCACCTGGTGGCCTTCTTTTCTCGGAAATTAACTCCTTACCAAAAGAATTATACCATAACAGAAAGAGAATTAATGGCCATCAGAGACGCTTTTGCTGAATGGCGTCACCATTTGTTGGGGGCTCACCATTCGTGTCCGTTTATTCTGACCATCACAGTCTCCTGGCTTTTCAATCCATGAAGTGTCTCACTGCCAGACTGGCCCGCTGGCATCTCTTCTTTTCTGAGTACCGTTTTTCAATCACTTACCATCCGGCTAAAGCTCAAGCTTCAGCGGATGCTCTATCCCGACTGCATTCTGGTGTGGGGGATCCTGATCCTGATCCTCTGCCGTTGTTATCTGCCAAAGTGATCTGTGCCTGCTCTGTGCAACCTCATATGAGGAAACATATCGAAGACTGGGTCTCGTCCCATCTGGAACAAGTGGCAGATCTGAATCTCGATGTGGTTGATGGCCTTCCCTATATTAAGGGCCGAGTTTTCATTCCTCCCGGTCAGCCACATGTTTGGGCCCTGTGGTGGGCTCATGATTTGGTTGCGGCAGCTCATCCGGGGCAACCGAAAACGTTTGAGTCACTGTGATGCTGGGCTTCGTGGCCTTCTATTTTCCGAGATGTCATGGAATACTTGGCTACTTGTACAGTATGTGTACAGAGTAAGTCCTCCCGTGCTAAACCAATGGGGCTGTTACAACCTTTTCCAGTCCCATATAAACCATGGCAAATTATTTCTATGGATTTCATTGTCAAATTACCTGAAGTCAAGGGATTCAACACAATCTGGGTGATAGTAGACTACTTCACGAAGTACACTGTCTTCGTACCATGTGTTGGGTTGCCCTCAGCGTCTAAACTGGCGGTACTCTTTCTGACTCATCTCTTCGGGAGATTCGGCCTGCCAGCAATAATTGTCACTGACCGGGGTACTCAATTTACCTCTCGCTTTTGGAGGGCACTTACTAAGGCATTAGATATCGATGATCATTTTTCATTGGCTTATCATCCGCAAACTGACGGCCAGACAGAAAGGATCAATGCTACGTTAGAACAATACTTACGTTGCCTGTGTCTCCAGTTCCAATTGTCTTGGCTGTCAGTGTTGTTCCAGACTGAATTTACCTACACCAATTCCTTGCACACATCTACGGGGGTCTCCCCATTCTTCGCTATATATGGATTTCATCCACGCTCCTTGCCCTTGGACCCTACTGTTCCATTGGACAATCCGGCAGCTATGGCCTGTGTAAGGGACATGGATCAGGTGCATCGGGATGTTCGTGTTCATCTATTGAGAGCCCAAGCTCCGTCCAAGAAGCTCACAGACGTTTATAGATCGCCAGCACCGCAATATCAGGTGTGGGCAAAAGTGTGGCTATCTACCCACCATTTACACGTTCTGGGTCGTCGTGCTCTGCTACCACGCTTTGTTGGTCCCTATACTGTTGAATCTGTCATCAACCTGGCTGCTGTCAAACTCTCCTTACCGGTCTCGTGGCGGATACATCCGGTTTTCCACATCTCCTTAATCAAGCCTTGTTTGCCCAACACGCATCTACTAGCGCATCCCGCTCCTGTCCTGGTTGATGGTGAGGAGGAGTATGTTGTTTCTTGCATTTTGGACAATCGGGTGAGGAGGGGGAAGAACTATTATTTGGCGGATTGGAAGGGCTACGGTCCTGAGGACAGGACTTGGGAGCCCTTGGCCCATATCCATGCCCCCCGTCTTCTGAGTTTCATCTCTCCCGGGGGTTTCCGGGGTCTTTGGGGGCAGATGCTGTTATGCTCAGGACTTTGGCCACGCAACAACCACGGACAACATTCAAGATCGGTGTTCATTCCCGTGGTAAGTTTCTGTCCAGAAACCCTTCCGTATGGAATAAATGGAGGTTGCCATGGAGATTAACGACAAAGACATTTGGTCCGAGTCACGTGAGGATCCGACATACGCCACGTCGGCTTGCTCACGTTCATGCACCGCCCAGTTCAGGAAGTTAAATAGGTTCTCTTCAGGTTCCCAGTGCTTCTATTTGAAGTTGTTCCAAACCTTTTCCTACAAACTACCTTTCCTCTCCTTGTGTGATCTCCTGGCTTCGACCCTGCTTTCCCTTCCGATCAGCTCCTGCCTGCCTCCTGAATTGTACAGAATTGGTCTACCTGGTAACGATTCTCGGACTGTGATTGACCTGCTTTCTCTTACCGTTTTCTGGTCACAACGTCTACCTTCACGGGAATCTTTGCCTTCTGCGACTTGTTCCGAGTCCTGTTTTTGATCCTCTTCTGCAGACAACAGGAGATCCCACTTCCTTTTGGAAATCGGCCTACCATCTACAACCGGCTGACATCAGGAGAACAGCATCGCCCAGTTTACATCCTCAGCGCCTCTTGGTACAGAGGCTGGTTCTACCAGCTGTGGTAAGCTCCTCCAAGTTTCGCTGGGGACTAAGTATTATTTTTTTTTTTCTCACACCAGTGCTTCCGAACTACATATCCCCGAATCCAACTCACCTTTGATTTCCATTTCCTGAACTTATCTGGCTACTTCCCAATAAAACTTGCCACAAAGAACTGCTTAATCCTGAATGAACAAGAGCACCTAGAATGCTCTGCTGATCCAGTGCACCATCCCGTCACCAGTGTGTCCCTCGTGCCGCCCGGGTTAGGTTCCCATACTAACCTTCCTGTTTGTTATTTTCTCTTGTCATTGGTTCCTTATTGGTTTGGCCTGTTTCATTATCTTAGATGGTAAGAACTGAATCTTGATCAGGAAGGCGGTAGTATTTAGAACTCTTCTGTGCATCCAGTGATATATTCCCTATTTCTTACGTCTGGGATTTCCTGCCCTTAACAAGATAATACAATCTAGTGGGATTGTATTTGATGATACTTGTGCATACCATTAACGGTTGTTTTTCCGTTTCACCATTGGTGTAAGCAGTGCGTGTATTCCCCGCTCTTTTGTGGGATTAACTCCTCTGTCTGTATCATTTCAACAGCATAGGGGTGTATCGTAAAAAAGAGTTCCTTCAAGTTGAGGTGGCTTGTATTCTGGGAGGTTGTTTCGAATCAAGCTCCTTGTCAATCTTGACTTCGTGGCTTCGCCCTCCTCCGAGACGACATCGCCCCTGGCAGTATAGGCGTGGTGAGTAACACCTGTAGACACTTCTGAGAGCAGTGAACCTTAGCAAACAGGCAGCCAAGAACCACTTGGAGAGCCACTCAGAGCAAATGATACAGAATTAGCCATTACAGAGATAACCACCACTATGCTTCCGTATGAGCACTCTACAGAAGAGTTGGCAGTACTTAAATCCCAACTAAACGATGAACAGTGTACCATTTCTGTAGAGGTAAGTGAAACCATTGAACATGGTATACAGCACGAAAGTAAAACATGCACCTGTGACAACTACAAACATGTACTGCTTTATGTAAGTGGTGAAGCTGGGTCAGGTAAACATTCTTAATAAAAACAAACAGTAAATACCTCCAACAATTAACAAACAACAACCTTTCTGTGGTTGTAACCGCCCCTACAGGTTTGTCTGCCTACAACATAGGTGGAGTCACACTACTGATTGCTACTCTTTTTCAATAGAACACCAAAACAAATTAGAGTACCATAAACTTTCAGCAGAATCTGCTATGGAGCTACGCAGAGTTTTGAAACAAATGAAAATGCTCCTAATAGATGAGGTGAGCATGGTCTCCAACCTAATGTTGGCTTTGATTCACCTCAGATTGCAAGAGGTACTCAAAACAGACTACGAAGAACTCTTTGGTGGAAAACATGTCATTGTTTTCAGAGATCTACTTCAATTGACACCAGTCAAAGGTCAACCTATCTTCAAAACCTTAGGACACAAACAGTGCCATAAAAGTCTTGGAAGCATCGGGAATGTAAATCTTTGGCAACATTTCCAATACAGAGAACAAACTCAAAATATGCACAAGTTTGCCTCACCTATTTAGTGCATTTTTAAAAAACATACAGATTGGTGTACTATTAAAGGAGGCACAGTCTAACCTCAATTGTAGACACATCCATGAGCTGTACAGGCATAACACATGTGCTACTGATGTCTTGGAACAATGAGCTCAGAACAATGTCAGCTTTATGGCCTTAATGCCAACTCTAGCAAGCTGTGCACAATTTAATGCAACAATGCTGCAAAAAGAAAAACAAGCACTAGTGCAAATTCATGCCACCATGCCACAGACAAAATGGATGCACATGATATGACAAAACCTATGTGTCAACAAGACATAGCATGACTACAAGCCTTGGAGAATTCCATCTCCAACACAGCTGGTTTGGAGAAAATGTTAACTTTATGTGTCAACTGTAGAGTTATGCTAAAGCGCAACATTGATGTAGAGCAAAGTTTAGATAATGGAGCACTTGGCAGAGTTGACAGCTTGCAGACATACCCATGGGACAACAGCATTGTGTTTGTAAACATCAAGTTTGATAAACGTTCAGAAATCAAAAATATAGGATGCACAACTGTGAAATTCTTTCTTTTCAAAGACATGTATGTATGCAGAGAACAGTTTTCTCTGTCACTAGCTTATTCAGTAACCATTTATAAATCAAATGGTCTAACCTTAGATCAAGCATTGATTGATATTGGCAACACAGTCTTTAAAGAAGGCATGAGTTACAGAGCACTGTCACGGCTACCATAACTGGAAGGACTGTATCTAGTTAAAGTCAGTGAAGAAATTCCTTGCATCATAGAGTACAATAGACTATGTGCACTGTACACACCCCACCTAAAAATGTACCATATTCCTCAAAAACCAAAAGGTTTGAAAAGAACTCTCATTCCATCAGAAGTACTAAATGACTTTTCTACACTACCATCAAAGAAATTGAAAGAAACCCATACTACAGCAATTACCAAAAACACATACAAAAGGAGTAAAATAGACAAACCATACCCAAATCCACCCACAAAAAGAAAGCCTCTGCAAAGAAACTATGTACCCTTCCATCAAAGGGCTCAGACACAGAAGTACCTGGACCATTCAAATTTTGCAGTACAACAGGTGTTATTTGCTATGCAAATGTAACAATCAATGTTCTATTCCAAATACCAGCAGTTGTTGAAACATTTATTTAAATCACGCAGGCCAGTTGTGTTTGCAAATGCTTGTCCTTCACAAAAATGCAGTAAGTAATCCTGACCCCACAGTGTCTCAGGAATAAGGCAAGAATTGGACTACAGTGCTGGAATGGTGAAATTAAACCGACAAGAAGATCCACAGGAATTTATAATGTACTTGCTACATATACACTCACATAGTCAATATGTGATATTAATGTTCTTAAGATAAAATGCAGACAGTACCAAAAACATCTGCAAACTTACTGCCTTCACACACGGACAGATGTCACTTGGCAAAAAAACCTTCATACCTGTAGCCATAATCTACCACACCGGGGACTCCACCAATGGAGGCCACTATACTGCATACAGTAGAAAGTAATTGTCATGGTGAGAATGCAATGATACTTCTATCAGCCGAAAGGTCAGACTACCTGCAAATCTTGCAAATGCCTACTTAATATTCTTGAAGCCAAAATGTACTCATTGATGTACAAACCTACTATACCTTACTCCCCAGCACCAACCAGTTCCTTTGTAAGTGGACAAAAAATATTTTTCCTTCCACACTATTGAACTAAAGTAACATACCATACTGGAAGCATTGACAAAATGCACTACAGTGTGTGTTGGACACTTTTATCCCCAATGAACCCAAGGAGTACAGTCACACAGACAGTACGTGTGCCATTATTTTCCACTGGATATGTGGAAGGGAAAGTGCTAAGTATGAGGTTTCAAAACTTTCCTCAGTAACCTCTAAAATCACCACTTATGCAAATCAGTCACCAAGTCTCCGAGAATAGTCATACAACTCCAACACATATGGATGTATTACCACGTACATCCGTAATTGGACAGTGCCACTTGAAAATGTACACAGATGTCCAAGTAACCACAGGAATGCACAAGCTTCTCTACATACCCTTTAAGAGCATGCCACTGTAATCAGTTAGAATATGCCACCTGGTATCTAACTGCAACCTGAATACATCAATGTTATTAGCAGCATCACAACAGGTACGTAAATACTGTCAGAATTGTGCACTAGCACAGAACAATCTCATAATACTTGCAAACCACCAGCAGCAACCGATGCATAAACAAACAGTGGTACAAAAAGGAAGCAGGTAAACATTTACAATCACCACCTGCTATACAACGCCACCCATCCTACCAACATGTATAGTCCGGATATTGTACACCATTACATTTCCTCCTACTTCAAGAGTTCACCTTAAAAAGTGCTGTAACCACTCCAAACGTCACTATCATTAATGGTGCACCATAGCAGCCACAACATTTCGAAGGATTTCTTTTAATCCAGCACAGACTTTTTTTCCCCACGTACCCAATGATTATGCAAAGAACCACAGGATCTGCACTGATTACCCAGTACACTGGTTCAAAATATAGTACTTAGGAAGTACTAGTTATGAGGGTCCACAAACAGTGCATGCCTTCCTCAATCCAAACAGTAAGTCTGAAACGATTGCTATTATACTTCTCTACAATATCCACAGTGCAACACGTGCACTTAGTTCTGCTATACACATACCAATACCACCATTTACAATGCACACTTATATTACACTATGCAGCTTGTGCCTACGTCATACATGCTTCACTACACCCTGTACATTGTAGGGCCTGCAGCCATACAATAAACTTTGTACACCCTGCCCACTATTGCCGCTGCACTGCAGAACTATACATATACACATCTATCCACGTATCACTAACCCCACACATAACACATCCACCTCCCCTTATCCACTACAGTTGGCATTGGCTGCTATTTCTTCCTCAGAATACATAACCTGTTTCTTAAGTATGCTGGTCACCTAAGCCTAAGTGCACACACTGAATTAACAACACTACAGTAACCTACCCTACAATCTGCACAATCACAACAATACAACTTCATGCATGCATGCATCAATACATCTTATGTAACTGTTGTAACTGCTGCATCATTTGGCTCCTTGCTTTCCACTGGCACTGTGTAGGCTATTAGGTCATTTTCATTGTTATGTATCCCATTTCCAAGAAACGTATCCCACCCATACTTCACTGTAGCGCATAGATCATAGCTATCCAGCCATATTGCAACCACTGCCTTACTGCTTAACTTTTTAAACGTATGTTTCCCTTTTTTATTGTGTAAAGGAAACACTATTTAAAGCACACAACCGCCTTACCATGTTAGACAAACGTTCACACTAACTGCTTTACTTTCCTGAACAGTAGCCCCAAACAAGATCATGCCGCACGACACCAAACTACGTAAAATGGACCACCCACGTCTTCTGAAGCAGCGAGCACAGTCTGACATCACCCACCCTTGCCTCGTAACACACTGCACATATAAGTGATATGATAGGTTATTTATAACATGCTCAATACCCAGAGGTTTCTAAGCGCAGACCCGGGGATCAAACCTGTGTTGCTCTGTGTTGTCTTGCTTCCTAGGCAGCACGTTTCCGCTGAGCTATCCTCCCGAGTATAGAATTCTAGCCAACAAAGATACATAACTTACACTGCAGCTCCTCTGTCCATGTGCATCAAAGGTAGTCTGCAACAATCTTATCTGCCATACACTGCAAGTTCATGCTCACGCAATAAAAGCATGGAATTTGCCAAAATTATGTAAGTACACCTTTACATCACATGCGTATTACGATTAAAATGTATTAACATGCTCCTCAGTATGCATTTTTAAAAATGCACTCTACGGCTCATTTTCTCTCTGTACATTACACGGACCTTTGTGATGGCAATAGAAAAACGCTGTTACACTGCCATGTCTCCACCATTCCCAGTAAATTGCAACTGTCATTGTACTTTCTTCCCCACCCCCTTCAAATGCAGCCACAGAAGGTAACACAAACACAGAACACAAGTTGTACACTAAAGCACCACACCTTCTGGACTCTTGTACACTGCTACAGTCCCTGTTCTGAACTTTGTATGACCTTTCACACAATGACTATGTCTGCGCACCCTCAGTGTACTGAACGTTCTAACGGCCACAGGTGCATGCAGCGGTCAACCGGCACACAAACATCTACACCTCACATTTCACTGACGCACTTCTTATCAAAGCAGCTCCTCCATTCTCCAGCAATCCAAGATGACCCCGATGCTTGTTGTTTTACTTTCTTTGCAGACATGCAGACACATTGTGCCATGGGCCCAACTACACTCTCTACCACTGTCAACTTTTGTAAAAAGGAAACACATGAAAACAGCATCTAGTCCCAAACGGTTCCAAGACATTTTCTTGTTTGCAACCCTACAATTACAATATTGCCTACAAACCAGAGACCAAGGCACTGGGTTAACATCTGACTGTACACACTAATACACATTTCATGGTCCAGGCAGCAATTACTACATTATCCTTCCTGCAAAGTTTTGTCCTGTATGCTGCAGCTAATACCCACTACTTACATCTACTCTTATTCCTCTTTCTACTCAGATATCTAGCACCATACTGCGTGTGCCAAACCTTCCACATTTCTTTTCCATCATTATTATCTGGGATGACCGATATGGCCCGGTATATCTGCTTGAGGTTCCTGCTATACAAACCAACCTGATAACCTTTATTCTGTAACACATCCCAGAGGCACCAGATTCTACCTTCTCTACCTTTCAAAGAAAATGTATTCTTCCACGTGGGCCACCAAGCACCACTACATACTCCTTTTCCCACTTTCCTAGACGAGAACAAAAGTACAGAATTGCACAGACGGCATTAGCCACTGGATTTTCTTTGCGAAATAAAAGAGCAGTGAATGCACCAACTGACACATTGTCATTTCAATTCTATGGCAAAATAAAGCACTTCCAACCACTCACTTTATTGTTACTAAAGTATGGAATGTTCTGGAACCATATACTCTGTGTGCGCATGTCTGCTTTTGCTTTTGTTTATGTTGTTCCTTTCCAGAGTTTGGTGCTCACATGACAGAGTGGGCTACGCTTGGCACGCACATAAAATAAATACCTGGATTGCACGCCGTGAGGAATGACTGTCCACAAGTAAAGTCACTGACGCCAGTGACCGCTGTGATGGTGTATGCGGCACACAGTCATAGCTAATGGAAGCGATGCACACATTACAATTGCACACACTAAAAGCTCCAACCGCTTTTGTTGCCCATCTCAACAAGTACGCTAAACAAAGGTAACAGTCAGATTGCCTGGCCTCATGTATATGGTTAGACTTAATGGCGTTCATGATGTTGTCGGCTGCAAATGTATGTATGGTCACTGTACGTTATCCATACTTTACATGTGTAATGCTTATTAACTTGTGTCATGTCGCACTACCTTCCTTCGCTTTCAAAGTACAGGGTATTATGAGAGGAACACCGTACTGTACGTTAATTGTGGCATCTCAGTCCATGAATAGCAACAAGGCCAATGACGTACACCATATTCAAGTGCAGTCACTTCACGCCACCTCTACTGGTGTGCCAACTGCAAAATGTCCTCCACAACCATGCTGGGACAGTGAGCACCCACAGGAGACATACATATTTCGAACCGTGTATGCTGGAGTTACATATCAATAGAACTGACCCAAAGAAGGCAACATTCTGAAACCTACTTCTGAACAATGTCCACATTGTTACGTCAAAGGCCAATAGGCATCCACACACGGCAGTAGGCGCTTGCCACTCCCAACACAACATGGTAAACCGATTACAAAAATCCCTATATCATCTGTAATACACTCCCCATCCCCAATAGCCTCTGAAGGTTGTCGCCTGCGCACCTACCCCACAACACTTTATATCTTAGTATCTGCATACATGGGCCATGTCGCAAATGTTACGCAGTAAAACAATCCTTTCATGTCCCACTTTCTTACTACAATTACCTGAAGTGAGGCTCTGTTCACAGCCACACCACTCCTAACGCAAATGGTGTCTTATCTCACCAATGCTCTTTTACGAACTACACCATGTCCTCCAAAGTGATTCTGCAAAGGCGCGGACGTTAGGACACTTTCATATTTACAAGTGTATTGTGTGGCACAAGGTATCCTTATAACAACTTATGCAAATGCCCTGAGGCAAAGTGAAAGTACTCTTTGTACATATGTCTGTAATCCACATACCAATATCGCAGTACTCCCATACATAGCAGCATTGCATTGGGGGTTTGTTAGTAACAGCCTACTCCTGCGACACACCCTGCAAAGAAATAGACCCATGCATGGAAACATGGGACCACTTACCTTTTCTGTCCACAGGTACATATCGGTACAGTAATGACCCAATCAAGAAAACTTTCTGTTACCTACGTCCAACTAGTGCCCACCCTGTTATGTCCAAGGGCCCAAGCATTGACACAAGCCAGTATGGGTATTGCAGGCACAATACAACATAGCACTACGACTGCAAATATCCTCATATTGTCTCCAATGCACTCCCCATCCACAATGGAGTCTGCCTGCACTCACCATAAAATGATAGTTGCCTCTACAACTACCGACCGATAAAGTATATGTGAGTTCCTGCATACATATTCCTCCCATGTGCCAATGTCTGGCTGCCCTCCGTAAAACAAGGCTGTGCCCAAGCCCTACACTCTTGGGTACATAGGGGGAGGCCTGCAGCCTCAGCCTATGCACACAATAGCCTACTCCTTCAACACACCCACTAAAATTCAATAGAGGCATGCATGCTACCATGTGGCCACATACCTTTCCTGACTACCGATACGTATGGCTACACTAACAAACTCACACAGCGCTACATTCTCCAACCTTCTTCCAACCAGTTGCCAAACTGTTACATCCAAGAGCCCTAGCCTTGCACACAATCCAGTACACCTTTGCAGGCACAAAACACCATAATAAATCAACTGCAAATACCCTTATATTACCTCCAATTCACTCCCCTTCCCCAATGCACTCCACCTGGACTCAATGCACTCCTTCTACATATGTGTGCAATTTGCAAACCATTATCACAGTCCTGCCCATACATGTCTGCATTGCGTCGTGGTTTTGTTGCCAACAGCCTACTCCTTCACCAGACCCACTGCAAAGCAATGGAGCCATTCATGGAAACATGTGACCACTTACCTTTCCTGTCCAAAGGTATATATTGGTAAAGTACTGAACCCAATCAAGGCAACATTTTATAACCTACGTCCAACCAGTGGACACCCTGTTATGTCCAAGGGCCCCAGCCATGCACACAAGCCATTAGGGGTTTTGCAGGCACAATACAACATAGCACTCCAACTGAAAATATACTCATATTATCTCCAATGCACTCCCCATCCCCAATGGAGTCTGCCTGCACTCACCAAAAAATGATAGTTGCCTCTACAACTGCCCACCGATAAAGTATATGTGAGTACCTGTGAACAAATTCCTTCCATGTGCCAATGTCTGACTGCCCTCCCTAAAGCAAGGCTGTGCCCATGGCCTAGGCCCTTGGGTACATAGGCAGAGGTCTACTGCCTCTGCCCTTGCACCCAATAGCCTACTCCTTCAACGCACCCAGTAAAATGCAATAGAGGCATGTATGGTACCGTGTGATCATGTACCTTTCCTGACTACCGGTATGTATGGGTACATTAACAAACTCACACAAAGCTACATTCTCCAACCTACTTCCAACCAGTGGCCAAACTGTGGCATCAAAGAGCACTAGCCATGCACACAATCCAGTACAACTTTGCAGCACAACATACCATAATACATCAACTGCAAATACCCTCATATTACCTCCAATTCACTCCCCATCCCCAATACACTCTACCTGGACTCGATGCACTCTTTCTACATATGTGTGCAATTCACCCACCATTATCACAGTCCAACCACACATGCATACATTGCTTTTCAGGTGTTGTGCCGAAAAACTATGCTACTCTTTGTACATATGTGTGCAATCCACATACCAATATCACACTACTCCCATACATGGCAACATTTCATTGCGGTTGTGTTGCCAACAGCCTACTCCTTCGCCACACCCACTGCAAAGCAATGGAGCCATTCATGGAAATATGTGACCACTTACCTTTTCTGTCCACAGGTACATATTGGTACAGTAATGAACCCAATCAAGAAAACGTTCTGTTACCTACTTCCAACCAGTGGCCACCCTGTTATGTCCAAGGGTCCCAGCCATGCACACAAGCCATTAGGGGTTTTGCAGGCACAACACAACATAGCACACCGACTGGAAATATCCTCATATTGTCTCCAACGCACTCCCAATCCCCAATGGAGTCTGCCTGCACTCACCAAAATATTATAGTTGCCTCCACAACTGCCCACCGATCAAGTATATGTGAGTACCTGCCTACAAATTCCTTCCATGTGCCAATGTCTGACTGCCCTCCCTAAAGCAAGGCTGTGCCCACGGCCTAGGCTCTTGGGTACATAGGTGGAGGCCTACTGCCTCCATCCATGCACCCAATAGCCTACTCCTTCAACAAACGCAGTAAAATGCAATAGAGACCTGCATGGTACCATGTGGCCAGGTACCTTTCCTGACTACCGGTACATATGGATACACTAACAAACTCACACAATGCTACATTCTCCAACCTACTTCCAACCAGTGGCCAGCATGGAAACATGTGACCACTTACCTTTTCTGTCCACAAGTACATATCGGTACAGTAATGAACCCAATCAAGAAAACTTTCTGTTACCTACTTCCAACCAGTGCCCACCCTGTTATGTCCAAGTGCCCCAGCCATGCACAAGCCAGTATGGGTTTTTCAGGCACAATACAATTTAGCACTCCAACTGAAAATATCCTGATATTGTCTCCAATGCACTCCTCATCCCCAATGGAGTCTGCCTGCACTCACCAAAAAATGATAGTCGCCTCTACAACTGCACACCAACAAAGAATATGTGAGTACCTGTGTACAAATTAGTTCCATGTGCCAATGTCTGACTGCCCTCCCTAAAGCAAGGTTGTGCCCAAACCCTAGGATCTTGGGTACATAATCAGAGGCCTAGGGCCTCTGCCCATGCACCCAATTGCCTAATCCTACTACACACCTAGTGGAAGGCAATAGAGGCATGCATGGAAACATTTCCCACAGTGCTTTACTACCTACAAGTATGTATAGCTACCCTAACAGACTCAAACAAGGCAACATTCTCACACCTACTTTTAACCAGTGCCCACACTGTTATGGCCAAGGGCCATGGCCATGCACACAAGGCTGTAGGGCCTTTGCAGGCACAACACAACATAGTACATTGGCTGCAAATATCCTGATATTATCCCCAATGTACTCCCCATCCCCTATACCGTCTGCCAACATTGACCAACATATGATAGTCCCCTGTGCACCTAACCACCAATTCATTGTATGTCAGTAGCTGTGGGAATGGTCCATATCGCGACAGTGTGCTGCCAAACAATTCTTCCATTTCTCCATGTCGTTATGGCCTGGCTTGCAGCAACGGTGTGACCAAACTCAGCTGCATACCTAACCGCTAAGTGCCCCACTGCTCTCCCATGCATGGAGACATTACATTGCGGGGGTGCTGCCCAAGACCTAGGCTTTTTCTACATACCATGCCCATACAGTAAAAAGGCTATGCCTTACCCACAACCACTACAAGCCAAGTCAGACAAGCATGGGTACATTTCGCCACAAACCCACCGCCGTAAAACAACGCAAACGCACTAAGTCAACATAACCGCCGGCAGCCTTAGCCTACAGCACAAACATTGCCAATATCTTCCCTTTGCCCTCTTTCACCCAGCCGATCCAGCAAACCATGGTTTCCAACTCCTTTCAGCGCGCCACTATCCTCCGATACACCAAACACTTTGACACACAGCACGCTTCCCTCCAGCCAACCACCGGTGGTGTCCAATGTTCGCCAACATCATGGTGTACTGCAGGCCAATGACAGATCAGTACATGCAAACAGGGAAATGGGTTCGCTCCAGACCCAGATATCACTAGTTTTTTGAGACGTACATTTCAGTATTTTGCCAACAAATTACTTCAGATTTCCACCAAACACGCGAAAGCACGCTTTGTGATCGAAGCCCCCACTCCGCCGCAAATTTGGTGAAAATCCGTCCAGCTGTTTGTCTGTAACCATGCACAAAGTTTTCCCCCATTCAGTCTATGGGAAAAAAAAATGTTGGGATCCCCCCCTATAACTTTGCCCACTCACGTGAAACCACACCCAACTGGGCGAAAAAATTCACAGTTTGGAGATGATTTGTCCAGGGGGAGAAAAGTTATAACTTTGCTCCCCCTGGACGAATCTTCCTCCGACTTTGCAAAAGAATTTATATGGGCCAATCCGAATTTTTTTGCCAAGTTTTGTTTGTGAGGTTTCGCCATGCGGGGGCAAAGTTATAGGGGGGTTCCAAATGTTTTTTTTTCTATAGACTGAATGGAAGAAAACAGCTGGATGGATTTTCACCAAATTTGTGGCAAGCGCAGCGGCTTGGTCCCGAAAGCATGCTTTTGTAAATTTGGTAAAAATCCGTTCAGTAGTTTTTTTAAGAACAGACAAATGTAGGTCCCTAAAAATGTGTGATATCAGGACTCTGACTGGGTAGGATGGTGGCGTAAAGTCTGCAGACATATGACGTGCACGCTGATTGGATAGAGGGAAGCGTGATGTGCGTCACATTTTCCTGACGCGCCTGTCATGTTGGATCCGCGGATATTCATGGATAGCGCAGAGGCGGACAGGGCAGAAAACCAATTTTGGGGAATCTGTTGGGTGGAAGAGGGACTGGAAAGAGTGGGGGAGTGAAAGATTGGTCATATGTTGTATTTGTGTAGGTGGAAGAAGGCCGTGCTGTGATCGCGGTGTCCGCTGACACTGTGGTAGTACGCAGATAGAACCGCGGGCGAGCAGCTTATATGGTGACTGCAGGAAGAATTCATTAGGGCGGGGGAAGGGAATGTAGATGATATGAGGAAGGGCATAGAAGTGGACAGGGCTTCAGGTGGCTGGATTATCTGTGTGGGTTGTGGGCAGTGTATAGATGGTTGAGTACATGGGTGTGTTCTGCTCTGTTCATTGTGACCAGCTTTTACAATCTTGGGTGCATGGCTCGAGCACACACTATCTTTCTAGAGAGTACTGGAGGGGTTGCTTAGCTTCTCCTGAGTCAATCTCCGGTATGATAATAATACATTACTTTTGATTATGAATATGACTCATACTTTCTGAATGAGACAAATAGGGAATGGGTTGGTACGTGCAGCCATTACCTCTTAATATGGCATGTTATGCATCATTGAGTGCACTATTTTATGGGAAATGGAATAAGAGTGATACTGGTCAATTGGATGGAACAAACATGGATGAGCTTGAAAGAATGGTAATGGAACCAGTGGGTTGTTACATATTTAATAGCAAGAATAATAAAACCAAATGGCAAAGCAAGTAGACAGGTACTTCGTGCCTTACAAATCCTCTGTAATCACTTTCCACATGACTCCTGTAGGGAATAAGGATGTTGTGCCTCCCTCCTATAGTATCAATTACAGCCCACGTACTGTCCCATTTTGCTTACGGAAGAGGGGATCCTATTTGGTAGGAACGTTTACTAGATGTATGAATACTGCAGTGCTTCAGAAAGAAGAAGAACCAATATATGTAGGTGATCCTGTTTATTTTATATGTTGGGCACAGGCTTATCCCTGGTTACCTAGAAATTTGGGAGGGACATGTTACTTCCGAATTATTTTTCCTGGTGTATTCCTTTCCAGAACTTCAGACATATCTAAACTATCTAGATCCAGGCCACGGCGGGATGATACAGGATTAATTTCAGAAGACATAGCGAAATCATTTATATCATTTTGGGGGCAGGCAAAACATTCATTGAATATAAGGAGACTGTCTAGGGTGTTAGAAAGAACAATAAATGGAACTACTAATATACTCTATAACATGACACTAGAAGATAAAGCAGTTAGGTTAATGACACTTCAGAATAGAATGGCTCTTGATATCATTTTGGCTGATTGTGGGGGTGTGTGCAAAATAGTGGGGTCAGCATGCTGTGTATTCGTAAGTGACTCCTCCCCTAGTATTTTTGAAGCGATCAAGAAATTGCACATCCTGAGTTCTGATATCCATGTCCCCACAGGTGGTTGGAATCTGAATATAAAGACATGGTTGTGGGAATTACTGCGTTCATAGGGAGGAAAACTAATTACAGTTTTAGACATGATACTTTGAATCGTCATGTTCTGTTGTTGTTGCATACACTGCCTACCAATCTTTTGCTCCGAAATTTCAAATGAATGTGTCCACGCAATAAAAAAGAAAAACTCTCCCATATTACATAAGGGTGCAGATCACGAAATTGAAACAATCAAAGAATTCATCTCAATCAATATTGAAGATGACGATTATCGTAGCATGCATAGTCCAGGATTAGAGAGGAAGATGAGATGTATGGATGATGCTCTTGGCTTACGGCCATGACTGAAGCTCAGGAACAACAAGATCTGCTCGAACTGCCAGGATCAACTGCCTGTCACGACCCGTGACCCAGAACGGTAGGGTTAGGACTCAGGGTTCATTTGGGGCCCCAAGGGCCTTACATTAACACCAGGGTCTCTCCTGGAGTCAGTCCTGGTGCATTTGGCACCAGGCTCATAGTTGGAATGGGACTTGAGGGGACTACTTTTTGTGTGGAAGCCTGCAGCCAACATGGAGACACCCACACAGTCTAGTCCCTAAGAACCCGACTGTGCGGTGCAGTGTTTTAGGGTGTGGTAGCCCAGACTATGTTACCTGGACTACTTTACAGGAGTAGGCTATATAAACCACACCCAAGCTAAAGAACATGCTTCGCGTTATTCTGCAGCCAGCAGCGTGGGGCTCATCGTGTTCAGAGACCAGCACCCGGCGTTCCTGGAATCGCGGACCTGCAGAGGAGACAAAAGAACATCATTAGCAGTCCCAGCTTACCTGCAGCTTTCCATCCTTCGATACGGCTGCTTGCGGTCTTCCATCGTGTTGGCAGCATCTTCAGGACATCATGCACGCACTTGAACAAAGCATCTGGAGGGGAGAGAGATAAAGGGACAACGTTAAACAGGTTACTCACGGCAATCATCGCAATTACCATAACCTCCTCATCTGTCTGGGCATATCTTGGCCGGTTCCGCTCCGGAAATCACTGCATGCCCAGAAAGGCCATCGCAACCTGAAAATGAATAAAGAATACAAGTTAGCTCAAAAGGACATTAGCGCGCCACACTTCGTGCTGAACCTATCTTTCTTCATACGCTCCACGTCCATAAATCCCGGCGGGAGCCTGACCGAAGCAGCGCACCCAGCGAACCTCTGCACACCTAAGGGGGAAACAATCAGGGAAAGACATTAATAGCACGAAAGAAAAGCAAAGGCCTTCAGAGACTGCTATAATCGAATTTACCTCCTTAAAGACACTTGAATGGGTTGGCACCAGTGAAGTTAACTCGGTTGCTTCAACCTGCAGAAAACTACATGCCCCTGCGCAGAAAGCAGGATGGAGAGCATGCCAGACATCATAACAAGGTGAGGAGGGGGCCATCAGGTCGAGTCCAAGGGGCTGGTGGGAGGAAACAAAATCTGTGCCTTAGATCAGTCCTCCTGTGTTTTCAGGCCCACCTGCCATAGAAGACATCATCCCGAATTGAGCACCTTTGGGGGGAATCCGGCAACCAGGGCATACGGGGGTCCCTGTGGATACCAAGTGAGTGTAACACTGACTCAGCTACAGCTTTCTTCATTAACAAGGTACTGTGCAAACCTGGTCCGGAACTATTTTCAGCCATCAAGAAAGTGCGTGAAACTTTCCTCACCTTCGAAAGCTTGTCCTTCCCTAAACATTCGTCAAACTTTTCAAGTAGCAAATTCTTCTAAACTCTGTGGCAAAGACTTAACCGTTATCTACCAGAACTGTGCTATCCTATACAAAGACTCTGAACCATTGACTTTGGCCCAGGCCTATGAGAAGAATTTCTGGTTGTATTTAACTGAAACCCTTTTCCCTGCCTATGAATGTATTTGGGCTGTCTATTCTTAAAACCTTGTCTTTTTATCCCTTTAATAAGTATTTGAAGTGTCGTTTTGCTCCCACTTCATAGGATCGAAACTTGTTCAATTACTTACTGGTTGAATTTTAGTGGTTTATTAGTGTGTGATATTGAGCTGCTTATGCTAGTGTAATGTTTTCTAAATGACTGAGTAAATAAATGTATATTCTTTTACCGAGAAACCTTGAGTAAGTGTTTACTTGAATCACTGTATTAGTTGATCCTTTGTGTAACTTGTTCTACTGCTAACTTAAACTCTTGAGATAAGTCTGGCTGGTCAGCCATCGCTACCACTTTAATGTGTAGTGCAGGCTTGTACCAAAGGTGAAATTGTGCTTACACTTGTAGTCCTAATTGTGTGTAGTTTCCAAAAGGGTACTGGTCAATTGGATGGAACAAACATGGATGAGCTCGAAAGAATGGAAATGGAACCAGTGGGTTGTTCCATATTTAATAGCAAGAATAATAAAACCAAATGGCAAAGCAAGTAGACAGGATCTTCGTGCCTTACAAATCCTTTGTAATCACTTTCCACATGACTCCTGTAGGGAATAAGGATGTTGTGCCTCCCTCCTATACTATCAATTACAGCCCACGTACTGTCCCATTTTGCTTAGGGAAGAGGGGATCCTATTCAGTAGGAACGTTTACTAGATGTATGAATACCGCAGTGCTTGAGAAAGAAAAAGAACCAATATATGTAGGTCATCCCATTTATTTTATATGTTGGGAACAGGCTTATCCCTGGTTACCTAGAAATTTGGGAGGGACATGTTACTTCCGAATTATTTTTCCTGGTGTATTCCTTTCCAGAACTTCAGACATATCTAAACTATCAAGATCCAGGCCACGGCGGGATGATACAGGATTAATTGCAGAAGACATAGCGAAGTAATTTATATCATTTTGGGGGCAGGCAATAAATTCATGGAATGTAAGGAGACTGTCTAGGGTGTTAGAAAGAACAGGGGTAGGCTATATAAACCACACCCAAGCTAAAGAACGTGCTTTGCGTTATTCTGCAGCCAGCAGCGTGACGCTCATCGTGTTCAGAGACCAGCACCCGGCGTTCCTGGAATCGCGGACTTGCAGAGGAGACAAAAGAACATCATTAGCAGTCCCAGCTTACCTGCAGCTTTCCATCCTTCGATCCTGGCTGCTCGCGGTCTTCCATCCTGTTGGCAGCATCTTCAGGACATCACGCACGCACCTGAACAAAGCACCTGGAGGGAAGAGAGAGAAAAAGGGACAACGTTAAACAGGTTACTCACGGCAATCATCGCAGTAACCATAACCTCCTCACCTGGCTGGGCATATCTTGGCCGGTTCGTTTCCAGAAATCACTGCATGCCCAGAAAGACCATTGCGACCTGAAAAGGAATAAAGAATACAAGTTACCCCAAAAGGACATTAGTGCGCCGCACTTCATGCTGAACCTACCTTTCTTCATACGCTCCGCGTCCATAAATCCCGGTGGGAGCCTGACCCAAGCAGCACACCCAGCGAACATCCGCACACCTAAGGGGGAAACAATCAATGAAATACATTAATAGCACGAAAGAAAAGCAAAGGCCTTCAGAGACTGCTATAATCGAACTTACCTCCTTAAAGACACTTGAATGGGTTGGCACCAGTGAAGTTAACTCGGTCGCTTCAACCCGCAGAAAACTACATGCCCCTGCGCAGAAAGCAGGACGGAGAGCATGCCAGACATCATCACAAGGTGAGGAGGGGGCCATCAGGTCGAGTCCAAGGGGCTGGTGGGAGAAAACGAAATCTGTGCCTAAGTTCAGTCTTTCTGTGTTTTCAGGCCCACCTGCCATAGAAGAGATCATCCCGAATTGAGCACCTCCGGGGGGAATCTGGCAACCAGGGCATACTGGTTCCCCGTGGATACCAGGTGAGTGTAACACTGCATCAGCTACAGCTTTCTTCATTAATAAGGTACTGTGCAAACGTGGTCCGGAACTATTTTTAGCCATCAAGAAAGTGCGTGAAACTTTCCTCACCTTCGAAATCTTGTCCTTCCCCAAACATTCGTCAAACTTTTCACCCAGCCAAATTCTTCTAAACTCTGTGGCAAAGTCTTAACCATTATCTACCAGAACTGTGCTATCCTATATAAAGACTCTGAACCATTGACTTTGGCCCAGGCCTATGAGAAGAATTTCTGGTTGTATTTAACTGAAACCCTTTTCCCTGCCTATGAATGTATTTGGGCTGTCTATTCTTATAACCTTGTCTATTTATCCCTTTAATAAGTATTTGAAGTGTCATTTTGCTCCCATTTCATAGGATCTAAACTTGTTCAATTACTTACCGGTTGAATTTTTGTGGTTTATTAGTGTGTGATATTGAGCTGCTTATGCTAGTGTAGTGTTTTCTAAATGACTGAGTAAATAAATGTATATTCTTTTACAGAGAAACCTTGAGTAAGTGTTTACTTGAATCACTGTATTAGTTGGTCCTTTGTGTAACTTGTTCTACTGCTAACTTAAACTCTTGAGATAAGTCTGGCTGATCATCCATCGCTACCACTTTAATGTGTAGTACAGACTTGTACCAAAGGTGAAATTGTGCTTACACTTGTAGTCCTAATTGCCTGTAGTTTCCCAAAGGGTACTGCAGGTGATTCTGCCTAACACTGGTGTACAATGGTGAGTATAAAGTATACTTGTTACATTTAGAGTGCTACTTTTACCTTTGTTCAAATAATACTCTAAAGGCTAAGCAACACTAGTAAAGCAATTGTTTTATCATGACCGATATGGAAAGCTACAGACAGGAGACCCTATTGACTTTAACTGTTGATCAATTGAAAGATATGTGTAAAGCTAGGAATTTTACTGTCAAAGGCAAAAAGGTTGAATTGATAGAAATGTTGTTAGAATACCAAGGTCTGAGGAGTGTGTCTGAATCCCCAACACCGGCAGCAAATGTGGAAAATGTTGATGAGGATGATAATGTTTCTGAGAGTAACTCAAATGTTTTCGATGAGTTAGATGAGGAAGAAGAGTCTCCAAATGTAGGCCCTGTTTTACCTTTACCTGCTCATAGGTCTCAACCTATGACCACAGTGACCCCACCAGGTCCAACATTAAGTCCTGACTTTGTCTCTTTAGAAAGAATGAGACTTGAGTTAGAGTTTAAAAGAATTCAAGCTCAAACTGAATGTAAACGTCAAGAGCTTAAACTCAGAGAAATGGAATTGAACCATGCACTAGAGATGAAAAAAATGTCTATTGAAACTTGTTATCTCCCAGAGTCTTCCAGTCTTCCAGTCCTAAGAGGCCTTGCATACCCAAAGATGCAGTAAGTATGTATGAGGTTAAGCTTGATATTTTGGATTAGTTGGCTGCTTTTGAATATAAGCATACTGAAAGGCGCAGGAAAACCCCACACCCTGGACTAGGGTATTAGTGTAATACAGTGTACTGAAAAATTGTCCAGAGGTTGTTTATTTATTTTTAGAGGTATCAAAAACTTATTTATTGAGATACATTTTTTCTACAATGAATTAATCATTAATTAATACACACACATTAAATTACATTAACCTTGCAGGAGAGCAGAAGACACCAGATAATAAAAACCTAACACAACCATCATTCATCAACAATCAAACCATCATTTGCAACTCAAATCAATCAACCTCATTCACTCACAGTAAAAAAAAATATTGGACTAAAACTTTTAGTACAATCCATATGCGGTGGTGTTTCATAAATTAGCCCAACCTAGTCTTAAATATTTCATTTCATCCACATAGAATGGGTATAAGCACAACAATTAACCAGAAATGTGCTCTATTCCACGGAGTGGGTACATTCAACAGAAAATGGTAAGTCCCATCCCCGGATGCTCTTCTCTACCGGTTTTGACGTTTTGAAAATAATTGGAATAACGTCTTCATCAGGAGAAACAATTGATATAATACTACCACTGTAAAAAACACAAAGATACAACAATTATATGCAGCAATCCACCTGCCTATACTGGCTGGCTCAAGCTTACAACATGCAATTGTTTGTACCATCAGTTACATTTAAAATACATACGAGGCACCATGTAGTGCTAAATCCCAATGTGTCCCTATTGTTCCAGAGTATAACCATGGAATTCAAGACATTACAGGGAATCAGATGATTCCTTGTTTTTTTTCTAGGGTACCCCCTGTTGGAACTGATGTGGTAATGGAGTTGGGGGATATAGACAGAAATGAGTATGAAACTGTGAGGCTAGCTTTGATAGCTAGATTTGGGAAGACCCCTTCTCAGTATCTTAATAGGTTTAGAACCCTAAAAAAGCATGAGTTACCCCTTGGGCTACCTGGGTGACTGAATGTTTGAAAAACTTAGATGGACGGGTTAATGGTTACAGAGTGAACACTTATGAAGGTATGAGAAATCGGTTTATGTTAGAGTCTATTTTTGATGCCTGCTCTCCTGGGCTGAGACAGCACTTGGCTGACTCTAAGGACATTGATCCAAAGATGTTAGCGAGGGCTGCTGACTTGAGGGTTGCCAACAAGGCTACTCACAAGGATTCTGGGGCAACTCAGAAGAAGGATGAAGGAAAGCAGCACAAGAAAGATACTAAAGAGAATTCCAATTCTTCCACTCCAAAATATGGCCACATAACAAGGGTAAGCCACAGGGAAAACCGAATCAGGCTAGTGTACCTTCTTGTGCCAAACCAGAAGGAGGTAAGAACAAACCTGCACTCATAAAGACATTTGGTAAATGTTATTCTTGTGGGCCAACTGACCATGTGAAAGGGAATACCAGATGTAAGGGTAAACATTCAGGGGTCATCACTGTCTCCTTAGCCTTCTCCCCAGTGGATGAAGTACCAATGGCAAGTGGAAACTTTCACTTACTGGCTGAGGAACCCATGAAAGTCTCAGCCAGTGTTTCTTTAGTATCCCTGGGTCTGTGGGAACAGCGGAACTTAGATGCGTGCAACTCTATTCCAGACAGTACTACAGAGTATTACAAAGACAGTGTTCTTGTGAATGGTCAGGAGGCACCTGCCATCAGAGACACTGGGGCCAGTATAACTGTAGTGGATGAATCCTTTTTCAAGGTTAAGGATGTTGCTAAGGCACCCAAATTCCTAACTAAGCTTGCTGGAGGCCCTGTCCAAATGCTTCTACAGTTACCAGCTCTCATCCAGTGCAATGACATGACTGTGAAGATACCTGTAAGTGTGCAGTGGAGTACCTGGGAATGACTTAAAAACTCTTGGGGCCTGATTCATGGAATATTTTCCTATGGGATTGTGCCCTTATAAAACACTTCCATGAATCAGGCCGTTGGAGTGTTATCAAGCACCCCTAGGTCTCCTAGCAAAAGGAAACAGGAGCAGACTAGGAAGGACAGAGAGAGCACCTAAAGAGGCTCTCAGGAGGAGATTATAGAAGAGAATATAACTCCCAATCCATAGGAGTTACTGACTGCAATTTCGAAAAAGAAGAAGGAGAAGGGGAGACCTACCACCTCCAGGAAGAAACCAGCCAGCACTACTCTGCTACCCACAAGGACATCCCCAAGAGGACTGTCCAAGATCACACCTGTGATCCCTCCACCAGCTGAGGCTAAGTGTGTGGAACAAACTTGTGTGGTTGAATCAGCTGCTGAGGAATCAGAGCTGGAAGAGGACCTTGTTCCTGTTGGAGATCTGGAGACCATCCTGAGCTGCAGTCTTTGCTGGCAGAAGATGGACCCTGTAGGGCAGACTTCAGCAGAGGTCGAAGAGAGTGTCCTACTCTTGAAGGTCCTCGCCAACAGGCAGCTTCCCAGCCGGATGGGCAAGAGCCTTGGAAGCATATGTTAATGTTAATGTTAAAGATCATTTGTACCGCGCACTATCACCACCGGAGTGGTCCCCTGGCGCTCTGGCTGCTCTGAAAAAGCATAGGTTGTACTGGGAAGATGGCCTCTTCTACAGTGAACCGACTGAGACTATCACAGGGGCCTACAGAAGGCTTGTAGTGCCTCTTGAAAGTAGACTCCAGTTCCTACAGTTAGCTCAAGAGATACCTTTGGCTGGTCACTTAAGTTTTAAGATGACCAAGGAAAGGCTCTCTTTATATTTCTACTGGCCTAAATTGGGGTCTGATGTAGATAAATTATGTAAGAGCTGTCACACTTGCCAAACCTCTGGCAAGAGTGGAGCCAAGAATGTGGCTCCCTTGGTGCCTCTCCCAGTGGTGGGAGTCCCTTTTGAGAGGGTAGGAATCAACATTGTTGGTCCCTTAAACCCAGTGGAGTAACTTTGCTGAAAATGTTGGGGGGGACATGACTTCTGCAGAAAAGGTGCCCCAGCCAAATGCATGTGGACAAAATGGTGTGCCATGAAAGTTGGAGGGACAAACACCCAGGTCTCCCCCTAAAATTACACCCATGCTTAAACCCTCCAACATCTTCAGGAAACAGGTTTATCCTGGTTGTAGTAGACCATGCTACTAGGTATCCTGAATCCATACCCATGAGAACTGTCACAGTACAGGCTGTGGCTAAGGCCCTACTTGGTATTTTAACCAGGGTAGGTTTTCCTAAGGAAGCTATCTCTGACAGGGGATCCAATTTTATGTCCCACTACATGCAGGCCATGTGGAAAAACTGTGGAATAACTTACAAGTTATCAACTGCCTACCATCCTCAGAAAAATTGATTGGCAGAGAGGTTTGACCGTACAATGAAGAGCATGATAGGTGCTTCAGAGGAACCCCTTACAAGAAAGTGGGACCTTCTATTGCCTTGCCTTCTATTTGCATATAGAGAAGTCCATCAGGAGGGAGTAGGATTTAGTCCCTTTGAACCTCTTTATGGCCATCCAGTTAGAGGCCCCTTGGCCCTAATTAAGGAGGGGTTGGAGAGTCCTCCTTCCCCCAAGCCAGTGAGAGTCACTGACTATGTGACAGCTCTACGTAGGAGAATGTCACACATGATTGCAGAAGCATCATATCACTTGAAAGCAGGTCAGGCTATGGTGAAGCATTGGCATGACCAGAAGGCCAACATGGTTGAGTTTTCTCAAGACCAGCTAGTTCTAGTTATGGTACCTACAAAGCAGAGGGTCTTACAGGACAAATGGATAGGACCTTTCAAGGTTGTGGGTAAACTTGGAGAGGTCAACTATCTGGTGGACTTAGGCAATCCTAAGGAGGCTCCCAGAGTCTTTCACACCAACCGTCTAAAAGCTTATGTCTCAAGACCGAAGTGGGAGCTTTGCTTCTAGCTTCAGCCCAAGAGGAGGAGGAGATTGAACCTCTACCTGACCTACTCAGAGGCCAGCCTTTAGATGAGAAGATAGAAGGAGTAAATCTCTCTTCTAACTTGATACCTGAACAACAGGAGGAGTGCAAGTTTCTGTTAAATCAGTTTGCCTCCCTGTTTTCACTATCAGCAGGCTTGACCCCTTGGGGCCAGCATGATATTCAAACTTGTGACTGTTTACCTGTTAAAAGCAGAGGTTACAGGATGTCAGATCATATAAGATCCCACATAAAGGAGGAGGTCAACAAGATGCTTGATCTCGGGGTAATAGAGCCCTCTACCAGTCCATGGTCTAGTCCAGTTGTTCTAGAACCAAAGGCAGGATCCAAGGAGTTGAGATTCTGTGTGAACTATAGAGCTCTTAATGCAGTCAGCAAGACGTTTGCGCACCCTTTACCATGGAGAGATGAAATGGTGTATAAACTTGGTTCAACCAAGTAGCTCAGTACATTTGATCTAACTTCAGGCTATTGGCAAATAGCACTGACCGACCACACCAAGGAGAAAACTGCATTTTCAACCCCAGCAGGCCTCTACCAGTTTAAGGTAATGCCTTTTGGATTAAAGAATGCACCTGCTACTTTCCAAAGGATGGTTAATCAAGTTCTGAATGGTATGGAGGACTTCTGCATGGCATACTAGGATGACATTGCAGTGTTCAGCCCTACTTGGAAAGAACATGTTGACCACTTAGGATATGTTTTGTAGGCTCTTGAGCAGGCCCCTCTGACCATAAAGGCTAGTAAATGTCAAATTGATCAGGGTAAAGTGGTCTACCTTGGACATGAGGTAGGAGGAGGTGAAATCTGGCCATTGCCTAGTAAAGTACAAATTGTACAGAACTGGGCCACCCCTACTTCTCAAACCCAAATGAGAGCCGTGCTAGGCCTCATTGGGTAGTATAGGAACTTCATTGAGAACTATGGGTCCATAGCCTCTTCCTTGAATGTGATCTCCTCTCCCAAATTCCCTAAAAACATCAGGTGGAATGAGGAGTGCATTCAAGCATTTGAAGGCCTAAAAAGAGCCCTTTGTCAAGCTCCAGTCCTTAGAGCTCCTGACTATAACCAAACCTTCATTGTGCAGACAGATGCTTTAAATACAGGTATAGGTGCAGTCCTTAGTCAACTGGATGAGAAAGGTAGGGAGCACCCAATTTGCTTCTTCAGCAGGACGCTGAAGGAACCAGAAACAAGGTGGGCAACCATCGAGCATGAGTGCTTTGCTATTGTGTGGTCACTGAAGAAGTTTAGGCCATACTTCTATGGATCTACTTTTGTTATTCAGACTGACCACCAACCCTTGAGATGGTTGATGCAAATGAAAGGGGAAAACCCAAAACTACTGATATGGTCAATCAGCCTGCAAAGGTTTCATTTTAACATTGAATAACGGTCAGGGTGTCACCACCAAAATGCTGATGTTCTCTCCAGGATGTTTGACCAACTGGAGTAAGGAGATTCATCCAGGAGTGGATTAAATCCTCTTGTCTCTTGGTGTGGGGGGACGAGTGTTAAGGAGAATTCTCAATAGGTGCTAATTTCCCTTACCTTTTGAGACCCCCAGCAACTTTGCTGGATTTCTAGGACTTTGGGCCTCATTACACGGTAGGTGGTAAAGGTTTACCGGTACCAGTAAGGGCACCAGTACCAGTAAACCCTTACCACCTTACTATGAGGTCCCTTTACGGGACCCGACCTTAACGGCTGGTGTAGACCAGCCGTTAAAGTTGGGACCCGCAAAGGGACCTTGGTGCTAATTACGGTACCGCAATTTGCGGTACCGTAATTAGCTCCTTCCCCATTCCCATTGAGCCCTATGGGGTAAAAATGGGAATGGGGAAGGGCCATGGAGAAAGGGGGAATTACCGCCCTGCCAACCTTGGAATGGGATGGTAATTCCCCTTTCCTCCATGGTGGTACCGGTATGGTACCGGCGGCAACCATGGTGCTAATAGCACCATGGTTTACCGCATTCCGTGTAATGAGGCCCTTTATTTTTTACCTGGGAAAAGTGTGAGCCTTTTATTCCCATTCTTCCATGTATTTTGTGTTTGTTTACTTTTGTGTTCTTTGGTTATGGAGGTTTAAAACAACTCCAGTGGCATCATCTTTTCTTGTGTGTCACACAGCACCTTCAGTGCAGTGACACAGGGGTGTATTTCAGACTCCCCAAGGTTTAAATACCTCTTCTGGGACTGACTGCCATCTCCCAGAGCATGTAAAATTAAATTGGCTTTACGAGTCTCTTTAAATTTACTGACCCAGCACACACTATCTTCCTATAGAGTACTGGATGGGTTGCTTTCCTTCCCCTGAGTCAAAACACTCATGTAACAGTAACATGTTACCTTTTCTTATTTTAAATGGCTGGTGGAAGTGGTTTAGATCAACTACCATGATTTTTCCCGACTGCTAACAATGGTAGCTAAAAATCGGGTCAGCCATGTTTTTCAATATGGCGCCACAGACCTATCTGTAAAAACAGACTCCGGTCATCTTTTTTTGCCTTTTCTTTTAGGAAAAGTCCTTCTTGTGTTTGTCTCTGTGCGCCAAACCAGGTTTGGTCCCTTTGTTTGTTGGCCTTTTGGAGGTTTTAGTGCTGAAGCCCTCCCCTGGTGCCTGAATGTCTGGGATGGACAGGATGTGAGGGAGGTGCCCAAAACTCCCTGTGCTTAGTCTCCTAGGAAACCTGAATGCACTCTGGCGTGATTGGCCGGCTGGCTGTCCGCGAAGGACAGCCACCCTGCTGTGTGAGTGACAGCCTGGCTGGAATGAATGGGGGAAAACTGTTAAAAAGCAGGTCTCTGGGAATTGGAAAGCAGAGTTGACCACTAGAACGAAAGAACCGAAGACGAGCTGAAGGAAGAGGACTGCAGAAACTCCTGGATGACCGATAAAGCCCTGAAGCAAGTCCAAATTGCCTGAAACTCCAACCGACAGAGAAGCCCTTCAAGGTTAACTTCTTCCCATGAGTTTGGGGGGAACAACCAACTCGTAAGCCTCCTGGACACCGTCCCCATCTAGTCGAATTTTCATCAGAGTGCTGTTGAAAACCGGATAGCCAGAGGGAAGGAAACCAGTTTATGGACTTTAAGGCACTCACACCTTAAACTGATGTCTTTGCTACAGCTTTTGGCCTAATCCTATGGCAGTGCAGGAACCTCCCGACGTCTTCCTTCCTGTCCCCACAACTGAAGCTCAGGAACAGTGAGATCTGTTCGAACTGCCAGGAACAACTGCCTCAGCTACAGCTTTATTCATTAACAAGGTACTCTGCAAACACGGTCCAGAAATCTTTTCGGCCACTGTGAAAGTTTGTGAAACTTTCCTGAACTTTGAAGGCTTGCCCCCCCCCTAAACATTCGCCAAACTTTTCGTCTAGCCAAATTCTTCTAAACTCTGTGGAAAAGACTTAACCGTTATCTACCAGAACTGTGCTATCCTATACAAAGACTCTGAACCATCGACTTTGGCCCAGGCCTATGAGAAGAATTGCTGGTTATATTTAACTGAAACCCTTTGCCCTGACTATGAATGTATTTGGGCTGTCTATTCTTATAATCTTGATAACAAAAGAAGGGGTTTGCCCCTAGTGATGCAGCTTATGGTGGGGGTCCAAAAGTATACGTACGTTAGATTCCAAAAAGCTGCAAATAATATTATTATTTAGCCTCAATAATGAAATAAATTCAATTAGTTTCGTGTTTGGTATCCTTGATAGCCAGATTAATTTACCCTCTGTAGTTAAATACACAGTCAGCAGAAAAAAGAAAAAGAATTATAAGGTATTTAGTCTTGTCAATTGTATTCTAATTTGCAGTGAAAGCAGTAATAATAAGGACCAAAAAGCTTCCACACAATGTAGTTGCTAAATGAACTCAGAGTAGAACATTCTTCAGATATAGACAATAAAAAAGGGGAATTTCTTTGCAAGTGGACAAAAAATACATTTATACAAAGAGAATGTTTTTCTTTTTTTGAAAACAGTTTTGTGAAAACAACCTATGTGAAATAAAACATTACACACTTAGACAACAATGAACAATGAAACAACAAAAACAGTTTATAATAGTGTTTGTGCAAAATAGATTATTTTCATTTGAAGTTTATCTGTGAATACATTGTTACACAGATTTGTGAAGTTTATCTAAATTAATTGTTAGACAGGTTTGCCTACGTAAAAGACAGCAGTAAGTAGTTGTCTTCAGGGTCTGAAATGCTGTGATCCAAACTCATGGAAAACTCTGAAAGTTTTTCTTTGGTATTGACCTCGATACGTTTCGGTGAGACCACCTGCAGAGGGTTAATTAATATGGATATCAAGAATACTAAACACGAAGACTAATTGAATTTATTAAATAATAATTGTATTAGCAGCTTTTTGGAATCTAACGTACATATATTCTTACAACCTTGTCTTTTTATCCATTTAAGTATTTGAAGTGCCATTTTACTCCCACTTCATAGGAGCTAAACTTGTTCAATTACTTACCAGTTGAATTGTTGTGGTTTATTAGTGTGTGATATTGAGCTGCGTATGCTAGTGTAATGTTTTAAAAATGACTGAATAAATAAATGTATATTCTTTTACCGAGAAACCTTGAGTAAGTGTTTAATTGAATCACTCTATTAGTTGGTCCTTTGTGTAACTTGTTCTACTGCTCACTTAAACTCTTGAGATAAGTCTGGCTTCTCAGCCATCTCTACCACTTTACTGTGTAGTACAGGCTTGTACCAAAGGTGAAATTGTGCTTACAAGTGTAGTCCTAATTGCCTGTAGTGTTCCCAAAGGGTACTGCAGGTGATTCTGCCTAACACAGCAACACACACATACTTGGTTTGGTACTTCAGCAGATGTGATTTTAAAATGCAGTATTTCTTTTTTTATGTGTGTAATAGTGGGTTGACATCTGCAAGGTTTTTGCTGATCTTTTCTAAAGGTATTGGTTATTCTAAGTGCTCTTCAGTTCCAAAATATTTGCTTTGGATGTGGTCTATTTCTTCAAGCAGTTCTTTGACTGTACCATGTAGGAGAATGTCATTTAAATGATCCAGTACTAAAGCAGGACTTTTTGCATAGTACAGTTTGTGAATGAGATTTGTACAGTCGAATGGTGTGTTGCTAACATTTTGATATGGTGGAATGTGCATTTGCAAGCAGGTCCAGAAAGGCAGGCTAATGAATGTCCTCGTAGTCCTGTGTATTCGAGCACTGGACAGGAGTCTATAGTTTGTAGTATTTTAGTTTTTAATTTGTCGTTGCCTTTCACAAACTGATTGAGGAACTGGCATAAAGATATGAAAGATTGTTTTCGCACGTTACACATTGATGTGCACAGCCATTTGTAGACTGGACATATTGGTTTGGTGGAATGGAGAGTTGATTGTAAGTCTGCTGGGGATATTCTTGTGAGCAGGGTTTCTTCTTCATAATGGTATTGTCAACGTTTACATACCCTCGCCCACTGCTTTGTATGGCAATTGGGTTTGTTTGCTTTTGTTTTTATGTGTCTTCATTGAATTATGGCTCTGTGCTGGTGGTGTGACTCCACGCACCTGCAGAGACATTTGCAAACGTATATATGTTGATATTCCGTCTGTTGCAAAGTACTTGTTGTAGTTTAGTAATTATTTTTGTTAGTAGTTTCATTCTGTTTAAAACTAATATAAATAATTACCTTTTGAGAAGGATTTCACTGTCAATGAGAGCTTTCAGGATGAGTTTTCTGCGGTAGGTTTAAGGGTTGAGTGTGATCTGTCCACTGTTTTATAAGGTTCTGAAAGACTCTGTAGTGGAATTCATTTTGTAAAATTCATTTTTCGGAATGCTTACTTGTGGCTACATCGACATTTGTATGTGCATTGTTAGCACTATTGGTAGTTGCAATCTTCTTAATACATTTCTTTTTATTAATTACATTTTGAAATAGGAGTCACAGTTTCTTTCCTGCAAGCTGCTTCAGTTTGGCTTAGTGACTGTATTAGCTGTTTTGTTTGAACTTTTTGTAGAAATTCTGCTCGAGGCGGATGGATATTTTGTACGCTTTTATTTTAAACTGCTCTATTTCTGTATTACTTTCTATGGAGCTGCTTTTTGGTAGGCATCCTTTAGTGTCTGTTGGAGAAGAAAGGAAAATGTGGTCTGGGAGGTTGTGGAATGTATCTGTGTGCTCTGTGTATGAGTGTCTGAATATGAGGGTCGGCATACATATAGAGGTGTGTGATTGTGGAATGGGCTGTTATTTCACGTTGGGAAGGCTGTACTGGTATCTTTGTGTTAATATACTGGTGTTCAGATACAAAGTGTGCACCTGCTGAGGTGCAATGAGTAAGAGTGAAGCAAATGCAGTTGGGTTGATACAATTGTGTAGCCTAGAATACAAGAACACCACACTGTCTGAGTAGTAGGCAGAACACTATGACAGTATTGCACTTACTTTGTTGGATGTGAACAGCAGATTTCTTCTGGGTTCTATTTTCCACTTGAGACACCACTGGTTTTCAGGAGAGTGGTCTTCACTGTAATTGCGAAAGAAGGAAGTTAGTATATATGTGTGTTAATGGCATACTAATTGCACTTGGTGTACACATTATTTAAAGTTATAGAAGGATTTCTTGGCAGAAAGAGTTAGTGTGTGTGTGTGTGTGAAATTGCATAGCTTTGTATATGAATGGGGACTTGAAAGCATTAGCATTGTTGCTATGGGGCAGTGGTGTATTTATAAGTGTGTCCTATGAGGTGCACTTTTGCAAGTATGTGCGTTGCTTCACTATGTACTTTGGAAATGGATTAGTGCAAGTTGTAGTAGGGTGAGAAAAAGGCTCAGAAAGATGTCCCGATTGGAAAGGATTATGTTTCTGTGTGTGAAATTCCATTAACTTTCCCGTACATAGATGCTTGCTACATGAGTGCAGAAATCCTTTCTGCTGTTTGATTTATTCATCCACATTGAAAAAATGGCACTGTTCCCAATGTACCCATGCATTAGTTTGCTTTTCAAGCAATAGTGTGTTCTGTCAATTGTGGAAAGGGTGTACTTGCCGTGCTTTGCTAACATACATGCACTTTCCCTTTTCTGTGTGCATTCTGGACAGTTCACATAGGATCTGCCTTTTCAAATAGCTGTAAAAGTTTTTCCAATGTGGTTTTCTTTCTTTCATTTACAAATACATCAGACAGAGTGGTGATAAAATGGAAATATGAAGTGTGAAACAGTTATGCAAGTGGGCATTAAAATAAAAGTGTGTAAGCACACAGCATTGTAAGTAAGTGCCACTTGATGTTAGGAGATGGGACAAATGACAGTATGATTATTTAGTAGGTTATGCAAGGTAAGTGGCAGGGACCATGTTCACATGCATGCAATCTATGTACTTGCTATGCTTTGGTAAAATACATGCATTTTTCATTTTATGTGTGCATTGTAGGCATTTTATAGCAGCTGTGTTAATGGGGGAAGTGGTTTTAAAAATGGCAGAAGGAATGAAGATAATAACAGTTTGCACATTACAATGGCTGCTATGGGTAAAAGAAAATGTTGAAAGCACACAGCATTGTAAGTGCCACTTGATGGTAGGAGATGGGGCAACTTACTGTATGCTTATTGAGTAGGCTATGCAGGGTAAGTGGCAGGCTTCCTGTTTACGCATGCAATCTATGTACTTGCTATGCTTTGGTAAGATGCATGCAGTTTTCATTTTCTGTGTACATTCTAGGCATTTTCTAGCAGGTGTGTTAGTGGGGAAGTGATTGTAAAAATGGCAGAAGGAATGAAGAGAATAACAGTTTGCACATTGTAATGGGTGATATGGGTAAACAAAAATATTGAAAGCACACAGTTTTATAAGTGCCACTTGATGGTAAGAGATGGGACAATTTCCAGTATGCTTATTGAGTAGGTTACGCTGGGTAAGTGGCAGTTACCTGTTCATGTGCATTTGTAAAATAGTTTGAAATGTACAAAATATATGCATGCCTGTGGTTTGTGTTGATGAATGCATGTGTGGATAAATCTGGAAGCAGATATGTCGGAGAGTTGTACAATACTTTGTTCTGGAGGTTCTTTGTAATCTCAGCAGACTTGTAGCCAGTGTTCAACAGTAAATCCAAAGTGCTGAAGTGTGATCACAGAGGTAGATGTAAAGGTCTTGGATGTGATTGTTGGATGGTTGTGTGACTGCATATGTGTAGCCAATGAGGGAGTGGTATGGAGAGAGATGTAGAAAGGAAAGAAAGGCTGCCCATGTGTTACGGTGTCCATGGACACCACAGTAGTCTGAGGACATAGCGTTCCACAAACGGGTCCTTACAAGATTCCTGGCACGGAAAGGGGACCATGGGGATTATCCAATCAGGTGTTGAGGTTGTGCTTTGTAGGAAGTAGGTAGAGCGGCTGTGTGTAGTGAAGATGGCAGAGGTGCAGAAAGTCAGGGTGTTGGTAATTGGAGATCTATTTGTACATTTTTAAGAGTGGTATGCTAAGTCTAAAGATATGTCTGTCAATTTTGGTTTTGAAGGAGTGGCGGTTTTGTGGTCAACTGTGCCTGGCTCCAATATGCAGGCAGTGGTTGGAATTTGTAAGAGTATGTCCATTTGGAACAGTTCATATGTAATAGTAAGGCATTGGGGTGCTGTGCATTTGGGATATACCAGTGTTCCTACTATGTTGAGTGTTCTGCAGAAACTGGTTCCGGCAATGATGGTGGTTCATCCAAGTGCCAAGGTTATTTTTTCTGAGATTCTACCTAGGGTAGCATGGGGCAATTGTAATGTTTTTTGTCCCCAGCAAAATGGTGCAAGGTGGTTGGTTAACAAAGGCATGTCTGTTTTCTTGTTCAGAGCTGGGAGGTTGTCTTGTAATAATAAGAATGTTGATTCTGTTAATGTTAATTATTTCAAAAGAGATGGCATTTCTTTATCCATACTGGGAAATGCCAAGTTATTTCGCAATATAAGGAATTCTTTACACAGGTTAATTTAAAGAAATCTGGATGAAAATATGTGAAAAAAATACCTAAAAAAATGAATTTAAAAAAGGCTCTTTTCAATGGCATTACTAAAGAGGAAATCCCCTACCCCGGTTGAAGTATGTTCCCCCACCCCTGTGCAATGCACAATATGTCTGCGGGCGCCTGCGGTAGGTTGTGAATCACACGTGCCACATCTGGGCTTTTGAGGCTGGTAGCCATGGAAATGGGACTCTGGAGGCTAGGGGATTGGTCAATAAGGTGTTATGGGTGTGGTTTGTAAGGAAAGACTGTTGCAGAGGGTCTGTTTGGTGAAAGGAGTGCAGATGGCTATGGCTCTGGCTGTGTCTTTCAGGAAGTAGTGTGTCTGTATTTTGGGAGACTCTTGGGTACATCGGTAGGGTTTTTCGGTTTTACTTGTAACCATAATATCGGTTGTTATTATGAAATTATATTTTATTTATATCGTGCTCGTCGGTTTCAGAGAGCGACCAGGCAAAAGGGAAGGGGAACAAGGGAGAACAAAAAAGAAAACAGCAATCTTACTAGGCCCAGTGACATTAAGAAATCACATAGGCATTCAAAAGGGAAAAGGGTGAAAGTGCATGGAAGGGGGATGAGGTGGAAAATGCGGAACAGAGGAGAGAACAGAATAAATACTAAATAAAATAAATAAATAAGGGTGATAAACTATGGTAGTGTAGCCTGCTAGTGGCAGGTGAAAGTTAGTCAGATAAGGTTTATCTGATAAGTACAGAAGAAAAGTGGGAGGGGTACTGTATGGGTACAGATACAGAACCCTAGTGTGGGGAGTGGCCTGGAGGCAGTGCAGGAGGCTGGTAGTGTGAGCAAGTACCTGGACCCGAATGACAGAGGGTGGCCAGGTGCACGATGCCAAGAGAAGAAACAGATCAACAGGGGAGAAGGGGGGCAAAGACAGAGGCCAAGAGGAAGGTCTTGAGGTGCTTTTAGAACCAGAGATGATTTTCCTCAAGTTTCAAGGTGTCCGGGAGGCTTTTCCAAAGGGAGGCCCCGGTCGACGACAGAGATCTACCCCCAGCTTGTTTATTTGCAAAACGACTAACCCTAAAGGAGTTAGAAGTAGAGGAGCGAAGGGCTCGAGAGGGGAAGTATTTACGCGGGGATAGTTTTGTAGGTATTTTGTACCCAGGCCCCAGAAAGCCTTGTGGACAATGCACAGGGTTTTAAATGTAATCCTTCCATCCACTGGGAGCCAAAGAAGGGATTTCAGGGCTGGAGAGATACGATCCCAGGGTTTGAGACCAAGGACAAGTCTTGCAGTCCTGTTCTGGATTAGTTGTAAATGGAGGAGAGTAGAGGCAGGTAGATTTAGAAAAAGGCTGTTACAGTAATCCAGTCTGGAGAGAACCAGAGCTTGGGAGACAGTGAGCTTTTGAGGCAAGGAGAGGAAAGGAAGAGTACCTCATCCTCGGAAGGGCCAACCGCCCTGACGGCGGAGGAGGGAGGTACAGCAGGAGAGTGTTCAGTAAAAACAGAAGAAAATGGCCTCACCACTCTTTACCCATTATAAACTAGGCCCGCTGCAGGATACCGTGATCCTATGTACGTTCCTGTACCAAGTGCCCCGACAACCCCAGCTGCTACCGCCCCACCACCTTATGACCCAAGAGGCCTATATGGGCCCACCAATGCCCCTCTGGTAAATATAGCATGGCTTACTGGGGATTTAGAAAGACAACTCCCCAGTAAACAGATGGAGTTAACACGATTAAGAGCTCTGTGTGATAGAGGACAGATGTTGTCCGGGGGTGGGGAGGCACCACCCAGCAGAGCCGGTGAAATAAGGAAATATACCTGAAGGGCCAGAGAATGAGTGGCAATCAGGAGAGTTTTTCATCCATTTAAATGACAAGCCAATAAGAATTGTGCGAGCAGAACCCACAGACGACCAGGCAGGAGAGGGACAAGGAGGTGGAGAGACAGATAGAGGGATAGATGAAGTTTGGAGTGATCTAGATGAATATGAAGAAGGAGCGGCAATGGCAGGTTTAGCGCTTCCATTACGGGAGAACCCAGAGGATGGGGGAGGGCTCCAAAGATGGCAAGGAAGACTGAGGCAGAGGTTGGGAAACAAGTCCTTAAGTAAAGCAAAAAAAGATAACGGTAAGTAAAAAAGGAAGCAAAGTCAAACTACAGATGCCTCTAATACATAAGGGGGCAGGGAGGCCCCACTATATACCATGGGTACAGATGGATAAAAATAACTTTTTGAAACTGCTCCCCCCACTTTCGAGTGGGGCGGGAAAGTGGATACACGCATTTGAAAAGAACACGGCAGGGTGCTCTTGGCTATAGGGGATGTAAAAAGTGTATTAGTGTCTACAGTTGGAGATCAAGCAGATGGGGTGTGGGTGAAGGCCGGTTTCCCGGGAGTAAAAATAAACTCTGACCACCATGATGGGTCGTCATTTAACAATGTGAGAGCGCAAGTGTGGGATGCATTGAGGAGAACCTTCCCAAGCATCCCAGACTTACATTGAGTAATGCATTGCAATATGGGAGAGGAGGAAGAGGCTGTGCAATTAATCCTTCGGGTGCAGGACTTGTGGAGATCAGAAATGAGCATGGCGTGGGACCAATCCATTGCCCAGTTCTACTTTATAATTAAGCGGGGGCTCCCCAAAGAAGTACAGAAAGCCTTGGATAAATAGCTGGGATAGAAGCCAAAGGCTGACCAGAGATTCAGAGCATAATAGTACATCTTTTAGAAGGATCAAAGTGAGGGAAAAGGAGATAGCACAGAGAAGGTTGGCAGACAAAGCGAAGTTGGTTCAGAATAAATTAGTGAAGGTCATGCCAATCAATTCAGCCTACCCACTGAAAGACAGGGAGACAGGGAAGAGGGGTCAGGAAATACACCAGCAAGTATGGCAGCAACTTTGTCCGCAAATGGACAAGAGCAATGGGCGGGAGAGGAGCAATACGAAGGACCTCAATGGCAAGGCAGACCCACAAGAGGATGAGGTGGGTACCAAGGGCAAAGAGGAGGATTTGGGGGAACGGCAAATAGAGGGTTTGGAGGACAGGAAATGAGAGGAGGACCCCAAGGGTCATGTTGGAATTGTGGGAGATGGGGACATTATTAAAGAGGATGTTGAATGCGACCAATGGGATATTACCAAGGGCCCTCTCCCATGGGAAATGAGCAGCAATTCCCCCCCACCCATGCAGTCCCTATGGATTACCAATGGGTGGAAGTGGGCAACACAAACAATGTTATAATGAGTACCCGCAGAGAACACAACAAATGCTATCTAGGCAGCAACCCCAGCAGCAAGGTATGCAAGCACAAGTAGCGCATCAGAATACGATGGGAAATGCCCACACTAATATCTTTGCAACACCTGTAAATGGTGCACCAGCACCCTTCCGCGGTGCAGCTGTGTTAGGCAGAATCCTATGCAGTGCCATTAGGGACCACTGCACAGAGTTAAGACTACAAGTGGTAATACAAGTTCAGCTTTGGTACAAGCCTGTACTACACTGTTAAAGTGGTAGCAGTAGCGGAGCTGCCAGACTTATCTCAAGAGCAAATGAGCAGTAGTAGAGATTACACAAAGGACTACAATTACTGTGACTCAAACAAACACTGACTCAAGGTTGTTGGTTAAAAAGTAAAAGTACATTTATTTTCAACCATCTGTTCACAAAACACTTCACTTCTATAAAATTAAAACCACACTTTAAATACACTACACACAACCAATTTCTCTTGTGCAGAACAACTCAAGGTAAGTACCTTAGAATTTGACAGACCGGTGTTATGAAACAAAGACGTTACCGGGAATACATATTTTTTTTAATAATATATTTTATTAGATTTATAACATACAACCATTGCGCCTTCCAGGGCCAACATTTAAGCAACAACATTAATGATAATAATAGAAAATAGAAAATAACGATGGATGGGAAAAGCACTCATATGGAACACATGTTAAATGCTATTATGTAACATTCGGTATATAGCATAGTAATGTTTGGTACAAAAGTAGGTGTTCGGCAGCATTGTCCATAACCCTTAGTCTATGATGTTATGATATTAGAAGTTCAGTAGTTCATATCGTGTCTTCCCAGCGTTGCCATATTCTGCTTTTCCAGGGCAACCTCTGGCTCTGTACACCCTCCTTTCTATTGAGATGCAGATTTCTACATCCGTGATCCACTGATTCACCTGCGGCGGTTCCGCTGCCCCCCATAGGCGTGCTATGATTCTTTTAATGATTGCTGTTGTGGTCATGAGGCAGAGTTCTTCGTATATTGAGAGATCTATCTCACTGTCCACTCCCAGTAGCAATAGTTTGGGATCTCTGGGGACCGTCTGGCTCAGGACCCTTGATAACACGTTGCAGCATTGCTGCCAGTAATTACTGATTACCGGGCATTCCCACAGTATATGGAAGAAGGTTCCTTCCTCTTCCCGGCAGAGCAGGCAGTTGGGTTCGGCTATTTTGCCCCATTGGTACAGGGCTACCCTCGGGTAATAGATCCTGTGCAATATCTTCAGCTGTACTAGGCGTAGCCTGGCCAATATGGTGACCTCACGGGGGTACATCAGGGTTTGGACCCAGTCTTCCGACATAATTTCTCCCACTTCAGCCTCCCATTTTGACTTCAATCGTTCCAGTTCTGGTGTGGCAAAGGAGGTGATAACGCTGTACATAACAGTGGTAACTTTGGCTGGAATAAGGTCTTCCACTATGTTCCGTTCCAGTGGAGTAGAGTCTGCCATGTCGGAGAGGGCAGGAAGGTGCTGTTGCAGGGCATGTCGGAGCTGTGTGTAGTGATATCTCTCTGCTTCCGGGAGGTCAAAGGTCAAAATTAGTTCATCAAAAGGTATAATAGATCCTTCTGCTATAATGTCTTTCAGCTTTTCTATACCGTGTCTCATCTAGGTCGGCCATTTCGGAAGTTTGATTACCTCGGGGAGATTCCTGTTGTTCCACAGCGGTTGTAGTGGAGTGATTTTGTCTCCCCAGCCTATGAAGGCGTGTGACTCTGCCCAGATACGTGGCATATGCGAGTTGGTGTCGCGTGGAGATGTCCTAGGTGTTGCAGCGTATAATTCCATGGGGGGTGATGCTCTCACATGTGGTAGTGTTGGATACCGCGAATACATATTTGATCACGTTTTGACAGTAATGACAGTTCGGTCTTACTAAAGATACGCGTTACTAAAGAAATGTTACTAAAGAAATGTTACCAGAGTTAAAACACACTTAGCACCAGAGTTAACACTAGAGAGTTGGGGACAAAAATCATAGGCAATACTTTTGTCAAGGCAGACAGAATCAGAGAACACTTTCAAACAAGAAGATACAAGTCAATAGGCCTGCGCCAGTGTCAAGTGGAACAGGGCTCCTGTTGTCGAGGATCACACAGTCAAACAGTTCACGATTCAAGGTTCCCAGGAGTACTTGGATATTGTCAAAAGAGGAAGCAGAACTTATAAGAGAGAAGGAAGAAAAGGACAAGCCTTTAGTGAGGAGAAAAGGGTACACCCTAGTTCCTGGAAGTCGGACACAGTACCTTATTCGTTGAAGAAGCTGGTGCCACGGCAGTTGTTCCTGGTAGTTTGCTGCAGACCCATGGTTCCTGGAGCTTCAGTCATGGGGACAAGAAGGAGGACGTCTGGAGTGATCTGCACTACCCAGGGATGAGGCCAGCAGCAGCAACGGTGAATAAAAGGTGCGCTCCTTTAAAGCAGGAGAGGCTCTTCAGATGGCTATCTGGACCATTACAGCACTTTGCAGCGATTTCGACCACGAAGGGGATCCTCTGGCTGAGGAAGATGAGCTGGTTGACCCCACCAGGCTCAAGGGAAGAAGACTCCGGACTGGATCTTCTCTGGTCATTGAAGGGTAGATAGTTCATGACTGCAGCAGGGCTTCACCGGGACTCAGGGTTTCAGCAGCCATCTTCTTCTCCACTTCTCTTCGGTTCCTTGCAGTTCCAGTGGCGACTCTGACTTCCAGCCCAAGAGTCCTGCCTTTAATGTAAAAATCCCCATTCACACAGCCTGGCTGTCAATCACCCAGCAGGGGGGTTGTCTGGCCCAGGCAACAACCTCATCCAATCATGACAAAGTGTGACTTGGGTCTCAATGGAGACCCTATGCGGGGGGTGACTACACCCGTTCCTCACATTCAGCCCACCTAGACACCCAGGCGCCAAGACGAGGACTTCTCTGTAGAAGCCCGCCAAAAGACGTTGAACAAAGAAGTCAAACCTGGTTTGCCGTGCAAAATAAAACACAAGAAGGACTTTAATGAAAAGAAATGGTGACTAAAGCCGACAGGAGCCGAAAAGTATTTGAGCAAGAGGGTTTAAGTTCAAGACTACCACAATAGCCTGGAACAGTACCACGTTTATGTAGTATAATCGCTGTAGAAAAGTAAGGGTAGATACCACTGCCGCCAGCCAAGTCTAAATGTTAAAAGAGCAAAACAAAGCTCAGAGAGGCACAGACAAATAGGGGTAGGATTTAACCATTTCCAATACTCCATGTAAGATGGGGTGTACTGGGTTTGTATTTTTGAAATGACTATATAAAGTTAATGGCAACTTTACATGTTTCTGGGGGACAGTAGTCAGCCCTAGAAAAATGGAGTCACTGGGAAGTCTAAAAGACAACCCTGTGTCACTGCACTGAAGGTGCTGTGTAACACACACAAACAGTGGGACTCATGGGGTGGTGTTCTCCAGAACCCAAGATCACACAACCAGTAGAAATACACATGGCAAAACACATGTAAGAGTGGGAAAAAGACTCACACTCTTACCAAGTGGAAAAAATAAACTCCAGAAATCCAGCAAAGCTGCTGGGGGGCTCACTAGGTGAGGGAAATTAGCCATAGAATGAGAATTCTCCCTAACAAGCTGTAGTTGGGGACAATGGGCCTCATTCTGACCTTGGTACAAAGGGATACTGAGCACCGATAAGGCACCGGTGCCGGTAATCCCTTTGCGCCCTATTCCGAGGTACCCCAATAGGACCTGTAACGTACGTTTGGTCAGACCAAACCGACCAGGGAGCAAATAACGGCCTTGGCATACGCCGGGCCGTTATTTGCGCCCTCCCCATTCCCATTGAGCCCTATGCGGGCTCAAATGGGAATGGGGATTGCCATTTTCAATGGGGACTTACCGGTCCCGCAAAGGTCAAAATAGACCAGTAAGTCCCCATTGAACCAGGGCGGACTCGGTACCGTTATTGGAGGAAGTCATGGCGCTAATAGCGCCATGACTACCTCCAATCTCAGAATAAGGCCCAATGTCTTTTCTGTCCCCAGATCAGACACATACCCAGATTAGGACAGCCCACAGAAAGCACTTGCATGTCTAGTCCTATCAACTACCCTACGTGCAGAAGAGGAACCACTGGTGGGTGCAGAGATATGCAATAAACAGTTCATCTTTATGGTGGAATCGGGAGCTGAAAAATCATGCCTCATGGAAAGCCGGTTCCCACTTTCAGGAATACATTTGGAAACGCAGGGGTTTTCTGGGGAAATTTTGAAAGTTCCTTACACAAAAGATCTAGACATAATGGTGGGGGGAAAGACAGTGCGAGCACTCCTATTATATCATGAAGACTCACCCATAAATTTGTTAGGGAGGAATCTCCTGAGTAAATTAAATATGACCATCTCTTTTACAGAAAGAGGGATAGTATGCTCCACTACAGGGGTATGTCCAGTAGGGCCTATGTTAATGCTCAGCACTATGACAAACGAAATTGCAGTGAGAGGAGTACCCATAGACATTGACATGTTCATTTATGGGATACGGGTACTTGCTAGAGTGGTATCTGAGATAACACGGAAGGACTGGAGAGTGCCATCTGATTCTGTGTTCTGGCCCATTGTAAACTCAGACGTTGTACCCGGCACAATATTGTCTATTGATTTGGAAGCGTCAGTACACCCCCCACTATATTCAGCGAAGATATGGAAAAGGTGTTGCCAGAATTATGGACAACAGGCCCACACGATGTAGGGTTCTTGCAAGAGGTCACGCCCGTAAAAATTAAATTAAAACCAGGTGCAATTGCACCCAGATTGAAGCAGTAACCATTATTGAGAGAGGCAGAGGAAGGAATAAAAGAGACTATAAATGCATTATCACAGCAAGGTATAATAGGGCCATCAAATTCACCTTGTAATGCAGAGATTTACCCGATCAAGAAAGCAAGGGGCGGGGCTTGGAGGATGATACAGGACCTCTGCACACTTAATAATGTCATACAAAAGGGATTCCATTTAGTGCCTAACACGGTATCAATTTTGTGCAGTATCCCAAAAGAGGCCACATGTTTCACGGTTGTAGATTTGAAAACACCTTTTTCTCAGTGCCACTTGACCCTAGTTATCAGTATTTTACGGCATCTCCACGGGGGGGACATAGATACGAAAATTGTAGATTGCCACAAGGGTACTGCGAGAGCCCCAGCATTTTCAATAGAATTTTGCATGAAGATCTTGGTAATGTGGATGTGAAAAGCACGATAATTCAATATGTGGATGATCTTCTCATCTGCAGAGACAGTGAAGAACAGTGCAGAGCAGATTCCATAACATTGCTAAATCTATTAGCTATAAAGGGGTTCAAGGTAGATAAGGGCAAACTTCAATACTGCCTAGCGGAAGTTTTATATCTGGGACAATTGATTTCAAAAGATGGTAAAATAATTATACCACACAGAGCAGTAGCAATACATTGCACAGTAATACCCAAGACAGTGAAGGACATGCAAATATTTCTTGGCATATGTAATTATTGCCGTGCATGGATACTAGACTATGCGGCTTACACACGCCTGTTACTACAAGGACTAAAAGAAGCACAAAAGAACAGCACCCCAATAAAATGGACCCAAGAAATTATGACACAATATTTCAAACTGAAAGCCCTCATCACACACGTGCCAGTCCTAGCGAACCCCGACTATGAACGGGAGTGTTACCTCTTTTCAAACTGTAATGGAATATTGGTGACAGCAGTGGTAACACAGAAGACACGGTTAGGCCACAAGCCATTGGCCTACTCAAGCCATTGGCCTACTACAGCAGCACATTAGACTCAGTGATTCAGGGCCCCTTTGCATGCGAACAAGCTCTCGCAGCAGCGGCCTCTGCAATAGAGAAAAGTGCCACCATAGTGATGGGTTGCTCTGTGACATTTTATGCATAGCGATCACTTTTTGGCATTTTGGAAAGATCTAAATCGACACTCATAACAAAAAGAGCAACAGCATACGAGATCATGACATCTAGCACAAATGTCCATGTGGTTAGATGTAAAACTGTAAATCCCACCACATTTATTACCGAACCCTAAACAGTAGAAGATATGCAAACACATGATTGCACCACATATGATGGCGAAGAAGAGGGTTCAGGAGTGCAGATGGCTCGCTTGTACAACATGCAGCACTGTTGAATGATTTGATTGAAGCATTAGCAGAACCATCAGTAGTGACGTTGGTAAAGTGCCAGGCACACACCAATAACACGGGCGCAATCTCACTTGGAAACGCAGCAGCGGACGCTGTCGCGAAAGAAGCAGCATAGTTTAATGTCCCTCAACCACTAGAATGCATTGTAACAACAACCGTCCAAGAAACGCAAAATGAAGGGTACAACTGCACTCCCATACTGCAGATAAATGAGTTACAAAATCATGCACCGACTGAAGAGCAATATTTATGTGGAAAAAGAGGTTGTAAGCAATCACCCACAGATTTAATATGGCGACAAGAAATGACAGGAAAGGTAGTAATGCCCATAGAATTGTTACAGATTGTGTTTCAACAACTACATTTTCCAATGCATGTGATGAAACAAGATATCGCAACAGATATACAAGAAGAGTGGTTTGTCCCCAATTTACAGGAGCACTTGTCGAAATTAACAATAGAATGCACAACATGTTAGACATACAGTTCAGGTCTGACACTCAGATCATTACGAGGAACACTGCCACGCCCCATAGGGCCATTCCGGGAACTACACATAGACTATGACGATATGGGAGAAATATGCCATATACAAGCACACATGCAACCAAAGAACCTACCTCACATGGCTCTGATATGTACTTTAGCCCCAATGCCCCAACCACCCAAATCCTTTAGTACCACAGTCCTGGCAAAATACTAATGAACAGAAAGATGAAACATGAGCAAACATTTTTCCTATAAGGTACCAGAGAGTAAAAATGTTACATAATGGTCAAGGGGGGCAGGAGGAGAAAAGGGGGGTGGGAGGGAAGGGTTATAATGCATACAATGGCCTGGGATTAGACGAGATCGAAGACAACCGCCACGTGGATCAGTCTTACAAATGGTACTCATACATGAGGGCAACAGCTAAACAAGCAACACATCAGAGCTGTTACGTTTGCTCCCTCATTCCTCATGCCTCTGGCACACCCAATGTCCTTATACCCCAAGAAATACCCATGTTGGATGCCCAGTGTTTGGTTCATCTAGTATTGTGTAGGATTCAAAGCACCTTCCAGTCACACACAGTTACAATAGACATGCTGCAGAATGAAAAAAACCTGCATGAGTAAGCCGCAAGGAGTGATCTGCATCAAGGAACCATTTTCTGTTATCAAAGGATACAGTTCACAAAAAACAAATGGCACGACAAGACAATCACGTGTAGAGCAGAGGCACTGTGAGGTGTAACTAAGGAGAATATCCAACGGGTCAAAGAGACATGCACTCCAATCTGGTCTCAACACATCGCAAAACTCACGTGGGTGATAGCTCTCAAAAAATCCATGAAAACACAGAAAGAAATTGTACATGAACTTTGTTTCCACACCGAAGGGAAGATGCAGATGGGTTCTAACAAACAGTGCAACAAAACAATCATCATTCCAGACATGAAAAAAGGGACGGCAGCACTAATGGACACTTACTGGGTATGTGGCAAACAAGCATACCTGCATCTCCCGCCATCGTCAAGGGGTACGTGTGCCCTGGCCACACTGCATTTGGCATTGATGGTGATTCCAGAAAGCCACATCCAAGGGGGAAAAATGCAGCTGACATATCGGCAGCACCCCAGCCAGCAACGCAGGAACCCTCCACATACAACATTATGTTTGAAAACGAACTACAAGACAGAGTGTCCCGCAGAAGAAGATCATCCAATTACATCTCCAGCAAATCATCAGAACTCCTGGCTGAAATTCCAGATAAATACAAGCTTTTCAACTCTGCCGAGACATTCTTGGCTTCCCTTCTGGTGCCAGGACTTCAGGCGCGAACAAACGCCAAATGACTGCACATCGTCCACTGGGAGCTGATCCAATTGGCCAATGACACTGAAGAAGGATTTAAAGTGATCAGGTGGAACTCCGCACCCTGCGGTTGATGACTATGCAGAACCGGTACGTCCTAGATCTCCTCACAGCAATGGATGGCAGTGTTTGCCAAAAAATGGGGAGTGGCTGCTGTACATTCGTACCTTCTGAAGACGCAGACAATGGGACCTTCTCCCACGTCATCTTGGCGGTGCATAATCTTGGGGAAGAATGTGGAAAGAAGGAGGAATAGAGTCAAGCAACTTGTTTGACGACATCTGTAACTGGATACCATCGTGGTTCAGCGTGATGATGAAAATGTTTGTCCCACTCATCGTTTTCATACTGCTATTTTTCTGTGTGTGCCAGGTGGGAATTCGATGTTGTGCAAAATCAATGCCTAGTTCAACAATGATGATGTAACAATGGGCCAATCGACAAGGGTACAAAATATAAAAGATGCACAGATCCAAACTGGGGAGTCTGGTCCCTCTAAGTATCGTATGACAGCAGTATACCGCTATCCTGGGGATAGGGTGGACAATTTATCTCATACCACAATCAAAGAGCCAAGAGAATTACAATCATATAGAGAGGTCTGGGTGGACCTGGATGGAGATGGGGGAATATACATGACATGCACACCTGATTCATATGCTAGAAGAGGTCAGAGTTTGCAAAGTGTCTGCAGGGCTTGGATGCCTTTACAAGGGACCCCAGTATGGGATGAAGCAGTGCAGGAAGCAGAGTACTATCGGAAAGAAAATAATTGTAAAGATTAGCTTGTTACTTTATGTTACTTTAGATGTAACGAAAGGGGGAAATGTGAGCGAGTGAAGGGCTGTTTGGGCTCCCCCTGTACATTCTATACGAAATGGACAACTTGCTCACGCACTAGCTGGGGACGCCTCTAGCGCCCTTATGCTAACATTAGCATAGGCGGTGCTATTGCGGGATACACTTCGCTTACATTTTGTGTGAACTCGACTGAATCTTTGGACTAGGCTGCACTCCGATACTAGGAAAAGCTTCTCTCCTCTCAGCAGCATCGCGCACATCACGCTCACGGCCCTCACCTTTTCTTTCACTGTCTGAAGCTTTCCAAACCCCTTTCTCACGAATGATGAGCCGGGGATAATTGAAACAAATAATTACATGTATCTCCTCACTCTTCCTCTGAGATCACTGTCCTGTGTGTGAACCGGCCTGAGCCATGACTTGTAGCTCATCCATTTCCACAAACATGCTCCTGCCCTCTCTCCCCCAATGTTGGAAAATTACTGCCAAACTAACCCTGTGCCCACTTCAGGTATTCTCTTGATGTACCAGAAGTGTGACCCTGCTGTGCAGCCCACCCCAGAGTGCCCCCACTAAATCCAGACAGCTGTCGCAATATATTGTGTCCGTATACTAACATATGTCATTATACTCCCCACTTGCCCTGATGTACTTCGAGCCACCCAGTCACCCAGATTATCATGAAGGACAAGCCCCCTAAACCCTGTACCTCATAAAAGCCCCAATGAAAGATTATGTAATCATGTGTATGCAATTTATATGTTGACAAGATTTACTCAAAGGTATAACCATGATTGTTGTTTATTGTATGTCTAATGGTAGTTTCTCATGCCAGCTTAGTTAGTGCCAACTCTATCTCGCCATGACCTAACCCTCACCCCATCCGGACACCAGCCACTGGACCTCGTGACTCACACCCTCCCGCCAACTGGGCAGCCTATCCTGAAGAAGCAGCGCCTACATAGCCATATGGGACGTCACTCTCCAGCCATTCATGTGCCAGCAATGAAACCTGTAGTGTAATGACAATATTTTGCTTTATAATAATGTGTAATTGTAATGTTTGCCAAAGCGCTCTCGAGGCAGCAGAGTTCTCTGGATGACAATTCTATATAAAAGCTTGCTAACCTTGCAACCTGTTCTCTTAGTCTCATTCCCTACTGGGAAGTGTCACTTATTATAGGTTTTGTTCTGGTACTACGGGGAGTGAGCCTTTACAGCTGCTCTTAGGGCCTGATTCTGATGTTGGCACAGTGAGCGTGCTAAAGAGCACAAATCACTGTGCAAAATCTGGACACCCAGGCTCTACCACTATTCGCAAGTGGGCCTGGGTGTCCTCGTAGTGCACGGCAGTGCACCACCTTCATTGCACCTGTTTGTGGCAACAACAGGCGCAATGGAAAAATCTCTTCAGCACTTTCCTTGAATAACGACATAATCGTTATTTAACGAAAGTGCTGCCGAGAACACAGCGGCACCCATAGAGGATATTGGTTACATTTACTATTGCATTGATCCATGTCTCTCCCCTGAATACTAGCACTAACTACCATCCGTGCTGCAGTACTCTGCTAGGAGGGATCTGTTCCCTCCTTTCACCTGAGCACTGCAGCATGGAATGGTACATTTAAAGAATGATATTTTGAAGCACATAAATGTTCTTTGTGCTGTATTTTTTGACTGCACCATATTTTTGGAGTTTGAGGTAGTGCTAGTATGCAGGTGAGAGACAGGGTTCAATACAATTGTAAATGCAACCAATATCCACTGTCACACCCATCCCATCGCCCAACCACTAATCTTTGACCACCCACCTGCATTGCGACTGGCTTCATGTGGCACTCCTCCACAACAACGGCACCTAAATGGTACCGTATATATGCGCCCCTTTAACATACATTAAAAAGTGGCGGAGTGCCACAAGAATACCCGTTTTAAATGGCAAGTAACAAATGTGGCGGTTGCTAGGTGGTTTCCCAACCATCCGAGCAACCGCCACATATATTCTGAAAGTGGTGCATTCATACCGACTTCGGAAGAATGCACCACCCGAAAAGGTCTTTAACGCTTTTTACCACCTTTTTGGTACTTAACACCCACATGAGAATCGAGCCCTTAGTGTGTTATTTCGTATGACCTGCATCTTGTTGATGTTGTTGGCTGAGGTGCCAGCAAAGATGGCTTTGCAGTAAGCAAGTCTTCATCCTACTGTGTCCCTGGCTGTAGTGGGGCAGCTATCTTGCTTACTTGCCGTGAGAGGGATAGTGTATCATCCAAGTACACTCCTAGCGTTTTCAAAGAAGGTGAAACTAGTATTGTGGTGCCGTCGATATTAAAGGAGGAGTATTGTGGATCAAGTTTCTTGATCATAGATGGGATACCCACCAGTAGGATTTCTGTTTTGTCATCATCTGGTTACCTATTATATTTCCAGATGTTCTCATTGGAAAAGGGTTGGGCCTGCTGAAAATGTGCACTATGGGGCCACTTAGAACATTATTTGCAGGGCCTCACTTTGGTTGCCAGTTCGCCTCTGCTATGAAGTCCCTGTAACCTTTCGGATAGTTCTCTGTTTGGAACCAGGTGCCTCCATGATCTGGAGAGATAACGCCATAAGGGATTGTGTATGTCTGGGGTGAATGTTTAGAACACTGTGTTTTTTCTTATGATGGGGATCGAGGGGCATTGCAGTCAGAGCGGTATCAGAGAGAAAACTGTTGTCAAAGCACCAAAGGTTTCTCCGAGTGAGCATGTATGCACACTTATGCTATCTGGCTACATCCCGCCTGCTGTGTTAAGTATTATGCTGGAGCACATAAAGCGTGCCTGGTCGATCCCACCCAAAACAATATCATCATCATCTTTAACTCACATCACTGAGCTGCTTTCTTCAAAACAGTTTGCTTCAAGTTGGCTGCATCATTTTGAGCTTCTTCATACCGCTATGCCTTGGCATTTTCTCCCAATCTGTGATAAACATCTTTGCATTGCCACTTGCTCCAGGCAGTGACAAGAGCTCCCCGAGGCGCTGTGTGGATCTTCTGCCTATTAACATGGCGGTGGGTGACTGCTGGTTGTTTGTAACACGTGTAGGTTTAACAGAGTTGTATATGATGCCAATCCTGTTTCTGTGTATTGTGGTTTGTATAACCCGCACTGACAATATCCATAATATCTCTAATTCTCGAATATCCTTTTGTTTCTCTCGAAACACATATTTAAAGCATTTAAACAACACAATATTTATGTATATATACACGTGTAACGTCTCAGATATTCAGACCTTCGAGACAATGTTATTGCTATCACTACGCTATTATTATGTGGTGCTTGCTGGCGGCATGGACCCAATCACCAGTCTGCTGCGAGAGGCGGCCTGGCTAGTGTGATCTTTGCACTGGGCTGGGACAAAGAGCTCCAAAGGAAAGCGAATAATGTTCTCGAACCGCTTCCCGCCGCTCACACAGAGTGCTGAATAGAAACATCTCAGGTCTGATCTTCCAAATGCTGAGCCAGGCCTTTGCCACCCGAAACAAGGGAACTTCTTTTATCCTGACAAAAGACGAGCATTCCTGCCGCTGAGGTGACATTGTGCTCACTCAATAATAGTACCAGGCCCCCGAGGTCCTTCAGCGAGAAAGATAACCAAGAAAATCCTCATTAACTAACGGCGCGAGATTGAAGGTCGTCCCACTGAGAAGATTTCTGGCCTACATGTCCGTAAGAACATTTGTTCTTCATTAATTCTTTAAATCCAAGCCGGGATATCGTCTTGCAGCATGTTAATACCTTGTCCTCTGGCAGGAATGACTTAGCCGGTGTTTGTTTCCTTACACCCTCCTTAAGAGACGATTTCATTAATGCCTGACATTATATCATTGGCCTCTAATAGTATTTTAGGATTGGTAAGTGATTGGATTTAATGGGGATGGTAATAGTTTTGGAATACTGAGCTGAAATTAATGCGTGCCCTGGTAATACTGTATATTTAAAGAAACTCATTACGAGGGGGTATAAAAGACCGATCGCTCGTGGTTATTTCCCGCACGCTTTGGTTCAGTTATAGCAGAGTGTAAAATATGTGCTTATTTTGAGTGAATCAGAGGAAGTCATTTCTATCCGAAGCAATATATTAGCACCTAATTAGGCCAGCAGTTATACAGCAAGCATAGAATTTTATGCAGATCGTTACTTAAATCAAGTGCCTCGACACTCATTGAAGGATGCCCTGCAGAAGAGGCCTACCTGAATTAGCAAGGATGTCCACCATTTGACTGCAGAGCTGTTAGACAGGACATTTTAACTGTGGGAATGTGTACTAAAGCGCCTTCGATATGTTCACTGAAGTTGGTCGCTCCTTATCATAAGTACTACCAAATTAGAAAAAACATAGTTTTCAGTCCTGCACAAATAAATATAAGTGTGTTTATTGTAGGAACAAAAGAACAGATGTCAAAGTCACAGTTGCTAACACGCGCTTAGAACGACTGGTCTTTGTCAAGACAAAGTCATAATTTCATTGTCCCATTTGGGAAATATGGTATTTATTTGGAAAACAATATTGGACTAGCATAGTCGCGCTCTGTTCGGGAGTAGTTGCTTATGATGATCGAGGCTATGCTATTCCAAGATTGTTTTTCAAATGAATACTATATTTCCCAAATGGGGCATTGAAATGATTACCTTGCGTTGACGAGACCAGTAATGCAAAACAAGTTTTGGCAACTGTGACTTGGTCATCTATTCTTTGGTTCCTACATTAACGATATATATTGAGAGACCACCATTAAGATGGGGAGTTCCCTCCTAATTAAGGTGTCACACAACACCCATGTATCTAGTTCAAGCTAACTCTATCTATGATTCATATAGAGCCACATAGATCCCCCCTGCATTACCAACAATGAGCCAAGAACCAGTCTGAGGTATGCTATGATATGATGGGTTATTTATAACGCGCTTAATATCCAGAGGTTTCTAAGCACAGACCTGGGAATCAAACCTGTGTTGCTCCATGTTGCCTTGCTTCCAAGGTGAGCGATTTGCCCCTCAGCTATCCTCAGGAACCAATACAGAAAGAATATATATATATATATATATATATATGTATATATATATATATATACACACACACACACACACACACACATACATTTAAACAATAGATTAAATGAATATTTGCACCCAATGATCACACACACCATTGTTTCTGCAGCACAAAACAATGCTTCAATTCAAAAATGTACTTTAAGGATCTTGCTTTTAAATTTCACTTTTGTCCATGGAACACAGGCTAAATAACAGTTCTACCCTCTTGTCCCACGAATCCTTGTTCTGTCAAAGTGAAGTAATACCTTGGAACATTACTTTATCATGAGCATTAGGCTTCCTTGATAATGTTTACATTTGAAACAACTACAACAATGTCTGTGCTCAAAGGAGCAAATTCACACATGTATTGCTTTGTATATTTAGTTTCCCTCACACTCCAAGTTTCTAGCAGTTTCAAAATCCCACAGACTTTTGAGAATATGTTGGATTGATCGAACCCTCTATCCTGCTTCACCTCAAAGTAATACAACATCTTTCTGTGATCAGGGTCACTTTCTCACTCTCAGGAAAGTGTGCATTTTTCAATTGAAAATTACACTTGGTTTCACTTGGCAAAGCACTTCTCTACCCAGTACTAAAAACCCAGGCTTCAGTTATGTTCAGCACCCCTCTACTTAAAGGCCAGATCTGGGCAGAGGTGACAGTTCAGAATTTCATTTTTGGACAAGGAGACAGACCCCTTTCCCTTAGGGAAGTCTGGAGTGGACAAGAAAAACAGGTGTACCTGATTACTTAAAATACTATAACTTGAATTGCTGCTAGGAAATATGGCAGAGGTTTCAAACGCCCCAAGATCCCCTGTGTCAATCTATATGGGAGTTAATTAAAATATTATTAAGTAAAGTATGCCAAGGGTCTACTCAGTTTGCCCCCACCCACTATTAAGGGGAAAATATTAAGGCAAACAGATCCCCAAACACTTAGTTTCGTTTGGGCAAGCTACTTAATTTGGGTTTCATGTAGTTTCATTGCGGGATGCAATTTCACTGGGTTTCACTCCACGGATATTTAAAAATGAGAAAACTCATCAAATTATTTTAATTTTTTATTTTTTGTGGGGGTTCCCCCCAAACCCACCGCCCCTTTAATTGTGTATCTATTCCTGAACACCCACACCCCACATATATATGTATTTCTAACCCCCCTAAACAATTTGATGGGGTTTCTCGTTGAAATATCCACAGAGAAAAACCCAGCATCATTTCATCCTGCAATGAAAGGACGTTGTACCCTTAAACTTGACAACTCTGTTTTTGGTGCTCAGGAAAGTCAGCAGGGCTCCTCTTTTGGGGAAGCTCTGGGATCTGGGCAGGCACTTCAGTCAAAGGTAGCCACTAGCATCCAGCCCTCTATTTGGCTCTCCCTAGTCATAGGTCTCAGCCAGCTTTTAAATATTCCCAATTGCTGTCTTCCTGGTAAAAATAATCGTGCAGCAATCTTTTGCCATTCAACCCAGATGGTATCAGGCTATTCTCTCCCAGATGATGCTGTCAGCTGTCCTGGTAAGGTGACATTCTGCCACCATCTTTCAGTATTTCACCCAGATTTTTTTTCTAGGCAGGTCTGTCCCTCTTTGGCTTGTGCAGCCACTTTTTACCCTCTAAGCCACACCTTTGCAATATTAAAATGAGGAGGTGATAACCTATTAGCGTTGAATTTTCCCTGGATCCCTTACGGTCAACTCCTACCCAAAGTCAAACCGGTATCTGCCTGTAGTACCTTGGAGTTCTGAAACTGAAATCCTGAGTAGAATGAATACACCCACCAGAGATACCATTTACAACTTTGATATATTACATGGCCACGGCAGTGGCCATGTAGTTATGGTTAAGTTGCAGTTTCCATAGGAAGAGCACTTTTTGGGCGGCTTATAACTTTGCTCTCCCTGGACGAATCCTCACCAAACTTTGCAAAAAAAAGTATTCGGGTCACTCTGAATTCCTTTGCAGGATTCGTCCAGGGGGGGCAAAGTTATAGGGGGGTCCCAAAACTTTTTTTTTTCCCATAGACATAATGGGAAAAAACTTTGCTCATGCCTACAGCCCAAACCGCTGGACGGATTTACACCAAATTTGCGGCAGGAGCGGCGGCTTGGTCCCGAAAGCGTGCTTTGCTTTATTTGGTGTAAATCCGTCCAGTAGTTTTTAAAAAAATGAAAAAAATGTAAGTGAAAATAATTAGTGATATCCGTGTTCGCTTCGCGGACAGGACGGTGATTGGGCAAGCAGCCTGCGTGATGTCTGCAGACATCTGACGTGCTCTCTCATTGGATGCGGTGAAAGCATGCAGTGCGTCTGGCTTCAGAGATGCCCGCTATCTTTGTTCCTCGCATGAGAGGCTTTGTATCCCGCCTGCACAGTAAGTCTCCCACCCCCGCTCATGCTCGTGTCTGTCTCCTGTTCCTCCCACCCCCCCACTCATGCTCCGTGTCTTCCCTTTTTCTCCAGCCCCCCGCTCACGGCATCGGCACACAGTGGCCAGCGGAGGGCCGAGGAGCGGGATCTGCCGCCTGCACACGAACGCCGTGTGTCTTTCTCCCTCCCGCCCACCCCCGCTCATGACAGTGTGTCTTTCTCCCTCCCGCCCACCCCTGCTCATGTCCGTGTGTCTTTCTCCCTCCCGCCCGTGTATCTCTCCCACCTCCCGCTCATGTCTGTGTGTCTCTCTCCTCCCACCCACCCCCTGCTCATGTCCGTTTGTCTCTCCCCTCCCGCCCACCCCCCGCTCATGTCCATGTGTCTCTCCCCTCCCGCCCACCCCCGCTCACATCCGTGTGTCTCTCCCCTCCCGCCCACCCCCCTCATGTCCGTGTGTCTCTCCCCTCCCGCCGCTCATGTCCGTGTGTCTCTCCCCACCCCCGCTCATGTCTGCGTGTCTCTCCCCACCCGCCGCCCACTCCCCGCTCATGTCCGTGTGTCTCTCCCCACCTGCCGCCCACCCCCCGCTCATGTCCCGTGTGTCTCTCCCCACCTGCCGCCCACCCCCCGCTCATGTCCCGTGTGTCTCTCCCCACCCGCCGCCCACCCCCCACTCATGCCCCGTGTGTCACTCCCCACCCACCGCCCACACCCTACTCATGCCCCGTGTGTCTCTCCCCCTCCCGCCCACCCCCCGCTCATGCCCTGTGTGTCTCTCTCCCTCCCGTCCACCCCCTGCTCATGCCCTGTGTGTCTCTCTCCCTCCCGCCCACCCCCCGCTCATGCCCCCTGTGTCTCTCCCCCTCCCGCCCACCCCCCACTCTTGCCCCGTGTGTCTCTCCCCCTCCCACCCACCTCCCGCTCATGCCCCGCATGTCTCTCTCCCCTTCCCCCCACACACGCTCTTGCCCCGTGTGTCTCTCTCTCCCTCCCGCCCACCCCCCGCTCATGCCCCGTGTGTCTCTCTCCCTCCCGCCCACCCCCCGCTCATGCCCTGTGTGTCTCTCTCCCTCCCCCACCCCCCGCTCATGCTCCGTGTGTCTCTCTCCCTCCCCCACCCCGCTCATGCCCTGTGTGTCTCTCTCCCCTTCCCCCCACCCCCTGCTCATGCCCCGTGTTTCTCTCTCCTTCCCACTCCACCCCCGCTCATGCCCCGTGTGTCTCTCTCCCTCCCCTCCACCCCCGCTCATGCCATGTGTGTCTCTCCCCTTCCCCCCACCCCCGCTCTTGCCCCGTGTGTCTTTCCCCCTCCCCCCACCCCCGCTCTTGCCCCGTGTGTCTTTCCCACTCCCGCCCACCCCCGCTCTTGCCCCGTGTCTCTTTCCCCCTCCCACCCACCCCCACTCTTGCCCCATGTCTCTTTCCCCCTCCCGCCCACCCCCGCTCTTGCCCCGTGTGACTCTCTCCCTCCCCCCACCCCCGCTCATGCCCCGTGTGTCTCTCTCCCTCCCCCTCCACCCCCGCTCATGCCCCGTGTGTCTCTCTCCCCTCCACCCCCGCTCAGGCCCCATGTGTCTCTCTTCCCTTCCCCCAACCCCTGCTCTTGCCCCATGTGTCTTTCCCCCTCCCTCCACCCCCACTCTTGCCCTGTGTGTCTTTTCCCCTCCCCCCACCCCCGCTCATGCCCCGTGTGTCTCTCTCCCTAACCCCCTGATCATGCCCCGTGTGTCTCTCTCCCCTTCCCCCCACCCCCCGCTCATGCTCCATGTGTCTCTCTCCCTCCTGCCAACCCCCTGCTCATGCCCTGTGTGTCTCTCTCCGTCCTGCCCATCCCCCGCTCATGCCCTGTTTGTCTCTCTCCCTCCCCCCACCCCCCGCTCATGCCCCGTGTGTCTCTCTCCCTCCCCCCACCCCAGCTCATGCCCCGTGTGTCTCTCTCCCCTTCCCCCCACCCCCGCTCATGCCCCATTTCTGTCTTCTGTTCCCCCCGCTCATGCCCCGTATCTGTCTCCTGTTCCCCTCATGTGCCGTGTCTGTCTCCTGTTCCCCTCATGTGCCGTGTCTGTCTCCTGTTGCCCCCCACGTCCCCCGCTCATGCCCCGTGTCTGTCTCCTGTTCCCCCCACCCCCCTGCTCATGCCCTGTGTCTGTCTCCTGTTCCCCCCACCCGCTCATGCCCCGTGTCCGTCTCCTGTTCCCCCCACCCGCTCATGCCCCGTGTCTCTTGTTGCCCCCCACTCCCCCGCTCATGCCCCGTGTCTGTCTCCTGTTCTCCCCACCCCCGCTCATGCCCCGTGTCTGTTCTCCCCACCCCCCGCTCATGCCCCGTGTCTGTTGTCCTGTGTGTGCCCTGTACCACCCACCCCCCGCTCATGCCCCGTGTTACCCCCCACCCCCCCGCTCATGCCCCGTGTCTCCTTCATGTTCCCCCACCCCCCACTCATGACCTTTGTCGCTCTCCTTTCCCCCACCCCTGCTCATGTCCCGTGTGTGCCCTGTACCCCCCTGCTCCCCCGCTCATGCCCCGTGTCTGTCTTCTGTTCTCCCCACCCCCCGCTCACGCCCCGTGTTACCCCCCACCCCCCGCTCATGCCCCGTGTCTATCTCATGTTCCCCCACCCCCCACTCATGCCTTTGTCTCTCTCCTTTCCCCCCCACCCCTGCTCCTGTCCCATGTGTGTCCTGTTGCCCCCGACACCCCTGCTCATGCCCCGTGTCTGTCTCCTGTTCCCCCCACCCCCGCTCATGCCCCGTGTCTGTCTCCTGTTGCCCCCACCCATGCCCCGTGTCTGTCTCCTGTACCCCCACTCCACGCTCATGCCTCGTGTCTCCCTCCTGTTGCCCCCCACCCTCTGCTCATGCCCCGTGTCTGTCTCCTGTACCCCCCCACCCCCCGCTCATGTCCGTGTGTCTTTCTCCCTCCCGCCCACCCCCCGCTCTTGTCCGTGTGTCTTTCTCCCTCCCGCCCACCCCATGCTCATGTCCGTGTGTCTTTCTCCCTCCTGCCCACCCCCCGCTCATGACCCACTTGTACCCCGCTCGTCTCTCACACCCGCCCACCACCCGCTCATGCCCCGTGTGTCTCTCCCACCCCCCGTGTGTCTCTCCCACCCCCGCTCATGTCCGTGTGTCTCTCCCCTCCCGCCCACCCCCGCTCATTTCTGTGTGTCTCTCCCCTCCAGCCCACCCCCCACTCATGTCCATGTGTCTCTCCCCTCCCGCCCACCCCCGCTCATGTCCGTGTGTCTCTCCCCTCCTGCCCACCCCCCTCATGTCCGTGTCTCTCCCCTCCCGCCGCCCACCCCCTGCTCATGTCCGTGTGTCTCTCCCCACCCGCCGCCCACCCACCGCTCATGTCCGTGTGTCTCTCCCCACCCGCTGCCCACCCCCGCTTATGTCCGTGTGTCTCTCGTCACCCGCCGCCCACCCCCCACTCATGCCCCGTGTGTCTCTCCCCAACCACCACCCACCCCCCGCTCATGCCCCGTGTGTCTCTCTCCCTCCCGCCCACCCCCCGCTCATGCCCCGTGTGTCTCTCCCCCTCCCGCCCACCCCCCGCTCATGCCCCGTGTGTCTCTCTACCCTTCCCCAACCCCCTGTGTGTCTCTCTCCCTCCCCTCTACCCCCGGTCATGCCCCGTGTGTCTCTCTCCCCTTTCCCCTACCCCCACTCATGCCCCGTGTGTCTCTCTCCCCATCCCACACCCCCTGCTCATGCCCCGTGTGTCTCTCCCCCTCCCCCCCATACCCGCTCATGCCCCATGTGTCTCTCCCCCTCCTGCCCACCCCCCGCTCATGCCCCGTGTGTCTCTCCCCCTCCAGCCCACCCCAGCTCATGCCCCGTGTCTGTCATCTGTTCTCCCCTCTCATGCCCCGTATCTGTCTCCTGTTCCCCTCATGTGCTGTGTCTGTCTCCTGTTGCCCCCCATGTCCCCCGCTCATGCCCCATGTCTGGCTCCTGTTCTCCCCACCCCCGCTCATGCCCCGTGTCTGTGTCCTGTTCCCCCCACCCTCCGCTCATGCCCCGTGTCTATCTCCTATTGCCCCCCACGTCCCCCGCTCATGCCCCATGTCTGGCTCCTGTTCTCCCCACCCCCGCTCATGCCCCGTGTCTGTGTCCTGTTCCCCCCACCCTCCGCTCCTGCCCCATGTCTCTCTCTTGTTGCCCCCCACTCCCCCGCTCATGCCCCGTGTCTTTTGTCCTGTGTGTGCCCTGTACCTCCCCACCCCCCGCTCATGCCCCGTGTTACCCCCACCCCTCCGCTCATGCCCTGTGTCTCCTTCGTGTTCCCCTCCCCCACCCCCACTCATGCCCTTTGTCTCTCTCCTTTCCCCCCACCCCCGCTCATGTCCTGTGTGTGCCATGTACCCCCCGCTCCCCCGCTCATGCCCCGTGTCTGTCTTCTGTTCCCCCCACCCCCGACTCATGCCCCTTGTCTGTCTTCTGTTCCTCCCACCCCCCGCTCATGCCCCGTGTTAACCCCCACCCCCCGCTCATGCCCCGTGTCTCCCTCGTGTTCCCCCACCCCCGACTCATGCCCCTTGTCTGTCTTCTGTTCCCCCCACCCCCCGCTCATGCTCTGTGTCTGTCCCCCCACCCCCGCTCATGCCCCGTGTCTGTCTCCTGTTTCCCCCACCCATGCCCCGTGCCTGTCTCCTGTACCCCCCCACTCCGCGCTCATGCCCCGTGTCTCTCTCCTGTTGCCCCCACCCCCCGCTCATGCCCGTGTCTGTCTCCTGTACCCCCCCAACCCCGCTCATGCCCTGTGTCTGTCTCCTGTACCCCCACCCCCCGCTCATGCCCCGTGTCTGTCTCCTGTTGCCCCCCCGCTCATGCCCTGTGTCTGTCTCCTGTTCCCCCCACCCCTCGCTCATGCCCCATGTCTCTCCTGTTCCCCCCACCCCCGCTCATGTCCCGTGTTTGCTCTGTACCCCCGCTCATGCCCCGTGTCTCTCCTGTTGCCCCCCACCCCCCGCTCATGCCCCGTGTCTGTCTCCTGTTGCCCCCCACACCCCGCTCATGCCCTGTGTCTGTCTCCTGTTGCCCCCACCCCCCGCTCATGCTCCGTGTCTGCCTCCTGTGGCCCCCCACCCCCCGCTCATGCCCCGTGTCTGTCTCCTGTTGCCCGCACTCCCTGCTCATGCCCCGTGTCTGTCTCCTGTTGCCCCCCACCCCCCGCTCATGCCCCGTGTCTGTCTTCTGTTTCCCCCACCCCCTGCCCATGCCCTGTGTCTGTCTCCTGTTGCCCCCCCGCTCATGCCCTGTGTCTCTCTCCTGTTCCTCCCACCCCCGCTCATGTCCCATGTGTGCTCTGTACCCCCCCGCTCCCCTGCTCATGCACTGTATCTCTCCTGTTGCCCCCCACCCCCGCGCATGCCCCGTGTTACCCCCCACCCCCCTGCTCATGCCCCGTGTCTCCCTCGTGTTCCCCCACCCCCGACTCATGCCCCTTGTCTGTCTTCTGTTCCCCCCACCCCCCGCTCATGCCCCGTGTCTGTCTCCTGTTCCCCCACCCCCTGCTCATGCCCCGTGTCTGTCTCCTGTTGCCCCCACCAATGCCCGTGTCTGTCTCCTGTACCCCCCCACTCCGCGCTCATGCCCCGTGTCTCTCTCATGTTGCCCCCCACCCCCCCGCTCATGCCCGTGTCTCTCTCCTGTTCCCCCACCCCCGCTCATGTACCGTGTGTGCCCTGTACCCCCGCTCCCCTGCTCATGTACTGTGTCTCTCCTGTTGCCCCCCACGCCCCACTCATGCCCCGTGTCTGTCTCCTGTTGCCCCCCGCTTATGCCCCGTGTATGTCTCCCGTTCCCCCCACCCCTCGCTCACGCCCCGTGTCTCTCCTGTTCCCCCCACCCCCGCTCATGTCCCGTGTGTGCCCTGTACCCCTCCGCTCCCCCGCTCATGCCCCGTGTCTCTCAAGTTGCCCCCCACCCCCCGCTCATGCCCCCTGTCTGTCTCCTGTTGCCCCCCACCACCCGCTCATGCCCTGTGTCTGTCTCCTGTTGCCCCCACCCCCTCTCATGCCCCGTGTCTGTCTCCTGTTGCCCCCCACCCCCCGCGTCTGTCTCCTGTTGCCCCCCAACCCCCGCTCATACCCCGGGTCTGTCTCCTGTTGCCCCCCCGCTCATGCCCCATGTCTCTCTCCTGTTCCCCCCACCCCGCTCATGTCCCATGAGTGCCCTGTACCCCCCCGCTCCCCTGCTCATGCCCCGTGTCTCTCCTGTTGCTCCCCACCCCCCACTCACGCCCCGTATCTGTCTCCTGTTGTCCCCCACCCCCCGCTCATGCCCTGTGTCTGTCTCCTGTTGCCCCCACCCCTCGCTCATGCTCTGTGTCTGTCTCCTGTTGCCCCCCACCCCCCGCTCATGCCCCGTGTCTGTCTCCTGTTGCCCCCACCCCCCGTTCATGCCCGGTGTCTGTCTCCTGTTGCCCCCCAACCCCCGCTCATGCCCCATGTCTGTCTCCTGTTGCCCCCCACCCCCCGCTCATGCCCCGTGTCTGTCTCCTGTTGGCCCCCGCTCATGCCCCGTGTCTTTCTCCTGTTCCCCCACCCCCGCTCATGTCCGGTGTGTGCCCTGTACCCCCCCGCTCCTCCGCTCATGCCCCGTGTCTCTCCTGTTGCCCCCCACCCCCCACTCATGCCCCGTGTCTGTCTCCTGTTGCCCCCCACCCCCTGCTCATGCCCTGTGTCTGTCTCCTGTTGCCCCTACCCCCCGCTCATGCTCTGTGTCTGTCTCCTGTTGCCCCCCACCCCCCGCTCATTCCCCGTGTCTGTCTCCTGTTGCCCCCACCTCCCGCTCATGCCCTGTGTCTGTCTCCTGTTGCCCCCCACCCCCCGCTCATGCCCCGTGTCTGTCTCCTGTTGCCCCCCACCCCCCGCTCATTCCCCGTGTCTGTCTCCTGTACCCCCCACCCCCCGCTCATGCCCCGTGTCTGTCTCCTGTTGGCCCCCGCTCATGCCCTGTGTCTGTCTCCTGTTCTCCCCACCCACTCATGTCCTGTGTCTCTCTCCTGTTGCCCCCCACCCCCCGCTCATGCCCCGTGTCTGTCTCCTGTACCCCCCAATCCCCTGCTCATGCCCCGTGTCTCTCTCCTGTTGCCCCTCACCCCCTGCTCATGCCCCGTGTCTCTCTCCTTTGCCCCCCACTCCCCAGCTCATGCTCCATGTCTGTCTCCTGTTCCCCCCACCCCGCGCTCATGCCCCGTGTCTGTCTCCTGTTGCCCCGACCCATGCCCCGTGTCTGTCTCCTGTACCCCCCCACTCTGCGCTCATGCCCCGTGTCTCTCTCCTGTTGCCCCCCACCCCCCCGCTCCTGCCCCGTGTCGGTCTCCTGTTGCTCCCCACCCCCACCTCCCCGCTCATGCCCCGTGTCTGTCTCCTGTTCTCCACACCCCCGCTCATGCTCCGTATCTGTCTCCTGTTCCCCCATCCGCCGCTCATGCCCCTTGTCTGTCTCCTGTTCTCCCCACCCCCCCGCTCATGCCCCGTGTCTGTCTCCTGTTCCTCCCACCCCCGCCCATGCCCCGTGTCTCTCTCCTGTTGGCCCCACCTCCGCTCATGCCCTGTGTCTGTCTCCTGTTGCCCCCCACCCCCCGCTCATGCCCCGTGTTACCCCCACCCTCCCCATTCATGCCCCGTGCCTCCCTTGTGTTCCCCCACCCCCCACTCATGCCCTTTGTCTCTCTCCTTTCCCCCCCACCCCCGCTCATGTCCGGTTTGTGCCCTGTACCCCCCGCTCATGCCCCGTGTCTCCCTCGTGTTCCTCCCCACCCGCTGCTCATACCCCGTGTCTCTCTCGTGTTCCCCCCACCACCGTTCATGCCCGTGTTTCCTTCCTTTTCCCCCCACCCCCTGCTCATGCCCCATTTGTACCCTGTTCCCTTTCAACCCCCGCTCATGCCTATGTGTCTCCCCTTTGCCCCCCCTCACCCCGCTCATGCCCTGTTGTGTTCTTTATACACCCCGCTGCGGCGTCCCGGTGTAGGAAGGAAAATCTTTTTGTTTTTTTTACTACCCGGCGTTCCCACTTTGAGGACATAAGATGTTAGTGGTCTTCATCTATTGAAAAGGATGTTATGGTGACGTTGCACTAATAAAAACCTTTAAAATTCAGTAAAAATAAAATGTTACAGGGACGTTATGGTTAAGTTGCACTAATAAAAAACTATGAAATTCAATGAAAAAACTTTGTTAAAGGGACGTTACGGTTAAGTTGCGCTACTTAAAACCTATGAAATTCAGTGAAAAAACGTTGCCAACGGGACGTTATGTTTCCAAGAAAAAACGAAAAACCCTTGAAATTCGCCAGTTATGGTAAGCTAAGCAACCATAACTCACGCCACCACCGTGCACTGCTAAGACTAACACCCAGGACATCAAAGATGACATCAAAAATGTCATTGATGACATCACTGATGACAACACATGTCTGGCTCACTCTTTTTTCTTTTGCTGACATATCTAGGCCACATGGCTTTCTTCAGTAACAGTCAGAAACTAAAAATTGTATTTTATTTTTAGACATATCCTTCAAGTAGGTTCTTACAGTAATTCCCTTAGAGACCAGTCACATCATATGAAACATATACATAAGGGAAGACACAAGCTTGAAAGACAGCAATCCTTTTTGTGCATAAAGATAATCAATAGACTTATGAGCACTTTCTGATAGTTCTGTTTTTTTTTATTTTTTTATGGCTTTACTTTCCCTGTGGGTCCAATCACATCAAGTGATACATATACATAGGGTAAATAACAGCTTTGAAACAGAGCAATCATTTATTTGCATGAACATAATAAGTTAATTTATGAATTGTTTCTGCTACTACTTGTGCTTTTTTGCTAACTTCACTTTCCCTGTATATACCCATATTGGTATGTGTTCTTGTGTCTTTGTGTTTTGTCTATAGTAATGCAATTATGTAATACATGTGTTTTATTAGCTACGTATTACATATTTCACAGTACACAAAAATCTATTAAGAAAACAATTATCATTTCATTATTCAACATATTAACATTACAAATATTATACCTTCATCTTGTACGCTGCACACAATGTTATGTTTCTGTATGAGTAGCTTAGTATACTAGATAGAACCCCATAATAGAATTCTATTTATATCAATGCATCGTTCAATGCACTAATTAGGGTATGATATTTATTGCAATGATCCTTGACACTTGTTTCGCAACATTATAATAAGAATCCCTTGTACACATATTTCATGAAAAGTACATACACATGTGATGTCATCAGTGATGTCATCAATGACATTTGTGATGTCATCTTTGATGTCCTGGGCGTTAGTCTTAGCAGTGCACGGTGGTGGCGCGAGTTATGGTTGCTTAGCTTACCGTAACTGGCGAATTTCAAGGGTTTTTCGGTTTTACTTGGAACCATAACGTCCCTTTGACAAAGTTTTTTCACTGAATATATATATATATATATATATATATATATATATATATATATATATATATATATATATATATATTCTGCTTTTGCTCATCATGGCCGATTTATCAAAATGACTCCCATGTCAGCAGGAGGTTGACATTTACACACAATGAATAAAAGTTAGTGTCACCAAACTTTATAGACAGTTACATGATTGCTGAATCTACTACCTCCGCGAGTTCTGGTCTTGTGACATTTTCTGAGAAGCTACCATAAAGTTTTGATTGTAACTTGAGTCCTGAAATGTTGAACAACAAAACCACATAAGAATAAGATAAGCTTTAAAATAAGCTTTAAAATGACAACTGAATGGTCTCTGTGAGACGTATTGCAGCTGAGCAAATCAATAAAATGTGGTTCTATAGGTAACTCAATGGCAGGTAATATACTATATAGTCCTTCATTAATTTCAAAGCTAATTCAATTTCCGACATTCGATTTGTGCTTCTGCTGTATGTTTATTTTAGCTTGCAATTGCAGTCATTAATCAGTTCTGCAAGTCAGAGTCTGTTGGAGCGATCCTTATCTTTTAGACCCCAGAGCTTAAATTTACCCTCTGAACATCATGAGGCAATGCTGTAGTGTGTCATTTGTCAATCAAATCTTGACCACACCACATTTCCAATTTAAAAGCTTGTAGTTTTGTGAGTTGCACCCATCCAGGATTGGTTTTGTTATTGATTCAGTCATAGCAACCCCACCATAAATTCCTTCGGCTATGGCCTCAAAGAGATTTGACTTTCAGATAGAGAGCCAAGCAGACCTGTAATGGGGGAATGTCACTTGAATGTTCTGCCTAGTAACTGACTCCTCAAGAAATCAAAACCTACATTTCCTAGGTCCATAAGGAATATGTTACTTTTTTTTCGCGTGAAGCCTTTTCTTTATTTTTAATAAATTGCATTTCGCCATCACGCATCAAGACCCTTCTCATGATATGTTCATTTTAGCAAGGAGACATTTTTCTCCATGTCTTCATTTACAGCAGTGAAATGCACAATTTTAGACATTGCTGCTTCAGTGTTCGCAAAGCCCTGCCCTTCATGTAGAATCATCCTTGAATTATTTTTGACCTTATCAATCACATGTAAGGGCTTTTTCATTAAGTGTGTTTCTCTTGATTATAATACACCCAGCATTTTATCTATGTCGTTTGCGAGTGAAATGCTGCCTTGTGTCTATCCGTTCATAATGTGCCTTTTCCAGTTCCTATCAGCAGTCTATTTTTTTCACATATTCCTTGCTTCAACTGCAGAAATATACAAATGTATTTCAATCCACTAGGCTCGTTTGCAGTGTTGATGTTTTGAGGCTGGCTTTTCATTTTGCCAGTGTGCCTTTCTATAAGAAGATATTTCTGCCCATGTTGGGCCTACATGGCATTTCAGTTCAAGTGATCTTGGCTGTCATTAAACTCCACACAATAAACACACTTATAATTGTGCAGGACTGAAGAATGTTTTTTTCTAATTTGGTAGTAATTATGAAAACAGTAGACCACCTTCAGTGAAAATGTTTAAAGTGCTCTAGTACACATTCCTACAATTAAAGTTCTCTGAATTCTCATGGCAATAGCCGTATGCCATGGCCAATGTGTACATTTGCAGCTACACATGTTGTTTGATACAATACACTGAGGACAGGCACAGGACTAATACAGTTACTGCTATTCCATACCCTTCTACTCTGTTAGACAGAAAGACCTGTATCGAGTAGATAGCCCCATCCATGTTCCTGTCTATCAGCTGCCCCATGAGGCGTGCCTACCTAAAATTCACTCTCTTGTTTTTCTGCTATTATGCAGGGCTAGAGATATCTCATATAAATAAGGAGCAATGCATCATTGGTTGTTGCATAGCATTGGATTAAAGCTTGCATGAGCTATCATTTAATGAAGAGCTGAATGAATAAATAAATGAATGAATGGTTAGAGCTTGTTATATATTGTTAACATTTCTTAGATCATATATTAGAAAGATGCTTCCCTTTGCTATTTCCATGTGCTATCCAAACACCTTGAGAGGATAGCAGAACATGTATTAGCTTCCACAAGGTCCACATTTTCAGGATTTGAGGACAATGAAATTGATGTGTAATACATCTGGCCCAGAGTATTAAACCATAAAGTACCTGCGTATCTTCTCACATACATTTACAGGTGCTTGCATTATTTTCTGGGATTTTCAAAGGCATTTGACATCTGTTTTTAAAGATCAGGAAGGAGTGAGACAAGTATACCTGCCAAAGCCCTTAGAAGACAGATTAAGATGCATGCCCAGCATCCCACACTGAACACAGTGATCACTGACAGTGAGGGTTACCTCACCTGGTAACACTAGCTAACATGGGCAGTCGTCCAAAGTGGAGTCCACCTACCCAGATAGAACGGCCACCAGAACACCTTTTAACTCCCACTAAATGCACCTGCTTGCTGGCAGAGTACACATTTTGGTTGCAGTATTTTAAACATCTTTAAAAATTGTTCAGTAGTCAACACAATTCAATCAGCTGACTTTCCTGGGGCCTCACATGATAACCATAACAAGAGGCAAAAAGCAATGCCCCTTTATAATAACTTTGTTCCAAGAATACCAGATCCCGCTCACCAACATTCTCTGTCTGTTCTCTTTTTTTATCCGACCAGCCTGCCAAAGGTGTGAGATGCATGGAGTGCTGTTATATCATGAAGTCTTATTTCTGTGGAAGCTCTGATGCTACAATCATGGCCCTACTTGCCCATGCCATGTTAGGCATTTGAAGGCACGAGGAGGGGAAGCCCCCTCCAGTTGTCATGCTTTTCAGGGATTCGTTTGTCTGCCTTATCAATTGTAAATCTGCCATGCCAAAAGGGTTTTTGCCCATGTGGCTCCCACCCCATTTTGCTATATTCAACTTGTTCAGCCCCTGGCAAATTGCCTGAAAACCAGCAACCATACAGTAGTGCTGCAGTGCCTGTTAGAGTTTCTTGTTTGCTTCTCCCACTGGCTTTTCTATGCTGATCTGGCATTTCTGCGTTCAGATGTCTTGATGTGGCAAGATCATGACCCTGTCCTTGTTGGATCCATTATTTTAGTGTTTTCGTCCATGGCACATCATTATTTTAATTGAAATTATTGATATATACATTTAAGTCTCAGGGTAGCCTATGCAACTGTTATCTCCATTCCATTTCAGCTAAGGGCCATTCTGGCATTACCACATTATTGCTGCTAGCACTGCCATAATGAAGATCCTGATACCACCATTACATATTCACCAAGTACTAATGTATTGAGATCTAGGTTGGAGTCTAGTATTTCAATTAACAGTTATCACTTCAATTGGCAGGCAGAATCTTTTTTAACACATAATACACCTTTGAAAGCAAAGCAACCGAAACACAACCGTAAAGGTAATCAATGCACCTCTTTGCAAGGGAAAACAAGGTGTATTACATGCAAAAAGGACTCAGATGGTCCGGTACAATCAAACTTATATGGAGCTCATCTTATGTCAAGGAGTTGGAGTATTTATAGTGGAGAAACTGCAAATTAACAATACTATGCATAATTTTGAGTACAACATAATTCCTCCACCCTCATTGACTACCACCTATAGAAATGCTAATCCCCCCATAAAGTCGCTGGACATATTGGCCACATCTAATCTACACCCATTCCCCTAAACATGTGGTCCCCTACATCGTCACGATCAAACCCAAATAAATGATGAGTGGGTTCCCATTAATGGTATATTCCTAAATTGAGACTATCATGTGATGTACACCCACGCAAAGTAAACTGGTAAAGCCAACTTTGCACAAATAGACAATAGGCCTTCTCATCAACCCAGATGCCGTGGGGCACACAACCTGCTTCCCTGACCTTGTACTAAATGTATTGGCATTACCTTTGCTCCACCTCTGCAGAATCACACGACGATACAGACATGGCTCCCCCTAATATCCTTCCAGGTGCCCAGAAATGATGGGACCCGGGCACCTCTCTCGAGGCTGAATTTCGAGGACTGATTTACCTAGCTAGTGTGTCTAGGTTTAATTCATATGGGGTGATCACTCTGGGGTGAATGCAGTAGTGTTTGAGTTAAGTTGAGTTGAGTTAAGTTTAGTTGAGTTATTGAGCTAAGGACCTGGTCTGTCTGATTCACCATATGAAGCATCCCATTTGGTTATCTGCAGCTGCTTGACATTAGCTGCAATCTGGATACCTGGCACCAATTGGGAGGCAAACAAGGGTTCGGTTTTGGTAAGTAGGTGATATTGATCCGAAATTGCATTTAAATTTTGAGAGGATTCTTTTAATAAATAGTTTGATCTCTTCTGATGTGCAATTTTTGGTGAGAGATGGGCACGCCTACCGGATGGGGTTTATTTGTTTCTTTGGCTGGTACATGCATTACTGAAAAATGAGAATCAGGAACTACTGAAACTACGGAGTGTAGGGTGCCCAATGAGCATACACCCCTCCATGATGGTGGGAGGTGCAAATATGCATATTGTCCGCACACCCAGTACACATCCATCAATGCTGCAATACCTTCAGTTAGGTCAGGGATAAACAATGTTTATTTACACTGACTGGTTGTTCCTATGGGTATAGAGCCATTAACTCAAAACAAAATAAAAACTCTGCCGGTCTCTGTACTTTGGCTGGCGTTTCATTTAGATTGATCCATGTAAATGTTGGCATGCAGTTAACCCATATTCTTCCACATTTCTAAATCTCGTGTGCCACCACATCTTCAGGAAACTCCAGTTAGCCTCCCGCTGCACAGCTCACTACCCCTGCCACTCATCTATTATTCAAGGACAATTCTGTTAGGGAGAATTCTCTTCTAAGTCTAATTTCCCTTACCTATAGAGTCACCCAGCAGCTTTGCTAGATTTGAGGGGTATATTTATTTTTTTTTCTCCTGCTAAGAGTGAGACTCTTTTTCCCACTCTTAGACATATTGCTGATGTGTGATTTAGACTATTTTTGTGCTTATGGTCTATGGGGTTTTTCTCACCCTCACAGGTATCATCTTTTTACATGTGTGTTACACAGCACCATCAGTGCAGTAACACAGGGGTGTCACAGTGACCCCCAAACATAGACTCCATACCCTGGGACTGACTACTGTCTCCCAGGGCATGTAAAGTTAGCATTGGCTTTACCAGTCAATCATTTTGAACAAAACCAGTACAACCCATCTTACTATGGAAGTACTGGAAAGGGTTAATAGTTTTTCCCTAGTGTTCATTTTTCAAGAGGGTACTGTCCAGTCCCTCTCTCCAAAGTTTCTGGGTGGTGGCAGTGGTTACTACCATAAATATTCAACCACAAATATTTCCCTATGGGATTTTCCCATTGTTCGAGGCTACCACTTTTACTGACAGCCTCTAACAATCCACCAGTTTATTTTATTATTAACTTTACTCTGGTAGGTGTATATTGCCCGATCTTTGTTAATATTACTTTCTCATGTCTTTCTCTGAAATCCTAACCCGGGTCAGGGATCCTTTGTTCGTCCTTTTGGCAGGCTTCTGCACAGAAGCCCTCCTCTTGGCGCCACTGACTCCGGGGTAGACAGGATGTGTGGGAGGGGGAATAGGCACCCTGGACAGGGTTACCTAGGCAACCCAAGTCACACTCTGCCCTGATAGGCTGGGGGGTTATCCCACCAGGATAGCCACCACACTGTGTGAGTGACAGCGAGGCTGTATGAATGGGGATTTTTATGCATAAAAGCAGGGCTCTGAGGACTAGAGGACAAGATGTCACAACTGGAACTAAGAAACCCAAAGAGGAGAGAAGCTGAAGACATCTGCAATGACTGAACCACCGGTGAACCCCTGCTGCAGATCCTCACCACTTTTCTCCAATGACTTGAGAAGATCTTCATCTGCAAGAGTCTTCTTCCCTTGAGCTGGTGGGGCCAACCAGTTCACCAATCACCTTCCAGGACCGGCCTTGGTCGAATCGCCACTGCCCAGCAGTAGGAGACCGGATAGCCAGGCACCCATCCACCACGACTGCGATTTAAAAGAATGTACCTTTTATTTTGTTTTGGCAGCACCGCGGCTGGCTTCATCCCTGGGCAGTGCAGTGACTCGAACCTTCCTCCACGATGAGAGCCTCGCTTCCTCTGCTGGATCCCCCGAACTGCAGGAACTGCAAGGAACTACCACCCCCGCAGGAGCCTCTTCCATTTTCAAGGTACATTGTTCCACCAGGCCGCCCGTTTTGTTGGGTACTTCTAAAGGTGTTTTAAATCCTTTACTTACCTTCTGGGTTGGCCGCCCGTATCGTCTAACATTGTCTTTTACTTTCTGCAACCGCCTTTTCAAATCGTTAAACAAAGACTTGACTGCAGCTACTAGAACAGTTTGATTCTGGGCACTTTGCCTTGTACCACTGACTCTGGCACAGGCCCATTGACTCTGGCTAAATCTGTTACAACTGCCTCCTCTAGATTGCTTTTCATCAAGAAATGTGTCGGTACACCTAAACTCTTATAACCACCTTTTCCTTCCCCTTTTTAATATTGTGAAGTGCCATTTTACTCGGGTTTCACCCAAGTATTGCCTATGCTAAAGTACTGCCTTGCCTAACTTGTTCACAATCCAACTGGGAAGTGCTGCTGGTGTGTTTTAGAGTCTAAACCTGTATAAATTGTCATTTCCCTCCCTTTTGAGAAATTGTTAGAGTGCCATCTCTGCTTGGTTTACACTGTGCCGTTTTGCTCATTTTTCACTCTTGCTCAAACTTGTCTACAATTTAAATAGAGAGTTGTTTATACTCTTCTTGACTGTTTTAACTTGTTTTAATAATAGTGAATTGTGTGTTGAACTTAAGAGTGTGTAAAATAAATATATATATTCTTTTTGATACAAAGCTTTGGTCAGTGTTTTCTTGTTCCATAGTATTGTAGTCCTATTGTGTAAACCCTGAATACTGCTCATCTCCCTCTTGAGATAAGTCTGACTGCTCAGCCACAGCTACCAACTAAATATTTGTGGTACAGACTGATACCAAAGGGGATTTATTGCATATACCTGTAGTCCTAATCTCTGTAGTGCTCCATAGGGAACTGCATAGGATTCTTCCTAACAAACTCTGCCTCCATCTTCAGCAATGGTTGTACCTTGCATCGTGCTGGTTCTTTCTCCTTGGCACATTCTTCATCATGTCTGTCCATTATTACTGCTTGGACAGTGTGCCCTCGGAAGAGGCTTCATACTCTGCACAGGGCCAAGAGTACCAAAAACTGGGCTACAAGAGGCAGCATTTCTTGGGGTATAAACAACTTGGGTGTGCCCGTCGCATAAAGTATCAAAGAGCATCCATATTTTATTTATTCATTTTATTTATACCATGTGTGGAACGCCCAGACCCGGGAGTATCACAGCATTATGTGAGCATGAATGTGACACATTAGCATATAAAAATACCAAATTTCAAGCGTACTATAGAGAAAAAGTAATTATCAGCAGAATAGCCAAGGGAGTAGAATGCACAGCAAAGTCAAGTGGGAGAGGTACAATATGTTTGTTATTTATCAAACATCCCAGACTTGCTTTGTTTTTTGAAAATAGGTAATGACTGCTAATTTCTGATGTGGGCATGCAGAACATTCCAGAGTGAGGGCACTGTGACCTAGAAACGGACTCCACCGGCTCTCTTGCTGTTAAAGCGGGGGTTGAACAATGAGGAGCAGGAGGTCAATCTCAGCGCATGCACCGGATCAATTTGGGAGATACAGTTGTTAAGATAGAGGGGGGCTTCCTTGTGAATGCAGCAGTTATCAATGTTCAGAGTTTTTAATTCTGCACAAGCTTTGATAGAGAGCCAATGGGCTTCCCCTCTAGTGCCAGAAACATAGTCGGAGTGCTTACGTCTGAGACCAACATGCAGTCCTTTGTTTAGGAGCAGTTGGAGTATTGCCGTGTTGGTATTCGAAATGCCCATCAATAGGACATTGCAATAGTCTTCCTTGGACAGGAGCGAGTGTGAGGCAGTTGTTGGGTGAGAGGAACTCTCTACTCAGCAAACCAGCCTTGCTGTATAGGCGGTGGAAGAGGCTAAGACATTTATCTGCCTGGTCATACATAAGTCAGCTTCAAGGAAGACTCCCAGGGTTTTTATTTGCTTCAGAACGGGCATCAGTGTGCCATTAATACAGAAGACAGAGGAGTCATCTGGGAGTCTGAGTCAGTTAGGAGAGCCAATGATGAGGAGATTGGTTTTTTCATTGTTTATGCATAGGTTGTGTGTGGCCATCCAATTTTGAATTGTGCTGTAAACAGCATTGATTGTGAGTGTGTCATGAATGTGATCACTTGAGATGTGGATGAGAATTTGGGTGTCATAAGCAAAGTTGGTGTAAGTGACCTACCTGGAGTTGAGATCAAAGAGGGGTTAAGTATAAGCATTATAAAGAGTAAGAGAGAGGCAGGCGTCTTGTGGTACACAAAGCTCAGCAGTGATGGGTTCAGCTGAGGCTCGGTGGTGCAGCCACTGAGAAACAATTTAATCCACTTAGTGGCTTCCATAGAGAAATGTTAGTCATGGCTGAGGTGGTGGATGTTATGATCTACTAAATCAAACGTCGCAGAGAGATCTAGCAGGAGGAGGATAACAAGTTTGCCAAAGTCCGGGGTGGAGTTCATTTGTATTTTTAGGTCCAAGAGAGCAGTTTCTGTGCTTTGGACAAAAGCCAGATTGTTTATTGCCAAGAAGGTGGTTAAGATCCTGGAATTGTTGGACTTGTGAATAGGCTAGGTAGTACCAAAAACTGGGCTAAAAGAGGCAGCATTTCTTGGGGTATAAACAACTTGGGTGTGCCCATCGCATAAAGTATCAAAGAGCATCCATATTTTATTTATTCATTTTATTTATACCATGTGTGGAACGCCCAGACCCAGGAGTATCACAGCATTATGTGAGCATGAATGTGACACATTAGCATATAAAAATACCAAATTTCAAGCGTACTATAGAGAAAAAGTAATTATCAGCAGAATAGCCAAGGGAGTAGAATGCACAGCAAAGTCAAGTGGGAGAGGTACAATATGTTTGTTATTTATCAAACATCCCGGACTTGCTTTGTTTTTTGAAAATAGGTAATGAGTGCTAATTTCTGATGTGGGCATGCAGAACATTCCAGAGTGAGGGCACTGTGACCTAGAAACGGACTCCACCGGCTCTCTTGCTGTTAAAGCGGGGGTTGAACAATGAGGAGCAGGAGGTCGATCTCAGCGCATGCACCGGATCAATTTGGGAGATACAGTTGTTAAGATAGAGGGGGGCTTCCTTGTGAATGCAGCAGTTATCAATGTTCAGAGTTTTTAATTCTGCACAAGCTTTGATAGAGAGCCAATGGGCTTCCCCTCTAGTGCCAGAAACATAGTCGGAGTGCTTACGTCTGAGACCAACATGCAGTCCTTTGTTTAGGAGCAGTTGGAGTATTGCCGTGTTGGTATTCGAAATGCCCATCAATAGGACATTGCAATAGTCTTCCTTGGACAGGAGCGAGTGTGAGGCAGTTGTTGGGTGAGAGGAACTCTCTACTCAGCAAACCAGCTTTGCTGTATAGGCGGTGGAAGAGGCTAAGACATTTATCTGCCTGGTCATACATAAGTCAGCTTCAAGGAAGACTCCCAGGGTTTTTATTTGCTTCAGAACGGGCATCAGTGTGCCATTAATACAGAAGACAGAGGAGTCATCTGGGAGTCTGAGTCAGTTAGGAGAGCCAATGATGAGGAGATTGGTTTTTTCATTGTTTATGCATAGGTTGTGTGTGGCCATCCAATTTTGAATTGTGCTGTAAACAGCATTGATTGTGAGTGTGTCATGAATGTGATCACTTGAGATGTGGATGAGGATTTGGGTGTCATATGCAAAGTTGGTGTAAGTGACCTACCTGGAGTTGAGATCAAAGAGGGGTTAAGTATAAGTATTATAAAGAATAAGAGAGAGGCAGGCGTCTTGTAGTACACAAAGCTCAGCGGTGATGGGTTCAGCTGAGACTCGGTGGTGCAGCCACTGAGAAACAATTTAATCCACTCAGTGGCTTCCATAGAGAAATGTTAGTCATGGCTGAGGTGGTGGATGTTATGATCTACTAAATCAAACGTCGCAGAGAGATCTAGCAGGAGGAGGATAACAAGTTTGCCAAAGTCCGGGGTGGAGTTCATTTGTATTTGTAGGTCCAAGAGAGCAGTTTCTGTGCTTTGGACAAAAGCCAGATTGTTTATTGCCAAGAAGGTGGTTAAGATCCTGGAATTGTTGGACTTGTGAATAGGTCCAAAATTGTCAGGAGGAAGGGGACTGTGGTGATGGGGCGATAGTTGGTGGGGATAGATTGGTCAAGGGAAGTTTTTTTTTCTGTAGGGGTGTGACCCACGCTGCTTTGATGTTGGAGGGTACTATGTTAGTAGAAAAGGATGCATTGGTGAATTCCGTGATAATGTGAGTAAGCGAAGGAGAACATCGTTTCACAATGTGGGCAGGAGGTTTTAGGGCTCTGATGGTGGTTGCTACTTGCTCTTGAGTTACGGAACTAAATAAAGAAGAGGGGATGAGGTGGTGTGGGCTCCGTCAGTGGGCATTTTGTTCGCGAGCAGGGACATTTTAGAGCTGATTTTGTTGAGAGCGGTCTACATTTTTTTGGGAAAGGACATCTTGAATCATGGTACATCAGACAATATGCCTCATTGTGAGTTTGCCGGTCCAGAAACCGTCATTTCCGTGATGGTGGTGACAGCGTTACCGCTTCCGCAAGCATGCGGAAACAAGGGGCAATTACGGGTTGTCGGTCGCACGTACCACACGAATGCAGAAACGGTGTCACCGCCATCATGGAAACACCCACGGGCATGGATACACCATGAAACATGGCAGTGGTACATCCATATCCACGTCCGCCGGCACGGAAATGGAAATATCGGTCCCGTAAACACTGTGATTGCGAAAACAGGAAAGAGAGCAGCAACCATTATTTAAACCACAATCCACTGCCATTCTCTGCAACCACAGGGCCTAGCTCCACTCAGACTTGCAAAACACCACTAGGAAGATGGCATTGTGCATCCCAGCCACCCGCCAGCAGAAGCCACGCTTCAGCGAAAATGAACTGACAGTGCTAGTGGAGCACATAGTAGAAAATGCCCCTATGCTGTTTAGTGCCGACCAAAGGTGCAGCACTCAGCAGCGCCGCAAGGAGATCTGGGCGGCAGTAGCACAGAAGTGCACAGCAGTAGGTTTGACTGCATGCACAGTCAAATAGTGCCACAATGGGTGGGACGATCTCCGGCTGCGAGTGCACAACCTAATGGCAGCACACCGCCAACACAGCAGCAGCACAGGCAGAGGGCCTGCATCACCCCTGAAGCTCCAGTCATGGGAGGTGAGGTGCAGTAGTGTCCTGCACCTCGAAGGGATCCAGGCAGTAGGCGTTTCAGAGGTCGGAGTCAGCCCAGATGGCAGTGGCGGTAAGTACACGGAGTTGAAAGCCATGAATGTGAATGTTGCCCCCCCCACCTGCCACAAGCTCATGAGACATGCCCCCCAGGACAGGCAGACAGGGTGCAACTGAGTGCAAGCTGAGATACACACACCTGAGTGCATCACCCGTAAAATGTGTGTAAATGCAAGTGGACAAAGTATGAGGACTGCGTTGCATCTGGTGGACCCATCCACAACCTGCCACATAACTAACAGCATGCCCTGCATCTCTCCACAGGCACATCAAGTGACACCCCCATCCCCGCCACCCCCCCCAGGGCAGCATGTTGACATGGATACCCCACCTGTAAGCACATCTGCCACACCCATCAGTGCCCATCCAGGGACCACTGAGGAGGATGTATGCAGTGGCAATAGTGCACCCGTTGAACAGTGTGCTGACACACCACAGGACCAGGATGACATGGGAGACATCACTCCCCTACAGCACTTGGTATTCAGTCCAACAGGACTTCACAGCCCGATGCACTCACCAACACCCTCAATCACTGTACTCAGCACCCGCCTCCTGCGCATTGAACAACACCAGACCAGCCTCACGCAGCTGGTTGAGCAACAACTGGAAGAATTGAGGCTGCAACGTGAGGAGGCCAGGCTGCAGCGCGAGGAAGCTAGGATGCAGAGGGAGAGCACTGCCACCTCTGTGCGGAGACTGTCTTGGGAAATAGGCAAATTCACCACCACTAACATGGTCCTGTCACTGCGGGTGAGGGAGGGGAACAAGGTAATGTCCACCATTGCAGAGTCTATGCAAGTGGCCCAACAGGCATTCATGGGCAATGTGCCAGCTGCAACACCACCTATGCCATCCACAAGCATCACCCCCTCAAGTTCAAAGGCAAGCAGCCCGCAGAGTTGGTCCTCCCGGCTGACCTGACCCTCTGGGAATTACTCATGCGCCCACAAGCGTGGTCGCAAATAGTGTGACATACATTGGACCGTCGACCACACAGTTGGGATGGGGTTATTGCATGGGGGTGGGTATGTTGGGGATGTGGGGGTGTTACTTAGTGGGGTTAGTCAGTTGGGGCCTGGTCGGGGGGTGGGTACGTTGGGGAGGTGGGGGAGGTCCTTATTGGGGTTAGTCAGTTGGGGCCTGGTCAGGGGGTGGGTATGTTAGGGAGGTGGGGGTGGTCCTTAGTGGGGTTAGTCGGTTGGGGCCTGGTCAGGGGGGTAGGCACGTTGGGGAGGTGGGTGGGGACGGGTGTAATTCTTTTCCATCCAATTCCCCACAGTTGTGAATAAACTGTTTTGAAAATTCAAGTGACGGGTTGACATCCTTTATTTCACGTGCATTCAGAGGCTTGTATGTTCTGCAATAACATGCGGCTCTTGATGTGCATGCAAAGTCATTCAGAAAAAACTCTGTATGAGTGCTGCCCGTGCATGTTGTCCATCCTGGGCACCCCTGCCAGGGAGTGCACCCATCCCATCCCCATCGTCATCCTCACCATCGTCGTCAGCATCATCATCTTCATCCTCTGTGTCCGGGGGCAGTGGAATGTTCCTGCGTATACACAGATTGTGCAACATGGCACATGCCACCATTATTTTCCCCGTCTTGACTGGCTGTACAGCAATGAGCATCCAGATCGACTAAAGCAGCGGAACCTACCTTGAGTAATCCAAAGGTACGCTCTATCATGCCATGTGTGCATTTGTGTGCCCTGTTGTCGGCCTCCTCATACCTGTACCTCAGCCTTTGTATGGGCATCATCAGCCATGGTGTAAGTGTATATCCTGCATCACCTGCACGGGAGTGAAAGCAAGGGCATATGTTGGGGTTTGTGGTTTCACTGTCCAAATCAGTTGCAATACAATTATGGGCCATCTGTGTATCTGTTATATGGGGAATCTCTTGATCATACTTGGGGGGGGGGGAACCCTGCATGGGACATTGATGGTCACATTAGTGAATTGGAAGGTCGATGCCCATGAGTTCATATGTGTTGGGTGACTATGGCATTGAACAGGGGTCATGCATTGGCAGTTGTACTTAACCAATAGCCATGTGCTTTGTCCTGCATAGCGTTCCATGTAGCATGGCAATGTCGAATTCCGAAAGACCATGCAGTCATGTGTTGACCCAGGGGAACATGCACAGCAATAAGTAATCACTTGTCCAGCGTCGAATACCATCTGGACATTCATTGAGTGGAATTGCTTCCGATTGTGGTACACCGCCTCCATAGCATGTGGAACTGTCCACTCGACGTGGGTGCAGTCTATTGCACCTATGCAATTTGGCATGCCTGCAATGGCATGGAAGGCTAACCTGGTGGCAATGACCTGGGCAGGGGAACGGGGTAGGGCTGTGTACTCTGCCGCATGGGTCAGCAGCACCTCCAGTACCTGATCAAGTATTTTAGAAAAACAGGGTTGTGACAGCCTGTGCATCTCACCAACAGTGTGCTAATATGTTCCAGTTCCTAGGAAATGCAGTACTAAGACAACCTTCAGCAGGGGAGGGATTGCCGTCTGGATGCCAATGTGGCTGCTGATGTCCTCCTCGATCAGGGTGATGATGGACATGATTGATGGACAGTCAAGGAGGTATAATGTGTGGATCTGCCCTCGGGTCAGGCTCCAGGGTGAGGCCCTGATGCTGGGTATTGCAGGCTGCCTGCAGGGTTGTGGCGGCTGCACATTTATGTTTGGGATGGGTACCAGGTTTGCAAATTGCCGCCTGCACCGCCTCCTCCTCCTCCTCCTTTGACCCACTGCTGCCACCATGTGCACTGCAGCCTGTAGGTTAACTACCCCGAATGCTGCTACTGCGGCTGCCTGCATGGTTGTGATTGGTGGTAGCCTGGGTGTGGGTGTGGCTCTTTTTTAGGCTCCCAGTTGCCTTTGTGGTGCAGCTAGCCTCATTTTGTGCACCTGTGGCCTGATTTGGCTCACCTGCCACTGTTTAACGCCATCTCTGTCGTGCCGGCGGTACCGCCACGATGGGCACTGTGTTTCTGCCATCTACATGGCAGTGTTTCTATGTCTGTGCTACTCATAATGGGCACAGTGTTATGCACTGCTGGTGGCTGGGGGTGCGTTGTTTATTGTTGCGCTGTTTCCGCCAACACAATTTCATGGTGCGTTGTCGCTTCTGGGGTGGCTTTGAGGTGATGGTGTTTCCGGGATCGAAAGTTGGAATTAGACGGTCTGGTATACGGTCCCGGTATGGTTTTACCGGTAACATTAAATGTGGACCGGCAAACTCGTAATGAGGCCCAATGCCTGAGATGGGAGGGGTAGGGAGGGGTAGGGGTAGGGGTTTCAAGCTCTCTGAGTATCGCAAATAGCTCTCTGCTATTGGAATTGGTATTGGTGATTCTATCATTGTAGCTATTGGATCTGTAGATGATGACCACTTTCTTGTATGAGCAGGCCACCGTGGTGAGAGCTGTATAGTTGTTTGGAGTAGGATGTTTTTTGCAGAGATGTTCAAGGGCTCTTTTTTTTCCTGCATAGGTGGACTAATTTCTCTGAAAACCAGGGATTCTTGGGTTTGTGAGGGTTGGGCATTTTTGTTTTTATAGGAGCATGCAAGTTGAGGGTCTGGAGCAGGCAATCATAGGGCCTCATTACGAGGTAGGAGGTAGCCCTGGTGCTATTAGCACCATGGCTATCCCCTTACCGCATTACGGGTCCGGGTTCCCGAAATAGGGCCTTAGCGGGTCATTCCAACCTTGGAGGACCCGGTAAGGCCCCATTCCGGGAACCATTCCCCATTCCCATTCGAGCCCCCATAGGGCTCAATAGGAATGGAGCTAATAATGGCACCGCAATTTGCGGTACCGTTCTTAGCTCTGAAGTTCCTTAACGGGGTCCCTTCCATAACACCTGGTAAAACCAGGCGTCAAGGAAGGGACCCGCTAAGGGACCTCGGACTAGGGAGGTAAGGGATTACCAGCACAATTGTCCTTACCGGTGCCAGTAATCCCTTACCACCTAGCTCATAATGAAGCCCATGGAGTTTTTGGCAAGGTCATGGGCTGAATAGACTTGATCTCAGGCTGGGGTATTGAGCAAAGCGAGTAGTCAAGGCCTAAGATCCTCATATGTCAGGTTGCATGTATTGAGGACTTATATAGGACTTAAGGGTACTGCTGGGGCTTTGTGGAGTTTTGACAAGGAGTTCTTTAAAGGGATGAGAAATAGGCAGACCACAGGACTGGGCCAGTGGAAGAGATGTTGTTGGTAGTTAATTGTGAATAGCCAATCGATGGTGTGCCCTTTGGAATGGTTAGGGGCAGTGATACGTTGTGAGAAGGTCATGCCCATGTGGACAGAGGTTAGTGCGGAGGCTTTGCGATCAAAGGTGTCATTGAATCTCAAATTAAGGTTTCCTAGGATGATACATTCAGGTGAGGGTTTCATGGCAGATGTAAGGAGGCGTGGGAGGTCAATTTTGGGGAAGCTAAGGCCATTAGGTTTCCTATAGATTAGCAATAGGTTGAACGTGGTTTTTGGGTCAGTGGTCAACTGCAGGAACAGGATTTCATAACCTGGAGTTGAAGGGAGGTGGCAAGCCCTGATTTCCAGGCTGGATTAGGAGAGCTACTTCACCTCCTGCTGCATCTATGCAGTCTGCTGTATAGATAGAATAGTCTGGAGGGATAACCAAGGAAAGCTGGGGGCCAGAAACGTCATGAAGCCAATTATTTGTGGTTGCTGGGATGTTTAGGTGGTGAGCAAGGATGAGGTCATGGATGTCAATAGCATGAGCACTGTTGGGGAGCGGGACACTTATACCAGGCCCCCAAGAAGTTCTGGATGAGGAGAAGGCATGAGTGTGTTATAGGCGCTTGGAGAGGTTATAGTGGGGCAGGAACTGTCGATAGAAGCTGCATTATTGGAAGATTATTAAATGTTGGGGCATAGCACTGGGGGTGAAATGTCATCTTGGAGAATGACAGTCATTTTGAAATTGAGGCTTAATACTGTACTACAGTCAGGGCTGTAGGCCCAGGCACAGAACATAGAGATAAGTGTATGCATGCATGGTCAAGTTGCAGACCAAATCCGTGGCAATTCATAGAACTCTCATTGTCTCAAACTATTAGCACTCCAGTCCCAGAAGGAATTCATCCTGCAAGCCAATAATAATAATAATTAATAATAATAATTTAGCATTTACATAGCGCTACGAACTCTCAGGTATCAGAGCTCTGCTTATTATTACCCACAGTGTGTGGTGCTCATTTATCGACCTCGGAAGGATGAAAGGCTGAGATTGGCCCTGCCGGGATTCAAACCTGCGTCAGCAGGCTTTGCACAGATATCAAAGCTCTACTCACTGTGCTATCCGACTGGCGGGGGCCGAGAGCTCCCTGTGAAAAGTTATCCCACGAGAAGGAGGCCACAAGGTTCCGACCTTCAACAGTCCAAACCCTAACTTATCGTGCCCAGATGCTCCCATCCAAGACCCTAGCATTCCAGTGTACCAGACCACAGATCTTAAGACTGTTAGTGTGTCAATCCATCAGGAGGATGACAGCAGAAAGTAACACTGCCCCCACACCACCTAGGGTCTATGTGATTTGTGCTATGAGGTGCCAAGGAGGGAAAGTAACACATTTAAGCCTGTGGTGGGAAGAACTGGAATGGCCGCTGATGTGTCTGAGATTGAGCAGGGGTTTAGAGTTATTATGGCCTCGAAAGTAGCCCATACACCTATGTCTGCATTACCAGGTGCACATTTGGCCGCAGATAGGGGATGTGCTGAATTGTGTTAATAATTGCTCCATACCTGATGACGTACAAACAAGAACCTCACATGGAAGAAGATGAGCAGATGAAGTTGGGACCAATGACCTGGCATCCCATATGGAGCAGGCTGCATATGTACAGGGTCACACCAACCAGCTACTTTGATTTGTAACCAATGTGATGAAATTCAGTTGTGATGCGTTTTACCTTTAAAAAAAATCTCTTGCTGATTCTGTGAGAGTGCTCTGTGGCAGCAGAGTTCTTTGTTGGCTTGTACTTGTACTGTTATGTGATTAAACCTTGTTCTTCTTACAAGAGCTGTGCTGTGCTTTTTCTCCCTAGTGGGTTGTATTTTTTCTGGTGTGAGAGTTGAGGGGTTTCTCTGCATTTTTGGTAACCCGGATGTGATCCTAGGTTTTCGGTGAAGACGGAGACTTCCAGGCCACACATCTGCAGCAGCCACGCCCCCTTCAGTGACTATTCACATGCGTGCAAAACGTAGTGGTGCCCAGGAGCCATTTTCACAGAATTCCTGTCTGCTCTTTGGTGTGGGGCACAGCTCCTATGAAGGTGCAGGCCATTATTGGGACCCGGTGATGGAGGAGCTTGGCTGAACAAGCAGATGTAACTATACCTCTTGCAGATGTAAAGAAGGAAGGGTCGTTTGCACCCCCCTACATTCCGGATGAAGTGAATGTTACGCTCATTCAATGGTTGGCAACGTACACTTGGCAGAGCCCTGATGACGGGTGCAAGGTAGCCACTTAATGACACATATCCCATGCCTTTTCCAGGATCCCCGGCCTTCATCTTGTATTCATTACAACTCCATTTTTAACTAGCCCACACACAGAACTCATGGAAGCAAGCCTGCACCTCTCCCCTTTCCAGCACCGCGCACGGCCATTCCAACTACCCTCACCTCCTCCCCTCTGCCTATGCCGAGCCTGTCCTGTTCTCACGGAATCTTGGGCACAAATTGTTGCAATCCAACACTGTATCTCTCCTCTTCCTCTGAGATCATTGAGCTGTGTGTGACCGGACAGAGCCCAGCCCTTGCAAACCATTTGTCTCCACAAACCTGCCTGTGCTCCTACAGTCCCCACCACTAAGAGTTATTGTCTGTATGCACCTCAGACTGTGTACCTTCTATGATGTAGCAGGGATGGGACCCCTGCCCATGGGCTACCCTTGATTGCCCCCCATATAACTAATACAGAGCTAAGATATATTACTGTAATAACAAATCCTGACACCCCTGTATGATCCTCGAGGCACCTGACAAATGTGCCCCAAAGGTTCATGCCAAGATAAGGCACCTGGACCCCTGCCCCTCTCCTCGTCCTCTGCCCAGGTGAAGACTTTGTATCCATTACTACAATTTATAGACAATAATGTTTAGGTTGTATCTTGTGTGTCTTATTAAATCTTGTATGCCTATGATCACTGTGAAGCCTAGCTTAGATAGAATTATAACTGTGTCGATGCAGCTTGACCCTTCACCCCTCCCTGATGAGCCCAGCTGCCCCACATGCATCAAGAAGTAACAAGTTCAACCTTAACCAATTCGGCGCCAGCACCCTTAAACATTGTATACTGTCTTGTTTAACCTGACCAATGAAATGTGTTTTTGTAACCCTTATAGAACGTGTCATAGATGACGCGTTTTGGACATAAAATGTGACTTTTCTGTAATGTTGGCAGAGCGCTCTCGGAGTAGCAGAGTCCTCTGCGTGCCCCATTTTTTCTTTATATAAAGAATACCTTTGAATTACTTGCACTCTCTCCTGGTCTCATTCCCTACTGGGGTGTGTCCATCTGTGTCTATTTCTTTGTGATATTTTAATAGTGATTTTTGAGGATGACCACTTTCATTTTGTGACCCAGACATGATAGCATTCTTTCGATCTTTTGATACGAGAAGTCCCCCGGCCACAGCGGTGAAATCCAGGGCGCCCCCATCAAGGCTGCTCACCTACAGCAACTGGTACCTTTTAGAAACGCATACGCTACTGAGAAGGTTGCACGGTTCCCGGTTTTGCAAATACCCAGATCTACCGCTCGCCGGAGCCGGGTTTGGCTCTTGATTGTGGGGCGGCACCCTGATTGTGGATAGACTGGACATTGAGGCTCTCGGATCAATACGGACACATGAGTATTCAGTGCAAGTGACTTTTAAGGAAGGGTAAGGGAAAATGGAAGGGAGTCAGATTGAAGTATTCAAGGGATTCTTAGTGGGTGTGAGGGTCGGTGTGTTCTTCCTTGACTGTTTTTTTCTGCTTATGGCCATTAGGATATTACAAAAGGTGATGAAGTAAAAGGAGATACAGGAACCTGGCTCCAAAAGGGGGTAGCAGGTGGTGCTGCATAGTGCTATCCCGACTAGTACTGGAAGTTAAACAGTGGAGAAAATAGATAAGTAGGAGCCTTGTATATTGAGAAGGCTCGCAAAACGTTAGTTGTTATTTTTCTTTTTCTGATCTCTCTTTAAGAGTAAGTGCTTAGGGGTGGGTCCAAAGAGGGCCAGGGAAGGGTGAAAGAGTGAAATAGAAGTACGGGGGAAACTCTGGGTACAAGGCCACAGTGTTTCGGGATAGAAAGAAATGCTTTTAGTTCCCTGGTCACGCAGATATTGCGTGCCGGGGTACTGTTAGGACAGTTTTTCTGAAGTCCAACTAAGGGCTTAGTAAAATCATTCAAGTTAGGCAGTACACGACTCCACTCTTAGTATAAGGCTGTACCACCTGGGTATATGGTAGCATAGACAGAGCAGCCAGTTTTATCTTAGGAGGGAGAGAGGGCTGTAGAATCTGTCCAAGTGAAATGATCATACAAATGATCCAAAGAAACACTGAAATACTATGTATGCAAAAATAAAGGCTTTATTTAAATACAAGTAGGCCCAGATAAATCTAGGGGTAAGTAAGCACTAAAACATTATATGAAAACACAGTATAAAAACCCAACACTATACTTGAAAGTACGTAGACCCAAGTATAGACCTTATTTGAAGTACCTAACAGTAGTTCTATTGAAGTCAAAACCTTTTCATACACATTCAGTATAGGTCAAGCCTATTCTTGGGGAGTAAAAACCAATGGTTAATTTTTACAATTACATTCAGTAATGCAGTAATGCAGGGTCAGTAGACCCTTCCAGTTGTATAATGATTCTTAGCACAAATAATATAATCAGTCAACTGGACAATATGCTTTAGGTGAATAGTGAAACACTTATTCTAGGTGCAGTAAAAAACTATAACTACATTTGTCATAACAAACATTTATACTAGGTGAGTAAAACTAGGATGTAATATACAATTACAGATGCTTTTAAAATCAGGGAACCCCAGATTGAGGTAAGCAGTAACTCTTGTAACTTATTTTGGATGACACACAGCTAACACAAGGTAAGTAAATCCCACATACTTTGTTAACCTCACAAGGAAGGGGAAAGTAAAAACCCAATGTCACACTTTACTGAATGACTCAACGTTATTCTAGGTAGGCGACAACCTAATGTAGACTTATTCTGGACAGACTAGCAGCAAGTCAGGGGAAGCAAGACCCAGCTGGTGGACGCTCTTACCATTATTCTTAAGGGACTAATCTGGTGATTCCAACACTTTACTTTTGGGATCGAGGCACAACCTAATCACAGGAGAGTAAAACACCTTCACATCTACTTTCTATTAGACTAGCAAAACAGTGGCTAAGGAAGAAAAGATGTTAACAATACTTTTAAGAATAGTGCATCACACATTCAAGATTAGTAAAAACTTTTGTAACTGTTCACTTTTAGAATTACAGTTACCAACCAACAAGTAAGTCACTTTTAATAAACACGCATTGTCTTTCCTAGGCAGAAGTCCCAACACCTTGACAGTCTGTCCCTTATTCTTGGAGCATGAGTATTATCAGTGGCTAGTGACTAACATGCAGTGTCAGAATAGGTTCTTTAGTAGCAAAAGTCAAATTGCATTAGGAAAACTGGGCAAACAGGTAAGTACTGTACATTAGAGTTAGAAGAGGGTCCAGGGGCTTCGTAGAAGACACCCTAGCAGGATTCTAGCTGGGGGCTGGGTGCACTGGATGAGGGACCTCCCAATCACAGAAAACACTGCTTAACTACGCAAACATCCTAACAGGCTTAAGTTAAGTACATATCCAAGCCAACAAAGTACCTCAGCAATGAAGAAGTTTTTGCAGCAGGAGAACTTCAGGGTCTGCAGCCAAATACTTGGTCAATGGATTCCTTGTCCTGGAGACTGAAAACAAGACCTCAGAAGGAACTTTGCAGCAGGGATTGATGAAGAAGGCGCTAAGCAAAGTTTCCCTCATGGCTAAAGGTGGTTCTGTGGTTTTGGTGCCTTTTCAAGGTGTACAGAAGAAGACAGAAAATCACAGTTGAATTCTTGTCATTTTAAAGGTTCACCACTCTTGTGAGGGGACATTTTGGACTCAATGTGTGTCTCTGGAGATCCACCAGCAAGCCCATGAAGTTTTAGTTAGATTCAGTATTCGCAAGACCATGCACCGCACAATGGCTTGAGATCCCAGGGTATTGGGGTATTGCAACATAGCAAGGTTGCAGCAAGGCATGGGATGGCTCAAAATGCAGGTCTTCTTCATGCTAGTGGGTCTCACTAGGCTCTGGGTCAGGGTCATTATGGTTGATTGGAAGGTTGATTGGAAGGAAGGGCTGCAGCAGGCTCGAGTTACACAGCAGACTCTCTGGTTGCTGAAAATCATTCCTGCTGCTTTTCCTTTGTCATTCTCTTCGGTTTAAGTTACAGTGGTCGACATAACTTTAGCTTCTAGGTTTGCAGTATTTATCAGGACTTACAGCACAACCTCTGCATTCTCTCCTTGCATTTTACAAGAAGGGGTGGTCTTGTTGTCCAGTCAGGATGCCAGCACCCTTCTGGGATTTGTCGCCATTCAAGAAAGGTGTAAGACAAATGGCTGGTGTGTTTTATACTCCTCCATCACTTCCTGCTCTTGCAGACAGACTGGAGCCTGAGTGGGGAGTCCATTGGACTCCTGCCGAAGACAAAAGTCACACAAAGGAATTTCCTACCCTGAATGTCAGGGGAAGGAACATGAAACAAATGGAAACACTAATATGGCAAAAAAAGAAGACAGAGGCAATTTTGGTAAAAATGGACACCCTTAGAGCCCTTTATTGCAGCTGTGAACACAGCCTGTGCTAAAGGTTCACCATATTAATACAAGGTATCACTGCCACCAGCCAATGAAGGTAAGTTGTCACTGTAACAGAATTGTTAGTTTTAGTGTGAAAGAGGATACATTGTATCTCCCCAGCACTCCACATAAGGGGGGTGTGCTGGTTTCACTTAACAAAATGTAAAAAGGATCCAAAGATCCTTTCTAACCTTGGGAACTGTAGTTCACATAAGGTTAGCACAGGAAAGTTAAAAGGGGAGCGCCTAGGGCAACCCAGCAACAACAGGCACTTATTGCCAATAAGTTGTTAAAGATGATAACTTTAAAGAGACACTTTGGAGAATCTTAGAAAGGACACCCATAAAAAGAGTTAAAGATTATGTGAGTGTGGAAGAAGGTTCCCACTCACTGAGGTATTAATGATAGGCAGAATGATATGCAGTACTCTTTGGGAACACCACACACAATTAAGACTACAAGTGACAGTACAAATTCACCTTTGGTACAAGCCTGTACTACACAGTAAAGTGGTAGCGAGCAGCCAGACATATCTCAAGAGCAAGTGAGCAGTATCAATAATTACACAAAGGTAAGCAATTCCTATGATTCAAACAAACACTGACTCAAGGTTTCTGAGTAAAAGAATATTCATGTATTTACACATCATTTAGATAACATCTCACTTAAGTAAAGCAGTTGAAAAAATCACACTCTTAATACACCACACCACTCCCAATAGATTCTGGACAAGTTCAACTCAAAATGAAGTATGAGAAAAATGGCACTCCAGTAATTTAAAAAGGGAGGGAAAGACAAAGTTAGGTAAAAATTGAGCAGCACCAACAGGTAAGTAAGCAGGGCAATCTAGAAAGAGGAATTATAGTGATGGAATCAAATCAAAAAGGCTCAGGGCCGAAGTCAATAGGACAAAAGTCTTTTGCTCAAGATCACACAGTTCAGGGTAGTTCACGGTTAAGTCTTTGCCAAGAATTCTGGACGAAGTTGGTCAGCAGAAAAGTTAGTTTAAAGAGTAGAGAAGGACAATCCCTCGTATTGGTGAAAGGTTTCACACCTTCATCGCGGCTGGATGAAATAAACAACTGGATTTGCACAGTACCTTTAAATGGAGAAGAAGCTGTATCTGAGCAGGACGTTCCTGGCATTTCCTGCATGCTCACGGTTCCTGAAGTGACTGTCGGACTGACATGAAGTAGGAAGACTGGAGGGTCCTGCACTGCCCAGGTAAGAAACCAGCAGCAGAGCAAAGCAACGAATAAAAGGTGCGCTCCTTAAAACCCAAGCAGGGTCCGACCTTCCTGGCTATCCAGTTCACTGTAGCTATGTACAGCAAATTCGACCAGAGGAGGGAGTCCTGGATTGCAGTTCTGGCGAATTGGTTGGTCCCGCCAGCTCAGGGGAAGAAGATTCCTGGTAGATCTTCTCTGTCATTGGAGTCTGAAGATTTGGACCTGCAGCAGGGCTTCACCAGGTGGTTCAGTCGTTGTAGGGGTCCTCTTCTGTCAGCTCCTCATCAGTTCTTTAGTTCCAGTGGCGATTCTGCCTTTCCAATCCCAGAGACCTGCTTTTTATGCAGTTTTCCCCCATTCACACAGCCTGGCTGTCAATCACACAGCAGGGTGGCTGTCCCGCCGGGACAGTCACCTAGCCAATCAAACAAGAGTGTGACTTCGGTTACCAAGGGAACCGATGGCAGGGGTCCTAAAACCACTCCCTCACATCCTGCCTACCCAGACTTCCAGGCGCCTAAGGAGGGCTTCTGTGGAGAAGCCAGCGAAAGACGGTTAACAAAGGAACCAAACCTGGTTTGGTGCGCAGAGTAAAACACGAGAAAGACATTTTCAAAAAGAAATAGCATATAAACCCAGTCAGAACCGTATAAAAACGTATATGGTCCAGCGGGTTTAAGTTCAAGGCTACCAAGATAGCCTAAAACAATACCAAGGTTATTTAAGATAACCGCGGTAGAAAAAATAGGGTAGTTACCACTGCCACCAGCCAAGTCTTGATGAAAAGGGAGCGAAACAATGCTCCAAGAGAAACAGACAAAAAGGGATAAGTATTAACCCTTTCCAGTACTCTATGTAAGATAGGGTGTACAGGGTCTGTGGATTTGAAAAGACTTTTAAAGTGAATGGCAACTTTACATGTTCTGGGAGACAGTAGTCAGTCCCAGAAAATGGAGTCTGAGTTGGGAAGTCTAAAAGACAACCCTGTGTTACTGCACTGAAGGTGCTCTGTAACACACAATAAAAATATGATGCTTATGGAGTATATGAGGCTCCACACTCTATGAACACAAGAACATGTTAAACACACACAGCAAAACACATGTGAGAGTGGGAAAAAGGCTCACACTCTTACCAGGTGAAAAAAAATCCTAGAAATCCAGCAGAAGCTGCTGAGGGTCTCAGTAGGTAAGGGAAATTAGCCATTTTTGAGAATTCTTCCTAACAATTAATGAAAAATATCCCACTAATAAAGCAAAAAGTTCTGGGGTTGAACCAGGAAAGGAAGATTTATCAGTTTTGTGCAAATCTTACCTAACACGTACTAATAGCTATATGCCCCTCGTGGTGGGGGCATTACCGATTCTGGTAATGCCCCGGGGCTTCCTTAAGACCCTCACTTTGCTCAGGCCTATAATTATTTGGCCCGGGGCATTACCTGAGTCGGTAATGCCCCAACCGCTCGGGGCATATTGCTTAATTGTTTGACATATTAAGAAAAACTGTTATCAAAATGTATTGTTCAAAGGTTGCAAAAAAGGTTTTGTGGTAAACACGGTGTAATAAGATAATATCAGAAGAACTAATTTACATTATGCACACCTCCACGCACACACACAGTTAAAAAGGGAAAAACACATTATGGGGGCAGACACACCATTTATGCATATATGCCAACACCTCCCTGTGTATATCGAGAAAATAAAAAAATATCATGAGCAATGGCTGTCAGAAATAAAAGGGGAGGGGACATCCCAGATATGGCCAGAAGAGGATTGATTTAATAAGAGAGTATTGGACATGGTAGCAACATATTTATCAATTAACTATAAAGGTAAACAACTCCAAAATAGGAGAGAAGTGCTAGGTTTGTGGAGACTGTTTGAGAAAGTGCCACAGGTTAAGAATAACAAAAGGGAACAGCCACCCCAAGTAACACCAACCAGAGAGGAGGAAAAAAGAAGAGAAAGAAGATGGAAAGGAACCCAAAAAACTCTACCCATTATTAACAAAACCTGCAGAGGGGTAGAGTGAACCCATATATATACCAAAGCCCAGCGCACCATCCCACATCGGCAACAGTACCCTCTCCCCCTTATGATCATAAAGGGTCGTACGGACCAACATGTGCACCCCCAGTGAATTTAGAGCATTTAACGCAAGACTTAGAGAGTCAGATAACTATGACCCACGCCAAACTAAGGCAGTTAAGAGATATATGTGAAAGTAGCCAACTCCTGGCCAGAGGTGAACAAACCCTGCCACCCCCAAAACCAAAGACTGCCACAAACACACAGAGAGATGAATGGAAATCAGGGGACTTCCTATTCCGCATTGATAACCCCCCCGTTAAGGAAATACGGGTAGGCAGGGGAGAAGAGCAGGTGAGTACGGGACCGGGAAGTGTGACGTCAGAGAGGGAAGAAGAATGCTGGAGTGATCTGGATGAGTATGAGGAAGGAACCAAAGCAGGAAGGGTGCCCTTACCCAGGAGTACAGTACCAAGTGAGGAGGGGGAAGAGGAGGGGTGGCACACCGGAAGGCAAAGACATAGAGGGGGTAATTCATAGAAATCAGCACACAAGTGGCGCATGGCACTGGCGCACAGTGTGCGCATGCCGCAGTCTGCACCAGTTGCGTGCGCCGAAATCCATTTCCCTGTACAGCGTATTCATGGATTCTAACATCCATAACGAGCCGTGGTGCAGAGTGGCGCAGCGAACCTGCAGCAGCACCAGTTACACCCCCAAACCCGCCCCGTGCGCCATAAACAGCACACAAATCCAGTACATGGCGCACAGACCTGTGGACCAGCATACAGCCCCCCAACCATGAAAACATCTGTAAAACTCCCCACACACCCCTCCGAATACACAAACCCCGCTCGCAGCGGGGTGCGCATGGAGAATCACACACGACAGGCGTTGTGCGAGCAGGGTACGTGTATTTCGGGGGTGCACGTGGAGAATCACACGCGATAGGTCCTGTGCGAGCGGGGTACGTGTATTTCGGGGGTGCGCGTAGAGAATCACACGCGACAGTCCCTGTGCAAGCGGGGTACATGTATTTCGGGGGTGCGCGTGGAGAATCACACGTGACAGGCCTTGTGCGAGTGGGTTATGTGTATTTCAGGGGTGCATGGGGAGAATCACACGCGACAGGCCCTGTGCGAGCGGGGTATGTGTATTTCGGGGGTGCGCATGGAGAATAAAACGCGACAAGCCTTGAGCGAGCGGGGTACGTGTATTTCGGGGGTGCACGTGGAGAATCACATGCGACCGGCCTTGTGAGAGCTGGGTACGTGTATTTTAGGGTGCACGTGGAGAATCACACGCGATAGGCCCTGTGCAAGCAGGGTATGTGTATTTCGGGGGTGTGCATGGAGAACCACACGTGATAGGCCCTGTGCGAGCGGGGTACGTGTATTTCGGGGGTGCACGCAGAGAATGACACGCGATAGGCCTTGTGCGAGTGGGGTACGTGCATTCTGAGGGGGGTGCGGAGAGTTCCAAACATGATTTTGCAGTGTGTGTCCTCCCAGGTGTGCCCTGAAACCCCTCCCCAGCCCCTGCAGCCAGCCCACACCACACGGAACTACCCTGCACCCCTGGTCATGTCCCATAGGCAGCCCATCCACCCTGGCCATCCCCCCCAGCCAGCCCACGTGTCACCATGGACCAGTGAGCACCGACTCATGTCCCCCTGCACCCCCACCCACCCTGCATTGACGGGCACCTGCCAGCAGGCCCCGACTCATGTCCCCTTGCACCCCCACCCACCCTGAATTGACGGGCACCTGCCAGCAGGCCCCGACTCATGTCCCCCTGCACCCCCACCCACCCTGCATTGACGGGCACCTGCCAGAAGGCCCCGACACATGTCCCCCTGCACCCCCACCCACCCTGCACTGAGGGGCACCTGCCAGCAGGCCCCGACACATGTCCCCACCCAACATGTCATAAAGATGCACATTCATGGGCCTCATGTCCACCAAAATCCCACTGCACGCCACTCCAGTCCTGAGACACAATCAAGTTTCCCATCCACCCCACACTAAAAGGCATATTTCTTGTCACAAGACAAAAGTCAACTACGCACATCAACACATGTCCGTCACACACACTATGTGCCAGTGATTGTGCAAACCCACATTGTGACATGCAGTAAACCAATGAGCGAATACCACACATGGAAGTAAGAAATCAAAATGTATTGTGCACAAAATGAAGCAAATGGAATCAAAGCATGAAAATAATATTAATCCAAAAAAAGAACGCATGTCCAAAAAAGAAAAAAAAAATATAATGAAGTCACAATCCAAAGTCATCCAAAATAAAGTCAGTGAAAACTCCTTGTCCACCAAATCAAATACAAAGGAAACCTACATTTTAAAATCCATTGATCCATGGTGAAGTAAAATAGTATTTGTGCAGAAATCCACAGTCCAACTATGTACAGAGATTGAAACCAGGATCCATGAGCCCAACAAATGAAATGAAACCTATAAAAAAAACAACCTAATTAAGAACTATATACAAAAATGGGGGGTATTGTCCAAGCGTCCCAAAAGAAAAAAAAAGAGGAAGGAAACCTAACACTAACTAAATATATACAATGGCGGCGGGCAAGTCCTACGGCTCACTCTGTAATGTTGTGGGCCAGGGCATCATCGAACTCCATGTCAATCTCCTGGAGGCGGGCCTCTGCCCTGGCCCCGAGGTCTCGCAGGGATGCATCCATGGCCTGTTCCAACTCCCTGCGAGTTGCCTCGAGGCATTCAGCCCGCCTCAACGCCCGACGCATGGAGAACTCCGCCCTGACCAAGGTGATCCGCGCCTTTTCGGCCCGCTGCTGCTCCCTAACTATACACTGGCCCAACCACAGCCACACGGAAGACACACCCATTCCAGGGTCCTCCTGCCCTCTGGCCGATGCCTGCCCCTCTGATGTTGATGGCCCCGAGCCATCATCGCTCCCACCTAGAGCCTGCTGCTGCTGTCCATGTGCCCTGTCCGATGATGCCTGCACATCCTCCATCTGCTGGTCTCCAGTGGTTGGGGTGTCAGGAAAGGTCTGCCACAGTGCGTGACACATGTAGGAACCCACCGACCATGGCCCCTCCCAACTGTGCCACATTGCCACGCAGCTCTTCGTGATGGCGTGCATGGTCCCCCCAGGAAGTACGCATGTCATCACGAATGACATGCGTGCGCAACGTGACACCAATCAGGACGGAGCCCAAAGGTCATGGGACTCCTCGTCCACAGGTAGTAGAGAGCCAGATGAGGTGGGCCTCCCCCCTACCTGCAGATGGGCCTGGGACGGGGCATCCCTTCTGGTGCATGGTAGTGCAGTCACAGGGTCAGGGACAGTGACATGCAGAGGCCCCTCCGCAGCGACCTGTGCTGCCTCCTGACCCTGGCCCTGGACTGCACCACTTGTACTACCCCCACCAGACCCCATGTGCGGCTCAGTAGCGGGCTCCTCCTCCTCTGGGGAGACCACCAACCTGGATGTCTCTGCACCATCTTCTGCCATTGAAAGCCCCTGTGGGGGCTCACCAGCCATTCCGCTACCAGAGACGGCACCAGTCCCCTCGCTCCCAGATGATGGTAATTCCTGGGAGGGTGGCTGGGCCTTGCATAGCTACCCAGTGGAGGCATCCCCGCCGCTTAGCTCCACAGCGTCGTCTCCACCCTCTTCTTCACTCAACGCTGCGTAGAGGGAGACATAGAACACAAGCATCAGGGTACTGTACAATAGTCCCCTAGACAGGAAGCAATAACACATGAGTGGCACTGTCAAACGTCATTTCCATCCTGTCCCTCCACAACACATGGGTCAATGCAGGCAACACACATGCAGAAATAGGCATGGCGCATGCAATCAACATCAGCATCCATGTACAAGGGCCTCTATTGACATAAATGTTGCCTTAAAACTCACATGCATCATGGCTCATACTGATCCCATGCACACACATCACTGGAGGGTCATGCATCATGGCTCGTACCCCCCAGACACAGTGGATACAAGGATGACTAGACTGCATAAGTGAATCTACACATCGTCACGGACATGGGTCATGCATCCATGGAGTTTCAAAGTCACACACACACTTCTCAGACACACAGACATGTACACCATACATGTACATGAGAGGAGCACCCATATCTCACCCCCATCCATGTCCAAAAACAGGGACAGGCATGCATTCATGTGTGCATCCTGCATGCTGCTCCCCATGTTGCATTGGAACACATGCACCATCCATGTGGTTCATGCATTCCTGGTCTCACATGCATTACCTTGATGTCTCTGCACACACACATCCATACATGGCCTATGTTACACATACAGGCAAGTAGCTGACTACCAGCACACTGCAACATGCCCTGTTTCACACAGCAATGGATGGCCACTTACCGCTCGACTCCAGACGGGTATTCCTCTGAAGGATCTGGGCGTGGAGCGCTGGGCTTATGCATTCCAGGACCCTCATCTGGATGTTGGTCAGGCTGACCCGGCACCCCTCTGCATCCTCGGCCTTCATTAGGCGCCAGGCCTTGTTGAGGGTCCTGGACCTGAAGTCCTGCCAGCACTTCCGGACATGCTTGATGTCGTGGGTTGCCACCCCCTCCACGTTGATGGCAACCACTATGTCCTCCCAGATCCTCTCCCGTCCTTCCTTGTCGGCACGAGATTGTGTGAAGAGGGCATCATAATGCCCCAGAACTTGCTCCACCAGGACACCAACTTCCTTCTCACTGACGCTGGTGGCCCTTTGCCTCTCTGGCTGGGGGTCACCAGTGGTCTCGGATGGTGTTTGCCCCGACATGGCGACCCCCGAGGCAGGTGTGGGTGGGCAACTGGGTCCTGGGGCTGGGCTGTGGAGCGATGGTATCCCAGTCTGGAGTCTTCTGTTCCATCAGGGGTGGACACAGCAACTGGACCCATGCAGATGGCTGACGTGCAGGCACCAAATAGCATGGCACGTGGGCAGCAGGCAGGCAGCAGCAGATGGCAGGTGGGAGCGTGCTCGGGTCTCTTGGGGGCAGGAAAATGGCCTTTTGGGCAGGATGTGGTCTTCCGTGTGTTGTCGCGTGGCCAGCTTGCTACGGAGTGATTTGGCGCATGAAAAAAAGTGCACGTCAGCGTGTAAATCGAGGAAAGGACCTTAGCGCGTAAGCATGTCTGTGACGTTACGTGCACGGGCGTTCCCCTCGTGACCGGTGTATAGTGAATCAGCACGTGAAAAAAATGCACGTCCGCGTGTTAATGTGTGTAATCTGAGAAAAGGGCCTACGTGCATAAGTGACGTGGCACGTGCACGCGTTTCCCTCAGCACGGGTTAAAGGTGAGCGGCTCCTGGCAGTTCGCTGTACGTGCCTTTCGTGGAGACTGACGTGTGTGTTGCTACTTTGTGTTGTTTCGCGCACCATCACTACTTCACAGCACATCAAGGATGTATCTCTTCTTTTGGCGGGGGTATTGGCTACACGTGTTTTTCATTATCACGCTAGTCTGACGGTGAGTCGCGCATGCTATTTTTCCCACTGCGGGTGCCCCTTTGTATCGCGGACCTGTTTTTGAGGTCATGGTAGCCTGCGTGTCCCACTCGTACGTGTTTTTCGTGTCCCTGGGTGCCACCGCGTACTGCTGGTGGTTAATTCCACACACGCGGGCTACCAGGGTGCGTGCATGTGGTTACTGCAGTTTTGGGGTGCCTGAGCATTGTGTGACCTGTCACTTCATTACCGGGGTCACATACAGCCTTGCAGGTGCAGGGGTGCTTTTAACATCTTGTATCCCACCCCCTTCACACCAACTGCCCAGGACAATTGTTGTGTACACCTCCTATTGGCACTTCTCCATCTGTGCCAGCACTACTCCATCTGTGCCATGGTTGGGAGGCCACCAAAGGTGAGGGGCACCTCAGCTGGGCGTACTCCTCGTGGCGGGTGTGGTCAGGGACGTGGCCAGGGTGACCTGGGAGTAGTGGGACTCCAGGGTGTCCAGGCTGGCTGCAGACAGGGAAGAGGCTGGGGTGCGCCAGCTCCGGACGATGTTGTGCAACATGTTGCTGCAGTCATGCCACCACCCCCTGCGGCTCCAGGAGATGCAGTTCTTGCATCTGGAACTGGCGCCCGTGTGAGCCGGCAGTCCGTTTCATCGACTGCCACGGGCCCAAGGGTAGTGGTAGCTGCAGGTGCAACTGTGGACACCACCACCCAGGCTCAGGGTCTGCCAGCGCAGGCTGCATTGGCACTTGATGAGTCCATGGAAGATTTACAGGTGGTCAGGAGGCACATTGTAGGTGCACGCAGGGCTGCCCAGACCGAGGCACGTGTCCCTGGGGCAGTAATCCCATCTGCTGCCTGACCAGCCGGGTGAATCTAACAACCAGGACAGTCCCGGTCAATGACCCTGGCCCAGCGGATGTTGCTGTGCAGGGTCCATTCCAGGGCACCCAGCAGCCACTGACGCAAGTCAGGGCCTCACTCCATGTTCCACCTGCCACTCCCTCTGCTCATTCCACCAGTGCCACTGCTCAGGGCGGCATTTGCCAGCCAGGGTCCGGACCAGCGTCCAAGATGAGGAAGGTTGCACCTGCAGTACAGGCTGGGATCCCAGACACAGCTACGGCCTCCTGCACGTCGAGGAATAAGCCTTTCTGCAAGCAGGAACTGGACTGCCTTGTGGACTACATGCAGAACCAGAACCGTGACATGCTAGTGGGGCCGAATTGTCAGAATACCGCTGCCCATCGTGATACCCACTGGAAGCAAGTTGCGGAAGATGTGAGTGCATTCGGCCATGAGGTGCGCACAGCCCAAGAGTGCATAAAACATTGGAATGACCTCAAATGCAGCGCTAAGGCGAAGCGTGCCTCAAATTAAAACATGACTCTGGTGACTGGCAGTGGGCCGGCACCTGAGGAGGTAGACCTCACTCCGCATGAGTCACTCGTTGCGGAGTTCATACCACCAGAATTGGTCGAAGGAGTGGGAGAGATGCAGGACTTTGATTCCCAGTCCAGTGAGTGTTACTGCATGTTTGTCGAGGCCATGGTTGTTTTACTTGTGTCATGTGTTGGGCATGACTGCCACTACATGTAATTTGTACATGGTTCTCATGGGTGTCCTGTCAAAGATTCAACACCAAAAGGATTGAATGATGAAAGGGTCGAGGTAATTGGACCTGAGACAAAAAGGTCAAAATTCTCAGACAGAATATATATGGGTAATGGTTTCGTGTAGTTAAAAATAAAAGTGGTTCATGCTACAGTAACTGGGGTTGGGGGGAACCCCCAAACTATTGGCCCAAAAAAATCGACCCTTTGGTTTTTTGGTCCTTTTGTTTTGACCCTTTGGTCATTCGATCATTTTCATTTGAACATTTGACCTAGAACCGTTTTCATGTGCAAGTCATGCAATGCTTCACTGATGCGTGCCTGCTGTGCAGGATGGTGGACATGTTGAGCATACAGGGACTGTCCTCATCACCACACTTGCACCACACTCACATGCTAGTCACCCGGATGCCCCTCCGGTCCATGTTGGAGCTCACTGGCCCTTCTGCATGTAGCCTGGGGTCTCCTTCCTCTCAGCACTGGGACTATGTCATTGCATGACTGACGTGCATTTGTCCCCTGCCTGCATGCGGGTACTCCACATAGGCATGCTCCCTTGCCCCTCCACCCCCCATGCACCACAATTTCATCATTGCACTGTTGTGCATCATTTTGCGGTACTGCAATGGCCTGTTCAAGCCTCCTGTGTACATGCTATCTTCCACCAGCCAACCTGCCAGACACATGCAGTGGGGTACATCATCTGTCCTTCATGCAGGGTGTCTCACTTGGACTGTGCAGATGGCAGATGCTCCGCAGGGACCTGATTGCCCATTCATGCTCCATGTGCATTCCACGTGTCCCCCTATGTGTCTTGACTGGATGCTCATTGTAATATGTGTCCAGGGTGACCGACACTTCATGCCATTCCACCATCCATCCCATGGCCACTCTTGGCCAGTCCTGCATCACACACGTTTAGGGTGTCACAGTCTTTGTCGGGCACAGTCCTCCCCCAGTTTCAGGCCCACGGACTCTGTCCAACTGGTGTAGTGGGTTTTGCACACATGGGTGTACTACTGAGGGTTCGTCATGTGTCCTGCTTACTGTCCCATCAACATCTGCTATGTTGTCAGTTGACTCAGATGATGCCATTGGTGCTAGTCAACACTGGTTGCCAATACACAGGTCTCTGGTCACGCTTTTGCCACAATGCAAGGCATCCCTGCATTTTCACTTGTTGTTTGTAGCCATGCAACCCATTGCATGCACATTGCACATGATGCCTGAACTTGCCCATGCACTTCTTTCATGTGTTTTGATGCACATCATGAAGTACTTGTTCATGTAGATAGTGAGTAACATACACATGTTCTGCACTGCATCAACCCACTTCGGAGCTATGTAACACTGTTCTACATGCGTACTCACTGATGCAATGTCAAATTGACTAGGCATGCATGGCAGGTTCTCTTTTGTGTGTCTGCTTCATCTGTTGGCTGTCTGTGTGATGTCCATGTGTGACTGTGTTAAGTGCTTCTAACATGTATACTAATATTTTTTTCTCTCCACTTTTCAGATGATGACGCAATGGTGGCAGAGGATGGTTTTGTCATGCCAGGCACAGGGTTGTTATCACAACCGCAACCCGGCACAAGTGGGGATCGTGGGGTGGTAGACCACGAGAACCCACGTGTGCTTCAGTCCATCTTGTCATTGGCTGGCAATGAGTCCAGCCCAGATGACCACTCTGACGACCATGTCGAGTTGTATGTGCATCAGGTCCATATGTCAGGGGTGAGTGATTCTGATGTGGACACTCCTCTTACCGCGACACCTGCACCGAGGGGCCATACAGTGGTGGGACCTCCGCCTGTGGTGGATCGGGACGCAGGGTCACCCTCCACACCAGTCGCTGATGTGCCTGGGGCATCACGTTGACGGGGGCATGTAGTCGTGTAGCCGCGGGCGGTGCCAACCCAACGAGGACACCCGGTCCATGCGTCCTGCAAGTGTCAAGCACAGCAACGCGGTGGCCGCGTGCCACCGAGGTATACTGAGTGGGAGCAAGACATGACTGCCAATTCAGAATGTCAGGGGGCAGCACTTGATAACATCGCTGTGAGCATGGAACGTGTGGCCCAATCCATGCTCCCCCCTGCGAGGCAGGTGTTTCTCCAGCGGCAGGCGGCACAGTCCATGGCCCGCTCACTCAGGCTGGGCATGGCAGCCTCTGACAGGGCATGCCAGGCTGAAATGTTGTCTCTGCATCAAGCAATTACTGCTCATGCAGAGGCACATATGGAGGCCCTGAGGGCTGAGTATCAGTCCCTAAGATCCACTCTGGGTGCCCTCTTGACGTCCCAGAGGGTGCGGTCAGAGGAGAGGTTTGAGCAGCTTGAGCGTACCATCTCGGCTGAGCTACGTGCTTGCCGGGAGGTGCATCAGTTGTCCAGCCAGACCACGCAGGAAGAACTCCGTGTTACACGTGTTACCTTGCAAGAGAAAGCACATGTATCACGGGAGGTTCTGCATGCAGACCTGCGTGTCATTGCCGCACAGAACCAGGCTCACCCATCTGGCAGACTTGCTGCCGACAAGGGGCAAGCTGCACCTAGGCGTGGTCATGCTCCTGGCCCACATCCTCCGATTCAGGATGAGGCAGACTCGGACAAAGAGTCACGCTGTGCAGGCGTTGAGCCCATGGAGTTTTTTTTTTGTCTCAACATCATCGCATGTGGGTGTTGAGGTGAACCCTGTACCTCCCCCTTCCTGGGTGCCCCCCCTGGGTTGTATGTGGCCATTTTTGATTTTTGCTTTTAGCTTAGTTAATATTAATTATTTGATAGGTATTTTAATTAGGTCATGTAGGTTGTTCATTGTTAGTTTAATTAGTTAATTTAGTTTGATATTGGTTGTCTATTGTGCTTTCATGTGACAGTGTGGTGCTTTGTGGCTTTTGAAAGCATCCACTGTCTGTTCCATCTGGGCCCTTCAAGCTTGTCTTATGTATGTGTTTGCAGCTTGGAGTCCTGACTCACATTGGCCACTCCTGCTTCCCTTATCCATGGGCTCGCAAGGATGGTTCGGTGTAACAAAATATTACACAAGGGCTTTGGAATTGCCTCATAACTGTGGCCTGTCTGCTTCTGTACTACTTGTGTTAACACCCCTAGTGGGGATTGGTTGCGTTTCATCCACTCCATGTCTGTGATGAATTTGGGTGAGTATGTGATTGATTTCTCTATTAATTGATGTGGATTGTGATGTATGTTATTTTCTTGCCTGTATATGTGCTTGATGCACTTCATGCTGTAGACAGTAGCCTGCACCCTTGGCCTGTCAAAGTGGCACTGATGGTGGGAGGAGTTTGGATGTAGCTCTGTAACCTGGCCCAGTGACAACCAGCATGTAGGCACACACACAGGGAACTTTCCAGCCTTATTGCTTTGTTTAATGCCCTTTCTGCAGGGAGATGGGCCTCCAGACTTCCTTTGCCAGCAGGCACAGGGACGACTAATCCAGGAAACTGGCCACGTTCGGTGGTGCAGACGTGTGGATGTATGCGCAAGCAGATGCACCGTGCTTGTCTCAGACGTCCGACAGAAGCAGATGTGTTTCTAGGAGCTCCTGCCAAGGTGAGCAACACAAGGGACCACACTGCAGACTACTTTCCACCAGGCCACTTGCACATGGATGCTAAGTAGCACCAGTGCTGGGGAGGTTTGCAGGCATTGTTGGGGAAGCACACAGTACAGCTGACATGCTTTGAGGGTCAAATGCCAATTGTCTTTGCAAGTTGTCAGGGGCACACGCAGGGGCCATCAAACATATCCTCCAGTACCCCGTGCTCCATTGAAGCTGAGTAATTAGGGTAGTAGCGTTCCTAGCCAGAAACTGATACAGCGCACAGGGACGACCAGCGAGGCTCAGACTTGTGGTGAGTGCATGTCATTGCATGTACAAATTGCCACGTGCACTGCCTATTTGAATCTGCAGCGGCCAAAACACAACTTGTACTGAAGTTGCACCTTGCTCTACACGTCTTGCAGCTCACCCAGGGACCATTCTATCATATCTGATTCTTGACCCATTGGTGTTCCATTTCCCGCACAGCCACATGCGCCGGTTTTACTGCATTGAGAGTGTATGTACCATCGGTGGGCCAAGCTAACGTATGGGAACATGGCAGCAGACAGGGGTGTTTGTTTGTGGAGAAGTCACTTTATTTGGGGCATGGATGGGGTTGTGTGTGTGTGTGTTGTAAACACACATTCAGATCAGTAACTCACCCTCTCTTTGCAGCATTGAAGTGCTCCTGTTACCGGACCTGAGAGTGCACAGGCAGGATGCCAGCACTCACCCCAGAGATAAGTGTCTCTTTGGCTTGCATTTGACTAATTTGGTACAATGTGCATGATGTACATGTTTTCTCTAATTGAGTAGGTGTTTTTGTGATTAGTTGTATATTGCTTACTTTCCCTTGCAAATCCACATCCACTCTCCTGCCCCTCTTTCCGGTTATCCTGAATAACAATGACTGTCCATGCAACATATCCATGACCCTCCTTCCCCGCCAGGGTCTCAGAGGCCTGTGTTAGTTTGACCTTGCAGGAGCCCAGACCACAGAGGGGGTGGTTGGTTTGTGCTACTCCTGCGCCTAGACACCGGAGCTGTGACACTACCCATCAGATGTTGCATCATCATTGTATGTAATGTACCGTAAATGGTACCCATCCTGTTGGACCATTGTTCAACTGTGCTACCTTGGTTGTTCTATCATTGTGCTTGTACATGTGCTTTGACATTTCCTGCTACTTCAAGTCATCTACTGGAGACTCTTCCAGGGTTTTTTGATGCTTACAGCCTTTTACCCTAGTTTTGGGTTTGCCTACTTGGAGTTCTATGCGATTTGGTATTTTTAGCAGTCAAGGTGGACTCTGAGGGGGCTGGACCCTATTTACACGCAAGCTGGAGCATGGAGACCAAGGGGTAGGGTGATCCTGTGACCAGGAAGACTTGGAGGAAGAAGGCTACATACCCCAGTGACAGTTGTTCAGAAGGTCACGGTGATGTGTAAGGGAGGGCATTTTGTTGTTGGACAGTTGGCTTGGCCTACAGTGTTTTGGGCACTCTGACATTGTAATTGTGGGGTACTATGTACATGATGTGTTGTGCTGCTCAATGCCTGTTCCTGTGTTGTCTTTATTTTTCAGGTGTCAGGGGATTGGTGTGGTTTGACATGCTGCGGTGTTCACATGGCCAATGTTCACATGTGATCTTTACAGGACACTGAGGTTCACTTGATTTCACATGCATATATTGAGTGCATGTCCCTAATGACACACACAGTTGCACAATGATCCACCACACATACATCCACACTTCCATTGCCACAGGTGCACACAGATTGCATTCTCATGCCCGCAGTGTCCATGCAGCACATGATCTATTACCATTTGAGTACCCTGTACATGCGTCGTTTGGTTCTAGATATCATTAGTCTTCTTCATGCGATGCTCAAGGTGTATCTACAACACTATGGCTGCTCAGAGTGCTATGTGCTGAGCCACTGGCGTAACAGGGGCCCCCGCAGCCCCCACGGTGCGGGGGGGCCCGCGGTGTGGGGGGCCCCACCAGCACATGGCTGGGAGGGGGCCCCAGTAAAAAAAAAAAAAAAAAAAAAAATGTTCTAAAAAAAAAAAGTTTCTTTTGAAATTCACTCTGCATTCATAAAGAACATTTCTGTAACAGAAATAATTTCTTTATGAAGGCAGAGTGACTACAAAAAGAAACTTTCTTTTTGAAGTCTGAGGGCCCCCGTACCCCATGACATGGAAGACCCTAGGCTGGAGGCCTCCATGTCATGGGGTGGGGGGAACCCTATGCCTTCAAAAAGAAATTGTTTGTTTTTGAAGCCACTCAGCCATCATAAAGAAATTATTTTGATTATGGTTCGGTCCTTAACTGAAATAATTTCTTAATGAAGTTTTAGTGACTTAAAAAAGAAACAATGGGGCTCATTCTGACCATGCCGGTCCGGAAACAACGTGCTGGTAAGCTTACAGGCACTGTTGTTTCCGGACCGGCATATTACAGGTCTGCCTGGTGGGGCTGCCGTGCCCGACAGGTCTGACCCTGCCAGGCACAGCAGCCACGGTAGGCAGACCTGTCACGGAAGCACCGGCACCGTTAACAATGGTGCAGGTGCTTCTGTGTCCTCATTCCCGTGGAGTCTGGGGTTTAACGAAATTACCGGCACCTGATTTCCCAGCCGCCGGACTTGAAATAGCACGGTGGCACCGGGAAGTCAGGCCACAGTAATTTTTTATGGGTCTGGCGGCAACCCGCCGGTAGCACCGGCACGGTTACCGCTGGACCCGTAATGAGCCCCAATTTCTTTTTTAAGTAATCGGGCCCCCCCTCAACTCCATGAGGTGTGCGTGTATGAGTCTATGGTGAAAGGGTGCACACTCAAATGTATAGCCGGCTGCATGTGTGTGTATGGTGAAAGGGTGCACACTTAAATGTATGGGTGGCTGTGGGGTGTGCCTGCATGGTGAAAGGGTGCACACATAAATGTATAGGTGGCTACCTGTGTGAGTGTATGGTGAAAAGGTGCATACTTAAATGTGTGGATGACTGGGTGTGTATAAGGTGAATGGTGTGTGTGCTTGTGTACAGGGGCACAAGAAAACCTTCATTCCGAGAGGCGCTAACTTCACATGCGGTGGGGAGGGGGAAACTTATTTGTGTGGGCGCATCCAAATTATTTACGCATTTTAATGAGACTATTCTAGTGCAGATTCAATGTTACAAGCAGTTAACTCTCTCCTATAAGTCTCCTGTTCCCTCTCTACCCTTCCAATCACTCCCCTGGCATGCAAGTACTAAACCCACATCACGATTTCAATCGCCTAAACAATGTGGAATTTGAATGCAGGTACTAACAGTGAAATGCTTTACGTTGGTAATTGCTGGGTTCTTGTTAACAGCAAAAACCAGGTGCCGTTTAAAATCTGTGTCCTGTTCGGTCTGGCAACTGCTCTAAAGGTTAGCCAAGTTGAGTCAATATAGCCCAAAATGTCAGGGGGGTAGTGCTGAAGCCCAGTCAACTCAATGGTGTTGCGCTACTACTTGTGTTTAATGCCTTGCTTACTCCTAGCCCTATTCTTCCTCGTCCCAGTACTTATATACGAGGCAGTACGTGTGTTTGAGGCACTCTGCCTCATACAAAAGTACTGGGAAGAGGTAGAGGTACATGGAGGTAATGCCTGATTTAGCTACCTGTAATCTTCATCACTCCTAATCCCACTGTTCCTCATCCCAGTACTTACCTATGAGGCAAGGAGCCTCATACGAAAGCTCTGGGACAAGGAAGAGGGACACAGAGGTAATTCTGGGCCAAGGAGCTGATTGTGGAGGTTGGGGTGGTGGGTGGGAGGGAGAGTGGATGTGTGGGGGGGCAGGATTGTGTGATAAATCATAATGGTTGTCCATGTCCAGGCTAAGCAGGCATGATATGTGGTATTAGTGACTAGAGAGGCATTTTGATTTAGCCAGTCTAGTCATTCCTCAGTTTGGTATGACTTTCTTTTAACTGGACATTTCTGATAAAGTAGTCCTGCTAACTTTAATTACCTGGCTAGATTGGCATTTGGGTGCTGCCAGTCTAGCCATTTCTTACTGCGGCATTGTATATTTTTCTGGGCATCTGTGATAAAATGATATGATGTGATTCAAGTCATTTATAATGCGCCTGTACACAAGTGTACACAAGGGAGGGATGATAGAGGGAGGACAGGACAAACAATCTCACTAGGCCTTGTGTCATTGTGAGAACGAGAATTGCAAGGGAAAAGGGAGCAGGGAAGTGCAAGTGAGAGGGGAGGGGAAAACAGGGCAGCAATGCTCTCAGTAAGTGCAGCCAGGGCAGAGAAGCTATTGGTTGTGCAAGGAGAACAATGGACTGCAGGGTTACAGTTACAGCCCCTAAGTGCATGGTAGACCCGGAGGCAGTGCAAGGGTGACCAATCAAGAAAGAGCCTGGACTCAGAGAGACTCTCAGGGTAGCCAAGCAGCCAGTCAGTACAGCAGACATGTAGGTCAGGTAGGTCAGCAGGGGGGGAGAGAGAGCGAAAGCAGCAGAGAAGAGGAAAGCTTTTAGCTGCTTCCGAAACTTCAGGTTGTCCGCCTCAAGTTTGAGAGGGGCAGGGAGGCCATTCCAGTTGGAGGCACCAGCAGAGGAGAGAGGTCTACCCCCACTCTCTGCCTGGAGAAATGTCTAAGCCTTAGAGAGTTGGAGGTAGCTGAGTGAAGGGTTAGAGAAAGAAGGTATTTTGGAAGAGAGCATTGGATTTAGTGTTGGCACTGGCCCCAGAAAGCCTTGTGGGCAATGCAAAAGTTCTTGAACATGATCCTTGCAGCCAGTGGAGAGATTTCAGGGCTGGAGAAATACAATCCCAGGGCTTGAGGCCAAGGCTAAGTCTTGCAGTCCTGTTCTGGATTATTTGCAGATGAAGGAGACTAGAGGAAGACAGATTGAGAAAGTGGCTGGTGCAGTAGTCCAGCTTAGAGACAGTGAGCTTCTGGTGGAGAGTGAGAAAGGGAAGAGTCCCTTTGAGGAGGAGCAGCTGGTAGTGGGACTTCTTGGTGATGTCCGAGATGTTAGGAGAGAAAGAGAGTGTGGCGTTGAAGATGACACCAAGGTTTTTTGCCTCGCCGGAAGGCAAAGGAAGAGGGCCCAAGGTGGTCTGCTATAGTGAGAGAGGAAACACAGTGGCAAGGGTCCCAATGAGAAGGATCTCTGTTTTACTGGCATTAAGGCAGAGATTGTTGGAGGCACACCAATCCTGAATCGTGGATAGACAGTCAGGAATGAGCAAGAGAGGAGAGGAGGATGAGGGGAGCCTGAAGGAAAGCTGAGTCATCCGCACAACACTGAAAGTTAGAGGATAAGGTAGAGATCAGGGAGGCCAAAGTGGCCAAGTAGAGGTTGAAAAACCAGCGTGAGAGGATAGAGCCCTGGGGAATGCCACAGGTAGAGAGAGGTGGCGGAGAGAATGGGACCACGATCGACCTGGGAGCGGAGTGGCGGTCCAAGTGGAAGTAGGTCAGTCACTCTAGGGTCTGATCTGTGATGCCCAGGTTCTCACAGAGTCGGTTGATCAGGATGGTGATGTTGACCCTGTCGAAAGCAGAGGAAAGATGAAGGATGAGAATAGAAGGAATGCTGGAATCAAGGTTAGAGAGCAGCACAGGTGTTAAGGAGAGCAGTTTCCATGCCTCTGGCAGCTCTGAAGCCAGACTGATGGTCATGGAGACAACCAACAGATTCAGTGTGGAGAGTAAGCTGGGAGATGGCAAGCTTTTCCAAGAGTTTGCTCAGGAAAGGTGGAGATTGAGCGCTAGTTTTCCAGCAGGTAGGATCAGCAGACTGCTTCTTGAGGAGTGGGTGCACAAGGGAGTGCTCAAAGGGAGAGGGGAACATTGCAGTGGCGAAAGAGTGATTACAGAAATCGGCCAAGGCTGGAGCGAGGGTGTCAATATGGGCTTTGATGGTTCTGGAGGAGCAGCGGAGCACCTGTTTGGACGACACTTTAATAGATCGGACTTGTCTAGAAACCTCGTCAGGTGTTGTCAGAGAGAAAGAGGAAAAAGGAGGAGGAGAAGAAGAGATGGCCAAAATGGGCCGAGAGAGGAAGAGGACATAGAGGAAAGGATGTCCTGAGATTTAGCAGAGAAATGAGAGGCCAGAGCTGTACAGAGGGCATGGGAGGGAACAGAAGAGGTATAGACCACAACAGGATTAACCAGTTCCTTGCAGATTTTAAAGAGTTTGGCCGTATTGTTCGAGGCCATGGAGACACTTGCTTTATTGTGTGCTCTCTTCTTGATGAGTGTTATTGCTTTGACTGGCATTTTGCTGAAAACAGTCTAGGTATGTCTAAATGGGGCCTGGCATTCTGTACTATAATGTTATTACGTGTTTACACTGGTCTACATTGTGCAGCCAGTTGGAAGCATTAATGTTCCTGTGCACTGTTGGTGACTTGCATGTATTGGATTGTGTTACCCTACAAAACAATTGCAAACACTCTGGCTTTATAGCCAATTTATCTCAGAAAGTGTGCTGTATATTGCATTAAAACACATATTTATATCTTTTTCCTAGTGCAGTGTGCGGCATACCCCTTCAGCAGCACGTTCATGCGTATTGTGCAAGCGTGACAGTCTAGGCCAGCCCAGAGTGTGGCGCAACCCGTAACTTGTTGCCGAGTTGGGGGGCCCCCTCAGCATGGCTCGCAGGGGGGCCCCCACATTTTGTGTTACGCCACTGTGCTGAGCAGTGTGTTGCAGGAGACACACACAGCACATGGGTTTGGGAGTCTGGAGTTTGCCATGCCCAATGTGCATGTCAACGGGCATTCAGTGTTGTGTTCATGCTATGACTGTTGGAAAGCATTTGTGTCTGACTTTGTATGTGTGGGAGGTTGTTGGTCAGTCATTTCATCGGATTCCATGTCAGACCTCATTGTCTCATGCCAGTTATCATTTATGGCATGTCACTTTGTATATTGTTGGTCATGTGTTGGCCTTTTGCTATTGCATGCCATGTGATGGTGTAGCAGACAAGGGTGATGTCGTTTGGGAGGGTTTGGGTGACAACCATGGATTGTGATGGACTGTTTTTCAGGGGTGTGTAATACACACCTTGCATGTGTGCCTTTTGGTCACACAGGATTGGTTATGTTTAAGTAGCTAGGGATGCACACAATGTAGCACTTCCGTGGCAACATTCTCAGGGTGGTAAGGTTGTGACAGCTGACTGTCTCTTTGTCATCATCAATTGTCACCTGGTATGTGCCAGGACTGTGTGCATCCCACAGGGGTGGGAGTTTAGGTGAAGAATGTGGCCAAAAGCTGGGTCCAGGCTGCCTCGTCACGTGCCCTGTCCCCTCCCATGGGCAGCACCTGTGCCTGTGGTTGGGGATGTGGGAGCACCACCATGTCCACCGGTACCTCCCACCATGTTGGAACATTGTGCAGGACACATGCTGCACAATGATCCAGCACACTACTGGGGGTGCATATAGCAGCTGCCCACCAGAGCGATCAAGGGAGCGGAAGCGTGACTTGAGCATTCTGAATGTGCGCTCCACTATGCCCCTGGTTGCAATATGGGCATCGTTGTATTTTACCTGGGGTGGTGTGGTGGGGTTCCGGATTGGCGTCATCATGTGGTTGGTCAAAGGGTAGGCACTGTCCCCTGGGGAGGTGATAATAGTTGAGATTATTAGGGTTTGTGTATATGTGCACAGGCATTTGTACTCACCTAGGAGCCATGTGTCACCATGCTGCCCAGCTTCCAGGGCCCGGCTCAGGGGGGACATTCTGTATATGAAACTGTCATGGTTGGAGCCAGGGTAGTTTGCATAGACAAAGGTGATGATTCCTTTAGCATCGCATACAACCTGCACGTTGATAGAATGCCAGTGCTTGCGGTTTTGATAGATGTGCTCAGTGGCCCTAGGTGGACATAAGGCCACATGGGTGCAATCTATGGCACCAAGTACTTTGGGGAAGTGTGCCACCCTGTAAAAGTCCTGGACCAAGGCCTGCCTTTCTGCAGGTGTTCTGGGCATGTATATGTGCCTGCGGACTGAGGAGCGTGCAGTGATGATTGCCAACACCTGGTGTAGGCAGCGTGACTGCGTGGCCTGTGAGACCCCACCCACTATGGCAGTAGTCCGCTGAAATGACCCAGTGGCCAAAAAAATGCAGGACATTGAGTATCTTCTCCAAGGGGCTCAATGCTTGGGAGCACAGGGTGGGGGATGTAAGGTCATCTTCCCACTCCCTGACGTGGTCTAGGATGATATGAGGTGGAAACCTATACCTCCCATAGACGTGGTCGTCAGGCATCCCAAAAAGGCTGGTCCGGGGTAAAAACATGCGGGCCTTGGCTATTCTCCTCCTCCTGCGGTGCCCCAAGATCAGTGCTTCGACAAATGGGGCATTCATCGTAGCTGTATTTACGTGTTTGTTGTTTGCGCGCACTTTTATACTGTGCGCAGGGATGCTTCCGCCTGCCTTCGTGTGGCGGACGCGTTGACGTCTAGACACGTCTTTTGCCATGCGCGGGTTTCCCGTATTCGAATCCATGAATATGGGTTGTTCGCGTGCATGTGGGCGTTCCATGTATTTCCCTGCAGTACTTCCCCAGTTCCGCCTTCTTTTTCATGCGTTGTTCCCCATTCCGCGTGTTACGCCCCATGTACCAACCCCTTTTTGGTGTGTGCGCAGACGTTGTGCGCTTTCCCTGTGCACATCGCGCTCAGCGTTCGGGATGTTGCAATGATGTGTGCATCTCTGTGCGCCACGCATGGGTTTGGCGCACATCTCGAGAAAGACACGCGCAGGGACTTCCATGAATCGCACGCTTGCGTGTGTGTTTCCTTTTTCTCGCTTGCGCCTGCTTGCGTCAGCTTGCACCACTTTTTTCAGCGCACATTTGTTCCATGAATCAGCCCCAGAATTGTGAGAATGACCTTAGCAAAGAAAAAAGGGACAAAGGTGAGTAAGGGAAGAGGGAAATTGAATTTACAGATGCCACTGATACACAAGGGAGCGGGGAGGCCTCACTATGTTCCCTGGGCACAGATGGACAAATCCAATTTTTTGAAATCATTGCCTCCGCTTTCAGGGGGGGTCGAGCAAATGGATATATGCATTTGAGAACAATAGAGCAGGTGTTCCCTTAGCAATTGGTGACGTTAAAGGTTTACTGGTATCAGCTGTGGGTGATCAGGCTAATGGAGTGTGGGTGAAGGCCGGCTTTCCAGAGGTGACATTGGATTGTGACAGTCATGATGGGGCGTCATTTAACAATATAATGGCACAGGTGTGGGATGCACTGAGCAGCACATTTCCAGACACACCAGACTTACAATCAGGGATGCAATGTATTATGGGGGAGGATGAAGATGCTGCAGCCTACATTCTTTGGGTGTAGGATATGTGGAGGGCAGAGAAGGGCATGGCTTGGGACCAGTCCACAACCCTTTTTTACTTCATAATTAAAAGAGGCCTCCCCAAGGAAGTACAGAAGGCCCTTGATAAGATTGCTGGGATAGACGCCAAAGAGTGGACGGAAATACAGAGCATTATTGTACACCACTGTAGGAGGATCAAAGAGAGGGAGAAGGAAATAGCGCAGAAAAGGTTGGCAGATGAAGCAAAGCTTGTACAGACTAAATTGGTGAAGGTCACGGCAGTAGCGGCTGCCCTCCCCACAGAAAGGCAGGGAGATCGGTAGAGGGGCCAGTAGTAATACACGTAAGAATGGCAGCCACTTGGGCAGCAAACGGACAGGAGCAATGGGCTGGAGAGGAGCAATATGGAGGGCCACAATGGCAAGAAAGGGCTGGAAGAAGAGGATGATGTGGGTAAAGAGGGCAACGAGGAGGGTATGGAGGCCAAGGACCCTGAAGGGGAGGGCAAGGAATGTGTTGGTCATGTGGTAGGTGGGGCCACTTTGCAAGGGAATGTCGCACTCGTCCCATGGCATATTAGAATGAACAACAGTATGGCCATGCCCACCCAGGCAGCCCCTATGGCCTACCTATGGGCGAATACCAACAAGAACAAGGTGACCCCCGTTACACACAAGAGCAGAGAGCACCACCACCAGGCACACAACTTTGATTGACGCAACAGAATCACATGATAAACACACAAGGCAACCCTTTCGTTACCATGGCATATGGCACGTGTAACGCTCACCTGATTCCCGTAGAGGCGCCGGTCTTGACTGGGCGTATACCGTATCTTCAAAGGTGATATGTAACACACGGCTGGCTCTTTGGGCTGGACCTCTGTGCACTGTATGTCTGACTCGAAGGGTAAGATGTCTTAGGTAAGTGAATGCCGTGCTCTCCATCTGCCTCGGGGCAGGGTGCTGTAACCAGTTTCTTCACTGGATAAGGGGAGCAGGCCTCTTGACTTCAGAGGACTGCTGTCCGTCATTTACTACACGAACGGTAAGTTGCGAGTAATTCTAATGTCTTTAAAAGTCTTTAGTAATGATGTCTCTTGTTTTGCAGGGTTCCGGCGATGGCGGATGACGGGCTGAAGTGAGTTGAAGATGGAGCCCGTGTGATGAATAGAAGCGCCTGGAAGCACGTAAGTAAGCGCTTGTTGCCTGCTTCACGATGCGCTCTAACTGTCTTTTTATTTTGCAGGTACAAGTTCGGAGCGGCTGCAGGGTACCGGAATACCCACTGGGTTAGATGTGGAAAGGAGTAATGGCACGTGAGTATTAAAGTTCCCCAATGTCTTTAAACGCACCTTGTTTTGTCTTTCAGATGCTGGATGCAGCGCCGAAGGCCTCCGGAGCGTGCGAAGAGTTGGTAAGCTTTTGTCTTTCAGATGCCGGAATGCAGTGCGAAGACCTCCGGAGCGCACGAAGAGTAGGTAAGCCTTTGTCTTTCAGATGCCGGAATGCAGCGCGAGGCGTTGGTGACAGCCGATGGACCAGGTAAGTGAAGCGCTGTCACTGAAGACCGTAATGCTAACCTGTTCTTTCTTGTCTTTATAGGTGTTGCTGAAGACTGGATTCAGGATGGTAAGCCTTTTTCCTTAGGCCCAGGATCAGATGCAGAAGACACGATGAGCTTTCTGCTGCAGAGGATGCAGAATAACGCAAAGCAAGATTCATCCATCGGGTGTGGTTTAAATAGCCTCCTGTAGTGCTTAGGTGTCTCCTTCCACAGCCACGCCTAGGTAAGAAAAGAGTTCCTGCTTTCCAGAAGAGTTCCAGTGTTCTGAACCTAGGGAGTGGCTCCAGCCCCACCCAACAGGAAAAGTAGTTCCAAACAGAAGAGGATCAGAGGCTCAACTGGCAGGCAAGTGAGCAGCATGGTCTGCTGCAGGTAAGTCCACCCAAGCATTATGAGCCCGGCGCTTCCAGCGCTGGAACTGGGCATATTTATGAGCCTGGTGCCACTGGCGCCAGGACTGGGTCCACAAGGTCCCAATTGGGACTGGTTGGCACTCGGAACCTGGGTTATGGATCTGCTTCCAAGGGAGTTGGGAAAACCCTGACCTTTTGGAAGCAGAGATCATGACAGTACGCCAGTACTATTCAGAGGAGCAGCAGTAGTGGGAGACAATTATTTTCGCCCACCCAGAATAGGACAGCCCACAGAGAGCACTTGCATGTCCAATACTATCGACAACCCTAAGTCCAGACGAGAAACCACTAGTGGCGGCAGAAATAAAAAACAAGCAGTTCATCTTCATGGTGGATTCAGGGGCGGAAAAATTGTGGCCGGTTTCTGCTCTCGTACAAAAAGTTGGAAACGCAGGAGTTTTCTGGGTGGTGGTCATGGTTCCATACACTAAAGATTTGAACGTAACGGTAGGGGGAAAAATATTGCGAGCACCCCTATTGTATCTGTTAGGGAGAATTCTCATAAATGCCTGATTTCCCTTACCTAAAGAGTCCCCCAGCAGCTTTGCTGGATTTCTCAGATTTCTTTCTTTCACCTTGTAAGAGTGTGAGCCTTTTTTTACACTCTTACATGTGTTTCGCTGTGTGTATTTTTACTGTTTGTGTGATCTTGGGCACTGGAACCTCACCTACTCCATGTGCACCACTTTTTGTGTGTGTTACACAGCACCTTCAGTGCAGTGACAAAGGGTTGTCTTTGATACTTCCCACTGACTCAACTTTTCTGGGGCTGTCTCCTGTCCCCCAGAAACATGTAAAGTTGTCATTAACTTTATATAGTCACTTTAAACTGCAGACCCAGTTCACCCCATCTTACATGGAGTATTGGAAAGCGTTAACTCTTATCCCTTTTTGTCTGTGACTCTTGGAGCCTTGTTTCGCTCCCTTAACTTTAAGACTTGGCTGGTGGCAGTGGTAAATACCCTATCTTTCCTACCGCGATTATCTTATATAAACGTGGTATTGTTCATTGCTATTATAGTAGCCTCAAACATAAACCCGCTTAACCAAATACATTTTATTTTGGTTCCGGCTGGGGATATTTGCCATTTCTTTTTGTTAAAGTCTTTCTCGTGTTTTTCTATGCGCGCCAAACCGGGATGATTCCTTTGTTCGCTGTCTTTTTGCGGGATTCTGCACAGAAGCCCTCCTTAAGGCGCCTGATAGTCTAGAGGGGTAGGATGTGAGGGAGGGATCTTCGCACCCCTGCCATGGGTTGCCTTACTAACCCAAGTCGGACTCTTGTCTCATTGGCTAAGGGGACTGCCCTTGCCAGGCCAGACACCCTGCTGTGTGATTGACAGCCAGGCTGTATGAATGGGGGAAAACTGCATAAAAATCAGGTCTCTGGGACTGAAAGAGCAGAGTCACCACTGAAACGAAAGAACCAACAAGGAACTGGAAGAAGAGGACCCCTACCATGACAGACCACCCGGTGAAGCCCTGCTGCAGGTCCGAATCTCCAAATCCGACAGAGAAGATCCTCCTGGAAATTTCTTGCCTTGAGCTGGTGGGACCAGTTCACCCAAACTACATGCCAGGACCTCTCCTCTGGTCGAATTCACTGTGCAGAGCTACAGTGGGCCGGATAGCCAGGAAGTCAGACCCTGCTTGGGTTTTAAGGAGCGCACCTTTTATTTGTTGATTTGCTCTGCTGCTGGTTTCTTCCCTGGGTGGTGCAGGACCCTCCAGTCTTCCTACTTTGTGTCAGTCCAACATTCACTTCAGGAACCATGAGCCTGCAGGAACCACCAGGAATGTCCACCTCAGCTACAGCTCCCTCTCCGTTTTAAGGTACTGTGCAATCCGGTTGTCCGTTTCGGTCAGCCGCATTGAAAGTTTTTGAAATCTTTCTCCAATCTGAGGGCTTGTCCTACTCTTCTCTTTGAACTAACTTTTCTACCAATCAACCTCGTCCGGAATCTGTGCCACAAACTTTACTGCAAACTACCCTGAACTGTGTGATCCTGAGCAAAAGACTTTTGGCCTATTGACTTTGGCCCTAAGCCTTTTCTATCTGATCTCCTCACTGTAGTCTATCTTGTTCTATTCCCTGATTACTTACCTGTTGGTTTTGCCTAATGTCCTGCAACTTTGTCTTTCCCTACCTTTTAAATTGCTGAACCTGCCATTTTGCTACCACTTCATTGGGTGAGCTTAACATGTCTGGAATTTAAGGGAAGTGGTGTGGTGTATTTATGATTGTGATTTTTGACTTGCTTAGAAAGGTGAACTGTTATACAATTGATAAGTAAATAAATATATATTCTTTTACTTAGAAACGTTGAGTCAGTGTTTGCCTGAACCATAGTAAGTGCTGCCCTTTGTGTAACTCTTGTACTGCTCACTTACTCTTGAGATAAGTCTGGCTGCTCCGCTACTGCTAGCACTACACCTGTGTAGTACAGGCTGTTACCAAAGGTGTAATTGTTCTGTCACTTGTGGTCTTAATTGTGTGTAGTGTTCCCAAAAGGGTACTGCATATAATTCTGCCTAACAGTATCACAAAGACTTGCCCATAAATTTACTAGGGCGGGATCTCCTCAGTAAGCTTAACATGACTATCTCCTTCACTGAGAGGGGAATAGTGTGCTCTCTACCAGATATATGTGCTATGAGAGCGATGCTACTAATTAACAAAATTGACAGTGAAATAATGGTTTGGGGAGTGCCAATTGACTCAGATATGTTCATACAAGGGATACACGTATCTGCAACAGCAGTGCCTGAAATAACACAGCAGGAATGGCAAGTACCTTTCGACTTTGTGTTTCGTCCCGTGGCAGCCCCTAAGGTGGTACCAGGGTCGATGCTGTCCCTATATTTGCATGGTGTGCAAGTATCTGCACAATGAATAGCGTTGATAGGGTTGGAAACGCATTGGGGTGAGTAGAGAACAGTGCAGTGCATAGACCCCAATATAGCACCTCATGACTTATCAGAGGAGGAACTATTTGCTGACAGTGACACTAATGGGGAGATTATAATGGAGATTTCTATCCCTTGCGACATAATGGTTCAAAATAGAGAAGTGACCAAACCCCCTCATGGCCATTGTCAGTGTGCCCCCAACATTTTTTACGAAGACATGAGGCAGGTGCCTAGCACATTGTGGACAACCAACCCCCATGATGTAGGGCTCCTGTAAGAAGTAATGCCTGTTAAAATAAAGCTCAAGCCTGTTGCAGTGCTGCCCCAAGTAAAACATGACCCCTTGTCCAGAGAGGCAAAGGAGGGAATAAAAGACACCATATACACCCTACTAGAACAAGGGATAATCGTGCCATCAAATTCACCTTGCAATACTGCAATTTACACAATCAAAAAAGCAAATGGTGGGGCTTGCAGGATGAAACAGGACCTACGCACACTTAATGATGTCATACAAAAGGAATTCCCACTTGTCCCGAACCCTGCATCAATTTTGTGTAGTATCCTAAAATTGGCAAACTGTTTCACAGTGGTGGATTTAAAAAATGCATTTTTCTCAGTACCACTTGACTCAGAAGCATAGGACTTGACCACATTTACCGTGGGGGGGAGATAAGAGCATTGCAGATTGCCACAGGGTTATTGTGAGAGGCCAAGCATTTTCAATAGAATACTACATGAAGACCTTGGCAATATTGACACAAAGAGCATAATACAATATGTAGATGACCTGTTGATATGCCGTGAAAATGAAGAACAGTGGAGAACAGACTCAATAACCTTTTTAAACTTGTTGGCCTACAAGGGATACAAGGTAGATAGACAAAAATGACAGTACTGTCTAACAGAAGTGTTATACTTAGGACAACTGATCTCAAAGGATGGCAAACAAATACTCCCAGATAGGACAGCAACAGTGCACGCCACTATCAGGTCCCACACAGTGAAGGACATGCAGACATTTCTCGGCATATGCAATTATTGCCGAGCATGGATACTAGATTATACAGCATACACCAGACCCTTGCTATGAGTGCTAAAGGAAGCGCAGAAAGAGAGTTTGGGGATTTCATGAACCCCTGAAATTAACACAGCTTTTGACACACTGAAAGATCTCATCACTACAGCACCAGTCCTAGCAACTCCTATTTTCCCACTGGAAAGGAAAACTCATGGTGGCTGTATTGACACAAAAAATGTCTTTAGGACACACGCCCCTGGCCTACTACAGTGGCACACTCGACGCTGTAATGCAAGGATACTTTGTGTGTGAACAGGCTCTCGCAGCCGCCGTGTTCGCCATTGAAAAAAGCTCCACGATTGTTACGGGTTGCTCAGCTACACTATTTGTTGAGCACTCATTGTTTGCCATTCTTGAAAAATCAAAATCAACACTGATGACACAGAGGGCCACAACATATGAAATCATATTGTCCAGCTCCAACATACACATAGTGTGGGGCAAAACGGTTAACCCTGCAATGTTTATCACAGACGCATGCACGATAGAGGACATGCAAAACCATGATTGCGCCACATATGAGGGGGAAGGTGACGACATACCCAAAGCAAATAAAAATGCCCTGGAGGAAGGGGAAGTGTACTTTGTAGATGGGTCAGTGTCAGTGTGTCCAGAGAAAGGAGAAAAGCATGTAGGAGCAGCAGTAGTGTGATTGGAAGATGGAGAATATAAGACAATTGTAAGAAAAGGTTACCAATACATTTTTCAGCTCAGGCAGCAAAATTAGTGGCATTAATTGAGACACTTCACGGAAAAAGGGTGTGCAGTAACAATTGGATTCAGCATACATGACAACAACTGTACACGGGGGATTGTCAAGGTGGGGAAGGAGAGGTTTCAGAAGAGCAGATGGGTCCCCAGTGCAACATGCAGAACTTTTAAAATAACTAATAGAGGCATTAGCAGAACCCGCGGTAGTGGCCCTAGTGAAGTGTCAGGTACACACTAATAACAGTGATGTCATATCAATGGGAAACACAGCAGCAGATGCTGCTGCAAAAGAAGCAGCCTATTTTCCAAAATTTTGACAGGAGAATTCAAACAAAAAACGAATGTGGAGGAGGAAAGAGAGGCAGGATACAACTCGATGCCAATATCACAGATAATTGACCTGCAAAAAAGAGCACCAGTTGAGGAACAAGAATTATGGGTTAAAAGAGGATGTACACAATCAGCTACAGACCTCCTTTGGTGCCAAAAGTGTACAGGGAAAGTAGTAATGCCCCTAGAACTATTACAAATAGCATTCCAGCAACTGCACTTCCCGGCACACACAGCAAAACAACACACAACGGCAGATATACAGGAAGATTGGTTTGTTCCTGGGTTACAGGAGCATGTGGCAAAATTAACAATAGAATGCACAACTTGGCAACCATACAATTCAGGCATTACTTTAAGAACGCTGAGATGAACACTGCCCCCACCGCATCAGACCCTTCCGTGAACTGCATATTGATTATGCGGACATGGGAGAAAGGTGCAATGGAGCAAGATATCTCGTTGTGGTGGTCTGCCCTTTTTCACGCTGGGAGGAGGCAGGGCCCTGTGCCCACCTAGATGCGAAATGGGCGGCAACATTTTTAGTAAGAGAAATATTCCTGCGATGGGGAATATGTGACGTCATACGTTCCGACAACGGAACACACTTTGTGAATGACTTGTTTAAAGCAGTAACATCTTTGTTGGGCATCAAACACAAATTGTGTTTGATTTATCATCGCAGGTGAATGGGGTTGTAGTAAAAATAAATGGCCTACTTAAAAGCAGATGGACAAAATTGTACCACACCCTAAAGAAAATTGGTGTATTGCCTGCCCTTATCATTATTCCAATTTAGAACACAACCAAGTAAAGACCACCACTAGTCCCCACATGAGATAGTGACAGGGAGACGCATGCACACTCCAATATCCCCAATTAGGAAAGCATCAAACTCAGCCACATTATTAGGAGAGGAGTTCCAGGAATATTTAACACAATTGACCAAAGCAGTAAGAAACATAGCAAAACAAATTGTGACACCCTTTACACAACAAAATCAAACTGATACTGTTACAGCTGCAGCAGACAGCCCCAATACACAGCTAATGCCTGGGGAATTGGTGTATGTGCGCAGTTTCGTGAGACAATGGAATGCTCCAAGTTTTCATGGCCCATACAAAGTAGTATATTGCACACCAACTGCAGTGAAATTGAAAGGCCTAAAATACTGGATACATCTCTCAGACATACGAAAAGCACATGACAGTGTAAAGGCACAAGGTGAGCAGCAAGATGAACAGGAAATGACTGAAGTGATTTTTGTTTTAAAAATGCACCCAAAATACATTAGATGCTAGCTAAAGGTGAAAGAGCACTACAAAAATATGAAATGACAAAAATATAAACGGTGTAATATGAAAAATGCAGCAGGGTAATAATGTAAATAAGTTTACAGAAAAATGAATGGTCTCTCTCTCTCTCTCTCTCTCTCTCTCTCTCTCTCTCTCTCTCTCTCTCTCTTCTTACCTGACACTAAGAAGTTTAACTAAAAATGAAAAGCTAAATGAACATGTACTTAACCCATTATATCTCACTCTACAGGTACAAACATGGCTGAAACGAGGGACCTCAATGTCAATGACACATCTGTAGATAGTAATAGGGGAAATATTAGTGCAACTAGAGTCTACTCTTATGAGTGTTTTGTGGCTTTTGTGTTCTTAACAATGTTATTATGCCTTGGATTGTACTGGCCAATTTTTTTTATTTCTATCGACATAAAAGAGGGGGGAGGAGTGAATATGAAACAAGAAGGTGCCCACCTATTATGGGATGGTTTAAAACTAATTTGGGGCCACAATGTGTCTACAAACCTTACTACCCTGTACAAAAACAAACTACCAGGCTCCCACTAGTTGAATATTCAGTAACTGATACTGCTGATAATGAATTTAATGTGCATGATATGAACAATCCTAACCCCAATGTGGTAATGATGCGTGCAAACATTAACTGGAACATTCCCATCAGGTATAAAACATTAATGAAAGCCCAGCATGCCCTAGGGGGAAACAGGAGATGTAAAAGAGGGTTGGGGTGGAAAAGGTTTGACACATACCACGGCCTAGGGTTAGATGCAGTAGAAGGTCCACACCACCCAGATCAAACAAATGGTATGCAGATATGAGCACCATGGCAAAACAAGCAACTAATGAAAATTGCTATGTGTGCTCCTTGATTCCCCATGCCTCAGAGACCCCCAACGTTCTATTAGCACAAGAAGCTCCCCTTGCTGAGTCTCAATGTCTTATTCATCTTGCCCTGTGTAGAATTAACAGCACCTACCAAACGCACACTCTCTTGTTACAATTGCTGCAAAATGAACATACCTGCCACAGCAAGCCATAAGTAGCCCTGTTTTGTGATCAAAGGGACAATGTTTACTGATGTTTACTGACAATAGGTGGTAAGAAGAGCAAGTAATGTGAAAAGCAAAAGCCTTTCGAGGATTATCGGATGAAAAATTACACTGGATCAAGGAAACATGCACTCCAGTCTGCTCTCAGCATATTGCCAAGCTAACGTGGGTCACAGCTCTTGAGAAGCCAATCAAGATCCAACGTGAAATACCATACAAACTTTGCTTTCACAATGAAGGGAAGGTGCCCCTGGGCACAAACAAACATTGCAACAAGTCACTCATTTTTCCCGACATGAAGAAAGGAACAGCAGCTCTAATGGACACTTACTGGGTGTGCGGGAAACAGGTGTACTTGCACCTCCTGCCATCATGGAGAGGTACGTGTGCCGTGGCAATGCTGCACTTGGCCCTAATTGTAATGCCTGAAAGCCATGTCCAAGGGGAGAGGGTGCCAGCTGAGATGTCCCAATGGGGGGTGACGTTGGAAGGGGAATTTAGGGAATGTGGACAGTGGTCTATGAGTTTGTGCATGCTGTGAAAAAGAGGAAGCGAGAGTGTATGGTACATTGGCGAGTAGTGTTTAAAGACCAGATGGCGTTTTTGTTTGTTGTTTTATTATTTTAAGTATACAAGAAGAGAAATCGAGACGTGGGACCCTTTTCGAGACAGGAAATAAGATGGCTCCGTATTTTGAAATGTGAAAAGGAGAATACAAAAGTAGGAGCTCTGCATAATTATAGAGCTTGGATTCCTCTGCCCAATATATCCTGGGTGGGATAATAAGATGAAGTAGTGATAATTATTTTAGTGCATTATTTTGGTTTGTGTTTAAGTGTTTTAACCTTTTCATTGTGTTGTAACGGGGCTAAGGGAGGGCTTGTGAAAGATGTAGTTCGGTTGGTGGGAGTGAGGAGTGAGAGAGAGTGTGAGTGTGTGGAGATAGTGCGAGTAGGGGCTGACAGGGGAGCGGGGATGACAGACTGGTAGGAACATTCATGACACATAGTTTCTTGCATATGGTTTAATTTTTTGTGAATATAAAGGTTGTCAACATGGGGGTAATGACTTAGTTGTAGTAAATATGCAGTGCATTGTCGCTTTATAAAGATGAGTTTGAGAAATTCCATAAGCAGTGGGCAGTGGAGACACATGGGAGAATGTTTAGTCTCTGGACAGAGCAGGGTACAAATAATAGGGGGATATTGGAATGCATGTACACATTTTTAGCTGCTAAATACAAGGGTAAGAAGCTTCAAAGGAGGAAAGAGATCTTAGAATTATGGAAGAAGGTAGGTATTCCTGCCTCGAGCAGGGCTGTGCCCAACTGGTCCTCCACAGGGTTCACTAATCCAACATATATGCCTTCACCTGCCATAGCCCCACCCATATCATATGAACACTAACACTACAGCACCATGAGATAGCAAGCCAGAGAGTTAGATGAGGCTTTACAATCAGCACAAACAGAATTGGCATAGTTAAGTGTCCTCAGAGGAGGAGGGAGCAAAGTGGGTTGTGGCCTGGATGAGTGGAGGACCGGGGACAACTTGTTTATTTTAGACAGTACTACAATCAATGATGTTCATATTGAGAATGGGAAGAGTGATGAACGAGGGTCGGAGAGTGTAGGGTATGGGACAGAGAGGTTGGGTGGAGGTGCAAATAGGGTACGGCAGGAAGATGAGTGGGACAAAAATTGATGAATTAGAGGACGAAGAAGAGGCACTGGCAGTTACCCAGCGGGTAGAGAGCTTGTGGGGTCTGTAGTTAAGAAACAGGTTCCGGCAGGCAGCAGTGGCTAGATAAAAGGAAGTGGTGTAAGGAAGGAAAAGGGAGAATCAGGCATGCAGTTGCCATTATTGCATAAATGCCTGGAGAGGGAGGTACACATGATGTGGCACTGTTCAACAACATCAGAGTGTGGGTGTGGGCTTCATTGCAGCGGGCATACCCTGAAACACTGACTTGCAAACCATAATACAATATACAATGGGGGATGATGAAGACCCCCCTCAGTACATTTTGAAAGTGCAGGAGCTGTGGAGGGCAGAGATGGAAGAGAAGTGGAACTGATCAGGTCCTCTTTTCTATTTTGTAATCAAAAGTGGATTGCCCAAGGAGGTACAGAAAGCCCTCAAGAAAATAGTGTGCATAGAAATGAAAAGGGTGGTTGGAAATACAAACTATAATTTTACACCACTGTAAGCAGATTAAAGAGAGAAAAGGAAGCGGAACAAAGGTTGCAGACTGAGGAAGCAAAACTGCTACAGAAAAAAATGCCTAAAATAGCAGCGGAAGTAGAGGTACTCAAAGGGATCAGGGAACAGAGGAACAGAGGCAAGAATAACCATCCTCTGGCCAGGCTGAGGGCAATGTAATGGTGGGCCTCAGCCACAGTACCATGAATGGTACCAAGGAGGTCAGCAGCATGGAAGGGGAGAGTTACAAGGCAGCGGGACCAGCTCAATGTTGGGGGTGCGGAAAATGGGGTCAATTTGCAGTGTGTAGTAGTAGAATGGGATACGTCACAGGGAGGGGTAGCTACCTAAAAAAGTTGAGACATACTATATCTTTTGTATGTAGTTATATTGAAATTGGTGATGTATGCAACAATTCACCAATGATTCATCCTAGTGATGTAATCTAGAACCCCCCGGGGGGGGTGGACAAGACAATATAAATTGTATTGTATGAGTGGGCTCTATGTTATTAAGAAAAAAACACTTTTTTGAGGTGCATTTTTTATTATTATTGAACTCCACTTTCTTTATCAAAACAGCAAAAAACAAAATACAGTGTCCTGATAAAATGGAAAAACAAAAGGTACAGGCAATAATAGAGCATAAGTCTCAGACCTGTTCTGTAAGCAAAGGAATAAAGTAACCAAAAAGCAAAGCAGTAACTAAATTATGATGATAAACTTTTGACCGAATCTCTGCATAACATCATCACTTGAGTGAATTCTTTACCCAAAACTGCAGAGGCATCAGTGATAAAAGATACATTGGCATCAATTAAAAAAAAAATTAAAACACTTTTTTTACCCCATTCGGGGAATACTGCAACAAGAGCAAAGCAGGATAGACTGGTGAGTTTTAGTAGATAATGAACATTTGCATATAGGTCAGGAGCAATTTTCCGTGCAATATCAATTATGAGTCCTATACAATTGTACACTGATTTTCCGATCCATGAGTGACCAATCCTCAGTCGGTCAGTAGTAAAATGGGAGCGGGATACAATCCATATACCCCCACAGGTCAAGTGCAACAACAGCAACATTTTGCCGCTCCTCTGATGCCCACATCTATACCATACACAATACAACAAGCATACACTCACCTACCACTAAGACAGCCACAGGGGCAGCTGCCAGCCCAACCAGGCATCCCAACCTTAGGTGCATCATTAATCCAATCATACAGCATTCCTATTCCAGAATGCAGTGCTGTTCCAAATGGGACAGTGGCACCTTATCAGGGTGTGAGCATTCTAGTAGGTAACCCTTTCACGTTCCTGGCAACAAACACTTATCCTGACTAGGACAGCCAACAGAGAGATCTTGCATGCCCTCTCCTGTCCATGACTACCCACCCTGGTGTGGAACCCTTGGTGGGTGCTGAGAAATTAAATAAACAGTTCATCTTTATGGTCAACACAGATGCCACTAAATCATGCATCAGTGAAGGAAATTTCCCGTTATCAGGTGAAAATCTCGACATGCAGGGCTTCTCTGGGGCTGTAACCATGGTTCAATTTACAGAAGAGGTAGCTATCAAAATAGGAGGAAAAGTGGTGCGTGCACCCCTATTGTATTCAGAAACCTCCCTAGTGAATTAGTCGGGGCGTACCCTCCTGGGAAAATTGAACATGACCATTTCCTTTACAGATCAGGGAATAATATGTGCTACCACAGGGATGTGTGCTATGAGGGCGATGGTGATAATAGATGCAAGGGGAGGGGAGGTGGTGGTTTGCGGTATTCCCCTCGACTCTGATATGTTTGTGTAAGAGATCACAGTTTTGCTCAATGCAACGCCCCAAACTGGGAAGGCTTGTTGGAGAACATCATCTTATTTAATCTTTAGGCCCATTGTGACTCCAGAGTTCATGGCAGGGACGATACTTTCATTGGATGTGCAAGGGTTGGTGGTGTCCACAAAAAGGATTGTCGTAGTGCAAACTGATTCAGATGGGTGTGAGTGGTGCACTGCATTGCATCCCTAAAAGAAGTTTTGTTTGAGGAACAGGTTGATGATGAAGGAATAGTGTTGGCTATTTACATACCCTGTGTGATAATGTTACAATACCGTAAGGTAAAATGTTGTTTGATGGCCCTTCTCAATCCACCCTCCATCACTGTGAAAGATCTAGCGCAGGTCCCTGAGAGGTTGTGGATGACCAGTGCCCATGACGTAGGGCTTCTGCAGAGAGTGGCACCTGTGCAAATAACACTTTAGCCAGGTGCGTTACTACCACATGTTAAACTATATCCTTTATTCAAAGAAGCAGACGATGGAATATGGCATACCATCCCTGCACTCTTAAACCAGGGGAGTATTGTGCCCTCCAATTCCCCATGCAACATATATATTATATACCCAATAAAAAAGGAAAAAGGGGCAAGTTGAAGATTATTCTGGATCTCTGCCCCTCTAATGACATTGTACAGGCACAATTTCATATAGGTTCTAATCCTGCGACCATCTTGTGCAGCATCCCCTAGCAAGCAACACACTTCACTTTAGTAGATTTGAAAAACGCCTTTTTTTCATACCCTTGCATCCAGATTCTGAATATCTCACTGCCTTTACATATGGCAGAAGGTGGTTTGAGCACACAAGATTACCACAAGAGTATTGTGAATCCCCCAGTAATTTCAACAGAATAGTACATGTCGATCTAGGGAACATCCAAGTGCCCAGCACCATCATCCAATATGTGGACAACCTTCTAGAGTGCAGTGGCAATGAAAAACAGTGCAGTAGGGACTCTGTGACTCTCTTTCAGTCGTTAGCATACAAAGGGTACAAGGTAGACAACGCAAAGTTACAATACTGTCGTCAATAAGTTCTCTATTTGGGACAATTGATGTCTGTCCATGGAAAGAAAATAATATCAGAACGTGGTGCATCAGTGCGCAGTACCCCTCAGCCCTCATCCAAAAACTGTTAAGGAAATGCAGAAATTCCATGGACTGTGTACTTAATGCAGGGTGTGGATTCAAGATTGCACAGAATAGACTAGGCCCCTACTGCAGGGCCTCAAAGAAGCATAAAATGCAGACAATAATCTAACATGGATAGAGGACCTACCTATGAGCTTAGCGAACGAAAAGAAGTCAGCTCAACTGCCCCAGTGTTAGCAACCGCTGAAAACACTCAAGAGTTCTACTTGTTTTTCCATTCTAATAGTCAGATGATTACTGCAATACTCACGCAGAAAAGAACTATGGGCCACAAGCCATTGGCCTATTAGAGTGGGGTGCTAGATTCTGTGATGTAGGGCCCTTTTCGAAAAGGCACTTGATGCTGCATTTGCATTTTAGAAGAGCTCTACAGTGGTCATGCAGTGTTCTGTAACACTGTGCGTGGAGCATGCACTTATTTGGCATCCTTGAATGATCTAAGTCAACCTTGACCACAGAGCAGGCATCCACGTATGAGGTAATCCTATCCAGCCCATATATCCACATGGTGCAGTGCAAAACAGTAAACACTGTCACCTTACTGACAGAACTATGTACAGAGGAAGACCTTGTTAAACATGACTGTGTAACATTTTATGGAGAGGAAGAGGACATGCTGTAAGCAAAATACAGCACACTGGGGGGTGGTGCTTTTAGTTGATGGGTCAGCAACTATTGACCAGGGGACAGGTTTGAGGCATACTGGTGCAGCTGTGTTCTGCCTGGTGGATGGAGAATTTGAGGTGGTAGTGTAAAAAAGGTTACTAAACCACTATTCAGCTCAAGAAGCAGAGCTTATAGCGCTATTTGAAGGGCTTCTTGCATCCCATGGGTGCTGTGTTACTATGTATTCTGACTCTGCCTATGTTACCATGACTGTGCATTCAGGGTTAGCACTGTGGAAAAGTAGAGTAATCAGAAGAGCAGACAGCCCCCAGTTCAACATGCAGCATTCTTTGATATGCTGATCAAAGCACCTTCACACTCCTCTGTATCATCAGTGGTTAAATGTACTGCTGATACCAATGACACAGACTCAGTTTTGGCCAAACTAGCTGTGTATCTTCTGTGCCCATCATTTCAGAGTACCCAGTGTCCCACAGACAGGAGCTGCAGCTGGCCCCATAGACCTCCCTCTCAATAGCTCAAATAAATGAATTACAAACACAGGTGCTGCCAGGTGAGAAGGAGCTGTGGAAGAACAGAGGGTGTAGCAGTCCCCTATAGATTTGTTATGGCGGCAAGATAGCACAGGAAAAGTTGTTATGCTGCACGCACTGCTAATGGTCGCTTTCAACCAGTTATACCATCCAGCACATTTTTTGAACCAACACATTGCTGCAGACATACAAGAGGCCTTGTTCATTCTCAATCTTCAGGAGGTTCTTTCTAATATGGTGATAATCTGCATAACCTGTCAAACATAAATACCTAGTCACATTCTACAAACAATGTGAGGTACATTGGCCTGCCTTACTGTGCCTTTTACTTTTAGAGAGTTCCATATCGACTATGCAGGCATGGGAGAGCAATGTAACAGGTCTGAGTAGCTAATAGCTGTGCTATGCCCCTTTTCCCTGTGGGTTGAGACTGGTCCTTGTGCACATCCAGAAGCTGAAAGTACTGCTATATTTTTGGTGAGAGAGTTGTTCCCTCTTTGGGGGTGTTTGTGATGTCTTGTGGTCAGGTAATGTCACCCATTTCTTTAATGAACTCTTTAAGGAAGTGACCACATTATTGGGTACTAAGCATTGAATGTGCACAATTTGCCAGCCCCAGGGCAACGAGTTCATAGAATGTATCAATGGTCTATTTAAGAGAAAGCTTTCAAAGTTCTGCACACCGCTGAAGAAAAATTGGGTGCATTGTTTGATCCTGGTGTTGTTCAGTATGCGCACGCAGCCCTGTAAGGATCTTCACTTATCGCCTCATGTGGTGGTAACAGGGTGGTGAATGCACACACCCATATCTCCTATCAGATGCTCATAGGGCTACGATCATACTAGGGGATGAGTTCAGAGATTATCTTTCTGCCTTAACGAAGCCATACAATGTATCTCTCAACACCACCAGGGTCTCATGATACAACCAGCTCTACATCTACCTCACTGTTGCCCACACAGCTCCAGCTATTCCCAGGAGATCTGATTTTCGTCAAACATTTCATCCGCATGTGGAGTGAGCCTAGATACAACGTTATTTTACTGCAGTCTATGCCACTCCCCTCATGGTGAAGGTTAAGAAGCTGCAGTATTGGAACCACGTCCAGAAGGACGTCCAGAAGGCTCCCCATATAGCCCCCCAGCACAAGAAGTAGAGGTGTAAAAACAAACTGTGACATGCCATTACAACAGATATCAGTGTACATCTGTATATAACCAGTGTTGTAAGATTTATTTTACAGCATTACAGGTAACCATATGATTATACTGTATTACGCTTAGTGTGTTTATGCTATCTGCATATATCATTCATATCTCACCGCGGATATAAACGATTGGCACTTTATTTCCCTTTATTTCTGCCTATATTTATTTTCACCTCTCTGCTCCCTTTGTTCATAGTGAAAGTACAAATGTCTACAAATGTATTTGGTACACACTCCCAGCCTTTATCACAAGAGTGCTCTATCCCAATTAAGTTTTCTTCTACCCACTTGTGTGTGATGCATTGTGCAGTTGTATTGTTTAGTTTATCTATGTTTGGATTAGGAATATTTCTAGGATATATGTTTATATGGGGAGGGCATATTATGGGGCTCAGGGGAATGCCAATCTTCTATTTATGAATGCCTCATCTCTAAATGCGCCATCTCTGAATGCAAATATTTCATCTCCAAATGCCTTACCTTAATATGCTATGCCATTATTTTCCCCAACGTATTTTGGGATATGATTGCAAATTCAAGTACATTTAAACATTTCAGAAGACAAGTAAAACAAACAAGTATGGCGAGTACCAAGGATTAGGTTTGGATGTGATAGAGGATGTGCACCATCCATAAATTAGTACTAGCTCATGCTCAGACACAAGCTCAGCGGGAAAAAGAGAGCTAATGGGAGCTGCTACATTTGTTCTTTGATACCACTTGTGCCGGAAGTTCCCAAGGTACAAGAGGTTCCCCTCCTGGAGGTCCATTTTTGGTCCATCTCATATTATGTATACTGAAAAATACTTTCCATGCAGGCAGCATAAAACTCACTATGATGGATCCTAATGGACAGCAATGTGCCTGTAATCCCAAAAGCCTGCAGTGTTTACAAAGGCCATACATGAAGCTGGAAGGTGTAAAATGTGTGGCAAACAGGTGGCAAGAGACTACAATGAGCTGCATGGCAGGATGACTCATGGCATTTGGAGAAGAAGTAATTCAAAGGGTGAATGATGTGTTCAGAGAATACTGGAATGAGCATGTTTCAAAACTCACGTGGATCGAGGAGATGGAAAAACCAGCGAAAGTGCAGAAACAAGGAGAATATGAACTGTGTTTCTACAACAAAAGAAGCATCTCTGTGGGGGCCAACAACAAATACAACAAGATATTATACATCCCAGACCGCAAAAAAGGGACAGTGGCCATGATGTACAATTACTGGGTTTGTGGCCAGCAGGCATTTCTGCACCTCTCGTCACTAAGGAGGGGCAACTGCTCGCTGGCCTCATTACACTCGGCACTCCGTGTGGTCCCTGAAGAGCACTTGATAGTGGGACCAGGCGTGTTGTCCACCCCAACAACAGCACCAGTGTCTGATGGCCCTACCACAATTCCACTGCCCATATTCCGTATCCTGCCAGAGAAGCGAAAGAAAGAAAAATTGCAGCAAAGTGGAGATCCAACTATCTGTCCGAAGTCTTAACATAGCTGCTCAACGAAATACCAGAAAGACACAAACTGTATAGCAAAGAAGAGACTTCTTTCGCATCAGTGTTACTGCCTGGAGTACAAGCAGCTGCCAATGCCAAGTGGCTTTAAATAGTTCACTGGGAGGTGATTCAGCTCACAAATGACACTGCACAGGGGCTGAATGCAATCAAGATGGAGACGCGAGCGATCAGGTTGATGAAGCAACATTGCTATATGCTGAACCTGCTTACGGCGATGGAAGGCAGAGTTTGCAAAAGTATTGGGGATTCATGTTGTTTGTACGTACCCCCTAATGACACATCTAACAGGTCTTTTACATGCATAATGGAGGCCCTGCACACTTTCTGCACCCAAATGCAAACAGAGGCCAGCATCTAAAGAAGTGACTTGGTTGACATCTTTTCTCATGGACACATCATGGATGGGGACGATTGTGAAGATACTATTACCAGTGATGGTGGTTGTGTCGGTGATCTTCTGCAAATGCCAGATAGGGCTTTGATGCTGTGCCAAGGCAATGCCTATAAGTGCAATGATGATGCTTTTGATTGGGGCACAATCAAAAGCATTGGTACAAAAGACAATCAGTTTCAGACAGACAAGCCTAAAATACCCTCCATGTTTAGATTAGAACAATGCCTTCACCCACCAGACACTGTCACTATTTCTCCACCAGACCCCAAAATCTATGACGAACATTGGGTAGACCATGTGGCATATGTGAGTTGTATTTATCTTATGTGTACCCTAGAGAAGTATGCATAAGCAAGACATTTTGCGAGTAGTATGCAAAGCATGGGTACCAACGGAGGGAACATGGCTGCATGAGGAAGCTCAGTAATCAGGGAGGGAGAAAATGGAAAAGGAAAACAGAGAAAGGCTAACATGGAAATTTGCTAATGTGGGATTAATGAAACGGGGATTTTGTGGCGAGGGGATGCTCCTCTCAGGCCCCAAGACATTGCAGATAAGCAGGAGGCATAAAAGTGTGTCATAAGTGCTTGGGGAGGTTATAAGGGTGAGCGGGGTGTCAATAGAAGCTGCATTATTGGAAGATTATTATATGTTGAGGCATAGGTTGTGCTTGGGGTGAAATGCCATTTTAGAGAATTTCAGCCATTTTTTAAATTGAGGCATAATGCTGGGCTACAGACAGGGCTGTAGGCCCAGGCCCAAAACATAGAGATAAGTGTATGCCTGCAGGGTCGCGTTGCATCCCAGGCAGCAGTTAAAAAAGACCAAACCTGCAGAGATTGATACACCTCTCATTGCGCCTCAGTACGGGATCAGCGGTAACCCTGCCGGTGCTGCCAGTGGATTGCCGCTGGACCCTTAAATGTTTAGCAGGACCTGACTTCCCGGTGCCACCTGGAGATTACAATCCCGGCAGCCCGGAAAATCAGGGGCTGGTAAAATGTAAGCCCCCATTCCTATAGAGTCCAGTTGGACTCTATGGGAGTGGGGACACGGGACATGGGACACGGAAGCACCGGCACCATTGCCCATTGGTGCCGGTGCTTCGTGACCAGTCTGTCTACAGTGGCCATATTGCCTGGCAGGGCCCAACCTGTAGGGTACAGCAGCTCCAGAAGGCAGACCTGTATTATGCCAGTCTGCAAACAAATGTGCCAGTAAGCTCACCGGTACCCTTGTTTCTGGACCGGCAGGGTCATAATGAGGCCCATTGTCTCATACTGTTAGCACTCGTATCCCAGAAGGAATGCACCCTTCAATGCCATGAGCGGGCCGAGAGCTCCCTGTGAAAAGACCTACCACGTCGAGGGGGATATGAGCATCCAAACTTCACCAGTCCAAACCCTAAGTTATCGTGCCCAGATGTCACTGTCTCAAGACCCCAGCATTCCAAGTGTACTGGTCAACCCCAGACCACCAGACATAAAACTGATAGTGTGTCTATCCATCAGGAGGATCACAAAAGAAAGGAGTGCCTCACTCCCTCAGCTTGGGTCCCTGTGGTTTGTGCTGCAAGGTGCCAGGGATCGAACAAGGGTTTATAGTTATTTTGACCTCCAAAGTAGCCTCTGCGCCCATGTCTGCAGTACCAGGTGCACATTAGTCTGCAGATAGGGGATGTGCTGAATTGTGTTAATAATTACCACTAAGAAGCTCCATGCTTGATGACTTACAAAGAAGAACCCCACATGAAAGAAAATCAGCAGATGAAGCTAGGACCAATGATGACCTGGCATCACATAAGGAACAGGCCAGTTATGTATAAGGTTGCAGCAAACAGCTACTTGGATTTGTAACCTATGTGATGTACGTCAGTTGTGACGCTTTTTACCTTCAACAACCTTTGTTCATGCTGATTTTATCGGACTGCTCTGTGGCAAAAGAGTTCTTTGTTGGCACGTACTTGTATTTTTGTGAGAGTAAATATTGTTCTCCTTGCAAGAGTAGTGCTTTGCCTTTTTCCCTAGTGGGTTGTATTTTTTCTGGTGTAAGCTTTCAGGGGCTTCTCTACAGCACTGAATGATCTGACATTAATACATGCACATGTGTGGGATTCAGTAGGTTCAATGGTACAGGAGTGTTGTAGGTGGGTGCATCGGGCCATGTGGCTGTGGTGGAGGTGTACAAGCTTGTTTCCTTTGACTGGTCCTTTTGGTATATTTATGCTGAAGTTCTGGACCGGAGTCTGTGGTTGCAGAGTGAGCCTAGGCATGGTGAGGTGCTTCCCAGGTTGATGTGGTGGGCAGTGGGAGAAGAGCTGGGGGCACGTATGGCAGGGGCAATGTTTTGCATACATGTGATAGTGGACATGTAGGTGGCCATTTGTGGTGGGTGGTGATGTCAGGATTCATGGCCATGGTGCCCTTCGTACCTGCGCACATATATCTGTTGTCATCACACTGCCTTGCAGGTTTGGTGAGGGGCCAACTGTGTGGCTGGAAGGGCATAATGGGATCTTCAGAAACCAGACTGGTGGCATCGGCTGAAACAGCCTGAGCAGCTCCATGCCCCCTAGATTAGGAATCAGCCAGTGCTGGTAGGAAGAGAGTAGGATGAGGCAGAAGGCCATTCAGTGTGGTATGTCTTAAGTTGAGGGACAGGGCCAAAGGGTGTGTTGCCATGCCCAGTCCCTGCAGGGCTGGCAGGAAAGGGTTGGGGTGTGGGAGGGGACACACATGCATCTCTATATTGGGCAATGGGCAAGTGCCTTTACAGAATGCAGTGTACAGCGCTGGGGCACCAAATCAATTAGCAGCAGTGAGCTTGAGCTTTCAGTTACTTATAGTTGTGGCATAAGGAATGGGCAGGGGCCATCAGGCATGATAGCAGTGGACACAGGGCAGGTGCCATTAAAGTACACAGGACAATGCGCCAGGGTGCTAGAGCAGTTACCAACAGTAGGCAGTGGGCAGAGGCCTTGATTCAATGAAGCACAATAAGGTGGGCAGGTGTCCTTAGAACAGGGCGAACAGTGCAATTGGGTGCCATAATGGGTAGCATCAAAGCATCAAGAGTCAGAATGCAGTGACCCACAGGGATGAGTATCGGTGATGTCAGGCAAGTGCACTTAGTAGCGCATTATATCAGGTAATTCATGTGCCAATAAGGCCTTAGTTGGGAGCCCTCGGGAGCAGCAATTTCAATCCCCAGTGTTCAGTAGCTCTCGTTGGACCTCCGCCTCCCCATGTTGTGCATGTGAATATACCACATGTTGTCTGATTAGGGGTGGTGCATGCAGGTGCCCCACCACCGAATCGCTTGGCGGAACATCTCGTTGAGTGAGATCTTATCCTGGAAGCTGCCCGTCGCTTGCATCCAACGGGTGTCGAGGAACTCCTGCAGAGGGCGCATCCGAAGCCTGCACAGGCACCACAGTGTCAAAGATTACTCCCTTGTATTGGTTATACTCTTTATCTTCCTTAGTTCCCCTCCTAGCTTGTGCTATCCCCAAATTTGTATCATTTTCAGAGACATCCCATAGTCCCCCCTGCTCCCCCTCTATGTGTCCACACCATATAAAATAATATAATCAAAAAGAATCAATATACAACCTGCAAGGAAAGAAAAACATATACAGCATAACATATATAGCAATGACGTCTGTGGTGTTGAGCATGCAGAGAGAGAGAGAAAAAACAGACACCCACACAAACAACTGCGAATCCTTCATCCTGGTAATGTTAGTGACCAGCTGCAAAATCAACCAAATAAAGTACTGCAAAATATTCTTTAATCTTAGTTAGCAAGTGGGTCAGCCACATGAAAAGGTGAAGCAGTGTTAGGTGCCTTCGAACATCAGGTAGGTGAAATCAACACTGCAACTCTTTCACGCGAACAGCAAAGTAGGTAGCACATATCCTTGAAACTTCTGTTCATTCCAGCGATGGACGTACAAAGTTGCGAATATAGATCTTGGGCCTCATTATAAACCTGGTGCTCCCGTAATGAAGGGGGCTGGTACGGTTCCCTTTACGGGACCTGGATCTGATGTCTGGTAAAACCAGATGTCTTTTCCGGGTCCTGCGAGGGGAAGAGGGAAGTAATAACGGTCCACTTGTAATGTGCCCGTTATAACCTCCCTCCCCATTCCCATTGAGCCCTATGTGGGCTCAAATGGGAATGGGGAATGGTTCCGGCAAGGAGGAATTACCGGGTCCTCCTATGTCGGAATGACCCGGTAAGTCCCCATTGCAGGAACCCGGTAATGGAGCCTTGTTTTGAGGCAGCCATGGTGCTAGTAGCACCATGGCTGCCTCCAAACTCGCAATGAGGCCCCTTGTCTTCTGGAAACAGCTGTAGTGGTGGCAAGTTCATTTCATCCATCACTGATGTTGCAGCTGTATCTTCCCTTCTAGAATTCTTGAGCTAAAAATTGTACACACCTTGTCAAGTCCCTCATATACACATGACAATCATCCCCCAAGACTCCTGTTGCCATGTAAGCATCTAATGCTGTATGTGTAGGTGTAGGAGCTGTGTGCATCCTTCTGCCTGTCTCTATCTTGTGCAGGGACAAGTGATGATCTTTACTGGGCTGCGTTCTCAGGCTAAACAAAGCCAGAGGAAGACATTGCACCCAGTTCCTCCCTAATGTTATACATATCTTAGACATTTTATTCATCAAAAGTCTGTTCATTTTTCTACAAATCTGTTGGCCTGGGGATGATATATGTGTGTTTTACCATCAATAGGGACACTATTTCTTTAAATAGATTATTATCAGATTTTAGGACTACACACCCTCCAATGAGGAAATACCTGGCATACCAAAACATGTTCTGCTGATTTTGCAACAGGAAACACTACAAAAATAAGGTAATGATAATGTATGCACCTGTTGATCAAATACATTTACTTGATGTGAAGCTACCAGGAATGGCCCAGTGGGATAGGGCAATGGACCATGCAATGTCCTGAGCATTTGGCCAATGCTGCAGAGGTGGCATGCTGTGCAATTTGCAAAACATGTATGGATTCCTGTAAATTGGGGACAAAGCAGTCCTCCTGAATGTCCGCAGCAATATGTTGTTTAGAAACATGCACTTGGTAGTGCAGCTTCTCAAAAGCACTGTAAGCAACTTCTGTGGCATTACTATCTTACCTGGAACATGTTGCCTCCGAATCAAATCATTCAATGGCTGTGAGCAACCCTGTTTAATCCAGAGGTCCTTCACAACCTGGGGTACCTGGCCCTGTAAATCAATTATTTATATTTGACGAACAATGCGATCTATGCTGTCTACATTTTTTAAGTAATTTTTCCATTTTGTATTGGTTCATGACCTAGAGTTCTACAATTTTATATATGTTTTTTGTGAATAAATCTAATAGTGTATAATTCTACTGACCATAACCATTCTTTATATATGTTAAGAAAAATGGTACTACCACTTTTTGTGTCAATGATTGTCTCCAGCTACACATGTAACAAATAGGGTAGCTTTTTTGGAAACAGTTTTTCATGATGTACTGATGTCCTCATCTAGAAAAGCCCCCTATATTAAAAAAGAGGATTGGCGGTGCTCCATTTGTGTGTACTATTTTATACATCACTCCTCTCATGTCAGAGTCTCACTCTTTGTGGTATTTGATAATTGTATCACTACACAACAGGAGTGTGGTACACATGCATTCAAGTGGGGTGAGAACACTCATTATAATGTCTAGTTTGACCTTATAACAATCCTTTGACTTTTAAACACTGATCCAGTGACACCAATCTCCCTGCCACTACAAACAATGCCCACACATTCCCCTTCCCGTGCTCCTCGCCCCACAAACTTAATGCCCCACACACATCCTCACACAACAAAACAATCACCACTCCACTTCACAACCCATCCAAAAAACACCTTATATAACAAATCATTACTATCACAAATGATATACCTAACTAGTGGAAAGCCTGTGTACACAAGCTAATGCGCACAAAGGAAGACATTTACAGAGTGTAATTATATTTTGTGGTGCATCTTAATGTAATTTATTGTAATAGAAAAAAATGTGTAAATGACCTTGCTCCTTTTATGTTGAGGAGTAGTAACCTCAGATAAAATCTCACAGAATCTGTTGAAAGTTCAACATAGCACATATGGCCAATTGTTGTATCTGCTTCTCATTGTCTTGGCTTCCACGTATGGGATTTGTACTCCAAAATATAATGCTGAGGGATGCCAGAATAATACAAAGAAATGTCAGAGAAATACAATTCACACACAGCATGATTCGAGATACACATGAGATAAAAAAATTAAACAGATTAAAGATAAATAAAATGTTAAATGTACATGAAGAATATAATTGATTTAATATTACCTACCAAGAAATATTACAATCAATAATTACATAATGCATAAGTACATTGAAAAAAAGTGATTTCTTTTGTTAGAGAAATAGTGCTTAATCAAATACATTTCTGCTTAAATATTTATTTATTTATGCATTTTCTTAATGTGTGCAACTTGAAATATGCTATTAAAGTGGCATCCCTGTCTAGAGCGTTTTCTGCTGCCAATTTTATGCTATCATTGTTGTAATACAAATTTTGTTTGGCTGGAAGATGAACTTGAAGTCTTATTGTTGCATGCTTAATGGACTTATGTGATTCAAATAATTTACAAATAAAATGTAATAACACAAGAATGTATAAATCAACCAAGAATTAATCAGTATGAAGCTCAATGCATTTCAGGAATCTTCCTTTCATCAGGAGAAAACTTGTCATTAATCTGGAAAATATCAAGACATATTATCATATATCTCATAATATTACTACCATTCCGTAATGAGATAAGTGAAATATTAATTTTATTAACCTGATGTAATAATCATTAGATCATGTAAAAGTATTAAATATGTAGTATTTAAATCACTGTTTATGTGATCTGGATTTATATATGTGTGTTAACTTCTCTCATTTCTTGAGATCATCTAACGCTTAGCCAATGGCTACATTTGAGCCGCTTGTTTTACCTTTGATTTTATTAGTGCTAAAACTTGGGTTGGTGACAGAGTCTACCAGAAGTTTTTTTCAGTTAACTTGCCTTCAGACTCATTTAGTGTTGTGGTTCATGTGTGTAAATTGTGTTCCTTTTTTATTGTTGTTGACTGCACTGCTATGAACGATTCCAACTGAAAGGCATACGAATGTAATTTAAGGTTGTCTTGAGCATTTGGTCTTTCCAAACTTTTATGCTGAATCAGTATTTTATTAATCTGAATGCTATTTCTCATTTAGAAAATTACTTGCATCTATGTGTTTCCCTATGCTTTACCCATTCTTGTGCCTCGAAACACCTTGTGTATAGGTGCATTATAAATTCCCAATAAATAAATACCCAATAAATAAATGCATAGTGCAATACAATGCTTAAATGATTACTTATTTTCGGTTTACATTATGTGTACATGACATTCTTTACGATGAGCAATGCTCCTTTCATATTGTATTGGTTATGTCACCATGTTTGCTGGTTAGGCGGTTTACAAGGTTGTGAATAGTCATGGATCGGTGTTTGTTCTAGTAAATGGGCACACATCCCATGCCTGTTTAATTACCCATCATGCATGCTGGTTTGGCGGTTTACTTGGTTGTGAATGGTCATGAATCTCTTGTTTGTTTTAGCGAAAAAGGTGCCCATCCCTTGAACTCAAGGTGAATGGGCACGAACACTATGATTTCCAGTTTCCAAATTCCACTAGTTTACTGAGTGCATGGTCACACATACCATGTTCATGGATGTATGCCCTCTCATTGGATTTTAGTAGGGCCATTTTCATCCTTGTTGTCAGGTGACATCAGTGTATGTATTGTGCTCTTACGGAATCTCCACAGTGGAGCACACCTTTTCGTTTTAACATCTTTCATGTACATATGTTAAAAGGAAATAATATGGACTGCAGTGGAGATAATGGATGAGTACTGCACACACTGTAGGGGAGATACTGCTTGGTATATCCCCGGGAGTGTGTATAGTTTCAGAGTTCCATTAATATATTGTTTAACACATGTCCTCCATAAGGTTGCTCTGGGAATAATTTCCTCATGTCCACCTGCTATACAACTTGACTGCTCCCTTGCAGTTAATATTTGTGTTGACTGTGAACTTTTGTGTGGTATGTTCCTGTCCTGTGTATGCTGTTTTTAAGTGTATCTGTATGGAAGGTGATGTGAGGTTGTCATGACTGCTGTGTTTATTTACTGTTGATAGATGTGATTTGTGTTTTACAGTTTGATTGTGGTGGTGACGAATGGGCAATGAGTGGATGGGTGTGCTTATCTGTGGCAGGCGTTGTGGGTGGCAGTGACTGGTGTGATTTTCCATCTTGTTGAGTTTCTGGTGTTCGGAGCTACATTGTGGGCCGAATTTATGAAATATTTAGCACGTTGCAAAATGACTTTAATAAAAAAAAAATACTCTTTGCACTGTTCTGTGAATCAGGGTGTTTGTTGGCAGTGCATAGACCCTTTGCACCAGTGCGAGTGTCCGTTGGTGCAGATGGGAACGATGAGGGATCCCGTGCATTGTGGTGCATGGAGTCCTTCTAACTTCTTTTCTTCCTTATAACAGCTCTTTGAAATAAAGACTCACTGTGTTATGTATCTATAGAGTGCACCCTTGTTCCTGGGGTGCCTCATTATTTACCGCAGGAGAAAGACTACTTAAGGTAATAATAAAATGAATACTAACAATACTACTACTATTATTAATAATAATGCAAGATACGTACACACACATGTAATATCTTGCATTATTCATATTGTTGCTATTCAAATTTTTAATGGTAATAGTATTATTAGAAGTATTATTTACTTGGAGAAGTACACTAGAACAATAACCCAGCACATAATAATGCCATAATGATGATCATAATATTAACATTATTTTATATAATACTAATATTGATAATATTAATGATAATAACAATGGAATGGATCATGTGGTTAGCGCAGCATTCACTGTTAGGCTCAATGCCTCTTTTCTGAAAGGGTTCATTTCTGACTCTCTGCCTATTCCCATCATTCAAAATGTCTGCAGCAGAACTGAATGATTATGACGCACATTAATCTTCATTTTCACACCGAGATTTGCTATTTCGCAATGGAAATGGGAGGAATGGAGCCGCTCACCTGAGCCCTCCACAGTCAGGATTTTCAAATTTCATGCAAAGGGCGAAAATTAAACACATGAGAATAGAGAGCAGCCCCAATAACTCGGCAATTTCGAGATAAATAGACGTAGATTGATGGAAGGGGAAAGCGTATTGTTTTTCCCAGCTAATGAGATAACAAGGTCCAGGGACACGAGTCAGGGTGCGCGTGTTTCACAATGAATGTTTCACGAAGGATTTGTTGTGCCAAAAAGTGAAAGTCAACAACGTGAGCCCTTGTCAGTGTGAACAGCTGAAGAGGGCTAGCTTGGGAACAATGGCAATTGAATATAAGTGGAGTGATGTTCTTATTTGTCAGCTAATTCCTCTTCGGGTAGTCGTAAGTTCATAGTTGATAATAGTTCTCAGTGATGGCAAATACCTGAATGGCACCTGCAGTTCAAAGGTATACATGGCATCGTTCCAAGGCTCCTATGACGAATCGGGGGATAATGAAAATAATGTTTCATGCACCGAGATACGATTTTATTGTGGTCCCGGCATTAAAAGCTTTTGATCAAGAGGTGGGCAAGAGACTGGATCACCGAGGAGTTCACCAGAGACACCTATACATTTGTGTCAATCCAAAGAGACCTCTTTGTATCAGCCACATAGCGAAGAAAGTAGGTGTGATCCATGGGAGCATGTTTCCACTTGTACATTCAAGATGGTTATAGTAGAGATTTTGGCCCTGACCTAATTCCTAAAGTTCTTTCATAATTTGGCAAGTTACATTGCATGTTCACAAACTCTTCATGCGCATACACATTAAGATGCACACTTCACCTAAAAGGCTGAAACAGGATGGGGGGAGGGAGCCCGTCCTACTTAGCCCCAATTCCCCCTATGTCCTGACTAACACAGCATCCGCCAGCGCACAGAAAATGAACATATAGACGCAGGCCAGTTGTGACCACAGAATGTATTGCAGTCCCGTGTATAGCTATCCACTGCCAGTTCATTCGATGTCTACATCTTTATTTCAGGAAGAAACTTGGGTGTGTGGTTCATTTTCTATAATGGGGCATACATATTTTACACACATGTGCCCGATTCATAGAGCATAACAGGGGATTCCCATGGGTTAAAATGACAGAAGAGATTTGTAGGTTTACACATAAAGAAATAAAATGCTGTGAACCCATCCCATGATGGCAGTAATGGTGATACTGTACGAAGTCAAGTCTATTCTGACCCCTCCGCCCCCCACGTGTAATGCAAGTAGTCTATTCAGCTGTAAGAAAACAAGTCAGGAATGGCTTTGTGTCCACCCTAACTCGTCCCTTCTTAATGAATGCCACCAGTAGAAGACATTCTTTAAGTCAGGAATTGCATGACGTTACACAGCTTAGGATGCAATGACCGGAAAACACATTTGTGATAAAAGAAGAGAGCAATGTTTTTAAGTAAAATCTTGTGTGAAGCATGAAAATGTGTCTTAGGGGATTTTGCCAAAGTCCTGTCTGTGACAAGACTTTAGAAAGCCCACCTTGGATGAACAGGGTGCCCCTTAGGTTTAGCCTGAACTACCCAAACGTACGTATTAGGGGCTGAACAGTACCTTGTAAGCGAAGAAGCTTGTGCAGCAGGATTGTCCCCAAGGAGCAGGTCACAAGTCAAGGGTACACGCGGGTGGACAGAGTCCACCCACTTTTTTCAGAGGGTGGACTAAGTCCCACACCAGCTAAAATGAGAAAAATTGTATGTCCTCTTTGAATTTATGAATTGAAGCCGACCTCAGGAATCGAGAACTGCAGTCGCCAGATTTGCAGGCCAGATACTTCACCACCGCACTATATAACCTGATGAAAAATAACAAACAACTAAAGGTGAAATGTCCCATTTTGGTACTGCAAGTTCCAGGGGAAACATTTCTATTGGTTCTTGGATTTTAAAACATGCAGACCTTTTAACGTTTTCAAAAACACTATTAGAACAAAATTATACTCTGTTGGTTTTGTGTGTGTGTTGATTCTATGAAAGGGAAATGCCATTCGTCCCGTTAAATTTGGGTGGTTATGCAAATCCAATTTAATGAAATGTGCATATTTCACCTTTATATGATAATTGCTGGCAATGTCACATTCCATTGCGTTTGTTAATGAGTCCCCCACTTTAATTTTTAGCACTTGACCCCTGCCAAGGAGAGATGACAGCAGACCCTGGTTCAGGATTTGTTGCCTTGGTGACTGAAGAAATGAACTTGCAATGGATCTGATGGTTGCTCTCAGGTAGTTGAATGCCAAGCTGTAGATTTTAGCAGGAGTGACTCGTTGGCACCTATTTGAAGACTTGGTTGAAGTACAGTTGTGCGGTAGACTTTGCTCTGGTTCTCGGTCCTTGTCTCAGCCCAGGGGAATTTCAGGAGCAGGATCCAGCCTCTACAGTTCCAGGAGGATGCTTGCAAAGTTTCAGATGATATCGCACTTCAGAAGCTGTTGCACCGAAACATTACCCTGGGCATAGCCACATTGCAGGCTGTGGAGATCGCAGCTCTTCCAGGGAGCCCGCAAAATACAGTTTGTCTTCGAACTGGTTAAACCCATCAATACAAGAGAGAAAGTCTTGGGGGGATAGCTCAGTGGCAACGTTCTCCCGTTGGAAGTAAGACGACACAGAGCAACACTGGTTCGATCCCCGTATCCGTGCATAGAAACCTATGGGTATTAAGCGGGTTATAAATAACCAATCATATCATATCACTCAGGCTTCCTTGTCACACAGAATTTGATGTCGAGACTGCAGCAGTTACTCAGACATCTTTGCTGGTCGCTAGAAGTGGCTGTGGACATCCTTCTTCTTTATCTTCATCAGATCAACAGTTCAAGTGGACGACTGTGCATTTTTGCTCCAGGACCCTTTTATTGTATTCAGGAAAACTGGCTAAGCCCAGCAATCACCAGACATGCATTCATTCAAACCTAGGGGTTGGCTGTCTGATGGGAACATCCAGCCTCCTAGCACAACCCGGTTCCAGGCAGACACACTGCAAGACAAAGACCAGGGAAGGTTCGGTCAGCTCCCACACTTCCTGTCCTTTCAGGCACTTGGAGAGTCTTGCCAGGATTTCCAAGGGAAGCCAGCCAAAGACAAAAGACCCATCAAAAACTCCACCACCCAGGCAGGTTGAAGAAGGCTCAAGAAAGACCAAGTCATCAAGAACAGAGCTTAGAAAAGTACAGCCACCATTTTAGACAAATGGTGACCCTTGTGTCCCTTATCGCAGCTGCAAAGCCAGCCTGCAACAAAAGTCCACAATCATACAAAAACGTACATTGCCACCAGCTTGTCATGTTACCTTGAACCAGTACCTAAAGGTTACTGGAAAAACAAGGAAAGGGAGACAATGTTTCCCCTCAACACTACACATAAGGTGGGGTGTAAGGATCTAACAAAATAAAATTCAGGTGGGACAAAATGGTGTCTCGCTGCCCTGGTAACATGTGTTAACACAGGTACAACAACAAAAGAAAGCTCAAGGAGCTTCCAGTCACACTGCACAGAAAGCTCTGTGTGCTGCAATAATTCAATTTGGATGCCAGAAACTATGGAGGAAAGCACAACTCCATTAAAAAGTATTAAAAAGAGTCCCCAATGTCAGAGTAAGCAAATGAGTGAGTGTGGAAATAGGTTCCCACTCACTCAAGAGAATCAGTCCAAAAATCCAACAGTCCAACAAAAATGCTGGTGGTCTCTCAAAGTGGGGAGAATTTCACTTAAGAAGGAAAATCTACCTAACAAGTTGTGTAATCGAGTGATATATAGGTGGTGATTATTGCATTACAGGGTGTGTCATACGGAGAGAGCACTTTTTGGGTGGCTTATAACGTCACCCCCCCGAGCATATCCTCATGAGAATTTGCAAAAAAAGAATTTTGCTCAGGTTTACAGTCCAAACCGCCAAATTTGTGGCAATAGTAGCAGCTTGTACCCAAGGCTTTTGTAAATTTGGTGTAAATCCGTCCAGTAGTTTCTTTTTTAAATGGGCAAAAATTAGGTTACGAAAATGTGTGCTATCTGTGTTGGGTCCGTGGACTCCCTTCACTGTTCTGTCTGCGGACAGACCTCTGATTGGCCCAGAGGGGCGGATTGAAGTCCCTACATCAGACGCACCCGCTGAGTGCATGGTGAAAAGCAGAAATGCCCACAATGTTGAATTTGCAGACAGCGTCTGTGGTCTGCTAACTTCACTGTAAAAACAAATAAAAAAATACAACATTGCACTCGTGAAATGAATGAAACAATGTCTATGTTTATATTTTGCTTATTAGGTGCATACACAGCAGATACATTCTGTTTCAAGCGCCCAATCTCTGTGGAGGTGAGGATGTGATGTGATATGGCCATGAAAAGCAAAAATAAATGGCTGTTTTCCCCCTTCGAAGTCCGCAAACAGTCAGTGAAAAGCAGTTTTTGGATGGCGTATAACTTTGGTCCCACTCAATGAAACTGTATGAAATTGTGTGATATTATTCTAAATGTGATCTTGAATGGTTCTAAAAGAGGGAACAAAATTAGAGGAGGGTCCCAAAATATTTGATGCTGTTCCATGTATCTGCACATTAGTTTCTAAAACGATTTAAGACCTAGATCTGAATGTTTTTGCAAACTTTAGTGGGATTCTGTGATTTTGTTTAGAGGGGGCAAAATTAGATGGGGGTTTCAACATTTGTAGATGGGTTATAACTTTGTTGATGTTTGATGACTGTGCACAAAAGATTTTAGAAAGATTATAGACCGTACTATGAATTATTCGGCAAAGTCTGAATGGATTTTGTCAACTTGGAGCAAAGTTATATGAATATTTTTTGTAGGTACATTTTGACACTTTTCAACAAAGAAAAAACATTGATGGATTTGCAGGAAAGTTGTGCAAGGAGCATTGGCAAGGACTTGAATGCATGGTTTTGCAAATGAGTCCATATTTTGAAAATTGCCACTGGTGACTGAGGTATAGCTGGGGTCCATGGGAAGTGGCCAGTTTGTCTGAGTCATGGCCTGTGGCCATGGGCAGTGGCCAGATCATCTGAGTCATGGCCACAGGCCATGATTCGGATCATCTGGTGACTGGCCATGACCATGAGGGATTGGCAATCAAGTTAAAGTGGGCATGGCCACCAGGGACTGGCTATGTGGTGAAGTTTTCAAAATCGGGATATGTTGAAAGGAAAAATAAATTCTGCCTGTGGCTACATTTCTGTCTATGTCTACAGCCCTGAAGTGCTGCACGGGATCGCATCAGCAGATCGCTGTGACTATCACTGCATGCACTCTGAGACAATTCTAATCAGCAGATACGTACTAAGCACACCAAACTCGATGCCCATGTGATCACCAGGCCACCCCTTGAAATCATTATCCACCCTTATTTGTGACCATAGTGGGACAAGATATTGGGATTGGATGCTGGACCCTTTTCCACAACCTTGCAGCAATGACTGGCCCACACTCCACATGCCTTGAGAAAAACTAAGAGTCAAATTACGTTTCAGCTGAGTTCTAACAATAAATATAGTATCAAGAATGGTTTTGAAGACTACTTCATTACAACAACAGTTACTTATTGAATAACCCAGTGCTGAGGTGAACAGGGCTCACTCTCCTTTCGAAACCTAGCACTTGAAGAAGGAAGAGCACCTTCACAAAAGAACCCCATTACCAGCAGCAGGGTAATCCGTTTAAAGTACTAGATGAAGCACAGTGATCTACCCATTCTACTACCCTGTAATTACTTGATAATTGTGTAATCTGATGTGTTTATTGGGGCAGGCAGCGTAGCCGAACCCGAGATTTGAATGGGAAGAAATATTCTGCTTGTGGCTACAGCCTGAAGTGCTGTACTGAATGACAACAAATCTGTGTGAGGAGCATCAGCAAGGACCTGAAAGCATTGCTTTGCAAATCTGTTTTGTGTTTTATTTTTCCAAAGTGTCCAAATGTAAGCACAAAAATAGTGATATAAGTTTGGTGCATGGACAATGAGCCTGGCCCTTGGCAAGGACGAATGCCTACTTTGAGTTACTTTTTGGGGCATGCAGCATGGCCGAAGCTGTAGGTTTAAAAGGGAAAAAATGATCTGCTAGCGACTTCAGCCCAGAGTGCTGGACAGCATTGCAGCAAAGTTCGGGCAGCAGGGACGAAGCAAAGTTGTGTGAGGAGAATCAGCAAGGACCTGAAAGGATGCTTTTGGAAATCTGTCCTTTGTTTTACTTTTTTGAATTTGTTGAAACGTAAGTGCAAAAAATTGTGATATAACTTTTTCTGCTGTGGGCAGAGGGCCTGGCCTTTGGCAAGGACAAATGTCTATTCTGATTTGCCTATTGGGTTATGCACTGCTGATAACGACTTAGATAAGTAGGCATTGCAAAACATATGCTTGCTAAAGGAGGCTTATTGTTGTTTCATATATGTTAAAGAGGAATTTGTAATAACTTATATACAGTAATGTAATATTATGAAACATTTTCACTTATAAAAACGTATTCATTTGACAGAAAAAACTTTGTTAAAGGGAAGTTGCGGTTAAGATGTACTCTCCCTCTCCCTTGGGATTCATCTACCCAAGCAGTTAGCTAGTGGCCTCCCAATTTTGGAACTTCCCTCCTGGGCGCCAATGAGCACTTGTCCATCCGTACTGCCCCTGTTATTTATGCACTTCTGTCACTGGACAATGCATAAGTGCATTTATAGGAGCACTATGTAAAATGTTTTGGTATAAGTATGGAAAATGTAGATGCAAAAGATTTGTAGAACATTGTTAAGTGGAAGTTGGTGGCTGGAAGTTTTATATGTTGATAGGCTATATGTAGAGTTTTATTAAGTGATTGTTGGATATATGTGTGAATGGTTTAAAGCAGTCAATGATAGTGAGTTACAAACAACAGAAAAAGAGTAGAAGGGCAGTTTTGTGTGATGGTGTGCATGTGCAATTCTGATTTTCCTATAAGGCATGGGCTAGACAGGAATGCAGAACTGTGGATAGATATAAAGGGCAATGAATTATGGTGTTTATTGTATACTAGAGAGAAGAATTTCGGAAAGAAATGTATTGCTGTGCTTTTTTTCTTTTCCTCTAGTATACAATTGTCCATTGTTTTCATTAGCATAGTAGAATATGCTAATGCGAATGTTGGAGATTCTTTTTGAATCAAACTGCTTTACTAAAAAATGTAAAGTAGATGGAGTCTATAAGCTTATTTTTAAATTCTGTTTCTTATAACTGTGAAAGGTGGTTCGTAAAGGAACCTTTTTTAATGTTTTTTCTTTTGTTTTTGCAAGAGAGCGTAAGGTGGGGGAAATGAGGGACGGGGCACCAATCGCACAATTGGAGGGGCAGGGGATAGGGGAAGATGTTTTGCGTTTGTTAAATCTAAGGTAGAGGGCATTGTTTCTCATGGTCCTTGATTACAGCTTCAAAAGCACTTTGAAATTGCTCCCCACCGCAGAGTGGTGTGCTGTAGTACAGAGTACTGTTGTTTTCGAAAGATATGGATCAGCAGCCTCTTTTATTGCTTGCAAGGTAACTGGTTGGATTGTGTGCCCCACAGAAGTAGGCTGTGTGGTTACAGGATTGGTTGACGAAGATGAGGCAGTGGAAGCCAGCCTACTACTTCATAAGAAAGGAACAGCCTTTGTGAGAGTATTGCAGTGGTTGGATTTGGTGTGACGGCGCCATGGAGGTGGTCAAATAGCAGTACTGCCCCGGTTGTCCGCGACTGAGTACAATGTTGCACTCATTTAATTTTACTTTGTTAGCATTAGCCTTTGGTACATTTCCAACAGTGATAAAGGACTGCCACACCCATGATTGTTTTTGGGTCATAGTGGTAGGCACTTCTTCTACCTCATCTTCCTGGTCTTCTTGAGTCTCTTTTGAAGTATTGTGCTTCTTTCTTTGTGTAGGTCCTCCAGATGGTGGTGGAGGTGGTGTTGGCTCGGGAGGAGGAGGGATGGCAATAGCTAATACCATTTTTAAGATAAATAGAAGTTTTCCTAATATTCTTCCAGTTATGTGCTGTGTGCTAGATTGTTAATGAATAATGAGTAAGAATAGGTGTAGGAGCTGTGCAAGTGTACATTTCTAGCTTGAAAGTTCATAGCTGAAATGCAGTTCGGAACTGTTCCTGAAGCACGGACACGTTTGCGAAGTGTGGATGTGTTCGCAGACACGTCATCATGCCACTCGTGGTTATGTGACACTCAAGCACGGACACGTTCGCGAAGTGTGGATGTGTTCACACACATGTCATCATGCCACTCGTGGTCATGTGACACTGTCGAAAGTGTCCGCAAATGACTTCAGACGTTTGCGAAGGTCAACAAACACAAAAACTGTAGAAACTGTTGCAAAACTGTATAGAAGTGTTAAAATGATGCTAGAGGTGGGGAATGGCAGAGTTTTAAGGTGAAACTTTCTAAATTGGAGAAAAGGTTGCTATATTGGGGTAAGTATGATATTAGTAAGTTGTAGCACATTAGGGTGCACTGGTAAAAACCCATGCAATTCAATGAAAAAACATTCTTAAAGGGACCCTATGGTTATTGTATGGTTATTGTAAGATAAGCAACCATAACTTGCACCACCACTGTGCACTGGTAAGGCAAACACCCAGGACATGAAAGATAACATCACAAACATAATTGATGACATCACTGATAACGTCACATGTTTCATGAATAGTCCCTAAAAGGGTTAGAGTTTTTAATGTTGGTAACAAGATGTCAGGGGTGATCAGTTGATTTGTCATAAACTACTTGATGTACCACGTTGGTTTGGGAGCTAATTTCAGGAAATAATCTTGAAGTGCCCAGACTCTGAAAAGTTTGTTTTGCGTTTGTATCACTAAGTGGAAGATGGAAATATAAAGCTGAACAGCAATGCCATCATCTGGATATCAATGAGTGTCTCTCAGTGTGCAGAGTCCAGAAAAGCAGAAAACAGTCAGAATATAACGCTTTCTGTTTCATGCCATCCACTGTGCAATGTCAGATCAGGATAATGGAAAGATAGGGAGATAAGCTTCAGAGGTTGGTAACGTACATACAATTGGGTGGATTCATAACTGTGTATTAAATAATTTAGAGTAGTGCAGGGAAAGCAGCACACTCACAGGGCATCCCATGCTCTGGGCACGCGTTACCTCATACATGCAATCAAATATCCTGAACAGCATGTCATGGAGATAGGAAAGGTAGACACATTACAACGAAGCATTAATTGTGGCACAATGGCATCAAGGGCCACTTTATGTGTTATGGTCAAACATTTCTACACTGTACACAAGCTTTTAGGCACAAAGATTTTGCAAAGTGACCAAGGACACTGAGGTGGAATGTCTTGTGATGATCGTAACAGAGACAATGGCAGAAAAAACATTTGATAACAAAGTCCAAAATTGATGCTTTTTCTACTCTAAATGCTTTTTGGAAGTTGTTGGCGGCATTGTGAGTTTTTGAGGTGTTTAAGAACAGACTAAACAAATGACTCGTCCCCAGAAGTGTGCCTGAAATAAACCTTTAATGAGTCTAACAATTATTGTATAGAATTGCAGAAAGCTAAATTATTTGTTATTCTTATTCTTTCTTATTTCGGGACACTGCTCAAAGTGTTACACTTGTGGAACCATCTGTTTTTTTTTTTTAAGAGGCCTGAACAAGAAAGCCAGCCACTCCAGAAACAAAAAGGCACATGGTGCTGGTCACAGCCCAGAAGCTTAATTTTCTTTTTAGGGCTAGCAAGGGAGATGAAAGGTGTAATAAGGGGACCTCAGGGGTCGCAGGTGCAACCCATGGCAACCCCGAAATGACGTCCCTGGCTAAAGGGGCACTAGTTTCAGTCTGACTTTGGGGTGACATAGTGGCATGGCAGCGGGATGTTCTCTGTTTGGTTCACATACTCATTTGTAGGTGTATGAGGATACATGTTTTCTTTTTTATTGTTTAAAGTGTCAAACAGCAGAACAACGTCAGCTTTTTAACACAACATATCATAAGAGTTGAGCCCATGCTCAGTAAAGAGAGAGAAGAAAGAGAAAAAAGGACGAAAATAAGAAGATAAAAAGAAAAAAAGAGAGGAAAGATCTTTTGACATCACGATTACATCCGGCAATATGAGTCATCGTAAGCATGCCACAGGCCTGTGTCTTTTCCCCACTCATCCTCTCCCCCCACACCTGGTCGTTCCTAGTCTCTTACTGCTTTCAGGAGCAAAGTTATCTTCCTCCACATAACTGTGAAGAATATAATGCAGGGCTCATCATTCCCCTTCATCAGATGTATCCATAACTCCCCCTCTCCCATAGCATCGTTTGTATATAATAGAGTAATGGTTTGTTTTGTTACATTGTGAGCTATCACTGAAGGGTGATGCAGGCAAAACAGTGGATCAAGGAATGTGTGGACTTCAACACTGTTCACAGATGAGAAATCCATTTCACTTGAACGGTGGACCTGGACACCATTTCCTGAAAGATGGCAGTGGCCTATTAAACCAAAGTCAAGTAGATGATGAAAGCACATTTTGGTAGGGACAATTCCTTGAATGATGGCCCATGATCGATAACCATTTGAAGGCATAAATGTATGTCTAGGGCATTCACAAACTGAATAATATTGAACAATGTCAAAAAACATTCCCTTTCTATGGGATTCAGAGAGAACAACAACCTTCATTGGGTCATATCTGCTCCTCAGTCTTTGGCCTGAAATCTGATTGAAATGGTATGGACACACCTTAGGGGACATTTAAACAAGTCTGTGTTAATGACTGGCATGAAAAGCTTTTAGCCTGCAGAACTTAATACAACATTTTCTTCAGGATATTTCATCTATGTTCAAATCATTCCCTACTAGTGGTTGATGAAAGGAATGTGGCAGTGACAAATACATGATGTGTGTATTTTGTGAGAAAGAAAAATGAAGAAATACACACAATGTCGCTATGTCACCGACCTGCACCACTGACCCCTTGACACCCTCTGCCATCACCTTTAACATACAAGACCAGGCTACCATTGATGTACTTCCCACTACATCCAGGCTGCTTGTTGTTGCCACCATGCCCATATGTGATATGATAAATAATGTATGCTCCAATACCTCAAAGCTGCCTGCTACTGCTACAATGCCTATATGTAGTGATGTAACTAATAATGCATGCCCCGCTACCACCATGTCGCTTGTTGCTACCACCTTGCCTACTTGTGATGACATGACTATTGATGTATGCCTCACTACCTCAGTGCTGCCTGCGGTTGCTACCATGTCTATACCTAATAATGTGATTACTGATGTACTCCTCACTACCACCATGTCGCTTGTTGCTACTACTATGTCTATATATGATGTAACTATTAATGCACACCCCACTAACACCATGTCGCCTCTTGCTACTGCCTTGCCTACTTGTGATGATGTCACTATCGATGTATGCCCCACCACCTCAGTGCTGCCTGCTGTAACCATCAAGCTTCCGACCACCACTTACCACTGCCATGAGGCTAGCACACACCTCAAAAAGCCTCCACACTCCCTCATCACACCACTCTCAGCTGTACCCTCATTAATGCATGCTCCCTACCAGCTCACGCCGTAGAGATCCATGAACCGATCACCACCCACAACCTCAACCTTCTTGCCATCATGGAGACTTGGCTGCATGAAGCGTCTGGACCCACCATAGCGCTTGCTCCCCAAACTGGCTACACAATTTTCTGACAAGACCATCCCCTATCTAAAGGTGGCAGTGTAGCCCTCATTTCCAAAGAGTCCATCTCCATTAGAAAGATCGAAAAGTCTGCTTTAAGTAACTGAAACTCCCTAGTCCTCAAACTCAACACTTCCCACAACTGTACTATCACACTCCACATAGTGTATCGCCCCAAACCCCCTAGCAGACTTCCATGCAGTCATCACTCACCTCCTCTCTGACAACCTGAAGACTTTCACTAAGATCCTCTTGACAGGTGACATGAACTTTGGGTTTCATGATCCAAAAGATATTCCATCTAAATCCTTGGCAAAGGCTCTGGAAACTTTAGGATTTAAACACTCCATCTTGGAACCCACACACAACAAAGGCGGGACCCTAGAACGGCTAGTTCACAACAACTGCCTGCTAGTCATCAATACAAAAAGTCCCCTCCCTTGGACTGGCCACACCTTATCCAGTTCACTCTCTCCCACTCTAAACATCAGAAACAGCCCACCAGAAGTGCACGCCTACTCTCCAAAGAAAGACTTGCCCCACATCTATGAGTCCCAGCCCTGAGTGCCCCATTTTCCAATGACCCAACACACACTTGCCCTCACTTTCAACTCTAATTTAACTAAAGCGGTGAAGGCCATTGCCCCAATAGCCGCCCGAAAGCCAAACCCATGAAACACATGGTTCTCCCAAGAACTGTTAAAGCTGTGCTCCAAAAAACGGGCATCCCTATCCACTTGGCAATCCAATCACTTGGATTCAGCCAAACTGGTGTTTAACCAACTCTGTAAGGAATACAAAAAAGCTATCATCCAGGCCAAAGCAAACTCTCTCAATACAAGAATTGCCAACATCAAGTCTGACACCAAAGAATTATTCGCCATCTTCAGGGAACTGGAAACCCCTGCCCCCCCTCTCCTCATGCCATTTCCAGAGATGAAGCCTGGTGCTCTGGCATATAAACAGGCATTCTGAACAAGCTAGACACCCTCAACAACAGAAATATTGCCAACCAGCAACCCCCAACCCTCCCATGCCCTCCTACATGCCAACTCCTAAACTTGGGGCCCCACTCACACCACTCCTCTCATCCAAGGACAACAACGAAACAGAAGTCATCTTGCTCATGAAGAATATCAAACCTTCCATGTGCAAAGGTGTCTGTCCTGATACTCTTATCGAAGAATGTACTGACACACTTGAACCCTTCCTCACAGCGATCATTAATACTTCCTTCGCCTCATGATCTGTCCCACCCTGTTTCAAGGAAGCGTGGGTCCACTCCCTCAGAAAAAGAAATCTCTCGACCCAAACAACCCCAATAACTACAGACCCATAAACACTGTCCCCTTCCTACTAAAATTCTTGGACAAAGTAGCCTACTTACAAATCCAAGACTTCTTAGACTCACACAACATCCTTGGCTCCCAACAATCTGGCTACCACCCTGTTCACTGAACCGAAACAGCCCTACTTGACCTTAAGAACCAAATTGATGACATCAGATACACAGGAAAACCCGCCCTACTCCTCCTCCTAGATCTCTTAGACACATTTGATTTGGTAGAGCATAAGCTACTCTGTCCTCCACTGCCATCGCCTCGATCTCTTCCTTCCTCCAAGGAAGAGCTATGCAAGTCTTCTCCGACCAAGCGTCTGGGAAACCAGCCATCATCCAATGAGGAGTACCACAAGGCTCCTGCATTTCCCCTACACTATATAACATTTTCACAAGACCTCTCTTCAACACTATTGACTCGCTTGGCATCATTTACACCAACTATGTGGACGGTACTCAAGTCCTCTTCAGTCTGTCTGGTGATTATGAGGAGGATGCCAAAACCCTTAACACCACCTATGGTGAAAAGACAGAACAACTCCTCCTAGGATCCACCGACACTCTGAAAAAACTTGAGACATGATATTCCTCCTTCAACATTGACAACACAGCTATCCCTGTCTCCTAGGCATTAAAAAGACTAGGAGTCGACCTAGATGTCAGCCTATCCATGTCCAGACAAGTTAGCACCATTGCCTCATCTGCAGCTGACTACACTAAACTTCTAAACATGGCTAGGCCATTCGTCACCACTGCTAACTGCCTGACTATTGCTAGAGCCCTAGTCGGGTCCAGATTGGGCTACTGTAATGTCCTCTTTATGGGTACCTCAGCAAAAAACCTGGACAAACTCCAAACTGTCCAACATAACTCCCTAATTGCTGGTACAGGCATCCCTAGAAGGCAACACATCTCTGCAGCCAGACAACAAGCTCACTGCCTGCTTGTCCGCAAATGTGTCTTTTTCAAAGCACTTGCCCTTACCCACTAGTGCCTCCATCACACTGCTCCACCATACCTCTCCATGAGAGTTAACATAACCCCTTTCTCCAGGCTATTCTCTTAAACTACCCACTGGACCTATAAGTGTCCTTATTCATGGCATAGTGTATCCACAGATAATAACAACTTTATGTAATATGCTCCGATGAGATAAGCCATACACTATGTAACCTCTGTGTAGCTTTATCACCCTTATGTAACACATCACCATGTACCCCACTATGTAAACCTATCTGTAAATGTAACTAAGTTTCCATGTAACACTGTCACAATGCCTGAGGGCTGCCAGTGCACTTTGTAAATGCAAATAAATAAAATTAAATAAATAGGAAGTGCTGTGGATACATTTGACATTTCTATTTGACTTTTTGATATTTTTAATGGATTGTGCAGGATGTGTGCCAATACCGTGATTTTTTATTTGTTCATCTATTTTTACTTGCAACGTTGATAACGTAAAAGAAATATGTGATCCTGCATTAGAATGATGTATGTTATTCATTTGCGCTCAGGAGCCACGGTAGGGGGGTTTAGTGGGATAGTGAAAGGGGTATGTTCGGGGATCATCGGGATGATTAGGAGGGATGTGGGGCAGGGACAGGGAAGAGGCTTATCTGAAACATAATTAACAAAACGTACCCAATGTAAATGTTACTAATAACAATAACAGCAACTATAATGATAATAACAATATCAAAAATATTAATTACACAGCCACAGTAGTGGCTGTGTAGTTATGGTTAAGTTGCTAATCCCATAGGAAGAGCACTTTTTGGGTGGCTTATAACTTCCCACTCCCTGGATGCATAAGTATATGGCCCACTCTGAATTTTTTTGCAAAATTTGGTGAGGTTTGGTTCAGGGGGCGGCAAAGTTATAGGGGGGGTCCCAAAATTTCTTTTTTTCGCATAGACTGAATGGGGAAAAAACTTTGTGCACGCCTACAGCACAAACCGCTGGACGGATTTTTACCAAATGTGCGGCAGGAGTAGTGGCTTGGTCTCGAAAGCGTGCTTTTGTAGATTTGGTGAAAATCCGTCCAGTAGTTTTTTTAAAAAATGATCAAAAAGTAGGTATCAAAAAATGTGTGATATCTATGTCTGTTCTGCGGACACACTTCCCTGCTCGCTCCGCGGAGAGGAAACCGATTGGCTGATTAGCTTGTGTCATGTCCGCGGACATGTGACGTGTTCGCTGATTGGATGATGAAGAGCGTGAAGTGCGTCAGATTGTTCCGATGCACCCGCCATCTTGGATCCGCCGACTATGCGGCAGCGAACAGAGGCAAAATGCAATTCTGGGGAGTGTTTTGGTGTGCAAGAGTGCTTGGGGAGGTTTGGGGAGTAAGAGATGGGTCAAATACTGTATTTGTTTAGGTGGCAGGTGCTCCTGATGTGTACGCCATGACCGCGCTGTCCGGGATGTTCGTAATTAGTCAAAATGAGGGGTGTCCTAAGGACAATTTTCCCGTCCGTGCTGTCCGCAGGCAAGTTGAAACTGTTCTAAGGACATGCGCGGTGTCTGCAGACATAAAAATGCCCATATGGCATAGTTAAAATGTTTGATTCTATGGATGTGATCTATGGGTGTGATATGCTGAGGTGGTTGTGGCCAGGGCCTAGAGTCTTGGGTGCATGGCTGAAAGCCGTACGCTGTAGGCCATGCACCCAAGACTCTAGGCCCTGGCAACAACAACCACAGCATATCACACCCATAGATCACACCCATGGAATTGAATATCTATCAAATATTTGCAAATCTACAGTTTGTGTACTGTTTGATTTGTATAGTTTGTATGTGAAGTTTTGGCAATGTCATGTCATTAAGATTGTAGAGTTTGGTAACAAGCACTGCAGTATAACATATCCATGGAAGTAAACATTTTGTATTGTGGTTTATGGTTAGATGTTTGCTTTAATGGTTCTGTTATGCAGCAGTATCTATGCGTTCTATTAGAATATACTTACTGTTTGATTTTTTGTGATTGGATATATTTTTTTCATGAGTTGGGTAAATGGAGCAGATGTTCTTTTTCAATTTCTGTGATAAAAAAAAGATCATGTTAGTGTAGGTATTTTATAAAGACTTATTACATTGCAAAATAGACATTTCAGCTTTTTTTCGACCCTCGTATTTAGTAGTTTACAAACCAGTGTACTGTGCAATTTGCTCAGTTTCTGTGTTTGTTTTTTAAATCATTGGGTCTGTGGGAAAAAAATCCATGTTGGATTAAAAAAAACTTTTTTTGTTATGCTACAGTATATTTGTTTGTTTGTTTTCAGTGTTCACTTGTTGTTTCTGGCTAATGGTCTATCTGTTGGCTTGTTGCAGATCGTTAGATACCTGTTGTCGAATTCTAACTGGTTATAGTTTTTTATTTATATTCTCAAATTGCTAATCTATCTGTTGGGTTGTTGCAGATTCTTGGGGCAGTTAGATACATGTTGGCGTATTCTAACTGTTTGTTTCTTTTTATAATTTAGTGGTATTGATTTGTTTGTTTGGTTGTTGCAGAATTTTGGGGAAGTTAGATACCTGTTGGCATATTGTAGCTGTTTATAGTTTTCTAATTGAGGTTTTATTAAGTTTATGCACGGGATTAGTTAATGGTGTTATTGATTTATTTGTTTGGTTGTTGCAAAGTCTTGTGGCAGTTAGATACCTGTTGGCAAATTCTAACTGTTTATTTCTTGTCATTTTTCAGTGGTATTGATTTATCTATTTGGTTGTTGCAAAATCTTGGGGCAGTTAGATACCTGTTGGCGCATTGTAACTGTTTGTTTCTTGTTATAATTTAGTGGTATTGATTTATCTGTTTGGTTGTTATAGAATCTTGGGGCAGTAAGATACCTGTTGGCGTATTCTAATTGTTTATAGTTTTCTAATTGAAGTTTTGTTAATGTTTAAGTACACATTAGTTATTAAATTTTGGTTTTAAGAAGATTAAATAAGCGTTTGTAAGATTTGCTGGTAATCTCTGCTTTAGAGTAATGGTACTATCATTACATTCGAACCATCCACATTTCTTTTTTATATATGCAGTGTAGTGACCTGCATTGGTTGTGGCTCCTGCATTGTAGATTTATACCTATTGTTGTGAAGGATTTCTTACCAAGTGATACTTGACCATGTGTGAATCCAGTCAGCTTGCAGTTGTTTTTGGTTCCATCTGCATTGTAACGTTTAAGCATTAGTATTACGTATTTACTGTGTGTTTGTATTAGTAAGGTGGAGCGATTATCTAAATTGCAGGTAGTAGATAATCTACCATGGTTTGCATTTTGTAGAAGTTGCTGAAATGGAACGGATTCACAATAAGGTATGGATACATACACAAAGCGCTCATTAGGGATTTGTTCCTCTGCCACATTGTTGCAGAGAGTGCATGTATGTTTCCACATGTATGAAATCTGGAATATTTCATTTATAGGTATGTTTTTGTTTTCCAGTACTTGTAGTAAGTACATTAGAAATTCTTGTAGATCGGGGGCGCTGTTGCGCCGAAGTAAGATGGCCGCTTAAGTGGAAGGCTCCGGACGGGGAGAGCGAATAATCGACACTTCACCCCTGCCTTATCCGCGTGACATTGCTGGTGCCTTTTCGTGAGCCCCTCCGACACATTCCTGCGGTATTCCGAGGTTGGACGCGCCCTGGGCGGTGAGCTGTGCTTCCGATTGTGTTTGGGCTGGTGCTGCCTCCTCCCCCCGCCTCGCGGCTCCGGGGACCGTGGCTCTCGCCACCACCCGAGGGCGCGGCGCTGCGGCCCGCTGTGGGGGAGGGGCGCCGGGCCCCCTGAGGCGCGCCGAACTGCGGTGGCCGGCGATACTGCCCCCTCTTGCTCTTCTCGTCACCCTGCTGTGGGCAATCTTGGGACCCTGGCCCCTTCGGGAGTGGCCGCCACCTTCACGGCATCAACTGGATCCTGGGACCCCGGAGCTCCTGCGCCGCCTGCCTGATTACCGCGGCTGGCCCTGTTGCTCGCACATCGGCTGCCTTCCCCCCCGGCCACCCCCAACTCAAGATCACTACACCCTGACAACTACAAGGTAGGAGGCCGGGGTGGCCGGTGGGGCCGGCACCGGTGATCCTTGCGGCCAGCCTAATTACTCCCTGTGTCCCATGTTGGCCCCCCTCCCACCACTCCCGCTTTGATTACGGACCCTCTGCCTGCCCTAGGCGGCGAGGGTTGGCCCTGGACCCCTGGTGCTAGGAGCTGCTGCGGAGACCGCGGCACTCTGAGGCACCTGTCTGGATTGCGCCTGGTCCGTGTGGCTCCATTGTTGCTCTCCTGCTGGCACCTTGCCCCCCTGCACATATACTGGGGACCCCCGAATATACGTTTCGAAGTTCCTTGTCCGTGCCCTGGGCGGCCCGCCGACAAACACCCCACTGTGCACCCTCATTGCTGCGCCATAAACATTGACTCTCCTTGCCATTACGGCTGTGCAGATGGGCATACGGGCTAAAATACAATACTTCATCGGACTCTGAACTTATTAATACAAACTACTGGAGTGGATCTTGTGGTGTCCCTGCTGCCTCACGGTGCAGTGCTTAATCGATTGTTCTAACCACGCAATCCTCTAGCCTTGATCATACGACTTAGGCGGTGCTTCTATATGGAACCGTTCTCCTAGCCCACCTCACTTTCCTAAATATATACCTGGGAGATCACGGCGTCACCCCAGCGGTCTACTGCATCCGCCATACCACGGCATTATTTAAGGAACCTACACCAGCTCTATACCCAATATCCCTTCCCGGTGTCCTCGCCTCACCCCCCGGCCGGGCCGCTTACTCAAGAGGAGGACAGCGCTCGGCCCCTCTGTATACAGATAGGGCCCAGCGTCCTGGTATCACCCTGCTACCACGACTAAGGGAGCCGGGGCGAGCAGGAAGCAAAGCTCGTTAAATATGTTCACCAAGACGCCCTCCAAGCTACTCACGGACCCCCAGGAGGAATCATCTTCCTCCATAGCATCCTCAGCCCCCGATGACTCACAGAAGATGCTTGAGTACATGCGGGAGGGCTTCACTGCCTTGCACACTAAATTGGACGACATGAATGGTACGATCTCATCCATAAAAGCTGACATTGAGAAAACCGACGGCAGGGTGGCTGAGGTCGAGACGAGGGTCGGCGCCGTGGAAGACGATCTGGTCTCCCTACGCACCGCTGTGTCTACACTAACCAACCGGGTCTCCAGTGTCGAAAAGAAGAACGATGACCTCGAATCCCGCTCCAGGCGTAATAACCTCCGCATAGTCGGCATACCAGAGGACAACATCAAGGAACCTATGGAGGACTACATTGAACGCACTCTCCTAATGCTCCTCGACAACCCCAAGCTTTCTTCACAATTTGCCGTGGAAAGAGCTCATCGCTCCCTGGCTCAAAAACCTAGGCCTGTTGCCCCACCCTGCCCCATCATAGTCAGAATCCTGAATTTCCGCGACAGAGATGCCTTGCTTCGTGCGGCTAGAGCCAAGGGAGAGTTGCATCTTGGAGCAGCGAGGATACACCTCTACCCTGATTACTCGGTAGCTGTGCAACAAGAGCGCAAAACTTTCCTAGCGGTAAAAAGGAGACTCCGTGACCTGGGAGTTCAATACTCCATGCTCTTCCCTGCTAAACTGAGGATTGAACATGCCAATCAGACATTCTTCTTTACCATCCCAGAAGAGGCCTCGAAATTCATGGACGAACATTTCCCTGGCTAACCCAAGCACTCCTAACATGAATCTCATATGCTTCAATGTTTCTCACTATACATGGTTCGCACAGGGGACTCTCCCCTCTCTTCACGATGGACATTCAATCACCGGTGTCACTCCGAATGGTCTCTAACTCCTGCTATTATAATGTAACCATGTGCTGTTGACCACTAGTCCACTCTTTCTCACAGGGTCCATCATATGTCCCAAGTAACTATGTTTATCTCTACAATGTTGTTCCACCTCATCGTTCCGTAGGTCACTCTCCCCCCTTTTCATCCCCCCCCCTTTTTCCCCTTTTTTTTTTTTTTTTCTTTTCTCTCTCTCTTTCTCTTTCCTTCTCCTGCTGTAATATATACCATAATATATCCTACTATGCAGCATCATACTCCTTACGCTCTCCCCAGTCCGGCGCGCCGTCGCTCGGCTGTCAACAGACCCCCAGGCGCTGATGCCAGAAAGTTCAATGTTGTTTTGGGTTTGGTTGGGTTTCATCCCTCCGATTGGGGGAGGGATGTGGGTGAGGGGTGGTAAGGGAACCGTTTGGTTTAAAAAAGTCTTGACAGCCCCCAGAGGTTCCACTGACATCACGCACAATCAATTCATTCATTTAGCGAGATTGCAGCATACACCGTGGCTACACACCTTTCATCTCACTATCCATCATTTTCACTTAATTCACTATCACCCCTCCAAATATGGCTGATGATACCCTGACCTTTATGAGCTGGAACATTAGAGGGTTAGGCAATTATAAAAAGATGCGTCAGATCCAGCTCCATGCCGAACGCCACGGGGTAAAGATCCTATGTTTACAGGAAACGCACGCCCGCTCGGAACAGGCGGAGCGATTCGCCAAACAATGGGGACCCCAGAGATACTACACCGACTATTCCACCCAGAGCCGGGGCACCCTCACCCTAATACATAGAAGTCTAAAGTTCACATGCCAACATTCCCATATAGACCCACTGGGTCGGTTTGTGCTCATTACAGGCATATTACAGCGGCAGGAGATAGCCATCCTAAACATATATGGCCCAAACGTCGATGATCCTGACTTCTACCTGCAGTTAGCCACTATACTTGAGAGCTACCCTCTGATTCCTATCCTCTGGGGAGGTGATTTTAACACGATCTTCGATGTGGACCTGGATAGGTCTGGCTCTCGACCCCGGCAACTGTCCAGGGCAGCATATACCATCCTGAGATCGCTCCCCCGCCTGTCCCTGATTGACGCGTGGCGTCTGATGTACCCCATGGACCGTACATACTCCTTTTACTCTTCTGTACACGACTCGCACTCGAGAATTGATAGATGGCTTGTCACAGATATGCTGATCAGATGTATAACTCACTTAGCCATTCTCCCAGAACATTATCAGACCATTCACCTATCCTCATCTCCCTAAATTGGGGTCCGGACGCCAACAGAACTAGACAGTGGAGAATGAGCCCATATATACTACTTGACCAAGTGTTTGCCTCCAAGCTTGAGTCCTCCATTGAAGAATACTTTGAGTTTAACACAAATTCCGTCACAACACAAGCAGTGCTCTGGGAGGCCTTTAAAGCACACACCAGAGGGGTCGTCATCTCCAAAAGCAATGGCATACTGAAAGACATCCGTGCCGATATCGCCACTAGCGAGTCGGCCCTATCGGTTTACGAAGCCCAGTACGCCGTTGATCACTCACCTGCTACTCTAGCGCTATTGAGCTCTGAGCTACACAAATTCCGAGACCTTGCTGACCGTGAGGTCAAGTTCCTGGACTCCCCCCAGATCGCCAGGAAATATGGCGAGGGCGAGCACCCCGGAAGGATGTTGGCTAGACTGCTGCGCCGCGAATTCAGCGCACCTAACATTCCAGCCATTGCTAGGCCTGATGGTACCCTCGCCACGTCCCCCCGTGACATCAATTCAGAATTCTATTCTTTCTACACTGCCCTGTACATGGAGGCCGATAGTGCCCAGACTTCTGAAATTGAATCCTTCTTAGAGAACCTACCATTATCGGTCCTATCACCGGACGCCATTGCCGCCCTCGAAAGGACCTTTACCCTCCAGGATGTCGTAGAGGCCATCGATTCACTATCATCCGGAAAAGCTCCCGGCCCGGATGGGTTACCAATGGACTTCTACAAGTTATACAAGACCCAACTAGCGCCACACTTACTCACCCTCTGGGAAGAGTCATGCGATAGGGGTATACTTCCACCATCCTTGCGAGAGGCACTGATTACAGTGCTCCTCAAACCTGGTAAGACTCCCACGCAATGTAGCTCATACCGACCCCTCTCACTGATTAATAGCGATATTAAGATATACGCTAAACTACTAGCCAACCGCTTAGCCCCGAGCATGTCTCACATTATTCACCCAGATCAAGCTGGATTTGTCCCAGGGAGGTCTACATCCCTAAACTTAAGGAGGCTTTTCAATATACTTAGCAGAATAGAGCCAGCCACACAGGCAGTGGCAGCTACACTGGATATGCAGAAGGCTTTTGACTCAGTCTCGTGGAAATACCTGTGGTGTGTACTCGAGAAATGTAGATTCGGCCCCAACTTCCGTTCCTGGATAAAGCTACTGTACACCGCCCCGTCGGCCAGGGTCCGTACGGAGGACAGATTATCTCCCTCCTTTCAGATATCCAGGGGTACACGCCAAGGCTGTCCCTTTTCCCCACTCATTTTTGCCATAGCAATGGAGCCTTTTGCGGATATGATTCGCCCATCACATTCACAAAGGGGGGTGCGCACATCTGGCCAGGCGGACATAGTCTCCCTTTATGCTGACAATGCCCTGCTATATGTTTGTTCCCCCGAAATCAACCTTCCCCCTATTTTGACAGATGTTACTCGCTTTGGATACATATCTGGTCTTAGGGTCAACTGCTCCAAGACCACACTATTTCCGCTCACGGAATCTACACGACCCCCCCCGAACTGCATGGGTTCAACTGGTCCCCCTCCAGCTTTACCTACCTTGGGGTGGTGGTCTCCCGCCACACGTCGCAACTGCGAAATGATAACTACCAAAGATACCTAACTAACCTAGAAATTAAAACCTCCAGCTGGACTAGGCTTCCTCTCTCACTTGCAGGCAGAATTGGAATTCTTAAAATGGTTGTATTGCCCCAATTACTGTTCCGTTTTACCAATCTGCCGCTGTGGCCTGGAGATAGCTTCTTCCAATCACTAAGTAGTATATGTAACACTTTCCTCTGGCACTCTGGGGCCGTCCGCCTCAAATTGACCACACTTACCTCCCCTAAAGCGTTGGGCGGATTCGCCGCACCCGACTTCATTAGATACTGGATAGTAGCTCAGTCAGCGTTTTCTGCATACTGGTTCAACACCACCGATCCCCCCCCCACATTTCTGCCTTGAGAAGCTATCTGTGTGCGACTGTGTGATTGGTTCCCTGATCCTCCAACCAGTTCCCCCAGACGTAAACTCTGCAAACCCTGTGGTCAGCACATCCTTGGCTCTCACCAAACTCTGGTCCACGGTGCATACCCCTCACCCCTTCCACGGCGACTTGCCACTGTGGAACTTTCTCCCCAACGTCCCACACGTCTCTCCCTCCATGGTCACTCGCTGGGCCACTGCAGGCTTCCTGAAACTACGCGATGCCTTTAACCAGGGTGACTTCATTGAATGGTCTGATCTCCCTTCGCCACTTAGGCGCCGACCTTCGGCGTGGTTACAATACTCTTCACTTCGCCAACATCTCAAAGCCAGATATACAGACTTCCCCGCCATTCCCCCCGACGAGCCCTTGTTGGAAGAGCTCTGCTCCTACATCTCCTTCAGAGGCAAGGTGTCCAGACTTTACTCCTTAATCCAGGCTAAAGCGGACCCCATTTCACTGAACTCCGTCGCAGATGGCAGGAGGACCTTGGCTCCGATATCACTGACGAGAGATGGTCTCGGATGTGCACCCGGACTCATGAGGTCTCTTATAACACTAAATTCAAACTCATCCAGTTCAAAGTCCTACACAGGTACCATCATACCCCTATGAGATTACATCGCATGTTCAATACCACATCCCCCTCCTGTCCCAGATGCGGTGCTGACCAGGCCTCCTATATACACATGTTATGGCTTTGCCCCCGACTCACCCAATTTTGGCTAGATATCTGTACCACCCTGTCAGATGTCCTGGAACATCCCATTACTCCAACTCCACTACACTGCCTGTTCCATGACCTCCCTCGGCTGCACGTGACTCTAAGAAACTAGCTGGACTATGCATGCTTCTGGCGGTTCGCTGTATACTGCTCTGCTGGCTCCGGCCTAGACCGCCTACATACACGCAATGGCTCAGATCGGTCTCCTGGGCCCACGATACTGAGCAATCCTGGAACACGTTGCAGCATTCTCACTCCAGACCAAGAGATATCTGGCCGAGATTTCGTGCCTACATGTCGGCCCTGGCCTCGCCACCAGTGTCTCCCTCTGCTTCCCCAGGCAGCTCCCCCTAGACTGGGTCCCCCCTATCCGCCTTGCCCCCCCCCTTCCCCTCTGGTGTATGTATCAATGCATTGATTTCCCTTTCCGTTTACTTATATGATCCACGCTAATTAAGATGTATCATTTACTTCTTGCTTTGCATATACTACTCATTGGTGCCGTGTGGCCCCCTCTGTTTGCATTTGTTGTGCTGTCAAGTCAAATAAAAAGAATTTTTTTAAAAAAAGAAATTCTTGTAGATCTTCTTGTGAGTTTATAGTGAAATTCACCATTCCAGCACAGTATTCCAATTCTTGTCTTATTCCAAGAACACTGTATGTGTTGTCAGGATTGTTGGTTGTGTTTCTATGAAGGACTAACATTTGCAAACACAATTGGTCTGTACTGTGTAAGTAAATGTTGTCAACAATTGGTGGCAATTGAAATAGAATATTGATTGCTACATTTGCATAGCAATTTACACCAGTTATATTTGAAAATTGGAATGGACCAGATAGTTCTGTGTCCAAGTCATTTTTTCGGAGTGTGTGTTGCTTCGTTGAAGAAGTACCTCAGTTACTTTGATTAATAGATTCTTCTTTGGTTGTGGTAATTGATGAAGTATTAGCTTCTTTTACTCTCTTTGGAGAATTTGCAGTGAGGTCATGTTGCATTTCTGTTTGAATTAGTTTTCTTTTACAACATTTTCCTTTTTGTGGAACTGGATATGTTTTTAGATGGGGTTGTATAGTGAACGTAGTCTATTGTATTCTAAAATGCACGGAATACCAGCGTTTACTTTACTCATCAAAGTTGATTAGAAATAGACCGTCAAATGTACGTAAGCGTGAAAGTGTTAAGTAGCTCATGCCTTCTTTAAAGACGGTGTTCCCAATATCTATAAATGCTTTATCTAGGGTAAGACCTTGTGATTTGTGAATGGTGACTGTGTATGCTAGAGTTAGAGAAAATTGTTCTCTGCGTACATACATGCCTTTGAAAAGAAGAAATCGAGCTGTTGAGCACCCTATCCTTTTTACTGCTGAAACTTTGTCAAAGAGAATATTGACAAACTGAATGTTGTTGTCACGTGAGTATGTTTGAAAGCCAACAACTGTACCTAGTTCTCCATTAACTCGTCCTTGCTCCACATCAAGATTACGTTTAAGCATTACTCTACAGTTTAAGGATAATTTTAATATTTTCTCCAAACCAGCTGTGTTTTCTGAGGTATTTAGTCTTGGTGTGGCTTCTTGACACATGGGTAGTGTCATACAATGTACGTCCAGTTTGTCTGTGGAGCAAATTTCAATTATTGGTTGCATTTCTTTTTTCAACATTGTTTCATTGAATGTGCATCAGCTTGCACAAGTTGGCATTAAGGACATACAATTTATATTTGTGTGTGCTAATTGTTCCATGACATCAGTAGCACATGAGTTATGGCCATAAAGTGCATGGATGCGCCTGGTTTTTAATATTGCTTGTGCTTCTTGAGATAGTACACCAACTCTAATACTTTTTAAAATGTTGGCGTAAGTGACGTCTGCAGATTGGTGCATGTTTTCTGTAAATTTTCTGTATTGGAAATGTTGCCAAAGGTTGCATTTCCTATGCTGCCAACAGTTTTACGGCAGAGTTTGTGTTCTAAGGTTTTAAAAATAGGTTCACCTTTCACTTGTGTCAATTGAAGAAGATCTCCGAAAACAATAATGTGTTTTCCTCCAAAGAGCTCTTCGTAGATTGTTTTAAGTACTTCTTGCAATCTGAGGTGAATCAAAGCCAACATTAGGTTGGAGACCATGCTCACGTCATCTATTAGTAGCATTTTCATTTGTTTTAACACTCTGCGTAGTTCCATTGCAGCTACTGTAAAAAGTTTGTAATATTCTAATTTGTTTTGGTGTTCTACTGGAAGGAGTAGTAATCAATGTAAAGTGACACTGCCTATGTTGTAGGCAGCTAAACCTGTGGGGGCAGTTACAACGGCTGACAGTTTGTTGTTTGTCAATTGTTGAAGGAACTTGCTGATGATTTTGATTAAGAATGTTTTGCCTGAACCAGCTTCACCACTGACGTATAGTAGTATAGGTTTGTAATTTTGGCAGGTATATTCTTTATTTTCATGTTGTACACCATGTGCAATTTGTTTTGTTACTTCTTGAAAAATGGTACGCTGCTCTTTTCTCAATTTTGATTGTAGTACAGGTAAGTCTTCTGTATCTTCTTCATAGTGACACATGGGGCCTCATTACAAGTCGGGCAGTCCGGAATTAACAGTGGCGGTAAACCCGCTGCCACTTTTAATTCCGGACCGCCCGATCCCGAGTCCTGCAGGCGGGAGGAGATCTTCCCGCCAGGTCTGACCTGGCGGGTTGAACACCTCCCGCCTGCAGGCGGACGTGGAAACACCAGCAACATCACAAGATGGTGCCGGTGTTTCCACTTCCCCATGCCCATTGAGTCCTATGGGACTCAATGGGAATGGGGATTTACCGAAATACGCCTCCGGAATTCCCGGGACACCAGGGCTGTAATGTCCTGGTAATTCCGGGAGTCCCGGAGGCAGAATGGTAATACGAGTCCGGCGGTAACCAGGCGGTTTTACCACCGCGGTTACTGCCGGACTCGTAATGAGGCCCATGGTGTTCTCTACTTCTGTCATAGCTAATTCTGCCTCATTTGCTATTAGTGGCTGTCCCTGTGGTTCTTGGCTTCCTGTTACAGAAGGTTGACTACTGTCAGGAGTGTCCTTATCTAGTTGGGCCTGGAGTTCTTGTTCGTGTTGCTGTTCATTGTGCAACATTGTTTTGTACTGTGTAAAGTTTACATTGGTGATAGTGCTTCCATTTCCTTTGAAAGCGTCTTCATAGGAGTCATAGTTTTCTAGTATCTGTTCTTCTTTTCTACATGGTTTAAAAACTTGTAGTAGGTACATATAACATAGTTCTTTATGTTGAGGAGTTTTTAATGACAATTTGATATGATTAATTAAGCTTTGTTTGGTAAATTTCACTAAGCTGCCTTCACAACTTGTCACTCTATAGCTACCTTTTTTTCATCGGGTTTTATATTATTTTTGTATGTTAAGTTTTGGGCTATGTGGTATAGACACATGGTTTCCAAAGTGGTACTCCTCTTTGGGTAGTATGTGTCTAGTAAATTGTTTTTCAAAATGTCTTGGCTGTTGGGATCATTTTTGGCTATTGTTTCTATGTCGTCATATGATTTGAGAACTCTTTTCTAGATTTAGCAGGACCAAGACTTAGCCATACTATCAGGGTAATTCATAGAATTTCGCACAAAAGTGGCGCACGCGGCTGGTGCACAGTGTGCGCATGCGAATGTCTGCGCCAGCCGCGTGCGCTAAAATCGATTTCCGCGCACAGCGTATTCATGGATTTTCGCCTCCAAAACCAGCCGTGGCGCAGAGTGGTGCAGAGACCCTGCAGCAGCGCCAGTTACGCCCCAAGAATGCCCCTAGCGCAAGGAAAAGCCATCAAAATCCCCAATCCAGCACAAAGCGCTGCGCTAACCCTGGACCAGTTTACAGGCTGCCAAACAGCAAACGCCAAGCGGGGAACGTGTATTAGTGGGGTTCGTGTGAAATTTCACATGCGTAAGGGCCTGTGCAAGTGGGGTACGTGTATAACTGGGGTTCGTGGGAAGTTTCACACGCAATTTCAGCAGGGTACGTGTATTTTCGGGGGTTCGGGTGAAGTTTCACATGTGAAAGGGCCTGTGCAAGTGGGGTACGTGTATAACTGGGGTTCGCGGGAAGTTTCTCACGTGAAAGGGCCTATGGGAGTGGGGTACGTGTATAACTGGAGTTCGCGGGAAGTTTCACACGCGATTTCAGCAGGGTACGTGTATTTTGGTGGTTCGCGGGAAGTTTCACACGCAAAAGGGCCTGTTCGAGTGGGGTACGTATATAACTGGGGTTCGTGTGAAGTTTCACATGCGAATGGAGCAGGGTACGTGTATTACGTGGGTTCGCAGAAAGTTTCACACGCAAAAGGGCCTGTGCGAGTGGGTTACGTGTATAACTGGAGTTCGCAGGAAGTTTCACACGCGATTTCAGTAGGGTACGTGTATTTTGGGGGTTCGCGTGAAGTTTCACACACAAAAGGGCCTGTGCGAGTGGGGTACGTGTATAACCGGGGTTTGCGTGAAGTTTCACACGCAAAAGGGCCTGTGCGAGTGGGGTAGGTGTATAACTAGGGTTTGTGTGAAGTTTCACACGTGACAGGAGCATGGAACGTGTGTTACGGAGGTTTGCGGGAAGTTTCACACGCGAAAGGGCCTGTGCGAGTGGGGTACGTGTATAACTGGGGTTCGCGGGAAGTTTCACACGCGAAAGGGCCTGTGCGAGTGGGGTACGTGTATAACTGGGGTTCGCGGGAAGTTTCACACGCGAAAGGGCCTGTGCAAGTGGGGTACGTGTATAACTGGGGTTTGTGGGAAGTTTCACGCAATTTCAGCAGGATACGTGTATAACGGGGGTTTGCGGGCAGTTTCACACGCGAAAGGGCCTGTGCGAGTGGTGTACGTGTATAACTGGGCTTCGCGGGAAGTTTCACACGCGATTTCAGCAGGGTACGTATATTACAGGGGTTCGCAGGAAGTTTCACATGCGAAAGGGCCTGTGCGAGTGGGGTACGTGTATAACTGGGATTCGCGGGAAGTTTCACATGCGAAAGGGCCTGTGCGAGTGGGGTACGTGTATAACTGGGGTTCGCGGGAAGTTTCACACACGATTTCAGCAGGGTACGTGTATTACGGGGGTTCGCAGGAAGTTTCACACGCGAAAGGGCCTGTGCGAGTGGGGTACGTGTATAACTGGGGTTCGCGGGAGGTTTCACGCGCGAAAAGGCCTGTGCGAGTGGGGTACGTGCATAACTGGGGTTCGCGGGAAGTTTCACAAGTGATTTCAGCAGGGTAAGTGTATTTCGGAGGTTCGTGTGAAGTTTCACACGTGAAAGGGCCTGTGCGAGTGGGGTACATGTATAATTGGGGATCGTGTGAAGTTTCACACGCGAAAGGGCCTGTGCGAGTGGGGTACGTGTATAACTGGGGTTCGCGGGAAGTTTCACACGCGATTTCAGCAGGGTTCGTATATTACGGGGGTTTGCGGGAAGTTTCACACGCGAAAAGGCCTGTGCGTGTGGGATACGTGTATAACTGGGGTTCGCAGGAAGTTTCACACGTGAAAGGGCCTGTGCGAGTGGGGTACGTGTGTATAACTGGGGAGTTTCACACGCGAAAGGGCCTGTGCGAGTGGGGTACGTGTATAACTGGGGTTCGCGTGAAGTTTAACACGCGAAAGGACCTGTGTGAGTGGGTTAAGTGTATAACTGACGTTCGTGTGAAGTTTCACACGCGATTGGAGCAGGGTACGTGTATTACGGGGGTTCGCAGGAAATTTCACACGTGAAAGGGCCTGTGCGGGTGGGGTACGTGTATAACTGGGGTTCTCAGGAAGTTTCACACGCAAAAGGGCCTGTGCGAGTAGGGTACGTGTATAACTGGGGTTCGTGGGAAGTTTCACATGCAATTTCAGCAGGGTACGTGTATTACGGGGGTTCACGGGAAGTTTCACACGCGAAAGGGCCTGTGTGAGTGGGGTATGTGTATAACCGGGGTTCGCGGGAAGTTTCACACGCGATTTCAGCAGGGTACGTGTATTTCGGGGGTTCGCATGAAGTTTCACATGCGAAAGGGCCTGTGTGAGTGGGGTACGTGTATAACTGGGGTTCGTGTGAAGTTTCACATGCGAAAGGGCCTGTGCGACTGGGGTACATGTATAACTGGGGTTCACGTGAAGTTTCACACGCGATTGGAGCAGGGTACGTGTATTACGGGGGTTCGCTGGAAGTTTCACACGTGAAAGGGCCTGTGCGAGTGGGGTACTTGTATAACTGGGGTTCGCGTGAAGTTTCACACGCGGTTGGAGCAGGGTATGTGCATTACGGGGATTCGCGGGAAGTTTCACACGCGAAAGGGCCTGTGCGAGTGCAGTATGTGTATAACTGGGGTTCACAGGAAGTTTCACATGCAAAAAGGCCTGTGCGAGATGGGTACGTGTATAACTGGGGTTCGCGGGAAGTTTCACATGCGATTTCAGCAGGGTATGTGTATTACGGGGGTTTGCGGGATGTTTCACACGTGAAAGGGCCTGTGCGAGTGCCGTACGTGTATAACTGGGGTTCGCGGGAAGTTTCACACGCAAAAGGGCCTGTGTGAGTGGGGTACGTGTATAACTGGGGTTTGCGTGAAGTTTCACATGCGATTGGAGCAGGGTCCGTGTATTACGGGGGTTTGCTGGAAGTTTCACACGTGAAAGGGCCTGTGTGAGTGGGGTACGTGTATAACTGGGGTTCGCGGGAAGTTTCACACGCGAAAGGGCCTGTGCGAGTGGGGTACGTGTATAACTGGGGTTCACGGGAAGTTTCACACGCGAAAGGGCCTGTGCGAGTGGGGTACGTGTATTAGTGGGGTTTGCGTGAAGTTTCACACGAGATTGGAGCAGGGTACGTGTATTACGAGGGTTTACTGGAAGTTTCACACGTGAAAGGGCCTGTGCGAGTGGGGTACGTGTATAACTGGGGTTTGCGGGAAGTTTCACACGTGATTTCAGCAGGGTTTGTGTATTACGGGGGTTCGCGGGAAGTTTCACAAGCGAAAAAGCCTGTGCGAGTGGGTTACGTGTATAACTGGGGTTCACGGGAAGTTTCACATGAGATTTCAGCAGGGTATGTGTATTACGGGGGTTCGCGGGAACTTTCACACGCAAAAGGGCCTGTGCGAGTGGGGTACGTGTATAACTGGGGTTCGCGGGAAGTCTCACACGCGAAAGGGCCTGTGCGAGTGGGGACGTGTATAACTGGGGTTCGTGGGAAGTTTCACATGCAATTTCAGCAGGGTACGTGTATTACGGGGGTTCGCGGGAAGTTTCACACGCGAAAGGGCCTGTGCGAGTGGGGTATGCGTATAACAGGGGTTCGCGGGAAGTTTCACACGCGATGTCAGCAGGGTACTTGTATTTCGGGGGTTCGCATGAAGTTTCACATGCGAAAGGGCCTGTGTGAGTGGGGTACGTGTATAACTGGGGTTCATGTGAAGTTTCACACGCGAAAGGGCCTGTGCGAGTGTGGTACATGTATAACTGGGGTTCACGTGAAGTTTCACCAGTGATTGGAGCAGGGTACGTGTATTACGGGGGTTCGCGGGAAGTTTCACACGTGAAAGGGCCTGTGCGAGTGGGATACTTGTATAACTGGGGTTCGCGTGAAGTTTCACACGCGATTGGAGCAGGGTACGTGCATTACGGGGGTTCGCGTGAAGTTTCACACGCGAAAGGGCCTGTGCGAGTGGGGTACGTGTATAACTGGGGTTCGCGGGAAGTTTCACACGCAATTTCAGCAGGGTATGTGTATTACAGGGGTTTGCGGGAAGTTTCACACGTGAAAGGGCCTGTGCGAGTGCGGTACGTATATAACTGGGGTTTGTGGGAATTTTCACACGCGAAAGGGCCTGTGCGAGTGGGGTACATGTATACCTGGGGTTTGTGTGAAGTTTCACACGTGATTGGAGCAGGGTACGTGTATTACGGGGGTTTGCTGGAAGTTTCACACGTGAAAGGGCCTGTGTGAGTGGGGTACGTGTATAACTGGGGTTCGCGGGAAGTTTCACATGCGATTTCAGCAGGGTACGTGTATTCCGGGGGTTCGCATGAAGTATGACACGCGAAAGGGCCTGTGTGAGTGGGGTACGTGTATAACTGGGGTTCGTGTGAAGTTTCACACGCGAAAGGGCCTGTGCGGGTTGGGTACGTGTATAACTGGGGTTCACGTGAAGTTTCACACGCGATTGGAGCAGGGTACGTGTATTACGGGGGTTCGCGGGAAGTTTCACACGCGAAACGGCCTGTGCGAGTGGGGTATGTGTATAACTGGGGATCGCGGGAAGTTTCACATGCGATTTCAGCAGGGTACGTGTATTTCGGGGGTTCGCATGAAGTATCACACGCGAAAGGGCCTGTGTGAGTGGGGTAAGTGGATAACTGGGGTTCGTGTGAAGTTTCACACGCGAAAGGGCCTGTGCGAGTGGGGTACGTGTATAACTGGGGTTCACGTGAAGTTTCACACACGATTGGAGCAGGGTATGTGTATTACGGGGGTTCGCGGGAAGTTTCACACGCGAAACGGCCTGTGCGAGTGGGGTACTTGTATAACTGGGGTTCGCGTGCAGTTTCACACGCGATTGGAGCAGGGTACGTGTATTACGGGTTTTCACGGGAAGTTTCACACGCAAAAGGGCCTGTGCGAGTGCGGTACGTGTATAACTGGGGTTTGCGGGAAGTTTCACACGCGAAAGGGCCTGTGCGAGTGGGATACGTGTATAACTGGGGTTTGCGGGAAGTTTCACCCGCGATTTCAGCAGGGTACGTGTATTACGGGGGTTCGTGGGAAGTTTCACACGCGAAAGGGCCTGTGCGAGTGGAGTACGTGTATAACTGGGGTTCGCGGGAAGTTTCACGCGCAATTTCAGCAGGGTACGTGTATTACGGGGGTTCGTGGGAAGTTTCACACACGAAAGGGCCTGTGCGAGTGGAGTACGTGTATAACTGGGGTTCGGGTGTAGTTTCACACACGAAATGGCCTGTGCGAGTGGGGTACGTGTATAACTGGGCTTCGCGTGAAGTTTCACACGTGATTGGAGCAGGGTACGTGTAGTTCTCGGGTTCGCTGGAAGTTTCACACGCGATTTTGCTGTCAGACCGGGGTACGTGAATTTCAGGGGTGCGCGGTGAGTCCTACACGTGAATTGGCAGTGTGGGTCCTCCCAGGTGTTCCCTCTACACCCCCCCCCCACGGCACCAGCAGGCAGCCCACACCACAGGGAACTACCCCCCACCCCTGGTCATATCCTGCAGGCAACCCATCCACCATGGGCATGCCCCCCAGCCAAGCCACATGTCAGCTTGCACCCCCACCCCCAGCAGTCAGGGGCACCTGCCAGCAGGCCCCACACATGTCCCCCTGCACCCCCACCCCCCAGCAGTCAGGGGCACCTGCCAGCAGGCCCCCAAACATGTCCCCCTGCACCCCCATCCCACAGCAGTCAGGGGCACCTGCCAGCAGGCCCCCACTCATGTCCCACACATGTCCCCCTGCACCCCCACCCCCCAGCAGTGCAGGGCACCTGCCAGCAGGCCCCCAATCATGCCAACTCATGTCCCCCAGGACCCCCACCCCCCAGCAGTGCAGGGCTCCTGCCAGCAGGCCCCCACAAATGTCCCCCAGCACCCGTACCCCCCAGCAGTCAGGGGCACCTGCCAGCAGGCCCCCACACATGTCCCCCTGCACCCCCACCCCCCAGCAGTCAGGGGCACCGGCCAGCAGGCGCCCACATGTCCCCCTGCACTCCCACCCCCCAGCAGTCAGGGGCACTTGCCAGCAGGCCCCCACACATGTCCCCCTGCACCCCCACCCCACAGCAGTCAGGGGCACCTGCCAGCAGGACCCCACTCATGTCCCACACATGTCCCCCTGCACCCCCACACCCCAGCAGTCAGGGGCACCTGCCAGCAGGCCCCCACACATGTCCCCCTGAACCCCCCCACCCCACAGCAGTCAGGGGCACCTGCCAGCAGGCCCCAACTCATGCCCCACACATGTCACCCCCACCCCCCAGCAGTCAGGGGCACCTGCCAGCAGGCCCCCACACATGTCCCCCTGCACCCCCACCCCCCCAGCAGTCAGGGGCACCTGCCAGCAGGCCCCCACACATGCCCCCCCGACAGGTCATCACACTCCAGACCCATGCCCCTCATGGCCACCCAAATCCCACCCCAGTCCAAACACCCCACATTGAAGTCCCAAAGTCATGATAGAAAATACATAACCAGCTGAATCAATGTCCCTCAGACCCACGCAATTGTGACACATGACTGTGAAAAGATCAACATTGTGACATGCACAAAACAAATGATATAAGACCACATCAGTTGTTGAGGTGACCACCCCTGCTGGACGTCCAACTCCCTACTGTGGCAGGGATGTGTCCTCCACCAGCCTGGCCGCACGGTCAGAGGCAGCTCCACAGGGTACCCAGGTGATACATGGGTGGGAAGATGGCACGGAGGACAACTGGCGCATAGGGGATTCAGGTGAGGAGGAGGTTGAAGCAAGGTTCAGCAAACGGAGGAATCCGGCCTGGGTGACCTGTCCCAGTAGGCCGACGTGGTCAGCGAGCCATTCGAGATGACGTGCAGTCTCCCCATGAAAAGGGTGCAGGTCACCTTGCATGGCCGGTTGACGCAACACCACACCACCCAGGACAGGCTCAACCCGGTCCCGGATAGCCACGTCCGCAGGGAGAGGAGGGCCAGTTGTTGTAAGCGGATCCGCTCCCTGAAAATGGGTCTGGACGTAGGCATCCCTGCTGGTGCGGGATGATGCAGTCACAGGATCGGGGACAGGATTACACATAGGCACCTCCGCGGCGGCCTGTGCTGCCTCCGTCCCTGCCCCTGCACTGCACCAAAGGCACCAGTGGAATCCCCACTTCAAGACCCCATCTCTGTTCTTGGCGCGGCCTCCTCCTCCACAAAAACCCACACCAACCTGGATGACTCCGTGCCATCTTCCTTTGTCGGACCCTGTGGGGTCTCAGCTGCCCCTTCTGCTGCCGAGGAGTCCAACTCCGACCTCCGCCTCTTGGACCTACTCTCAGCAGCTGCAGCCTGGGACGCGGTAAAGGAGTCCTCACTCCCTGACGAGATCACAACCTGGGAGGGGAGCCGGGCCTTGCGTCTCCGGCTGGTGGTGTGATCCCCGTCGCTGTGCTCCACAGCACCCTCTCCGCCATCTTCATCATTTGGCGCTGCAGACAGGGAGAGATAGGAGACAGGCATCAGGACACTGTACAATGGACTGATACACACATGCCAGTTGCACATGAGTGGCAGTGTCAAACTTCAAACATGGCATCACAATCCCCAACACACATGGGATGTCAACTCACACACATGAGCAATTCCACAGCCATATGGCAACAGCCAGCACCATCCATACACATACAACAGCATGAGCAGCCAAAGGTGAGCCAGACATCACATGAAACACAGGGAGTGCACTAGACATGCACACACGCCACCACACTTACATGCATGTGTACAGCTCCACCAACTGTTGCAGTGATGAGATTGTCATCCATGTCACATCTGGCAATCAGTCTTCTACATATCAGTGTCCCAAGCATCCATGTTGCATCACTGTTGCACCCTTGTGAAATACACACACATGCACATGTACACGGTGCAGATGCATGCAGCTAGAACCGACATCCATGTGTGACACCACAACCATGCCAACTTACATACACAGTCATTCAAACATGTCTGCTCACACATCTGCATTTGGCATGCAAGCTTACACACACATGCACCATCCATGTGTCTCACACATGAGAGGACTCGCATGTGTTAGCCTCACGGCCCTGTATATACACATTCATAAATGGCCCTACAAAACCACTTGTGCAACCTGCACACTACTGGCACACCAACACACGCACAGCTTACAATCAGTATGCATGTACCCTTACCGCTTCAATCCAGACGGGTCTGCCTCTCAAGGACCTGGACGTGGAGCGCTGGGGATATGCGTTCCAGGACCCTCATTTGATGTTCCGACAGGTGGCCCCGGCGCCCCTTAGCATCCGCTGCCTTCAAGAGGCGCCGGGCCTTGTTGAGGGTCCTGGACCTGAAGTCCTCCCAGCGCTTTATGACATGTTTGAATTTGCGGACTGCCACCCCCTACGTGTTGATGGCAGTCACGATGTCCGTCCAGATCCTGGTCCGTCCCTCGTTGTTGGTGCGCGAACTTCCGAAGAGGGCATCATACTACCCCAGGACTTGCTCCACCAGGACACCAACTTCGGTGGCAGTGAAGCTGGTGGCCCTCTGCCTCTCTGCCAGTGGTGCCAGATGGTGGTGTGCCCGACATGGCAACCCCAGAGGCAGGTGTGGGTGGGCAACTGGGTCCTGGGGCTGGGCTGTGGAGCGATGGTATCCCCGTCGGGAGTCTTCAGTTCCAGCAGGGGTTGTCACAGCAACTGCACCCCTTGCTGATATGCAGGCAGCAAATAGCAGGGCACGTGGGCAGCAGGCAGACAGCAACAGATGGCAGGTGGGAGCGTGCTTGGGGCTCTTGGGGGCAGGAAAATGGCCTTCAGGGCAGTAGCGTGGTCGCCCGTGTGTTTTCGTGAGGCCAGCTTGATACGGAGTGATTTGGCACGTGAATAAATTGCATGTCAGCGTGTAATTCGAGGAAAGGGCCTTAGCGCATAAGTGCGTCAGCACACGTACGCGATCCCATTGGACCAAAGGCCCTTAGCGCGTAAGCACATAAGTTACATTACGCGCGCGGGTGTTTCCCTCATAGCATGTGATGACAGAGCACATGTGGAAAAACTGGTCGGGGGTTTTGTACATGTGTCGTCCACTCTGGTGGCCCTCTCCTCCTCTGTGGAGACTATGCGCCAGTCGTTCTCCATGTCATCTTCTGGCCCAGATGCCACCAGGACCCTCTGTGGACTTGCCCTGACCAACGCGGTGGGGATCCCATCCCTGCCACAGTCCGGAGTCGGAGGTCCAGCAGAGGTGGACACCCCAGCAACTGGACCCCAGCAAATGGAGTATGTGCCGGCATCATCGGGCAGGGCACGTGCATGACTGCGTCGGTGGATTCCATCAGCCTGGATGCCGTCGTGCTGGCAGAGGCAGTTGCGTCGGAAGCAGCGGCAGGCTCAACGTGGGTGGCATCATGGCTCGGGGCCATCTAAATCAGAGGGGCAGGCATCGGCCGGAGGGCAGGAGGACCCTGGAAAGGGAGAGTCTTCTGTGTGGCAGCGGTTGGGCCAGCAGATAGGTGCGGAGCGGCGGCGGGCGGAGGAGGCACGGCTCACAATGGTCAGGGCAGAGAACTCCATGCGCAGGGCGCTGAGGCGGGCTGAGTGCCCCGAGGGAATTCGCAGGGAGTTGGAGGTGGACATGGCATTATCCCTGCGAGACCTCGGGGCCAGACAACAGGCCCACATCCAAGACATTGAAAAGGAGTTCGATGATGCCCTGGCCCATGACATCAACAAGTGAGCCGTTGGACTTGCCCGCCGCCATTGTATATAGTTCATTAGTGTTAAGTTTCATTTCTTTTTTCTTTCATTTGGGGCGCATGGACTATGCCCCACATTTTTGTATATAGTTAGTAATTAGGTAGGTTTCATTGTAGGTTTCATTTATGTTGTTGGGCTCATGGACCCTGGATTTGCTATTTGTACATAGTTTTACAGTGGATTTTTCTCCTTCATCTTTTTTTTTCTCACCATGGAGCAATGGATATTACGCTTTTCTTTCCCTTTGGATTTGCTTGGTTAGACGGTGACTTTGGACACATTTTCATTTGGATTAATTTGGATTCTCATTTTATTTATCCATCATTTTTTGGGACATGCTGCATTTTGATTATTATTGGCAATATTGTGTGTTTTGATTTCATTCCCTTCATTTTGACTTGAATACATTTTTCTTCAATGTGTGGTCTTCTCTCATTGGTTTCATGCATGTCACAATGTGGGTTTTCTCAGTCATGTGTTGACATTGTGTGGCTGACAGACTTGTACTCATGCGCATACTGCTTATTTGTGATCTATCATGTAATGGGGATTTCAATTTGGAGTGGATGTAAAGCTCGGTTGGGTGTTTGGACTGGGATGGCATGGGGTGGGATTTAGGTGGACATGTGTCGGGGCCTGCTGGCAGGTGCCTGTCAATGATGGGGGGTGGGTGTGCTGGGGAACATGTGTGGGGGCCTGCTGGCAGGTGCCCCTGACTGCTGGGTGGTGGGGGTCCTGGAGGACATGAGTGGGACATGTGTGCGGGCCTGCTGGCAGGTGCCCCTGACTGATGGGGGTGGGGGTGCTGGGGGACATGAGTGGGACATGTGTGGAGGCCTGCTGGCAGGTGCCCTGCACTGCTTGGGTGGGGGTGCTGGGGGACATGTGTGGGGGCCTGCTGGCAGGTGCCCCTGACTGATGGGGGTGGGGGTGCTGGGGGACATGAGTGTGACATGAGTGGGGGCCTGCTGGCAGGTGCCCTGCACTGCTGGGGGGTGGGGGTGCTGGGGGACATGTGTGGGGGCCTGCTGGCAGGTGCCCTGCACTGCTGCGGGGTGGGGGTGCTGGAGGGCATGAGTGGGACATGAGTGGGGGCCTGTTGGCAGGTGCCCCTGACTGCTGGGCGTTGGGTGTGCTGGGGGACATGAGTGGGACATGAGTGGGGGCCTGCTGGCAGGTGCCCTGCACTGCTGGGGTGTGGGGGTGCTGGGGGACATGTGTGGGGGCCTGCTGGCAGGTGCCCTGCACTGCTGCGGGGTGGGGGTGCTGGAAGACATGAGTGGGACATGAGTGGGGGCCTGCTGGCGGGTGCCCTGCACTGCTGGGCGGTGGGGGTGCTGGGGGACATGTGTGGGGGCCTGCTGGCAGGTGCCCCTGACTGCTGGGGATGGGGGTGCTGGAGGACATGTGTGGGGGCCTGCTGGCAGGTACCCTGCACTGCTGAGGGGTGGGGGTGCTGGGGGACATGTGTGGGAGCCTGCTGGCAGGTGCCCTGCACTGCTGGGGGGTGGGGGTGCTGGGGGACATGTGTGGGGGCCTGCTGGCAGGTGCCCTGCACTGCTGGGGGGTAGGGGTGCTGGGGGACATGTGTGGGGGCCTGCTGGCAGGTGCCCTGTACTGCTGGGGAGTGGGGGTGCTGAGCGACATGTGTGGGGGCCTGCTAGCAGGTGCCCTGCACTGCTGGGGGGTGGGGGTGCTGGGGGACATGAGTGGGGCATGAATGGGGGCCTGCTGGCAGGTGCCCTGCACTGCTGGGGGGTGGGGGTGCTGAGGGACATGTGTGGGGGCCTGCTGGCAGGTGCCCTGCACTGCTGGGGGGTGAGGGTGCTGGAGGACAGGGGGTGCTGGGGGACATGTGTGGGGGCCTGCTGGCAGGTGCCCTGCACTGCTGGGGATTGGGGGCGCTGGGGGACTAGGGGGTGCTGGGGGACATGGTGGGGGCCTGCTGGCAGGTGCCCTGCACTGCTGGCGGTTGGGGGCGCTGGGGGACAGGGGGTGCTGGGGGACATGTGTGGGGGCCTGCTGGCAGGTGCCCTGCACTGCTGGGGGTGGGGTGCTGGGGGACATGTGTGGGGGCCTGCTGGCAGGTGCCCTGCACTGCTGGGGGTGGGGGTGCTGGGGTACATGTGTGGGGGCCTGCTGGCAGGTGCCCCTGAATGCTGGGGGTGGAGGTGCTGGAGGACATGTGTGGGGGCCTGCTGGCAGGTGTCCTGCACTGCTGGGGGGTGGGGGTGCAGGGGAACATGTGTGGGACATGTGTGGGGGCCTGCTGGCAGGTGCCCTGCACTGCTGAGGGGTGGGGGTGCAGGGGGACATGAGTGGGACATGATTGGGGGCCTGCTGGCAGATGCCCTGCACTGCTGGGGGGTGGGGGTGCAGGGGGACATGTGTGGGGGCCTGCTGGCAGGAGCCCCTAACTGCTGGGGGATGGGGGTGCTGGGGGACATGAATGGGACATGAGTGGGGGCCTGCTGGCAGGTGCCCTGCACTGCTGGGGGGTGGGGGTGCTGGGGGACATGTGTGGGACATGAGTGGGGGCCTGCTGGCAGGTGCCCTGCACTGCTGGGGGCGCTGGGGGATATGTGTGGGGGCCTGCTGGCAGGTGCCCTTTACTGCTGTGGGGTGAGGGTGCAGGGGGACCCGAGTGGGGGCCTGCTGGCAGGTGCCCAGCACTGCTGTGGGGTGGGGGTGCAGGGGGTCATGCGTTGGTGATCAGTAGTGCAAGGTGGCATGTGGCTTGGCTGCGGGACATGACCAGGGGAGCAGGGTAGTCCCATGTGGTGTGACTGCCTGCAGGGGCCGTGGAGGGTTTAGAGGGAACACCTGGGAGGACCCAAACTGCCAATTCACGTGTAGGACTCCCCGGCACCCCCGGAATACACGTACCCTGCTGAAATCGCATGTGAGACTTCCCCCGAACCCCAGGAATACACGTACCCCACTCGCACAGGGCCAATCGCGTATGAAACTCCACGCGAACCCCAGTTATACATGTACCCAGATCCAATTGCGTGTGAGACTTCACGCGAACCCCAGTTATACAAGTACCCCGCTCGCCCAAGGCCTATCGCGTGTCAAACTTCCTGCGCACCCCCGAAATACACGCACATGCTATTTTTCACACAGTGGGTGTCCGTGTTTGTCGCATACCCCTTTGCACGTCATTTGTCCTAGAGGGACACAGTTTGGGACATTCATCATAGCTGTATGTACGTGCTTTTTGTTAGCGCACATTTTTTTCATGCGCAGGGACGCTACCGCCTGCCTTCGTGTGGCGGACATGTTTAGGCCTGTGCGCGTCTTTGCCCATGCGCTGGTTTGCCCTATCCGATTCCATGAATACGTGTTGTAGGTGAGTGTGTGGGCGTTCCGTGCACTTGTTTCCTCTACTTCTCCCGTGATGCCCACATTTTCACGCATTTTTCCCCATTCCGCGTGTCATGCCCCGTGTTACACCTACTTTTGTTGTGTGCTCCGCGTTATGTGCGCTTTCGCTGTGCGCTTAGCGCACGCTGTTTGAAGGCATGTGCGCCAGCATGCGCGGAACAGGATTTCAGCACACATCCATGGATTTCCACGTGTACGTACTTCCATGAATCGCTGTGCGCGGGTTTCACTGCAATTTTCGCACTGGCACTGCGATTCACACACTTTCGCACGCTTGCGCTGAAAATTTCAGCACACATTAATTCCATGAATCAGCCTATATATTCTCAGATTTTCCATACAAAGCAGTACCGGTTAAACGATCTGCAGCTTCATAGGAGCCACATTCTCTATGAAAGAGCATTTTTATGCCTAAACTGTACAATTTCGGAGATAGTCTTTTGCCCTATGATAGGTCATTCCGGAGGTCTTGAAGCTCTGTTTTTTCTGCTTTTTTTAAGTAGGCTGTAACATATCGTGCAACTGCAATGGAATTGCCTGCAATGTTTTGCACATCTATGTTTGCACTCCATAAGAGGGCAATGATTGCATTGTAATCATTGATATATTTTGCTTCTGCTGTTCTTTTTATGTAATATGTGTTCTTAGGTGATTTACCTTTAACACTATGTCTAACTGAAGACATGAAGTTGTTCACTTCACCTGTTTCTGTAACTGGAATAGGGAAACCAAAGCGGCATTTGGTGTAGTATTTCCCTTTGTTTTTGTATTTGCGACAACAATATTTGCTATATTTGTGTCTTTGAAATTGTACAATTTGTGCATGAAGATCACTATTTGTTGCTTCCGATGGAATTTCACAAGTGACATATTTTTTGATAAACTGTAAAACAGTGGCATCACTGTCTTGACCAGATTTAGGAGCATCTTTAATCCATAAAAGCATGTGGATTTGTGGTGCTCCTCTGGCTTGGCATTCTTTTCTCCAAAAGAAGTGTTGCACTTCTCTGAGGGGAGGAACAGTTTTAATATAAATAAAGTGTAGCATAGCAATGAAACGAGGATGGAAATATCTTGAAACATTCACAGGATCTAGTGAGCAAAGTTCTCCAGATGTTAGTATATCTATTTTTGATATGCATAGGAAATCATGTAAATATTCCCATGCATATTCTGAACAACTTAATGTAACAAACCAAGTGGGTGGGCCAAGGTTTCTTATCATACAACGTACATCTCTGTGACGTCGGAACCAGTAATCTTTCGTACCACAAATGTTTGCTAATAGATTTGTAATTCTTGATTGTAAAACCTCATCTTTTTCTTGCACTTTTTGTATTAATTGTGTAGCTGACATATTTTGAAAGTGGGTTCCTGAAGTCAATTTGTGTGCAACTCCATAACATAGAGTTGCTAGTTCACTTTCAAAGAGTAGGTGGAATATGTATTCCACATTTTGGGGCTGATTCATGGAATTATTTGTGCCGAAAAACAGTGATTTGAGCGCCATTGTGCCCGCAAATGCCTATTTGTTAAACGTGGATTTGAGAATAATTCCATGAATCAGCCCCTTTGTCTAAATCTGGGATCTTCAGAATACATTCATAACAAGCGGTATTCTGATAATGTTATCTGAATCGTACCGTCCTCCTTTGCCAGTAGGAAAGAGTAGAGGAAAAGCACGTGCTTCTATACTTTTTTCCCATATGCTGATTGGTGATCCTTTGGTTTCTCGCATTTGGTACGTTTCTAGTGCATCATCTATGGTGCCATTAGAGTGCAATGGATGAATTGTATAATGGTCTAAAATATTGGATACTGTAGCAGGATCTAGAAGTTCAAATTGACCAGTTTCTGGTGACTCTTTTATTATTTCAGTTGTTTCCCTTAAGTTTTCTTCAATGTTTATTTTTTTGTAGTATATATTTTTGTCTTTGAGATATTGCAAGGCTTGTCTAACTTTATGTAAGTCTACGAGTTGTTGCCAATTTTTTTTCTCTTTTGTAGGTACCCCATTTACTAAGACAATTAAAGATTGCTCTATTGGACACTTGCACTCCCAGAGTGTGCACATGTTGTTTCAGAGCTAATGGTAAATAAATATGGTAACATAGGGCCTCATTACGAGTCCGCTTTGCTGGAATGCGGTGATTCCGTGTCGACGGTGACTCCGCTTCCGCGACCGCAAGGTTGCGAAAAGAAGGGCAGATTGCAGCACCTGGGTCACGCGCAACACACCAAGGCGGAAACGGAGTCTCTGCCGTGACATAAACACCTACGAGCGCGGATTTAGCGCCACAGAAAATGGCGCTAGAACCGTGCCTGCCCCCGCCGACACGGAAACACCGGAAGCGGAAATACCATGACCGCGGGGAAAAAAACGGAAACAGAGAGGCAGCCATTATATAAAGCACAATCCACTGCCATCCTAAGACACCACAGGTCAGATCACCTCACTGAGACTGACAAACCATCCAACACCATCATGGTATCCAGGATACCAGCACGCCGACAGAGAAAGCAGCGCTTCAGTGAGGCTGAGCTCACAGTACTGGTGGAGCACATTGTTGAGTATGCTGAAATGCTCTTTAGTGCAGATCAGCGGCGTGCTACTCAGCAAAGCCGCAAGGAGGTGTGGGCAGAGGCAGCACGCAAGTGCACATCGGTTGGCGTGACCACACGCTCAGTGAAGGAATGCCACAAGAGGTGGGACGACCTCAGGCTCCGGGTGCGCAACCTCATCACAGCACACCGCCAACACAGCACTTTCATGCACCTTGAAGGCATCCACGGCATAGGAGAGGCAGAGGCAGAAGTGAGCCCACCTGCAGATGTTGGTAAGTACACAGAGTACAACGCCATATGTGTGATTGGGAATGACCCAATGGACCCATTCCCAATGCCTCCCCCTCCACAAACAGGGCAGGAGTGACCCAATGGACCCACCCCCAATACCCCCCCAAACAGGGCAGGAGTGACCCAATGGACCCACTCCCAATGCCCCCCCCCAAACAGGGCACGAGTGACCCAATGGACCCACTCCCAATGCCCCCCCAAACAGGGCAGAAGGGACCCAATGGACCCACTCCCAATGCCCCCCAAACATGGCAGGAGTGACCCAATGGACCCACTGACTGGCCAAACGATGAGTATCACATCCCCAAAGCACGACCCCTCGAAATTCACACAGTGCGTGCCTGACTGGAAGCAGAGACACACACCTGTGTGTATCAATAGTCAAAAGTGTTGAATTGCAAGTGGACATGGATTGTGATGTTTGATGCATGTGATGGACACATTACGGAACACCACACAACTAACCGCATGCCCTCTGTATCCCCACAGTCGTGACAAGTGACAGCGACGATGGACAAGAAGCTATGAAGTGGCCACCTGCAGGTGCACAGCACAGCACTCATGTTCAGGAGGATGATGCGAGCTGATCTGGCACACAGGCACCCGCAGAACCAGGCACACCGGCAACATCAGGCACACCAGCTTCAGCAGGCACACCGGCAACATCAGGCACACCGGCTGCAGCAGGCACACTGGCAACATCAGGCACACCAGCTGCAGCAGGCAGACCATGTCATGGGCGCTACTCCCGAGGGGCCAGGACTGGCCCAGCGCCGTCGGAAGCAGACCCGTCTTCCACTACTCCGGACCCAGCAGACCCCTTTAGGGGCCCTTTGGACCGTGTCCTGGTGCCTTAGGCGCCAGGCTCATGAAGGGTTTCAGTCCCGGCGCCATAGGCGCCGGGCTCATATTGATAAACAGTGTAATAATGCTTGGGTGGACTTACCTGAGGCAGACCATGCTGCATATTTACCCAGAACAAACCAGTCTGGTTGAAGTCCCCAGCCATCAGGGCTGGGAGGAACTATTCCCTCCATTCAGGAACTCTTTTCTTACCTGGGTGGAACCGGTGGAAGAACACACACTGGAAGCACTTCTCTGCTATTTAAACCACACCCGATGAAAAACACGTGCTTCGCGTTATTCTGCAGCAGCAGCAGGACGCTCACCGAGTCGGCTCCTCCATTCCAGGTCCAGAGTCATCTTCAGCTTCCGCGCAGCAACCTGTGGATGAAGAAAGACACAGAACAATACTTACCAGATCCCGGAATCCAGTCACCGGCAAAACCTGCAAAGAATAAACATAAGGTTAGAAAAGTGCAACTCGCTCGCAGCCGCGCCCGCTTACCTGATCCATCCGTGATTGCAACGGAGCTAACCGCGGCCTTCTCTTCGGCAGCTTCTCTGCACCTGAAAGGCAAAGGACATAATTAAAAAGGGGTTCGGGTGAAGGCAGTCGCATTCATCTTAACTTACCAGTTTTTGCACGCGCAGTAGCGGCCGCATCAACCTCAGCATCCCGGCACCTGAAAAACAGGAAAAGACATTATTTGAGGTGCCATTAAAAGCGGCCAACAATCATTATACTTACGTGCATCGGCACGTGCAGTGGCAACGGATATAAAGCCCGCAGCATCCCGGCACCTGAAAAACAGGAAAAAGACATTATTTGAGGTGCCATTAAAAGCGGCCAACGAACATTATACTTACGTGCATCGGCATGTGCAGCGGCAACGGAAAACTACGCCCACAGCATCCCGAGGCCTGAAACAAAGGAAAAGGGACATTATTGAGGTGCCCATCTTTTAAAGCCTAAAGACTACAGTATACTTACAATATACTTACAGGCATCCGCTCGTGCAGTAACGGCGGCATCGCTCTTTGCCATCCCAGCACCAGTGCCACAACGAAGGCCGCAAAAGACTTGAGCCTCAACACTGAACTCATCCAGTGACGTAACTGGAATCCACGCACCCCTGCACCAGACGCAGGATGGAGAGCTCAGCATTTATACGCCTAAGGTGAGAGCTCGCCGAGACAAGTAGAAAGCTAGGCTGTAGGAGAAACCGGCGATTGGTGGGAGAAGGAATCCCATCAAACGGTGATTAACCCTTTTTCTTCCACCTGCAGAAAACTTACCCTGCAAGTCAGACATTCGATAAGAGGAAGCCCAGTCCTGAGAGTCGTCCGAGCTCTACGCTTCTCAATTGAAGAAACGATAGCAGCCCAGCCGGGATCAGCGCCTCCGTGGGAATCAGGTGAGCGTTACAGAACGCGAAGCCCACCAATAACCTCCTACCCAGGCACTATGGAAACTTCCGACACTGACCAACTGGCCCAGTTATTAGGGGAATTGAGAGGTGAAGTTCATGCTGCCCGCCAGGAAACGAATGCCCTTAGGAGGGAATTGATAATATCAAAAGAACAAACTGATGATCTCGCCAGACAGTTATTACAGACACAAGCGGGGCAAACCCTGCTGCCTAATTCAGGAGGGAGCTATATCCCAGCGGCTTCAGCCAATCCTGTTCAAATCAACCTACCCGGAAATGTGCCATTGGCACCGCCTGAACGCTTCTCTGGTGACCCTAAAAGGTTTGCGGTGTTTATAAATCAATGCTAATTGCACTTTCTTTGTAGACCTGCAGCCTTTCCGACTGACCAGACTAAGGTAGCCTTTGTGCTTTCGTATGTTAGCGGCAGTGCCGCTGATTGGTCGATCCCTCTGGTTACACAGGATGACCCGATCCTTCGTGATTTCCCGACCTTCCAGGCAAATATGGAAAGACTTTTTGCAAGGCATTCCCAGGGGCAGGCCCTGGACAACGAACTCCTTTCCCTATGACAGGGCAATAAAGATCTTTTGGCCTACATTGCATCATTCAATAGGCTAATCGTGGAAACCAGATGGCCTGAGGACAAAAGAATCACGCTTTTTCACCGGGGTTTGCGTGGCGAACACAAAGACGTCCTTGCCCAGGTAGTGAATCCTCCTCAGGATTATTCAGAGTACATTGATTTGGTGGTCCAATTGGATCACAGACTACAAAACAGAAAGGCGGATTGATCCAGGTTTGAAACACGAGTGTTCCCTAAGCCTCAAAATCACACCAAAGGAGTTGAAGCCGTCGAACCTATGCAAATTGGGGTTGTAAAGGGCCCCCCAACCCAGAAAGAACACAACAGGAGACGACAAATGCAACTATGTCTCTATTGTGGAAATTCAGGACATTTTCTTTGAGATTGCCCGGTGAAACCACCTAAGAAGACAGTGGGAGCTTCTGATAAGAGTTGTGAAAAGCCTGAGCCGGGAAACAACCTCGCCCGACAAGTGTAGAGGTCCGCTTGCCGAGCGTAAAAACCAGTTCTTTGACCTCGCACTTCATAATGCCAATGGTCCTCGTAAACCCAGAGCAACCGGATCGTTTGCATGCAATTAAGGCATACATTGATAGCGGAGCAGTTGGAAATTATGTGGACCGCGAATTGGCTTCCAGGATGAACTTACCTCTTTGTCCAAAGGTGGTTAAAGACGTCATTATCACGGTGGATGGGACGGAAATCGCCTCTGGACCAGTGACCCATACCACTACTGAAGTGACGATACTAGGCCAAGACGGGCATCAGGAGGTAATTGTGTTCGACGTGATCAAGGCTCCTCAATTCCAAGTAATTCTAGGGATTCCTTGGTTGGAGAAACACAATCCTCAGATTGATTGGCGAGCAAAGACGATAAAGTTCCCAGAGTGCACACCAACTTGTTATCCACGACCCAACATTGGCCTAGCATCAGTAACGGCTGACGGCCCACAATTACCTCTAGAGTATCGAGAGTTCCAAGATGTTTTTCAAAAGGAACAGGCTAACACCTTGCCACCCCACAGATCATACGATTGTCAGATAGATTTGCTACCCGGTGCAACTCCCCCTTGCAGTAGGATATACGCCCTTACCGAGCCTGAGAACCTTCATCTGCGACAGTATTTAGACCAGTACCTGGCCAATGGCTTTATCCGTCCGTCGAAGTCCCCTGCATCCTTGGCTCTGTTCTTCGTACCAAAAAAAGAAGGTGACCTCAGAACCTGTATAGATTATCGTGCTCTGAACCAGATAACAGTAAAAAACCGGTACCCCTTACCTCTGATCCCGGAACTCCTTGACCAGGTAAAAAACGCCTGTATTTATACTAAGCTTGATCTCCGGGGAGCTTATCACTTGGTATGGGTCAAGGAAGGAGATGAATGGAAGACGGCCTTTCGCACTAAGTATGGGCTATTTGAATACCAAGTGATGCCCTTTGGACTATGCAATGCACCGGCCGCCTTCCAATATTTTATGAATGATGTCCTCAGAGAGCTCATTGATGTCTGCGTTGTCGTCTACATAGATGACATTCTTGCGTACTCATCTTCAGAAGCTGACCATCGAAATCATGTTAGGGCGTTCCTTGAAAATCTTCGCCAACATAAACTTTTTGCCAAGCTCGAAGAATGTGTTTTTCATGTCACTGAGGTCGAATTTTTGGTATTTATTCTGACACCCAAAGGAGTCCACATGGACTCGAGAAAAGTAGACGCTATCCTCAAATGGCCGTCTCCTACTTCCGTGAAAGGCGTTCAAAGCATGCTAGGCTTTGCCAATTTTTACCGTAGATTTATTCCAGAGTTTTCACGAGTGGTACAACCCATCACCGCCATCTTAAGAAAAAATAAACGCTTTGAATGGTCCGCAGAAGCAGAACAAGCCTTCCAAGAGCTAAAGGCTAGATTCACCTCGGCGCCAATACTGAAACACCCACGCCCGGACCTCCCTTACATCGTTGAAACCGATGCCTCCAGCTTAGCAATGGGAGCAGTCCTATCACAAAGAGATCCAGAGACTAACCAACTGCATCCTGTGGCATTCTGGTCTCGGAAGTTCTCGGCGGCTGAGATCAACTACACCATCACAGACAAAGAGCTTCTAGCGATTAAATCAGCCTTTAAGGCATGGCGGCATTATCTCCTCGGGGCCAGACACACCGTCACAGTGATCACCGATCATCGAAATCTGCAGTATCTTAAAACCGCCAAGGCTCAATCCTCCAGACAGCTTCGCTGGGATCTATTCTTTGCTGAATTTGACTTTGTGATCACTTATCGCCCCGGCAACAAGAACGGCAAAGCGGATGCTCTTTCCCGAATTGGAATGGGAGATAACGTTGCCAATCCAGAACCTGTACCAATAATTCCTGAACAAAGGATTGTGGGTCTGATTTCTTCACAATCCATTGAGGATATTGAAGAAAAAACTAAACAACTTGTAACCTCACCAGACTTACTGAACTGGTTACAAAAAGGAAAAGATTTCACCGTAAGCAATGACTTGCCTTATTTCCAAGGACGATTGTTCCTACCACACGCCGATTTACAAAGACAGGTAATCTCCTGCTATCATGATTCATTAATTGAGGGTCACCCTGGCATTGCCAAAACCACAGAAAAGGTGAAGAGACACTTCTGGTGGCCTTCGTGGAGAAAAGACATAAAGGAATTTGTGATGTCCTGCGGTGTGTGCGCTCAAAACAAGGGTCAGAAGAAGAGGCCGGCTGGTCTTCTGCAACCATTAGACATCCCACCGTGTCCCTGGCATACCCTTTCCATGGACTTCATCACAGACTTACCCTCCTGTTCTGGGTACAACACCATTCTTGTTATTGTGGACCTGTTTTCTAAAATGGCCCACTTCATTCCGCTAAAAGGCTTACCTTCAGCATCAGTCCTAGCCAAAGTATTTCTTGAAAACATCGTCCGGCTACACGGCTTCCCGTCAGTACTAATCTCAGATAGGGGGAGCCAGTTTATTTCCCACTTTTGGCGTAGCTGTTGTCAATTAGCTCAAATCGATGTAAGACTTTCGACCAGCCATCATCCCCAGACCGACGGGCAAACCGAGAGAACAAACCAGACTCTCGAGCAATATTTACGATGCATGCTACAACAGTCGGAGAGTAACTGGAAGGACATCCTTTGGATAGCTGAATATGCTTACAACAATTCAGTTCATTCAGGTACCGGGAAGAGTCCCTTCTACATCTTGTATGGGATTCATCCTCGAACCTCCAACCATGATCCACCTCAAGATCTTGGAACACCCGCCGTGGATCAATTGCACACCGTTATTACCCAAGCTTTTAAGGAAGCGACTGCACATCTACAACAAGCTAAAGAGAGGTACAAAAAAGGAGCAGATCAACACCGAAGCAATGCCCCTCAATACCAGGTTGGGGATCAAGTCTGGCTGTCCACCAAACATTTATCGCTTAAAGGGCCTCGCACCTTCAACCCCAAATACCTGGGACCATATCCAATTACGGCCATAATTAATCCAGTGGCCGTTAAATTAGAATTGCCAACCCATATAAGAATACATCCTGTATTTCACGTATCTCTTTTGAAACCCATGCAACCTGGAACCAGATTGACCAATCCTCCAGAGCCCATTCAAGTGAATGGGGAGCCCGAATTTGAAGTAAAAGACATTTTGGACTCTAAAATCATCAGATCGAAGCTATTCTACCTAATCGACTGGAAAGGCTACAGACCTCAGGAAAGGTCATGGGAACCCTATGACCACGTCCATGCTCCTCGTCTAGTCCAGAAATTTCACCAACCTTTCCCGATAAACCAAAACCCCCGGTGAGGACAAGTTTGGGAGGGGCCTTGAGGGGGGGTGCTGTCATGGGCGCTACTCCCGAGGGGCCAGGACTGGCCCAGCGCCCTTGGAAGCAGACCCGTCTTCCACTACTCCGGACCCAGCAGACCCCTACAGGGGCCCTTTGGAAAGGCGCCAGGCTCATGAAGGGTTTCAGTCCAGGCGCCATAGGCGCCGGGCTCATATTGATAAACAGTGTAATAATGCTTGTGTGGACTTACCTGAGGCAGACCATGCTGCATATTTACCCAGAACAAACCAGTCTCGTGGAAGTCCCCAGCCATCAGGGCTGGGAGGAACTATTCCCTCAATTCAGGAACTCTTTTCTTACCTGGGTGGAACCGGTGGAAGAACACACACTGGAAGCACTTCTCTGCTATTTAAACCACGCCCGATGGAAAACACATGCTTCGCGTTATTCTGCAGCAGCAGCAGGACGCTCACTGAGTCGGCTCCTGCATTCCAGGTCCAGAGTCATCTTCAGCTTCCGCGCAGCAACCTGTGGATGAAGAAAGACACAGAACAATACTTACCAGATCCCGGAATCCAGTCACCGGCAAAACCTGCAAAGAATAAACATAAGGTTAGAAAAGTGCAACTCGCTCGCAGCCGCACCCGCTTACCTGATCCATCCGTGATTGCAACGGAGCTAACCGCGGCCTTCTCTTCGGCAGCTTCTCTGCACCTGAAAGGCAAAGGACATAATTAAAAAGGGGTTCGGGTGAAGGCAGTCGCATTCATCTTAACTTACCAGTTTTTGCACGCGCAGTAGCGGCCGCATCAACCTCAGCATCTCGGCACCTCAACAACAGGAAAAAGACATTATTTGGGGTGCCATTAAAAGCGGCCAACGATCATTATACTTACGTGCATCGGCACGTGCAGTGGCAACGGATATAAAGCCCGCAGCATCCCGGCACCTGAAAACTAGAAAAAGGACATTATTAGAGGTGCCATTAAAAGCGGCCAACGAACATTATACTTACGTGCATTGGCACGTGCAGCGGCAACGGAAAACTACACCCACAGCATCCCGAGGCCTGAAACAAAGGATAGGGACATTATTGAGGTGCCCATCTTTTAAAGCCTAAAGACTACAGTATACTTACAGGCATCCGCTCGTGCAGTAACGGCGGCATTGCTCTTCGGCATCCCAGCACCAGTGCCACAACTAAGGCCGCAAAAGACATGAGCCTCAACACTGAACTCATCCAGTGACGTAACTGGAATCCACGCACCCCTGCACCAGACGCAGGATGGAGAGTTCAGCATTTATACGCCTAAGGTGAGAGCTCGCCGAGACAAGTAGAAAGCTAGGCTGTGGGAGAAACTGGCGATTGGTGGGAGAAGGAATCCCATCAACCGGTGATTAACCCTTTTTCTTCCACCTGCAGAAAACTCACCCTGCAAGTCAGACATTCGATAAGAGGAAGCCCAGTCCTGAGAGTCGTCCGAGCTCTACGCTTCTCAATTGAAGAAACGATGGCAGCCCAGCCGGGATCAGTGCCTCCGTGGGAATCAGGTGAGTGTTACACACCAGCAGACAACACCATCCCCATGCAGCCACCCACCCTGGCCCCGGATGATGATTCACAACCCATCTGCACAGCTGAGGAGGCTGCATCAAGTGATGGGAGCGTGCAGGCTGAAGCAGTACAACAGGGTGAGGGGGACAACATGGATGGCATGTCACCAATCCATGGCCTACAGTTCAGCCCCCCAGAACTGCACAGCCCCATGCGCTCCACAACTCCATCCATAGCCAAGCTCTGTACACGATTGCAGCACATCGAGCAACAACAGGCCACCCTGACGCAGCTGGTGGAAAGACAGCAGGAGGAGGCCAGGCTGCAGCGTGAGGAGGCCAGGCTGCAGCGTGTTCCATGGTGAGGCCCTGATGCGGGGTATTGCAGGCTGCCTGCGGGTTCATGCTGGCTGCGCAATTGGGTTTGGCATGGGTGCAGGGTTTGCTAACTGACGCCTGCGCCTCCTCCGCCTCCACCTCATCCTCCTCTGCACCATTGCTGCCACCATGTGCACTGCTGCCTGTAGGTTCAATAGTCCCAGTCCCAATGCTGCTGCTGCTGCTGCCTGCATTGTTGTGTTTGGAGTTGGCCTGGTTGTGGGTGTGGCCCTTTTGTAGCCTCCCAGTGACCTGCTGGGTCCAGCTGGCCTCATTTGGGGCACCTGTGGCCTGATTCACCTCACCTGGTACTGTTCAACGTCATGTTTGCGGTGGCCTCGATACCTCCTCCGTGCCCACGGTTTTTCCACCATTTTTGTGGCAGTGTTTCCATGTCTGTGGTACTCGTGATGCCCATGGTGTTTTGTGTTGCCGGTAACTGGGTGGTTTTGCCGCCGTCGCAGTCTACAGATCCCTTGACTCCGCGGCGGCGGTTTGTGGTGGTGGTTTTTCTGGATCCGTGGGTCGGGATTGCATGGTCACCGAAACGACGCCGGTATGATTTTACCGGTGGCGTTAAGTCCGGGTCGGCGGACTCGTAATGAGGCCCATGATCTATGAAAATAAAAAATAAAATACACATTACATATTCCTAAGCATCAAACCAGAAATAGACAGTACATATTTCCAGATCTACAGATTCAGACTTTTAATAAAGCCCGCTAGAGCCAGCCCCTCATGTATATTATGCATATCAAGGCAGCGCTTCCATGCCAGTTCTTCATTATACATTATTGAATTTACATCCAGAGGTGCCAGGTACTTAGCTCTTAGGCTGTCTAGAACTACACACTCAATAACCACTCAACAACCAGGTGCCTTAAGGGCTCCAATTTCCCCATACAGGACCTACAACCGGCTGCTTCTACCAGAATTAGTGACCTCCTTAATGGAATCTCCTAGTATGCAGCAGATTCCACCATACCCTTTATAGAATCGATTTGGGAATAGAAGCAATATTTTCTTTGGAGTGCCTCTGCACCTGTATTCATGTTTCAAATGACTCAGAGAAGAATACGAGTGGAAGTCGTCAATGGTCTGAACCCAATCAAAATCAAATAAAGCTTTTTTAGCCTTCATAGGATTCGTAATCAGGGTCTCCAGAGTCACCCCAATTTCGTTAAGGACATGTTCTGATCTTGCTCTCAAGGTAGATAATACATGAGCGTGATTTAGGTTCCTTCCCATTAAATGGTACAGCGAGTTAGGGATAGGGGGCCTTCCTTTTCGAGTATAAAGACAGGCAAGCCCATTGTACCCGCACCCAGTGGGAAACAGTCCCCAATTCATAACTGATAGCTGGTAAAGGTACCACATTGGGGACCCCAAGAATTTGCCTCCAAATTCTGCCCTCAATCCTGTTCAAAATTTTACTCAATTTGTCAGATTAAAGCTGCAGGCCATAGATCAATTTTGGGACAATTTTGCCTTCGAAGAACATCACTGCAGGCTTAAGGGAGAATCTTCCAAACTTTAATGTAATAGTAATCTTACATTTACCCCCACATCCCTCTTCCTTGTCCCAGTACTCATTAGTAATCTAATCTTTACCCCACAACCATCTCCCAGTCTGAGTACCCAATACCAATGTTATATTTACCCACACATGATTCTTCTTTATCCAGTGCCCAATAGTATTTTTACCTTTACCTCATATCACCCTTCTTTGTCCCAGTACCCAATAGTAACTCTACCTTTACCCCTACGTTCCTCTTCTTTGTCCGAATACCCAATAGTAATTGTACATTTTCCCCCAAATCCCTTTTCATTGTCCTAGTACCCAATAGTAATCTTACCTTTACCTTCACATCCCTTTACCTCATCCCAGTACCCAATAGCAGAGGTGTTGCTTAGGGGAAACCTGGGGGAGCTAAAGCCCTGGATCTTTCAGTTGTAGCCCTGGATAGAAGCTAAGGAGCTACAACCAAAATGCTAGCCATCCCTGAGTCTCAACAATCCTGACATTAGCATAGCCCCAGATCTTTCCAGACCTAGCAAACCTTTTCCTTGTCCTAGTAGCAAATAGAAATCTTACCTTTACTCCACATCCTTCTACCTCATCCTAGTTTCCAATAGTAATCTTACTTTTACCTTTGCATCCCACTTCCTTGTCTCAGTACCTAATGGTAATATTACATTTCGCTCCAGATCCCGTTCCTTTTCCACTACCCAATAGTAATCCTACCTTTACCTCTACATGTCTCTTCCTCATCACAGCCCCCACTACACCCACCTCATTCTTCCTGATCACAGCCCCTCCCTAGCCCACCTCACTTTTCTTACACACAGTACCCGCTACATCAATTCACTATTCCTCATCACAGTCCCCCACTACTCTCACATCACTCTTCCTCACCACAGGCCAGTACTACCCACACCTCACTTTTCTGCATCACAGTTCCCCACTAACCACCACACTCTTCCTTACCACAATCCCCCACTACTCCACCTCAATATTCCTCAACACCATCCTCCACTGCCCCACCTGAGTCTTCTTCATCACAGTCATCCACGTCTCGCACCTCACTCTTCATGGTCACAGTTCCACCTACACCCACCTCACTCTTGATCGTTACAGTCCTCCACTATTCCCAATACACTCTTCCTTGTCACAGTTCCCACTAACCCCATCTACTGTTCGTCATCACAGTTCCCCCTACCCAACCTCACTCTTCAAATTCCCTCATTACCCCAATGCACACATTCTTGTCACAGTCCCCCATTCCCTCCGCCTCACACTTCTTCATCACTGTCCAATATTACACCACCTCACTATTCCTCATCACAGTCCTCCAGTACTTCACCTCATGTTTCTCATGACAATCCCTCATCAATAATCCTTCCTACCTGCTGGGCCTTTATGCCTGCTTATGAAAATAGAACAAGCATGCTCAACACTTCAGAATATCCCTCTTCCACATCCCAGTACACCAATAGTAATCTGTTGCATTACACTTCATCTCTCTTCTTCATCCCAGTGAACCATTATTGTTCCATTCTTATGTTGTGGAGGAAAAAGAAGATTGAATACTTGATAAACCAGATGTTGCATAGCTGAAGAACACATTTTGATAACCACATCAGTTATGTCATCAGAAACAAATGTAAAATTAAAGGTGGTGGGAGGTATAGCATAGCCAAACACATGAAATGCATTGAAAAATAAAATAGTTACACGAAAGATAAGGTGAATAACTAATCCCTTGAAATTCAGTGAAAAAGCTTTAGTTGAAGCACTGTTACAGAGAAACAAATCTGATGCAATGAAATTTGAAATTCAGTAAATACAATTTAAGCTGAAGAGATGTTAAGGTGTCGATTCAATGCAACAAAACCCCTTACATTTGGCAGATGTTGGAAGCAACTCCACACTAACTTTGAGGCCACCATTATGCAGCCACCAAGCACACTGATGACATTACAAGTGACACCTATTTTGTTTATATTAAAAGTTATAATTACTACAGGATATTTTTTTTGTCTCCCAATTTAGCTGGAATCATAGTTGGACAAAAATGTCATATATTTTCAATTTCGGAAATTACAGCCTGTAATCACACAAGTGCTGTGCAACCAACCCTCTGTGCTCACCAAATCACTGGCTCTGTGCCAACTCACTCAGATAGGATTGGACCAATTACCCACAGTTTGTGAGCTGAGAATGAGGGCTGAGAGCACATTTTAGGTGAAAGGATCTTAAAGGGCTATCGCCACCTGATATGTCAGTGCATTTCCACCCAGTTGTTGTATATGTAAAAGTGAATAGATGTTCTTATGCTGTGGATGAGCAGGGATTTTTTCAGTTATGTTATTACTATTCTGGGGCACTGAAGCACAGGTAGTAACTGAAGTTGACACTCCCTGCTTGTTAATTCCACTGCCTTTTACAATGGATCAGCTCAGGCTTAGGGGAAAGCTACTGCAAGGGCACATCTCTGATTCAATGGGAGCCACACTGGTGAATTTTCTTAGTAAACCTATGCAGGTCTTTAAACAGATATTTGCACCAGGAGCAGAGGCCGCATGTAAAGCAATGCGTACCTGCCCCGAGTCACACTGTTAATTATCCCCTTATGTAAAACCATTTATATCCATGCTTGTGTGATCCACTGGCTCAAGCAAGCAGGGAAGCCAATCTGTGAATCTAGCTCACAGTGATTTACTTGATTTCAGGCATGCACTGAAATTCATGGAAATAATTGCACGGAAAATCAGAGACTTGCGCACAAAATTGCGTGCATGTCCACGTTTGTCGATTCATGGAACACAATGCGCAGGGTTTACCTGGGTCTTGCGAGGAATCCGTGCCATTCCAAGACATCACTGCAACAACACAAATGCTTTGCATGAGACTCCAAGCAAAGGGCGGGCCGGGTCTGCACAGCTACCTAAAAAGGGGGCAGAACACGTGAAATGGGGTACAACAAGCGAAAATGCGGGCATTACACAGTCAAACAATCGCACCGCACATACACGCGCAATACAACCGTATTCATGTAATTGAATAAGGAACTACGGCACGTGATAAAACACGTGCAAATCCCCAAACACCTATGTCATAGCAGGTGTAAATGTCAATGCGTAAACAAAAAGGAATTCACAAAAAGCATGCACGATGAACAAACTCATGTATATGGCTACGATGAATGTACCATTTGATGCAGCAGTAATCGTGTGACACCGCAGGAGGAGAAGGATGGCCAGGGCCCAGATCTTCCACCCAAGGACCACCCATTTTGGGATGCATGATGACCAAGTCTATGCCAAGTAAAGGTTGCCCCCTCATTTCATCTTAGATAGGGTCACAGAGTGGGCAGATGACCTCACATCACCCACCATGTGCTCCCAAGCACTGAGCCCCTTGCAAAAGGTGCTCACTGTACTAGATTATTTGTTCACTGGCTCATTCCAGCGGACCCCTGCCATAGTTAGGGGCATTTCACAGGCCACTCAGTCACACTGCCTAATACCAGGTTTTGGCTATAATGACTGCACGTCCTTCTGTCTGCCTGCATATATTTATGCCCATAGCACCTGCAGAAAGTCAAGCAGTGGTGCAGGATTGTTATGGGTTGGCACACTTCCCAAAAGTGCTCGCTGCCATTGTTGCACCCATGTTGCTCTACGTCTGAGCAACAGAGCATATATACCGCAACTGAAAACACTGGTACTCCATCAACGTTCAGGTTGTGTGTGAGGCCAAGGGCATCATTACTTCAGTCTATGCCGACTATCCTGGCAGCACCGATGACAGTTACATCTGCAGGATGTCCCTCCTACACCAGGGCCTGGTAGCTAGGAAGCATGGCAAAACATGGCACATTGGTGAGTATGAATGGTCATGCACATGCATGCATCTTGCACACCTACAAATATACACGGTCAAGAAATGACAAACATTCTCACCTCTACAGGGGACAGTGCCTACACTCTGATTACATACATAATGACGTTAAATACGCAGCCACAACACACCTGCCCAGGTAAGATACAACACTGCCCATATTGCAACTCAGGGAATATCAAAGCACACATTTGGAGTGCTCAAGTCACGTTTCCGCTCCCTACACCACCACTAGTCTACAGGATCATTGTGGCAGCATGTGTCCTGCACAATGTTGCAACATGGCGTGGCATCCCAGTGGACATGGCGGTGTCAACCAATCCACACCCACATGCCCGCTGCTTGCGTACCGCTGCACAAAGGGCACGTGGAGAGGCTCACGTACCAAGCTTGTGGCAAAGCATTTCACCTAAACCCTAGTTCCAGGAACTTAAGGAGATGAGGCTCCATACGGAGGGTGGCAGGGAGGCTATTCCAGATGGAGGCCCCTGCTGAGGATAAAGAACTTCCTCCAAATGTCTTCTTCGAGAACAGGCTCAATCGAAGAAAGTTGGAGGTACATGTGAACAGGGCTCGGGAGGGAGAATATTTAGGTATGAATCATTGCAGACAGATGTTCCCAGGTTCCACAAAGCCCTGTGGACAATGCATAGTTTCTTAAATTTGACCCTTGCAGCCATGGGTAGCCAGTGGAGGGATATCAGTGCCAAATAGATTTTGGTCCCTGGTATTGAGGCCAAGGATAAGTCTTGCAGTCATGTTCTGCATGAGTTATAGAGGGTGGGGACTAGAAACCGGGAAGTCGAGAAAGGGGCAGCCGGAACATAAACAGGACTGTGGAGACAGTGGCCTGCTGGGCAAAAGTGAGAAAAGGTACAGTACATCTGAGGAGGTGTGGCTGATAGCTGATAGTTGTACTTTCTAGAGATGTCTGAAATATGACATGAGAAGGAGAGTGTGGGGGCGGAGATGACCCCAAAGATTATTATTCATGCAGGTGGGTGCAGCTGCAGGGCCAAGGGAGTCTGGCCAGAGAGAAAGTGGGAAAGCTGGAGCAGGGATCCCAAAGCAAACAATCTCAATCCTGCAGGCGTTAAGTCAGAGGTTGTTTGCAGCACACCATGAATGAATTATGGACAGACAGTGGTGATACTTGGTTACCTACCTATGTGTATTCCTCAATGGCTGCACCTACTGTATCACCACTTAAATTACCATACCGGCATGTCAGCATGCAAAGCACATGTAAGATAAGCAAGACATGCAGAAAGAATGCACACCAATGACACATGCTCAACATGCAAGACAGTGCTCAGGCTTACCTGCTGACTGTGCCAGCATGTCAATCCTGCATCATCTTCATCCAGAACTGTGTCTCTTAATCAGGTACAGTAAGGACAGTGCCTGGTGGAGGGCATGGGGAGCATGGATGTCAAAGGGTGTAGGGTGTCTCCTCTGGGATATCAGTCACCAGCAGATCACGGACTACTGAAACAACATGAGAGAAGACATTAAAACAGCCATTGTGAAGTGCCCTTGACACAGCACACACATGCAACGGAACACCAAACACAAAATTACCTGGCCATACCATCCTGTGCACCACCATGTAAGTATGCAAGTTGACGTCACTATGCATGCCTCATGTACACCACTGCAAACGTCTTGGCCTTGAGATGTTAACAACACACCTCAAGCAAAATAAAGGAAAAAAATGAAAACAAAAATAAACCAGGAAAAGGCAAATCAAAATATGCAATGCCAACATCTGGCCCTTGGGTGTACAAAAACCAACAAAAGACATATGTAAATATAAAAAATGTCCCGAGAGGAGGGGTCCACTCAGGAGGAGGGAGGAGCAGGGAGCATGGCAACTTCCACATGGGTGGATGTTGAAAAAAAACAATTCCCTCTATGGGCTCATGGACCACACAGGTATGTTGGACCGGGAGACATGTCTCTGCTGGCACCTCCTTCCTGGGTGGAATCAGAAGGTGGTAGTGGTGTAGGAGGCTCACCACACAGTGCCCTGGCCTGTTCCTCAGTGGCAGGAGCCATGCGTGACACTGAGGAATGCACCAGCACAATGAGGCTTTGGGAGTCACCATGCATAACCTCATGGGATGCACGGAGTTCCTCTGAGATGGTCTGCATCAATTGTTGATCAATTGTTGCGTCAATTGTTGCATCTCATGTTGGAGCCATCTCCTGTGAGCTGCCTCTACCTCTTGGATTACAGCTCTGTGGGAACTCTTGTCTCAGGGCTTCCCTGTGTGCCCGACCCTCTGCAAGCAGGGATGCTTGCAGAGACCTCAAATCGGCCCATCAGCTCCTGATGTTGGCCTCCATGTGCAGCCTATGTAAGCGGCATGTGGACTGCATTGTCTGCAGCTGGCACTGTACCTGTGCTGCTGGTGGATCATGGAACTGGCCACCCTATCCATGCCCTCAGCCAAACTATCATAGGCAGCGCCCTGTTGGTGCACGGCACCCAACATTGACTGCTTCCACACTCTCTGCCCAGTTTATACACGTCCCCCGTGTGTGTGAGCCCACGCCTGCCTGACCCAATGGAGCATGTCCGTTGCTGTGATGCCACTGTCTCTGGTTTCAGGACTGCATCCCTTCCTTGGACATATGGCCCAGGACCAGAACCCAAAACATAGGAGTGTGGCTTTGCTGCTATAACCACCACAAACGGCTGTGACACCACTGACTGGCCTTTTGAATGGATCTGACCCCCTGCAGACTCACAGGCCCTAACGCTTGGTGCTCTCACCTCCAACAGCATTGAGGATTGCACATCCGGTTCAGCACCAGAGCTACGGGATTCATTAGAGTCAGTGTCATAACTGGAAATTCCCAGGGTGCTCTGTAGCACCATTGAATTCTCCTGGGCTGCCACCCATGACCTCCAAAGGTGGTCTGGAACGGCACAGACTCTTGTTCCTCCTCTTCCTCTGCACCTGGTGCCTCATCACCTGCACAAGGACATATAAAGACATGAGGATTCATGTGAAACGTGTCAACAATAAACGTCTGTAACACAGTGCTGTCATGCAACACAATGCCGGGCATGTCACCATGAGAGAAATAACATTCACACACTGTTTACAAGAAGCCATCTGATCATGGCATATGCAGACTTGCAACTACATTCCATGTTCCTACCCATGTAGACAGTGTACATATTGCCAACAAACATGGTTCTCTGAAAGCACTTTATGGCACATGGAACAGCCAACAACTGACAAAACATGCTAAATGGGCATGGGCATGAGGCTCTGTAACATGCTATTACATTACATGTCAACACATACACACACATATTCGCAACCAAGTGCACATCAATCACATGCCACACCAGTGTTGAACTGGCACAGGGAGTGCACACAATGTGGACATGGCGTGAGTGTGGAGTCCCAGTTGAAGTATGACTGTTAGAGTAACATCTACACAAGGTGTGTGATGTATAGAGAGTAATTGCATGCACTTTGAGATAGGAAGAAGAGACAGTGACACACAAGAGGGACAAGGGCATGGATCCATGGAGTGTGTGCTGAGTGTGTGAGTGTAACAGGGATGAGTCCTCACAGCAATTTGACACCGGGGTCATTACCATAGCTGCAGTGGGGATGTGCCCAGTGTCGGAAAATGCAGTGTCACTCATGGCACGCTGCGAGGCCTGTTGGTAGTCTACTTGGAAGTTATCTGTAGCATGGAGCAACCTACATGCATGTGTAAATGGACAATCGACAACATTCAGTGCATGAAGTGGAACTCGTGCTTCAGACACAAGCACTTGACTAACAGAGCAGAGTCACTGACATCACTGATGCAACTAACTAGATGGCATATAGTGGTAGCAAGTTGAAAATGCTGTTTGTGTATGCTGGTGGGGGATGACTACTGTCACAATGCCATGTGCAATGGATGTATGACACATGGGTTGTATCCACTCTAGAGTAGACTGGACATGAGTCAGTACACCATGACATGCTTCAGCCAGGTCATTCATTCAAATGAAGGCAGAAGCACAACACAATCATACATCTTTGATTTGTTTACCTACACATATTCATGATGCACACTCTTGGTCACTCACCCACCGGATGTGCCCTCGTAATCCGGCAGGGCTCCCACGTCTTGCACCTAATTCATATGAATGAACTGGCTCATAGGCCCTCATTCCAAGTGGCGCGGTAAGGGGTACTGGGCACCGGTAAGGAGGCCGGTGCCGGTAATCCCTTACCGCCCTACTACGAGGTCCCTTAGCGGGTCCCTTCCTTAACACCAGGTCTGACATGGTGTTAAGGACGGGACCCGTTAAGGGACCTGGGCGTAAATAACAGGCTTGGCATACGCCGGCCTGTTATTTGCGCCCTCCTCATTCCCATTGAGCCGTGTGGGAGCTCAAATGGGAATGGGGAATGGTTTGGTGAATGGGGACTTACCAGTCCCGCCAAGGTCAGAATGGACCGGTAAGTCCCCATTTCACCAATCCGGACACAGTACTGTTATTGCTGGTAGTCATGGCGCAAATAGCACCACAACTACCACCAACCTCGTAGTGAGGGCCATAGCCTTTTAATGCGGGGTGAGCTCCTACTCCTCCGGTTACCCCAATCCAGTTGCCACAGCAGAGGCGAGGTTGGCACCCAGGTTGGACTTGGTGCGAAGGTTGAGGTCATTCCACAGCTTCATGACTTGACTTCTCATACCCTAAGGCATTTATGTCATCCGTGACATACTGCCAATGCACCATACGCTGAGCAGGTGTATGTGTGCTCCCTGGTTGCAGGCACATGTCATGGTGGTGATCGATAACGTAGTCCATGAGGATCTGGATTTATGCATCATTGAAGTTCCTCTTCCTCAACATGCCGGTGTCCTTTGCCGTGGCATGTGGTTGAGCCTGTTTGTGCTGTGCAGGCCTTGCCTTCTTGGCATGTGGTGTTGACCCTGTGTGTTGGGGACCACTCAGGGCCTCAGATGCTCGACCACTAGTGGCCTGGGGCATGGCATAACCCACTGATATTGGGACAGCAGCTTCCACTGCATCTCCCTTACCCTTCTGGACAGGGACAGCAGCTTTCACTGCGCACCCCTTACCCTTCTGGACAGGTACATCAGCTTCCATTACAGGTCCCTGTACCCTTGGTGGGGACAGCATCTTCCACTGCAGGTTCCTGAACACTTGGGGGGACCGCAGTTTTCACTGCAGGGCCCTAAACCCTGGGGGGTGGGGACAGCAGCTTCCACTGCAGCTCCACAAACCCTTGGGGTGAGGGACAGCAGCTTCCACTGCAGGTCCCTGAACTCTTGGGGGGGAACAAAAGATTCCACTGCATATCCCCAACACTGGCACCCACTACCACCTTTCCCTCTTGGGTCCTTTCCACTCATGTTACAGGTGTACTTGAACAATGAAAGGCACACCAAGCAATTGTCCTGGGCAATTTGAGTGAAAGGGCAGTGTACATGATGTAAAACATACTTCTGTCCAGTAAGGATCAAATATACCCATGGTGAAAGAAATACGGGACGCGTAATGCACAGGCACCTCAGAAAATGTTAAATTGCATAGGCAAGACCTTATTTGTTTGTTTATTTATTTATATAGTGCTCCAAACCCAAAGGTATCTGGGCGCAAGTTTACATGTTATAGTTGAAAATAAACAGTTTTACAGTTGCAGTTGAAGTACAGATGATTAACATTACAATTTGAAAATTACCGTATTCAGTTTGAACATGTCAGTGGATATGCAGGACAATTTCACACTTACAGATAGTGAAGTAAAAAATATCACATTACAATTGTCATGTAGATGCAGAGAAAGTGGCAAGATGATAAAACTGTGCTGGTTTTAAGGGTGTATTCATAGTTAATGATACTGGCAGGGTACCCAAAAATACAGTATTCAAGAACAGTTGTCAGAGAGTGAGGAAAAAAAGTCATGCCCTGATGAGTATGATAATACTTTAGGGTTTGGATAGTCCTTGAGCGACTAGACACGTTTTTAGTTTTTTTTAAGGGACCAGTAGGCTGTCTCAGATCTGATGTCAGATAACAATGCATTCCACAGTTTGGCGGCTAGTACTGGAAAGCTCTTGCCCCAGATTTTTACAGTTTATATCTCGGTATCATGATTTGGTTCATCTGGGTGGATCTGGATGGGTCTGTCAGGAAGGTTTGTCGAGAACTTGCAGTTAAGGTATTTAGTGGCTGAGTTGGCTTAGCACGTGTGGGTCAGTGATAGTGTTTTGTAAATGATTCTGTTCTTCACTGGGAGCCATTGGACATTTTGGGCCTCATCACGACCTCAGCGGTAACGCAGGCAGTATTAGCACGGGGGCTATTAGCGCGACCGCCATAGCCCCCGGCGCTAATCGCGCGGGATCACGTGTTGGGCGGACTTGGAAGTCCCCATTCCCCATTGAGCCCATTCGGGAATGCCCTATTCCCCATTGGGCTCAATGGGGAAACTTCGCGCTCATACCGCCGGCGGATTTCCCGCCGGCGGTATGAGCGCGAATTCTCAGCGGATTTCACACCAGCTCATATCTGGGTTGAAATCCGCCGAGGTGCCTGATTCGGCGGACCCTTAAATCCGGCGGTAATAGCGCTACCGCCGGATTTAAGGGTTACCGCCGAGGTCGTGATGAGGCCCTTTGTCTTGTGCCTGTGGTGTTGTTGGCTTTAGGTTTGTTGAGGGCAGCTCTTAATGCATTATTTTGTAATACTTGCAGTTTGTTAAGGTTGTGTAGACTAGTTCCATTGTATGATGCATTACAATAGTCAAGTTTAGATAAGTGCACTGGCTAATGTGATACAGCTGTCAGGTGAGGGGGATGGTCTGCAGGCGGTTATAAGTTTAGCTGTGTAGGCTACTTATGAAGCAGTGGCATTGATTTGTATAGTAAGGCTGAGGTTAAGAGTCCAGGTAAATCCCAAGTGTTTTGACTGCTTTGGCAACTTGGATAGTATTTGTCAATGATGAAGTGGATGGGTAGCAGTTTGTTTAGTCAGCTTTGTGAGCCGATCAATAGTAGCTCAGCTTTGTCTTCATTCAAGCAGAGGCCATGAATGGCAATCAATGCTTGACTGATTTGGTAGATTTTATTCAAGAGTTTAGAGTGCGAGTTGTAGGAGCCTGTGAGGGGGATGAGTATTTGGGTATCATCTGCATAGTTAGTCTATGATACCCAAACTGTCTAAGTGGTTAAATAGAGACTTTGTAAAGATATTGTACAAAGTGGGAGAGACACACGAGCCTTGAGGCACTCCAAATAAGACTGGGACTGGGTCGGCAGTTGCTGTGGTTGAGAATACTCTCATAGTCCTGTTCGAGAGAAAGGATTTAATCCAGGTGGTGGCTTTGACCAAGAAGTGTGCAGCTGTGGTTAAGTGCTTACATGCCACAGAAAGGTCTATAGGAGGAGGAGATCTATGTTCCCTTTGTCTCTTAACTCATCCATTTGGATTTTGAGGTTGATGAGAGCTGTTTCTGTGCCATGACCTGTTCTAAAGCCTGATTGGCGAAGGCCAAGGAGGTTGTTCTTTTCGAGGTACTTTTGAATTTGTAGGTAGTTGCCCTCCTGTCGAATATTGTGAGAAGGAATTGTACCGTGGTAATAGGGCGATAATTGGTGGGTGTTTTCGGGTCTAGTGAAGGGTTCTTTAAAAGTGGGAGGACCCATGAATCTTTGAGGTTGCTTGGGACTGTGCTGGTTTTATGACGGTTGTGATAGCTTCTGTAAAAGAAAAAACCATTATACAATACGTAGTGGCACCCAGAAATACAAAAAATGCATATGCGAACCCAGGAAAGCTATTGTAAAGGTAAGAATGGATGTATGTAATACACAGGGGCACCCAGAGTTTGAAAAATGCATATGCGACTCACTGTTAGCCTCTGAAAAAACAAAAATAGACGTGCGTATATGCAGCTGCAAATCCCCCACCAAAATAAGAAGTGTGTATGGTCCCAGAAGTGAACCAATTGCGTGGTACCCCAAAAATCGCAGTTATCCAATCGTTCGTCTACCCCCAATCGCACGTACGGTTAGATTTCCTTCTACGCGTATTTCTATATCCCCGATTCTGGAGTACTGAACAGCAGCGCGCAGCGCATGTCACATAAGTTACGCGCTGAGGGCCTTTCCTTGGATTTCATGTGTCAGTGCTAATTTTGAACGTGCAAAGTAACCGTCACTCTGTTTCGGGCTGCCCACGTATTGTACATGGAAGACCTGTGCTCCTGCTTCACGCCTTTAAACCTGCCTCCTACTGCCCTGAGCTGCCTCCTACCGAGCCATCTGCTGCTGCCTGCCCAGTGTGTGGGCCTGCTGCCCATCTGCCCTGCATTCTGATTGCCTGCTGTCCAGTCATTGCCAGTGCTCCTGTCCTTGGTCCTGTTACCACCTCAGCTGATTCACCAGACTCCCACTGTGCCATACCATCACCACCGCTCTACAGCCCATCTCCAGGACCACCTTGCCCACCTACATCTGCCTCTGGGGTTGCCATGTCAGCACTATAATATTCTGACGAGAGTGACAACCCCATGGCAGAAAGGCAGAGGGCTGTCAACTTCACTGAAGGGGGGGGAGTTGACATTCTGGTGGAGAAGGTCCTGGAGAATTTTATTTGCCCTTTTCAACCCTCTGATTCAACGCGACAAGGGAGGAAGTCAGCAGATCTGGGAGGGGTTAACGGATGCCATCCACGTGGAGGAGGTGGAATCCCGGACCTTCAAGATCATGCATAAGCTCTGGGAGGACTTACATAGAAGACCCACAGCAAGGCCTGTGCTTCATCCAGGCCAGTGCCACCATGGAGGTGCACCGTGAACGCAGGTGCTGGCATAATATCACCAACATGCAGGTCCTAGAGAAGTTTTACCCAGTGCTGCACACCCAGGTCTGAAGTTATGCCAACGGCTGGAGTCATCTGGTGAGCAGCCATGTGTTGCTATGCTCCACAGTACATGTGCATGTTTCTGAATGTTGGGATTGAACACCTTAGGCTTTCAGCAAGTATGACTCTGATATGTATGTCTGCGTGCATGCCCCTGACATTGCTTTCAATGTGTGCATTGGATCATATATTATTTGAATTAGATATCAGTTGCATTGTGTGTTGTACTGCTTCCTTTCAGGTTGTAGACATGCTTTGTTACTTTTGTCTGAGACGAAAAGTGTGACAGTTGAGGTAGTGTTGGCCACCTCATGTGCATGCATGGTGTTCATGGGTAAGTGGCAAAGATGGGAATGTGTGACTGGCCATCACTCATGGCTGGATGCAACACATGCATTTCGATATCTCACGTAGTCATGTCACAGTATTACAGTTAACGGGACTCTGATGTGATTGCTCATCACAAAACTGGTGGACTCTGTTGATGTGTGTGCATAACATGTGTATGATGTAGCATACTCAATTCATTGTTCATGAGAGTGGGAGATAGCCTGATGTGAATGTCTGGATTGATGGACACACATGAATGTGCATGTATGTGGATTGAATGTTCATGTGTGTTGTGGTGTAATATGATGGTTGTTCCCTTGACTAGTGAACTTCATGTGAATGTTTGTATTGCCACGCACACATTGGTCCAGTACAAGGATGTTAGTGTTCTGTGTCTCTTTTTCCACAGTTGCATCAGAAGAAGAGGGTGGAAGCAGTGCTGTGGAGCATGGCAGCGGGGATGCTGCTGTCAGTAAGTACAAGAGGGCGAAGGTGGGAGTGGACTCCTCGGCAGGGGGTGGGACAGGTGATGCAACATAGGGGGCCATCCATTGCGGAGGGCGCCCCGAAGTCATCCAGTCTGGCAGGGGTTGAGGGGGAGGAGGTGGCCATAGAAGAACATCCCATGGTGTCAGGTGAGCGTGTTGTGGTGGGCTTCACTACTGCAGTCCTGTCCCTGGGTCATGAGGCTGTGCAGGCCACTGTTGAGGTGCCTGTGCAAAATCTTGGCACTGGGCAAGCGGATGCAGCTGTATGCGCTGGGCGGGATGCCTGCACCCAGGCCCAGCCTCTGGTGTTGAAGTGTACATGAAGACCGACATCCCAATGCCATCACCTGTTGCCATTCAGCACTACATGATAACCCTGCAGGCCGTGGTGGTGTGGTGTACAGCCATCATACGTGATGATGTGGAAGCTGCACATAGACTGCTTGCACATCATCACAATGAGGTATGCTGTCTCCTTGGCTGGCTTGCAGCAATCCTGGTCCAGTTTGTGCTGCATGCTGGTTTAGTAATACAACCCCATCCTCGTCTTCCTCCTTTGTGTGCCAGTCATCCTCTGGGGCACCTTCCAGACCAGATACCACCAGGACCCCCTGTCGAAGGCCAATCAGCTGAGGTGGTCACCATGCCTAGCCAGGCACCAACAGGGTCACTGGCAATGGAGGGACAGCAGGCACCCAGAAGCAGGGCACGGGCCGTACACCCCCAGGTATCGTCATCAGCCTGGAGGGTGTACACATGAAGCAGGCACAGGGCGCTGTGGCAGCAGCAGGCTTTAAGGAGGAGGCTACTTTTCTCAGAGCCAACCATCACAAGGGGGCATGTGCACGGTGTGAGGCAGGGGGAAAATGTGGAGCTCAGACAGAGGATGTCTTCCAAGTTCAGGTGCTATAGGCAACAAATAGGGGCAGAGAAGCAGCGGACTCAGGAGTCAAGGGTTTAGATGGCCAGGGCAGAAGGAGCGCTGCGTCGGGCAAGGTGGCAGGATGCCATCCTGGAGGCAGCTTTCAGGGTGGTGGAGGGGATAGAGAGACATATGCTGGAGGCACTGCAAGTCCTCTGGGAAACAACGGATGCCTGCCTGTTGGAGAGACAAAGTGACATTGGTGATGAGGAGACGGACATGCCCGCTGCCTGTGTATATAGTTATTTAGGTGTAGGATTACTTTTATGTTTATGATTTTCACCAGACTTTTCAGACATTGCTTCCCCATTTTTTACTGTATATGGTTATTTAGGCATTAGGATTATGGTTGGTTAGGAATTTTACATGGACACCTTTATTTTTTAGTAGTAAATGTATGATGTACATATTATTTGAAAATATATATTTTTGTTTGTTCAATTACTTGGTTCTTGCTGTTCATTTGGGTGCCGGACTGTTTGCTAGTTCTATTTTGAGGAACTGCTTCTCTCCATTGGAAGTGATGTGTCTGGTTGTGTACATGCTCGTGTATTTTTGTTGCTGGAATGGTTGGCAATGGCAGGATGCACATTTGCCTGACAGGTGGTGGTATGCCAACTAGACGGATGGGTGTGCACTGTCTGATTGGAGTTCATTTGACCTGTGCTGCATCACTCTGTGTTTGGCTTCACTTTGCTTGGGGTGGAGGTAGGTGGGCTGTCAGCGGGAGCGTTCCATGGTCACCATCATAGCACATTACTTTGTTATTTACGTGTAACACAAATGTTGTGCATACACATTCAGCAGCATGTGGTATCACAAAATGCCTTGTCTCAGGTGTTGGTCAACCTCTACCAATGGAATGCAGTAGTGGCACATTTTTGATATTCCATGGTGGCTGCACAATTACAATTCACCAGTCTCTGTGAATCATGCTCTCTCTGACTGTCCTACCATCAGCCATGCATGGAACGGTCATGTGATAGTTCCCTAACAGGTTCTTTGCCACACAGCTCACTCATGCTCAGGCTGTGACATGCAAGCCCATTGTTTGTGGATCTAGCACAAAGTTTTGGTATGTTTGCTTCTGTCGTGGGCATACATACGGTAACTGCTTTGATGCCATAGCATTGTGGCATGGCCAGAAGGAACCAGTTTTAGCAATCACTTGTCACATGTGTATGTTGGTGGATGATTAAGGCCAGGAAAGGTGTGTGAGTAGATACTCCACTCATGGATGTAGCTCCGGTGAATGCAGGTTATGGATTCACAGGAATCATGTTGATGATGAAAATCATGCTGTGGTCACACCACAGACTTTCAGGTGAGCAAGAGACAATCATTGCAGTGGTGATGTGTCACACTGTCAGAGTACTGCCTGTAGGGCGTGTCACATGTGAGGGGTGCTAGGGGGTGGTGTCCAGTCTGGAGGGGTGGCTGTGGGGGGTGTCCCTTCTGGAGGGGGCTGCCTTCAGGGGGTGTCACAGGTGAGGGGTGCTGGGAGGTGGTGTTCAGCCTAGAGGGGGGCTGCCTGTGGGGAGGGTGTTGCTTCTGGGTGGGGCTGCCTGCAAGGATTGTCACATGCGAGGGGTGCTGGGGGTTGGTGTCCAATCTGGAGGGGGCTGCCTGTAGGGGGGTGTCCTGTCTGGAGGTGGATGCCTGTGAGGAGTGTCCCTTCTGGAGGGGGCTGCATGCAGGAGGTGTCACAGGTTAGGGGTGCTGGGGGTTGGTGTCCAGTCTGGACGGTGCTGTTTGTGGGTGGTGTCCCTTCTGGAGGGGGTAGCCTGCAGAGGGTATCACAGGTGAGGGGCGCTGGGGGGTGGTGTCCATTCTGGAGGGGGCTTGCTGAAGGGGGTATCACAGATGAGGGGTGCTGGGTGATGGTGTCCAGTCTGGAGGGGGCTGCCTGTGGGGGGTGTCCTGTCTGGAGGGTGCTGCCTTTGGGTGGTGTCCCTTCTGGAGGGCGCTGCCTTCATGGGGGTGTATCAGGTGAAGGGTGATGGGGGTGGAGTCCCTTGTGGAGGGGGCTGCCTGCAGGGGATGTCACAGGTGAGGAGTGCTAGGGAGTGGTGTCTCTTCTGGAGGGGGCTGCCTGCAGGGGGTGTCACAGGTGAGGGGTGCAGGGGCATGGTGTTCCTTTTGGATGGAGCTGCCTGCAGGTGCTGTCACAGGTGACGGTGCCTAGGGGCGGTGTGCAAAGCTACCTTGGATGCGACACATCAGCCATCTAGTGTCAAACTTAAGTTTACCTGAGCTACAAAAGTATACCCCGGTTGCATCAGGAATCAGGCTTATCATTAAGTCCCAAAAAAGCAATGTGTGAGGAGTGGTTTTACTCTTGTACATTCTCTTAAGTTCATTCCACAGGTTTGGATGCAATCTATTCGGATAGTAAGACCCAATTGGCACGTGAACCATATCGAGAAGCTAATTTTCTATATGCGAAGTTTCAAATGGGAATGTTACCCTTAGCACCTTTCACAAATAGGTGGAAACCAGGCTCGACTGATACATGTAAATGTTGCCAGAGGATCCGAAAGGATATGACCCACTTGTTCTTGTTTATGTTTGTTTGTCCTGCACACTTAAACTTGAGAAAAAGACAGGCTTTCACAGATGTTTAGGGCAGCACGGTAGTCTGTATCTTATTGTTGCAGACCCATGGTGATTTATCAGTATGTGGAATCTCTCTGTTTATTTTAAAAATGTTTGGACGTTTAGGAAAAAATAAACCTTTATGGAAATGTTCCCTCAAAAACTGACCGTGGTGAAGTGTCGCTTGGCTGCTTGGTCCCCAGCTCAGCTCGCTTCTGCTACTTTTGCTGCATTCTGAAAATCATGTGTGGGAAGAGCACCATTTGGAAAGTTATTGGAGGACTGCTGCAACAACACTTTCAACTCCTCTAATCCACGCCACATGTGCCTCTCATAAATCAATCACATTAACACCTGTTAACTCAGCGCCTCTAATAAGCAGGCCATTGGTGGCACCCCCGTAAAGTTCCATCCCGCCTCTATCGGGCTGTTCTGGTCCTCTATCGGACCAGACCATGCTTCACATCCCCCTGGCGTGATTATCACCAATGCGGACGGGCCTCAGGCTGCCGCCAGATTATCGGTCTACGCGTTGCTGTTCCGAGCCAGACCTATCCATTTACGTGAGTCAATGTGAGTCCCCAACCTCGATGTTTGCTGATTCGCGGCTTACGCAAAACAGTTCTGTAAATTCAATTTCTTCACAAGCTCCCCCTCTGTTTCCTTTGTCTATCCCACTCCACGGAGGGCGCAAGCTGCTGTTGCTGATGTGCCCACTCCCCCTACCCTCCCAATCCCCTCCATGTTAGATGTGACTCTATCGGCTGTGAATTTGATGCTGCAGAGTCTCTTAAAATTATTTGAAGGGTTGGATGCCAAAGTTACAAATCAATTGAGCCAAATTGGAAAAGTCTGACTTTGGATGGAAGCCCATCCATCGCACCTAAGCACCTTTTCTAATTATGATGTAACGGAGGGCCAGGCACCTATGGATAATTCCTCAATAATTACTATACGTTCCCCAATGCCTCAACAACCGCCCAGTGCAGCTGTCCTACTCCTGTTTAAAGATCATCGCGGCAGAGGATGAAGTGGTCCCCATGCTTCTCAAATACATGGCTCCTGGATAAGCATTCCTAATACGCCAATTACCATTGAGTCCATCCCATCCACTTTGCCTCCTGCCCCAGTGCCTGTCAAAAAGGTGGCATCTATAAGTACACTCCCCTTTGCTAGAAAAAAACAAGGTTGGAAAGCAGTTGATACCCTTGACAAGATGTGAAAACCCTAGGCTTCTACCTTGACGCCAATACCAACCTTTCCAAACAAGTTAATATGACCGCCTCAGCTACCACCTACACGGTAAAATTAATCAGGGCTTGTAGAGCCTTTCTATCTACAAACAGCTGCCTCATTCTGGCGAGGGCCCTCATACAATCGAAGCTTGACTATTGCAACAGCCTCTACCTTGGTGCCAACCAAGCTATAATCAAGAAACTTCAGATCCTCCAGAATAATACGCTGAGAGCAGCATTAAATATTCTCAGGAGAGAGAACATCTCCAATATAAGAATATCTTGCAAATGGTTATCTATTCAACAAAAAATCGACCTGAAAACCCTCTGCCTCACCCATAAAGCCTTAAACCACCTAGCCCCCCAGTACCTCACCAACAAACTCTCCCTTAAGCCAAACACAAGAATCACCAGATCATCCAATACTCTCTGCCTCACCGTGCCTAGATTCTCCGCCAAAAGAGCGGGGGCCTCGAGCTTTACTGTCCTCGCCCCTCAACTCTGGAACACACTGCCACTGAGTATTAAACTGACCAAATCCTTCCAATCGTTCAGAAGACTAGTCATTAGTTGGCTTCTGGAGAAGGCAATCCTCAGATAGACTAAGATCAGTTACAACTGTATATATTGTACATACTCTGAAATGTTTCCTACTTCCTGCCTGTACATACTGTATATGGCATATTAACGCCACAATTGTATAACTGCTTATATACTGTAACTATGTAACCTGTGCTTAAGCGCCCATTTACCCCTGGGTCTGGAGCGCTATACTAAATAAAAGAAACAAACAAACAAACAAACAAACAAAGAAGAAAAAGAAAAAACAAATAAACACGAAACAGTGCAAAAAAACTGTTAAGTCTTTTTTTCAAACTCTAAAACCATTAGAAAAAGACAGGGCCACACAAAATCCGGTCCATATAGACGAAACCTGTGATAAAAGCGTGCCGCCAAGACTTCCATATGCGGCAGGCGTGGGGGAGCCGACTTTGACTCCCCCGGATTTCTCAGTGGATGTTCTGACACCAGACATTCTTCCTCCTTCATACCCACCTCTGGATGCCTTGATTCGAGAGCTTGCTCGATCAGAAAAGTGCCCTCCGTCAAGTCTTCCCAAGAAACAAAGTGTACCCGATACACAGTGTGCTAAATCGATAGTTCTACCAGCGGCGAGCGTAAATGAGGTGTCTGACATCACACTTGATCATTTACGTAGAGCGGTAGATACGTACCTATCTCAACGGAGTCAACAAATCCCAGATGCTCCTTTGCCCGCCCCCTCTCGGGCTGACTCACAGTTACATCAATGGCTTATTCCTAATGCTGGCAAATCAAACCTGCCCGCATCCCAACCACCACTACCCATCATTTGGGCAGACAGTTCTCTTTCATCTAAGCATCTGCCTTCTATTCACTCCTCCTGAAGACCTGATAATTCCAATCAGAATATCAATCGACAAGACGTGCCTCTGACTGTAGCCCAGCATTCCAATTGCCATTCTCTGATCTTGAAATGTCGAGAGGGTCCTTTTAAGACCTATGATTTCAATAGGCGTAGTGTACTCAAAATCTTCTCAGAAGTTGTTGAATTAGAAGAAATGTGCTCCCGTGACAATGAACAGATATAATTTGTATCTGACACCACATGGTCTCTGGTGAGGCTATGGATTCCTTTAGGAGTAGTCTTGAATACAATATGGAAGGCCAAAATGCAGCTTTTCAACATGGGCTTTTGGTGGCTCAGGATCCGTCCTACATGATTGTAAGAAATGAATCAGCACATATGACCACAAATGATTACAAGAGTCGCCCAAATACGACCACACTGAACGCAGCAAATCCTACAATGTCATAACCATCAGCAGAAACACAGTATCATTCTATTACCATCGCGAGTTGGAATACTTGTGGGAATTCCCACCTTCAAACATCCATTTGTAACTTTTCGACCAAATATGATATCATAGCACTACAGGAAACTTGGCTGACAACTATGCCAGCGTGGACCAACTATGAAATTGCATTATTGCCAGCCATTGCTGGAACCAAAGGTAGACCCTCATCTGGTCTTTTAGTGGGTGTAACCATGAGTAAGGGTCACTCAATTGTGCAATGGGACTCAGTCATGGCCTATATTCAGCTTGCTAAAATTACGTGTCAACCACATAATATTGCATTAATTAACATCTATTGCAATCCCATTGGGATAACAGATGATGCGTTTTATTCAGGATTGATAAGACTTTTGGATCTTGGTATGATCGCTACAGACATCACAGACACAATCATAGTGGGATATCTTAACCTTGACTGTTTCAACCCGAAAGGCAGACTCAACCGTATTAAAGCCTATTGATTGTCTGCCTGCATGTTAGAAAGAAATTTCCACATGGTTAATGGTTCCAACCAAGGTGATATCCCAGCTCGGCCCACATGGCAAAGGGAAATGGCGAGTAGCATTATTAACTATATGTACACTCATTCTAACCTGAGTGGTCTAATACAATCATTTGAAGTCATCTCGCAATTATATAGTGATCATAATTTGCTAGCTTTGAAAATTGACTGTGCCCGTGATCCTTCCTCTAAATTACATCTATCTCCAGATTTAATAGTCAATAATGCCAAAACCTTTTTCCGTTGGTCTGAGGTCAATCTAAGGGTGTTAAATAGAATGGTTGATTGCAATAATAAAGCAACAACACCAACACATTATGAAAACCTATTGATTCCCTTTAGAAACCCAATTCAATCTTTAGGTCGAGCTCGGTTAGTGCACTTACATACTTTCAATCCTGAAGTGAAAATGAGAAAGACACAATACCAATGAGAAACAATACATATCCTGTTATCGAATCATCCATCTCAGATTCACCAGCTGAAAACGGCCAAATGTAGATATCACAACTGGCTCCGACAACATCAAGCCCACTTGCTACAACATGACAGCGAACATATGTTAAGACTAATAGCGAACAAAAATTCTGCATAGACTTGGGCTGTGTTTAATCGATGTGCCCAACAACATCAGCCCATGGTACAGTCTCATAATGTCACTGAAGCACAATGGATTATTCACTATTCTAAACTATACACAGATGCACATTTTCCACATTCTGTGCATCTGCCAGAAGATCAAGAGAGGTAGACCCTTGAATGTTCACCTGCTATTATAGAACACGTTATTAAGAAGATCAGTGCTTCTAGAGCCATGGGCCCCGATGGTTTTAGCAACTTTATGTTTAAATCCAATCCACCAAGATGGGTGGAAAGCCTGAACAGCTTATTTCAGCAAATTATATCGTCATGCTCAATTCCTCCGTCCTGGAAATCTTCCATCATTGTGCCTATCCACAAAAAGGGTGACCATACTCAACCACACAATTACAGACCAATTGCGCTCTTAGATGCTCCCGGTAAGATTTTTCTAAACTGATCCTCTGTGACTTCAATGCATGACAAACTAACTAACAGAATAGACCCATTTCAGATGGGCTTCTTGGCCGGCATGGGCACCAATATTAAACCTGCTCTGTCTTAACACAATAAAAACTCAATCTCAAGCATCAAAACAGGCACAATATTTCGCTTTTGTAGATCTGCATACCGCTTTTGATGCTATTTCCCAGCCTCTTCTGATTTCTAAGTTGCAACGAGACAACTGCCCCCATACATTATTGGACATCATCTATTTGCTTCATTTGCAAACATCAATTCACATTAGATTAACTTTAGAGGGCCTGTTGTCTGCAGCAATTCCACTGTGCATGGCCTTAAGCAAGGGTCTCTACTTGCTTCTGCAATTTTTAATGACTTTTTGCACGATGTTAGACACCATAATATCTCTATCCAAAGTTTAATGTATGCGGACGATTTAGTCCTCATCTCAAAGACTCCATCTGGTTTACAAAAATTGCTTGATGCATTTAACACCTACATAGAGAGTCATGAATTAAGAATTAACACTACTAAAACACAAATTGTTGTTTATGCGGCTAAACATTCAACAGTAAATAAATTGGCATGGACTATCAACCAAAACAAACTGATGATAGTCGCAAATTATACTATTTCGGTATGATCTTTGACGGTAATGCCTCAGCAAATGGACATTTGGAGCACATGGCCCAGAAATTAGATACAGCCATTTCCCAAACCAAAGTCATTTTACATCGCTTTGGTACTTTCACTCTCAAACCAGCTGTAATTTATTGGAAGCAAAAAGCACCTCCTTGCTTTCTATATGGTCTGGTGGCGCATTCACCATGGTCTACCAAGGTCCTAGACAAACTGGAGGTGAAATATTGGAAAGCTGTGCTTCATCTTCCACAGTGTGTTGCGGGGTCCTGGTTGCGTTATGAACTAGGCCTTATCTCCTTGCATGCACAATACCACTGGAAGATCTGTGCTCTATTTCGTAAATGCTTCATGTCTACTCGTGACAATAATATTCTAAAATATTTTTCAGAATATGTGTTTAGGACTAATCACAACTTTGTCAAATGTACTCCATCTTGATACAAGCAGAAGTAACCATTGAAGTCTTAGTTTCAAATCCTGACAGAGCAAAAATGTTGATCTATCGTAATGATTGGATTAATACCCGAACAGAATGTTTAAGATATAAAGATGCCTCTCTCCAGAGATTCAAACACAAAAATGCTGGATGCATGGAACCTTATCTTCTTCAATTCCCCTCTCCAAAGATTTGATTTGAAATACTACGGATGTGTTTTAATCTGTGGCCTACGCAAGATATTTTGTTAAGGCGCAAATTAATTGTGGCAGATTTAAACTTCTGTCGGTTTTGTTTAAATAAGGAGATCCATGAAATGCTGGAGCACATACTGTTCCTGTGTCCAGCTTTGATGTGTAAACTGTTGAAGTTTTTTGTTCACCACTGCTCCCATTTGGGTATGATACTCCACAAAGATGCTCTACTCTTTTGTGCACCTCTAATGTGTCTTTACAAATAGCGATTGCAATTTTTTTACTTTCTTGAATCTGACCTCTTAAAATGTATGCCACTTAGTCCTTTTTTCTTTCCTTTTGTTATTATGCTCTGATATTGTTGCTGTTATGACTTTTTTGTATCTTAAATTTATTGTTTTATATATTGAAAAGTTGATTAAATTCAGCTAAATCAATTTAAAAAAAAACATCATAATAAATGACCGACTAATGAAATAATATACGTTTTCAGGAAGTTCAGTTTAAAGAATATATTTCTTGGACGTATTTAAAGCTCACTTGATCACGATTTCTTCGTAAACACAACCTCTGCTTTGAGAAAGAGAAAATCACTGATTAGGTGGCAGGGTCCGAGCTAACATTCCTTCAGGGCAGGTGCGCGCAGAATCACATTGTGTAAAGGGCAGAGGGCTGTAAATGGACGTGTTGGGGTTTCTGAAGGCTTAGGATAATCGGCTATGCGGAGCGAGAAGAGTGCTATGATCTGTGGCAGGCTCCAAGCGTGATTGTCTATTAGCAAATGCCTACACACAACAATCGACTGCTCTTGCCAGTGGTGGGAGTCATTTCGGCGGGTGCCTACTGCAGGCTGTTGGCATCAGATGAATGGACACAAGTATAACATACCTGCATGGGAGCTCTACCCTTTTCATCAGATGTGACAATCGCAACTGATTTATCGAACTATGTGGAGAATCCTGGTACTGGAGGACTTTTTCCAACACACAGGCACAGACACACAATACCAACATGCCAGTCAGATTTTGGCATCAATAATGTGCCACTCTCTGAGGCCTACTTTTTGCAGGTGCGATACAAAGAGAAGCACGTGCCAGCTCCAGCTGCTTCAACCTTTTCCAAAATGCCAGTTCTCCTCATTTGCATAGAGCAGAAGCAAACCAGCAACAAAGAAAAAAGCACAATGGCGTCCATCCCCGTCACAAACAACATGGCAGCTGAACAAAAGTCAAATAATTAATTACCACAGTAATTTGCCAGTGTCCATGCAAAATATGCGCTTGGTACGCATTGTGTCACTTTGCATTGGCACACGAGTGACCCATTGATACGCCTTCGCAATAATACATGCTGGACTTGCTTCAAAACAAATAAAACACGAAGAAGTCATTCAGCTGCATTCCCCACAGTATGGATGGTAAATGTGGCGTGGCCAAACACACAGCTGACCCTGAGTAAAGGCGCTAAAATAAGGCCTTCCTGATCTTTGATGAAATATTATTCCTAGAAGTGGTGACTTATTAAAAGGCAGACCAGCAAGTAATGCTGATTAGGAACGTTTGGATACATATAATGGTCCACTTATGACAGAGCATTCGTGCAAATCCTCAAAAGCAACCTATCGTTTTAACTGCATTCCTTGGATCCTGGATTGCGGTCTCTCGTGGCAGATAATCGTATTGCTATAGGCTCGTGGGAGGAAGGGATACGGATATGTATACTTTAGTTACTTTATTTTCGGTATATAACTATAAAAGTAAAGGACAACATTATATAAGAGCATGAACATAGATTTAAAAAAAAAAAACATTAAAAACAATGGACAGATCCTTGGAGTTACCCAGCACATAGTACATTCATTATAAAGGCAACTTTTCAAACAGAATGTCATCGAAACCCATCAAATAATTTACAGATGGGAACAATAATTGAAGTCATTCAGTTCATTGAATAGGCTGAATTACGTATTTGCGGCTACACATGCTGTTCTCTTGTTCCAAGCACTTCTCATATAACTGAGTGTCATGCTTTTGTTCTATTGGTGAAAGAATTATTCGCAGAAATGTAATGCTCTACAAAAAGTCCTTATACCTCTCTGTAGGATAGCTCAGCGGCAACTTGCTGCCTTGGAAGCAAAACAACACGGAGCAACACAGGTTCGTCCCGGTCTGCCCATAGACACCTCTGGGTATTAAGTATGTTATAAATAGGTGTTAGGGAGAATTCTGATAAATGTGCTAATTCCCTTCACCTTAGAGACCCCCAGAAACTTTGATGGATTTTGATGACTTCATTGTTTTACCTGGAAAGAGTGTGGGCCTTTTTCCCCACTCTTTCATGTGTTTTGATGTGTGTTTACACTTGTGTTCTTTGAATATGGGGTTTTAAAAATTCCACAGGCATCCTCTTTTCAGGTGTGTTACACAGCACCTTCTGAAAAATGACAAAGGGATGTCTTTTAATAATTCCCAAAGGTTTAAATACCTTCTCTGGGATCAACTACTGTTTCCCAGAGAATATAAAGTGAAATTGACTTTACTAGTCTTTCCAAATTCATAGACACAGCACACATTACCTTACAATGGAGTGCTGGAAGGGTTACTTAGTATCCCCTGTGTCTAAATAAGCAGGCAAATGCTACCCTTTCCTATCAAAAAGGCTGGTGGCAGTGGCTTTACAATGAACTACCATGATTTTTCCCGACCGCGAACACCGCTAGCTAAAAATCACGGGAGCCATGCTTTTCAAGATGGCGCCTTAATCCCCTTTGTTTAAACAGGTCCCGGGTTTTCTTTTTTCGCCGTTTATTTTTGGAAAGGTCCTTCTAGAGCATGTCTCTGCAGACCAAACCAGGTTTGGCCCCTTTGTTCATGTGCCTTTGGCGGGCTTCAGGAGTGAAGACCGCCTCTGGCGTCTTAGTGTCTGGGGTGGGCAGGAAGTGAGGGAGGTGCCCAAAACTCCATGTGCTTAGTCTCCTAGGAGACCGGAATGCACTCTGGCATGATTGGCTGGCTGACTGTCCGGCAAGGACAGCCACCCTGCTGGCTGAGTGACAGCTAGGCTGGAATGAATGGGAGAAAACGGTTTAAAAGGCAAGTCTCCTGTACTGGAAGGCAGAGTCGACCACTGGAACGAAAGAACTGAAGATGAGCTGGAAGAGGAAGGCTGCTGCAACTCCTGCTCCTTGGTTTGCCCGGTGAAGCCCTGCGGCAGGTCTGAATTGCCAAAGCTCCATTCAACAGAGAATCTCCTTCAAGGGCGGCTTTTTCATTTGAGTTGGTGGGACCAATCAACTCGTAAGACACCTGGATACCATTTTCAAAGCTGGTTAGGATTAACCAGGGAGAGGGATTTGAATCCCGATCCTGCGCTTAGAGACCACTTGCTGATATTAAGCATGTTATAAAACAACAATTATAACTATAATTATAGTACAGCACCAAAATGCTGGGCAATTCTTCACTGAACAAGAGTACCATCAGCAACCCCAGACACATGTTTTGAGTGTGTAGGCCTTGTGAGTGAGGTGAAGATGAGCCTCTATAAGGCACAATGAGCAGGGGTCTACCTCTGCATTACCCTTGGTTAATTAGGATGAAACCCCAAGTTTTACAAATAAAATCACAGTTTGGGAGCCCCTCTACTGAGAACAAACATGAATCAAATTACCTGTTCTATAGAATTTCTTCCACTCTGGATTGTCTGCAACCACATTTTAGCTCCCTGCACCCTTAACCAGATTTCTGTATGAAAGGTACAGGGAGCTAAAACATGGTTGTAGACCCTAACAAGTTGGCACCTTCCAATAGAACAGGTTATTTGCATGCATTTTTTCTCAGTAGAGGGGCTCATAGACTGTTTGCAAATTTTCAGTACCTTGGGGTTTCACCTCAAGTTAACCCGGGAAATCCAGATGTGGACCTCTTGCTCCTTGTGCTTAGAGAGGCACAGTTCCACCTCACTGATGATGGCTGAGTAGGCCAAAACATGTGTCTGGGGTAGCTGTTGGTACTCCTCTTCAGAGGAGAATTGTCTAGCATTTGGGTGCTAAACTGCCCAGGTGGGTGAGAGCAGACTGATATGCAAATGGTTATTTCTTTTCTGTGAGAGGTACAGTGAGCCAAAACCTGGTTGTAGACTCTCCCAAGTTGGCACCTTCCCGTAGAACAGGTTATTTGGCAGTGTCAATTCCTTCCTTCCATACATCTAAACCATATATGTTTGTCAGCATTTACAAATCTAAAATCAGAAAACCTGTGAAAGAAAATCATTTTACGATTGGTTGTGCTAGAACAACAACAAATAAGATGATTGTGGCCAAAAGACTTCTGTTCTACATAATCTACACACTCTTTTTCCCTTTGCCAAACTCAATCTAGGCCACAAACCACAAACTCATCAGGTTGTGTAACTGATTAATCTTAAATCTAAGGTAGTTCATTGTTGCCCTTTCACAGGGAAAGAGAGAAATGTGACTTAGAGTATTCCAAATAGAGAGTATAGTTGTTTAACTTCTCTATAGAGTGTCTCAACTCCCTCTCAAAGGTTTGTTTTTTCACCCGGCAGCGTGATTGATCAATTCGTACTCAATAGCATCTATTTCAAGCAGAACAGTGCTTTGTGATTTGGAAAGATCCACCAATGAAGTGACATATATACATCTAACAGCTCGGTTGAGTTCACAAAACCAGAACACATTGGAGGATTGATCAATTTGGCATAAAAAGTAACCTTTTCCATTGTATTTGCAATCCAAAGCTGTTAAACCCAACTCATGTTGAATGGCAGAGTTGGGAATGGACTGTGAAATCCCTAACGCATTTTTCCAAGCCATGCCTTCAATGGAGATAAAAAATACACCAAAATCTAGTGGAAGAATACTATCTAGGATATACTTGATGGCTGGAACAATGTTCATGACATAATATTTAATCATAGTGAGTAGAGAAAATGTGCAAAGACTCTTATGAGCCAGATAAATTGAGATATAAGGGGATTAATCCCGGCTCTTAACCTTTGTATAATTGAATTACAGGACGAAGAGTTGGAGACTGGAAAACCTAAATAGGAAATACAACCAACTTGCTCAAGTTTTATACTGAAGACAGACCAATTCAGGATTTTAGGAGACCTTTTATTAGTAAAACTCATTATCTTTGATTTGGGTCCATTGAGTCTTAAATTGTTTGAATGGGCATAAGTAGAGCAGTGTTTAGTTTCCTTTGTGAGCCTAGCGGATTGTGATAAAAAGAAAAGCAAGTCATCTGCAAAAGCCAATCAATGAAAGGTATACATTCATAATTTTATCAGAATACAACATACATTTGATCATAAGTCATCAATGTTCATAGTAAATAAATTAGAAGGTGTAGGAGCCAGGATACAGGTTTGTTTCAGCCCAATAGGCATCTTTATAATATCATTGGTAAGTGTGACTTAAATTTGAGTGACATCGTGGAATCGCATTATGAGCCTCAAAACGCCATCTGGAATTCTCCACAACTTACTTTGACTATCTGCAATTTAGAGAGGCCTTAAGTTCTCTACATAAATTCCAATAACACTGTGTCGTCTTCTTTTTGCCACGCTTACATGCCTCAATATCAGAACGGAACTGCTTGCAAAGGTCTTAGAGTTTGGACCTTTTATCCCTCTTTGCTTTATCGATCTGTACGCTGTATACGTGTTCTATTTTTTTTGTAGTGATACAGTTGACCGTCCCACAATTCTAGCCAGACAAGTGTATAATATATTACTGAAATTCCTGAGACTACATAAGTAGTATAAGGAAGAGAGGCAGAGTCAACAGCTACCCCAGGTCAACCGTGTAAAGTGGGTAGGTCTAGAAAAACAAAGAGCTAATTTTTAAAAACTAGCTATTGAAGGTCACAACTAGATTGTAAGTTAGAAACAGATTGAATTTATTCTTAGATTTAGACAAATATATAAGTTTTACAAAAGAAAAAACACAGGGAAAGACAATTTGACAGTGTCACAACATGAGCCTCATTAGGCTTATAATGGAAGGTGAAACAAGTAAAAAACTATTGTTAGCATCACAGCTGATTTGAGTGAGGGTTAGTAGCATACGTGTATCGTAAAGATTTCTAATACTACTATTGGATTTAGTAGTATGGTTTTTACAGTCGACACATTATTGATGCAGGTTTTTCTAGTTCGGGAAGAAGTCAGCCTTCACTGGGTTGAGAATGTTCACAGATGAAGGGTCCGAACTGTCATCAGGATGTGGTTTGGGGCGTCTGTGGAGACAGGTGACATAGAGGAGGTGGGTGTGTTATCAGAGAAATTGAGGTGACCATACAGAGATTGTTCTTTATTCGGGCTGTATACTAGACACATACCTATTTTCTATTGGCGGTTGAGCACGGACTGGATGTAGGAAAAGCACCTCAGTTGGTGCGGACGTCTGTAGCAGGATATCTACAGGGGGGGGGGGGGATAACAGTTAGTTACCAAGATAATTGACAAATCATGTGTAGCTAAAAATAGTAGTTGTGGGCATACCTTGAATGGCAGGTATGCAGTCCAGCGAAGGTGCTGGAACTTTCCACAGGTTTCCACTTTCCACGGTTGCTGGAACTTTCCACGTTAAAGTTAATATGTTGAACAATTAAATGATAATTGTTTTCTTAATAGATTTTTGTGTACTGTGAAATATGTAATTAGTAGCTAATAAAACCCATGTATTACATAATTGCATTACTATAGACAAAACACAAAGAGACAAGAACACATACCAATATGGGTATATACAGGGAAAGTGAAGTTAGCAAAAAAGCACAAGTAGTAGCTGAAACAATTCATAACCTAACTGATTATTTTCATGCAAATAAATGATTGCTCTTTTTCAAAGATGCCATTTACCCTATGGAAAGTAGTGTGAGTACAATGTATACAAATATGACCATATACAGGGAAAGTACAGCCATGAAAAAACAACAGAACTATCAGAAAGTGCTTGATTATCTTTATGCACAAAATGGATTGCTGTCTTTCAAGCGTGTGTCTTCCCCTATCTATATGTTTCATATGATGTGACTGGACTCTAAGGGAATTACTGTAAGAACCTACTTGAAGGATCGGTCTACAAATAAAATACAATGGGCCTCATTCCGAGTACGGCGCTAACCAATGGCGCTATTAACGCCTTGGTTGACGCCGTACCCGGACCGGCAGCGCCTTGGTGGATGGCGGAATTACCGCCCCATTCCAAGGTTGGCGGGGCGGTAATTCCCCAATCCCCATTTTCCCTTCCCCATTCCCATTCTTGCCCCATAGGGCATAATGGGAGTGGGGAAGGCGTCAATTACGCCACCGTAAATTATGGTGGCATAATTAACATCAAGGTCCCTTAGCGCCATGGTTTTTAACACCTGCTAAAAGCAGGTGTTAAAACCTCCATGGCGCAAAGGGAACTCGGAGTATGGCGGTAAGGGATTACCGCCACCGCTCTCGTTAGCGGTGGCCGCTATCCCTTACCGCCATACTCGGAATGAGGCCCAATGTTTAGTTTCTGACTGTTACTGAAGAAAACCATGTGGCCTAGATATGTCAGCAAAAGAAAAAAGAGTGAGCCAGACATGTGATGTCATCAATGACATTTGTGATGTCATCTTTGATGTCGTGGGTGTTAGTCTTAGCAGTACACGGTGGTGGCGCGAGTTATGGTTGCTTAGCTTACCGTAACTGGGGAATTTCAGGGGGTTTTCGGTTTTACTTGGAACCATAACGTCCCTTTAACAAAGTTTTTTCACTGAATTTCATAGGTTATTAGTAGCTCAACTTAACCATAACGTCCCTTTATCAAAGTTTTTTTCACTGAATTTCATAGGTTTTTAGTAGCGCAACTTAACCATAACGTCCCTTTAACAAAGTTTTTTTCACTGAATTTCATAGGTTTTTAGTAGCACAACTTAACCATAACGTCCCTTTAACAAAGTGTTTTCACTGAATTCCATAGGTTTTTAGTAGCACAACTTAACAATAATAACTTCGACTTTATGTACATCTTATATGGAACATACTGAACCCTTTCTACTGAATTTGATGTCCGCGAACTTTTTTGATGTCCGCGGACCTGTTCGGACAACAGAACCACTACCTAAAAACTCTGGGGGGTTATGTTTAACTGTCATATCATAACATAGTAACATTTGAAAAATTCACAAAGCAGCACACATACATATTATATGTAGTAATACATAAGAAATGTAACCCATATATGTAACACACTAACCATTCATTTAAATACAATATGTTCTAAAATGGAATATACCAAAAGAAGATAAATTGGCTTCCAACAAAATTACCTCACAGACACTCTACAACTAAGAGCAAGACCAGACCTACAGAGTACTCAGAACATATCTTGCCTGAAATAGTAAGTGTACTTCATTTTACTCATATATTTATAACCTTTCTGTATTAGATAAAAAAATATATATTATCTTTTTTTTTCTCACAGAAATGTCTAGTACTCTGGAATGGCTAGAGGAGCATTTCCCACATGAGCAAATGTCAGAAGATAGTGAAACTAATGGTACACACTTTACAATATAAACCATTTAATTATTATCATTTTATATACATTTAACATGTATATTTTTTTGTACAGAGCATACCAAAATAGAAAATACCTCTGAAGAAACTGTTACTGATAACACTCTTGACAGCATAAAAGAAAAAATGGATTTATTGTTGACAAATTTTAATAATTTGAAAACTTTTGTTGAGGATCATTTTAAAACAAAAACCTCATACCATTGTCCCACATGTACTTGTCCCCCTCACCATATCCCAGTCAATTATCCCCAAACCCTCTCCATAACCCAAAACATTTTGATGAGACTTCCATCCCTTCTTCACCTGATACCAATCATGTCGAAACCCCTAATTCTCCTGTTTTTTGTTTCCGTTTCTACCTCACCTTCTCTGTCATAAATAGTTAATATATGTTAAATAAAGTTACATTTTTATATTGTGTTGAAATTAGTTTCAGTTTTTAAAAAAAAAAACATTTAGGTGTTCGCAGACAGCGCGGTTGTTCTGAAATGTTCGTAAATAATGAACTACAAATGGAGGTGTCCTGAAGAACACTATACCTGTCCGTACTGTTCGCTAGCAAGTTGAAACTGTTCTAGAACATACGCGGTGTCCTGAAATGTTCATAAATAAACGGAAATGGAGGTGTCCTGAAGAACACTATTCCTGTCCGTAGTGTTCGCTGGCAAGTTGAAACTGTTCTAAGAGCACACGCGGTGTCCTGAAATGTTCGTAAATAAACGAAAATGGAGATGTCCTGAAGAACACTATACCTGTCCGTAGTGTTCGCTAGCAAATTGAAACTGTTCTAAGAACACAAATGGTGTCCTGAAATATTCGTAAATAAACGAAAATGGAGATGTCCTGAAGAACACTATACCTGTCCGTACTGTTCGCTAGCAAGTTGAATATGTTCTAGAACACACGCGGTGTCCTGAAATGTTCATAAAGAAACGAAAATGGAAGTGTCCTGAAGAACACTATACCTGTCCGTAGTGTTCGCTGGAAAGTTGAAACTGTTCTAAGAACACAAGTGGTGTCCTGAAATGTTCGTGAATAAACAAAATTCGAGGTGTCCTGAAGAACACTATACCTGTCCGTACTGTTCGCTAGCAAGTTGAAACTGTTCTAGAACATACGCGGTGTCCTGAAATGTTCATAAATAAACGAAAATGGAGGTGTCCTGAAGAACACTATTCCTGTCCGTAGTGTTCGCTGGCAAGTTGAAACTGTTCTAAGAACACACGCGGTGTCCTGAAATGTTCGTAAATAAACGAAAATGGAGATGTCCTGAAGAACACTATACCTGTCCGTAGTGTTCGCTAGCAAATTGAAACTGTTCTAAGAACACAAATGGTGTCCTGAAATGTTCGTAAATAAACGAAAATGGAGATGTCCTGAAGAACACTATACCTGTCCGTACTGTTCGCTAGCAAGTTGAATATGTTCTAGAACACACGCGGTGTACTGAAATGTTCGTAAATAAACGAAAATGGAGGTGTCCTGAAGAACACTATACCTGTCCGTACTTTTCGCTAGCAAGTTGAAACTGTTCTAGAACACACGGGGTGTCCTGAAATGTTCGTAAATAAACAAAATGGGGGTGTCCTGAAGAAAACTATACCTGTCCATATTGTTCGCTATCAAGTTGAAACTGTTCTAAGAACACAAGTGGTGTCCTGAAATGTTCGTGAATAAACAAAATTCGAGGTGTCCTGAAGAACACTATACCTGTCCATAATGTTTGCTACCAAGTTGAAACTGTTCTAAGAACACAAGCGGTGTCCTGAAATGTTCGTAAATAAATGAAAATGGAGGTGTCCTGAGGACGTTATGTCTGTCCGTATTATTCGCATGGAAGTTAAACTGTTCTAAGAACAAACGGTTGTCCGTAACTGTTCGTTTGACGTGTGACGCACTTTTAATTACTTGAGGACCCGAATAGTGTCCGTAGAACATCAACGCGTATGCGCAAACCAATGTCCGTGCATTTGGTGTCCTGGGGACAGCCGCTTCCTTCGCGAACATGAGACGGCGCGCATGCTGATTGCGTGTTCTGAATGCGGACACTGTTTGTGTACCCGAACAATTTAAAAGTAAATTTTCAAGTAATCTACAATATTTCTCAATAAAAACTCACCATAGCATAAGTCCCACATACTAATCGTGAGTTTCTACATACTTTTTGAAAGTTTTTGAACCTTTTTTGTTTTTGATCTGTCGGCAGACAGCGCGCATGTCCATGAGCCGCGTACAAGCACCCCTATAAAAGACCACGCCCTAGAGCTTATTCTCATTGTGTTTCTGGCTATTCTTCAGAGCACAGCTATTTTTCCTGCAACGTACAGATTACACCATCATCAAGATGGCATCCATGGCTGCAATACTGCCACCTGGTGCTGCACCTGCTTCAGCACCACCCCCACCCCCTCCACCACCACCACCTCCCCAAGGGCCTGAAGAGGGAAAAAGGAGTGAGGATGCAGAGGAGGAAGAAATAGGATGACCAGAATGAGGTAGTGGAAATCCCTACTACCCGCACTTGGCGTGAGTCTAGCGTGTGGTGGTTAGTTACCATTCATGGGAATAGCCCTAAGGCTTGTGCGTACCGAGTCACCTGCAATGAGTGCAAAATGGTACTCAGTTGCGGGAGGCATGGTTCGTACAGCTTTGGGACCACTACAATGAAGAAACACCAAAGGTCATTTCACTCTGGGGCCATTCGCAAGGTTGTACCTTGTGAGGAACGTAGTAGGTTGATTTCCTCTACTTCATCCTCCGTTTCTGATCCTGTCACCACAAGGAACACCTCTGTGGGACAGCGTCTTCCTCAAGCTGCCTCACAGGCCATATATAATGCTCATGACCCTTACCTTTCGAGGGTCACAGTTGTGTGGATGTACTGCGACACAGTACTCTGCAGGGGGAGCAACTTCGTAGTGCTTTTGAGACTATCGTCTCAGACCACGAGAAGACCTGCTCACTACCCAAATAAAACCCACTCTACATCCTCCTCTCTCAGCTCGCCCTTTCTTATCCCTGTGGTTGGTGTCCCCCCTTTACACTCCTTTCCCCTCCTCTCCTAGTGTGTTGTGTATGAAAAACCTAAAAAAATATAAAATAACACAAATAAAAAAAAACAAGGCTCTTTTCAGAGCCGCCTTTCACAGTTAAAAAATAGAAGTGAAAATAAATGAAGCAAGGCACTTTGTATTTTTTAGAAGTCCGCGGACATCTAAAATTTTGGGGTGCTACCCTATCATAACCATTACATTTTTCTCTGGGAGGAAGTGGTGGCTCTGAAAAGAGCCTTTGGGAGGTGTTTGTGTTTCAAAAATTATAAATACTCAACACCTACTTCAAAATGGATGCTGTAATTCTAAAAAAGGTTGCAATGCATTTTGTATGTTTCTTAGAAAAATCTGATTGCCCGCATAAGTTAGATTTTCTCCATCTCTGCGAAAAATGTATGTACTACGAAACATAATATTTTCATTGTGAAAAGAGGACATGCCAATATCTCTTAGAAAGGCACTAACAGCCTTATTGACATTGCGCCTTGCTTTCTCCATTTGTGGACCAGATGAAGAAGAACGAAGCCACATTTGTCTCTGCGCAATCCATTAAAAAATTACTTGAGAATTTGGAAACATGTCCATGACCTTCCCAAGTCCTTCTTTCATTGCAAATTGCAAAGAAGTTCCAGACACATGTCCTAAACTGTTCCCTCCACAATGAATTATAATTATATATGGATGTTGCTCTGTCTCCAAAGTAGCACAAAGAGGTAACAAGTCCAACCACTTCATTCCACGTACTCCATGCCAGTGTACTTCCACATGTGGGAATCCAAGATCTACAGCTACTACACAGGTTTCTGCATGCACCTTCAACCAATGTATCCACGAGTCTCCCAAAATCCAAACAATCTGTTTTCTGAAACACACAGCCGTAGCTATCTGTTCTTCTCTCAGCAAAAAGAGTATCTGAGAAACTCTCTCCTGGCACAACACACCCACTAAACTTTCCTGACCAATCCCTTTCAGTGCTCATTCTCATTTGCATGACTTCTGAACCCAAAAATCCCCAGATGTAACACCCGATGTCCGCACTACCGCCATGTCCGCGGACATATCGTAACATGAACAGCCCTTCTACCATTTCCACTTCACTCTCTTTGCCATTCCCACATTGGATGTAGCTAAGAAGTCACATGACCATCCACCAATCACATTCAAGACCTCTACAACTAACTGCATCATCATAGATCATCACTGCAAATGTACTGTGAATCTCTCTGAGTACAAGTGTCATATCAATGGCAAGCACCATCTACAACAAATACTGTACAAGTCTTCAAGATTTCTACTTGCAGCTCCATGCATATCCATATACATGAACACAAACTACAGGTATGCATATTTTCTGTACAGTACATGAATACATTTTCAAACTGACTTTTAGCTTGTATAATCTGTCAAATGAATCTACTGTCTTTTTTCAATCTCCTAAAATGTCACTTACAAATCTTTATACTATTTAATTTCTTTATACACACACACACTCAAATCATGTTAAACTAACACGTTTTAAATGAAATATATAGACTACAAATAGTCAAACAAAATTGTTTTGCACCTCTATGTTCAAATCTCAAACAATAATACTTGTACAATTACATTTTTTAAAAAAAGTCTTTAGTTATTTAATTACTTACATTTATATAGGACAAGCAGCCCATGACATTGAGGCACTATTACTTGGAAGAGCTTAGTTACAGGAATAATGGTATTCAGTGGTACATTATGAATTTCACAAGACATAGTAAAGATATTTTGTTTGCTACAGTTAGTCATTGCAATACAATTTGTTCATTAAGAACATATCATATGTTTTCAACCGGTGAGAAGTATCTTATGTAAATAAGATAGTTTTCATGGTTTTGAGGAAGGTGCTGAGGATTTCAATTAAAAAACTCAATGTCTAAATTAAAAACAGTGCTATATACAAACAAAATTACTCATTTGTTTCTTTTACAATTGCAGTGAAGACCTTTCTCCTGAAAGGAAGCAGCCAAATTTGAAGTACAAAGAACAACTAAGAAGTAACCTGCTCATTTTAGACAAAAAGTAAGTAGACTATGATCATAATATTTGTATTATTACTCAAACACACTTTAAGGTTAATTCATGCTATTTCTGTGCCTAAAAATAGAGATGCTGCACCATTCTGTCCAAAAATCTGTATGTCTTAAACAGCGATTTAAAGCCAGAATGGACCACAAATTCCTATTTTTCGATACACAAATTACCCAACACAACCGCTAGAATTTAGATGTTATAGAACAAACAACTGTTTTAATTGTATAGGATTATATATACTATGATATGATATATTTGTAACGCGCCTATACACAAGTGTTTCAAGGCGCAAATTTGTATACTTTTCCACACCACTAGCTTACTTTTTTCTGTCATCTGAACCCCAGTTTAGTAACACATTAATTCAAGGATACCCATCCCTACTAGTTGTAGTTCCCAATGCACAATCACACACCATTACATACATCTTTATCATCTTACTCAAACACTCATGCACACAGCACACAAACATTGCAGAACACCCCAACCCATATCTTCTTTATTTTTTTCAACAGACCCTAAAGAATGCCTACCAAAAATCAAATCCGTAGAAAGCAACGCACAAGTAGAGCAAATGAAAATAAAGGTGTCCAACATAAGCATCCATCTCTAGCACAATTTGTAAAAAAAGTTGAAACAAAACAGCTAATACAGTCATTTAGTGAAACAAAAGAAGTTTCAAGTACAAAAATGTTGCCTCCTCTATCAAAATGTAAACCAAACCAAAAAACAATTAGCATAAAATCAGCTATCACTACAGATAAAACTGCTTCTTTAAATCTTGATATAGTTCAAAGTAAGCATACCAAGAAAAGTATTTTAGCCAATATGTTCTGTCACAAAGTCCTTCAAAATCTTATAAAAACAGGAGAGAAACCAGGTTCAACGCTAAAAACCTATCGTAGGAAATTAATCTTAGAAGCGTTGATAGAGAGCACAATTCTTCTCAAAAGAAAGTTATTAATTTCAGTGTTAAACAAAATGAAACCTCTAACAAAACTAATAACTAAATTACAAAAAATACTTCTCAATAAACGAAATGTCTCTGCGGAGGTGAATGGACTCACACTACAAACACTGAACCATACTTTAATGAATAAGCGTATAAACAAAAGCAAACAAATACAATTGCCATACATAGCAGTGGTCAAAGTTATGAAAAAGTTAATAATACCATAATGAAACAAGAGGTACTCCTTACAAAAATATGTCCTGAAAACTTAGAATTACCCCTCCATTCAACTGAATCAGAAAGTCTAGTGTACAAATGGCCAAGCACGTCAATTAGTAACATTCCCAAACAATTTTTCAAGTCTTTACGCCAATTCCTCAATCAATATGTGAAAAGCAAAGACAAAATCAAAATTAAACTACAGCAAAATATGGATACCTGTCCAGTACGCAAGTAAACAGTACTACAAGGAAATTCAAAGGCCTGCATTACAGGACCTACTTGCAAAACCACCTTCCATGATATCAAAAGGATATCAACACATCATTCAACTATAAGAAATCTAGTTTATAAACTGTACTATGCTAAAAGTCCTGCTTTAGCACTAGCCAATTTAAATAACATTCTTCTACATGGTACAGCAAAAGACCTACTAGAAGAAATCGACTATATCCAGAAAAAATATTTTGGAAATGAAATCCACTTACAGAATGAAATAGTTGTAAACCAAATGAGCAACAATTCTACACATGGCAACCTTTTACTACACACATACAAAAAAGAAATACTAAAATTTAAAAGTACATCAGCTGAAGTACCAAACCGTGTGTGTGTATGTTGCTGCAGAACTTTTTATAAAAGTAACACAAAAACTGTAGACCTATCATACAAAATAGAAGACAATGAAGATTCTAAATGGGTTGAATTAGCTCTCTACCTTATAGCAAAAAACAAATACAAAATAACTGACCCCGTAATACTTTGTAGATACTGCACTACAAAACTTAACAACAACCGAACTCCTTCACGTGCTATCACAAATAATTTGGAATTATATCCACTACCAAAACCCCTTCAACATCTTAATTTATATGAGAGCATCATAATTCAAACAGTGCACCCATTTCAAGCAATAAAACGCCTTCAACCAAAAACTGCAAAATTACCTCCCTCTGAATTAGTGAAAGGTATTTGTGGAAAAGTAGTGTATTTACCATTAGATCTAAAAGAAAATGTGCACACTCTATGAGTACAACGTCCAATGCAACAATCTTTTATTATCTTGGTAAATGGAGTACCTACAAAAGACAAAAATATGTGGCAACAGCTGGTAGATTTACATAAAGTTAGAGAAGCCTTGCAATATCTTAAAGAGAATAATGAATATTACAAAGAATATTAATATTCAAGGATACAACTGACATAATTCAAGAGACACATGAAGGCGGTCAATTTGAGCTCCTAGATCCTGCTACAATATCAAACACTTTAGACCATTATACAATTCATCCATTGCACTCTAATGACACCATAGAAGATGTACTGGAAACATAAAAATGCGTCAAACAAAAGGATCACCAATCAGCATATGGGAAAAAAGTATAGAAGCACGTGCTTTTCCTCTACTCTTTCATACTGGCAATGGAGGAAGGTACGATGATAGACTATTCAAATATCAGCATCAGAATACCGCTCATTACGGATGTATTCTGAAGATCCCAGATTTAGACAAAATGTGGAATACATATTCCACCTACTCTTTGAAAGTGAACTAGCAACTTTATGTCAGGGAGTTGCACACATATTAAAATCAGGATAACACTTTCAAAATGTGAGAGCTACACAATTATTCCAAAAAGTGCAACAAAAAGATGAGGTTTTACAATCAAATATTACAAATCTATTAGCAAATATGTGTGGTACTAAAGAGTACTGGTTTCGACGTCACGGAGATGTATGTTGTATGATCAGAAACCTTGGACCACCCACTTGGTTTGTTACATTAAGCTGTGCAGAATATGCATGGGAAGACTTACATGATTTCCTACGCATATCAAACAAAAACAAAGCAAACATAGATATACTAACACCTGGAGAACTTTGTTCTCTTGATCCTGTAATGATTCAAGATATTTTCACCATCGCTTCATTGCTATGCTACATTTTATTTGTAATAAAACTGTTCCTCCCCTTGGAGAAGTGCAACACTTCTTTTTGGAGAAAAGAATAGCAAGCCAGAGGAGCACCACATAGCCACATGCTTTTATGGATTAAAGATGCTCCTAAATTTGGTCAAGACAGTGATGCCACTGATCTTCATGCACAAATTTTACAATTTCAAAGACACAAATGTGGCAAATATTGTTGTCGCAAATACAAAAAAAAAGGGAAATACTACACCAAATGCTGATTTGGTTTCCCTAGACCAGTTACAAATACAGGTCAAGTGAACATCCTCATGTCTTCAGTTAGACATAGTGTTAAAGGTAAGTCACCTAAAAATACATATTACATAAAAAGAAAAGAAGAAGAAAATATATCAATGATTACAATGCAATCATTGCTCACTTAGGGAATGCAAACATGGATGTGCAGTACATTGCAGACAATTCTACTGCAGTTGCACGATATGTCACAGCATACTTAACCAAAGCAGAAAAGACAGAGCTGCAAGACCTCTGGAATGATCTGTCATCAGATAAAACAGTGTCTCAAAAATTATACAGCTTGGGCATAAAATGCTGTCCCATAGAGAATGTGGTTCCTATGAAGCAGCTGATTGTGTAACTGGTACTGCAGTGTATGGTAAATCTGAAAATATAGTATGGCTAAGTCTTGGTCCAGCTAAATCTAGAAAAAGAGTTCTAAAATCATACGAAGATATAGAAACAATAGCCAAACATGATCCCAACAGCCAAGATATTTTAAAAAAACAATTTATTGGACACATACTACTCAAACAGGAGTACCACTTTGGAAACCATGTGTCTATACCACATAGCCCAAAACTACACATACAAAAATAATATAAAACCTGATGAAAAAAACGGTAAACACAGAGTGACAAACTGTGAAGGCAGCTTAGTAAAACTCACCAAACCAAATTTAATTAATCATATCAAATTGTCATTAAAGACTCCTCAACATAAAGAAGTATATTACATGTCGCTGCTACAACTCTTTAAACCATGGAGAAAAGAAGAAGAAATTCTAGATAACTGTGACTCATATGAAGACGCTTTCAAAGCAAATGAAAGCACTATAACTGATGTAAACTTTACACAGTACAAACAAATGTTGCACAATGAACAGCAACACGAAGAAGAACTCCAGGCCCAACTAGATAAGGACACTCCTGACAGTAGTCAACCTTCTGTAACAGGAAGCCAAGAACCACTGCGAGAGCCACTAATAACAAATGAGGCAGAATTAGCTGTGATAGAAGTAGAAAACACCATGTGTCAGTATGAAGATAAAGAAGACTTAACTATACTACAATCAAAACTAAACAATGAGCAATGTAGCATTTTTCAAGAAGTAACAAAAGAAATTGCACATGGTGTACAACATGAATACAAAGAATGCACCTGCCAAAATTACGAACATATACTATTGTACGTCAGTGGTGAAGCTGGTTCTGGTAAAACATTCCTAATCAAAATCATCAGTAAGTTCCTTCAACAATTGACAAACAACAAACTGTCAGCTGTTGTCACTGCCCCCACAGGTTTAGCTGCCTACAACATAGGTGGTGTCACTTTACACCGATTACTACTCCTGCCAGTAGAACACCAAAACAAATTAGACTATTACAACCTTTCTACAGAAGCTGCAATGGAACTACGCAGAGTATTGAAACAAATGAAAATGCTTCTAATAGATGAAGTGAGCATGGTGTCCAACCTAATGTTGGCTTTGATTCACCTCAGATTACAAGAAGTACTCAAAACAAACTATGAAGAGCTCTTTGAAGGAAAGCACATTAATGTTTTCTGAGATCTTCTTCAATTGACACCAGTAAAAGGGGAGCCTATTTTTAAAACATTAGGACACAAACTCTGCTGTAAAACTGTTGGCAGCATTGGAAATGTCAACCTTTGGCAACATTTCCAATACAGAGAATTAACAGAAAACATGCGGCAATCTGCAGATCTCACTTATGCCAACATCTTAAAAAGTATCAGAGTTAGTATACTTTCTAAAGAAGCAGAAGCAATATTGAAAACCCGGCACATTCATATACTTTATGGTGATAATGCTTGTGCTACAGATGTTATGGAACAATTAGCCCACAAAAATGTCAATTGTATGGCCTTAATGCCAACTCTCGCAAACTGTTTCAAATTCAATGAAATAATGTTAAGTAAGGAAATGCAACCACTAATGGAAATTAGCGCCACAGACAAACTAGATGTACATGGTATGACACTACCCATGTGTGACCAAGCCACAAGACTAAATAGTTTAGAAAAATCAATCTCAAACACAGCAGGCTTGGAAAAGATATTAAAATTACCCTTAAATTGCAGAGTAATGCTTAAACGTAACCTTGACGTGGACCAAGGACTAGTTAATGGAGCACTGGGTACAGTTGTTGGCTTTCAAACATACCTACATGACAACAAAATTCAGTTTGTCAATTTTCTCTTTGACAAACTTTCAGAAGTAAAAAGGATAGGACGCTCAACAGCTCGATTCCTTCTCTTCAAAGACATGTATGTACGCAGAGAACAATTTTCTCTAACTCTCGCATACGCAGTCACCATTCATAAATCACAAGGTCTTACCCTAGACAAAGCAATGATAGACATTGGTAACACAGTCTTTAAAGAAGGCATGAGCTACATAGCACTATCATGCTTACGTACACTTGACGGTCTATTTCTAATCAACTTTGATGCAAGTAAAGTAAACACTGGTATTCCTTGCATTTTAGAATACAGTAGACTTCGCTCACTACACACCCACCATCTAAACACATATTCTGTGCCACAAAAAGTTAAACATTGTAAAAGAAAACTAAATCAAACAGAAATGCAACAGGATTTCACTGCAAATCCTCCAAAGAGAGTAAAAGAAACTAAAACTTCATCAAGAACCACAAAAAATAAAAGAACCCATTAGGGAAAGTAAACCAGGTACTTCATCGAAGAAGGAAGACAAACTAAAAAAAAAATCAATCAGATTCAGTACTACCTGGTTCATTTAAACTCTCAAATATAGTTGGAGTAAGTTTCTACGCAAATGTAGCAATGAATATTCTATTGCAATTGCCACCAATTGTTGACAACAGTTACTTACACAGTACAGACCAATTGTGTTTGCAAATGTTAGTACTTCACAGAAATGCAAAACACAATCCTGATAACACGTGCAGCATTTATGGAATAAGACAACAATTGGACTACTGTGCTGGAATGGTTAAATTCACTATAAACTCACAGGAGGATCCACAAAAATGTCTAATGTACTTACTACAAGTACTGGAAAATAAAAAAATACCTATAAATGAAATCTTACAGATTTCATACATGTGGAAACATACATGCACTCTCTGCAACAATGTGACACAAGAAGAAATCCCCATTGAATGCTTCATATATATATCAATACCTAATTGTGAATCCATTCCATTTCAGCAACTTGTACAAAATGCAAACCATGGTAGATTATGTACTACCTGCAATTCGCATAATCGCTCCACGTTAGTAATACAAACACATAGTAAATACGTAATACTAATGCTTCTACGTTACAATGCAGATGGTACCAAAAACAACTGCAAGGTGACTGGATTCACACATGGTCAAATATCACTTGGTAAGAAAACCTTCACAACAATAGGTATAATCTACCACGCAGGAGCCACAGCCAATTCAGGCCACTACACTGCATATATAAAAAAGAAATGTGGATGGTTTGAATGTAATGATAGTACCATTACTCTAAAGCAGAGATTACCAGCAAATCTTACACACGCTTATTTAATGTTCTTAAAACCAAAATGTGATAACTAAACTGTACTTAAACCTTAAGTAAACTTATAGTAAACATATATAAACTGTTAGAATATTCCAAAAGCTAACTGCCCAAAGATTCTACAACAACTAATCAGATAAATGAATACCACTAAATTAGAGCAAAAAATAGACAGTTAGAATACGCCAATTGGTATCTAACTGTCCCAAAATTTAACAACATCCAAACAGATAAATAAATACCACTAAAATATATAAAAAATAGACAGTTAGAATACGCCTACTGGTATCTAACTGCTCCAAAAGTTTACAATATCCAAACAAATAAATAATATGTTACTGCTCCAAAAATCTGCAACAAGCCAATGTATACAGCATTGGCCAGAAACAACAAGTGGACACTGAAAACAAACAAACAAATAAACTGTAGCATAACAGAAAAAGTTTTTTTTTTTTTTTTATCCAACATGGATTTTTTTTTTCTCCCACAGACCCAATGATTTTAGCAACAAACACAGAAACTGAGCAAATTGCACAGTACTCTGGTTTGTAATCTACTAAATATGAGGGTCCAAAAAAGAATGTTGATTATACAATGTAATAAGTCATTACAAAATACTAATACTAACATGCTATTTTCTTTTATCACAGAAATGAACAAGAAATACATGTACTCCAGTTACTAAACCGAACAGTAAGTATATTATAATAAGTACAACCATCGCAGCATATCACACTCATAGTGGCTTATAACTTTGTTCCTTATAAATTTGTTTTGACTCAAAGTTATAAGCAACTATGAGTGTGATATGCTGTGGTGGTTGTGGCCAGGGCATAGAGTCTTGGGTGCATGGCCAAATGGCCAAATGGCCATGCACCAAAGACTCTATACCCTGGCCACAACCACCGCAGCATATCACACCCATAGAGTCAAACATTTGAACTATGGCCTATGGAAACTTTTAATGTCCCCGGACATTATGAGTGTTCTGAGAACACTTTCAACTTGCCAGCGAACAAAACGGACAACGTCCTCAAAACACCCCCATTTTTTTATTTGCAAACATTTCAGGACACCGCAAGTGTTCTTCGAACACATTCAACTTGCCAGCAAACAATACGGTCAGCGTCTTCAGGACACCCCCTACGAAAATTTCAGGACACCGGGACAGTTCTTAGAACACTTTCAACTTGACAACGAACAATACGGACAGCGCCCTCCGAACACCCCCATTTTGTTTATCGAAGAACATTTCAGGACACCGCGAGTGTTCTTAGCACACATTCAACTTGCAAGAGAACAATACGGACAGCGTCTTCAGAACACCCCCATTTTTTTATTTGCGAACATTTCAGGACACCGCAAATGTTCTTAGATCACTTTCAACTTGACAACAAACAATACGGACAGCGTCCTGAGGACACCCCCATTTTGTTTATTTGCGAACATTTCAGGACACCACAAGTGTTCTTAGAACACATTGGACTTGCCAGAGAACAATACGGACAGCGTCTTCAGGACACCCCCTACGAACATTTCAGGACACCGCAAGTGTTCTTAGAACACTTTAAACTTGACAACGAACAATACGGACAGCGTCCTCCGAACACCCCCATTTTGTTTATTGAAGAACATTTCAGGACACCACAAGTGTTCTTAGAACACATTTAACTGGCAAGAGAACAATACGAACAGCATCCTCAGAACACCCCATTCTTTTGTTCGCGAACCTTTCCGGACACCACGAGTGTTCTTAGAACACATTCAACTTGACAGAGAACAATACTGTTAAGCGGAAACCTGTGCAGTTCCCTCTGGGACCACTGCAAAAGATTTAGGCCTAAAGGTGTTTGGCAGTAAACCCAGTGCCTTAAGTGGCACTACAAATCGAGCCGGGGCCCATCGAGGGGGCGTGGCCTAACAACGGGGGCCTTGATGGGCCGTTAGGCCACGCCCCCTTGACGAGCCCCGGCTCAGTGGGCTACTGGCACCCCTGCCAGGCAGCCTTTTGTAGAGATTAGCACCCTCTCCCCTACTTGGGAGAGGGTGCTGATCTCTGCATTTATTTTGTATAGGCTTGCCTGGCAGGGGACAGCGCCTCGCCTATTCAGCCTTAATGGTGGTGCTGCCCCTCGCCAGCTGGGGAGGGGCAGCGTCACCATTAAGGCTGAAAGGGTGAGGCCACTGGAAGCAGAGGCCTTTTTCCTAAAGACTGAAACTCCAGAGAATCCGCGGGAGCTTCAGTATTTAGAAAGCAAGGCCTCTGCTTCCAGCGGCCTCACGTTTTCTCCATAATGGTGGCGCCGGCCCACGTGCATCCCTTGATTAAAGGGATGCCTCGCAGGTGCGGCGCCACCATTATGGCTGAAAGGCACACGAGCGAGAGCTTCAGGCTGTAGAAAAAAATGCTTTTTCCTGTAGTGGCCGGGGCTGCCCGGGGAGATTAGTGGGCCCCGGCAGGGCCCCGCCTCAAAACGAAATTTCGGAGACTGCCGGCAGGCCCCGGCCCACTTAAAGCCCTGAGTAAACCCACTTGGTAGCAGTCTGTACCACACAGATTCACTTGGTAGCTGTGGCTGAGCAGTCAGACTTCCCTCAAGAAGAGTTAGGCAGTATGTGTAGTATACAAAATAGGGCAATTTACACAGTAGAACAAGCAGACACGGAACAGAGCTTTGGTGTAAAGATATATAGTTATTTATTTATAAAAACACATCTATGAAAAACACACTGGCACTAATACGGCAAACAACTTCAATTACAATTACTATATGTGTATCACCCCTCTAACAATAGTTCGACAAGTCTAGGTTCAACGGCACCACTTATTTGCAGACAGAGGTGAATGCTTTAACCTAGATGGCACTCTAATATTCGTTAGAACGGGAGAGAAAAGGCAGGATATGCAACCAACTCGGTACCAACTCTTTTACGAAGCAAATGCAAGGCAAGTAAGGCAGGGTCTATTGTGGATCACAAAGTTCAAAGGCCAGGCCCACTCGGAGAGAGGCAAGGCGATATGTCCCAAAAAAGTATCACAGTGGAAATGCACTTCAAGTCTTTGTAGCAAATTGTCACAGAAAGGTTGGACCAGTTTAGAACAAACAGTTAAGAAGGTCTGGAGGCGACCCGATGGGTAGGCAAGGATTAAGACACCACACGCTAACCGTCACCAGGGAAGACAGGCGGACACAGTACCTTGTATGTGGAGAGACAGATCCAGCGGGGGCAGTTGTTCCTGGTGGTGGATGCAAGTCGGGGCTTTGCCAAGAGATGAGATGATCTCGTCGTCGAAGGAAAGTTGAAGATCGTTGCACCACCAGGGAAGAGACCAGCTGCGTAGTGCTCCATCACAAGGCACCACTTTTGGTCGCAGTATGGGCTAGTGGCTATCCGGTTGCCGGGGTGCTCAGCACGGGCTATTCGACCACTACACCCTGGAAGCGAAGAAAAAGCAAAGGGACTGGTTGTTCCCACCAGTCAGCGGAAGAAGACTCTCCAGCAGGGAGATCTCCTCTGTCGTTGGGAAATGGTGAGTCGGTTCAGCAGGGCTCCACCGGAGGTGTCGTCATTGCAGGTCGGCTCAGCTTTACTCTCGTCGGATTCCTAGGTCCTGTGGCGACTTCTGAAGATCAGTCCCAAAAGCCCTGCTTTTATGCAGAAAACCCCCATTCATTCAGCCTAGCTGTCAATCAAAACACGCTAAGTGGTGAGCGAGGTGGCTCACCACTTGGGCCAATCACACCAGAGTGCAACTTGAGTTGGCAAGGCAACTCAGTCCAGGGTGCCTAAACCCCCTCCCACACCCCCTGTGGTACCCAGACAGAATGGCACCACTTTGGAGGGTTTCTGTGTAGAAGCCCGCCAAAAGTGGAACAAAGGGCTCAACCTTTGGTTCGGAGTTACAGAGGTGAACACAGACGCCATTTTAAAAACTGAGTTCGGGCAGAAAATACCAACCGGTAGATTTATTTAAGACAAATAAACCGGCGGTGTGTTAGAGACTAACGGGAAAAAGTATTAGCCTCCAACAATGGGAAGAATCCCATAGAGTTTTATTCGGGGTCGAATAGAACAAGTAGTTTCCACTGCCACCAGCCAAAACTCGACGAGGGGGGACGAGACAGTGCCCCCTCGAATAACAGATCCAGGGGTAATCAAATTACTCCTACTAGTACGTCCACAATAGGATGGTTTGTACTAGTTCTGTTAGTAAATTTAGGTCTAGTAAAGCCAATGGTGACTTTACATGCCCTGGGAGACAGTAGTCAGTCCCGGTGTATGGAGTCTATGGTGGGGATCCTCTAGGACAGTGGTATTCAAACTGTGGGTCGCGACCCCCTAGGGGTCCGCGGGTGCATCCCAGGGGGGCCCTGAGAGCTCAGCATGAAAAAAGATATATATTTTTTTTTGTTTTTGTTTAGATTGGAAGAAATGGGCAGGGGTGGCCCACATGGGCGGGCTGAAGCATGAAACTGTCTCAGGCAACAATGAAAAAGTGGCCCACAGTTGTAAATGGATATTCATTCCTTTAGTCACAGACTGGGCCTCATTACTACTATGGCGGACCAGTAACAACGGTGCTGGTAAGCTACCGGCACCGTTGCTACCGTTCCGCCATAGTAAGAGTTGTGCTCGTGGGTGCTTGACAGCCCCCGCCAGGTCTGACCTCAGCTCGTCGGATGAACCAGCACCTTTATTAACGGTGCCGGTGCATCCGAGCTCCCCATTCCCATTTGAGCCATATGGGGCTCTAATGGGAATGGGGATCTACCGGCACCTTCGAAAGGGCAATTATCATGTCTGCCTAACTCGGCATGACCTAGTAATTGCCCATTCGCGGGTGCCAGACCCGGATGCAACTCCAGTGGCAGCCGTGCCGGTTTTACCGGCACAGCTACTGCCAGAGTAGTTATGAAGCCCACTGTTTCAATAGTACCCAAAGGGGTGCTTTGTGTTAAAATGTAAGTAAATTGTGATATATTCAGCAACAATGGTCAACATTACTAACTGCATAGTTAAGTAACTCATCAAAATGGTCCACATTGGCCAAAATGGTGGCCCATTTTGATTGGCCCAAACTAGCATTTTACATTTTTGGTACAGGCATTGCCCTATAGGCCTGTCCGAGCCTGGCGGCTCATCCATAATGGCAAGAGGCGCCCACCCAGTGGCCCCTCACCCATTATGGAGGAGCTAAGGAGCCAGCCCAGTGAAACAGTGAGCACTCCCTCAGCTGCTTTATCCAGCTAATGGAGTGCTCCTGGGCTGGCTGAACTGTCAAAGGGAAACACTGTTTCCCTTTGACAGTTCAGTTTAGTTCCCCAGCCGCACATGCTCACTGAGCCATGCAAGTGCTGGGGCGTTTTGCTTCGCCAGCATTGCATAGCTCATTGGAAATGCTGGCTGGGGCACTGCATGTCTGTATGTCCGAGGGGGAGCTCCTGCGCCTCCTCGCACATACGGACAGAGCAGCTGGAGCAGGCCGTTTCAGCACCCACACACAGGCCAATGCAGAAGGTACGTTTATGTTCATTGTTTTTATTTAAACATGTGTATGGATGCGTTATGAGTGAGTGTATGGTGATGGATGCTCATGTGAATGATAGAGTGATTGCTGTATGAATGTGCAGCGCCTTGCATATACACATAATCATGTTCATTGTGTTAGGACCAGTGGGGCCCAGGGGACAGGGATGGTATCTTTTTACCGGACATCTATCATTCAAAACCCTCTGCCTTGTCCACAAGGCTTTCTGGGGCCTGGGTCCAAAATACCTTCAGCTATTCCTCCGCAAATACCTCCCCTCTCGAGCTCTTCACTCCTCTACCTCCAACTCCCTCAGGGTCAGTCGTTTATCAAAGAAACGAGCTGGGGGTAGATCTCTGTCTTCGGCTGGGGCCTCCCTCTGGAACAGCGCCCTGCCACTCTAAAACTTGAGGAGAACCATCTTTCTTCCTGCACTTATCAGACCTACCCTGTCTGCTGCCTTAAACGTAGCACTTGCAAATTGCTGGCTGCACTACCACTGTTTGTTGCCTTTATTATTTATTTATTGTTATTTATCTGTTTCTCCTCTGCTTCGCACTTTCCACTTCTCCCCCCTTCCATGCACTTTTCCCCTCACACTTGCACGTTCTCAATGTCACTGGGCCTAGTAAGATCGCTGTTTTATTCTCCTCTGTTCCCCTCCCTTGCCTTGTCACGCTCTGAAACACTTGTGTACGAGCGCGATAGAAATAAAATATCAATGCCTGCCCCCTGGACTCCCAGCAACAATTGCAAACTGTTTGGCTATTTACCCATTTTTTGTTAAAAGTATGCTCTACAATGCAACATTTTAACCTATTATTTAAAAAAAAATTCACAGAGGGAAACCCCCCCGAACCTACCCTTAATGCCCCTCCACTTAAAAAAGATTCACCAGCCGCCACTGGCCCTCAGACTGTGTTGGGAACGGGATGGGGGAACCAAGGGACTATGGTGGGAGCACAATGGGCGGGAACCATGGGATAGTGATGGGAGCAGAGTGGGGAGAGCCCTGGGTGTGTGATGGGGTGGGGAGAGACCAGCGACTGGGTAGGAGTGGGATGAGGGAGCACAGCGACTTTGATGGGAGCAGGTGACGGCGCGCAATATATACTGTCCATTTGGCATTTCTGGGGGGTCCCGACCTGCCCAAATTTTGCTCAGGGGGGCCCTGGCCAAAAAAGTTTGAAGACCACTGCTCTAGGACACCCCAGTGTTACGGCACAGAGGGTGCGGTGTAACACACATAGCAAAACACATGAGACCCTATGGAGTAAAAGACCCCATAGCCCATAGAACACATTGACATTCACAGGAATCAACCACATTCATGTCCAAGAGTGGGAGAAAAGAGTCTCACTCTTGGCAGGATGGAAAAAAAACAAACTCCAGAAATCCAGCAAAGCTGCTGGGGGACTCACTAGGTTAGGAAATTCAGCCTAAACAGAGAATTCTCCCTACCAAATACGGACAGCGTCCTCAGGACACCCCCATTTTGTTTATTTACGAACATTTCAGAACACCGCGAGTTTTCTTTGAACACATTCAACTTCCCATCGAACAATACGGACAGCGTCCTCAGAACACCCCCATTTTTTTGTTTGCGAACATTTCAGAACACCGCGAGTTGTCTTAGAACACTTTCAACTTGACAACGAACAATACGGACAGTGTCCTTAGGACACCCCCATTTTGTTTATTTGCGAACATTTCAGGACACCACGAGTGTTCTTAGAACACATTCAACTTGCCAGAGAACAATACGGACAGCGTCTTCAGGACACCCCCTACGAACATTTCAGGACACCGCAAGTGTTCTTAGAACACTTTAAACTTGACAACGAACAATACGGACAGTGTCCTCCGAACACCCCCATTTTGTTTATTGAAGAACATTTCAGGACACCACAAGTGTTCTTATAACACATTCAACTTTCAAGAGAACAATACGGACAGCGTCCTCAGAACACCCCCATTTTGTTTATTTACGAACATTTCAGGACACCGCAAGTGTTCTTAGAACAGTTTCAGCTTGCTTGCGAACAAAACGGACACATATTGCGTCCGCAGAACACCCCCCATTTAGTTTATTTAGAACATTCATAACAGCCGTGCTGTCCGCAGACAAATCAAACACAACAAGAGCGTCTACCACATAAAAAACACAACATTTACCCGATCTCATACTCTCCCACCCTCCCCAAACACTCTTACACACCAACACACTTTACTAAACCGCGACTTTGATGTCTGTGGATGTCCGCGAATCCAAGATGGCGGGCGCTACCAAAAATCTGACACGATTCATGCTCCACGAGGTCCAATCAGTGAACACACGGAGTGAACATCGAAGTGTGTCCGTGGACCAAACACAGGTATGATCTACTTTTTGTTCTTTTTTAAAAAACTACAGGACGGATTTTCACCAAATCTCCAAAAGCACGCTTTCGGGACCAAGCCGCTACACCTGGTCCAAATTTGGTGAAAATCCATCCAGCGGTTTGGACTGAGCAAAGTTTGTTCCCCATTCAGTCTATGGGAAAAATAAAAGTTTTGGGACCCCCCCTATAACTTTGCCCCCCCTCGACGAATCGTCACCAAACTATGCAGAAAATTCAGAGTGGGCCATATACTTGTGATGTCATCTTTGATGTCGTGGGTGTTAGTCTTAGGAGTGCATGGTGGTGGCGCGAGTTATGGTTGCTTAGCTTACCATAACTGGCGAATTTCAAGGGTTTTTCGGTTTTACTTGGAACCATAACGTCCCTTTAACAAAGTTTTTTCACTTAATTTCATAGGTTTTTAGTAGCGCAACTTAACCATAACGTGCCTTTAACAAAGTTTTTTCACTGAAGTTGATAGGTTTTTAGCAGCGCAAATTAACCATAATGTCCCTTTAACAAAGTTTTTTCATTGAATTAATAGGTTTTTATTAGTGCAACTTAACCATAACGTCCCTGTAACATATTTATTTTTTACTGAATTTCATAGGTTTTTATTAGTGCAACGTCACCATAACATCCTTTTCAATAGATGAAGACCACTAGCATCTTATGTCCTCAAAGTGGGAACCCCGGATGGTAAAAAAAAAGATGGCCACCATGGAAAGGGAAAGCGGGGTGTATAAAGAGAACACAACAGGGCATGAGGGGGGAACAGAGGAGACACAGGGCATGAGCGGGGGGTGGGGGCAACACGAGGGAGACACAGGGCATGAGCGGGGGTAGGGGGAACAGGGACGCCACGGGGCATGAGCAGGGGGTGGGGGGAACAGGAAAAACACGGGGCATGAGCAGGGGGGTGGGTAAACAGGGCAGACACCGGGCATGAGCGGGGGGTGGGGGAACGGGAGGTAGACACGGGGCGTGAGCGGGTGGTGGGGGGTAACACGAGGGAGACATGGGACATGAGCAGGGGGTGGGGGAAGAAGAGGGAGACACGTGACATGAGCAAGGGGTGGGGGGAAGAAGAGGGAGACACAGGGCATGAGCGGGGGTGGGGAGGAACAGAGGAGCCACAGGGCATGAGCGGTGGGGTTGGGGCAACACGAGGGAGACACGGGGCATGAGTGGGGGTAGGGGGAACAGTGCAGACACGGGGCAAGAGCGGGGGGTGGGGGGACAGGAGGGAGACACGGGGCATGGGGTGGGGAGGACTGGAGGGAGACACGGACCATGAGTGGGGGTGGGGGGAACAGAGGAGACACAGGGCATGAACGGGGGGTGGGGGGAATGGGGGGGAGACAAGGGGCATGACTGTCGGGGGTGGGGGCGAACGGGGGGAGACACGGGGCATGAGCGGGGGGTGGGGGAATCGTGAGGGAAACACGGGGCATGAGCGGGGGTGGGGGGGCATGAGGGAGACACGGGGCATGAGTGGGGGTGGGGGGGAAGAAGAGGGAGACATAGGGCATGAGCGGGGGGTGGGGGCAACACGAGGAAGAGATGGGGCATGAGCGGGGGGTGGGGGGAACAGGGGAGACAGAGGGCATGTGCGGGGGGTGGGGGAACAGGGGTGACAAAGGGCATGTGCGGGGGGTGGGGAAACAGGGCAGACACGGGGCATGAGTGGGGGCTGGTGGGAACAAGAGGTAGACACAGGGCATGAGCGGGGGGTCGGGGGACAGGAGGGAGACACAGGGCACGAGCGGGGGGTGGGGGAAACAGAGGAGACACAGGGCATGAGCGGGGGGTGGGGGGAACAGGGGAGACACGGTGCATGAGCGGGGGGTTGGGGGGAACATGAGGGAGACACAGGGCATGCGCGGTGGCGGAACAGGGCAGACACGGGGCATGAGCGGGGGGTGGGGGCGACAGGAGGGAGACACGGCACATGACCGGGGGGTGAGGGAACAGGGGAGACACGGTGCATGAGTGGGGGGTGGGGGGAACACGAGGGAGACACGGGGCATGAGTGGGGGGTGGGGGAACAGGGCAGACACGGGACATGAGCGGGGGATGGGGGCAACATGATGGAGACACGGGGCATGAGCAGGGGATGGGGGAACAGGGCAGACACAGGGCATGAGTGAGGGGTGGGGGGCAACAGGAGGGAGACACGGGGCATGACAGGGGGTGGGGGGAACAGGGGAGACACGGGGCATGAGCGGGGGGAAAAAGGGGAGACATGGGGCATGAGCGGTGGTGCGGGGATCGTGAGGGAGACACGGGGCATGAGCGGGGGGTGGAGGGGACAGGAGGGAGACACGGGGCATGAGCGGGGTTGGGGGGAAAGGAGGGAGACACAGGGCATGAGCAGGGGGTGGGGGAAGAAGAGCGAGACACAGTGCATGAGCGGGGAGTGGGGGGAACAGGGGAGACATGGGGCATGAGCGCGGGGTGGGGAGGACAGGAGGGAGACACAGGGCATTAGCAGGGGGGTGGGCGGGACAGGAGGGAGACACTGGGCATGAGCAGTGGGTGGAGGGAACAGGGGAGACACAGGGCATGAGCGGGGGGTGGGTGCAACACAAGGGAGCCACGGGGCATGAGCGGGGGATGGGGGACAGGAGGGAGACACGGGGCATGAGCAGGGGGTGGTGGGAAGAAGAGGGAGACACAGGGCATGAGCAGGGGTGGGGGGGAACAGAGGATACACAGGGCATGAGCGGGCATTGGGGGGTACAGAGGAGACAGGGCATGAGCGGGGGGTGGCTGCAACACGAGGGAGACGCAGGGCATGAGTGCAGGGTGGGGGAAGAGGGCAGACATGGGGCATGAGCGGGGGGTGGGGGGGAACAGAGGAGACACAGGACATGAGAGGGGGGTGGGGGCAACACGAGGTAGACACGGGGCATGAGCGGGGTGGGGGGCAGGAGAGAGACATGGGGCATGAGCAGGGGGTGGGGGGAAGAAGAGGGAGACACGGGTCATGAGCGGGGGTGGGGGGAACAGGGCAGACACGGGGCATGAGCAGGGGGTGGGGGGGACAGGAGGGATACACAGGGCATGAGCAGAGGGTGGGGGGGAAGAGGGAGACACAGGGCATGACCAGGGGGTGGGGGAACAGAGGAGACACAGGGCATGAGCGGGGGGTGGGGCAACATGAGGGAGACACGAGGCATGAGCGGGGGGATGGGGTAACAGGGCAGACATAGGGCATGAGCGGGGGTGGGGGGGCAGGAGGGAGACATGGGGCATGAGCAGGAGGTGGGGGAAGAAGAGGGAGACACGTGGCATGAGCGGGGGTGGGGGAACAGAGGAGACACAGGGCATGAGCGGGGGTGCGGGGAACTGGGGAGACACGGGGCATGAGCGGGGGGTGGGGGCAACATGAGGGAGACGAGGAGCATGAGCGTGGAGTGGGGGGGACAGGGCAGATACAGGGCATGAGCGGGGGGTGTGGGGTAACAAGAGGTAGATACGGGGCATTAGCGGGGAGTGGGGGGACAGGGGAGACATGGGGCATGAGCGCGGGGTGGGGAGGACAGGAGGGAGACACAGGGCATTAGCAGGGGGGTGGGAGGGACAGGAGGGAGACACAGAGCATGAGCAGGGGGTGGGGGGAACAGGGGAGACACGGGGCATGAGCGGGGCGGGGGGTGGGGGCAACACGAGGGAGACACGGGGCATGAGCGGGGGATGGGGGACAGGAGGGAGACACAGGGCATGAGCAGGGGGTGGTGGGAAGAAGAGGGAGACACGGGGTATGAGCAGGGGTGGGGGGGAACAGAGGAGACACAGGGCATGAGCAGGCGTTGGGGGGAACAGAGGAGACAGGGCATGAGCGGGGGGTGGCTGCAACACAAGGGAGACGCAGGGCATGAGCGTGGGGTGGGGGGAAGAGGGCAGACATGGGGCATGAGCGGGGGGTGGGGGGAACAGAGGAGCCACAGGACATGAGAGGGGGTGGGGGCAACACGAGGTAGACACGGGGCATGAGCGGGGTGGGGGGCAGGAGAGAGACATGGGGAATGAGCAGGGGGTGGGGGGAAGAAGAGGGAGACACGGGTCATGAGCGGGGTTACAGGGCAGACACGGGGCATGAGCAGGGGCTGGGGGGACAGGAGGGATACACGGGGCATGAGCAGAGGGTGGGGGGAAGAGGGAGACATAGGGAATGACCAGAGGGTGGGGGAACAGAGTAGACACAGGGCATGAGCAGGGGGTGGGGCAACATGAGGGAGACGAAGGGCATGAGGGGGGGAGGGGGGTAACAGGGCAGACACAGGGCATGAGCGGGGGTGGGGGGGCATGGGAGACATGGGGCATGAGCGGGGGGTGGGGGCAACATGAGGGAGATGAGGGGCATGAGCGGGGAGTGGGGGGGACAGGGCAGATACAGGGCATGAGCGGGGGGTGTGGGGTAACAAGAGGTAGATACGGGGCATGAGTGGGGGGTGGGGGTGAACAAGAGGTAGACACGGGGCATGAGCGGGGGTGGGGGGCAGGAGGGAGACATGGGGCATGAGCAGGGGTTGGGGGAAGAAGAGGGAGACACGGGGCATGAGCGGGGGAAGGGGGGAACAGAGGAGACACAGGGAATGAGCGGGGGTGGGGGAACAGGGGAGACACAGGGCATGAGCGGGGGGTGGGGGGAACAGGGGAACAGGGGTGAGACACGGGGCATGACCGGGGGTGTGGGGGCAAACAGGGGAGACACAGGACATGAGCGGGGGGTGGGGGAATCGTGAGGGAGACACGGAGCATGAGCAGGGGTGGGGGATACACGAGAGAGACACGGGGCATGAGCTGGGGTGGGGGGAACAGGGCAGACACGGGGCATGAGCGGGGGGTGGGAGGGACAGGAGGGAGACACGGGGCATGAGCGGGGGATGGGGGGAACAGAGGACACACAGGGCATTAGCGGGGAATGGGGGCCAGGGGGGGAACACGGGGCATGACCGGGGGCTGGGGGGTGAACAGGGAAGACACGGGACATGAGCGGGGGGTGGGGGAATCGTGAGGGAGACACAGGGCATGAGCGGGGGAGGGGGCAACACGAGGGAGACACAGGGCATGAACGGGGGTTGTGGCGCAACAGGGCAGACACGGGGCATGAGCGGAGGGTGGGGGAACAGGAGGGAGACACAGGGCATGAGCCTGGGTGGGGGGAACAGAGGAGACACAGGGCATGAGCGGGGGTGGGGGCAGACAGGGGTGACACGGGGCATGAGCGTGGGGTGGGGGAATTGTGAGGGAGACACGAGGCATGAGCAGGGGGTGGGGTGGGGTGGGGTGAACAGGGGAGAAATGGGCATGAGCGGGGGCTGGGGGGAACAGGGCAGACACAGGGCATGTGCCGAGGGTGGGGGCAACATGAGGGAGACACGGGGCATGAGCGGGTGGTGGGAGGAACAGGGCAGACACGGGGCAGGAGCGGTGGGTGGGGTGCAACAGGAGGGAGACACGGGGCATGAGCAGGGGTGGGAGGAACAGGGCGGACACAGGGCATGAGCGGGGGTGGGGGAACAAGAGGTAGACACAGGGCATGAGCGGGGGGTGGGGGGACAGGAGGGAGACACGGGGCATGAGCAGAGGGTGGGGGGAAGAAGAAGGAGACACGGGGCATGAGCGGGGGTGGGGGGAACAGAGGAGACAAAGGGCATGAGCGGGAGGTGGGGGGAACAGGGGAGACACCGGGCATGAGCGGGGGGTGTGGGGAACAGGGAAGACACGGGGCATGAGCGGGGGTGGGGGCAACACAAGGGAGACCTGGGTCATGAACAGGGGGTGGGGGAACAGGGCAGACACGGGGTATGAGTGGAGGGAGGGGGGATAGGAGGGAGACACGGGGGTGGGGGGAAGAAGAGGGAGACACGGGGCATGAGCTGGGGGTGGGGGGAACAGAGGAGACAGGGGCATTAGCAGGGGGTGGGGGAACCAAGGGAGACACAGGGCATGAGTGGGGGTGGGGGAACAGAGGAGACACAGGGCATGAGCAGGGGGTGGGGGGAACAGGGCAGACACTTGGCATGAGCGGGGGTGGGTGAACAGGGCAGACACGGAGATGAGCGGGGTGGGGGGACAGGAGGGAGACACGGGGCATGAGGAGGGGGTGGGGGGAACAGAGGAGACACAGGGCATGAGCGGGGGATGGGGGAACAGAGGAGACACAGGGCATGAGTGGGGGGTGGAGGAACAGGGGAGACGCAGGGGGTGGGGGGATCGAGAGGGAGAAACGGACATAACCTTAGTGTGCAGGCAGGCGGCAGATCCCGCTCCTCGGCCCTCCGCAGGCCACCGTGTGCCAATGACGTGAGCGGGGGCTGGAGGAACAGGGGAGACACGGGGCATGAGCTGGGGTGGGGGGAACAGGGCAGACACGGGGCATCAGCGGGGGGTGGGAGGGACAGGAGGGAGACACGGGGCATGAGCGGGGGATGGGGGAACAGAGGACACACAGGGCATTAGCGGGGAATGGGGGCCAGGGGGGGAACACGGGGCATGACCGGGGGCTGGGGGGTGAACAGGGAAGACACGGGACATGAGCGGGGGGTGGGGGAATCGTGAGGGAGACACAGGGCATGAGCGGGGGAGGGGGCAACACGAGGGAGACACAGGGCATGAACGGGGGTTGTGGCGCAACAGGGCAGACACGGGGCATGAGCGGAGGGTGGGGGAACAGGAGGGAGACACAGGGCATGAGCCTGGGTGGGGGGAACAGAGGAGACACAGGGCATGAGCGGGGGTGGGGGCAGACAGGGGTGACACGGGGCATGAGCGTGGGGTGGGGGAATTGTGAGGGAGACACGAGGCATGAGCAGGGGGTGGGGTGGGGTGGGGTGAACAGGGGAGAAATGGGCATGAGCGGGGGCTGGGGGGAACAGGGCAGACACAGGGCATGTGCCGAGGGTGGGGGCAACATGAGGGAGACACGGGGCATGAGATGGTGGTGGGAGGAACAGGGCAGACACGGGGCAGGAGCGGTGGGTGGGGTGCAACAGGAGGGAGACACGGGGCATGAGCAGGGGTGGGAGGAACAGGGCGGACACAGGGCATGAGCGGGGGTGGGGGAACAAGAGGTAGACACAGGGCATGAGCGGGGGGTGGGGGGACAGGAGGGAGACACGGGGCATGAGCAGAGGGTGGGGGGAAGAAGAAGGAGACACGGGGCATGAGCGGGGGTGGGGGGAACAGAGGAGACAAAGGGCATGAGCGGGAGGTGGGGGGAACAGGGGAGACACCGGGCATGAGCGGGGGGTGTGGGGAACAGGGAAGACACGGGGCATGAGCGGGGGTGGGGGCAACACAAGGGAGACATGGGTCATGAACAGGGGGTGGGGGGAACAGGGCAGACACGGGGTATGAGTGGAGGGAGGGGGGATAGGAGGGAGACACGGGGGTGGGGGGAAGAAGAGGGAGACACGGGGCATGAGCTGGGGGTGGGGGGAACAGAGGAGACAGGGGCATTAGCAGGGGGTGGGGGAACCAAGGGAGACACAGGGCATGAGTGGGGGTGGGGGAACAGAGGAGACACAGGGCATGAGCAGGGGGTGGGGGGAACAGGGCAGACACTTGGCATGAGCGGGGGTGGGTGAACAGGGCAGACACGGAGATGAGCGGGGTGGGGGGACAGGAGGGAGACACGGGGCATGAGGAGGGGGTGGGGGGAACAGAGGAGACACAGGGCATGAGCGGGGGATGGGGGAACAGAGGAGACACAGGGCATGAGTGGGGGGTGGAGGAACAGGGGAGACGCAGGGGGTGGGGGGATCGAGAGGGAGAAACGGACATAACCTTAGTGTGCAGGCAGGCGGCAGATCCCGCTCCTCGGCCCTCCGCAGGCCACCGTGTGCCAATGACGTGAGCGGGGGCTGGAGGAACAGGGGAGACACAGGGCATGAGGTGGGGTGGGGTGACAGGAAGGAGACACGGGGCATGAGCGGGGGGTGGCGGAGAACGGGAGGAAGACACGGGCATGGGGGGGGTTTGGGGGTATAGGAGGGAGACACGAGGCATGAGCGGGGGGTGGGGGGAACAGGAGAGAGACACAGGGCATGAGTGGGGAGTGGGGGGAACATGGCAGACACGGGGCATGAGCAGGGGGTGGGTGGGACAGGAGGGATACACAGGGCATGAGCAGAGGGTTGGGGGGAAGAGGGAGACGCAGGGCATGACCAGGGGGTGGGGGGAACAGAGGAGACACAGGGCATGAGCGGGGGGTGGGGCAACATGAGGGAGACATGGGGCATGAGCGGGGGGATGGGGTAACAGGGCAGACACAGGGCATGAGCGGGGGGCAGGAGGGAGACATGGGGCATGAACAGGAGGTGGGGGAAGAAGAGGGAGACACGTGGCATGAGCAGGGGGTGGGGGGAACAGAGGAGACACAGGGCATGAGCGGGGGTGCGGGGAACTGGGGAGACACGGGGCATGAGCGGGGGGTGGGGGCAACATGAGGGAGACGAGGGGCATGAGCGTGGAGTGGGGGGGACAGGGCAGATACAGGGCATGAGCGGGGGGTGTGGGGTAACAAGAGGTAGATACGGGGCATGAGCAGGGAGTGGGGGGGACAGAGGAGACATGGGGCATGAGCGCGGGGTGGGGAGGACAGGAGGGAGACACAGGGCATTAGCAGGGGGGTGGGGGGACAGGAGGGAGACACAGGGCATGAGCAGGGGGTGGGGGGAACAGGGGAGACAAGGGGCATGAGCGGGGCGGGTGTGGGGGCAACACGAGGGAGACACGGGGCATGAGCGGGGGATGGGGGGACAGGAGGGAGACACGGGGCATGAGCAGGGGGTGGTGGGAAGAAGAGGGAGACACGGGGTATGAGCAGGGGTGGGGGGAACAGAGGAGACACAGGGCATGAGCGGGGGTTGGGGGGAACAGAGGAGACATGGCATGAGCGGGGGGTGGCTGCAACACGAGGGAGACGCAGGGCATGAGCACGGGGTGGGGGGGAAGAGGGCAGACATGGGGCATGAGCAGGGGGTGGGGGGAACAGAGGAGACACAGGACATGAGAGGGGGTGGGGGTAACATGAGGTAGACACGGGGCATGAGCGGGGTGGGGGGCAGGAGAGAGACATGGGGCATGAGCAGTGGGTGGGGGGAAGAAGAGGGAGACACGGGTCATGAGTGGGGGTGAGCGGAACAGGGCAGACACGGGGCATGAGCAGGGGGTGGGTTGGACAGGAGGGATACACGGGGCATGAGCAGAGGGTGGGGGGAAGAGGGAGACACAGGGCATGACCAGAGGGTGGGGGGAACAGAGGAGACACAGGGCATGAGCGGGGGGTGGGGGTAACAGGGCAGACACAGGGCATGAGCAGGGGTGGGGGGCAGCAGGGAGACATGGGGCATGAGCAGGGGGTGGGGGGAAGAAGAGGGAGACACGTGGCATGAGCAGGGGGTGGGGGGAACAGAGGACTCAGGGCCTGAGCGGGGGGTGCGGGGAACAGGGGAGACACGGGCATGAGCGGGGGGTGGGGGCAACATGAGGGAGACGAGGGGCATGAGCGGGGAGTGGGGGGGACAGGGCAGATACAGGGCATGAGCGGGGGTGTGGGGTAACAAGAGGTAGATACGGGGCATGAGTGGGGGGTGGGGGGGAACAAGAGGTAGACACGGGGCATGAGCGGGGGTGGGGGGGTAGGAGGGACACATGAGGCATGAGCAGGGGGTGGGGGGAAGAAGAGGGAGACACGGGGCATGAGCGGGGGAAGGGGGGAAGAGAGGAGACACAGGGAATGAGCGGGGGTGGGGGAACAGGGGAGACAGAGGGCATGAGCAGGGGGTGGGGGGAACAGGGGTGAGACACGGGGCATGAGCGGGGGTGTGGGGGCGAACAGGGGAGACACAGGGCATGAGCGGGGGTGGGGGAATCGTGAGGGAGACGAGGGGCATGAGCAGGGGTGGGGGCAACATGAGGGAGACACGGGGCATGAGCTGGGGTGGGGGAACAGGGCAGACACGGGGCATGAGCGGGGGGTGGGAGGGACAGGAGGGAGACACGGGGCATGAGCGGGAGGTGGGGGGAACAGAGGAGACACAGGGCATTAGCGGGGGTGGGGGCAGACAGGGGTGACATGGGGCATGAGCGTGGGGTGGGGAATTGTGAGGGAGACACTAGGCATGAGCGGGGGGTGGGGTGAACAGGGGAGAAATGGGACATGAGCGGGGGTGGGGGAATCATGAGGGAGACATGGGGCATGAGCGCGGGAGGGGGCAACATGAGGGAGACACAGGGCATGAACGGGGGTGTGGCGCAACAGGGCAGACACGGGGCATGAGCGGAGGGTGGGGGGACAGGAGGGAGACACGGGGCATGAGCGTGGGTGGGGGGAACAGAGGAGACACAGGGCATGAGCGGGGGTGGGGGCAGACAGGGGTGACATGGGGCATGAGCGTGGGGTGGGGTGAACAGGGGAGAAATGGGGCATGAGCAGGGGCTGGGGGGAACAGGGCAGACACAGGGCATGTGCCGGGGGTGGGGGAACAAGAGGTAGACACGGGGCATGAGCGGGGGGTGGAGGGACAGGAGGGAGACACGGGGCATGAGCAGAGGTGGGGGAAGAAGAGGGAGACACGGGGCATGAGCGGGGGTGGGGGGAACAGAGGAGACAAAGGGCATGAGCGGGTGGTGGGGGGAACAGGGGAGACACAAGGCATGAGCGGGGGTGTGGGGAACAGGGGAGACACGGGGCATGAGCGGGGGGTGGGGGCAACACAAGGGAGACACGGGTCATGAACAGGGGGTGGGGGAACAAGGCAGACACGGGGTATGAGTGGAGGGAGGGGGGAATAGGAGGGAGACACGGGGGTGGGGGAAGAAGAGGGAGACACGGGGCATGAGCTGGGGGTGGGGGGAACAGAGGAGACACGGGGCATGAGCAGGGGGTGGGGGAAACAAGGGAGACACAGGGCATGAGCGGGGGTGGGGGAACAGAGGAGACACAGGGCATGAGCGGGGGGTGGGGGGAACAGGGCAGACACTTGGCATGAGCGGGGGTGGGTGAACAGGGCAGACACGGAGATGAGCGGGGGTAGGGGGACAGGAGGGAGACACAGGGCATGAGGAGGGGGTGGGGGGAACCGAGGAGACACAGGGCATGAGCGGGGGATGGGGGAACAGAGGAGACACAGGGCATGAGTGGGGATTGGAGGAACAGGGGAGATGCAGGGGGTGGGGGGATCGAGAGGGAGAAACGGACATAACCTTAGTGTGCAGGCAGGCGGCAGATCCCGCTCCTCGGCCCTCCGCAGGCCACCGTGTGCCAATGGCGTGAGCGGGGGCTGGAGGAACAGGGGAGACACAGGGCATGAGGTGGGGTGACAGGAAGGAGACACGGGGCATGAGCGGGGGGTGGCGGAGAACGGGAGGAAGACATGGGCATGAGGGGGGGTGGTGGGTATAGGAGGGAGACACGAGGCATGAGCGGGGGGTGGGGGGAACAGGAGAGAGACACAGGGCATGAGTGGGGAGTGGGGGGAACAGGAGGAAGACACGGGCATGAGCTGGGGTGGGGGGAACAGAAGGAAGACACTTAACAGCAGGCGGCAGATACCGCTCCTCGGCTCTAAGGCAAACCAAAGATGGAGGGCGTCTTGAAAATACAATGCACTGCACACAGCACTGCAGCCAATGGGAAAGCACCTACCATGTCCGCGGACACCACGCAACCCGCTTGCCCAATCCCTGTCCTGTCCGTGGAGCGAACAGGGAAGTGTGTCCGCGAAGCGGGGGGTGGGAGGGACAGGAGGGAGATACTTTTTTGGAAAAGTTTGGTGCGGATTCGTCCAGGGGTAGCGAAGTTATAAGCCACCCAAAAAGTGCTCTTCCTATGGAAACACCAACTTAACCATAACTACATGGCCACTACCGCCACTATTACATGGCCACAGTAGTGGCCATGTAGTTATGGTTAAGTTGGTGTTTCCATAGGAAGGGCACTTTTGGGCGGCTTATAACTTTGCTCCCCCTGGATGAATCCTCACCAAACTTTGCAAAAAATGTATATGGCCCACTCTGAATTGTATTGCAAAGTCTGGTGAGGATTCGTCCAGGAGGGAAAAAGTTATAGGGGGGGTCCCAAATGTTTCTTTTTTCCCATAGACTGATTGTGAAAAAAATTTCCTTGCGCCTACAGCCCAAACCGCTGGACGGATTTTCGCCAAATTTGAACCAGGAGCAGCGGCTTGGTCCCGAAAGCGTGCTTTTGGAGATTTGGTGAAAATCCGTCCAGTAGTTTTTTTTTAAAATGACCAAAAATGGGTCATAAAAAATGAGTGATATCTGTGTTCGGTCCGCAGACACACTTCCCTGTTCGCTCCACGGACAGTGTCCTGATTGGCGGATCGGCATACGTCATGTCCGCGGACATGCAACGTGTGTGCTGATTGGACGGTGTGGAGCGTGAAGCGCGTCAGATTTTCGGTGGCGCCTGCCATCTTGGATTTGCGGACATCAGAGGACAGTGCGGTGAAACTGGGTTAAAAATTTGTATTTAATAGAGTGTGTTGGTGTGTAGGAGTGTTTGGGGAGGGTGAGAAAGTATGAGATAGGTTGAAAGTAATGTTTTTTCATGTGCTAGACGTTCTTGTTGTGTTCGATTTGTTTGCTGACATCACGGGTGTTCTGAAATGTTCTGATTAAACTGAATGGGGGGTGTTCTGAGGACTCAGTATGTGTCTGTTTTGTTCGGAAGCAAGCTGAAACTGTACTCGCGGTGTCCAGAAATGTTTGTAGGGGTTGTTCAGAGGACGATGTCCGTATTGTTCATTGTCAAGTTGAAAATGTTCTAAGAAGTCTTGCGTTGTCCTGAAATGTTTGTAGGGAGTGTCCTGAGGATGCTGTCCGTATTGTTCTCTGGCAAGTTGAATGTGTTCTAAGAACACTTGCGGTGTCCTGAAATGTTCGCAAATAAACAAAATGGGGGTGTCCTGAGGACGCTGTCCATATTGTTTGTTGTGAAGTTGAAAGTGTTCTAAGAACTCTTGCGTTGTCCTGAAATGTTCGTAGGGGGTGTCCTGAAGACGCTGTCTGTATTGTTCAATGGCAAGTTGAATGTGTTCTAAGAACACTCGCAGTGTCCTGAAATGTTTGTAGAGGGTGTTCTGAATGAATAGGGGGTGTTCTGAGGACTCAATATATGTCCGTTTTGTTCGGAAGCAAGCTGAAACTGTTCTAAGAACACTTGCAGTGTCCGGAAATGTTCGTAGGGGGTGTCCTGAAGACGCTGTCCGTATTGTTCGTTGTCAAGTTGAAAATGTTCTAAGAACTCTTGCGTTGTCCTGAAATGTTCGTAGGGGGTGTCCTGAGGACGCTGTCTGTATTTTTCTCTGGCAAGTTGAATGTGTTCTAAGAACACTTGCGGTGTCCTGAAATGTTTGCAAATAAACAAAATGGGGGTGTCCTGAGGACGCTGTCTGTATTGTTTGTTGTGAAATTGAAAGTGTTCGAAGTACTCTTGCGTTGTCCTGAAATGTTCGTAGGGGATGTCCTGAAGACGCTGTCCGTATTGTTTGATGGCAAGTTGAATGTGTTCTAAGAACACTCGCGGTGTCCTGAAATGTTCATAGGGGGTGTTGTGAATGAACATCCTGAATGAATGGGGGATGTTCTGAGGACTCAATATGTGTCTGTTTTGTACGGAAGCAAGCTGAAACTGTTCTAAGATCACTCGCGGTGTCCTGAAGACGCTGTCCGTATTGTTCGTTGTCAAGTTGAAAATGTTCTAAGAACTCTCGAGGTGTCCTTAAATGTTTGTAAATAAACAAAATGGGGGTGTTCTGAGGACGCTGTCCATATTGTTCGTTGTCAAGTTGAAAATGTTCTAAGAACTCTCGCGTTCTCCTGAAATGTTCGCAAATAAACAAAATGGGGTGTCCTGAGGACGCTGTCCGTATTGTTCGTTGTGAAGTTGAAAGTGTTCGAAGAACTCTCGCATTGTCCTGAAATGTTTGTAGGGGGTGTCCTGAAGACGCTGTCCATATTGTTCGATGGCAAGTTGAATATGTTCTAAGAACACTCGCGGTGTTCTGAAATGTTCGTAGGGGGTATTCTGAAGACGCTGTCTGTATTGTTCGATAGCAAGTTGAATGTGTTCTAAGAACACTCGTGGTGTCCTGAAATATTCGTAGGGCGTGTTCTGATGACGCTGTCCATCCTGAGGACGCTGTCTGTATTGTTCTTTGGCAAGTTGAATGTGTTCTGAGAATACTTGCGGTGTCCTGAAATGTTCACAAATAAACAAAATGGGGGTGTTCTGAGGACGCTGTCCGTATTATTTTCTGGCAAGTTGAATGTGTTCTAAGAACTCCTGCGGTGTCCTGAAATGTTCACAAATAAACAAAATGGGGGTGTTCTTAGGACGCTGTCCGTAGTGTTCTTTGTCAAGTTGATTGTGTTCTAAGAACACTAGTGGTGTCCTGAAATGTTTGTAAATAAACAAAATGGGGGTGTTCTGAGGACTCTGTCCGTATTTTTCGATGGTAAGTTGAATGTGTTTGAAGAACTCTTGCGTTGTCCTGATATGTTCATAGGGGGTGTTCTGATGACGCTTTCCGTCCTGAGGACGCTGTCCGTATTGTTCTCTGGCAAGCTGAATGTGTTCTGAGAACACTCGCGGTGTCCTGAAATGTTCGTAAATAAACAAAAGGGGCGTGTTCTGAGGACGCTGTCCGTATTGTTCCCTGGCAAGTTGAATGTGTTCTAAGAACTCCTGCGGTGTCCTGCAATGTTCGCAAATAAACAAAATGGGGGTGTTCTGAGGATGCTGTCCGTAGTGTTCATTGTCAAGTTGATTGTGTTCTAAGAACACTCATGGTGTCCTGAAATGTTCATAAATAAACAAAATGGGGGTGTTCTGAGGACTCTGTCCGTATTGTTCGATTGTAAGTTGAATGTGTTCTGAGAACACTCGTGGTGTCCTGCAATGCTCGTAAGGGGTGTCCTGAAGACGCTGTCTGAATTGTTCGTTGTCAAGTTGAAAATGTTCTAAGAACTCTCGCGGTGTCCTGAAATGTTCGTAAATAAACAAAACAAAGGGAAATACTACACCAAATGCCGATTTGGTTTCCCTAGACCAGTTACAAAAACAGGTCAAGTGAACAACCTCATGTCTTCAGTTAGACATAGTGTTAAAGGTAAGTCACCTAAAAATACATATTACATAAAAAGAAAAGAAGAAGAAAAATATATCAATGATTAGAATGCAATCATTGCCCACTTATGGAATGCAAACATAAATGTGTAGTACATTGCAGAAAATTCTACTGCAGTTGCACAATATGTCACAGCATACTTAACCAAAGCAGAAAAGACAGAGCTCCAAGACCTCTGGAATGACCTGTCAGCAGATAAAACAGTGTCTCAGATATTATACAGCTTGGGCATAAAAATGCTCTCCCATAGAGAATGTGGATCATATGAAGCAGCTGATCGTTTAACTGGTACTGCATTGTATGGTAAATCTGAAAATATAGTATGGCTAAGTCTTGGCCCAGCTAAATCTAGAAAAAGAGTTCTAAAATCCTACGAAGATATAGAAACAATAGCTAAACGTGATCCCAACAGCCAAGACATTTTAAAAAACAATTTATTGGACACATACTACCTAAACAGAAGTAATACTTTGGAAACATGTCTATACCACATAGCCCAAAATTACACATACAAAAATAATATAAAACCTGATGAAAAAAAAGGTAAATACAGAATGACAAACTGTGAAAGCAGCTTAGGTAAACTCAATAAACCAAATTTAATTAATCATATCAAATTGTCATTAAAGACTCCTCAACATAAAGAAGTATATTATATATCCCTGCTACAACTCTTTAAACCATGGAGAAAAGAAGAAGAAATACTAGATAACTATAACTCATATGAAGATGCTTTCAAAGCAAATAAAAGCAGTATAACTGATGTAAACACAGTACAAAACAATGTTGCACAATGAACAGCAACATGAAGAAGAACTCCAGGCCCAACTAGATAAAGAAACTCCTGACAGTAGTCAACCTTCTGTAACAGGAAGCCAAGAACCACTGGGAGAGCCAATAATAACAAATGAGGCAGAATTAGCTATGATAGAAGTAGAAAACTCCATGTGTCAGTATGAAGATAAAGAAGACTTAACTATACTACAATCAAAACTAAACAATGAGCAACATAGCATTTTTCAAGAAGTAACAAAAGAAATTGCACATTGTGTACAACATGAAAAGAAAGAATGCACCTGCCAAAATTACAAACCTGTACTATCGTACGTCACTGGTGAAGCTGGTTCTGAAAAAACATTCCTAATCAAAATCATCAGTAAGTTCCTTCAACAATTGACAAACAACAAACTGTCAGCTGTTGTCACTGCCCCCACAGGTTTAGCTGCCTACAACATAGGTGGTGTCACTTTACACCGATTACTACTCCTGCCAGTAGAACACCAAAACAAATTAGACTATTACAAACTTTCTACAGAAGCTGCAATGGAACTATGCAGAGTATTGAAACAAATGAAAATGCTTCTAATAGATGAAGTGAGCATGGTGTCAAACCTAATGTTGGCTTTGATTCACCTCAGATTACAAGAAGTACTGAAAACAAACTATGAAGAACTCTTTGCAGGAAAACACATTATTGTTTTCGGAGATCTTCTTCAATTGACACCAGTAAAAGGTGAGCCTATTTTTAAAACATTAGGACACAAACTCTGGCATAAAACTGTTGGCAGCATTGGAAATGTCAACCTTTGGCAACATTTCCAATACAGAGAATTAACAGGAAACATGCGGAAATCTGCAGATCTCACTTATGCCAACATCTTAAAAAGTATCAGAGTTGGTATACTTTCTAAAGAAGCAGAAGCAATATTGAAAACCCGGCACATTAATGCACTTTATGGCGATAATGCATGGGATACAGATGTTATGGAACAATTAGCCCACAGAAATGTCAATTGTATGGCCTTAATGCCAACTCTTGCGAGCTGTTTCAAATTCAATGAAATAATGTTAAGTAAAGAAATGCAACCAATAATGGAAATTAGCGCCACAGACAAAATAGATGTACATGGTATGATACTACCTATGTGTGACCAAGCCACAACAAGACTAAATAGTTTAGAAAAAGCAATGTCAAACACAGCAGGCTTAGAAAAGATATTAAAATTATACTTAAATTGTAGAGTAATTCTTAAACGTAACCTTGACGTGGACCAAGGAATAGTTAATGGAGCACTGGGTACAGTTGTTGGCTTTCAAACATACCCACGCGACAACAAAATTCAGTTTGTCAATATTCTCTTTGACAAACTTTCAGAAGTAAAAAGGATAGGACGCTCATCAGCTCGATTCCTTCTCTTCAAAGACACGTACGTACACAGAGAACAATTTTCTCTAACTCTTGCATACGCAGTCACAATTCATTAATCAATAAAGGTCTTACCCTAGACAAAGCAATGATAGATATTGGTAACACAGTCTTTAAAGAAGGCATGAGCTACGTAGCACTATCAAGCTTACGTACACTTGACAGTCTATTTCTAATCAACTTTGATGCAAGTAAAGTAACAGCTGATATTTCTTGCATTTTAGAATACAATAGACTTCGCTCACTATACACCCCCCATCTATACACATATTCTGTTCCACAAAAAGTAAAACGTTATAAAAGAAAAATAAATCAAACAGAAATGCAACAGGATGGCACTGCAAATCCTCCAAAAAGAGTAAAAGAAACTAATACTTCATCAAATAACACAAGCAAAAAAGAATCAATTACAGTAAAGTAAACCAGGTATGTCTAACTGAAGACATGAGGTTGTTCACTTGACCTGTTTCTGTAACTGGTCTAGGGAAACCAAATTGGCATTCGGTGTAGTATTTCCCTTTGTTTTTGTATTTGTGTCGACAATATTTTCCACATTTGTGTCTTTGAAATTGTAAAATTTGTGCATGAAGATCACTATTTGTTGCTTGCAATGGAATTTCACAAGTGACATATTTTTCAATAAACTGTAAAACAGTGTCATCACTGTCTTGACCAAATTTAGGAGCATCTTTAATCCATAAAAGCATGTGGATATGTGGTGCTCCTCTGCCTTGGTATTCTTTTCTCCAAAAGAAGTGTTGCACTTCTCCAAGGGGAGGAACAGTTTTATTACAAATAAAATGTAGCATAGCAATGAAGCGATGGTGAACATATCTTGAAACATTAACAGGATCCAAAGAACAAAGTTCTCCAGGTGTTAGTATATCTATGTTTGTTTTGTTTTTGTTTGATATGCGTAGTAAATCATGTAAATCTTCCCATGCATATTCTGCACAACTTAATGTAACAAACCAAGTTCATGGCCCAAGGTTTCTGATCATACAATGTACATCTCCATGACGTTGAATCCAGTACTCTTTAGTACCACGCATATTTACTAATAGATTTGTAATATTTGATTGTAAAACCTCATCCGTTTGTTGCACTTTTTGCAATAATTGTTTAGCTGTCATATTTTGAATGTGTGATCAAGATTTTAATATGTGTGCAACTCCATAACATAAAGTTGCTAGTTCACTTTCAAAGAGTAGGTGGAATTTGTATTCCACATTTTGTCTAAATCTGGGATCTTCAGAATACATCCATAATGAGCAGTATTCTGAAGCTGATATTTGAATAGGTCAATCATCGTACCTTCCTCCTTTGCCAGTAGAAAAGAGTAGAGGAAAAGCATGTGCTTCTATACTTTTTTCCCAAATGCTGATTGGTGATCTGCAAAGGATGAATTGTATAATGGTCTAAAGTATTTGATATTGTAGCAGGATCTAGTAGCTCAAATTGACCAGCTTTTTGTGTTTCTTGAATTATTTCAGTTGTATCCTTCAAGTTTTCTTCAACATTAATTTCTTTGTAATATTCATTATTCTCTTTAAAATATTGCAAGGCATGTCTAACCTTATGTAAATCTACCAGCTGTTGCCATATTTTTTTGTCTTTTGTAGGTACTCCATTTACTAAGATAATTAAAGATTGCTGCATTGGGCGTTGCACTCCTAGAGTATTCACATTTTCTTTTAAATCTAATGGTAAATAAACTACTTTTACACAAATGCCTTTTACCAATTCAGAGGGAGGTAATTTTGCTGTTTTTGGTTGAAGGCGTATTATTGCTTGAAATGGGTGCACTGTTTGAATTATGCTGCTCTCATATCAATTAAGTTGTTGTAGTGGTTTTGGTAGTGGGTATAATTCCAAATTATTTGTGATAGCACGTGATGGAGTTTGGTTGTTGTCAAGTTGTGTAGTGCAGTAACTGCAAAGTATTACGGAGTCAGTTATTTCGTATTTGTTTTCTGCTACAAGGTAGAGAGTTAATTCAAACCATTTAGAATCTTCATTGTCTTCTATTTTGTATGATAGGTCTACAATGTTTGTGTTACTTTTATAAAAAGTTCTGCGGCAACATAGACACACATGGTTTGGTACTTCAGCTGATGTACTTTTCAATTTTAGGATTTCTTTTATGTATGTGTTTAGTAAAAGGTTGCCATGTGTAGAATTGTTGCTAATTTGGTTTAAAACTATTTCATTCTGTATGTGGCTTTCACTTCCAAAATATTTTTTCTGGATATAGTCATTTTCTTCAAGTAGGTCTTTTGCTGTACCATGTAGAAGAATGTTATTTAAATTTGCTAGTGCTAAAGCAGGACTTTCAGCATAGTACAGTTTATAAACTAGATTTCTTATAGTTGAATGATGTGTTGATATCCTTTTGATATCATGGAAGGTGGTTTGACAAGTAGGTCCTGTAATGCAGGCCAATGAATGTCTTTGTAGTCCTGTGTACTTGCGCACTGGACAGATATCAATATTTTGCAGTAGTTTAATTTTGATTTTGTTTTTGCTTTTTACATATTGATTGAGGAATTGGCGTAAAGACTTGAAAAATTGTTTCGGAATGTGACACATTGACGTGGTCATTTGTACATTAGATGTTCTGATTCAGTTGAATGGAGGGGTAATTCAGGGGAGTAGTTTTCAGGGCATATTTTTGTAAGGAGTACTTCTTGTTCCATTATGGTATTATTCACTTTTTCATAACCTCGACCACTGCTATGTATAGCAATTGTATTTGTTTGCTTTTGTTTGTACACTTCTTCATTGAAATATGGTTCTGTGCTCGTAGTGTGATTCCATTCACCTCTGCAGATACTTAAGAAGTTCTTTCTGTTGACATTTCATTTTTTGAGAAGTCTTTTTTGTAATTTAGTTATTAGTTTTGTCAGTGGTTTCATTTTGTTTAACACTAAAATAAATAACTTTCTTTGAAGAATTACACTATCTATCAATGCTTCTAAGATTAATTTACTACGAAAGATTTTAAGGGCTGAACCTGGTTTCTCTCTGTTTTTATAAGATTTTGAAGGGCTCTGTGACATAACATTTTGGCTAAAATACTTTTCTTGGTATGCTTAGTTTGAACTTTATCAAGATTTATAGAAGCAGTTTTATCTGTAGTGATACCTGATTTTTTGTTAATTGTTTTCTGGTTTGACTTGACACTTCTCTTGTTTCACTAAATGACTTAGCTGTTTGGTTTCAACTTCTTTTACAAATTCCGCTAGATATGGATGCTTATGTTTGACACTTTTATTTTCATTTGCTCTACGTCTGCGTTGCTTTCTACAGACTTGACTTTTGGTAGGCATTATTTAGGGTCTGTTGAAGAAAATAAAGAAGGTATGGGTTGGGGTGTTCTGCAATGTATGTGTGCTGTGTGCATGAGTGTTTGAGTAAGATGATAAAGATGTATGCAATGGTGTGTGATTGTGCATTGGGAACTAAAAATAGTAGTGATGGGTATTCTTGAATTTATATGCTACTAAACTGGGGTTCAGATGACAGAAAAAAGTAAGCTAGTGGTGTGGAGAAGTACAAATAGTAAATCTAATGTATACAATTAAAACAGTTGTTTGTTCTATAATATCCAAATTGTAGCGGTTGAGTTGGGTAATTTGTGTGTCCAAAAATAGGAATTTGTGGGCCATTCTGTCTGTAAATCGCTGTTTAAGACATGGGGATTTTTGGACAGAATGGTGCACAATCTCTATTTTTAGGCACAGAAATAGCATGAATTAACTTTACAGTGTGTTTCAGTAATAATACAAATATTATTGTGATATTGTACTTACTTTTTTTCTAAAATGAACAGTTTAATTCTTAGTTCTTCTTTGTTCTTCACATTTGGTTGCTTCTTTTCAAGAGAATGGTCTTCACTGTAATTGTAAAAGAAACAAATTAGTAATGTTGTTTGTATATAGAACTGTTTTTAATTTAGACATTGTTTTTTTTAATTGAAATCCTCAGCGCTTACCTCAAAACCATTAAAACTATCTTATTTACATAAGATACATCACACAAGTTCAATACATATGGTATGTTCTTAATGAACAATTTGTATAGTAATGACTAACTTTAGCAAACAAAATATCTTTACTATGTTTGTGAAATTCATAATGTACCACTGAATACCACTATTTCTGTAACTAAGCTCTTCCAGGTAATAGTGTTTCAATGTCATGCTTAAATTAAAGTAATTGAATAAATAAAGAAATAAAACAAAAATATTAAGTCAGTTTGAACATTTGTTCATGTATTGTACAGAAAATGTGCATACCTGTAGTTTGTGTTCATTCATTTGGATATGCATGGAGCTGCAAGTAGAAATCTTGGAGACTTGTACATTATTTGTTGTAGATGGTGCTTGCCAATGATATGACACTTCTACTCAGAGAGATTCACAGTTCATTTGCAGTGCTGATCTATGATGATGCAGTTAGATGTAAAGGTCTTGAATGTGATTGGTGGATGGTCATGTGACTTCTTAGCTACATCCAATGAGGGAATGGCACAGAAAGTGAAGTGGAAATGGTAGAAGGGCTGTTCATGTTACAATATGTCTGCGGACATGGTGGTAGTTCGCGGACATCAGTGTTACATCCAGGGATTATCTGGTTCAGAAGTCATGCACATGAGAATGAGCACTGAAAGGGATTTGTCAGGAAAGTTTAGTGGGTGTGTTGTGCCAGAAGAGAGTTTCTCAGATACCCTTTTTGCTGAGAGAACAACAGATAGCTATGGCTGCGTGTTTCAGAAAACAGATTGTTTGGATTTTGAGAGATTCATGGATACATTGGTTAAAGGTGCATGCAGAAAACTGTGGAGTAGCTGTAGATCTTGGAAAGGACACTGGCATGGAGTACATGGAATGAAGTGGTTGGACTTGCTACCTCTTTGTGCTACTTTGGAGACAGAGCAACATCCAGACATAATTGTAATTCATTGTGGAGGGAACAATTAAGGAATTTCTTTGCAATTTTCTATGAAGGAAGGACTTGGGAAGGTTGGACATGTTTCCTAATTCTAAAAGTAATATTTTCACGGATTGCACAGAGACAAATGTGGCTTTGCTCTTCTTCATCTGGTCCACAAATGGAAAAAGCAAGGCACAATGTTAATAAGGCTGTTTGTGCCTTTCTAGGAGATTTTGGCATGTCCTCTTTTCATAATGAAAATATTATGTTTCTTAGTACATACATTTTTCGCAGAGATGGAGTCCATCTTACTTATGCTGGCAATCAGATATTTTTGACAAATATACAAAATGCATTACAACCTTTTTTAGATTTACAGCATCCATTTTGAAGTAGGTGTTAAGTATTTATAATTTTTGACATACAAACACCTCCCAAAGGCTCTTTTCAGAGCCACCACTTCCTACCAGAGAAAATTGCAATGGTTATGATAGGGTATCAACCCAATTTTTTTGATATCCGCGAACTGTCTGCGGACTTCTCAAAAATACAAAGGGCCCTGCTTCATTTGTTTTCACTTCTATTTTTTAATTGTGAAAGGTGGCTCTGAAAAGAGCCTTACTTTTTTTGATTTTTGTAATTTTGTATTTTTTTGTTTTTTTAGACACGACACACTAGGAGAGGAGAGGAAAGGAGGGTAAGGGGGGGAAACCAACCACAGGGATGAGAAAGGGTGAGCTGAGAGAGGAAGATGTAGAGTGGGTTTTATATGGGTAGTGAGCAGGTCTGCTCATGCTCTGAGACGATAGTCTCAAAAGCACTGCGAAGTCGCTCCCCCCTGCAGAGTACTGTGTCACAGTACATACATACAACTGTGACCCTCGAAAGGTAAGGGTCATCAGAATTCTGTATGGCCTGTGAGGCAGCCTGAGGAAGACGCTGTCCCTCAGAGGTGGTCCTTGTGGTGACAGGATCAGAAACAGAGGATGAAGTAGAGGAAATCAACCTACTACGTTCTTCTCAAGGTACAACCTTGCGAATAGCCCCAGAGTGAAATGACCTCAGGTGTCGCTTCATGGTCGTGGTCCCAAAGCTGTACGAACCGTGCCTCCCGCGACTGAGTATCATTTTGCACTCATTGCAGGTGACACAGTTCGCACAAGCCTTAGGACCATTCCCATGAATGGTAAACAACCGCCACACCCAAGACTCACGCCTAGTGCGGGTAGTAGGGATTTCCTCTACCTCATTCTCATCATCCTCTTCTTCCTCCTCTGCATCCTCACTCCTGTTCCCCTCTTCAGGCCCTTGGGAAGGTGGTGGTGGTGGAGGGGGTGGGGGTGGTGCTGAGGCAGATACAGCACCAGGTGGCAGCAGTGCAGCCATGGTTGCCATCAGGTTGTTGATGGATATCTGCAAGTAGCAGGAAAAATTGCTGTGTTCTGAAGAATAGTCAGAAACACAATGAGAATAATTTCTAGGGCGTGGTCTTTTATAGGGGTGCTTGTGTGCGGTCCGCGGACATGCGCGCTGTCCGCGGACAGATCGAACACAAAAAAAGGTTCAAAAAGTTTCAAAAGGTATGTAGAAACTCAGGATTACTATGTGGGACTTGTGCCATGATGAGTTTTTAGGGAAAAATATTGTGGATTACTCGGAAATCTACTTTTAATTTGCTCGGGGACACGAACAGTGTCCGCATTCAGAACACGCGATTAGCGTGGGCGCGGTCACATGATCCCTTCGCGAACATGTCCGCGAAGGAAGCCCCTGTCGCAGGACACCAAATGCACGGACATTGCTTTGCGCATGCGCGTTGATGTTCTACGGACACTGTTCAGGCCCTGAATTAATTAAAAGTGCGTCACACATCAAACAAACATTTCTGGACATCACGTGTGTTCTAGAACAGTTTAAACTTGCTAGCGAACACTACGGACAGATATAGTGTTCTTTAGGACACTTCCATTTTCGTTTAATTACAAACATTTAAGGACATCAATTGTGTTCTTAGAACAGTTTCAACTTGCTAGCGAACAGTACGGACAGGTATAGTGTTCTTTAGGACACCTCGATTTTGGGTTAATTACGAACATTTCTGGATTCCGCGTGTGTACTTAGAACAGTTTCAACTTGCTAGCGAACAGTACGTACAGGTATAGTGTTCTTTAGGACATCTCCATTTTCGTTTAATTATGAACATTTCAGGACACCGCGTGTGTTCTTAGAACAGTTTCAATTTGCTAGCGAACAGTACGGACAGGTATAGTGTTCTTTAGGACACCTCCATTTTTGTTTAATTACGCACATTTCAGGACAGCAATTGGGTTCTTAGAACAATTTCAACTTGCTAGCGAACAATACGGACAGGTATAGTGTTCTTTAGGACACCTCCATTTTCATTTAATTACGAACATTTCAGGACACCAATTGTGTTCTTGGAACAGTTTCAACTTTCTAGCGAACACCACGGACAGGTATAGTGTTCTTCAGGACACCTCCATTTTCGTTTATTTACGAACATTTCAGAACACCCGTGCTGTCTGCGGACACCTACAGTGTTTTTTAAAAAGATAAAAAAAACAGGAACTAATTAAAGCACAATATAAACATTTAACTTTATTTAACATATATAATAATTTATGACAGCGAAGGTGAGGCAGAAACGGAAACAAAAACAGGAGAATTAGGGGTTTCAACATGATTGGTATCAGGTGAAGAAGGGATGGAAGTCTCATCAAAACGTTTTGGGTTAGGGAGAGGTTTTAGGGATAATTGACTGGGATATGGTGAGGGGGGACAAGTACATGTGGGACAATGATATGAGGTTCATGTTTTAAAATTATCCTCAACAAAAGCTTTCAAATTATTAAAATTGGTCAATCATAAATCCATTTTTTCTTTTATGCTGACAAGCATGTTTTCCATAACAGTTTCTACAGAGAAATTTTCTATTTTGGTATGCTCTGTACAAAAAGAAATATATATGTTAAATATATATAAAATAATAACAATTAATAACAAGTAACACTTTGTTTAATTAACATTACAATAAGAAACCCTTGTACAGACTTTTCATGAAAGGTAAATGCGCATGTGATGTCATCAGTGATGTCATCAATGACATTTGAGATGGCATCTTTGATGTCCTGGGTGTTAGTCTTAGCAGTGCACGGTGGTGGAGCGAGTTATGGTTGCTTAGCTTACCATACTGGCGAATTTCAAGGGTTTTTCGGTTTTACTTGGAACCATAACTCCCTTTAACAAAGTTTTTTGCACTGAATTTCATAGATTTTTAGTAGCGCAACTTAATCATAACGTCCCACTGAATATATATATATATATATATAAATATATATATATATATATATATATGTATATCTCCATCTGATTTGCATGTATTGACTATTGGGCAAGCCACTCTGTGCCCTCTACTTGCTGTATTATCCCATTTTGAAAAATCTCCCAAATTTGTGTTTGGAGCTGTTCTTGTAGTCTAAATTGAACATTCCTTAAGTGATGAATCACTGGTTGTGCATCTTTCTTGAGTATTATTTAATGCCTGAAAGATTTGATCTTCCCAAAGAATGCAGAGAACACTTTAGGGAATGTTTTGACTAATGTGATGAGTATGTCTTTGTATTCTGTGGCGCTATTTTTTCACATTGGGGTTTCAATTATTTTGGCTCTTCCTAATCCCATTTCTGGGGACTAAGGGTCTCTACATTACATAGGTTTCTCGCGTTCCTCTCCTGGACGGAGAGAAAGGTGAAAAGCTGTGTTGTGTTTCCTGCTGAGAATGAAGGAACCTTTGGTGATGACATAGATGATGGCAAGTGTCGACCAATTTGTGTACTTTGTCACAGCCTAAAAGTACCCCAATAGCTCTATGTAGTGTCCTAAGTAGGTGGTGGTCTCGAATGAAATGGGGGCTAGTTATACTATTTCTTGGAACAAGGTTTCAATGAAGAGGTCCTTCGATATGATGCTATGAAGGGAACCAGAATTGGCCTTGAATTACATTGTTTTCCCCGCTCCTTCTATTGGGATTTTGTGTCTCGGTGCTCAGGTTCTTCCTCAGGTCCATCCATGTTACACATTCCTTGTACAAGATTCACTGTGTGATGATTTGCGTCTGTTCTGAAGGCATGCTTCATGCAAACACAAGTAGTGCATTTGTGTCGACATGTTGGACATACCTTGTGATTGTAAGTGTATGAACTTCTGCCACTTTGGGTACAGTGATTCGTGGAAGAGCTCAAAATTTGGCTTGGGCTCAGTTTGTACTTTGACGTCAGTTGTCTGTACGGTTTGCAAGCTATACTGATGGCATATATGTGTTTGGCTCCTGGCCCACTCGTTGCACCTTGGCTCTTTTATTTTGTCCAATGCATTGCTTCAAACTAATGATGGATCACCTCCCTTTTTCTATTGTTATGGCTATGTCCAAGATGTCATCTGAAGCTAGCCAAAGATCAAGCAGATGATGATTGCTTGTGTGGACCATCAGTGGATCCAAGATCACCTCATTCTGGAATGCTCCAAATATGCAGGTGGCTGCCAATGTGCATAGAGCATTCACAGATTGTTCTATGGTCTCTCCAGGTTGTTCATCACAAGTGTGGAAAATGTGTCCTCCATATCTGTGTTAAGTTATGGAAGATGATATTTGTCTAGTTTCTGAAGCATCAACTCGAAAAGATGTAATAGTTGCCAGCAAGGGTGATAGGTGTCTGCACACCTTCAGCCCTTCTGACCCCAGGCGATTTAGAAGTAATGCCTTCTTCTTGTTTGCATGCAAACGATCTACATCAGAGGCCTCCAGGTAGGTGAGGAATTATTGGTTCCGTCCTTTGCATCGAATGGGGGGTGTACCAGGACGTTGTAGGAATTTGGGTGAAGGCTCTATGTGCTGTAGCATGAGGGTGCAGATAGATGTGGTGTCAGTGCTTCAACATCCACAGCTGCCTGTTGCCCATTGGCTGCGGACAATAAGTGGGGGCTTCTATAGGTTCCAAACAGTGTTAATATTTTTTTCCTGCTTCTTTTCACAAATTCCACATTTTATTCTTCTTCTCTTTATTTATTGTTTGACTATATGTTTTTCTTTTTGCATGAGAAGCACTGCAACACTGCTAGTGCTGTGCTCAGGTTACTAGGGCCACAAATTGCTTGAGGTGCTACTGCACCAGCTTGAGTTGTTGGGCATGTGGTGTTGCATCAGAGGACACAGTGCTGGATGCTGGGTTATTTTCTCTCTAAATGGTCCAAGCAGTGGTGCTCAAGACTGTGCACATGTGGGCACTTGGGGTCTAGGGTCGAAAGGGGGCCAACTTCTATGGCTTTTGGCTTTTCGTTTTCTTTTTTTAGGATCACAGGGTGGGCACGACTTGCTAGGAGTGCTCACTCCAGCTGTGGTTGTGGAGCATAACAGGACCAACAGTCCTTTTGCCATGGCTCACCGCTTTGGGTGTTACTCCGGAGCGTTGAAGGACTTAATCGGGTGATGCTCAAAGTCCATCCAGCTCGTTCTCAGTGTTAAGTGGAATTGGCATAGAGGAAGGAAGGTAGCAGGCAATTCAATAACATTTTATTCTCCGGAGCATCACATACAGTCTTCTCCTTCCTACACTTGTTCCAACCATCTTCCTGCCCTGTGGCTCTTGCCCCACACCATGATGTGTGGGTTCCATGGCGTCACAAGCAGGATCTCAATGCAACCTCCCTCCAATCACCAATCTTCGGGGTAATGTCTTTTGACAAATGGAATTACTTTATAGTTTGATGGAGTCTGTCACGTGACCTTTAACTACAGCTTGTTGTATCCACATCAACTCTGGGAAGGGCACAGGAGAGGTTGCATTGAGATCAGCCCACCATGTCCCTTCTTACTCCAATGTTTAGATGAGGACACATGAGATTGCCACCCCTCCCTAAGCAGGCTTGCCTTAAGATTCCTCTGGGAGGACAGGTTTGATGGTAATATCCCTAGCATGATGAGTTGGTGGGGTACTTTGCTACTTACTGCTTTCAATAATAAAAATATTAGCACAAAACAAAAATGTCAAATTTAACAACAGGTTATTCATATATTGCTGGTTCCTGAAGTGCAATATGTCAAGCTTTTTATAGGCAATTATTATCCTAACAGTGCTCTCAACATCAACATCCGTTTCCATTAATCCAGCCTCACTTTTCCTTGTTTTTCCTTGTCCCAGTTCCCATTGATCGATCCTCCCCTTTCCTCAGCCATCTTCCTTTCTCCCTTCCTCCCTATTCAACATCAAAATATCCCAATATTCTACCTCCAACTCCCTCATGACAGTATGCCATTGCTGCCCACCTCCTCCTTTCTCCCCCAGTCCTTCATTACACTACTTCGCTCTTATGTATTTCAGTTCCCCATTATGCATGCTCCACTCTTCTTCAACTCATTCACCCGTTACCCCACCTAAAACTTTCTTGTCCTATTGCCCCATTTTCTCTGTCGTGCTCTTCCCTATCCCAGTTCCCATTGCTCCCCAATTTCCACAGGCCAATTCGCAATTGCTTCCCACCTCCCTATTCTTCAACACATTGGGCCTCATTAGGACCCAGGCGGATTTCGCGGTGCTAAATGCACCGCGAAGCACGGCGGAAAGCCGTCGATAGCGCCATGGGGGTTGGCGGATTTACCGCCCCATTCCGACCTCGGCGGAGCGGTAAATCCCCAATCCCCATTCTGCCCTTCCCCATTCCCATTCTTGCCCCATAGGGTATAATGGGAGTGGGGAAGGAGTTAATTACGCCACCGTAAAATACGGTGGCGTAATTAACAACGAGGTCCCGTAGCGCCATGGTTTTCTCCGCCTGGTAAAACCAGGCGGAGAAAACCTCCATGGCGCTAAGGGAACTCGTAGTACGGCGGACGGGTCCGCCGCGATTAGCGCTGGCGGAAACCCACTCCGCCTGGGTCCTAATGAGGCCCATTGATCCATTGCCTCTGTCTCTCTCTCCCTCCTCACAGTCCACCTTTTCATCTGTCTCCCTTTTCTTCACCACAGCCCCATCGCCACATTCTTCCCTTTTCCTCATCACATACCACAATCACCCCTGCATCACTCTTCCTTGTCCTTCCTTTTCCCAGTCTCTATTCTTCCTGCCCTGACATTCTCATCACAGTTAACCCAATATCCTGCTTACCTTGCCCTTGTGACAGTGCAATATTGTCTCTGTCTCTGTCTTTGTTCTCCCACTCCCCCAGTGCCCCACCTCCTTATTTCTTGTCACAGTCCCAACATTTCCCCCACTTCTCTCCTCCTGTTCATAGTCCCCGATTTACATCCACCTCCCTCTTTCACACCAGAGTTCCCCATTTCCCAGGTCTCAGTCTTTGGGCCTCATTGCGACCCAGGCGGTAACTTACCGCCTGGGCTGTGACTTTACCACCATGGCGTAAACTACGTTTACGCCATGGTGGTTGGCGGACTTACTGCCCCATTCCGAGTTTGGCGGGGCGGTAAGTCCCCAATCCCCATTTACCCTTCCCCATTCCCATTTTTGCCCTATAGGGCATAATGGGAGTGGGGAAGGCGTTAATTACGCCACCGTAAATTACGGTGGCGTAATTAACTCCATGGTCCCTTAGCGCCATGGATTTTAACACCTGCTAAAAGCAGGTGTTAAATCCGCCATGGCGCTAAGGGACCTCGTACTCAGGCGGTAAGGGTCGGCGCTGTTTACGCCGCCGTAAAACCCTTACCGCCTGAGTCGTAAGTCCTCCATTACCCACACCACCCTATTCCACTTGACAGCCCCTATAACTCTTGCCTCGCTTAACATTGTCACAATCCAACATGACCCCACCTCTGTCTCTCTCGGTCTCCCTCATCTCTGTGCCACATTGTCCCCACCTCCCTCTTCTTTGTTACATTTCATCATTACCGCCCACCTCCCACATCCCTATCATACTTTCCCATTACCCCCTCCCAACCCTTCCTCTTCCCAGTCCCTGTGTATCCCCGCCTCATTCTTCACTCGACCCACTCCCCCATTTTCCCTTACTCCCTCTTCCTCATCACCTTAAACAAATAATGCAGCCTGATTCATGGAATTATTTGTGAGTAAAATGCACATTTGCTTGCCTTTTCTGAACGAAAAAATCCCTGTTTGAGGTATGGGGATTTCCAGAAAGAATGGTGTGCAAATGTGCGTTTTACATGCAAATAATTCCATGAATCAGGGTTATGGTCTTTTATAACGTTTGTCTAACTACGAAATTAGAGGTTCATCTTGAGATTCATCACTTTCAGAAAATGTGCAGGGTATTCACACATCTACTGAAAAAGATATGCGGTTCCCACAAACCACCTTTTGGGAAGTTTGTCCACATTTGGTTAAAACACAGGGAAGGAAAGAAGTGGTCAATTACCAACAATATGCAATCAATGTGTATATCCAGTTACTCCTGAGTGATTTGGATCTCTGATTGTATTAATTGAATATTTGACCATAAGGTTTCCTGAAACCTTACAACTAATGTAACTAGGAACTTACTGCATTTGTTTTGTAAATACAAATTAATACATTTGTTAGGTAAGATTTTAACCTAAGTGCTAAATCTACCTCACTTGTGAGAACTGCAGAACCTTTTGCTGGACTGGTAGATTATTTTTCCCCATACCTCAGTCAGTAGGAACCTTTTTCCACACTCAGAGATAAGTTTACTCTTTTTATGGGTTTCATTTTTAATACTCTCCAAAATGTTCTTTTAAGGTTATCCTCTTTGCCAACTTTTGGTATGCATCCTTTTATTGTTACAGGGTTGCCCTGTGGGGCTCCCCTTTTACATTCTCTGGCTAACCTTGTGCGAACTACAGTTCCCAAGGGTAGAAAGAATATTTCTATCCCTTGTACTTTTGTTACTTTTGTTAGGTGAAACCAGCACACCGTGCTATGTGGAGATACAATGTATCCCCTTTCTCACTAGCACTGCAACAATTCTTGACAGGGACACGCTTGCCTTAAATGTTTTCACAACTGCGGCAAAGGCACCCAGGGGTGCCCATTTTAACAAAATGGCCCTGTCCTCTTTTCCCTTCTTGGTATTTCCCCTGCCCTCCTGGGTGGTAAATTCCATTGTGTGATTTTTATCTTCGGTGGGAGACCTCGGTCATGCCCGCCCAGGCTCCAGAGTGTCAATGGAGGCAGGAAGTGAGGGATGAGTCCAAAACTATGCAGCATTTTGTCTTCCAACCTGACTGCAAGAATCCAGTTCAAACTGGGAGGCTGGCTGTCCTGAAAGGACTGCCAAACGCCCAAGGTTGAATGAAGAGGTAGTTGGCCATTGGACGTAAATCTAAAGAAGAAGTTGAAGGAACCACAGCTCAGATGATTCCAGCGACCATAGAGCCTGCTGTGCAACTGGAGCCTGATGTCACCCTTCCTTCCAAGTGACCAGTGGACTCCGAAAACACTGACCTCAAACCAGATCCTGATGAGATCCACTGGTCTCAAGAAGACCTGCATTTTGAGCCATCCCAAATGTCTGTGCTGCAACCTTGCGCGGTTGCAATACCCCAATACCACAGGGCCTCGAGCCAGTGTGTGGTGCACAGTCTTTCAAATTCTATATTGAGCTGAAACTTTGGTGGCTTCCTCCAGTACCTCTAGAGATGTGAAATTAGTTCAAGAATTCCCCTCAGCAGATGCTGGACCTTGATGAGAATCTGACCAGCGATATTCAATTTTCTTCTGGCTCCTGAAAAGGGTGCCAATACCACACAGCTGCATCCAGCCATGACAAAACTCTTGCCTGGAGACTTCCCCATTGATCCTTGCTGCAAAATCCCTTCCAAGGTCCTGTCTTCCATTTTCATGACAACGGAATCCATCAACAGGATTTTGGCTACAGATCCTGAAGTCTCGCTGTTGCAACTCTTCTTCCGTTCTGAGGTACTGTGTTACCTGCATTAAGCCTTTGTGATTTGTGTGTAGCTTTGGGGTGTTTCTTGGGATTGAGAATCCTCTCATCCAGTTCACCCAGGCCCACTTCTGGAATCCTCCTAGGGTGTATTTTCAGAAGTTCTTGGATCCTTTTAACCTCTCTAAGTGTAATACTTAACTGTGAAAAGTCTTCCTTAGGGCCCCTGACTTTTTTTCATGACCTCGAACCCAGACTATGGGTCTTGGGCACCATGGCCCCGCCTTAGCACTGTCCCATGGCTAGAAAGACCCACACTAGCCCGTTGCGGGTGCCTTGGACGCAATCCTGGCGCCGTTGGCACCAGGTTCACTTGGCAAGTATGGTTTCCAATGGACAATGGGTGAATATGGCTGCCCCCACAAGGATTATCGGGGAACTGCAACAAGCAGGTTAGCTTCAGGGCAGGGTCTGCCCCAAAGGCACCTGGGATACCTGCCGGGTATTTAAACCATGCCCGACCCGAGGCACGCGCTTCGCGTTATTCTGCTTTAGCAGTGTGACGTTCACCGGGTCCTGCTCTGTATCCAGGCCTGCTCGGCCAAACAACTTGGAAGAACATTGCTATCCTTACCTGCCCAGCTCCAGCTCTTCCATCCAGTAGGAGCCTTTGAGGACTCTTCCATCGGTCCCCAGCTACATCTTCAGGGTGAGAGAGGCAAGAATTAGAAGCTACTTACCATCTCACCTGGAAGGCCTCCGCTATTCCGAACATCACCTTTGGCATTCGGTCCCAATACATCGTCGCTTCCAGGAATTCTCAGTGACCTGCAAAAAATCAAAGCACAGGTCAGTCAACTTGCAAGGACGCTTTCAGCGCTGCATCTAGCGCATCCTTACCTTCTCAAACTCAGTTGTCGGCCTCTGCAATCTCATTCATCCTCTGCAAGACAAGAGAAGAAGGTTACTTGGATATTCATCAATATAGACTTTATTCAAAAAACACTAAAAAGACTTACCTGAAACGTGGAGTCGCAGCCGGTCTGGACTCCAGGCAAATGCCAGTGAAGTAACTCAGCGGATCAAGCCAACAACGGCACGCCCCTGCCTAGTACAGCAGGACGGAGAGAGCGGCATTACAAAAATCAAGGTTAGCAAAGCCCCAAGGGGAAACCGCAAGGGAAAACTGGGAGATGGGCCGTGGGAGAGAACTAGAGAACTGATTTCAGGCAGAACGGAGTCCGGGGAAGGTGCAGAGAGGCCAGAGGTGTCCCAGACCAGTCCAGAGGCGTCCCTGTGGATACAAGGTTAGCATAACACTTTTGCTACTTCTGTCCCTTCCTGAACTGTCTGCTGGATACTATATACCTATTGACCCCCCCCCCCCCGTTCTGCCGATGAGAACACTCATGCTCCAAGAATAAGGGAAATACTTTCAAAGAATTGGTCTGGCTGCCTAGAAAAGAGAATACGTGTTTAAAAGTTTACCTACTTGTAAATAAGTTGGTTGGTAACTGTAACTCCGAGAGTGAGCAGTTACACAAGTCCTTACTTACCTTGAATGTGTGTGGTGCTATTCTGAAAAGTATATGTAAAGTTGTTTTACTCACCTGTGAATTGGCTGTGCCTCTTCCCAAAAGTAATGCTGTTGGCCTCACTTAACTATTTCTTACAGACTATTAGTGTGTACGTGCACCAGATTGGTCTTGTTTCCCCTGACCTGCTGTATAGCCTGTCTAAACTAAGTCTGCCTTGGGTTTTACCTACCTGAAATAACATTGAGTCATTCTTAAAGAGTAACATTGGATTGGGGTTTGCTTTACCTGCTTTGCTTTATACTGATGCTACCACAGTCTTAGGTGTATACCTACCATTAAGTTGTTGATAGCTCCGTTAAAAAGTATTTGGGTTTGACTTACCATGGTATGCTTTGGGCCATCCTAAAATAAGTTAGAAAGTTATTGCTCACCTTGGTCTGTACCCACTGACCTGAAAAGCAGCTTCAATTGTGTATTACAAAATTAGGTTTTACCTGCCTAGAATAGCTGTTTGCCATTCTTAAAAAAGTGTTCTGTGGGTGTAGCTTACCTTGGTCTGCCTGGTGCAATCCTACATTAGTGTAAAGAGTAGTTGCTTACCTTAATCTGTTGAGCTGAAAAATAACTGTAATTGGATATTACACCAACAGGTCTAACTCACCTAGTATAACTGTGTCTCTCGGGAGGATAGCTCAGGGGCAATGTGCTCGCCTTGGAAGCAAGACGACTCGGAGCAACACAGGTTCGATCCATGGGTCCGCGCTTAGAAACCTCTGGGTATTAAGTGCATAATAAATAACCTATCATATCATATCATTATCCTGAATATGGTTATAGGTTTCCATTGCTCCTTGATTGAGTGTGCCACTGTTCAGAAAAGTTCACTGCAGGTTTGTTTACAAAGTGATTCCTTAACTGTCAATGCACAAATGTTATTGTCTACTAGCCTTGTATTTCTGAAATAATCAGAAAGTAACTTATGGTTTTACTCACCATGAATAGGTATGTCCTGTACTAAATGTGTTTGATGAGGTCTGACTTGCTAGAAATACTGTTAGTTTTCCGAACAAGGTGCATGCATTGATATGTGTACCTTAAACCATTGTGTTGTGTTTTTATAGTGTATTTATGATTCTATGACTGGTTGTCAGTGTTTCTGTTGAAACCTTGGTATACCACAAGTTTGTGTACCTTCTTCCAGACCTATTTCCCTCCTAAAATAAGTGTGGCTGCTCCGTCTACACTACCACATAGTCAGGTGGTACAGCTTTATACGAAGAGTGAAGTTTTGTACTGTCTCAGTTGTACGGTTTTGCGAATCCCTTAGTTGGACTTCAGAAAAACTGTCCTAACAACATTATTTTCAGTAATTGATGGTTTTGTTGATTTTTATTCCACTTTATTCCATGAAGAATTAGCTTGTATTTGATATATCCATTTTCGTAAAAATGAATATATTCCTCCTATTCGATATTTAAAACTAAGATGAATATTTGTTAAGTCAATATTAATGTTCATTCTCAGTGTTTGTTTGCATGCTACCATGTTTAGCTGCACGACATGAAGCAGCTTTTTACACAAGTGAAGGTTATGCCTAATGGTGCACGGTTCATTTAAATATGCAATAAGCAGTTTCTAATTAGTATTCTTGAAGTAAGAGACAATTTAATTAGATCTGAAATCTACACCCTCAACAAGCATTTAGTATCTCCAACAAGCGACTCTGTTTATTGCTAGCATTTTTCCTTGCCTGCGTAATTAAAGCAGGGGAAGAAAACAGCAGTGACAGATCACAACTCATTGAATATTTTGCAAGGTAAACATTTCACCTTACTATACCGACCGCCGGCCTCAGATTTCTCCCTAGGACCGTGAACCAAGTGTTTTCTGTTTCGTTGATCCACAGAGATCTCAATGAACAATGTCTATCAGTAGGTGGTCACTTGTATTTTGCTTACCGTTTTGTTTATTTCTGTATAATATTTAATTGTACCCCTGGAGATCCCTCTACTGGTGTGCGTGGTGCTGTGATCTGCTTCTTAGTTCTGCTTGTTCATAGGTTGCCCCCCCTTGTTACCACTCTATATCACTCCAACTTTTATCAAGTTTATCTTTTTTCTTAAAGATCATGCAATACCTTACATTCTTTTAAACCGTTATCGTCTTCATTTAAATTTGTTTCGTTCAATTGCAGTTTGACAACACGTTTAATAATTAATTAAAGTGTAATTGAATGAAATGGCCTTTATATAGTGACATGAGTTCTGACTGTTCTTTTGCATACATCAAACCTTGCACTGTTGCCTCACTGAACCACATGATGATGGTTGTTAAAGAGGTCCAAGGTACCTTTAGCTAAGTAATGCGTAAACATATACTCCTATCAATAACTGCCTTGTAGATAGTTCCAGTTATGAATGGCTTGTAGAACCTTCGAGCTGCCCTGGCGCACTGAGAATGTTCCTAGCTGCCGATATTATTGAATTTCCATGCTCTAGATATAATTAGCAAAACGTAGCACAGCAGATTCTGGCACTTTAGAATAACATCCGGAATATTTTCCAGATGATCGTTCTTAAATGCGAAAATTAGATTTTTCTTTGCTTTTAGTGTGGATTTTTAAATGCGTTTAAAACCAAATTGGTTAAAATTTAAGGTAATGTGAGGCTAGGTTGATTGTGTGAAATTACATTAGTGACAGTGCAGATGCCTTTCCAATGCATGTGAAATACCGCTAATACCATCAGCACATGTGCAAATTGCTTTGTCCCGTGCCCAAATGCAGAGTAATCCAGTGCCAGTGCCAGTGACTTTCCACAGGATTTACGATAGCACTAACACCTTCAGAACATGTGCTAATTGCATTGCCGCTTGCCCAAATATAGGGTAAATCACACTCAGCCATCACCTGTTGTTGTTCTGCTTTATTTAAGGAAAAGTGATCGAAACTGGCAGAGCAGATTTAATGAATGAAAGTGAATGTAGAAAAAACAAGTCCACAAGTTAAGTGGAATGCACAATGTATTAAAAAGCCAGTCTGGACCATCAAGTGTAAGAATTCATTGTGGGTGAAGTTACTATTTTTCAATTTGAAGTTGGTTCCCAAAAGCAATTGACACCTCGTTGGTTATTCTTCTGTGATAGGCAATGTTCAGGTTACAACAGGCTGGGCTATAGTGCTCTTCATTTGTTACTGTAAAGAGATGTATGATATTTTGTCCATTGAGGTTTAGTTCAATGTACAGACAATTTAAAAAATAAACAAATTAATACAATCCTAAAATGTATTACAGGGTCTGTAGCAGTGACCCTATAGTTATGGTTAAATTGATCATCCCATTTTAGGTGGATTATAGCTTTGGCTCCATTCGTCAAATTCTGAAAAAACGATGGAAAAAAGTATACAACCTACTCTTGCAAAGTTTTGTGTGGTTTCATCAAGGGGGGAAAAGACACGACCGAAAAACGTATTTGCTCGAGGCTACAACTCATACTGCTTGAAGGATTTGCAGCGGCCTCGTCGCAAAAGTGTGTTTTTGCAAATATGGTGTTAATTCATACAGTAGATTATTTTTATAAGCCCAAAACATCGGTTCAAAAGAATAGGTGATTTCTCCCTACAGTCTGTGGAATCACTTCCTGATTTGGTGTCCACGTACACCTCTAGAACAATCACAGTGCCATGTAACGTAAGCGGACATCATACGTGGAAGCAGATTTGTCAATTAAAACATAACGTGTGTCAAAACAATTCAAAGGGAAGTCATGTTGGATTAGCAAACTGTGTCCGTAGTCTGCAAACATTGCAGTAAAAACATATTAAAAAACACAACATTACACTTGTGATGGTGGGTTGGGATACATCCAGAAAAAGCCCTACATTGGGTGTTTTTTCTTCTTCAATGCCCATGAATATCTCAAATCGGTGAAGAGCAGTGAACTTGTGCAAGGAGCATTGAGAACCCAAAAGAATGCTTTTGAAAATCTGTCCTGTGTTTTATTTTTTCCAAAGTTTCAAAATGTAGCCTGAAAAAAGTGTTATTTAACTTTGGTTCCTGGGCAGTGGGCCTGGCCCCCGACAAGGACAATTGTTTACTCTGATTTGCATATTGTGGCCTGCAGCATGGTCAAAGACCATGCTACATGGCTGCAAGCCATGAACACTGGCCATTGGTCACATTAAGGGGGTATAGTAGACCTTGTACAGGATGCAGGCTAGTTGCAGTGAATAACGAGGGTGGTTTGGTTGGACCAGAGGCATGGTCGAGCCTCATGATCTGGGGAATTCACCCATGACTTGCAACCCCAGCATGCACTTCTGTAAATGACACACATCAGTATGCGCTACAAAAAATATTGTTTGTTAAGGGTGCTTTATAGTCCTTACATATATGTTAAAAAGGAATTATTAATAACTTACATACAGTACTGTAAAATTATGAAACATGTTGACTTATAAAAAGTGATGATTTTGGTTAAGTTTCACTAATAAAAACCTTTGTAATCCACTGAGAAAAGGGAAGTTATTGTTAATTTGCACTAATAAAAACATGAAATTCATTGAAAAACCATTGTTAAACGGAGGTTATGGTTGCAAGTTGAAATCAAAAAACAAGAAATGTGCCTGTTATGGTAAGCTATGCAACGATATTTCACGCCACCATCATGCACTGCTAAGACTAACACCAAGGACATTAAAGATGACATCACACATGGCATATCAATGACGACCTTCATCTGTGCCCACTGTATTTTGTGCAACACTAACCATCCACCAGTCACGGCCTTCAGCAATGGCCAGTGGAGACCACCTTACACATGGCAAAGGCCACGGCCTAAAGTGTTATTTAGTTAATAAAAGCTTTTATTAACTAAGTCATACATGATGTTATGTCTGATGCCATCACAAACGTGATGTAATTATTGATGTCACCAGTGATGCAATCAGTGATGTCATATGTGATGTCATCATTGTGGACATAGTCTGCAGAACAGGGGGCACACAGCTAAGGTGGGTTTAGCTGAATTTCAGGGGTTTGGCTACATTAAGTTTGTACCTTAACATCCCTTCAACTAGAGCCTTTTCCATGAATATATATTATAGGGTGGCGGTCGCAACCCCATAGTTAAGATGAGTCAGACTCCCATAGGAACCCCTCAAAATTCTATTGTTAATAACTTTTGATTGAAGTAACAGAATTTACTGAAATTTCGAGAGTGATTAAGGACTCGTGGGCACCTCCAGACTGCAAAGTTCCATAAAGATTCATTAAGAAATTAAAAAGTTATTGAGAAGACAAAACACTTTTTTTCTCCAGAATTGTGGCCTACTTCCCGTTAATTATCACATAGACAAACAAAGTACATTTTTGTCAAATCGCCCAGCTGAAACCACTGGACAGATTTTGACCAGGTCCAAAACAACTTGGACATGAATCGTTGACTTGTGATCCATGCATGGCTTGGGGTTATTCCATGCAGTAATTATTTTAATATTTGATGGACAAGGAGGTGCACCCTTCTCAAAAATAGATAGCTATATCTCAGAGATTTACCCAAAAGGTGTGTTTTTTTTAAATGAAACTGCCTCCAGCTTGTTTTTCTCTCGATGCAAGAGATAATGGCAGTTATAGCCAAGGATGATGGAAAAAAAATAGTTAAAAGATTATTTGCATGTTAAAGTAATTGCAAATGAGTCTAGAGGTGTGGAGGTTGCTGGAGGACAACACATGAATGTTGGGAGTTATAGGAGGTTCAGGGACTAGGTTTGCAACACAAACCTTTCTGTAGCCACAGCTATGGTCTGAAATAGCTGACATCTCAAAGCAATCGGTATCACAGAAACAGCGTGTGTGGTTGGGGGGAGGCAGAGGGCAGGGGAGGTGAAGAGGCCATATAGAGAGTGGGGAGAGCTAGCACAGATGAGGGGACCACTTGGTTTTCGGGGGCAGGTAAGCATGTTTTTCCAGCCATTTTTCTGATAATCGTGGCTATATTTGAGGCTAAACAGGACTACAGCTAGCCACAATATCAGTAGTTCCATGCTATACATTTTGTGGTGTCTGTGTTTTTTTTTCTTTTTAAAAGATATCTGTATAAGTATAGGGACGTCAGGGATGAAAGAGCACTGGCCATGGTCACAACCCATGGCCAGTGATACAGTAGGTATTTGGGAGTCTTATCGAATTTGGCTGTGTGTTTTCAGACTGTATTACATTTGAGACTATGGAGAAAAAATAATCAATACAAAAAGGAGCTACCCTACTCTAGATTTAGATGCCCCATACACTGTTTTTTAGCCTCTGTATTTTCACCCATGCTTTTTATCTTGTGTAATTGTACCTATTAAACATATCCCACCTAATTTACTGTCATGTACTATACTCTGCTTTCTTTATCTTCATCTACCGTACATAACTACATGACCATTGTTTTACTGTATTGAACTTTTTACTTCTATTGTATTATAAAACCCGAATTGAGCCCCCCACCCTTTAATTAAAAATGTGTACCCGCGTTTATAAAAAAAAGTCAATGAACTCTAACCACGGTTAGATTAAAAAAAAAATGGTTTTGGGTATTATTTGATTGTATTTTGTATATTTATATGTGATAGGCAGTCCTTAAAAGGAGTGTTTTGGGGTACACTGAGTGTAGTATGTTAGCACATTTGCAGTACGGTTTTGACGTTATGATGGAACACAGTATTTCCTTCATCGGTTAGGTGTACTCCATCATGTCTATAGAAATGTGCCATGTGGAACTGTATGTTGTTCTTTGAAATCCATAATTGGTTGTGGTCTCTCATGAATGCTGAAAATACTGTACTAACCTTTCTCTGTGATTTTTCAATTTTATCATTACATTTGGTGATCCATCTCCATTTTTGCCTCTCAGTCAGATTGGAAAAGTTAAAGACGGTGTTCGGAAAACGTTCCATTTGTTTTTACAGGTTTTGTTTCATTATTAAAACATATCGTGGATTCCCCAAATCACTGCCTCCACAATGAATTAGTATGATGTCTGGGTGCCCTGTACTTTTCAGACTGAACAATTTTGGAAAAAACTGGAACACATGCATTCCCGCAATCCAAACCATTGAATTGTAAAATCTCTCAAACCAAGGTCAATGATAATATTTAGTTTTCACAAAAAGCCAGTAACCAAAATAGCCAACTGTCTCTGATCAGCCAAAAAGATTTCCAACCAACCATGATATCTGATGTCTTTCTTTGTTTCCAGGAAAGTTTTTTTCTATTTGGAAATTCTAGTTATTTCTTTAAATAGGGTATGCATGCTACGTGTGTGCTGGTTTGATGTTACTGTTGTAATTTTGTGATTTTGGAAAGTATAAAAGCTATCATTTTATGCAGTTTTGTCCTTCTGTACTCTAATTGTTTGTGTCCAATCCACCCTTTATGTGTTTTTGAACTTGATCCACCCTACCTAACCCCAATCTGCTTACTACTATGTATACTTCATCATCATTGACTTTAAATAACTTCATGAGCAGTCATTTATTGTAGTGACACATTTTAAGTAGCATTGTTTCACTACTGTCTCTTTTGTCATTTATATCCCATACTCAAATGTTTTTCTGTTTTTAATCTGATAGCCGTGGCTATACAAAAGGGTAGTGATTGGTGTATTGATGATCACACCCAGCAACAACAAAGTGGCACCCTGTGCAGCCATAGCTATATTCTGGCAAATGGCTAGGGATAAAAAGGATTTCAGTTATTGTTTGTGATTGGTTGTTGTTATTTGTGTAGCTGTCTGTCATTGGTTGTGGTGAAAATGTGTCATTCATGTTTTTTATTTTTTATTTATTTGTTGAATCACATTAGTGATTTTAGTAGTTGTTTTAGTATATAGTACTGTTTTTGTGTCATTCATTTCTGAAAGTATTGTCTGCAATTGTATCCTTTTGATTCCAGAATTGACAGTGTGCACATGGCAAGAGGGTGGTTGATATGAAAGTATGTGTTTATAAATATTTACAAATGTGAATGTTTGTTTGTGTGCTCGTTATATTAACCACTGCTATCAGATTGTGTTCATTACAATTTGTTTTCATCTGCTCTGTGTGGGAAGTATTTTTAATGTATTTTTAACTTTCACTAAAATGGACATACAAAATTAGATTTGTCAATCAATGATATGATATAATATGGCATTTATAACGCGCATATACGCAAGTGTTTGAATTACATTTATATGTAGGCATTTAGTTTTTGTATTCAAGTTAGTACGGTTGAATGTTTATTTGATTGTATTTGTTGTACTTTTAATGCCGTTTCAGCTATGCTGTATTTTTAGTCGTTTGGACTTTTCTGTGAGTTAGTACAATTGACGTTTTGTAAGTTCATTTTAGTCACTTTATTTTTTTATTTTCTTGTGGCTGCTTATTTTAGTATTTGTTGAAAGAAAATTGGATTCTTTGTATTTATTTTCTTTTTGAATCTGTATTGTTTTTATAGTGGGCAGGTGCTAATAGGATTCAAATACTTGAGGTGCACCCGCTACTGAAGAATTTGTTCAGTTAAATCCAGTGAAAGGTCAACCTGTATTCAAAGTGTTACCCATCTTCATAACCTACCGCATCCCCTCTTGTTCTGCATGTTTACTTAAAGTACCCCATTCTCTCTTGTTGTCCACGTTTAAATAACATACCCCATTTACTATATTGTAATTCCTTAGCATAACGTCCCTTGTTTGTTCTTAACCAGTTTATATATTTATGTTCATTGATCATACTAACAGTTATTATACTTGTATTGTATCACTATTGTGTTATTTAATTAGTGATGACTATGTACATTATGTTTGGAGTGAGTGATTTCTCAATGGGCTAGTGTGGCATCTTCCGGTCGAAGGCAATTGGATCATAGACAACACATTAATCTTGTAACTGAACCATTGGGAGCAGTAAAATTGGAACAGATGGAAATGACAATGGTATAGAAGTGGAGGGTTCATTCACGGTTGGTGGTGTTCCACAAAAACTGGATGATTCCAAGCTATAAAATGGAACATTTAAAGGGCCACGTCTTAGTGTATATTTGTAAAAGATGCATAGGATGTCCTCCTTTTTTTTAAAACAGTTCTTTTTTTCCAGAATATTGCACTATCTACAGTGGTCTTCTTGGAAGTTCTTTTATTGTGAAGTGAAAAATACTGCCCAAAAAAATGATAGCACTAGTGGTTCTACCTGTGTGATTGTTTTTTACCCCTTGTTCTCCAAGTTTACTTATCCCACCCTATTCTCTCTTGTTCTCCAAGTTTACTTAACCTTCCTCATCCTTTGTCCTGCAACCACCCAGTATAATGTATTTTGTTTATTCTCACCCAGTTTATTGATCCCTGTTTGTTTATTGTAGTGGTAGTTTTTATACTTATTTATATTTTGTATGTTTTTTATCCAAGTTAGATTTGTTTCCCAATGACCCAATGACTAGTATGTGAAAAGGGAACAACAGTGTGGTATACACAATTGATATATCTTATGTAGTACATTTGATGCATTACATACAAGATATGAGGGTCATAAACACTTGTGTATAACATTGCGTTTCTTAAGGGTTGTGTGTTTTTTAACTAATTATGTTTTCTTTTTTACAGATAGAAGGTTGCCATTTTTTAATAAAACATAGATGAATAAAAGCATCTACGGTATTTCCCACTGGGTTGTTGAATTTCAGAGGGACAGTTAACTACAGCAACGACTGGAAAGGATCATAGCCGTGGTTTGCTGGACTATACCCATGGCTATAGGCTTCAATGTGCAAAAAAGTACAGTGTTTGTACACGAAAGAGTCCTTTCTAACAATTATCTATTATGTATAGATGTATGAAAATCTATGTGACCCACCTCCCCACAGTTTCATATTGTAACTGCGTCTAGGAAAAAAAGTCAATGAACCATAGCAGAAAACGTTTTATTTAAAGTAATTTCATTGAATTTATGTATTTAAATATGATGGATGTAATTTCATTGTATTTGTATATTCATATGTGATAAGTAGTCTTTAAAATGACTGTTTTGGAGTACAATGAGTGTAGTATTTTAGCACATTGGACGTGCTCTCTTTATTATGTAAGATAACTTTTTTTTTCAACCATTGGATCGCTACTGTCTCTTTTGTCATTCATATTCCATACCTTGGAAAAAAAGTATGTGGCCCACTCTGAATTTTTTTGCAAAGTTTGGTGAGGATTCGTCCAGGGGGGGCAAAGTTATAGGGGGGTCCCAAAACCTTTGTTTTTTCCATAGACAAAATGGGAAAAAACTTTGCGCACGCCCACAGTCCAAACCACTGGACGGATTTACACCAAATTTGCGGCAGGAGCGGGGGCTTGGTCCCGAAAGCGTACTTTTGCAAATTTGGTGTAAATCCGTCCAGTAGTTTTTTTTTTAAATGACCAAAATGTAAGGCAAACAAATTAGTGATATCTCCGTTCGCTCCGCAGACGGACTTCCCGGTTCACTCTGTGGACAGCGCCCCGATTGGCCGAGCGGCTTGCGTGATGTCTGCAGACATGCGACGTGTTCGTTGATTGGACGGCGAGTTTTTTTGTGGCGCCCACCATCTTGCATTCGCGGATGACCGCAGACAGCGCAGTGAAACTTGGATTAAAAATTGTATTTAGTGGAGTGTGTTGGTGTGTAAGAGTGTTTGGGGAGGGTGGGGGAGTATGAGATAGGTTCAATGTTCTGTTTTTTTTTTATATGCTAGACACTTGTTGTGTTCGATTTGTCTGCGGACAACACGGCTGTTCTGTAATGTTCTATATAAACTAAATGGTGGGGTGTTCTGAGGACGGAGTATGTGTCTGTTTTGTTCGCAAGCAAGCTAAAATTGAGCTAAGAACACTCACAGTGTCCTTAAATGTTCGTACATAAACAAAATGGGGGTGTCCTGAGGACGCTGTCCGTATTGTACTCTGGCAAGTTGAATGTGTTCTAAGAACACTCGCGGTGTCCTGAAATGCTCTGATTACTTACCGGTAATCTTCATTACTCCTAGTCCTACTCTTCCTCGTCACAGTACTGACGACCCTCCTCACCCTCCCTGCGGGGAAGGTCCCATGCTCCGGCTTGGTAATATGAAACTGAGTGATGTGGATGTGGGGAAGGAGTTATAGGAATTTAAAGAAATAGAAGAAGGTCCAGTGTCGGAGGCAGGAGCCTCATGGAGTAAGTACTGGGACGAGGAAGAGTGGACGTGGAGGTAATGTTTGCAATTAAACAAAATGGGGGTGTTCTGAGAATGCTGTTCGTATTGTTCATTGTCAGGTTGAAAGTTTTCTAAGAACCCTCCTTATGTCCGTTGACATTACAATTTCATATGGCCCTTACCTGACTTTTTGTCCACTAAACAAACGATAAATCAGGCTGCTGTGCGTCGACATTATGTGATAATCCTATCACTTGCCCCATCGACCTGGCTGACCTGCTTTTGCAACACTAAATCATATCTCCCGCCCCTAAGCCTGACATTATCAAAGCATTCATATTCCCCGTCTCTCTCCGTGACGGTACAGGGTGCGTAGCCAAACACGCCCAGTCATCTCCAGTCCTACGCGACTTTACACAGAACCCGGAAAACAACAGAGATCATCTCACAACACAGCCCGTCACAATTCGGAATATGAAACTGTGATTTAAAAGCAAACAGCAAGATTGTACATTTCGTAAAGTACTTTTATTTGACATCAAATGTTTAGAGAATATTCAGCGATTTGCATTTGTCTTTGCTGTCGATCCGCAAAAGTTCATCTTGAGTCACGCACAGTTCCTTTCTGGTCCACAGGGTGTTGGTTTATAATAAAAGAAGCACTATGGTCGCACTGATAATCGGAAGGCTGTTCCAACAACGAGGCATTAGACCACCATAATGGTTGGTATGTTGCTTCTAGCCGCTAGTACGGCGTAAGGGCATATTGGTGCTTGGCGATTGTCCCATAAAATGGTGAGGGTCATGAAGTTGTTCAGAGGTAGCTGCACCTGGCAGTTAAAAAATCTGTAGGCTGGGGTCTGAAAATCGTGGCATTGACAGTACGGAAGGATATACCTGTTTTAAAAAACATAAATTAGTCTCACCAGCCGATCTTCATTAAAAATATTCATTTTATTTATTATGGCGTGAAACTATTTGCTAGCGAGGATAGTGCAACTAAGTATGTTAACTTATTCCCATTAACCCACCCTCTGTCCTCTGCCTTTTTCAGAGCCCTCTAAGCGACAGGGGACCAATTCGGCGCTGATAGTGTGCGGTAGAAAATACTATGCCACATTGAACGAACAAGTACAACTTAACCGGGCTTTAACGCCACGCTATTGTCATTATATTCCGAAATAAAATAATCTAAAGGGTTACTTACATTCTAATGGCATTTTCCATTGTCTAAGCGTAGTGCAGTCCCAAAATATGACTCCGTCTGTGCCAACGATCTTTCTCATAGTGATATAATATATAAAAGTGGTTTTGTTTCAGAAATGTCAACCTTATCGTGTCTTACGTTTTTACAACACTCCTTCAAAAGAAGTCTTTCAGCACGATCCCTGTCTGTCAAGGTAAAAAAAAAATAGAATCTTATAGTGCGAGTCGTGGGCCTCTCCGGCACGCGAGCAAAAAATGGAAGCAGCTGACCTTCACTGTAAACGACCATAAATTCTTAGTTTGCAACATTCTGTGTACAGCCATCTCTGAGAAATAGCTTTTTACACTCCATCTTTGTATATTGTTTGCGTGCTAATAAAAAAACTTTGTTAAAGGGACGTTATGGTTCCAAGTAAAACCGAAAAACCCCTGAAATTTGCCGGTTATGGTAAGCTAAGCAACCATAACTCGCGCCACCACCGTGAACTGCTATTACTAACAGCCAGGACATCAAATATGACATCACAAATGTCATTGGTTACATCACTGATGACATCACATGTGTATGTACTTTTCATGAAATATGTGTACAAGGGATTCTTATTATAATGTTGCGAAAAAAGTGCCAAGGATCATTGCAATAAATATCATACCCTAATTAGTGCATTGATATAAATAGCATTCTATTATGGGGTTCTATCTAGTATACTAAGCTACTAATGCAGAAACATAGCATTGTGTGCAGCGTACAAGATGAAGGTATAATATTCATAATGTCAATATGTTGAATAATGAAATGATAATTGTTTAACAGATTTTTGTGTACTGTGAAATATGTAATAAGTAGCTAATAAAACCCATATATTACATAATTGCATTACTATAGAGAAAACAGCAAGAGACAAGAACACATACCAATATACACATACATAGGGTAAATAGCAGCTATGAAACAGAGAAATCATTGTTTATTTGCTTAAAATAATGCTGTCTTTAAAGCTTGTGTCTTCCCATATGTATATGTTTCATATGATGTGACTGGACTCTAAGGGAATTACTATAAGAACCTACTGTAGGATACGTCTACAAATAAAATACAATTTTTAGTTTCTGACTGTTACTGACTGTTACTGAAGAACAGCATGTGGCCTAGATATGTCAGCAAAAGAAAAAAGAGTGAGCCAGAAGAACACTCGCAGTGTCCTGAAATGTTCGTACATAAAGAAAATGGGGGTGTTCTGAGGACGTTGTCCGTATTGTTCGATGGCAAGTTGCATGTGTTATAAGAACACTCGCGGTGTCCTGAAATGTTCGGACATAAACAAAATGGGTGTGTTCTGAGGACGTTCTCCGTATTGTGTGACTGCTTAGCTGTATGCAATGAGGGAATGGCACAGAGAGTGAAGTGGAAATGGTAGAAGGGCTGTCCAAGAGTTACGCGGTCCGCGGACACCGCGGCTGTCCGTGGACAGGGCGTGCTACATCCGGGGTTTTCCAGCAAATCCAGCATGGAAAGAAGACTGTAGGGATCGGCCAATCAGATGTTGAGGTTGTGGATTTGTGTTGAAAGAGACTGTGTGTATTGAAGATGGCAGAAGTGGAGAAAGTCAGGGTGTTGGTGCTCGGAGATATGTTTGTGCATGGTTTACAACAGAATGCTCAATGCAGGCATGTTGCAAAGAATTTTGATGTTAAAGGAGTGGAGGTTGTGTGGAGCACTGTGCCTGATTGCAATGCACAGGGAATTGTACAAGTTTGTGAAGATATGGGCAGGATCAACAGTCCCCATGTGGTAGTTTTGCAGTATGTGCTTTCCATTTGGGCTATGTCAGTGCCCCTACTTTGTTGGCAGATTTGGAACACTTGGTTCAAGCAGTAATGAACATCCTTCCAAATGCCAAAGTAATTTTTTCTGGATTACTACCTAGGGCAATATGGGACAATAGTTCAGTTTTTGTCCTCAGCAAAACAATGCTAGGTGTGTAATCAACCGAGGCATGTGTGCCTTCATGCTTAGAGTTGGTATGTTCTTCTGTAATAATGATAATATTGATTCCAGTAATGCTGTTTATTTTAAAGAAGATGGCATTTCCTTATCTTTTATGGGAAATGCCATGCTGTTTTGGAATGTAAGGGTTGCTTTGGAGAAGGTTATGTGAAGATTTTAGGAGTAAAGTAAGAAAAAAAGAAGAAAAAAAATACAGAATAACAGGTGTCTGTCAAGCATCTGCAAAAATAAACAAAAACAATGGCTCTTTTCAGGGCCAACCTCAAAGGAGAAATGGGGCACACTATTTAAATTTACATTCACCACGCTCAGATTTTCGATATGTCTGCGTTACATGTATTTAAAGTCAGGGATATTATGGTTAAGTTGTGCTACTAAAAACATATGAAATTCAGTAAAACAAACTTTGTTAAAGGGACGTTATGGTTAGGTTTCGCTACTAAAAACCTATGGAATTCAGTGAAAAAACGTTGTTAAAGGGACGTTATGGTTCAAAGTAAAACCGAAAAACCCCTGAAATTCGGCAGTTATGGTAAGATAAGCAACCATAACTCGCACCACCGTGCACTGCTAACACTAACACCCAGGACATCAAAGATGAAATTACAAATGTCATTGATGACATCACTGATAACATCACATGTGCATTTACTTTTCATAAAAACTCTGTACAAGGGATTCTTATAATGCTGACAAAAAACTGTCAAGGATCATTGGGATAAATATCATGAGCTAATTAGTGCATTAAGCAATGCATTGATAATAATAGAATTCTATTATGAAGTTCTATCCAGTATACTAAGCTACTCATGCAGAAACATAGGCAGTGTGTGCAGCATACATGATGAAGGTGCCATATTCATAATCTTGCCATGTTGAATAGTGAAATGATAACTGCTTTCTTATTAGAGTTTTGCGCACTGTGAAACATGTAATAAGTAGATAATAAAACCCACTTAATACATAATTATTACAGACAAAACACAAAACGACAACAACACATACAAATATGAGTATATACAGGGACAGTGAAGTAAACAAAAAAGCAGAAGTAGTAGCAGAAAGAGTTCATAACCTAACTGATTGTCTTTATGCAGAGAAACTATTGCTCTGTTTCAAAGCTGCTGCTTACCATATGTATGTGTATCACATGATGTGACTGCACCCAAAGGAAAGGAGAGTGAGTATAATGTATACAAATATGAGCATATACAGGGAAGGTAGAGTAATAAAAATAAAACTATGAGAAAGTGCTGATAACCCTAATAATTATCTTCATGCACAGAAAGGATTGCTCTCTTTCAAGCCTGTGTCTTCCGCTATGTATATGTTTCATATGATGTGACTTGACCCTAAGTCTACAAATATAGTACCTTTTCAATTTCTACTTCCTGACTGTTACTGAAGAAAACTATGTGGCCTAGATATGTCAGTAAAGGGAAAAAAGGGAGAGCCAGACATGTGATGTCATCAGTGATGTCATCAATGACATTTGTGATGTCCTGGGTGTTAGTGTCCTGGTGTTAGTGTTAGCAGTGCACAATGGCGCGAGTTATGGTTGCTTATCTTACCATAACTGCCGAATTTCAGGGGTTTTTTGGTTTTTTCACTGATATATATATATATATATATATCATAACATCCATTTAACAAAGTTTTTTCACTTATATATATTACATGGCCACAGTAGTGGCCATGTAGTTATGGTTAAGTTGCTGTTTCTATAGGAGGAGCACTCTTTGGGTGGCTTATAACTTCGCTCTCCCTGGACGGGGAAAGTGTTTGGGTCATTCTAATCTTTTTTGCAAAGTTTGGTGAGGATTCGTCCAGGGGGGGCAAAGTTATAGGGGGGGTCCCAAAACTTTTTTTTTTCCCACAGACTGAATGGGAAAAAAATGTTGCTCGCGCCTACAGCCCAAACCGCTGGATGAATTTCCACCAAATTTGGACCAGGAGCAGCGGCTTGGTCCCAAAAGCGTGCTTTTGCAAATTTGGTGAAAATCCGTCCAGTAGTTTTTTTTAAAATGACCAAAAAGTAGGTAAAAAAAAAAATTGTGATATCTGTGTTCGGTTCACGGACACACTTCCCTGTTCGCTCCGCGGACAGTGTCCTGATTGGCCAATCGTCTTGCGTGATGTTCGCGGACATGCAACGTGTTCGCTGATTGGACGGCGTGGAGCGTGAAGCGCATCAGATTTTTCGGTAGCGCCCGCCATCTTGGATTCACGGACGTCCGCGGACAGCGCGGTGAAACTTTGTTCAAAATGTGTATTTAGTAGAGTCTATTGGTGTGTAGGAGTGTTTGGGGAGGGTGGGAGTGTATGAGATAGGATGAAAGTTGTGTTTTTTATGTGTTAGAAGTTCTTTTTGTGTTCAATTTGATTGCGGACATCACGGGTGTTCTGAAATGTTCTAAATAAACTGACTGGGGGGTGTTCTAAGGACTCAATATGTGTCTGTTTTGTTCACAAGCAAAGTGAAACTGTTCTAAGAACACTTGCAGTGTCCGGGGAGTGTTCGTAGGGGGTGTCCTGAGGACGCTGTCCGTATTGTTCTCTGTCAAGTTGAATGTGTTCTAAGAACACCCGCGGTGTCCTGAAATGTTCGCAAATAAACAAAATGGGGGTGTTCTGAAGACGTTTTTGAGAACACTCCCGGTGTCCTGAAATGTTCGTAGGGGGTGTCCTGAGGACGCTGTCCGTATTGTTCTCTGTCAAGTTGAATGTGTTCTAAGAACACCCGCGGTGTCCTGAAATGTTCGCAAATAAACAAAATGGGGGTGTTCTGAAGACGCTTCTAAGAACACTCGCGGTGTCCGGGAAGTTTTCGTAGGGGGTGTCGGGAGGACGCTGTCTGTATTGTTCTCTGTCAAGTTGAATGTGTCCTAAGAACACTCACGGTGTCCTGAAATGTTCGCAAACAAACAAGATGGTGGTGTTCTGAAGACGCTTCTAAGAACACTCCCGGTGTATTGGAATGTTCGTAGGGGGTGTCCTGAGGACACTGTCCGCATTGTTCTCTGTCAAGTTGAATGTGTTCTAAGAACACCCGCGGTGTCCTAAAATGTTCGCAAATAAACAAAATGGGGGTGTTCTGAAGACGCTTCTAAGAACACTCGCGGTGTCCGGGGAGTGTTCGTAGGGGGTGTCCTGAGGACGCTGTCCGTATTGTTCTCTGTCAAGTTGAATGTGTTCTAAGAACACTTGAGGTGTGCTGAAATGTTCGCAAATAAACAAGATGGTGGTGTTCTGACGACGCTTCTAAGAACACTCGCGGTGTTCTGAAATGTTCGCAAATAAACAAAATGGGGGTGTCCTGAGGACACTGTCCGTATTGTTCTCTGTCAAGTTGAATGTGTTCTAAGAAAACTTGCGGTGTCCTGAAATGTTCGCAAATATACAAAATGGGGTGTTCTGAAGACGTTGGCGAACACTCGCTGTGTCCTGAAATGTTCACAAATATGAATGGGGGTTGTGGCTGGCAAGTTGAATGTGTTCTAAGAACACTCGCGGTGTCCTGAAATGTTTGCAAATAAACAAAATGGGGGTGTTCTGAAGACGTTTCTAAGAACATTGGCGGTGTCTGGGGAATGTTCGTAGGGGGTGTCCTGAGGACGCTGTCCGTATTGATCTCTGTCAAGTTGAATGTGTCCTAAGAACACTCGCTGTGTCCTGAAATGTCCGCAAATAAACAAGATGGTGGTGTTCTGAAGAAGCTTCTAAGAACACTCCCGGTGTCCGGGAATGTTCGTAGGGGGTGTCATGAGGACGCTGTCCGTATTGTTCTCTGTCAAGTTGAATGTGTCCTAAGAACACTCGCGGTGTCCTGAAATGTTTGCAAATAAACAAGATGGTGGTGTTCTGAAGACGCTTCTAAGAACACTCAAGGTGTCCGGGGAGTGTTCGTAGGGGGTGTCCTGAGGAAGCTGTCCGTATTGTTCTCTGTCAAGTTGAATGTGTCTTAAGAACACTCGCGGTGTCCTGAAATGTTCGCAAATAAACAAAATGGGGGTGTTCTGAAGACGTTTTTGAGAACACTCCTGGTGTCCTGGAATGTTCGTAGGGGGTGTCCTTAGGACGCTGTCCGTATTGTTTGTTGTTAAGTTGAAAGTGTTCTAAGAACTATCGCGTTGTTCTGAAATGTTCATAGGGAGTGTCCTGAAAACGGTGTCCGTATTGTTCGCTGGCAAGTTCAAAGTGTTCTAAGAACACTCACATTGTTCGCGGACATTAAAAGTTTCCCATAGATCATAGTTGAAATGTTTGACTCTATGGATGTGATATGCTGCGATGGTTGTTGCCAGGGCATAGAGTCTTGGGTGCAGGGCCATTTGACCATGCACCCAACACTGTATGCCCTGGCAACAACCACCGCAGCATATCACATTCATATTTGCTTATAACTTTGGGTGAAAAACAAATGTATGGTTCTCTGTCAAGTTGAATGTGTCCTAAGAACACTTGCAGTGTCCTGAAATGTTCGCAAATAAACAAGATGGTGGTGTTCTGAAGATGCTTCTAAGAACACTCGCGTTGTATGGGGAGTGTTCGTAGGGGGTGTCCTGAGGACGCTGTCCGTATTGTTCTCTGTCAAGTTCAATGTGTCCTAAGAACACTCACGGTGTCCTGAAATGTTCGCAAATAAACAAGATGCTGGTGTTCTGAAAACCTGGAATGTTCGTAGGGGGTGTCCTGAGGACGCTGTCCGTATTGTTCTCTGTCAAGTTGAATGTGTTCTAAGAACACTAGCGGTGTCCTGAAATGTTTGTAAATACACAAAATGGGGGTGTTCTGAAGACGTTGTCGAACACTCGCTGTGTCCTGAAATGTTCGCAAATATGAATGGGGATTGTGGCTGGCAAGCTGAATGTGTTCTAAGAACACTTGCGGTGTCCTGAAATGTTCGCAAATAAACAAAATGTGGGAGTCCTGAGGACGCTGTCTGTATTGTTCTCTGTCAAGTTGAATGTGTTCTAAGAACACTTGCGGTGTCATGAAATGGTTGCAAATAAACAAAATGGGGGTGTCCTGAGGATGCTGTCCGTATTGTTCTTTGTCAAGTTGAATGTGTTCTAAGAACTCTTGCGTTGTTCTGAAATGTTCGTAGGGGGTGTCCTGAAGATGCTGTTCGTATTGTTCAATGGCAAGTTGAATGTGTTCTTAGAACACTCGCGGTGTCCTGAAATGTTTGCAAATAAACGAAATGGGGGTGTTCTGAGGACACTGTCCGTATTGTTCGTTGTCAAGTTGAAAGTGTTCTAAGAACTATCGCGTTGTTCTGAAATGTTTGTAGGGGGTGTCCTGAAAACGCTGTCCGTATTGTTCGCTGGCAAGTTGAAAGTGTTCTAAGAACACTCATAATGTCCACAGACATTAAAAGTTTCCATAGACCATAGTTGGAATGTTTGACTCTATGGATGTGATATGCTGCGGTGGCCATTTGGCCATGCACCCAAGACTCTAAGCCCTGGCCACAACCACCGCAGCATATCACATTCCTATTTGCTTATAACTTTGGGTGAAAAACAAATGTATAAGGAACAAAGGTATTAGATACTAAGGATGTGATATGCTGCGATGGTTCTCCTTATTATTGTATACATACTTTTTGGTCTAGTAACCGGAGTACATGTATTTCTTGTTAATTTCTGTGATAAAAGAAAATGGCATGTTAGTATTAGTATTTTGTAATGACTTATTACATTGTATAATCAACATACTTTTTTTGGACCCTCATATTTAGTAGATTACAAATCAGATTACTGTGCAATTTGCTCAGTTTCTGTATTTGTTGCTAAAATCATTGGGTCTGTGGGAGAAAAAAAAATCCATCTTGGATTAAAAAAAAAACTTTTTCTGTTATGCTACAGTTTATTTGTTTGTTTGTTTTCAGTGTTCACTTGTTGTTTCTGGCTAATGCTTTATACTTTGGCTTGTTGCATTTTTTTGGAGCAGTAACATATTGGGCCTCATTACGACCCAGGCGGTAAGTTACCGCCTGGGCCGTGACTTTACCACCATGGCGTAAACTACGTTTACGCCATGGTGGTTGGCGGACTTACCGCCCCATTCCGACCTTGGCGGGGCGGTAAGTCCCCAATCCCCATTTACCCTTCCCCATTCCCATTTTTGCCCCATAGGGCATAATGGGAGTGGGGAAGGCGTTAATTACGCCACCGTAAATTACGGTGGCGTAATTAACTCCATGGTCCCTTAGCGCCATGGATTTTAACACCTGCTAAAAGCAGGTGTTAAAAGCGCCATGGCGCTAAGGGACCTCGTACTCAGGCGGTAAGGGTCGGCGCTGTTAACGCTGCCGTAAACCCCTTACCGCCTGGGTCGTAATGAGGCCCATTATGTATTTGTTTGGATATTATAACATTTTGGAGCAGTTAGATACCAATTGGCGTATTCTAACTGTCTATTTTTTTGATATATTTTAGTGGTATTGATTTATCTATTTGGATATTGTTAAATTTTGGGACAGTTAGATACCAATTGGCGTATTCTAACTGTGTATTCGTTGGTCTAATTTAGTGGTATTCATTTATCTGATTAGTTGTTGTAGAATCTTTGAGCAGTTAGATAGCTTTTGGAGTATTCTAACAGTTTATATTTTTTAACACAAGTTTACGTAGGGTTTAAATACAGTTTAGTTATCAAATTTTGGTTTTAAGAACATCAAATAAGCGTTTGTAAGATTTGCTGGTAATCTCTGCTTTAGAGGAATGGTACTATCATTACATTCAAACCATCCACATTTCTTTTTTATATATGCAGTGTAGTGCCCTGAATTCGTTGTGGCTCCTGCGTGGTAGATCATACCTATTGTTGTGAAGGTTTTCTTACCAAGTGATATTTGACCATGTGTGAATCCAGTGCTTGCAGTTGTTTTTGGTACCATCTGCATTGTAACGTAGACGCATTATTATTACGTATTTACTATGTGTTTGTATTACTAACGTGGAGCGATTATCTGAATTGCAGGTAGAGCATAATCTACCATGGTTTGCATTTTGTACAAGTCGCTGAAATGGAATGGATTCACAATTTGGTATTGATATATATATGAAGCGTTCATTGGGGATTTCTTCTTGTGTCACATTGTTGCAGAGAGTGCATGTATGTTTCCACATGTATGAAATCTGAAAGATTTCATTTATAGGTATGTTTTTGTTTTCCAGTACTTGTAGTAAGCACATTAGAAATTCTTGTGGATCTTCCTGTGATTTTATAGTGAATTTCACCATTCCAGCACAGTAGTCCAATTGTTGTCTTATTCCATAAACACTATACGTGTTGTCAGGATTGTTTGCTGCATTTCTGTGAAGTACTAACATTTGCAAACACAATGGGGCCAATTCATAGAATTCGGCGCACAAGTGGCGCACGCGGCTGGCGCACAGTGTGCGCGTGTGGTAGTCTGCGCCAGCCGTGTGCGCCGAAACACATTCAGGCGCACAGCGTATTCATGGATTCCAACATCCACAACCAGCCGTGGCGCAGAGTGGCGCAGCGACCCTGCAGCAGCGTCAGTTACGCCCCCAAGAACGCCCCTTGTGCAGGGAAAAGCCATCAAAATCCCCAATCCAGCGCAAAGGGCAGCAGCAAACGCAGAGCGGGGAGCGTGTATTTCAGGGGTGTGCGGGTGTCCCCACACGCGATAGGCCTGGGTACGTGTATTACAGGGGTGCGCGAGAAAATCTACACACGATGGGCTGGGTACGTGGATTTCAGGGGTGCGCGAGAAAATCTACACGCGATTGGCCTGGGTACGTGTATTACAGGGGTGCGCGAGAAAATCTACACGCGATTGGGCTGGGTACGTGGATTTCAGGGGTGCGCGAGAAAATCTACACGCGATTGGGCTGGGTACGTGGATTTCAGGGGTGCGCGAGAAATTCTACACGCGATTGGCCTGGGTACGTGGATTTCAGGGGTGCGCGAGAAAATCTACACGCGATTGGGCTGGGTACGTGGATTTCAGGGGTGCGCGAGAAATTCTACACGCGATTGGGCTGGGTATGTGGATTTCAGGGGTGCGCGAGAAATTCTACACGCGATTGGGCTGGGTACGTGGATTTCAGGGGTGCGCGAGAAAATCTACACGCGATTGGGCTGGGTACGTGGATTTCAGGGGTGCGCGAGAAAATCTACACGCGATTGGGCTGGGTACGTGGATTTCAGGGGTGCGCGAGAAATTCTACACGCGATTGGGCTGGGTACGTGGATTTCAGGAGTGCGCGAGAAATTCTACACGCCATTGGCCTGGGTACGTGGATTTCAGGGGTGCGCGAGAAAATCTACACGCGATTGGGCTGGGTATGTGGATTTCAGGGGTGCGCGAGAAATTCTACACGCGATTGGCCTGGGTACGTGGATTTCAGGGGTGCGCGAGAAATTCTACACGCGATTGGCCTGGGTATGTGGATTTCAGGGGTGCGCGAGAAAATCTACACGCGATTGGGCTGGGTACGTGGATTTCAGGGGTGCGCGAGAAATTCTACACGCGATTGGCCTGGGTACGTGGATTTCAGGGGTGCGCGAGAAAATCTACACGCGATTGGGCTGGGTACGTGGATTTCAGGGGTGCGCGAGAAATCCTACACGCGATTGGGCCTGTGCGAGTGGGTCAGTGTATTATGTAGGTGTGCGGGAAGTTGAAGAGGTGAATTGCCAGTGTGGGTCCTCCCAGGTCTCCCCTCTACCCCCTCCACGACCTCTGCAGGCAGCCCACACCACAGGGGACTACCCTGCACCCCTGGTCATGTCCCGCAGGCAGCCCATCCACCATGGGCATGCCCCCCAGCCAAGCCACATGTCCCCTTGCACCCCCAGCCCCAAGCACCGTGGGGCACCTGCCAGCAGGCCCCCAACCATGTCCCACTCATGTCCCCTTGCACCCCCACCCCTCCAGTCACCAGGGGCAGCCTCCACCAGGCCCCCACCCATGTCTCCCACCACCCCCACCCCTCCAGTCACCAGGGGCAGCCTCCACAAGGCCCCCACCCATGTCTCCCACCCCCCCACCCCCCAGCACTGTGGGGCACCTGCCAGCAGGCCCCCAACCATGTCTCCCACCACCCCCACCCCCCAGTCACCAGGGGCAGCCTCCACCAGGCCCCCACCCATGTCTCCCACCACCCCCACTCCCCAGTCACCAGGGGCAGCCTCCACAAGGCCCCCACCCATGTCTCCCACCACCCCCACCCCCCAGTCACCAGGGCCAGCCTCCACAAGGCCCCCACCCATGTCTCCCACCACCCCCACCCCTCCAGTCACCAGGGGCAGCCTCCACCAGGCCCCCACCCATGTCTCCCACCACCCCCACCCCTCCAGTCACCAGGGGCAGCCTCCACAAGGCCCCCACCCATGTCTCCCACCACCCCCACTCCCCCAGTCACCAGGGGCAGCCTCCAAAAGGCCGCCACCCATGTCTCCCACCACCCTCACCCCCAGTCACCAGGGGCAGCCTCCACCAGGCCCCCACCCATGTCTCCCACCACCCCCACCCCCCAGTCACCAGGGGCAGCCTCCACCAGGCCCCCACCCATGTCTCCCACCACCCCCGCCCCTCTAGTCACCAGGGGCAGCCTCCACAAGGCCCCCACCCATGTCTCCCACCACCCCCACCCCCCAGTCACCAGGGGCAGCCTCCACAAGGCCCCCACCCATGTCTCCCACCACCCCCACTCCCCAGTCACCAGGGGCAGCCTCCACAAGGCCCCCACCCATGTCTCCCACCACCCCCACCCCCCAGTCACCAGGGGCAGCCTCCACAAGGCCCCCACCCATGTCTCCCACCACCCCCACCCCCCAGTCACCAGGGGCAACCTCCACAAGGCCCCCACCCATGTCTCACACCACCCCCACCCCTCCAGTCACCAGGGGCAGCCTCCACAAGGCCCCCCACCATGTCTCCCACCACCCCCACCCCCAGCAGGCCCCCACTCATGTCCCCTTGCACCCCCACCCCCCAGCACTGTGGGGCACCTGCCAGCAGGCCCCCAACCATGTCTCCCACCACCCCCACCCCTCCAGTCACCAGGGGCAGCCTCCACAAGGCCCCCCACCATGTCTCCCACCACCCCCACCCCCAGCAGGCCCCCACTCATGTCCCCTTGCACCCCCACCCCCCAGCACTGTGGGGCACCTGCCAGCAGGCCCCCAACCATGTCCCACTCATGTCCCCTTGCACTCACACCCCCCAGCAGGCCCCTACTCATGTCCCCCTGCACCCCCACCCCCCAGCACTGTGGGGCACCTGCCAGCAGGCCCCCAATCATGTCCCCTTGCACCCCCACCCCCCAGCACTGTGGGGCACCTGCCAGCAGGCCCCCAACCATGTCCCCTTGCACCCCCACCCCCCAGCACTGTGGGGCACCTGCCAGCAGGCCCCCAACCATGTCCCACTCATGTCCCCTTGCACCCCCACCCCCCAGCACTGTGGGGCACCTGCCAGCAGGCCCCCAACCATGTCCCACTCATGTCCCCTTGCACCTCCACCCCCCAGCACTGTGGGGCACCTGCCAGCAGGCCCCCAACCATGTCCCCTTGCACCCCCACCCCCCAGCACTGTGGGGCACCTGCCAGCAGGCCCCCAACCATGTCTCCCACCACCCCCACCCCTCCAGTCACCAGGGGCAGCCTCCACAAGGCCCCCACCCATGTCTCCCACCACCCCCACCCCTCCAGTATACACACTGGATGACTGGAATGAGTGGCAGGTGAGGGGAGGAGGAATGACACATGAAACTAGGGAATGCACGAAAATTTACAACCTGCATGAACACATACACAATCCAAACAAACTTGGACATCATTGTCATGGCCTTCTGTAGTCCAGGCTCAGGAGTGGTACGAACCAACCACCCCCTCTAGGGTTTTGGCGCCTGCAAGTTCGGGGCTTACACAGGCATCCGCAACCCCAGTGGGGAAAGAGGGTCAGGGAACGTTGCTTGGATAGGCACGGGAAGCAGGAACACCGGGTAGAGGGTACAGGTTTCATAATTGCATAGGATCACGGGTGAATAGGGAAAAAAACATACCAAATAGGACCACACATACATCCATGCATCAGTACACTCCCCAGCAAGCATATGCAGGGCAGTTTGTAAGGAAAACAACAAGACACTTAGCTCTGGTTTTGAGTGCTGGCCTCCTGCCTGCGCACTCTCAGGGCCGGTTACAGGAGCACTGCAATGCTGCAAAGAGAGACACAGCACCAATGTATCACAATTCACACAACATGCAATGTTCCCTGGGTAAGCAGACAGACCCATATGGCAAGCCATGACTACAGAGCAAGTTGCGTACCACCATGACCAAAACAAAGTTGGCAGTGCATTTATCATGAAGTACGTGGAATAGACATGCACTGCACCCAAGTATGTCCCTTGCTGTATGTCCCTGTGAGCTGCCCCTTTCCATGTCTCGGAAGGCTACATGGTTGATACAAGTGCCTCAATGAACCTTGGTGTACCGCAGGGTATGTGCCACTGCCCCTGCATGTGTCCCAGACAACCCTACTATCAACAGCCATCAGTCCACAAACACATCTGAGCTGCATTGTGTGCTTCAACATCAATATTCGTCTAAGCTCACCCTCAGTGCTGTGACTAAGCCTGCATGTGCAACTCGCCTGGTGCAAGCTTTGCTGTGTCGTGGCCCCCCTGTGATGCTCACCTTGCCTGGATTTCATTGGAACATGTCAGCAGTTCTAGGATGTGGGTCTGCAATCACTGTGGCTCTGCTCGTGCACACATGTGCATGTGGGCACCAACAAACGGGTCAGGAAATCCGTCGTCCAATGGGCCATGTCTGCTGGCAAAGGTGCTCTGGTGCCTCATCCCCCTGCAGAAAGTGCATGAAACAAATGATTAATGCATCAAAGTGATCTGTGTGTGTCTCATCAGGCATCTCATTACTTGACCATGTCAGAGAGTCACATCACAAATCACACCATCAGTCCGTCTTTGACTTCCAAAGTGTGGAACACTATCTACAGCATGAATTGCAACAGGCATGTGTACAGGAAAGAAATGAGACATAATACACAATGCATAGCAATCAATGTCCACATTAATCATGACACACCCCATCTAGCAAAAGCTGAACAGTGGACAATTACACCTAAATCATCCCCACTAGGGGTGTCAACACAAGTCACAAAGCACCAGACATGCCACAGATATGACAGTCCAAAGCCCTTGTGTAAAATTCTGTAACACCGAACCATCCTTGCGAGCCCATGGATAAGGGAGGCAGGAGTGGCATATGTGAGTCAAGGAACCCAAGCAGCAAACACATACACAAGACAACCATGAAGGGCCCAGCTGGAACAGACAGTGGATGCCTTCAAAAACCACAAGGCACCGCACTGTCACATGAAAGCACAATAGACTACAAATTTTAAACTAACTCAACTATTAACTAATTACACTAACTATGGAAAACCTACATTACCTATTTAAACTAACTATCAAACAGAAACTTAACTAACTAAACTAAACGAAAAATCAAAAATGGCCACATACGACCCGGGGGGGAGGGGAGGCACCCAGGAGGGGGGAGGTACAGGGTGCTGCTCAACATCCACATGCGATGATGCTGAGCCAAAAAAAAATACCTCCATGGGCTCAACGCCTGCACAGCACGACCTATGTGGGAGATAGATGGTCGTCCGAGTCTGGCTCATCCCGGAAAGGAGGACGTGGCACAGTAGCCTGGCCACGCCTAGCCGCAGCTTGCCCCTCGTCGGCAGCAAGTCTGCCGGACAGGTGAGCCTGGTTCTGTGTGGCGATGTAACATAGGTCTGCATGCAGAACCTCACGTGATACACGTGCTTCCTCTTGCAAGGTAGCACGTGTAACACGGAGTTCCTCCTGCAAGGCCTGGCTGGACAACCGCTGCACCTCCCGGCAAGCCTGTAGCTCAGCCGAGATGGTGCGCTCAAGCTGTGCAAACCTCTCCTCTGCCTGCTGCCTCTGGGACATCATAAGGACACCCAGAGTGGATCTGAGGGAGGCATACTCCTCCCTCAGGGCATCCTTGTGCGCCTCTGCGTGAGCAGCAATTGCTTGACGCAGAGACGACATTTCAGCCTGGCGTGCCCTGTCTGAGGCCGCCATGCCCAGCCTGAGCGAGCGGGCCGTGGACCGTGCCGCCTGCTGCTGGAGAAGCACCTGCCTAGCAGGGGGGAGCACAGATCGGGCCACACGCTCCATGCTGTCAGCGATGTTCTCCATTGCTGCCCCCTGCCGTTCGGAATTGGCAGTCATGTCTTGCTCCCACTCAGTATACAGCGGTTGCGCGCGGCGACCGCGTTGCCGGGCTTGACCCCTGCGGGACCCAAGGACCGGAGGTCCTCGCTGTGTTGGCACCGCCTGCGGCTGCACGACTACATGCCCTCGTCGACGTGATGTCCCAGGCACATCAGTGACTGGCGTGGAGGGTGACCCTGCGTCCCGATCCACCACGGGCGGAGGAACCAAGACTGTCTGATCCCTCAGTGCAGGTGTCGCAGACAGAGGAGTGTCCACATCAGAATCACTCACCCCTGACACATGGACTTGATGCTCATCCAACTCAACATGGACGTCAGAGTCGTCATCAAGGCTGGACTCATAGGCAGCCAGAGACAGGATGGACTGCAGCACTTGGGAGTTTTCGTGGCCTACCACCCCACAACCCCCACTAGTGCCGGGTTGATGTGGTCTTACCAACCCTGTGTCTGGCATGACAACACCATCCTCTGCATCCATTGCGTCATCACCTGAAAAATAGAGAGGAAAAGGTCACTACACATGTCAGAAGCACACAACACACACACACACCGACAGCAAAGGCATCCGGCAGACATGTGACACACAACATATGACCTGGCATGCATGCTGGGTCTACTTTGAATAGCTACTGTGATCAGACCTGTTGAAAGGTGGCAGTTTGCATGGAAGTGGGTCTATGCAGTGCTGAAAATGTGTACGCCACTCACTACCTACATATACAAGCACTCCATGGTGTGTGCCAGGAAATGTGAAGGCAGTGCAATGTCAAATTCAGACATCACGTGCATTGTGTATTCAATGTGTACCATGTCTAGCAGCCAAGCACCCCTCCACCCCAGTACCAAAGCAGGGATGCCTAGCATGGTATCAAAAGGCTGCCCATACACCTGTGTATTGACAAGCAGTGTTGACTGGCATCAACAGCTTAATGTAATTCAAATTACAACACTGCAAATGATGCTGGGACAGTGGGCAGGACACATGATGGAAGATCCGGAGGCCAGCCACGTGTGAAGAAGACACGACAAGAGTTGGACAGAGTCATTGGCCATTGAACAGGCTGAGGCCTGTGAGCCACACAGATTGTCAGAGCCTCAACATGTGTGCAACGCAGGACTGAGCCACAGTTGACATGGGGAGGCCGATAATATGGCAGGCAATGTATGTAACCAAGGACTCATATTACAGTGATCATCCAGTCAAGGACACATAGGGGCATGCGTTGTGCGCTTTCACTGTGCTCGTCGCGCACGCCTTTCGCGATGTTGCAGTGACGTGTGCGCCATGCACGGGTTTGGCGCACATCCCGAGGAAGACACGCGCCTCTTTTTTTCCGCTTGCGCCTGCTTGCGCCTGCTTGCGCCTGCTTGCGCGTAGATTTTCGGCGCACGTTTGTTCCATGAATCGGCCCCAATGAGTCTGTACTGTGTAAGTAAATGTTGTCAACAATTGGTGGTAATTGAAATAGAATATTCATTGCTACATTTGCATAGCAACTTCCACCAACTATATTTGACAATTTAAATGGTCCAGGTAGTTCTGTATCTAACTGTTTTTTTTGGAGTTTGTCTTCCTTCTTTAAAGAAATACCTGGTTTACTTTCCCTAATTGATTCTTTTTGCTTGTGGTACTTGAAAAGTATTAGTTTAGTTTACTCTCTTTGGAGGATTTGCAGTGACATCCTGTTGCATTTCTGTTTGATTTATTTTTCTTTTATAATGTTTTACTTTTTGTGGAACAGAATATGTGTTTAGGTGGGGGGTGTATAGTGAGCGAAGTCTATTGTATTCTAAAATGCAAGGAATATCAGCATTTATTTTACTTGCATCAAAGTAAGTGTGATAGAGCTACGTAGCTCTTGCCTTCTTTAAAGACTGTGTTACCAATATCTATCATTGCTTTGTCTAGGGTAAGACCTTCTGATTTATGAATCGTGACTGCGTATGCAAGAGTTAGAGAAAAATGTTCTCTGCGTACATACATATCTTTGAAGAGAAGGAATCTAGCTGTTGAGAGTCCTATCCTTTTTACTTCTGAAAGTTTGTCAAAGAGTATCTTGACAAACTGAATTTTGTTGTCGCGTGGGTATGTTTGAAAGCCAACAACTGTACCCAGTGCTCCATTAACTAGTCCTTGGTCCACGTCAAGGTTACATTTAAGCATTACTCTGCAATTTAAGGATAATTTTAATATCTTTTCCAAGCCTGCTGTGTTTGAGATTGATTTTTCTAAACTATTTAGTCTTGTTGTGGCTTGGTCACACATGGGTAGTGTCATACCATGTACATCTAGTTTGTCTGTGGCGCTAATTTCCATGATTTGTTGCATTTCTTTACTTAGCATGATTTCATTGAATTTGAAACAGCTTGCAAGAGTTGGCATTAAGGCCATACAATTGACATTTTTGTGGGCTAATTGTTCCATAACATCTGTAGCACATGCATTATTGCCATAAAGTGCATTAATGTGCCAGGTTTTCAATATTGCTTCTGCTTCTTTAGAAAGTATACCAACTCTGGTACTTTTTAAAATGTTGGCATAAGTGAGATGTGCAGATTGCCGCATGTTTTCTGTTAATTCTTTGTATTGGAAATGTTGCCACAGGATGACATTTCCAATGCTGCCAACAGTTTTACGGCAGAGTTTGTGTCCTAATGTTGTAAAAATAGGCTCACCTTTTACTGGTGTTAATTGAAGCAGATCTCCAAAAACAATAATGTGTTTTCCTGCAAAGAGCTTTTCATAGTCTGTTTTGAGTACTTCTTGTAATCTGAGGTGAATCAAAGCTAACATCATGTTGGAGACCATGCTCACTTCATCTATTAGTAGCATTTTCATTTGTTTCAATACTCTGCGTAATTCCATTGCAGCTTCTGCAGAAAGTTTGTAATAGTCTAATTTGTTCTGGTGTTCTACTGGTAATAGTAGTAATCGGTGAAATGTAACACCACTTATGGTATAGGCAGCTAAACCTGTGGGGGCAGTGACAACAGCTGACAGTTTGTTGTTTGTCAATTGTTGAAGGAGCTTACTAATGATTTTGATTAGGAATGTTTTGCCAGAACCAGCTTCACCACTGACGTACAGTAGTATAGGTTTATAATTATGGCAGGAACATTCTTTATTTTCATGTTTTACACAATGTGCAATTTGTTTTGTTACTTCTTGAAAAATGCTACTTTGCTCATTGTTTAGTTTTGATTGTAGTATAGTTAAGTCTGCTTTATCTTCATACTGACACATGGTGTTTTTTTACTTCTATCAGAGCTAATTCTGCCTCTTTTATTATTATTGGTTCTCCCAGTGGTTCTTGGCTTCCTGTTACAGAAGGTTGACTACTGTCAGGAGTGTCCTTATCTAGTTGGGCTTGGAGTTCTTCTTCGTGTTGCTGTTCATTGTGCAAAATTGTTTTGTACTGTGTAAGGTTTACATCAGTTATAGTGCTTTCATTTGCTTTGAAAGCATCCTCATAGGAGTCATAGTTATCTAGTATTTGTTCTTCTTTTCTCCATGGTTTGAAGAGTTGTAGCAGGGACATGTAATATACTTCTTTATGTTGAGGAGTCTTTAATGACAATTTGATATGATTAATTAAATTTGGTTTAGTGAGTTTAACTAAGCAGCCTTCACATTTATTTTTGTATGTGTACTTTTGGGCTATGTGGTATAGACACATGTTTTCCAAAGTATTACTTCTGTTTGGCTAGTATGTGTCCAATAAATTGTTTTTTAAAATGTTTTGGCTGTTGGGATCATGTTTGGCTATTGTTTCTATATCTTCATATGATTTTAGAACTCTTTTTCTAGATTTAGCTGGACCAAGACTTAGCCATACTATATTTTCAGATTTACCATACAATGCAGTACCAGTTAAATGATCAGCTGCTTCATATGATCCACATTCTCTATGGGACAGCATTGGGACAGCTGTATAATTTCTGAGACACTGTTTTATCTGATGACAGGTCATTCCAGAGGTATTGGAGCTCTGTCTTTTCTGCTTTAGTTAAGTATGCTGTGACATATCGTGCAACTGCAGTAGAATTGCCTGCAATGTACTGCACATCTATGCTTGCATTCCATAAGTGGGCAATGATTGCATTATAATCATTGATATATTTTTCTTCTTCTTTTCTTTTTATGTAATATGTATTTTTAGGTGACTTACCTTTAACACTATGTATAACTGAAGACATGAGGTTGTTCACTTGACCTGTTTCTGTAACTGGTCTAGGGAAACCAAATCGGCATTTTGTGTAGTATTTCCCTTTGTTTTTGTATTTGCGACGACAATATTTTCCACATTTGTGTCTTTGAAATTGTAAAATTTGTTCATGAAGATCACTATTTGTGACTTCTGATGGAATTTCACAAGTGACATATTTTTCAATAAACTGTAAAACAGTGGCATCACTGTCTTGACCAAATTTAGGAGCATCTTTAATCCCTAAAAGCATGTGGATATGTGGTGCTCCTCTGGCTTGGTATTCTTTTCTCCAAAAGAAGTGTTGCACTTCTCCAAGGGGAGGAACAGTTTTATTACAAATAAAATGTAGCATAGCAATGAAGCGATAGTGAAAATATCTTGAAACATTAACAGGATCCAAAGAACAAAGTTCTCCAGGTGTTAGTATATCTATGTTTGTTTTGTTTTTATTTCATATGCGGAGGAAATCATGTAAATCTTCCCATGCATATTCTGCACAACTTAATGTAAAAAACCAAGTGGGTGGGCCAAGGTTTCTGATCATACAACGTACATCTCCATGACGTCGAAACCAGTACTCTTTAGTACCATGCATATTTGCTAATAGATGTGTAATATTTGATTGTAAAACCTCATCCTTTTATTGCACTTTTTCTAATAATTGTGTAGCTGTCATATTTTGAAAGTGTGATCCTGATTTTAATATGTGTGCAACTCTGTAACATTAAGTTGCTAGTTCACTTTCAAACAGTAGGTGGAATATGTATTCCACATTTTGTCTAAATCAGGGATCTTCCGAATACATCCGTAATGAGCGGTATTCTGAAGCTGATATTTGAATAGGTCTATCATCATACCTTCCTCCTTTGCCAGTAGGAAAGAGTAGAGGAAAAGCACGTGCTTCTATACTTTTTTCCCATATGCTGATTGGCAATCCTTTTGTTTGACGCATTTGGTACGTTTCCAGTACATCTTCTACGGTTTCATTACAGTGCAAACGATGAATTGTATAATGGTCTAAAGTATTTGATATTGTAGCAGGATCTAGTAGCTCAAATTGACCAGCTTCTTGTGTTTCTTGAATTATTTCAGTTGTATCTTTCAAGTTTTCTTCAATATTAATTTCTTTGTAATATTCATTATTCTCTTTAAGATATTGGAAGGCTTGTCTAACGTTATGTATATCTACCAGCTGTTGCCATATTTTTTTGTCTTTTGTAGGTACTCCATTTACTAAGATAATTAAAGATTGCTGCATTGGACGTTGCACTCCTAGAGTATGCACATTTTCTTTTAGCTCTAATGGTAAATAAACTACTTTTCCACAAATGCCTTTTACTAATTCAGAGGGAGGTAATTTTGCTGTTTTTGGTTGAAGGCGTATTACTGCTTGAAATGGATGTACTGTTTGAATTATGATGCTCTGATATAAATTAAGTTGTTGTAGGGGTTTTGGTACTCGGTATAATTCCAAATTATTTGTGATAGCACGTGAAGGAGTTTGGTTGATGTCCAGTTTTGTAGTGCACTAAGTGCAAAGTATTAAGGGCTCATTTATATTGTATTTGTTTTCTGCTACAAGGTAGAGAGCTAATTCAAGCCATTTAGAATCTTCATTGTCTTCTATTTTGTATGATAGGTCTACAGTTTTTGTATTACTTTCATAAAATGTTCTACGGCAACATACACATACATGGTTTGGTACTTCAGCTGATGTACTTTTAAATTTTAGTATTTCTTTTTTGTATGTGTTTAGCAAAAGGTTGCCATGTGTAGAATTGTTGCTTAATTGGTTTAAAACTATTTCATTCTGTAAATGGCTTTCACTTCCAAAATATTTTTTCTGGATATAGTGAATTTCTTCAAGTAGGTCTTTTGCTGTAGCATGTAGAAGGATGTTATGTAACTTTGCTACTGCTAAAGCAGGACTTTTAGCATAGTACAGTTTATAGACTAGATTTCTTATAGTTGAATGATGTGTTGATATCCTTTTGATATCATGGAAAGTGGTTTTACAAGTAGGTCCTGTAATGCAGGCCAATGAATGTCCTTGTAGTCCTGTGTACTTGCGCACTGGACACGTATCCATATTTTACAGTAATTTAATTTTGATTTTGTCTTTGCTTTTTACATATTTATTGAGGAATTGGCGTAAAGATTCGAAACATTGTTTGGGAATGTTACACATTGACGTGCATGGCCATTTGTACACTAGACGTTCTGATTCAGTTGAATGGAGGGGTAATTCTAAGTTTTCAGGGCATATTTTTGTAAGGAGTACTTCTTGTTCCATTATGGTATTATTCACTTTTTCATAACCTCGACCACTGCTATGTATGGCAATTGTATTTGTTTGCTTTTGTTTGTACGCTTCTTCATTAAAATATGGTTCTGTGCTCGTAGTGTGATTCAATTCACCTCTGCAGATACTTAAGAAGTTCTTTCTGTTGACATTTTGCTTATTGAGAAGTCTTTTTTGTAATTTAGTTATTAGTTTTGTTAGTGGTTTCATTTTGTTTAACAGTAAAATAAATAACTTTCTTTTGAGAAGAATTGCACTGTCCATCAACGCTTCTAAGATTAATTTCCTACGATAGGTTTTAAGCATTGAACCTGATTTCTCTCCTGTTTTTATAAGATTTTGAAGGACTTTGTGACGGTACATTTTGGCTAAAATACTTTTCTTGGTATGCTTACTTTGCACTATATTAAAATTTGAAGAAGTAGTTGTATCTATAGAGATTGCTGATTTTCTGTTAATTGGTTTGGTTTGTTTTACATTTTGATAGAAGAGGCAAAGTTTTTGTACTTGAAACTTCTTGTGTTTCACTAAATGACTGTATTGGATGTTTTGTTTCAGCTTTTTTTTACAAAATTCTGCTAGAGATGGATGCTTATGTTGGACACTTTTATTTTCATTTGCTCTACTTTTGCGTTGCTTTCTACGGACTTGACTTTTGGTAGGCATTCTTTAGGGTCTGTTGAAAAAAATAAAGAAGATATGGGTTGGGGTGTTCTGGAATGTATGTGTGCATGGGTGTTTGAGTAAGATGATAAAGATGTATGTAATGGTGTGTGATTGTTCAGTAGGGATAGGTATTCTTGAATTTATGTGTTACTAAACTGGGGTTCAGATGACAAAAAAAAGTAAGCTAGTGGTGTGGAAAGTACAAATAGTAAATCTAATGTATACAATTAAAACAGTTGTTTGTTCTATAACATGAAAATTGTAGCGGTTCAGTTGGGCAATTTGTGTGTCCAAAAATTGGAATTTGTGGGCCATTCTGGCTGTAAATCGCTGTTTAAGACATGGAGATTTATTGACAAAATGGTGCACAATCTCTATTGTTAGGCACAGAAATAGCTTGTATTAACGTTATAGTATGTTTGAGTAATAATACAAATATTATGGTGATATTCTACTTACTTTTTTTCTTAAATTAACAGGTAACTTCTTAGTTCTTCTTTGTTCTTCAAATTTGGCTGCTTCTTTTCAGGAGACTAGTCTTCACTGCAATTGTAAAAGCTTCAAATGAGTAGCTTTGTTTGAATATAGTGCTGGTTTTAATTTAGATATTGTTTTTTTTAATTGAAATCCTTAGTGCCTTCTTTAAAACCATTAAACTAATTTATTTACATAAGATACATTGCATCAGTTCAGTACATATGATATGTTCTTAAGGAACAAATTGTATTGAATGACTAACTGTAGCAAAAAAAATATCTTTACTATGTCTTGTGAAATTTATAATATACCAGTGAATACCACTATTTCTGTAACTAAGCTGTACTAGGTAATAGCGCCTCAATGTCATGTCTAAATTAATTAAGTAAATAAAAAAATAAAAACAAAAAAATATGAAATTGTATAAGTATTTTTTTAAAGATTTAAACATAGATTGTGCTTGCATGCAATTCTGTTTGAATATATGTAGTCTATATATTTCATTTAAAAAATGTTAGTTTAACATGATTTGAGTGTATGTGTATAAAGAAAGTAAATAGTATAAAGGTTTATGAGTGATAGTTGATTTTAGGAAATTGAAAAAATACAGTAAATTCATTTTACAGATTACACAAGCTAAAAGTCTGTTTGAAAATGTGTTCATCTACTGTACAGAAAATATGCATACCTGAAGTTTGTGTTCATGCATATGGAAATGCATGGAGCTGCAAGAAGAAATCTTGGAGACTTGTACGGTATTTCTGGTAGAGGATGCTTGCCAATGATATGACACTTGTACTCAGAGAGATTCACAGTACATTTACAGTGCTGATCTATGATGATGCAGTTAGATGTAGAGATCTTGAATGTGATTGGTGCATGCTCATGTGATTTCTTAGCTACATCCAATGAGGGAATGGCAGAGAGAGTGAAGTGGAAATGGTAGAAGGGCTGTTCATGTTACGATATGTCCGCGGACATGGCGGTAGTTCGCGGACATTAGGAGTTACATCCGGGGATTTTTGGGTTCAGAAGTCATGCAAATGAGAATGAGTACTAAAAAGGATTGGTCAGGAAAGTTTAGTGGGTGTGTTGTGCCAGAAGAGAGTTTCTCAAATACTGTTTTTGCTGAGAGAACAACAGATAGCTATGTCTGTGTATTTTAGGAAAAAGATTGTATGGATTTTGGGAGATTCATGGATATATTCGTTGAAGGTGCATGCAGAAAGCTGTGGAGTAGCTGTAGGTCTTGGATTCCCACATGTGGAAGTACACTGGCATGGAGTACGTGGAATGAAGTGGTTGGACCTGCTACCTCTCTGTGCTACTTTGGAGACAGAGCAACATCCAGACATAATTGTAATTCATTGTGGAGGGAACAGTTTAGGAAATGTGACTGGAATTTATTTGCAATTTGCTACGAAAGAAGGACTTGGGAAGGTTATGGACATGTTTCCTAATTCTCAAGTGATATTTTCACGGATTGCGCAGAGACAAATGTGGCTTTGTTCTTCTTCATTTGGTCCACAAATGGAAAAAGCAAGGCGCAATGTTAATAAAGCTGTTTGTGCCTTTCTAAAAGATTTTGGCATGTCTTCTTTTCACAATGAAAATATTCTGTTTCGTAGTACAAACATTTTTCGCAAAGATGGAGTCCATCTTACTTATGGTGGCAATCAGATTTTTCTGAGAAATGTACAAAATGCATTGCAACCTTTTTTGGAATTACAACATCCATTTTGAAGTAGGTGTTAAGCATTTATAATTTTTGACTTACAAACAACACCTCCCAAAGGTTCTTTTCAGAGCCACCACTTCCTCCCAGAGAAAATTGCAATGTTTGTGATTGGGTAGCAACCCAATTTTTTAAATGTTCGCGAACTGTCCGCGGACTTCTAAAAAATACAAAGGGCCCTGCTTCATTTATTTTCACTTCTATTTTTTAACTGTGAAAGGCGGCTCTGAAAAGAGCCTTATTATTTTTTTGATTTTTGATATTTTGTATTTTTTTTGGTTTATTATACACAACACACTAGGAGAGGAGGGGAAAGGAAGGTAAAGGGGGGACACCAACCACAGGGATAAGAAAGGGCGAGTTGAGAGAGGAAGATGTAGAGTGGGTTTTATTTGGGTAGTGAGCAGATCTTCTCGTGCTCTGAGTCGATAGTCTCAAAAGCACTACAAAGTCGCTCCCCCCTGCAGAGTACTGTGTCACAGTAAATACATACAACTGTGACCCATGAAAGGCCTACGAGGCAGCTTGAGGAAGACGCTGTCCCACAGAGGTGGTCCTTGTGGTGACAGGATCAGAAACAGAGGATGAAGTAGAGGAAATCAACTTGCTACGTACTTCGCAAAGTACAACCCTGGGAATAGCCCCAGAGTGAAATGACCTCAGGTGTCGCTTCATAGTAGCGGTCCCAAAGCTGTACTTACCGTGCTTCCCCCGACTGAGTATCATTTTGCACTCATTGCAGGTAACACGGTTCGCACAAGCATTAGGAACATTCCCATGAATGGTAAATAACCGCCACACCCAAGACTCACGCCTAGTGCGGGTAGTGGGGTTTTCCTCTACCTCATTCTCATCATCCTCTTCTTCCTCCTCACTCCTGTTCCCCTCTTCAGGCCCTTGGGGAGGTGGTGGTGCTGGAGGGGGTGGGGGTGGTGCTGAAGCTGGTGCAGCACCAGGTGGCAGTTCAGCAGCCAGGGATGCCATCTCGATGATGGTGTAATCTGCAGGTGGCAGCAAAAATCGCTGCGTTCTGAAGAATATCCAGAAACACAATGAGAATAAGCTCTAGGGTGTGGTCTTTTATAGGGGTGCTTTTGCGCGGTCCGCAGACATGCGCGCTGTCTGTGGACAGATCGAACACAAAAAAAGTTCAAAAAGTTTCGAAAGGTATGTAGAAACTCAGGATTACTATGTGGGACTTGTGCCATGGTGAGATTTAATTGAAAAATATTATGGATTAATTGAAAATGTACTTTTCATTTGTTCGGGGACATGAACAGTGTCCGCATTCAGAACACCCAATCCCCGTGGGCGCGGTTATATGATCCGTTCGCGAACAAGTCCGCGAAGGAAGCGCATGTCCGCAGGACACCAAAGGCACGGAGATTGGCTAGCGCATGCGCGTTGATGTTCTACGGACACTGTTCGGGTCCTGAACTAATTAAAATTGCGTCACACGTAAAACAAACATTTCAGGACACTGCGTGTGTTCTTAGAACAGTTTAAACTTGCTAGCGAACAGTAAACACAGATATAGTGTTCTTCAGGACATGTCCAATTTCGTTTATGTACGAACATTTCAGGACACCAATTGTGTTCTTAGAACATTTTCAACTTGAGCGAACAGTACGGACAGGTATAGTGTTCTTTAAGACACCTCCATTTTCGTTTAATTACGAACAATTCAGGACACCGCGTGTGTTCTTAGAACAGTTTGAACTTGCTAGCGAACACTACAAACAGGTATAGTGTTCTTCAGGACACCTCCATTTTCGTTCACGTACAAAAATTTCAGGACACCAATTGTGTTCTTAGAACAGTTTAAACTTGATAGCAAACACTACGGACAGATATAGTGTTCTTTAGGATACTTTAATTTTTTATTTTTATGAACATTTCAGGACACCGCGTGTGTTCTTAGAATAGTTTCATCTTGCTAGCGAACAGTACGAACAGGTATAGTGTTCTTCAGGACACCTCCATTTTCGTTTATTTACGAACATTTCAGAACACCTGCACTGTCCGCGGACACCTACATTGTTTAAAAAAAAAAAACTATTTACAACACAATATACAAATTACACTTTATTTAACATATATTAATAATTTATGACAGAGAAGGTGAGGCAGAATCAGAAACAAAAACAGGAGAATTATGGGTTTCAACATGATTGTTATTAGGTGAAGAAGAGATGGAAGTCTCATCAAAACGTTTTGGGTTATGGAGAGTGTTTGGGGATAATTGACTGGGATATGGTGAGGAGGGACTGTGAAAAGTGTTATCCATAACAGGTTTTTCTGAAGTATTTTCTATTTTGGTATGCTCTGTACAAATATATTATATATATATATATATATATATATATATATATATATATATATATATATATATATATATATATATATATATATATAGTATACAAAATAATAATAATTAAATGGTTTATTTTATAAAGTGTTTACCATTAGTTTCACTATCTTGTGACATTTCTTCATGTGGGAAATGCTCCTCTAGCCATTCCAGAGTACTATACATTTCTGTGAGAGAAAAAAAAAATAATATATTTTTTTATCTAATACAGAAAGTTTATAAATTCATGAATACAATTAAGTACACTTACTATTTCAGGTAAAATATGTCCTATGTACTCAGTGGGTCTGCTCTTGTTATCAGTTCTGTCGTGTTTGTGAGGTAATTATGTTGGAAGCCAATTTATTTTGTTGTGGTATATTCCATTTTAGAACATAGTGCATTTAAATGAATGGTTAGTGTGTTGTATATATGGGTTACATTTCTTATGTATTAGTACATATAATGTGTTTGTGTGCTTCTTTTTGAATTTGTTAAATGTTCCTATGTTATGATATAACAATCAAACATACCCCCCCAGAGTTTTTAGGTGGTGGTACTGTTCTTCAAACATGTCTGCGAACATTAAATGAGTTCGCGGACATCAAGTACAGTAGAAGAGATTCAGCCAGTTCCATATGATATGTATATAAAGTCAAAGTAATTATTGTTAAGTTGCACTACTAAAAACCTATGAAATTCAGTGAAAAAACTTTGTTAAAGGGACGTTATGGTTAAGTTGTGCTGTTAAAAACCTATGAAATTCAGTGAAAAAACATCATTAAAGGGACGTTATGGTTAAGTTACACTGCTAAAAAACAATGAAATTCAGTGAAAAAACTTTGTTAAAGGGATGTTATGGTTAAGTTGCGCTGCTAAAAACCTTCCAAATTCAGTGAAAAAACTTTGTTAAAGGGACGTTAAGGTTAAGTTGTGCTGATAAAAACCTATGAAATTCAGTGAAAAAACTTTGTCAAAGGGATGTTATGGTTCCAAGTAAAACCGTAAAACCCTTGAAATTTGCCAGTTATGGTAAGCTAAGCAACCATAACTCGCGCCACCACCGTGCACTGCTAAGACTAACACCCAGGACATCAAAGATGACATCACAAATGTCATTGATGACATCACATGTGTATGTATTTTTCATGAAATATGTGTACAAGGGATTCTTATTATAATGTTGTGAAACAAGTGTCAAGGATCATTGCAATAAATATCATACCCTAATTAATGCATTGAACGATGCTTTGATATAAATAGCATTCTATCATGGGGTTCTATCTAGTATACTAAGCTACTCATACAGAAACATAACATTGTGTGCAGTGTACAAGATGAAGGTATAATATTCGTAATGTTAATATGTTGAATAATTAAATAATTGTTTTCTTAATAGATTTTTGTGTACTGTGAAATATGTAATAAGTAGCTAATAAAACACATGTATTACATAATTGCATTACTATAGACAAAACACAAAGATACAAGAACACATAACCATATGGGTATATACAGGGAAAGTGAAGTTAGCAAAAAAGCGCAAGTATTAGCAGAAACAATTCATAATTTAACTGATTATTTTCATGCAAATAAATGATTGCTCTGTTTCAAAGCTGCTATTTACCCTAGGTATATGTATCACTTGATGTGATTGGACCCTAAGGAAAGTAATGTGAGTACAATGTATACAAATATGTACATATACAGGGAAAGTACAGCCATAAAAAAAACAGAACTATCAGAAAGTGCTCATAAGTCTATTGATTATCTTTATGCACAAAAAGGATTGCTGTCTTTCAAGCTTGTGTCTTCCCGTATGTATATGTTTCATATGATGTGACTGGACTCTAAGGGAATTACTGTAAGAACCTACTTGAAGGATACGTCAACAAATAAAATAAAATGTTTAGTTTCTGACTGTTACTGAAGAAAACCATGTGGCCTAGATATGTCAGCAAAAGAAAAAAGAGCGAGCCAGACATGTGATGTCATCAGTGATGTCATCAATGACATTTGTGATATCATCTTTGATGTCCTGGGTGTTAGTTTTAGCAGTGCACGGTGGTGGCGCGCGTTATGGTTGCTTAGCTTACCATAACCTGCGAATTTCAAGGGTTTTTCGGTTTTACTTGGAACCATAACATCCCTTTGAGAAAGTTTTTTCACTGAATTTCATAGGTTTTTATCAGCGCAACTTAACCATAACGTCCCTTTAACAAAGTTTTTTCACTGAATATATATATATATACATATATATATATATATATATTTGAAATCTAATAACCGTAGCTACCCAGTACCCACCCCCCACCCGTTGTTCAGCTTTGTTACCCATGGTTAAACATGATACCCAGTGCAGCCATGGCTATATACCTGCCAATGGCACGTTGAGTGTTTGTCGATGTGTCTTAGCCGCAGGTAATAACAGTCGAACTTGTGAGTCTTTGCAATAACAGCTACAATAAGTACATGCATGGGCGGGTCAATGCATTTTTCACTTTTCAACTGTACTTTTGATAGCCACAGCCACTGTTATAGCCCTGTTTATTGGACCATACATTTTCTGTGGATTAATCATATTTTTGTGTGGATGAAAGAGTTCACAATGTTATCTGTCTGTGTGTTATTTTGTGTGCTTAGTTGTTCACTTATCTTATTTGAAGTTGTGAGGGTTGCCTTAGATTGGTTTTCAGTTTGTAGAAAATGTATGTCTAGCTGCGGCTACAAGAAAGATGGATAATTGCATTGAATAGTCACGGCTAGTAAACATGCTGGGCTACGATTTGTTTGTGTTTCAGTGTTTCTAATTGGCTGGTGTTAATGTTGTGAATATGTACTTCTTTGTGATAGGTTGAAGTGAATTTGTGTAAGCCATTTGATTAGTTTCTTACAGTATAGTCCTATTTTTCTACTTTTGATTTTGGAAAGAATAATACCCACCATATTGTCTTCTTTTCTCAATTTGACTGTATAACTCACACTGTGCTCGTGAGCCAGTTCTTGTTAGCTGGGACAAGATATTATTGGCATTGATCAGTTGTTTATCACATTTTTGTTGAAGGTGTTATTTGATAATATTTTGATAATGGGGCTTTGTGATTTTTTTTGCATCTTACTGTATTTCTTAACAATTAAGTGGTCCTGCTGTATATGTAGAAAACGGTGGGAACAATTGTTGGAAGTTGTTTATTAGGAAATAAAATGTATTTCAGTGAGGTGCATGATAAAGTAATACTAAGTATACTTTCTTCAGTTAAAATAAAAGAACAACAATGTGTAAGTGAATTGTCCTCCTTGTGTTATCCTCTTGCTCAAACACTTTAGACCGGAACTAGAACTCAACATTTTTCTGCATGTCAGATGCTACAACAGGTGACAGACTACAAATAATGTTTAGAGGGTAAACTTACCAATATTCTTGCTACAATTAGAGGAATCAAGACATATTGGTATAGGAGACACTCCGAGGTTAGAAGCATGATCAGAAACTTCGGATCTCCAATTTGGTTGTGACTTTAAGTTGCACTGAGTATGGTTGGGACAATATTGCAGAGTGGATTTGTGAAAAGTAATCCACACAAATAACACATGACAGGAGGACAATTGTGTTCCAATGACCCTGTAATTTTATTGTGGTTCTTTCATCACAGATTTGTAGTCATGGTGCAGTTTATATGTAATAATGAAAAAAGGTACACTAGGCACTGTGGAACATTTATTTTTGAGGAAAGACTACCAGGCAGTGGGGCTCCACATATAGACATGCTATTGTGGATTAAATATGCTCCTCATTTTGGGAAAGAAAGTGATGCTATGTGTTGGAGTTCTTTGAAAAATATGTTACTTGTTCCATTCCTGCTCAGCATGTGAATGCTTATCTATGGAACAAGGTGGAAAGATTTCAAAGGCACTCATGTGGAAAGTACTGTCAAATACAAGACAAGTACTTTGCTCAGTGCAGATTTGACTTTCCAAGGCCTGTGACACCAGTTGGTCGAATGAATAGTTTGATGTCATCTGTTCGACACCATGTTACTGGTAAGTCATCAAGAGATGCCTATTATTTAAAAAAAAAAATAAGGAATGCCAATTCATGATTGAATACAATCCTGTCATTGATCAATTTTGGAATGCAAATACTTATGTACAGTATGTTGCTGAATACACAACAGCTGTCGCTTGTTATGTTACAGCCTATATGACAAAAGCTGAAAAGAGCAATGCAGCTGATGTATGGGCAGATTTATCAGCATGTACATGTTTTAGTCAGAAACTTCTAAGGTTTGGTCTGAAAATGCTCTCTCATAGAGAGTGCGGTAGCTACGAAACTGCAGATTAGCTAACTAGTTAGCCTGTGTGTGGACGCAGCAATAATGTACTTTAAGTCTTGTCCCAGTTAGTACTAGAACTAGGGTAATGAAGCCTTTGAGTGAAATTCAGCAGTTAGCTGAAATTATGTGATAATCCTATGACTGGCGCTATTGACCTGGCTGACTTGCTTTTGCGACACTAAATCATATCTCCCGCCCCTAAGCCTGATATTATCAAAGCATTCATATTCCCCGCCTCTCTCCGTGACGTTACAAGGTGCGTCATCAAACGCGCCCAGTCCTCTCCAGTCCTAAGTGACTTTACACAGAACCTGGAAGACAACACATATGTCACAACACAGCGCGCCACAATTCGGAATATGAAACAGTGATTTAAAGGCAAACAGCAAGATTGTAAATTTTGTAAAGTACATTTATTTGACATCAAATGTTTAGAGAATATTCAGCAACTTGCATTTGTCTTTGTTGTCGATCCGCAAAAGTTCATTTTGAGGCACGCGATGTTCCTTTGTGGTACAGAGGGTGTTAGATCAGCTTACAAGCCAGTGCGCCACAATTCGGAATATGAAACTGTGGTTTAAAAGTAAACTGCAGGATTGTACATTTGGTAAAGTACATTTATTTCACATGAAATGTTTAGTGAATATTCAGCGATTTGCTATTGTCTCTGCTGTCGATCAGCAAAAGTTTATTTTGAGCCACGCGTTGTTCCTTTGCGGTAGATAGGCTGTTGGTTATTGATAAAAGCAGTAAATAGTCGCTCTGATAATCGGAAGGTTGCTCCAACAACAAGCCATTAGACCACCGTATTGGTTGGTATGTTGTTTGTAGCCGCTAGTACTGCGTAAGGGCATATTGGTCCTTGGCGATTGTCCCATAAAATGGTGAGGGTCATGAAGTTGCATATTTGGACCTGCACCTTGCAGTTGAAGACCCCATCCGCTGGAGTCTGTAAATCGTGACATAGGCAAAATGGGGCGACATACCTGTTTTAAAAAACATAAATTAGTCTCACCAGCCGATCTTCATTAAAAATCATCATTTTATTTATTAGGGAGTGAAACTATTTGCTATCGAAGATAGTGCAGCGGAGTATGTTAATAATAAAATAATAATATTTTCCCATTCATATAGCGCTAAGCACCGTGAGATATCTAAGCGGTGCTTATTATTACCCACGGTGTGTGGTGCTCATTTATCGACCACGGAAGGATGAAAGGCTGAGTTTGGCCTTGCCAGGATTCGAACTTGCGTTAGCAAGTTGTGCAGGGATGTCAAAGCGAGCGTTGTACTCGCTGTGCCACTTGACAGGCTACAGTGAAGTGGCACAGCGAGTAGAGCGCTTGACCACCTATAGACCGGTTAAATTATTTCTATTAACCCACCCTGTGTCGTCTGCCTTTTTCAGAGCCCTCCAAATGACAGGGGATCAATTCGGTGGTGATAGTGCGCGGTAGAAAACATTATGTCACTTTAAATGAACAAGTTCAACTTGAGCGGTCTTTAATGCTACGCTATTGTAATTATATTTGGTATACAATAATCTAAAGGGTTACTTACAGTACAATTGCAATTTCCATTGTCTACGAGTAGTGCAGTCCCAAAATACGACTCTGTGTGTGCGAAAGATCTTTCGCATAGTGATATAATATATAAAAGTGGTTTTGTTTCATAAATGTCATCCTTATATTCTCTTACGTTTTAGCAACACTCCTTCAAGAGAAGTCTTTCATCACAATCTCTGTCTGTCAAGGTCAAAACACAATACAACCTTAAGGTCCACTTCGTGAGCCTCTCCGGGGCCCAATAAAAAAAAGGAAGCAGCTGACCTTCACTGTGAACGAGCACAAATTCTTACTTTGCAACATTCTGTGTAAAGCCATCTGTGAGAAGTTGGTTTTTGCACGCCATGTCTGTATATTGTTTGCATGATATTGTCAGGAATGGCACTCTGTCAAGAGTGGCACAGGGTACCCAAGTAGGGTTTGGGTGGCTGTGCTGAGGTAAGGTAGCAGATAAGCACACACAGCAGGAAGTTCAACAAGAAAGAAGAGTAGGAAACAGTAGCTGTGAGCCAAAAGGGCCAAAAGATACAAAGGTACAAACTGGATTCCCTCTTGGGGTGTATGCTGAAATGGGAAAGAGTGTTCCACGAACCTTAGGAAACTCCAGCCTTCTGCACAGATTGCTATAACAGAGGCCCACGCTGTATGCTCATGGCTGGGAACAACAGCAGTGGGTGTCTGTAACACTGAAAACGTGACAAAGGAAGGGGCAGAGGTTGCCTGCCGGAAACCAACAGGCAAGCTCTGTACAAAGGGATTACATAAGACACATGAGAAGACAAGAACAGAAATATCCAGCGAAAAGGAAGTCAATGAGCAATCTAGCAGAAGGAAATGAAGGAAAGGCAGTTAGACTGAAATAGATAACCTAAGGTGGAGTACAGGGGACTCAAAGAATAGAACAAGGAGCAGCAGTCAGGAAAACAGAAGGCTGCAAAGTAGGAAGCAGGTCTGCAGTCAAAGGTGGCACTAGGTGTAGGCAAACTGTATTGGACTGCGGAGAACTGTAGTAGGCTGAAAGGCAGGGAGTCCAGAAGAACAGGACAGAGAGAGATTAGTAGTAGGCGACAGACAGAGAGCCCAAAAGTATAGGGCCGCTAGGTAGGGAGCCCAGAGGAGCAGGGCTGTAGGCAGCGAAGAGGTGCAGACTGCAAGGTAGGGAGCCCAGAGGACAAGGGCGGTAGGCAGCCGGAGTGAAGCAGGCTGCAGGGCAGGGAGCCAAGAGGACAAGGACGGTAGGCAGCCGGAGTGAGGCAGGCTGCAGGGCAGGGAGCCCAGAGGACAAGGATTGTAGGCAGCCAGAGTGAGGCAGGCTGCAAGGTGGGCAGCAGAGGACTAGGATTGTAGGCAGCCGGAGTGAAGCAGGCTGCAGAGCAGGGAGCCCAGAGGACAAGGACGGTAGGCAGCTGGAGTGAGGCAGGCTGCAGGGCAGGGAGCCCAGAGGACAAGGATTGTAGGCAGCCGGAGTGAGGCAGGCTGCAAGACGGGCTGCAGAGGACTAGGACTGTAGGCAGCCGGAGTGAGGTAGGCTGCAGGCAGGGAGCCCAGAGGACAAGGACTGTCGGCAGCCGGAGTGAGGCAGGCTGCAGGGCAAGGAGCCCAGAGGAGCAGGGCAGCAAGGAGTGAGCCCAGAGGAGCAGGGCCGCTGACTGTAGAGGGCTGCAGAGGACTGTAATAGGCTGCAAGGCAGGGAGCCCGGAAAGGGCACTGGATCAAAACAGGATAATGCAGCAACAGGAACAGCATACAAAGTAGCGGGTCAATGCAAACAGAAGCGGGGAGATCTCAAGATGCAAGACCCTGTGCTCCTGCAGGCAGCTGCTTATATACAGCCCTGCCCTGTTCTGAAGCAGGCTAATTGACAGCACCTGTAGCAGCACACCTGAAGACAATCTGCCTCCTCCCTCTCTGGTCCTGAGCAGGTGGAAGTAGCACTGGCCGCTAGGGCTTCTGGGGATTGAGGTCCCAATAATGATGAATGAGAATAGCCAGGAATTGAGGACTGTAGCCAGGTGCATTATGGTAAATGTATTTAATTGAATAAAATAAGAAAGAACCAAAGTTGAGCAAATGGAAATAAAAGACCAAGGCATGAAAAGGAGTTGTTCAAGGAGTATTAGGAGGATAAATGAGTACCAAGTAGTCCATGATGGTTGCCAATTCGTGTGCCAGCAGCGCAGGCATGACAGATATTAAAAAAAAGTTTGTTTAAGGGACGTTATGGTTCTAAGTACAGCCGAAAGACCCCTGAAAATCGCAAGTTATGGTAAGATATGAAAAATAACTCGCACCACCACCGTCCACTGCTAATACTAACACCCAGGACATCAAAGATGACATCGCAAACGTCATTGATGAAATCACTGATGACATCACATGTGTATGTACTTTTCATGGAATTTGTGTACTAGGGATTTTTATTATAATGTTGCGAGAAAAGTGTCAAGGATATTGCAATAAATATCATACCGTTATTAGTGCTTTGAACGATGCATTGATATAAATAGCATTGTATTATGGGATTCTATCTAGTATACTGAGCTACTAATGGAGAAACATAGCATTGTCTGCAGAGTACAAGATGTAAGTATAATATTTGTAATGTTAATATGTTGAATAATGACATGATAATTGTCCTGACGTGTTCGAAAATTCACAAAATGGGGATGTTCTGAGGACATTATTTGTATTGTGTGATTGCTTAGCTGTATGCAATGAGGGAATGGCACAGAGAGTAAAGTGGACGCCGTCCACGGATACCGCGGCTGTTCGTGGACAGGGCGTGCTACATCCGGGTTTTTCCAGGAAATCCAACATGGCAAGACGACTGTAGGGATCAGCCAATCAGATGTCAAGGTTGTGGATTTGTGTTGAAAGATACTGTGTGTGATGAAGATGGCAGAAGTAGAGAAAGTCAGGGTGTTGGTGCTTGGAGATATGTTTGTGCATGGTTTACAACAGTACGCTCAATGCAGGCATGTTGCACAAAAGTTTGATGTGAAAGAAGTGGAGGTGGTGTGGAGCACTGTGCCTGATTGCAATGTACAGGGAATTGTACGAGTTTGTGAGGATATGGCCACGATGAACAGTCCGCATGTGCTAGTGTTGCACTATGGTGCTTTCCATATGGGCAACGTCAGTGCCCCTACTTTGTTGGCTGATTTGGAACGCTTGGTTCAAGCCATAATGAAGATCCTTCTAAATGCGAAAGTAGTTTTTTCTGGATTACTACCTAGAGCAATATGGGACAATAGTTCAGTTTTTTGTCCTCAGCAAAACATTGCTAGGTGTGTCATCAACCGAGGCATGTGTGCCTTCATGCTTAGAGCTGGTATGTTCTTCTATAATAATGACAATATTGATGCCAGTAATGCTGTTAATTTTAAAGAAGATGGCATCTCTTTATCTTTTACGGGAAATGCCTTTCTATTTTGGAATGTAAGGGTTGCTTTGGAGAAGGTTATGTGAAGATTTTAGGAGTAAAGTAAGAAAAAAAAACAAGAAAAAAAATACAAAATAACAGGTGTCTGTCAAGCATCTGTAAAAAAAACAAAAAAATCGGCTCTTTTCAGAGCCAACTTCAAAGGGGAAATGGGGCACACTATTTAAATTTACATTCACCACGCTCAGATTTTCGATATGTCCGCGGACATGGCGGTAGTCCGCGGACATGAAAATCACTACGAGGGGGTTAGTATGTTCTATGTTACATGTATATGAAGTCAGGGATATTATGGTTAAGTTGCGCTACTAAAAACCTATGAAATTCAGTAAAAAAATGTAGTTAAAGGGACGTTATGGTTCAAAGTAAAACTGAAAATCCCCTGAAATTGGGCAGTTATGGTAAGCTAAGCAACCATAACTCGCGCCACCGTGCACTGCTAACACTAACACCCAGGACATCAAAGATGACATCACAAATGTCAATGATGACATCACTGATGACATCACATGTCTGGCTCCCCCTTTTTTTCCTTTACTGACATATCTAGGCCACATGGTTTTGCTCAGTAACAGTCAAGGGGCCTCATTACGACCATGGTGCTAAGGGATTACCGGTACCGGTAAGGGTACCGGTACCGGTAATCCCTTAGTGCTTGATTACAAGGTCCCTTTGCGGCTTCCCACCTTAACGGCTGGTTTTACCAGCCATAAAGGATTGGACCCGCAAAGGGACCTTGGTGCCTTCACAGTACGCAAAACTCTAATAAGAAAGCAGTTATCTTTTCACTATTCAACATGGCAAGATTATGAATATTGCACCTTCATCATGTATGCTGCACACACTGCCTATGTTTCTGCATGAGTAGCTTACTATACTGGATAGAACTTCATAATAGAATGCTATTCATATCAATGCATTGCTTAATGCACTAATTAGCTCATGATATTTATCCCATTGATCCTTGACAGTTTTTGGTCAGCATTATAAGAATCCCTTGTACAGAGTTTTCATGAAAAGTACATACACATGTGATGCCATCTGTGATGTCATCAATGACATTTGTGATGTCATCTTTCATGTCCTGGGTGTTAGTGTTAGCAGTGCACGGTGGCGCGAGTTATGGTTGCTTATCTTACCATAACAGCCGAATTTCAGGGTTTTTTCGGTTTTACTTTGAACCATAACGTCCATTTAACTACATTTTTTCACTAAATTTCATAGGTTTTTAGTAGCGCAACTTAACCATAACGTCCCTTTAACAAGGTTTTTTCACTGAATATATATATATTCAGTGAAAAAACCTTGTTAAAGGGACGTTATGGTTAAGTTGCGCTGATAAAAACCTATGAAATTCCCACCGTAGTGATGATGAGGTGGTGTGGGTGGCTTCAGTTTTACCAATACTGAGGAAGCAATGTGCACAAAAAACATTTCTGACAGTTGGCAATATTTCCACGTAAGGTTATATGCAATGTTTGTGATAAGGTTTTGTGGAGTGGACCTTCACACAAGTCTTTGTGAAGCTTGCAAACATCCACATTAATTCACCATCTTATCTGCGTTCATTTGGAAGAAAGGGATGATTCATATAGCAAGGCTCATTTGAAATATAAGGTCAAACACACATTGGGCAAGATCAGCACAGCAGTATTTATCATCTGCGACATAGACTTCCAATGCAATTACTAGATATTTTCTACCAACTAAAACCAAACCTCAGTCCATCCTGCCTGCACCTGATCTTGCTTACTTTATTGTGATGTTCAAAACCTTTCACAGCTTGATTAAGGTGGTGGCTGCTTTGGGAAAGGATCTTTCCAAACAAACGGCCCACTGCCAATGCTAGGTATATTTTTGCCAAACAAATTAAGTGGAAACCCCCCAAGACCACGCATGTACCTTTGAGCGAAATCAATATGGAAAATTTAGAGAACACTCACCTTCTAGCATCTTCAGAGGACTCAACTGGCACCGAAGACGATTGATACAACAAACAATAAACAACCTTAACATTGATGAGAGGAACCCCAAAATTCCGGAAATCAAGCCCAAATCAAAGTTCACACCAAACCTACAAGGAGAAAATGCCATTGAGTTCTTCACCCAGGCGGTAACTAGAGATCTACAGCTCCTGGAGGATTGGATGAAAAGTAAACGGACTAGAACGTCCAACAATATTACCAATCACAAAAGACATGCACTCAAGATCTTACAAGAAAATCATAAAATCATAATCAAGGAAGCCGACAAAGCGGGCAATGTGGTCATTATGGATAGAACAGACTATATAAATAATGGCCACCAATCACTTGTCAACCCCCGGCTGCTATGATACCTTAACCAACAACCCCACTCAAGAGATAACACTTGCAGCCAATACTTTGCTGACCAAATAGCATCACTGGGGTCTTCTGACAGACGAGGAACTCAAATACTTGCAGCCTAGACATCCAAGGATGCCCACCATCTATTTTCTTCCAAAGTACACAAGAGGTTTAACCAAATACCTGAAGGTTGTCCCATCCTCAGTGGTATCAGATGGATAACAGAATCCCTCAACCAGTATATCAACGATGTCCTTACACCAGTGGTACTCAGAATACCAACATTTCTACGTGATACTATGCATGCACTTCTGGTACTACAAGATGTCACCTGGCATGATGAGTATATACTTGTGAACCTGGACGTTAAAGCCCTGTATACGGCTATCGACTGGCATTAAAATCAATTGACTTTGCATTCGTCAAGGCTTCTGCTTCCTTCTGCTCTCACCTGGCACTTACAAAAGAATTTCTCAAATTCTCTTTACCTTACATCATTTTCCTGTTTAACCAACAATACTACAAACAGACCAAAGGCATAGCCATGGGGGCCACTTATGCACCACACATGTCCAACCTTTTCATGCATCATTTTGAGCAGGTGCATGCATTTGCCAATGCTGATTTCAATAAGTTTGTCTGCAAATGGTTCTGCTACATAGACGTCCCGATGATGTGGTCTGGAACAGCAGAACAACTAGTGCTTTTTCAAGAATACCTCAATGACAACCGTTTTGGTCTGGAACTTACCAGAACATCGAGCAGTACATCAGTTTACTTTCTGGACATCACCATTATGCCATTAGGAGCTGAACTGACAACTGCAACATTCAGGAAACCAACGGAAGTCTACTCAGTACTCCACGTTTCAAGATGCCACAAGAAATCGGTTATAAACAACATTCCCAAAGGGGAATTTTTGAGAGCTAAACAGAACTGCAGCACACTGGCACACTATGGAAAAGAGTGCTCAACAGTCACAAAACGTTTTGCAGAGAGAGGATACCCACAGCATGCTGTCAACACAGCGAAAGACATGGCTAGCAAAAGAGAACGGACAACGCTGTTAACACCTAAAGAACCCACCAGAGGAGTGACCAGTGATAACAGCAAAATCCGGTACATTACACAATACTGCAGTGACACCCAACAAGTCCAGAGAATATTAAGAAGACACTGGCATATTTTGACAATAGACGAAGACATCAGACAATGGCTACCTGATAAACCTTGCCTGACCTACACCAAGGCCAAAACTCTCAAGACAATCTTATGTCCCTCATTTATGGCACCAGCACCCAGAATAAATGACAATTGGCTCACAAGAACAAAACCCATTGGCTTTTACAAATGTGGAACATGTTCAATGTACAAACATGCAAGGAACACCAAGGCAGTTGACTTCAGTGATACAGACACAGACAACATTAAACAGTTCATCAACTGTAAATTGAAATATGTTATCTATGCCATAATATGTGTGTGTGATTGCAAATACATTGGAAGCACCAAGAGGGAACTCAGAATCAGAATCCGAGAACACCTGAGCACCCTGCATTTCCAAGATGCCAAATACCCACTGGCGCTTCACTGGCTAGAAAAACACCCGTGGGCCAGCAAAGATGACATCGCCTTCGTGGGATTAGAAACAATACCGGCAGACGTCAGAGGAGGAGACAAGGAACTCCATCTGCACCAGAAAGAAGCAAAACTGTTATGCAAATACAGAGGCGCAACTATTGGCCTCAACAGTGATCCAGATTTTCATGTTTTCTTAGGAGAAAAACCCTTTCTTTCCCTTGTTTTACTCATTCATGACCCAACTTTTCCTCATCTGCACCACCCGATCGGAACCAATTCATTCTGACCCCCCAGCCACAAGTGCTAGACACTTGACCTTCATATTTTTTTACTTTACCATGGTCCTCTTGACATTATCTGACCAACCACCCCTCTACTACTGGTGGCACTAGTACCAGACTAACCATCCCCCCAAGATTAACCACCAGTGAGACTCCACACCTTTATACATGGGTTCTCCCCCAGACCCACCTTGCTCCCCCACCACCCTCTGACATAATCCATGTCAGTATCAATGACCAGGGGGCGCCACAGCCTTCCATCCAACAATTGTCATTTGTCCACCAAACCCACCATTTTCCTTGTTGGCAGTAGTCATGACTAGCTGCTAACGATGCTGCCTACTTAGAACCACCCCTGCCATAATGACATTTACTTTGCGACCTTGTCAACCAACCAGGGCCCCCTTGTCCCACGTCCACTAGACTTATTAATTCTAATCAGTACCAGTTCGCTCACATGGTCCCTCCCAGTACGTTGGCCCCTCAGCCAGAGGTGCACCAGATATCTCCAGATATCTCTTTTCTAACCAGTACCATGGCACAGGAATGGATCATCAGATCACCCCCAATCAATGGATTATAAACAAATAACTTTATATCATCTATCGTGTCACTTCCTTCCCCTCCACCTCTAGCGATTCCGGGCCTTGCGTACTATCCAGGACTAATGTTGCTAACACTACGGCTCTCAGGGCCACCGCCAAACTGACACCTCTGACCACCAATCAGAGCACAACACATCAGTTTTGTCTCACGGACTGCCAACCAATCAGATCTCTGTTTCCTTTGTCCAATCAGGAAGTATGTATCTTAACCCGTACGGGAAAACACACTTCTTGACTGCAACCATTCGGTGTGGACGCTGACATCTCCTCTCAGGTAAGCCTCCCTCATTCTCTCCATCCAGCCCAGCCACCTGTCTGTCAAGCTGGCATGCAGGCACGCCGCCCTTGCCTCATGTCCCCATCCAGCTCAGCCACCTCTCTGCCAAGCTGGCATGCAGGCACGCTGCTGTTGCCTTACGTCCCCATGCTGCACACCCCCACCAGCACAGCGTTCATAGCACGGGCCACTTACAAATGACAAGGGGCCCTATCAGCTGCATGGCCCCTCCGTACGTCTATTACACTGCCCTCCCGCTCACCCATCCTGGCTAGCACCACCCCGCCTGATACACAAGCATCATCCCGTGCTGCACAACATATTTATTTCGATGCACCCACGCTGGGGTAGCCTAGCTGATTCCATCAGCACTACCCCGTTGTACTTCCCATCAGGGATGCTACTTTGCTTCCCCCCCAGATCACTCTATCTAGCAATCCTCCCTGACTTCAAATCCCTCCCATGGGGCCACAGGCATGCACTGGATTTGCACCACACATTTCCCCTCAGGATGCTGCTCTAGAGTGCAGGGACACCACCACAGGGGCCCCCCAGTCAATTTCTTGCAGATGGCCCACCACCCCCAATTCCTACCTCCCACCTTTCAGGACCCAACCGGTCAACTAGCCATTACCAATACAGGCCTAACCCCCCCCCCCAGGGTACTAGGACTCCACCTTCCTCTAGCATGACGCTCACCACCACAGGGGTTTCTAATTTCTCCAGGACACAGGCACCATCATCCACACAAGCCACACACACTGCTCCAGCATTCCATGCCCACCAGCACGCCCAACCCCAGCCCTGCCTGCATCTACACCTTGCTCTACAATTCTCGCATGCCACCCCAGCCAGGAGTAGTTTGGCAACAGCCTAAGCACAGCCCATCATCATTTTTTTTCTAGATGAGCTATTAAGCCGTTATCCAGCACCTGAATCATGGTGACTCTTCTATGCACTCCAAAGTGAGCCTGTTCGACCACTTTTTTGGTAAGCACCGGCCCCCTCGGCCCTAATTTGTGATCCTCTCTGCATTAACTCCATGGGCCTCAACCCTGCATCAACTCTTTCTCTCATTTCCTTTACCTTCCCCCCTGTTCTTCTCTCCTTAGTACTGTGTCTGCTTGAACTATTCAATGCCTAAATGCCTTTTCCACTTTATGTATCACTAATGATGACACATGTTATTAACATGCCTTCCTGCTCCTTACCAACCACCACCACCTACCAATCACCACGTATCCTATTCAACTCTTGCTTTAACTGACTTTTGCTTTGCCTTACTGTGACCAACCATGATTGATTTTAATATGATTGTCTCCACCAATATTCTCGATACAGAATATGTTACTACACCGCTCACTCTCCCATATCACCTATCACTCCTCAACCCCCAACCTACACAGCCTTGATAAAGACTACGGTCGAACACGCATCAGCTTTTTTCTGTTTCACTAAGTGTTATATTGCATCTGAACAAGTAATAAACAATGTACAACAACAACTCAAGACTAAATTGTGAATAACAATCGAAAGTACTGACCACCAATTTTCTGCCAGCGCCCACAACTAACAAGGATTTGTCACCCCACCTACTCTATTCTTAAGTGTTGATTTTTTTACCCTATTCTTTAGGGAAAAAAACACAAACACATGTACTAAATATAAATACATTTTGTTATATGTGTTTCCCTGCCCAATTCAGTCCTCTTTTTTTCCTTATCCACCAAAATGGTCCTTTTCAGGGCCAACTTTTCAGTTATAAAAATAGACAATAAAAAGACATACTGCATATATGGATCATAAACCTTTAGTTGATCCTTTCAATACAGTGTGTGTTAAAAAACCGACATATCCTTATGTATTTGATTATAGCCACTGTTAACCCCTTGTGGAAGCCACAGGTAAATCCACCACCAGTATTTGCTGCAACTATAAAACCATTAAAAAACAAATTAGGTACATATGTATGTGGGCTGTAGTCTTTTAAACATTTATTTTAGGATACATTGAGTGTAGTCTTTGTAAACAGTTACAAAAATACTTTAATAACTGTCTATTCATCAACAGTATGCATAAATGTGAACACTTTATAAAGTTAAGCAAATATGCCTAATTTTTATTTTTTTAAGAACAGGTTTTTTTTGGGTAAAATGTGATTGCACAATTTCTTTTTATTTTACTTTCTACACATGATACATCATTGACATTAGTCCAATTGTCTGTATTATTAATGCCATTATGTATGGAATAACAAAACCATTGAAATACAAGGAAAAAAATGTAGTTGCAGCAACGTTAAGGTGAGAACTTAATGAAACAAACCCCTGAAATTCAGTTAAAGCCACCTTAAATTTGTGCCCCCTGTTGCGCAGCCTATGACCACGATGATGACATCCAGATCACATCACTGATGACATCACTAATTAAATGTTGTAGGCGAACACTGCTAACATCACAAATTGCATCACTGATGACAACACTAACTACATTGTATATAACAGATTACATCAATAATGGCATGAGACATAAGGGGGGTAATTCCTGGAATAAATGCGTGCTGACATTTGTGGCACAAGCAAGAATAAGCTGATGCACGTGTGCGAATTCCACGCGTGCGATTGATGGAAGGCCGTGCGTGTGTTTTTCCCAGGATGTCTGCCAAATCCGCGCTTACCTTACACATCACTGTGACTTTCCAAACGCGTGCACGACAGGAATGAGGAAAGCACACAACTTCTCGCACACACACCTAAAAAGGGGGTGGAACACGGGGAATGGGGAACAATGCATGAAAAAGAAGGCGTAACATGGGAAGTACCGCTGGGAAACACACGCAATGCCCACACGCTAGTGAACAACACATATTCATGGAATCGAATAGGGAAAACCCGCGCACGTCAAAACACACGCACAGGCACAAAAATGTCCACCACACGAAAGCAGGCGGTAAGCACCACAGCGCAGGTTAAAAGTGCGCACAAACCACAACCAAGCATATACAGCTATGATGAATGTCCTATTCCTCGCAGCAGTGATCGTTGGACACCGCAGGAGAAGGAGCATAGCCCTGCCCCGCATTTTTTTCACCAGGCCCAGCTTTTTTTGGGATGCCTGATGACCAGATCTATGGCAGGTATAGGTTTCCACCTCATATCATCCTAGAGCTGGTCAGGGAGTGAACTCATATCACCCACCCTGTGCTCCCAAGCATTGAGCCCCTTGGAGAAGATGCTCAAAGTACTGCATTTTTTGGACACTGGGTCATGTCAGCAGACAACTGCCATAGTGGGGGGTGTCTCACAGCCCACGCAGTCACGTTGCCTACATCAGGTGTTAGCAATCATCACTGTACGCCCCTCAGTCTGCAGGCACATATACATTCCCAGAACACCCGCAGAAAGTCAGGCTGTGGTCCTGGACTTCTACAGGCTGGCACACTTCCCCATAGTGCTTGGTGCCATAGATTGCACCCATGTGTACCTACGTCCACCTAGGGCCACTGAAAACATCTACTGCAACCGCAAGCACTGGCATTCCATCAATGTGCAGGTTGTATGCGATGCCAAGGGAATCATCACCTCTGTCTATGCAAACTATCCTGGGTCCACACATGACAGTTTCATATTCAGAATGTCCGCAAATAGCCGGGGCCTGGAAGTTTGGAAGCATGGTGACACATGGCTCATAGGTGAGTACAAATGCCTGTGCACATGCATGCCTGTCACACACCAAAAAATACACAAGGCAGACTGATGACAACCATTATCTCCTTACCAGGGGACAGTGCCTACCCTCTGAGCACCTACATGATGACACCAATACAGAACCCCACCACACCATCCCAGGTAAGACACAACACAGCCCATATTGCAACCAGGGCCATAGTGGAGCGCACATTTGGAGTGCTCAAGTCACGCTTCTGCTCCCTTGACCGCTCTGGCGGAAAGCTACCATATGCACCCCCAGTAGTGTGCAGGATCATTGTGGCAACATGTGTCTTGCACAATGTTGCAACATGGCATGGTGTACCGGTGGACATGGTGGTGCCCCCATATCCACAACCACATGCATGGCCACTGCACATTGGAGGGGAAAGAGCATGTGGCGAGGCAACCTGTACCCAGCGTGTGGCCACATTTTTCACCTAAACTCCAACCCCTGCGGAGTGCATACATGCCTGGCACATACCAGGTGACAATCGATGATGGAAAAAGGGACAGTTAACTGTCACAACCTTAGCACCCTGAGAATGCGTCCATGGAAGTGCCACATTGTGTGCATCACTAGCTACTTAAATACAACTAATCCCATGTGACCAAAGGGAACACATGCAAGGTGCATATCCCCCCCTGTAAAACAGAGCATGAAAGTACTGGTATGTCACCCAAACCCTCCCAACCCCCATGACCCCCGTCTTCCACACCATACCATGGTATGCAATGGCAAAACATTAAACCATATGCACAACAGATGACACAATATTCATGAAGTGCCACGTGACAAATGTAAATAGGCACCAGAAAATTACACCTGCATTGGAATCTGAAGAAATGACTGAACAAAACCTCACACCCTGAAAACGGTGGCACAAATGCATGCCACCAGTGGTGCAAGCAACAAAAGTCAGAATACCTGTTGGCAAGCACATTGGACAATAGAACATTGGCATTTGAAACACTGTGTGCTGCGTGCGTGTCCCCTGCAACACACCGCTCACTGGACAGCACAGTGAGTGTGCATGGCATTGGGGAAACCCCTTGAGCATCATGAAAAAAAAGTGCAAGAATGGGTGAGGGAAGAGGAGGGAAGAGGTGAGAAGAGTAACAAAACAAGTGACAAACTGTGGAATGTCGATGAAGAATCAAGATAGTGCTGTCGAGGGGGAAAAGGAAACACAGAAGGGAAAGGGGGAACAGACGACTGGTAATCAGTGGTGGAGGGACCAATTATACAAGTAAGTGCCAAAATAAAACTCTAAAAGTTGAAGGTGGGGGGCAGATGGACGGAGGCAGAGGGGGAAGTGTCTGCAAAGAACAAGCGGCTACGCATCACCATGCCTGGTGGCAATTGGGGTAGTGCCAGAAAAAGACAGACAGAGGACAAGGAGGAGGGGAATGGGTGGTGAAGAGGGAGAGGGAAGAGTGAAGGGAGGAGGGGGCCAAGGTCTAAATGCATGAATGGGGAAAAGGGGGAAAGAAAGCACACACCGGGGCAGAGGAAAAGAAGACGGTGCAGAAGGGGAGGAGGTGTGATGGAGAAGGGGGAGACAGAGGGAGACTGGCAGGGGCAGTGGAGACAGGGGGACATTCAAGGGACCCAGAAGGCTGGTGGACAGGGCTATACAGGGCCTCCATTGTGGGCCTTTGGTAGTCATGGCAGGCTCCAGCCTCCTGGTTCGCCGGATTGTCACAAGGGCCAAGTGAAACAAATGGGAGGGGGGAGCAGGTCCAGGCCACAAACATGACATTCAAATCAAAAACAATGTGGCCATACTTCAAATGGCACAACAAAACACCAGGCAGGGCTGCAAGATGGCCAAATCCGGAATGGGGGGTCATTGAAATGCATGGTGACATGGATATCTCAGCGTGCAGCCTTCATGTGGCAAATCAAAATCATTGTAGGGCAAGTGCCCCAATGCAACATTGTCAGCGCACGGACCCCTCCCACCATCAGTGTGTGTTACACAGCCAATGGGTGCATGGTACCACCTACAGCAGGAAATACATGAACATAGACAGTCAATTCATTAAAAATATCATAAGCAACATGTTGAAATGCGCAGTCAACAGAATACTCCCCAAAGTGAAGTGCAGACAAGCATTGGAGAAGCCATCCGGAATACCCACTATGGGTGTACACACAAGTAGGACTGCAGGCTGCCCACAGGTATGACGGAAGCCCAATGCCCCTGTGTGAGATGCTGTCACACCGAGCCATCCTTCCAAGCCCATGGAATGGGGAAGCAGTTGTAGCATATGTGTCAGGACCCCAAGCAAAACACATACACAAGACAAGCCAGAATGGGCCCAGCTGGAACACACAGTGGATGCCTTAAAATGCTACAAAGCACCACACTGTCACATGAATGCACAATAGACAAAAAAAAATAATAATCAGCAGAAATTAAACATTTATAAAATAGTTATTTGCAGGAAAAAACAAAAGAAAATTCCTGAAAAAAAGAATTAAACAAAAAAGAATTGCAGGAAAAAAATAAAATTCACAAAATTATTTGCAAAAAAAAAAATATATCAAAAATTCCCATATATGAGCTGGTGGTGGAGGGGCACCCAGGAGGGGGGAAGTACAGGGTGCACCTCAACACCCACATGTGTAGATGTTGAGATTTTAAAAAAAAACTCACTGAGCTCAGCGCCTACACGGCCCGAACATTGTGGGAGATAGGTTGTCGTCATCACCCTCTGGATGGAAATCAGAAAGGGGACGTGGCTCAGTTGCCTTACCAGGTCAGCATGCATTACCTCACATGTCACACATGCTTCCTCCTGAAAGGACTGATGTGTAAGATGGAGTTCTGTCTGCATGGCCTCACATGACAAACCGTGTGACTCCCGGCTTGCATGGAGTTGAGTTTAGATGGTTCTTTCAAGCTGCACCATCCTTTCTTCTGACCGCCTACTCTCGTTCATCCAGAGCGTACCCAGAGTAGATCAGAGGGATTGGTGTTCCACCATCAGGGCCTTACGGTGTGCCTCTGCTTGAGCATCAAGTGCTTGATGCAGAGCCACTATTTCAGCCCGGAGCGCCCTGTCAGGCGCCGCCATGCCCAGCCTGAGTGAGCGGCATGTCAACCGCGTAGCCCGCTACTGGAGCTCCACTTGCCTTACAGAGGGGAGGATGGAATTGGTCACACTTTCCATACCTTGAGCAATCATCTCAACTGCTCCCCCCTGTTGCTGTGCTAATGCAATCATGGCACGCTCCCACTCAGTTGACCCTGGTGGCACACAGCCACCACGTTGCTGGACACCACACCTACTGGGACAAGGAGCTGTGGTCCTTGCTGGGTTGGTGCCACCCGCAGCTGCAGGACTGGATCCCTCCGTCAAACTAATGCCCATGGAATATGGCCAACTGGTGTTGAGTGTGACCGTGCACCTGTAACCACCACAGGTGGACATTCCAACCCTGCCTGGCCCCCTACTGCAGATGTGGCGGACGTAAGATCATCCAACACAGGATCACTTACCGGCGACGACATGTCATGATGCAGATCTGAATCAACATAGTGGTCAGAGGATACATCAGAGCCTGAATCAGAGTCAACTCTGGACACAATGGCCTAGAGCACCAGTGGGTTCTCGTGGGCTGCCACCCCACGACCACCACTGGTGCCTGGTTGTTGATGTGAACTGACAACTGTGTCTGGGATGACATCTTCATCCTCTGCCGCCAGTGCGTCATCACCTGCAATATAAACAAAAGAAACAAAAACACGCATGTCAGTAGCACATACCACACACATACAGATCACAACATTGACAGCCAACTAATGAATCAGCCATGTCACAGGCAACCCAAACCCCAACATAAAGCCAGTGGCATTGCAATGCAAGGGTATCCCAAAAGCAGAAAAGGATGTGTGCAAAATGTGAAGGCAACACATGTATTGCATGTTGCAGATCACCTGCATCACACACAACCTCTAGCAGGCACATATCCAAAGCAGAAATGATCGATGGCAATAAAGAGACGGCACGTAGCATAAGCACGAGGGAACACACAAATAGCCACAGCTGGCAATCAAATCAAACACACCATGACACATGTAACATGCATGTTCATGTGCAGCACTCAACTACCATCAACTATGCAGAGTACATGTGTCACAGGAGACACCTACGCTCGTGCGTTTCTATACTGTGAAAGGAGAGACATGGGTACATACATGGCAGGTCACTATCACACAGCAGCATTGTGTTGGCATGTTGAAGGTCTGAACTTGGCATCCACCATGTAGCATGGATACCGTGAAACACCCACCCTCTGGGCAATAGCAGGGAGGCACTGCATGGCAATAAAAGGTTCCCCGCAGAACTGTGCATTGGCAGACAGTGTTGGCATGTGTCTATTGCATGTAATCAGTCAAATGTCACTACAGCCGATGAGAAGTGGACATAATGCAAGACAGACGAGGACCCATCATTAGTACACCCATGCATGCAGAAGGCACAACACCAGTTGAAAAGAGGCAGTGAGCCTGTGACAGGGGGAGCCATGTGCATGACACGGACGTGGACACCCTAAAGTTGTGTGTGATGACACACAGACCCACAGTGAGCATGAAATGGCTGTCCAAATAACATGACACTTGGATCATCCTGGAGGCATACTACAATGAGCAGGCGGTGAAGGACACCTAGGGGCATAGATGGAATGCACATGGAACATGAATGTGCACACATTATTATTATTATTATTATTATTATTATTACCTGAACTTGTAGAGCTCACGGTCGCCCGGGGGCATCATGGCGCTGGTGAGGAAGCTATCAAACAAGAGGAACAGTAATAGTCAGAGAGTTAGAATAGAGTAGTTTTGAGGGCTTTCCTGAAAGCCAAATGGTTGGAGATAGACTTGAGTGGCAGTGGGAGGGTGTTCCACAGCCTTGCCGCAGCAATGGAAAAGGCTCTGCCACCGAGTCTTTCCCGGTTATACTTAGGAACCACCAAAAGGTTGGTGTTCAGGGAACGAAGGTTGCGTTCTGGGATATACCGAACAAATTTGGTTTGAAGAAACTCAGCACCTAGGCCCTGGATAGCTCGATGGACAATACACAGTGACTTGAACTTAACTCGCTGGGCCACTGGGAGCCAGTGGAGTTGGCGAAGCACTGGCGAGATATGAGCTCCATAGGGGGAACCTGTGGCCAGTCTAGCTGCCAGGTTCTGTATACGTTGGAGGCGTTGGAGAAGGCCCGTCGGCTGAGCGAGGTATAGGGAATTGCAATAGTCCAACCGTGAGAGGACTAATGCAGCTACCACAGGAGGACGCATAGCCTCTGGGATCATAGGGAGGACCTTCTTAAGTACCCTAATCTGGTGATGGGCGGATTGACAGACCGTAGAGACCTGATTAGTCATGGACAGGGAGGTAGAGAGAATGACTCCTAAATTCTTTACTTTGCCCACTGGACAAGGCAGAGGGCCCAGTGAAGTAGGCCAAAAAGCAGGGGTCCATAGTGACGGGCAGGGGGGGCAACCCACCAACATCACCTCAGTTTTATCGCCATTAAGCTTGAGCCAGTTTTGGTCCATCCAGACACCAACTGATGTCAAACAGTCATGAAGAGAAGCTGAGACCTTGATATGATCCTGATCCAAACGGATCAGGATTTGAGTATCATCCGCGTAGGAATAACAGTTAAGTCCATACGAGCGGATAAGGCAGACCAGCGCCCATATGTAAATATTAAATAGAATAGGGGAAAGAGAGGATCCCTGGGGAACACCGCAGGTGAGGGCACAAGGGACAGAAAGGAAAGGGGGCATAGCAAGGGTCTGAGTGCGGTCTGCAAGAAAAGAGGTGAACCAGGCCAGGACTGATCCAGAGATCCCGATTTGTGCTAGACGTGAGAGGAGAATAGGATGGTCCACTGTATCAAATGCAGCGGACAGATCCAACAGAATCAAGGCTCCAACTCCACCTGCGTCCGCAAGTCTAGACATGTCATCTTGCACTGAGACAAGCACACTCTCCGTTCCCCTTCCTGGCCTGAAACCTGCCTGGGCAGGATTAAAGATCTTAGAGGATTCCAGGAAGGAGGAGAGAAGGGGCGTGACCAGAGATTCCAAGAGTTTAGACAAGAACGGGAGCAGGGATATGGGGCGAAAATTAGAGGGGATAGTAGGGTCAAGGGACGGCTTCTTAAGCAGGGGAATGACCCTAGCAGATTTGAGTTCCGGCGGAACCAGGCCAGACTGGCATGAGTGATTTATAGCCACTGTGACGTCAAACAGAATGTCTGGGGCAATAGACTTCCTCATACTTGCTGGAATGGCATCCTCTGGAGAAGAGGACTTAATTTTTAGAATCGCTGCTAGAACCTCTGCCTCAGTGAATAGAGGAAAGGTGGACCAGCTGGCAGGGGGGTCAGTGAGGGTGAGTGGCACAAAGCTAGTAGTGCCGGAAGGTTGCATAGCGAGAGATTTGGCAATGTTAGATCGTATCACATCGATTTTCGTAATAAAAAACGATGCCAGGTCATTGCATAGCTTTTGCGATGGTTTAACCATCGAGGTGAGGGGTTCAGAAGAGGAGAGTGATTGAACAATAGAAAATAGTGTTTTGGGTTTACATAGAGCACTTTCAATTTGTTGAGCGAAATAAGTGGCTTTAGCCAGCTTGACATTGGCTAGGTAGGTGGAAAGACTGAGCTTGTACAAGTCTTAAAGCAAAGGGTCATAACTAGCCCGCCATTTGCGTTCGGCTTGTCTGAGTAGCAGGCGGGCGCTTTTTAGCTGATCAGTAAACCAGGGCTGGGAGAGTAATCTCCGACTCTGGGTAAGTTTAGATGGGGCGAAAACATTTGCGGCGAATAGCAGCGATGTTGAGAGCGTGGATAAAGATACCGGTCCCAAGGAGGCGCACTCAGCAACGATACAGGCACCAAGTGCCTTAGGGTCAGCTGATCGCCAAGAGCGGAGTAACGTCTTGGGAGGGAGAGCTTTACAGACAGGGGTGGCTAGAATAAACGGGCATGAAATCAAATGATGATCAGACCAAGTCACTGGCTCAATAAGGCCAGGGCCAAGTAAAGCATCATTGGCAAATACCATATCTAGAGTATTTCCATGCAGATGGGTGGGTGCTTGGATCAGTGGACAGAAATGAAGATCAGAGAGGCTATCCTCTCTCTCATGTGCATGGGGAGCCACTGTCATCAGCACAGTCAGATTGAGACACACTGCACCAGCGACAAAGGATGTATATGACAGGATATGACATCTCATCAAGATTGCACTTGTATACAAGTGGCTCACAGCGCAAACAAGCAAAGGGAGGGGAACAAGGGAGAAAAGGAAATCAAAACAACTATCATACTGGGCACAGTTACATTGAAAAAATGCAAGTGCATGGAGAAGGGATAAAGGGTTGAAGACCCTGGAAGGGGGAGAAGTGGAATGTGCCAAACAGAGGAGACCAAAGAAGGAAAATTAAGTCCAATGATAGAATAGGCATTCAAAAGGTGGTAGTGCAGCCAGAAAGTGGCAAGTGCAAGATCATTTGGATAGGGCAAATCTGATGAGTGCAGAATAAGAGTGATGTTCCCATGCCCCACAGGCAGCCCATCACCCCTAGACATGGCCTGCAGGCAGCTCATCCACCCTCCCCATGCCCCGCAGGCAGCCCATTTACCCTCCCCATGCCCCACAGGCAGCCCACACCACAGGGGGGCCTTTTTCCATGCAATTTACCTGGCGCGAGCGGGGTACGTGTATTTCGAGGGGTGCGTGGGGAGTTTACATCCAATTTCACTGGTGCGAGCGGGGTACGCGTATTCCGAGGGGTGCGTGGGGAGTTTTAGATGCTATTTTTCTGGCGCGAGCAGGGTACGCATATTCCAAAGGGTGCGCGGGGAGTTTTACACGTGATTTTGCTGGCGCGAGCATGGTACGTGTATTCCGAGGGGTGTGCGGGGAGTTTTATGCGTGATTTCGCTGGCGCAAGTGGGGTATGTGTATTCCGAGGGGTGTGCAGAGAGTTTTACATGCAATTTTGTTGGTGCGAGCGGGGTGCACGTATTCCGAGGCGTGTGTGGGGAGTTTTACATTTGATTTCGCTGGCGAGTGAGGGCTGTGTGGCATTTTTTGCATGTTTTCGTGGTTGGGGGGGCTGTATGCTGGTCCACTGGCCTTTGTGCCATGTAGGGGATTTGCGCGATGTTTTTGGTGCACAGGGCGGGGTTTGGGGCGTTACTGGCGCTGCTGTAGGGTTGCTGCGCCACTCTGCACCACAGCTGGTTATGGATGTAAGTATTGGCTGTGCGTGAAAATGGGTTTTGGCGTACACAGCTAGCGCACGCTGGCGCACATTCCCTCTCTGCACGGCCAGCATCTGCTGCTTCTACGCTAAAATGTATAAATTACCCCAAGATGATTAATATGTTAGCTCATAAAAATGTTCAATTTTCAGCTTTCAACTTTGAGTCTCGCAATATTGTATAGAATTCCAGAAAGACCCAGTATTTGTTATTCCTATTCTCTTTTATTTAGGGTCACTGCTCAATGTGTTAAAATTGTGGGACCCCCTGTTTTTTTTTTTACTGGCCTGAACATGAAAGTCAGCCAATTACAAACAAAGTGCCAAATGACACTGGCCACAGACCAGGAGCTTTTGTTGAAAAAAAGAAAATACATTTCTTTTTTCAGGGGTAGCAAGGGAGACCAAAGGGGTAGCAAGGTAGACCTCAGGGGTCACAGGTGTGACCCCAGGCTACCCCCAAATGATTTCCCTGCCACAATGTGTCACCACCCGGGAAAAAAGCAACTGGAAAGAAGACCAGCGCAGACAGTTGGCAATACTTCAAGGTGAAAGGACACTTTTAAAAAAGAGGCTGAGGTTGTAATATGCACATGGTGAAAGAAAAAAACAAAGACATGGTCCCTCTAATGTTCTGTCAAAAATAGCCTGGGAAAATCAATCATGATAAATCATTTGATGCAAGTCAACTGGGATGAGGTGCATGATACGTATCAGAAATCGCAGAAGCACCACAAAATAATAATTCATGGGGCTCATGCATTTATTGCACGGAAGCAGCCCCACCTCCATCACCTGCACCCACCATTAGGACATCACTGACACTGAATTTAGTCTCAACTTCTGCAGTAGTGTCAACTCCACTCGTTACAATTTTACCAGCTCCCAATATCTCAGTTATAAGAGTTGTGTATGAACTATGCCACCAATTGGTAGACGTGAGAGGTGCCATGACTAAGCAATAGGAGAACTTAATATCTAAACACCAAATTAACTGTCATCCTTATTTATTTTTTTAAGTGGCAATTTCTTTTCCCCCTTTTCATCAGAAAAACATAATAAAAATAAAACAAAATAAATACAAAGAAAATACCCCCAATAAATATGTCCCTTTGTATTTTAATTCCCTGTTAAATATTTCATGCTTATGTGTTTTCCTCCCCAGTTCCATCCCCCTTTCCTTCCCCCAAAACTGCCCTTTGAAGCACCACCCTTTAAGTCACAAAATTAGATGAAATTGAACATAGATTGCAGAAATGTATTCCAATATCTATTGTAATGTATTTATTGCAGTTTGACTGATTCAAATTCCCCAAAATGCTTCCTTGTAACCACAGTTACAATGTTAACAAGGAGGTATGTAGTCGCAGATGTAATCACTCCAGTCGTTGCTCACCTTAGACTTAATAATATACAACAAATATACAAATCTGTGTGCATATATTTTATTTATTGAATTTTTTGGTGCATTTGTAAGGAGCTTATACATCAAACAAATTGTGTTTCAAAGGACCCACAGGGCAAAGGAAAGGGAACATGGTATTGAAAGTCAATATAACAATGAGAGCGAGAGAGGTAGTCCTACTAGTCTTTGTGAGCATTCATAGTGTGCAAGTGCAGGGAGAGAGAAGGGATGGGGGTACGTGCTAGGAATTCCCCGGAGAGAAGTGTAGGGAGTAGGTTGCAAGCAGCTGTTAAGTGACTGGCAGAGATCACTTTGTTGAGTGGTCAACTGGCAGTGAATATCTGCAGGTGTGTGACAGCACAGTCCAGTAGGCGCCCAAATGAAGTGCTGGGAGTGGGCGGAGGCTGAAGGCAATTGGGGTGGGAGGCCAGGACCCAGGTGGACACATAGGGGCCCTGGTCACCAATCTCAGCAACTGTGGTGTTTAGCAAAGGAGGGAGAGTAGGAAGGAAGAGTTGAAAAGGAAAATCTTAAGGATCCACCGGAATTTGACAAGATCCGATTCAAGATGAAGAGTAAGGGGGAGGCTGTTGCATAGGAGGGAGCCAGCCGAGGAAAATGTTTGGCCACCTGCTTGCTTTTTAGCCAAGCGCTTGACATGGAGAGAGTTGGTGCCAGAGGAGCGTAAAGAGCTGGATGGTGCATATTTAGTGACAGTTCGTTGTAGATAGTGTGGTCCCCGGCCCCAGACAGCCTTATGGATGATGATGAAGTATTTGAATTTGATTCCTGCAGCAACCCGGAGTCAGTGGAGAGATTTTAGGGCTGGAGAGATGCGGTTCCTGGGCTTGAGGGCACCACAGGTGGAGATAGAGGTGGGAATGGAGAAATATCCCAGGATAACCTGGCAGAGACTATCATTGAGGAAGGAGGTCTGCCAGTTCAGTGTCCACTCTGAGATACCTTAGGTATTGTGGAGCCATTTGATGACAATGGAGTGGTTGACCATGTCAAATGCAGAGGACAGATTAAGTAGAATGAGAACAGCTGGAGAGTTAGAATCAAAAGATGCAATCAGTTCTTCATGGATGTTCAGAAAAGCAGTTTCCGTGCCTCTGGATGCTCAGAATCCAGATTGATAGTTGCATAGGCAACCAACAAGGTCAGTATGGTGTGTCAGTTGAGGGAAGACCAACTTGCCCAGGAGTTTCCCAAGGAAGGGGGTGATAGAGATGGGGCAGTAGTTAGCTGGACAAGACGTGTCTGCAGAAGGTTTTTTTCAGGAGGGGGCACACAGGAGAGTGCTTGAGGGAAGAGGGGAGAGACCCAGGAGCAAAACAGTGAGTGCAGAAATCAGCAAGTGCAAGGGCTAGATAACCAATATTGTCCTTAATAGATCTGGAAGAACAGGGGGAGACCTGTTTGGAGAAGACCTTCATAGAGCAGACAATTCTAGTGACCTCATCAGATGTGTTAGGAGAGAGGGAGGAGGGAAAGTCATAGGGGGGATGGGAAGCCATTGTTGGCAGGGGTGTGAGGGGATGGGGAAAGGGAAGTGTCCTGGGTTTTTTCAGTGATGTGTGCGGCCAGTGCATTGCAGAGGGCCTCCGAGGAAAGAGGTGAGGTGGAGACTGTGGAAGGGTTGACTAATTTGTCGCGGATTCTAAAGAGTTCAGCCATGTTGTTGGATGCACCAGAGATGCGTGCCTGAATGTGGGCCCTTTTCTTGGGGCAAATGGCGAGTCAGTATTGACTTTGGAGAAGGCAACATGCCGTTTGTCAGAGGGTGATCCTGAGGTCTGCCACTTCTGTTCCGCAGTTAAGCACTTGTGTTTCAGGGATTTATGTTCAGTGTCATACCAGGTGTTACGCTTGGACACATGTTTCATGACTGGGGCAAGAATGCCAAGAGTATTAGTGATGGCAAGATGGAGGTTGCTGAGTCAAAAGTAAAGTTTGCAGTTGGGGAGAAGGGTGGATGAAGGTAGATACAAAAGCAGTAGCTGACACTTGTTTTATCAGACAGATGTTTGTGAACAAGATTGGCAGGGCTGGGCGAGGTGCGGTCAGACAGCCGAGAGGACCTAGGTGAGAGGAGAGGAGAGAATGGTCTGACTAGGAGAGTTGTGTGGTGAGTGGGGAGGAGAGCAAAAAGTCAATTTGGATGATGGCATCAAGTGTGTCTCCAGCCGAGTGTGTTCGACCAGAGGGGAGAATGGAGAGGAAGAGTGAGGTGCAGAGGTCATGGAAGAGAGTGGATGCCATGATTGAAGAGTCTAGGTGGATGTTGAGGTCCCCCAGTAGAAGGAGTTTAGAGGTGGATGCGAGGAGAGAGGAGGATACATCAGCCCATTCAGAGAGGCACAGGGTGGTAGAGCCAGTTGGAATTTAGATAGAGGCAATGGGAAGAGTGAGAGGTGGGAAGTGGGAGAGATGACCAGCTTGCAGACCAGGCTCTTGAAGAAAGAGTACAGCTGGGTGGGTATGAGGGAGAAAAGGACACACTCAGGGAAGATCAGGGCAACCCCACCACCAGCATGGTTAGGGCGTGATTAGGGTGAGTCTTGGAGATTATCTTATAGCCATCAGGGAGAAGGGAGTCAAAAGCAGTAAGTGTGCTGGCATTGAACCACTTCACTGTTGTTACTCTTGTTCAGAAGGGAATTGCCATAGCATTTCAGTTCTGGACTGCCCATGTGGTCAGGACAAAGACTGATATGCAAATGGTTATTTCCCATTTGTGAAAGGTACAGTGAGCTGAAGTGTGGATGTGGAGTCTGGAGTGGGTACCTTCCCAGAGAAAAGGTCAATGGGCCGTGTTTGTTCTTGCATAGGGGCATCTATGGACTCATTTTTGATTGTTTAAGGGACTTAGGTTTAGTAACCCTAAGTTTCCTTGGGTCATTTAGATATCAACCCCTTGCTCACTGTGCTCAGAGAGGCACAGGTCCACCTCACTGATGAGGCCTAACAAGGATGAAACATGTATATTGGGTTGCTGTTGGTACTCTTGTTCAGAATGGAATTGCCCTAGAATTTCGGTGCTGGACTGCCCATGTGGGTGGGACAAAGAATGATATGCAAATGGTTAGTTTACATCTGTAAAAGGTACAGTGAGCTAAAGTGTGGCTGCGGACTCTCGAGTGGGTACCTTCCCAAAAAACATGTCAATGGGCCGTGCTCAGTCTCGTAGAGGGGTGCCTATCAACTATAATTTGATTGCTTTAGGGATTTAGGTTTAGTTACCCTAAGTTTCATTGGGTCATCCAGACGTGGACACCTTGTTCACTGTGCTCAGAGAGGCACAGCTCCACCTCACTGATGAGCCCCATCAAGGCTGAAACACATATATGGGTTTGCTGTTTGTACTCTTGTTCAGCAGGGAATTGCCATAGCATTTCGGTGCTGGACTGCCCATGTGCATGGAACAAAACTGATATGCAAATGTATATTTCCCATCTGTGAAAGATACAGTGAGCTAAAGTGTGGCTGCAGACTCTCGAGTGGGTAGCTTCCCAAAGAACAGGTCAATGGGCTGTGTTTGTTCTTGCAGTGGAGGGCCTATGGACTATTTGTTGACTGTGCAAACATTATTTAATTTTGAATGATAACAAATGTGCAGATTAATGTATGCAACCTTAATCAGGAAACCAAATATGTCTTCAGTTTTTACAAATACATGTACGAAGACATGCCGACATTGTAACATTATTTTGAGTATACATCTTTTTAAAGTATAGTCATACCAATATTTCAAATAATAGGTAGACAATAACAACTATTGTGTGAGGAAACGTATTAACACCTATTAAAAGCTACACTAATAACCTAACAAATGTCATTCCCATACTTCTTGTGAAATCCGTGTGTGTCCTTTGTTTGGCCATGTACAAACATGAGAATTTAATAATGACATTTCAAAATGTACACATAATATTTGAATTTTTTTTTAGAACCGGGTATTGTTATTTAAACTTCTATTTCCACAGATAGTTCTGTGCATTGTGAAATACTTTTTTTGTATGAAATCAAACTTCATTTTAAAATATAATAATTATATCTGCATTGCCATTACAATACTTCTTTTTTAATTTGGTGTGCATCCTTTTTTTGCCAACCTACACACTTAAGAAGCTAATGACAATTTTGTATAACCTCCTATAATAAAATAAAAAACGTCCACGGTTTAATAACTCAATACATTGTACATCTTTTCTGAAAACTTCTCCACTGCAAATAGAACATCTTTAAACACTGAACAAACTAACACTCAAAGTAAGTTGTTTAAATTGTATTTTTTTATTTGGAAACTTTTTTTAAATGTTGTTTCTGTCCTTATCTTGACCACCTTCACACATGCCAAGTAAACACAGTATGTCTAAATCCTTCCCTAAAACTCTTATTAGTAGATAGATATTTATTTTACAAACATTGTTTGTTGTTGTTTTAGTATCTACATCCTGCTGTTCATTTGTTTCATAAGTAATCAGTCATGACCTTCTACACTCCCTAACACTCAAAATAATGTACAAGGAACCATTTTTGTAACCTAGCACTTATAGGTAACACACTAAATATTAACATAAATACTGTGTTATACAATAAAACAAAAGGAGAAGATTACAGTAGGCTGTTTCACTACTAATGTATGTAATCTTCACAATATTGGGCCCAATTCGTAGAATCCAGCCACCATGCGTAGGAAAAAGCCGGTGAAATGTCCAATGCGGTGCAAAGCTCTGCGCCATCCATGGCCCAGCACACAGCCCCCTCCATCGTAATCGCGTGAAAAATCCAGCGCAGAAGCAGCGCAAGGCCCGTGCCTACAGAAGGAGCATGCGCCATGCGTGCGCCAGTAGTGGCGCAAAGCAACAATTGTGCGCCATGCGTATTCATGGATTTCCCGAGCCATTTCTAGCTGTGGCGCATTGAAAATCCAGCAGCACCAGTTACGCACCCAACACTGCCCTGTGCGTAGGAAAAACCCATTGAAGTGTCCAATACGGTGCAAGGCTCATACCCCGCAGGCAGCCCACATGGGACCATAACCTGCAGGCAGCCCACACCACAAGGGACCCCCCCACCACCCATGACCATACCCTGCAGGTGTGGGACCATAATCGCAGGCAGCCGATACTGTTAGGCAGAATTGCATGCAGTACCCTCTGGGACCACCACACACAATTAGGACTACTGGTTTAATCCAAACAACCTTTGGTATAAGTCTGCACCACATAGTTTTTAGTAGCGAGCTGAGCAGCCAAGCTTATCTCAAGAGTGATTGTGAGCAGTACAATTAGTTACACAGAGGACTTTCAATCACAGTGGTTCAAGTAAACACCTATACTCAAGGTTTCTTGGTAAAACACTTATAATTTATTACACAATCATTTAGAAAACATTTCACTAGAAGAAGACAACTTAATATTATATACAAATACACTTCAATACAAAACTCCAAGATTTTGAGACAGTTTTAGCTCCCCTGAAATAGGAGCCAAATGGCAGTTCAGTTACTTAGAAGTGATCAAAAGGGATGAGGTAAGTAGAATAGATCAATCACATATACTTGTTAGACAGTGCAAATAGTTTCAGTCCACCAGAAGAGTTCAATTCAAGTCAATAGGCCAGGCCAAAGTCAATTGGCTAGTGTTCTGGATAGGAAAAAAGCAGTTCTGGTACCAAACGGTAAAGTCTTTGCAAAAGTTCACAGTAGTTCAGCCCAAAAAGAATCATTTGTTGGGTCACAAGCTGATTAGGCCTGCAAGTTGGGAAAGTTTCACAAACTTTCACTGTGAGAGTGGCGTTCTCTCAATCGGGTTGGCACACTACGTTAGTATGAAGAAACAAATGTAGCTGAAGTCACTGGTTCATAGCAGTTCCTACAGATCTCACTGTTCCTGAGCCTCAGTCATGGGGACAATAGGGAGGACGTCAAGGGACTCCTGCACTGCACGGGATCGTCAAAATGCAAACAAAATGGAGTCACTTCAGTTCGAGTAGCTGTTCTTGAAGCACACAAGCTGGTGTCCTTCCCCCTGGTTAATCCTAAGAAGCTTCGAGAATGGTACCCAGCTGGCCTACGAGTGGATTGGTTCCACCAACTCAAAGGAAGAAGTAATCCTTGAAGGGGCTTCTCTGTCGAGATGAACTTGCCAATTTGGACCTGCAGCAGGGCTTCACCAGGCAAATCAATGGTCCAGGAGTTGCAGCAGCCGTCCTCTTCCAGCTAATTTTCATTTCTTTCATTCCAGTGGTCGACTCTGCTTTCCAGTCCAAGAGACTTGCCTTTTAAACCATTCTCTCCCTTTCATTCCAGCCTGTCACTCACCCATCAGGGTGGCTGTCCTTGCTGGACAGTCAGCCAGCCAATCATGCCAGAGTGCATGTGGGTCTCCTATGAGACTAAGCAAAGGGAATTTTGGGCACCTCCATCACTTCCTGCCCACCCCAGACACTCAGACGCCAGTGGCGGTCTTCAGTCCTAAAACCTGCCAAAGGCATACGAACAAAGGGACCAAACCTGGTTTGGCATGCAGAGACAAACACTAGAAGGACCTTTCCAAAAAGTAATGGCAAAAAAAGAAGACCGGGACCCGTTTAAACAAAGGGGCTTAAGGTGCCATCTTGAAAAACATGGCTCCCACGATTTTTAGCTACCAGTGTTTGTGGTCGGGAAAAATCATGGTAGTTTGTTCTAAAACCACTGCCACCAGCCTTTTCACTAGGAAAGGGTAGCATTCGACTGCTACATGAGTATTTAGACACAGGGATACTATGTAACCCCTCCAGCACTCCATTGTAAGATGGTGTGTGCTGGGTCTTGGAATTTGGAAAGACTAGCAAAGTCAATTTCACTTTACATTCTCTGGGAAACAGTAGGTTATCCCAGAGAAGGTACCTAAACCTTTTTTAAGTCTAAATGACATCCCTGTGTCACTGCACTGAGGGTGCTGTGTAACACACATGAGAAGATGATGCCTATGGAGTTATCTAAAACTCCATAATCAAAGAACACAAGTGAAAAACACACATCAAAATACATGAACGAGTGGGATAAAAGGCCCACACTCTTTCCAGGAAAAAAATCAAGCCTTCAAAATCCAGCAAAGTTGCTGGGGGTCTCTAAGGTGAAGGGAATTAGCACTTTTATGAGAATTCTCCCCAACACTCGTCCCCCTCAGACTAAGGGACAGGAGGATTTAAACCACCCCTGGATGAATCTCCTTACTCCAGTTGATCAAACATTCTGGAGAGACCATCAGCATTTTGGTGATTATACCCTAACCTGTGCCCAATGGTAAAATCAAACCCATGTAGACTGATTGACCATCTTAACAATTTAGGTTTTCCCCCTTCATCTGCATTAACCATCTCAAGGGTTGGTGGTCAGTGACCACACAATAGCAACGCATTGGGCCTCATTACAACCCAGGCGGCCACGGAATGAACGGTGCCAGTAAGGGACCGGCATTGTTCATTCTGGGCCACCCTATTACGAGGTCTGCAGTGGGCCCCGCTAAGGAATGCCTGATCAGACCAGGCATCCATAGCGGGACCCGCTAGCAGACCAGGATGCTTACAACGGGCCTGTCATTAACCAGCCAGCCAGTTGCTAGCATCCTCCCCATGCACATTGAGCCCTATGGGGCTCCAATGTTAATGGGGATTCATTTTTACCGGAGCCCAGAAAAGGACAATTACCGGGTCCGCCAAGGTCGGCATGACCCGGTTATTGCCCTTATCTGGGCTCCAGTAAAAACATCATTACAGGTGGCAGCTGTGCCCTTAATAAGGGCACGGCTACCACTAGGGTCGTAATGAGGCCCATTATCTTTCAATGGATGAAGCAAATGGGGTGCTCCCTACTTTTCTCATCCAGCTGACTCCGAACTGCACCTATAACTGTATTGGAAGCATCTGTTTGCACAATGAAGGTTTGGCTGTAGTCAGGAGCTCTTATGACTGGAGCTTGACAAAGGGCTTTCTTAAGTCCTTCAAATGCCTTGTTGCACTCCCCATTTCATCTGACATTTTTAGGAAATTTGGGTGAGGAGACCACATTCAAGGGAGAAGCTATGGACCCATAGTTCTCAATGAAGTTCATATAATACCCAGTGAGACCTAAGAAGGCTCTCACTTGGGTTTGAGTACTAGGGGTGGCTCATTCTTGTACAGCTTGTACTTTGCTAGGCAATGGCCTTATTTCACCTCCTCCTACTTCATGTCCAAGGTAGACCACTTTGCTGTGACCAATTTGACATTTACTTTCCTTTATGATCAGATGGGCCTGCAAAACATATCCTAAGTGGTCAACATGTTCTTTCCAAGTAGGTCTGAACACTGCAATGTCATCCAAATATGCCATGCAGAAGTCCTCCATCCAATTCAGAACTTGATTAACCATCCTTTGGAATGTTGCAGGTGCATTCTTTAATCCAAAAGGCATTATCATAATCTGGTAGAGGCCTGCTGGGGTTGAAAATGCAGTTTTCTCCTTAACATGGTCTGTCAGGGCTATTTGCCAATAGCCTGACATTAGGTCAAATGTACTGGGATACTTGGCTGAACCAAGTTAATCCACCAGATCATCTTTCCTAGGTAAAGGATGGGCATTAGTCTTAGTGACTACATTTAGAGCTCTATAGTCCACACAGAATCTCAACTCCTTGGATCCTGCCTTTGGCACTAGCAGAACTGGGCTAGACCATGGATGGGTAGAGGGTTCTATTACCCCGAGATCAAGGATCTTGTTGACCTCTTCCTTTATGTGGGCCCTGACATTATCTGACATCCTGTAACCTCTGCTTTTAACAGGTACACAGTCACCAGTGAGAATGTCATGCTGACCACAAGGGTTTAAGCCTGGTGATATTGAAAACAGGGAGGCAAACTGATTTAACAGAAATTTGCATTCCTCCTGTTTTTTCAGTGTCAGATTAGAAGAGAGATTAACTCCTTCTATTTTCTCATCTAAAGGTTGTCCCCTGAGGAGATCAGGTAGAGCTTCACTCTCTTCCTCCACTTGAGTTGAAGCTCGAAGCAAAGCTCCCACTTCTGGTCTGGTGACATAAGCTTTTAGACTGTTTGAGTGAAAGACCCCGGGGGTCTCCTTAGGATTGCCTGTCTCCACCAGATAGTTGACATCTCCAAGTTTTCCCACAACCTTAAAGGGTCCTATCCATTTGTCCTGTAAGGCCCTCTGACTTGTAGGAACTGTTAGGGAGAATTCACTAAAATGCCTAATTTCCCTTACCTACTGAGTCCCTCAGCAGCTTTGCTGGATTTCTAGGATACATTTTTTTCACCTGGTAATAGTGCGAGTTTTGTTTCCCACTCTAACATGTGTTTTGCTGTGTGTGTTTAACATGTTTGTGTTCATAGACCGTGGAGTCTCACCTACTCCATAGGCATGATCTTTTTACTGTGTGTTACACAGCACCTTCAGTGCAGTACCACAGGGTTGTCTTTTTAGACTTCCCAACTCAGACTCCATTTTCTGGGACTGACTACTGTCTCCCAGAACATGTAAAGTTGCCATTGACGTTATCAGTCGTTTTAAAACCACAGACCAAGCACAAACTATCTTACATAGAGTGCTGGAAAGGGTTAATAGTTATCCATTTTTGTCTGTCTCTCGTGGAACATTGTTATTTAATATAGCCTTGGTATTGTTTTAGGCTATGTTAGTAGCCTTGAACTTAAACCCGCTGGACCATACATGTTTTTATTTTGTTCTGGCTGGGTTTATTAGCCATTTCTTTTTTTAAAGGTCTTTCACGTGTTTTACTGTACGCGCTAAACCAGGTTTGGTACCTTTGTTCACTGACCTTTGGTGGGCTTCTGCACAGAAGCCCTCCTTAGGCGCCTGAATGTCTGGGTAGGCAGGATGTGAGGGAGGGGTTTTAGGATCCATGGTTAGGATTCCCCTGGCACTCCTGTTTGATTGGCTAGGTGACTGTCCTGCCAGGACAGCCACCCTGCTGTGTGATTGACAGCCAGGCTGTGTGAATGGGGGAAAACTACATGACAAGCAGGTCTCTGGGACTGAGAAGGGAGAGTCGCTACTGGATTCAGAGAACTGAAGAGAAGCTGACAGAAGAGGACCTCACTGTTTCAGAAGGACTTAATTCGGATCATGAGTTTGCCATATTTTTATAATTCATATTTCCTCTGCTGGGGTTGACAAGTGCCTTTAATTATCCTCTTGGGTGGATCCCCTCCTGTAATTATATTCTTGTTCCAGGTGTATTATTACTGTGCAATGTGCCTTTATTTGTAATGTTGTTCAGTAGCAGCGCACTCTGGCCCCACACTTTTTTTAGTGCATTGGAATTATTGGTTTATTTAAATACCACTGCAATTATTAATGACTAGCTGGGGCTTGTTACTTTTAAATTAATTTTGTCTTTAAAAAATATATATATATATAAAAAAATATATATATATATATAAATAAATAAATTAAAACAAAAAATAAATGTCCTCAGCAAAACATGAGTAATAATTGTTTGCTAAATTCTCATTTTTATTTTTAGGCTAATTTGGGCATATGGACCGGTTTCACTAAGTTAGGCTTTTCTAAAGGTGTGTTTAGTTCACCCAACATGGCGATCCTTTTTGCCCCTTTCTGTTTGTCTTACTTGGAAGGCCATGCATTGTGCTATACTGCATTCCAGTATATTTAGTCCTACCATTCTTTCGTGCATTGTGCAATGGTAACACAAGTAGACTGAAACACACGGTCATTGAGGTAGGTCTGTTTATTTTGCTCTCCCCATTTTGTAGTTTTTAACTTTTAATTGGCTTTTTTGGTTAACCAGTTAGGAATTGTCCACAGTCCTTTTGAATCATGAGTTAATTGGAGTTAATCTAATGGGTACTTTGGTGGTTTTTTGAATACTAATTTGAGATTTATTTTCTCTTTCTGGTTTCTTTGGCTAAATTAGCTTTCCGCAACTGCGAGGCATTTTGAGGTATGTTTTTATTGATTTTATTGACAGCATTATGGTTTGTTTTGGTAACTTACGTAATATTTTTCTGCAATTGGCTTTCCAGTAATTACTTAATCTATATGCCTACAGAACTGTATCTGGCATTGTCCTACTTTAAATGTGGAGTTCTTATTGCTGCAACCTAAGATACTTATTTTTGGAATACATTACAGTCTTTGATTTAAGACTTAGCTTACTAAGCGGAACGTGATTGCGCTGCTATGGCCAACTTTTGTTTCTAAAATTATGTTTCTTTTTCTCTTTTTGTTTGTCTGTCAACGGACTACTACGAATGAAATTGGTTAATTTGTGGTAACCTAATTTCTACTTTTTTACTTTTCCTACATGTGATGTACATGTGTTTTATTTTTTGTGGTTGCATCGCGCCCTGGACTGCTTGCTCACAACTTGTGCCTATGTTCTTTATGTAACAATTCTTTGCACAAAACAATCATGTGTATGTTTTATTTTTAACTTTACCCAATTTGTATGGAAATGATGTACTATGCAATTTAAGCCTCTGATGAAAAGCTGTACACAGCTTGAAACACGTGTCAGGCTTCTCTTCGCACAAACAATAAAGGCTTCTCTTTGCACAAGCAACTAATTATAATTTCTTGGCGCAGTGAGACTGGGAACATCTTTGTTTTTCTTTAAATTCACATGGAAGCACCCACACAATCTAGTTCTAAGAACCAAGACATGCGGTCTAGTGTTTTGGGAATGGCAGGCATGGAACTATTTTTCCTGCTACTACTTTACCTAGGCTATATAAACCACACCCTGACTGCATAACACGCTTCATGTTATTCTGCAACCCATAGCATGATGCTCACCATGTCCAGTTCCTCGTCTTCAGAATCTTCCTGCAATCCTACAAGAACAAGAACATGATTATTCACTATTACCTGAGAAAACACCATCCAGCACTCAGCATCTCAACTGGGCTGCAATCTGTGGAAACCAAGAGAAGAAGAAACATCACTCACTTGTGATACTACAGCTACCACAGCTGCTGTCGAACATTGCAACCTGCAATAACGAGAAAGGGAAAAACAATATTAGAATGCGTGTTTCCAAAACATCGAATTCCATCAGTCTTACCTGAATTCCATTGCGCTTCCATCCGGAGCACCACCACACAGCACTGTACTTACCTTAATGGATTCTGGGGGCATGTTTTTCATCGGGCTCTCATTCACTCGCAGCACCCCAGCGGCCTGTGAGGAGAAGAAGAACAAAATACAGGTTAGCTTTAAAAGACAATAAAGGCGCTGCGCTCTGCACTTTCTCTTACCTAGAAAACGTGCCTCTCCATCCGGCACGCTAGCATTAAGACCTTCGCACATGAAAAGAAGGAGATAAAGACATTAATGAATTCCCACCATAAACAGAACAAGACTTACAATAAACAAACCTACCTGCCTACCAGCAGATTTGGGGACACAGCAGGCCTGGGCCCAAGGAAGGCATACTGCACCAGTGAATCAACTCGGGCAGCTCACCAACAAACATCAAGCGCCCCTGCACAAGAAACTCAGGACGGATAGCTCACCCTACAGATAACTAAGGTGAGAAAAGAAACCAGTGGGAAGGGAATCGGTCAGAGGGAGGTGGGATATTCACCCTTTAGAGACAGTTATCACAAATCCTCCCTTCTTTAATTGCAGATTCATTATTCATCACTTGACAACTATGCATCCAGGGGCCACATCTCAGCACCTTCCAGCGCCCTCGGGGATATCAGGTGAGCATAACAGAATCTCATGGGCTAACTGTAGGAACTGGGGTCTTGCCTCTAGAGGCACTACAAGTCTTTTGTAGTCCCTTGGGAAAGACGGAGTTGGTTCACTGTAGATGAGGCCATCTTCCCAGTACAACCTATGCTTCCCTGGCTCTTGCCATCCAGCTGGGAAGCTTCCTGTTGGCGAAAACCTTTAAGAGTAGGACACTCCCTTTGGCCTCTGCTGAAGTCTGCCCTACAGAGGCCACCTTCTGCCAGCAAAGACTGCAGCTCAGGATGGTCTTTAGGAACCAGATTTCCAACAGGGTTAAGGTCTTCTTCCAGCTCTGAATCTTCAGCAGCTGAATTAACCTTTCCTGGTTGTTCCTCACACTCAGCCTCAGCTGGTGGAGCAGTCACAAGTGTGGCTTTGGACAGTACTCTCGGGGATGTCCTCGTTGGTAGCACAGGAGTGCTGTATGCCTTTTTCCTTGAGATCTTGGGTTTCCCCTGTGTCTCATTCTTTCTTGAAATAGCAGTTAGAAATTCCCATGGGCTAGGTATTATAGATTCCTCTGTAACATCCTTTGGAGAGCCACCTAAGGTACTATCCCTGGCCCTCCTTGCTTGCTCCTGTTTCCTTTTGCTGGGAGGCCTGGGAGTGCTTGATACAACTCAAAGAGTGTTTAAGTCATTCCCCAACAGGACTCTCCCAAGCACCTCAGTCTGCACACTAACAGGTATCTTGACAGTCATGTTGTTGCACTGGATGAGAGCTGGTAGCCTAGGAAGCATTTGGACAGGGCCTCCAGCAAGTTAAGTGAGGCTTTTGGGTGCCTTAGTAGCAACCTCAGCCTTGAATAAAAATGCATCCGCTACTGTAATGCTGGCCCCAGTGTATCTAATGGCAGGGGTTTCCTGACCATTTAAAAGTACACTTTTGTTGTAATATTCTTTTGTGTTATCTGCAATCAAATTATAGACATCTAAATTCTGATGTCCCCACAGACCCAGGGACAATAAAGAAACACTGGCAGAGAATCCAATGGGGTCTTCAGCCAGTACTTGAAAGTTACCATTTGTCACATATACTTCTTCCTCTGGGGATAAGGCTAAGAAGACAGTGTGAATCCATGAAGGTTTAACCTTAGACCTGGGATCCCCTTTCACATGGTCAGTAGACCCACAATCATAACATTTTCCAAATGTTTTGACAAATGAGGGTCTTTGCTGACCTCCCTCTGGTGTGGCACCAGAGCTTTCACTAGCCTGATTTGTTTTCCTTCTGGCTTACCCTTCTTATGTTTGGGGCCCTCTTTTGGATTGGAAGTATTAGAATTCTCTTTGCCATCTTTGTTTTGCTGCTTCCCATCATCTTTCTTCTGAGTTGCCCCAGAATCCGTGTGAGTAGCCCTGTTGGCAACCCACAATTCAGCAGCTTTTGCTAACTTATTTGGATCAATTTCGTCAGAGTCATCCAAGTGCTGTCTCAGCTCAGGAGAGTAGGCATCAAATATCCTTTGCAACCCGGGGGAACCTTGACAAAAGTCAAGGAATCAACTGATTCCCTGTGAAACTCTGAATCCCATAGTTATATTCAAAAGCAGCCCACCAATCTAAAATATCAAGTCTCCCCTCATACATACTCATAACTTCTTTAGGCATGCAAGGCCTCTTAGGACTGGAAGACCTAGAAGACTCTGGGAGAGAACCATTTTCAAGAGACAATTTCTTAATTTCAAGTTCATGATTCAATTCCATTTCTCTGAGCCTGAGTTCTTGATGATTGCTTTCAGTTTGCATTTGGAGCCTTTTAAATTCTAACTGAAGTCTAATTTTTTCAAGAGAGACACATTCTGGACTCAGTACTGCACCCGGTATGGTCCCTGTGGTTATAGCTTGAGGACCTAAAGCTAGTAAAGGTGCAATGGGGCTCACATCCTGAGACTTCTCATCTCTTTTAACTCATCAATAACATTAGAGCTTGACTCTGAATCATTATAATCCTCATCAACATTATCCATTTTTGCTGGGGGGATAGAGGTTATATATAGCTCTACCTCCCAGTCTTTGATGATTCAACAATTTCTCAATCAATTCACTTTTTTTCCTTTAACAGAGAGAGACTTGACTTTACACATATCTTTCTGTTGACATACTGTTAAAATGATCAGGGCTTCCTGTCTGAAGTTATCCATATCTGGCAATATTAAACTGTTAAACAGTAATTATATAGTGCCTCCTTAGTATTTATATTGGCCTAAGCCCAATCGCGTTACATGGAAAACTGTGTTGTAAAGTTCCGATTTTGGGGTTTAACTTCGCTGCCATTTTAAGATTCATCCGCCATTTTGATTTTCACTTGTGTTCCAAATTCTAAAATGTTGGCCTGTGTTTTCGACTCGCAGCCAAGCCTTCCGAACTTTGAGTTCTATTGATGTTTAGGCTGTCCGAGAGCCAACTGTTTAATTAAGCAAAGAGACATTGAGCTTCATATGAACTGTCATTCTAGTGTTGTCTGCGCTCACATGCCTCATCCTTGTATAAACATTGGGAAAATGAAGAACAAACCTCGAGCGTATGCCTTGGCTGAACTGCATTGTGTAGAAATGTGTAACAAGGCTTACCACGGGATCCGAGAACATACATCACCATTCTGTCTTCATGGAAATGCAAACCTATGTAATCCTTTGCATAATATTGTATAATATGTATGTGAACTAGGAACGAACTCTAGACCATGAATTATTAACACGAAGAGAGGCTGGACAATATTACATGGAATTTTATAAAAGCATGAATGTTTTAATGTCCAGCACTCTCTCACCTCTCCTAGTCGGCTGATACACACTGCAAGGTGTTGGGAGCCAGATAGCTATCTGTTTCTTTGTAAAAGGACAGTAATAAAAGATCTGTGAATCTTTTAGCCTGTGATTGGTGTATTTCCGTTGTGGTACTCAGCCTTAATATTTCTTTGTTCTTTCAGATGGTGTCCGAATAGGGACCCTCAAGATTGATGCCACCTCGTTGAAGGAAAGACGCGGCTATCGGACCGGGATTGGATGGTGAAAAAAGGGGGGCCATTTTTGTATGAGATGCGATACCTCAACAGGACTGCACAATCCGATCCCTGGACGGTGAGCACGTGATCCGAGGTGGCATCTTGATGAGGATCAATATATTGAGGTGGGCAGTATTGCCGAAATCACCAACCACGAGGGTCCTTTCTCCCTTTAAATCTGATTGGACCTACTTTGTCCTTTGTAATCAGGTGAGTCATGCTCCGATTCCTAAGTAGCCTGATATTTGGTTGCAGATTTGTCCTCATGAGCACAAACGATGCAAGGTAAAACCAGTTATCTGACATGCCTGGGAAATTGTCTGCCTGTTCCAGGGCGTTATTCCGCAGAGACAGACAATCTTTGATATTTGGCCGACCGGCGCCACAGGAGGGGTCGTCGGCATGTCTATGTACTGTAAGAATGGCATTTGTTAGTATAGTATTCAATAGTATTTGGCACAGACAAACTAGACATGTTTCTGAATGTCAGTGGCCAATCAATGGTAGTTTTGAGATTTCCCGAATACAGTATTAGAAACTATATTCTTAACGGAGAAAAAAATGCTAGACCTGCAGTGTTTGATGTAATACAGAATTGGAAAAGAGATGCTGTGTAGCAATTTAAGAGTAAATAGAAGCAATCATGTTGTCATATGTAAAAATTCTATTAATAAAACATCATTATATGATCAACAAAAACAGTCAGAGTCAGTTACAAACATGGATAGGGCTTTTCAACTTGGTATACAGAAAATAATATCCGTCTAAAGATTTTCATGTCTCAGATGAACTAACTGATAAACACTTAAATGAACATAGGTCTGGTACCACTGCACCACCTCCTTATGTACCTATTCCTGCTGTCTCACCTCTTCCTGCTGTCGCTCCTTCTCCCGTAGCAATTCCTGTTATTCCTGTTGTTCCTTCGCCACCAGTTATTGCTTCGCTTCCTATTGTTGTTCCTCTGCTTGTACCTTCATCGTTACCAACTGTTACTGTTCCAGTAAGTCTGTCTTTGTTGCCAGTAGTAGTATCTCCACTACCTGTTGTACAGGATTTGCCTACTCTCTCTTTCCAAAGCGGTTCTGCTCTGCTTGTAGCTGATAAAGGGGTGAGTACTGAATCAAAAGTTGTAACACAGAACACGGTTTCCAAAGAGGAAGGATTTGAAAGCATTCGTTAAGCAATGTATAGAGAAAGGTGAAAGATCTACTGTCTTAGCTACACTCGTTACTCTAGAAAGTATTCCCGATCAGAATGTCTTTATTGATGGGATGGGGATACATTTGGCTGTAATGTGGAATTGATTGACAGACACAGATGCCCTAGAAGGGTTGAGGGATTTGAATGTTTTAGCCTATTCAAGGGATTCTGCGGAGAAAGTACATGAGCATGTCGAGAGGGTTTTTGAGTTAAGAAGGGAGTTAGAAAAGTTACAGAATGATGAAATAGATGGTGATAGTTTGGATGCTTTTTATGTGCAGAAACAGTTCCTTCCCCCTTGTAAGTCAACGAGTGAGTAAATGTGAATTTGCACCAGGGCTGCACTTAGATGGATTTTGAATGTGTCGATATCTCCCATAGAGAAGTATATGCTCGTATAATCAGTATACTCCAGAAATGCAGAAGAAAGTGTTACAGGTAATGGTAGAATACCTGAAGGATGAGTGCATAAAAAAAAAAGATTTGTTGTCCTGCAGAATTGGTGATTGTTTATGAGAGCCTTTTTGCACCCGATACTGTTCCTACCGCTTTTAGCGCTCGATTTGGCTTTCTTGCTCAACAAACGTTTCGGAGTTGCCTACTTCTCAGTTGCCTATGAGGGAGGGTCCTTCGACATTTGTTCTTACAGTTGAGATTCAGATAGTTAGAGGGACTAGAGGTGGGAATACGCAGTTTCAAGGTCAGTCTGTTCCACAGAATAATGCACAGTTGGATCCTGTATACGTGAACCAATGTGCATATTGCAGACAAGAGGGTCATTGGATAGCACAATGCCCGATCCTTCAGCAGAGGTTGGATAAAACATATGGTGTCATGGGAAGATGATCCAGAGGCAGCTCTGGGGTAGGTGGTCCTGGTAGGAGCCAGTTCGCTCAAAATTCTCAGTCATTTTCATAAGATAATCAGCAACCTAGTATAGATAGCATAAATATTTTTGATAATCCTTCAATTGCCTATCTTTCTGAAGATCTTGTCTTTGACAATATATTGTTTCGTTAGGACATCCCGATGCAGGGTCTGGAACCAATGCCTATTCCCGTTAATCAGAAAGGTCCCTACATTGAAATGATGGTGGAGAATAGGAAGCATCTATTTTTAATAGACACAGGAGCACAGAAGTGTTCCATTGATCATTCATGGGTTCCAGACATTCCTGCAGAATAACGTTTCTGTAGGGTTTTCTGGTACGCCAGTGGTAAGGCCGATTTCTCTGCCAGTACTGATTTCAGTGGGGCCATTTACGGATTACTGTCTGTTTCTTTTTGACAATGAACTGTGGAGAGAATTAGTTGGGGTTGAATCTGTTATGGAATTAAATGCAGTAATGCATTGTTCTTCGGATGGAGTGTGTTTGACGATTTTACCTCAGCAATTTTCTGCCTCACAGTTTCTGACTAGACCTTTGCCCCCAGAATTTAGTGAAGTTCTGGCGTGTTTATGAGCGGTTGACGGCAATGATGTTGGTATTTTACAAATTGAGTCTGTTAAAAGTGTTTTGAAACCAGGAGTTAAGTTGCCATGAATTTCACAATAAAAGATTTCAGTTGATGGTGAGCAAGCTTTGAAGTCTATAGTTTCCGATTTTGTACATCGTGGAGTAATCAAAGAAATTGCAGGAAGTTTGTGCAATTGACCGATTTTACCAGTGTATAAGAAAGTGGATAATGTGATTCCTTTCTGCTTCATTATCGGTTTGCGCTCTATCAAAATAATTGTTGCTCCACAATTTTCAATTGTGCCTGATGTAACGATGGTATTGACAATGATTCCATCTTCTGCTACTCATTTTAGTGTGGTGGATCTTAAGAATGCCTTCTTTAGCATTCCCATACACGTGGATAGTAGATATTTGTTCGCGTTCACCCTAGGGGGACGCTCGTTTACATTCACCCATGCACCACAAGGGTACACAGTGAGTCCAAGCATTTATAGTAGGGTTTTGAAAGAGCAGCTCGATACACTTGAGTTGCCTTCCACTTGTACATTGTTGCACTACATTGACAACCTTCTCTTAGCTGCAGATTCAGAAAGTTCTTGCAAAGAGGGTACTGTGTTATTGCTTATTCATCTAGCAGAACATGGACATAAAGCTTCATTAAAACAGTTTCAGTATTGTCGACAGGAGGTCGCCTATTTAGGCAATCTCCTGTCAAAGGACGGAAGAAGATTGAAACCTAAATGAATAAAAAGCAGTTTAAAAAGCATTTCTAGCATGTCTGTCCCAAATGCACATAAAAAAGTTAGAGCCTTGATAGGAATGTCTTCTTACTATAGATAGTGGATCCTAAAACCAATGTTGGCATTGACAAAGAAGGGCATTTCTTTGCCACTACTGTGGAACCTGGAACACCAGAAAGCTTTTGATCTGCTCAAGACTGCACTGTGTTCAGCACCAGTTTTGGGCACACCAAATTGTGGTAAAGCCTTTGTGTTGTACGTGCATGAATGTGATGAATGTGTTTTGGCTGTGTTAACGCAGGAACATGGGGGAAGAATAGACCATGCAGTTATTTTTTCTTCCACACTTAATCCTGTTGCATGCGCTTTGCCGAGATGTTTGAGAGCTGTCGCTGCTGCTGCTGCATCTGTAAAGCAGAGCGAGGGTATGGTTCTAGGCCATACTTTAACCGTCATCGTACCTCACTCTGTAGATGTTCTATTAAATAGAAAAGCAAACACACCTTACTTCTGCACGATCAACAAGATATGAACTGATCCTATTTGCACCGCATATTCAAACTGAAAGGTGTTGCATATTGAATTTCGCTGAATTATTACCTCTCCCGCAAGGTATTGCTTGCAGTGACAAAATGTCACATAACTGTCTTTATACCACAGCGCAAGAAACTAAAGGCAGTATTGATTTAAATAATACACCTTTGAATTATCCACAAGGTGAGTTGTTTTGTGATGGCTCCTGCTTCAAACTTCCGGATGGTACACCCACTTCTGCTTATGCCATCACTACACTAAGCACGATTGTGGAAACCAGGAGAATTTCGCATAACTCCGTACAGGCCGCAGAGATTATTGCACTAACTCGAGCTTGCAAACTTTCCAAAGGGCTTAGAGTAAATATATTTACAGATAGCCGGTATGCCTTTGGGGTGGTTCACAACTTGGGTAGACTATGGGCAGAATAACGTTACAATGTTTTTTGACCTCACACGGAACAAAAAACCAACATGGCACCTTGATAATTCAGCTACTCTCAGCACTTGCGCTTCCTACTCAACTAGCAATCATGAAGTACGCCGCACATCAAAAGGTAGTAGATGATGTAGGGAGAGGAAACACTTTTGCTGACAGGATAGCTAAACGGATCTCTATTGATTTATACTCAGAAATGTATGTCAGGAAACAAACTACAAATATCTGCACAGTAGATGAAGGGATTGAATCGATAAAGAATATTCAAGCTGATGCCACTTTAGATGAGCTTAAGCACTGGGCTGAGGGTTTAGCATGTTTGGATGAGGAAGGGTGTTGGGTAGACAGTTCAAAAGCAAGATGGATGCTACCCGATGCATATTTCATTGCTATGATCACAATGGTCATGGTCCCACTCACATACGTGCTAGGAAAATCTGAAAAATGCTAGAATCTGTCTGGGTGAATGGCAACATCAAAAAAAACATCTGCTGAGTGTTTTGTCCAGAATTGTATGGTTTGCTTACAGCATAATGGGGGAAAGGGTATGTCAACACCTAGGGGTAGTTTTGCACCCCCTGTGCCTTTTGAAGTGATTCATTTCGACTTCATCGATATGGAGTGCTGTAATAACTACAATGTCTTGGTAGTCATTTGTGCCTTTTGCAAGTCGGTTGAAGCCTTCCCTGTGAAAGATGCTACAGCAATGACAGCGGCGAAAACCATGCTTAAGGAATATTTCCCTAGGTTTGGTTTGCCGAGGGTCATCTGGTTGGATAAAGGTCCACGTTTTATCGCTGCTGTTATTCTGCAAGTATGCGCAGGATTACAGATTGATAAACGGTTCCATTCGGCTAGACACGCTCAGAGTGCTGGACTTTTAGAATGCCATAATAGTATTTCGAAGAACAAAATTGCCAAGGTCTGTGCCAGCAGTAATTGGAAATGGCCAGATGCTTTACCTATAGCGCTTCTGTCCATGTGGACGACCCCACAGACTAGAACTGGACTCTCCCTGGATAAAATCATGGTGGGGAGGCCAGCTAACATTTGGAGCCTGCCAAAGCCTAAAGTGTTCAAAGATGTAGAGCCTTTGCTTCTTACTGAATACTGTGACCAGTTAACTCAAAACTTGTATTTGATTTCTCAACAAGTGCGAGAAACCCTCCCAGTTAAGTATGAGGGGCCAGGTCACAGAATTCGACCAGGTGAATGGGTGCTCACAAAATAATTTGAGAGAGCATCCAGTCTTGCACCGCGCTGGAGAGGACCGTTCCAGGTACCATTGGCCACACAGACTGCTGTACGAGTAGCAGTAAGGAGACACTGGATCCACGTGACACACATCAAGAAAATACCTTATCCTTTGGCAATCAACAAAGAAGAAAAGAAGGAAACCACTTGTTCTGTTTGTTATGATCAATCTGTCTTGAACAACATCAAGGGTGTTTCAGAGATATTTCCTGAGCCTGTGGGGCCTGAGGAGACAGCTGATGTGTCTTTGAAATCTTCTTCAGATCTTTCTGCACCCTTGAGCAATCTTTCCTCTGTTTCACCACTTCCATCAGGAAGCAACGACACTCTTTTCGCAGATCACGCAGTGCCTGGAGTCTTAAGGTACAATCTGCATCCATGGCACTAGACTTACAGCACAGCATGGCTCTACCCACGGGAAGTGACTGTTGAGCTAGCTTTGCCACTCGTTCACTGAAACGTAAGTAAGTGGCTGGGACCGGCAAAGCTATCTTCAATCAAGATACATCACGTGATCAGGAGATCACCAATGAATGAACTTAAGGAGTGCGTCGCATAAACCTTCCAAAACAATTATTTGAGGAACAATGCCTGTCGCTATTCCTACTCCTGCAAAGCAACCTATCGATTGTGTGTCTAACAAAGACATTGGACATAAAAAAAAAATCATGGTCATTGAGGACTTATTGTTTTTCCTGAGTTTGTTAATTGGTCTAACAGTAATCATTGCTTTAGGGTTTTGGTATATTGAGGGGGTGCATCCACTTGAAACTTTGATACCCACTGATAAGTGTTTCTATTATGTCTACTCCTTTTGTGCATCTGCACACTCTATCTTCTAGGGATTCCCAACACAGCCATGGTTACTACAACAATACACTTTTGTTAATTACGAATGCGACCCATGTAATTTTGAATAGAACTAATTAATGGATATGTTTGCATTTGCAACAACACGGGGAAAAAGGGTTTGGCTGGTATTTTCATCCTTTACCTTTAAACTACTGTATGCTACACCTCTCGAGGGCACTATTCTTTGGTCATTGGGATGACAGCATCTCAGGGAATTTTGATGGGACTAACTTGATTTAGTTTGAAAGGCTAGTCCTGACTCCTCTTTGATGTTCTCTTTTTGTAAATAGGAGCAAGCTTAATGTTGCTTCTATTAGGCCTTCTGATAGACTTTCTAAACCTTTCCAATCATTAGTCTCTTTTCAAAAACGCTCCCGTAGGCAACCGGGATGCCACGTCTCCTTCTTACACAATTAATCACAGCCCCCACTCTCTTTCCTTCTGCATACAAAGGGATGGTTCTCTGTCAATGGGTACGTTAAGGGTTGTACCAATATTTTGAATTTGATTAGTGAGGACAGACCTCTGTATGTAGATGATTCTGTTTATTTCGTTTGTGGCAATGAAGATATTACTGTCAAGGATCTACTGGCAATCAATATATCTCATGAATATGATTCAGGATGTATGGACATTGAAGCGTGGAGCTGTGAATAAAGTGAATATATTTAGTAAACTATTGGCTTAGGCCAAAAGGAGGGTTTGTTAAACGGTAATTATATAGTGCCTCCTTAGTATTTATATTGGCCTAAGCCCAATCGCTTTCCACAGCAAACCGCGTTGCAAAGTTCTGATTTTTGGGTTTAAATTGTAGCCATTTTAAGATTCGTCCGGCATTTTGATTTTCACTTGTGTTCCATATTCTAAAATGGTGGTCTGTGTTTCCGATCACAGCCAAGCCTTCCGACCTGTGAGTTCTGTTAATGTTTAGGCTGTCCAAGAGCAGACTGTTTAATTAAGCAAACAGACCTTGTGCTTCATATGAACTGTCATTCAAGTGTTGTCTGCGCTCACAAGCCTCATCCTTGAAATGTGGAACAAAGCTTACCGCGGGATCTGAGAACATACATCACCATTGTGTCTTCATGGAAATGCAAACCTATGTAATCCTTTGCATAATATTGTATAATATGTATGTGAACTAGGCATGAACTCTAGACCACAAATTATTAACATGAAGAGAGGCTGGGCAATATTGCACGGAATTGTATAAAAGCACAAATATTTTGATGTCCAGCACTCTCTCACCTCTCCTCGTATGCTAGTACACACTACAAGGTGTTAGGAGCCAGATAGCTATCTGTTTCTTTGTAAACTGTACAGTAATACAAGATCTGTGAATCTTTTAGCCCATGATTGATGTATTTACTTTGTGGTACTCAGCCTCGATATTTCTTTGTTCTTTCAAAACAATTGCTTTTCTAAAGTGCTTAGCCTTTTGAAGGTTATTTGAATAAAAGTAAGAGCAGCACTCTCAATGTAATATCTATACTTATCCTCACCGCTGTACACCAGTGTTAGGCAGAATTGCATGCAGTACCCGCAGGTGTAAGCCAAACCACCCTTTGGTATAAGTCTGTACCACACAGTTTTTGGTAGCGAGCTGAGCAGCCAGGCTTATCTCACGAGTGAATGTGAGCAGTACAAGTAGTTACACAGAGGACTTTCAATCACAGTGGTTGAAGTAAACACTTATACTCAAGGTTTCTTCATAAAACCTGTATTAATTTATTACACAATCAGTTAGAAAACATTTCCCTAGAAGAAGACAACTTAATATTATATACAAACAACTTCAATACAAAACTCCAAGATTTTGAGACAGTTTGAGCTCCCCTACAATAGGAGCCAAATGGCCGTTCAGTTACTTAAAAGTGAGCAAAAGAGATAAGGTAAGTAGAATAGATCACATATACTTCTTGGACAGTGCAAACAGTTTCAGTTCACCAGAAGAGTTCAATTCAAGTCAATAGGCCAGGCCAAAGTCAATGGGCTAGTGTTCTGGATAGGAAAGAGCAGTTCTGGTATCAAACGGTAAAGCATTTGCAAAATTTATCAGAAGTAGTTTAGACGAAAAATAATTATTTGTTGGGTCACAAGCAGATTAGGCCTGCAAGTTGCGAAAGTTTCGCAATCTTTCACCACGAGAGTGGCGTTCTCTCAATCGGGTTGGCACACTACCTTAGTATGAAGAAACAAATGCAGCTGAAGTCGTTGGTTCCTGGCAGTGCTTGCAGATCTCACTGTTCCTGAGCCTCAGTCATGGGGACAAGAGGGAGGACATCGCACAACTCCAACACTGCACGGGATTGTAGAAAAAGCAAACAAAATGGAGTTGCTTCAGTTCGAGTAGCTGTTCTTGAAGCACACAAGCTGGTGTCCTTCCCCCTGGTTAATCCTATCAAGCTTCGAGAATGGTATCCAGGTGAGTTACAAGTTGATTGGTCCCACCAACTTAAAGGAAGAAGTCGTCCTTGAAGGGGCTTCTCTGTTGAGATGAACTTGGCAATTTGGACCTGCAGAAGGGCTTCACCGGGCAAACCAACGGTCTAGCCCACACCACTAGGGATCCCCCATCACCCGTGACCATACCCCGCAGGCAGCCCACATGGGACCATAACCCGCAGGCAGCCCACACCACACGGGACCCGCCATCACCTGTGACCATACCCCACAGGCAGCCCACATCACATAGGACCCCCCATCACCCGTGACCATTCCCCACAGGCAGCCTACAGCACATGGGACCCCCCAATACACATAACCATACCCCGCATGCAGCCCACACCAAAGGGGACCCCCTATCACCCGTTACCATTCCCGCAGGGAGACCCCGACTCATGTCCTCCCACCCCCACCAGTGACATCAACCTGCAGCAGGCCTGACTAATTTCCCCCACCCTCACCAGTGACGGCAACCTGCAGGCAGGCCCCTACTCATGTCCCCCCACCCCCACCTTTGAAAGCAACCTGCAGGCAGGCCTTGACTCATGTCCCCCTACCCCTCAACACATTGGCATAACATTCAATCATGTAGCATATGTCCACTAAGATGCCACCACGTGCTGCCCCCCCACAGTGCACTTCAACACCCATCCATTGTTTGTGCTCCCCAGTACATACCCCATGGCATGGCAATCAGAAAATCACACATGTATGTCTGCACACACATGAACAACATAGCTCAACAGCAGGGACATGTAACAGAGCCAAGGAAGACTGAGACATGCACCAAACCACTGAGAACAGACACCACTTGGATTGTAAGGAATAAAAATGTATTAACATGAAAGACAACCAGAAAAATGAACATGAATGTACTCCAAAGTAAAATGAAATAGAATAAAAATAATTTGATGAATAAAATGGAAAAACACAAAAAAGTGGTCAATGTCCATCTCAAATTTCAAAAGGACATGATAAAAAAAAACATTACTCCATGGCAAACAAAAAGGTAAAAAAAATAAGGAATTAGTCCAACTGTGTTCAAAGCTACAGGGTCCATGATCCCAAAACAAAAATCCTATTCTGAACTAACCCAAGAAGAAATAACTATATACAAGATGCAAAGCAAAGTCCATGAACTCCAAATAAAAAAGAAATAAAGGAAACCTAACCCTAATTAACTATTTACAAAGGCAGCAGGCTAGTCCCACAACTCACCTTTTCCCCCAAGATTTTCGGCAAGGGTATCATCGAACTCTGCCTCTATTTCCCTGAGGCGGGCCTCTGCTCTCACCTCGAGGGCCCTCCGGGACTCCATCATGCTCCTCTCAAACTCCCTGTGAGACTACTCCAGGAACTCAGCACCGCCTCCCCGCCTGACGCAGAGTATTCTACGCCCTGGCGATGGTGAGTCATGCCCCCTCTGCCCGCTGCTACTCGGCTCCGATTTGCTGGCCTATTTGCTGCAACACGGAAGACATCCTTGTGTCAAGGTCTACGTTTCACACCTGCCCGATGGCCGATACCTGTCCTCCTGATGTTGAAGGCCCTGAGTCCTGTCGCCTCCCACGTCGAGCCTGCTGCTGCCGCTGAAAAGCCCAGTTACTGTGCCTCCAGGACATCCTCCGGGATGATAATAATCCCTGGGGCCATGGCGCACGTACCCTGCTGCTTGGTGCCTGCACTACCTCCATTGGTCCTGTTGCTGAGGTGACCACCTCTGCTGATCCTCCTTCGACTCCCGACTGTGGCAGGGATGTGGTCTCCACCAGACTGGCCGCCGTGGTCGGGACAGGTACACAGGGGTCCCTGGTGGTATCTTAGCCAGAAGACAGCAGGGAGGACGACTGGCACACAGCGGAGGAAGAGGAATGAATTTGTGACTATGAGCTGAGCTAGGCAGTCCTTGAGGCGACAGACCACATTGTGATGATGTGCAAGCTCCCAAATGGAAGCCTGCATATCTACACAAATGGCAACCGTACGCCTCACAATACCGGCTAACATCGGCAGTAGTTTCATCCGAAATGTAGTTGAAGATCCGTTTCCGTGGATGCATCTGCTACCTGCAGACGGGTCTGGCCTGAGGCATGCCCACAGGTGCATTCTGATGCAGTCAGAGAGTCAGGGACAAGGCCAGTCAGAGGCCCCTCCACACTGCCTCTGGCCCCTGATCCTGGACTGCACCAGTCACACCTACCTCATCACCCCTGCTGGGCCCCATGTGCTGGGCTGATGTGGCCTCCTCCTCCTCCTCATCCACCACCAACCTGGATGACTCCCTACTGTCTTCCACATCAGACTGCCCCTGTGTGGTCTCACCTGTCCCGCTCCCTGCCGAGGAGCCCAAGACCGACGTCACCCTCTTGGGCCTTACCTCGGCAGTTGCGGCCGTTTTTGCGGATGCAGCACCAGTCTCCTCGCTCCTGGTTGTTACTTGGGAGGATGACTGGGCCCTGCATCTCTGACTTGTGGAGGCATCCCTGCTGTGGTGCTCTACAGCTACAGCTCCTCCCTCTTCCTCAGTTGTCGCTGTGGATAGGGAGACATTGAACACAAGCATCAGTGTACCGAAAAAATGTCTGCATGACACAAACTAAATGCACATGAGTGGCACTGTCAATCGTCACAACCATCATCACCCTCCCAACACACAGGTCAGTGCAAGCAACACACATGCACAAACATGCATGGCATGTGCAACAAACATTCACATTCATGTACAAGGCACTGCAGGCACATCAGAGGAGGGGCTGAACCTCACACGCATCATGGTACATGCACATCACATCACCTGACAGTCATGCAACAGGCCATGTAGACCTCCCGTCACAATGCACTTGGGTCATCTGGGCCACATGAATCAATAACGTATTGAGATGCTCATGTTGCATGCATCCATGGGGTTGGCCAGTCACACACTCACTACTCAGACACACACACGTACACCATGCATGTCCATGATGGTGACATAGGCACCCATGTGTCACACCTCTAGCAGGCCCCAGTGCAGACACAGGTATGCAAACATGTGCACCTTGTTACATCCCGGTGCGCATCAAGGATTGCAACACACACACCATTGATGTGGGACATGCTTGACGGAACTTACATGCAGAACTGTCAGGGACATGCACACAGACATCTGTACAGGAGGCATGCCAGACATGAGGCCAAGGTGCACACTCCAGTCACACATCAACATACACATGAAATATGGTGGACAAGAACATATGAACACTTACAAGTTGACTCCAGATGGAGCACCAAATCGAAGTACAGTGAGGGGTTGATGAGCTTCAGGACCCGCATCTCATTCTTGGTCAACCGGCACTGGCGCCTTGCTACATCATCACCAGCCTTGAGGAGGTGCCGGGCCTTGTTGAGGGTCCTTGACCTGAAGTCTTCCCAGCGCTTATGGACATCTCGGTAGTCGCGGGGTGCCACCCCTACGCATTGATGGAACCACGATGTCTGGCCAGATCTTACTCCCTCCTTCCTTGTCGAGTTGCGATGATCCAGGGAAGAGGGAATCATAATGCCCCAGGACTTGCTCCACCAGGATGCCAACTTCACTAGGAAAGAAGTTGACAGCCCTTTGCCTCTCTGCCTGGCGGTTGCCACCTGCCTCAGATGGTGTAGGGTTAGACATGGCAACCCACTAGGCAGGTGTGGGTGGGCAAGGCAGTCCTGGGGCTGGGCTGTGGAGCAGCAGTTGGGAGTCTTCAGGATCAGCAGAGGTGGGCACAACAACAGGTTCCCTGACAATGGATTCAGTGTAAGCACCAAAATGCAGGGCAGGTGGGCAGCAGGCACACAGAGTGGGCTGGCAGCTGCAAATGGCTCATAAGAGGCAGCTCGGGGCAGTTGGAGGCAGGTAAATGGCATTGTGGGCAGGAGCGTGGATCTTCCGTGTGCTTTTGCATGGCCAGCCAGATGCGAAGTGATTCCGCACATGTGGAAATGGCACATTACCATGTAATCAGAGGAAAAGCCCTAAGTGTGTAAGTTACGTGATGCGCACTGAACTTTGGGTGTTGCCATTCAGTACGGGTTAAAGGTCCGCGTAGGACAACAGTGCAATGTACATGCTTTTCGTGGAGACCGACGTATGAGATACATTTTTTGTGGGTTCACACGTGAATTGTTCACTACTACGTCAGTGCGTACTTCTTGTTTTGGTGAGGGAGTTGCCTATGCGCATACGTGCGTGGGTTTTTCTTAATTTTTCCATGCAGGCGGTGAGTCGCGCATGTATTCTTCCCACTTTGGTTGCCCGAGTGTGTCGCATACCCCATTTTCAAGGTCATAGTAGCCTACGTGATCCCTGCATACGCATTTTATGTGTTTCTGGGTGCCACAGAGTACTGCAGGACGTTTTCTTTATCGCACATGGGCTACCGAGGGGTCGTGTGCATGTTTGTTTTTGTTTTTGGGGTGCCTGAGCGTTGTATGACCCATTATGTTTTCCCCAGGGGTCACATACAGCCTTGCTGGGGCACAGTGGTACATTTTCCATCACTTACCCTGCCCCCACAGTCCATTTGCCCAGGACAATTGTTGTCTGCATCTCCCATTATGCTAGTACATCAGTGCTATGACTGGGAGGGTGACAAGTGCTAAGGGAGGCAAAGCTGGGCGAACTCCCAGAAGAGGCTGTGGTTGGCGAGGTATCCAGGCTGGCCAAGGTTGGTGGGGTAGCCAGGGTGGCGAAGGTGTGCGACATGGCCAAGGTGGACAAGGTGGGCGATGTGGCCAGGGTGGTCCATGAGGGAAGGTGTCCAGGAACATGCAGGGATAGCCATGCCCCCCACCCAATTGGTCCTGGCCCTTGTCACCAAGGCAGGTGCCGCACAGGGTCCTGGCAATAGCACCCAGTTGCCAATACCTGCAGTCCAACCTTTGGTCATCATGTCATTGCCTGATTCCATTGGCCAGTCCACCTGCACTTCAGCCCCTACTGACCAGAGCCGCACAAGCCACTCAGGGTCTGCACCACCTCACAAGAGGAGCAAGCGTGCACCAGCGGTACAGGCTGGGACCTCAGACACGGTGCAGGAGTCCCGCACTTCAAGGAAGAGATGTTTCTGTATTGAGGAACTGGACACACGTGTGGAGTACGTGAGGGATCATGGCCACGACATGCTGGTGTGGGCAGGAAGCACACATACGGCTGCTCAGTGCAGTCCCACTGGCAGTGCCTTGCGGACCATTTCAGTGCCTTGGGACATGAGAGGCGCACAGTAGATGATGTTGTTAAGCATTGGAATGACTTCCGACACCGAGCAAAAGACTAGCTGGCTGAAATTTTTGCCTCTACTTTGGAGACTGGCAGTGGGACACTGCCAGAGGACAAAGATCTCACTGCACATGAGAAGATCGCTAGTGATTTCATTGCAGTGGGGCAGGTCCAAGGCGTGGGAGAGCTGCCAGATTATGAGACAATATCCGGTGAGTGGTGATGCGTGTGTGTTCAGGCCATGTGCATGTTGCTTGGGTGATGTGTTATGATTGTCTGCCAGTTCAGGCTACATTGACATGACTGCCATGTGTGACCCATGTGATGGCGGACTGATACATGCTTTTTGTCATGCAGACTGCATACAAACCATGTCCTGCTCACGGAGGCAATCCTCATCACCATACCTGCTCCCTCCTTCCATGACAATCTCTGTGCAGCCTCTGTTGGCCCTATTCTTGCTCCAACGTATGGTTGCCGATAGCCTGTGATGGTCTTCCACTCAACAATCACCTTCTATCGTCGCATGACTGACGTCTCTGTGAGGTCACCTGTGCAAGCTGTTCCTCCTCAGAGGCATTCTTCCTTACCTCTCGATCCCCAAGCAGCTCACTGTTTCCATGGGACTGGTGAATCCGATGGCAGACTACTGCAATGGGCTGTACCCGAATTTCTGTGATTATACACTCTTCCCCCTGCAACTCTGCCAGACCTCACTGTGTGGAACATACTTTGGCTTGTGTGTGATGCAGGTGCTATGCACCATCCAGTACATTTCTTATTTTGCCATTTCACACACATCCATGCCTTCTTTCTGGCTCCCCTTCCATCTCATTCACACTGTGTGCCTGAGTTTGTGTCATGTGTGACATGGCTGGTCCATGTGTTAGCTGTCAACATTGTGATGCCTATGTGTTTGGCCTATGCTGTTAACATGTGTGTTCATGTCTTCTTTTGATTTTCTGCAGGTGATTAGGCACTGGATGCAGTGGAGGAGGATGTGGAGGAGGAGGAGATGGTGGAGGAGGTGAAAATCCATTGATGCTCCAGACCATCCTGGCCAGGGATATCTCTGAGTACATCTCTGAGGAGCCCTATGCCTCTGGTGCGGAATCAGACAATGAACCCTCATTGCTGTCACAGGTGAGTGATTCTGCTGTGGATGTTCTTCTGTCCGACACACCTGCAGGGGGGTAGACCCCTCACAGGGCCAGTCAGTGTCAGTACGTCCATCTGTGGTGGTTACAGATGCAGGGTCACGCAGCACACTACTGCAGCCAGAGGAAGCACCCGAGCAGCAAGGGCCAGGTATCCTTGGGCCCGACAGGTATAGTGTGCAGCAATGCGGTGTCCATGTGCCACCCGGGAATACTGTGTGGGAGAATTCCATGTATGCCATTGCACAGCAACAGGGGGCATCATGTGAGATGATGGCTCAGGGCTTGGAAAGGGTGGCCAATGCCATTCCCCCTCCCGAAAGGCAGATGGAGCTCCAGCAACAGGTAGTGCTCTCCACATGCCGCTCGCACAGACTGGACATGTTGGCCGCCAACAGGGACCGACGGGCTGAAATGGGGTCTCTGCGCACAGCACTAGCTACAGAGGCAGTGGCCCACAGGGATGCCCTGAGGGAAGAGAACACCTCCCTCAGAACTACTCTGGATGCACTTGAGGAGGCCAGCAGTATACAGGCAAAACTGCAGATGGAGCAACTGACACACAACATCTCTGCTGAACTCCATGCAACCCAGGAGGAGATCCGTGCATCACGTGAGGCCTTGCAGGCGGAACTCCATGCAACCCGGGAGGAGATCCAGCATCATCTGAGGTCTTGCAGACGAAACTCCATGCAACACATGAGGTGCTGCATGGGGACCTCCATACCATAATCATGCAGAATCAGACCTATCAGGCCTGCATGCTTGCTGCCATTGAGGAGCATACCAGGGCTTTGCGTGGTCAGCCTCCCTTGCCACGCCCACATTCTAATGTTACACCAGTGGGTGCCAACAGTGGTGAGAGCTCTCCCACTAGGGTAGACGTGCGGCCATGAATCCATGGAGGGGTTTTATTTTTATTCTCAAAATCCACACATGCGGGTGTTGAGGTGCATTTTTTTTTTTAATTTTTTTTTTCTGTTTATTGTGCATTCATATAACAGTGTGTTGCTTTGTGTGGCATCTGTAGGCATCCACTGTGTGTTACCGCTGGGCCCATACAGGCTTGTCTCGTTTTTGTGTTTGTGGCTTGGGGTCCAGATACATATGCCACTAATGATTCAATTTTCATGGGCTTTCAAGGAGGGCAGCGTGTGACAGTAACTTACTCAAAGGCATTGGGCTTCCATCATTTCTGTGGCCAGTCTGAAGTCCAACCTGTGTATACACCTCTTGTGGAGATTAATGATTGTTTGAGCAGTGCTTGTTTAGCATGATATTGGTAAATGTGTATTTTTTTTAATGTTACATCTTTATGTATTGCCTTGCCTGTCTCCATTATTGATACCGTTCATGCTGTATGCATTACCCTGTACCCTTTAGCTAGCAGAGACCCACTTAAGATGGTAGGGGTCCATGTGATGGCTTTGTCACATTGAGGTACTTGATCTATTGTGATTGGTGACTGTCTGACATTTTGACTGTTGGGTCCTGTGTTCATGATATGTTATGCTGGTAAATGGATGTTCCTGTGTATGGTTTTATTTTTATGTGTCAGGGGGATTTTTTGCGACCTGTTTACATTTGTCAGAGTGCACTTTGCAACAGTTGTGTCATGTGTTGTGCATTTATTTGTGACTCTTTACATTCCATGGTGTGGTGTGTCGGCCGGGTGACATGGGTTTTGGGAGGGTTTAGGTGACATACCAGTATTTGGATGTGCTGTTTTACATGGGGTTAGTGGCATACTGCATCTCGAATGTGTGCCATTTGGTCACATGGGATTGTGTTGGTTTAAGTAGCTAGGGATGCACAGGATGTAGCACTTCCAAGGACACATTCTCAGGGTGGTAAGGTTGTGACAGTTGATTGTTCCTTTGTCATCATTGATTGTCACCTGGAATGTGCTAGGCCTGTGTGCACTCCGCAGGGTGGGATTTTAGGTGAAAAATGGTGCCACAAGCTAGGTACGGGTAGCCTCGCCACGTGCCCTTTCCCCTCCCATGCACAGCGGGCATGCATGCAGTTGGGGATGTGTTGGCACCACCAGGTCCACCGGTACACCCTGCCGTGTTGCAACATTGTGAAGGACATATGCTGTCACAATGATCCTGCACACTACTGGTGGTGCATATAGTAGCTGTCCACCTGAGTGGTCAAGGGGATGGAAGCGTGAGTTTAGCACTCTGAATGTGCATTCCACTATGGCCCTGGCTGCGTTTTATCTTACCTGCGGTGGTATGGTGGGGTTCCGTATTGGTGTTATTATGTAGGTGCTCAGAGGGTAGGCACTGTCCCCTGGGGTGGTGATAATGGTTGTAATTAGTTGGGTTTGTCTGTGTGTGACATGCATGCATGTGCACAGGCATTTGTACTCACCAATGAGCCATGGGTTACCATGCCTCCCAGCTTCCAGGTCCCAGTTCAGGGGTGACATTCTGAATATGAAACTATCATGGGTGGACCCTGGATAGTTGGCATAGACAGAGGTATTGATACCCTTGCCATCACATACAACCTGCACGTTGATGGAATGCCAGTGCTTGCAATTGCGATAGATGTGCTCAATGGCCCTAGGTGGACGTAGGGCCACATGGGTGCAATCAATGGCACCAAGCACTTTGGGGAAGTGTGCCACCCCGTAAATGTCGTGGACCACGGCCTGCCTTTCTGCGGGTGTTCTGGGCATATATATGTGCCTGCGGTCAGAGGGGTGTGCAGTCATGATTGCCAACACCTGGTTTAGGCAGCGTGACTGCGTGGGCTGTGAGATGCCCCCAACTATGACAGTTGTCTGCTGAAATTACGCAGTGGACAAAAAATGCAGTACGTTGAGAATCTTTTTCCAAGGGGCTCAGTGCTTGGGAGCAAAGGATGGGTGATGTGAGGTCATACTCCCACTTAGTGACCAGGTCTAGGATGATATGAGGTGGAAACCCATACCTGCCATAGACCTGGTCATCAGGCATCGCAAAAAGGCTGGTCCTGGGTAAAAAAATATGGGGCCTGGCTATCCTCCTCCTCCTGCCGTGTCCCACGATCACTGTTGCTGCTGTGGCTGTATATGCGCGTTTGTTGTTTGCGCATGCTTTTTATGCATTGTTTTAGGTGCGGGGTGAAGCTTACACCTGCTTTCGCATGGCGTATGTGTTTCTGGGTTTGCTCGTCTTTTTGCTGCACGCCGGTGAGCAATGTTTGAATCCATGAATACGTGTTGTTAGTGTGCATGTGGGCGTGCAAGGATTTTACTGCAGTGCTTTCCCCGTAATGCCCACGTTTTTGTGTGTTGTTCCCCATTCCATGTGTTCCACCCCCTTTTTAGGTGTGTGCGCTGGACGGTGTATGACTTCGCAGGCCGTATCCTGCAAGGCATTTGTGGTGTCACAGAGACGTGTTGGACCCACGCAGATTCAACGCAGGTCTCAGGTGTGCCACGTGCAATGTGTTCCATGAATACTTAAACGGGCACTTGTGCACGAAAACGCGCCCAAGCGCTCGTTTTGGTGCACATTTATTCCATGAATCACCCTGATTATCTATACATGTATTTCATACTGATTTTAAAATACATCCTAGTAACAATCCATCTTCTGCTTTACATAAAACACTTATTATCCTATTGTTCCATTTCAAACTGTGCACAGTGCTGGCGCGAGTTATGGTTGCTTATCTTACCATAACTGGCGAATTTCATGGGTTTTTCGGTTTTACTTCGAACTATAACGTCCCTTTAACAATTTTATTTTTAAACTAAATTTAATAGGTTTTTGGTAGTGCAACTTAAGCATAATGTCCCTTTAACAAAGTTTTTTTCACTGAATATAGATATAGACAATATAAATTGGATAAATGTTTACTAGGATTCTCTTAGTTTATATACATATAATATAGAACATACCGAACCCCCTACCTGCACTAGTGGGTCTGATGTTTGATGTCTGATGTTTATACGTGGGTTTGCTCAGCTCGGAAGCAAAAATTCAACGGCGCTGACCTTCACTCAGAATGGGAGCCAATAGCCCTTCAAACCATAGTGGTATTAGAAATATTTTTGAAAAACATGAATTGTTTGCTATCATTCAGCAATGCGGGCGACATTTCTACAGATTTACCTTGTTCCTTTGGAGAACTTCGCACTCTCCCGGCGACTCCCACAGCCAGGCCACACCACCTGTCAGATTACTCCTTACTTTGTTCAGATTCCATAAACTTTTTTTATAATTGGTTTTCGTACTTGGCGGAAGTATCACTTTTTCCATTTCTGTGTTGAAAGAAAAAGGTGCGTTAATGTTTGCAGATTTTCCACATTTACCACATTGCTTAATAGACCGTTAACTTATTTTTTAGACCCTCATATTTACTTGTTCTGTGCATTGCGCTCAGTTTCTGTGTTTGCTTTTCTAATCCTTGGGTCTGGGGAAAATAATCCTTGCCGGATAAAAAAAAAAACCTTCATTTCTTCATTTCTTATGCAACCAAGTACTTCATTTTTTCCTTTCAATGTTTTCTTCATTTTTCTGATCAATGTTATGTTTGTTGCCTTCCTGCCCATTTTTAACAACAGTTAGATACCTGTAGGCGTATTCTAACTGTGCATTTGTTCCTACAGATTTTTGATACTCATTCATTTGTGTCTTTGTTACATCCTGTTTCCATAATCTTTCCCATTCATGTATTCTTTGTTGCCTTCCTGCTTATTTTTAACAACACTTACATACCTATAGCCATATTCTACCTGTGAATTTGTTTCCAACGATCTGTGATAATCAATTATTTATGTGATTCGTCCATCCTGTTGAGTAGTTAGATACCTGTGGACGTATTCTAACAGTTTGTAGTCTTTCGCTTACTTTGTTGACAATTTTGAAGTACACATTATTTCGTAAATTTTGCCTTCAAGAACATTTAATATGCATTTGTTTGGTTAGCTGGCAACCTCTGCTTTAGAGTAATGGTGCTATCATTACATTCAAACCATCCAGAATTCTTTTTAATGTATGCAGTGTAGTGACCTGCATTGGTTGTAGCTCCTGTATGGTAGATTATTCCTACTGTTGTAAAGGTTTTCTTTCCAAGTGGCACTTGACCGTGCGTAAATCCAGTTAGTTTGCAGTTGTTTTTGGTGCCATCTGTATTGTAACATAGAAGCATAAGTAGTCTGTAGGCACTATGTGATTGTATCAGTAAGGTAGAGTGATTGTCTGAATTGCAAATACTACATAATCTGCCATGGTTTGCATTTTGTACAAGTTGCTGAAATGGAATGCTCTCACAATTTGGTATGGAAATATACACAAATCGCTCATTTGGCATTTCTTCCTGTATCACTTTGTTACAGAGAGTGCATGTATGTTTCCACATGTATGAAATGTGGAAGATTACATTTACAGGTATGCTTTTGTTTTCAAATACTAATAGTATGTACATTAGAAATTCTTGTGTCTCTTCTTGTGAGTTCATAGTGAATCTCACCATTCCAAAACAGTCGTCCAATTGTTGCCTTAGTCCATAAACACTGTATGTGTTGTCAGGATTGCTTGTTCCATTTCTATGCAGCACTACCATTTGCAAACACAGTTGGTCTGTGTTGTGCAGGTAAATATTGTTAACAAATGGTGGCAATTGAAATAGAATATTCATTGCTACATTTGCATAGCAACTTACCCACTTTCATTTGTAAATTTGAATGGGCCAGCAAGTTCTGTATCTGAGTGCATTTTTCGGTTTTTCTGTTGCTTCTTTGCCGACGTGCCTGGTTTACATTCCCTAATAGGTTCTTCTATGTTTGCAGCAATTGATCAACTTTAGCTTCTTTTCTTTTTTTTGCAGAATTTCCTGTTGCATTCTGTTCCATTTCTGTTCCATTTACTTTTCTTTTACCACGTTTCACTTTATCTGGAACAGGGTATTGTTTCAGATGAGGGGTGTACAGTGAACACAATCTATTTTATTCTAGAATGCAAGGAATATCAGCTTTGACTTTACTTGAATCAAAGTTTATTAGCAATAGACCCTCACGTGTACATAAGTTTGATAATGCTACGTAGCTCATGCCTTCCTTAAACACTGTCTTTCCTATATCTATCAATGCATTCTCTAGGGTAAGACCTTTGGATTTATGAATGGTAACTGCATATGCAAGTGTTAGAGAAAATTGCTCTTCATGTACATACATGTCTTTGAAGAGGAGGAATCGAGCCATTGAGCGCCCTATCCTTTTTACTTCTGAAACTTTATCAAAGCGAATATTTACAAACTGAATGCTGCTATCACGTGGGTATGATTGAAAGCCAACAACTGTGCCCAGTGCTCCATTAACTAGTCCTTGCTCTACATCAAGGTTACCTTTAAGCATTACTCTACAATTTAATGATAATTTCAATAATTTTTCCAACCCAGCTGTGTTGGAGATTGAATTTTCTAAACTATTTAGTCTTGTTGTGGCTTGCTCACACATGGGTACTGTCAAACCATGTACGTCTAGTTTGTCTGTGGTGCTAATTTCTATTATTGCCTGCATTTCTTTCTTTAACATTGTTTCATTGAATTTGAAACAGCTTGCAAGAGTCGGCATTAAGGCCATACAATTGACATTTTTGTGCGCTATTTGTTCCATAACATCAGTTGCACATGCATTATTGCCATAAAGTGCATGTATGTGCCGTTTTTTCAATACAGCTTGTGTTTCTTGCGATAATACACCAACTCTAATACTTTTTAAGATGTTGGCATAAGTGAGATCTGCAGATTGCCGCATGTTCTCAGTTAATCCTCTGTATTGGAAATGTTGCCAAAGGTTAACATTACTTATGCTACCAACAGTTTTCCGGCAGAGTTTGTGGCCTAAGGTTTTAAAAATTGGTTCACCTTTTACTGGTGTCAATAGTCGAAGATCTCCGAAAACGATAAAGTGTTTCCCTGCAAAGTTTTCTTCATTATTACTTTTAAGTACTTCTTGCAATCTGAGATGAATCAACGCCAACATTAGATTGGAGACCATGCTCACTTCATCTATTAGTAGCATTTCTGCTTAAAGTTTGTAGTAGTCTAATTTATTTTGATGCTCCACTGGAAGCTGTAGTATCTGTGTAAAGTCACACTGCTTATGTTGTAGGCAGTTAAACCTGTGGGGGCTGTTACAACAGCTGACAGTTTGTTGTTTGTCAATTGTTGAAGGAACTTGCTGATAATTTTGATTAAGTATGTTTTCCCTGATCCAGCTTCACCACTGATGTACAGCAGTATAGGTTTGTAATTTTGGCAGGTACATTCTTTATTTTCATGTTGTACACCATGCACAATTTGTTTTGTTACCTCTTCAAAAATGGTGTGCTGATCGTTGTTAAGTTTTCCTTGTTGTACAGTTAAGTCCTCTGCATCTTCTTGATACTAATTCATGGTGTTTTCTACTTCTGCCATAGCAACTTCAGCCTCATTTGCTACTAGTGGTTGTCCTAATGGTTCTTGACTTCCTGTTACATGACTACTGTCGGAAGAGTCTTTATCTAGTTGGGCCTGAATTCCTTCTTCCTGTTGCTGCTCATTGTGCAACATTATTTTGTATTGCGTAAAGTTAACATCAGTGATAGTGCTTTCATTTGCTTTGAAAGCATCTTCATAGCGCTCATAATTATCTAGTATGTCTTCATCTTTTCTACATGACTTGAAAAGTTGTAACAGAGACATGTAATATAGTTCTTTCTGTTGAGGAATTTTTAATGACAATTTCACATGATTAATTAAGCTTTGTTTGTTAAGTTTCACTAAGCTCCCTTCACAATCGGTCACTCTATATCTACGTTTGCATTAATTGGGTTTTACATTATTTTTGTATGCAAAGTTTTGAGCTATGTGGTATAGACACATGCTTTCCAGAGTGGTACTCCTGTTCGGATAGTATGTGCCCAGTACATTGTTTTTAGAATGTCTTGGCTGCTGGGATGATTTCTGGCAATTGTTTCTATGTCCTCATATGATTTTAGCACTCTTTTTCTAGATTTTGCAGGACCAAGACTGAGCCATACTATGTTGTCTAATTTTCCATACAAAGCAGTGTTGGTTAAACGATCTGCTGCTTCATAGGCCCCACATTCTCTATGAGAGAGCATTTTTATGCCTAGGCTGTACTATTTCTGTGATGTTTTGTCTGATGCTAAGTCATCCCAGATATCTTGAAGCTCCGTTTTTTCTGCTTTTGTTAAGAAGGCTGTAACATATCGTGCAACAGCAGTTGAATTGTCTGCAATGTACTGCACATCTATGTTTACATTCCATAATAGGGCAATGATTGCATTGTAATCATTGATATATTTTGAATCTTCTCTTCTTTTTATGTAATACGTGTTTTTAGGTGATTTACCTTTAACACTATGTCGAGCTGAAGACATGAAGTTGTTTACTTCACGTGTTTCTGTATCTGGTCTAGGGAAAACAAATCAGCATTTGGTGTAGTATTTATCTTTGTTTTTGTGTTTACGGCGACAATATTTGCCACATTTGTGTCTTTGAAATTGTAAAATCTGCCCATGCAGCTCACTATGAGTCTGTTGTGAAGCGATTTCACATGTGACATATTTTTTGGATAAACTGCAAAACAGTGCTATCACTGTTGTGCCCAAATTTCGGTGCACCTTTGATCCATAACAGCATGTGAATATGTGGTGCTCCTCTCGCTTGATATTCTTTTCTCCAAAAGAAGTGGTGCACTTCTCCAAGGGGAGGAACAGTTTTATTGCAAATAAGGTGTAGCATTGCAATGAAACAATGATGGAAATATCTTGAGACATTAACTGGATCTAGAGAGCAAAGTTCTCCAGATGTTAATATATCTATGTTGTTTTTGTTGCTGTTTGCTATGCGTAGGAACTCATGTAAATCTTCCCGTGCATATTCTGCACAACTTAGCGTAACAAACCAAGTTGGTGGTCCAAGGTTTGTGATCATGCAACGCACGTCTCCGTGCTGTCTAAACCAGTAGGAAATAGCAGTGGAAAAGCACATGCTTTTATACTTTTTTCCCAAATACTCATTGGTGACCCTTTGGTTTGTTGCACTTGGTAAGTTTCTAGTGCATCATCTATACTTTCATTGGAATGCAATGGATGAATTGTGTAATGGTCAAAAAGAGTGGATACTGTAGCTGGATCCAGAAGTTCGAATGGTCCAGTTTCTGATGGCTCTTGCATTATTTCAGTTGTTTGCCTTAAGCTTTCATCAATATTTGTTTTCCTTGTAGTAATCATTGTTGTCTTTTAGATATTGCAATGCTTGTGTAACTTTGTGTAAGTCTACTCATTGTTGCCAAATGTTTTTGTCCTCTTTTGGTACTCCATTTACCAAGACTATTAAAGAATGTTCATTGAACGTTCCACTCCTAGAGTGTGTACATTTTCCGTTAGATCTAATGGCAAGTAAACTACTTTGCCACAAATGCCTTCCACCAATTCAGAGGAAGGTAAATTTGCTGTTTTTGGATGAAGGCATATAATTGCTTGAAATGGGTGAACTGTTTGAATTATTATGCTCTTATACAAATTGCAGGATTTTTGGTAATGGAAACAATTCCAAATTAATTGTAATTGCTCGTGAAGGAGTGTGGTTGTTGTCTAATTTTGCAGTAACTGCAACATATTAGGCATTCAGTTACTTCATATTTGCTTTCAGTTTAAAGGTACAAAGCTAATTCAAACCATTTAGAATCTTCATTGTTTTCTATTTGGTATGCTATGTCCACATTTTTTTGTGTTCCTTTTGTAAAACGTTCTGTGGCAACATACACACACATGGTTTGGTACTTCAGCCGATGACCTTTTAAATTTTAGTATTTTTTTCTGTATGTGTGTAATAGAAGGTTGCTATGTGCAGAATTGTTGCTACTATGCTCTAAAACTGTTGCATTTTCAACGTTGCTCTCACTTCCATAATACTTTTTTTGAACACAGTCCATTTCTTCTTGTAAGTATTTGGGTGTACCATGCAGAAGAGTGATATTTAAATTGCCTAATTCTGAAGCTGGACTTTTTGCACAGTATATTTAAACACAAAATTTCTTACTTTGGAAGGATGTACTGATATTCTTTTGATATCATGGAAGGTACTTTTGCAAATAGGCCCAGAAATGCAGGCTAATGAATGTCCTTTTAGTCCTGTATGTTTCCGCACTACACAAATATCCATATTTTGCAGCACTTTGATTTTACTTTTGTCTTTACCTTTTACATATTGATTGAGGAACAGACGTAAAGATTTGAAAGCTTTATTTGGAATGGCACACATTGATGTGCACAACCATTTGTATACTGGACGGTGTGCTTCTGCTGAATCGAGAGGTAATTCTGAGTTTTCAGAATACAGTTTTGTAAGCAGTGTTTCTTGTTCCATGATGGTAGTATTGATTTTCTCATACGCACATCCACTGCTACGGAGGGCAATTGTGTTTGTTTGATTGTGTTTGTATGCTTCTTCATTGAAATATGGCTCTGTGGTTGTTGTGTGACTCCATTCACCACCACAAACATGCAAAACATTATTTTTGTTCACATTCCATTTCATTTGTGGTTTGGTACTTAGTTTTGTTGGTGCTTTCATCCTTTTTAACACTAATAAGAACAACTTCCTTTTGAGAAGGATTGCACTGTCCACAAATGCTTGTAGAATTAACTTTCTACGATATGTTTTAAGGGGTGAGAATGATTTTGGTCCTCGTCTTAGTAGATTCTGAAAGATTCTGTGCCGAAACATTTTTGCTAAAATCCTTTTTTTACTATGGGTTCTTATCAGGATTATTAGGAACATTGTTAGCTGTACTGGCAGCTGTTTTTTTTACATAATTTCTGTGTTTTGTGATACTTTTTGATGGAGGAGGTACAGTTTCGGTAGTTGTTTTTATTATGTTACCCAACTGCATTAGGTGGTTTGTACCAAGATTCTCCACTAACTCTACAACAGGTGGATGCTTACATTGGGTACCTTTATTTTTATTTGCTCTAATTCTGAGTTCCTTTATACGGAGCTGCTTTTTGGTAGGCATTCTTTGGTGTCTGTTGAGAAAAAAAGTGTTCTTTGGTCTGTTGTCCAATGTATGTGTGATGTGTGCATGTGTGCATAAGTGTGATGGGGAAGCTCTTTGGCACGGTGCGTCAACGCACAGTGACCTCTAACTTTCATTTGGTAAGGTTACTTTACTGTTTGTACACTAGTACAATGTGCTTTAGATGAGAGTACAAGGTGCCCTACTTGTGACGAGAACCAGTATTAATAACCGAAATGGCAAAACTTGCTACCGCAACTTATTTTCACAATCTAACCTTCTAAGGATTTCCTATGTTATTTCAGTACCAAACACACAGGGATTTGTCAGCCATTCTACCTGTTAATCTTTGTTCTATAAATGGATGTTTGTAGGTAGAATGGTTTACAAATGAATGCTTCCTTTGGTGCCCAAAATAAAAAAATAAATAAACCACGGAGCCTCTTTAAGGAGTAGTTACAATATGAAGGCTGTACAGTACTTACTTTTTTGTGCAAGATGACCAGGTTTCTTCGGATATGTCGTCTGCAGTGTAGATGTTGTTGATTCTCAGGAGAGTAGTCTTCACTGTGAATTTAAAAAACAATATCAATTACTTGTGTGTTTGCAGCCGTCATGATACTGCAGATTTTACTTGTACTTCTTTCGTCAGAGGATTGAAATTTCATATTTCAACCCAGTCCACGTGCACATTTCACGTCTCTCTGTGCACTCTTTGCATACTACTTTCAATATGGTACTTCAAAGTCCTTCAAAATATCTACATTTTTTAAGGGTTTGCAAATGCCTTGTTCTTTACAAAGTGTAGTATGCATAGGAGAGAAAGGGCAACGTAGTAGATAGGCAAACATTTTGTACTTCTTAATAAAAAGTACAATGTCCAAAAACCGGGAGACCCTCCGAAGGACATGTCAGCCCCACAATCAGGAGCGATTACTATTCTCATACAATCACATTGCAAGTAGCATTACTGTTGGCTTACTATGTATATTTACCGGCATTATTTGTCTATTTTAAATCATAAAGCTTCCACCTGTACTCTGATTAAAATGTACATACCTGTACTCTATACTGATGCATGTGGATATGCATGGAGCTGTACGTAGAAATTCGCAATCCTTGCACAGTAGCTTCTGAAGTAGATGCTTTGCAATGGTATGCGATTTTCCATTAAGAATCATCGACAGTAATTTTGAAGTGTGCAATGTTGATGACGGAGTTAAAATTAGCGATGTTCTATGTGATTGGTGGATGATTGTGCGCCCACTTAGTTGTGTCCAATGAGGGATTCGCTTTGGTACCACTGTAGAAAGGGTGGAAGGACTGGGTAAGAGTTACTTGCCGTACGTAGGCAATGCTTGTCCGCTGGTAGGGCGTGTCACATATGGGTTTCTACAGCAAATCATGCATGAAAAGACGACTGTATGCATCAGTCAATCAGATGTTCACATTACTCTTTTGTGTCGAAAGACGGTGCGCACACTGAAAATGGCAGAGGTGCACAGCTCCGGGGTTTCGCTGCTTGGAGACATTTTTTTGCTAGGCTTACAACACTATGCCAAGAGTAGGCATGTGGCACACCATTTCGATGTGAGAGGAGTGGAGGTGGTCTGGAGCGCTGACACTGATGCCAATGCTGCTGCAATTCTGCAAGTTTGCAGAGACATGTGTAGAATGACCACTCCTCATGTGGTAATTTTGCACTACGGTGCTTGCCACTTGCCACTTGGGATACCTGACTTCACAAACTTTGTTGGCAGATTTGGCACAGTTGGTTGAAGCGCTCATGAGAATCTTCCCAACATCGAAAGTTATTTTTTCTGCTTTACTCCCGAGACTACAATGGAACAACACTTCTGTTTTCTGTCCAGATCAAAGAATCCGGAGGTGCATCCTCAATCGCGGCATGCGTGCATTCATGCTACGAGTTGGTATGTTTTTTGGTCACCACGATAACATTGCTCCAAGCAATACGCATTACTTTGAAGGAGATGGCGTTGCGTTATCCTCTTTGGGAAATGCGATGTTCTTTTGGAACATAAGACTTGCTTTAGCGAAGGTTCTATAATGTTTGCAAGAGTAAAGCAAGGACAAAAAATACACAAAAATACATAAAATACCACATGTCTGTGCGATATGTGGCCAAAAACTTTTAAAAAACGGCTCTTTCAGAGCCTACCTTAAAGGGGAAAAAGGGGAATAGTACTTGGAAGTACCATCGTCACGCTCTGATCCTGTACATGTCCGCGAACATGGCGGTTGTTAACAGCCAGCACATATCACCACCGGGGATTGACGGGTGGAGCTGCATGTAAATGAAAATGAGCGGAGCTAGTGATTGGTCCATAAAGTTCAGTAGGTGTGTTCTGACCGACGTACTTTAGTAAGACAGTCTTCTCCCTCACAGGACACCACACAGCCATGGCTTTCCATGCTCGAAACAGATTATCTGGATTGTGGGAGACTCATGGATACATTGGTTGAAGGTGCATGCAGAAAGCTGCAGTGTATCTACAAATCTCGGATTTCGACATGCGGAAGTGCACCTGCATAGCGTGCGTGGCATGAGATGGCTGGACTTTGTGAGGCTACGGTCTTCACATGGCACCACCTTGCAAATGTCCGAAGTGTGGAACGAATTGAGTTGTCGCTTCATGATTGTCGTACCAAAACTGGACGCTCCAAATCTCCCGCGACTCAACACCACATCGCACTGGTTACACTTCACCAGGTTCGTACGTGCTTTTGGTACGTTCCCATAAACAGAAAACAACCACCACACTGACGACTCCCGCCGAGTGCTCCTAGTGCGGCATTCCTCCACTTCATTCTCTTCCTCCTCTTCTTCTTCAATCTCTACATCCATACCCATATATCTCTCTGTAGGCCCTTAGTGAGGTGGTGATGGTGGCGGGTTTGGGGGTGGTGCAGAGGCTAATAACCCAACAGAAGCCATGGAAGCCATACCGATTAGTTTCCTTTTCGTCACTACAGCAGTAAAGGCAAAGCACCTCTATCTGCTATAGCTAGAAGGACAATGAAGATGCGCTCGGGGGTGTGGCCTTTTGAAGGGGTGCAGGGGTGTGCCTCGTGACCGTCTTCATCCCTATAAAGCAGCACACACATTTTACATAGCAACTCCTGAGGTGGCCTATTGTTTAGGATGTGTGAAATTACATTTTTACACTCCACAATACTTTGCCTTGTGTCTACAAGTTCATTTTTAGTGCTGTGGAAGCACACAAACTGCCGAAACTAGTCCCCACACTCAGCGTAGGTGCGGTCACAAGATGACATCCTCAACGTCCGCCCCCTTCATAAAAGTCCCCTCAATCGCAAATGCAAAGAATCAAACATGCGCATGCGCACAAGTGACCTACGGACAGTGTTCGGGTTCTCAAACTACTTCAAAGTGTGACACAAGTGAGACAGACATTTAGGAACTGGCACAATGTTGGCAATCCTTTAGTTTGTACTGCACATGTGCACGCATGCTATGTTCACTGTACAGACAGTTCCAGTGTCCTTAGGACATCTCCATTTTGTTTGCCTACAAACTTGCTGGCTACCGTGCCTCTTCTACGGACGGCACCATTTTGACTGCGCCCAACACGGACTGCTATACTGTCCTTCACACACTCCCTTTTTCCTCATTTACACCCATTCCGGACATCTTGTATGTTCTACGACCATGTATTATCTCGTTTCCAAGCGGTACGCTGAGGTAGTATATCCTTTGGACACTCCTTTCTGTTTATGTACGCACATTTTGACAAGATGGTGCAGTCACACATCACATCCGTCTTACTTGGCATTAGACAGCACCCACATTCCATTGCTTGCGGATAGGTCGAACAGGCGCGCTGTTTGCAAACATTTTACGTCTTTTTAAAAAAGATGTTTAAACACAAACTCTTTCTCTACAACTACTGTACAAAACCATTTACTACACACACACACACACACACACACACACATCAATCTAAAGAAACAGCGGGGGAAGCGGACACTGAAACAAATATGGGGGAATTTGGATTTAAAACGGGCTGGTTATGAGGGGAAGATTTGTGAGGGGAAGACGGGATGGATACTTTTTTCGAAACATCTATTTTCCTCTTGCAGGTTTGGGGATGTGTCACTAGGGAATGGAGAAGCAGGGCAGGTGCAGGTGGGGCAATGGTACCGAACTTTTACTCTAACAACGTCCTTCACGAACTCCCGTAAACTTTGAAAATTGTTGTTCAAAATGTCCATTTTCTGCTCTATCCTTTTTATCCTGTCTTCTTCTATATCGTCTGTTGTCCTTTCCTCTTTTTTTTCCTGGTCTGTTGAAAAAAAAACACCATAAGTTAAATGCCTATAAATACTGGTCACTATTCTCCATATGCAGACCAATGTGTACCATTTTTGTCGCTGTCTTCAGACATTTACCCATGCGGGAAATACTCTTCTAGCCACTCCAAAGAACTAGCCATTTCTGAGTCAAAACAACAGAAAGAAATTATTATTTCTGCACCACATACCAAAAAAACCCACACCCACATAAAAAAATGACCTGCACTCACTCTTTTGATGTAATCTCCCTTCGTCCTACTGCTTCTGTCCACTATCTTTCCAGGCTGCCGAGTTTTGTGAAGTGATTACAGTGGAGGCATCCTTTCTTTTTTTTTCGTACCATCGACTTCATTCTACATGGTTATTAAATGTGTTGTTTTCTTTTCCCACCTTCAGGTATTCATATTTACTTATTATTACTTACAATATCTTTATGCCCTTCTTCAACGTTTCACACTTTTTTTGTAAGACAATAGTACATTTTCAGATATTCCCCACCTCTTTGGGTAATGTTGATCCTGTCAGCCCCATCTGCAAACATGCGCTCAGTCCGTCCTTTTCTAAAATCAATAGGGAGGGGGTTCTGTATGTTCTTAAATGGATATCAAGTACATACATTATACTACATATCTCTCAAAATCACATGATTACAGTGTATATTCTGCTCAACAACTTCATTGCCACATGCTTAAGTTCCACCTTCCAAAAACCTGTACAATTTCCCTACAAAAAAAACGTTGTTAAGGGGACGTTATGGTTAAGTTGCTCTCCCAAAAACGGGTGAAATTCACTACAAAAAAACTTTGTTGAGGTGACGTTATGGTTAAGTTGCCCTAACAAAAACCTGTACACTTCACTAAAAAAAAACTTTACACCTCCCCTTTATGTTTCAAAGTAAAACCGAAAACCAACTGAAATTTGACAGTTATGGTAAACTAAGCCCCCAACCCTGCCACTACCCCTGTGCACTGCTAACACTAACACCCAGACCATGAAAGATGGCATCTAACATGTCAATGATGACATCAATGACAACATCACTTGTTTAGCCCCTTTCTTTTACTTCCCTGCCATACATATGTATGTACATTCAGTAAAACGATTTCACTAAAGGCATGTTACACTTCACAGTGCAACCAAACACCACTACACATTCCCCCATTATAGTAAGCTAAGCAACCATAACTCAAACCATCTACATACATTGCTAAGACTAACACCCAGGACATCAAAGATGACATCACAAATAGTTAAGTTGGTGTTCAATTGACTGGTGTTAATTGAAGAAGATCTCCGAAAACAATAATGTGTTTTCCTCCAAAGAGCTCTTTTTAGTTTGGTTTCAGTACTTCATTAGGTTGGAGACCATGCTCACTTCATCTATTAGTAGCATTTTCATGTGTTTTAATACTCTGCGTAGTTCCATTGCAGCTTCAGTAGAAAGTTTATAATAGTCTAATTTGTTTTGGTGTTCTACTGACAGGAGTAGTAATCGGTGTAAAGTGACACCGCCTATGTTGTAGGCAGCTAAACCTGTGGGGGCAGTGACAACAGCTGACAGTTTGTTGTTTGTCAATTGTTGAAGGAATTTACTGATGATTTTGATTAAGAATGTTTTGCCAGAACCAGCTTCACCACTGACGTACAGTAGTATAGGTTTGTAATTTTGGCAGGTGCATTCTTTGTTTTCATGTTGTACACCATGTGCAATTTCTTTTGTTACTTCTTCAAAAATGCTACGTTGTTCATTGTTTAGTTTTGATTGTAGTATAGTTAAGTCTTCTTTATCTTCATAATGACACATGGTGTTTTCTACTTCTGTCATAGCTAATTCTGCCTCATTTGTTATTAGTGACTCACAGTGGTTCTTGGCTTCCTGTTACAGAAGGTTGACTACTGTCAAGAGTGTCCTTATCTAGTTGGGCCTGCAGTTCTTCTTCGTGTTGCTGTTCATTGTGCAACATTGTTTTGTACTGTGTAAAGTTTACATCAGTTGTAGTGCTTTTATTTGCTTTGAAAGTGTCTTCATAGGAGTCATAGTTATCTAGTATTCCTTCTTCTTTTCTCCATGGTTTAAAGAGTTGTAACAGGGACATGTAATATAGTTCTTTATGTTGAGGAGTCTTTAATGACAATTTGATATGATTAATTAAATTTGGTTTGGTGAGTTTTACTAAGCTGCCTTCACAATTTGAAACTCAGTATGGCCTTTTTTTTCATCGGGTTTCATATTATTTTTGTATGTGAAGTTTTGGGCTATGTGGTATAGACACATGGTTTCCAAAGTGGTACTTTTGTTTGGGTAGTATGTGTCCAGCAAATTGTTTTTTAAAATGTCTTGGCTGTTGGGATCATGTTTGGCTATTGTTTCTATATCTTCGTATCATTTCTGAACTCTTTTTCTAGATTTGGCAGGACTAAGACTTAGCCATACTATATTTTCAGATTTGCCATACAAAGCAGTATCAGTTAAACGATCTGCTGCTTCATAGGGGCCACATTCTCTATGGGAGAGCATTTTTATGCCCAAGCTGTATAATTTTTGAGACAGTGTTTTGTCTGATGACAGGTGCAATGTACTGCACATCTATGTTTGCATTCCATAAGTGGGCAATGATTGCATTGTAATCATTGATACATTTTTCTTCTTCTGTTCTTTTTATGTAATATGTATTTTTAGGTGATTTGCCTTTAACACTATGGCCCTCATTACAAGTCAGGCGGTGGACCATGGTGCTATTAGCACCATGGTCCATGCCGGATTCCGCCATGGTGGATGGCGGAATTACCACCCCATTCCAAGGTGAGTGGGGCGGTAATTCCCCATTCCCCATTTGCCCTTCCCCATTCCCATTTTTGCCCCATAGGGCATAATGGGGATGGGGAAGGCGCTAATTACGGCACTGTAAATTACGGTGCCGTAATTAGCACCAAGGTCGCTTAGCGCCTTGGACTTTAACGCCTGCAAAAAGCAGGCACTGTAAATTACGGTGCCGTAATTAGCACCAAGGTCGCTTAGCGCCTTGGACTTTAACGCCTGCAAAAAGCAGGCGTTAAAGTGTGAATCAGGCGTTAAGGGTTTAACGGCGCCGTCGCCTGACTTGTAATGATGGCCTATGTTTAACTGAAGAAATGAAGCTGTTCACTTGACCTGTTTTTGTAACCGGTCTGGGGAAACCAAAGCGGCATTTGGTGTAGTATTTCTCTTTGTTTTTGTATTTGCAACGAAAATATTTGCCACATTTGTGTCTTTGAAATTGTAAAATTTGTGCTTGGAGATCACTATTTGTTGCTTCTGATGGAATTTGACAAGTGACATATTTTTCAATAAACTAAAACAGTGGCGTCACTGTCTTTACCAAATTTAGGAGCATCTTTAATCCATAAAAGCATGTGGATATGTGGTGCTCCTCTGGCTTGGTATTCTTTTCTCCAAAAGAAGTGTTGCACTATTCCAAGGGGAGGAGCAGTTTTATTACAAATAAAGTGTAGCATAGCAATGAAGCGATGGTGAAAATATCTTGAAACATTAACAGGATCTAGAGAACAAAGTTCTCCAGGTGTTAGTATATCTATGTTTGTTTTGTTTTTGGTTGATATGCGTAGGAAATCATGTAAATCTTCCCATGCATATTCTGCACAAGTTAATGTAACAAACCAAGTGGGTGGGCTAAGGTTTCTTATCATACAACGTACATCTCCGTGACGTCGAAACCAATATTCTTTAGTACCTTGCATATTTGCTAATAGGTTTGTAACATTTGATTGTAAAACCTCATCTTTTTGTTGCACTTTTTGTAATAATTGTGTAGCTGACATATTTTGAAAGTGGGATCCTGATCTTAATGTGTGTGCAACTCTGTAACATAAAGTTGCTAGTTCACTTTCAAAGAGTAGGTAGAATACGTATTCCACATTTTGTCTGAATCTGGGATCTTCAGAATACATCCGTAATGAGCGATATTCTGATGCTGTTATTTGAATAGGTCTATCATCGTACCTTCCTCCTTTGCCAGTAGGAAAAATTAGAGGAAAAGCATGTGCTTCTATACTTTTTTCCCATATGCTGATTGGTGATCCTTTTGTTTGACGCATTTGGTACATTTCTAGTGCATCTTCTACGGTGTCATTAGAATGCAATGGGTAAATTGTATAATGGTCTAAAGTATTGGATATAGAAACTCAAATTGACCAGCTTCTTGTGTCTCTTGAATTATTTCAGTGGTATCCTTCAATTTATCTTCAATATGAATTTCTTTGTAGTATTCATTATTGTCTTTTAGATATTGCAAAGCTTGTCTAGCTTTATGTAAATCTAACAGTTGTTGCCAAATGTTTTTGTCTTTTGTAGGTACACCATTTACTAAGATAATTAAAGATTGCTCCATTGGACGTTGCACTCCTAGAGTGTGCACATCTTCTTTTAGATCTAATGGTAAATACACTACTTTTCCACAAATACCTTTCACTAATTCAGAGCGAGGTAATTTTGGTGTTTTTGGTTGAAGGCGTATTATTACTTGAAAGGGGTGCACTGTTTGAATTATGATGCTGTAATATAAATTGAGTTGTTGTAGGGGGTTTGGTAGTGGATATAATTCCAAAATATTTGTGATAGCACGTGAAGGAGTTTTGTTGTTCTCAAGTTTTGTAGTGCAGTAACTGCAAAGTATTAAGTGGTCAGTTATTTATTATTTATTTATTATTGTACATGTATTTGTTTTCTACTATAAGGTAGAGCTAATTGAAACCATTTAGAATCTTAATTGTTTTCTATTTTATATGTTAGGTCTACAGTTTTTGTGTTACTTTTATAGAAAGTTCTACGGCAACATACACACACATGGTTTGGTATTTCAGCAGATGTACTTTTAAATGTCAGTATTTCTTTTTTGTATGTGTGTAGTAGAAGGTTGCCATGCATAGAATTGTTGCTAATTTGCTTTAAAACTATTTCATTCTGTAAGTAGCTTTCACGTGCAAAATATTTTTTCTGGATATAGTGGATTTCTTCAAGTAGGACGTTTGCTGTACCATGTAGAAGAATGGTATTTAAATTGGCTAGTGCTAAAGCAGGAATTTTAGCGTAGTACAGATTAAAGACTAGATTTCTTATAATTGAATATTGTGTTGATATCATTTTGATATAATTGAAGGTGTTTTTGCAAGTAGGTCCTTAAATGCAGGCCAACGAATGTCCTTGTAGCCCTGTGTACTTGCGCACTGGACAGGTATCCATATTTTGCAGTAGTTTCTTTTTCATTTTGTCTTTTCCTTTCACATATTTATTGAGGAATTTGCGTAAAGACTTGAAAGATTCTTTGGGAATGTTACACATTCACGTGAATGGACATTTGTATACTAGACATTCTGATTCAGTTGAATGGAGAGGTAATTCTAGGTTTTCTGGGGATATTTTTGTAAGTAGTATTTCTTGTTCCATTATGGTATTATTAACTTTTTCATAACCTCGTCCACTGCTTTGTATGGCAATTGTATTTGTTTGCTTTTGTTTGTATGCTTCTTCATTAAAGTATAGTTCTGTGCTCGTAGTGTGACTCCATTCACCTTTGTTTTGTAATGTAGTCATTAGTTTTGTTAGTGGTTTCATTTTTTTTAACACTAACATAAATAAGTTTCTTTTGAGAAGGATTGCACTGTCTATCAACGCTTCTAAAATTAATTTCCTACGATAGGTTTTAAGGGTTGAGTTTGATTTCTCTCCTGTTTTTATAAGATTTTGCAGGACTCTGTGACGGAACATTTTTGCTAAAATACTTGTTTTGGTATGCTTAGTTTGCACTATATCAAGATTTATAGGAGCAGTTTCATCTGTAGTGGTAGCTGATTTTTTGTTAATTGTTTTGTGGTTTGTTTTACTTTTCTGTACTTGAAGCTTGTTTTGTTTCGCTAAATGACTGTATTCGCTGTTTTGTTTTACCTTTTTTTTTTACAAATTCTGCTAGAGATGGATGCTTGTTTTGGACACTTCTATTTTCATTTGCTCTGTTTCTGCGTTGCTTTCTACGGACTTGATTTTTGGTAGGCATTCTTTAGGGTCTGTTGAAAAAAATAAAGAAGGTATGGGTTGGGTTGTTCTTAATGTATGTGTGCTGTTTGCATGAGTATGTGAGTAAGATAATAAAGATGTATGTAATGGTGTGTGATTGTGCATTGGACAACTACAACTTATTGGGATGGCTATTCTTGAATTTATGTGCTACAAAAATGGGGTTCAGATGATAGTAGAAAGTAAGCTGGTGGTGTGGAGAAGTAGAAATAGTACATCTAATGGTATACAATTAAAACTGTTTTTTGTACTATAATATGAACATTCTAGGGGTTGAGTTGGGTTATTTGTATGTCGAAAACTAAGAAATTGTGTGTCATTCTGTCTGTAAATCTCTGCTTAAGAAATGGGGATTTGTAGACAGAATGGTGCACAATCTCTATTTTTAGACGACACAGAAATAGCATGAATTAACATTACAGTGTGTTTGAATAATAGTACAAATAATATGGTGGTATTCAACTTACTTTTTTTTTAAATGAGCAGGTTTCTTCTTAGTTGTTCTTTGTACTTCAAATTCAGCTGCTTCTTTTCAGGAGAATGGTCTTCACTGTAATTGTAAAGGAAACAAATAAGGAATTGTGTTTGTATATAGCATTGTTTTTAATTTAGACATTGATTTTTTTAATTGACATTGACCCTGAGCGCCTTCCTCAAAATCATGAAAACTATCTTATTCATATAAGATGTGTCGCACCAGTTGAATACATATCATATGTTCTTAATGCATAAACTGTATTGTAATGACTAACTGTACCAACCAAAATATCATTTGTATGCCTTGTGGAATTCATAATGTACCACTGAATACCACTATTTCTGTAATTAAGCTCTTGTAAGTAACAGCGCCTCAATGCCATAGGCTGCTTGGGCAGTATATAAATATAAGTAAATAAATGTTTACATTTTTGTACAAGTAGTGTTGTTTGATTTTTGAACATATGGTGTGCATGCCATTTTGTTTGAGTATGTTAACTCTTCATATTGTACTTTAAATATGTTAGTTCAACATGCTTGTGTGTGTAAAAAGAAATTAAAAAGCAGATAGGTTTGGAAGTGACAGTTGATTTTAGGAGATGGAAAAATTACAGTAAATTCATGTTATAGATTATCAAGCTAAAAGTCAGTTAATATGTTTATATGAATCTATAAAAATTGTACATGTACTATATAGAAAATATGCATACCTGTAGTTTGTGTTCATGCATATGGATATGCATTCAGCTGCAAGTAGAACTCTTGGAGACTTGTACAGTATTTCTTGTAGAAGGTACTTTCCAATGATATGGCACTTGTACTCAGAGAGATTAACAGTACATTTAAAGTGGTGATCTATGATGATGCAGTTAGATGTAGAGGTCTTGGATGTGATTGGTGGATGTTCATGTGACTTCTTAGCTATATCCAATGAGGCAATGGCACAGAAAGTGAAAAGGAAATGGTAGAAGGACTGTTCATGTTACGATATGTCCGTGGACATGGCGGTAGTCCGCGGACATCGGGTGTTACATCCGGGGATTTTTGGGTTGGGGAGCCATGTAAATGAGAATGAGCAGAGAAAGGGATTGGTCAGGAAAGTTTAGTATGTTAGTATGCGTGTTGTGCCAGGAGAGAGTTTCTCAGATACTCTTTTTGCTGAGAGAAGAACAGATAGCTATGGCTGTGTGTTTCAAAAAACAGATTATTATGATTTTGGGAGACTCGTGGATACATTGGTTGAAGGTGCATGCAGAAAGCTGTGGAGTAGCTGTAGATCTTGGATTCCCACATGTGGAAGTGCACTGGCATGGAGTTTGTGGAATGAAGTGTTTGGACTTGCTACCTCTCTGTGCTACTTTGGACACAGAGCAACATCCAGACATAATTGTAATTCATTGTGGAGGGAACAGTTTAGGACATGTGTCTGGAATTTCTTTGCAATTTGCAATGAAAGAAGGACTTGGGAAGGTCATGGACATGTTTCCAAATTTTCAAGTATTTTTTTCACGGATTGCGCAGAGACAAATGTGGCTTTGTTCTTCTTCATTTGGTCCACAAATGGCGCAATGTCAATAAGGCTGTTTGTGCCTTTCTAAGAGATTTTGGCATGTTCTCTTTTCACAATGAAAATATTATGTTTTGTAGTACATACATTTTTCGCAGAGATGAAGTCCATCTTACTCATGCTGGCAATCAGATTTTTTTGAGAAATGTACAAAATGCATTGCAACCTTTTTTGGAATTACAGCATCCATTTTATTGTAGGTGTTGAGCATTTCAAATTTTTCAAACACAAATAAATACCACCAAAAGGCTCTTTTCAGAGCCACCACTTCCTCCCAGATAAAACTGCAATGGTTATGATAGGGTAGCACCCCAAAATTTTAGATGTCCGCGGACTTCTACAAAATACACAGAGTCCTGCTTCATTTATTTTCACTTCTATTTTGTAACTGTAAAAGGTGACTCTGAAAAGAGCCTTTTTATTTTTGTTGTTTTATATTTTTTTGTTTTTTTATACAAGACATACTAGGAGAGGAGGGGAAAGGAGGGTAAGGAGAGCACCAACCACAGGGATAAGAAAGGGAGAGATGAGAGAGGAAGATGTAGAGTGGGTTTCATTTGGGTAGTGAGCAGATTTTTTCGTGCTCTGAAACGATAGCTTCAAAAGCACTACAAAGTCTCTCCCCCCTGTCCAGTACTGCTTATGAAGTACATACACACAACTGTGACCCTCGAGAGGTAAGGGTCATCAGCATTGCATATGGCCTGTGAGGCAACTTGAGGAATACGCTGTCCAACAGGAGTATTCCTTGTGGTGACAGGATCGGAAACAGAGGATGAAGTAGAGGAAGTCGACCTGCTACGTTCCTCGCAAGGTACAACTTTGCGAACGGCCCTCGAGTGGAATAACTTTAGGTGTTGCTTCATGGTAGTTGTCCCAAAGCTGTATGAACCATGCCTCCCGTGACTGAGTACCATTTTGCACTCATTGCAGGTGACTTGGTTCGCAAGCGCCTTAGGACCATTACCACGAATGGTAAATAACCTCCACACCCAAGACTCACGCCGAGTGCTGGTAGTAGGGACTTCCACTACCTCAATCTCATCATCCTCTTCTTTATCCTGTGCATCCTCACTCCTGTTCCCCTCTTCATGTCCTTTGGGACGTGGTGGTGGTGGAGGGGGTGGAAGTGGTGCTGAGGCAGATGCAGCACCAGGTGGCAGTAGTGGAGCCATGGAAGCCATCAGCTTGGCGTTGAAAATCTGCAAATTGGCAGCAAAATTCGCTGTGCTCTGTAGGGTAGCCAGAAACACAATGAGAATGAGCTCTAGGGCGTGGTCTTTTATAGGGGTGCTTGTGCACGGTTTGCGGACATGCGCGCTGTCCGCAGACAGATCAAACAGAAAAAAGGTATCAAAATGTCTCAAAAAGTATGTAGAAACTCATGATTACTATGTGGGACTTATTCTATGGTGAGTTTTTGTTGGAAAATATGATAGATTACTTGAAAATGTAGTTTTAAATTGTTCGGGGACATGACCAGTGTTCTCAATCAGAACATACGCTGCACATGGGCGCGGTCACATGATAGCTTCGCAAACATGTCCGCGAAGGGAGCAGGTGTCCGCAGGACACCAAATGCATTGAAACCTTTTTGCGCATGCGTGTTGGTGTTCTACGGACACTGTTCGGGTCCTGGAGTGATTAAAAGTGCGTCACAAGTGAAACGAACAGTTACGGACAGGCGTTTGTTCTTAGAACAATTTCAACTTGTCTGCGAACAATACGGACATGCATAGCGTCCTCAGGACACCCCAATTTTGTTTATTTATTAACATTCCCGGACACTTGATGTGTTCTGAGAACAGTTTCAATCTGCCTACGAACAGTACGGACAGGCAAAGCGTCCTCAGGACACCCCCATTTTGTTTATTTACGAACACCCCAGGACATGTAATATGTTCTCAGAACAGTTTCATCTTGCTAGCGAACAATACATAAAGCGAAGTCAGGACACCCACATTTCGTCCATTGATGAACATTTCAGGACACTGCATGTGTTCTACAAACAGTTTCGACTTGCCTGCGAACATTATGGACAGGCATAGCGTCTTAAGGGCACTTCCATTTTGTTTCTTTACGAACATTTTAGGACACAGCCTGTGTTCTTAGAACAGTTTCAACTTGTCTGCAAACAATGCGGACAGGCATTGCGTCCTCAGGACACTCCCATTTCATTTCTTTACAAACATTTTAGGACACAGCCTCTGTTCTTAGAACAGTTTCAACTTGCCTGCGAACAATACGGACAGGCATAGCGTCCTCAGGATACACCCATTTTTTTTATTTACGAATATCCCAGGACACATAATATGTTCTAAGAACACTTTCATCTTGCCAGCGAACAATACGGACAGCGTCATCAGGACACCCATATTTCGTCCATTGACGATCATTTCAGGACACCGCGTGTGTGCGTAACACGCAGAATGGGGAATAACGTGTGAAAAAGAAGGTGTAACTGGGGAAGTACTGCAGGGAACTACACGGAACGCCCACACGCACGCGAACAACCCGTATTCATGGATACAAATACGGGAAACCCGCACACGGCAAAAGATGCACACAGGCGTGAATGCGTCTGCCACATGAAGGCAGGCGGAAGCGTCCCCGCGCACAGTATAAAAGTGCGCGCAAACAACAAACACGTATATAAAGCTACGATGAATGCCCCATTTGTCGCAGCACTGATCGTGGGACACCGCAGGAGGAGGAGAATAGCCAGAGCATGCATTTTTTCACCACGGACAAGCCTTTTTGGGATGCCTGATGACCAGGTCTACGGCAAGTATAGGTTTCCACCCCTTATCATCCTAGACCTGGTCAGGGAGTGGGAAGATGACCTTACATCCCCCACCCTTTGCTCCCAAGCATTGAGCCCCTTGGAGAAGGTGCTCAATGTCCTGCATTTTTTGGCCACTGGGTCATTTCAGCGGACTACTGCCATAGTGGGGGGGGGTCTCACAGGCCACGCATTCACGCTGCCTACACCAGGTGTTGGCAATCATGACTGCACGCCCCTCAGTCCGCAGGCACATATACATGCCCAGAACACCCGGAGAAAGGCAGGCCGTTGTCCAGGACTTTTACAGGGTGGCACACTTCCTCAAAGTGCTCGGTTCCATAGATTGCACCCATGTGGCCCTACGTCCACCTAGGGCCACTGATCACATCTACCGAAACCGCGAGCACTGGCATTCCATCAATGTACAGGTGGTATGCGATGCAAAGGGAATCATCACCTCTGTCTATGCAAACTACCCTGGCTCCACCCATGACAGTTTCATATACAGAATGTTTGCTCTGAGCCGGGCTCTGGAAGCTGGGCAGGATGGCGACACATGGCTCCTAGGTCAGTACAAATGCCCTTGCACATGCATGCATGTCACACACACACACACAAATACACAAACCCCAATAATAAGAACCATTATCACCTCTCCAGGGGACAGTGCCTATCCTCTGAGCAACCACATGATGACGCCAATCCGGAACCCCACCACACCACACCAGGTAAGATACAACGCGGCTCATATTGCAACCAGGGCCATAGTCGAGCGCACATTAGGAGTGCTCAAGTCACGCTTCCGCTCCCTTGACCGCTCTGGTGGGCAACTACTCTATGCACCCCCAGTAGTGTGCAGGATCATTGCCGCAGCATGTGTCCTGCACAATGTTGCAACACGGCAGGGCGTACCAGTGGACATGGTGGTTCGCCCACATCCCCAACCACAGGCACAGGCGCTGCCCATGGGTGGGGATAGGGCACGTGGCGAGGATGCCCGGACCCAGCTTGTGGACACATTTTTCACCTAAACTCCCACCCCTGCGGAGTGCACACAGGCCAGGCACATTCCAGGTGACAATCGATGATGACAAAGAGACAGTCAACTGTCACAACTTTACCACCCTGAGATTGTTGCCATGGAAGTGCCACATTGTGTGCATCCCTAGCTACTTAAACACAAGCAATCCTGTGTGACCCAAAGGCACACATGCAAGGTGTGAATCACACACACCTGCAAAACAGGCCATGACTATCACTGGTATGTCACTCAACCCTCCCAAAGTACAACATGACATGGCAAGCAATAGCCATACACCAACACAGTACCAATAAGGTACACATTGCCATGTGAAAAATGTAAATTGGCATCAGACAATGATGCCTGACATGGAATCAGATGAAATGACTGACCAACAACCTCCCACCCAAAAGAAGTCATACCCAAATGCATTCCAAAAGTCGAAGTTGTAACATAACAATGAATGCCTGTCTACATGCACATTGTGCATTGAAAAATCAACACTGCAGCTTCTGTGTGCCATGTCCAGTCCACCTCCTGCAACACACTGCTCAGTGCACAGCACAGTTAACAGCCATTGCGTGTGATGCACACCCTGAGCATCAAATCTAAGCGACAAACCACATCAAAAAGCAAATTAGGCATGTACAGGATCCACAATTGGTCATAGGACATGTGCTGCAGGGACACAGTGGGCACCAGAAGGAAAACAGAGTGTACACGTGGACATGGAAGGGTGGTTGTACATGTAGTGCATTATAGTGCGAGTGTGTGGGTCAGTAGGGACATGCACTCAACATATGCATGTGCAATCAAGTGACCATCAGTGTCCTCTACACATCACTCATTCACCATGTGTACACCCCAGCATGTCAAACCACAACTATCCCCTCACACCTGAAAGGTAAACACAACACATCAACCGGCATTGATCAGCAGAACACATCATGTACATAGGATACCACAATTACAATGTCAGGGCACCCATCACACTGCAGGGCAATACAACTATCACCAACCAAGCACCACCCCTCCATCACAAATCACCATGACCCACTGAACAACTGCACCGGGGTTATGGAGCCTACATCCTTGAATTTCACCTGGCCACAGGATCAGCCTTCCCATTTGTCACCATCTCCCACCTTGTGTGTAAAAAGTTGCCTGCACCCTCAGAGTCCACCTTGATTTGCAAAAACACTATATCTAAGAGAACTCAAAGCAGGCCAACACAAAAGCCAAGCAAAAAGCTTATAGGCAGAAATACTAACCAGAACAGCCTCCAGTAGATGACTTGAAGTAGCAGTACCTCACAAAGGCCAAGTACTACCACAATGACGTAACAACCAAGGTAGCACAGTAAAACAATGTCACAACAGGATGTGTACCATGTGTGGTACATAACAAAGAATGAGGCACCACAAACGGATGTGTACTGTCACTGCTCACTTGTACAGGTGCAGGAATGGCATGAACCAACCACCCCTACAGTGGTCTGGGTGGCTGAAAGGTCAAACTCACACATGCCTCTGTGACCCTGGTGGGGAAGGAGGGTCAGGTATATGGAGTCGGGACAGGTGTTGGCATACTGGATAACCAGAATGAGGGGCAGGAGAGGGGAGTAGGATTGACACAGGAAAGTAGGGAATGGCCAATAATGTAGTACTCACATTAACACATACACAATCATACCAAACTTGTTCATCATAAACATAGCAGCAATTCACTGAAATGGAAGTCAAAGAGAAACTTATCTCTGGGGTGAGTGCTGGCCTCCTGCCTGCGCACTCTCAGGTCCGGTAACAGGAGCACCTCAATGCTGCAAAGAGAGCCACAGTTAAAGATCTGTGCGTGCCCATAACACACAAACACACCACCAAATATGCCCCAAAGTAACAAACTACTCTACAAACAGACAATCTGGTGTCGATGCTTCGTACCCATATGTAACATTACCCCTGTGATGGTTCATACACAGTCAATGCAGTAAGTCAGGCGCTGGTGGGTGCATGGCAAATGGAATGCCAATGTGTCACGAATAACACAACATGCAATGTTCCCTGGGTAAGCAGACAGACGCATATAGCAAGGTATGACTTCCAAACAAGTCGTGTTCCACCACGACCCAAATAAAGTAGGCAGTGCATGTTTCAAATTCTACATGGAAATGAAATGCACTGCACCTGAGTCTGTCCCTTGCCGTCTGTCCCTGTCAGCTGCTTCTTTACATGTCTCGGAACGCTACTTGGGTGATACAAGTGCCTCAATGGACCATGGTGGATCAGAGGGAATGTGCCACCTCCCCTCCAGGTGCCCCAGACAACCTTACAATCAACTAGCCATGAGTCCACCAACACATCTGAGCTGTATTATGCTTTTCAACACCAATATTCGTCCAAGCTCACCCTCAGTGCTGCTACTAAGCATGCATGTGCAACTGGCCTGGTGGAAGGTTTGCTGAGTTGTGGCCCCCCTGTGCTGCTCACCTTGCCTGGAGTTCCTTGAAACACGTCAGCAGTTTTTGAATGTATGATTGCAATCCCTGTGCCTCTGCTTGCGCACACATGTGCATGTGGGCACCACCAAACGTGTCCAGATTCCAGACGTCCAATGGCCCATGTCTGCTGGCAAAGGTGATCTGGAGGCTCATCCCCCTGCAGAAAGGGCATGAAACACATGATTAATGCATTAGATTCATCTGTGTGTGTCTCTTCAGGCATCACATCACTGGACCATGTCAGAGATGTACATCAGAAATCACACCACAGTCTGTCTTTCACAGCCAAAGTGTGGAACACACTATCTACGGCATGAATTGCAACAAGCACATGTACAGTAAAGATAAGAAACATATTACACAATGCATGGCAATGAATGTACACATGAATCATGAAACACTCCATCTAGCAAAAGCAGAACAGTGGTCAATAACACCCCAATCATCCCCACTAGGGGTGTTAACACAAGTTCTACAGCATCAGATATGCCACAGATATGACAGTCCAAAGCCCTTGTGTAATAGGCTGTTACACCGAACCATCCTTGCAAGCCCATGGATAAGGGAAGCAGGAGTGGCATATGTGAGTCAAGGACCCCAAGCAGCAAACACATACACAAGACAAGCCTGAAGGGCCCAGCTGGAACAGACAGTGGATGCTTTTAAAAGCCACAAAGCACCACACTGTCACATGAAAGCACAATAGACAAGCAATTTTAAACTATATTAACTAATTACACTAACTACGAAAAACCTACTTTACCTAATCAACTAACTGTCAAACAGAAACTTAACTAACTAAACTAAAAGAAAAATCAAAAATGGCCACATACGACCCGGGGGGGGGGGCACCCAGGAGGGGGGACATACAGGGTGCTGCTCAACACCCACATGCGATGATGCTGAGCCAAAAAAAAAACCTCCATGGCCTCAACGCCTGCACAGCCCGTCCTATGTGGGCGATAGATAGTCGTCCGAGTCTGGCTCATCCTGGAAAGGAGGACGTGGCACGGTAGCCTAGCCATGCCTAGCCGCAGCTTGCCCCTCGTTGGCAGCAAGTCTGCCGGACGGGTGAGCCTGGTTCTGTGTGGCGATGACACATAGGTCTCCATGCAGAACCTCCCGTGATACACGTGCTTCCTCTTGAAAGGTAGCACGTGTAACACAGAGTTCTTCCTGCAAGGCCTGGCTTGACAACCGCTGCACCTCCCGGCAAGCCTGTAGCTCAGCCGAGATGGTAGGCTCAAGCTTTGCAAACCTCTCCTCTGACCGCTCCCTCTTGGACATCAGAAGGACACCCAGAGTGGATCTGAGGGAAAAATACTCCCCCATCAGGGCCTCAATGTGTGCCTCTGCGTGAGCAGCAATTGCTTGACGCATAGATGACATTTCAGCCTGGCGTGCCCTGTCTGAGGCCGCCATGCCCAGCCTGTGCGAGCGGGCCGTGGGCCGTGCCGCCTGCTGCTGGAGAAGCACCTGCCTAGCAGGGGGGAGCACAGATCGGGCCACACACTCCATGCTCTCACCGATGTTCTCCATCGCTGCCCCCTGCCGTTCTGAATTGGCTGTCATGTCTTGCTCCCACTCAGTATACAGCGGTTGCGCGCGGCGACCGCATTGGTGGGCTTGACCCCTGTGGGACCCAAGGACCGGTTGTCCTCGTCGTGTTGGCACCACCCGCGGCTGCACCACTACGTGCCCCCGTCGACATGATGTCCCAGTCACATCAGTGGGGACTGGTGTGGAGGGTGACCCTGCGTCCCGATCCACCACGGGCAGAGGTTCCAAGACAGTCTGACCCCTCAGTGCAGGATTCGCGGACAGAGGAGTGTCCACATCAGAATAACTCACCCCTGACACATGGACCTGATGCTCATCCAACTCGACATGGACGTCAGAGTCGTCATCAGGGCTGGACTCATAGGAAGCCAGAGACAAGATGGCCTGTAGCACTTGGGGGTTTTCGTGGCCTGCCACCCCACGACCCCCACTTGTGCCGGGTTGATGTAGTGATACCAACCTTGTGCCTGGCATGACAACACCATCCTCCGGCTCCATTGCGTCATCATCTGAAAAATAGAGAAAAAAAAGGTCACTACACTTGTCAGAAGCACACAACACACACACACACACACTGACAACATCAGGCAGACACGTGACACACAAAATAGACCTGGCATGCATTCTGGGTCAACTTGGAATTGCTTCTGTGATCAGACCTGTTGAAAGGTGGCAGTCTGCATTGTAGTGGGTCTATGCAGTGCAGCAAATATGTATGTTACTCACTACCTACATGTACAAGGACTCCATGGTGTGTGTCAGAAAATGTGAAGGCAGTGCAAGGTCAACTTCAGGCATCACGTGCAATGTGCATTCAATGGGTAGCATATCTACAAGCAAAGCACCCCTCCACTCAAGTGAAAAAGCAGGGATCTAGCATGGTATCAAAAGGCTGACCATAGACCTGTGTATTGACAGACAGTGTTGACTAGCATCAACAGCTTCATGTGAGTCAAGTGACAACACTGCAAATGATGATGGGACAGTAAGCAGGACACATGATGAAACGTCTGGAGGCCACCCACGTGTGAAGAGGACACTACACCAGTTGGACAGAGTCATTGGCCATTAAACAGGCTGAGGCCTGTGACCCACCCAGATTGTCAGACCCTAAACATGTGTGCAACGCAGTACTGAGCCACAGTAGACATGGGAAGGCTGATGAAATGCCATGCAATGTATGTCACCCAGGACTTGTATTACAGTATTCATCCAGTCAAGGACACATAGGGGCATGCGTCCAATGCACATGGAGCATAAATGGGCACTCATGTCCCTGCGGGGCATCTGACCTCTGCACAGTACAAGTGAGATACCCTGCATCAAGAACTAAGGCTGTACCACACAGAATATGTCTGGCACATTGTTTGCGGGAAGTTAGCATGTACACCGGAAGCATTAACAGGGAACTACGTAACGGCCATATTGAAGCAGACCAGTGCAAAGGTGGAATTGGGGTGCAGAGCAGGTGGTGGAGGGGCAAGGGAACATGCCAACATGGAGTACCCGCATGCATGCAGAGGACACATGCACATCAGTCATGCTATGACATCGTGCCTGGGCTGAGAGGAAGGTCACCCCACGCTACATGCAGAAGGGCCAGTGAGCTGGGACATGGATGGGAGGGGCATCCTGGTAACCAGCATGTGAGTAGGATGCAATAGTGTTGATGCCGACAGTCCCCGTCTGCTCAACATGTCCACCATCCAGCAGAGCAGACATGCATCACGGAAGCATTGCATTACTTGCACATCCGAACCATGTACACCTCACATGTAGCGGCAATCATGCACAACACATCCCACAAGTAAAACACACACGTCCTCAACAAACACGCATCAACACTCACTGGTCTGGGCATCAAAGTCCGGCATCTCTCCCACTCCATCGACCGATTCAGATGGTATGAACTCCGCAACAAGTGACTCATGCAGAGTGAGGACGTCCTCCTCTGGTGCAGGCCCACCGCCAGTCACCAGAGTCAAGTTGCGTTTGATTTCATTCCAATGCTTTTTGCACTCTTGCGCCGTGCGCACCTCATGGCCGAATGCACTGACATTTTCTGCAACATGCTTCCAGTGGGTATCACGTTGGGCAGCCATAGTCTGACTATTGGCACCCACTATCATGTCACGGCTGTGGCCCCGCACATAGCCCCCGAGGAAGTCCAGTTCCTGGTTGCAGAAAGGCTTCTTCCTCGACGTGCAGTAGTTTGTGGCTGTGTGTGAGGTCCCAGCCTGTGCTGCAGGTGCAACCTTCCTCCTCTTGGAATGTGGCTCAGACCCTTCGCAGCAACATCGCGAACCCTCAGGGCCATGGAAGAGGACCACCACTGGGACATCGAGCAGGAGTTTGATGATGCCTTGGCCCGGGACATCAACAAGTGAGCCGTTGGACTTGCCCGCTGCCTTGTAAATAGTTTGTTAGTTAGTATTAGGTTTCCTTTCGTTTTTTTCGTTATTTTGCATCTCTTGGACAATGCACCACATTTTTGTATATAGTTTTTTTATTAGGTAGAAGTTTTTGGTAGGTTTCATGTCTTACATTGTGCTCATGGACCCTGGATTCTTCAATTGTACATAGTTCTACATTGGATTCATCTTTTTAATATTTTATTTGTGTTCACCATGGAGCAATGGTTTTTACTTTCTTTTTTCCCTTGGATTTGCTTTGTTGGACTGTGACTTTGGACACCATTTGCTTTGGATTTCTTTGGATTATGATTTCTTGTTTTTCTGTTTTTCAGGGACATGCAGCTTTTCTTTTTTTATTACCATTGTTGTTTGTTTGATTTTCATTACATTCATGTTGTGTTTAATACATTTTTTTCATACTTCGTTGTGTGGTATTATCTGATTGGTTTCATGCATGTCATGATATGGGTTTTCACATTCACTTGCAACCATTGTGTGTGTGACGGAGATGTGTTCATTTACATACTTGCCATTGGAGTTGTATCATGTAATAACCTTTTCTTTGTGGGTGGATGCAATACTTGGTTGGGTCTTTGGGCTGGGGAGGCTGGCCATAAGGGCCATGATTGAGGATCGTCATGGCCTGGGGGCAGGGGGACATGAGTGGGACATGATTGGGGGCCTGCTGGCAGGTGCCCTGCACTGCTGGGGGGTGGGGGTGCAAGGGGACATGAGTGGGACATGAGTGGGGGCCTGCTGGCTGGTGCCACACACTGCTGTGGGATGGGGGTGCAAGGGGACATGAGTGGGACATGAGGGCCTGCTGGCAGGTGCCCTGCACTGCTGGGGGGGTGGGGGTGCAAGGGGAGATGAGTGGGGGCCTGCTGGCAGGTGCTCCGCACTGCTGGGGTGTGGGGGTGCAGGGGACATGGTTGGGGGCCTGCTGGCAGGTGCCCCTGACTGCTGGGGGGTGTAGGTGCAGGGGGACATGAGTGAGACATGAGTGGGGGCCTGCTGGCAGGTGCCCCGCACTGCTGGGGGGTACGGGTGCAAGGGGATATGAGTGGAGGCCTGCTGGCAGGTACCCCTGACTGCTGGGGGGTAGGGGTGAATGGGGACATGAGTGGGGGCCTGCTGGCAGGTGCCCCGCACTGCTGGGGGGTGCCGGTGCAAGGGGATATGAGTGGGGGCCTGCTGACAGGTGCCCCTGACTGCTGGGGGGTAGGGGTGCAGGGGGACATGAGTGGGGGCCTGCTGGCAGGTGCCCTGCACTGCTGGGGGTGGGGGTGCAAGGGGACATGAGTTGGTGATCAGTAGTGCAAGGAGACATGTGCCTTTGCTGGGGGGCATGCCCATGTTGGGTGGGCTGCCTGCAGGACATGACCAGGGGTGCAGGGTAGTCCCCTGTGGTGTGGGATGCCTGCAGGGGCCGTGGAGGGTGTACAGGGACAACCTGGGAGGACCCACACTGCCAAATCACATGTAGGACTCCCCGGCACCCCCAAAATACACGTACCCTGCTGAAATCACGTGTGAAACTTCCCGCGAACACTGTAATACACGTACCCTGCTGAGATCGCGGATAAAACTTCCCGCGAAGCCCAGTTATATATGTACCCCACTCGCACAGGGCCTATCGCGTGTGAAACTTCCCGCGCACCCCTGAAATACACGTACCCTGCTGAAATCGAGTGTAACACTTCATGCGTACCCCTGAAATACACGTACCCAGGCTAATCGCATGTTTAACTTCCCGCGCACCCCTGAAATACACGTTCCCTGCTGTAATTGCGTGTAACACTTCACGCGCACCCCTGAAATACACGTACCCAGACCAATCGTGTGTAAAACTTCCCGCGCACCCCAGAAATACACGTACCCTGCTGAAATCGCATGTGAATCTTCCCGTGCACCCCTGGAATACACGTACCGTGCTGAAATCGCATGTGAAACTTCCCGCGCACCCCTGAAATACACGTACCCTGCTGAAATTGCGTGTGAAACTTCCCGCGCACCCCTTAATGCACGTACCCTGCGGAAATCACGTGTGTAACTTCCCGCGCACCCCTGAAATGCACGTACCCTGCTCGCACAGGGCCAATCGCGTGTGAAACTTCCCGCGAACCCCAGTAATACACGTACCCTGCTTGCCGTGCTAGTACAGGGTTAGCGCAGCCCTTTGAACTGGATTGGGGATTTTGATGGCTTTTCCCTGCGCGAGGGGTGTTCTTGGGGGCGTAACTGGCGCTGCTGCAGGGTCGCTGCGCCACTGTGCGCCACAGCTGCTTTTGGTAGCTGAAATCCATTAATATGCTGTGCGCCAGCCTTGTGCGCCATTTGTGCGCTAAATTCTATGAATTACCCCCATAGTGTTCTTAGGACACCTCCATTTTACTTTCTTCACAGACATTCCGGACACCCGCGCTGTCCGCGGACACCTGAATTGCTTTAAAAAAAAAAAAAGAATTTAATTAGGACACAATATAATAATTTTACTTTATTTTACATATATGTTACATTTATGACAGAGAAGGTGAGGCAGAAACTGAAACAAAAACAGGACACTTAGGGTTTTCAATAAGATTTATATGATATGAAGAAGGGATCGAAGTCTCATCAAAACGTTTTGGTTCATGGAGAGGGTTTGGGGATAATTGACTGGTATATGGTGAGGGGGACAGGTACATGTGGGACAATGGTATGTAGTTGTTTGTTTGAAGTGATCCTCCACAAAGTTTTTCAAATTATTAAAATTTGCCAAGCGTATGTCAATTTTTTCTTCTATGTGCTGAAGAGTCTAATCCAATACAGCTTTTTCATTAGTATTTTCAATTTTTGTATGGTCTGTACAAAAAGAATATATATGTTAAATGTATATAAAATAATATTAATTAATTGGTTTATATAGTAAAGTGTCTACCATTAGATTCACTATCTTCTGACATTTCCTCACGTGGTAAATGCTCCTCTAGCTACTCCAGAGTATTAGACATTTCTGTGAGAAAAAAAAACATAATATCATTCTTTTTTGTATTTAATACAGAAAATGTATAAATATATGAGTAAAATGCAGTACACTTATTATTTCAGGTAAGGTGTGTTCTCTTCTCTGTAGATCTGTTGTTGTTCTTAGTTGTGGAGATTCTGTGAGGTAATCATGTTGGAAGCCTATATTTCTTCTTTTGGTATATTCCATTTTAGAAAATATTGTATTTATATGAATGGTTAGTGTGTTATATATATGGGTTAGACTTCTTATTTTTTACTAAATATGATGGGCCTGTAGGGTATTTTGTGTAGATTTGGGGCCTAGCAGTATTTTCTTACTGCCAAAAATAAAGTAATTCAGCAATAATCACTCCTTGCATTCAGATTGGGTTTGGTATTATAGTAATATAGTGGATATGCATTATTTCAGTACACAGATATATTTAGTTGGTATACATTTTGTTGGTGGTATTTTTGGTGAGCATAATTCCTTTGTTTTATTTGTGGCCCCAATATCCAGAACCCCCTTTCTCCTTATTTAGTCAGTTTGTGTGATCAATAGAGAGACCTCAGGCCTACATCTTATGGATACCACAATTTTCACATACAGTATTCACAACCCCTGTGGTATTATTACTAATTTATTTACATCAGTGAAACTATTTCCAGAGGGCTCTCTTTCTGCTGACTCATATACGTCCAGCAAACTATTTCATTATGTTCCACTCATAAATCACACACACATATATACACTGAGTGGAACCACGCACACAGCTATTTAGAATTGCTCATAGCATTACTTTATCTGCATAGAAACTTGGCGCTTTAAGCATCATTCCCTCTATGGCATAATATTTTTTTTAGACACCAAATGAAACAGAAACAAGAATACTCTTAGGCAGACTGTGTGTTATCACAATTTCATTTTAAAATGATACATTACCATTCGTGAGACAATCCTCTCTGAAATATAAACGTGAGAAAGACAAAATGCAAGAACACTACGAATTTCATTTCATATTTGCACAAGAGAGAGAAAAATTACATTGTTTGTTTTGCCTTCAGCTGGCAACATTAAAATGTGTCATTTAAACACAGTGAAAAGCTATTGCTACGCTGCCTGTCTAAAATAGGTCTCATGCACATACTGCACTTTTATACAAGATAATTACCAGCAAATTGTAGCTGTTCAGCACGCGAATTCACCGGACTGGTTGCTTTCTTTAAATGGCTCAAGGCTTTCCTTCAAAGCACCCCAGCGAGGACGTGCAGTTCTGATCTGCAGTCTCTTAAGCCGGTGCTTATTGACTGGAATCTCCAGCCTGGGAAAGTCAGCAATGGACTGGGACGACACCTCTCAATCAGGCAGCCCCACAGCCACTCCCCCCAGGCTTCTCACCCAAGCTGCGTAAAAATGTCCACTGCCTTTTTTCCTCCCCGAGATGCACTTAGAGACCTCTGTTACAGCCCTTCATGTGACGTGCATCGAATAAAAATCTATCATGTCATACCCTCCTTCTTCAAACAATAGCTCACTTTTCAGTAAGAAACTGTATCCACTAATTTCCTGCTTATTTGAGTTTTGTTTCTTTAGCAAGGGCCGTGAAAAGCACAGAGAAAGAGAAAGGAAAACAAATTCTGAATGTCCATTTAAAATGACTTTCAGCCTGCCTCATTTTGCACTGAGAACACATTATATTATTAAGAAGTTAGGATCATGTTAGTACTGTTAATTATATTAGTTAATTAATCCTCAAATGTGTGTCCTGCAACAGAGGCATTTCAGGTGAAAAAAATTGATGTTTTTTACTGAGTAGCCTGTCTTCATTGACATGTCCATGTTGCACTGGCAACACATAGCTTGCTGTACCGCATTATAGCAATATATTAAACCCATGCAGTGGTGCTGCATTAAAAAAACACGCTAAATAATCCTACAGGCCTCATTACACGGTAGGCAGAGGACCAAGGTGCTAAAATACCGGCACCGCCTTGGAGGAAAGGGGAATTACCGCCCTATTCCAAGGTTGGCGGGGTGGTAATTCCCCCTTCCCCCATTGCCCTTCCCCATTCCCATTTTTGCCCCATAGAGTTCTATGGGAATGGGGAAGGCGCTAATTACGGTGCCGCAAATTGCAGTACCGTAATTAGCACCCTGTTCCCTTTGCAGGTTGGTTTTTAACGCCTGCTAAACAGCAGGCGTTAAAGTACCAACCCGCAAAGGGACCTCGTAGTAAGGCGGTAAGAGTTTACTGGTACCGGTGCCCTTACCGGTACCGGTAAACCCTTACCGCTGTCCGTGTAATGAGGCCCAATGTGTATGTGTGCTGGTTTGTGAATTTGTAAAATGTTCATATGTTATGACATAACAATTAAACATACCCCCCAGACTTTTTGGGTAGTGGTGCTGTTGTCCGAACATGTCCGCGGACATTAAAAGAGTTTGCGGACATCAAATTCAGTAGAGGGGGTTCAGTATGTTCCATATTACATGTACATAAAGTCAGAGTTATTATTGTTAAGTTGCACTACGAAAAACCTATGAAATTCAGTGAAAAAACTTTGTTAAAGGAACATTATGGTTAAGTTGCGCTACTAAAAACCTATGAAATTCAGTGAAACACCAGAATAATGCCAATACTACTCATAATGAAAATAATGGCAATTGAACCCGAACGCCCCCTGCCGATGCAGGATTGAAGGCTGTTGAAAAACAATGAGGACAAGTGGTCATGCCAGAGTGTAATGGAGAGGAAAGGAAGGCCAGAGGCCTATCAATTGATGAGCAACAATCAACAATGCTCGGCATGAAGGAACCAGGATGCAATGCACACTCAAACAAAATGATCGAAATAACATTCCCAAAAGGAAAATACAGCGCAATAGGTCTACTTGAAAAAAAAAACACTAAGAACCCTGATAACAAAGACAAATACAATGAGAAAACAGTTTCAAACTCAATGTACTAGGCAGCATAAAAGAACAGCAAACAAATTAAAATAGATTACAAAGGAACATCATTGAAAATATCAGAAAAATATATCATAAAAAACATTAGAGAAAAATATGAGATAAAATATAAAAAAATGTATTGAAGAAGTATCAAAACTCGGGAGTTATGGTTATGTTGCTCAACCCATAGGAAGGTCACTTTTTGGACTGCTTATAACGTCATCCCCCCTGGACAAATCCTCACCATACTTGGCAGCAAATATCGGCCCATCAGATTGATTCTGCAAAGTTTGATGAGGTTTCATCCTGCGGGGGCAAAGTAATAGGGAGTCCAAAATGTATGGTTTTCCTCATAGATGCAATGGAAAAGAAATTGCTCATGCCTAAAGCCCAACACGCTGCATGGATTTTCATAAAATGTGTGGCCGTAGCGGTGGCTTAGTCCAAAAAGTGTGCTTTTGAAAATTTGGAGTAAATCCGTCCAGGAGGCTTTTTGAAAACAGACAAAAAGTAGGTAAAATATATTTGTGATATCTGGTTTGATCCACAGACTCTCTTCCATGTTCGGTCCTTGGATAAGCCTCTGATTGGATTAGGGGCCGTTGTGATGTCCACAGGCATTGGACATGCCTGCTGATGGATGGTGGATTTTTGGAAATGACTGTGATTTTGGGTCAGCAGACAACATCTGGTGTCAGTGGACAGCGCGGCAGGGAAAAGTCTGGAAAACACATTTTAGGTTATTTGATGGCCTAAGGAGGGCCTGGAATGGATGGGGCAGTGGAATACAGATGACATGGAGCTATTTTTCAAGACAAAAACTGTGTTTTTGTGTGCCGCCTGTTCCTCAGACACCAGAGTAGTCTGCGGACAACGCCGTGAATGAGCATCTTAGAAAACGCATTTGCGGTTATTTGATGGGTGAAAGGGTAGGGGAATACAATGAAGAGGATATGGAGCTGTTTTATAGATGAAAATAGTGTTTGCAGATGCTGCCAAGTACACAGTCAATTTCGGTGTCCCTGGACACCAAATTAATGGTTGGGGGTTCAGTTTGAGATTTGTTATTTGCAGGTGTATTGTATGTACTTGTTATTTGGTTTAATTATATTGTGGTGGTTGTTGCCACTGGCCACAACCATTATAGTATTATGTGTACAGTAAATAGAGGTACTGTAGGGTATAAAGGTACTTTAGAGTCTAAAGTATGTGTTATTTATGGTTTTAGTGGAATTGAGGACAGTGGTTATGGAATATGTATTTGTGTACACTTGGGGCAGTTACTCATGTCATTAAAGTAGTCAACCTGGAATATCTGGTTTGTTTCCTGTGAGAAAAGAACAGTATAATTTGTTAAGCAGTATAGTTAAAAAGGTGTAATAGCATACAATTTTACATATACATTTATTTTTTCCTGACCCAAATAAACAGTGCATTCTATGTACTATGTTTGGTACAGCATTGTTGTGTGGTAAACTGTTGTTGTATTGACTAAAAATAATCATTGGTTCATAGGGAAAAAAAATCCATAGTGGATTTTTTTTAAAAAATACTACAATTATGTCAATGTAAGTGTGATAGTATGTTTGTTTCAGGTATGTTGTTATTGTTATTAAGGGAATGTGTATGTCACGATGCCCGCTCCTGGGGAGCCGGCTCAGGCCCTGCGTCCCCGAAAGCGGACATCAAGTCCCTGGGGAAGGTCCCAGCAACCCCTTATAGGGGCCCTTTGGACAGCGCCCTGGCGCCTATGGCGCCAGGCTCATAGAAAACATCAGTCCTGGTGCCATAGGCGCCAGGCTCATTATGAAAGTGTTTGGGTGCACTTACCTGATGCAGACCATGCTGCAGAACCCCGGCCTCCTTGAGGCCTGAAAGGAACTACTTTACCTGTGGGACTCATTTACCACCCGGGCGTGGTCGGGGAAGGATACATACCTGATTGGAGGAAGGACACTTTCTAGGAACTTCTTCCAAGGCTATTTAAACCACACCCGATCAGCCACACGTGCTTCGCGTTGTTCTGCATCTAGCAGCTGGACGCTCACCGTGTCTGCTCCTGCATCCTGACTTCTGCCACGCCTGCCAGCATCCTGAATCACCTGCAAAGAAAGAGAACACGAGAACAGAAGAAGGAAAAGGCCTTACCTGCTAAATCCGCATCCCAGAGACATTTCGCCGACGATCCTGAAAAGGAAGACATTTATTTTTAAAAGCACATCACATCGATCGCTGCAGCGCCTCATTCTACTCATCTTACAGGGCGCTTCCATGTTCTGCAGCAACCATCCGGATTCACAGTCGCGCCCCAGCGCCTAGGGAGAAAAAGACAATAACGAAGGTGAGAGAAAGAAGGGAAAAGGGAAGCTAAATCTCCATGTTAAGACTTACCTGCTGGGTCATTCCCTTTTCGTTTCAGGTCCGCGCCGCATCCGGGCATTTTCAGACCCCGGCCCCTAAGGGGAAAAAGACATCAGCATTAATGAGCGAATGAAAAGACATTACCAAGACGCTCATTAAAGACTTACCTGATTTCCACAAGGATTTCACCTCTCATCTCGGGTCGGTGCCTGTTCCCCGGCAATCCGTACCCCGGCCCCTATGGGGAAAAACGCACTAGCATTAGAACATTAATGCATGGACACAAGGGGAACCACTTATCAAAAACTTACCTGGAAGCCAAGCAAGTTTGGTTCTCACCAATCCGAAAATCCAGTGAAGTAACTGGATACCAACGCGCCCCCGCATCTGAAACCACCAATCCGAAAATCCAGTGAAGTAACTGGATACCAACGCGCCCCCGCATCAGAAGCAGGATGGAGAGCTCGTCCTTCCAGACCCTAAGGTGAGATGCTACGGGGAAGCACAGAAGGGTTTTGAGGAGGGTGAGAGGGGTAAGTGGAAGGCCGATTGCATTACCCGCAGACAGTTAACCCCCTATTTTCACCTACAGAAGGATACTTCTGCGAGTCAGACAAGCCAGATTTGGGGCCCGGTCCAGTCCATCTCCCGACCCCTGCGCATCACCTTAGACGAGGTCACAACAGCGCGAACCAGGCCAGTGCCTCCGTGGGAGTCAGGTGAGCGTTACAGAACACGAAGCCTTCCTACAAATTCCCACCCAGGCGCTATGGAAACTTCTGAGACTGATCAGTTGGCCCAATTACTGGGGGAATTACGGGCCGAAGTACATGCCGCTAGTCAAGAGACTAATGCCCTCAAGAGGGAATTAATAATATCAAAGGAAAGAACTAATGACCTGGCCAGACAGCTTTTGCAAAGTCAAGCTTGGCAAACTCCTCTACCCGGTTCCGGAGGGAACCCCGCTCCTGTGGTTCCCAGTAACCCTGTGCATATTAATCTACCTGGAAACATGCCGCTGGCCCCACCCGAACGCTTTGCTGGGGACCCCAAACGATTTGCTGTATTCATGAATCAGTGTCGTTTGCACTTCCTATGCAGGCCTGGGGCCTCCCCTAATGATCAGACCAAAGTAGCCTTTGTATTGTCATATCTCAGCGGCTGCGCTGCCGATTGGTCAGTTCCACTGGTTACTCAGGATGACCCGATTCTCCATGATTTTCAAGGATTTCAAGCAAGCATGGAAAGGTTATTTGCTCGACACTCTCAGGGGCAGGCTCTGGATGATGAACTTCTATCCCTGCGACAGGGCAATCAGGATCTCCTATCCTACATTGCAACCTTTAATAGACTAATTGTAGAAACTGGGTGGCCAGAGGATAAGAGAATCACATTATTTTATCAAGGTTTACGTGGAGAACTTAAAGATGTCCTGGCCCAAGTTGTAAATCCACCCCGAGAATGCACAGAATATATAGACTTAGTGGTCCAATTGGATCACAGACTCCTGAACAGAAAAGCAGATCGGTCCAGGTTTGAGACCCGGGTGTTGGTCAAGACCCATGCTAACCCCAAGGGAGTTGATGTCTCAGAGCCTATGCAAATTGGTGGGGTTAAAGGACCTTTAACTCAAAAGGAACGTGAAAGGAGGCGGCAATTAAAGTTATGTCTTTATTGTGGGAACTCTCGACACTTTCTACGAGATTGCCCGGCAAAACCGCCCCGAAAGGCGGTAGGGGCCGCTGATAAAAACCTTGAAGACTCTGTTTCGGGAAACGACTCAGCCCGACAAGCGAAGGGGTCCGCTTGCCGAGCTTGAAAACTAACTCTCAGACCTCGCATTTCATAGTGCCAATGGTTCTCGTAGATCCAGAACAGCCTAAGCAGTTGCATGCAATAAAGGCATACATCGATAGCGGGGCTATTGGAAATTATGTGGACCGTGAGTTGGTCTCCAGGATTAACCTCCCTCTCCGTCCTAAAACCAGCAAAGACGTCATTACCACAGTAGATGGAACTGAAATTGCCCCTGGACCGGTAACGCATTCCACTACTGAGGTGACTCTTATTGGTCCCGACGGCCATCGGGAGGCAGTTGTGTTTGATGTAATCAAGGCCCCACATTTTCAGGTTATTCTTGGAATTCCTTGGTTAGAGACACATAATCCTCGAATTGATTGGCGAGCTAAGAGAATAACCTTCCCGGATTGTGCACAAACCTGTTATCCAGAAAACCTGAAGATTAATCTAGCATCTGTAACCTCTGCCTCCATGCAATTGCCTCCGGAATACCAAGACTTTCAGGACGTCTTCCAAAAGGAACAGGCCAACACGTTACCTCCTCATCGATCGTACAATTGCCAAATCGATCTGGTGCCCGGTGCACAACCCCCTTGTAGCAGGATTTATGCCCTTACCGAACCTGAGAACCTGCATCTGAGACAATATTTGGATCAATACCTCGCCAATGGGTTTTTTCGGCCGTCAAAGTCCCCGGCATCCTCGGCTTTGTTCTTCGTGCCTAAAAAGGAAGGCGACCTCAGAACTTGTATCGATTACCGCGCATTGAATCAGATAACGGTTAAAAACCGTTATCCTCTGCCTCTGATCCCTGAACTCCTTGACCAGGTAAAGGACGCTTGCATATACACCAAGTTAGACCTCCGGGGGGCCTATCATCTGGTGCGGGTAAAAGAAGGCGACAAATGGAAAACGGCCTTCCGTACTAAGTATGGATTTTTCGAATACCAGGTAATGCCCTTCGGGTTGTGCAATGCGCCTGCTGCCTTCCAATTCTTCATGAATGACGTCCTTCGGGAACTCATCGATGTTTGTGTTGTCGTCTATATCAATGACATTCTAGTGTACTCTTCTTCGGAATCTGATCACAGAAAACACGTTAGGGCAGTTCTGGAAAAACTGCGCCAACACAAACTATTTGCTAAACTGCAGAAATGTGTTTTCCATACCACAGAAGTTGAGTTTCTCGGTTTCATCCTGACACGCAAAGGAGTCTGAATGGACTCAAGAAAAGTGGATGCCATCCTCAAATGGCCATCACCTAGCTCTGTAAAAGGGGTTCAAAGCATGCTCGGCTTTGCCAATTTCTATCGCAGGTTTATCCCGGAATTTTCACGCATAGTACAACCCATTACTGCACTCGTGAGGAAAAATAAACGTTTTGAATGGTCTGAAGAAGCCGAGCAGGCCTTCCAGGATTTAAAAGCTAAGTTTACCTCCGCACCTATATTGAAACACCCACGTCCAGATCTCCCGTATGTCGTCGAAACTGACGCATCCAGCCTAGCCATGGGAGCAGTTCTGTCTCAAAGAGATCCCGAAACCAACCAACTGCATCCCGTAGCATTTTGGTCCAGAAAATTCTCGGCACCAGAGATTAATTATGCAATCACTGACAAAGAACTGTTAGCCATAAAGTCCGCTTTTAAAGCCTGGCGGCATTACCTGCTTGGCGCTCGACATATCATCACAGTGATCACTGATCACCGGAATTTACAGTATTTGAAAACCGCCAAGGCTCAGTCATCACGGCAGCTCTGATGGGCTTTGTTTTTTGCTGAATTTGATTTTGTGATTTCCTATCGACCTGGCTGCAAGAACGGCAAAGCAGACGCCTTATCCCGAATTGGAATGGGAGAACCTGATACAAACTCAGAACCAGTACCAATAATTCCCGAACAGAGAATTCTAGGCATGACTTTGTTACAGACGCTTGAAGACATTCAAGTCAGAGTGAAACAACTCCTGGACCCCACAGTCCTACAGGATTGGATACAAAAGGGATCAGACTTTACCATAGATAATGGTTTACCTTATTACCAAGGACGCTTATTCCTGCCACCCAAGGATTTACACAAACTAGTTATTTCCGGTTATCATGATACATTAATAGAGGGACACCCCGGTATTGCCAAGACAATGAAAAAGGTGAAACGACAATTCTGGTGGCCCTCTTGGCGAAAATATGTTAAATCTTTTGTGATGTCCTGTGGTGTTTGCGCCCAAAATAAAGGTCAAAAGAAAAGACCAGCCGTCTCCTCCAACCTCTAGACGTACCGCCAGCACCCTGGCACACTCTATCAATGGATTTTATTACGGACCTGCCTCCTTGTTCGGGATACAATACCATTCTGGTAATTGGGGATTTGTTTTCCAAAATGGCCCACTTCATTCCTTTGAAAGGTTTACCTTCAGCTTCTGTCCTAGCCAAAGAATTCCTCGAAAATATTGTTCAGCTACATGGATTCCCATCTATACTAATCTCTGACCGGGAAAGCCAATTCATTTCCCACTTTTGGCGCAAATGTTGTCAAGTGACGTAAGATTATCGACCAGTCACCACCCTCAGACCGATGGTCAGACTGAGAGGACAAATCAGACCCTTGAGCAGTACTTACGGTGTATGTTACAGCAATCTGAAAACAACTGGAAAGACATTCTTTGGATAGCCGAATACGCATATAATAATTCGGTACACTCTGGAACTGGCCATAGTCCTTTTTATACCTTGTTTGGACATCACCCTCGAACCTCAAACCTCGACTCACCTCAGAACCTCGGAGTGCCCGCAGTAGAACATCTGCATTCTACCATTACCCGAGCCTTCAAAGAGGAAACCACGCATTTACAACAAGCCAAGAGAAAATACAAGGAGAATGCTTACCTACATCGGAGTGAAGAACCTCCGTATCAGATTGGGGATCAAGTGTGGTTAGCTACCAGACATTTACCGCTCAAAGGGCCCCGAACTTTTAACCCAAAATATCTGGGACCTTATTCTATTATGGCAATAATTAACCCAGTAGCGGTTAAACTTGATTTACCAGCTAATATGCGAATTCACCTTGTTTTTCATGTGTCACTTCTGAAACCAGTGGTACCCGGAACCAGACTACTCAAACCTCCAGAACCTATTCAAATAGATGGGGAACCCGAATTCGAAGTGAGGAACATTTTAGATTCAAAAATGTTTAGGTCAAAGCTTTTCTACCTAATTGATTGGAAGGGGTACGGACCTCAGGAGAGGTCGTGGGAACCCAGTGACCATGTGCATGCACCTCGATTAGTCAGGAAATTCCACCGACTCTTCCCAGAGAGACCAAAACCCCCTGAGGGAATAATCTTGGGAGGGGCCTTGGGGGGGAGTGCTGTCACGATGCCCGCTCCTGGGGAGCCGGCTCAGGCCCTGTGTCCCCGAAAGCGGACATCAAGTCCCCGGGGAAGGTCCCAGCAACCCCTTATAGGGGCCCTTTGGACAGCGTCCTCGCGCCTATGGCACCAGGCTCATAGAAAACATCAGTCCTGGCGCCATAGGCGCCAGGCTCATTATGAAAGTGTTTGGGTGCACTTACCTGATGCAGACCATGCTGCAGACCCCGGCCTCCTTGAGGCCTGAAAGGAACTACTTTACCTGTGGGACTCATTTACCATCCGGGCGTGGTCGGGGAAGGATACATACCTGATTGGAGGAAGGACACATTCTAGGAACTTCTTCCAAGGCTATTTAAACCACACCCGATCAGCCACACGTGCTTCGCGTTGTTCTGCATCTAGCAGATGGACGTTCACCGTGTCTGCTCCTGCATCCTGACTTCTGCCATGCCTGCCAGCATCCTGAATCACCTGCAAAGGAAGGGAACAAGAGAACAGAAGAAGGAAAAGGCCTTACCTGCTAAATCTGCATCCCAGAGACATTTCCCCGACGTTCCTGAAAAGGTAGACATTTATTTTTAAAAGCACATCACATCGATCGCTGCAGCGCCTCATTCTACTCATCTTACAGGGCGCTTCCATGTTCTGCAGCGACCATCCGGATTCACAGTCGCGCCCCAGCGCCTAGGGAGAAAAATACAATAACGAAGGTGAGAGAAAGAAGGGAAAAAGGAAGCTAAATCTCCATGTTAAGACTTACCTGCTGGGTCATTCCCTTTTCGTTTCGGGTCCGCGCCGCATCCAGGCATTTTCGGACCCCGGCCCCTAAGGGGAAAAAGACATCAGCGTTAATGAGCGAATGAAAAGACATTACCAAGACGCTATTTAAAGACTTACCTGATTTCCACAATGATTTCATCTCTCATCTCGGGTCGGTGCCTGTTCCCCGGCATTCCGTACCCTGGCCCCTATGCGGAAAAACGCACTAGCATTAGAGCATTAATGCATGGACACAAGGGGAACCACTTATCAAAAACTTACCTGGAAGCCAAGCAAGTTTGGTTCTCACCAATCCGAAAATCCAGTGAAGTAACTGGATACCAACGCGCCTCCGCATCTGAAACCACCAATCCGAAAATCCAGTGAAGTAACTGGATACCAACGCGCCCCTGCATCAGAAGCAGGATGGAGAGCTCGTCCTTCCAGACCCTAAGGTGAGACGCTACGGGGAAGCACAGAAGGGTTTTGAGGAGGGTGAGAGGGGTAAGTGGGAGGCCGATTGCATTACCCCGCAGACAGTTAACCCCCTATTTTCACCTACAGAAGGATACTTCTGCGAGTCAGACAAGCCAGATTTGGGGCCCGGTCCAGTCCATCTCCCGACCCCTGCGCATCACCTTAGACGAGGTCACAACAGCACGAACCAGGCCAGCGCCTCCGTGGGAGTCAGGTGAGCATTACAGTGTAAAGTAGTTAGATACTTGTTTGCATATTCTAACTACATTAGACTTTAGAAGAAATTTTGTAGTAACAAGAATTTTGATGGCATATTTCAAATGTTTTTCAATGAAGGATATTTTTAAGTATTTAGATACCTGTTGGTGTATTCTAATTATCTTGACTTTTAAAAATACTATTTTAGTATTATGGATGCAGTTAGATACCAGCTCGCGTAATCTAACTTTTTATTGTGCTACATTTTAGTGAGTACATTGGGTTGAAGGAATATTAAGTAGGCATTTGTTAAATTTGCTGGTAAACTATGTTTTGGAGGAACAGATGTGTTATATTCAAACTGACCACTGTTTTTGACATATGCAGTATAATGCCCTGAAGTGGTTGTGGCACCAGTGTGGTATATTATACCTACTGTTGTGAAGGTTTTCTTTCCAAGAGATACCTGTGTGAAGATGGTAAGCTTGCAGTTAATGTTCGCACCATCTGCATTGTACATAAGAAGCATTAGTATGACATTGTGGCTTTGTGAGTTGATTTTCAAACAGGAACAATTGTCTGAATTGCAAAAATGTAATAATATGCCATGATTTGCATTCTGCAGAAGCTGGTGAAATTGAATGGATTCACAATTTGCTATGGATACATATACACATTGTTCAGTAGGGACTTGCACTTGTAAAACATGGTTGTAGAGAGTGCATGTATGTTTCCACATGTATGAAATCTAGAAGATTTCATCCATAGGGATGTTTTTGGTTTCCAGTATTTGCAGTAAGTACATTAGGAATTCTTGAGGATCTCTGTATGTGTTTATGGTGCATTTTACCATTCCAACACAGTAGTCTAATACTTGCCTTATACCTGAGACTCTGCAAGTGCTGTCAGGATTATATGTGACATTTCTATAAAGGACAAGCATTTGAAAACACAACTGGTCAGAGCCGTATAAGTAAATGTTGGGAACAATCAGTATCAATTGGAAGAGAAGATTGAATATTGTGTCTGCATTGTGTCCGCATTGTTTGATGGGCCTGCAGATTTTTTTTGGGAGAATGGATATTTGTCTCTTTCTTTTTTGATAGATGTGCAGTTGAGTTTGTAGTAGACTGTTTTCTGGTTGTATTATTTGATGGAGAAGGAGTTGGTCATTCTTACGATAGCTGTATTTATTGTTGGGAGACCTGTTGTAGATTTTGTTTGCATTACTTTTCTTTTTAAAAGTTTTATTTTTTGAGGAACAGGGTACATATCTAGCTGAGGGTGCACAGTGCATGTAGCATGTTGTATTGTATGATTCAAAGACTTCCTTTGTTTGCATCAAAATTAACTAGGAATAGACCACTGAGTGTACAGAGACACTTAAGGGCTACTTAGCTCGTACCTTCCTTAAAGACTGTGCTGCCAATATCAATCAATGAGATATCTTGGTTTAGAACTTGCGATTTGTGAATAGTGACAGCATATGCAAGAGATAGGGAAAATTGTTCTCTGTGTACATATGTCTAAGGAAATAAGGAAAAATATTATTGTGCTGCCATGTTTTTTAACTTCTGCAGGTTTGTCAAAGTGGAAGTTGATAAACTGAATGTTGTTGTCATGTGGATATGTTTGAAAGCCAACAACTGTACTTATTGCTCCGTTGACTAAACCTTGTTCTACATCAAGGTTACGTTTTAGAATTACTATGCTGTTTAGGCACAACATTAATACATTATCCAATCCAGCTGTTTTGGAGATAGATTTTTCTAAGGTATTTAGCCATGTGGTTGCTTGTTAACACATAGGCCCTCATTACGAGTCAGGCGGTGGACCATGGTGCTTTTAGCACCATGGTCCATGCCGGACTCCGGCATGGTGGATGGCGGAATTACCGCCCCATTCCAAGGTGAGTGGGGCGGTAATTCCCCATTCACCATTTGCCCTTCCCCATTCCCATTTTTGCCCCATAGGGCATAATGGGAATGGGGAAAGGCGCTAAGTACTTAGCACCAAGGTCACTTTGCGGCATGGGTTTTAACGCCTGCAAAAAGCAGGCGTTAAAACCCGGGACCTCTTAATCAGGCGTTAAGGGTTAACGGCGCCGACGGCGCCGTTAAACCCTTAACGCATGACTTGTAACAAGGGCAATAGGGAGTGTTGTCTTGTGCACATCTAGTTTGTCTGTGGAGCTGATATGCAGTATGGGTTGCATTTCTTTTTTAACATTGTCTTGTTGAATTGATTACAGCTTGCAAGGGTTGTCATTAAGGACGTGCATTTTAGATTTTGTTGAGTTAATTCTTCCATGACATCAGGAGCAGATATGTTTTGCCCATATAGCTTATCAATTTGTCTAGTATTTATAATGGATGTTGCATCTTTTGTAAGCAGACCAGTTCTAATGCTTTTTAAAATGTTGGCATAGGTGAGGTCTGCAGACTGACCCATGTTTTGAATTAGTTATCTGTATTGAAAATGTTGCCAGACTATAGTTTTTCGTAGTCTGTTTTTAAGACTGCTTGCATTCAGAGGTGAATTAAAGTTAACATGAGGTTGGAAACCATGTTTTCTCATCTTTTAAGAGCACTTTCATTTGTTTCAGATTTCTGTGTACTTCGGTATCAGCCTCTGCTGATAATTTGTAGTATTCTAATTTATTTTGTTCTTCCACTGGAAGGAGGAGTAGTCAGTGTAAAGTTACACCTACTATGGTCTAGGCAGCTAGATGTGTGGGAGCTGAAAGGTTGTTTGTTAAGGTTTATCAACATTTGTTCATTATGTTAATTAAATTTTATTTTCCCAGAACCAGGTTCAGCATTTACATTCTGGAGCAGAGGTTTATAATTTTGACAGCTACACATTTTAGTTTGATGTTTAAAACCTTTTTCAATTTATTTAGTGACTTCTAGATAAATGGTGAGTTGTTCATCATGTAGATGTGATTTGAGCACTGACACGTCTTCTTCAGATTGTTTATATTGACACATGTTATTTTCTACCTCAGTCATGGCTATTTCTGCTTTATTTAGAATCAGTGGTTGTCCAAGTGGTTCTTGACTTCCTGTAAGGGATGGTTGTCTTCCTTCAGGAGTGTCTTTATCTAGTTGAGTTTTCATTTCTTCCTCTTGTTGGCATTCATTGTCCCTCCTTTTTTTGCATTGTTTGAAATTGGCATTTGTTATACTGTTTTCATTTGCTTTGAATGCAGTTTCAAATGGGCCATGGTCACCTAATAACTCTAATTCTTTTCTGCAAGTTTTAAAATGTTGCAGTAGGTCTCTGTAAAACAGTTCTCTATGTTGCAGAAATGTAAATGATAACTTTATATGATTAATTATGCTGTATTTGGTACGTTTTACTAGGCTTCCTTCACAAGTTGCGAATAAATATTTGCTAGTTGTTCATCGGCGTGACATCGTTTTTGTAGGAGTAGTTTTTGGGTATGTCGTACAAGCACATGTTTTCCAAAGCAGTATGTCTGTTTGGGTAATATCTGTCAATTAAATAGTTGTTTTAAATGTCCTGGCTGTTGGGATCATTTGTGGCTACTGTTTCTCTCTCTTGGTAGGATTTTAGCATTGTTTTTAGTGATGAAGCTGGTCCAAGGTTTAGCCAGACAATGCCATTAACAGATTTGCCATATAAGGCTGCACCTGTTAGCACCTGCATTATCTATAGGAAAGTATGTTTATACTGAAGCTGTACAATTTTTGTGATAGTGATTTGTCAGATGATATGTCACCCCAGAGGACTTTTATGGATATGAGGGGTCACCTATTGTCTGCAATGTACTGTATGTCTATGTTTGTTCCACAGGAGGGCTATGAATGCATGGTAATCATTGATGTACTTTGATGCTTTGTCCATTTTATTGTTGTATGTGTTTTTAGGGGATTTGCTTTTTACGCTGTGTCTAAAAGAAGGCATGAAGCTATGTACTTGTTCTTTTTTGCAAATGGGTCTAGGGAAGCAAAAGCGACATTTGGTATAGTATTTACCTTTGTTTGTATACTTATGTTGGCAGTATTTGCCACACTTATGTTTTTGGAACAGTAAGACTTGTGTACGTAGACACTATCTGCGGTTTCTGAAGGGATTTTCCAGGGTATTTATTTTTCAATAAATTGTGTAACAGTGGCATCACTGTCATGGGCAAATTTTGGATCATCTTTTATCCAAAAAAGCGTGTGGATTTGTGGTGCTCCTCTGGATTGATATTTTTTTTTCCAAAAGAAGTATTGCACTTCTCCAAGTGTAGGGGTAATTTTATTGCATATGAAGTGCTGCATGGCACTGAAGCAATGGTGAAAGTACGTTGATACATTGAAAGGGTCGAGAGATTAGAGTTCTCCAGGTATTTTTATATCTATTCCATCTTTATCGTGGTTTGCAGTGCGTAAGAAGTTGTGCATATTACCCATGCGTACCCTGCACAGCTTAAAGTAACAAACCATATGGGTGGGCCTAGGTTCCTTAGCATACAACATACTTCAGAATGACATCAGAACCAGTATTCTTTTGTACAAGGCATGTTTGCCAAGAGATTTGTGATACTTGATTGCAAAACATCATCTTTGTCTTTTGTTCTACAAAGCCATTGGGTAGCAAACATGTTTAAAGAATTAGAGCCTGTTTTAATGTGTGTGCCACTCCATAACATAGAGTTGCTAGTTCACATTCAGAAGGAGTTGAAAAATGTGTTCTACATTTTGTTTGAATCTAGGGTCACCAGAATACATTCGCAATGAGCAATATTCTGATGCACTAATTTGTGTTAGTGACCTTTCGTCATATCTTCCTCCTTTTCCTGTAGTAAAGAGTAAAGGAAAAGAATGTGATTCTACTCTTTTTTGCCATATGCTCATTGGAGATCCTTTGCCTTGATACATTTGATATGTTTCTAATGCATCTTCTATGGTGTCTTTGAAGTGTAGTGGGTACATTGTATACTGGACTAAAATGTTGGCTGCAATAACAGGATATACACCTTCAAATTGGCTGGTGAATCTTGAATTATTTGGGTGGTTTCTTTTAAATTTGCCTCAATGTTTATAGCTTTGTATTATTCATTGTAGGGCTTTTAGATATTTTAGGGCTCGTCTAACTTTGTTCAGGTCAACTACTTTGCCATGGATCCCTTTTGTAACTTAGATGTAGTTAATTTAGCTGTTTAAGGCTGAAGTTGCATTATAGTTTGAAATGGGTGTACTGTTTGAATTATAATGCTCTCATACAAGTTAAGTTGTTAGATAGCCTTTGGAGGTGGGAGTAGTTATTAGTAAAAGCATGTGTTGGAATTTGGATATTATTAAGCTTTGTCTTGCAGTACGTGCAAAGTATTGAGGGGTCAGTTATTTTGTATTTATTTTCTGCTGTTAGATATAACGCTGAGTGGAACCATTGCAATTCTTCAATGTCCTTTGTTTTGTAGGCCTTATCTACTGTTGAAGTGCTCTTTTTATAAAATGTTCTCCAACAACAGATGCATACTTGGTCTGGTATTTCAGCAGATGTGTTTTGAAACTTAACTATTTCTTTTTTGTATGTGTTTGTTAGGAAATTGGTGTGTGGTTTTCAGTAATGTTTTATGAAGTTATTGAATTGTCTATGTCAACTTAAGTTCTTTGGCTGTTCCATGTAGGGGAACGCTATTTAAATGCGGTAGTTCTAGAGCAGAAGTGTTTGCATAGTATAGTCTATGCACAAGTTTCTGTATAGCGGAATGGTGTGTTGCTAACAATTAGATATGGTCGAAGGTGCTTTTGCAAGCAGATTCCCGAAATGCAGGATAATGCATGTCCTTGCAGACCAATGTGGAAGCACACTGGTCAAGAGTCAATGGTTTATAAAGTTTTCATTCTACTTTTGTCTTTTAGTTTGATTTAGTGATTGAGGCACTGACGTAAACATTTGAAGGATTTTTGCCTTATGTTACACATTGAGCTCGATGTCCATTTGTACACAGAATGGTCTGTTTGGCAAAAAAAAAGGAACATTTAGTTGAAAGTTTGTTGGGGACATTTTTTTTTATAAGGGTTTCTTTTGCCATAATGGTGTCTCCTAACATTTCATACCCTCAGAAATCATTGTCTATGGCAATTGTTTATTTTTGTTCTTGTTTTTAAGCCCATTGAAATATGGCTCCGTGCTGTATTTGTGAATCCATTCACCTTCACAGAAGCTTGAAAAGGTATCTATATTGAAATTGTTTAGAAGTACTTTTTGGTAATGTGATAATTCATATAGTTAGCTGCTTTTAAAATCACTATAAACAATGTTCTCTTTAGTAGAAATGTTCTGTCAATTATAACTTGATGGATTAATCTCCTGCAGTAGTTTTTAAGGGTACGTTGTGACTTTTCAGCTTTTGTGATAAGATTGTGAAGAACTCTACAGTGGAAACATGTTTGTAACATTAATTCTTTCAAATGCTTTATAGTAGTTATGTTAACGCTGGTAGATAGAGTGTTAGGATCATTGGTAGGTTTGCTTTTCTTGCTGTTAGGGAGAATTCTCAACATGTGCTAATTTCCCTTACCTTTTGAGACCCCCAGCGACTTTGCTGGATTAAAAGGATTTGACTTTTTACCTGGAAGAGTGTGAGCCTTTTTTCCCACTCTTTCATGCATTTTGATGTGTGTTTTACTTTTGTGTTCTTTGGTTATGGAGTTTTAAATCCACTCCATAAGCATCTTCTTTTTCTGTTTCTGAACCATTGATTTTGGCCCAGGCCTATGAACTGAATTGCTGGTTGTAGTTCACTGAAACCCTTTGTCCCGCCTATGCAAGTATTAGTTCTATTGATTATTATAACCTTGTTTGTTTTCCCCCGTTTAAAAGTATCTGAAGTGCCATTTTGCTCCCACTGCAGGTGAGCTTAACTTGTTCAGTAACTTATTGGTTGTGTATTTGTACTATATTAGTGTCTGATATTGAGCTGCTCTGGCTAGTGTAATGTTTCCAAACTGACTGTGTAAATAAATGTATATTCTTTTAACAAGAAACCTTGAGTAAGTGTATATTTGAATCACTGTATTTGTTGGTCCTTTGTGTAACTTGTTCTACTGCTCACTCAACTCTTGAGATAAGTCCGGCTGTTCAGCCACTTCTACCACATAACTGTGTAGCAAAGGCTTGTACCAAAGGTGAAATTGTACTGACACTTGTAGTCTTAATTGCATGTAGTGTTCCTGAAAGGTACTGCATGTGATTCTGCCAAACACTGGTGTTCAGTGGTGAGGATAAGGTATACTTGTTACATTTAGAGTGCTACTCTTACCTTTGTTCAAATAACCCTCACAAGGCTAAGCAACACCAGAGAAGCAATTGTTTTATCATGACGGATATGGAAAGCTACAGACAGGAGACCCTAGTCACTTTAACAATTGATCAATTGAGAGATATTTGTAAAGCTAGGAATCTCTCTGTAAAACGCAAGAAGGTTGAATTCATAGAAAAGTTGTTAGACTACCAAAGTCTAAGGAGTGGGTCTGAAACCCCCACCCTTGCAGCAAATGTGGAAAATGTTGATGAGGATGATAATATGTCAGAGCCCAGCTCTAATGTTATGGATGAGTTAGATGAGGCAGAAGAATCTCACAATGTACGCCCTGTTTTACCTCTACCTACTAATAGGCCTCAACCTTTGACCACAGGGACCCCATCGGGTCCAACATTAAGTCCTGAATTTGTCTCTTTAGAAAAAATGAGACTTGAGTTTGAATTTAAGAGAATCCAAGCTCAATCTGAAAGCAAACACCAAGAACTTAAATTCAGAGAAATGAAGTTAAATCATGCACTCATGAAACTGGTTCTCTCCCAAAGTCTTTTAGGTCTTCCAGTCCTATGAGGCCTCGTATACCCAAAGATGCAGTAAGTATGTATGAGGTTAAGCTTGATATTTTGGATTGTTTGGGTGATTTTGAATATAACCATGGGATTCGAGTCATTGCAGGGAATCAGCTGATTCCTTGGCTTTTTTCTAGGCTACCTCTGTTGCAACTGATGTGGTAATGGAGTTGGGGGATATAGACAGAAAGGAGTATGAAACTGTGAAGCTAGCTTTGATAGCTAGATTAAGACCCCTTCTCAGTATCTTAAGAGTCTTAGAACCCTCAAAAAGTATGATGGTACCCCTTGGGCTAGCTGGGTGACTGAATGTTTGACAAATTTAAATGGATGGGTTAAGGGTTACAGAGTTAACACTTATGAAGGTATGAAAAATCTGGTTATGTTGGAATCTATTTATAATACCTACTCTCCTGAGCTGAGACAGCACTTGGCTGACTCTAAGGAAATTGATCCAAAGAAGTTAGCAAGGGCTACTGACTTGTGGGCTGCCAACAGGGCTACTCACAAGGATTCTGGGGCAACTCAGAAGAAGGATGAGGGAAAGCAGCACAAGAAAGATACCAAAGAGAATTCTAATACGTCCACTCCAAAAGAGGGCCCCAAACATAACAAGGGTAAGCCACAAGGGAAACTGAATCAGGGTAGTATACCTCCTGTTGGTAAGAGCAAACCCCCATTCATAACGACATTTGGTAAATGTTATGCTTGTGGGTCAACTGACCATGTGAAAGGGGATCCCAGATATAAGGGCAAACCTTCAGGGGTCCACATTGTTTCCTTAGCCTTCTCCCCAGTGGATTAAGTACCAATGGCAAGTGGAAACATTCACATACTGGCTGAGGAACCCATGAATGTCTCACCCAGTGTTTTTTTAGTATCCCTGGGTCTGTGGGAACAACATAATTTAGATGTCTATAATTGCATTCCAGACAATGCTAAAGAGTATTATAAAGACAGTGTTCTTGTGAATGGTCAGGAGACCCCTGCCATCAGAGACACTGGGGCCAGCATTAATGTAGTTGATGAATCATTTTTCAAGGTTGAGGATGTTGCTAAGGCACCTAAATTCCTAGCTAAGCTAGCTGGAGGCCCTGTCCAAATGCGTCCACAGTTATCAGCTTTCATCCAGTACAATGACATGACTGCCAAGATACCTGTAAGTGTGCAGAGTGAAGTACCTGGGAGAGTCCTGTTGGGGAATGACTTAAAACTCTTGGAGTTTTATCAAGCACCCCCAGGCCTCCCAGCAAAAGGAAACAGGAGCAGACTAGGAAGGCCAGAAAGAGTACCGTAAAGGGCTTTCAAGAGGAGATTATAGAGGAAACTATAATTCCCAGTCCACAGGACTTACTGACTGCAATTTCAAAGAACAAGCAGGAAAAAGGGAAAATTAAAAAAACCTCCAGGAAGAAACCAGCCAGCACTCCTCTGCTACCAACGAGGACATCCCCAAGAGGACTGTCCAAAGTCACAACTGTGACTCCTCCATCAGCTGAGGCTGAGTATGTGGAACAACCTTGTGTGGTTGAATCAGCTACTGAGGAATCCGAGCTGGAAGAGGACCTTTCTCCTGTTGGAGATCTGGATCCTGCACACCACCCTGAGCTGCAGTCTTTGCTGGCAGAAGGTGGACCCTGTAGGGCAGACTTCAGCAGAGATCAAAGAGAGTGTCCTACTCTTTAAGGTCTTCCCCAACAGGCAGCTTCCCAGCTGGATGTGCAAGAGCCAGGGAAGCATAGGTTGTACTGGGAAGATGGCCTCTTTTACAGTGAACTGACTGAGTCTATCCCAGGGCACTACAGAAGACTGCTAATGCCTCTTGAAAGCAGACTCTAATTCCTACAGTTAGCCCATGAGATACCTTTGGCTGGTCACTTAAGTTTTAAGAAGACCAAGGAAAGGCTCTCTTTATATTTCAACTGGCCTAAGTTGGGGTCTGATGTAGATAGGTTCTGTAGGAGCTGTCAAACTTGCCAGACCTCTGGCAAGAGTGGAGCCAAGAATGTGGCACCCTTGGTGCCTCTCACAGTGGTGTCCCTTTTGTGAGGGTAGGAATTGACATTGTTGGTCCCTTTGACCCCCCACACTCTTCAGGAAACAGGTTTATCCTGGTTGTTGTAGACATTCTACTAGGTATCCTGAAGCCATACCTATGAGACCTGTTACAGCTCAAGCTGTGGCTAAGGCCCTAATTGGTATTTTTACCAGAGTAGGTTTTCCTAAGGAAGCTATCTCTGACAGGGGATCAAATTTAATGTCCCACTACATACACGCCATGTGGAAAAACTGTGGAGTAACTTACAAGTTCTCAACTGCCTACCATCCTCAGACAAAAAGTTTGGTAGAGAGGTTAAATCGTTCAATGAGGAGCATGATAGGTGCTTTAGAGGAACCCCTTAGAAGAAAGTGGGACCTTCTACTGCCATGCCTTCTAATTGCTTATCGAGAAGTCCCTCAGGAGGGAGTTGTATTTAGTCCCTTTGAACTTCTTTATGGCCATACAGTTAGAGGCCCCTTGGCCCTAATTAAGGAGGGGTTGGAGAGTGCTTCTTCCCCCAAGCCAGTGAAAGTCACTGACTATGTGATAGATCTCCAGAGGAGATGTCACGCATGATGGCAGAAGCATCAGATAACTTGAAAGCAGGTCAGGCTCTGGTGAAACATTGGCATGACCCTAAGGCCAACATGGTTGAGTTTTCTCAAGACCAGCTAGTTCTAGTTATGGTACCTACAAACAGAGGGCCTTACAGGACAAATGGATAGGACCATTCAAGGTTTTGGGTAAACGTGGAGAGGTCAATTATCTGGTGGACTTAGGCAATCCTAAGGAGGCTCCCAGAGTCTTTCACACCAACCTTCTAAAAGCTTATGTCTCAAGACCAGTAGTGGCTGAGGAACCCATGAACGTCTCAGCCAGTGTTTCTTTAGTTACCCTGGGTCTGTGGGAACAACAGAACCTAGATGTGTATAACTCTATTCCAGACAATACTAAAGAGTATTACAAAGAAAGTGATTCTTGTGAATGGTCAGGAATGGTCAGGAGTCCCCTGCCATCAGAGAGACACTGGGGCCAGCATAACTATAGTTGATGAATCATTTTTCAAGGAAGAGGATGTTGCTAAGGCATCTAAATTCCTAAATAAGATTGCTGGAGGCCCTGTCCAAATGTTTCCACAGTTACCAGCTCTCATCCAGTGCAATGACAACTGTTAAGATACCTGTAAGTGCTCAGAGTGAACTACCTGGGAGAGTCCTATTGGGGAATGACTTAAAAACTCTTGGAGTTGTATCAAGCACCCCCAAGCCTCCCAGCAAAATTAAACAGATGCAGACTAGGAAGGCCAGAGAGAGTACCTTAAGGGGCTCTCCATAGGAGATTATAGAAGAAACTATAACACCCAGTCCACAGGATTTACTGACTGCAATTTCTAAGAGGAAGGAGGAAAAGGGGCAACCTTAAATCTCCAGGATGAAACCAGCCAGCGCTCCTGTGCTACCAACCAGGACATCCCCGAGGGGACTCATCCACCAGCTAAGGCTGAGTGTGTGGAAAAACCTTGTGTGGTTGAATCAGCTGCTGAGGAATCAGATCTGGAAGAGGACCTCGCTCCTGTTAGAGATCTGGATCCTGCAGACCATCCTGAGCTGCAGTCTTTACTGGAAGAAGGTGGACACTGTAAGGCAGACTTCAGCAGAGGTCACATAGAGTGTCCTGCTCCTGGAGGTCTTCTCCAACAGGCAGCTTCCTAGCTGGATGGGCAAGAGCAGGGAAGCATAGGTAGTACTGGGAAGATGGCCTCTTCTACAGTGAACTGACTGAGTCTATCCCAGAGGACTACAGAAGACATTAGTGCCTTTTGAAAGCAGATTCCAGTTCCTACAATTAGCCCATGAGATACCTTTTGCTGGTCACTTAAGTTTTAAGAAGACCAAGAAAAGGCTCTCTTTATATTTCTACTGTCCTAAATTGGGGTCTGATGTAGAAAAGTTATGTAGGAGCTGTCACACTTTCCAAACCTCTGGCAAAAGTGGAGCCAAGAATGTGGAACCCTTGGTGCCTCTCCCACTGGTGGGAGTTCCTTTTGAGAGGGTAGGAATTGACATTGTTGGTCCCTTAGGCCCTCCCATACCTTCAGGAAATAGGTCTATCTTGGTTGTAGTAGACCATGCTACTAGCTATCCTGAAGCTATACCTATGAGGACTGTTACAGGTCAGGCTGTTGCCAAGGCCCTACTCAGTATTTTTACCAGGTTAGATGTTCATAAGGAAGTCATCTCTGACAGGGGGTCCGATTTTATGTCCCACTACATGCAGGCCATGTGGAAAAACTGTGGAGTAACTTACAAGTTCTCAACTGCCTACCATCCTCAGACAAATGGATTGGTAGAGAGGTGCAACCGTACACTGAAGAGCATGATAGGTGCTTTAGAGGAACCCCTTAGTAGAAAGTGGGACCTTCTACTGACATGCCTTCACTTTACTTATAGAGAAGTCCTTCAGGAGGGATTTGGATTTCGTCCCTTTGAACTTCTTTATGGGTATCCAGTTAGAGGCCCCTTGGCCTTAATTAAGGAGGGGTTTGAGAGTGCACCTTGTCCCAAGCCAGTGAGAGTCACTGACTATGTGATAGGTCTCCGCAAGAGAATGTCACACATGATGGCAGAAGCATCAGACAACGTGAAAGCAGGTCAAGCTGGCAAAGTATTGGCATGATCAGAAGGCCAAAATGGTTGAGTTATCTCAAGACCAGCTAGTTCTAGTTATGGTACCTACAAGGCAGAGGGCCTTAGAGGACAAATGGATAGGACCCTTCAAAGTTGTGGGTAAACTTGGGGGGTCAACTATCTGGTGGACTTAGGCAATCCTAAGGAGGCTCCCAGAGTCTTTCAGACCAAATGTTTAAAAGCTTATGTCACAAGGACAGACGTGGGAGCTTTGCTTCTAGCTTCAGCTCAAGAGGAGGAGGAGAGTGAACCTTTACCTGACCTACTCAGCGGCCAGCCTTTAGATGAGAAAATAGAAGGAGTTAATCTCTCTTCTAATTTGACACCTGAACAACAGGATGAGTGCAAGTTTCTGTTAAATCAGTTTGCCTCCCTGTTTTCACTATCAGCAGGCTTGAACTCTTGGGGCCAGCATGATATTCTCACTAGTGACTGTTAACCTGTTAAAAGCAGAGGTTACAGGATGTCAGATCATGTAAGATCCAACATAAAGGAGGAGGTCAACAAGATGCTTGATCTCGGGGTAATAAAGCCCTCTACAAGTCCATGGTCTAGTCCAGTTGTTCTAATACCAAAGGCAGTATCCAAGGAGTTTAGATTCTGTGTGGGCTATAGAGCCTTTAATGCAGTCACCAAGACTGATGCCCACCCTTTACCAAGGGCAGATGAACTGATGGATACACTTGGTTCAGCCAAGTACCTCAGTACATATGATTTCACTTCAGGCTATTGGCAAATAGCACTGACAGACCACGCCAAGGGGAAAACTGCATTCTCAACCCCAGAAGGCCTCTACCAGTTTAAGGTTTTGCCTTTTGGACTAAAGAATGCACATGCTACATTCCAAAGGATGGTCAATGAAGTTCTGAATGAGATGGAGGACTTCTGCATGGCATACTTGGATGACATTGCAGTGTTCAGCCCTACATGGAAAGAACATATTGATCACTTAGGATATGTTTTGCAGGCTCTTGAGCAGGCCCATCTGATCAGAAAGGCAAGCAAATGTCAAATTGGTCAGAGCAAAGTGGTCGACCTTGGTCATGAGGTAGGAGGAGGTGAAATAAGGCCATTGCCTAGCAAAGAACAAGCTGTTCAAAACTGGGCCACCCCTACTACTCAAACCCAAGTGAGAGCGTTCCTAGGTCTCACTGGGTACTACAGGAATTTCACAGAGAACTATGGGACCATAGCTTTTCCCTTGAATGTGATCTCTTCTCCAAAATCCCCTAAAAGGTTAGATGGAATGAGAAGTGCACTCAAGCCTTTGAAAACATGAAGAAAGCCCTTTGTCAAGCTCCAGTCCTAAGAGCTCCTGACTACAACCAAACGTTCATTGTGCAGACAGATGCATCCAATACAGGTATATTGGACTGCACCAGTCCTTAGTCAACTGAATGAGAAAGGTAGCGAGCACCCCATTCGCTTCATCAGTAGGAAACTGAAGGAACCAGAAACAAGTTGGGCTACCATAGAGCATGAATGTTTTGCCATTGTGTGGTCTCTGAGGAGGTTTAGGACATACTTGTATGGATCTACTTTTGTGATTCAGACAGACCACCAACCCTTCAGATGGTTAATGCAAATGAAAGGACATTACTCTGAGATGGACAATCCGCCTGCAAGGGTTTGTTTTCACCATTGAGCACAGAGCAGGATGTCACCACCAAAATGCTGATGTCTCTCTAGGATGTTTTTAACTGACTAGAGGTAGCGATTTAACCTGGAGTAGATAAAATCCTCCTGTCCCTTATTCTGGGGGGGGCAGTGTTAGGGATAATTCTCCAGAATGGCTAATCTCCCTTACCTACTGAGTCCCTCATAAGAGTGTGAGCCTTTTTTCCCACTCTTACATGTGTTTTACTGTGTGTGCTTAACATGGTCTTGTGTTCATAAACTGTGGAGCTTCACTTACTCCACAGGCATCATCTTTTTACTGTGAGTTACACAGCACCTTCAGTGCAGTGACACAGGGTGTCTTTTTGATTTCCCAACTCCGTCTCCATTTTCTGGGGCTGGCTACTTTCACCCAGAACATGTAAAGTTGCCATTGACTTTATTAGTCTCTTTTAAAACTCACAGAACCAGTACAAACTATCTTAAATAGAGTTCTGTAAAGGGTTACTTATCCCTTTTTGTCTGTTTCTCTTGGAGCATTGTTTCGCTCCCTTTTCATTAAGACTTGGCTGGTGGCAGTGGTAACTACCCTATTTTTCTTACTGTGGTTATCTTAAATAGCCCTGCTATAGTTTTAGGCTATCTTGATAGCCTCGAACTTAAATCCGCTAGACCATATATGTTTCTATACGGTTCTGGCTGGGTTTATTCGCCATTTGTTTTTGTAAAAGTCTTTCTCGTGTTTTTCTCTTCGCGCCAAACCAGGTTTGGTTCCTTTGTTCACCTCCTTTCGCGTTCTTCTGCACAGAAGCCCTCCTTAGGAGCCTGATGTCTGGGGGGGACAGGATGTGAGGGAGGGGTTTAGGACTCCCTGCAGAGGGTCTCCTTGGAGACCCATGTTGCACTCTGATCTCATTGGCTGTGGTGACTGTCCAGCGGGACAGCCACCCTGCTGTGTGATTGACAGCCAGGCTGTGTGAATGGAGGAAAACAGCATAAAAGCAGGTCGCTGGGGCTTGAAAGGCAGAGTCACCACTGGAACGAGAGAACTAAAGAGGAGCTGACAGAAGAGGACCCCTACCATGACTGAACTGCCCGGTGAAGCCCTGCTGCAGGTCTGAATCTTCATACTCCAAAGACAGGGAAGATCTGCAAGGAATCTTCTCCCCTTGAGCTGGTGGGAACAACCAGTTTACCAAACTGCTCACCAGGCCTCTCTTCTCTGGTCGAATTTGCTGTACAGAGCTACAGTGAACCCGATAGCCAGGAGGAACGTACCCTGCTTGAGTTTTAAGGAGCGCACCTTTTATTTGTTGCTTTGCTCTGCTGCTGGTTTCTTCCCTAGGCAGTGCAGGACCCTCCAGTCTTCCTACTTCGTGTCAGTCCGACAGTCGCTTCAGGAACCGTGAGCCTCCAGGACCTGCCAGGAATGTCCGCCTCAGCTACAGCCTTCTTCTCCATTTAAGGTACTGTTCAAATACGGTTATTTGTTTCGTCCAGCCACGGTGAAAGCGTGTGAAACCTTTTGCCAATCTGAGGGCTTGTCCTTCTCCACTCTTTAAGCTAACTTTTCTGCCGACCAACTGCATCCTGAACTCTTGACAAAGACTTAACTGCAAACTACCCTGAACTGTGTGATCTGGAGCAAAGACTTTGGTCTCTTGATTTTGGGCCAGGCCCCTTTAATTTGATTTCCTCACTGTAGTTCCTTTTTCTAGATTGCCCTGCTTACTTACTTGTTGGTACTGCTCAATTATTGTCTATCTATGTCTTTCCCTCCCTTTTAAATTGCCGGAATGCCATTTTGCTCACACTTCATTTTGAGACTAACTTGTCCAGAATCTATGGGGTGTGGTGTAGTGTGTTAAGAGTGTGATTTTACAACTGCTTTACTTTAGTGAAATGGTTTACAACTAATGTGTAAATAAATGTATATTAATTTACTCAGAAACCTTGAGTCAGTGTTTGAATCATGGTAATTGCAATCCTTTGTGTAACTATTGATACTGCTCACTTACTTTTGAGATAAGTCTGGCTGCTCAGCCATTGCTACCACTTTACTGTGTAGTACAGTCTTGTACCAAAGGTGAATTTGTACTGTCACTTGTAGTCCTAATTGTGTGTGGTGTTCCCAAAGGGTACTGCATATAATTCTGCCTAACAGCATATGCTGTGACAAATTGTCATTTAAAAAGTGTGTAGAAGCCCTGGCCTTTTTGATTTGTATTAATTAATAAAATGATGCCGGTAATTCCATCACTGAAAGGGAAATCTGCTGATCAGATCCCTCTTTCATAAACTTAATGCCAAAAACATAGTGGCCCTCATTACGACCCTGGCGGAAATCGAAAAACGATGGCGGAAATGCAATACCGCCATCGAATAGCGCTCGGTGCGATTATGACCCGTCACCGTAAAGTACGATGCCATTAGCGACACCGTAGTGAACGCCAACGCTAACTGCACCAAGTACGCGCACGCGCGCCATGCCAAACCGTAATGACCACCATGGCGCATTGGTACGCGAATTCTGACCCTAGCGGACATGTACCTAACGCCATCAAGCATGGCGGAAAGTACCATTCCGCCATGGTGAGAAGTACGGCATCGCGAATCAACCGTAAACGGCCCTACTGAGTGCCTGTACACCACTCCCTGGCCACATTGCACAACTCCTCGTAGGTGCAATGAAGTCACACAATGCAACCAGTGAAATGTACAAGTCACCCATGCATGCCAACGAACAAATGAATCTAGGGGCTCCAAGTGCCTTGTGAGTGGCCATCCATATTTGCCATGGCACCATTGCCGCACTGATGCAGCACAGGCATGTGAAGGTCCAAGTACAGCAACATGACCAGAAAAATGAGACAAACAAAAACAGGCCCCCCCATCGACTGACACCAGTGTAAGGCAACATTCAAAGCAGTATCCTGAGGGAGACTGCACCAGCCCTGTACTCCTGCCAGTAAACACACCAACCATCAGCATAAGCATGTACCACACAAGTTGGCAGAGTGACTGAGCAGCCAGGCACATCTCAAGAGGGGCCAATGGGAGCTGCAGGGCACAGATGGCACGAATACAGAAGCTATTCCAATGGACATGACCTCAGTCCCCCTCCAAGAAACGCACGCAAACACAGGCACCTGTGCCCAGCCATATACTGATAATCACATCATTCCACCAATCCACCTGGCTGACCGGCATCTGTTACACAAAAGCTAATCCTCCGCCCCTGAGCATGACATCATCAAAACAGTCATAATGGTAGCCCCTATCCCTGACCAGACTGGGCTTCGTAGGCAAACGCGGCCAGTACAGTACCACGCAACCATACACAGAATCCGGAACCCAATGCAGATCTACTCACAATACATCGCTCCACAAATAGGAATATGCTACATTACTTGCAAAGAAGAACGCTACATGGTTAATATCAGAATAGACATTTAATGCACCACAAAATCACCAAGCCCATACAGCCATTAGGTCATGAACCCCAAAACATATTTCATCATTGTGGGCTGCATCCGCAATAAATGACCAGCTTCTTCTTGTGTGACGCCCTGTTCCTTCATGGTACACAGGGGCTACATCCACGTTCAAAAAGGCAACATGGAAGCGCCTAGAACCGCAGGGCCGTCCCATTAGGTAGGCACTAGTCCAGCTGAAAGTTCGAAATGTTGCTCCTAGCCACTAGCACTGCGTAAGGGCATGTGGCCCATTGGCGATCGTCCCATAAGATCGTAATGGTGCTCCACTGATTAACTCGAAGCAGCAGGTGTCGGGAGTAAAAGCCATCTGCAGGAGTGGCATACAGATGGCAGCGGCAAAAGGGGAGGAGATACCTGTCACCCAAATGAAATGAAAAAGAATAGTATGGCCATCAGAACTTGATTTGTATTACTCACTTCAATGATCACACTAAATCTACAGCCATATGCATGCTAGCCCACTCCAAAGGATTATTCCCACCCAAATATCACTTGCGAATCACAACTATAAATATCGCGGTGAAAAAACTATTACAAACGAGTGTTTGTGTGCATGCGTCTGTCAAAACAGAATCCATTCGATGGGAATAGTAACGTGCAAGTGTCTGAAGGCGCGTCGAGACAGGGAGGGTCCAACAAGGGCAGATAGACGATGGTCCCACTATGGCAGCTCTGCATCACATAGCGCAAGGGAGGTGGATAGATTCCAAAAAGCCCTGTACATGGCAAACTCTCCATCAAATCATCTGTCCATGCATCCATACATCATTCCCTCATCCCGGTATGAAAACGCCTGATTATGTACTCACATAACATGTGAAATTTCCATTGAGTCTGTGCGTAATGCAGTCTGCAAAATCCACTGTGCCCCAGGCCGGAATTCCAGTGTTGTGAAGTAACATGTAATTGGGAACGTCCTGCCTTATCGTCCACCACGCTATTGCGCATCCCATACTATTCATATCAATCATTGCATTCTCGCCATGGCCCCTGTCCCAAGGACATTAAACAATAGAACGTTATATTTGCAGTCAGACCTGTGGGCGTCTCCTCGCCGCTAGCTGGAGACCGAAAGCGCCGTCCTTCGAATTCCTCATTTGCAACATCACGTCGAAAAGGCATCTGTGACCGCTTGAAATCACAAATCCATCCATGTAGTGCGGCAATGTGTGAAAATGCAAAGTGGCTTCACTCACAAATGGGACGCCCCGTCCGTCGGTGAACCGCGGTACAGTGCTGCATGAGGGTCCACCGTTAATCGAGTACTACATTCCACTGACCCTTCACAAGTTTGTTCGCGACTGCAGAGATAATATGTGAAACAATGGAACCATAGCAGAATGAACATATGAACCAATATTTCACTGCCATCGGGATCAAATACATGTAATAGCAAGATGCCATGCGTTGAATTGCAGCGTTGTGTGCGGGACGTGCTCGCCCAAAGGGGATTGCAGCTTGCACAGGTGGAATGAATCACCACAGGTGGAGGCAATACAGCTTGAAAAAACATAAATTGCACACCCAACCCCCTCACACAACCACACCCACTCCAAAATGCTACCGGCAGGACTAGCGATGTTGGGCCTGGGGGACCTGATTGCACTGCAAGTACTCCACCTACAAGAAGAAGACGAACAGCAACTACTACAATAACCGGCCGCACAGAGGAGACGCAGGAGGAGGAGGAGGGCAAGGCAGGGCCAGCAAGGGCCGCCAGCACAGCCACTACCACCACGCAGGCAGCCCGCAATCCCACGCCTCCGAGCACATCCGTTCAACCTCACGGATGAGCAGATCCACACCCTCTACCGTTTGGACCGGGACACCATAACCGCCATTGTGGACATGACACAGGCTGACCTTGTCAGCATGATAGATAGCCCAACCGCCATCCCACCCCTACTGAAGGTGGTGTCTGTACTCCACTTCCTGGCCACAGGCACCTACCAGCACACAGTCGGACAGTTGCATGGCATATCACAGCCAGTGTTCTCACGGACACTATTGCAAGTGCTCGATGCCCTCCTGAAGCACGCAGACGACTACATCTCTCTACCACGCTCGGAGCAGGAAATTACGAACACAAAAGTGGGATTCCATGCACTTGGCGGCATACCGGGTTGCATTGGTGCCATCGACTGCACCCATGTTGAATTGGTCGTCCCACATGCCATGGAGGCTCAGTACCGCAACCGAAAACAATTTCATTCTCTTAATGTACAAATGGTGTGTGACTCCAACAGGATCATTACACATTGTTGTGCACGCTTTCCTGGATCAACCCATGATTCTATGGTCTTGAGGAACTCTACAATACCACGCTACATGGAGCGACATGCAGGGAACAGATCCTGGCTACTCGGTGAGTCTCATTTCATGCATGATAATGTGGGGTATGTGATGCGGCAATGACCTGGCAGGAGGGGGGGGGGCGTACGTAGCAATGTCATTCCACACACTTCCTTTATTGTCCACATACAGGTGATGCCGGGTATCCACTGAAGAGATGGCTCCTTACACCACTCCGGAACCCACAGAAGCAGCCTGAGGAGGACTACAACCATGCCCACTCACGTACCCGTGTAGTCATAGAACAGGCATTCAGCCTACTGAAGACTCATTTCCGCTGCCTCAGCAGGTCTGGCGGGGCACTCCTGTACCGCCATGAGAAGGTTGCAAAGATGGTAATGGCATGTGTCATGCTACACAACATGTGCGTACGTAGAAATGTGCCCATGCCCCCTGACGCAGAACTGCAAGCACCTGAAGATGGTCATGATGAGGGTGGGGATGTGGCAGCACCTCAGGGAGTCCGCGAGGCACAGGAGGGCCGTGAGATTCGTCAGAATATCATAGATGCATGCTTCTAGCACTCACGCCTGGTGGCTGTTACATGGACACGGGACTTGTGGCACTGTGTGTGTCTGGAACATGCACAATGTGGACTGTACGCCTATGAAGGCCTCGTACACAAAGATCAATGTCCACACATCTCATTGGATGATTATGAAATGTTTATAGCATATGTGACATTATGTTACACACCTCATCGACCCGCCACCCAAGTGAGCCCAACACACCCCCGCCACCATCCTACCTCCCCCCCGAACACCAGTGTCCGAAGATGCTCATTGTCAGTGGGCAGACGCTATTGCAGGCCCCCTCTCCGGGTATCAGGGGCACCCCTGCCTGTGGAGCGCAGGTTCCTCCCAGATCTACGTTGGGGGCTGCCCTGGACGGAACTTGCAACGGATGATGTCTCTGCCTGCTCACGTCCATGCATGTCCCTAAGGGTTTGTGAGAGCTCAGTGAGCACACGGCGCACAGCGGCAAGTTCTGCACATACGTCTTTGGATGTCGCATGCAGTTGCCCCCTCAGGCTCTCGGTGCTTCTCTCCATTTGTACTCTCAGGCTCTCGGTGCTTCTCTCCATTTGTACTCTCAGGCTCTCGGTGCTTCTCTCCATTTGTACTCTCAGGCTCTCGGTGCTACTCTCCATTTGTGCCCTTAGTGTCTCAGTAGATGTTTCTATGGCTGCCTTAGTACCCCCACATTCATCAGCATGGTCTTTGAGGAGCGTGGACAGTTGCTGCTGTTGCACGATCACCTGGTCGAGGGACTGTTGCCTCTGCTGGGCCATGGCCATTTGCGGTGTTGTCACAGAGGGGCTGGTCACCTCATGTTGACTTGCCACAGGGCTTGGGGGGGATGGCCAGTCGTCGTCTTGTGGGTGCCCCTGCGTGGCATCCTCATGGTGTACGGGATGGAACAAACAGGGGGATTGAGACAGGTCATGGATGGATCTTACTTCGACATCCCCGTTTTCTGTGTCGGAGCATGCTGCCATTAATGCAGTGTCACCTATGGTGCTGCTGCCACCAGAAGCAGTGCCTTCTGTGGCATCCATTGGGGGTACCTGTGGTGGGGCTGTTGTGGGCATGCTGGCTGCTGGGGTGCCTGTTGAAGTTCCCTCCTGTGTGCTGCCACTTGATTTGTGCTGCTGCCGTGTCTTGATGCGTGCAGCTGAGGTGGAGGGTCTTTGGCCGTTGGTCTTGGCCCTCTTTGCAGGTGTGCTGGTAGGGGTGTCCTGGAGCTCGTCGTTTGAATCGGACCCTGTGCTGGAGTAAAGGAGGGCGAGCGTTATTAATGGGTCTGTTGAAATTGGAATGGCAATGTATCACATGCATTGGGGTGGTACCTGAGGGTGATTTGGGTCGGGGCCTTGGGGGTGGTTTCATTTTTGTGTGGATTGAGGATGCAGTTGTTTTGCAGCCTGCAGTTAGGGTGTGCCTGCTGCACATGTGGAGGGTGTTTTTAGGATTTTTAATTATTTATGTATTTGATGTGAGTTTTAAAGTGCGCTATCAGGCCGATGTATGTGGACGTTCTCCTGGACATATGTTACTGTTGGACTATGTGGACACATGGTACTTCACATGATTGGACATTGTGGATTTGGCATAGTTTTATTTGGCCCACCTACCTGATTCTTCAGATGTCTGCACTCCTTTCTCCATCCCTCCGACTCCCTCTATACTCTCCATTCGAATGGTGGAGGCATAGATTTCTTCCCAGGGGGTCAACTTGATGGGTGATTCCGATCCTCCCCCGGTAGCTGTGGCAATGTTTCGGTTGGCAGAAAGTATGCTCCGGACACGTATCCGCAGGTCGTCCCATCGCTTTCTGCATTGCTGTGGGTTGCGGGGTGCGGTCCCCACCGCACTTACCCGCTGTGCCACCAGGGCCCATATGGCCTTCTTGTTCGCAAGTGCCGTCCTGGTCATTTGCGTCGAAAAGACGACGGCAGCATTCTCCTGGAGGGTCTCTGTCAGCACGGTGAGTTCCTCACGGGAGAAGTGGACCTGCCACTTGCGGTCGCACGCTTTTTTCGCTACTTTTCCCATTTTTTTTGCTATCACTGGGGTGGATGACGGGTTGGGATGTGTCTCAGGGTAGTATTTTCTATGGTTGTGTGGGAATTCTGATTTTATAGGTGTACGCCGTGCTGTTTCCCGTTCCGGGACCTTGTTTTTACTTCCGTTTCCGTATATTTACGGTCACCGTACTTTCCCATTGCCGCTCATTACGGTGACCGCTCTGATGGGTGGCGGAATTGCACCTAGGGTGCCGTACGACGGCGGTGAGGGGCGTTTTGGGGACATTTCCGCCATCGCGGACTTTGCACTTCCGCCATGGCGTTGTGCTCCTGCCCGATGGGTCGGAATTAGCCGCACTTTGCGACGTCGTGCAATGGCGGAAACGCTATTTACGCTATGGCGGTCAGGTCTGTCACTTTCCGCCAGGGTCGTAATGAGGGCCAGTGTGTACCTGTGCCCTGCTGCTCAGTATCCTGATCTGCAGCACCTGCTCTAAAACTGCCACTGAGCAGGTTCAGAGGTCACAGGTGCACTCTTGACAGATGTAATTAGAGCCAAGTCTCTGAAGCACATTGCCTGCATTTAAGATATGCACCCCTCTTACAAAAGTTACTTATATATGTGAGTGCGGTCCTGGTGGCAGATAATCTCTAAATATATTATAAGCATACCTGAGTTATGGTAAGGTAGATGGTGTTCTCAAACTTTTTACCACTAGAGAACTGATACCACATGTGTCAGGCCTGTGAGCCCAGACTAAATGTGGAAGGGTAATCTGTATGTTCCCCAGAAAGGCTGGACCTTGCCACTGCTGGCAGGACTGTAGCCTTGAGGATTACCGCTCTTTGTTCCTATGTGAGGGCAGGTAACACCCTCACCAGAGAGACAGCCACAATACAGGAAGCTGCCCTTAAAGAAGGAATCAAAAGGCACATCCGTTCACAAAAGGAGTAGCAGCATACCAGTATGCTGCATATCTAGAGGCCTTAGAAAGGACTCAGATTTTCCCTGAGACCCTCATTTGGGACTCACAGCTCATGATTGTCAATGCAGACAGGATTCCTGTCAAACAGCTGCAAGATGTGATGCAAGTGTGTTTGACCCAAATTGAACCTGCAGGACCCTCTGGAGCTGCCTTTTACACTCACTGAATTTTGAACCGCTGTCCTGCATATTCAACCCGATTCACTGCCACACCAAGCCATCTGAAAGCATATTGCCTCGGCTCAAACCAAGAAGTACATCGCATCCGCACTCCTCCAACCACCGTTTGAACCTCTAGCTCTTCATCACCGAATGAGTCACACATTGAACCAACCCTGGTGTTCTTCCGAAACTGCTTCCTTCAAGCCTCTGCATCAAACCAACTCAAGCCTGCACATATCATCAGATCATCTACCATCAAACCTCAACTTGCAAACAGAACCTGCTTACTTGCATGATCCTCAGTGCTTTAGGAATGTTTAGAACCACATCCTTCTGCAATTGGACCCTGCTTTGTCATCTACTACATCCGCACTGCATAGAACCTCGGGAACAGCACCAAGAAGCCTAATATTGTTGAACCGGCAAGAAACTGCAACAGTATTATTGACTGATATCTGCCAACCTGCTCCATCTTTGGGCCCTAAAGACTGGCTAAGTCATCTAAATCCCTTTTGCAGCTTAATAACATACTATTTGAACATTGTGGTTTGTATTGAGTTTCCTCCCCCTCTCTCATTACCCAGTGTGATTTATCTTACTGTCTTCCATGTTTCTACAGGGTGTTTTTTTTGTTACAATGTTTTCTAGTTAGTAATTTATGTACATGGCGTATATGTTTTTTATAGAACCTTGATTGGACATTCCTTTATTGTGGACTTTTATATTTCGCTGTTTGTGTTACGTGACACACGCCTTGAGAGGAGAACCCTCTGCCAAAGTTAACACAAAAGGCAAAGGAGGTATATCTCTAAACTGTGCATTTTTTACCTTTACTATTGTGTTGGCTCTTAGTTTGTATTAGTGTGAGGGTTGGGTAGTAGGCTGTACTCATACTTGTAATCTTGTAGAGCAGAAGTCTATTCATCTCACGCACACACACCACTGCCTACGGTCTTATTTCCTACGTCAATGTGTTTTTTATATGAACTATGTTCACAGGTAATCGACGTTTATATTTGCATGGGTCAGACGCCCATGCAAAAGAAAGAATGCTCCACGCCCCACTCCCCTTTTAATATTAGTATCCATATTAAACAGCACAGTATGCACCTTTGCACTGGGGCATTCATTGTGTAAAAGGGCCCCAGAAAACAAGAAATACATCTCCACCGCTTATTCATGGAGAAGGGTGTCAACAAAGAAACACATACTTGAATATGTTCTATAAAGTTTAACGTATCTAATGTCAAATCATTGTGATGTATTTTTGTTAAAAGATACATGCAGTGCTGTACAATTATACATATATCTGCATTTGCTAGAACACAAACGAAATTAAACTTGTATTTTTGTCAACACAATTAAACTATCGTATCTTTTCTGAGTCGTGGTAATGTAATAACGGACGTTTGCCTATTGTCTAGGATGACAGCCTCTACAATGATACGACATAAATCTCATTTACTATTTCCTAGATGTATGCCATGCACTGCGTTCTGAATCATATGGCACGCCGCTGCCATCAAAGCAAGACCTGCTGCTAAGTATCAAATAGTGGGGTTGCTCTCAAAAGGGCAGCTGCGACAGTTGTTTTTTGCACATGTAAAAGAATCGTGTACTTTTTCGAACTAGCACAGCGCGGACCAGCTCTTAAGTGATCGTGTTTCTAAGAGAACGGCTTTCTCCCCGCAGTGAGAACAACCTTCAGAGTTCCGTCATAGGTATGGCAGAGCGAGCCTTAGCCTCTTTGTGTGAGCCCTTCAAAGTACTCATTATTCTAATTATGTTGAATCGTCAAATACTAGTAGCACACGTCATTGTGTATGACAAAGTATATTGTGAATCATCTATCCCTCAGTTCAAAATGTATCATTAAAGTTCAATTTCTGTGATATAGTTCGAAGCAAATAACCATGAAATATAGACATAATTTGGGATATACTATTGTGTTCTGAAACATTTACGTTGAAACCTTCCATAAACCAATATTGCTAACTTCTGAAAAAGCTTAGGCGTAATTGGCTATTTCTTTGTGTCAGAATTCTCAAGCCATTATTGCATATCTCTTCTTTAGACATATCTTTAATTGAAGTCTCACAAATGGCGAATCCACATGTGTTTTTGCCTTCTGTAGCCGTTTCTCTGGGTAACATTTTACAAGTTCATTGCTTTCGCTTTAAATTATCTGTTAATGACCAGTCAATGATCAATGACTGGGCATAATTGACACATTTACACCTAGTATGTGGCTGTCATTTTGATAAAGACTTAGGGCCCGATTTATAAAAAGTTTTTTGTGGCGCAATGGCACTTTGCATCGCAAAAATTGCCATTGCGTCTCGCAAAATTCATATTTCCTATTTATGGATTGGTCTCTGCGTGGGTCTGCACTTATTGGCGCCGGCCCTTCACTACATTGCGTGGTGCTGAGTGCTTTGCACACAGTGTGGGAAGGGTCAGTGCATAGAAAGAAATAAAGGACGGAACATGAATATTCCCCATTCCTGCCGCAAAATGAGGAAGAATTCGGAATAACGTGGGCATGTTGAGGGATGCACCACATAAAAAAGTAACATGCACAGTCAAGCACAAACATAACCCAATTCATGGATTACTACCCATAACTTCCCAGAGTGAAAAAGCACATCCAAACCTTGTGATCTCACTGCCACGTGGTATGCAACGCTTCATCCAAAGCCTAAAGGACACACCTATAAGCACACAATCCACACCATTTCAAAGTTGCACTTCCAAGAGGAATCCCGATGTAGTGGCAGTGCTCATACATGTTCATCGAAGAAGGAGGAGGAGGAGGATGGTGAGGGACAGTATTTTGCATCTGCTCCACAACACTTTTTGGGATGCCAGATGAGGAGGTGTATACAAGGTACAGATTCCTTCTCCATGTTATCCTAGACATGCTCAGGGAGTGGGAGGAAGACATTACATCACCAACCATCTGCTCCCATGCCCTTACGTCCCTGGAGAAGATGCTGACACCTCTACATTCTTTGCCTACTGGCTCATTCCAGCACACCTCTGCCATTGTTGGGGGCACATCCAAGGGCATGCAATCCCTGTGCCTACACCAGGTATTGCGCTGCATTACAACACGTGTGCATAGGCACATATACATGCCACACACACTGCCAACAAGGTAGGGAATGTGCCACAGGTCTATGCCATACCACACTTCCTACGGGTACTGGGAGCCATTGATTGCACACATGCATGAGCGAGCGATCAAGCACATGTACCACAACCGGAAGCATTGGTATTCAATCAATGCACATGCCATCTTTGATGCAAAGGGAGTTATCATGCAGATGAATGCAAATTTCCTTGGAAGCACTCATGATGGCTTCATTTACGGCTGTTGACCACTATACGAGGCCCTGACATCGGGAACTTTGGCAACACCTGGCTCATCAGTGAATATCAACTATCATGCACATGCAATCCGTTACATGACACCCAGAATAACAGTGCATGACAATCAATGCCAACAGCAACCATTTCCACATTTGCAGGCAACAGTGCCTACCCCCTCTCACCATTCCTGCTCACACCATACTGGAATCCTGCCACCCCAGCTGAGCTGAGCTATAATGCAGCACACATAGCCACTAGGGTCATAGTGGAGCACACGTTCGGGGTGCTCACATCACGCTTCTGTTCCCTTGACCACTCTGTTTGCGTATTGCTATATGCCCCACCAGAAGTATGCAAGATCATTGTGTCATCCTGTATCCTGCACAATGTAAACACACAACATGGCATACCAGTAGAGTTTCAGGGGGTCATCTGCCTCAGCCACAGGCACTACCCATCCCCTTAGCAGGCAATAAGGGACAGGATACATCAGGTCGTGCAAAATTACTTCACCTGAATAGCAGCCCCTGTGGAGCACACCCAGTGAAGCCACATCCCTGGTGCCCTTCACTGATGAAACAGGGCTAATTCACTTTGCCCATAACAAAACTCTGAGAATGTACATCTGGGAGAGGGAAAGTATTGTGTACATAGCCATCAAATCAATTGGTCAAACCACTAACACAGTCATAGTAAGTGGAAACAACAATTGTGAAATCAGACACTCAACAAACAAAAAACAGGAGAAAAGAAGTAGAAATGTACAGCATTTAATGTATATTTTTAAAAAAACAGAACGGATTAAGGAGCATATATTTCATTGCATTCTCATCCATACTAATGTCAGAAAAACACCCAGGCTGTCCCTCAAAGCAAACGCACCCTGACTGTGTCAGAGAACCCTCTCCCTAGATAGCCAGTGGTGCACCGCCTATCTGATAGGGATAGAGAGAGCTGTCCCTCGTCACCAATTTGCACACTCAATGAGTCTTACACAATTAAAAATCCATAAAATGGAAGTGATTTGGGACAAGTCTTCTTCATTGGCCATGTCTCGTATGTGTTGTTTAGAGGCGTGTGGCCACAGAGAATTTCCTCAAGTTTTATTCACCAACTGGACAACAGGCTCAAAGGAAGTCAATCGTCACTCCTGGATATTAAAATTCCCCTGCATGTGAGGATAGCCTAAAAGCAACACTCACACAGGGTGAGCATATGTAATACCTCCGTAGCCTAACACAATTTTGCGACTATCGTCATGATCATGATAGGTCTCATGATTTAGAAGGTCGATCGGTTTCGATCACTAGAGGTAGTGATGTCATCTTCTTCAGGACCAAATTATTCTGGTAGCGGCATAACTCCAGCATCTGTCCACATTTGCGGATAAGGCGACCACCTCCGTCCCCTCTACTAGCTTGTTGGAGGTACTCAGAAGCAGGTAGAATGCGATGTTCAGCAGATGCGGTCAGTCAGTGATTGGCCGTGTCCGAGGGAGCTGTGTTACTTGTATCTGCATAATTCCTGCACCGTATCACTGGTGTGTCATCTTCTTGCTGCCAAAAAACATGTAAGCAGGAACACACACTTGTGAGAACTGCCCTGGACAACCTATGTTTTTCTCATCCGAATGTACAGGCGTACTGCAGTGTGTTTCATGACAGATTTGTGCAGATTCTGTCTCCTGTTTCACTTGCTGAGGAAGGAGGCAGTTTCATTCATTATTCCTCCCCATAGAGGAGTGCAGCGGTGTGCAGCAGTGTGTGTTGTGTGCCGTGGGCCAGTTTGCGGCTGGCAGGCTGTCTCCATGGTGTAACTTCTATGATTCCATCTACTAAGAATAACCAATGGAGCCTGAAGCGTCAGGCTGAGAGTGGCGAATGTCTGGTTGCTGATTTGTTTGAGCATGGAATAAAATCAAGGAAAACCAAGGAAAACCAGGACAGCTCCTACAATCATCTCATTGAAATGAGTTTGAAATCTTATGGCTTTTTCCCTTCTATATTGACATTGTATTCACATTATATTTACCAAGAAGATCGAGGTGGTGACTGCAGGGTGGGCCCACTGAGTTCCCCTTTCCTTTGGGTTTGTGGCCACAGCGACATGCAAAATCCAACTAGGGACATTGCATCACAAGCCTTTAAAAGACTAGCTCTCGCTAAACGAGGGTTCATAGAGCCTTTAATTATTACCTTGTCTTCTTCCAATGCGGATATGGTAAACTTGGATCAATACAAGAAAAACGAGATTTCTCTGGCGTGCGTGCGGCATAGTTGTGTACTACTATGTTGTCATCACTTGGGTCCTTCCCCAAAAAATCTATCGGCATGAGGGAATAGTTATTGAGAGTACTATCACCTATAGAGAACCCTATCAAGGTTATTATACTGGTCCTTGCATGTCAGGTGGCTGACCTGTCCCATCACCAAGAACTTATCTATGACATTGTTGCAGAGTAGTGGGCTTACCATTGGCTCATGCCCCTTGTCATGCACCCATGGGTTTTTTATGCTGTGATTGGTTAGAGCTGATCTCCCCAGGCCTGGGACTCGATTGAGTTCTCAACTCGCTGTGCACCTCTTCAAGGGGTTGGGTGTACCACCTTTGCCTGTGAGACTGTGCTCCTCACATCTGGCTTGCTGGGATCAGTTCTGCTTTCCTACCAAAGGTGAATGTCCATTGTTTTGTCTGGCTACACCATGTGCTTAGGGACCACAAAATCGAGCTCTCCAGCTTGCAATTATGAGGATGTATTCCTTTTCTTTGCAGCTGGCCCCCTTGTCGTCTGGGAGTGGAAAGTGTCCAAGTGTCTCTGACCTTGGCTGGCAGCCTGCTTCATGCTCCATGCTGCCAGAGTCAGCCTCAATTGGCTCAGGTTCTGTGGCTCTTGGGACTTCTGTAACTATCCTTTAGTTTATAATATGGTTTCTACATGTTGATGTTATCCTAGGGACTCTGTATGTTAGTCACACAGGGCCCTACCAGGTTAAATATATATCCCTGTAGTCCCATAGGGATGTTCACGTTAAGCATCTGCAAGCGTGCTCAGGATCTGTGTTACTGCATATGGCTAATGAAAACATAATACATGCATTGACAGTATGTGTATGTGTCTGTCCTCTAGCTATAGAACTGTGCATGCATGTTCTTCATGTATACAAGTGTGCGTTTGTATGATGCAGTGCAAGACTGCGAGTGTACTTCATGTCTAATGTTGCTACTTCAAGTTGTCACTAATGACATCAGCAGCAGTGGCTTCTTGGTACTTAGTTGAGGCTGTCCATATAGGTGCCTCTGTCCACATCTCCGGATCTTCTCCTAGACCTGGGAAGATTTGCATTGTACTCAATCTGTATGGCTGCCAAAGAGGATACCTTTCAGTGTACTTGTCAATCCTGGTGCACTCAGGCTTCCTCCAAAATAAGATGGGTGGCTGCAAGCATTTCTGGCTCTTTGTCTCAACATGAATCTGGGTGAGAAGAGGGGCATCGTTGGGACCATCCCTTCATCCTCCCTCTGGTCGACATGACAACTACAACCTCACATTTTAATCCTTTAGCTATTGGCTGCTTTATTTCTGTAATTCCTCTGAGGTGTCCATGATAATTCACATGATCATCAAAAGTCCAGTCCATATAACTGCACACTCCTTCCGGGTTGCACCATACCCATTTGCCTTTGTAAAACTTAGCATCAAATGGATTGTCCAGCTTCATTGCCTCAAGTTGTAATAGAAGACAGTTTGCTATTCTTTCTCTCAGCTTGTCTCTCACCACTATTTTGTCATTCGGTCCTCCATTGTTCACATCCATCAGTAACTTCATTCAAATAGTTTTCTCCACCTTATTTCGGCACTGGGCAATACATATCTTCACCATACATAGTGTCACTATTGCTAATATCAGTGCACCTAAAATTACCTTCAGCACATCTGATAACCATGACGGCATCCATGAACCCCGGTATTCTGTCCTACTCTGGTCTTTTCTGGTACCCTTTGCTTCTTCTTCTATCTTGGCATTCATCTTAAATAGTTGGGTTACGGCGTCTGTCAGTGTGCCGTTATCAACTCCTCCTTCCATTGCTGTGAGCAACCTATTCTGGAGCGCCATCAACCTTACTGCTCAGAGCTCTTCTATTATTGTGTTGACCCCATTCACTGTAGATTTTATCTTCATCATCAGCTCACACCTCGTGATTTGTAGCATTTCGCATTTGTATACGTCTTGAGTGATGGAACTGCTGATGTGAAGAACATTTGCATTCTGCTGAACATCCTGTGTTCTGCTGGCACTTTATCCTGAGCTGCTTCTGATTTCATTGAGAAATAGTTACTCACCTTTAATCTGCTGATTTTCTACAGCCTTTCCCCTTTGCCTGTTTGTTCCTCATCCACAGACCTTTTCTTCCTCTTGTTAGTGTCCATTTTTGGGAAGTCATCAATCTTTACATCCTTTTGTGGCATAACCAATGATGGCATATTGATGTCCACCAATGAGCAAACTCCTCCCCAGTTGGGTGGCAGTTGCTTGTATTCCTTGGATACGCATGCCAAGTCGTGAGCCATCAGTACTGCAGTGCCTGCCTTCCTCGCTGCAGCCTTTTCTATTCTTCGGCATTCTGTATTCTCCCCAATGTTCACCTCACCGTCATTTTGGTAACTGAGTGGTGGCATTTTCAAGGGTATTATAGGCATTGGTCAGCTTCATTCTCCATCATAGTGAGCAACCTTGAACTTGCATCCTACTCCTTCAGGCACTTGTCATTTTCTTCTTTTACCTTATTAACTAGTGATGTGCTAGGGTGAGCGCCTTGCTTCCCACCACTCAATCCTTCCTTCCATCCTCTGTATATTCTTGACCATACACAAGCAGCTGTGGTCTTTCCCAGCACCCAGGTTCTCCTCCTATTTCTTTCACCGTTGTACATGGGCAGAGCAATTGTTTCAACTTTATAAACTTTTTGTCTCCTTTCTGTGGCCCATCAGTTATATATTGTATTGCTTGTCTAACTGCCTGCCAATAATTGTTCATCATGTTAAAAGTCTTTATGTTGCTGTCTTCATATGGGAATGTTGCTTGAGACATCCATCTCAATGTTGGTGTCTTCCCTTGGAATCTTCCTTGGGATGTGACCATGGATATGTACATCAGGCATTGGGCTCTTGATGCTAGTATTTCAGTTGCTATAAATGTTCTGGAGGCACTCATCGCATAGGGGATTAATGAGCAGACGTAACAGCTCTTCCCAGTCGTTTCCTTACGTACTTTTGTCATGTGCTTATACCACATTATTAGACACTCGAGCAGTGTCGGTGAGATAGAGATCGACCCCCTGTGTGAAAACTGTCCTTACCTCTCCTTACCATGCTTGCAGTGTTCTCCTGTCCTCCTGACATGGTTGTTCCACCTGCTGGGGTCAGGGTAATGTTAGTAAAGGATACAGCTGATTCGCTGGCAACCAATGAAATTCTCCAAAATATGAATACAACTACTCCACTTGGAATAAAAAGACACAACAATATAAGAACATTCTTTATTATTTCACTCATCTTTATCTGGGCTGCTGGATGCTTGTGCAGCCTGATGAGATAGTAGCCTGCCTGAAATGCACAAAGTGAGCTTTACTGTGTTAGTGTTAGGTTAATATTTTAAGCCCCGTGAACCATGCAATCATTGACAGCAAAAATGAATAACTTCTCCCACAGGTCTCGTATTCCTGTGTCTCTCAGAGTGGTGAGAACAGAAGGGTTTCCTTGTCCGAGTTGTGGGTAAGCTTGTGCCAGATAAACTACAAAGGCAAGAGCTGGACAAAATCTGATGGGTCTTCTCACATTGTGGAAAAATTGTTTGAGAAAGTATCAGGGTGGCAATCAGTGAGTAACATGAACAGTCATTAAATATTACAGTCGACTTTCTTGAAGAATGTCTGTAGACAATACAATACAATACAATAAAATAAAAAAAACATACAGTGTATTCTCACTCTATGTAAGTAGGCAGTCCATTCCCTAGCTCTTCTGCCCTTGAGGGAATAAACATTGGGTGTCCTCTGGTCGGCAGTGTAAATTCAGAATTGTCGCTTTGCTCCTCTGGCTGTTAATCATTGGCCCTGTTGATCACATTGCCAGATGAGGCCTCTGCTTTGTGGGGCTTGATGTCTAAGTTGTGATTCCAGACTCTCTTTCCCTTGAGCCTTACTGCTCGATCTGCCACTCTTTCCACAGTGTAGCTACCAGTGAATCTAGGCACGTCCCACCTTTGGATAAAGTTCCTCAGGAGAACAGTGTCCCCAATGCTAACAAGTCTTTCTGGTGCACAGTCTTTGTGTTTGCTGTCACTGTTGCTGTCTCCGCTGTCGTCCGGGCCTCTCTGGTGTTATTGTACCTGGCAAGAGATAAAAGAGGCACTAGCAATCAAGGAAATAAACATTTCCTGTCCTAACACTTTTGTACTTCTTTCAGAGTCCTTCAGTGCCCTAGTGGGAGGAGCCAGTGGGAGTTGCATGCACTGTCCTGATACCGCCTCGTGTGGCATTAAATGGTGGTCGGACCCGGGCGAATTGTTCAATGCAAAGATTGCAAGGGGTAGGCAGTGGAGCCAGTTTTTCTTTTTGCTCTGTTTTTTCTTCATGACCATCTCCTTCAAATGCTGTTCAAGCGTTCAAACATCCTATTTGCTTGTGGGTGATAAGCACAGGAGAACCTATGTTGAATGCCCAGCAACGTAGTGATGTCCTTGAACATCTTATTGGTAAAGTGAGCACCATTGTCAGACCGCAGGACCTCACACACGCCCCATCTTGGGAATACTTCCCTGCCCAGGAATTTCGATGCTCTGAGAGCATCGTAAGTGAGCATGGGCCTGCCTCAATCCACTGAGAGAATGAGCACACACCCACTATCATGTAGCAGTATCCAAGACACACTTGGATCATGTCAACATAGATGACATGTAGATGCGGAAATGGGTCAGCTGGCCGAGGTATGGCTCCTCTCACAACTCTCAATGTATGTCCTGCAGTGAACTGCTTGCATGTCAAACAGTTGCTTACAAATTCAGCCACGTGTTCTGTCAAATCAGGCAGAAGCATGTTTCTCCAATATGAGCAACGATGAACTCCTTTCCTGTGTGTGTTGGATAATGTAACTGTGTCAGTGGAGTGTTCAATAAAGCTAGTGTCATTGCCACTTTTCATGTGTTATTCTGTCGCCTTAGAGCATTGGTGCAAGAAACTGTACACCCCCTCCTTGTCCACAACTCCTTCTCCTCCCTTGGTGCAGCTCACTGCAATTCCATGATCTGTGTTTCTGTTGAAACATTGTACCCTACATTAAGCACCATTGTTCTGGTATAATCTTGTGTTTGCGATGCTGTCTCCATTTCTAGTTGCTGCCCGAAATATGGTGCACATTTTGCTTCTGAGTCTGCTGCTTCATTTCCCCTTGAGATGGGATCTTCCCCTTGTGTGTGTTCCTGGCACTTTACTATGGCTATCTGTGCAGGGTACTGTATAACTTATATTAACCTACCCAATAGCAGTGCATGCTGTACTGGTAACCCATCTGCTCTCCCGAGCCTCTCCTCATCCATCGTGCCAATCCTGAGTGTACTGTGGACGTCACATATGTGGATTTGGTGCACACTGTGCTCCAATACTGGTATTAAGGCCAATAATTCTGCTGCTTGTGCTGAATAAAGTGATGGCAGTCGTGCACTAGCTACTAATTTAATTGTTCCATCTTCCCTCATCCTCACCACTGCAGTTCCTGTATGCCTGACCCCATCTGTCTGGTCAATTGTCGAAGACCCATCAATGTATAACACGTCTCCCCGTCAAGTGCGTCCTCATGTACTTTGCAGGTGTCACTGAATTCCTGTATGTTTTCTGTACAGTTGTGTGCATAGTCACCTTCCTGTAAGGCATCTACAAGGAAGATTACTGGGTTAGAAAGGCTGCACCTCACTACCTTGGGTGATGGGTTGGATAGTAGCACCTCGTACCATAATGCTCTCTGCATTATCAGTGTGCTCTTTGGCTTCTGCAGTATCGCAAAGAGTGCATGCTCCATGTAAAGAGTGGTGTTGCACCCCATTGTTGTCCCTTCTGATGTTTCCACTGCGAATGCAGCTGCAGCCAAAGCTTGTCCGCACTGGTAGTGTCCTCTCATTACGGGGTCAACCTTTCCACTGTAGTGTTTTATTGGTTTGTTTCCCAGCTTGTCTTCTGTGTCAGTACTGCCTTCATTACTACCCCATCCATGTGTGAGCACAGGAAAAATTCCTTTTTGTAGCTTAAGTTCCCTAACACTGGCGCTGTCCATATTGCTTCTTTCAGCTTACCAAAGGTCTCCGTCATCTCGGTTGTCCAGGATATTGTCTTAAGTCCCTTTTTTGTTTACTTCAGAGCACCCAATAAAGTCTTATTGCACATGCTGTAGTCAAAATCCCATTCTCTGAAGTAATTGCACAACCCCAAGAACTGATGCATTTCTCTCACTGTCGTGGGTCTGGCAGTTTTGCGTATTGTCTCTGCCCTTTCTAGTGTGATCTGTGGGCCATTTTGGAAAATTGTCAGTCCAACTTAAAGCACTTCCTCTGACAGTACTATAGTTTGGCTTTTCCACTTTGTATCCTTTGTCAGCTAACATTGTCAGCATGAGTCCTCTCTACACTGATCTTCTGTTGTGCTGCAAATCAAAATGTTGTCTACGTACTGCAGGACCATGCTTTCCATCTGTACATTGTCTAGGTCCATCTGGAGGACCCTGTTGAATATGGACGGTGACTTGCAGTACCCTTGGGGAAGTCTTGTATGCTTTCATTTCCGGTTTCTATACATAAAAGAAGTCATGTCTTGTGAGTCAGAGTGTAGTGTAACTGAGAAAAATACATTCTTCAAGTCTATGAATGTGAAACATGCAGCTTCCACTCTAATACTGCACAGAATCATTGCTGGAATTTGAACCATAGGATACTCTGCTTCTACAATGTGGTTTAGGGGGCTCAAGTCCTGAATAAAACGGCATGACCCCACTTTTGGTTTTTAACTGGGTACACAGTACACTGTTGTGTGGCATGGATATTCTGATGGTAATAGAATGCCTACCTCCACTAGTGCTGCAATGATTTCATGAATGTCCTTATCTGCCTCCTTTGTGAGTGGCTACTGTTTTACTCTGGGTAGAATTGCTTCTGGTTTCAGCTGTATCATCACTCTCCCCACTTCTTTCAGAAGCCCAACACAATAGGGACTTGTAGTCCATAGGATTCTGAGCACCTTGGCCAGATCCTCCTCGCAGAAGGATGGTGGTGCTTATAGCGCCATTGCCATCCTCTGTGTTACCTCTCTGTAGTGTATTTTCAACCTATAAATTACACTAATCTTGAACACCATCTGGTGCTCTCACCATTTGTCCCTGAATAGTTCTTCATCTGTCACTGTGGTTAGTCTGCAGCCTTCTGCCACCGCAGTCGCTGCACATCATGATCGTCCTGTGTCGTCCATCCCATGTACTGCTATCCACTCGTCTCTCACAACCACTGCCCCAATTCAGTTCCGTACTGAAACAGCTCCTCATTTACTGGTGTAGAGCACACTACCCCCTTGTCTGTGAATGAAATTGTCATGTGCAGTCTGCTGATGATGTCTCATCCCAGTATGTTTACAGGTGTCTGTTGAGAGCAAAGTAGAGGTAGACATAAATTGTGTCCCCCTATAGAAATGGAGAAATAACGCCCTAAGAGCGGCCCTCAGTATCCCAAAGAAAGTCCATATCTCTGATTCTAGAAGGTCTGTCAACTGGCTTTCTACCAAAGACAAAATATTCCTCAAATCGGTTTCCCTGACCCACAAATGCCTCCACCAAGCAGCCCCTCAATACCTTATCACTAGATTCACCAGACCTACCTCCTCTCGCCCCTCTAGAATGGCCAACTCCAATCTCCTCATGGTGTACAGGTTTAAACGTTCTATGTCGGATGGGAACAGCTTTCCTGTTAAAGCAGCACACTACTGAAACTCCCTTCCACCACCTTGCAGGAAGGACCTCCCCTACCGCCTATTCGGAACTAAGACCATCCATTGGCTCAAGATTCACGACACATAACAACCTCTTGCTCTCTTGCTACCCTAATGCTCCACCACTATGATTGTAGATATGTACATTTAGGTTGTCAACTGCTCAGTGTAGATACCTTTTCATGAGAGAACCGATTTATTGTATATAGTATTACTTATATTGTATATTTCTGTAACCCTTGCCTCATCGGCATTCTTTGTTTCTTTTTGACGCGTCCAGCACTGTAACCACGACTGGTCTTCATTCCTTGTATGTAACCAAGCTTTGCAATCCTCTTGTTGCCTCTGCGCCTTGCTACCCCTCTAGGGGTTAGGTATGCAATATAAATAAATAAATACAATACAAATACAATATAAAAGGAACCACTTCCCAAGCCCCAGAGAATCCTTGAGTAATTATGGCATTGCCTGACAATCTAAATGTTCCCTCTCAAATGCAGGAGCTAGTCACCCCTGTGTCTACAAGAAAGGAACATGTTTTGTCACATATAGCCACCCCTGTGTGAGGTTCCTCTGCAGTGTTGGGTATGATCGACAGGATGGAAGACATCAAGTCTGTCTGTGGGCTATCTTATTGAGGGTATAAGGACATTCCGTTCCCTGTAAATGGGTTGTTCAGCACCATGGTTACCGCCACTAGTTTTCTGATGGGGACTGTTGCCATGGAGACCATGTGTGCCACTGTGTCGTCATTTTGATGCATGCTGTTCTGTATCTATGGCACCTGCTGTGTGCTACCTCACATCTGTAGGGCATGCAAATAATGGGGCTGCCATCTGTGGTATCTGTGTCATAGGCTGGTTTGTCTGCGTGTCTGTGCTCTGTCCTTTCTTTTGCTGGGGTTGGTCTGGTGTGTTGTGTAATAGTCACCTTGCTCCCCTGATATGACTGCTGGTACTGCGCTCCCCAATTCTGCTGCATCCCCCTACTTCTACAAGATATCGAAATGTGTTCTATCTGCCAGCACATCCAACACTCTGGTGGCTCTCTCCCTTGCCCTTGGAAACCCCCCGGATTATCCCCTGGGCCTCGCTTAACCTGTGGCTCGTACCCTCGAAAACCCCTCTGAAACCCCCTTGATTGTGATGTATCTGTGGCCCATACCCACATCCTCTCGATGGGCTCCCTCTTCCTCAGAACCCTAGCTGCATGTTTCCCCGCCCCATGAATCCTCCCTACAGAGGTGGCTGTGTGTACTGCTGCAGCTGTACTCCCTGTGCACTTCACACTTGTCAGCAACGCCACTTCCATGGCATACTTCGATAGTTGTTTCTACACTAGTTTAGCTTCTTCTAACTTCCTTTCTTCCACTTTCTTCTTTAGTTTCTCTTGAATAGCCTACAATGATGAACAATCGTAAGATATATTTATGGCCTAGATTTTGCTTCCATGCCCACCAACTTCCTTATCTGCTTCTGAACCGGTTCTGGCAACCCTTGACAAAATATGTAGTAAAATACTGCCACTGTTTTGTCCCACAGTTCTCGCATTTCAAGGCGCCAAAGCTCTTGGATCACCTGAATGTAGTGTAAGGGGGCTTTGCCTATCTCCATGTTGTGAGACATAATTGCTCCAATGTCTGACATGTCTGAGTATTGTGTCCTTAAGGCTTGCCACACGGCTGCCCTTCAATTTGCAAATAACAAACCATTGTGCTCTGTGTTCTAGGTAGTCACTTCGGGGAATCCCGCCCTTTTCCATATGTCATCAGCCGCTTCCCCGAGGATCACCACTAAAAGTCCTTTTGCGTCACCCACTACTAACCTCTGGGCCGCTGTCATCCTTTCCATCTCGTATATCCATTTCCCAGTCCCCGCTGACAACGATCGTAACCGACATCTCATGTTTTCCTTGTCAATATGCTTCCATGGTATATATAGAGGTCACCCCTTCCCTTTTCCAGTAGGGGCATTTCTGTGTACCCCACCTCCTCGTTCACACTTCTAGTCAGTCAGACCTGTCTGTCCGTGTTACTAATGTCGGTGTACATATCTACCGGTTCTGTTATGAGTATTCGGATACTGTTGTTTGGCCCCTCTGCGATCCTTTCCCTGGAACACACTATAGCTGTCTCTCCTTTCTTCATCCTGGTAGGTCTCTTATCCTTTGTACTTATTGTACTGGGTCATCAATGTTACACTGTGGTGTCTGCTTGTCTTTGAAGCCTCATGTTCCCCCTACTCTGGTCCCTCTCTCCATTGTCACCCGCTTGTCTGCACCTGTCCCCGTGGATTGAGGACTATGTGGTTCCCCCTTCTCTTCCCCACTGTTTCATCCATCATTGTCGTAATCCCGATCCCATGTTACTGTAAAAGTTGTCTACGAAGCTCAGTCTCCTAGTAATTGTATCTGTGGTGGTTTTCATGCAAATGTTGATGTCCCACAAGTTGTACCTACCACCCCCCATGCACCGAGGCCCGCTCCCTCTGACACCTTGGCAGTCCTACTCTGTGTGGTTCTGCCGTTTGGCTCTGCTCACCCCCCCTCCCAGCTCTGTCATTTCCCTGATCTAATGTCCACTGTGTTTTTATCTCCCTTATCTCCCTTATTGCACGCTCATCCTCCACCCTGCTCTGGCACTTCCTCGTCAGTCTCTCTACCTGCAACTTTCTCTGTTTCCTCTCTATCAACTTGTGTTTTTCCTGCTCCTCTACCTCTCTCCGCCGCTCAATCCCTTCTACTCTTATCCTCCTGTCCCACTGTTCCTGCTCCTCTCTCTTCCTTTCTCTGTGCTCCCTTGTTATCCTGTCTTCTCTTTCTTTGTTTCTGCACCTGCTCCTTCTCTTCCTCTCTTCTCCTCTCACTGTCCTCTCTTTGTAACCCCTCTTCTCTTTCCTTCGCCTTCCTGTTAGTTTCCTCCATTATCTCAGCCCAATCCATAGCTTTGCTGCTCCCCCTCAAGCCTTCCATTGCCTCTGATTCCCCCTCTGTTTCCCCAGCTGTCTTCACTTCCAGCTTCAGGATGATCTGTTCCCCTATCCACTCATTTGTAGCTCCTCCTTCATGTCCTTCAGCGCCTTGCCACTTGCTCCTTTCCCAGTGGCCAGCTGCCCTGCACCATTTCTTCAATAGTATATGCTGGTTGTTTATATGTCGGATTTGAATACCCATCTGCTGCTCTTAGTTCTCGCACTGGGTACATCCCCTGCTCATTGTCTGTCTCATCAGAGACCATGCTCGGAGGGACATGTGGGGGAGCAGAGGGTGGAGCCAAGGGTGCCTGTACTTCCTGCTGGCTCAGCATCCACTGACGGCTCGCTTAATCAACCTCTCCCTCCAGGAACATCCTCCAGAGCTCAAATATAGCCATGTGACTTGCCAGCTTCTTCCCCTTATAGGTACCCTGTATATGGGTCAGTAGTGATTGTTGCACATCTCTGAAGAAACTTCTGCAAGGTGACCATGGTTTAGTTAACTTCCCCTCTGGGCCTTTAGACCATTGTATGCTATCTTTGTAGATCGTATCCTTGTAGGGTGTGTGGGTCTTACACAGATGCTGTAGGGACGTGTCACACCCGCACTTCCCTTGATACATTGCTCTTGCATTTACCTGCCCTCTAATTGAAGGTTTCGATAGTCCGCTGTTAAGGAAGGAACACAATGTAATCACAATGCTTTTAATTTACTACAAGCCTCTCTAGCTCTCCAACTTGTCAGGTGTTCTCCGCGCACCACCCTCCCGCACAATTGCTGCCTCCTCAGGCACACCCACAATCTCGCACATGTCCCTCCCACGCACCATCATTGATTCACCTTGTATGTCAATATCAAGTTTTTCAATGCTAGCTCCTCACCATCTCGTGCTCTCTGTGTCGTATGTACAAACCTATGTGTGACGTTACCAATGTACGAGACAAGGTAGTGCTAAGTAGTAAATCACAGCACACATACTACTAAACCCTGTTGCCCAACAATACACAACCCCAACACAAACCCCACAGCTGTTTTCGTGCCTCCTAGCAGAGTATACCAATATTCTCTTGTGTTCGATCTGTACCTGCTGTGTTGCCTAGCAAATATTATGCCTCTTCGAGACACACCTAGCCAAATCACCTTCTGCAATCTAGGTCAGCTCCCTTGCTAAAACCTATGGGGATAACGTCATCTATGACCCGAGCTAAAAAGCCCAAGCCACAGGAAACCAGTTATTTACATACTTCTGTCATCCGTGCCTTCAAGTCAATATTCTAGGTTGTTCACCAGAACCGCTTACCTCAGAGCCCCAAGGTGCTCTATCCACATATTGTTATTGTTATTGTTATTGTTATTTTGCACTTATATAGCGCCTTATATACCATTGGTATGGTCTGAAGGCGCTGGTAGGTTGAACGCCCTTGGGAACCGAAGTTCAGATCAGTAGAGAGAGTAGGGAGAGTCAAAAGGTGCGTGTGAGCACCGGATATGTGTGCAGCTTGTGCGGTACACGTGTAATAGCTGCTTCTTATCGGTAGGTGTGGTGGTTGAGAGATCAGGAGAATGTGTTCGTTCTGGCAGGATTTATCCAGAACGGATGTGGCTGCGTTAGGCCTGAGGAAAACGCCTGGCTGGGGGTGTGGGACCAGCAGTGTTTACATAGAATGATGTGGAGTAAGCGGTGGATGTTCATATGAGAACAGTTATACCGAATGGTGTCATAGTATCTCTGTGTTCTAGTTGAGTGGTGATGTAAGGAGAGAGTAAGCGTGGGGTGTGGAGTGATGGGTTATATGGTCTTTCAGTGTGCAAACTTCTATATGCAACTTTCCCAGAGAGGGAACTGGGTGAACTTCTAAGTACAATTTTCCATACAGAGTCTATTGGGAACACTTTTAAATTCATTTCATCAGAGAAGGTATTGGACTCGTATCCGCAGTCATCCGCCCTCCGCAGTCATCCGTCCTCCGCAGTCATCCGCCCTCCGTAGCCATCCGCCCTCCGCAGTCATCCGCCCTCCGCAGTCATCCGCCCTCCGCAGTCATCCGCCCTCCGCAGTCATCCGCCCTCCGTAGTCGTCCGCCCTCCGTAGTCGTCCGCCCTCCACAGTCATCCGCCCTCTACAGTCATCCGCCCTCTACAGTCATCCGCCCTCCATAGTCATCCGCCCTCCATAGTCATCCGCCTTCCACGGTCAACCGCCATCCACACTCATCTTCCAAAGGTATCTGCCCTCCACAGTCGTCCGCCCTCCACAGTTATCCGCCCTCCACAGTCATCCGCCCTCCACAGTCATCCGCCCTCCACAGACATCCGCCCTCCACTGACATCCGCCCTCCTCGGTCATCCGCCTTGCACAGTCATCCGCCCTCCACGGTCCTCCGCCCTCTATGGTCATCCACCTTCCACACTCATCTTCCACAGGCATCCGCCCTCCACACACATCTTCCCCAGGCAACCGCCCTCCACAGTCTTCCGCCATCCATACCCATTTTCCAAAGGCATTCGCCCTCCACAGTCATCCGCCTTCCCCAGTTATCTGTCTTCCACGGTCGTCAGCTGCCCTCCACAGTCATCTGCCCTCCACAGTCACCTGCCCTCCACAGTCATCTGCCCTCCACAGTCATCTGCCCTCCACAGTCTTCCGCCCTCCACAGTCATCCGCCCTCCACCGTCATCCGCCCTCACAGTCAACTGCCCTCCACAGTCATCCGCCCTCCACCGTCATCCGCCCTCCACCGTCATCCGTTTTCCACCGTCATCCGCTCTCCACAGATTACCGCTTTCCAAACGGACATCCGCCCTCCACAGTCATCTTCCACAGGCATACACCCTCCACAGGCACACACCCTCCGCAGTCATCCGCCCTGCCCAGTCGTCCGCCCTGCCCAGTCATCCGCTCTCTACTGTCGTCCGCCCTCTACAGGCATTCGTCCTCCACAGTCATCAGCCCTCCACAGTCATCCGCCCTCCACAGTCATCCGCCCTCCACAGTCACCCGCCCTCCGTATTCATCCGCACTCCGTAATCATCCGCACTCCGTAGTCATCCGCCCTCCACAGTCATTCGCCCTCCACAGTCATCCGCCCTCCACAGTCATCCGCCCTCCACAGTCATCCGCCCTCTACCGTTATCCGCCTTCCACAGTCATCCACCTTCCACAGTCATCCGCCTTCCACAGTCATCCGCCATTCCACAGTCATCCGCCCTCCGTAATCATCTGTCAGCAGCGTTCATCTTCCACGCGCATTCCACTCGTCGGTACTCGGTCGGTCTCCCACTTCCGGCCTCTCACCCTACACATTCCTCTGCTTTCGACATTCTTCCGCTCTTCCACACCCTGTCGCTCACCCATTCAGTCGCTGATACTTTTCTGTATTCATTACGCGCATCTGCTCTAGACGTTCTTCTGCTCTGTATGCTCTCTTCGATCAGCAAGCTCCTTCGCTCTGCATGCTCTTCCAATTCTCCACCTTCCTCCACTTTCTACACATAGCCGCTCTTCATACTTGGACCGCTTTCTACAGTCAATTGGTTTACATACTCATCCGTCATCCCCATCGGTTTTGCTCGTATTATTTATCGGGTCTCCAGACCCAGCCATCTGCCAGACGCACCAGTCAACCGCTTTCATCCTCCACATTCATTTATACTTGTCTAGAATCATCTTTATTCATTCGCCCTTCTCAATCATCCGTTCACCACACTCATCGTCTTTCCAAGCTCGTCCATGCTCTATTTTTCTTTTATCCAGTGGTCAATTCGTGTTATTGACTTCACTGTTTACATCCTCATTACTCGCTTTAATTTTTTTCTGAATATTTGATACAATCCGTATATTTTTTTATTTTTTTTTTTTTTTTTTTTTTTTGCATTTGGTTTTGCTTTGGGTGCTTCGCTGGGTCGGTGTTATTTTGATGATGCTAGAACGGAACCGGTTGGTTTTAGGGAAAGAGCCAGGTTTTCAGTAGTTTGCGGAAAGCTGTTAGCTCCTCGGTTAGCCTGATGTGGGGTGGGAGAGAGTTCCACAGGGTTGGGGCTAGGGCTGAGAATGATGCTCCGCCTAACCTGACTGAGTTTGTCTTAGGAATTACTAGGAGGCCGGCTGTGCTTGATCTGAGGGTGCGAGTGGGGTGATAAGCTATTAGTTTTTCTTGAAGATATTGTGGTCCAGTTTTATGTACTGCTCGATGGGTGAGGCATAAGGTTTTGAAGGCTACCCTACGGGCTACTGGAAGCCAGTGGAGTGTCTTGAGGGCTGGGGATACGTGGTCTCTTGGACCAAGCGCAAGTAGCACTTTGGCCGCCGCGTTTTGTGCTCTTTGAAGTTTGTTCATTTGGTAGGCATGGATTCCGAGGTATAGGGGGTTGCCGTAGTCCAGCCGTGAGATGACGATTGATTGTACCGCAGAGACTCTGTTAGGAAATGATAGATATGGAAAGATGCGCCTAAGGTTTTTGAGGTGGTAGTGGCAGGACTTTGAGACATTGTTGACTTGGCGCGAGAGTGTTAGGTCAGAGTCTAGGGTGCATCCAAGATTTTTCACTGTGTTGGAGGGTATCGGTGAGTTGCCCATGGCGGTTGGCCAGGGTAGAGGGTGCGGGAGAAGATCTGGGTTGCCGCACACGATGATTTCTGTTTTGGAGGGGTTTAACAGGAGGTGGTTTTGTGTCATCCAGCGTTCAATGTTAAGGAGGCAGGATGCCAGGTCAGGTCGTGAGTTAGGATTCGTGTTCAAGAATTTTAGAATTAGTTGTGTGTCATCGGCGTAATTGTAACATAGGATGTTGTGTGCACGAATTATCGGTGGGAGGGTGATCAGGTAGAGATTGAAGAGGAGGGCAGATAGACACGCTCCTTGTGGGACTCCTGTGTCGACTGGTCGGGCTTGGGAGGTAAAGTTGGAGAGTGTCGTTATTTGGTGCCTGTCCTTGAGGAATGAGGCTATCCATTTGAGGGCGGTTCCACGTATTCCTAGGGAGTGGAGGCGATCAAGGAGTATTGAGTGATTGATCGTGTCAAAGGCGGCTGATAGGTCGAGAAGGATTAGTGCGGCGCATCCCGCGGAGTCAGCAGTCATTTTAAGGTCGTCCCAGATAGAGGTTAGGGTGGTTTCAGTTCCGTGACAAGTTCTGAAGCCTGATTGGGCGGGGTCTAGGAGTTTGTTGGCTTCAACAAAGGCGTTTAGTTGAGAGTAGGCGGTTCGGTCAATGAGTTTGGCGAGGAACCTGGTGTTTGATATGGGGCGGTAGTTTTTGGGCTCAAGCGGGTCGAGCGAGGGTTTTTTAATCAGGGGTTTGACGTGCGCCAATTTGAATGCGTCTGGAAAGGTACCGGAAGAGAGGGAAGCATTTATGATGGATATTGCGTGTTCTCCTGCACAGGTGGAGGCAAAGATTTCTTTAAGGGTAGTGGCAGGGCATGGGTCCAATGGTGATCCGGATGGTTTGCGGTCAGATAGGAGTTTGAGAAACTGTTCTGTTGTTAATGGACTGAAGGAGTCGAACGTTGGTTGCGTGGAGGTTGTAGCTGATGGGTTGGGTGGTAAGGGCTGAGGATTGTCTAGTGGCTGTAAGAGTGCTAGTTTGGAGGTTAGAGTATTTGTCCTTTCTATAGCAGTGGAGTAGAAATGGAGGGAGAGTGAGTCACAGAGTGATTGCGATGCCGTCGGGATGGTTGTGTTACAAGCTGGGTTGGTGAATTCGGAGATAATTTTGTGGAGTTCTTTGCTTGGGTTTTTGCAGTTTAGGATTCGGGAGTTGTAGTGGGCTTTTTTTGTTTTCCGGATTTCGGCTTTGTACCGATACAGGTGTCGGGCTAAGGTGGTCCTGCTCTCATGGGTTTTCTCTTTATGCCATTTGCGTTCTAGGTGTTTGTATAGTCGTTTAGTGGTCTTCAGCTCGGGAGTGAACCATCTGGGGAAAGGGCCACGGCGGATTGATGGTTTGCAGGGGGGGGTGAGGCGCATCAGAGATGCGCTAAGCCATGAATCAAGGGCCTCAGGGGTGAGATGGTTGTTGAGAGGGCAGGATGGTGGTGGAGACTGGAGGAGAACCTCGGCTAGGTCTGGGGTGATTATTAGTTTCTTCCAGCATTTGCCTATGTTCGGAGGTTCGGATACGAGTAGGGGGAGGGGTTCGGGTGAGTGGATGGTGAAAGAGAGAATGTAGTGATCAGACCAGATGATAGGGGTGGGCGGCATTAGCTGAATCAGGTTGTTGGAGCTAAAGATGGCATCGAGAGTGTGTCCTTTATAGTGGGTCGGTCCGTTTATGTGGGGTTGGAGGTTAATTGCATCTAATCCGTCAACCAGGGAGTATGTCATAGGGTTGGTGGGGATGTCGAGCCATATGTTGAAGTCTCCAAGAAGGGTGAGGTTGGGATGGTTTAGTTGGAGGGTGGCGATAGAGTCGCAAAGGTTATTTGCGAAGTGTCTATCGTAGCCTGGGGGCCTGTAGATTATTAGGAAGCTATGTGAGAGCGATGGTGAGAGGGATAGTTTAACAAGGAGAGATTCGCAGGATGGAATGGAGGGTTGGTTATTGATGATTGAGGCGCGGAAGAGAGATTTGAAGACGAATGCTAGCCCTCCTCCCCTGGACGGACGGTTCAGTGGGATGAGGGAGTAGTTGGGGGGAAAGGCTTCGTTGGCGATTGGGCCGAAGTCGTCGGAGAGCCAGGTTTCAGTGATGAAAACTAGGTCTGGTTTGTCAGAGGTGAGGAGGTCAAAGATGGAGTGTCTGTTTTTTGCTATTGATCGGGCGTTAAATAGGATGCAGTTCACATCGGCAGTCGGGGATGATCTTGGTGGTGGGGGGAGGGTGCAGTGGTGGAGAGTTTGGGGGGGGAGGGTGGGTTGGGTGATGATGGATGGGAATAGTGGGCGAGCAGAGAGATTGGCAGGCTTCGGGAGGGGTTGGGAGGCTGCGTGTGATAGGATGGTCGGGTTTTGGAAGGGGGATTTGAAAGAGGGATGTTGACGGTAAGGAGTTTCAGTTGCAGCTGATGAGAAATCGAGGGAGAGGGGTTTCAGGTGGGGGGAGGCCGCGGGGGAGAGGGGGGATTGCGGGATAGATGTGGTTGGTCGAGATAGGGGGGGCGAGGAGTGCTGTGAGATTGAGGGGGACCAGGAACGTTTCCTCTTTAGTTTCCTTGCTGCGACTGGTGTGTGGGAGAGAGTGGGGGAGTCGGAGGGTGAGTGGGAGGCAGCTTTGGTTCTTGCTAGGGCTAGCCGTGCAGTTTTTAGGGAGGGGAAGGGGTGAGGTTGAGTGGGGATGGTGGCAGGGGTATAAGGGGAGGGCGGGAGTTGGGTGGTTGCAGGGTGGGGTGTGACAGGTATGATAGAGAGGGGAGCGGGTATGGGTAATGCTGGTGGGTCAGGGGTGGGGTTCAGAGGATGAGTGGTCTTGGGGTGGGTGGCTCGCCATCGTGCCCCCCTTGCTTGGTGTTTGGAGAGGGGAAGAGCAGGGGGTGCGAGATAGGGTGGGGGGGTTTGGGTGCGGCGGGAGGGGACGGGAGACAGATCGGAGAGTGGGGGTGGTCCATGGGTGGTGTTTCTGACTGATTCTGGTGGAGTGGGTGCACTCATGATTGGTGCGAGTTTTAAGATTGGTTTAGGAGGGTTTTCTGATTGTAGTTCTAAGGTCGGTGGTGACACGCTTTTAGGCACCCTTCAGGGTTCAACTGCTCAAACCTGAGATCCTTCCTATAACATGGGATGTGATATCAACTCCTTCCTATTCCAATCCTGAGACCCTTCCTATACCATGAGATGTGATATCTTAGGCACACTTCAGGGTTCGACTGCTCAAGAAGGTATTAGATTTATTTGGTGCTTACTAGCTAGAGTTTTAAACAGAGATTATTTTAGTTTGTTGGGTACCTTTCTAGGTTCCTCTGTCGCCAGGGAGGATATTCGGACAGCTTCAAGATTTTATTTGCTTAGAAGGGGTATTAGGTTGTTAGTCTCAGAGAGATTTCTTAGAGGGATTATTGGGCACAACTTCTACATACGCACGTAGGCTATAGGAGTGTAATACTTAATGAATGTAATTCGGAACACTACTAAAATTTAACTTTTTCAGAGAGGTTATCGGGCGCAGTTTCTAATTGTAGTTTCGGGAACAATTCTAAATGCCAGTTTCTTAGAGAGGCTATTGGGGGTAGCTTCAGAAATGCAATTGGGAACACTTCTAAATGCTGTTTTCTTAGAGAGGCTATTGGGCGCAACACCTAGATGCAATTGGGAAGACTACTAAATGCAATTGGGGACACTTCTAAATGCAGCTTTCTTCAGAGAGGCTATTGGGCGCAACACCTAGATGCAATTGGGAGCATTATTAATTGCAGTTGCGAATACTATTAACTGGTATTAGGAACACTTCTTAGATGCAACTTTCCTCAGAGAGGCTATTGAGCGCAGCACCTATATGCAATTGGGAGCACTATTAAATGCAGTTGTGAACACTACTAAATGGTATTGGGAACACTTCTAGACGCATTGGGCGCAACTCTTACATGCAATTGGTAACAATACTTAATGTAATTGGGAGCACTACTCAAGGCCATTGGGCGCAACTCCTAAATGCAATTGGGGACACTTCTACATGCAATTTTCTTCAGAGAGACTATTGGGCACAACACCTGAATGCAATTGGGAATACTTCTAAATGGAGTTTTCCTCAGAGAGGCTATTGGGCCCAACACCTAAATGCAATTGGGAACACTATTAAATGCATCATATGATATAATGATGTCTACATCCGCTCCTGTCCTGACTAATTTAACAATGCTAAACAATACTTTAACACTGCTCAACAATACTTTGACATACTTGACAAAACTCACCACTACTCAACAATACTTTACAATACTCAATACCCCCCTCTAGCCCCAGTTGCTTTGTGGCTGGGTCAGAATTTACACTCCATGGTTTGCTGGCGCAGCTCGGCTGCTGCATCCCCTCAAAGCTGCCACTTCCCCGTCCTGGTCTGCTAGACACTTCACTGACCTCAAACAGGATATTTCCAAGCTGGCTCCTGACAGCCTTTCCACGGGTACGCATTCCCCATCTTTCACAAAATACGTGAGGGTCCTGTAGCCTTGCAGGTTCTGGGGCAGAGGGGTCGACTTCGTGCCGGGCTGGCGCAGCTGACCATCAACTGTGCTACCAACCTGTTGGGAGGGACTCCCAAGTATGCCAGAGTATAGCTGGAGGTCTGCCAATGTTGAGGGCCCAACACCCTCCCCAGAACAAACAGAGGACTCTGTAAACGGCAAGAAATCCTGTGTTTTTTTACAAATAAAACCAACAGGGATCAATACAAGCAAAAACGAGAATTATCTGATACATCCCAACTCTCCATGGCGTGCAACATAGTTTTGTGCTACTATGTCATCATCACTTGGGCCGTTACCCAACCTATTGGCATGAGGGATTGGGTATTGACAGTACTATCACCTAGAGAGAACCCTATAGAGGTTATTCTACTGGTACCTGCATGTCAGGTGGCTGGCCTGTCCCATCCCCAAGAAACAATTACATTGTTGCAGAGTAGTGAGCTTACCATTGGCTCATGCCAATTGCCATCCACCCCTGGGTTTTCTTATGCTGTGACTGGTTAGATCTGATCTCCCCAGGCCTGGTACTCAATCAAGTTCTCGTCTCGCTGTGAACCTCTTCAAGGTGATGTGAACGATTATGTGTCTGAATTGTATCTTGTGTGTACCACCTTTGCTTATGAGACTGTGCTCCTCACGTTGGAAAACTTGTTGCAGTCCGTGTCTGACTTGCTGGGATCAAGGCTGCTTTCCCACCTTAGGTGAATGTCTCATCAGGCTGTTCCACATGTTTATTGACCACAAAATCAAGCTTTTCAGCTTGCAATTATGGGGATTTATCTTGTTTCTCTGCAGCTGGTCCCCCTGTCGTCTTAGAGTGGAATGTGTCCGCGTATCTCTTTCATTGGCTGTGAGCATGCTTCATGCTTCATGCAGCCTGAGTCAGCTTCCCTTGTCTCAGGTCCTGCAGCTCTTGGGCCTTCTGTAACTTTCCTTTAGCTATATAATATGGGTTTTACATGTTCATGCTATCCGAGGTACTCTGTATGTTAGTCACACAGGGTCCTAGCAGGTTCTATATGTATCCCTGTAGTCCCATTGGGTTGTTTGAGTTAAGCTTTTGCAAGCTTGCTCTGGATCTCTTGTGCCTTGCAGTTCTGTGTTACTGCAGTTGGCTAATGAAAATATAATAAAAGAATTGATGGTATGTTTATGTGTTTGTCCTCTAGCTATAGAACTGTACACGCATGTTGTTCATGTATACAAGTGTGTGTTTGTGCGATGCAGTGCAAGACTGCGAGTGTGCTTCATGTCTAACACTGCTATGCAGTGGTGTCACTAATGACCTCAGTACTGTGGCTTCTTGGTGCTTAGTCAAGGCTGTCCAGATAGGTGTCTCTGTTCACGATCTCCGGCTCTTCTCCTATACCTCGGAAGATTTGTATTGTACTCGATCTGTATGGCTGCCTGAAAGGGTAGCTTTCAGTGTACTTGTCAATCATTGTTGCACTCAGGATTCGTCAAAAATTAGATGTCTAGCTGCTAGCATTTCTGGCTCTTCATCTCGACCTTAATCTGAAGGTGAGGAGGGGCATGTTTGGGACCCTCTCTTCAGGCTGTTCGGAGCAGCCTATCTTTTTGCCCCCATTTGCACACTTTTTGGCACCTGATAATCAACTGGTTCTTGGCCTTTGTGCAGATCATCTTTGCTCAAACCCAGTGGAACCTGACCCAGAAGTATTGGATGATATGTACGTGTTCATTGATGTAGCCTCATCAGCTTTGCATGTTCTGTTGAGCGAAGAAAACCATTTGACTCTCACGCCCAAAACTATGCTGGTAATGTGTCTCCTTTTTGTGATGCATCCCAGCTCCCTGATATGTCCCCACAGCTATCACTGGCTGAGTCGGCCACTGCTTGTAACAACTCCCTAAATAGTGGAGAAGTCAGTTGCTCTTCAGTTACCATGTTTGCTGTCTTTGAAAACTTATTAATGCAATTGAATTCTCGATGTGCTGACATTTAAAACAAAACGAATGAAACAGGGTTCTTCTCTCACACATATTGGTGAACAAACGTATTAACATTTCTACTGATCACTCTACCTGTTTAGACGGAATCCATGTAAGCGGAACTATTCTTATGTGCTCCATTTCAGAGCTCTTGTCAGTGTGCAAGCAGCTTAGGTCTTCCATTTCTGTGGAGGATTAATATAAACAACCTTCATGGTACCAACGTAAGAAGAAAAAGGTACACTTTCAATCTGTTATGTACCACATCTTTTTTGCTGAAGAAGAAAATAAAGGCTACTTTGGCCATGGGGTCCAACATCATCGTTCCTGGTGATGACCTCAGATACGCCAGGAACCTTGTGACTGCTCCTGTTGTTAGAGCTCAACACAAGAAGGGTGTTAATTTGAACAACTGTGTGTCTGCAAAGACGTTATCTGTGTAGGAAGACTTTGAGGTGTTCACTAAGGTTGTCATTCCCATAGATCCCAGGGCAGGATATTTTAAACAGCCAACTGTGCTGGCACCAAAGGTCAGCTTTTTGAACAACTATCATATTAAGGCCAAACCAGGCAAAAAGGCCCTGAACCAGAGGAAAGAAAACAAAATGATCTGTCGAGAGTATGGCAGAGGAACAGGTTTATAAACTTGAGGATATGTTTACATGTGACGAGGTGGTGGTAAAGGTACCTGAACAAGGGGGTATCTCAGTTAACACTTTGGTTCCGACCGACCGAAGTTGAATGGTACCAGATGACCTGCAGGTTCCTTGGGGAGGGTTGGTAAAACCAAGGCCTTAAAAATTAAAAGCATGTTCTGTGACGCCAAATCTTTCTATTTGAACCACTCTAGGATACTGGAACTGTTTCTATCAACCCTATCACTGCGCTACATCAGAAGCGATGACTTAAGAATCGTGGATATCACAAAAATGTCAGCCATGCTACTTCAACTGTATATTTTAGAGCAGGAAATTCCCCTGCCTATGTTATGGACCAATGCTGTGCAGTTAATAGACTTGGTTATGAATGGAGGGCAGTGGAGGTTGATGCGTGTTTGCGCATGGTATCCAAGGCCAATTCTTGGCTAATATCCAACAAGCCGAAGGGTCTTACACTACATGGTGTGGAGCTGGAGCTCCACCAATAATGAGGAGACAGAATGGCCAGCCTAGGGCATCTGGGGTTGACGTATGATGGTACTACCTCCCCAGCCAAATGTGTTGGGCAACCATCCAAACCACAGAGAACATCATTATTTGCAAAGGTTGGCTTTTGGGGATGGGGATAATGGTGAAGAATGCCATTGGGACTGGTTCCCTCATGGCAGGAAAGACACAATTGTGCCGTGGCCAGAATGGCACTGCTGCACCTACTCACCCCTGTCCTGTCTCCACCAGGATCACATATAGGTCCACTGTGGCCCCTGCCTAGCGGTTCCTGCTGCTCCTTGGCCAGGGTCCCACATGGACCTTCCTGACCAGGACCATTGGAATGCAATTATATTCATTATTACAAAAATAAAGCACACTTAACTCTGAGGCATCGAGGCACTGTTATAGAAACCAGTTACTCACAGGCAGCTTAAATATATGATATGAAAAATGACATTTTATTTCTATCGTGCCGATACACAAGTGTTCCAGAGCGCGGCGAGGCAAGGGAACAGGGGAGGACAAAACAATGCTCTTACTAGGCCCAGTGACATTGAGAACGTGCAAGTGCAGGGGAGAGGAAAGGGGGGGAAGTGCGAGGGGCAGGGGAGAAGTGGAAAGTGCTAAACATGAGATAGAACAACAACATGAACGGTGGCCAGCAAGTGTTAAGTGCGAGAATAAGGTGTAGACAACAGGTGTCTGATAAGTGCCGAAAGGGGACTGTAGGGTAGCAGATACAGACCCAAGTGCAAGGGTTGCCAGGAAGCAGTGCGGGAGTGTGGCTGGGAGGGCAGGGATCTGGGCCCGAAATCAGAGGTCAAACAGGTGCCCAGCGCCAAAGCAGACAGATTAGCAGGGGGGAGGAAGTGCAAAGGCAGATGCAAAGAGGAGGGTCTTGAGGTGCTTCCGGAACTGAAGATGGTTCTCCTCGAGTTTCAGAGAGGCAGGGAGGCAATTCCAGAGGGAGGCCCCAGCTGAGGAAAGGGATCTACCCCAACTTGTTGCTTGGAGAAGCGACTGACCCTGAGGGAGTTGGAGGTGAAGGAGTGAAGAGCTCGAGTAGGGAGGAGTACAGAGGGAGAGTTGAAGGTATTGTGGACCCAGTCCCCAGAAAGCCTTGTGGACTATGCAATGGGTCTTGAATTTAATCCTTGCAGCCACTGGGAGCCAATGAAGAGATTTTAGGACTGGAGAGATACGATCCCAGGGCTTGAGGCTAAGGACAAGGCTTGCAGTCCTGTTCTGGATGAGCTGCAGCGGTCAGAGAGTGGTTGCAGGCAGATTTAGAAAGAGGCTGTTGCAAAAGTCCAGCCTAAAGAGAACCAGAGCTCTGGAGACAGTGAGCTTCTGGGTTAAGGAGAGGAGTCAGTGAATCAAGGAAAACTAAGAATAACAATTTAAGCAAACACTAATGTCTTTAGTAATTTTCTGAAGGCCCAATTCACACAGCTTGGCTTGCAGGGTTGGCAGAAGTAGGTTCCAGTGTTTGGCTGCGATGGTTGGAAAGCTAGAGCCTCTGGCTTCGGTACGTTTACATTTAGGCTGGATTAAGCAGTGTGCATAGGCCGCTCTCGCAGGCCTGGTGGAATTGGCTTTTAGATTTCTTTGGCAGATCCAAGGTACCTTCCTTCTTGCAGAGGCAATGTGCTCCTGCTTGGGGTTGTCCAGGACTGTGTTTTGTATCACCTGATTCTTACTGATGTTGTTCTCTGAGGTGCCTGCAAAGAGAGCATTTCAATAGTCACGCCTCAATCCAATTATTGCTCTGTTAGGGTGAATTCTCCAAATGTGCTAATTTCTCTTACCTTTTGAGACCTGCAGCAACTTTGCTGGATTTCTAGGATATGATTTCTTTTTTTTTTACCTTGAAATAGAGTGAGCCTTTTTCCCACTCTTTCATGTATTTTGATGTGTGTTTTACTTTTGTGTCCTTTGGTTATGGAGTTTTAAACCAACTCCATAGGCATCATCTTTTTCTGTGTGTCACACAGCACCTTCAGTGTAGTGGCACAGGGATGTCTTTCAGACTTCCCAAGGTTTAAATACCTTCTCTGGGACTGACTACCATCTCCCAGAGCATGCAAAGTTAAATTGACTTTACTAGTCTCTTTAAATTTACTGACCCAGCATACACTATCTTCCCATAGAGTGCTGGAGGGGTTGCTTAGCTTTCCCTGAGTCAAAAAACTCAGGTAACAGTAAAATGTTACCCTTTCCTACTTTAAATGGCTGGTGGCAGTGGTTTAGATCAAATGATTTTTTCCGACCGCTAACAACGGTAGCTAAAAATCAGGTCAGCCATGTTTTTCAATATGGCGACCAAGACCTATCTGTAAAAACAAACTCTGGTCATCTTTTTTCGCCAGGAAAGGTCCTTCTTGGGTTAGTCTCTGTGCGCCAAACCAGGTTTGGTCCCTTTGTTCGTTGGCCTTTGGTGGGCTTCAGTGCTGAAGCCCTCCTCTGGCGCCTGACTGTCTGGGGTGGACAGGATGTGAGGGAGGTGTCCGAAACTCCCTGTGCTTAGTCTCCTAGGGGACCTGAATGCAATTTGGCGTTATTGGCCGTCTGGCTGTCCGGCAAAGACAGCCACCCTGCTGTGTGAGTGACAGCCAGGCTGGAATGAATGGAGGAAAACTGTTTAAAAGCAGGTCTCTGGGACTTGGAAAGCAGAATCAACCACTGAAACGAAAGAACCGAAGTCGGGCTGAAGGAAGAGAACTGCTGGAACTCTTGGACGACCAATGAAGCCCTGCTGCAGGTCCGAATTGCCTGAAACTCCATCGAGAGAGAAGACCTTCAAGGTTAACTTCTTCCCTTGAGTTTGGTGGGAACAACCAACTTGCAAGCCACTTGGACACTGTCCCCATCTGGTCGAATTTTCATCAGAGTGCTGTTGAAAACCGGATAGCCAGAGGAAAGGAAACCAGCTTTTGGACTTTAAGGCACTCACACCTTAAACCAACGTCTTGCGAAAGCTTTTGGCCTCATCCCTGGGCAGTGCAGGAACCTCCTGATGTCCTCCTTCTTGTCACCACGACTGAAACTCAGGAACAGCGAGATCTGCTCAAACTGCCAGGAAAAACTGCCTCAGCTACAGCTGTCTTCATTGACAAGGTGCTGTGCAAACGCGGTCCGGAAATCTTTTCGCCCATCGAGAAAGTGCATGAAACTTTCCTCAACTATGAAGGCTTGTCCTTCCCTTAACATTCGTCAAACTTTTCGCCTAGCCAAATTCTTCTAATCTCTGTGGCAAAGACATAACAGTTATTTACCAGAACTGTGCTATCCTATACAAAAGTCTCTGAACCATTGACCTTGGACCAGGCCTATTGAGAAGCATTGCTGGTTGTATTTAACTGAAACCCTTTGCCCTGCCTCTGAATGTATTTGGGCTGTCGATTCTTATAACCTTGTCTTTTTACTCCTTTAATAAGTATCTGAAGTGCCATTTTGCTCCCACTTCATTGGAGCTATACTTGCTCATTTACTTATCGGTTGTATTTTTGTGGTTTATTAGTGCGTGATATTAAGCTGTTTATGCTAGTGTGATGTTTTCTAACTGACTGAGTAAATAAATGTATATTCTTTACCAAGAAACCTTGAGTAAGTGCATATTTGAATCACTGTATCTGTTGGTCCTTTGTGTAACGTGTTCTACTGCTCACTTAAACTCTTGAGATAAGTCTGGCTCATCAGCCATCGCTACCACTTTATTGTTTAGTACGGGCTTGTACCAAAGGTGAAATTGTGCTTACACTTGTAGTCTTAATTGCCTGTAGTGTTCCCAAAGGGTACTGCAGGTGATTCTGCCTAACACTGGTGTACAGCGGTGAGGATAAAGTATACTTGTTACATTTAGAGTGCTACTTTTACTTTGTTCAAATAATCCTCCTAAGACTAAGCAACACTAGTAAAGCAATTGTTTTATCATGGCTGATATGGAAAGCTACAGACAGGAGACCCTAGTGACTTTAACTGTTGATCAATTGAAAGATATGTGTAAAGCTAGGAATCTCACTGAATGAGGCAAAAAGGTTGAATTGATAGAAAAGTTGTTAGAATACCAAAGTCTGAGGAGTGGGTCTGAAACCCCCACACCTGCAGCAAATGTGGAAAATGTTGATGGGGATGATAATATGTCAGAGACCAGCTCTAATATTGTGAATGAGTTAGATGAGGCAGAAAAGTCTCAGAATGTAGGCCCTGTTTTACCTCTACCTGCTCGTAGGCCTCAACCTTTGACCACAGTGACCCATCAGGTCCAAATCTGTGTCCTGAATGTCTATCTTTAGAAAAATTAAGGCTTGAGTTACAATTTAAAAGATTCCAGGCCCAAACTGAACGCAAGCATCAAGAGCTTAAACTTGAATCATGCACTTGAAATGAAAAAGTTGTCTCTTGATACTGGTTCTCTCCCAGAGGCCTATAGGTCTTCCAGTCCTAAGAGGCCTTGCATGCCCAAAGATGCAGTAAGTATGTATGAGTATGAGGTTAAGCTTTATATTTTGGATTGGTTGCTGCTTTTGAATATAACCATGGGATTCAAGACATTACAGCGAATCAGTTGATTTGTTGGCTTTTCTCTAGGCTACCCCCTTTTGCAACTAATGTGGTAATGCAGTTGGGGGATATAGACAGAACAAAGCATGAAACTGTGAAGCTAGCTTTGATAGCTAGATTTGGGAAGACCCCTTCTCAGTATCTTAAGAGGTTTAGAACCTTCAAAAGGTATGATGGTACCCCTTGGGCTAGCTAGGTGACTGAATGTTTGAAAAACTTAGATGGATGGGTTAGGGGTTACAGAGTGAACACTTATGAAGGTATGAGAAATCTGTTTATGTTGGAATCTATTTATGATGCCTACTCTCCTGAGCTGAGACAACACTTGGCTGACTCTACGAAAATGGATCCAAAAAAGTTAGCAAGTGCTGCAGACTTGTGGGTTACCAACAGGGCTACTCACAAGGATTCTGGGGTAACTCAGAAAAAGGATGAGGGGAAACAGCACAAGAAATATACCAAGGACAATTCTAATACTTCCACTCTAAAAGAGTAAGCCCTGAGACGAAAGGGTGAGGTGATTCCTGTTTGGCTGTTTGATGAGTGGCAGTGGCAGTGGCGAGGTGGGGCTCTTCCACCAAATTGCAAACTCTTACAGAGCCCAATATGATCGCCGGCAACACAACCGTCCTATCCCCACGGACTCTAGCGCAAACAAAGCGCTGCGCCAGGAATGAGGACGTTATGGCAGAGAGATCGAGACAATCCCAGGCTAGTCGCTATTACTCCTGTGCCTCGGACTCTGAAGAAAGATCTACTCAGGTACTTGACTATAATGATTATATTATTACTGCTACTGGCACGAATCATACCATTGCTCCTGAAATTGCTATTGATTTACAAGTCTTTCACGAGACGAATATTGACTTATCATGCACAGAAAACAGTACACTTACCTCACGGATTGATGCTGTGCTTGTACCGAGTGCATCGGGGTGGCTGTCGGCCTCGACTCTGGCCTCCAGGGGGGGCAGGATGACTCCCTGACGAGTGGAGCCGTGCCAGAGTGCCTGTGTACCTTGGCTGCGCGGGCTGCTGAACATGTTGGCGGGAGCGATGTACCCGTGGCGGCCGGCTTGATGGGAGTGGCTCATGCGGCTCGCCAGCCAGTTGTGCTTCCTGGTGTGGGCTGCGAGGCAGCCGGGGGGCCAGCGGCTCTTGAAGACGTGCGTGAGCTCTGCAGTTTGATTACCGACTGCGTCCAACGGTGGGTCTGCAGTTTCGTGGCGGCTCGCCCGGCTGGTGAGGAGGCTATGCTTGCAGTTGACGATGGGGGGGACATCCCCTTGGACTCCGGCTGCTCGAGCGGGGCTGCTGTGGTACCTTTGCAATCACTGCCGGTTTCATTACACCTCGCTGCTTCGAGTGAACAGCTAACTCAGGTAGAAACGTTCGGTACTGCACCCTTGTCGGATGACCGTATTCCTGTGTGTAAAGACGCACACGCCTTTCCCAATATTGTCTCAATAGACCTCTGTTCTGCCGTGAAGCAGAACCCCGCACAGACATCAGCAGCCAGTTCAGAGCGGAGAAATTCTTTGGATGGTGTACATAGGGTGTACAGAACCTCCTCCAAATAAATAAAGCACGTACTCCAAACCATCAACCTGAACTAATTTTAGAAAACGAGGGGGGCACCACAATGTCCTTATAGAGAAACAACAACAGACTTTTGAACCCTAACGAGGATATCTGGTCAAGGGTCACATATAAACGCCCGAGATTAAGTGAAGGGCACTCTAATCAAGAGGTGACTCAGACTTCTCCGACGACCATGCTTGACTCTCAAAAAAGACTTTCCAGCAATCGGAACATTCATGTTCTAAATCAAAATGATGCATTAAACACATCTGACTTGAGACCCAGTGCTGTTTCAGTCTCAGATGATTCTTCAACATCAGACTCTTCATTTCCCAAAAGTAAGGAGGTCTAATATGGCCACACTTCAACAAAATCAATTTACCAAAGACTCAATTCATAGTCTACGGGTTTCAAAATTTACATGTGACCACGTCCCATTCAATGAACTACAAGCTCTGTTAACCTCTTCAATGGCTATCTCAATGGTGCCATTCACAAAACTACATGAGTCTATCAATGACAGTACTAGGGATCTAACAACCCTGGTAGCACTAATGAATTCTAAATTGATACATCTTGAAGAATCGCAGTCAAAACACAAGATGACGACATTACTCTCATCTGTGAATGATCAAAAAAGAAGCGATGCACTTGACAAAAAACTATTGGAAGAGGTTGCAAAAGGCGCTTTGGCGCTGTTCCGCCATAACCAGAGAGCCGCATCTCCGACACCTCAACCTCCAGGTGCAACGGTCTCATATACTGACCGCCACAATCCAATTCAAGTATTGGAAAAAGACGTTCAGCCAACATGCACTGATCAAGAAGGTGTCTCTGACGTCTTACAACTTAATACTGCTCTGCCCACAGTGGGGACGGCCTCAAATGACGCTACTGGAAGGACGCAAAAGTCGAAAGAAGGAAGAACTCCAAGTTTAGAAACTAACACTGGAAAGGGGAAATCACCAGCTGCTTGCAAGTTGCCTACGAACAGCAGAACCATTATTCTTAATGATGTAGACAATACTGTCTCGCCGGGAACTGCGGCTGAGACTTCCTTTAACAGTGCCTTTCTTCAGGCAAGAAGCACAGCTAATTTGGCCCAACTTAGTGTGCAAGTTGCATCATCCTCATCACTCCCCAATGCTGTGCTATCACCTAACACTAAGGAAGTGGTTGTTGAATCAGCCCATCCCAAGACCGTTGATTTGTTTTCCATCTTCAATGGTGGCTCTCACCCCACTCTGTTAACAACAAAACAGATACAGCCTCACAAACAACAAATAATGAAACCCAAAAACCTTCCAGGGAGGAAGATGAGTCGAGCGTGTGGGGCCCGAAACTTTTTGCAGAACATTTAAGTGGTCCAATATGTAGAGAAGGTGAAAGCACCCAATACCTGTCTTCCTTTAAAGACACCTGAGAACAAGACTACAACGATTGTTCCACCACCGATACTACTAGAAAAGGAAGTCATTCAGATCGACAATGCCTTGCAGGATAGTTTGGATGCATTATTGGACCTATCCGTGTACAACGATCCAGAATGTGAGGATAGTGAGAAGCAGCCCGCCAGGTCTACAGCGAAGGCTGCATCAGACAGTCCCAAAACACAGGAAACACTGAGAAAGGTTACCCTTACCTTGCCAGTTGACAGCGGTGCTGCGCTGCCTAGGAAAACCATGCTCACTTCCTCAGACGGGCTGATTAATGACAGAGAGGTGATTAACAGCGAAAGAACATGCGCAATTATTGTTGAAAATGTTATTGACGTGGCAAACGACACTCTGCCGTTAAGTCCCGTGTTCCACACCCTACAAGAAAAAAGGGCCCTAATAAGGGCTAACCTACAGAGATCTACCTTGCCTACTACAAAGCCTGACCAACTGTCATCTGTTCGGGTAAGTGCTGGTTATCAGAAGTCTTATAGTAATGATTTAATACCATCACTAAAACGTCGACCACATAGGAGCAAGGACAAATATGATACGGAGAGATCTGATAATTCCACCGTTACAACAAAGCCTCAGAAAAACAAAATTCATGAAATCAACATCCCTGTATCAAAGATCTTGATTGAGAGAATCGACTCTTTCAATAACCTAATCCTGAATCGCATAAACGAGAAAAAACTTGTACACCACATTCCCCAATTACGTGCATTGAGTTCTCAGGACGTAAAAAATGTAGAATTCCCTGATGAAAAACGGAACGATAAGGTGATTTTACATCTAGCTTCAAACATAATTGCAGGAGCAATCTTAGAGGCCACAGACGCCTTATTCTCATTGGGTTTTGAAGCCTACAGGTTCAATGAGTCAACTGGGAAACATGTCATGGAATCTATGTCACCTGATCGATCCTCTCACACGAGGGAAGGATCGTTCGATCCAGTCACTCAGAACGAGCACTTTGCTAATTCATCTAACACCAAGAAGGCAGTTGACAAGCAGAGCATTGTTCCTCAGAAACCACATGGCATCTTAAAACTTGGGTTGCCGAAGGTTTCGTTTTCTGAAACCCACCTCGACGCTTTGAGTAGTAAAATGGATATCATTTGAATCACCATAAATGGAGGAATCAACTGCGAGACTGCTGAAAACACTCCATCAAGCAGCCCGATTACTAAGGATCAAATGGACAATTGGAACTGGCTCACAAAATCCTTAAACAAAAATAGACTAAGTTAACGCCAGATAGAGGATCACAATCCATCATGTACATTTATATCATGGAACACGAGAGGATTTGTACATCTGCTTAATTCAAACTGGCTGCAGGGAATCCATTTAGCTTGCTTGCAAGAGACATGGATGAGTACCCTACCTGTGGTCTCTGAATTCGAAGGGGCCCTCAATCCTGCCATTACACTAGAAAAGGGTCGTCCTATGGTAGGGTTGGTGACTCTCATCAGGCGATCCTCGGGTTACCATCTCTTAAAATCGACAAACTACTCCTCTTACATCCAGGTGTCCGAGATTGGGAAACACTGTGAAATAAAGGCTTGCTTGGATCACATATATATTATAAATATATATTGGAACCACGAGAGGGCGGGCTCATCTTCTTTCATAGACCAAATCTCGACAATCATTGACGACTTGATGGAATCTACACGGCCAATAAACTTAATAATTTGTGGTGACATCAACATAGACTTCTTTAAACCGCTAAAAGCACATAAGGCAAGCTTTGCAGAAGAATGGCTGGGAGAACTAAAAGCTCGGGACTTAACGATGCTAAATGGATGTACTCGTGGAGATATTCCACCTGGTTCAACGTGGCAACGAGGCGAGCTAACATCCACTATTGACTATATGTTTGCATCAGATTCCCTCCACTCCCGAGTCAAATCTTTAAAGGTGGTCCACATGTTTAACAGTGACCATGACATGCTAAAAATTGAGTTTTCAACTGCCAATAATAAGCCTAGTCTAGAGGGGCAACCACAGGTGTTGGTGGAATCCAGTAGAATCAGATTGCGGCTGAACACAAACAAAGTCGCGCACTTATCAGAGCAATTTCACAGTGACGGCACAACGGTGGAATATACACCGCTGCTATCTGTGTTTAAAGCAAAAAACATAGGGCTAAAAAAATTGTCATTCAAAAACACCCATTGCATTGACCTAGAGGTGATGAAAAGGAAGCGTCTGATGCGTTCGACGATCCGTAAAAATACAATGCTCCCGAGCCATGTAAGAATAGTGGAAAACCAGCAGGTGAAACAAAACTACAAAAACTGGCTAAAAGGCCACAGGCACCTACTGGTACAACTTGACGCAGAGAAGATGCTGATGTGCCTAAAAAACAAAAATAGTGGAGATTTTTGGTGCATTATTAACAATCTCGAAGCACCTCAAACGTCACTCCAAGCTTGTATGGTGACGGAAGCTGAATGGCAGACGCATTATGAGACTGTTTATAGCATACCGAACATAACCCCAGTTCTATCTACCCTAGTGGAATCATCTTGGGACACACAATCTTCAAAAGAAAACATTATGGCCATAATAAAAAAAGCTAACAATTCCAGGGCCCCCGGACCAGATGGTCTAACGAACTTCACAATCAAGCAACATCCTGAAATCTGGGCAGATGTGTGTCTGTTGTTGTTCAGAAGGATAAGAGAACAACAGCAGACTCCTAGGTCATGGAAATTGGCTATAATTGTGCCATTTTTAAGAAGGGAAACAGAGCCTGCCCTAAAAACTACCGTCCAGTGGCACTGCTAGACGTTCTTGGTAAAATCTACGCTACAGTGCTACAAAGAAAACTGATTGAATGGTCGAAAAAGGCTAATAGGGTTGACACAAGACAAGATGGGTTTGTCGAATACGTTGGATGTTTGTTGAATTTAATTATTCTGAACTTGTTGAAGATGGAGGCCTTACATACCAACACTAAAGTTTATCTTGCCTTCATCTATTTCTCTCATGCATTTGATACCATTAACCGCGAAATGCTGTGGAATAAACTGCGACTATGGGGCTGCCCACCTGGCTTGGTAAATGCAATTAAAGATCTACATACAGATACATCAATTCGTATACGACTGGACCAAGCAGGAACGCTGTCTGAAGAGATCAAGACGTATAAAGGAGTTAAGCAGGGTTACCCTTTGGCTGCCGCTATACTTAGCCTTTTTATATCGGACATTGGAGATGCCATAAACTCTGTGCGATCTTTTCCTCCCAAACTCCACATGTCGCATATTAGCTGGCTGTTATACGCAGACGATTTGATTATACTGGATTTAACAGCTATTGGCCTACAGAGAAAGTTAGATGCAGTACACAAATATGTGACCATGAATCAATTGGAGATTAATACATCCAAATGCGAGATCATGGTGCTTAACAACTTGAGAACAGCTCGAAACAAGACCAAAAGCAAAATTAAATGGAAGCTGGGCCACAATTTGATAGGCTTGTCAAGCAGTGTGAAATATCTAGGCATGCGGATAAGCTCTAATATAAACGACGGCCCATGGATCATTGAAATCAGGAGGAAATGTCTTCAACTCGCCAACCAAGCGTCGCTTATAAACAAAAAATTTGGAAGGTTTTCGCTAATTCCAGTTCGAAACTTTTAGCAACAAAAGGTTTCTCCAATTCTAACGTATGGAGCTGAAAATGCGCTAGGATGTCCCGAAACCTTATGGGCTACACTGGAGAACATGTTTTGGTCCAGAGCATTGAGTCTGCCAAAGGGGCTATCCACGGCATGTATAAGATATGAATTGGCACTAACTTCATTGCATGGCAGAATTTGTTGGAACCTCTTGTCTTTATTTCGTAAAGCACAGAAACGCGAGAACATTCCGCAGTTTCAGATCCTACATGACATATCTTCCGAGGGTCATACCATGGTAGCAATATGGGCCAAACGCTGTGAAGACCTCCTCGCAGAATATGATATTACCATGGAAACATTGCATGTCAATCCGGATGCTGCAAAGTTAAAAATCTGGCATGCTGATTGGGCGGCGACATGCCATCAAAGATCCGACAAGACACTGATGGCTGATGTACCGCCTGAAGCGAGGACATTTAATGTCCTACAAAGATAAATAGGCCTGTTCCAGAGTGCAAACGCAAGGAGAGTGTTCATGCTGTTTAGACTGAACGCCTTCAAAACTAGAGAGTGGCTCAAAGTATGGGATCGTAATGCATCCTTAGATACAGCATGTAGGTTATGTGCACATGAGGTAGAGACCCTCAAACATTTGGTATTGTTCTGTAGTAAATTGCGAGACATGCAATCATTCCATCTGGGCTCATGGGCTGAGGACCATCCTTCACTATGTGCCGACGAATGGTGGGAGAAAATGTTCAACGGGATCGACATGAAGTTGATACTCCCACCCACATCTTTCTTAACCGTGATTGAGAAATTGTTGAAACCGAACTTACCTCAATCTTAATTACTGGGTTGTTAGAAAGATGTAACAGTTAATTTGGGTTTTTGCAGGATTGATTGCAATCAATGAATTATGTGCAGGAATTGATGTTTGTAACAAAAAAAACTCTTTTTTAAAGGTTTGTTTTTAAACCAATAAAAATATATATAAAACAAAGAGGGCCACATACATAATAAGGGTAAGCCAGAGGGAAACCAAATCAGGATAGTTTACCTTCTGGTGACAAACCAGAAGTTGGTCTGAACAAACCTCCATTCATAAAGACATTTGGTAAAAGGTATGCATGTGGGTCACCTGATCATGTGAAAGGGGATCCCAGATGTAAGGGTAACCCTTCAGGGGTCCACACTGTCTTCTTAGCCTTCTCCCCAGTGGATGAAGTACCAATGGTGAGTGGAAACTTTCACTTACTGGCTGAGGAACCCATGAACGTCTCAGCCAGTGTTTCTTTAGTTACCCTGGGTCTGTGGGAACAACAGAACCTAGATGTGTATAACTCTATTCCAGACAATACTAAAGAGTATTACAAAGAAAGTGTTCTTGTGAATGGTCAGGAATGGTCAGGAGTCCCCTGCCATCAGAGAGACACTGGGGCCAGCATAACTATAGTTGATGAATCATTTTTCAAGGAAGAGGATGTTGCTAAGGCATCCAAATTCCTAAATAAGATTGCTGGAGGCCCTGTCCAAATGCTTCCACAGTTACCAGCTCTCATCCAGTGCAATGACAACTGTCAAGATACCTGTAAGTGCTCAGAGTGAACTACCTGGGAGAGTCCTGTTGGGGAATGACTTAAAAACTCTTGGAGTTGTATCAAGCACCCCCAAGCCTCCCAGCAACATTAAACAGAAGCAGACTAGGAAGGCCAGAGAGAGTACCTTAATGGGCTCTCCATGGGAGATTATAGAGGAAACTATAACACCCAATCCACAGGATTTACTGACTGCAATTTCTAAGAGGAAGGAGGAAAAGGGGCAACCTTAAATCTCCAGGATGAAACCAGCCAGCGCTCCCGTGCTACCAACCAGGACATCCCCGAGGGTATTCATCCACCAGCTAAGGCTGAGTGTGTGGAAAAACCTTGTGTGGTTGAATCAGCTGCTGAGGAAACAGATCTGGAAGAGGAGCTTGCTCCTGTTGGAGATCTGGATCCTGCAGACCATCCTGAGCTGCAGTCTTTACTGGAAGAAGGTGGACACTGTAAGGCAGACTTCAGCAGAGGTCACAGAGAGTGTCCTGCTCCTGGAGGTCTTCTCCAACAGGCAGCTTCCTAGCTGGATGGGCAAGAGCAGGGAAGCATAGGTAGTACTGGGAAGATGGCCTCTTCTACAGTGAACTGACTGAGTCTATCCCAGAGGACTACAGAAGACATTAGTGCCTTTTGAAAGCAGATTCCAGTTCCTACAATTAGCCCATGAGATACCTTTTGCTGGTCACTTAAGTTTTAAGAAGACCAAGAAAAGGCTCTCTTTATATTTCTACTGTCCTAAATTGGGGTCTGATGTAGAAAAGTTATGTAGGAGCTGTCACACTTTCCAAACCTCTGGCAAGAGTGGAGCCAAGAATGTGGAACCCTTGGTGCCTCTCCCACTGGTGGGAGTTCCTTTTGAGAGGGTAGGAATTGACATTGTTGGACCCTTAGACCCTCCCACACCTTCAGGAAATAGGTATATCCTGGTTGTAGTAGACCATGCTACTAGGTATCCTGAAGCAATACCTATGAGGACTGTTACAGGTCAGGCTGTTGCTAAGGCCCTACTCAGTATTTTTACCACTACATGCAGGCCATGTGGAAAAACTGTGGAGTAACTTACAAGTTCTCAACTGCCTACCATCCTCAGACAAATGGATTGGTAGAGAGGTGCAACCGTACACTGAAGAGCATGATAGGTGCTTTAGAGGAACCCTTTAGTAGAAAGTGGGACCTTCTACTGACATGCCTTCACTTTACTTATAGAGAAGTCCTTCAGGAGGGATTTGGATTTCGTCCCTTTGAACTTCTTTATGGGTATCCAGTTAGAGGCCCCTTGGCCTTAATTAAGGAGGGGTTTGAGAGTGCACCTTGTCCCAAGCCAGTGAGAGTCACTGACTATGTGATAGGTGTCCGCAAGAGAATGTCACACATGATGGCAGAAGCATCAGACAACGTGAAAGCAGGTCAAGCTGGCAAAGTATTGGCATGACCAGAAGGACAAAATGGTTGAGTTATCTCTAGCTAGTTCTAGTTATGGTACCTACAAGGCAGAGGGCCTTAGAGGACAAATGGATAGGACCCTTCAAAGTTGTGGGTAAACTTGGGGGTCAACTATCTGGTGGACTTAGGCAATCCTAAGGAGGCTCCCAGAGTCTTTCACACCAAATGTTTAAAAGCTTATGTCTCAAGGACAGACGTGGAAGCTTTGCTTCTAGCTTCAGCTGAAGAGGAGGAGGAGAGTGAACCTCTACCTGACCTACTCAGGGGACAGCCTTTAGATGAGAAAATAGAAGGTGTTAATCTCTCTTCTATTTTGACACCTGTACAAAAGGAGGAGTGCAAATTTCTGTTAAATCAGTTTGCCTCCCTGTTTTCACTATCATAAGGCTTGACTTCTGGGGGCCAACATGATATTCAAACTGGTGACTTATTACCTGTTAAATCAGAGGTTACAGGATGTCAGATCAAGTAAGATCCCACATAAAGGAGGAGGTCAACAAGATGTTTGATCTTGGGGTAATGGAGCCCTCTACCAGTCCATGGTCTAGTCCAGTTGTTCTAGTACCAAAGGCAGGATCCAAGGAGTTGAGATTCTGTGTGGACTATAAAGCTCTTAATGCAGTCACCAAGGCTGATGCCCACCCTTTACCCAGAACAGATAAACTGGTGGAAAACTTGGTTCAGCCAAGTACCTCAGTACATTTGATCTCACTTCAGGATATTGGCAAATAGCACTGACAGACCATGCCAAGGAGAATACTGCATTCTCAACCCCAACAGGCCTCTAACAGTTTGAGGTAATGCCTTTTGGACTAAAGAATGCACTTGCTACATTCCAAAAGATGGTTATCAAGTTTTGAATGGGTTGGTAGACTTCTGCATGGCATACTTGGATGACAGTGCAGTGTTCAGCCCTACTTGGAAAGAACATGTTGACCACTTAGGATATGTGTTGCAGGTTCTTGAGCAGGCCAATCTGACCATAAAGGCTAGTAAATGTCAAATTGGTCAGAGTAAAATGGTCTACCTTGCACATGAAGTAGGAGGAGGTGAAATCAGGTCGTTGCCTAGCAAAGTACAAACTATACAAAACTGGGATAGCTCTACTACTCAAACACAAGTGAGTGCATTCCTAGGCCTCACTGGGTAATATAGGAACTTCATTGTCAACTATGGGACCATAGCTTCTCCCTTGAATGTGATCTCCTCCCCCAAGTTCCCCAAAAAGGTCAGGTGGAATGAGGAGTTCACTGAAGCATTTAAAGGCCAAAAGAAAGCTTTTTGTCAAGCTCTAGTCGTAAGAGCTCCTGACTATAACCACACCTTCATTGTGCAGATCAATGCCTCAAATACAGGTATATGTGCAGTCCTTAGTCAACTGGATGAGAAAGGTAGGGAGCACCCCGTTTGCTTCATCCGCAGGAAGGTGAAGGAACCAGAAACAAGGTGGGCAACCATTGAGCGTGAGTGCTTTGCTATTGTGTGGTCACTGAAGAAGTTTGTTATGCTGTCGACTGGTTAAATTGCACCAGTCTGCTGGAAGGACCTTTGTGGATATCTCACTAATTTGCTTTAAGTAAATGTTCAAAATTTCAAGAATTCTTCAAAAATAATAATAAGTTCAATTAGTTGTAACCAAAAAATCTTTTATTTAGAAATCTGCATTTGTCTGAGGCCTTTAGCAAGCATTATATTGTCCAATGCATTTCGGTCTGTGCTAGACCTTCATCAGGGACTATTAGTGATCAAAAGATAAAGAATAAAAAATAAAGATCATGTTATCTAATATACATTTTCATTTAATCCAATACAACATTGTACATTGTACTTAAAGTTTGCTCCAAAATGTACCTGTATTCAACAATGCTTCTAATCTTAGGCCTGTTTGTATTCAATTCCTTATTGGAGAATTATCCAACTTTGCTTCACTCAAACATGCTTGTTTATATTTTGTTATATGCCCTTTGTGCAGCTTGCTTCTGTTATTGATAATCTAAATGATAGCCAATATATACTTTAAATTTCAGCAAATATCTAATCACAAATGGTTCTATCAACCAGAGTTCCACTTGCTCTCAAAAAGAGTCTTACCTGTAGTGCACAAATGTAGAAGCAGCCGGGCACCTTGCTCGCGTGAAAACGCGTTGCTGGTTGCTCGGGCTGCTTTTATAGTGCAGAAAATGGCGCCGGCGCGCAATGTGATGACGTCATCAACATGACGTCATTGCGTGCCAGCGGCCATTTTGAAATGTTGAAAAAAACTTTAATTGGATGTCTACTGTTCCTTTGTGTGTATCAATATACATATACAAACTTATAATGTGTTTAACTTCCGGGGTATTAAATCTTTTTTAGTTTCACACATAATTGGTTTCTTAGAGTATTAACTCTATATTCCTGAACAGAGTAAAACCAACTACAATACACATGTTCCATATTATGGTATAATTGCCACACATAAGTTGTAGTATTATTAGTTATTTTCTCATACAAATTGTTACTGTTGTAATTCCACATGAAGTTCTGTATATGTTGTTGCAGGTACATGTAACACGACTATCCACACTTTAACTTACTTAATATGAACACGCAATAATACGAACCAATTATTTACTGATATGCTCCTAGTTGCTGTATACTTTGTATACATATTTTTGGACATTAAATAATTAACAGCATACTCACATTCATGTGTTGGTACCTAATTTCAATGTAGTTTCATTTCATTAAATTTACTTTAAAGAAAACATGCAAAGTTACATTCCTCATTGAGGCCATCCGGATGCATAGAGTTGAGTTTTTCAATCCAGTAGGTTTCCTTCTGATTTAAAAGTCTGTTAATGTCAACTCTCTGTCCTTGAGTAACTTCCAATACATCCAAGATTTGAAATTTGATTCGCGCTATTTGATGATTAGCTTCTCTAAAATTTCTTGCTACTGGAGATTTGATGTTTCCTGTACGAATATTTGGACGATGTTCGTTCCATCTTGTGTTCGCTTTACGGGCAGTTTGTCCCACGTAATACTTGCCACATGGGCACTTGATACTGTATATAACATTCATGGTGTCACATGTTGCGAATTTCGTCAAGTAAATTTTGCGACCTGTGTTTGGGTGAAACACAACGTCCCCTTTCTGAACCATGTTACAATTTGAACAATTCAAACATGGAAATGTTCCCTTTCTTGTTGTTCTTGTGTTTTGTGTTTGAATGTCACTCCTAACCAACATATCTTTAAAGTTCCTGCTTCTGGTGTAGGCAAACATTAGAGGAGTGGTATAGAGATGTCCCAGTGTTCTGTCCTCTGATAGAAAATGCCAATGTTTCAAAACAATTTTCTTAACTTTGTTACTCTCTGTAGAATATTTAGTCCCATAGATGAATGGTGTTTCTTTTATTTACGTAGATTTGGTTAATACTTCTTGTCTATCCATGGTTATCACTTTGGAAATAGAATCATTAATCTCTTGTATACGATAACCTCTTTGTAAAAATCTCTTTGCCATATCTTGTATTTGCTTACCACATTCCACTTCATCTTGCACTATTTTCTTAACCCTTAACATCTGGCTGTAAGGGAGACTTCTAAGAGTATTTTGAGGGTGAAAACTTAAACGATGCAACAGATTATTACGATCGCTCGATTTTCGGTACAAGGTAGTATAAGTTTGAGATCCTGATTTGACACAGTGACATCCAGAAAATTAACTTCTTTTTTGCTATAAGTTGTTGTGAATTGTATATGTGTGTCAATTGTGTTCAGGAATCTTGTAAATTGTACGAACTGTTCTTCACTTCCTTGCCAAATTCCGAATACATCGTCGATGTATCTTCCCCAGTATTGGAGATGATGTTTCCAAATGTCATGATTCAGTATGCTTTCTGTTTCGAATTTGTACATAAAACTATTGGTGTTTAGTTGTATGGATCTACTTTTGTGATTCAGACTGACCACCAACCCTTGAGATGGTTGATGCAAAGGAAAGGGGAAAACCCAAAACTAATGAGATGGTCAATCATCCTTCAATTTTACCATTGAACACAGAATGGGTGTCGCCACCAAAATGCTGATGGTCTCTCCAGGATGTTTGACCGACTGCAGTAAGGAGATTCATCCAGGAGTGGATTAAATCCTCCTGTCTCTTAGTCTGGGGGGACAAGTGTTAGGGAGAATTCTCCAAATGGGCTAATTTCATTTACCTTTTGAGTCCCCCAGCCACTTTGCTGGATTTCTAGGATTTGATTTTTTTACTTGGAAAGAGTGAGTGCCTTTTTTTCCACTTTTTCCTGTATTTTGATGTGTGTTTTACTTTTGTGTTCATTGCTTATGGAGTTTTAAACCAACTCCATTGGCATCATCTTTTTCTGTGTGTCACATAGCACCTTCACTGCAGTGGCACAAGGATGTCTTTCAGACTTCCCAAGGTTTAAATACCTTCTCTGGGACTGAGTACCATCTTCCAGAGCATGTAAAGTTAAATTGACTTTACTAGTCTCTTTAAATGTACTGACCCAGCACGCACTATCTTCCTATAGAGTGCTGGAGGGGCTGGTTAGCTTCCCCTGAGTCAAAACACTCGTGTAACAGTACTATGTTACCCTTTCCTACTTTAAATGGCTGGTGGCAGTGGTTTAGATCAAATTACCATGATTTTTTCTGACCGCTAACAACGGTAGGTAAACATCGGGTCAGCCATGTTTTTCAATATGGGGCCCAAGACCTATCTGTAAAAACAGACTTTGCTCATCTTTTTTCGCCATTTCTTTTAGGAAAGGACCTTCTTGTGTTGTTTCTGTGCGCCAAACCGGGTTGGGCCCCTTTGTTCGTTGGCCTTTGGCGGGCTTTGTGCTGAAGCCCTCCTCTGGTGCCTGAGTGTCTGGGGTGGACATGAAGTGAGGGAGGTGCCTGAATCTCCCTGTGCTCAGTCTCCTAGGAGACCTGAATGCACTCTGGCATGATTGGCCGGCTGGCCGTCCGGCCTGGACAGCTACCCCGCTGTGTGAGTGACAGCCACGCTGGAATGAATTGGGGAAAACTGTTTAAAAGCAGGTCTCTGGGACTTGGAAAACTGCCTCAGCTTCAGCTTTCTTCATTGACAAGGTACTGTGCAAACGCGGTCCAGAAATCTTTTCGGCCATCGAGACAGTGCGTGAAACTTTCCTCAACTGCGAAGGCTTACAATATGTCAAACTTTTCACCTAGCCAAATTCTTCTAATCTCTGTAGCAAATACTTAGCCGTTATTTACCAGAACTGTGCTATCCTATACAAAAGACTCTGAACCATTGACCTTGGACCAGGCCTATTGAGAAGCATTGCTGGTTGTATTTAACTGAAACCCTTTGCCCTGCCTCTGAATGTATTTGGGCTGTCTATTCTTATAACCTTGTCTTTTTACTCCTTTAATAAGTATCTGAAGTGCCATTTTGCTCCCACTTCATTGGTGCTAAACTTGTTCATTTACTCACCGGTTGCATTTTTGTGGTTTATTAGTTCGTGATATTGAGCTGCTTATGCTAGTGTAATGTTTTCTAACTGACTGATTAAATAAATGCATATTATTTTACCTAGAAACCTTGAGTAAGTGTATATTTGAATCACTGTATCTGTTGGTCCTTTGTGTAACTTGTTCTTCTGCTCACTTAAACTCTTGAGATAAGTCTGGCTGCTCAGCCATCGCTACCACTTTACTGTGTATTACAGGCTAGTACCAAAGGTGAAATTGTACTTACATTTGTAGTCCTAATTGCCTATACTGTTCCCAAAGGGTACTGCAGGTGATTCTGCCTAGCACGCTCAGGCAATAGTAAGGCGGCTGTTGGAGGAGAGGAACTGTCAGGGTGCATTCATCAATTTAGTAGCGTAAGTAGCTGATTAGGCAATGGCAGTCAATGCTGATTTAGGGCGAGCGTGGTGGTCCAGGTAAACTCCCAGTATCTTCACTGATGGTGAGGCAGGGATCTGGATGCCGTCGATGTTGAACAAGGTGTATTGTGGATCAAGCTTCTTAATGACTGCCGATGGGCCTAGCACAAGGATCTCTGTTTTTACGTCATTTAGACAGAGGCGGTGTGTGGCCATCCAAGCCTGGATGGTAAAGCAGACAAATAGTTTCCCAAAGACACCTTCACTCATTTCTAGGTAGGTGCAATAACCTGCACATTCTTTGTCCGCCTTATCAAATAGGGTTTCTGATTACACTTTTTTATTCTCTTTTATATTCAACTTTTTTAGACCAGTTCTACACCTCTCTTGACAACAACGCCCATCTTTGTCCTGAGGAAAGTTCGGAGCACCGTACAAATTGTGTCACTCAGAGAATTTGTTTTAAACTTGTATCCGAAACAGAAACACACATTAGGTATCAACAGTAGAAATGTGCTGCTAATGTTTTACAGTACATATAACCACATTGTATCTTTTAACAACTTCACTAAGTTTTGAGTTGCATGGTTCATGTATAGTGATTGATAATGATCTTCACTTGCTCCTCTGTGATTTTACTATGTGTTTTTTGATTTAGAATACATTTTGTTTAACCTGTATTTTTTCATCTTGTAAGTGTGATCCTCTACGGTTAGTTAAAATAGTTTCTAGCCTTCTGCAAGTCTTTCCAGCACTTCCTGTGCGTTAAAGGGAGTGGTCGCCGTTGTCTCTGCCTTCTGTTCTTTTGGGTGTCTAATTTAGCAAGCATTGCATCTTGAATGATCATAAACCATGGCTCATCTATAATGATGGTGGTTGGGGGGTGGTGTTGGTTGGGTTTTCGAGTTCCCTGAGGATGGTGACCATCTCAGGGGTGTTGGATTTTGCATTGGTGATACAGACGTGTATGCAGTAGCTTTGGAATTGTATGATATGAAATGATATGATATGGCATTTGTAACGCGCATATACACAAGTGTTTCAAGGCGCGAAGAGGCAGGGGGGAGGGGAACAAGGGGAGACAGACAACGATCCTACTAGGACAGGTGTCATTCAGATCGCGCAAGTGCAAGGGTAGAGGGGACTGGGAAAAGTGCAAGGGGAAGGGGAGAGGGGAAAGTGCAGTACATGGTTAGTAGAGTACAAGATAAATAATAGGGCAAGCTGGTGGCAAGTGCAAGGAAAGTGCAGTACATGGGTAGCAGAATACAAGATAATTAATAGGGCCAGCTGGTGCCAAGTGCAAGGTAAGTGCCGGGAGAAAGGGACTGTAGGATACAGAGACAGTCCCGTAGTGCAGGTAGGCAGTGCAGGGAAGAGTGGCTTGGCCAAGGACTGAGATCGGTGAGTGGCCCAGTTGCAGATTCAGTGAACGTTCAGTGATTTTAGCAGGGGAGAGAGGGAGAGAAATCGGAGACAAAGAGGGACCGTATCTCTCCAGGACTGAAATCACTACACTGGCTCCCAGTGGCTGCGAGGATTAAGTTCAAAACCCTCTGCATTATCCACAAGGCCTTCTGGGGCCTTGGGCCAAAATACCTTCAACTCTCTCTTCCTAAATATCTTCCTTCTCGAGCTCCTCACTCATCCACCTCCAACTACCTCAGGGTCAGCTGCTTCTCCAAGCAACGAGCTGGGGGTAGATCTCTCTCCGCAGCAGGGGCCTCCCTCTGGAACAGCCTTCCTGCCTCCCTGAAACTTGAGGAGAACAATCTCCGGTTCCGGAAGCACCTCAAAACCTTTCTCTTTGCTTCTGTTTTTTCTCCTCCTCTCCCCTGCTGACATTCCTGGCTAAAACTGCACATGTTACCTGGCCATCCTCCGATCTCAGGCCCAGGTCCTCACCCCCACCAGTTGCACATCTGCACTGCCTTCCTGGCAACCCCCATACTTGGGAATGTTTTCTGTATCCCTACTGTCCCACTACCAGCACTTGACACCTGGCACCTGGTGTCTGAACTTACCCGTGCACTTGCCAGCAGCTGGCTGTACTTTTACTTATTGTTTATTTTTTCTATTATCCCATGTACTGCACTTTCCCCCTTCCCCAGTCCCATGCACTTGCGCGATCTGACTGACACTTGGCCTAGTAGGATCGTTGTCTCTGTCTTCCCTCTGTTCCCCCTCCCTTGCCTCGTCTCGCCTTGAAACACTTGTGTATTGGCACATTATAAATGCCATATCATATCATATCATGCCTATGTGGTCGTTCGGGTCCCTGTGTCCGAGGTTATGGTCACCAAGGAGAATTATTTTTGAGGCAGGTTCAATGTATGCACCCAGGACACGCAGTAGGTCCTCTTCGACGGTAGGAACTGGGCCTGGCGGATGATAGATAATGTGGAGTTAAATGGTGTCTGTATCAGAGACAGACAGTTCAGCTGAGAGGATATCACACTTGCCATTGAGGGCGGTGCTACATTCTCTGATTGTTAGGGAAGACCTTGCTTTAAGTGTGACCCCGCCGCCATTGCACTACCAGATGGCCGGCCTCCTCTGGAATTGCAGATGGCTGTCAATTTAAAAATTCTATTTCAATTTGAGTCGAGAAGGAGGCAGGGTGTTAACATCCAGAACTCCCCCCTCTGTCACCCAGGGTACTGTAAGGAAGGAATGGTATTGAAGCAAGACAGACACAAGTGATCACAGTTCAAGGGTGTTTATTAAACTGTAAAGTGGTTGAGATAAATGCCTAATCCAAAATTAAATCTAAGATGGGAGCAAGCTACAACCAACAAATAATATTAAAACCATCCTAGTGGAGTCTAGTCAAATAAAAAGGGCCTATACTCAGAAAACCTATTGCCATTCCTTACCGCTATGCTACAAAATAGTGTGGGATAATGTTCACAAGAAAACAAAGAAGTGTTCACAAAATGTTAAGTCAGGATGTTATGGCCGGTGTCTCCCTTCCCCACATATTTAGCACGGGACAAGGTGAGACTCTTGAGAACAGCACAACCCTTGTGCTTCTCTGGCACAAGCTCACAGTTCCTTTTCACTATATCAGGGCCTTATGTAACCAAGTCTTTTCTCATGCAAAGTCTCTTGCTTCAGAGGCCTGATATTCCAAAACAACAAAATAAAGGTTCCTTCAAATAACCTTCACGTAGGTTGGTTACTCTTCACCCTTGGTTCCTTCTTTCAGCATCAACCTCCCAAAGCACTGTACAATTTAAACAGAGACTTCTGAAGGGTGATCTCATCTCGCTAGGTCATCTGTTAGCCTATGACAAGTGCAGGCTTTTCAAAATCCCATTTTGTATAGCGTCTCTTTCAGCTGGGTGCAAACATCAGTTTTACAGTTGGCTTATCGTCAAAACTTCTACAACGTTGTAAGTACCTTCGATTGTACAAGGGTTTTTGCTCGACTCGTGTATGACCACCTTCTCACCTCACGTTGGCCTTCCCTAAGGCCTCTTGGTATTTGGAGTTTCTTTACCCCATATTGTTCAACACAGTCTCTTCGCTCAGGAGCAGGGTACCAAGTTAATTCCCAAAAAACCTCTGTCTCTTAATCTTCTTAATGTTGCCACTGCAACCTTCTAACAAAGGCCGGTACACTATCCGGTTCGTCTGTCTCACTGGCTGTGCTGAATTTGTTGGTGTTTCTTTTGCTGCTGGAGTCAAGGATGGTAGCATGATGGCAACCTTGTCTTCCCACCCTGGCTATCAGTACAGTAGGGCTCCATGTACCGCTGATATCCGTCACACCGCTCGCCAGCTCAGATTCCTGGTCTTATGTTTCTTTCATCAGAGGCTCCACGAGTCTGGGTTGAAAAGGACAAGGGCAACTCCATCCTTGACATCCTTTCAGGTCTTGCTGCCTTTCTCCTCCATTTGAACTGCTGTCCTGGAAGAGCTGCTTCCTCGTGCATTTTGCCTTGCTAAGAGTGTGCTCTCATGCTCTGGGTTTTAACCCAGTGGGGAAGGGAAAGGACATTCAGGTTTGTGTAGTTGTCAGCAATTGACTGACTCTGCCTGACCATTGTGTTGGGACATGTCAGGTAAACGGCTCTGGTATTAGTCTGTTGTCACTCATGGTGGGAGAAAGTGTATATGTTGGAAAAGGGGGGTAGAATGTCTAAGTATCTTAGTGGGCAGGATGCGTAGAATGTGTCATAAGGAAGGGGATACCACGTCTCACCCTTTGTTGTTCCACTTCCACTCTCCGAAGAACCCCCATCCAGGTGATCCTCCCACACTGGTCCATCCCCAGAAAATGGATTGAATAGGGATGGCCATGTCCTGGCCACCTGGATGACAGAGCCCCGAGGACTAGCGTGTGAGACACATTCAGGTTTCTCACAGTACAGATGATACAAGAATGCTCAGTCACCTAACTGTGGGTTACTGTGCACAGTGTGTAAGGAAACCTGCCTGTGACCCACTTGGTTCTAACAGCCATGCCGTTTCTTTGTGGTGAAAACACAGTGCCGGTGTATGCTACCAGCCCAACCCCATCCATGTAGTATGCCCTGACCAGAAGTACCTTGGAACCCTGATTGATGCTGTGGAGTTGGTCTTCTTGACACCACATTTTATGTGAAAGATGCTGAATGTGTATGCAGTCCGGGGCTCTTCCCTCTCCATCCACCGTTATTGAGGGAATCCTGGTCAACTACTAAATTCCTGCTTAACGAGATGGTCACATTCAATATCTACCTATATCTCTTCTGAGGTCATTCTGGGTGAGTAGAAACACGGTGGCTGGCCCTGAGCCCGACCCTGTCGGCGAATTGCCCCAGCCTGGCACCTCTTGTGGTGTCAAGTGTGTGGGGTCCTTATCTGCAACAAACACTACCTGGGTAGTGCTTGCCTGATGGATGTGGTTCCAAATGACATGTTGGAACATCAACCTCTCAGGGAATGCAGTGTGATCTGTCAGCTCAGTGCATGAGGACCTCGAAATGATGTGTGATCATGCCATGTGTTTGTACTACGGGCAACACAATACGTGCGTGTACATCAGCAATGGGTGCCTGTATGTGTTGCATTTTTTTCTGCTCAAACTGACACTAGTGCATGTTGCTAGGCGTATTTGGATGTAAAAGTGCCCAATCAGGTGTCATGAGACCTATTCACCAACTTGCATGGCCACTGGCTCGAGGGGTGCTGCATGGAACTGGGTGGTCCCTGGGACCTGCAACACTCCCATGCATCTAGTGTTTGGCCTCCCTACCAAGGGACCTACTGCTCACCACCCTCCCAGGGTGAAGCTGCAGGGGGACAGGGAGTGGTATTTGCCAAAAGGCCAGGGCCATGGGCCACCTATGCCCATTGTGGTCATTTGAATTGCCAGTTGTCCACTCTCCATGCCCATTCATCTGATGTTGGGCATCACATGTTGGGCATTGGGGAATGCATGGTAGGCCCAGAGGGCTAGCCAGCTCTGGAGGTCTGGATGGGCTTCAATCTGGAATGTACTCCTGTTGTATCTATGAGGAGGCATGACACATTTGGCCAAACCACCTCCTCTGTTACCCAGGCTGTACAGTTTACATGTAAGCATAGTTGCCTTCCTTTTGCTTACTTGTGACAGTGTTTAAGGGTCCTGTCTGACCTCCACTTTGGACTTGCGGACACACCCAGACTACGCTCATCCCCAAGATGGACAAGGGCTGTGACACATGCAAAATGCCATCCAAGCTTTGCTTGCTGGGGTTGATGTTCTGTGTACCCAGCAGGGTGCCTGGCTGACAAAACAATCTCAGATGACTTGCACAACAAAGGCAGAGAAAGCCTGTACGTCTGGCTCCCTGCAATCCATAGGTTCATTGTGTGCACTTGATTCAACTTGGGCGACAACGGCAGAAAAAACATGCTATAAGTGCAAATTGCGAAAAGAAAAATACATAGTCTGAAATCAATGCTTATTCTACTTTAAAAGCTTTTTGGAAATTGTTGTCTGCATTGTGAATTTGAGGTGTTTAAGAACAGACAAAATCAGTGACTCACCCCCTGAAGTGTGCCTGAAATAAACCTTTAATGAGTCTAGCATTTATTGTATAGAATTTCAGAAAGACAATGTATTAGTTATTCCTATTCTTTCTTATTTAGGGTCACTGTCCAAAGTGTTACACTTGTGGAACCCCCTGTTATTTCTAAGAGGTCTACACAAGAAAGCCAACCACTCTAGTAACAAAGCGACACATGGTGTGGGCCACAGCCCCAAAGCTTCAAATTAAAACAAAAATAAAGCTTTATTTTTTTTTAGGAGTAGCAAGCGAGACCACAGGGGTGCATGGGAGACTCCTGGCAACTCCCAAACAACATCACTGGAGGTACAGGCTTAGGACCCATGTAAGTAAGAGGATAGATACACGTAAGTATTGTTGTGTTCATATCTTTCCCCAAAGCTGAAACCGCAAGATGCAAAGAGTTCATTTATTTAGCTTGCACATGCTTGACTGCTATTAATATGGAGAAGCCATAGGGAATGATATTGAAGTTATAGGTCTCTAAGAATCGATGGAAAAGGGGAGACAAGCTTAGAGCACGTGGGAAGAGCTGACACAATTGCTGCAGCCAGAGGTGAGCAGAAACAAGGTACTCAGACAAGGTTAAGTGGAGACGGATAAGTTCCAGTTACCAAGGCAATAAGCGACCTGCAGAAAGTCAGGCTGAAATCCTCATAATTGCAGGCGAGAGGACTTAATTTCGTGGTCTCAGCACACATGGCTCAGCTGAGCAGGACAATGCCCATTCAAACAAGGTAGACGAGGAGAGCCATTTCCACCGAACCAAGGGAGATGAAGCTACAAGTGTTGCATCTGGGTGTTCAACTGAATGCACTCTCACAGGCTTTGGTGATCAGAGAATGGCAACATTAGGGAACACTTCACAGCTCCATGTTCATTTGCATTGCCTTGAAAAGGTACGCTCGGTCTGGTAACTGTCCAAGGTCCAAGGGATGGGAGGACACACTCTAATCCAGATTCCTCTTTCACGTGCAGATAATTAGTTGAAATTGCCAATGGTCTCTCTGCGACCCTGCAACATTGTACAATGATACTAGTAGGAGTGGTTTTAGGAGGGGCTCGTAGACATGGCTGTTCCACCATAGGACTAAACTATATATTCTCTATATGTAACCTGCTTGAACTGACCAATGTAATCAGCTGATAGGTTTTTTGGGTTGGAACCTGAATTTGTGATATCACACCGGGATAAAACCGGGTGACACTTGCTTAGAATATGAGAGCTCTGGAGAACATCTGTTTTTCTGGTGTGATCCCTGTCATTTTTGTTTGGCTAATAAACAACAGTAAACTTTGTCCCATGGCTGAGTCTCCTGTTCTTGTAGCTAGGAGTCGTTGATGGGCCTGAGAGTTCTCTGCAAATAATGGGGGCAACTGCTAGAGAGTCCTGGCCACACTATGCAAAGTGGTAGCAGAGGACGGGCTCTAGGTTTTTCGGCGACCAACTGTCTCGTCCTGCCGCATGCATGAGGGGCTGTGTGGCAACCCGCAGTAATTCAATTCATACAGTTGCACGTGTGTAAAGACAAGGTCCACAGGACTGCCGTTGATGAGAAATTCCTGCCCACTTCCGGCGGGACGCCTATCAGATCGGATGGAAGAGTGGCAGGTTGTGGGAAAGTCAGTGTCCGAGAGATTTGAGCGGATCATGGAGCATAAGTGTAGACTTCGCTGTATAGCAAACGGGGGGAAGAAATGTCAGTTCAGTATCTGTTGTTAAGGTCTTTTTGTTTGATTTAAGGTTGTCTGTCTGTTTGATGATCAATTTGATTGATCAGCTAAGGCAGTTAGCATATCTTTTAAAAATGCATATACATATATAGTGGTTTCCCTGTGAGTTAGGCAAGTTAGCATGGTTCATGGATGATGGTTTAATGGTTTACCTAGTGGTTAGCGGAAGAAGCTAACTTATAACGCAGAAGGTGGTTTTCTTTTTTGGCTCATGGAAGGGCACCTCTATAATGCAAGGCTATAGAAAAGGGACCACACGTTTTATTGGATTTCCCTGTTAAGAGATAGGAAGGTGGCCTTGAACATTTTATGTGCTGTTCATTATTGTTTTTGGGGCAAGTCATAAGCGGACACAGTTGTTGAAAGCTTTGAGGTTTGAAACATCTTCCTCTATGGTAGTGGTGACATCACCAGTGAGAATGTTTAAGAGGACTTGAAGAGTACAGCACAAGGTGGAGCTTGTGGGTAACTTGCAGATTGTGAATTGAAAAGACACATTGTGCCATTTGTGCAGAGCTTGAGAAGTCTGCGATTAAAGTTGTATTTTGAGCCTTTAGGGCTGAGGAAGCCGTTGAAGGGGCAGTGCCCAGAGCACGCCTGTGTTTACTTTTTGATGGTGAGCCAGAGAGGCTAGAGAAAATGTCTGTTATACTGTATTAATTGCAATTGGATGTGTCTAAATCCCGATTTGAGGTCAAGAAAGCATTGATAATGTGTGATATAAAGGTGAGGAAAATGAGGGATACACCTCTTTAACACATGTGCAAATCCCTCCATTATCAAGACAAAATAAGCAAGAATGGAATGTACTCATGACGCAGAGGGCAAATTGCTGTAACTATGGCCCAAGGATGGATGTTTTTCCAAATGTGTGCAGCAACAAATGGCCACTTATCTGCAGGTAGACTCTAAGGGGAGTAAATTGAACAAGCCATATTAAAGCTATGGAAAACGTTTCAGGATGAGCAAGGGGACTCGGTTTGGCGGCAATGGATGCTGAGCCAATGGGACACGAGGGACGAGCAGCCCTCAGCTCCCCCCCTACTGCCCCTCAAGCAGATGAAGTAGGGACAGTAGTGGAAACCATGGGATTTTACCCCATGAGGTAACTAAAAGCAGAGGCAGGATACATCAATCACACTTCCGCCTTTCTAGCAAATAGTGACGAAAACGCACTGCATAGCGCAAAGCAAGCAATCAAACCAACGCAAGACAGAAGCAGCGAATGTAGGGAGCGCAGCGAGATGCAAGCGAAGCTAAAAAGATAATGACTTAGTGAGAACAGGGCTTAGTGAAGGCAAAGAATTGGTGGCATCAAAGGAGTGGATAGGCCGACAGATATTGCTCAAACTGGATGGAAAATCAATAAGCGAGACAGGGTATGCAGGCAAGTAATTGCAGAGTAGCAAAGACAAAGGGGAAGAAGCTAAAGAATGGGTAGAGAAATAAAGGAAGAAGAAAGAAGGGAAAGGGAAGATATGGAAGAAAGTGAAAGACTACGACATGAAAGGGAGTGAGCGGAAGCACAAGAGAAAAAGGAGAGGGATAAAAGAAGGCAGAGAGATCTATAAGATATTGTAAGGAACAAAGCAGAAGAAGAGTGGGAAAATCAACTGTAAATAAAGAGGGTGAGAGGGAGAATAGAAATTGAGCGGCTTATTAAAGAACACTGACCTACAGAAAGTGAGGAGCACAGAAGCGAAGCGAACAAGATAGAGACAAGATCAGCGAAAGACGCTCCCCGAGAGTGCTAGAAGTTAAGATGGATTTAGCATGTTTAAATCAAAAGGGTAAAAGGGTAAAAGGGTGGGGGGGGGGCGACCTTAGTACATACCATGGCAGCAGATGGACAAAGAAAATCTAAGATGTAAGCTACCTAGGTTAACTTCAGGGGCTGGAAAGTGGATTTATGAGATCGAACGACTGACAGCAGGAACAACATTAGCGGTAGGGGACATGAAGAGTTTACTCTCAGCTTTTCTTATGGAGGTAGCAAAAGATATATGGAAAAGGGCAGGATATCCTGGAGTGGTTGCACAAAACAAGACACATGATGGTGCTCTGTTTACTAACTGCAGAGTGGACGCCTACAATACACAGACACTTTAGACATAAGCATGATCATGACATGCATAATGCATGCGGATGAAGATCCACTTCAAAGCATTCAACAAATTCAAGAGCGATGGCATTTCGCGACGATAGAATGGTGGGAAAAAACAGTGGGGTTCATTTATCACACATTATGTCAGGGGTTACTTGAAAAAGTGCAGAAGCAGCTTAGGAAACAAGTGGCAACGGAGGCTAAGCCTTGGTCACAAATCCAGCTAACTATAGTGCACTACTGCAGGTTAATGTAAGAGAATGCGAGAAAGAAGTGTGAGGAGAGGAAACAAGAGGAAGCAAAGCTAGTGCAGAAAATATGATCTAAGTATACAATGTAAGGGGTGATGTTGACGAGTGGAGAAGGAGTAGTAGCACAGCCAGTACAGCACGGACAACAAATGACAGGGGTAGGTTTTATGGGACAAAGGAATATAAATCAGTGCCCAAGAGGATGAGGAGGGATATCTGGGGGAAGAGGGTTCAAACACCCAACGCAGCAGATTGCAGGAGGGTTTCCTCTGGGACAGCAAAGACTGATGGGGGTCCTGCACAATGCTGGGTGTGCACACAGATGGCCGTTATTTCACGAGTATGTATATACAGAAACATGATGTCTCAGAATGGGAGAATTCAGCAACCACCCATATATCAGACAGAGCAGTCTGACTATTATGCCCAAGATCACATGCAAGCACAGATGTAGACACCACAATGGACTCATACGCAGGACATACAAAAACAGTAATATTTTCCAATGGCACACACCATCAGAGCAGCAGGCGCCAGTTCAGCAGAACATGATAACCACAACACATGCAGACTCCACAACGTTGGCTCCCGTGTAAAAGCTGGGAGGGTTAACTGTTGTAGGGGGGCAATCAATTTACACGGACAAGAATGTCATTGTAACCAAAATAGGACAGCCCACAGACAGACCTGATGTGTTCAATCATTTTTGTTACACCTAATCTGACTTAGCAACCATGTATAGGGGTGACTATAGGTCACAGAACATTTTCCTTTCTCATGGATACAGAGACGACTAGGTCTTGTGTAAGGAAGGGAGATCCAATGTTAGGCATGTCCATGAATGCACAGGAATTCTCTGGCATCACAGATTGTGTTCATTTTACTGACAAACCACCACTTTCTGTCGAAGAACACAACCTGACCATGCCACTCTTATGTTCCAGACAGACACCATTTCATTCACAGACCAAGGAATAGTGTGTTCAAGGCCAAGGATTCATTATTTGAATGTGAGGGGACTCATCCAAGCTTACTGTAGCCTAACACTACAAAGTGGGGTGCCAGTAGACATTGAACTGTTTTCATATGCCTTACAACTATTAATAGCATGGCTTCCATGGATAGACTGTTACGCATACCAAATCAATTCCTATTCAGACCTGAGCTTCCTTGATATGAGAAAAAAGGAAAGGCAGTTATAATAAGAGACAAGAGAATAGTACTGCATGGGACTGATGATACAGGACGTTCACGGAGAACTGTAATTGCAGTGGGGGAAGGATGCAGGTTGACTGACATGACAGATGAGAAGTCTTAACAAGACAAGGAATCAGACAGCGAGGTGGTGTTTGACATAAGCCTTACACATTGAGTGGAAATACGGTACAGAAAAGTACCACAGAGAACGGCTGTGCTGTCAAAACCACCACCACCATTCCTCGAGGAAGAGTAAGGGCGAGTACCAAGCGTCTTATGGTCTAATAGTCCCTATGACGTGGGTCTGTTAAGATCAGTTAAGATAAAGCTTAAACCGGGAGAATTTTTACCAAGACAGAATCACCTATTGAGGGAAGCAGAGAATGGCATTTATGAAACATTTGCAGCATTAGTGAAGCAAGGCATTTTGTTTCCTTCAGAATCGCAGTGCAACACCAAAGTATATCCGGTGAAGAAGGTTATGGGGGAGTTCATGGCATTTTATTCAGGATTTGCGGCCTTCATTGAACCAAATTGTTATATGCAATTCCCGGTAATAGATTTGAAGAACACCTTCTTCTCTATACCGCTCCACAGAAGTAGAAGCATACAAGGTTACCACAAGGGTACTGTGAGTCACCTTCTATCTTTAATAGGGTTCATCAGATGGATCTAGGCAACATACAGATAACAAGCACAGTTATCCAATATATGGACAACATTTTAATCTGCAGTAAATCAGAAGAACAGCGTCAAAGTGACTCAGTGTATATGTTGACAGTATTGGCAGATGAATGTTACATGGTGGACAAGGCAAAATTTCAGAATTTCCAAGGGGAAGTGTAATATATAGGACAGGTGATATCACAAGAAGGGCAAAAAGTAACTCCAGTAAGAGCTGAGATGATCAGTAGCTCACTGATGAGAAAGACAGTCAGAGAATTGCAATAGTTTCTGGGCCTTTGCAATTATTGCAGAGCTTGGGTGTTTGACTCCAGCACATACACAAGACCCTTGATGAGAGGACTTAGGGAGGCGCAGAGAGGGAATGGTAAGTTGGTATGGACAAATTAAATGGCTGAAGTATTCAATTTGCTGAAGAAAGCAATATGCACAGCTCCAGTACTAGGGATCCCAGACTATCACATCAAATGTTATTTGTTTTCACAATCCAATGGAGTGGTGATGACTGCCATTCCCATACAGAAGACTACCCTAGGGCACAAGCCATTAGCTTACTATAGTGAACATTTAGACCCAGTGACAAATGGGCATTACCCTTGTGAGCAAGCTCTGGCTACTGCCGCATTTGTGGTAGAGAAGACACGAGTATTACCATGGGGTTTAGCACCACACTTTATGTGGAGCACGCCGTCTTTGCAATTCTTGAAAGACCGAAGAGCACATTGACCAAACAGAGAACTTCTGGAAACTAGGTAATTATATCAAAGCCAGCGATCAATGAAGCGAGGTTCAGGACTGCTAATCCTGCAATGTTTTTGGTTGGGCCAGTAGAAGAGTGAGACTATGTAAATGACTACACCACATACATGGAACAGACTGATGACCTTCCCAAGGTGGGTGAGAAGTCAATTGAGGGGGGAGAAGAGCTTTATACTGATGGGTTATCAATAATAGACCAGGCAATAGGAGAAAGACACGCATGGACATCAGTAGTAAAACTCAAAGCCGACGATACAGCAGAAGTAATAGCCAGTGCAAGATGGCCTTCAAATATTTCAGCTCAAGCAGCTGAATTAGTGGCTCTTATAATGGCATTTGAAGCACACATGGACCAGGAAATTACAGTATATTCGGATTTGGCCTCTATGTTGTCTACAGTACACTGTGGGTTGTCAGGTTGGAAGAGGAGGGGCTTTAGACATGCTGATGGCACACCAGTGCAGCACGTGCTCCCGTTGGGTAGGCTAATAGACGCACTTGAACTTCCAGCATCAATGGTGGTTATAAAGTGACAGGCCCACACAAAGTGGGAATAAGCAGTCTCCCGGGGCAACACAGCAGCAGATGGAGAAGCAAAGCACACAGCAAACTTTCCATGGATAACAGACTTCAATACCCCATCAATCACACGAGTTTGTGTACGCAATATGATCATAATGGAAGGTTATAACACATTATTAGCCACACAGATAATGGTGTTTCAGGGACAGGCTCCTACAGAGGAGAAGGATCTATAGGTAAGAAGGGGGTGTTCAATACCCCCCCATGGATACTTTATTTGACAAGAAAGCACAGGCAAACTAGAATTCCCAATAGCGTTATTGCTAATTATGCTTACGCAACTGCACCATCCCTCCCACATCGGTAAAGAAGTACTTGCTGCTCACAATGGGGAACATTGGTTCTGTCCAAACACAACTGAGCATATATCTGTGTTTGGAAAACTGTGTCACCTGCAATAAATTCACTGCAGGACATACTGTAAGTGTAGTGAGGGGAGTCACACCCTGCCCAATCGGGCCTTTACAACATCTCCACATCAACTATGTCGATATGATCCTGGTGTGCCAGGGCTACGACTACATGATAGTGGTTGTGTGCCCGTTCTCTCGATGGAACTCCGCTGGTACTTGTTCACACCTCAATGCCCTCAGGGGTGTGCAATTCCTCGTTACAGAGATGTACGCAAGATGGGGTGGGTGTGAGGTCCAGTGGTCAGACAATGGGCCTCATTTTGTGAATGATACATTTTAGCTCATCACTACCCTACTGGGGTACAGCAAAAATTCTGTGCTTATCACCCGCAAGTGAACATGGTGTGTGAGCACCTCAATGTCCGGCTCAAAGAAAAGGCAGCAAAAATTAAATCCACCTTATAAAAGGGATGGCTCCACTGTTTTCCCATAGCTCTGTTCGCATTGCACAATAAGCACGGGTACGACCGTCGCTTAACGCCCTGTGAGGTGGCAATAGGACAGTGCATGTGACTACCCCTGGATCCTCCCACTAGAGCAACCTCTGACATGTTTGGTAATGAGAGGAACGAATATGTGGCTTCTTTGATGGCTAGTGTGTCTTTTATTTCACGTCAACTGCAGGCGTATGGGGAGAGGCCGAAGAACAGTGAAGAAGATATCAGCCCAGCCACACGTGAAAAACTCCTCAAGCAACCACTACTTTATATGGGAGACACAGTGCTACTCCAGAACTTCGTGAAGCCATGGTTCAAGCCCAGGTTTGAGGGCCACTATGCTGTAGAACAAGCAACCGAGCATGCAGTAAAACTGCAAGGGAAAAAAGTGTGGAACTACATTGGAGATATTAAGTCCTGCCGGGGTGAGCCTTCTTCCCATCTAAGAGATGACTATTTTATGCAAGGAAAAGGCAAAGACAAAGAACAAGAACAACAACCAGACATGAAACGATCTAAAGTGAGAAAGCTAGGGAGAGATGCTCTGCACACTTAGAATATGCACACTATTCCTCTTTTGCTTACAGTAGATGTTCGTCGAGGAAGTAAGGGCAATTCAAGCTAGATGGTGCTCAGTAGATGTAATCCATTCTAGGAGTGTTTCATACGCTTTGTAATATGGATGGAACATTAGAGAATGATTGTGATGCTGGAAATGCATTGGAGGGACAGGGCCTCTGTATCCTGTTCCTTTATTGCCTTATCATGTGTTCTGTCTTGTTTTCCGTGCAGGAGTTCATGTGGGACTCATGGCGGTGCAGCTCTTCCTGTATTTGGCTTGGTGAACAGACTTCTGGGACACCCTGATGGCACCTATGGGTGGGAGTACAACCCTGTACTCCCATTGTATGTTTTTGGGCACTTGTGCGTGGCCCATAAAGCAGGGTATGGGCTGGTGGCAGCTCTGTGCTGCATTAACAGGTGCCCTGTGCATCCTCCATTTTCAGATGCCCAGGCCCTGCAATTGGAATCAGTGGATTCCTGAAAGGAAACAAGATGTCCCCTGTGGCCTCTTGCTTTCTATCACCTGTTACCTTACGTTTCCCAAAGTCCCAGGAAGCCCTGATCTGTCCCTTCCCCCTGACTGGCTGTTGGGTGGAATTTCCATATATGATGTTGTGGGGAAGTCAAGGCCTGACTGGCTGGAGCCTTCCCAATGACTGTATGTTGTGGGTACGCCCATGGGGTGGGACCTGGGTGAATGGAGTGTGTGACAAATATGCATTCTGTGTTAAGGGTGTCTAATATCTGGTGTTTGACACAATGACTGAGACAGCCCTGCCTAAAACTGGTATGAATTAAATGTGTAGTGCTGAATGGCAGAGTGCTTCTCCAAATCCACCTTCTGTGTTGTGAGTGTCTGGATGGAGATGAATGGCCTGAATGCACTGTGTGCCTGATTGGCTGCTGACTGCCTGCATGCCCATCTGGATGATTAGTTGCCTGAGTGTGACCCCACAGAGCGAATGGGAGATCAAAAGTAAATCTGGGGGCCTCTCACTGATGGAAATCATTCAGAAGCTGAAGTTGAAACTGATGCTTAACTTTGAAACCTACTGGAAGAAGAAGACTGCTGCTGCTGTGCTAAGCTAATCTGAAAGCTACTGTGCCTTCAAGGAACTGATCCAAGAGAGGACCTGGCTTAGAGACCTCTTCCCGAGCTGTGAGGGCCCATCGTGCACCAGCTGATCTTTGCCAAAGGTCCCTAGTAGACAGACCTACGAAAGGCAGCGGAGAAGGGGACCACCGAGGAGAACGAAGAGAAGCACCGGACAGCCATCGACTGCAGTGCTCCCTTTGTCTAATAACATTTTGATCCAAGGACACCCTTGTTCATCCTCGTCGACTTCTTTAATCCTGCTGAAGAAAGTCAAGGCCGCCAATGACTAATAAGAATCTGCCGGTGGGTTTCCCGGCACCCAAAGACCTCAGAGACGCCGATGAAGGTACTGAAGCCAGCCGTGGTCACGTCCTGTTCAGCGAAACAAGACGCTGATGACCTGACACATTTGTTGGCCCAAAGTTCTTCATTGACTCTTTGCAGCAACAAACTCTCGTCATCGAGGTGCACCGCACGCCTCAGCTTGCAGGATGTTTTCAACCGGTCATCAATGAGCACTGCAAGAACCGAAGCTGCTGCCTCAACGACAGTGTTCACCCTTTTTCCTCATGGGATCTCAACAATCCGTGGCTCCTGCCTTAAAGGGAGCCACTTAAGAAGGATCCGTCAACGACCCAATGTCGAACTCTGCTATTCCAGGTACATTGGGGTTGTAGATTTATTTATATGGACATAAGACCCTTGTGAACAATATATGGAGTGGGCTTGTATGATATATCTTTATTTACAGGTTCCCCAGGTGGTGGGGGTGGTGGGATCTTCACCCTAACTGTGTCTAGCTAACGGGGCCAGTATTCTGCCTATTGTTCTAACCAACTGCTCTCCTCCTATGTCTATTGGTGGTTCTCTTTATTACTTGATTTGTGTGACATTTAAACTAAGTCCAGTTGATGCACTTTAATGAAATCTGATAGTAATTGTGGTACCATGTAGAATGGTGTATATATTTACCATTGTAGATTAACTGAGCACAAAGTAAGTTATCGTGATAGTGTACATAACCTTGAACCTTAATTATATAAAGACTGTGTTTTCACTAATACAGTGTGTGGACATTCATTTGTGGGTGCTTGGGGACTACACTGTACTTAAGAACCAGCCTACATCACCTCCTGGGAGTTAAGCCTTGATTGCTCGTCCATTGCTACAAACAATAGAGAATCTTGGCTGGGGTCCTCTGTTTCTCTCCTCTGCCATAAAGTGAGCAGGAGTGCAGACACCCCCTCCAGACTTTACAATGTAAAATCCTCCATTTTCAGATGCCCAGGCCCTGCAATTGGAATCAGTGGATTCCTGATAGGAAACAAGATGTCCCCTGTGGCCTCTTGCTTTCTATCACCTGTTACCTTATGTTTCCCAAAGTCCCAGGAAGCCCTGATCTGTCCCTTCCCCCTGACTGGCTGTTGGGTGGAATTTCCATATATGATGTTGTGGGGAAGTCAAGGCCTGACTGGCTGGAGCCTTCCCAATGACTGTATGTTGTGGGTACGCCCATGGGGTGGGACCTGGGTGAATGGAGTGTGTGACAAATATGCATTCTGTGTTAAGGGTGTCTAATATCTGGTGTTTGACACAATGACTGAGACAGCCCTGCCTAAAATGTAAAGTCTGGAGGGGGGTGTGGGATGCTTATGGTTTTAAGAATCAGTGTGTAACCTTGCCACTTACAAAATATCTGCACTTTGTTAAATTGAGGTTTAGTTGTGTACAAGATAATTACATTACAAGCAATGGAGTGTATTGCAAATGGTAAATTGACTTGGATGAGCTTAGAGGGTCTCCAGAGTGCTTGTGAAGCCAGGGAATTAGACTTTGAGGATACGTCTAGGGCTGAGCTGATAGCTGCTCTGGTGGTCTACCAGACTGATTGTGAAGCTCTTGAAGGGGGGGAAGTAGCCAATGAGGGCCCTGCCCCTGGGGGTGTTTTTTTAATCTGATTCTGGGAATGCCACCATTCCTGCTGCCTCTCTTCCGAATGCCAGCACTGCTCTTCAGGGCCAAGCCCTGAAGATTGAACCTTTAAAATTGGAGCTACAACGGGAACAGTTAGCTTCTCAATACAAAATGTTGGAAACAGAAGCTGAATTAAAGAAAGAGGCGTTGGCACAACAAGTGATACTCAAAGATAGGGACACTGAGCACCCGAAAATACAGCCTGAGAGAGCTAGAGTGGAGACTTCAGCAAAACCAGTTGAGAGTGTTAGGTCCCCAGCCACTAAGTTTATGAAAGATATGGTTGGTCGGTATGCGGATGGTTGTGATCTCCTCCAATGGATTGAAACGTTTGAGATGGCATGTGGAATCCATGATGTTGATAAAAGAGATTGGGCCAAGTGATTGTTAAGCAGAGTGCCTCAAACTGAATATGACTGTATTCTGAAACTGTGGAAGAAACGGGTCAGTATGAGTGCATGAAGTCTGCTTTGATTGCCAAGTTTGGCAAGATACCTACCCAATACCTTATAAGGTTCAGGGAATTTAAGAAACAAGAGAATGTGTCTTGGGTTGACTGGGTGAGTGCAGTGCACATGAACATGATGGGGTGTATTGATGGTTATAAAGTGAAAACGTTTGTTGAATTGTCACACCTTTTGTTTTTTGAGCATTCTTTCCGGAAGCCTTTTCACCTGAGCTGCATCAGTATGTTGCTGACCAGAACATTTTAGATCCCTTTAAGCTGGCAGGCTGGCTGACAAGTCGGTCTCCCACTGGTTGTCCCCTAAGGACTTCAGTGGGAAGGACAAGGACAAGGAAAAGGGGACCTCTCAGAAGTCTGAGGAGTACCAGAAGCAATCACAATTGGGTAAACCAAAACCTTCCTCTCCTAAGACCCAAAAATCTAGTGGGGATAGGTCCTATGTGGGTGGGAGTAAGAGTAGTGGTCCACCTTCTGCAAAGCAGGCTCCCAGTGGTTCCAGTACTGTACACTGCATTCCTGGCACTTGTTGGGAATGTGGTGCTCCGGATCACAAGAAGGGTGACCCCAAGTGTAAAGGTAAGGCACTTGGAGTCCAGACTGTCATCCTGACCTACCCTTACCCCATGTCTGAGGTGGAGCCCACTGTCTTCCCCTCCTCTACAGGGATCACATTCAGAGCCCCTGTAGAAATTTACCCAGTGTCCCTTGGGGCCTGGAATCAGTACGCAGAAGTACTGGCAACAATCCCACAGAACACCCGTAGGTTTTTGAGAAGTGTCCTCTTGAATGGCCAGCCTTCTACTGGGTTGAGAGACACTGGGTGAGCATGACAGTGGTGGACATGACCCTGCTCAAGCCAGAGGACTATGCAGGTACTCCTCTGAGAAATATCAGGTTAGCTGGTGGGCCTCCCAAATTATCACCTGTAGCCTTAGTCAACATTACGATTGTGGACAAGACAGCAAATATTCCTGTGCTGGTTCAGGACAAGGTGCCTGCTAACATTTTGTTAGGAAATGATTTGGTGGAAAGGGGGATGATCTCGGATGGTCTACCCATGGCTGCTGAGATGGTCACCCGATTACAGGTCACACTGGGTCCAGCTGCGAGTCCGGTACCCTCGCCGATGGGAAAACCCAAGGCACGATGAAGGAAGAGCAATAAGGCCGCTTCTGTGAAAGGGACCCGTTCTCCTCCTGCTGCTCTTGCAGCACCCATTGGGATTCATGCTCCGGACAGGCTGGATCCAGTAGTAAACCCAAACACAACTCCTGAGGGAGAAGAGGCAGAAGACCCTCCTGCGGGAGAGGTGCTCAACCCAGAGAACCACCCCGGCATTCAATGCCTGTTGGCTGAAGGGGATCCTCCCGGGCGGACTTCTGTAAGGGTCAGAGAGAGTGCCACTCTCTGGAGGGTCTGAGGAGACAGGCCCTGTCCCAGGCACAGGGAGAAGAGCCTAGGACATTCCAGAAATATTGGGAGGGTGAGCTGCTTGCCAGTGAGCCCACAAAGCCTGAACCTGCTGCCCTCAAGAGGTTGGTGGTACCCCAGGTTTACAGGCCGTTACGATTGCAGTTGGCATATGAGGTGCCCTTGGCTGGTCATCTTGGTATGGGAGTAGAAATTGAACCTCACTGCAGGACCTGCCCAACATGTCAGTTGTCTAGCAAGACTGGAGGCAGTGTCATTGTCCCACTGCAGCTGTTGCCAGTGGTTGGCACACAATTTGAGAGAGTGGACATCAACATTGTTGGTCCCCTTGACCCTCCAACTTCAGGTGGACATTGGTTCATCCTGGTCTTGGTTGATCATGCCACCAGATACCCTGAGGCTATACCCCTTTGGACTATTACTGCCAAGGTGGTTGCCAGGGCTCCCCTGGGCTTTTTCACCAATGTTGGATTCCCTAAAGATGTTGTCTCTGACAGAGAATCCAACTTCATATCGAGTTACATGAAAACCATGTGGAAAGAGTGCAGAGATACCAAACAAGTTCTCTTCCTCTTACCATCCCCAGACCAATTGTCTGGTTGATAGATTTAATAAAACTCTTAAGGTCATACCAGGCACTTAGGAAGAGGTCCTAAGGAGGAAATGGGATCTCCTCCTGCCATGCCTGCGGTTTGCGTACAGAGAAGTTTTCAAAACAAGGGGTCCCCCGTATTCAACGGGCGGCAAACAAGGGCAGACTTCAACTCAATGATCGAGTAAATATTCAAATAATCAAATTCCAGTATTTCAAAAATGTATTTGTATTTATGTGCAAATGTAAAAAATATGAATTCATTTGTCTCACTAAAGTCATCACAGTTTCAATCAATAGTTTTTCTTAATAATTTTCAATACAGTAGCGATGAATGACATTGTAATTCAATTTCATTACAAAATTCTGCCATCAATTCAATACATCAATACATTTGTGATAGAAATCCAGTGCTATCTTTGTTCAGATATCTTAATTGGTTCTTGTCTGGGTTTCTAATCCAGATGGAAAGTCTTGTAAGGACACCTCCTAATTCTCACTACGCGTTTCAGGCTTCAATGAGCCCTTCTTCAGGTGAAGATATCTGTAATTCAATCAATTCTTTCTAAAGGTAAGTGATATATGGAACTAGTATTAGTATCCAATTCGCAATATCCTTTCATTGAAAATGATCTCTTAATATATAGTAAATCACTGCACACTCTCTTACCGACCTGTAAGACGCTCGATCTTTTTTGGAGTTTTCAAAAAGGTCGGAGTCATCTCCTACTTTCAGTGACACATTCTTGTACAGATTCATGTGTCGCTTCTCGAAAGAAAGGCATGTTTTTTAGGACTCAACATTGGCTACTAGTTTATCTTGCTCTCCTAGTGTCTAATCTACCGTGGCACCCTGTGGGATCAGTTGCTTTATAGGTGCTGGGTCCCACATCGGGCCACACCCAGATAGACTTGTACATCTGTGTTTTGTTCACTACACTCACCTTATTTATTTTGTGTCCATGCACGTGTTGGATGCAGGCTTCCTACTGTTCTTTCCACATTATTCGTGGTCCCTGCTGTGAATAATTACAGGGTTCTATTGTCAATCCATAGGTACATATATCTTAATAGTTATGACATCAAATATGTATCTCAGAAAAGGCAGGAGACTCCTACATTCTTGACTGTATTGGTGAACACAATCAGTATTTTTTCAGGGCGGCGTGTTCGATGCAAATTGTTTACTCGTATTGTTACGATTTTCCTTGTTCCAATTTCTGTAAAGACATATATGTCCAAAATGAGCTATTGTCCCAGATCGGCTGCCAGTGGTTCCTCTAACTAGCTTATCAGTTTGCACCTTACCTGTAATTGAATTTGCGTTCTTAATTGGGACACGTGCAGTATGCCACCTGCAACTCCCTCTGCTCTCGCATCGGGTGGTTGCTAAGCGACTCTGTATCTTGTCTGTCATTTATGTCCTTAACCACTTTGCTGCTTGTGCTCAGCCGTCTACCATATTGGATGAGTTAAACTTGTTTGTTTATTCAGGTTGCTAATATGCTCGGTGTCCAGAATGCATTAGTGATATCTCACTACTCTATTGGAAATATGTGAATTCATGTTGACTTGAGTGTTCCCATACTGTTCGCTTACTGATAAATGCCGGTGCTGATGTAACTACTGCACAAGGGTCCTGCACTGCCCCTACCTTATACAACATCTTCACCCTCCCACTGTTCAATGACCTGGACCGTCGTCACATAGCTTACACAAATTATGCTGACGACACGCAAGTCCTGCTCCCTCTCACAGGGATCTATGAACATGACGCAGCAGCATTAACCAAGATCTATACAGCCATCCAAACCTGGATGGCAGCCAACGGCCTCTGCCTAAAAGGGGACAAAACAGAGATCCTACTAGTTGGCACCAAAGAAACTCTAAATAAACTCCCACCGTGGTACAAATCCTTCAACATAGACAACTCCACCATCACAGTCTCCACTGCAGTTAAAATGTTAGGAGTATACCTTGACTCCACTCTTTCCATGACACGACAAGTCAATGCCATAGCCTCCTCTGCTGCACTTACCACTAAAGTAATCAACGCTGCCAAACCCTTCCTATCCACTAAAAACTGCCTGGCCATAGCCAGAGCCACAGTAGATACCAAATTGGATTACTGCAATGCTCTCTTCCTAGGTACGTCTGCACAAAACCTAAAAAAATGCAACTAACACAAAACGATGCCCTAAGAGCAGCCCTAAGCATCCCTAAAAGGGAGCACATCTCTCAAGCCAGGAAAGAAGCCCACTGGCTACCCATAAAAGAAAGGATACTATTCAAATCCATGGCCATCACCCACAGATGCCTTTCCGCCAAGGCTCCCCCCTATCTTTCTGAAAGAATCACTCTTAACTCATCCATCAGACCCACTAGGTCACATTTGATGAACCAGATATATGTACCCACATTCAAAAGAAGCAAAGCCGGTGGGTCTAGCTTTCAACACCTAGCACCTAAAAATTGGAACGCACTCCCTACCGCGCAAAGGAACGAAAACTCATATCACGCCTTCCGTAAAGTACTTAAAACTACGCTGTTTAACTAACTCCATCTTATCCTACTGTACTTAATTAAGCACAACTGTAAGTATATATGCATGAATGCTCTGCACTGTATCTGTATTTACTCCATGTACGCCTGTAACAAGTAAGTTTGCTTTCAGCGCCACGATGTCCATTGGCAGATGTGCGCTATACAAATCCAAATAAATAAATAAATAAATAAAATATGTTTGTGGAATCCTTAGTATTTACTTGCAATAATACAGATTTTATTTGAGTTCATTCTAATACCTGCTTTATGAGAAGGACGTTCTTTCTCCAACTATAATCATTTACATTCTCGATTTCAAGATATAACATACTTTAACATCCACTTTGTTCAAATTAAGAATTGTTAAAAGTACAGTTTAAAGGTTCCTGATTGCATTAATTTAAATCATACTAATAATCACATGCCTGTCACAAACAATATCCAGGTGATTCATTTAATTTAAGAGTTCATGTCATGCCTATCTCATGGTAACAGGTCTTATTTATGGTCCATCGCAGATTATTGCTGATTATACTGCACATACACTTCAATGTCCAGAACTTTATTGTCCATTCATAAAAAAATAACTCAAATCTCATTCTAAATTCATCCCATGGGGGTACATACTATCTAGTTTCTCTATGCAGGCAATGTAAATGTATCTTTGTTCAAGTCTTTTGGATAGGTTGCCCCCTCTTCTTGGTAAAGTAACGTGTTCATAAATCACAAATTGGATCTGTGCCACTGTCTGTTTTAGTTATTTGAAATGTTGTGCCACTGTTGATTTAACTGATTGCTGTCTGATGTTGGATTTGTGCTCTCCCCACCTTGTCTTACTTGTCTTTGCTTTCCTACTTGTCAGCCCTACATTGAATAGCCCACAGGAGCATTTGAATCCATATATCACATTGGTGGTATCACATGTTGAAGTGTGTGTTAAAGGGATTGGATGTCCTTTTCTTGGATGGTTAATATGATTACCCTTGATTAAATTCTTACAACAATTACAATTGTTGCAAGGTATTGTTCCCCTGAAGGATTTGTTTTTCACTTTCCCATGACTGAAATCAGACTTGATCCGTATTGATCTTCTTTTGATAGACGCAAACAGCGGTGGCTTTGGAAAAAAAGTGCAGCTAGCGTGTGCTCAAGGCTTAGTAATTTCCAATTCTTTTTGATTATCTTTTTGACACTGTTGCTTTGTTGCGAATATGTTGTCACATATACTAGTTCAGTCTCTTTGATTTTTATACTTGGTTTCAGAGCTTCTGATCTTGCTGTGTTCTTCACTGTAGCAGCATGTTTTGATAATGATTCTTCCTTGTAACCTCTCTTTCGGAGTTTTTTGTTTAGTTCTAGTGCTTTCTCGTCATATTCTTCTTCCTTTGAAATAATCCTTCTATATATGAGGAACTGACTCAGTGGGATACTGTCAATAGTTTTTGTAGGGTAAAAACTTGAGGCTAGTATAGACTGTTCCTGTCCGTGGGTTTTTGAAAACCGTTGTTTCCAATTTGTTGGATTTAAAATATACCAATACGTCTAGAAATTTTATAGGTATTTTGCTGATGATATGCATAAATTTAATCCTTAGTGCCAGTGTGTTCATATATTCAAAGAATTCTTGGAGTTCTTCTTCGGTCCCATTCCAGATTCCAAATAGGTCATTGATAAATCTAACTAAACATTTCAATTTATTTTCCCATCTTGGATCCTTCAGTACTTGGGTTTCTTCTAGGTAGGTCATGTAGGTATTTGCATAGCTTGGCGCTATGGCTGCACCCATTGAGGTTCCTGAGATTTGAACAAAGTAACGGTTCTCAAACATAAAGAAGTTGTTATTTAGTACTATACTCAAAAGTTTAAGTATCAATAGTCGATCCCCTTGTACAGTTTCTGTTGTGTTCAATAGAAGCCATTCCATGGCTTCCAATCCAGCTTGATGTGTTATATTTGTATATAAACTTGTCACGTCCATAGTGAACAAGATGTCTTTATCTTCTTCAAATGTTACAGATTCAAGTTTTTTCAAGAAATCAGTAGTGTCCTTGATGCAAGTGGTAGATTTATATGTTAGTGGCTGGATGACATTAACGATGTATTGTGCTAATGGCTCTAGGAGACTGTTCTTTGCTGCAAGTATAGGGCGTCCTGGTGGGTCCTCCAGACTCTTGTGTATTTTGGGTAGAATATATATCCCCGGCATCATAGGGTGCGGATTGTCCAAAAACGTTCTAGTTTTGTGTGTGATGATCTCTTCTGTTTCTGCCTCATCCAAGGTCTTTGTAATTATTTCCCGGACCGGTTCTGTTGGGTCCATAAAAACTTCAAGATAGGTATCATGATTATTCAATTTGACGTTCAACTTCATTTTTGTATTTGATGGTATCCAGAATTACTAACGCTCCTCCTTTGTCGGCTGGTTTGATAATCAAGTCAGGATTCTGCCACAATCTCTCTAAAACTTGTTTTTCTCAATTCTTCAGATTCATGTGTCCTCGGTTCTGAAATTAAATTTTTTGAAGGTCTTTGAGAACTATTTTATGAAATGCATCAAGTACATGGTTCTGTACTGGGGTAAGAAAGTGCTCTTTGGTTTCATTTCTAGATTTTCTATGATAGGTCTATTTTCAGAAATTTCAAAACTGTCGAAGAAAACTTTCAATTTAATTTTTCGTGTCAGTTTGAAAAAATCAATCTTCTCTCTTAGTAAAGTACTGGTATGTGTTGGAACATAGGAGATACCCTTCTGTAATGTATGTCATTCAAAGTTAGTCAGTATATGGCTAGAGATGTTCACAACTAGGTTATCTTTTGTTGGAGGTCCGCTTTTCTTGATGGATTTTTTCTTTTTCCCTCTTCTGCTCTGACCCGGTCTAAAAAAGAATAGGTATTGGTGGGGGCTCCTGTGGTGTCCTTCGATGTAGTTGGTACTTCACTAGTTCTCCATTTGGTTCTGATGTGGTTTCAGGTGTTGTCTCTTGACTTTCTGGTTCTCCGGTACCTCAAGAGGGTGTTGGTTTCAGCCCCTTTGAGTTACTCTTTGGCCATCCAGTGAGGGGGCCCCCTGCCTTGATCAGAGAAGGTTTGGAAGCCAGCCCTCCAGGTCCTGCCAAGCAAGTGGGGAATATGTGTTAGGCCTTAAACAGAGGATGACACAGATGATGGGTCAGGCGACAGCAAATCTCAAGGCCAGTCAGGAATTGAACAAGTACTGGCATGACCTTAAAGCCTCGCAAGTAGATTGGACTCCAGGAAAGGAGATCTTTGTGATGGAGCCTACCATGCCTCCAGCTTTGGCATATAAGTGGACTGGACCCTTCAGGATAATCTCCAAGATGGACAAAGTCAATTATCTGGTTGACATGGGAGTCCCTGGGGTGACCCCTCAGGTATTCCATGTTAACAGACTCAAGCCTTTCCATAGGAGAGCCGAGTATCTTGTCTCTTACTGGCTTCAGAGCAAGAAGAGGATGAGAGTTAGCCCCTTCCTGATTTACTGCATACCAACCATCAGGATGGTTCAGTGGAGGGAGTGCATCCCTCTCCAGATCTGACGACAGAGCAGCAGAGGGCCTGCAGGGCTTTGTGGCTTTGCTCCGGCAGTATGCCTCTCTGTTCTAACTGACACCAGGCCTTAGACGGTGGTGTAGGAGCGAAAGTGACACTGGTGACAGTGTGCCTGTCAAAAACAGGTGCTACCATATGTCAGATACAGTTAAGAGCCACATCCAGGCTGAGGTCGCCAATATGTTGGATCTGAGTGTTATTGAACCCTCAACCAGTGCCTGCACCAGTCCACAGGTTCTTGTCCCCAAGGCAAGTTCCCAGGCCAGTATCAAGGATTGGAGGTTCTGTGTGGACTGCATAGGTGTCAATGCCATCATCAAAACTGATGCGCGCCCATTGCCCAGGGCTGATGAGCTTGTGGACACCCTAGGTGCTGCCAAATTTGTAAGCACCTTTGACCTTACCTCAGGCTATTGGCAAATAGCGCTGATGGACTATGCCAAGGAAAATACTGCATTCTCAACACCTGAGGGGCTCTACCAGTTTAGAGTCATGAATTTTGGGTTGAAGAATGCACCTGTCACTTCCCAACATTTAGTCAATCATGCAGTCAGTGGGCTGAAGGCCTTTTGTGTGGCCTACGTAGACACCATTGCTGTCTACAGTTCCACTTGGGAGGAGCATTTGACTCACTTGGATAAAGTCTTGCAGGCCTTGAAAAGGGCTAACCTCACTATCAACGCCACCAAGTGCCAGATAGCTAAGGGGAAAGTCATGTTTCTTGGTCATGAGGTAGAAGGGGTCAAATCCAAACTCTCCCCAGTAAAGTACAGGACGTACATGACTGGGAGACTCCCACTACTCATACCCAGGTGAGAGCCTTTTTGGGCCTCACTAGGTATTATCGCAACTTCATGGTGGACTATGGAACAATAGCTGCCCCTCTGACAGCTCTGACTTCGCCCAAACAACCAAGTAAGGTTAATTGGACAGAAGACTGTCAGAGTGTCTTTGTTGGCTTGAAAGAACTTCTGTGTAGGGCACCTGTGTTGGGTGCGCCTGACCACAGCAAACCCTTTATCGTCCAGACGGATGCCTGCAACACTGGAATTGGAGCTGTCTTGTCCCAGTTAGATAACAAAGGGATGGAATATCTGATCATATTCATCAATAGACAACTCAAGGGTATAGAACGTAGGTGGGATACTGTTGAAAAGGAATGTTTCAGTATAGTTTAGAGCCTTAGGTGTTTTTGGCCCTGCCTTACCGGGTCTATCTTCAAGGTCCAAACAAACCATAAGCCCCTAAAGTGGTGTGTGCAGATGAAGGGAAAAACCCCAAACCTGCTCAGGTGGTCCATTAGCCTGCAAGGGCTAGACTACACCATAGAGCCTAGACCAGGGAAGAGTCATGATAATGCAGATGGCCATTCCAGAACGTATGTTGACCATAAGGCTGAGTACATCAATCTCAGTCTGGGCAGGGACGCGACTGTGATGCTGGAAATGCATCGGAGGAACAGGGCCTCCATATCCTTGTCCTTTATTGCCTTATCATGTTTTCTGTCTTGTTTTCAGTGCAGGAGTTCATGTGGTTCTCCTGGTGGTGTGGTTCTTCCTATATTTGGTTTGGTGAACAAACCCTTGGGATACCCTTATGGCACTCATGGGTGGGAGTACAACCCTGTACTCCTAGTGCATGTTTTTGGGCACCTGTGTGTGGCCCACGGAGCAGGTTACGGGCTGGTGGCAGCTCTGTGCTGAATTGACAGGTGCCCTGCACATCCTCCATTTTAGGATGCCCAGGCCCTGTCATTGGAATCAATGGAATTCTGATAGGAAACAAGATGGTGCCTGTGGCCTCTTGGTTTCTATCACCTGTTACCTTAGTTTTCCCGAAGTCCTGGGAAGCCCTTACTCTTTCCCTTCCCCCGATTGGCTTTTGGGTGGAAGTTCCATATACGTTGTTGAGGGGAAGTCCAGGCCAGACTGGCTGGAGCCTTCCCAATGATTGTATTTTGTGGGTACGCCTCTGGGGTGGTACCTGGGTGAATGGAGTGTGTGACGAGTATGCGTTCCGAGTTAGAGGTGTCTAGTATCTGGTATTTGACACAATGACTGAGACAGCCCTGCTCGAAACTGGTATGAATGCAGTGTGTAGTCTAGAGGAATATGTTCACTCATACATCTGAACACTCCAGCATTGGTAGTAGCCACAGAAGGACAAACCAGTTGAATGGTTCCCCAAAATGCATACCAATAAATGAAAGACGAGATCTGCAGAATTAAACAGAGTGAAAAGGGGAAACTATGCCTCATTAAACATGGAAAGGGCATGGAGGCAATTTCACCATGGCACAGGCTGTTCAACAAAAGTGAGATGTTCTTTGAATCCATCGTTTCTGCAGTACAAACAGGCATGAATGCCAAGTGGCTCCAGATCATGAGGTGCTAACTTATGCAGACAATAAACTCAAACATGAAGGAGCCAAACGGCATCAAGGAGGATCTGAGAGCAGTTAGACTATTGGTTAACATAAGTTTCTTGCACACCATTTACTGCACCATAGGTCATACATTAAAACACACTCATGTTTTGTGGTGGTTCAACAAGAGTTTAATCATGGCCCTTTTGTGATGACATGTGTTTCAACACTACTATGTCCTTTTCAAATCAGGGCATATCTATGGATTTATTCATCCAACAAAAATATATATATGTATCCATAATGCAAAAAATCAAAATGGCAGATAAAAGAAGTGAGATATTAAAAATAATAGAACAAATAATAATTATAATGGACAAAATAGCATTAAAATATAACCACCTTTCATAGATGCAATTTTGTATATGGTCACATGTGAAATGATAAATAAATCACAGCAAATTGGAGAAAACATAAATTGAACGCCCAATAATAGTAGGTAGAAAAACCACAGAGATTGGGGTGGGGGATCAGGGAGGGTCAGTGGGGTTTAGGAAAAAACATAAGAAGAGAGAAGAGAAATAAAAGAGAGATTGTTTAAGACAGTTGTTACCATTCCACAATATGTTATTGCCACAATATTACAGTTTCTGCCAAAGTTGTGCAAGTTACATTTAATTCTTTCTGTAGGTGCCAATGGTAAAATATAAGCGTGCCTGCCCTTTAAAAGTTCTGATTTAAAATGGTGCGTTAGTTTTAAGAACCCGAGTAAATCTAAAGTAGTTTGAATAGAAATATGTTTTACTTCAATAATTAAGGGGGATCTTACCGTTATCTATAACCTATTAGGTTCATGTTGCTTTTGTTGCTAATTCATGGGTTAAATCCCACCTATGGTTTAATAGACAGTGTGTATTGTTTAGTAACAAAACACGATTGCTGCACACAGTCTGTATTTGAATGTGGTTAAAATATAATATATTAGCTAATCATAGCTTCTATTTTGCAGTATATCTGCATCTTTCATTTCTAAAAGTGTCAATTACTTCAGAGTCATCCTTTATCAGAATGAGACAAAACACTTGTATTATTTGCCTTATTACACATCTCTAAATGTCCAATCTTATTCCCTCATTAAAAGTAACAGATGACACAACTCACTCGAACTATTGGCAATATTGCTGGCATGTTGCCGTGCACATCTGTGGACATGACAGTTGGCACCATATGGGCATGTTCGAAATATCTTTACTTATACAAGACAAAGGTATACACAGAGCATGGCATTCAATGGATATGTTACATCGATGATGTTTTTCTAATATGGATCGGGTCAATCGAGGATCTGTAAGCTTTCAGAAACAGTTTGAATAATAAACAAGCGGGAATACAATTCCCGGGAAGCAGCAGCCCAACTAAAATCAACTTTTTGGATTTAACCATCTATGTATCAAGAAATCAACTAATGACTACCACCTACCGTAAAGAAACATAGGTCAATACGACACTTTTCTCTGCAAGCTGCCACTATGAATCTGTAATAAGGAACATCCCGAAAGGGGAATTTTTAAGGGCATGCAGAAATTGTGGGGCTACAGATCAGTTCAATGCAGAATGTGACCTACAATCCAAGAGATTCTCAACCAGAGGGTACTCCAACAAATGTATACAATCTGCAAGAAAGAAAGTACAACAAACAGCAAAATCCTCTACTTTTCAACCTAAAACCAGTGAATGCAAGAAGCAAGATGACCAAGTCAAATTTATCACCACATACTGTGCAAACAACCAGATGATCAGAAACATTCTGAGAAAGTGTTGGTACCTTCTAAAATTGGACCCTCACATTGGCCAGTTCATTAAAGACTACCCTTCTATGATTTATACCAGAGCAAGAACACTTAAGAACAACCTGTGTCCCTTTCTATTACCAGTGATTCAACAAAAGGCAAACACAATGTGGCTATAACCCCACAAAAGGGACTTTAGGAAATGCGGAATCTGCTCCATGTGCTAGTTTGCCATGGATAGTACAGTCATCTTTAAAGATTCAAATGGAATCCATACCCAAATCAATGAACCAATTAATTGTTAATCGAAATATGTGATGTATGCCATCATATGCACGTGCCAGCTCATCTATATTGGCAGTACAATCTGTGAATTACGAACAAGAATTCGAGAACACCTATCAGGAATTGGTAGCCAGGACAAAAGTTTACCCTTGGCCGAACTTTGGCAACAAGAACATCAAATGCAAGACAAAAAAGATCTGAGATTTATTGAGATTAAGAGAGTCAACCTAAGTCAAAGAGTAGGCAACCAGGAGATGAAAACCGACAGGAAGAGACAAGACTTATCTCCCTTTTCCAATCAATGGACCATGGCCTGAACTCAGACAACGAGATGGCATTTTTTCTTTAAAAATAGAAGTGCTTTTCCATAATGAGGTTCTCATCTGCATGCATAATATTCCAATATATGAAAGGTGGAATGTTATATTTGACTAAATTTATATGAAACGACTAGAATGTTTATAATGTGATAATTCTATTTTTCCAATGTTTTTTTTTCTCTTTAATGCAGTTCTTGTAATATATCCAAAATGCAATGCTCTATATGACCATACCAAAAAGACACGGCCAAATTGGATGTAATGTGTACGCTTTTTTGGTCAACACATTTGAATCAGCAATGGATACTAATATAACATTACATTTTTGACATGTAGCCTTCTCTGGCCCAGCACTATTGTGCCACTAACTACTAAGTGTAAATCACACAATCTCCTCTGTATTTGTTACAGGGAACACCTAAATGAACTCTCAACTTTCTAATGTTAACAACACTAATAAGTTCTAATCACAGAATACCCAGAGGGTTCACCAAAACATGGCCGCCAAGCTTCCAGTTAGAAGAAACCAATGTAGGACTAATGTGTCTCCTTGGAGACACATTTAAACAGAAACAAACAGTGGTGCTGGTCCTAGCAACTGACACGAGAGGTGACACAAGACATCTTTTTCGGGTAGGCTTTTGACTAGGCAGGGAGCCTAGACAATACGGCCGCTCTCATTACTACAAGGAGAGCGTGCATCAGGTTGATATGCTAAGTCATTTGTTACTTCACAAACACGGAATAAGATTGCATCCACAGACGCGCATGGCAACAGGTCAGCAATAATGCCAATAGTTCCAGTGAGTTGTGTCATCAGTTACTTTTAATGACAGAATAAGATTGCGTGCCCAGAGACGGGTAATAGGGCAAATAATACAAGTGTTTTGTCTCCATCTGATAAAGGATGACTCTGAAGTCATTGACACTTTTAGAAATGAACGATGCAGATATACTGCAAAATAGAAGCTATGATTACCTAATATATTATATTTTAAGCACATTCAAATACAGACTGTGCACTGCAATCGTGTTTTATTACTAATCAATACACACTGTCTGTTAAACCATAGGTGGGATTTAACCCATGGATTAGCAACAAAAGCAACATGAACCTAATTGGATAGAGATAACGATAAGAACCCCTTATTTATTGAAGCAAAACATATTTCTATTCATACTATTTAAGATTTACTCAGGTTGCTAAAACTAACGCACCATTTTAAATTGGAACTTTTAAAGGACAGACACGTTTGTATTTTACCATTGGCACCTACAGAAACAATTAACTGCTACTTACACAACTTTGGCAGAAATTGTAATATTGCAGAAATATCATATTGGCGAATGGTAACAATCGTCTTAAACAATCTCTCTTTTATTTCTCTTCTCTCTTCATACGTTTTTACTAAACCCCACTGACCCTCCCTGATCCGCCACCTCAATCTATGTGGTTTTTCTACCTACTATTGTTGAGCATTCAATTTATGTTTTCTCCAATTTACTATGATTTATTTATCATTTCACATGTGACAATATACAAAATTGCATCTATGAATGGTGGTTATATTCTAATGGTATTTTGTCCTTTATAATTTTTATTTTTTCTATTATTTTTAATATCCACTTCTTTTATCTGCCATTTAGATTTTTTGCATTATGGATATATATTTTTGTTGGATGAATAAATCCATAGATATGACCTGATTTGAAAAGGACACAGTATTTTCGAAACACGTGTCATCACAAAAGGGCCACAATTAAAATCTTGTTAAACCACCACAGCAGATGAGTGTGTTTTAATGTATGACCTATGGTGCAGTAAATGGTGTGTAAGAAACTTATGTTAACCAATCGTCCGCAACAGAGTTGAGGAACTCTATGTTGTGATGCTGGAAATGCATCGGAGGGACAGGGCCTCCGTATTCTTGTCCTTTACTGCTTTTATCGTGTGTTCTGTCGTGTTTTCCGCACAGGAGTTCATGTGGGACTCCTGGCAGTGCAGCTCTCTCTCTTTTGGTTTGGTGAACGGACCCGTGGGATACCCTTATGGCACCCATGGGCGGGGTTACAACCCTGTGCCCCTAGTGTATGATTTTGGGCACCCGTGGGTGTCCCGCAGAGCAGGGTATGGGCTGGTTGCAGCTCCATGCTGAAATTGGCAGGTGCGCGGAGTATCCTCCATTTTGGGATACCCCGGCCCTGCCATTGGGATCCGTTGATTCCTGATGGAAAACAAGATGGCCCCTGTGGCCTCTTGTTTTCTATTCCCCATTACCTTGTTTTCCCAAAGTCCTGGGAAGCCCTGACTGACTGTTGGGTGGAAGTGCCATATATGGTGTTGTTGTGAAGGCCCGGCCAGACTGGCTGGAGCCTTCTCGGTGATGTATGTTGTGGGTACCTCCTGTGGGTGGGACCTGGGTGAATAGAGTGTGTGACGAATATGCATTCTGTGTTGTGGGTGTCTAGTATCTGGTGGTTCATACAATGACTGAGACAACCCTGCCCGAAACTGGTATGAATGCAGCTTGGAGTGTTGAATGGCTCGGTACTTGTCCCAATACACATAACTTGTTGTGAGTGTCTGCAGAGAAGTGAATGGCCTGAATACCTCGTGTGCCTGATTGGCTGCCTGCCTGCATGAATGCCCGTAGTCGTGATTGAATGCTTGAGTGTGACCCAGCGGAATGAATGGGAGATCAACCGTATATCTGGGGACCTCTCAATGCTAGGAATCGTGTTCAGAAGCTGAAGTCCACTACGACGAGTAACTGGAGTAACTGACGGTTGACCTTGAAGCCCTGCTGGACGAGAAGAATTGCTGTGGCTCTCCTTCACAATCTGAAAGCGTCTGTGCCTCCAAGGACTGACCCAGAGAGGACCTGGTAAGGCGCCCTCTTCCCGAGCTACGAGGGACCATCGTGCACAGCTGATCTTTGCCAACGCTCCCTGGAAGACAGACCTTCGACAGGCTGCCGACCCGATATGGGGACTGCTGCAGAACTCCAAGGAGAAGGACTCGGACTGTTGTCCGCCACTGTCGATGACCGCCGTCGCCGACTGGAGCCGCCGTGCTTCCGTTTGCCTAAGAACTTCAATTGATCATCGGACGCTCTTGTTTGCATCGTCACCCGCTTGTCTCCCGCTGGAGAAGGCCTGACCGTCGATGCATCGAGGAGCATCCACCGGTTGGTTTCCCGCCACCTAGGGACCACAGAGACGCCGACGACTCGACGCCCTTGCTGGGCCATGGTTCTTCATCATCTCTTTGCGGTCCAGAACTATCATCACTGAGGTGCACCGCACGCCTCTTCCTTGAAGCACGCCAACGCTCTGTCATCGACGAGCACCGGTAGGAACGAAGCTGCCACTTCCCTGCCGTAGTTCACCCTGTTCACCGTCGGACGTTCGACGACCCGTGACTCCTGCCTTAAACGGAGGGCACTCAAGAACGGCTGTCGATTCCCCGACACTGAACGCCAAGTTCCCCGACACCTCTCGACGATCCATGGCTCCCGCCTGAAAGTGAGGCACTCAAGAAGGATTGGTCGACATATCGTCGGAGAGCCCTACTCCAGCAGGTACATTGGGGGGTAAAACCTTAATAGGAAGAAGTGAGACTATTGAACATATGGACCGGGCTTGTGCGATATATCCTTATTTTACAGGTTGCCCAGGTGGGGGGATCTCCACACAGAACTGTGTCTAGGTAACGGGGCCAGTATTCTGCCTATTGTTTCAACCATCTTACGTTCCTGCCTATCTCTATTGCTAGTTTCCTCGTTATTAATCTGTGTGACATTTTAACCGTACAGTTGATGCACTTTAATGAGATTCGATAACATTAGTGGTACCACTTTAGAATTGTATGTATTTATCATTATTGACTTCCGAGTACAAAGTGTGTTATTGTGATCCTGTACATACCTTTGAATATTAATTATATAAAGACTGTGTTTTCAGTAATACAGTGTGTGGACATTCCTTTGTGGGGGCTCGGGGACTACACTGTACTTAAGAACCAGCCCGCATCACCTCCTGAGAAGCTAGGCCTTGATTGCTTGTCCATTGCTACCACATAGAGAATCTTGGCTGGGGTCCGCTGTGCCTCTCCTCTACCATATAGAGAGCGGAAGTACAGACACCCCCTACCAGTCTTTACACTGGTGGCAGCGGTGGGATGCTTATGGTTTTAAGAATCAGTGTATAACCGTGCCACTTACAAAATATCTGCACAGATTAAGGTTTGGGTGTGTACAAAATAACTGCATTACAAGCAATGGAGTTTATTGCGAATCGTAAATTGACTCGGATGAGCTTAGAGGCTCTCCAGAGTGCTTGTGAAGCCAGGGAGTTAGACTTTGTAGATAAGTCTAGGGCTGAGCTGATAGCTGCCCTGGTGGACTACCAGACCGATGGTGAAACTCTTGATGAAGGGGGGAATGCAACCAATGAGGACTCCGCCCCTGGGGTTTCTACTGAATCTGTTTCTGGGAATGCCGCCATTCCTGCTGCCTCTGTTCCGAACCCCAGCAATACCTTGGAACTTGAGTTATTAGGGATGAAATTGGCCTTTGAATATCGCAAGTTGGAAATAGATGCTTAACGTAAGAAAGAGGAGTTGGCTCAACAAGTAGAGCTCAAGAATAGGGATCCTGAATTCAAAATAGGGATCTAGAACTCAAAGACAAGGACACTGAATGTCAGAGAATCCAGCTAGAGAAAGCTTGAGTGGAGACTTCAGCGAAACCCAGTGAGAGTGTCAGGTCCCCGGCAACTAAATTTATGAAGGATTTGGTTGGTGTGTTTTCGGAGGGTTCTGATATCCTCCAATGGATTGAAGCGTTTGAAATGGCTTGTGCAATTCATGATGTTGACAAAAGAGATTGGGCTAAGAGTTTGCTAAGCAGAGTGCCTCAAACTGGATATGACTGTATTCTGAAGCTGAGTGTGGAAGAAAGGGATCAGTATGAGTGTATGAAATCTGCTTTGATTGCCAAGTTTGGCAAGACGCCTACCCAATACCTTAAAAGGTTCAGGGATTTTAAGAAAAGAGAGAATGTGTCTTCACTACTTCTCCATTTGGTTCTGATGTGGTTTCAGGTGTTGTCTCTTGACTTTCTGGTTCTCCGGTACCTCAAGAGGGTGTTGGTTTCAGCCCCTTTGAGTTACTCTTTGGCCATCCAGTGAGGGGGCCCCCTGCCTTGATCAGAGAAGGCTTGGAAGCCAGCCCTCCAGGTCCTGCCAAGCAAGTGGGGAATATGTGTTAGGCCTTAAACAGAGGATGACACAGATGATGGGTCAGGCGACAGCAAATCTCAAGACTGGGTGAGTGCTGCGCACATGAATATGATGGGGTGGATTGATGGTTACAAGGTGAAAACTTTTGTTTAATTGTCCCACCTGTTGTTTTTTGATAATTTTTTGGAAGCCGTTCACCAGAGCTGCGACAGTATGTTGCTGACCAGAACATTTTGGATCCCTTTAAGCTGGCAAGGTTGGCTGACAAGTGGGTCTCCCACCAGGGGTCCCCTAAGGACTCCAGTGGGAAGGACAAGGACAAAGAAAAGGGGGCCTCTCAGAAAGCTGAGGAGTCCCAAAAGCAGTCACAGTCGAATAAACCTAAACCCTCTTCTCCTAAGACCCAAAAATCTAGTGGGGATAAGTCATCTGTGGGTGGGAATAAGAGTAGTGGTCCACCTGCTGCAAAGCAGGCTCCCTGTGGTTCCAGTACTGTACCCCGCATTCCCGGCACTTGTTGGGACTGTGGGGCTCTGGATCACAAAAGGGGTGACTCCAAGTGTAAAGGTAAGGCACTCGGAGCACAGGCTGTCAGCCTAACCTACCCTTACCCCATGTTTGAGGTGGAGGCCACTGTCCTCCCCTCCTCTACCGGAATCACTTTTGGTGCTCCCGTAGAGATTTCCTTAGTGTCCCTTGGAGCCTGGGACCAGTACGCGGAAGTAATGGCGACTATCGCACAGAACACCCGTAGATTTTTGAGAAGTGTCCTCCTGAATGGCCAGCCTTCTACTGGTTTGAGAGACACTGGGGCAAGCATGACAGTGGTGGACAGGACCCTGCTCAAGCCAGAGGACTATGTAGATGCTCCTCTGAGAACCACCAGGTTAGCTGGTGGGCCTCCCAAATTATCGCCTGTAGCCCGAGTCACACTCGTAATTGGAGACAAGACAGCAAAGCTTCCTGTCCTGGTTCAGGACAACGTCCCTGCTAACATTCTGTTAGGTAACCATCTAGTTGAGTTGGGATTGATCGTGGATGGTCTTCCCATGACTGCTGTTGCGGTCACTAGGTCACAGGTGTCACCGGGTCTGGCTGTGAGTCAGGTACCTGAGCCAAAGGCGCGGCCTAAGGCACGACGAAGGAAGAGCAAGAAGGCCACCTCGGTGGAGGGAGCCCCTTCTCTTCCTGCTGTTCCTACAGCCCCCATTGGGATCCATGCTCCGGACGGGCTGGGTCCAGTGGTAAACCCTATCTCAACTCCTGTGGGAGAAGAGCCAGAAGACTCTCCTGTGGGAGAGGTTCTCAACCCGGAGGATCATCCCAATCGTCAATGCTTATTAGCTGAAGGGGGACCCTCCCGGGCAGACTTCTGTAAAGGACAGAGAGAGTGTCACTCTCTCGAGGGTCTGAGGAAACAGGCCCTGTCCCAGGCACAAGGAAAAGTGCCTAGGACTTTCTGGATTTATTGAGAGGGTGAGCTCCTTGTTAGTGAGCCCACTAAGCCTGAACCTGTGCCCTCAAGAGGTAGGTGGTACCCCAGGTTTACAGGCCCTTCCTACTGCAGTTGCCGCATGAGGTGCCCTTGGCTGGTTATCTTGGTACCAAGAAGACTAAGCAGAGTCTCTCTGTCCATTTCTACTGGCCTCGGATGGGAGTAGAAGTGGAGTCCCACTGCAGGACCTGCCCAACTTGTCAGTTGTCTGGCAAGACTGGAGGCAGTGTCATTGCCCCACTGCAGCCATTGCCAGTGGTTGGCACACCGTTTGAGAGGGTGGGCATTGACATCGTCGGTCCCCTTGACCCTCCCACGTCAGGTGGACATCGGTTCATCCTGGTTTTGGTAGATCATGCCACCAGCTACCCTGAGGCTATACCGCTTCGGACTGTTACTGCCAAGGTGGTTGCCCAGGCCCTCCTGGGCATTTTCACCCATGTTGGATTCCCCAAGGAGGTTGTCTCTGATCGTGGATCCAACTTCTTGTCTAGCTACATGAAGACCATGTGGAAAGAGTGTGGGGTAACCTACAAGTTCTCCACTTCTTACCACCCCCAGACCAATGGTCTGGTTGAGAGATTTAATAAAACTCTCAAGGGCATGCTAGGTGCTTTGGAAGAGCCCCTAAGGAGGAAATGGGATCTCCTCCTGCCATGCCTGCTGTTTGCTTACAGAGAGGTACCTCAAGAGGGTGTTGGTTTCAGCCCCTTTGAGTTACTCTTTGGACATCCCGTGAGGGAGCCCCTTGCCTTAATAAGAGAAGGTTTGGAAGCCACCCCTCCCGGTCCCGCCAAGCAAGTGGGATACTATGTGTTAGGCTTCAGGCGGAGGATGACACAAATGATGGGTCAAGCAACAGCGAATCTCAAGGCCAGCCAGGAATTGAACAAATACCGAAGATTCAATGCCGTCACCAAAATTGACGCGCACCCATTGCCCAGGGCTGATGAGCTCGTGGACATCATAGGTGCTGCCAAATTTGTGAGCACCTTTGACCTCAACTCAGGCTATTAGCAAATAGCTCTGACGGACCATGCCAAGGAAAAGACGGTGTTCTCAACACCAGAGGGATTCTGCCTTTTGGGTTGAAGAATGCCCCTGCCACCTTCCAGAGATTGGTCAATCATGCTCTCAGTGGGATGGAAGCCTTTTTTGTGGTTTATTTAGACGACATTGCCGTCTACAGTTCCACTTGGGAAGAGCACTTGACACATCTGGGTAGAGTGTTGCAGGCCTTAAAAAGGGCTAACCTCACTATCAAGGCCACCAAGTGCCAGATAGCTCAGGGGCAAGTCACGTATCTTGGTCATGAGGTAGGAGGGGGTCAAATCCAACCTCTCCCCAGTAAGGTACAGGATGTACAGGACTGGGAGACACCCACTACTCAAACCCAGGTGAGAGCCTTTTTGGGCCTCACCGGGTATTATCGCAATTTCATGGCGGACTATGGAACCAAAGCTGCACCACTGATAGCTCTGACTTCACCCAAACATGCTAGGAAGGTTAATTGGACTGAAGACTGTCAGGGGGAATTTGATGGCTTGAAAGAAAGTCTGTGTCGGGCACCCGTGTTGTGTGCGCCTGGCTACAGCCGACCCTTTATCGTCCAGACGGATGCCTGCGACACCGGAATTGGAGCTGTATTGTCCCAGTTAGATGACAAAGGAAGAGAAGATCCTGTCATATTCATCAGTATACAACTCAAGGGTAGAGAACTTAGGTGGGCTACTGTTGAAACGGAATGTTTTAGTATAGTTTGGAGCCTTAGGCGTTTTAGGCCCTACCTTATGGGGTCAACCTTCAAGGTCCAAACAGATCATAAGTCCTTGAAGTGGCTTATGCAGATGAAGGATGAAAACCCAAAACTGCTCAGGTGGTCCATTAGCCTGCAAGGGCAAGACTTCACCATAGAGCACAGACCAGGGAAGAGTCACGATAATGCAGATGGCCTTTCCAGAAGGTATGTTGACCGTCTGGATGAGGGTGTCTATCCCGTGGGAGATTAGGCACCCTCCACCTCAGTCTCGTGGGGGCGACTGTGATGCTGGACATGCATCGGAGGGACAGGGCCTCCGTATCCTTGTCCTTGACTGCTTTTTATCATGTGTTCTGTCGTGTTTTCCGCACCGGAGTTCATGTGGGACTCCTGGTGGTGCAGCTCTCTCTCTTTTGGTTTGGTGAACGGACCCGTGGGATACCCTTATTGCACCCATGGGCGGGGGTACAACCCTGTGCCCCTAGTGTATATTTTTGGGCATCTGTGGGTGGCCCGGAGACCAGGGTATGGGCTGGTGGCAGCTCCATGCTGAAAGTGACAGGTGCGCGGAGTATCCTCCATTTTGGGATACCCCGGGCCTGCCATTGGGATCTGTTGATTCCTGATGGAAAACAAGATGGCGCCTGTGGCCTCTTGCTTTCTATTTCCCATTACCTTGTATTCCCAAAGTCCTGGGAAGCCCTGACTCTGTCCCTTCCCCCTGACTGACTGTTGGGTGGAAGTGCCATATATGGTGTTGTTGTGAAGGCCCGGCCAGACTGGCTGGCGCCTTCCGGGTGATGTATGTTGTGGGTACCTCCTGTGGGTGGGACCTGGGTGAATAGAGTGTGTGACGAATATGCATTCTGTGTTGTGGGTGTCTAGTATCTGGTGGTTGACACAATGACTGAGACAACCCTGCCCGAAACTGGTATGAATGCAGCTTGGAGTGTTGAATGGCTCGGTACTTGTCCCAATACACATAACTTGTTGTGAGTGTCTGGAGAGAAGTGAATGGCCTGAATACCTTGTGTGCCTGATTGGCTGCCTGCCTGCATGAATGCCCGTAGTTGTGTTTGGATGCTTGAGTGTGACCCAGCGGAATGAATGGGAGATCAACAGTATATCTGGGGACCTCTCACTGCTAGGAATCGTGTTCAGAAGCTGAAGTCCACTACGACGAGTAACTGGAGTAACTGACGCTTGACCTTGAAGCCCTGCTGGACGAGAAGAATTGCTGTTGCTCTCCTTCACAATCTGAAAGCGGCTGTGCCTCCAAGGACTGACCCAGAGAGAACCTGGTAAGGCGCCCTCTTCCCGAGCTACGTGGGACCATCGTGCACAGTTGATCTTTGCCAACGCTCCCTGGTAGACAGACCTTCGACAGGCTGCCGACCCGATATGGGGACTGCTGCGGAACTCCAAGGAGAAGCACTCGGACTGTTGTCCACCACTGTCAACGACCGCCATCGTTGACCGGAGCCGCCGTGCTCCCGTTTGCCTAAGAACTTCAATTGATCATCGGACGCTCTTGTCTGCATCGTCACCCGCTTGTCTCCCGCTGCAGAAGGCCTGACTGTCGACACGCCGAGGAGCATCCACTGGTGGGTTTTCCACCACCCAAGGACCACAGAGACGCCGACGACTCGACGCCCTTGGTGGGCCACTGTTCTTCATCATCTCTTTGTGGTCCAGAACTATCGTCACTGAGGTGCCCCGCACGCCTCTTCCTTGCAGGACGCCAACGCTCTGTCGTCGACGAGCACCGGTAGGAACGAAGCTGCCACTTCCCTGTCGTAGTCCACCCTGTTCACCGTCGGACGTTCAACGACCTGTGACTCCTGCCTTAAAGGGAGGGCACGCAAGAAGGGCCGTCGATTCCCCAACACCGAACGCCAAGTTCCCCGACACCTCTCGACAATCCGTGGCTCCCGCCTGAAAGGGAGGCACCCAAAAAGGATTGGTCGATGCATCGTCGGAGAGCTCTACTCCACCAGGTACATTGGGGGGGTAAAACCTTAATAGGAAGAAGTGAGACTATTGAACATATGGCTGGGCTTGTGCGATATATCCTTATTTTACAGGTTGCCCAGGTGGAGGGATCTCCACACAGAAATGTGTCTAGGTAACGGGGCCAGCATTCTGCTATTGTTTCAACCATCTTACGTTCCTGCCTATCTCTATTGCTGGTTTCCATGTTGTTAATCTATGTGACATTTTAACCATACAGTTGATACACTTTAATGAGATTCGATAACATTAGTGGTACCACTTTAGAATTGTATATATTTATCATTATTAACTTCTGTGTACAAAGTGCTTTATTGTGATCGTTTACATACCTTTGAATATTAATTATATAAAGACTGTGTTTTCAGTAATACAGCGTGTGGACATTCCTTTGTGGGGGTTCGGGGACTACACTGTACTTAAGAACCAGCCCGCATCACCTCCTGAGAAGCTAGGCCTTGATTGCTCGTCCATTGCTACCACATAGAGAATCTTGGCTGGGGTCCGCTGTGCCTCTCCTCTACCATATAGAGAGCGGAAGTACAGACACCCCCTACCAGTGTTTACATATGTCTCCTTAGCTTCCCACAACAATGTGACATTTTCTTAACAGAAACAAAATATAAATTCGGTTGCCGGGGTTCTCGAGTTGATATCCTTCAAAAGTTCCTCACTGTGTACCAGTTGGACTATTGGTCCTCCGGAACAGATATGTTCTAGTTCTCCTCACAGCCATAGAAGGAGGCGTTTGTACCAAGATCGGGTCTTTTTGCTTAAATTCGTTCCGGCCAATGACGAAGGCAACAGGACAATGACAGAGGCTATCACCAAGCTCTCTGCACTTCAAATGAAGATGGAGGAAATGAAAAATGTTGGGAAAGATGAAGGTGGGCTGTCTTCTATATTCTCATGGATACCGACATGGATGGCCAATGGACTCAAAGAACTGGCAGCGTCATTGATATAAGTGCTGCTGACAGTTTGTTTCATCAAGATAGCAGTTAGGCAGTGTAAAAAGACAACTGAGATAACTTTAGGGATGAAAGTGCTAATAGACATAGAGACTGAAGAAGGTGAAGAAACAAAGACATGTAATGCACTGAAAATGCAACTGATGCAGTGTCACCATTTCCCGAAAGTAACAATATTTCAGTATCCTTACAATACCTGTGACTTTTGGGAAAAATGGGTTTACTGCAACCTTGACAGTGAATGCAGCTATGTGACATCGAGTTTAGATGACTATGAAAATAACTATGGACATCTTGGAGGGATAACAAAGGTCTGGTTCCCAAAACTACTGATGAACCAAGAGAATGGTATGAAGAGTGTGGTTGACAGATCGACCTGAGGGGGGATTGTAGATATGGGGCCAAATCAAACTGTCATACCCCACACACAATCCTCAGCATGAAGGCAGAGAAATTACAGATGTGCCTTACTTCTAGGCCCATCACAACAAAATTCAATGTAATGCAGGTGTGAGAAGCGCTATTCACTTTGACAACCATTCAGAACATATCCATTCGAAGAACTGACGATATGGAAACGACATTGATCGAACAAGTCGACTGACTGCAAGGCCAGAAATCAATTACGTCATCACTGACATCACAACATTAGATATGAAGTACATATTCATCCATTCATGAAGTTACAGGAACATGGACTAGTTTATTGCATATTGGCCAAAAGCACATGCTTATGACCAATTTAGGTAAGAGGACAAATACACATACATATTGTCATGCTCATATCTTTCGCTAAAGCTAAAACTGCAAGATGCAAAGCGTTCATATATTTAGCTTGCACATGTTTAACTGCTATTAACATGGAGAAGCCATTTGGAATGATATAGAAACTATAGGTCTGTGAGAATGGATGGCACAGGAGAGTCAGGCTTCGAGCACACAGGAGGAGCTGACCCAATCACTGCAACGAGAGGTGAGCAGAAACAAAGCCAAGGACAAGTGGAGACAGCAACATTCCAGTTACCAAGACAATAACCACCTGCAGAAAGTTACAGGTGAGAGGCATTTATTTTGGGGTCTCAACACACATGACCAAGCTGAGCAGGGCAATGCCCATTCAAATGCCCATTTAAACAAGGTAGACAAGGAGAGCCATTCCCATCAACCAAGGGAGGAGAAGCTACAAGTGTTGTATCTGGGTTTTCAACTGAATACACTCTTACAGGCTTAGGTGAAAAGAGAATGGCAACATTAAGGAACACTTTGCACCTCCATGTTAATGTGTATTGCCCTGAAAAGGTACACTCAGTCTGGTAACTGTTCAGGGTGCCAGGGATGGGGGGACACTCTCTGACCAATCCAGATTCTTCTTTCACGTGTGGACAATTTGTTGCAAGGGCCAATGGTCTCTCTGCGACTCTGTAACATTGTACACTGATAATAGTCAGAGTGGTCTTTGGAGGGACTCTAAGAAACGGCTATTCAACCATAGGAATAACCAATATATTCTCTACATGTAACCTGCTCGAACTGACCGATGTAATCGGCTGATAGGTTTTTTGGGTTGAAACCTTAATTTGTGATGTCACACCGGGATAAAACCGGCTGACACAAAATTAGAAGTTGAGGGCTCCGGGGATTATCTGTTTTTTTCTGTTGTGATCCATGTCCTTTTTGTTTGGCTTATAAAAGAAAGTCAACTTTGCCACATGGCTGAGTCTCCCGTTCTTGTGACTGGGAGTCGTTTATGGACCCAAGAGTTCTCTCTGAATAATAGGGGTGACTGCTAGGGAGTCCTGGCCAAGCTATACCTCATTTTGATGGAGCTGACCAAACAGTGTTATGCCAAAAGCAGGAAATGGCACAATATCGGTGGCTCAAGCCAGACCCTAGATGGTGCCCTTATGGGTGACCCTGCCTCATGGCCCCATGTTAATCTGTTCCTTCAACCAGTTCCTTCAGCCAGGCCTAACTGCCCATGTAGCCGGGTCTGGCCCACCAGATTCCAGTCACAGCTGGCCTATCTGGGTCCTACATTTGTCTTCAGCAAAGCTTCATCGACCCTACTTAGTGCATGCATTGTTGTCTGTGGTATGTGTCTTCCTGTGTGGCGGACATGTGGCAATGGGGCTTGAAGGGCATCTCTGTGATGGTCCTGGGGCTCCAGAGCAGGTGTGTTACTAGAGGCATGACTGCTTTGTGAGTGACAGTTCAAGGGCCAGGCGGGACATGTGCTCTGGTAGACTTCCGATAGAAGGGCTATTGGGGCTCCATAATGTAGTCAGGGTCCTTAGAACTCTCGGGAGGGTACAGCCCTGGGGCGTCAATGGCATGGGCCAGGTTGGGTCAGTTGTGGCCCCACATTTGTGTGCCACTGTGTAGGCCATGGCTGTCAGGTTTCCCTGTCCCATGCATGACTCCTCATGGCCGTCCTGTTTGTATACTTTCTGACATTGAATAAACCGTCCAGTGATCTTTCCTGTCTGGCAAACTTCCACCCAATCTTTATAACTACTTTCTTGGGTAACCCTTTGGAAAAGCTGGCCATCTCCCAGGTTACTCTCCAGGCTGAATCTGTTGGGTGTCTCCATGACCATCAGTCTGGCTTCAGAGCAGCCAGAGGCACAGAAACTACTTTCCTGAACACCAATGAAGTCCTACTCACTAATTTTGACCTAGCCTTCTGCACCTGCAGTCCTTTCTCTCCACCACTTCTCTCTCCACATGTGGCGTTCCACAGGGCTCCAAACTCTTATCCTGGCTTTTCAATGTCTACATGGCCCCTTTGGCACACCTCAACATTACCTTCTCCTCAAACCTTCAGTGCTATGCAGTCGACACTCTGCTCTCCTTCAGGCTCATCTCTGCCTCCACTCCTCTGTCACTCATTCCTGACTATCTATCCGCGATTCAGAAATGGTGCACCTCCAAAAATCTCTACCCGAGTGCCAGCAAGAGATCCTCCTCATTCGGACTGTTGCTTCCGCTTTCCCTCTTTCCCTGTTGCCACCTTTCTTGGGCCCTCTCTCTGCATGTTCCAGTGAGACAAAGAACCATGGGGTTTATCTTTGATTCCACTCTCTCCTTCTCTCCTCACAGCAAGGACCTCTTGAAGAAGTCACACTACCAGCTGCACCTCTTAGAGGTATTCTTCCTTTTCTCACTTTCCCCCAGAAGCTCAACATCTCCAGAGCCCTGGTTCTCTCTAGGCTGGATAACTGCAACAGCCTATTTCTCAACCTTCCTTCCTCTATTCCCCGCCCTCTACAACTAATCCTGAACAGGACTGCGATACATGTCCTTTGCCTCAAGCCCAGGGATCATATCTCTCCAGCCCTGAAATCTCTCCTCTGGCTCCCAGTGGATGCAAGGATCACTTTCAAGACCCTCTGCATTGTTCACAATTCTTTCTGTGTCCGGGGCCTGCACTACATCCAACTCTCTCTACCTTACAATCTTCCTTCTCAAGCCCTTCTCTCAGCTACCTCTAACTCTCTGATGGCCAGCTGCTTCTCCAGGCAGAGAATTGGAGGTAGAGCTCTCTCCTTTGAAGGGTCCTTCCACTGGAATGCCCTTCCTGCCCCCTCTCAAACTCAAGCAGGACAGCCTAAAGTTCTGGAACCTTTTCACTTCTGCTTTTTCTCATTCTCTCCCTTGCTTACCCACCTATCTGCTGCACTAACCGGTCGACTGCCTACCACCCAGAATTGGTCCAGGCTTCTCCTATGACCCAAAAGCACCTGCACTGCCTCTGGGCCTCCACGCACATAGGGGTCGTATCTGTAACTCTACAGTCCCATCATCCTTGCACTACGCTGAGCTGGATTCACATCTTGCACTTACTCAGAGCAATGCTGCCCTGACCACACTTGCTCCCTTTCTTCCCCTTGGCACTTTTCCTTTCCCTCTCCCCCCTGTATTTGCACAATATGAATGACACAAGGACTAGAACGATTGTTTGTTTGTCCTCCCTATGTCTCCCTACCTTGTCTTGTCGTGCCTAGAAACACTTGTGTACAGGCACGTTATAAATGACTCAACATATCATATTATATGTCTATGCAAGCACCACAAAGTGTTCTTGCGGGCAATGTGAAGTAAACACCAACTCAGGACATGAAGGTGTGAGGGAGTCTTTATTGATTTCAGAGCTACAGGGCTGCAGCCATTCCTCCTCACCCAGCAGTTTCCAATTCTCACATTTAAAACACAGCATTCATTGAACTCTTGGCCATTCTGAACCTCTCTGTGATATCAACAGGTGATGTAGAATTCTCCACATGGGAAAGAAACTATAGACAAGAATGACCCTTTAACTTTATACTCTGTATAACTAACTTCCCTCCCTTCAAAACAGCAAGTTGTTTGTATAACATAAAAAATAAAATAACAGCAAATCACAACAAAGCAACAGTTATTAAACAACATCCACAGTTGCAGCTGTACTTGTTCCGGAAGTTATGATTTTTTGGCATTGGCAATACGCACCTTGTTATGATTGTTTGGCATTGGCAATACATTCCATTCTTGTCAACCTTAGAAGTCTAATCCATACTTCATCACATCTCCTGAATAACACCAACTGACATCCTTTCTTCAAATCAAAACCCTCCTTAGATTTCTCTCCACCCAATCTTATTCTCTCGTGAATCAGATCCACATCCAGATCCACCAATTTGGAGTGACCGATCCATCCCAGTACCAGGTATTCAGCTTGGGCCCCCTCATTAATTCAAATGGAGAGACACAACTCACCGGATGAAGTGTGCATCTGTACTGTAATACCCGCCAAAGTAATTCCTTCTGCCAGTCAGCACCAGATCACACTGACAGGCGGATACCATCCACGGTTCTCTTAAAGCATTCCACACAACCATTCCTCTGCAGGTGATACAAGAATGTCTGCTTATGCTTGACACCAGTATCTTGATACAAATTGAGGTCCATTGTCACTGACCAAGCGGTTTGGCCAACCCTCTCTTCAAAATATACCCTCCAAAAATGTTATTACATTCTATTACGTCATCACGCTATTACGTTATTACGTGATATCCTTAATCGCTCCTACTTCTGGCCACCTACTGAGCAAATTCATAACTATAATGATATAAGAGTCTCTACTCCATAGAAAATGTAACTGAGTAAATCAATGGCAATGGCATCCCACAGAACTTTAGGAGCATCCAGTACCACCATGGGTCGGGTCTTTGTCACTAACACTGTGTCGCTTTCCTTCCACTCCACCCACTACTTGATTCTCATTTCAACAAATGTATCCATGCCAGGCCATCAAAAGTCCATCCTTATGAGGGCTCTCTTCCTGTACCTTCTGATATGGGCACTGTGACCAGTGTTCACTATCTTCTCTTGCATCCCCATTGGGACTAGCAATCTCTGACCCCTACACACCAGACCATCTGAAACACTCAATTCTTCCATCACCCTCCTGGACTCCTTGAGCTGATCACTGAAATCATGATCACTGTTCAAACTCCAACTGGCTTCTATCAACCCCTTGACCTTTTGATATAGCTCATCTTCGCTACATGCCTCATGCCAGACTTTCTCATTAAATGGGCCTCATTACGAGATTCGCGGTAATGGAAAAACGATGACGGTAAGGGAATACCGGAACAGCATACCGCTCCGGCCGACTACGAGTCGACAACCCAGTATCAGCACCAACGCTGAAACCGGGCTCCCCATACCGGCAGGCGCGCGGCCCTCTGGGCTGGCAATACCGGGATGCTTATAACAGGAGGACATCAAAAGTCACACGGACATGCAACTACCAGCATCACAAAGGCAGTAATAAGGGATACCGTGATGCCGGCATCACTCGCATTGCAAATAACCTTCTAACAGCAATGTGCAGTGTTCCCAACTGCCTCTGGTGCAGACAATCAGCGCAGGTGGAGGCAATGGAGTCTGGACCAGCACAAAAGGAGCACACCCACACACCACACCCCTTCCCACACCAAAATGATCCCAGTTGCAATATTGGGGCTGGAGGACATGCTTGCATTGCAACACCATGAGCAACAACTACAACAGGCACAACAGAGGAGGCGCAAAAGGAGAATGAGCGTGAGACAGGCGGAGCAAGTCCCACCAATGCAGCCAGTGGTAACACGCAGGCAGCCTCCAATCCCTCACATCAGAGCCAGTTCTTTCAACCTAACCCCTCAGCAGATCCACACCCTGTACCGCCTGGACCGTGACACCATCACCACCATTGTGGACATGATACACAACGACATTGTCAGCCTGATTGAAATACACACTACCATCCCCCCTCTACTGAAGGTAGTCTGCACTCCACTTCCTGGCTATAGGCACCTACCAGCACACAGTGGGGCAGATGCATGGCATATCACAACCTTTTTTTTTCACGCATGCTGAACCAAGTGCTTGATGTCCTCCTGAAGCACTCAGGTGACTACATATCCCTACCATGGACTGCCCAGGAGATATTTGACACAAAAATTGGTTTCCATGCACTGGCAGGCATGCCAAATTGTATCGGTGCCCTCGACTGCACCCATGTTGAATTGGTGGTCCCACATGCCATGGAGGTGGCGTAGCTCAATTGTAAGCTATATCACTGTGTCACTGTGGAGATGGTATGTGACTCCAGCAAGTTCATCACACATTGTTGTGCCCAATATCCCGGATCAACTCATGAGTCAATGGTCCTGCGGAACTCCACGCTACCACGCTACATGGTGCGACGTGCAGGATGACGTGCCTGGCTGCTTGGTAAGTTGTATGACAGGCACATGGCAGGGTAATGGGGAGGGGGGCTGCACACACCACCCAGGTGTGATTGGGGTGGAGACTGGACAATGCCCATACTGTAAAAAACTGTGCCCCAAAGCATCCCAAACTGAACATGACACCTAAACCTCATAGTAATGATGCAAGCTGCACACCAATGACATTATGCCTGACTTGCAACCAGCCCACATCCCACAACACGTCCACTGCACATAATCAGACCTTACCCTATGTAACACAATGCAGCAACATGTTGTGAGTATGCACAATGTAAATGACTACAGCAAAACACGGCACAGGACATGCATCCATGAGTGCGCACAAATCAATTCCACCAAGGGAATACACTGCCTGTCACTGGCCCACCACCACAGTAGCGCTGCATGTCACCATGGAATAATGAGCGCTGAATGAGAAATCATGATGAGACTTGTGCCAATGCTGCTAGTACAAAAACATACAAATCCATCCACATCATATAGATGATAGCAAATACAGTGGTAGGCATCCACAGTGCATGAACACCAGCAATGAAGTGGACACCCTGCATCCTCTGGAAGAAGCAACCCACACCTGCAGACCATGGGACAGCATACATTGTGGCAAGTTAAAATGTGTGCATACATCCAGGGACATGTGCATGTGACCAACATAAATCTGCAAGCATGTGAGTGATAAGTACAGGTGTCATGTTAGGAATTGACTCACACATACCTTATTTTGCACCCATGCAGGTGATGCTGGCTATCCCTTGAAGCCGTGGCTCCTCACTCCTGTCCGGAACCTGCAGAACAGGCATGAAGAGGACTACAATCGGGCCCATACCTATACCGTGTGGTGATCGAGCAGACCTTTTGCTTGTTGAAGGCACGGTTTCGCTGCCTCAGCAGGTCGGGTGGGGAACTCCTGTGCAGGCATGAGAAGGTGGCCAAGATCATCATGGCATGTGCCATGCTGCACAACATGTGCATCCGACAGAACGTGCCTCTGCCCCCTGACATTGAACAGCAACCACCAGGTGAGGATGAGGATGATTAAGAAGAAGGGGTTGCACATCATCCAGGTGGCGATGCACAGGAGGGACGTGCTGTGTGCCAGTCTGTGATAGGCCACGCGCACCGTGTAAAGTACTTAAAGTACTGTTTACTGGCTTGCCGTGCTGGTCTGCTGCAGTGCTGCCCCTGCTCCTGTTTCTATTTAAAAACGAAACTTTTTTTTTTTTTTCCTTGGAGCTGCTGGAAGAAGCGTGGCTGCACAAGAAACGCCTGGAGGACGTCTTAATCTGTAACCCCAAGGTTGCCTGGCTTCCTGCTAAATCAAGGTGACTGAAATGCTCTAATGAGCTGGACTGCCTACTGTGATAAGTGTCTAGCGTCTGGCGTCTAGCGTTGAGTGTGTAGCGTCTAGCGTTACGTAGGCAACGTGCGCCATTGGTGCTGCGCAACAAAGAGTTTGTGGGATTACTGAAAGTCGCCTCTTGCTTTTCTTTTTCTCTCTTTATCTCACTTAGGCCTCCTCCCTGGGTCCCTCCCTCGAGTGTGACTCACGCCCGCCTCACTTCCTACTTAAAGCCTTGTGCCCGCGCACTCGCGCGCGCACACTGTAAAGTACTTAAAGTACTGTTTACTGTTCACTGCTCGCAGGTGGCGGGCGGGCGGGATTGGTTTACCATTATTAGACGCAGTGACAATGGTGAATGGGCTGCGTAGTGGGAGGAAGATACGTGGTGAGAAGAGCAAGGATCTAAACCAATGATTGGGTAACCACTCGAATATGTCTGGGACCCCCATTGTAGATGATGAGGAATTATACTGCTCAAATGAGGTAGGAACATCTAAATGTGAAGAAGTGTTGGGATATGCGGGTGAGCATGTACCCTAGGATGTCGGGGAAAAAATAATGCTTTCAATGAAGGAGGGGGTCATTCTGCCTTTAATTCCCTCGCCGAATGCCCCCCTTCTATCAGATACTTATAAGCTAACTGAAATGAATCATGATGATGAGAATGAAGGGCTGAGTGAGGGCCTGGGGCTTCCGCCCAAAAAGATCTTGTTAGCCACAATGGGGATAAAACCAACTAAACCAAGATTCACTGACGTGTCTATCATTGCCCGGCTATTGAGGCACTTTTGGATAAGCGAATGCGCTTCTCAAGAGGCCCATCAACCCCGGTCAAAGCCCACAATTACTGCATGGAAGATGACATGTTCACGCGGATCCAGGCTATGTACCTGGGACGCAAGCCTTGGTACATGCCTGCTTCGACGATTTCTCAGCAAATTTAGAAAATGATAAGGAGGTCTTTAGTCAAGACACTAGTTCTCCTGGTAGACATTCAATCACCAATGTATTAGTTGGAGACATATCAGGGTCGTTACATCATGACGACCCTAAAACGAGCTTATCTCAACTAGAAGTGGAAGTGGAACGCAACCTAATGGAGATATCAGATATTGGGGTTGAGTTCCCAGTTCTATCCAGAATACTCAATTTGCTTGATAAAGTACATGAATATACTCATGTGCAATTGATGCATACGCATGATGTTATTATTGACTTATCGGCTAAAATCAATAGAATTGAGGGGCTCTTGTTTACCTGTGAGGTGGTGGCGGCCCTGACTAAGGGCAAACAAGGGGATGTCCCTAAAATGAGTTCAAAAGCGTCACAAACCATAGGCGAGTTAAATAGTGCACTAAAAGTGGGTAATGCGCTGACGGTATGTACTAAAGCTTCACAAACATCGCCTGATATAAGAATAGGGCTCCAACCATTTCCCACTTTTGCTGAAGCTATGGCCTCTGATGTAAGAAAGAGTAATGAGGCTGTTAATCCTGCCCTGAATCAGCTGTTAGAGCTGGGAACGGCTAATGCCGGGGCCATCAAACAGATTCTAACTACGATCCAAAAGATAAATTCTACTCAGCAACCAGTAAATGGTCAATATGGTCCGACTGTAATGATGGATGACTCCATAGGACCGCGGTCTAACTCCACAAGAGTAGAGTCTTTGGATAGTCTGTCAGCTTTGACCAACTTAATTGATCTCGAAGACGATGAACAGAATGCCCATCATGTCTTAGATGGAGAGAAGGCTGAAGACTTATGCCATGAACCGGTACTTTCAAGAAAGCAGAAGAGATTGCTATTGAGAGCTTCAAAACGTAAAATTAAACAAGCAAAAAACCTAAAGAAGTCTACCAATCATCTTGCGACAAACTCTATTCTTGACTCGTTTAAGATTAAGATAAAAGAAACATCTATGGACGAGGAAAAGATAGATTTATTGCAACTTGATTCTGAGTCTAGGGCGCTATTGAATATTGAAAACAACCAGAGTATGGTTGAGAAGTGTAATGGGAAGGAGAAACAAATAATGCCTAATGACCTAGATCCCCCTGATCGGATAGAGGAGGTGTCTTTATCTAACCATAAGCAAACTGAGCTCCTTAGCTTCTTCCCTGCGCTTTACATGAAAAAGGCATCGAAGAAAATTAAGGAAGCAGTCTCTAAGAAACCCCTGAAAAAATCAGGGGAGATGATTAAAATACCAACTAAACCCACTGAGTTACTGTTAAGTGGAGAAAAAAAGCAGGAGGGTAAATTATCTAAAAATGATCAACATCAGGAGTTGCTAGCAAACGCACAGATAAAAGCAGCTGTGCTGAAAGCAATTACTGGAAATTATGAGAATGGCAGTTGTGATTCTTCATCGGGTAACAGCAATAAATGTAGGGCTAGAGACAGACTGCCCTCAGAAAGAGAGTTGATAGAGAATACAACCTTCTCCGATGTATATGAACAGGCACTGTCTGATAAGATACTCTCCCTAACCGTAGATATGCCACCCATTATGGGTTGGGAAACTAAGCAACCACCCTCTGCCAGAATAAGTTTGAATAGATCAGCTATGCTGAAGGCTTTTCAAGCGATCCCAGCTCTATGCACTATCAGAAGCAACGATATTGAATGGGTTCGATTGTCCCATAATAACCCCACGAGGATGATTTGTGGTTATCACTCTCACATCATTGCACGATTAATTTGGGCACAAAGGGAGGACCTAGAATTACTTGGGCTATTTCCATGTCTATTTAATTCTGAGGAATCTGCAGAAATTTACATTGCAACTATCCCGGAGCAACCAAAGACCATGAGTGTGGAAGGATCGATACCGCAGATCAGTGAAGAGGTATTGAAGCAATTTATGAATCTTGCTGCCTCAATATCGGGGATGATGGGGAAGGGGTCATCAACTTCTCCTAAACCGTCAATAGCGATGGGTAAAAAATAGGAGGATGAGCGTGGTTTGTCCCTGTTGTCATGGAACTCGTGTGGGAGCTCTAATCTAAGGGCGTGGAATAGTGCACTTGATTGTGATTCTCGTCCAGGGATCTGCTTGGTCCAAGAAACTATGATTATGGGTGAGGTAGTTCTGGAAGGGTTTGTCTCCTATTATCAGCCGGCATCAAGGGGGCAACTAGGACGTCCAGCTGGGGGTCTGGCGATCCTGATTGATAAAAAGCTGAAAGTGATCTCCCATCTGCTGTGGGCTGATGAGGCTTTACTGGTTGTGGAAATGTGAAGCACGGAATCCCGATTTCAAGATTTTATTGTTATTAATTTGTATTGGAATCAGGTGGTGACTTCCTTTGAAACCCTAACAGATCGCATAAATTCCCTTTTTGAAGAGATCATTAGGACCAAAGCAAATTTGAATGTGATTATAGGGGGTGACTTTAATGCCACTTGTATAGATGATCTTACGGCAGATACTCATTGTAAATCTGACTCTAGAAAGAAATCATATGCGAATGGTGTAAGGTGGGTGGAGTTTCTTATGCTTTGGGACATTCAGTTGATTCCGTTCAAGGCAGGACCTTATCATCATACATGGGCACGAGGTCTCTATACTTCAACGATTGACTATTTCTTTGTCTCCACAGGATGGTTACATCTAGTTGATCCAATTTTGATTGTTAATCTTCTTAAAGGGGATCATTTAGCCCTGAAAACTAAATTGATGTTGGAAACATTATGTCTTGATGTGGAGCCCAACTTAAGGGCTATTGCCCATGATCGGGCTGGGTTATCAATCAAGTGGACCTCTAGAAGATGTCAATCATTTAGTGCTGCAATTCTAGAGGACCCGTTGATTAAAGTGAGTGTTGAGAGTAAAGGTGTTATGTGTGTGTGGCAAGAGGTCCAGAATTCCATTAGAATAGCGGTGCATATGTCAAACTTGAAGGCAGCGTCTGAGTGCAGGCATTCACCTAAACACCTACACCAATATAGTCAAAAAATTGTCGATCTAAGGAAAGAAAAACGGTATCGAATCAGAAAATTAGGTTTCTGCAAACAGATTGACAGTGATTATGCGGAGACTAAGGCGGAGATTAATAAATGCTATAAATCCCAAATAAAACGGCTGAAATATGAGCTGTTCAATATTAAGAATCAGAACCTCATGGCTGTTTTAATTTCTAAAAACGCTAGGAATTTATGGGTGACTATGCGCACCCTATTTGGCACAGCCGAGCAGATTGAGGAATCAGCTATCTCCGCTGTTTCCTGGGTAAATCATATCAGAGTAAAATTTGCTATGCCTAGTCAATTTATATTAGAGGAGAGATCGTCATTTCGTCCCATTTTCCAGGGTTGTCCTTGGTCTAATGAGGAAATACACCTGGCCATCACAAAATCTAAGGGGTCGCGAGCACCAGGACCAGATGGCATTCCGCCATGTCTTATCAAGCTTAATCCGGAAATGTGGGCGGCATTATTTAAAATCAAATTTGACGCTATTTATTATCTTGGGCACATCCCCGCCTCCTGGTGCTCTGCGATAATTATCCCAATTTATGAAAAGAGGCCAATGACTGACCCTGGGAACTTCAGGCCGATTGCTCTTATGGATGCCTCGGCTAAGATCTTTACAAATCTCCTATTACAAGCCATTAACCAATATATTAATCAGTCTAACCTACTATCCAAATTCCAAACTGGCTTTCGACGATTCATGGGCTGCCAGCTCAACGCAACTATTATTGCCCTTTTGTACCAGCAAACCAAATTAGACAAGGCCGGTTGTGTTTACATGGCGGCCTTGGACCTTACTGCTACGTTTGATTCAGTAATCAGAGAGCTACTTTGGAATAAATTGATTAAATTTGGTTTCTCATCCCAGTTAGTTTCAATCATAGCGGCTCTGCACCACCATACAACATATCGGATCCGACTTACCAAGGCTGGTGTACTCACCGAACCCATTCCGACTGAGATCGGACTGAAACAGGGCTGCAATCTTGCTGCAGTCCTGTTCAACCTCTACTTATTGGATTTAGACGATCAATGGCAAGAGGCAGTGATTTTTCCTGCAAAATTGGGTATTATTGCATTGAACTGGCTAAGTTTTGTGGATGATTTACTGTTTTTCGATAGGACCCCCTATGGATTACAGACTAAATTGAACCTTTTCCATACCTTTGCATGTAAACATAATTTAACGATTAATACGGAGAAATCCTTTATTATTACATTCAATGAAGGACGTCAAAAAATTAAAAATTTTACATGGTCGATTGATTGCTGTGCGATTCCGAGGGCCCCATCCATGCGTTATTTGGGTTATCATCTGGCATGTAGTAATTCCTGTGAGAACTGCAAGTTGGTCTTAACCAAAAAAGCCCAATCGTTGACTGCACAGCTTAAACTGGTGTACAATCGCTTTGGGAAATTTTCAATGATACCAATGCTTACTTTTTACCTACAAAAGATCGAACCAATCTTGTTATATGCATTGGATCTTTGTTTATACAAGATGGATGATATTGTGGATACTATCCAGGGGAAAATGTTAAAAAAGGTTCTGGGTCTTGCAATGTCCATACCAAATGCTATTGTTTGCCATGAGTTGGGAATCCTACCACTATCAGTTAAATGGCATTGGCGAATGCTAACCAACTATGGGAAAATGCTGGCTCCTCCTAAGAATTCATTGTATGAAGAGCTTGCAATAATGACTGAGAAGGGGCATCCTCGGTCGATCTTGATAATTAAGAATAGGATGGAACAATTCCTTTCAGATGCTATGATTTCACATGAGGAGTTGGTATTGGGGTTACCATCATGTAAGACTAAATACTGCAGATACCACTGGTGTCTGTTGACTGAAAAGATTCAGGGGTATCAAACTTACATTGAATACGCAAAATTTATAGGACAATGGGGATTTCGCCCAAGGTATCAGATCGTGTTTCCATGCAATATTGTAAGAAGGATCTACCTAAGATTTCGTCTGAATCAGATGCTTACTAATGAAAAGATTATGTCTTGGCAAAAGTATAAAAATAATGCATTGAGAGGATTATGTAGATTCTGCCAATTACCGGATATAGTTGAATCCTTGAAGCACCTTACTGTATATTGCAGGTATTTCGAAGTGGAGCGAAAACAATGCTTTACCACCCACCTCTATACTGAGACGAGTATGAGTAGGGAATCGCTTTGGCAACGATGTATGTGGGGAAGAAGTATACCACTTATCATCTGTTTAACAAACTTCCTTGTTATCATTGAACGGGAATTAGCCGGGAAAAACGATCAGTTGGTGTAATGTATGTATTGTCTGGTACTGTCACTACTTTGGATTTATGATACTGTGGTAATATGCGGGTGCTCAATATTCCTGCTGAAATGTTAAATGTATGACATTTTCGATTTTAGGTTAATGATTTAACGGGATTGCAAAGGATTTGTAGATATTTTAAATTGCAACTCATATTAGAATGTGATTTTTGTAAAGGTTAAATAAACCATAAACAAATAATAAAAAAAAAAATAGGCCAATATTTCTAAGACACATGGCTGCAGATGTTGCCATGGATGTGGGACTCAGGGCACTGGGTGTGGGGGTACATGGGCACTGTGCACTGTAAACCAATAAAGCACACATATTCAATAAGCAATGTCCAGTCATGTGATTTTTTGGTACACAACGGGTGTATTGAACAGGTAATATGAACAAACTCCCCCAAACATGGTGTGCAGTGGTATGCTACATGAGTTTACATTAGTCCACACATGCAGGCTGCCCCTGCTACTTGTGTCCTATGTCGGCCTCCATGGGTTGGCATGTCAGAGCACTGCGTGGCGCGCGATGACCTGCGCAGGGGGCTCATCTGGGTGGAGCTGGATGATGATCCTGTGCCCACATGCACCACTGACGGGGCAGGACGCTGAGCCTCCAAGGCATCAGCAATCCTGGCCAGGCCCTGCCTCACTGCCGACAGCTCCTCACATTTGCGTATGGTGCTAGACTCAATGGCCCCTTTCATGGCCGCAGTATTCTCACGGGCCTCCTTCTTTGTCAGGTCACCATCCAAAACGTACTGTTTCACAAGCCATGTCAGTTCCTGCTGGCGCCCCTCCATCTGTGCCATTCGCCACTCCCTGTCCCAGACCCCTGTAGAGGTGGATGGGACATCTGGCAAGGGGCCCAATGCATGTGGGTCCTCTGTGGGGCTCCAGGCCTCTGGTGTTGCCTCTGTTCCAGACTTGTTGAACGTGGTGCTATTGGGGCAGCTAATTGGGTTGTGCTGGGGTGTTTGGCCAGGGCTGGGTGTGCCTACAACTTCCATTGACAGGTTGTCATCCTCAGGGACACATACCTCGTCTTGGCACTGTCCTTCATCGCCACTCTGGGGCGCTGTTGCTGCTGCCTCCCCTACGGAGCTGTTTGCAGCAGACAGGGTCCCATCCGCTAGTTCAGTGGGTTTCACAGATATAGCCACTGTTGGTAATGCGGCTGTCCTTTGCCGCCCCTGTGCCTTGCCATCCTGTGTCGGCTTTGCCTTCAGTGGCTGATGTTGCTTTGCTGGGCCCTTAGACATGGAAGGCCGGTTGCTGTCTTCCCTGCCCCTGGCCTTCTTAGATGGAGTCATGGCCTGTGCAGCTGTGTCCTGAGCATCGCTGTCGGAATCTGAGCCTGTGGGGGACCAAGAGAGGGACGGCATCAGTGATGGTTGTACATGCATCATGCATACATTGGTATTAGTGCAGTTGTACACATTTGAGGATATGCTGTCTTGGGGTTGTGACAAACAGGTTGCTTGCTATATGAGGGGATTATTCAGGCATACGTCTGGTTCACACATGTGTAAGGTGGTGCATGCTGGGTGACATGCCTTTGTGTTGTGGACTGCGTGCAGTGTGATACATGCCGTTTCGTTGTTTGTGGGGTGTGTTTCAGGTATGGCATTGGCATGCTGCATGCATGAAGATGTGACGGTGCTGTGGACAGCATCTAGGCAGGGATGTGTCAATGTGTGCGTGATGGCCCATGAATTGGCTCATGTCGCTGTCATATTTGTGGCCCATCATCATACTTTGCATTCAAGTGGTTTGTGTGGACACTCACCTCCATCAGCCGATGACGGCACTCCATGCTCCATGTCACCCACTCCCTCTATGGCCTCCATGCCAATGGTGCTGGCATAGGTTTTTTCCCATCGGGTGAGTTTTATCGGGGAGTTGGACCCGCCGCCTGTAGCCAGACCCTCGCTTCGATTTGCAGAGAGCATATTGGGCACACAGAGGCAGAGGTCATCCCACCTTTTTTTTACATCCTTGACAGTGCGCGGGGTGGTGTGAACCGCACTGACCTTCTGGGCCACTTGGTCCCATACTTATTTCTTTTTCAGCTGGGCACCTCTACTGAGGTCTGACGCAAACACCACAATTCCATTCTGGCGAGAGTGTCTGCCAGCATGTTTAACTCGTCCTCAGAGAAGCGCTCCTTTTGCTAGCGGGATGCTCCTTTTTTAATGGTCTATGGCATTGTGCTCGAGGTGTTGCTGCAGATGTAGCTTGCGGTGTGTGGCTCCAGGTCCTGTGTCTCGAGGATTGCAATGGATTGTGTTTTTCAAGATGGCCACCGTAGCATTTCACGTTCCGGCGCGATGACGTTACTTCCGGTTCCGGTATTGCCGGGCCTGGTATTTTTGGACCCTTTATTGCCAGTGCCTGTTATTTAAGGGTGGACAAAGGCGGAGGAGGTGTCAGTGCTTTCCATGATGTCACTACTGGGGATTTTAGGGTCTTTTACGGCATGACGGTACAGACGATACCGGCATGCCGCTACATGCGTGCACGCATTTTCGTAATTGGCCGCTCTTAGCGGCATCAGTGCTACTCGGATGCTGTATTGCCTCCATGCCAGTAAGGTTTGGTTTTCACCGCAGATCTCGTAATGAGGCCCAATGACTCTTCCACCACAAATATATCTTTTATTCCTTCATTGGACAGGAAATCAAATTCACAATTTTCACAAATGGGATTCCCAAACTATGTATCCACCACCGAATTAACCTTCCTATTGACATGCTAATCCGCAAATTCCATACCGAGCAATCACGTCATACACTTGGAAATGTGTCTCAAAATCTCCATCCAGTCCTTTCCTGTTAAAAATGGCAAGCAAAGGTTTGTGATCCGTTCTCATGGTGAACCCTTTTTTCATATAGCAAAACTCTGAACTTGTTTATCACCTACAAAACAGCAAGGGCCTCCTCCTTTATCACATAATATCGCTTTCCGACCTCCTTGAGTGCCCTAGAGGCATATGCTATGGTATGTAAGCCATTTCTATCTTCCTGCATGAGTACACTCCCTAATGCTAGTTCAGAAGAATCAGTGAACACAACTGTGTGTGAATTTTCCCAGAAACCCTGCAAGACTGGAGCCTTTGTAATGTCCTCTTTGACCCTCTCAAACTCTTCTTGACATCTCACGTTCCATTCAAAAATCACACCTTTTCTGGTCAGCCTCTTCATGCTCGCTGTTTTGCTGGCAAGATTTTTAACAAATTTGGCATAATATTTAATCATCCCCAAGAAAGATGATACTTCTTCTTTGTTCCTGGGTGAGTGTATTTCCAGTAAGGCTCTCACAGTTCTAATTTTGGGTCGAACACCATCCCTAGACAAGCTGTACCCCAAATAGTCTCCCTGTGGAGCCCCAAATTTACATATCTCAAGGGTCGGAGTCACCCCAGCTTCTTCCAATTTCTTCAGCACTCCTCGTGACCTATTGTCATGTTCACACCTATTCATTCCCAGACCAAAATATCATCTTGGTAAAATTTCACACCATCCATACCTCCTAAGATATTGTGTATTACATGTTGGAAAAACCAGCTGCTGAAATCAAGCCAAACGGCATTCTGACACATTTAAATAGTCCCACATGTATAATGAAGGGAAGGATGTCATGAGAGTTGGGATGTATCCTAATCTGATAATATTCAGATTTTAGATCCAATAGAGAGAACACTTTGGCCCCTCTTAAATCTGTGATCATCTTGTTGATCTAGTGCAAGGGAACCTCTCTGTCACAACACCTTTATTGACTTGTGTGAGATCAATGCATAACCTTATGGATCCATTAGGCTTCTTTACAACCACTATGGGACTAACCCATTCTGATGCCTCTGCCCTCTCAATGACTCCTTCCTTCAACATTCTCTCAATCTCCACCACATCCCCCCTCTTCCATTCTATGGGAACAGGCCTAAGCTTAGCAACACATGGAACGGCATCCTTTCTAAGCATGATTGTGTGAATAAACCCTTTTACACACCCAACATATGGTCTGAAAACATTAGAAGACATCTTAGCTACCTCATCCACACACAACTCATCATACACTTTTTTTAACTCACTCAGGTGAGGTCAAGACTGCATTGAAGCCATTATGGACCTGTTACTTGCTATTTAGATCTAGCTTTATTTTGAGTACATCCTGGCAGCTCGTTGATAACAAATTTCCCCTTCACTGGTCACATATATCTTGCTGGTGGTGACCTCATTCTTAAATGATAATTATGCATCCAACTCACCAATTATTGTGATTTACCTCATATGCATTGGCTTTCACCCTGGCCTCCTTCAATGTACATTATTTAAACCCTATTCCCAGGATTTCCTGCTAATCCCAGTGTAGTCAACACCACTGTCAACCTGCATCTTAGTGGGTGTGCAATTTACTCCAATAAGCATCTTCGGTTTTTTGATCTTCACCTAACACTTCATGCACATAATCGCAATCATCACTATCATCTTCAATCATTCCTACATACCCACTCCAAAACTACAACATTTGGATAAGTGTCCCCTTTTTTCACATTGCCTAAATTCAACATACTGGGCCTCATTACAACCCTGGCGGGCCCGTAATGAAGGGTGCCGGTACGGGAGCGGCTCCCTTCATTACGGGAGCGCGTATTATGAGTTTCCCTTTGAGGGACCCGGAACAGACGTCTGGTAAAACCAGACATCCTTTCTGGGTCCCACGAGGGGAACAGGGTGCTAATAACGGGCCGTTATTAACGTGCCCATTATTAGCTCCCTCCCCATTAAGCCCTATGGGGGCTCAAATGGGAATGGGGAATGGTTCCTTCAAGGAGGAATTACCGGGTCCTCCAATGTTGGAATGACCCAGTTATTCCCCATTGAACTAACCTGGTATTGGAGCCTGGTATGGAGGCAGCCATGGCGCTAATAGCACCATGGCTACCTCCATACTCGTAATAAGGCCCTCTGTGCGGTACACTAACTATCTCTTGCAAAAGCAGCCCCTAAATGACACTTCTCTTCTGATGCTTGGAGACCCTCTTTCTCTCCCTCTTCCTCTGTTTCTGTCTCTGATCCTGTATCCCAATCATTGGATTTATAATATATCATCTCTCCTTTCACTGCAATTCTACTTCCTGGTTTGTCTCTCTTCACTACACTAGATTCAGCTTGCTCTAGTCCATTTCTGGCATGATCTAATTCCTTTACTAGGTCCTTGATGCATGAAGCTGTATGTTCCACATCTTTCGCTATTCCTATGGTTCTGTCAAGCGTGGGATCCTTTTTCTTCCAGAGTTCCTCTCTCAATTTATCATCCGCACACTTGATAACCAATTGGTCCCTTAGTCGTTCTTCATGACAGCACGGTCTAAAATGACACTTAAGATCCAATCGGTTTTAAATGTACAACATGAATCCCAAATCTTTTTGCACATGCCTCCTTCCTATGCCGTCAGCATATCCAGGATGCAACAGTTTTGCATCATCATTAGCCTTAGGGCACGCAGCTCAACCTTATTGATGTTGAACACTTGCTATGTGTCATTCGCCCGCTGGAGCAGTTCCCAATGTAAGATCTGGAACCACTTAGCATTAGCTCTGGCTTGTATGCGGGATAGCAAGAGGGATGCAAAAAACTTTTCAGCCGAGTTGAATAGCCAGTCCTCGTCATGTATCTCCTCAAGCAGTGCTGTTGAGTCTTTTGACACATAGTTAGAGGCCCTCTTCTTTCTCTGCAGCTTATCATGTTTGCTCTTCCCGGGTGAGACATGAAATTCTGGCAGTAGCAGTGGGTTTCATTCTTCAACTGCTGGAGAACTGTCGATATTGTATGAGGTATGGGACCGCCTTCCACATGTTGTTCTGGGACTATCAATAGTGCTGAGAGTAGTGTAGCCAGTGAACAGTAGCACCTCCATGAAGGTGGGAGGTGCACGTATGCTTGATGGCCACACACCCAATGGTAGTCCATCAGGGCTGGTGTACCTCTCTTCAAGTCTGGAATCAGCAATGACAAAGACAGTTCCTCTGCTGTGGAAGCACAGTTCATAGTTCTCTTCTCAGTGCACTTTCACTGGCTTTTCCATTGCTGCAATCCATGTCAGTTTTGTGACGTGATCTGACCATGTTTGTGCACATGTTATTCCCATGAACGCCACGGTTTTCTCTTCGTATTCCAGGAAGCCTTCAGCTCAGCAAGTGACGGTTGTTTCCTGCCACTTGTTGTTCACATATGTCACTCTGTCATTCACCAAATATGGCTGTTGTAAGCAGTTAAGGTTATTCGGGTTGTTTTTGCATCTCAGGTCATCTGGATCGACAAGCTCTAGTCGCATGCTGTGTCCTTGGAAGGTGCTTTTTAGTCTAAATAACGCAAGATGAACCAGCATTGTGCCTTTATAATTGGAACTAAAACATTGGGTGCCCCTGATGTGTGCAGTATCAATGAACATACATAAGAGCTAGAGTTTTTTGTTTGTGTCCATGGCGCACTCATGTCAGCATACCAGGTATTTGAATGCTAGGGATGTCTTATGTCTTGAATAGCATCCAGGTCTAGGCCATGGTATGCAACGCATTAGGGCCTAGGTGCTTGCCTTCTTATTTTATCATGGCACAATGTACATCTCTTTGTTAATATGCTACTGTTAACATGTTTGCGTTATTAGCGCCCTGGTCCCTTAGCGGGACCCGTAAGGGACGTGTGATCAGACAACACGTCCCTTATGGTTCCCGCTAAGGGACCTTGGAATTGGCTGGTAGAGGATTACCGGAACCGGTCTCCTTAACAGTTCCGGTAATCCCCTACCGCCCACCTTGTAATGACCCCCATTGTCTTCAAAATGTTCTGCATTTGTCAATGCTTTGAGGGGTATGGGTAGATCAATGCACAATACAGTGTGCCACTGGCATCCCTAGCTGTCTGTGCCAGGAACAACAATTATTTTGGCATATCTGAGGACAGTATGATGCCTGCTACTAACTCTGGGACACTACCAGGTGAAAAAATGAAATCAGTTGGCATTCTCCAACAGGCTTTGGTGATTGGCAGCACTGCTTGCACAAGCACTGTTATGCCATAGATGAACATATCTGGGTCAATGGGAATGCCCTGCACCGCTATGTCACATGCCATGTATTATGAGCATCACCCTCATTGTACACATACCTGGTGTGGTGCAGGCAATGCCGTTGTCCGTTAATGAGATCCTCATGTTCAGCTTGCTAAGCAAATCCCTGCTGAGCAAGTTGACAGGAGAGCTCTCAGAATACAATAGGGGAGCACGTACTACCCTTCTTCCCACCTTTACATCTATGTCATTTGTATATGAAACTGTTAAAATGTCCCCAGAGATTCCCTGCATGTCAAGAGTTTGCCAGATAGCAGGAAGTCAGCTTCACTGATGACGATTTCTCAGTGCCTGAATCTACTATAAAGATGAATTGTTTGTTTCCTATCTCTGCCCCCACCAAATATTCCTCTTCTGGGCTGAGGGTCATTGACAGGACTGGACATGCAAGTGCTCTCTGTGGGCTGTCCTAGTCAGGATATGTGTCTGTCCCCAGGAATTTTAAAGGGTTTCCCCACCACTGCAGCGCCTTGGAACGTGGCCACTGTGCCATTGGGTGCACCGCCAAAGGCATTCGGGGTCCCTGTCTGCTGGGAGTTGTTGTGCGGTGGGTGCTGTTGCAACACCTGTTAGGGGTGTGTAGCAAAGGAGGGGTTTGGATCTGCGGGGCAACTGAGTGTAAGCGTGGTGTATTTCAAACGGAATTGAAGTCATTCTGGGAGTCAACCCTTGAGGTGCTCCTTGGGGTGGTGCGCCATAGTTGTGTTGGCCATAACGATATCCCATTCCTTGTCTGCTCCTGCAAACCTTTGAGAAATGCCCCCACCCCCACAGTTCCAACACTGCCCCATGTCTCCTCCTCTGCGTCTCATTCCTCCTAACCCTCCTCCCCTGGATCCTCTGAATCCACCTCTTGTTGTCCTCCTTGACACTGCAGCTCAGGGTATTGTAGGTTTCCGCCCCACTGTCCTTGTCTTCCTTCAGCCCACACTGGAGCTATTCAGGCATTTGTAAAGGTAGGGGTGTAGTCATCCTGTTCTACCTGCATGGGTGTTGGCTCCAATGCCACCACAGCTACTTTAGCTAATTTGTTTTGTACCAGTTTTGCTTCCTCAGCCTGTCGCCTCTGAAGCATTTCCTTCTCACAATCTTTTATTCTTCTACAATGATGCATTATTATGAATTGAATTTCAGGCCACCCCTCCACCTTGACCCTCACAATTTTGTCTAGCGCATTTTGCAGCTCTTTGGGCAGGCCTTGTTTTACTATAAAAGAGAAAAAGGGTTTTGAATGGTCCTATGTGTTCTCAGTTTCTGCTTTCTAGCTTCTGCTCTCCACATCTCTTATACTTTGAGAATTAATTGAGTGGCATCATTATCATCACCCATTGTACATTGCATAATGGAATGCAAATCTGGCGTGTCTGGGAATGCTCGCTGAAGCGCATCCCACAATTTTGATCTAATCTTATTGAAGGATGCTCCATCATGAGCATAATTGCTCAGGGTTACTCCTGGGTAACCCACCTTAACCCACAAATTGGCAGCCTGATCCCTGACAGCAGCCGCCAATAAGCTCTTCATGTACCCAACTGCTAGTGGTAATCCCGTCCTTTGCTTTTCAAAAGTGTATTTCCATTTCCCTGCACCTGGCGTAAGGGCCGGAAGTGCCTTTATTAGGTTGTTTTTGTCCATCTGTGCCCACTACACATATTGGGTCTACCTGTCCCCTTGTGTATTAGGGGCATTTGCATTTTCAGTTTGCTCCTCTCAGCCTTCATCAAACTTCCCTTTATCCTAGCTACGGCGATCCGGCCAAACCTCTCTCTCAACTTGCCGTCCCACAAGCTCTCTACTCTAGGGGTGCGTTGAGGCGCTTGCTCTGTCTTCCCATCCTCATCATTCTCAACCTCATTGAATGTGCTCCACTCATCTTCATCTCCCTTTCAGGAACCAACATTTTTGTAACCCAGGGTGTCTGCATCACCGTCAAGCTCTACATGTACGGTTCCCATGGGTGTGTTGTCTATCCTGAATGAAAAATCTCCTGACTTCCACTCATTTGTCCCCTGCTTCACTGACGTGTCTGTCTTAGTTAAGTCACATGCCACCGACAGTCTGGCTAACTCTGTGCGTGTCAATGCCAGTGCTACTTCTAGGTCTCTTGGATTAACGACTGCATCCGCTGCAACATCTGGCGGCATATATGGGTGCGGCGGGGCTGTCACTGGGGCTGATACATTGGAGCTTGTTGATACATACCCTGGGTTTGTGTATCCTGCTGCGGGACCGGCTGCTAAAGGATAGATTCCCTTATGTCCCATCAATGCCTTTCCATCTTTGCTGGGGCACGCGTTTTTGCTATTGTTGCACGCCCCTCCCTTTGCCTCACTCCTCTGTATCCCCGAACATCTTCCAGAGGTTCAATATTTCCCTTCTGTTTTGTAATTGTTTCCCTTTGTACTTTGCTGTCAGAAAGAGGTACATCACACTTCTGTCATAGGAGCCCTGCTGTGGCCATGAGTGGGGCATCTCCCCTCCCCTAGTCTTGGTCAGTCACTGGTTGCGATATTTCTTGATCCTGTTGCAGTACAATGGCAGGGCCTTATACATGTATTCCATGGCCGTTTCTCACCCCATGGTCACGTCTGTCGAGTGCTTACTGGTGGTACTACGACTGTGCTAATGCGCTACACAGTGTTATGTATTGTCAAAAAGGCATTAACATTTGACCCCCTCCCTCAATAAAAATAATTTTCCCTACCCCATTCTTCCTTTCAGTCTCTTACTCGCAAAAACCACATTCTTCACACACTACATTCCTCACAACACCCCTTATGGACCTCCTTCCCTACATAATAAAATACACAAATAAACAAACTAAAATAACAAGCTAAAATAACAATCAATACTATGCCCAAACCCTCTAATTATACAGGGCTCCTATGTATTTTCCTCTTTTCTTCGTTGTAAAACAATGTTTGTGGCACCAACTTCTCCCCTCACTCGGGAAGGCTCCCTATCTTTCCATTTTCCTTTCCTTATTATTCTCCTTAAAAAATTAATAAAAACAAAAAACAAAACAAGCCACAGTCCAATTGCTGCATGTTCACACTGTTCACACTTCCCCATACATCTGTCCCCTACTTGTTATCCTTTGCAAGGCTCTACTCACATGCATGCATTCATCAGAATTCCTGCATTGACAGGGTTCCAACAACACTGGCCTGCACTTCTCCTTGGGGCTTCACCCCGCTCCATAGAGTAGACAGGATTTTGCAAAGGCGGCTCCTATACGTACAGTGGAAAGTACTGAATTTTGGGGCTGGTGACTGTAGGTGGGTGCAACCCTTCCCGAGAGGCTGCCTGGACAACTATGCAGGTACTGGGGGCGCTGGGATCATGTCGGCGTCACCAATTGATGGCACACCCCTGTACATTCACGCCAGAGAAAATACAACCCACTAGGGAACAAAGGCCAAGAGATTTCTTGCCAGGATAACACGTTTTAATCACACAAAAATAAGGATGCAGGCAAAGAACTCTGCTGCTCGAGAACATGCTGCCAAAAATTAGTATAAGCAGAAGCTTATAAGGCAGCACATCATCATCAATTCACAGAAAAAAAACCTGTATGGCTGGTTGGTGAAACCCTATACATGGGCCTGCTCAGTAGGGGATGCAAGGCTCCGATTGGTCCCAGCCTTGTCCATTTGTTTCCATCACGTAGGGTCAGCTGCGCTCATCTCTCCAGGGGCTGAAGGTCATGATCCTCGCATGTTGCTGTTACATAGTTACTATTGCAAGATAATGCTACTTTATCATTATGGCATGCACCTGGGAAACTCAAGGACTGGCAGAGGGGGAGGAACACGTTCATACTGACCCACACATTCTTTGCTTAGTTCATAGTACACTCTCCGCAATCAAGGCTTCCACCATCGCTTTGGACTATAATGTATTCCTCCCTGTACCTCGTATTACAAAATGTGCTAAGGTGAAATGGTTGTGTTTGTTCAGATCTTTTATGACCACTGGTTTTATGGTCACAGAATTCAGGGGTCTTGGACTGGGTTATTTGTGTGCACCACTACCCTGCTGGGCTGGGTGGGGGTTGGAGGTCTTCTGGTGGCCTGGCTGTGATGAATGTGTGCAGCGAGGAGCCTGGTGCTGTCTCGTGGCATTGCAGGGCACATTCCTTTTAGGGATAACAAGTAATTGCAACAGTTAAGGAACAAACAGAAGCTTCAATGGGAATTAGCAGTGCAGGTCCTTCTACCATCAGCGCTTCGGCCTGTTGAGGTTACTCCATCGAGCCTACGTTTACAATGCGGCCATGCAGGAATGTGTCTACCATAACTACAAAATGGTATATCTTTATATGCACACACTAAGTCTATAAATCTTGCGATATTGTGTGCATGCAGGGTTTCTTAGCACGGCCCTCTCCCCGTGGTACATTGCACATCCATCTATAGGACTCACCTCATTATAAAGCACATTGAGGAATGGTAAAGGTTTATTTCCTTCCCAACAGAATTGGAATGACAATTTTTACTCCCTAAAAAATCATTTTACTCTCAAATTTAAAAAATATGGACTAAAATAATCCCACTTCAAAATCTTATTTGTATTTTGTATTTTGTTTATTTGTATAGCGCACAAGGCCCGAGGGCAACCGGGTGCATTATTTAGTTACAGTCAGCTTACATAGAAGTATTTACATTTAGGATATACAAAATATACATGTGACATAATCAAAGGTATACGATTTACAATATACAAGTGACATAAATGAAGGTGTACAATTTACAGGATAGGGCAGAATGCAATGGCAGAGACATAAAAATAGCCTGTGGTGTCATAGAATATTGTTACAGTCGATAGTCATCCTTAGTCGAGGGTGGACAGCCAAGCTTTGCCATTACGCTTGAAGGCAGTGAAGGAAGGTTCAGCTTTGAGTGGGTTGGGTAGTGTGTTCCACAGCCTGGCTGCTAGGACAGGGAAACTGCGGCCTCCAGATTTTTGGAGGTTGAACCGTGGAATGACAAGGCAATTAGTGTGTGCGCTTCTGAGAGGTCTCCCAGCTGAGTGTGAGGTGAACCTGTTGGAAAAGTAGCTGGGGGCTAGGTTAGCAATACTTTTATGTGTGAGTGAAAAGGCTTTAAGAGAGACTCTTTGGGTAACTGAGAGCCAGCGAAGGCTCCGTCTGTATTCAGAGATATGTGCAGTTCTAGGAATGTTCAGGGCCGCTCTAATAGCATTGTTTTGGATGATTTGAAGTTTTCTGATATTGCATTGGTTAGTGCCCAGATAGAGGGCATTGCAGTAATCGATTTTTGGAGAGGACAAGAGTCCTGGCTAGAGTTGTGCAATTGGCAGGAGACAGAAAAGGGCTGCAAGCTGTGATAAACTTGCATGTGTAAGATGCGGCTGAGGAGACTGCATTTGTTTGTCTGGATAGGGAGAGGGTGAAATCAAGATAAATACCTAATGTCTTGGTGTCCTTGGCCACTTTGATGGAGTTACCATTGATGCTGAAGGACTTGAATGAGGAGTCAAGTTTACTGAGTTTTTGGGGTGAACCTAAGATGAGGAGCTCAGTCTTCTTGTCATTTAAACACAGTTCATGCTGCACCATCCAGGCCTGGATGACTAGATAAATGGCGTTGATAGCTAGGGAGTCAATTTTGTGGTCACCCATGATGGGAATAAGTATTTGGGTATCGTCAGCGTAGTTGGTGTACGTGGCGCCCATACGGTCCAGTATGTCAAACAGAGGTTTTGTGAAAATGTTGTAGAGTGTCGGGGACACATATGACTCTTGGGGGACACCACATGTGACAGGGGAAGGTTCAGCAGTGGCAGAGGGGGAGAAGACCCTCATAGATCTATTGTCCAGGAATTATGTAATCCAAGCTGTGGCTTTCTCCGAGAAGTTAGCCTCTGATTTAAGGTGCAATTGGCAGGAGACAGAAAAGGGTGGCAAGCTGTGATAAGCTTGCATGTGTAAGATGTGGCAGAGGGGACTGCATTTGTTTGTCTGGATAGGGAGAGGGTGGAATCAAGATAAATACCTAATGTCTTGGTGTCCTTGGCCACTTTGATGGAGGTACCATCGATGCTTATGATACTTTATTAGGTTATGAGTATCATAAGTATGAGTATCAGCAGGTTATGATACTTATCTGTTGCACTGGCCTTTGCACCTTGATTGCCAAGGTCTTTGGAAGCCAGGACTCCGTCCCTTCATCCTGACTGGCTGTTGGGTGGAAGAATCATATATGGCTCTGGGGCGGCCTCCTGTCAGATTGACTTAAAGCCTTCCCATAGGGCTGTGTGTTGTGGCTACACCCTTGGGTTGGGACCTGTCTGACTGGAGTCTGAAGTCAACTCACTTTCTGTGTTGTGGATGTCTTGGTTTTGGTTTGTGTGATACAATACCTGGGCCAGCCCTGACTGAAACTAGAGTGAATACAGTGTAGTGTTCTGAAAGGCTGGGTGTTCACTCCAAACCACATTCTGTGTTATCAGTGTCTGACTTGGGTGAATGGCCTGAATGCCTGTGAGCCTGATTGGCTGACTGCCTGCATGAGTGCACTTGTGAATGATTGGTTGACTGAGCTTGGCTCTGCTTGAGTGAATGAGGAACATATGTGTATATCTATTGACCCCTCACTCATCAGTTTGTTCTGAAACTGAAACCTGAAGCTAGAATCCTGGGTCCAGTCAGAGGTAGGATTCTGCAGCTGCATTTCTTCAAGGAATTTAAAGACTGCTGAGCTGACCAAAGGATGGAATCAAGAGAGGACCTTGATAGGCGACCTCTTCCCGAGCTAAGAGGAACCATTTTGCACCTTCTGCTCATCATTAGAAGTACCCTGGAAGCCAGTCCTGTGGGCCAGCCATCTGAAGAATGGGTCTTCATGAGTTCAGAAGAGGAGTGCTTGGACATCTTGATCCAAAGAAGTTTGGTTGTGATGCCCAGGGTCCGGAGGAGTGTTTGTGACCACTGGAAGCCAGACTGCTTTGTATCGCCCAGAAGGGGGTGTACATTGGCATAGTGCTGCTTGATACCCAGAGCTGCCAAAGTTCCACCTGATCAAAGAATCTTTCAAGGGACATCCTTGATACAACATCTCACCACTTTTTCCCCGCTGAAGATCCCAGTTCAGAGTGTGCAGATGAAGGTCCGCTGGGGGGTTTCCCACCACCAAAAAACAAAGAAGATGTCCCGACTGTACAGCCTTGGTGAGGTTCTATAGTCCAGTCAAGTGCTTGAGTCCAGGTCACCAAAAGTCATCCACAGGTCAGTGTTTTGCGGCTGCAGCACTGAAAAACCAAAAGTCGGTAAACCACAAAATCCTGAAACCTGACACCTACTTCTGCCATTACATAGATCGCCATCGAAAGGTATCCAAGGTCCCGCGGGTCTTATCTTATTTCTTTATCACACAAGGAAGTTCATGTTATGATACTTACCTTATCCAATTCTAGTGAATCAATCTCACTAATCTCACCATACAACATTCACTAACTATCCCTTATGATGTTACTAACCCTAGCATCCTGTGGTGTGCCGCTTATACAGGGTGAGGGTATAGTAAGAGAAAACTGACTCTAAAATCCTTTCTAAACCCAGATAGATCAGACTCAGTTGAACACCACTATGGCAAGTTCTACAGAGTAATACATCTGGTATGGGATGTAAGCACAGCAGGAAGTTACAATAAATGTATTTCCACCTGTATACCTGCTAATTTGTGAAAAGTTACCAATTAAAAAAAATCAAAAAAATCTGAGTGTCATCATGATTGACTAGGCATCCCTTGTTGCAATAGTTGACCGGCTGGTAATTCAATACTTGTCTTCCACTTTCATCAGGACCCAATATATATCATCACTATTTTTACCTAGAGTCACTTACAGACTTCCATAGGGTTAGCAAATGCATGCCACAACCCTCCATCATGTTCCATTAATAGTATAATAGTGCAGTCACATCACATTGAATTCTGCTTCATATAGATTCTTGCTTGCACCACTAAATGATGCATTTAGTTTAAAAGGGGGTTGTGGACACAGTCTTTAGGTTGACTGTTGCATTTATCTGGTACAGAGTGCTAAAGTCTCCTGTATTCTGTTGCACCAGTTAACTCGATGCACAGGCCCGTTTAGGGTCCTATTTGTTTTTTGTGGTCCTATATTTTTCAGTCAGGCCTTTTCGGAGTCCACAGGAAGTTTCACCTTTGTGAAATCTGTGGTATCCCATCAAAGGATACCACAGCAAAGATCAAAAGTACTGACTTTTTGACACTGTCTGGTTCCACCTTTTCTCTTGGCCTCCACACCTCAGCTACTCTTGCTTGCATAGGGGGGTCATCTTCAAAAGGGTCCCGTTGAGTAAAGCCAAGATACTCCACCACTTCGCCTGTGACAAGGAAGAACATTTTCCAACCTCAAGAATGATCCAGGGGATCCAGATCCATCGTGTATCCTGTTCTCCTGTGACATCTCAAGTACTTTGGGGTATTGGAACCTATAAAAAGAAAAGCAGAACATTATTGATCTTATTTGGACTGGTTTCTAATAGACAAGAGAAAGTACACCTTCACTTTTCCTTTACAGGTCGCCCAGGTTGGGGGATCCTCACACACTATTACTATTTAAGTCTAAAGAAAGTATATTGCCTATGTTCTGAAACTAATTTGCATTTCTTCCTTGATCTATGCAGTTATACGTTGCTTAGTAAATCTTTTGCTTTTTAAAAAGAGTCAGCAGTTGGTGCATTATTAATGAATATAAGTATTGTGCGGTGCCACATAGGCCCTAAAACATGGGATTACGCACAAAAATCGCACAAGGGAAGTGCCAAAGAGGTCACTATGCGAGCCTGCGTGATTATGAAAATCTGTGTGCAATGCGTATTCAAGAAATTGTTTGTGCAAAGTAACCGTATTCGCTAGTCACGACTGGAATGCTCCCGACACACCCACACGCAAAGTAGGAAACTGTCAGATCAGCTACCTTTGCAGGCTTCTGCAGCTGCGAATACACGCACGCTTTGACCAGTGCGTGGGGTGCCCCGCAGGCGGGCCTGTGATTCGGGGAGCCTGCTCGGGGTCCCCCATAACTATATCCTACACCCTGACAACATGCGTATGAAAAATCGCCAATAACTCAGTAAATGTGCATGCGGAGCCACGTGAAACGTTCCTGATCCCCACTACACAGGTTATGTGCAACCCTACATAACATCTGAACCCTGATTGAGTACACGTATCCCGAAATCTGACTTGTGATCCCACCTGCATGCTGAAAATCCTATGTGCAAGTGTACTTATGCCAGCCTTCAGGTGGCAGATCCTATGAAGGACTTGTGTGGGCATTCTCCAACCAAGACGTTTCACGATCGATTACATGAATACGTCTCATGCCACGCAATAGTGGGCATGCGAGGGACTGCCTGCAGGCCATCCCTCGGAACACCCACTTCTTCGCAGGTTATTCCCCTTTTCATGTGTTCCGCCCCCTTCCCAGCACTCTGCGCAGTCCACGCCCACCCTCTGCCTGGATTCTCGTACAAGGCCTTCAATGTCTCACACAGGCATGCCAGGCCAATGCGAAAACCACGAAAGTCCAGGAAAAGTGCTGCACATCCGATTCCATGAATCGATGAACAAAGTTGCACGCGCAGACTGGGCGCAAGTAGTCTGTTTTCTGTGCAATAAATTCCATGAATCGGCCCCATCGAGTATATATATATTGTTGCCATTATTCAAATCATGTTGCCTGAGTGCAAAGTGTATTGTTTATATGCATGTATTTATCTGTATCTTATTTTATATAATGAAGCTGCAGTATGACCTAACGTAGTTTGTGGACATTCCTGTGTCGTGGGTTGGGAGTTCACTGTACTTCAGAACCAGCCTGCATCACTTCCTGAGAGCTTAAGTCTTGGTTGCTGACCCATTGCTATCATATAATTATAATTTTATAATAGTTCTTTTATAATGCACTTTTAATACCAGAGATTGGTTTCTGATCACGGAATCGGGATTCAAACCTGTGTTGTGCTGGCTTGTCTTGCTTCCATGATAAACATGTTGCCCCCCCTCACAAAGATATATAGAGAACCTTGGCTGGGGTGCTCTGTACCTCTACCACAATCGTATAAGATGGCAGAAGTACAGCTACCCCTCCAGTCGTTACACAGCCATATTTTGGATCAGCTGCAGAATGTGTATGAGATGTTTTGGGAGTCTAAGGTAAATACTACTACAATTGTCATGTTCATTGCATCTTTGCACTGTAAATGTATCTTTTTTGCACTGGAGCAATTGTTTCCCTGGTGCCTATACCATGCCAAACTGCACTAGTCAAGGTTCAATGGTTTTCTATTAATTCATAGTGTTTTTAGAAACAGGCAAAACCTTGCCCTAGTGTCAATACTGTACAGCTTTACGCTTGCACTGGTGCAAAGTTTCTGTAATCTGCCCCCTATCACCCAATCTTTTTGAATAGTCTATAATGTACGCATCTTCTGAAGCATATGTATTCATATATGGAGAGGCATCATTAGGTTTTCTGGAACATGAAGTAGAAATGTGTGTGCTTTGCACATAATCCACCCAAACAGTGGTCATTCTTTTTTTTCATAACAAAAATGAACACCAGTCGGTTTCTACCATTATCAGAATGAGTACAAGGAATGCACAGTGTTTGTCCTCATTAGGCTTCTTCACTAGTGATTACAAATTGCTTGCTCTGGTAAAATATAATGTTAATTATTTTGCCCTCGAAGGTTCGTTCTTTAGTTATAAAGGCATGCGGGCCCGGCGTTCACATTTTGAAAGGTTACTACCTTTGAACACCAGCATAAAACCGATAACTCCTCTGGCATTAACTGTCTTCTAGTGGCCTTGTGTTAACCTCGGCAGGCTGAAGTGGTTTCTATCCACTGGAATCTGACGTTAAATGATGACATGTAAAGTGGCATGTTTACTCCATCAGGATTGCAACACTACTGGCGTTCGCATGACAACGTACCATTTTCTCAGCCTGTTCGATGCAGTTTAGCGTCAAATACTAAAAAGAGCCATGAAGTTCAAAACTGGCGGACACGACAAATAATACGCTTTCCCCGAAGACATATTAATGTTCATAGAAGCAGCTTTTCATTTTTTCTCTGTTCGTTGCCGTTTCCGTTTATGCAGCTCAGTTTCTTGAGATGGAGAGCGCCGCTGGAGCACAAGGTGGGTTTGGAAAAGACGTACTAGGCACTAGCTGAGATGTGTAAACATCCTTAAGCCCATCACCCCACCCCCAATAATGCAACCGTGATCGAAAAAAAATCATGTGAATATGCAAATAAATTACAACGAAAGATAATATTGAAAAGAGCACCATTTCTGAACTTAGAAAAGATAACTCATCTAATCTTTATTTTTCATGAACATCTCCAGGATGTGCACATACACAAATACAGTTCATCATTATTGGTAGTAGTACAGAGTTTTTAGTTAAGCTTAAGGCTGCAATATGTCTGTTGGTTGAATATGGGACTCCCGATTCTTAAGCTCAGCGAGCAAGTGAGCGAGCAAAGTAACGTTTTGGGGAAATGGGGATGTTAGGCGAGGAGGATCCTTGGCGGTTATCCTCCGCTACATATTTTTGAAATGTTCCCTGCAAATGATTTCACGTATGTGACCTATACACCCTCCCCACAAGAGTTGCATTTGTTTCTAATGCGTTGACCACCAAACACCTGTTGCCCCTAAGCCTTTCCCTCCTAACCCTTCACTTAAACCTCTTCAACTACTACCCTTCACCACTTTTCACCTTAATCGTCGCTCTTAACCAATTCCATCTAACGCTTTGCAATCATCCCATTCAATCCTGGGACTCGTCCATCTTCCCCCACCACCTTAACTTCAAACCTTCACCCGAACCCACTATAAGTGTACTTACCATATGTTAAACAAATCTGAACGTATGTTTAGTGTTGAAGGTTATTCAGTTAAAATCACTCCATGATTAGGCTACTGAGGAAAACGCATCATCATAATGTTGTCATAGCATAAACAGCATCAATGTATATGTTACCATGGGTTCTAGGTTATATTGAGGGCAGTAGAATGCTGCATGTAATAATGCCAGTGGCAACATTCCCACAAACTTTGCTAGTTTTCTAACAGAGGTGTTCCCCTGTGCCCTCCTAATCCCTACCTTACTTGTCGCTCACTTGTAAAGCTGCAAAAGGGAATGTGGTAATAGGGATTGTACCATTGGCCTTTCATTGCTGGTGATATGTCCTAACACAGTGCGAGGCTATTAACTGATTAGTGAATTGTTGCTCAAATGCATTATTTTGCTATTGAGGCACACATAGCAACCTCCAAAGTCTGCCTAAGGCCAATATAAATGTATTTTCATTGACTTGACATCCTTCCTATAGTATGTGCCTCTTTCTACTGCAACAACTAATGTTGATGCAGCCCTGCAGTACGTGATGCCTAGAAATAGTCCCCACACCCAACAGTACAAATACCTCACCACAGACGCTCACCCACTCACAAGGTGTCACTCCCAGTTAATGGCCTTGGATAACTCATTGTGGGAGTTCTCTATGCAGCCGTTACTGAATGTAAATACCCTCTCTTCCAGCATCTTCCATTCAGCATTTGAGTCCATTACAGAATTTCTTCACCACCAAATTTGTACCACGTTACCCTCCAACCTTTGTAGCATATGGAGAACAAGTTAACATTTTATAAGTAAGGTCAAATGTTTTGCTCTGCTTTGTGCAAGGAAAACTGACTTCATAACAAGACGGGAGCAATTTTTAAATGGCACAAATATCTCAGTGAAGGAAATTGTCCTCTCACTCTAAAACGTTTTTTTTTCTGCCTTGTGTAAATCATTATATCACAGTACATTCAATGGAAATGCCCAGGCTTACATTGGAGAAAAAGAAGGAAGTGGTTTTGAAGAACCATTAAATAGAAGTATAAGGGATTTGCTCTGTGCAATTGAAAATAATGAAGTATTATGAGTTGGCTTGGTTCTACCGTAGCCACTATGGTTCTCTTTTTTTCCAGTTGTGAGATCTTTCCTATTCAACCCTGAAGAAAACAAATTGTCATAGAGCAAATACAAAGGACAATATCTATGCAACAGTACAGTTTTTAGAAATAATGATAGCACATGCCTAATGACAATAAATAGTAGCATCCATTTTTTAGTTCTGGCTATTAGGTGGCGCTGAAAGTGCTACCGTTAAGCTGAAATTATTGTCATTAAAATAAGAGCTTTAACATGATTTTGTTTTGCTTTGAAGAGCATCAAATAGGGGCTTTGAATGAGGGTCTGTAATGCTTGTGAATGGAGATGACATACGAGGATAGATACATGTTGATTGGCTATGTGTCCACCCATTAAACACCCATTTCTGAGTGAAATCTATTTAATTTCCTACCGATTCCCAAACATTGCCCCCAAAAACCACACCCCTTTTGCACTCTTCACCTGCATTTGTATTGTGTGCTGAATTTGGCAGAGATTTCTACTTCCAAAATTGTGGACTCTATGGGTTAATGTTTCTAAAATGATATTTTACTTGTTTTTTGCTTTAAAAAAAAGAAGTGAGTTTAATATATTTTATTTAATTTGTATGAAATATAAACAGTTTACTGTTATAGATAGGTTTTGTTCCAAAATGTCTCTAACAATGTCCATGTACTTGCTTGTGTTTGTTGGTGTAGCCTTTGCGGCTGTATCACCTGATTGGATATGCTGTATGTTAGTAATGTCAGTAGGATGTGATTGGCTCTGGAAAATGTGTTTCCCCAAAACAAGACAGCCATTTTCGTTGCAAGAGAGAGGAAAGGCTGTTTGTTGTGTGTGATGAAATGATCTGTTTCAGGTCTTTGGTTAATGTGGCCACTCAAACTTGGTCCTGCAGTGGGTGAGCATATTTTGGGCAGCATATGCTATTTTGTGTGCTTTTATTTATTTTAACTTGTGCACTTGGTGTGCAAGCATCTTTCCCTCATGTGTGTTAACTTCCATTAGGCCATCTGTAATCCCTTCCTCCACATCCCTGCCTCACAGTCCTCCATTGTTGCACAACATGGACCTGGATAAGCACAAAGGTGCACCAAGACTTAATCCCATCAAGCTTCTGCTGCTTTTCTTGTTTGGAGGAGGTGGCTTCCACTCTTTGCTTCTGCAGGGCAGCTGAGGGTAAGAACGTGATGCTGAGGATATCGCCTGGGGCTGGCCCTCACTGTGGGGTAAGAAACGATCATGTGTCAGAAGTGCTGTAGGTGCAGCAGGATGGAGTTGATATTGCCTTATTGGATGCTACGCCCTGCAGATAAGCATTTTGGGGCAATAGGCAGATCAGTTTGTGACTTTCAGGTTGTAGAATGAGCTTCTCAAGCATACCCAGGATAACAACAACCTGCTGACATTTCCAAAATCCAATATCAACCTGTTCTGTTTCTGATTACTTTGCCACTCAGTGCTTAGATGTGGGTGGGTGGCACAACTATGTAAATCCTTACCAACCCAAATCTGAGTGCAGCCAGCTGTTTGAGACAAAACCACTGCAAAATTTCCAGTTGTCACACGTAGCTCCAACCCAATCGGTTACCAAGTCATCTGTGGGAAAGGTACCCAGCATAAATGTGGGAGAGCGGAGCCTGAAACTAATATGGCTGATGCCTGGGACACGATTGCAATAGGTCTGGCTGGTGATGCAGAAAGAAAGTGCATGCTACTACCGGGAAGACTTGTAAAACCAGAAGTTAATGGGAGAAATGAAATCAGAGTTCTTTGAACTCAAAGAAGGAAGTGACAGTGATGAATGCTGTGCCCTTTTTGAGGAGGGTGTTAGTAGCATTTTGTATGGTACAATGGCAGGCACGGCACATAGACTGCAGTAATGAACAATGGCATCATCTTAGGCCGACATTTGCCATGCAGAAAAAAGGTGAACAAATATTGGAAATCTGCAAGCGATTAATATTTGAACATTCTAGCAAAGCAGGCTACCCCTGGATGCAACAGTCTTGCAATATGTGACTGCAGTATCACTCTATAGGGGCTTTTGCCCTCCTATCCAAGAACTCACATGCTGATTGCCCTGGCTGCGGCTGCTGCTGGTCTGTAGTGTGGCAGTCCACAGCCAGGACACAGAAAGGAAACACATGTTTGGAAACTCATTCAGGCTCTCCAAGGGGAAGGTCTGTGAAGAGGATTATCAGGAAAACAACTGCACCAGTCCTGTGTGGGAGCACATTCAAAACAGAGCTTGCACCCTCTCCCCACTGAAATGAGGGAAATTAAATTACGTTTAATAGTACAGGCTCCGAAGTGCAGGAGCCTTTCTTCAAGGGAGACATTGCAACAGATGCAGGTGTAAAGTAATACACTGTTTTCCCACCAGGAACTCTTGTGCACCCTTTGCCAGGGCCTTCAATAATGTAGTTTTTCCAAATGTATCATGCTGTCCGGATTTCTAATTTATTGTTCTGATTATGTGAAGTGCAGAAGGCAAATACCCGATCAGTCACAGAGATACGGTCTAGGAAAAAGAGTGGGGCTCAGATAACTTTTTCCAGCCATAGGCATTCATTTTATAAACCAAAGCATTATGGAGCTTGCAATCTTGGGGGGGACTTTGCAGTTTGTTTGTGCGGGTGCTTAGAAACACTTAAGATGAGGGCCTCACTGGCAGTTATTTACCCCTTGCAGGGAAGAACGACTGGAATAGGTATGTCAGCCATGCTAAGGTCCCACAACATTGATTGCAGTTGGTCTTGAAATTGATTCTTGAAGGCCAGAGAGGAAAATCATTCTCTTAGGCTGTGCTCGTGCTCCTATTATACCCCTGCCACCATGAAGCAGCACAAACCCTAGATTAGCTTGACCCTCAGTCAATGACAAATGTCACCCAGATGACTTTCACCGTCAAGATGAAAGCAGAAGCCAAAACTTCCAGGAACAAGGAATATGTCAGGGTGACAGTGATAAATGAAGACCAAAAAAAAAAAAAGAAATCGGCCTTCTGTAAAAATAATTCAGCAACACTGCAATCCAGTGAAACAAAGAAGAAACTCTTAACTGCTGGAAAGCAGAGCATGTATGCCTGCCCTCCGTCATAGCACTTCATTGTTCGCTTCATTTCACAGTAGGTGCCATTTGACAACAGTCTTACCCAGGCCTGGCTGAAGATGTGTCATTGGCTCGTAGGATCCAATTTCAACATGATGGTTAGGGGCCCACTTTTCTTATAGTGGAAAACCACAGTCTTAATAGCCGCCGATTATCAGAAGACGGCTGCCAGAGGGAGCTGAAACACTAAATACCCCCTGAAAAGGTATAAATACTTCTTTGTTATTAACAGTCTGATATGGTGAACCCTATTTTAAAAGGCAACACAGTGATAAGCAAACTTCTATATAAACCAAGGGAGATGACAACCTCGAGGGCTTCAGCAAGTGCAGCTTTCCAACTCACCCCACTCAGATTATATGTGCTGGTTGGGTTTTGATTGGGCTATTTTGGGATACTTTGAGTCCTACGAGTCTACTTTTCTACATGTTTTTTGCCCCAACCAACTACCATCAACCACCACCCCCACCTTCTCTAAACCCAACCACTTACCCACCCCTACCCCAACCACACAATCCACACCCTCTATACCTTTGCCTGCTCTAACTCCACCCCTGTTTGCCAATAACCCTACCATATCTACCATAACCCACCCACTCTATCCCCACTCCCAGTACCCTGCCCACCCTATCCCCACTATGTCTACCCCCACCCACCCTATCCCCACTGTCTCTACCAACACCCACCCACGCCCCACTATCTTTACCCCTATAAACCCGCCCTCCCCTGTCTAGCACCACTCAACCATGTCTATCACCTCCCAACCCATGCCCTTTCTACCCACAACCACCTTCCACAACCTCCCTACCCCATCAAACCCTACTGCACCCCCCTTTCTGTACCCCCAAGAACCCTTCCCACACTCTCTCTACTCAACTAATGATGCAACCCCATCCTCTGTACCCCACCCAACAACCCTACCCTCACTCCCCATACACACCGCCACAATAACCTAACTCTCTCTCCCTTACCCATCCTAACCCTGTTCTCTATATCCCTACTCAACACCCATTCTAAAACCAATACCCTATTCTCTCTAACCACCCACCCTACCTCCTCTCTCAACCCCACCCACGCTACCTCCACTCGCTCTACCCCCACCCATCTTACCTCCACTCTCTACCCCCACCCACAATACCCCACGCAATACCCTTGCCCACAGTTAGGCAGAATCCTGTGCAGTTTCCCTAGGGAGCACTACAGAAGATTAAGACTAAAGGTATGAGCAATAAATCCCCTTTGGTATCAGTCTGTACCACAAAGATTTGGTTGGTAGCTGTGGCTAAGAAGTCAGACTTATCTCAAGAGGGAGATGAGCAGTATTCAGGGTTTACACAACAGGACTACAATACTAGGGTACAAGGAAACACTGACCAAATCTTTGTATCAAAAATAATATATATATATATATATATATATATATATCACACACTTCTAGTTCAACACATTAATCAGAGTTATTAAAGCAAGTTAAAATCAGTCAAGAAAAGTATACACAACTCCATCATTAAATTGTAGACAAGTTTGAGCAAGAGTGAAAACTGAGCAAAACTGCACAGTGAAAACCAAACACAAATGGCACTCTAGCAATTTCTCACAAGGGAGGGAAAGCACAAGTTATACAGGAATTCCTTCTTCCACACCCTAGCAACACTTCCCATAAGTTTGTGAACAAGTTTAGGCAAGGCAACACTTTAGTTTGTATAATGCTTAAATGAAAACCGAGCAAAATGGCATTTCACAAGTTTTAAAAATGGGAAGAAAAAGGTGGTTATAAGAAGTAGGTGCACCAACACAGTTCTAGTTGAGAAGCAATCTAGAGAAGGCAGTTCTAAAAAATTTAGCCAGAGTCAATAGGCCTGTGCCAGAGTCAGTGGTACAGGGCAAAGGGCCCAGGAGCAAAATATTCTTGTAGCTGCAGTCAAGTCTTTGGTTAACGATTCAAAAATGTGGATGCAGAAGGTGACAAACGGTGTTAGAGGATAGGGGCGGCCAACCCAACAGATAGGAAAAGGATTTAAAACACCTTTAGCACTACCACACGAAAAAGGGCTGCCTGGCGGAACAATGTACCTTGAAATGTAGAAGAGGCTCCTGCGGTGGCGGTTGTTCCTGACAGTTCCTGCAGTTCCGGTGATCCAGCAGAGGAAGAGAGACTCTCGTTGTGGAGGAAGGTTCGAGTTACTGCACTGCCCAGGGATGAAACCAGCCGCGGTGCTGCCCAACGAATAACAGGTACGCTCCTTTAAATCGCAGTCCAGGTGGATGGGTGCCTGGCTATCCGGTCTCTGAGTACAGGGTACTGGCGATTCGACCAAGGCAGGTCCAGGAAGGCGATTGGCAAACTGGTTGGCCCCACCAGCTCAAGGCAAGAAGGCTCTTGCAGATGAAGATCTTCTCTCATCGTGTGGAGAAAAGTGGTGAGACGCTGCAGCAGGGCTTCACCGGTGGTTCAGTCATTACAGATGTCTTTGGCTTCTCTCCTCTTCGGCTTCTTAGTTCCAGTGGCGACGTCTTGCTCTTCCAGTCCTCAGGACCCTGCTTTTATGCAAAAAGATCCCCATTCATACGGCCTATCTGTCACTCACACAGTGGAGACCCTCCAGCCCATCAGGGTAGAGTGCGACATGGGTTGCTGAGGCAACCCTGTCCACACAATGGATCCACCCCAGACTCAGTGGCGCTGAAAGGAGAGCTTCTTGGCAGAAGCCCGCCAAAAGGATGAACAAAGGATCCCCAACCTGGGTTAGGAGTTTAGAGAAAGACACGAGAAAGAATTTATATCAAAGTTCTGGCAAATAAAACCTACCGGAGTAAGGTTAATATAAAAATAAACTGGCGGTATGTTAGAAGCTGTCAGTAAATGTGGTAGCCTGGAAAATCCCATAGGGAAATATTCACGGTCGAATATTTTTGATAGTAACCACTGCCATCAGCCAGAAACTTTTGAGAGAGGAACTGTATGGTACCCTCTCGAAAATGAACATGAGGGAAAAACTATTAACCCTTGCCAGTACCTCCATAGTAAGATGGGTTGTACTGGTTTTGTTCATAAAGATTGACTAGTAAAGTCAATGGGGACTTTACATGCCCTGGGAGACAGTAGTCAGTCCCAGGGTATGGAGTCTATGTTTGGGGGTCGCTACGATACCCCTGTGTCACTGCACGGAGGGTGCTGTGTAACACATGTGGATAAAGATGGTTCCTATGGGGGTGAGATAAACCCCATAGACAATAAACACAAAAAATAGCTTAGAACACACATAGCAAATATGCCTAAGAGTCCTAAGAGTGGGAATAAGAGTGACACTCTTAGAAGGAGAACAAAACAAACCCTTCAAATCCAGCAAAGCTGCTGGGGGACTCTATAGGTAAGGGAAATTAGCCATAGATTGAGAATTCTCCCTAGCACCCACTCTGCCCCCTCCCTCTTCCCCCACTCACCCATCACCCACTCTCTACCCCACCAACCCACCCGACCCCTACTCTCTCTTTCCTCAACCATCCACCATACCACAACTCTATACCCCACCCTACCCCGTCTCTCTCTATCCCCACCATCTCCACCCCCACCTTCCCTACCCACACCCAACCACCCTACCTCCACTCTCTCTAGCCCATCCACTCACATACTGCCATTCTCTACCTCTGCCGCACCTACCCCTACTCTCTCTGGCCTACACAACCTCCCCACTCTCTCTACATCCACCCACCCATCCAACTCTCTCTACAACCCATTCACCCACTTCAACCAAACTCTCTACCCCCTCTCATCCATCCTCTCACACACTTGCTTAATTTCTTACCCTTTCACTCTCAACCATTCTCAATCATATTTCCTTCTGCGCTTAATCAAAGGCACCCCCTCTCAATCGTTTACTCTCTTGATATATTCTCCTTCCTTTTCATTCGCTTGCACACCCACAGCACTCATTGTTTCCTCCTTTGGCATGTTGCACTCTCATCCTTCCACCCTAGTGCCTATAAATACAAATTTCAAAAAACAGCAATAAATCCCAAAACTATTGGCATTGTCAATGCTTGCTTTCACCGTGTGATGGCCCATCACTGTGCTGCCAGAAATGAAATTCAGACACAGAAATTGAAGTGTAAAGGTTCTATAAAAGACAACACTTAAACTATTGTTAGGGATACAAATGTTTGGCAACTCAACAAAACAAGGAGTCAGGATAATAGATCTGAAGGTACAGATATAATATGAGGAAGAGGTTAACAGGGTGCTCACATGTCCAAAAGAACATGACTAACCCCTTTGCTTCAAAGGGGGTTCTTCAGTCAGTGAAACGGGACCCACAAATTGTAACAAATAATTCCACTAGTTGCATTGCTGGATGGACAGATGCAAACATTCCCATTGTCCCTGTACTCATTATTTGGCAATTGTGTTCCCTTAAAGGAAGAAAATAAATGTACCTCTGCACTGGTTGGTCACCTGGAGGGAGCTCCACTCTATGGAGGTTTCTTGACCCAGCTACTCCTGTCTACGAGGGATAGCATGGGCCTTTAAGACCACACAGTGTGACTGTGCCTTGTCCGATAAAGGAGGTTTTGTCACAAGAGTAAAAGCTAGCTTTGGAAGCTACACCGGAAGATCTACCAAATCTTGACTCTGCTGAAAGGATAACCAATACATACTAAGACATGTTTGTAATGGCACTAGATTTATTTGCACCAAAAAAAAAATGTATTGAATAATTAGACAAAATGCTGGTATACAGATGACATTCAAAAAATGAAAGTGGCTAAGCGTAAAGCATATGAATGTTGAAAAGCCAACAAAACTTGAAGTTAATAGACTAAAATACACAATAGCAGCAAAGGAGCACAAAGTGCATTTTAAACTCTAACTTACATTACTTATGACCAGAGGATTAAGAGTTCACATTCAAATACTAAAGTACTCTTTGAGATGCTAAGAGAATTGGGTGATCCTTATTCCTCAATCCCACTGTTTAATAAGGATAAAATGTGGTTCCACTCCATCCAGGAAGCCATGAAAAATAAAATTAGCAAGATCCAGGAAGCTATCCGTGTTAAGCAAAAAGTTATGATTACGAAAGATGTTGCAAAAGCAATGACCCCCCCCCCCCCCCCCAAGGATGATAGCGTGACTATTACATTGTTTGAGTTTTCTGTGGTTACCGAAAGTGAGTATGCCAACTTAAACCTACTTTATGGAAAGGGGATGTCTGCCCATCTAAGGTGGTGCAAGTCTTTGAGGAACAGCTGACACCCATAATTACCAAAATTATAAACTCCTCATTTAAGGAAGGTCTTGTGCTTTCTAATATGAAGCAGACTTGGGTCTCACCCTTACTGAAGAAGCCATCCATCAACCGTGGCTTGGTTTCTAACTACAGGCATATTTCTGATGTTCCATTCTTTATTAAGATCGTAGACCAGGCTGCCTACTTACAAGTTCAAAATCATTTGGTGAACATCAGATACTTGGCCAGAGAAAGTCTTGGTTTAGTTGCAGCGGAGTCTGCCTTGTTAGACCTTAAGGCTAATATGTTGGAAATAGTGAATGGTAGACATACAGCGCTGCTAATGCTTATCGACCTTTCGGCAGCCTTTTACTTGGTTGACCATAGGATGTTGGTCACCAGACTCATGCACTCTGTCAATTTTCCATCTATAGCAGCAAGCTGGGTGGACTCCTTTGTTGCAGGTCGTACACCCAGAGTCTTTGTGGATGAGTACAAAGCTGACAAGGAGGAATTATCCTCTGGTGTCCCAAAGGGGTCGTGTTTGTCACCAGCCCACTTTAATATTTTCACCATGTCATTTTTTGAGCTATTGGACGCCAAAGGGGTGTTGCATACACACCATGCTGATGACAGTGTCTTATCCTCCAGTTACGGGATTACACCAGAGACACAGAGGCTATCAACACAGTATATTTCGTTATACAGAACTGGATCATGGACAATGGCCTCAAACTTAACGATGCTAAAACAGAGACTATGATTGTGGGCGCAGCCCCACATCTGAGGAAACTGAGCCCAAACTGCAAGAAATGTCTTATTGCTGGCTGTTCCATTACTACTCTTCCCAAAGTCAAAACACTGGGTATGGTGATTAATTAGGATCTTAGCATCAAGGCTCTTGTAAGCTACTTGGTCTCACCAACATTCTATTATTTAAAATTGCTTGCTCAGCTGAGGCTCTTCCTGTCCTGGGAACATTGCGCATCAATTGCACTGATGATCATTGGATCTAGTCTGCTACAAGGCATAAACAAAGGGGAAATAATGTGTATCCAGATTGCCGAGAATAATTCTGTTAGGGTTGAAGAGGGATTGACCAGGAAGGATCAAATCTCACAAGCAAGAAGAGCATTGAACTGGCTTACTATTGCCGGCTTACTATTTGTTTGCACTCAGTGTATCATACACAAATGCCTGTATGGAGCTAGTCCAGCAAAGACTGAAAATCCTAATGTTTAATTAATTGATTGCCATGGACACGGACTGATTGCTTTTTCGTTATATTCGCGTGTGTTTTTATGTCTTTGTTACTTTTGTCTAGTGCTACCATGGCCATGGGCCCGTCTTATGCACTATATAAATATAAATAAATAAAACACTGAAACACGTGATTGCTGCAAAGCAGTTGACACAGAATATTTGAATTTGGCAGAATTGCGTATTTTCTTCCATATGTTTTCTCTCTGTTTCACCAAATTGACACCCACTAGCGCAAAAGGAAAGCTCAGTGCTACGGTTAGTGATTTATTCCAGGCAAACTGGTTCCTTGGCCGTAAGTGGTGCAGGCTTGTGCTGAAGTTACAGGGTTACATGGTAAAATCCTTGAAAACAAAGGTTGGGGCAAACACAATGGGGGTCATTACGAGTTTGGAGGTAGCCATAGTGCTATTAGCGCCATGGCTGCCTCCAAAGTCGTGTCCCGGTTCCCTGAATGGAGACTTACCGGGTCATTCCAACCTTGGAGGACCCGGTAAATCCCCATTCAAAATACCCATTCCCATTGGAGCCCCCATAGAGCTCAGCGGGAGTGCGGAGGGAGCTGATTTATTTATTTATTTATTCATATTTTTAAAGCGCACGCTCAGCCCGTAGGCATCGTGGCGCTGTTACATATAAGCAATTGGCTGGTTAAAGAAGGAAGGTTGTTAAAGTTTACAGGCATTTTGAGTTACGGTATCATGTTTTAGATATATACGTTTACAAGGCATTAGATTTACAGTATCATGTTTTAGTTACAAACTTAGCAGTGCAGACATCATGGCGTTTAAAAATATGTCGTTCATGTCGGAGGGGAGGGTAGGAGGTGATTATGTGAAGAGCAGGGTTTTGAGGGATTTCCGAAAGGAAAACAGTGAAGGTTCCGCTCTAAGAGAGTTAGGGAGGTTGTTCCAGAGCTTAGGTGCTATGTGTGGGAAGCCAATGCCTCCAGCTTTAGCTCTTCTTATGGTGGGAACTCGGAGTTGGTTGTCATGGGGGGTTCTTATAGGACGAAGGGAGGATTTCCTGGTGATGGTTTCTGCTAGGTAGGAGGGAGCGGCATGATTGATACATTTGTGTGTGAGGGAGAGTACTTTGAAGTTAATTCTTTCTTTAACTGGGAGCCAGTGAGCATTTCTTCTGGCCTGCGACACATGGTCGAATTTGGGGATGTGCAGGGCAGCGCGGAGCGCATTGTTTTGCACTGTTTGGAGTTTATTTAGGTTTTTGGTTGAAGTGCCAGCTAAGAGGGCGTTGCGATAGTATAGCCTGGCTCCTATGGTGGCTCTAGCAATGGAGAGGCAGTTGGGAGTGGTAAAATAGGGTTTTATTGCGAAGATGAGTTTGGTGGTCAGTGCGGAGGAGGAGGAGATGGCGTTGACCTGTCTTGTCATGGAGAGAGTAGCGTCTAAATAAACTCCTAGGGTCTTCACAGCAGTGGAGACGGGTATGTTGGTGTTGACGATGGTTATGTGTGAATAGTCTTGGCTGAGCTTGGAGAGGATTTCGCTGGGGGCCAGGATGATGATCTCTGTTTTGTCTCCGTTAAAACAGAGGCCGTTGATCGCCATCCATGCTTGGATCGTGGAGTAAATGTTAAGGAGGGCTTCTGTGTCTTGGGCATAGTCTCCAGTGAGGGGGAGGAGGACTTGTGTGTCATCGGCATAGTTGGTATAAGCTAAGCCGAGAGAGTCCAGTAGGTCGAAGAGGGGTTTAGTGAATAGGTTATATAGGGTCAGTGCGGTGCATGACCCTTGTGGGACTCCACAATTTATGGTGGTCGGAGGAGCATTGGCCTGGTCGGAGTACACCTTCATGGCTCGGCCTTCTAGAAAGGAGGTGATCCAAGAGGTTGCTTTAAGGGAGAAGTGGGCTGCATTAAAAAGGTGAAATGTGAGGATGCCATGGTCCACTAAGTCAAATGCCGCAGAGGGGTCGAGTAGCAGGAGGAGAGCAGGTTTGCCTGTGTCCATTATTTTGGTGATTTCATTTTTTAAATCTAGTAGGGCAGTTTCGGTCCCACGGCCTTTGCGAAAGCCCGATTGTCTTCTGCCTAGGATAGAGTGGGTCTCTATGTACTGCTGAATTTGGTTGTGGGCTGCTTTATCAAGGATTTTGAGGAGGAAGGGGACGGTGGTGATGGGGCGATAGTTGCTGGGGGAGGTGGGATCTAAGGAGGGTTTTTTTAAGAGTGGGCGAACCCAAGCCTCTTTCAGGCAATGAGGTACGGTTCCTGAGGAGAAGGAGGCATTGATGAAAGCTGTGATGATGGGGGTGAGGGCTTCTGAGCACTCTTTGATGATAGTGGGAGGGCATATGTCTCCCTTGCAAATGGAAGGTTTTATGTTTTTGAGTAGAGCAGAGGTTTCTAGTTCTGTAACTTCTCTAAAGGCAAAGAGGGGTGTTTGCGGGTGAGTGGTGTGAGGGGGGAGAGAAGGAGGCGTGGCAGAGGTATTGAGTGCTTTACGTTGGGATGCAATTTTGCCTTGAAGCGTTTTGACTTTATTTAGGAGGGCTGTCTGGATGCCTGTGCACCAAGCTTCATCCTTGATGATTTCGTCTGGGCTGGACTCGGGAGTGGTGAGTTCTTTGAAAATAGAGAATATTTCTCTGGTTTTGGAACTGGATTTGGTTATTCTTTGATTGTATGATTCAGATTTAGCTTCGGAGATGGCAATTTTGTAGGTCTGTGAGATTTCTTTGAACTCGTTGAGAGAGGATTGGTTGGGCGTAGACTGCCAGTTGGATAAGGCTTTGCGCTTCATGGTGCGCAAGACAGATAGTTCTTCTGAGAACCAAGAGTTGGAGTGCATGGATTTTTTTCCTTTTTTGTCTTCCAGCGGGGCAATAGAGTCAATGGCTTGGGTGAGGGCGTTGTTGTAGATGTTAGCAAGAGAGGTGGGATCTTGGATAAAGGGATGCTTGAGTTCAGGGATATCAAGAAGAGGAGCGAGATTGGTCGCTGTGATCTTTTTGGAGCTTCTGACTTTGGCGGGGGGTGCATGAGTAAGGATTTTACGAGTGGGTGTGGTGGGGATGAAGAATTGGATGAGATGGTGATCTGTCCAGGGGACGGCTGAGATGGAGGTGATGGATGATGAACAGTTATGATCTGCTACCCAGTCGATGGACCGGCCTTTGCAGTGAGTAGGTTTGGTGATTTTGTGGATGAACCCCATGTTGGAAAGATCGTTGGCCAGGTGTGTGGCAGATTTGTCCTTGGGGTCATCTAAGCCAAGGTTAAGGTCACCAAGTAGAATGGTTTTGGTGGAGCTTTTCAGGTTGTTGCTAATGATTTGGAGGAGATGCTTTTGGACGTCCGGAGGAGAGCCTGGAGGTATGTATGTGACTAAGAGCTTGATGGTGCAATTAGGGGAGAGAGCTAGTTTGGCGTGGAGAAGGTCAGCGTTGTTGTCCCACTGTTGGTTACACTGCCTAATGGCAAGTGAGTTTCTATAGATGAGGGCAACGCCCCCACCTTTAAAGATTTTGCGGTCCTGCCTGAGGATGGTGTAGTCCTGTGGGAGGGCAAGGTGTAGGGATGGGTTAGATGCCTCATGGAGCCAAGTTTCGGATACTGCTAACATGTCTAGTTTGTGGGTGGTGATGAGGTCATTGATCTCTATGACATGGGCATGGATGGAGCGTGCATTAATGAGGGCGCATTTAAGGAAGCGGTTGGTAGGTGGTGGGTCCTGAGCGCTGGTGTTCGGTGAGAGCGAAGTGGTGGGAGCACTTGTGAGTGAAGGAGGGAGGGGTGCATGTATGAGCGCATGGGGGTGGAGGGTATGTGCGTGGGCTGGAGGGTGTGAGCGTAAAGATGTTGTGTGGGTGCGATAGCTGAGCTTTTGGTTCCTACTGAAGGTAGATGGTGGAGAGCTGCGGAACACAAATGAGGGTTTGGTGCGGGTTCTTAGTCTGTAGCGCCTAAGAAGGTGTTCAGGAGGGTTGATAATGCAGTGGTTGAGAGTGGTGTGTGGTGATGCGGGTGGGGAGGAGTGAGGCATGATGGAGGGCGGTGGAGGGAGGTCTGGGTATGCAGGGAGCAAGCTGTAGATGGCCCAAAGAGAGAGAGTAATGAGCGAGATAGAGGAGAAGGAGAGGAGGGGTGTGGGCGCTGTGAGGTGGGTGGCAGGGGGATGCATTAGAGCACTGAGCTGGGTGGTGTTGTGCGGTACAGGGCTGGCACTAGGGGTAGGTCGAGGCATGTGCAGAGGCAGTTGTAGGTCTGGCAGGGCAGCTAGGGGCTCGTGGTGGCGCTCGTAGTGGCAGGGCCGGTAAAGCTGGCACGGCAACACTGTGGCAGGGCCCCTATAGGCTGGCAAAGGAACACAATGGCATGGCAACACAGTGGCAGGGCCCCTATATGCTGGCAGAGGAACACAAAGGCATGGCAACACAGTGGCAGGGCCCCTATAGGCTGGCAGAGGAACACAATGGCAACACAGTGGCAGGGCCCCTATAGGCTGGCAGAGGAACACAATGGCATGGCAACACAGTGGCAGGGCCCCTATAGGCTGGCAGAGGAACACAATGGCAACACAGTGGCAGGGCCCCTATAGGCTAGCAAAGGAACACAAAGGCATGGCAACACAGTGGCAGGGCCCCTATAGGCTGGCAGAGGAACACAAAGGCATGGCAACACAGTGGCAGGGCCCCTATGGGCTGGCAGAGGAACACAATGGCAACACAGTGACAGGGCCCCTATAGGCTGGCAGAGGAACAAAATGGCAACACAGTGGCAGGGCCCCTATAGGCTGGCAGAGGAACACAATGGTAACACAGTGGCATGGCCCCTATAGGCTTGCAAAGGAACACAATGGCATGGTAACACAGTGGCAGGGCCCCTATAGGCTGGCAGAGGAACACAGTTAGTGTGAGTGCGGGCAGGCGTTAAGGCAGCGAGAGTTGCACAAAAATAAGTCAGGGGGACACACTTACATACTAGTGTACAGTAGTTGTTTTGGGCAGCGTTTCTGGCTGACGGCCCGTACGGCAACGGACAGGCACAGGACAGGCGCCTTAGTGTGCGCCTTGTTGTGGGCCGACTCACGCCTGCCGGTGCCCCAGGATCGGTGTAGTGGATAGGCTGGGCGGGGTGGGCCAATCAGATTGGCGTTCAGTATCCGGGCCGAGGGTGCGATCAGGCGGCCATCTTTTGGTTGTGTACTCTTCGTACACACCAAGCGGCAGAAAAATGCTCAGCCGTGCAGGCAGAGGGGAATCATGCACTCAGCAGTGCGGATGGCAAAGGATTGAAGAGTGGGGGCCACCCTCGTAGGTAGCAGAGGTGAAGGATCTCCCGCTCACCTCCATGAACGGGGCTGCAGGAAGTTGTCTGTGGGCTGCTCCGGCAGCCAGGAGAAAGGAGCTCCTGCTCCTGTGGACGCAGCTGCCTCAATGGCTCAGGCACAGGACAGGCGCCTTAGTGTGCGCCTTGTTGTGGGCCGGCTCACGCCTGCCGGTGCCCCAGGATCGGTGTAGTGGATAGGCTGGGCGGGGTGGGCCAATCAGATTGGCGTTCAGTATCCGGGCCGAGGGTGCGATCAGGCGGCCATCTTTTGGTTGTGTACTCTTCGTACACACCAAGCGGCAGAAAAATGCTCAGCCATGCAGGCAGAGGGGAATCATGCACTCAGCAGTGCGGATGGCAAAGGATTGAAGAGTGGGGGCCACCCTCGTAGGTAGCGGAGGTGAAGGATCTCCCGCTCACCTCTGTGAACGGGGCTGCAGGAAGTTGTCTGTGGGCTGCTCCGGCAGCCAGGAGAAAGGAGCTCCTGCTCCTGTGGACGCAGCTGCCTCAATGGCTCAGGCACAGAACAGGCGCCTTAGTGTGCGCCTTGTTGTGGGCCGGCTCACGCCTGCCGGGCCCGTTATTAGCTCCCTGGTCCCTTAGCAGCTCCCTCTAAAGACGGCTGGTTTTCTAACTGATCTGTTAGAAACAAAGTAAGTATCAGCATTATATAGGTAACAATTTACAGTATGCAGAGTTGTGAAACCCACCTCTTACTTAATCAGCAGCCAGTTTAGATAAATAAGAGAGTTAGTGATCTAAGCAGAGTGGCAAAGATCGAAATCAAGACAGGCAACTGACTTTTGAAGAATTTGAAATCACTGCAGCTGTGATCCAGGCCAACGTAGAACGATGCACAATACTCTAAATGTGAATATAGAATTCCAAAGACGATGAAATATAGGCAGCATGGGAAAGAAAATAATCTGTCGGAAAAGGCCAAGATAACACCAGCAGGAAGATGAGATATGAGTGATCTGAGGGACAAAAGTAAGTGCTGTATCCAAATTTGAAACCAAGGTTTGACACCATGGAGACACTATGGAGAAAGCAAGTTCTTTCTGTACTGCAATGTATGACATGAACTTCACCCAATTGGTGACTGAACCCACCCACGATAAAGGGAGATTGGATTGGATACTGACATTGAATGTCTGCCTATCCCTTGACTCCATATCAGCAATGAACTGGTCAGATCACCACCTAATCAGATTCACTTTATCTACAACAGGGAAACATCAAGCCTTAATAACCCCATTTCAACTAGAAACACCCGCAACCTTACACTTGAGAGCTTCTCACCTGCACTGACGAAAGCCCTCTTCAGGATGTGATTAAAAACTACAAAAAGACTGTCATCAAACACAAAGCCAACGCCCTTAACTCTTGTATCGACAACGCAGCATCCAACTCGAAAAAACTCTTCACCATACTACGGGAATTAGAAAACCCCACCCCCATCACTAACACTATGCCTGCTAGGAAAGTATGGTGTACGACCATCTAGAACGCACTCGCTGCCAAAATAGCAAAGCTCCAAGATAAAATCACAGCCAAACAAAAAAGACTTGCCACAAAATGCCCAGCAAAGACATCCCAGTATACAAAGTTAGCCAATTCAGAATTACAGTTGAACTTCACACAGGTAAACAAAAACAAGTCCAGGAGATTATAGCTGGTCTCAAACCTCCAAACTGCAAATCAGACTGGTTTCCCGCCATACTAATCAAACTGTGCGCACCAACACTCTCCCCTACGCCTCCTTCAGAACAAATACAGTCCCCACCAGTATCTAAGAAGCATGGGTCACACCACTTCTGAAAAGAAATATCACCGGAAACCGCAGACCCCACCAACTACCGTCCCATTACCACAGTCCCTTTCCTCAAAAAAATAATAGATAAAATTGCCTACTCCCAAATTCAAGCCCATCTAGAATCAAATAAACTGCTAGGAACTAGACAATCAGGCTTCCGGGCTAGTCATAGTACGGAAACGTCCCTGCTAGACTTAAAAATCCAAATGGATTCCATTAAAGGTTCAGGTAACCTCTGTATCTTACTCCTTTTGCTGCGTTTGATTTGGTGGACAATGATAAGTTATGCACCACATTGGCAGAACATTTCAATCTCTCCCAGGATGCTACGCTTTGGGTGAAATCCTTCTTAGCAGGCCAAACTTCCAGAGTCACTTGAGGCAAGGCAACAGCAGACCCTATTACAGTACCCATTGGAGTACGTAAAAAAAGGGTCATGCCTCTCACCCACACTGTATAATGCCTATACTAAGCTCCTCTTGCTGCCCTCGATGCTACGGGTGTCATCTATTCTACGTTTGGGGATGACACCCAGATCCTGATACCCATTTCAGGAAACCACGAGCAAGACACAATCTTAATAAATACAATCTACACCATCATCCAGAATTGGATGGCAGTCAATAACCTCTGCCTCAATGAAGAGAAGATGGAGATCCTCATAGTGGGAGCATCCTCCAAAATCAAATCGCTCCATTGAGACTACTCCTCTATCACTATTGATGGCACACCCATCCCCATTCTCAATCAGGTCAAAACCTTGAGAGTTTACCTTGACTCAAACTTAACCATAACGAAGCATATCAACAAACTCTCTACAACCACTGCATACACTGCTAAGTTAATTGCGCTAAGTCGAAAATTCCTGACCCCTCAAAATTGCATTACTCTTGCCCGTGCATTAATCTTGTCCAAACTAGTGTACCGCAACGTGCTACTTCTAGGCATAACCAATGCCAACCTTGATAAACTACAGCTCCTACAAAATAAAGCCCTGAGAGCGGCACTCGGCATCAAAAACACAACCATATCTCAAAGATCAGAAGGGAAGCTCATTGGCTACCCATCAAGGCCAGAATTCTGTACAAAGTGCTCTGCATCACACGCAAATGTATTGCTAAAACAGCGTCCATATACCTCACCAACACAGTTACGCCCAACACATCAACAAGATCACTGAGATCTAACTTCAGCTCCCAACTCTACATCCCACGGTTCACACTCACAAGAGTGGAAGGGAGGAGCTTTCAGGTCCTAGCCCCAAAAACCTGCAACTCCCTCCCAGCAACCCTGAGAAACAAATCATCACACCCAAGATTTAAAAAAGCCCTAAAGACCTGGCTCTTGAGAAAGAGTAGGAAAAAACTGTTCTTGACTGCACAAACAACCTGCTGCAAATACTCATTGGTTATGGTCCAAACATTTACTGTCTTCATATTTTTATCATCCACCTGCTTTTATTGTGTAACCTTTATCCCATTGTAACCAGAAATGCAAAGCCATCTGTAACCTACGCCGTGATACCCAAAGGTTTGGGTGTAAAACAAATGCAATACATAAAAATAAATACATAAATAAACATGTATGGTCTGATCTAATCTTTTCAATTTTGAAAAGAAAGTAGCCTGCAGGAACATTAACAAACCCCTGTGATGATGTGATCAAAGCGGCTAAGGACAGGGTGAGGTATCACAAGATCCTTGATGGCTGTAAACAGCTCATTGGAAGTATCAGAGGCAGGATGCTCCTGCTTTCAAAATATTCTCTTTAGCTTAAACTATAACAACTGTGTGTGCCCCTAGTTAATATTTAATTGAATACTTCCATTGTGTTTCCAGGATTCTTGTAGTTAAAAACTTGCAACAAACATACATGTCTACTGCATTTACGGCTGCGCATTTTGAAGAGGTGCAAGACAATCTTTAATTTCTCAGGATCACTGATGTAGGGAATCCAAAATGACAATGGGCTCTGATCACAGAAATCCAATTATCTTGTATTTAGCCTGATGGTATCCATTGTAACTTATCACTATGAATAAGCTTTGATGGATTCTAAAAAAAGACGTTCTGTCAGTTTCCCCAAATACATAGTGAATGGGATACTATAATGGTCATACCATAGAGTCACAGAAGACTTACACATTATTGTATCCATGATTAAAGAGAATATATGGTGGAACGCTTTCTCCTCTGATGAGTTGGGCATTTAACCCCAGTTGGAAGAACTATCTCACGTAAATATTCCCGGTGGAGGGGTGCCGAAAAAATGATCCACTCGGAAATTGTGTTACACACCCTCCACTGCCAGCCCCTCATTAACGTTTTAAAGAAACAGTTTAAAAAAACCACATGGTGGCACTGCAGTGTGATTTCTCCAAATACTTTTATTTACAAAGTAATTGTCCATTTATGAAATGGTTCTTGGATTCAACTGGTACAGCTTTAAAATCCAAAGAATGCATGTACGTATGTTTCATCATCTTGAGAGAGTATTTGGTTAAAAAGTAATTAACATTTTAAAAAAAAAAAGACATAGCCACACCAACATAAAAAAAAAACACATGAAAGTGTTGAACGATGAAATTATAGGATAACTGATTTCATTATTTGTCTGATAAGTGTCAATGCTGCTATTTGCAGCACTAAACCATAATCTATCATAATCTAGTAGGGCCACAGACTGAATTTCATCATGAGCAAAAAATACCCAGAAAACATGCCACTGTTAGTCTAGTCGGGCATCATTCGTGAGGTGAAGGTGTGCCTCTCTAAGCACAGTGAGCAATGGGTTCAACTCTGGTTTACCCTGGATAACTTAGGGTGAAACCCCAAGTCCATAACAAATATACAAAAGGTCTGGAGCCCCTCTACCGAGAAAAAACACAACCAAATACCCTGTTCTCTGGGTAGGTTCCCACCACATTTTAGCTCACTGTACCTTTAACAGAGAAGAAATACAGAGTATGCCCAACAAGGCCGAAACACGTGTCTGTTCAGAGGACAATTGCCTAGCATTTCGGTACTGGACTACCCTTGCGGTTGGGACAAACACTAATATGTGAATGGATATTCTGCTCTGTAAAGGGTGCAGTGAGCTAACGCATGGTTGTAGACCCTCCTGAGTGGAAGAAAGTCCATAGAACAGGGTATTTGACTCATGTTTGTTCTCATTAGAAGGGCCCCCACACTCTATTATGAATTTGAAATATGTTTTTTTAGTTTAATGGTACTTTTTCTGGAATTGTAATAAACAATGTCAGGCAATGGTATCATATAGTCCCTCATATACATTTCAGCAACATATTTCATGAGACAAATACAAAAATCTGTTATAGCTGAGATAGCCAGTCATTTCATCGTTCAACCACCTAATAACAGGATTTTCTCAGCAAACAGTTGAAATGTGGTGGCGGTGAACACCATTGTTGCACCTTCAGATAACACATAAAAAACAGACTCTCGACTTTAAATGTGCATTCATTCTTAAAAAAATGGGCGTGTGCTAATGTCTTAGCATGAGTAAACATGCATACATTCTCATTTCATAGTTTGAAGATATGCCAGTCGTATTGGAGAACCATTTTATGAAAGCAAACATACTTCATAAATAAACCTAGATGAAGATACCTGTATGTGCTACAGAGATGTTATTCATTCAAGGAGGTGCATGGTTTTGGAATCAGTGCCATTGTCACACAAGAATTTCATATCCCCTAATATATCGCATGGGTTTAGATACACGAATGGCTGCTGCAGTCACAGCTAAAATCTGCACAAATTACTTTTCAGATTTAAGGAGCATATGTATCAATAGTATATTAACCTACCAAAGAGCATTTGTATCTGGGAGATTGGTTTGAGCTATTCGTGTTCCTTTGTTTATATGCAATTTGTGACTCTCTCTCCCCCAGCCAGGTCTTTTGGAGTGAGACTGCATCCTGATTCGATATTGGGGGGACTAAATCGGAAATGCAGGGGTGTTAGCCTTGTCTTGGTGGAGCACAACATATTTTAGTCCTCTTCTAAAATCGAATTGTGAATAGAGAACCGATTATTTACCGTGATCGGACATCAAGCAGAACGCAGTTCATCGTAGCTGATAGTGGGATGTGTTTTAGATGCCTCTAATTTAGCAGAAGAAGGACCTTTAAAGAATATAAATGTACTAAGCCGAATTGGGTGGCATCGGTTTTCCTTTATATAGGTGACTTTAGATGCACAATTCATAAACAAGGGTTGGCAGGTGAGAACCTATTGAGTACAGTGTGCATCTCGACATCGCAATTGTGAAACTTCATTTCATATACAACTGAGTGCATCATAAATCCAATAAAATATACACCTGTAATTATATGCCTCACTCATATGACAGTTTCCTATTTCCAATTATTCCAGGAGTTCCAAAATATACATCGAGATTCACACATGGCTACAATAAGCACACACATGCTCCTACTGAGACTCTGTGATGCTCTCTTCTGCTTTCATCACATTTATTTGCAGACAACCCAATGCTCAAGATGCCACATCAGGGTACTGTGTGTGATATAAGGGTCTTCACCCACATATCATGCATTTGTTCTGTAATGTGTCTATTGTCTTGATATCAAGGTAACATAGCACACACGCATGCAATGGTATCTGAATAAAATAGTCCAGGTACACGTGCATATGTAGCAGTTTCCCAACATGTTACAAAGCACATGAAAAACGTAATCCAAGTTCTCAGACATAAGCATCGAAACAACATGACTAAAGTCTGATGATAGAGTGTGCATGCGCGGTCAACATTACATAAAAAGGACACAAAAAAACCACAAATGTGAAAGTCTTTGCTAGTAAATCCTTGTCCCGAAATGAGTGGTGTTTCCCAGAATAAGAGCATGAATTGTGGATGATCATAAAAGCGCTACAACATTTGTATCTATTCATCCAAGTTGAAAGGGTGACAATTGGCCATACACACTAGCCTTTACAATAGCTTCATAAGAAGAAAATGTGGTTAAGAAATCTATCCAATTCTGGAATTACCTCTTGGATTTTATCAGTGCAGGGGTTTTCAGTAGAAGTCAATTAAGAGCACAAAAAAAAGAGTCCAATTGCTCAAGGATTTACAGAGATGCATGATCTTACACTAATGGAGGATGTTAAAGAATAAGAGTGTGCTGATAGCCTTGACAAGTACCTGAAATCCCTTCACACATCCTTCGATGAAGAAATGTGCAAAAACTTGCCCATTGTGTATGTGGATGGCTGTGCATTGCATATAAACGAGGACTAAGAAAACATAATGATTTGCGGCTATAGGACATATCTGAGTCAGTAATGACCAGATTCAAACTGTTAGACACAATGTTCGTCCTAAAAGTAGTCAAATGGCTGAACTGCTTGCTCTGTGTAAGCCTCTATGCACATCAGCACAGAATCAGATACAATAATGAGTAGCATTCATACATTCAGACGATGCTAGAAACAATGTTGTGGAATATCGAAGGCCAGTGGAATGTTAACATATTACACTGAACCTTTGAAGCACAGGCAATTGATTCACACAATTGATCAATTGGGCACTGAAATTGGAATGACTGTATACTGGGGGAAAATCAAGGGAGATTCCAAAATAGCAGTCCTCAGCAAGTAAGCTAATGATCTAGCTGACCAATTGGCTAACGAAGTAGTTCCAAAAGCAGACTTTATTGTAATTCATATTTTATTAGAAGTACATATATCAGTTGTTACACAGTCACAGACTAAATGAAAAACCAACTGCCTGTGGCGCGATGGAATTGTGATACTCAATCTTAAAATGTAATAATCACCCAAAGAGAAGTTCCCATACTAAGCATATGCTAGGATTTTGTTTAACATCCTGAGAATAATACTATTTCAATAGCAGATTGCACAGGAAAAGAAGAGTTATGAGTAATTATGAAAACCAGGAAACTATTTAATTTGCAAGACCAATGTCAGGATTTACTTGATGAGCTGTACCCATGTCATTTGGATGGTTGGTGAAGCATTATGCAGATGATGCCATTACTGCCGGGCATAGGGGAGAGCAAAGACTTTTGACATTTTGATGGAATGTGCATTCTGGCCACACATGTCACAAGATAACCACTTGTATAAGAGAAGATGTTTGGTATGTGCCCAATACCAACCTAGTTCACCAGTGCGTAGAGTGCCACTACTTAAAAGAGGACTGGCATTAACTTGTTCTGTTCTCCATATGGATGTAAATGGTTCTGTGCAAATATCAGCAAGTGGAAATAGATGAATGCTGATGGTAGTCTGCATGATAACGAAATAGATTGAATGTATCCCGGCTCCCAATTGCAGCTCAGAAATGGCTGAAATGTTGTTTGTACTTCAGATTTCCTAAAGATTTGGTTTAGAACAAAGAAATGAATCAGACAGAGGCAGCCATTTCACTAGCACAGTGATTACAACAATGTGGGATATCTTAGTTGTGAAGTGAAATCATTTCCCACATACCATCCTCACGTTGGTTCATCGAGAGAGTGAATCAAACACTTATCAGCATATTTAAGACATCTGAGGCTGAGGAAAAACGATTCCAACCTCCCTGGCCTCCTCCTATTCTTCCCATATTTCCCTTCAGGCCCAACTCTTCTTCACCAGTACTACTTACCTGCTCCTCTCCCCCAGCCCCAATCCTGCACCGACTTAACCTCCTATCATGAAAGTATTACATTGACTCCCTTTCCTATCTGCCACAAGAGTGGGCAGCTTTTTTTGTTTGTTAGCCACTTGCTGGAAGCCACCTTCGGTGTTAATAATGATACACCCTATAATGGGAGTTACAGGGCTTGTACAGTCCCCAACTGCTCTAAGGCCTACCAGACTCTAGTGATCTTGTAGCTACATGTCCTGTCAGCCTCCCAGAGTGGGGATATCTCTATATTTGCTGCTATTGACACCCATTCACTAATGCAACAGAACAATAAAATGCAACAAGTCCCTGGTATCAATATTATCTATTAATGAAGAAGTTGGTGGAACTGCAATATTGGGTAGATAGCAAATCGACCTACTTGATGATTAGTTTGATTATGTGAGAAAGATACATGAGTTGGTCCACATGGTTAACCTGATAAAACATCAACAGTTCTCCCTGCATGAACTCATGTTGATGCAAGATACAATTTAGAAGGTCTGTAAGTATGTGAAAAATACATCTTGGACATGTGTTCTATTATTCACCTCTCTTAGCTATCTATTTCTTTTACTGTCCCTGTTTTGAGGCCTACTGATCGGAAAAGTATTAACTTACCAACCAGTGTCAGACAACTTCAGGAGAGGCAAGCATATTATTAAAATATTAGGTGAAAACGGCTCCAAGAAGAGCAACAATACAGATGAAAGTAAACTTACATTTTAGCTTAAAAGTATTGCATACTTTTCAATTAACTATTACGTAAGTACTGATGCAACCTCTTTTGGGGGATGGCTTAGAGTAAAAACCAAAAAGAAGACATAGGGCCTCATTACGAGGTGGGAGGTAAGGGATTACCGGCACCGGTAAGGTCACCGGTGCCGGTAATCCCTTACCTTCCTACTACGAGTTCCCTTTGCGGATCCTTCCTTAACGCCTTGTTTTTGCAGGCATTAAGGACGGGACACGCAAAGGGACTCTAGAGCTAATAACAGTACGGCAATTTGCGGTACCATTATTAGCGCCTTCCCCATTCCCATTGAGCCCTATGGGGGCTCAAATGGGAATGGGGAATGGCCCTGGTGAATGGGAAATTACCAGTCCCTCTGACCTCGGAATGGACTGGTAATTGCTCCATTCACCAGGGTGGAGTCAGAAGGGTTTTGGAGGCAGCCATGGAGCTAATAGCTCCATGGCTACCTCCAACCTCGTAATGCGGCCCATAGAATGACTAAAGATACTATTAATAAAACAAACCTTGGCAATTCCAATAGTTTGTGCTTGTGTGCAGGCAAGGTAAAGACACTTGCCAGGCACTACCATAATGACATTAACCAAACATAGATGGCAGCAGGTTTACAATGGTGTGAAAATGGGCTTCTAATAGCAGTCCCAGGCAAATACATAATACATATACACAATCCAAAACTATTGGCTTTGTCACTGATTCTTTTTAACAGGACTTCAGAGAAGGACACACTAGTGCTTGAACATCGAGTACCTGAATGTAGACCTGCTTAAGTCATTTTTGTTCACCAGTTGTGCGTTTACAACTCTAAGCAATTAACTCTCAGAAGACTGCTTTGAAAAAAAAAAGAACACTGGCAGGCACTTTTAGTGCAAAGTTTGATGGTAAGGCTTGTTTAAAGCTGGCTCAAAGAGTTCCCATGAGGCGGTGTGTTGCATGGGATGTGACGGTAACTGGGTGGGAATGGCCATAGGGATTAGTATGGCCATGGGCAGTCAATGAGTGGGCAAATAAACTGTGTGTCTTTCCTCATATGCAATTTTTCCCTATCTGTTTGCTAATGCAATAGTTTTGGCATATAGGTGATGCTAAAGTGCCACCTAATATCCCAAACCACCCGTATCTGAACTTTAATGGAGCAGTTCTGGCCTATAGGTCGTGCTAAACCAGTGGCACCACCTAACTGTCAAAACAAAAAAAAGCATTTCCCTTTTGTGTTTTTAGTGCACTTCACATTGACCCACATTAGTCTTTCTTTCTTGATCTGAGCAGAGTTGCAAAGACCAAAATCAAGACAGGCAGCAGACTTTTGAAGAATTTGAAATCCCTGCAGCTGCGATCCAGGCCAAGGTATAAAGATGCAAAATACTCTAAATGTGAATATAGCAGTTCCAAAGACAATGAAATATGGGCCGAGTGGGAAAGAATATAATCTGTCGGAAAAGGCAAAGATACCACCAGCAGGAAGATGAGATATGAGTGATCTGAGGGACAAAAGTAAGTGTTGTATCCAAATTTGAAACCGAGGTTTGACACTATGGAGACACTATGGAGAAAACAAGTGTTTTCTGTATTGCAATGTATGACATGCACTTCACCCAAATGGTGACTGAACCCACGCATGATAAAGGGAGAACCCTGGATTGGATACTGACATTGAATGTCTGCCTATCCACTGACTCCATATCAGCGATGAACTGATCATAGCACCACCTAATCAGATTCACTTTATCTACACCAGAGAAACATACCCCCCTCTCAAGTCCCAATAACCCCATTCAAACTAGAAACACCCGCAACACTTGAGAGCCTCTCACCTGCGCTGACGGAAGCCCTCTCCTCCATGTCACTTTCTGACCTAAAGGCATATCCCAGCGACATAGCTAGTGCTTACCACAATGTCCTAAAAGACAGTATTGATGCTCTAGCCCTGCTCATATCCAAAATACCACGCTCAGCCAAACGCACCAACTTCTGGTTCAATCAAGAAATGGTTAACCTCCGATGGAACAAAAGAGCAATGGAACAGGCTCATAAAATATCCCCTACTGCCGACTGGGTCAATGCACTTCAGGATGTGATTAAAAACTACAAAAAGACTGTAATCAGACACAAAGCCAACACCCTTAACTCTTCACCATACTACGGGAATTAGAAAACCCCACCCCCATCACTAACACTATGCCCGCTAGCAAAGTATGGTGTACGACCATCAAGAACGCACTTGCTGCCAAAATAGCAAAACTCCAAGATAAAATCACAGCCAAACAACAATGAGATGCCACCAAATGCCCAGCAAAGACATTGCAGGATACAAAGTTAGCCAATTCAGAATTACAGTTCAACTTCACTCAATTAAACCAAAAACAAGTCCAGGAGATTATAGTTCGTCTCAAACATTCAAACTGCAAAGGAGACCGCTTTCGCGCCAAACTAATCAAACTGTGCGCACACATGCTCTCCCCTATCATTACCAATTTTGTCAAAGCCTCCTTCAGAACAAATACAGTCCCCACCAGTATCAAAGAAGCATGGGTCACACCACTTCTGAAAAAAACATCACTAGACCCTGCAGTCCCCACCAACTACCGTCCCATCACCACCGTCCCTTTCCTCATGACAATAATAGATAAAGTTGCCTACTCTCTAATCCAAGCCCATCTAGAATCAAATAACCTACTAGGAACTAGAAAATCGAGCCTCCGGCCTAGTCATAGTACATATATGGCCATGCTAGACTTAAAAATCCAAATGGATTCCTTTAAAGGTTCAGGTAACCTCTGTATCTTACTGCTTTTAGACCTATCGTCTGTGTTTGATTTGGTGAACCATGATAAATTATGCACCACATTGGCAGAACATTTCCATCCCTCCCAGGATTCTACGCTTTGGGTGAAATCCTTCTTAGCAGACCAAACTTCCAGAGTCGCTTTAGGCAAGGCAGCAGCAGAAAATATTCCAGTACCCATTGCAGTACCTAAAGGGCTGTGCCTCTCACACACACTGTATAATGCCTACACTAAGCTCCTCTTCGCTGCCCTCAATGCTACGGGTGTCATCTATAATACCTTTGCCGATGACACCCAGATGCTGATACCCATCTCAGGAACCACGAGCAAGACACAATCTTAATAAATAAAATCTATGCCATCATCCAGAATTGGATGGCAGTCAATAGCCTCTGCCTCAATGAAGAGAAGATGGAGATCCTCATAGTGGGGGCTCCCTCCAAAATCAAATCGCTCCATTCGGAGTACTCCTCTATCGTCATTGATGGCACACCCATTCCCATTCTCAATCAGGTCAAAACCTTGTGAGTTTACCTTACCTTAACTCAAACTTGACCTGATTGAGAATGACCAAGCATATCAACACCCTCTCTACAGCCACCTACAGCCACCGCATACACTGCTAAGTTAATTGTGCTAAGTCGACAATTCCTGACCCCTCAAAATTGCATTACTCTTGCCCATGCATTAATCTTGTCCAAACTAGACTACTGCAATGTGCTACTTCTAGATGTAATCAATGCCAACCTTCATAAACTACAACTTCTAAAAAATAAAGCCCTGAGAGCAGAACTCAGCATCAAAAAACACAACCATATCTCAAAGATCAGAAGGGAAGCGCATTGGCGCTTCAAGGCCAGAATTCTCTTGAAAATGCTCTGCATCACACACAACAGTTACGCCCAACACATCAACAAGATCACTGAGATCTAACTGCAGCTCCCAACTCTGCATCCCACGGTTCAAACTCACAAGAGTGGGAGGGGGGAGCTTTCAGATACTAGCCCCAAAAATATGGAACTCCATCCTAGCGACCCTGAGAAACGAACGCTTGCATCCAAGATTTAAAAAAGCCCTAAAGTCCTGTCTCTTTGACAAAGAGTAGAAAAGAACTGTTCTTGACTGCACTAACAAGCTGCTGTAAATACTCGTTGGTTATGGCCCAAACATTTACTGTCTTCATATTTGTATCATTCACCTGCTTTTATTGTGTAATCTTTCTCCCACTGTCACCAGAAATGCAAAGCCGTCTGTAACCTACGCCATTATCCACTAAAAACTACAGTACTGCAGTATGATTTTCCCAAATAATTATATTTACAAAGAAATTGTCCATTCATGAACTAGTTCTTCGATTCAACTGATACAGCTTCAAAATCCAAAGAGTGATTGTAGGTATGTTTCATCATCTTGAGAGACTATTTGGTTTTTTTAAAAAAAGACATAACCGCACCTACAAAAAAAAATAACATGAACATTTTGAACTATGAAATTTTAGGATAACTGATTTAATTATTTGTCTGATAAGTTACAATGCTGATATTTGCAGCACTAAGCCATACTCTATTATACTCTAGTAGGGTCAAAGTTTGAATTTCATCATGATAAAAATATACCCAAAAAACATGTCACTGTTAGTCTAGTCGGGCCTCATCAGCGAGGTGAAGCTGTGCCTCTCTAAGCACAGTGAGCAAGGGGTTCAACTCTGGTTTACCCTTGGTATTTTTTTGGTGAAACCCCAAGCCCCTAAACATATATTCAAAAGGTCTGGGAGCCCCTCTACCGAGAACAAACACAACCAAATACCATGTTCTCTGGGTAGGTTCCCACTCGGGTGGTCCTACAACCACATTTTAGCTCACTGTACCTTTCATAGAGAAGAAATACTGAGGAGGCCCAACAAGGCCGAAACATGTGTCTGGAGTTTCTGATGGTACTCTTGTTCAGTGGAGAATTGCCTAGAATGTTGGTGCTGGACTACCTTTATGGTTAGGACAAAGCCTAATATGCAAATCGATATTTCTGCTCTATAATTTGTGCAGTGAGCTAACACGGTATCAGGTAATAAAATCACGCAAAAATGTTGCAGGTAAAATAAAATCGTGGAAAAAATGCTGTGGTTTGACCCGGTAAAGGTGGACCCCATTAAATCATTTAACAGGAGCGGGGGTGTCCCCCAATCCCCTTAAATGGTATAATAGGTCCAGGTGTCAAACTGGATATTAAATTATGCCTCCTATTGTAAACAATTATATGTATATTGGCCTACGCCAAGTCGCATAAAACTGTACGCGAATAACTCTCTACGCAAAGGTCTTGACCATAGAAATTGATGTAAGCCGCCATCTTGAATCAAACCGCCATTTTAGGTCCTCTTGCTGTGTAAAAGTCACCCTGTACATCAAAATGGTGGACGATGCCATTCCGAACAGAACCTGGTCGGCACGACCTCCGTACAGCTAATGTATAACTTGCCTGCAAGCCACTTGTTAGGGTCGTGAACTGAGAACTTGTCCTTCTGTTGACCTGCATGTAAATGGATTACCTGTATCAACGGAACTGATCTATGCGCATACTAATGAATAAATTAGAGTTGACCTGGCAGAGACCCTAGACCTGTTATACATTCATGGAATGGTTAACCCATGAAGGGGTTGGACAGCAGGCTGGAGAAATGTATAAAAGCCTGAATGTCCCAATGTACAGTCTCTCACTGAATACATCGAACCCCGTTGAAGTTCGTTGTGTTGCACTGAGGGCCGATAGCTATCTGACCTGTCATTTGACTTTGTCATTGCTTGACCTTAAAATAAAGTACTTTGTATGTTCCTTTGTAACCGGTGTTTGGTGTGTTTCCTTTGGGTTCCCTGGCCTCATATTATTTTCCTCTTTTCACAGTTGGCGCCCGAATAGGGACCCTCAAGATTGATGCCGGACCATTGAAGGTTGACGCATGCTATCGGACCGGGATCGGACGGTGTGATACTACGGGCCCGACTAAACGAGACGCGACACCTCTACAGCGCTGCACGATCCGATCCTTGGACGATAGCCGTGCGGTCTGGGACGGCATCTTGACGAGGGTCCACTTTTGAGGCGGGCAGATTTGCCGAAATCACCAAACACAAGGTAACATTTGTTAGGTAAGTTCTTTGATAAACCGTACGGCCCTCCTTAGGTTTGGTCAGGTGAGTTATGACCCGACTCTTAATTTAACCCTGACAATTTGAATTTGGCGCATTGTATCTGCAGACACAATTATTGACCAGGTAACAACACGTTTTTGAGAAATGCCTGGGAAATTGTCTAGCTGCTTTAGGGCAATATTCCACAGTGATCGACAATCTTTGGAATTTTGCCGCCCGGCACCTCAGGATGGGTCGCCGGCATTTACTATGTATTGTAAACATGGCATTGGAAGTGTAGTATTTAATGATATTTGGCACAGACAAACCAGACATGCCTCCAAACTTCAGTGGCCAATCAATGGTAGTTTTGAGATCCCTAGTATTGAATATTTAGAGTTGGTCTTGTTAAAGAAAAAGGCCAGACCTGCAGCATTTGATGTTCTACAGAATTGGAAAAAAGAAGTGTTGCAGCAGCTTAAGAGTAGGGAAAAACATGCGCACCGTCATAAAACGAACACTGAAAAGGTGTTGCTATATGATCAGGACAAACAGTCTGAGTCAGTTAAGAAAATGGATAGGGCTTTCTCACTCGGTATTCAGAAAATCTATCCTTCTAAAGACCTTCATGTTTCTGACGAGTTTCTCGACAAATTGTTAAATGAGCGAAGGCCTGGTGCCTCTGCACCACCTCCGTATGATCCTCTTCCTGTTGCTTTGCCTCTTCCTGCTGTTATTCCTTCTCTCCCTGCTCAACCTGTTGTTCCTATTACTCCGGCTGTTGTTCTTCCGCCTGCTCTAATACCTCTTCCCATTGCACCAGTAATAACGCCTCCATTGAATTTGCCTGCACCTCCACTCTCGAGTGGTTCCGTATCGACTATATTTGATCGGGGTGCGGGGTCGAAGGTTGTTACTCGTAATACTGTCCCTACAGATAAAAAGCGGGATTTGTTTGCATGGGCTAAGCATTGTATGGAGAGAGATGATCGAGCTAATGTTTTTGCCACACTGTTTAATATGGATAATTTTCCTGAGAAAAAGGTTTTTATTGAAGGTTTAGGGATTCATTTATGCGTAATGTGGGGTAAATTAAATAATGTGGATCTCCCACAGGGGCTGAGGGATCTGAATACTTTAGCACTATCAAGAGATACTTTAGAGAAAGTACATGAGCATGTAGAGAGGCTGTTTGAGTATAGGAGAGATTTGGAGAAGTTACGGAATGAGGATGATGAAGAAGAGAGTATGTATGTACACAAACAATTTCTTCCGTGTCGTAAATGGGCATCTGAGGAAGCACAAATTTGTACAAAAGATGCGATTAGATGGATTTCGGATTTATCGATAACTCCGGTTGAGGTATATGACACATATAGTCAATATACGCTAGAAATGCAGAGGAAGGTGATTCAGGTAATGGTAGAGTACCTGCAGGATGAATGTGTGAGGAAGAACGTTAGTTGTCCCACCGAGTTACTAGGTATTTATAAGAGAGCTTTTTCACTTGACACTTCTTCGACTGCCTTAGCGCTCGACTTAGCTCTGTTGCTTAGTAAGAGTTGCCTATATCTCAGTTGCCTATGAGAGAGGGTACCTCCGACATTTGTCCCAAAAGTTGAGATTGCTGTCAATGTTGCACCAGGTATAGCTGCTGTGGACATTCCTGCACATTATGTATCACAGTTTGTTCACGTCCCGTTTTCGCAACAGGAAGTGAACACTATTAGGCAATCTATTCCCGACATTAGGAAAAATCTGACAGGATTCTATAAAGAGATAGAGTCCGTCTTGCAGTCCTCAGTGTTCACCCTAGGCGATATTGACTTGTTATTCCCTGTACTCCTGCCCGTAGATTTGTGGAAGCAGGTTAGAACAATAGATGATGCACTTGGGTTGGGAGATACGTGGGCTAATATAACTAGGCTTCACGGGGAAAGGCCGGCTGGTGAGAGACCGCCTCAGGTGATACTCACTTTGCCTGACAGAATCATTGTGAAATTAAAAACTATAATTCCCCAAAAAATAATTATTTGGGACAAGCTTACGGCCTGTGTCCAAGGAAAATCTGAGGGTGCCACCGAGTTCTTTAATCGGTTTGAACAAGTATTCTCAGACTTCAGCGGACCGGATTTAGGCACAGAATCTGGGAAAAGGTTATTTGTGGACAAATTTGTGCGTGGACTGCTGCCTGACATCCAGTCACAGATTATGTCTTCCGAGACCGCTTGGCAGGAGAAATCTCAATCAGAAGTACTGCACATGGCTCTGTCCTACGAGAACCGTGTCAATTATGAAAAAGACAGAGTAGAAAAGAGGAAAGGAGACTTAAAGACTAAAGTATTGTTACAACAAATTGTTAGAGGCCCCAGAGGGGGAGTTCGCAGATTAGAGGTCAGTATGTTCCACAAGGGAATGTGCCCGTGGGTCCTGTGAACATTACCCAGTGTGCCTATTGTCGCCAGGAGGGTCATTGGCGTGCACAATGCCCCGTCCTTCGACAGAGGTCAAATAACACATTTGGGAGTATGGGTAGATGAGCCAGAGGTCACCCCGGGGTGGGGGGCCCTGATAGAGGTCAGTTTTCACAGGATCCTCAGCAACCTTTTTCACAGGACAATCAGACTTCGAGTGTGGATACTAGAAACATATTTGATCACCCTTCTGCTGCTTACCTCTCTGAGGCGCTTTCTTCTGATGATATTCTGTTTCATAAGGATTGCCCGAAGCAGGGTTTGGAACCTACACCTATTCCTGTTAGTCAGAAAGGTCCCTACGTTGAAATGGTAGTGGAAAATAGGAAACATCAGTTCTTGATAAACACTGGAGCACAGAAGTGCTCCATTGATCATTCTCGGGTTCCAAGCATTCCAATGTCAGGGCAACACAATGTCTCTGTAGGGTTTTCTGGCACACCAGTCATTTGTCTGGTTTCTTCACCGGTATCTATTTCTTTGGGTCCCTTTACAGACCATTGTCCCTTTCTTTTCACTTCGAATTGTGGAGAGAATTTGTTGGGGTTGAATCTGTTGAAGGAATTAAATGCGGTAATTCATTGTTCATCTGATGGAGTGCGTTTGACGATTTTCACCAAAGCAGTTTTCAGTTTCACAATTTTTGACTAGACCTTTGCCACCAGAATTCAGTAATGTCCCAGACTGTTTGTAGGCGGCTGACGACAATGATGTTGGTGTTGTACAGATTGAGCCTGTTAGAATAGTCTGAAACATGGTATTAAGCTGCCACGTATTCCGCAGTATAAAATCTCGGTTGAAGGTGAGCGAGCTTTTAAGAGCATTGTTTCCGATTTTGTGCATCGTGGGGTGATTGAGGAGATTACAGGAAGTTTGCGCAATAGTCCGATCCTACCCGTGTACAAAAAAGGCGATAATGCTATTCCATTTCGTTTTATAATTGATTTGCGTGCCATTAATAGAGTTGTCGCTCCACAATTTCCAATTGTGCCTGATGTGACGACGATATTAACTATGATCCCAGCTACGGCTACTTACTTTAGTGTTGTGGACCTGAAGAATGCTTTCTTCAGTATTCCTATACACAAGGACAGTAGATATTTGTTTGCGTTCACCTTAGGGGGACGCTTGTTCACATTTACTTGTGCACCTCAAGGTTACACTGAGAGTCCTAGCATTTACAGTAGGGCCTTGAAAGAACAGCTTGATACTCTTGAATTACCCCCTACTTGTATGCTGCTTCAGTACGTTGACGACTTGCTTTTAGCAGCAGATTCTGAGAGCTCTTGTAAAGAGGACACTGTATTGTTGCTCATCCATCTAGCTAAGCACAGTCACAAAGCTTTGCTTAAAAAGTTTCAATATTGTTGCCAGGAGGTCGCCTATTTAGGCGACCTCCTGTCAAAGGAGGGAAGAAGATTGACACCTGAAAGAATAAAACACATTTCTGGCATGTCTGTCCCAAGTACACAGAAAGGAGTCAGAGCCTTAATAGGTATGGCTTCTTACTGTAGGTTATGGATCCCAAACTTTTCACTAGTGATAAAACCGATGTTGGCTTTGACAAAGAAGGGCATTTCTTCGACATTGCCATGGAAATCGGAACATCAACAATCATGTGAGCTTCTCAAGACTGCATTATGCTCTGCACCGGTTTTGGGTACACCAAATTACAACAAGGCCTTTGTGTTGTTTGTGCATGAATGTGATGGATGTGCTTTGGCTGTATTAACGCAGGAACATGGAGGGAAGAATAGGCAGTGCGGTTACTACTCTTCCACCCTTGATCCTGTCGCATGCGCTTTGCCGAGATGTTTGCGAGCTGTCGCTGCTGCTGCCGCATCTGTAATACAGAGTGAGGGAATGGCCTTAGGCCATGATCTAACCCTGATGGTGCCTCACTCTGTAGATGTTCTATTGAACAAAACCCAAACGCAACACCTCACTTCCGCACGATTGACGAGATATGAGTTAATTTTGTTTGCTCCCCACACAAAATACTGTTTGCGGTGATGATGAGTCACATGACTGCCTGTATACTACTGAACAAGAAACAAAGGGCATAATTGATCTTAAGGACACTCTTTTGGATAATGCGCAAGGGGAGCTATTTTGTGATGGCTCCTGTTTCAAACTTCCGGATGGTACATCCACAGCTGCTTATGCAGTCACTACATTGAGCACGGTTGTAGAGACCAAGCGAATTACACATAACTCTGCGCAGGCCGCAGAGATTATAGCATTAACCCGAGCTTGTGAGCTTTCCGAAGGGCTAACAGTGAATATATATACTGACAGTCAGTATGCTTTTGGAGTGGCTCACAACTTTGGGAGACTTTGGTCAGAGAGAGAGTTTCTAACTTCACATGCGACCAAGATTCAACATGGCCCCCTGATAGTACAATTGCTCTCGGCGCTCGCGCTCCCTAGTCAGTTAGCGATTATGAAATGCGCAGCGCATCGCAAGATCACAAACGATGTAGGAAAAGGGAATGCTTTTGCTGATCAGATAGCCAGACAAACTGCCACAGATCTTCGAACAGAAATGTATGTTCTAAGAGAAACTAGGGATGTCTATGTAATGGATGAGGATATTGGGTCTGTGCGGGATATCCAAGCTGATGCCACAATGGAAGAATCTAAGAAATGGGCTGAAGGCTTGGGGAAATTAGATGATGACGGGTGTTGGGTGGACACAGTTGAAGGGAAATGGTAACTCTCTAATGCCTACATAGTCATGATGGTTACTATGGCACACGGTCCCACACATGTGTGTGCTCAACAGATTACGAAAATGTTAGAGAAAATCTGGGTAAATTATAAGATTTTGAAAATTGCTCAGCATTATGTCCAAAATTGCATGATTTGCCTACAGACCAATGTGGGGAAGGGGACGGTAACTCCAAGGGGTAGCTTTGGGCCGCCTTCTGTCCCGTTTGAAGTGATACATTTTGATTTTATTGAGATGGAGCGGTGCAACAGTTTAAAATATGTCCTTGTGGTCATTTGTGCCTTCAGTAAATGGGTTGAGGCTTTCCCTGTCAAAGATGCTACAGCCATGAACACTGCAAAAATTATGATAAAGGAGTACTTACCGTGGTTTGGGTTGCCAAGAGTCATCTGGTCGGACAATGGTCCACATTTTGTTGCTGCAGTAATTTTACAGATATGTACGGCACTGCATATTGATAAGTGATTTTATTCGGCTAGACATCCTCAAAGTGCCGGGTTGGTGGAGAGACATAACGGTATCCTAAAGAACAAACTCACTAAGACGTGTGCTGGTACCAAACTAAAATGGCTGGACGCCTTACCGATTGTGTTACTAGCCATGCGCACTACCCCTCAAACTAAGACTGGGCTCTCTCCATTTGAGGTGGTGATGGGGAGGCCTGCCAATATTTGGGGTCTTCCGAAACCTAAAGCACTGAGAAATGTTGAGAATGTATTGCTTTCAGACTACTGTAACCAGTTGACCAAAAATCTGTATTTCATTTATCATCAGGTACGATCAGCTTTACCTGTACGTTATGAAGGCGCAGGACACAACATTCGGCCTGGAAGCTGGGTCCTGGTGAGAGCATACGAACGGTCCTCTTGCCTCTTGCCTCGCTGGCGGGGACCATTCCAGGTCTTGTTGGCCACCCAAACGGCAGTGCGGGTGGCTGGAAAGAATAACTGGATACATGCAACGCATGTCAAGGAACTTCCTCACCCGACGCTGCACGTTACAGAAGAAACAGAACCCCTTGCTAACGCTGCAATTGATGATCCTGAAGCAGCAAATAGCACTGTGAGTGAATCGGAGAATCACTCTGAGCCCGCGGGGCTTGGGGAACCGTCCATTTTGTCTCCACACTCTTTGGAAAAGTCATTTCCGGAAACCATTGCTTCGAATTCTGCAACTTCCGTTGCCTCTGATACGTTGCTTCCCTCAGGGAGTGACGTTACCTTATTTCCGGATCAAACAGTACCAGGAACCACCAGATATAATCTTCGACGGAGAAAATAGACCTACAGCACGGTTCGACTGTGCATTCGAAAAAAGGAAAGAATCATCAAGGGCTTGCTTTTTGCCCAAATTTGAGAAAAGGGGGGTTCTGACAGCTAGGGTTGGGGAAGGACTAAGAAGCCGCGCGACCGGGGGTGTCGCCAGCAACGAACATTGGGGTTTCCATCCGAAGACTACGATGCCTGCCACCGCTACTGCCCATATTGGACTTGTAAATAAGGAGGTGACCAACTTAAACAATGAACAATGTGCCTGGGCCCCGAAAACGTATTGCTGTGTTTTGATGATAATAATTGGGGTTTTTATAGTAACTGCTTTAGGATTCTGGTATGTTGAGGAGATTTATCCTCTAGAGCCTCTTTTGCCAACTGAAATTGCACCTACTGTTTTTACTCCTTTTGTACACCTGCATACTCTGTCACCTAGGGACTCTCAGCATAGACAGATGTATCACAATAACACTATGATGCTAATTATGAATTCGACACATGCCATTTTTAATAAAACCAATAGTTGGGTCTGTTCACATTTACCGCAACATGGGGATAAGGGGCTAGGTTGGTATATTCATCCCTTACCTTTGACGACTGCTTGTTATGCCTCTCTTAGAGCACTGTTCTTTGGCCGATGGAATGATAGCATCTCGGGGAACTTTGACAGAACTAATTTGAATGATTTTGAGAAACATGTTCTGACTCCCCTGGGATGCTCGCTTTTCGCAAATAGGAGCAAACCCAATGTTGCTTCTATTAGGCCTTCTGATAGACTATCCCGTCCTTTCCAATCTTTAGTTTCCTTTAAAATGGCTCCGATAGGCAATAAGGATGCCGTGCCTCCTTCTTACTCTGTTAACCATAGCCCAGATTCAGTTTCTTTCTGCATAAGGAGGAAAGGTACCCGGTCAATGGGAGATTTTAAAGACTGTGCCAATGTTGCAAATTTGACTGGGGAAAACAGACCTCTGTATGTGGGCGAACCTGTCTATTTTGTTTGCGGTAATGTAGCATTTCCATGGTTGCCCAGGGATTGGCAGGTAACCTGTTATTTAGGGATCCTGTTACCTGGGGTATTCATAGCAAGCACTTTGGAAGGTTCAAAGGATTATCCACGACGGGACGAGAATGGTGATAACCCCACACAAGTGATGGGAGATATAGCAAAATCAATTGTGCCATTTTGGGGGCAGATAGCAAATTCCGAAGACATCAGGAGACTAGCGAGAGTACTGGAGAGAACCATCAACCAGACCACAGATATACTGTATAACATGACATTAAAGCAGAAAGCGATAAGAACCGGATGGCATTAGATCTCATTCTGGCTGAACGTGGTTGAGTATGTAAATTAGTGGGGTCCACTTGCTGTGTTTTTGTACCAGACTCCTCCCCAACCATTTTCAAAGCAATTCAGAATCTGCACGTCCTTAGTTCAGAATTGCATGTTCCCGAGGGGAATTGGAATCTTAGTGCTTGGTTTTGGGATTTCTTGCGATCCTGGTGTTGGAAGGTACTTTCAGTTTTGTTGATCATTTTGGGAGTTCTGCTATTCCTTTGTTGTTGTATCCAATGACTGCCTAGTATATGTTCGATGCTAGGAGGATGTTGTGCTCAGAGGACGATAGGACACAAAGTATATGCCCCGGATAAAACTTCCAAGGAGTACGTGTTAAAAGAGATCTTAATGAACGTCCTGATGGCCATAGAAATCTCTGACAGCGATTCAGGGTGTATGGACGATGACGTATGGAGTTACTTGCAAGGAGATCAGAAGTAGTCTTAGCACTTGGCATAGGCCAAAAGGAGGGTTTGTCAAACTGGATATTAAATTATGCCTCCTATTGTAAACGATTATATGTATATTGGCCTAAGCCAAGTCGCATAAAACTGTATGCGAATAACTCTCTACGGCAAGGTCTTGACCTTAGAAATTGATGTAAGCCGCCATCTTGAATCAAACTGCCATTTTAGGTCCTCTTGCTGTGTAAAAGTCACCCTGTACATCAAAATGGTGGACGATGCCATTCCGAACAAAACCTGGTCGGCATGACCTCCGTACAGCTAATGCATAACTTGCCTGCAAGCCACTTGTTAGGGTTGTGAACTGAGACCTTGTCCTTCTGTTGACCTGCATGTAAATGGATTACCTGTATCAACAGAACTGATCTATGTGCATACTAATGAATAAATTAGAGTTGACCTGGCAGAGACCCTAGACCTGTTATACATTCATGGAATGGTTAACCCGTGAAGGGGTTGGACAGCAGGCTGGAGACATGTATAAAAGCCTGAATGTCCCAATGTACAGTCTCTCACTGAATACATCGAACCCCGTTTAAGTTTGTTGTGTTGCACTGAGGGCCGATAGCTATCTGACCTGTAATTTGACTTTGTCATTGCTTGACCTTAAAATAAAGTACTTTGTATGTTCCTTTGTAACCAGTGTTTGGTGTGTTTCCTTTGGGTTCCCCGGCCTCATATTATTTTCCTCTTTTCACACAGGGGTTGCAGGGGTGTCCCCCGCATCCTCTTCATGATTGTGGCATAAAAACCACAGCATTTTTGCAGCAATATTTTGTATTCACAGCCATTTTTAATGTGATTTTAAGACATGGAACCACTAACACATGGTTGTAGACCCTCCTGAGTGGAAGAAATTCCATAGAACAGGGTATTTGACCCATGTTAGTTCTCATTAAAGGGGCTCCCACACTCTTTTATGAATTTGAAATATGTTCTTTTAGTTAAATGGTAATTTTTATGGAATTGTAATAAACAATGTCAGGCAATGTTTTCATATAGTCCCTCAGGTATATACATTTCAGCAACATATTTCATGAGACAAATACAAAAATCTGTCATCCCTGACATGGCTGGTCATTTCATCTTTCAACCATCTAATAATGGGATTTTCTCACCATACAGTTAAAATGTGGTGCTCGTGAATACCATTGTTGCACCTTCAGATAAAACATAAAAAACAGACTCACAAATTTAATAAATGTGCATTACATCTTAAAAAGTGGGTGTGTGCTAATGGCTTAACTTGATTAAACATGCATATATTCTCATTTCACATTTTTAATATGTGCCAGTCGTATTGGAGAACCATTTTATGAAAGCAAACATACTTTATAAACAAACCTAGATGAAGATACCTGCAATGTGCCACACAGTTGTTATTCATTCAAGGAGGTGCATGGTTTTGGAATCAGTGCCATTGTCACACAAGAATTTCATATCCCCTGAAAATATCACATGGACATTAGTACATGAATGGCTGCTGCAGTCACAGCTAAAATGTTCACAAATTACTTTTCAGAGTTAAGGGGCATATGTTTCAATAGCATAGTAATCCTACCAAAGAGCATTTGTGTCTGGGAGATTAGTTCTTTTGTTTATATTTATTTTTATTAATTTATTGCATTTGGATGTACGCCCAAACCCTTGGGTGTAACGGCGTAGTTACATATATCTTTGTTGACAAGTTACAGTTACACATACCTTTGTTAAAGGGAAAAAGGCCCTCTTGTCGCACTTCTCAAAATTAAATATTGACACAAGTGGTAGGTTTCAAAAGATATACGATTTTTAATTTCAAGTCGTGGGTGTGAACACGTATATGGCAAAAAGAAAAAAAAACCTGGGTTGGTTGCAAACGACAAAAATTAGAGCACATATAAAAATAAAGAATCTTATTCAAGATGAAGTCTTGTCAAAGTTAAGTCTTATCCTTGCAAAAATATGATGTCCTTATTTAAATTTCACTAGGTCAGTGATGGAATCCGGTTGAAGCAAAATTATAGACTCCTTCGTGGTTTACACTTAGTCTTTAGTTATTTTCACTAATACTGTGATGAAATCCAGTCAATTGCAAAATGTTAGTGTCCTTAGTTGTTTGCACTAAGTGTTGGAATTATGATCCAGGTTTCGGAAAACATTTTTTTACAAATTAATTGAGACTTGAAATGTCCTTAGTTGCTTTCACTAGGTTTCAAAGAATAATTACAAATTAGCTGAGACTTGAAGATTACTTGGTTGCTGTCACTAAGTCAAAGTTACAAAGAGAAGATTGCAAATTGGCTGTGGCCTGAATTATTGATCAATCATGATTCTTGATTTGAGTACGATTGACTCTTTAGTTGGAATGATTCTTTGAGAAAGTAGTCCTATGGTGGACTCGACTTGTCGATATGCCGCACAACAAAACAAACAATACAGTTCCTCAACACCTGTTTCCCCTTCAGGAGGAATGTTGGGTAAGTTGACACTAAAGTAGTCTGAGAGGAAGAAGAAAGAAGATGGGGGGTCAGATGTGGGGGAGCATTGAAACTTGTGCTTAATGATTTTATCAATGCAGCACTATATGATATCAAAGGTATGGCAGAATTGGTACTTACAACTTTGTCAATAATATCAGTATGATGATTTCCGCTCAGTCAGATGGGGCGTGTCTTGGTCTTTGCACATAATCTGATCTGTAATGGTTAGAACGTGAATGTTTGAGGGCACTTGTTTTATGAAACTGGAATAGCAATTTTGCATATACTATGATCCGATGTGGATAGCTAAGTGTGTACAACAGAATAAATAGCCAGTGACTAGTGAGGATAATTCTGGGTTTAGATAGGCTGCAAATAGACAATAGAATAAATAGATGGATAGAAAGAATTTAAAAATAATTGTATGAATAAATGAGTGAATGCTTAGGCTGGCGGCAGGTAAATACAATGGTAAGGGGAAGAGACCAGACAAACGAATTAAAGGTAAAACACTGAGTGTGCTCATTGCAGTTGATAGAAACAAAAAGTTTGCATAGGCCAGGGTAAAAGTGATCTAGCAAGGTGCTAGTCAGAGAGCTGCTTACAGCTGAAAAGTAAGTGGTCCTTCTTGTTCTTATTATGCTGCCATTCTGCTTTAGAGCGGTATGTTTATAATGCTAGCGTTACGAGGCGACGCGTGCGTGATGATGTCACACGCACGCACGTTGCTGTGTGATGACGTCATTGTGCACACGCATCGCAGCGCCCACGCCATCTGTCTGCAATGGCAAATATGCGGCAGCGGAGTCATAATGATTTGGAAGAAGTGTGATGACTAGGATGGATGTTGGATAAACATCCAGAAAATTTTAACATTTTCAATAAAAGGTGTGATGCGCTAAAGGTAAACAAACGTGATGTACAACACAGTGAGTGCTGGCCTGGTGGTGGCTATAGCAATTCGGGGTAAATGTCGTTAAAAAAGTGAGGCGGTGAGTCAAGTGGAATATTGGGTGGGGTTTCTCCAGTCATATAGCAACTGCGTAGTAGGATAAGAAATAAAGAGCGCATGACATGCTCTGTTGGATCATAAGGTCCAAGAAAGACAATGGTGGAGAAGGAAGTGATAGGGGACAAGGTAAGTGAAGTCATAGGGCAACTGGGTTACAAAGTCAATAATGGAAGGCACAAGACATTCTCAGTATTAGTATATATAGGCTATTACATGAAGATCATGTAATCCAAGAGGACAAAGGTAAAATAGAGAGGGTAGTGGCACAAGACATGCTCGGTGTTGGCATGTATGAGCCATTACATGAAGATCATATGGTCCAAGAAGAACAAAGGTAAAATGGAGAGGGCAGTGGGGAGCAGAATAATTAGAACAAGAAAAATGACAGAGAGTGGATAATGGATGGTAAAATGAGATAGCATTGCTTTATGTCAAAGTTCAATGTTGCTATAATGGTGGATAGTGGTTAAATGTTGGTGTTGATGAATATATCTGATCACAGGCTTTACAAGAAGTGACATAGCTCCTGGTCGCTGTTCAATCCAGTGTTGCAGGTATCCATTAGGCAGATCCAGCGTGCTTCTTGTTGTCTTAATTTTTGTTCCATATTGCCTCCACGGGGGGCAGGTTTGAGTTTGACAATTCCAAAAAATGTGAGTTGGTTGATCTGGGTCGGTTGGTGTGATTGCAAAAAGTGGTTGGTTAGCGGAGATCTTAGGTCCTGATTAGTGATTGCCCAAATGTGTTCGCTGATTCTGATTTTTAGTTTTCTAATGGTACTTCCAATATATAGCTTGTTGCACGGGCACTTGATGATGTATATAACAAATTTGCTATTGCTGTTGATGAATTGTTGAATGGTATGGATAGTGCCATTAGGTGTGGTGACAGTGATTCTTGCGTTGTCTGAGTACTTGCACATTGAACATTGACCACATTTGTAACTGCCTTTGAATGGTTTTTGTAGCCACATGGTCTGTGGATTAAGATTTCTGGCATAGGTGTTTGTTTCAAAATGTGATGGTCTTAATTCATCCTTAAGGTTTTTGGCCTTCTTGAATGTGATGGTTGGTTTAACTTCCAATATGGTCGTGATATCAGGGTCTGATTTGAGGATGTTCCAATCTTTGGTGAGAGTTTTCCGAATGATTAGATTGTTCGCACTGTAGCTTGTGATGAAGCTGATTTTCCTGTCGATGTTGGTGATGGTGGAGTTGGTTTTGGACTTGACTTGTAGCAATGATTGCCTGGTCCTGGATAGAGATTTCCAGAAACTGTTTTTGACAAGTTTGGTTGGATAGCCTCTTGTGATGCATTTCTCTACTATTGTTGTAGCTTTTTCAGTGAATTCATCATCTTTTGTGCAGTTCCTTTTTACCCTCAAGATTTCACCAAAAGGTATGTTTCAGATGATGTGTTTGGGATGACTGCTAGTTGCATGAAGTATGCTGTTGACGGCTGTTGGTTTAGTATAGAGTGTTGTACAGATAGTATTGTTTTCAATATAGAAGGTAATGTCCAGGACATATATGGTGGTTTGGCTTTGTTCAGTAGTTAATTTGAGATTGTATGTGCTGTGGTTGAGATAGTTGAAATAGTCCTGAAATGCTGGTTGTGATCCATTCCAAATTATGAAGATATCATCGATGTATCTGGCCCAAAACATGATATTGTTGAGGTGGGCAAATGATGGATGTTGCCATGCGAATTCTATTTCAAAGTGTCCCATGTAAAGATTTGCATATGATGGGGCATATTCTGCACCCCTGGCGGTTCCTTGTATCTGCCGGTAAAGAGATTTATTGAAGATGAAGATATTGTTTTGTAGTGTGAATTGTAACATTTCTAAAATCATGTTATTGTGATCATTGAAGGAGATGAGCGGGTTTTCAAAAAATACTCTGTGGTTGTGAGTCCTTTATCGTGCAAGATGCTGGTGTATAGTGATCTAGAGACCCAAGCTACTCCTCACTGATGAGCCCCAACAAGGGCGAAACATGTTTGGGGATGCTTGTGGTCTCGTGCAGAAGGGATGTGACCTAGCAGTTCGGGCTGGACTGCCCCTTTTGGGGTGGGGCCAAGCCTGATTTGCATATGGTCTTTCCCCTTCTGTAATGGCTTGGCAGGCGAAGAACGATGGTCTGGAGGGTTGCCCCGAGCAATGCCAGTGGTTAAGATTCAGTCTAAACCTTCCAGCCATCACCTCTTTGTTTTTGCTTTGTCACCTCGAGTGGGACGGGTATGCCCAGACGTGGGTCCCGTGCCTGCTGGGCCTAGAGACCCAAGCTACTCCTCACTGATGAGCCCCAACAAGGGCGAAACATGTTTGGGGATGCTTGTGGTCTCGTGCAGAAGGGATGTGACCTAGCAGTTCGGGCTGGACTGCCCCTTTTGGGGTGGGGCCAAGCCTGATTTGCATATGGTCTTCCCCCTTCTGTAATGGCTTGGCAGGCGAAGAACGATGGTCTGGAGGGTTGCCCCGAGCAATGCCAGTGGTTAAGATTCAGTCTAAACCTTCCAGCCATCACCTCTTTGTTTTTGCTTTGTCACCCCGAGTGGGACGGGTATGCCCAGACGTGGGTCCCGTGCCTGCTGGGCCTAGAGACCCAAGCTACTCCTCACTGATGAGCCCCAACAAGGGCGAAACATGTTTGGGGATGCTTGTGGTCTCGTGCAGAAGGGATGTGACCTAGCAGTTCGGGCTGGACTGCCCCTTTTGGGGTGGGGCCAAGCCTGATTTGCATATGGTCTTTCCCCTTCTGTAATGGCTTGGCAGGCGAAGAACGATGGTCTGGAGGGTTGCCCCGAGCAATGCCAGTGGTTAAGATTCAGTCTAAACCTTCCAGCCATCACCTCTTTGTTTTTGCTTTGTCACCCCGAGTGGGACGGGTATGCCCAGACGTGGGTCCCGTGCCTGCTGGGCCTAGAGACCCAAGCTACTCCTCACTGATGAGCCCCAACAAGGGCGAAACATGTTTGGGGATGCTTGTGGTCTCGTGCAGAAGGGATGTGACCTAGCAGTTCGGGCTGGACTGCCCCTTTTGGGGTGGGGCCAAGCCTGATTTGCATATGGTCTTTCCCCTTCTGTAATGGCTTGGCAGGCGAAGAGCGATGGTCTGGAGGGTTGCCCCGAGCAATGCCAGTGGTTAAGATTCAGTCTAAACCTTCCAGCCATCACCTCTTTGTTTTTGCTTTGTCACCCCGAGTGGGACGGGTATGCCCAGACGTGGGTCCCGTGCCTGCTGGGCCTAGAGACCCAAGCTACTCCTCACTGATGAGCCCCAACAAGGGCGAAACATGTTTGGGGATGCTTGTGGTCTCGTGCAGAAGGGATGTGACCTAGCAGTTCGGGCTGGACTGTCCCTTTTGGGGTGGGGCCAAGCCTGATTTGCATATGGTCTTTCCCCTTCTGTAATGGCTTGGCAGGCGAAGAACGATGGTCTGGAGGGTTGCCCCGAGCAATGCCAGTGGTTAAGATTCAGTCTAAACCTTCCAGCCATCACCTCTTTGTTTTTGCTTTGTCACCCCGAGTGGGACGGGTATGCCCAGACGTGGGTCCCGTGCCTGCTGGGCCTAGAGACCCAAGCTACTCCTCACTGATGAGCCCCAACAAGGGCGAAACATGTTTGGGGATGCTTGTGGTCTCGTGCAGAAGGGATGTGACCTAGCAGTTCGGGCTGGACTGCCCCTTTTGGGGTGGGGCCAAGCCTGATTTGCATATGGTCTTTCCCCTTCTGTAATGGCTTGGCAGGCGAAGAACGATGGTCTGGAGGGTTGCCCCGAGCAATGCCAGTGGTTAAGATTCAGTCTAAACCTTCCAGCCATCACCTCTTTGTTTTTGCTTTGTCACCCCGAGTGGGACGGGTATGCCCAGACGTGGGTCCCGTGCCTGCTGGGCCTAGAGACCCAAGCTACTCCTCACTGATGAGCCCCAACAAGGGCGAAACATGTTTGGGGATGCTTGTGGTCTCTTGCAGAAGGGATGTGACCTAGCAGTTCGGGCTGGACTGCCCCTTTTGGGGTGGGGCCAAGCCTGATTTGCATATGGTCTTTCCCCTTCTGTAATGGCTTGGCAGGCGAAGAACGATGGTCTGGAGGGTTGCCCCGAGCAATGCCAGTGGTTAAGATTCAGTCTAAACCTTCCAGCCATCACCTCTTTGTTTTTGTATAGTGATGTAACATCCATGGTTATCAGCCAGTAGTCTTTATTCCAGGGTATGTTGTCGGTAAATTGGATGATATGAGTGGTGACTCTAATATATGATGCAAGTGAATTCGCCAACGGTTGCAGTTGATGGTCTATATACTCTGAAATGTGTTCAGTGATAGAACCAATGCCATTGATGATTGGCCTGCTGGGTGGTAATTTGGTGAATTTTTGGTGGATTTTGGGTAGAAAATGAATCATCTGTTTTATAGGGTGTGTTGTGATCATATATTGGCACTCTTCTTCTGTTAGTAGTTCATGGTCTTTCCAGTGGCTGCTCATGATTTTCCAACATTCCCCTATTTTGGTGAATGGATTGTCTTTGATTATTTCATAGCAGTTACGGTCTCTGGGTTAAGGCCATTTTATATATAGTCATCCATTTTCAGTAGCACTATATTTCCACCTTTGTCTGATGATTTGATGGTGATATCTTGGTTGTTTTTAAGGTCTTTGAGTGATGAGTTTGGGAGATTGAGAGGTTGTTCCATTGTGTGGACTTGCCACGACAGTTGTTGTTATTGTTGATATAGATATCCCTAAGTTTATTTTTAACTACTTTGCAGAATGTGTTGATAACATTTTCTGGTGGTAAGATAGGTGTGAACTTCGATTTGCCTTTGAGTTTGGTCTGGATGGCTAAGTCGGGAGCAATATTTTGTTCCTCTATGAACTTGTCTATTGTATATTGGTCATGATCATCCGTGATGTTAATGAGGTCCGCTGTATGTTCGACATGTTTGACAGACAAATCTGATGGTTCAGCAGTTGTTTTGGGGGTACGTTTCTTGACTTCCATGCTTGCAATTTTTTCAATTTCAGTTTTCTACAAAAAGTATGTAGATCGACTACTGTAGAAAAATAGTCGTAGTTGCGGTCTGGGCAAAGGTTGAGTCCCTTGTTTAGTGCTTGAATTAGCGGTATCGATAATTCTGTTCCTGTGAGGTTAATGACTAGGTTTTGCATTGGGTAAGGGATGTTGAGATCTGGTCTGTACTCCTATTTATTATTGACTGTCTGTGAGTCCCTCCTCTCTTGCCGCACATATCTTTGTTAATAGCAAGTTACAGTTACATACATCATTGTTGAATAGCTGGGAACATATCTTTGTTGTCAGGAGTGGTCTACATTATTTTTTGTTGTGGCAGTATGACAGGTGCATAGTCTGTGATCTACTATGGACATGCTCTGATTTTTCTAGGTTTAAGTGTCTAGGGTAAGAAGTGTGTGCAAGAGTATTAGTACTTGATGAATAGCCAGGTTTGTTTTTTGAATTTGGGTAGTGAAGTTTGATTTGCTAGGTGGGGTGGGAGAGAGTTCCAGATACGGGGGGCTGTGATGGTGACGCTTGAGTTGCCTTCTCTTGTGGTGGTGAAGCGGGGAACGTGCAGTTGGATGTTTGTATTGGATCTAAGGGATCTCAATGTGGTTTTGGTGCAATGCAATTATTGAGGTAGGTGGGGACTGTCTATGATAGGCATGTGTGTGTGATAGTGAGTGTTTTATGGAGGATTCTGGACTGCACTGGGAGCCGGTGTGCCTCTCTTCTGTGTTGTGAGATGTGTTCTCTTCTTTTAATGCCCAGAGCTGCTCTGAGGGTTTGCTTTGTAAGTTTTGGAATTTGGTTAGATTTGTTTTGGAGGTGCCAGCAGTTGAATGTTACAGTAATCTATTTTGTTTAGGATGAGGGCTTTAGCAAGTGTCAGGCAGTTGTCTGGGGATAGGAGAGGCCTGCTGAGTGTGATGAGTTTGGCGGTGTTGGCTGTTGAGGAGGAGAGGGCACTAACATGATTGTTCATAGTGAGATTCGAGTCGAGGTATACTCCCAAAGTTTTAACTTTATGGGAGATATTGATGGGTGTACCGTCAATCATTATGGAGGTGCAGTCTGGTGAGAGTTTGCTGAGTTTGACGGGGGAGCCAACTATAAGGATCTCAGTTTGGTTCCATTGAGACAGAGGCTGTTGTACGCCATCCAGCTTTGGATGTGTGAGTAATTGGTATTAATGGTGGCCGTGTCTTGATCCAGGTTACCTGTGATGGGGATGAGGATCTGTGTGTCATCCGCAAAGTTTGTGTAGATTGCTCCCATGGCATTTAATGCTGCAAAGAGTAACTTAGTGTAGGCGTTGTATAGTTTGGGGGAGAGGCAAGAACGTTGTGATTCACCTAGTGGTACGGGGATGGGATCTGCTGCAACTTCTCCTATGGATACTCTTGAGGTGCGGTCAGACAAAAATGATTTTATCCATGTGTTGGCCTTGTGGGAGAAGTGGAAATTAGAGGATAGAGTTTGGCAGAGTTTGTCATGGTCGACCAGGTCGAACGCTGCTGATAGGTCTAGGAGAAGGAGAATACATAGCTTGCCCGAGTCCCTAATGGCTTCCATCTGGATACAATTTGTGACTCTCCCTCCCCAGCAGGGTCTTTTGGAGTGAGATTGTATCCTGATTTGGTTTTGGGGGGACTAAATCGGAAATGAAGGGGTGTTAGTTTTGTCTTGGCAGAGCATAGAATATAAATGTACTAAGCCGAATTGGGTGGCATCGATTTTCCTTTATATAGATTGCTTTAGATGCACAATTCATAAACAAGGTTTGGCAGGTGAGAGCCTATCGAGTACAGTGTGCATCTCCACATCGCAATTGTGAAACTACATTTCATATACAACTGAGTGCATCATAAAATCAATAAAATATAAACCTGTAATTATATGCCTCACTCATGTGACAGTTTCCTATTTCCAATTTTACCAGGAGTTCCAAAATATACATCCAGATTCATGCATGGCTACAATAAGCAAACACATGCTCTTACTGAGATTATGTGATGCTCTGTCCTGCTTTCATTACATTTATTTGCAGACAACCTAATGCCCAAGATGCCACATCAGGGTACTGTGTGTGTTATAAGGGTTTTCACCCACATATCATGCATTTGTTTTGAAATGTCTCTATTGTCTTGATATCATGGTAATACAGCGCACACACGTGTAACGGTATCATTCTTAATAAAATATTCCAGGTACATGTGCATATGTAGCAGTTTCCCAACATGTTACAAAGCACATGAAAACGTAATCCAAGTTCTCAGACATAAGCATCGAAACAACAGGACTAAAGTCTGATGATAGAGTGTGCATGCGCGCATGCGTGGTCAACATTGCATAAAAAGGACACATGCCCGATTTGCTTTGACAGCTTACTTTGAATCTTTAACCAAATTTATGAAAGCTCTTGAATACAAATGAATTGCATGACCTGTAAATAGTACTTTTAACACCCCTTTTCTAGGAGCACTCATACCTGATGGTCAGTGGAGAGTGCACGTCGATCTAGGAGAGATGAGCAAGAGAGTTCCAGGTTTAAGATGTCTGCTTCTATTGATTGACCAAGAATTGGTACACGTCCATGGTTGCAGGATATTTTCCACTTAATATCTGTCTATGGTCTGTAGGGATAGACACTGACATTCAGCCTATGTCTGCCTTCACATTTAAATTGAGGTAGTTATGTTGGAGAATGACCCCATTTGGGTTTGTCAACAGCAGCAGTGAGTTTAATATCTTTCTGCATATGGCAATGGCTGATACTGAAAAAGGAAGGGAGCTGATATGTGTATTTCTTTTATTGAAAAGTTAAGAATGAAATTAACATTTTCAGGAAACATTCATTGTCCCAAATTGAAAATGCTGAACCCAAGGTTTATTTGCAGAAGACACAGTAATTTAGAAAGAAAGTGAACGTCATAGGTCATGAAGTTACCACAGAAAGTCTAAATCCTCAAAAGAAAAGGTTGAAACATTACAGACTGTAAATGATCATACAAATCTTAAATGATTGAGTGGTATTTTGGCAATCATTAATTACAGTCGCAAAGTCATATCAAAGTATACTGAACAAATGCAACCTCTTACCAAATTAGTTACATAGGACATTCCTTTGCAATGGGGGAATGAGCATCAAGAGGCAGTCAACTGAAAACGTGAATGTTGCAAGCCCTATGTCTTGCTTACCCAATCTAACAGTAGGAACTTTTCCCCCAAGGCTGTTTTTCTAAAACCTGTGTGGCTGCAATCTTCTATGAAGATCAGGTGAAAATCACAAACGTGAAAGCCTTTGCTAGTAAGTCCTTGTCCCGAAATGAGTGGTGTTTCCAAGAATAAGAACATGTATTGTGGATGATCATAAAGCGTTACAACATTTGTATCTATTCATCCAAGTTGAAAGGGTGATAAATGGCCATACGCAGCAGCCTTTACAATATCTTCATAATAAGAAAATGTGGTTAAGAAATCTTTCCAATTCTGGAATTACCGCTTGGATTTTATCAATGCAGGGTTTTTCAGTAATGGTCAATTAAGTGCACAACAAAAAGAGTCTAATTGCTCAAGGATTTACAGAGATGCATGATCTTACACTAATGGAGGATGTTAAAGAATAAGAGTGTGCTGATAACCTTGACAAGTACCTGAAATCCCTTCACACATCCTTCGATGAAGAAATGTGCAAAAATATGCCCATTGTGTATGTGGATGGCTGTGCATTGCATATAAACGAGGACTAAGAAAAAAGAATGATTTGCGGCAATAGGACATATCTGAGTCAGTAATGACCAGATTGAAACTGTTGGACAAATCGTTTGTCCTAAAAGTAGTCAAATTGCTGAACAGCTTGCTCTGTGTAAGCCTCTATGCACATCAGCACAGAATCAGATACAATAATTCGTAGCAATCACACATTCAGACTTTGCTAGAAACAGTTTTGTGGAATATCTTCCAACCCAGAAGGCCAGCAGAATGTTAACATATTACAGTAAACCTTTAAAGCACAGACAATTGATTCAACCAATTGATCAATTGGGCACTGAAATTGGAATGACTGTATACTGAAGAAACATCAAGGGATATTCCAAATCAGCAGGCCTCAGCAAATAAGATAATGATCTAGCTTACCAATTGGCTAAAGAAGGAGCTCCAAAAGCAGACTTTATTGCAATTAATATTATATTAGAAGTACAGATATCAGGTGTTATGCAGTTACAGACTCAATAGAAACCCAACTCCCTGGGGCTCAATGGAATTGTGATAGTCAATCCTAAGATTTAATAATTACCCAAAGGCAAGTTCCCATACTAAGCATATGGTAGGATTTTGTTTAACATCCTGAGAAAAATAATATTCCGATAGCAGATTGCACACGAAAAGAAGAGTCATGAGTAATTATGAAGTCCAAGAAACTATTTAATTTGCAAGACCAATGTCAGGATTTACTCAATGAGCTGTACCCATGTCATTTGGATGGCTGATGAAGCATTATGTAGATGATGCCATTACTGCCGGGCATAGGGGCGAGCAAAGACTATTGAAATTGTGATGGAATTTGCATATTGGCCACACATGTCACAAAATAACCACTTGTATAAGAGAAGATGTTTGGTATGTGCCCAATACCAACCTAGTTCACCAGTGCGTAGAGTGCCACTACTTAAAAGTGGACTAGCATTAACTTGTTCTGCTCTCCATATGGATGTAAATGGTTCTGTGCAAATATCAGCAAGTAGAAATAGATGAATGCTGATGGGAGTCTGCATGATAACGAAATAGATTGAATTTATCCCGGCTGCCAATTGCAGCTCAGAAATGGCTGCAATGTTGTTTGTACATCAGATTTCCTAAAGATTTGGTTTAAAACGAAGGAATGAATCAGACAGAGGCAGCCATTTCACTAGCACAGTGATTACAACAATGTGGGATATCTTAGTTGTGAAGTGAAATATATACATTTCCCACATACCATCCTCACCTTGGTGCATAGGGAGAATACATCAAACACTTGTCAGCATAGTTAAGACATCAGAGGCTGAGGAAAATATATTCCCACCTCCCTGGCTTCCCCATATTCTTCCCATATTCCCCTTCAGGACCAACTCTTTTTCATCAGTACTACTTACCTGCCCCTCTCCCCCAGTCACAATCCTGCACCGGCTTAACTTCCTTATCATGGAAGTAGTAGAGTGACTCCCCTTTCCTATTATCCACAACAGTGGGCAGCTTTTTTTTTGTTAGCCACTTGCTGGAAGCCACCTTCTGTGTTAATAGTGATACACCGTGTAATGGGGGTTACAGGGCTTGTACAGTCCCCAACTGCTCTAAGGCCTACCAGATTAAGGTTGATCATGTAGCTACATACCCTGTCAAACTCCCAGAGTGGGGCTATCTCTATATGTGCTGCTATTGACACCCATTGACGAATGCAACAGATCAATAAAATGCAACAAGACCCTGGTATTAATATTTTCTATTAATGAAGAAGTTGGTGTAACTGCAATATTGGGTAGATAGCAAATCGACCAGTGGGGAAAAGAACGCCTACTTGATGATTAGTTTGACTCTGTTAGGAAGTTAAATGAGTCGGTCCACAAGGTTAACCTGATAAAACATCATCAGTTCTCCTCGCATTAACTCATGTTGATGCAAGATGAAATGTAGAAGGTCTGTAAGAATGTGAATGATACATTTTGGACATGCTATCTATTTCTTTTATTGTCCCTGTTTTGAGGCCTACTGATCAGAAATGAATGAACTTACCAGCTGGTGTCAGACAACTTCAGGAGAGGCAAGCATATTATTAAAATATTAGGTGCAAACGGCTCCAAGAGGAGTAATCCTACACATGAAAGTAAACTTACGTTTTAGCTTAAACATATTGCACACGTTTCAATTAATTAAGTATTACTTAAGTACTAATGCAACCTCTTTCGGGTAATGGTTTAGAGTAAAAACCAGAAAGAAGACTGATTCATGGAATTTTTTGCGCCAAAAAAAGGGATTTGTACGCCATTCTGCCCGCAAATCCTTGTTTAACTAATGGGGATTTGCGGGCAGAATGGCGCACAAATCCCGTTTTTTTTGGCATACATAATCCATGAATCAGAGTGACTAAAGATACTATTCATAAAACAAGCCTTGGCAATTCCAATAGTATGGGCTTGTGTGTAGGCAAGGAACAGACACTTGCCAGGCACTGCCATAGTGACATTAACCGGACATTGATGGCAGTACGTTTAAAATGGTGTGAAAATGGGCTTCTAATAGCAGTCCCAGGCAAATACATAATACATATACACATCCAAAACTATTGGCTTTGCCACTGCTTCTTTTTAACAGGACTTCAGAGAAGGACACACGAGTGCTTACATCGAGTACCAGAAGGCAGACCTGGTTAAGTAATTTATTTTTCACCGTTGAGCTTTTACATCTCTAATTAAGCAATTAACGCTTAGAATACTGCTTTGAAAAAACACTGGCAGGCACTTTTAGTGCAAAGTTTGATGGTAAGGCTTCTTTAAAGCCGGCTCAAAGAGTTCCCATGAGGCAATGTGTGGCATGGGGTGTGACGGGAACTGGTTGGGAATGGCCATAGGGATTAGTATGGCCATGGGCAGTCAATGAGTGGGCAAATAATCAAACACTTTGTGTCTTTCCTCATATGTCATTTTCCCTATCCGTTTGCTAATGCAATAGTTTTGGCATATAGGTGGTGCTAAAGTACCACCTAATATCCCAGACCACCCATGTCTGAACTCTAATTTAGTAGTTTTGGCCTGTACGTGGTGGTAAACCACTGCCACCACCTAACTGTCAAAAACAAAAAAAACATGCATTTCCCTTTTGTGTTTTTAGTGCACTTCACATTGACCCACATTAGTCTTTCTTTCTTGATTACAATGAAATGGGAATGAGGGACGACTGTGAGCCCTGAGTAGAGTAAGAGGAACATAAGAGCTGAAGGGTAAATGCCACTTACATGTTCAATTGAAATTTAAAAAAAAAGATGAAAGTGGCGGTTTTTCAAAGGTTGGGTGGAATGTGTGCTTAAAGTAGATTTGCATCTGTTGATAAAACTGCTGTTCCACGCTATTTGATTGGATGGTGCACACACAATGAGTATTCATTTCCATTAGTACCCGGCGAGGGACAATGAGCTTGTAAAAATCAGGCTCATTGGCCCTCGCGGTTACTTGAGTTCTCTCGTGGCCGCCATGGAAAGGGAGCAGGGACTACATGTAGTCCCTATGCCCCTTCCATGGCGACTATTTTTTTGTTTACTTTATTTTACATTTGTTTTAATGGCCGCCATAGAAACAGAGAAGGGACTAAACATAGTCCCTTCTCCCCAATCCCTGGCAGCCATTTTCTTTGCTTTTTTTCTCAAGTCAAGAAACAGTTGCAGCGATGTTTCTCGACTCGAGAAAAAATGCAATAAGTACCCCGGTCCGACGTGCAGGATACTAATGGCAATATGACCCTCAGAAGGGGGCATTATTGGCCGGGTAATTCCCCAGTCTCTGTTAAAGGCTTTGCTTCTCTCAGGCTTCTAACTATGGGCCCGTGGGAATTACCAGACGGATCCTAAGGGTATGCAGAACTACCAAATGTATTTTGCTTGCAACTGTTTTCCCTTGTCAGAGAGCAGGTGCTGTACACAACGTCTTTCCTAATATGGCCTGCATTGGGCTACAGTACTGTGATTTATCATATTTAATTTTAGGCAGTTTGAATTTTCAATACACCATTAAACCAGAAGTATAGAAAAAAACATATGTCGATGTAAAAGAAAAACAGATTTTATTCTAGGAGTGAACGCATTCCACTTTCTTTGGCCTGTCCAATCCTGTATAAAGAATGTCTACACAGAACCTTTCTTTTTCCCAGCCGTGTTTGTCCAGCAACATGGTTCCAGAATAAACGACACCACATACATTTTCTGAAATGGTAATGAAAAATTTGCATGATGGGTTTTCAAAAGATTCATGGCCGTCATCATCGTTTGGAGAAGGGGGCGTTTTTTTTCTTGAAAAAGTGCAGCATTATTAATTGAGGGCATTATGATGAATGCTGCTATTTGAGTTAAGGGGATGGTTATCTGTAATGTCTTGTGAATAGGGAGAGAGCATGGATTCGGTTTGAAGAACATCAGGGAGGCTTGTCCACAGCGTCAAGGGGAATGGACCAGTTTATTTATTAAAAGAGGAAAAAAAAAACAATGATTCATAGCGTTCACTAGAAGTAAACATGCGGCCGATCTTGGCACAACACAAACACGTTTACTGCATATTTTGGCAACCCTGTGATTTTCAAGACAAATAATTTATACATTTTCAAGTTCAAATTATGTTGAAACAAAGAAACCATGTTTTAAAAACAAAACGTGTAATATTAATGTTTTCCCTAATTAAAAACGAGTTTCACCTCAATATTTAAAGAATGTATAGTACTAGCAATTTCTACAAATGACTCGAGGCCAGATTCACAAGTGGCCTTTTTCACTTGTATGTGCAAAGTGCACATACACGAGAGAAAAGGTATGCATTTTGCAGCGTTACTGATTAAACAATTCTATATACGTAAATGCATTTGTGCATGCAGGAATGACACACCAGAAACATACGCTATTTGAGGGTGTGCTATGATTGTGGCTGCTGCACTGCGCTCCTTTTTAACATGGAATATTTTTGAATATTCAGCTGGCCCAGGAACATTCTCGCCTGGACCTGTTCTCACCGTCTACAGACAGAGAACATTCAAGGGGTCTTTCCAGATCCCAGCCTGCATTGAGCTACCTCAAATATAAACCCTCATGCTTGGCATGAACATTGCTACTATTTGTATATTTCCGTCTGCATAGCAGAGGATGAATTTATTTATTTATTTATTTGTTTATTCATGGTTTGTTTGTTAGACGCTTATACAATAAGAATATACTGTTTCAAAGCACCCAAAGAGAAGAGAGGGATAGAAAGTGGGGAATACAACATTACAATACAATATTTAAGAGCAGAGGGTGAAGAGGGAGGGGGGCAAACCTACTATGCCTTTTGACTATTCAGAACGTGTATGTGCAGAAAGGAAGAGGGGGTAAATGCTTTGAGTCCGAGCCTGTGGGAGAGCCATTGATGAAGTGCCAGGAATGTAGATTGCTACACGGCCTGGGCCGCGGGAGGAGTAAGTGCGAGTCTCCAGAGCAGAGGGTGTGCAGTTGCAAAGTGCTATGGATTTATGAACGTATCATTAAGGCATGTCTCTGCCAAAGGGCAGCTGGTACTCACATGGCTGCTGGGGCATTACGGTTACCTGTTTGGTGTTGATAATGCATCTGACATTCAGTTCTGATGCGCCTGCAACCAGTCCCTCCAATTGCACGTGTCTCCATTGTGCAATAAATGTCCTTCTTATTCTCCTCAAAAGCCTTTTCTATGACATGTGAAGGTAAGCAAAAACTGCATGAGAATGTTCACACCAACAGTATGTGTATGTTTCTAACTTCTGTGATCAATTGGTAAACCAAATGAGAAAACAAAAAACCTCAGCTAATCGGATCCACTCTTTCTAACATGATTCTTCAATTGCAACTGTCATTGAGCCTGATTTACAAAAGCATTTTAGAATGTTGCAATGCCATTGAAAAAGGTTTAGTGAATCAGGCCAATTGTCACCTTCTAGCAGAGACCTTGGGCCTGATTGACAAAAAGTTTTTAATAATATTTAGTGTTTTTTTTTTTTTTTTCAAAATGAACTTCATAAATGAAATGCTGGAAATTAAGCATCTGTTTTGAAATCTAATGATACAATCCAACCATTATGTCTGACAGTGAATCTGGTGATAATATGAAATTCAGATACAAATTAAATTACTGATGGCATTGCTGATGACAATCCTCAATGATATAAGTGTCAGTGAAAAGATATTGATTTCTTTTTTTTTTAATTTACTTCGGATTCCAAGTGGTTATATTAAAATACACAAGAACATAACCACTATTAAAATACACAATGAAATTAGACACACGAAATACGAATGTAGTTTTAATATGTTGTGCAGAATATACTGAACACAAGTCAGCTGGTGTACTATTAGTACACATACTAATCACAAACCCAGTCCATACTTTAATTTGTCTACTTGTTAAATTGTCAGAGGGCCACCATCATTACTAATGAAATGGAGCCACTCTTCAAACTTGTCTTCCATGAATTTAGCAAATTGCATGATATTTCTGTTTTGCCAAGGGGCCCTGTTAAAATAACAACAGACTAGAGAACGCATCTTATAGCAAGTCTCCCGTTTTCAATTGGGATTGTGTCATTGTAACACGCTTTTCTAGATCAATCCCAAGAAGTCATCATCACTCAAAACTGTGTTGATGCCTCTTAGATTAGTAACACCTCTCAGTATTTTACACTCAACCAGCTGTGATCTAAAGTAAATCTACCCGGTTTGTCATCATTGACTCTACCATTTAGCATGACCGTGCAATCATGGAAAAGGTCTGACCACAAAAGAACCTTTATTGCTTACTGACCTTTGCAGCAATTCCATGTTGAGTACTGAGTTTATGGCCCCATTAAGACATCCCCTCTGAACACCTAGATTCAAGAATCCTCTGCTAAGAATCGAACCATCAGGAAAACGTATTGTCCAATTTTCTCAAACTCTAGACAAATTAAGTGCAATACTATCCAGTCATGACGTTCATAGAGGACCATACCTGCTAATAATTAAACCTTTCACCAGATGATTCTATGTGTTTTTGCAATAAAACACTGTTGATATGATATGATATGATAGGTTATTTATAACACGCTTAATAGCCAGAGGTTTTTAAGCGTGACCCGGGGATCGAATCTGTGGTGCTCTGTGTCATCTTGCTTCCAAGACGAGCATGTTGCCCATGAGACATTAGATATTTCCCTAAGCTACACCTCATTAAATCACTGGATCCACACGTTTTCTAATTCCCACAGAAAACCATGCTTTGGGACGTGATAAGGGTCCTTTAAGTATACACTTGAACTAGATAGTGAAACCAACTAAATAAAAGGGGTCACATAGCTGTGTTTCTTGTATAGAACACTATCATGAGCGCTAATTAGATTTTTAACCTTGGCATGATGAACTAAGATAGCTATGTCCCCTTGAGTTCCAGGATTAGATATGCAACCATTTAGCATGATCATCAGGAATGTGTTCTGTTGTATTTATTCAACTTTTCTGGAATCCATATCCAATTACCTGAGGTTTTATTAATCAAACTTGTCATGTCATCACAGATGTCAACATTCCTGCCATATTCATTATTTACAGGACAACTCACTCATAAATGTTCATTCAACGTATGTCTTGGGCTTCCCGCTTTATGTGTTAACTGTCCTACCACCTCACTGCCTGCCACCTCCAAGATGTAATCTCCTTTATTTTTAGATATTCCACATGCTGCAAAATCATTTTAACAATTAAGGGCTAACCAAAAGGCCAATTAACATGATTTATGTTTTCTGGATTAAATAATTCCCTTAAACTGAGCCATTACTTCAACCTTTTGAAGAGCCAGCTTCTGTCTCCACTTATTAAACCACACAGCAGTTTGATTACTTTGCAAGACCCACTTGGTTTACAAGGGCTAGTTTTACCAGATCATCAAGTCTCCTTCTGTCAGCGATCCAATTCCATGTGTAGTCCCTTGGTGTCATGATGTGGGTTATCACGGATATTATAACTCTCCTGTATCTCCTCAATCCAAGTACTTTCAAGGGAGAGAATTACCATGTTAGTTTGTTTTAAGTCATTGTTAGTACTGCAGGCTGGCTCTGCAGGGGGTTTACGATTCAAAACACATAATTTTAGAACAGTTGTCACCCAATGGATAAGGGCTCTTATTCTTTTTCTTCCTAGGTATTTATTTTATTGTTGATTTATTTGAAGTGATTTTTCCCTCAAAGTTGAATTTTCCAGTTCCACCTTCCATTAGGGTGCTGTAATTACTCCACTCATGATGGACTTCTGAATAGAACTCCTGCAGTTTTGGCTGACACTTTTTCAAGGTATTTATATTTTTTCTATACATCCTGTATTGTATAGATTTTCCTATTTTCGTTGTTCTCTCCAATGGGAAACTCATTAGGGGGATAGGGAATGGGTTAGAAACTCCCTCCTGAAAAGGATTCCCCTTATGCATTGTGTTGTGATAGGAGGAGGCCTTCGTAGGTAGATTTGTTTTAATTCCTGCTGCCCTCAGGTTCCTTCTGTTCATAATGCTTGGTTTGTGACTCGTTCATTAAAGATAAATCCAGATAAAATTCCCCATTGCCAAACCTTAACACATTTATTGAAACTCAAAAGACAAATCTTATTAAATTAAATATTGCTTATTTATAACATGTTTGTAAAGGTTTGTGTATAAACCATATACAAATAAAAAATATAATAATCAATTGATGATCACTTCGATAATACTGTTTAATAGCCAGACACATGCTTCGACCTGTAGAAACTCTTCTTCAGGGCTGAAATACCATGGGCCTCATTACACGGTAGGCAGTAAGGGATTACCGGCACCGGTTAAGGGCACCAGTGCCGGTAATCCCTTACCACCCTACTACGAGGTCCCTTGGCGGGTCCCTCCCCTAACGCCTGGTTTTACCAGGCGTTAGGGAAGGGACCCGCTAAGGAACATCAGAGCTAATAACGGTACCGCAAATTGGGGGATCAAATGGGAATGCGTAATGGTTCCCGGAAAGGAGACTTACCGGGTCCTCCAAGGTCGGAATGACCCGGTAAATCCCTATTCCGGGAACATGGACCCATGTGTTTATAGGAACGTATACATTCAAGAAATTTAACACAATTAAAGGATTACAACATCCAAGTCAACATAGAATTTGAGGAAAATTTAAAAAATATGTGAGGCGATTGGTACAAATTAAATTGCATGTCCCACATTAATATGGTTTAAAATACCACAATCATTTAAATCACAAGAAATTAAAAACAAACATGGTTAACGACAATGATTAAATCAAAGTGCCAATTGTTGCCAAAGTACCAATAGCAAACGTGGTAAGGGCAAGGAAGGTGGGGGAGGAAGAGAAAAGAAAGACACAAAGTTACTCACAATATAAGTTTAATTCTGACACTTATGACTAATGAATCTTTAAAAAATAAAAGGGGGGCTCATCTTAACCCAAATTCCAACATTTTAATGGTCCTTAGACCAATCCTAGGTCAACCACCAGATGACAGCAAATTGCATGCTCTTAATCAAAATTGATGAATCGTGACACTGCCACCAAACAAAATCATAACACACCTCACTAAGTGAACTGTGTCCTTAAGAAGACCAATCATTAAAGAAGGGGAGAATAGTCAATGCAATAAATGTGCCTTTATATTGACTAACTCATGGTGAAATCTGTAGGGCCTTCAACGTTCCCTTAATCCTGAAGCGAACATCATTTTCTAATTCTGTCTCTGTGTTTTACATGAAGTACATGAAGTACATGTGAAACATTATCTATTTTGCCATTGCAGACCACTCTCATCTTTGCTGCATCCAAATCAAAGTGAGTTCATTCTTCTAAAAGAATGCAGTACCATTCACCATGGACATTGAGTAAATACGACCATTTATAAATATGAAAAAATAGCTAAGAAGACCCCAGTCTCAAAATGACCTGCAAGCCACCATTTAATGTTACCAAATAATCCACTGAAGAGAAAACTCACATACGCTGGGCTGATTGATCCCAGTGCCCCATTGGGTTTAAGATGTGTCGTTCCACGTGCCCAGAGCATACACCATTGCCCTTGGCTCCCTTAATATAATGCGTGATACCGCATAAAGAGCGGCTGATGTCACACAGCAATCTAAATATTAAAACACACCTTGCGCGTGAGTGCATCCTTCCTTTCATTATCATTTGACCAGTCCTCCAACCTTTCCCACCTTGTTATCAGCTTATAACCACCACATTATTGCAACATTGTACTACAATACTGGTGGTGAGGCGGAGGAAATACCTCCAGTAAAATTCTGGAACAAATTCTGCCAACTCACCGCCAAACATCAGAAAAATCAGTGGAATTACTGCTGGTGGTAATTCATCCAAAATCCCCATGGAGTCCTATGGACTACATACATGGGCATTGTTAGGGAGAAGTATCATTTGTATGCTTCTTCCCCTCTCCTATTCAGAACCCCAGCACGTGTTGCTGGACTTCTGGACCTTTTTCTTTCTATCCTGAATGAGGGAGCCTGTTTCCCCTCATTCATTCTTATTTGCTCTGAGTTTTGGAACTCTGTTCTATGTATTTTACGTTTACTATGGAGTATACTTCCCTCCATATTTCTTTAAAGGCATCTGTGTTTAACATTTGCAGCATTTGTTGCTGGGAACCCTTTGAATTCTCCTTTTTTATTCATTTGCTATCCTTACTAACTACAATTTCTAAGGGTAGAGGGATACTTTGTATCCTACATAAAACATTATACTATGAGAGATTAGCACACACCACCTTATGTGGAGTGCTAAGGGGATACCTAGTATCCCCCTTCTCTCTGCTCTTGTTACTTTTTAATCACATTGACAACTCTATAGTTATGGCTGGTGGCAGTGAATGTGTTCTACCAACTATTGTTCTATTTTTTACCTGATACTGTATTCACAGTCTCGGTTGTGCACAATAGGATCACCTATGTTCCAAAATGGTGGCTCCTTTCTTTTTTGTCATTTCTATTGTGGTCGTTCTTTGCTAGCCCTTCTTCTATCATTCTGGGAGGGGGAGGTCTGTGTTTTGCCTTTCGCAGGACCATTTGGGTGTCCCCACCCAGGCTCCAGTGTGTTTAGACAGGCAAAAATGGTGTAAGAGTTATTCACGACCCTGGCCTTTGTCTGCCAGAGTGCCTGAATGGAACCAGCTCCCACTGGAGGATGGCTCTCCTGATTGGACAGCTAACCACCCATTTCTGTAAAATATTGAGAGAGTTTGCAGAGAAGTTTGTGAGAAAACTGAAAAAAAAATGTGAGGTTCCTGAGGTGAAAGGAAAATCGATTATGGGAAACTGAAGTAACCAAAGCTGATTATGAACAGAAATGCCTACAGACACTTCCCATTACCGTGAAGAGACCACTGCTATCCTGACACAGCTTTGTACTTGACAGAGGCATTCCCAGGAGGATGACTCCTTTCCTTTGGCTGGTGGGACCAACCAGCCCTGAGACAAACTACAAATTGAGCCATCTCCTGAGGTGCTTTGCCTTTCCAGAGCTGCAGAGAGCAAATACTAGGAGACCTCTGACCCATTTGGAGTGCAATGTCTTTGGGAGGCTGATTCCATCCAAGTCTTTTCTGAGCTCCATGTGAACCTACAGAGACATGATCAGACTCATATGAGTTCCCTCACCAGAGTGCAGGACTCCAGAACTCCAGAATTGAAGAAGATTGACCAGGCGAATACTTTTCTTTTTTGGTGCTGAGGAAAAGGCGCAAAACCGCAGATTGACCAAGGAGACTGAAAAAATATGTGCCAAGGGTCCTCTCAAGATTGCTGTTGAGTCCTTCCTTTTGTCACCAAACTGAGGAATCTCAAGGTTGGGTCTGTCTCTGCTGCACAGAGGAGAATCCAGCTATGACCATTTCTTATAGCCTAAGGTACTGTGGGGTGAAAATGAACTTACCTTGAACGAAGAAGTCGCTCTAGAGTGACTGGAGTGTGTGAAGAGGTGTCTAGAGTGTCCACTCTACCTCAGACTCAAGCTGTCGGCTTGTGTCCCTTTAGTGAGTCCTTTTGCAGTGTCTACATTGTTGTGTTGACTTGCCAACTATCTTTTTCTGAAGACTAAGGGCCTCATCACGAGTTTGACGGTAGCCTTTAAATGCGGCGGTAGCAATGTTACTGCCGCATTTAAGGGTCCACCAAATCACGGCTTTGGCTGATTTCCCCCAAGCTCTCAGCTGGGGGGAAATCCACCGAGAATTTGCTGATTTTCGGTATGTTTACCGCCAGCGGGAAATCCACCGGCGGTAAAAGCGCAAAATTTCCCCATTTAGCCCAATAGGGAATGGGGAATTCCCGAATGGGCTCAATGGGGAATGGGCAATACCCGTTCTGCCAAACCCGTGATCCGGCGCTAATAGCGCCGGTGGGTTTGGCGGTAGGGCTAATAACGACAGTGCTTTTAGCGCCAGCGTTACCGCCCAACTTGTGATGAGGCCCTAAAAGTATCCTGAGGAACTTTTGGTATTCTATTGCTTCTTAAGACTTTGAGCCTCATCAGGGTTTGGGCGCAGTTCTGCTGTGCCCAATCCCAAGTTCAGGCAGAAAATTGGAGGTTTACCTCCATCTTTTTGCTGGCGGTAAAACTCTACATTTTCCACACATTTGCAGCACTATTACAGCAGCGCTATTTGCACCAGCGGTAATAGTGCCAATACTGTCCCATAGAGTCCTATGGACTCTTAATAAAATGTGGAGTAACAGCCTTACCACAACAAGGGATCCTGCGATAATAGCCCCAGACTGAGTTGCGGTAGCACTAATTGTGTTGGCTGTATCCTGGCGGGATACCGTCAAGGCTCTGATGAGACCCATTGAATCCACTCCAAACTGACTTTTTCGTATACTTAGGTATTGGAGTTTTAAAGCATTAGTTTGCCCGAAAAGTGTCTCTAGAATGTTAAGCTCCGCTGCTGTGTGATTAACCAACCTTTTTCCTTCCTAAAAGACTTTGGGAGTCATTTTAAGTTTGGAGGTAGGCATGGTGCTTTAAGCACCATGGTGGCCTCCAAAGTCGAGTCCGGGTTCTCTGAATTGAAGTCCCCATTCAAAAAACCCTTCCCCATAGGGCTCAATGGGAATGGGGAGGGAGCTAATAACGGGCCCGTAAATTACGGGCCCGTTATTAGCTCCCTTTTCCTGGTTTTACCAGCCGGCCTTAGCGGGACCCGCTAAGGGACTTCGGAATGCAGCAGTAAGGGGTTAACGGCACCGGCATCCTTACTGATGCCATTAACCCCTTACAGCTGCACTCGTAATGACCCCCTTTATCTTGCGTGGTTTTGCTATCTAAATGCAATGACCGTATATCTTTGTCTTAATGCGAGTGCGCCGTCATACCGATAATATGGTAGTCTACTGAGTGAGGAACTTCTTGAGTGGGGATCTCATAAGGTGTACTCTCGCGACCCGTATGTTAGTGCTATTAAAGTTGGCAATGGTTTTCTTATTTTATTATTTTATTCTTGTGTCGCAAGGATGTAGGTCAACAGGGAGACATAGAGTCCCTCAGCTCCGTTTGTAAAGTAAGCAGTAGTTTGTTTGTGCCTACACCTCTTTGCGCCAAATTTCTGATGTAAATGAATAAAAGTACGTAGTCAAGTTTCTTCAAGTATATTTTCTTAATTTATTTGATATATGTTCTGCCCATATGGATGACACGTGTTTCGGCGTTCCATTGGCGCCTTTTTCAAATCCGGGCCTTATTGAATGTAATGCGAATCTCTCTTTCCTTATTTCCGGGAATTAGTTTTTAGTTGAAGTGTATCACGGTAGTTCCAGGGTTAAATCCCACCTACAAAATTCTCTTGCTCATGCCTCAAGCATCGGGGGTCCTGTTTTGGTTCTGGCTTTTGATTTGATTTAGAAATCCTTGTCCCTTCGGTTTTGCAGTTCCTAATACTGTTTCCACGTCATTCTCAATTTCGGGTTCTTCCTCTGCCTCTGAACTGGACGGTGAAGTGTTGGGAGTAGTCTCTCTTGATGTTGGTTTGATTTTATTATATTTCTCTTGGAAAGTGTATACTCTATCCTCTTGGTAATCTCTGTCATCACGATAGAATTTTCTCAATTTTCTCAATTTTATCTCGTCTTGATATTCTTTGAGAATTTCATGCATTTTCAAAAAGTTCTTTTCTTTAGTCACTTCTAAGGCTTTTGCCTCTTTAATTTCCTTTTTTATATTTTCAATTTGATCAGTTATTCGTCTGTGTTCTCTCTGTGCATGCTCAATTAGCATTTCTAACATGTGTTTTGAACATTGATTGAGGTTTGTTTCCCAATTGTTAGCCAAATCTTTATCATCGTCTTTACTGAGATCTGGAAAGATCAAAATGCGAAGTCCTCTTGGGATCTGGTCCTTTGATACATAGTTTTTCAGAGAGATTATTTCCCAATACTTATCAATTTCTTTGCGAGAGGCCCTCTCTAGTTTTACAAATTTATATCTGAGGTCCTCTCTTTTCGGAAAACTTGAAGTGAAAGCATGGGTGTTATTCCCTTTGGCAGAGAAAAGTTTGTTTGCTTCTTCTTCTCTATTCTCCATGTATTCTGCCATTTTTTGAATTCGTTTTCCCAAATTGGTCTGCGTGGTACTGTATCCCCTAGTGACAATCTACTGAGTGAGGAACTTCTTGAGTGGGGATCTCATAAGGTGTACTCTCGCGACCCGTATGTTAGTGCTATTAAAGTTGGCAATGGTTTTCTTATTTTATTATTTTATTCTTGTGTCGCAAGGATGTAGGTCAACACGGAGACATAGAGTCCCTCAGCTCCGTTTGTAAAGTAAGCAGTAGTTTGTTTGTGCCTACACCTCTTTGCGCCAAATTTCTGATGTAAATGAATAAAAGTACGTAGTCAAGTTTCTTCAAGTATATTTTCTTAATTTATTTGATATATGTTCTGCCCATATGGATGACACGTGTTTCGGCGTTCCATTGGCGCCTTTTTCAAATCCGGGCCTTATTGAATGTAATGCGAATCTCTCTTTCCTTATTTCCGGGAATTAGTTTTTAGTTGAAGTGTATCACGGTAGTTCCAGGGTTAAATCCCACCTACAAAATTCTCTTGCTCATGCCTCAAGCATCGGGGGTCCTGTTTTGGTTCTGGCTTTTGATTTGATTTAGAAATCCTTGTCCCTTCGGTTTTGCAGTTCCTAATACTGTTTCCACGTCATTCTCATTTTCGGGTTCTTCCTCTGCCTCTGAACTGGACGGTGAAGTGTTGGGAGTAGTCTCTCTTGATGTTGGTTTGATTTTATTATATTTCTCTTGGAAAGTGTATACTCTATCCTCTTGGTAATCTCTGTCATCACGATAGAATTTTCTCAATTTTCTCAATTTTATCTCGTCTTGATATTCTTTGAGAATTTCATGCATTTTCAAAAAGTTCTTTTCTTTAGTCACTTCTAAGGCTTTTGCCTCTTTAATTTCCTTTTTTATATTTTCAATTTGATCAGTTATTCGTCTGTGTTCTCTCTGTGCATGCTCAATTAGCATTTCTAACATGTGTTTTGAACATTGATTGAGGTTTGTTTCCCAATTGTTAGCCAAATCTTTATCATCGTCTTTACTGAGATCTGGAAAGATCAAAATGCGAAGTCCTCTTGGGATCTGGTCCTTTGATACATAGTTTTTCAGAGAGATTATTTCCCAATACTTATCAATTTCTTTGCGAGAGGCCCTCTCTAGTTTTACAAATTTATATCTGAGGTCCTCTCTTTTCGGAAAACTTGAAGTGAAAGCATGGGTGTTATTCCCTTTGGCAGAGAAAAGTTTGTTTGCTTCTTCTTCTCTATTCTCCATGTATTCTGCCATTTTTTGAATTCGTTTTCCCAAATTGGTCTGCGTGGTACTGTATCCCCTAGTGACAATCTACTGAGTGAGGAACTTCTTGAGTGGGGATCTCATAAGGTGTACTCTCGCGACCTGTATGTTAGTGCTATTAAAGTTGGCAATGGTTTTCTTATTTTATTATTTTATTCTTGTGTCGCAAGGATGTAGGTCAACACGGAGACATAGAGTCCCTCAGCTCCGTTTGTAAAGTAAGCAGTAGTTTGTTTGTGCCTACACCTCTTTGCGCCAAATTTCTGATGTAAATGAATAAAAGTACGTAGTCAAGTTTCTTCAAGTATATTTTCTTAATTTATTTGATATATGTTCTGCCCATATGGATGACACGTGTTTCGGCGTTCCATTGCCGCCTTTTTCAAATCCGGGCCTTATTGAATGTAATGCGAATCTCTCTTTCCTTATTTCCGGGAATTAGTTTTTAGTTGAAGTGTATCACGGTAGTTCCAGGGTTAAATCCCACCTACAAAATTCTCTTGCTCATGCCTTAAGCATCGGGGGTCCTGTTTTGGTTCTGGCTTTTGATTTGATTTAGAAATCCTTGTCCCTTCGGTTTTGCAGTTCCTAATACTGTTTCCACGTCATTCTCATTTTCGGGTTCTTCCTCTGCCTCTGAACTGGACGGTGAAGTGTTGGGAGTAGTCTCTCTTGATGTTGGTTTGATTTTATTATATTTCTCTTGGAAAGTGTATACTCTATCCTCTTGGTAATCTCTGTCATCACGATAGAATTTTCTCAATTTTCTCAATTTTATCTCGTCTTGATATTCTTTGAGAATTTCATGCATTTTCAAAAAGTTCTTTTCTTTAGTCACTTCTAAGGCTTTTGCCTCTTTAATTTCCTTTTTTATATTTTCAATTTGATCAGTTATTCGTCTGTGTTCTCTCTGTGCATGCTAAATTAGCATTTCTAACATGTGTTTTGAACATTGATTGAGGTTTGTTTCCCAATTGTTAGCCAAATCTTTATCATCGTCTTTACTGAGATCTGGAAAGATCAAAATGCGAAGTCCTCTTGGGATCTGGTCCTTTGATACATAGTTTTTCAGAGAGATTATTTCCCAATACTTATCAAATACTCTCGCAAAGAAATTGATAAGTATTGGGAAATAATCTCTCTGAAAAACTATGTATCAAAGGACCAGATCCCAAGAGGACTTCGCATTTTGATCTTTCCAGATCTCAGTAAAGACGATGATAAAGATTTGGCTAACAATTGGGAAACAAACCTCAATCAATGTTCAAAACACATGTTAGAAATGCTAATTGAGCATGCACAGAGAGAACACAGACGAATAACTGATCAAATTGAAAATATAAAAAAGGAAATTAAAGAGGCAAAAGCCTTAGAAGTGACTAAAGAAAAGAACTTTTTGAAAATGCATGAAATTCTCAAAGAATATCAAGACGAGATAAAATTGAGAAAATTGAGAAAATTCTATCGTGATGACAGAGATTACCAAGAGGATAGAGTATACACTTTCCAAGAGAAATATAATAAAATCAAACCAACATCAAGAGAGACTACTCCCAACACTTCACCGTCCAGTTCAGAGGCAGAGGAAGAACCCGAAAATGAGAATGACGTGGAAACAGTATTAGGAACTGCAAAACCGAAGGGACAAGGATTTCTAAATCAAATCAAAAGCCAGAACCAAAACAGGACCCCCGATGCTTGAGGCATGAGCAAGAGAATTTTGTAGGTGGGATTTAACCCTGGAACTACCGTGATACACTTCAACTAAAAACTAATTCCCGGAAATAAGGAAAGAGAGATTCGCATTACATTCAATAAGGCCCGGATTTGAAAAAGGCGCCAATGGAACGCCGAAACACGTGTCATCCATATGGGCAGAACATATATCAAATAAATTAAGAAAATATACTTGAAGAAACTTGACTACGTACTTTTATTCATTTACATCATAAATTTGGCGCAAAGAGGTGTAGGCACAAACAAACTACTGCGATAATATGGTAGAACTGTCACTAGTGTCAAACTCTATAACAATTGTACCGCAAGCAACTACCACTGAAGCAGTGGCCTTATGAAAAGTGTGTTTAAGTATTCCTAAGCATGTTGCGTAATTGAACTAAGTATTTAACTACCTTTCTTGTGTAAATATAATAAATGGATATATTGCAATATAACATAGTAAGTGCAAGTTTTTATTTCCACTATTGTACTTATTAGGTTAAGTGTACTTATCTACAGCTCACATCTTCCTCCTATAATAAGTCAGACTGGTCTGCCACTCTACCAAGGTTCTACAATTAGCACAGACCTATACCAAGGGTTGAGGATCTGTATGCCAAGGGATAGAGTTATGAAGTCTTACCTCAAGTGGACTTTAGGAAAACTCTGCTAACAGGGACAAACACTGCCATATCATCCCTTGTAATCCAGCGGTAATTCTGCTGGGCCAAAGTATTCTGGCAGATTTACCATCGGTGTTCCGTCAAACTTGCAATGATGCCCAGTGTCTTTTGGGAACTGCGCTAAACTCTCGTGGGAGAATGTATAGACAGGCAAGAGATTAATTATTTAATTTGTATTATCATCTCAAAAGAATGGCATGCTTGATTCCTTAGACAATGGAAAGCAACACCATTTATAATGCAAACAAGTTTCCTTGGGTAACCTGATCTAAGTCTTAAATTAGACAGCGCAGGTTGTCTCTCAGCAATTGAAGTAGAAAGGTCTTTAAAAAGTGATAAGGTAGATGTACTTTCTTTTTGCAGGCAAAAGACATGTATAATATGATGGGGGCCTTACTTGTGAACACAGAATACCATCCTGCAATCCTGAGATAAGACAAAGTACAAAGCCGCGGCAAATCTGTGCTTATCTTGCAGCCAACGATTACTGGGTAATTTCATTTGTAATCAAATTATTTACATCTGAGATTATCAGACCTGATGGGTTTCACATTCCTTTCAGAACATATGCAAGTCTCCATGTGATGATTACATTTCTTTAACATTAAGGAACCATGTTAAATGTTCGGAATTATTTTTAAATGAAACCACGGAGCTGGCAAGAATTAGAAGCAGGCCTCCTAACGCGTTCAGTAATAACAGGAAGAGCAGATGGCTGGTGGGGTGCTCGACTTTCTCCTGTTCTCTAGTTTCAAAACAAACTGCACTGCCAACACCGTCCGCCTTCTTGGAGACGGGAACACGCCGGAAATGTTCCAGGGCATGGCTGATATTGTAGGCTGTTGTTGTGTTTGTCCCTAGAAGTGATCGGGATATCTTTTTTGGGCCAGTTTTCTATCATTGGTGGCGCCCAGTGAGCATGTTCAGATCAGGTGGGGGTTCTTCTAAGTGGCATGGGGTGAGAGGAAATCCGTTCCTGAGAAAATGAACTATTACTTGTGTCACGCTGGGACACGCACTTCAAATCGCTTTGGCCCCTGCAAGGCGATGTTGACACTGGAAACAGAGATAATACTTCCCAGCAGGCGGGATGCTCAACTTGGCATCATCTTGCAGTGTGTCCGTTTTTTTTCCTGTTTTTTTTCTGTCTTGTTCCTTTATTCGCTACTGACACGAGCGAAGAACGTTCTGTCCGTCCGAATTCACAAACCAAAGCACATTGCACATTTGTCATTTTTAGACTTCTTCGCTTTTTTTGCAGAATATATAGTAGATACACATTGATCGCAGCTGTTTAATTTGACGAGGAGATTCTAAGGGTATTGGCAACTTGTTCTAGTAGGGGGACCAACTAACAAAATAAAACAAAATAAAGCGTGTCACTAATATTAAAACAAGAAGAAAAGGAAAAAATACAGATGCACACCAAATAGTATGGATCAGTGTGATTAGTTCATTGTAGATAGTGCCACATGCATTGTAATGGAACCACTTTCACCAGTTCATTAGTAATGGCGGGTCATACATTTAGAAGCAGCAACGCAGCTACTGTATCAGACCAATACTGCTGCACGCTGTGTTCCAGTGCAGTGTACTTATTCCGTCAAATGCTAATTCACTCGAATATTAAGCGTTTTGGTATCTTCCACACACTGTATCCATGTTTCAGGCACAGCATTGCAGGAGGCTTTGGAGTATAATCACATAAACAGGACATGTGTGGTTCAGTTTCATGCTCAGCCTGTATACAAAGGAAGAGGAAGGAGGTTGCCAGAACAGTTAAGGGAATTGGCTTTAGTTAAGAGAGAGGTAGAAAATGAAAATAGTTTTTAGTTCAGGGTGAGGTAGAAAATGATAAGCTAGCTTTAAATGAAGGAGCAGAAACAAGTTACAATATAGCGTTAACCCCACGTTCCAAGGGCTGGAACGGGGGTCACAGCCTGGTAGCCCAAGGTGTAGGCAGCAGCAGCTTCAATGTTCTAGCTGACATGGTCCTAGACGAAGTGCTCTGTATGGTGCCCGGCCTTCCATAACAATGGTGGCCATTTTGGTTAAGTGTTTTCATTCCTTTAGCGGGACGGTGCCTTAATCAGGTAAGTGGGAGTGGTGGTTAGGGAGGGGAAGAAGATGTCACACAAAAGAAGATAAGATAGGGCGGGTAGGAAGATGGCATCCCCTTGAAGGGAAGCCATCCTGAAGGTTCTGTGGGGCGGAAGGATTGCTCAGGGGAATGTTTTTCTCTTGGCAGCAAGACAACACAGCGCAACACAGGTTTGAATCCCGATCCCGTGCTTAGAAACCACTCGTTGGTATTAAGTGCGTTGTAAATGAACAATTAAAAGGTTTCAATCCCCGATCTGTGGAACCTGATTGGCTGCACCCCCATCCCCAGGTGCTAAGAGGATTTAGTTGGGGAAGAGCTGTAAGTTGAAACAGGATAGGCATTTTTTTCACAGTTACTCAATACTACTACTATTGGAAGACACAATCCTAGCCACCACCTTGCATTACTAACACACACCTGACCTTTCTTGTCAGTTACTAGGGTGTGAGGAGAAAATCCTAGAATTTTATGAACTGAAAAAATTCTAGTTGGGAGAAATATTCTCAACATTCTTTGGAGGGGGAAGGGTAGCTTCCGTGATTGTACGGGGTGTGAGTCATAAAGCCAAGCTGGATCAACACCAGACAGAACCAGATATAGTGAAATTAACGACGTTACAGTGCTAGCCAAATTAAATAGCATACTCTACAGCACTTAAGCAGTTCCCAGATCCAGGGGTGTGATTATGAAGTAAACATCACTGAGAGTCCACAGGTTAGTTTCTCTTTGGTATAAATACAGTAGCAAATCTCATGGGGACTTCTGCATCACCAACAGTTCTCAACGTTCCGTTGACCCACCAATTCTCGTTCATCTGGGGATTTCGAATTAAGGAAATGACAACTCAACAGATGTCCTTCATTGCCACAGAGCAGGGCTCTGCAATCTCTGGCTCTCCAGCTGTTTTGGACTACAACTCCCATCACCCCTAACGAGCATAATAAATAGCCATATATCATGGGAATTGTAGTCTGATAAATCTAGTGAGGCAAAGGTTAGCAAAGACTCTGTCTTCAACACTGTCTCTAGGCTTAACTAATGCTTTGGCTTTCCAGGTCCTCAAATGAGGAGTCTATCAGCAGCTTTTCTCATTTTTCAAGTTGGTGGTCATGTGACTCATTTTCGGGGCAGTTTCTAGAATTGATTATAATGCAAGGGTGCTCACATTATTTAAACATTGTCTCCCTTCTGGCCTCTTTAAAACAGATAGGTCCATGTTCTTTTTCAATGTGACAAGTCCTTGGCATCTGGGTGGGGCAAGGTGAAGAAAGAGAGGGGATCCTCCCTACTCAGCCACGGGCCCAGCAGCATGTAGTAGGTGGCAGTTCCTGGTCCCCATGCCCACCCAACCTTCTACTCAATAGCCAGACAGGGGATGTTGTCATAGCTTACCAAACATTATTGATAAATGTGAGAAGAGTATTAGAATTCTTTGGAAGGAGGAAATGACATTCTTTTGTTGCAATGGACATGCATACATTTTGTGTTGGGTGAGGAAAAATACTTGATGCAACGAGAAGGCTTAGAATTATTTAGATGCGGAACTCTACATACAAGGCTTGGGTTGAGTGCTCGCTGCTGCAATCTGAGCATGATCTGCAGGTCGCAGGTTTGAATCCCGGCAAGGCCATCTCAGCCTTTCATCCTACCGAGGTCGATAAATGAGTACCAATTTCGTTTAGGTGATATTGTATGTAAATATGTGCTCTGTAAAGCACTTTGGATATGGTGCTATATAAATAGCACATCATTATCATTATCATTATAAGAGAAAGAATAAGTGCAAAGAAATCTTAGAATTACTGATAGGTCGGAGGCAACATTCTTTGTTATTACTGGATGTGGCATATTTTTGTGATGGATGAGAGAAAATTGTAGTTGCAAAGAAAACATCTAAGAATTATTTGGGTCCTGGAATGCCTATTCAGTGTCCGTAATTATTATGGCATTTCTTTTAATAGATAAAATGTCTTAGAAATAGACAAGTAATTTTATATTCAGGTACTGTAAATTAGTTTTCATCTTTTTTTAATGAGCGATTTATAATTATTTGGAGGCAGGAGGAGATTGTATTCAGGGGCTGTAATTGATTGTGCCATCTTTTTATGTAGAAACAAAACACTTGTTTTCATGAACTCATCTTACATTCTTTAAAGTCAGTAGGAGATTACATTCAGTGGCTTTCACTAAGTGTGACACCACACCCCGATACCTCTCACAAAGGATTGCCAAACCCTCCTCAGATAGACCTACCAGAAAGGCCTATCTAAATAGGATCACCATCCCCAAGACCCTCAGGGTGAGTGCTGGAGGAGCCAGCTTTCTGGTCATTGCAGCATCCAACGGGAACTCACTCCCGCCACACATAACAAACATTGGGCCTCATTACGAGGTTGGAGGTAGCCATGCTATTTATACCGGCATGGCTACCCCCAAACTCGGGTCCGGCTCTGGGTCCCACGAAAGGGGAATTACCGGGCCATTCCAACCTCGGCGGGCCCAGTAATTCCCCTTTCGCGGGTACGTCCACATTCCCATTTGAGCCCCCATAGGGCTCAATGGGAATGGGGAGTATAGTAGCAGCAGTACCGTTCATAACTGTACCATTGCTACCATCCAGTCCTGCTTGCGTGTGCTGCCCTGCAGGCCTGGTCTGACCAGGCATGCAGAGCGGCACCCACAAGCGGTACTATTAATGTGGCGGCATGGTAAAAACGGCTGTTGCCTTACCGCACTTTTGTAATAAGGCCCTGCATTTACGAAAGCTGTCAACACGTTATTGTTTGTATAAACATCATTAGCTGAACGTTTTCTGGATCAAACTTTCAGTATGTGCTTGGCTGTACTGCAATGTATGAAGCCCGGCATCCGCTCACTGTAACCACGAGCCAAGCAAAAATCCTGTAACTAAGACATATTCTTGCAACAGCGCCTTGATGCGCTTGAGCTGCAGAGAGCTTTCCAAATTTAAATAAATAAATAAATAAAAAATGTTATGATGAGGCAGAATAGTAGTTGCAAACAAAAGATGTATCTATTATTTGTAAGCAGGCGAGTGTGTTCAGTTTATTTATTTTTATTGTTGATTTATAAAGAGCCAACTGCCAGCAAAGCTGTCCAAAGGGAAGGGGTAGAGGACAACTAATCCACGCACACGTTGGAGAAATTCAAAAGAGCCAAAAGCACAGAAGAGGAAGATGATGAAGACTATGAAACATGTAACAGTAAGTGCAAAGTCAAACAAATAGCACAGTAAGGGCAATCCATTGACGAAGAACTGTTAGTGTTGTATTTGGAGAGATTAGGAAGGTAAATACAATCAATGGTGAAGTACAAGGTGCATTATGAGACACAACACATGTCCATGTTTGATGTGAGCAGAAGGTACTTAGGTGAAGAAAGCAGCTGATTTTGAAAAAATAAGAGTCTCCAGTCTTCTCTAGAAACATATTATTCTCCTTGAATTGGATGGCTAGGGGGAGATAATTTCATGCAGAAGCATCAGTCATGTCTTATGGTTTTCCTCCCTTCCTCGTCTTCCTGAAGGATGCAATTATTAGAGTATTAGAACTGGAGGATTTGAGTTATCTTGAAGGTCAGCAGTCTTTATCCTTTTGGATGAGGTAATCAAGGCAAGGGTTCCAGAAGACTCTCCGGATGAAGCATATAATGATATATGTAATGTGGACTGTGACAGGAGGCCAGTTCAATGCAATCAGTGTTGGGCTACTTAATAGGGCACTTGACAGGTCTGGCAGCCTTGTCTTGAATTGCCTCGAGTTGTTCTGTTGGGCCTTTAGGAAGGTTCTCCTTTTCTTAAATTCCTCTCCAACTATATTTCGTTTAGAAGGAATTGCATGCCAATCCTTTAAATGTATGCCCCTGTCTGACCTTGTGTACTACCTCTCTTGTGTGTCAGGTTTGAGTACACTCGCTTATGTCTTGTTCTTATCCAGGTGAAACCAGAAAACATAAGACATATGAGTTCATTATTTAGCTTTTTTGTACAGCTCCCTGGAGAAAGGCACTTAATACATTCATATACAAAATACAAATACATGTGTATAAGCTTGTAACTAAGTCCCAGTGATTAGCTGTATATGACAGCTTTCAAAATTCTGCATATACCTGTCTTGCCCACAAGTGAGACATGCAGAATGTAGTCAATTACCATTTGTGGATGACTTACTCGTTATGGAATATGTGTCTAACTGAAAAGGTTGAGTGTGTTTATAGGGTGGGAGTTTGGTGGGTGCATAAAGTGGTTCATAGAATATAATGTGATGGATTATGTGAACTGTAAGAGGGATCAGTTATATTACATCTGCATGTTCCAATGAAAACACAGTTTCCCAAGTGGCCATGCATCAATATTATGTTGGGTCTAAAAAATGTAAGCACACACTACTACCATATAATGTATGAGCAGTATAGCCCAGTTCAGCTAACAATACACACGTGTCACAGAGACTACCAAGTAACCATTCCTGGAAGTTGATTCCCCAGTTTAGAGCTACATTTAACTATCGGTATGCAGCTATTGAATTACATGCTTGCTTTTTAACTCCAAATGACACTAATTAGCAAAACCGAAGGTTGATAACAAGAAGAACATCGAATCATGATCTCAGCTATTTCTCTGGGCAGCCCTCCACAGCCTGCTGTGCCATTGCAGAAGAGGAAACACCACATGCACATTGGGCTTGTTGCAACCCAATGTCCTAGGTTACATCCCTTATGCACAAGACCACAACAAAATCTAGACATGTTTCAGCCTCATTTGAGATCTTCAGTGAAGTGTAACTTCCTTCTTTACTCACAGTAGGCTTCTGTCTCATGTCTAGACATACGTGCCCAACTAGGGCGGAATAGGCAAAACAGAATGTTGATGTCCGGAAGGTTGTTAAACAAGAAAAACAGAAGGTTGATGAGGGATGGCTTTGAAAATGTCATAACCACTGGCATTGCTCGGGCAACCCTTGATACCATCTTTTTTGGTCATTGTAAAAGGAGAGAGAACATATTCAAATAAGGATTGGTCTTAGTGCAAAAGACGCAGCCAGCCCTAACAGCTTGGTCACATCCTTTCTGAATTAGCTCAGACTCATTTACAGACATGTTTCAACCTCATTGGAGATCATTAGTGAGATGTAGCTCGGGTTTCTAAGTGAAGCAGACTTGGGACCCATGTCTGAGCATACCTATCCCACTCAGATCGACATTAGAAAAAAGGAACATTTATATCTGGTAGGTCTTCAATAAATCATAACCACTGGTATTGCTCTGTGCCATGCTCCAGACAATCTTTTTTTTAGCCTCCATTGCATTGTAAAAGTGGAAAGACCATATCCAAACCTACCTACCATCTGATAATTCACTGTATGCTGTTTATTGTCTATCTAATACAAGAAGCTTGTTATACCTATCAGCCTAGTGTCCGGCCTCCTTATTGCTGCAGGCTTTTGCCAAGATGACCCTTGGGTGGGGTCCACCTTGACCACCTAAGAATTGTGTTATGAATTGTGTTATGATCGAACTATGCAGAAGATTTCTGTGGGTTGCCATTAAGAAACCACGACCACAAGGCCCAGGAGATAAGGTTCTCGAGATAAGCAGGTCGTGTCTATGAGGTGAAGCACACCTGTTGACGTCAAAGCTGCCTAATGCTTGGTGTGGTTCAGTGATCAACCCAACAACAATCTCCAGCGCAGCAAGGCTGTGAACCTGTTCCCCTCCAGCTGTTGGGAACATACTTTTATTTTATGTGAATATTACTTTAAACTTCCTCCTTTTTCAACAGCACATCACTGTATTTTTCACGCTGCCATGTTCCATCCTCTCGCCCTTTATCCACTGCTCTGTGATTTTATATTGATTTGGCATTTCATATATGCTGTCTCTCTCGCCACTGTTAATCAGTAGGCGCACCTGCTATATTGTGCATGCATGTGTACCCAAGTGTCCAGCTGTGCTGCCGATGTCTTTCGCTCTGTCCATCGTCATTATTATGCGTCTAGTGCTCCTTGTGGTCATTGTGATCTGCAGAGTTTGTTGGTTCCATTATAAAAATATATGCTTGGTAGAGTGCCCACCAATCAATTAGTGCCACAGGCTTCCCTGTGCGTAGAATATTGAATATTGCTGCATATGAGAGATCTCTAGCATTACGGGTACACTACAAAGGTCTTTGGTAGAAAAGGTAAATAATAAGATTTCCGGTTCTACGTTAGAAAATCACAGTGGATTTTAGTGCTGCGAAAAAACCGAAATGTTCTAATAACGAACATTTCAAATCCCATGCCACCAGCCCTTTACCCCTTAAAGGTATTCCCAATGACTCACACTTACCTGTCTTCATGTTCTTCATGTCAGGTTTATCCCTGCAACATCAGTTCCATCTCCCAATCAAGGGTGGGAACTGACGCTACAGGCTCCTTTTATTTTTGTTTCCCCCTTTTTTTTCTTTATTGTAGCCCAGAACCCATAATGTCAAACAAGAGGACAGGTGTGTGTGGGAGGGTGCACACCCGCATCCTCCAGTCTCCTTGTTCGATTTCCCACTGTATCTACTCATATTCTCATAATACTGCAAGTTAAAAAGCCACATTCCCGGTGCAGCTTGCACTCCAGCGAGCACGGGTAATGCCCTGAACTACTTCCTCTTTTCACACCACAGCAGCACACAGCAGATGCAATAGTCTTTGCCTGGCTACCTGCACGCTGTCAGCCGCTGCCCACGACTTACCCTTTTTACCAACATGAACGTGAGCACATTTTAAACCACATCTATAACTATTCAATTGTTATTCTTTAAGGTTGAATTGTGATTGAAGGTGGCGATCCCTGTGTGACGTCGCTTAGACCACCATCTGTTTCTGGTGTTTGAAAAGGCTGGGGACATGCCTCTGTCTTCAGATTGCTTTTGAGATTGATTTTGAGTTCCATAGTCAACGCACCATCGCTGTCTTCTTCTGTATGTTGTGATGTTCCGGTCCTGCCAGGCGCCTTGGACTTTGTGAGTGCATATTTTTTGGCTCTTGGGCGTCAGTGTGCATTTTGATATTTTGGCTCGACGTGGTTTGCCTTTTGCCATATCACTGTGGCACACTGTTACCACATATTGCCTTAATTGACTCCAGATGACTTTTAATTTTCATATTTCCTTGTTTTACTTGCCTTTGTCACTTTTGGTTTGTGGATTAAATGGTCAATTAATATCTTGATTTATAATGTGGATTTCCCTAGATGTATGGCACTCCTTTACACTCCGCTTTTCATTCTACAGACACATTAGTGCCTATACATAGCTACACACTTTGCTACCACGCTCGAGGGGTAACCTTGATTGCCACCCATTCAATACTTTACTAAAAACAACTCTACATAATTGTTATTGTTCACAACTGAAGAGGCAAAGCTCATTGAATATACTCAGCCATCAGGTACTTTAGTTTAGTGCCGGGTGTTTTTGCTGAGTTGATGTAAGCTGTTCCTCTAGTCCAATCTTGTATATTACTTTATCTTCATACTCCGCAACCACCATGAAGCCTTTCTTGCCCCTGTCTGACCTTGTGTACTACCTCTCTTGTGTGTCTTTCCAGCTGTCATCAATGGTAAATACCAATTATCACTTGGTTGTCTGTAGCAACCCTCTTGACCTACACCACCCACAGGCCCATCTCCTATTTGTGTCTCCCAGCTCTTTTCATTCCTAGACTAAGCTATGGGCTCTAGGTCCTCCAAATCACCACCAACACCCACAGTATGGACCGATGCTTTCTTCATGTATTCATTGTATGGGGCTTTCACATGTTGATATCTCAAGGATTGGAATTATTTCACTCGGTTTCAAAACACATTTCAATGGCCACTTGAGGGGACCTTTTATATGGATCACTGTGTCTTTAGAACAGAGAAAGTCTAAGGTGTCTCAAGCTCATTGGTCCGCTTACTTCGCCTGGTACCAAGAATTCACGAAGCGATTACATGAGAGTCAGACTAGATCACTTAAGAATATTCAAGCTAAGTTAGAGAAGGAATTAGAACAAATCAAGCAATCTTCCAAGGCGGGCCTCTATCCAAGTGTACCTGCATACAATGTTAAACTCATCCCATTAGAAGCCCCTCCAGTGCCACCTGTTGGCCCTTTATATGAACTACCCCCATACTCACACCCACACATTGCCATCACAGCACCTACACCACTTCCAATGACCCCAACCCATGCCACTCCACCAGATATTTAGCCGGAAGCCCCCGCAACGCAGCCACCTACCCCAACTTACAAACACCTCCCTCAGGCACTCCTGACTCCCCCTCCATCCCAATCGCCACCTCACTTTTTACATTATGGCCCCCTCCAACCCCATTGCTCCTGCCCAACACCAACACCATCAAAGCCTGGAACACAGGTAGATCTTTGACTATTTACAAAGATTACTCACTGCAGCAGACCAAGGCTTGGCAGCCTACACTGCTGTGTTGCACAAACTCACTAAACACCTCCTACTGTCACATACCTACTGTCACATACCTCCATGTCTGCACCGCCTTCGCTGCACACTATGGATGACTCAACATCCACCACTGCTGAGACAGCTCTTATGCCTGTCTGCACCTACACTCAAGTTAATGTTGATGTAGTACCTATGAATATTATTTGTTTATTTATGTATAATGCGCACCAGACCCAATAGTATCAGAGCGCAGAGGTTACAAGAAGGCTTACAGCTTAGTTATATATTATATTCACATCTGTGGAGCTCCACTGATTTATATCATATGGCACAACAATTCCCCACTTTGCATGACAACCCCACAGCATTCATGGAACATTTTAACATAGTCATTGCCTGTTATGATTCCGGAATTGGTGACCTTCAACAGCTCCTTGGAAAGTACTCAAAGACACTCTATACAAACAAACAATGGACAAACTGTAATGACCAGAAACTCTGCTGACATCATTAAAGCGAAATACCCTGTCAAATCTGACTGGACCAAAATTGCTGCCTGCAAGCGAATCCAGTCCGAACCCCCCCCTGACTATCTAGTTTGACTGACTGTTTGACTAAATATTCTGGTATTGCAAATGCTGGTGAACAAGCTAAACCTGTTTTGATATCTCATTTTGTGACTAGTCTCCTCCCTGGCATCTCAAACAATATTCAAAATGTTGAGATTGGTTGGCAAGCTGAATCAATTGAGAAAGCACTTCAAGCTGCTCAAAATGTCTATGATAAAAGGAAAAGACAAGAACAAGATGGTTTCTCCCGCCTTATGGCTTTGTAAATACAGCAAGAAATACTGCCTCTGGCAACCAGGGTTGCCTGGGTAATTCACACCAATCCTATGCCCAACCACCTCCTCCTTTTGCCCAGGACCAGTAGCCACAGCAGACTTTTGCACACCCCTTTTTGCCTGCCCAACATCCACTGACAGGGCAACCTTTCCGTAGATATTGTAAACAGACTTGGAATCTCATCCAGCAATGCCCTACTAAACCTGCCAGGCCATGGCAAAATGGTCCCACTATTCCTTGAAATTATTTCATTCACACTGGCAATTCTAATCACTAACCTCCACTCCCGCCACCTCCTCCTTCCCCTCCTCCTCCTAAAGGGGGCTAACAAGATATGCATATCTCCTATGCCCACAAAATGAAATTGCCAGAGGGACCTTGCCGTGCTGTATGCAGCCTTGCTCCCGAAAGGAACAATCTGGTCCGTATCTCAAATGTGACATCCAAGGCAAAATTGTGAATTGTGTAATTGATACAAGTGCTCGTCGCACCATGCTTATAGCTGCAGAATGTCCACGTCATGTTTCAAAAGAAATTGTCAATATAATTGGTATGTCAGACACCACCATTCCACACCCTGTGTCAAATGAATTATCTTTTTCTATTGGTCCCACCACTGAACATCATGCCTTTCTATTGAGCAGGTGCCCATGTGCACATTTGCCGGGTATTGATTCTCCATGCAGAATGCATTGTACCATGTATTGTTCTCCTGATGGTATTTACTTAGAGGTTTCACAGTCTAAACAAGCTGAATGTTTGTTTCTTGTAGAACAGCACACTCACCCAGAGCCTCCTCCAGAGTCTACATCACTCCTCACAACTGCTTAAGCTACATTGACTTATTACCCATTGCACTCTGGGCAGCACATGCCAATGATGTAGGCCCCATTCTCTCTGCCACACCCGCTCTTATCACCCTAAATCTTGAGGTTCCTCTGCCTCAGTTCCCTCAGTATATGATATGCCCACAAGCAGAGGAAGGTATTAAACCTGTCATCTCATCCCTCATTGAATAGGACATCCTCTACTACACCAATAGCCCTTGCAATACTCCTATACTACAGATTTCCAAAAAAGGGATGGACAAACTTTGTTTTGTGCATGATTTATTTGCCCTTAATATGGCTGTCATACCCTCACATATGGTTGTCCCAGACCCCTTGGCCATTCTCTACTGTATTCCGCCCAATGCTCAATTTTTCAACTGCTTTGATATTGCCTCTGCCTTCTTCTCTCTACCCATCCACCCCAGCTCCCAGTACATCTTTGCCTTCATGTACAAGAGACGTCAGTTCACCTACAGGTCCCTTCCCATGGGCTTTGTAGAATCCTCATCTCTCTTTTCCCAGATTCTGCCAGAATACCTTTGAGATCTCACCTTCCCTGGGGACTCCATTATGATCCAATATGTTGATGACCTATTGCTGGCATAATCTTACTTTAAGGACTCCCTCTCCAGGGTGCTCCTCACTGCCCTAGAAGTGACAGGTCACAAAGTTAACAAGGCAAAATTGCAGTTCTGCCTCCTGGGTCCATGCCAGCCACTGTGTGAAACCTGTGCCTCCAGAAGACGAAGAACAGCAAGGGGTCCAGGACAAAACACCCTGCTGTCCGCTACCACCAAAGATACAGTCAAGCTGCAATCTCCAGGGGTCCAGGATAAAGAAACCCCTCTTAAGCTACCCAGCGGAGTCCAAACAAACACACCACTTGTGACACCGCATCCAGCTATCCTTGATGACGAAGCTCTGCTACCTGTCCTGAGGTATGATTTGCAGAGTGCTGCTACCATCTCACCTGCTCCAAGCAGGTGAACCCAACACCCAGACACCCACGTCTCCCACACCTGTCTCTCACGGGTGGCCCACTGCTCTCAAATATTTTGCTACACCTGTCTCTTGTGGTTGGCCCATGCGGTTGGCCCAAATACTTTTGTTATCAAGCAGCTACAAAAATGCTTCACACCTGGAGTGTAGGAGCAAAAGTCCTCCGACCCAAGGGGATTGGAGGCCAGCTGAAGTACCCAGAGCCTCAGCTGTAGGAGTTGTTCTGCAGTTACTGATTTCTTCATATGCCATCCATGCCAAAACCATGTGAAGCATCTGGGTCTCCTTCTCACTGGTGTGTGTGTTTTCTTTTCATCATCTGCCTTATTCACCTGTCAGGAACCATCTGGCATGCCTTTCTCTGCTTTCGACTTCCAGCCCACCAGGCTCCCATAGTACAACAGTGGCCCAATTTGTTCAAGCTCTACCCTAACATCATCATTATTGTGGCTGGTATCCTGAATTTTTGTATTATCCTGTCTCCTATCTACCAGTTCTTGTAACTACTGGTTTTCCTTGTATCATTTGCCCATCATGTAAAGTGGAGAGGAGGGAGAAAAAGAGCAGGGTCCAATATCGTAAAATAACTGGAGCTGCAAAGGAGGCAATGAGATCAAGCAAGCTAACAGAAATAAAACAAATGGGCCCACCAGTCTGGGCAATATCTACCCCAGGGAATATTGGCTTGGGTAGCCAGCGAGCGATAAAAGTGAGCAGTAAGCATTAGGATGACATATTGAGCATCTATTGCATGTACAAGAGTTAGGTAAATGTATGGTGAAATAGTCCATGCTCTGTTTTATTTGCAATAGTCCATGCTCTGTTTTATTTGCAAGTTGAAGCTTTTTGAATAGGATTAAGTGGAACCATTTTGGATTCACCACTGCCTGTACCCCGGGAGCAAGAAGATAGGACAAAAATGTCTAGGCTTTACTAAACAGCCTAAACTCCTCGGGAATATCATTAAGTCTGTCTCTGGAGTCCAGGGAGAAATAGTTATTATGTTGATGGTGTTGCAAGCCCAAAGAGCAATGGGCCCGCTAATGCATGCGGTGCACTGGTTGGAAATAGGGTGCTCACTGATTATGGTAAAATTGACATCTGGGACAATGAGCATGGCAGACTGCAATGTTGCCAACGAACACACACACTTTCAGAGTGGCAGCAATTGGGTATAGGCCAAACCTCCAGAAATCCAATATAAGTCAATGAGGGCTGCTGTTCTCCCTGTCATGTCTGGAAGATCAATGGTCATGTTACACTGCATGTTAGTACCAATAAGCTTGCTGCCATTTCCTCTGAAACACAAGGAGAATCATGTGAATGTCAGTACTTGGGTAGGCTTCTCATGCTGGTAAATACATTTCATTTTCGTAAACATACCCATCAGTCCTTTAGCACACTCATCTCTATAATACACAGCACCTTTCATCTGCAATTGAGGTTGTGTTTTGGAATAAAGCTGTTTCTGTCCTTCTTCTTCTTCAGGACACTAGATCAGGGGCGGTACCATAAAGAGAGCTTCATCTTTCCTCTGCCCCCACTGATTGATAGTTCTAATAAGATTATTCAAACTCTCCATCACTGGCATCATCTTGATCTTTATGTAGTTATCTGCTCATGCTGTGCTGTCAACCTCTACCCATTGTGCTTGGAACATGTGCCCCATGCACCCTGCATAAAGCAAGATGCACTAAAGATTGGACTACTTCAGGTGTTAATTTATGTGGGTTAAACAGTCTGGGTGTGCTTGTCACATAGGGGATTAAAGAATAAACATAGCAATAATCACTTGACTTCCCTCTTCCCACTACCCTCATGTGGTTTACCACATATTGGGCCTCATTACGACCCAGGCGGTAAGTTACCGCCTGGGCCGTGACTTTACCACCATGGCGTAAACTACGTTTACGCCATGGTGGTTGGCGGAATTACCGCCCCATTCCGAGTTCGGCGGGGCGGTAAGTCCCCAATCCCCATTTACCCTTCCCCATTCCCATTTTTGCCCCATAGGGCATAATGGGAGTGGGGAAGGCGTTAATTACGCCACCGTAAATTACGGTGGCGTAATTAACTCCATGGTCCCTTAGCGCCATGGATTTTAACACCTGCTAAAAGCAGGTGTTAAATCCGCCATGGCGCTAAGGGACCTCGTACTCAGGCGGTAAGGGTCGGAGCTGTTTACGGCGCCGTAAACCCCTTACCGCCTGAGTTGTAATGAGGCCCAGTTTCGGGTTGATCCACAGCTTTAACACTATTTAAATAAACTCCTGGGTTTGACACATCCCTTCTAATTCTGGGAACGAATACACTACTATTCACTGGTATATATGCAGTGTTAATGACGTTATCGGACCCACCCCTAGAAAAGAACCATATGAATTAATTCATAAGGAAAGAAAGACTGAGAGAAGAAAAGGAAAATGACAAAAGCCATAATCCTTTTAACATTGTCTGTTGTTTGTGAAGGCTATAAAAAGGGTGCACATTCATCAAACCGAAGGGGCGCATTAAGTTCAAAGAAGTTAATGAAATATCAATGCCACTCATATTTTTCTCCCCCCCCTTTTCCACCTCCTGTTCCTGGAGAGGGGTGTTGGATCTGTTGTCCTTCTGTGTGTCTGTTATGTGGGTCCATGTCTCGTAACTGGCAACCTTGACCTCTGTGGGTGTGGCATAGATGACACTGTAGGGTTCTTCAAATCTTGGTTGATTGCATTTCCATATGAAGTTGCAGATGAATATTGTATCACTGGAGAAGAGCTGTTGCAGCTGTAGTGGAACTGAACCATGTAGTGCTCTTGGTGTGTACGTTACTGGTGGAGCTGCCTCTCCTGGGTGGGGACCTCTCTGGCGGGAAATAAGTCTGACAGATTTGGTTAGCTCCCTAAGATATCCCTGCAATTCATCACCTAGACTGTTGTAAAATGTTGTGCATTGGAGGCTGTGTGTGCAGGTGTGAGTGGAGTATGCAGCCTCCTGCCTGTTACTATCTAGTGAGGAGTAAGATGATGATCTGACCCAGGCTGGTAATGAAGATCAAACACTGCTAGTGGCATACAATAAAGCCAACTCCTTTTCAATGTGTTATATATCGTAGTAAGATGTGTTTCAATAAACCATTTAGGCATTCTACAACCCTGTTGACTTGCTGGAAATAAATTAAGCACAATTTATGTTTTTTGCCCAATAGAAAGGAGATTTCTGTGAAGAGCTTGTTAAAGCAGTGATCCCCATAGTCAGATCTGAGGACATCACATATTCCCCACCGAGGAAATACTCTGCACACTAGAAATGTGGCAGCTGATTTGGCATTGGGATAGACAATGGCACCTGCTTCATGGCAACTAGGTAAGGACACACCACAACAATTAGATAACGGAAGTTACTGCAACTGTTAACCATGTCCACATAGTCATTTTGGAGGTGTTGAAATGGCCCTGAGGGGTGGGGCAATAATGCCTTCAGCATCTTAAGGGTACAACATGAAATCTACGTTTGAAACGTACATTTAAATATGAAATTATCTAGATGTTCTTGGAGGTTGGGAAATAACCATTCTTCCTGTAAGTCAGCTGCAATATGCTGCTTTGATACATGCCCAGGGTAGTGCAATAGCTCAAGGGCACCTGTAAGTAGTTCCTTAGGCATGATGGTTTTCCTGAAATATTCTGGCTCCAAATTAGATATATGAGGGATAAGGAATACCCACTATTGATCCATTGTTTCTTCTCTTGCTGGGGAGCCTGTGCCTGTAATTCGAAAATCTGAGTCAGTGTGATTGCACTGTAAGGAATTGTTAGTTCTACCTGCTATAATATTACCTCAGTGGACACTGTGGTATTCGACATTTCACGATATGCTGCTTCTTTTGCTGCTAAATCTGCTGCATCATTACCATAAACAATTGGGTCTGTACTCTTTGTGTGCACTGCACAACTCTCTACTGCAACTGCTGTTGGGGAGGGGGGGTTAAGGCATCAATTAACCTAGAAGATATGGCAGCTTGTTGCACAGTGTTGCATCTGATGTTTTGAACCCTCTCCTCCATCATCTGGAGAGGCCTGAATGTAGTGTTGATGTGACATAAACTGATTCTGAGTAAATGGTAGCAAAGCACCCTTTTGATATTTTTTATACCGATATTAGTGCCATGAGCTCTGCTGCTTGAGCTAAGTAGTGCGAGGGCAGTCATACCTTAGATATCACTTTGTGCTCACCTTCTTCAGTCCACACTACTGCTTCCCCCATGTGCCCGACCCCAGTGCTCTGATCAATCATCCACGACCCATCAACGAAGAGCATTTCGTCTGAGTAGTGTCTTTGTATGTAGCGCAATAATACAATATGTCATCTGGCTGTACTGGCATTGCAGTGAATGCTGCTGGATTGACAGTGTGACATCTCACTAAATGCGACTGAGGGGCTGGAAAAAATTAACTTGTATCCAGATGCTCTTTGTGTGGTGGGAGTGTATTTTATTTTCTCTAGTACTGTAAAAAACTGTGTGTTCCATATACAAAGTGAAAAGGCATACCATTGTGATTTTGGAGGATTTTTGTGTTGCAAAAGAAGCTGCTGCTAGAGGAGTGCATGAAAAATGTCCCTGCATAACTGGGTCTACAAGACCATGTAATAAGGCAAAGGCTTGTGTCCCAATGATGTCTGTTGCATGAGCTGTAATCACTTGACCATTTCAAAGTGAAAATAGGAATATTTTTTTTTAATCTGGTGTTGCTAAAACAGGTGCATTAATGATTGCATTTCTGAGTTCCTGAAAAGACTGGACCATCTCATCTGTCCAGACCAGTGGTCCTTTAACTTTCTGTGCTTCTATTAAACCTCTGCAATACAGGTTTGGTGAAGGTGGAGTAATCGAATATCCAAGTCTGACAATAGTTACACAATTCTAAGAACTGCTGCATCTGCTTGAGCATGGTTGGCTGTGGGGTGTGGTGTACTGCTGCCACCCTTTCTGGTGTTACTCACCTCCCCACTGTTGATATTTTCTGCCCAAGATAAACAACTTCTTGCTGGCAGTATGGCAATTTCTCTTTGTCGACTATCTCTTCTCTGCCAAGAAAGTCAAAAGTGTAACTGAGGCATTTCTAGCCTGCACTTCTGTTGTGCTACACACTAGGAGGTTGTCCACATATTGAATTACTCTTCCCTGTATCTGTAGGTTTCCTAATTCCATTTGCAGTACCCTATTGAAAATGCTATGGGACTCACAATACCACTGTGTCTAACGAGTGTGTTGAATCCTTGTAGACTGTAGGTAAATGCTGTGATATACTGTAAGTCAGGGTGCAATTGGATGAAGAAAAGAGGCATTATTGAGGTCTATTACTGGGAAATGGGTTGCTGCAGTACGAATATTGCAAACGATAGTGGCGGGATTGGGGACTACTGGGAATTATGCTTCTACAATACTGTTCTATGGGAGAAATTCCAGAACCATGCTCCACGATGACCCTTGCATTTTATTAACTGGGTATACATCTGTGTTACATGACAACTCTGATGGAACTCTTACACCCTGCTGCCATAATTCTACAATGGTAGAATAAATCCCTTTGTCTGATTCTTTGATCATGGGCTACTGCCGAACTTAGTGCAATAATGCCCCTGGCTTCAGTGTGATGTGAACTTCCTCTATCCCTTTTAAGTGACCTACATCATGGGGGCTTCTGGTCCATAGCTCTCTGGGCACTGTCTCTAAATCTCTCTTCAGATGTGATGTTAATGTTTTTGCAATGAATACAGTATGGGCTACTTTACTCTGCTCAATAATTATCTGACAAGGTATACCAATATGAAACACCATCTCTCCTGTGTCATTGGTGTCTCCAAACAATTCTCACCTGATTCCTCTCACAATTACTGTGCTGGGTCAATAAATATAACTGTAAGCCATCCAATGTAATTCTCATCTGTGTCAAAAAATATTGCTTTGTCTGCCTTAGTGATCACTATGTCTAAAGCTAATGTGATAATGGTACCTGGTTCTACCTTCTGGGGGCTGACTGGAGTGAATAACAATCCCTCAGGTATGCATAGTGGCTGGCATTCAATCCTGGGCACCCAACCTAACATAGCTATTATATAACATAACTATTACCTCAGAGAAGAAATAGCCCAGGGACTGCATCTCTGCATCTTTCTTCCCCTCACTCCGGACATATTCAATGGGCTCCCTGCATCCCATTCATCTGAAGCCAGAAACATGGTAGTCATCTTTGACTCCTCTCTTTCCTTCCTCCCTCACAATTTGGACCTTGCATAGAAGGCCCAAGTTCAACTCTACATACTCAAAGGTATTAATCCTTTCCTAATTTTCCCTTAGAAGCTCAATCTCTTGAGAGCCCTGGTTCTCTGTGGGCTAGACTGCTCCAATAGCCCTTTCCTAAATCTACCATCTTTGTCTCTACATCCCCTCCAGCTAATCCAGAATAGGGCTCCAAGACGTATCCTTGACCTCAAGCCCAAAGGTTGCATATCGCCAGCCCTAGAAACTCTCCACTGGCTCCCAGTTGCTGCAATGATCAGATTCAATTTCCTCTGCATCATCCATAAGGCTGTGTGGGGATGGGGACCACACTATCTACAACTTGCTCTCCCTAAATACTCTCCCTCCAGATCTGTACACTCCACTGGCACCAACTCTCTCTGTGTTATGCGCTTCACTAAACAGCAAGCTGGTGGCCGATCTCTTACCTGGGCAGGCTCCCTCCTATGAAACAGCCTCACCATTCCTCTTTGTCTTGAGCCAGATCTCCTTGAATTCCAGAAGCTCCTCAAGACGTCCCTTTTCACCTCCTCCTTCTCCCTCTGCTAAATCCCACAGTTGCTGAGATTGATGTCCAGGGTCCTCCTGGGCCCTGGTCTCCCACACCTTATCTCTTTCAGCCTCTTCCCTCTCCCAGCACTTGCCTTGGCACCGACTGACTTATGACTTATGCCACCTCCTTGTACACCATTCACTTATCTCCTGATCCCTGCATACCCTACTTATCCTCTGTACTTGCAAGGCCTAGTGGGTCTGCCTTAATCTGTCATTGTTATACTTGATTTCCATTCCCATGTTCCCTCCCTGTTGCCCTGTGGGCGCTTTCAAACACAATTTACTTGATGTATAAGTGCCTTACAAATGCACTATAAATATATAAATAAATAAATAAATACATCTGGGTGGAGTAACACACCCCTCAGTGTGCTGAGACCCTAGTATGTGCCTGTGGTACAACACACAATGCCCTCCTCAGTGAATGAAATGGTCATGTTATCCCTGCCCAGGAGGTTAACTGGGGTATCTCGTGAGTACATACAATAAATAATTTTAGTGACAATTCTTGTGTGCCTCTGGTGATGGAAAAATCTTCTTTGAAAGGAACTGATACAACAGCTTTGGAGAATCCCTGCGTGTCCATTATTACGCCTGACAGAGGAAACGTCTGTTCCCTAATACAGGACTCATTAGCTCCGGTGTCGGCCATAAAATAAAATGTTCAATCCCCTATCTTCACTCCCACTCAGGGTTCCTCTTCCGGGTCTGACGTTACTGATAGGACTGCGCAAGTCAGATCCCTCGGTGGGCTGCAATTTTGTGGGCAGGAGCAGGAAGGTATTGCCCCCTATCACATTCTCCCCTGTGTCATGAGTTACATTGCACAATGGTTGAGCATATGTGTCTGAGGAAGATTTGGTGCTGGGTTTTGAACGGCTGTGGCTGCATGGGACCTGTGCAGGTGGGGTAACCTTGTGCTGCATCTGGGACAGGGGGTGGTAAGAGAGCTGATATACTGGAGCATTAGGGTGGTAGGGCATTGCTGGACTAATTCTGCATTCTCAGGCAAAATGCAATATCTTCCCACAAGTCCAACACTGCCCATCAAACCTGGCTCTCATTCCTCCCGATCCAACCCCTCTACCTCTTTGGTAACTGCCCCTTCCCCTCTGGAAAGCTCCCATCTCTCATCTGCCATATCCTGATACTTCTGCCCTTCCCTGCAGAGAGATCTGTCCCTGCTGCCCTACCGTGGTGTTAGCAATCACTGATCCTTCCAACTACATTCTTGTCTCATGATTCTCCAGTTTCAAACCACCACATCTTCTGTATTTGCTGAATATAATATGCAGGTCCTCCTCTGTCTTCATTGTGTGGGTAATGATTGTGATTATGTCAGATGTGTCTGGGTATCTGTCCCTCAAAGCTTTCCATATGTGCAGTCGACAATTGTTAAATGGTGAGCCATTAAGGATATTACTGCTCAGTTTTACTCCTTAATACATGCCTTCTTCCATTTCTCATCTGCCTGTTCCCCTAACAGGGCAGCAAACAAGCTCTTCATGTCCCATAACCTAACGTGGCCCCTACTGTCTTTTTTAGGGGGGCATACATCCACTTGCCTGCTTACTGCTGTGAGGGTGGGCAAGGGGCGCATTAAGTGATAGCAATAGAGGTCAAGCCAGGGAACATAAGGGGCTCTCCCTAGACCATTCTATAACAATGGGATCTGCATTCTGCTTTTTATTTTCTGAGAGGCTTGCTTCCTACCTTTAACTAGGACTATTTGCTCGAGCCGGGGCCAGAGCCGGCAGCCTGAGCTGGTAGCCCCATTGTGTTTTTATCTCCTGCTCATCTGTCTCCCATTCATCATCATCAGCCCCGCCTTCCTCTTCAATGTATACTCACTCATAAACTACACTATTGTTGCATCTGTTCCTATTTTGTTAACGTTCTGGACCCATCCCTGACTTTGGGGATTCCACAGTTGGTTCTGCCCTACGATCTTTGATAGCTTTCCTGTCAATTTGAAGAAAATCTGTCCCGCCCTCCGTTCATCTATGCCTATTATTGTGCACTGTCCCTATCCTTGTCCCTGCACTGCTTTCACTAGCTTCCCTTCTGCATTCTGCAATACAGCCTGTAATTCTCTGTCCGCCTTATTTTCTGTTTCCATAATTAATGGGTTCCGTGTGGGTTACCTGTGTTCCCTTTTTGTCCATTGGGCGACAAAACCGGGGGTTGCAGCACCCCACGGTGGGCTGTGAAGGAAAAGTCCCAAAAGGGCTTGGGCGGTGGCCTGTACGCGTTCTCAATTGGTACTCTCTGCTCTCTCATCAGGGGTGCTTTCTTCCTCCTCAAACACTTTCCATAATTCAAGTATACTCTGCATATGTTTCAAATGCTTCACTTTATCGTTTGACAAGAAATGTGTATAAATATGTTCCAATACATTTTCATCATGCATGCCCTACTCAAGCCAAGGTTTAAACAATTCCCCCACTGTTCGCTTAACCCACTCTTGGTGGTACTACAGGATTTTTTCCTTATATTTTGAAAGTATTTTACACGTGTGCTCCAATGGAGTACCCATAATGACACTAGCTTACAACCTCATTCAAAACAACACACATTTCACAGACATGTACTTGTGGAGCCCGATTTTAGAAACTTCCAACAAACCAATAATTCAGCTACTCACACAAACAGAAAAACACCTGAACCTAGAACACTTACTTGTACACAATTGTCAAAAACTCCCTACCCACAAACACCTTTATATACACATCGGCTACTGATACCTGCAAGAAAAAACACATTTAAATACACACTGATGTAGATCCTTTTTCTGCATCCTTGCCACGGGCGAGTGGACTCAACCCTCTTCAAACTCCCCTACTAGAGCTGAGTGATATCCTGTCCTTTCTTTATAGAACCATCACTTTGTATTCAGCTCTGTCTTTCCCCATTTAAGAGGCGCTACCTCACATTCATTCTTCACTTTTACTACTCTATATCACGTCATCTTTAACTGTGGTTAGGGAGCTCCACCTCAATGCTAGTCAAAAACTCATGCAATAATAGACAACGTTGTCTTTCCTCATCTTCGAGTGGCGATTTAAAAGCAATAACAAAAGATATCAACTACACTGTGTTTTATGAAGAAAGAGCACTCACGTTCTATATGTTCTCTGAGTTCCCCTGAGGCCTCGTCCCCTACAAACTGGCTGCACATTTCAGCCATGCAGCCACCACTCTAGGGACCAGGCATTCAGAGTAGCACAGTGTCTTCTCACCTCTCTGTCTGCACAGAAAATGCTCTCGGGAAGTGAGCCTCTGCAGCCCGGCCTGGGCTGCCGTTGGATCCTTAACATCTTCCAGAGGCATCAGCGATCAAGTCAGGGTCACAAAAAAGATACGGTAGGCCCAAAATCTGATCAAAAAAATCAATCCAAGGAAAAAATAATGGAGTGATTTGAAAGATAAACAGCTTTAATACATGCAAATCACAGCGGGGAGGGTCAGTCAGCTCCTTAGAACTGAAAACTGAAAACGCTCTCGACCTGCCCACATTGAGTTACGGTATTTAAAGACAAAAACACCAAAATCTGAATACATTACAAGTGTCAAGTACATGTTAATCCCACTGAACCCACAGGGGGCCTTTAAATTAGTAACACGTCATACAAGGATGGGGATGCAGAATAACTCTTACACCAAATAATAAGACTGACTCAGAAAGTTGGCTAAAAGTCTCTCCTGACTGTTTTATTTTCATTTGTCTAAAACAGGGAGTTACAACGGTCATCAAAGGATGTTGTGCTCTCAATTATTTTGCATAAAAAACACATTGATATAGCAAACATATATCAAACGTGATTTCATACTACATGGCAAACTAAGAAAAAACCCACAGGGAGTTGTGATTGGCTTAAGGGAAACATCTAAGTATACTTTCTTTAAGGGATTGGGTTGTGATTGGGTCTCAACAGTCAGGAGGACAACTTATGCCCATCCCTAGTGCAAGTCATCTTCATTAGTTACTAGATACACGGTACACCATTGGCTATCAAACTATAAGGCCCTTCACTATATGGCCTTCTACAATTGTTTGGCATACTTGTACCCTTCTGGAACATTCGGCTCACTAGCGGCACATAGCTGGTAACCCCGGTGCCAGTGGGGTTGACTATGTCTCCCCACCCAATTAGCCCAACATCTCTCATCACTCATGCCTTCTGCCATTCAGATTGTCTTTGAACTCGTCCTAGCAAAGTATCACTACTCCTGTGAATAAAACTGTGGATAGGCACACTCTTATTGTAGTACAGGTTTGTACTACCTACTCCCATTTCCATCCTTCACTCACGTGAGAAGAGACCGTACTTCGGCCTGATTTGCAGCATTTAATTGTCTTGATTTAATAAACTTTGCACTCCTGATGTTCTTTCTTGCACCTTAGCAAGGGCTTATTCAGCTTCTCATGTTCACTGTTCTTCAAGGATATATAACGGGTCCTTGGCCGCTCCATCCTTTGACACCAGGCCAGACAGCTATTCCAGGACTTTACTTGATCTTTAGCTCTGTTCTCGCTTTGACACAGCCCTCCGATCCTTCTTTCTTCATGGGTCTGAGCTTACTAAATATGCAACACCGATTTCAGTTTCTATATAGTTGCGGCACCGCCTGCAGTCTTTTCACTACATATAGCCCGTCTTTATTATTACTTAGTCTACTTGCATTGGTGCATCTGTCAGTTATAAAACAGCTTGCATTTTCTGCAGTGCTCTTCACACTTGCAATCTGCATTCTGCATATGAAAGGTTACTTGATTATGTACTTCATCATCAGATTCTACAAGGACTATGCATCTTCTTATTCAACCATTCTTCTCAGTGTGTCACGCTAGTTTCTTGTGGCATCACAATCCCCTTATTCTCTCATCTTCATAATCCTTCGGGGATCTCCTCCAAGAGATTTTCATCTCTGTGGGGGTACATCACGTAGGATTTTCTCAATGGATACCTTTTCTTGAATCACTGGTGTTGTGCATGTTGGAATTTCCAGTTTCCAACATATATGCAGAATGAGGTTGGGACTTCCTGCAGAGACTTTCAGCTGCTCCTGTAGACTCCCCCCTCTGGTTGATTCATCCACCACTCTTTCACCAGTCCCCACATCCTGGGACCTTTTCTTGAAGAAGTGCTTCTTCGGAGTCCAGATCTTTACTACTCCCTTCATGGATCTTGCTGACTTTACATGTTCATCAATGCTCCAGTTCACATAGCTGCACTGTCCATTCGGATAACAGTACACCCATTTTCCCACATACTTATTGTTCTTTCTTGGATGCAGGAACTTTGTTCCCTCAGGTGCTAAGACTGGCCTCTAGATATTTTCTGTTCTCTTCATCTGTCAATTGCTTGAGTCCAAACCCTGACTCAACGTTGATCATGATCTTCATTCCTACTGCTTTCTTTGCTGTCTTGTTGCACTGTGTAATTATTATCCTAATCACAGAGGATCCAAACATCATCATCACCAATACTGCTCCCAGGAACTTGAAGATATGCGCCATCCGTTGTGGAACCCATGAGAAGATAGACGCAAACTAGCTGTCATCTGCAATACCTTCTTTCTCATCTTCCATTTTGTTGTGAAAATTTGTCAGCCACATTATAGCGTCTGTCAAGGTCCCATTCTCGTCATCATGAGAAGGCTACATGATGGCCCGATTTTGGCACAAACTCCTCCTTCCATTGCTGTGATCATATCAAGGACATATCTGTTCTGGAGGGTTATTAATCATATGTCCCTCAGTTCTTCCCTGATAGCGTTGAATCCCTTTATAGTTGTGTTGATAGTCTGCAGGAGCTCCCAGCAAGTTATCTGTAACCACTTCGCATTTGCCATTGTCTGGATCCCTGGCATAAAGATAGATGTGAAGATTTAAGCAATTTTGCTGAATAGCCTATGCTAATAAGGAACAGCATCCAAGGCTTCTATTGATTTTGCTGAAAAATCATTCTCCCTCCTTGTTCAATTGAGGAATTTGAGAGATCTTGTCCTCCTCAAATGGGCATCCGTCTTTGGAAATTCTCCAATGTTCTGGTCACTTTGAGTAACCACTAACATTGGAACATGAATGAGTACTAAGGAACACATTCCCCCCAAACTTTGGGCAGCTTCATATAGGCTCTGAAACCACAAGACAACTATCGATCCATCAGGACAGCTGTCCCTTCTCCCATTTTGGAGACAGCAACAGTAGTTTTACAACCTATGTTAGTTTCCACATGCTTCTTTCCCTCTTTTCGAAAAGCACAGTGTTACATTCATCAGAGGAATCACAATCATTGGGCCTGATTCATCTTCTACCCATGTCAGCAGTTTGGCATGTTCATCCCATGACTTTAAACAATCATCATTCACCTTTTGTACTTCTCGCACATATTCTGACTTCAATAGAAGAGCTGCCCTGACATAAATCCTTTTCCTATCTTTTCTTGGTCTTTACTCGTCCATAGCATAGCATCTGAGTTCTTTCCCAGAATCCAGGTGCCCACGCTGTTTCTTCTCTATCAGGACAGTCCATTCTCTCCATTTCTTTTATGACCACTTCATCTTGTCCTGCACTAGGGTATGTGAGCATCTTGCTCTTCCATGCAGGGTCCTTTTCCATCTGTGTAGTCTTGATATAATCATCCTGGAATGGAAATGACCATTTTGACCTCCATCGCAGAGTGGCCAAAGTTCCTTGGAATTGTCCTTGAGGCGTCCATGCCGCAAGGTGACAAGACTTCTAGCATCGTATTCTGGAATTTCTCTGGAAATTAAAGTTCGGCAGCATTTATGGCATAAGGTATGAGAGCATAGCGGTTGCAACTCTCCTTAGACGTTCTCTGTCACACCTTCTTCATGTGCTGGTACCACATGTTGTAACCCAAATGTGCTGCACTATCTAGATATGTGTTTATCCCATTAATGTCTCCCTCTGTACTTCTCCTGTGTCTCATTAGTAACATATTTGCAGCGCATGGAAACAACTTCAAAGCAGTTATATGCTGGGGAGACAAAACAAGGGGCCTTTGATCATTGGTAATGGGCAAATCTATAAGAGTTCCTGGGGTGTGGAGAATCAAAGAGACTTCTGCCTTTTTTTGGAGCACAAGTATAAAAAAGATGAATCATAAGAAACAGAAAGACACAAAGCATGACTGTGCATATGTATATCGCAAATCAACATAATAATCCCCACCATGTATGCCACTCTGGAACATCTTGAGCTTGCTTATTCTCTGAAATGGTGTTATCTTCAACATTTCTCATTTTTGGTGCTATTTAAAGAAGGAAAAAACACTTTACTCAGGAAACTGTAATAGATGAGGTATTTGCAGCAGTTCGTCTACTATTGCCAGAAGCAGCCTTCTGATTACAAGGCCATTCTTAGGATCTTGTAAAAAAGTGTGGATATCCTCATCTCTTCTAACAAGGGCTGGATAAGCTCAAGGAATAAACACAAAAATAGCAAGCACAATACAATGCACACCACTTTCCGGGAAGACCATAAAATCAGCCAAACAAATATTCAGTAAGGAACAAATCGGGGAACTGGTCACGTTTCCAATTCTTAACTAAATGTTGTTGTTTAGGCATAATCAGGAAATAATAGCATTTCTCTAAAGTTGATCCCTGTGGCTCAAGTAAAAGAGTTGCATGCCTTATACAATATCTATTAGATGTGTTCAAGGGTAGCAACAGTCCAAATGCAAAACTGCATTTATTAGTCCGTTTGTAGCCATATCGTCCTTCTTCTTTTTTTCATCAATCAAGTCTGGCCATGCTGAAATTCTTCTTGTCTTGCTTCTGGATCAATGGCTGGGGGTGTGGCGGCTTCTTCTTTGTCATCGATCGAGTCTGCACATGATGAAATTCTTCTTTTCTTGCTTCTGGATTTATGGCTCGGGTACTGTGGCCTCGCCGCTGTAGAGCTTGATGTTGTTCCGGTGGATCTACGCTTGTCTGCCTTGAACCTTTACTGCTGAGGGACTAATGTTCTCTACTACATACGGGCCATCAAACCTTTGCTTGTGCCACATCCTAGTGAAGTTTTTAATCAACACAGTATCACCAGCAAACAGTCTTGGTGCTGATAAAAGTTCAGAAGATCCGGTTTCTGATGGTTTTCATCTTATTCTGAGACCGACCCACCTGGCGCTTGAGTTGATCTGAAAAGAGAGAGATACTAGCGGTCATAGATGTCAAATAATCACATAATTTATTTCCTACCATTTTTGCTGTACTAAGGGCATCATTCTACTCCTCGATGGAGGAGTTAAAGGCATTGTCATGCGTCTTCCTATCACTAGTTTGTGGGGTGTGAAGTGATAGCCTGAGCCAGGCTGATTCCTTAGGGCATATAAAGATAAGGGCAGGAAATATAGCCATCCCTTTTTTAGTGTCAGCTTGAGCTTGGCAATCCTTTATTTGAGGAGGCTGTTGAGTCTCTCACATATCCCATTCGCTTGCCGTTGATAAGCAGAAGTAAACTTGTGCTTAATACTCAACAATAATCCTATCTGTTTGAATAATTGATTGACAAAATGTTGCCCATTATCGGATCTCAGCACTTCACACACTCCCCATCTTGGAAAGACTTCACGCACTAAAAACTTTACTGCACAAGTGGCATTAGGGTGTGTACATGACCTGTTACGATCAATCCACCTAGAGAAGGGACACACCACTACTAATATATACCTGTATCCACTACATAGTTGCAGCATATCAACATAGTCAATGCGGTCAAGGAATTACTCCTCTCATCATTTGCAGTGCATGCCCAGTGTAAACTTTTGACATGCAATGCAGTTTATTACATACATTGCAATGTGTTCTAACAGGTTTGAAACAAATCAGTCTTCGGCAATTGTTGCAGCAAGACTTTCCCTAGTTGCATGTGCAGGGTAGTGCAGCTGTTCAAGAGCTACCCTTAACAAGGCTACTAGCATCACTGGCTTTCCAGTGCTGTCCTGTCACCATAATACCACAGGGGAGATAAAGAATACCCCCTTCGTTTCCACAATTCCTGCTCTTCCTGTGTTGCACTTCCTTGATTCTCTATCAATTGCGTTCTCGGTAAATTATTAAATCCTTCTTTCACTACCATGATCGTGACTACATTTTACTTAACATCTGCAGTATCAAAACTTGAAATATCTGGTGAATACGCAAACCGTTTGGCTTCTGCATCTGCGGCTTCATTCCAGCAAGAAATACAGTCAGTTTGCTTAGTATGAGCTGCACATTTAACTATCGCAATGGCTACTGGGAGTTGTAGTGCCTTAATAAGCCTGTCCAATAAGGGTGTGTGCTGCACTGGAGTGCCATTCGCTCAGAGGTAGCCCCTCGTTTTCCAACGTGCTAGCTCTGCGTGTATGGTTGACATCACATAGGCAGAGTCACTGATCACTGTCACTTCCTGCCCTTCATGATTTTGAAGTGCTACATAAAGCGCTACCAATTCTGCAACTTGCGCTGAAAAGTGAGATTGTACTCTTGCACTTGCTACAATTTTGAAGTTGCCATTTGCTCTGTGGCTCAGTACAACTGACCCAGAATGCCTTTCTCCACTTGTTTCATCAATTTTCAAAGAGCCATCAATAAAGAGAATGTCCCCTCCTGACAACGCATTTTCCTTTACACGCAGTATATCATCAGTATATCAGTATATCATCATAAAACTACATCATTTGTACAGTCATGCACATGCTCTCCCCCTGTCACTGGCTCAGGTACAAAGGTGGCAAGGTGCACTATTTTACATTTGAAAATTATAATTGCTGGTTTTGAGATTATCACTTCATAAGCAGAAGCTCTTTGGGATATCAATGCACCCTTGGGTTTCTGTAATATGGCAAAAAAAACATGTTCTACAAAAAGCATCATAAAGCAGCCCATTACAATGCTTGTGAATTTCCCAATTGCGAACACAGTAGCTTCCAATGACTGTTCACAAGGAAAGTGTCCCTTCATAACTGGGTCTAGAATCCCACTATAATATGCTAAAGGCTTATACCCCCAATGTGGTCCTCTGTGTAAGCACTGTAGTCATGACTGTCCCATTTGTGTGCAAAAATAAGAAAAACTCATCAGCATAATTGGGAATTCCTAAAACAGGAACTGTAAAAATGTCTGCCTCCATTTTCTCAGTCCATTCTATTTTCTTCATGTTTGCCTTGGCTTTCTTTAAAGCATGAAAAGGGGGTCTTGTGTATGTACTGTAGTCCAACACACAGCCTCTTACATAATTACATAGCCCCAAAAACTGCTGCATCTGCTTCACTGTGTATGGATTTCCAGTCTTCATGAACGTCTCAGCTCTTTCAAGTGTCCCTCTCTTTCCCTCATATGAAATTAACTGACCTATGTATTATACCTCTTCTTCACAATATTGTAACATCTCTTTGGCCCTCATTACAACCCAGGCGGTAAGTATCCAACATTACCGGCATGGCGTAATTAGCGTTTACGCCTTGGTCCGATGCCGTAAAGTGCGGCACATTGCCAGAGGGACCTTGCCGTGCTGTATGCATCGTGCACGAGCATTACGCCATGCCGGTAATGTAAACTACGCCATGGCGTAAATGACCCCAAAACGGCCCTTACCGGCATCGTACGCCGCGCAAGGTGCACTACCGCCACCCATCATTGCGGTGACCGTAATTAGCGGTCACCGTAATTAGCGGTCACCGTAAATAAGCGGAACCGGAAGTAGCATCATTGCGGCGGAATGGGAAAGAGCACGGCGGCCATCTTTGAAAACACAATCCATTGCCATCCTACCCAACCACACCACATCTGTCACGAGTGCGACGCGGAATTGGTCTATCCTTCCAAAATGGCGCCCAGTCCTTCGTGCGCTGGTCCAGTCTTTCGATCAGATCAGGAGGGTGTGACTCCTCCCCGTCAGCACGGAAGAGTATTTCCCACATCAACACCGATGGACCAGCGCGTTGCTACGACTATCGTGAGCCACGCTCCGTGAGTAATTTAGGATTCATTTGGATATCCCAGACCGCTCTACGTAACCTCTTCTTTTCCTACTTTGCTTACTTAATCCCTTTTTTCTTGTTCCGCTAGTTGCCTCCTCGCGGACCAATTCACAGGCCAGCCATTCCCGACACCCAACTCTTACTTAGTCATTTCGGCACTTGCCTCCCAGTAAGTAAGCTCATCGATTCTCACAACTCTCTCCTTCTCAGTTGAACCCGCAGTTAACCTTTTTTCTCTCCCACTCTGTATTAGCATAGGCAGACACATTCCACCTCTTGAACTACAGTACCCAGACTCCTCCTCTTCCATGGAAGTCACGACTTCTCACAGAAGGAATTATATGCTAGGGTAGGTACGCTACTTATCTCCCGCTCTCTTAGATCAGTCAAATAGTACTCGTTACTTATCTTTACCTTGTATATCTTCAGAACGAATTCCAGCAATCCCTTCTCAGACTGCCGAACACCAGCCACCTTGTTAACAACACCTGAAACCTTTTAGAATTCCTCCCAAGGTACGAGATTCCTTTCCTCCCCGCTTTTTGAGTATCTTTCACCATAAAAGACAGAACACTTACCTTTCTGGTTTGTATCAACAGTCAGAGGCAAAAACACGGACACCGACATCCTCGACTCCTTCGTACCTCCGGGGATTGTCTCCCGACGCTCACGAGCCGCGACAGTCCTCGTCGGGAACTCTCAACGATCCCCAGCTACAAGGGTTTTTCCCGACCAAGGGTTTCCCTGACGCCTCCACTCCACGCCTGTTTCCTTAGGCTGGGAGAGGGGGACTCAGGTATTTCCCTAATATCCACATTGAGTTTGAAGACAAGGTAAGAGAGTTTGCTGTTATTCTGATTGTCTACCTTTACCGAGATTACCTTTGCCTTAAAGTTAGAAAACCAACTTCTTTGATCGTTTGTTTGGAGCTAGAAAGATAACAACATCTGACCCTCAGACCTTGTAAAATCCATTACCCACCCATTTCCCCACCTAAACATGCCCAAAGTTCTGAAGAAAGCCTGCGATTGGCAGCGGCAGGACCGCTTCAGTCGGGAAGAACTAACGATGTTGGCAGAAACGCTGCAGGAAAAGGCGGACATTGTCTTCTCGCCAGAAATGACAAGAGCAGGCATAGCCCGCAAAAAGGAAATATGGGAACTTGTGGCACAACGGGTCAGTGCCGTAGGTAACACCCCATGCACCTCCAAACAGTGCCGCAAAAGGTGGGATGACCTCCGGCTCCGAGTAAGGAGCATACTGTCAGCCAATCGAAACCTGGGCCTGGCAACTGGCGGGGGAGCAGACTCCCCAATCACGATGCAGCCATGGGAGGAGATTTGTGCCTCGACGATCGGCATAGAGTGCATTGAGGGCGTTGGTGGAATGGAGAGAGGAGCCCCGACATCAGGAGACAAAGGTAGGTGCTTCCAATTCAGCCATGCAAAACACCCTGAATTACACTTACATGGGAATCACAATGTCGCCCCATACGGGAAACACAACACATCAGCAGGAGACCCACACCCTGCACACATGCAGCATGCACACTCCACAGCAGACACACACATTTCTGCATGCTCAACCCACCCCAAAGAGAGACAACCTGTATGTCACAGCCTACAAAGTCCACCATCTATCCTTCAAAACCATGGCAATCTTCATGCCTGCTCAATGTTCGCTGACCCATCAATAACACATTCCCTCCTCTGCTTCACCACAGGCTCACAATCGGACACCGGCAGGGACGAGAGTGGCACCACCCCAGCCAAGAAGCCCAGGACAGAGGGAAGAGCACAGCAACCCTCCACCTCTGCTGGACCCATGCCCAAACCACACCAGGCCAAAATCCCTGTTGAAAGACAGCCCAGGGCAGCAATGACCCCCGACGAAAGTGCCATGATAGCACCCACGGAAGACACACAACAACTGCTGCCCACTGAGGGGAATGTGTCTGCGGGGAGCAGTACCATTGGGGAGACTGCTGCCGTCGTAGCATGCTCCGACAGCGACGTGGGGAATATGGAGGATGACACTGAAGGTTCCCCCAATGCCCACCTTCACTCCCCACACCTGTCCCCATGTAGCCTGCACGGAGATGACACACAGGGGCTATCCCTTGGAGATGCATGGCCAGCCACTCCCAGCACAGTGGGAGTAGGGGAGTAGGGGAGTAGTCCCATTGGGCCGGCAATTGCAACCTCCATTGCCCCTGATTTCCAGCAATCGCTGGACGAAATATCAACGAGGCAACAACAATTGTCCTCACTACTGACGCAGCATGTTGCTGATTGTGGAGGCGCCAGTGCAGGCATGGAGAGATGTGCTGAGAACATCAAGGCAGCCATCCAATCAGCAAGCAAGGACATTTGTGCAGAACCAGCCGCGGTGCGGAATATGATAAGTGAACTCATACAGACAATAATGGACACACAGCGTAGCGAGCAGGCCAGTACCTCCTCTGCAGCAAGTTCTGCCCCAGCCAGCCCAGTCCACAGGTCATCCAGGACCCTGAGGAGCACAGGCAGGGGGGCCCCAGTTGCCGGGAGAGGGGGCTGCCAATAGTGGCCGTCCAGTGCACCAATGGAACATTACCCAGCCCTTCACCACGGGCACCGTCACACCTTTGCAGGGAGTTCAGGGGGGAGGGGGAGGGGGATTGGGTGTGTTGGGGAGTTCAGGGGGAGGGGGGATTGGGTGTCTTGGGGAGTTCTGGGGGGAGTGGGAGGGGGGTTGGGTGTGTTGGGGAGTTCAGGGGGGAGGGGGAGGGGGGATTGGGTGTGTTGGGGAGTTCAGGGGGGAGGGGGAGGGGGGATTGGGTGTCTTGGGGAGTTCAGGGGGGAGTGGGGGGGGGTTGGGTGTGTTGGGGAGTTCAGGGGGGAGGGGGAGGGGGGATTGGGTGTGTTGGGGAGTTCAGGGGGGAGGGGGAGGGGGGATTGGGTGTTTCAGACCTATGCACATTGATAATACACTTTTTGATTTGCACAAATCAAATGTGTGGACATTGCTCATTGCGTATGTGTGCTTTATTGGTGTACAGTCCACAGTGTGCATGTCCCAGACACACACAGTGCCCCAAGTGCCGTCTCCATGTTACACACACCAGCCGTGTGTGCTAGAAGCATTGGTCAATGATATTCTGACGCATTTCACGGCCCTCCTGTGCATCGCTGCCTCCTTGAGGTGCGCCCCAGCCCCACCCTCATCATCCTCATCATCAGGTGGTTGCAGTTCTGCGTTAGGGGGCAGTGGAACATTCTGTCTGACACACATATTGTGTAGCATTACACATGCCATGACAATCTTTGCAACCTTCTCATGGCAGTACAGGAGTGCCCCGCCAGACCTGCTGAGGCAGCGAAACCGTGCCTTCAGTAGGCCAAATGCCTGCTCAATCACAACACGGGTATGTGCATGGGCACGGTTGAAGTCCGCCCCATGCTGGTTCTGTGGGTTCCGGACTGGTGTAAGGAGTCACCTCTTCAGGGGATAGCCACCATCACCTGTATGTAGGAAACAATGTATGTGTCAGTCATTACATCTAATTCTGAACATGACGTGCCAACATGCACATTGAACTGTTACTTTGGACCACTTTCAGTTGCGCTGATGGATTCACGCCATTGCAAACAGTTTTGCATGCCAACAAACCATGTATGCAGGCTGGTCGAGTGCCTTGTGAGTGCCCATCCACTGTGTCCGTCCATGCCATATGTTTAGGTGACCTGGCACGTGTCCTGTGATGTCAATGCTCACATGATTGCTACATTGCTGTCTGCATCATTATGACCCCAGTGAACTATCCGGATGTTGATAGGGACATTTAGTGGGCCTTTCTGTCTGTGCTGTGGTGTTGTGGTGTTTCTGTCCGTCATGTGCCTCCTTTGTGCGCTGTTATGTGGGACAGGCCTTTCAGTAGATGGTGTATAGTGATGTGCATGTAGGTGCATTTCGTTGGAGTCAATGGTCCAAAATGGTACAATGCATTTGCAGATGGTTGTGTCATGGTTGGAACACACCTTCATTGACATGGTGGGGCTGCTTCGGTCAGGCATAATGTCTACAGGTGTGAGATTACGTTAGTGCTGCTTTAGGGTATGATCGTCTCTGCTAGTCGCAGCCAGGTGGAGTATGCATCATCCCCCCCCCTTTCTGCCAGGTGGAGTATGCATCATTCCCCCCCTTTCTGCCAGGTGGAGTATGCATCATTCCCCCCCTTTCTGCCAGGTGGAGTATGCATCATCCCCCCCCTTTCTGCCAGGTGGAGTATGCATCATCCCCCCCCCTTTCTGCCAGGTGGAGTATGCATCATCCCCCCCTTTCTGCCAGGTGGAGTATGCATCATTCACCCCCCTTTCTGCCAGGTGGAGTATGCATCATCCCCCCCTTTCTGCCAGGTGGAGTATGCATCAACCCCCCCTTTCTGCCAGGTGGAGTATGCATCATTCCCCCCCCCTTTCTGGCAGGTGGAGTATGCATCATTCGCCCCCCTTTCTGCCAGGTGGAGTATGCATCATTCCCCCCCCCTTTCTGCCAGGTGGAGTATGCATCATCCCCCCCCTTTCTGCCAGGTGGAGTATGTGTCATTCCCCCCCCTTTCTGCCAGGTGGAGTATGCATCATTCCCCCCCTTTCTGCCATACCAAGGTCATGACGTGAGACTCACCGAGTAGCCAGGATCTTGGGCCTGCATGGTGCTCCATGTAGCGTGGTATTGCGGAGTTCCTCAGGACCATTGAATCATGGGTTGATCCGGGAAATCGGGCACAACAATGTGTGAGGATCCTGTTGGAGTCACAGACCATCTGCACGTTGATTGAGTGAAATTTTTTACGGTTGCGGTACGGTACCTCCATGGCATGTGGGACCACCAATTCCACATGGGTGCAGTCGATGGCACCAATGCAACCAGGTATGCCGGCTAGTGCATGGAAACCCACTTTGGTGTTTGCAATCTCCTGGGCAGACCGTGGTAATGAGATGTGGTCGTCTGTGTGCTTGAGGAGGGCATCGAGCACTTGGATCAGTGTACGTGAGAATAATGGTTGTGAAATAACATGCAAGTGCCCCACTGTGTGCTGGTAGGTGCCTGTGGCCAGGAAGTGGAGTACAGACACTACCTTCAGTAGGGGTGGGATGGCAGTTGGTGTTTCTATCTTGCTGACAAAGTCGTTGTGCGTCATGTCCACGATGGCGGTGATGGTGTCCCGGTCCAAACGGTACAGGGTGTGGATCTGCTCAGCAGTGAGGTTGAATGGACTGGCTCTGATGCGTGGGATTGTGGGCTGCCTCCGTGGTGGTACTGGCTGTGCGGGTTGGCCTTGCTGGGCCTGCCTTGCCCTCCTTTTCCTCCTGCGTCTTCTCTGTGCAGCCTGTTGTTGTTGTTGTTGTTGTTGTAGTTGTAGTTGTAGTTGTAGCACTTGCATTGCTATCAGGTCCTCCAGCCCCAACATTGCTAGTCCTATTGGTATCATTGTGGAGTGTGACTGGGTCTGAGAAGGGGTTGGGTGTGCTCTTTTTGTACTTCCTGAGTCTGTATTGCCTCCACCTGTGCTGATTCTGTGCACCTGTGGCAGCTGGATTCACTGCACAAGGCCCTTTATGGTTGGTTCGCGATGGCGTAATTACCGGCATGGCGGTAAGGTACTTAACGGGCTGGGTGATGGCGTTAGGTGCATGTCCACTTGGGTCGGCATTCGCGTACCTTTCCGCCATGCCGGTAATTACGGTGTGGGGGGTCGCGTGCGCGCATCCTTGGTGCAGTTAGCGGCAGCGTTAACTACGATGCCGCTAATGGCATCGTAGTTAACGGTCACGGGTCTTAATCGGACCCAGCGGAAAACGATGGCGGTAATCCTTTTCCGCCATCGTTTTTCGCTTTGCGCCAGGGTTGTAATGAGGGCCTTTGTCTACTTTGTATCCCTTGACTGCTAGGATAGTCATTAACTGAATCAAGTCCTGTCTGCACTCATCTTCTGTGGTGCCACAAATTAAAATGTCATCTGCGCACTGTATCACAGCACTCTACAAATCAATATTTCCGAGATTCATCTGTAGGACTCTGGTAAATATCGATGGGGCAGTGAAGTGTGTTTCAGACGAGTCTGGTGGAACATAAATAAAGTCAATTCTTGTGAGTCCTTGTGCAACGGGATTGAGAAAAATGTGTTTTTCAAATCGATTACCGTGACATATCGAGCTTCTACTGGTATACTACATAGTATTGTCAGTGGATTAGGAACTAAAGGAAATGCTGCATCTACAATCTGGTTGATCAGTCTCATGTCCTGTATGAATCTCCATGACCCTCCCTTTGATTTTTTCACAGGATACACTGCAGTATTACACAACGATTCTGATGGCACCAGGATACCTTGTTCCATCAGTGCTGATATAGCCTTAAAAATAGCCTCATCCGCATCTCGAGACATTGGGTACTGCCTTGCTCAAGGTAAAATTGCTCCTGGTTGCAGCTTTATATTAACTTCCCCTAACCACTTCAAAACCTGTAGTCCATAAGGCATTTTGCACCTTCTCAAAGTCTTCGTCAAAAAATGCTTGGTGTTGCCACATTATTGCAATTCATTGTGGAATACCCCTTTTCTTTATTCTAATCCAATATGTGATTCTCATGAAGAATACCACTTCATCACCTGCTGGGTCATCTCTAAACATGTCATTGTCAGTGGGGTCAGTCAACCTACACCCTTCTTCAATAGCTATCACTGTTCTACATGTTCTACCCTTGTCATCCGTTCCTTCGAGCATCACCATTTCTCCTTGTACTATGGATGCATCTAATTCTATTGGGATGATCTGTCCTCCCTCTTTGTCCATGGATATCTGTGGTCTAAACAAAAATTCATCAGGTATTCTCATAGTTCTTCCCCCTAAACCAGGTAGACATGTTACCAGAATGCTCACCCCATAAAGAAAAACCTCTGGCTCTATGGTAACGCCTTGCAGAGCCGTTTTCCCTGTAAATGCCAATATGAATTCATGCCGCATTCATGTAATGTATTCCAGGAGTGGAACACAGTATCCCTTTGTCAGTAAAACATATCATCATGTTGAGTTTTGTCATCAAGTCCCTTCCCAAAATGTTAACTGGTGTCTGCTGTGAATACAACAATGGAAACAACATGTCACACTCTCCAATTGAGACTGGTAATTCATCAGTAAAAAGAACTTGACTTGTAGCTCCGGAGAATGCTTGAGCATTCATGGCATTTCCCGACACTGGATATTTTCCCTCTCGTATACATGAACGAGTAGCCCCAGTGTCTACTACTTGGCGGTCTGCTGTCACTGATAGTACTGAATGCATCAAGTCACCCTGTAATCTGTTCTATTGTTGATACATGCATACCCCTGTACCCGTGAAAGGATTTCCTCCCACCATACTCACACCCCCTATTCTAGGTGTCAATAACTGTCCCGTGTTTACATTCTGCTGTATCTGCACACGGGTGTGTTGCGATTGCCCTTGTGGTGAATTCAATTGTGCTTGCTGAAAATGCTGTGCTTAATGTGACTATTGCATTTGTGGTGTCTGTGCCTGGTACATCGTCTGATCTTGGGCAAATCCTTTCCTAGCTTATGAGCTATATGCTGGAGGATAAGCTGTCCCCCCTCTTGAGAATATTGGTTCCCACATGTGCCCTGTCATCCCACAAGTCGAACACACAGGGGAAGCATTTTTAACTAGTCCCCCTTGGTTAAACCCTCCTTGCACATTCTGATTCTCATTTTGTGTTCTGAAACCCACCTTGATTGTTTTGGAATCCACCCCTTCCTATGTATCCCATGCCTCTACCTCATGGTACAAACTCATTCCCTCCTTGGTCAATCGGGTGCTGATTATTCGCCTGTGATATGCCTGCTGCGTTCTGTACTCCTGCTCATTCTCCGCTTGTCAATACTGACTCTTCTATGGCATATTTTGAGACTTTCTTCTGAACTAGTTTATCTTCCTCAAGATTGCAAGCCTCTTCTCTCTACTTGTTTTTTCTCCTGCAAAAGCGACAGTGATGCACTATTGTCAACTTTATTTCTACCAATGGTTTTGCTTCCATTCACACTTGCTTTTTCATTTGCCTCTGTACTCTCTCCTATGATATCTAAACTCCTAGATCTTGTTGTTCTAGCCCTCACTGAAACGTGGTTCAAGGATAATTCTGTCACAATTTTTGACACACTTCCCCCAGAAGGCTACAAGATACTCTCTTTCTGCCTAGACCAAACAGACCAAATGGGGGAGTAGCATTGATCTATCCTTAGTGGATCCCTGTATCTGTCATTCCCATGCACGCCTATGAATCCTTTGAGTGCCTAGTCTACAGGCTCTCCCTCTCTCCTAGCTCCTGCTGGCTACCTCACCATCTCGATCAACCAATGAAGAATCCAAACAAGCACCTACAGAAAATCAACAGAGATCAACGCTGTACTCCACGCATCAAGCTGCCATCGTAAAACAGTAATTGATAACATCTCATTATCATTATATTCATCAGAGCATGCCGGAACTGCAACAACAACACAGCTTTCACATCAGAATGCAAACTGCTACAGAATAGCTTCACACAAAGAGGATACAGCATGATTGCAATCACAATGGCAGTCAACACATATCAAGGGAAACACTACTAACCCCAAGACAGAGAGGACACCGCCAACGACAAAATAAGATATGCAACTGAATACCAACAAGACAGCCACAGAATTCAGAAAATCCTAGTGAAACGCTGGCACCTCTTCAAGATCTGTGAAGACATCAAACCATGGAGAGCGGAAAGACCACTGATGTCCTACAGCAAGGCACCAACATTCAGGACCATGCTTAGTCCCTCATACATAAAAACAGAGGGACCTAGGAAAGACAATTGGATAACAGTGGCCAAACCTACAGGCTTTTTCAAATGTGGTACCTGTTCTATGTGCAAGCATGCTTTAGACACTAAGAAACTCACTTTTAGAGATAACCAGTATCACAAGATCATCAACTTTATCAACTGTGAATCTAAATATGTGATCTATGTAATTATTTGCACATGCAAGTTACTGTACATTGATAGCACCAACAGAGAATTGAGAACCAGGATACAGGAACATCTCAGTTCACTCAAGTCACAGGATGCCAAATTCCCTTTCGGCCAACACTGGCAAGAGAAACATCAATGGGAACGTAAGGAAGATATCCGATTGTTAGGTCAAAAAACAATCAGAAAAGAACCAAGAGGAGGAGACAGAGAAATAAGACTGTGCCAGAGTGAGGACAAGTTTATCTGTAAATACAGGAATGTACTGTTGGGCCTCAACTCTGACCCTGCACCTAATGTATTTCTATAAATGAGTGTTAGATTACATCACATGAGAAACAGGCAGGTCTGCCCTAATATACCATCATCTTATCTACCCTAATATCCAGACACTGTTAGCCTCTTCACCCCAAACACTTCACCTACATACCATCAGTACATCTCCAGGGACTTCCACCTGACTCATGTGGCAATGACCCTGGCCTACCTACACCAACTGGACCACTCCCCTCAGGGGGCAGGACTCCCAAACCAACTACCAAGCCTCAATGGTCATAACCACCAATAGACCTCAAGTGGCACCTTCACACTCCTACATGACAGGCCACACATCATAACAGGGATTGACATGTGGCACACCCATCACACTGGGTCCGTCAATCCTACAACCGCATCAGGGCACACCATGGGCATTAGGATCAGCAACCCTGCTGCACTCAATAACCATACACCCCAAAGGGTTCCATTATCTCCTTCTTACACGGCTTATTGAGCCCAACAGCCCCCTGGGCACAGCCATGGCATTAGGATCACCTATCCTACCACCTTCTCCAGCAATCCTCCCTAAGGGGTGTAAGTGATTTCAATCCGGCACACGCCCATGCCAAGCTCAGCATGTAGTGCACAACCAAAATCCTTATTTATTTTTGTCTAAAAGTTAATTATTCTGAACTATATACCACTCATATCATGCCCTTCTCCAGGAACCCCCCCCCCCCCCGATCACACTGAACCAGGAATCTGGCTGGTTTGCAAAGGTAAATATTTATTTATGTATTTAAGATTTAAGCACAATATGTATACAACAATCAGCAATGGGGTGACAGAACACTGAATAATAACTATAGTACGCTAGGAATAGATAATAAGCAAAACAATTGCAGCACAGAAAAGAATACTTTTGTGTTGGTAAAGATCACATAGCACTGTGGTTAGCAATTCTCGCTACAACACCCCTCAACCCCCCAAAAGACAATGTAAAGAGATAGGAGGAGAGAGCAGGTATTCAGGAATGGCACAAATCAAACAGAATATCAGTCCCACTTTCCCCCTTTCAAACACAAGAGAAAACGGAATTGACTGTCCAGCTGTCAGAATGGCTTTTAAGATTGTCTTTAAAATGGACTGGGTAAAAACACCAAATATGGTCTAAAACACTGAAATTGTTATAATTTCCTATGGGAGACGCTTTGGATAGTTGCACACAAGCATAAGCAATGATTTGGTCAACAGAAAACAATTGAAATCTTAAGGTCCAAGTCGGAAGCAATTTAGATCTGTTTTACACATGTAAACTTTTCAGATTTCTAAAATCGCGGCAAACTTTTCACTGCATGATATTCGCGAAAAATGGGAGAATCGCATTGATTTGCTATGCGGTGTTGGGTGCTATAGATAGATATGGATGTTGGCTACAAGTAGGAGTTTCTATCACAAAAACTGAGGGAGTTATGGAGGTTTTAGTCAAGGTTGTTTTTTTAAAATAGGTGCGAGAATGAAAAACAGAAATGCACTTTTAAAAATGACAAATGAATTTTCTTACACTAGGGGATGACTATGAAGAAGCGAATACAACACAGGGATTACAGTCACTGGATCAGGGTGACCACCTGATAAGGAAACTTGACTTCTTCAGATGAGAAAATGGGCTGAGCAAAGATAGTTCTAACAATACAGGTTCTGAAGGAAAGATAGGATGGGTTTGGGATAAGGCAAGGCAAAGATACTCCTAACAAAACTGGTTCTGACTGAAAGATAGGATGGGCTGGAAATAGGGACAAGACTATGCAAATATACCATGGGACACAGTTCTTCCTATTGATACTCACTGGATAAGTTTTAAATGGGTCTGTCACTTCTGGTCATGGATTGGATCCTCTAGGCCAGTCGCCGGATTGGCACAGGACCTGCTCTCCTAGTCTGTGGGTATTTGGATCAGCTGGAGAGAATACATTTAAAGATTGGGGCCTTGCTGGAAATCAATAGTCTATATTGCTGGCAAGAGATTTGGCATCTGGATGTGAAGAATATTTAAATCTAGATGTAGGAAGCTGGATCAGAGTGGTTTTCTGGAATCAGAAAGGTGGCTGGATCACTGAGTCCCTATCTGCTCTCTGCTGTCTCTATTTATGCCTTAACAAGGACATCACAAAATGGGTGTATGGGCTGGCTTAGCTAAGCTTGCCCCTGTGAAAGGTGATTGGGTCAGAGTCTACTCTCTGCCTTGATAGGAGGAGAGAAACAGAGTGTCATATTTATGGTATAATTTTATGTTGCTGAGAATCCACCCCTAGCCACTGGAACACAAAGTCTAATTTTGGCAAAACACATATTTACACATGTGCAACCTCTATAAAAATCACATATATAGATTGCATATTTTAGATAGCTGCTATTCCCCAAAAGCCCGCAGCTGTGGGATCATGTTTCCCCTTTCTATGGAATTTTGCCCTTTTCGCTATGAAAACACTTTTCAATTTGTATGCACGTTTCCATAAATGTGTGTTTTTAACATGGGAATGAGTGAATACAGTTTCACAATTCTAGCAGAAATACAGACCCCATAAACCCACATTTATTGCCATTCCTGTTCAGAATAAGCTACACGGTTGTACTAAGTTTTCAAAGGTAGTGCTAAAAATTAGGTTAATTAATCTGCCATTTTCAGATTTTGCACCCCTTTTGATAATAAATTATACCCCTTCTAAAAATGTCTATTACATATCCTGTTAACACCAAATGGTCAGTCTTTGTCACTCCTTGAAGCATGTGGTGGCCACCTGCTTTGGAATTTGCTTCTGTCAGCCAGGAGTTTCCTGTGCTGCAGCAGTTTTACGGCCTTTCACACCTTCAGTGTCCTGAGTTGGAGAATGGTCATTGTTCCTTTGCCCTTTGTAGACTAGATTCTGTTCAAACCCCGCTATTAACACCTCCCCGTGAGTTTCTACTAAGGGAAGGCCTTCCTTCTTTGAGAAAAACCTGCTATTCCAGTTTTGCAGCTTCAGCCAAACTAATTAACTTTTAAATTTAGCAAAAACCACATCTGTTGCATTACATACAAATACATGTATTTCTTGGCCTTAAAATCTGTGGAATTAAAAACACAACTAAACTCTGTATTTCTTTTTGGCAACAATCGTGTGTAAGTTTGCTAATTGAGCAGACTTTTAGTTTTAGGTCAAATTGAAGCTTCCTCAGTTCTCCTCTGACAGCTGTCATTCAGGCGGCCCAGGGTACTGCACCCAGATTTTGGCATGGCTGTCAGTTTTCAGACAATCCAGTTTTCTGATGAATGTTTTGCTCTTCATATCAGGACTTACAATGATTCATTAGATACATGACTTTTAGCACCAGGCAAGATTGTGAATGTTGAAAAGTGTTGTGTTATAGGCATTTTGGAGTTTTTGGGAACAAAGCAAATGTCATTTGTAGGCACATTTTTGGGTTTCATTTGCAAAGTGTTGCTTTTCTCTGTACACTCTGTTTGCTGGTCATGGGACCCACTGGCACATTTCTACAGGATGTGCTCTATTCCATTGCACATGCACCATGGGAGGCAGGTTGTGCATTGCTCTTTCTGTGTGCTGAGGCACACAGTTTTGGTAGCTTTTTGGCATGCACAAGATTTTTGCCGCCATTGTTGCTGTGCTGTTTCTATCCCCATAACTGGCAGGGTGATGCCGCATAGCATAGTGGAGTGGGTCAATACATCCCACAGAGCCCCCCTCCCGACTTGATTTTGACTGCCCATCAAGTGGAAGTCGGGAGATTGGGATGTTCTTTTCTTTTGTCCATGTGGAGAAATTCAGCTGCTTCTCCAGTCAGTGATGACGCAACACGCTCTCCTCGCCAGTTCTGGTCAGGAGTCTGCTGGTTCTAATTGGGAGTAAGGAGCGGCACTCCTGGCTCCTTGGGTCTTTCCTCCCAGTCCACAAGTGGTCCTCCTTGGTGATAAGTAAATTCTTAGTTCCAATGCTAGAAAACAGAGCATAACATGGTTATGGAAATGTCCCCACTACTACTCCCCGAGGGTGTAGTGGGGCAGATGCATGCATTGAATACAATTTACAATACTCCCCATCTACGTTTCCTAATGGTTTTAACAGTTGGATTCTTCTTGGTTTCCGGATTTCCCCCTTCTGGGTTTCCAGATGGCTTGTCTATTTGCCACAAAGTATGCCTGGGATGGCAACTCTTTAGCTGGTTTATGTGGACCCACTTGTCTTCCCCTTCTGCCAAACTGCCTTTGGGGATGCGGATTCTGTAGGTGACTGGTGAGATTCTGCCTACAATTTCAAAAGGACCCTGCCAAATTGGGAGGAATTTGCGCTGTTTGGCTTGGTTCCTTTGGAAATTGTACAAGTAGACCCGGTCTCCTACTTGGTATTTCTTTTTAGTTGTCTTAAGATCATAGTGGGTCTTCATACTGTCTGAAGATCTTTCTAGATTTCACTGAGCATAGGCCAAAGCGTGTTGAAGGTGTTTTCTCAGATTCTCAACATACTCATGAGTTGTGGAGGCATTTATCAAGGTCCGCTCTTGAGTTCAGTAGAGCAGATGCTGGGGTAGCACAATCCTTCGTCCAGTCATCAGCTCAAATGGAGACATTTTTGTTGCAGAAGAAGGGGTAGATCTGATGGCCATCAGGACAAGGGGTAATTGAATGTCCCAACTTGGCCCACAATATGCCACAAACTTTTTTAATATGCTCACAATAGTGTTGTTGTACCTCTTAACCCCACCACTAGAGGAAAGCCAGTAGGCAACGTGTAGTTTCCTTTTGACCCCAAGTATCTCCCACATCTTTGTCATCACTTTGCTAGTGAAGTGGCTACCTCAGTCTGACTCAATCCTTTGGGGTAGTCCAAAATGTGAGAAGATGTGATTGATCCTCAGGGCAGCTGCTGTTTCTGCCTTGCAATTTGGTGCCGGGAGACATTACACCCATTTAGTGAACAAGCATGTTACGGTCAACATGTACTTGTTCGCCCTAGAGGAGCAAATCACGGGCCAGATATAATAGACTTGTAAATCTGACCAAGGAAGTGTCACCCCCCTCTTTTGGAGGGGAGCACGGTGTGTGAGTGATTTGGCTGAAATTGTGCACACACAAGAACCCCTTCAAGTATTGGTCGAGGTCCTGCCCCATGTGTGGCCAGTATGCAACCTCTCGCAAGATTTCGAATGTCGTATGAATCCCCTGATGACCGGCTTTGGCCGCATCATGGGCATGATTTAGCATCAGGCTTCGGAATGAGCTAGGGACCACCCACTGGTCCTGACCAGATATGGATCTCCTTACCAGCAAACAGTTCTTGGATTCGGAACATTTTTGGACATTTCATCATCACTCTGAGGTCCTCTTTCCCAATGTAATCGGTATCCGTCAGGGGAAAGTTATCAGGGTCCTCAATGTGTTGATAAAACCTACCTATTATTGGATCCCCCTTTTGAGCCGTAATCAAATCAGCATCTGGGGTCTCCTTACTCCATTGTACAGTTGAGAGTGCATTGTAAGCATTTGTCTGGGACCTAGTGATAGCAGTGACCTGGATTTCCCCCAACAGGGACTCGATCTCAAGTAGATCCCTTTGGGTGGCTCCAGTTTTGGCCAGCTGATCAGTTAGGTCATTTCCAGTTTTGTCTGGTCCCTCTACTTTAGAATGACCCTTGATCTTTTTCCAGTAGATGGTCATCCCATTCGAGGTGACCAGATCATCAATATTTTGGATTAATTTTCCGTGTTTCAATGGTTTATTATTAGCACATAGCATGCCTCTGGTTTTCCAGTTAACCAGGTGCTCCACGAACCCGTTCTGTACATAATCTGAATCAGTGAGTATGACCAGCTCGTGGAGTTGGTGATGGACAGCACTGAGGATGGCTTGATGCACAGCCATCAGCTCTGCCACTTGACTACTTCGGGGACCGATTTTGTACTCAGCGGAGGGTTCTGGGGCATCATTCACCCATGCATTCCCCACACCGGCCACAAGTTCCTTTTCCCCGTTGTTGTCAACATGGTAGGAGCACCCATCCACATAGACAGTGGGCATTCCCTCACACTTGTCTTCTTCATAGACTTTGTGTGGGGAATTAAGGTATGCTTCCATGTTGTCCTTGATTTTAAGACTTTTGTCCTCGAGACAGTTTTCTCTGGCACAATCATGCAAGTCAGCCAGACCTTGCACGAGGGGACTCTTCTTGTTTTGGCCATATCTGACCTCCATAGGAAAGCCTTGCATTGAAAGAATCCAGGAAGTCATTTGGGAATTACTCACATTTCCGGCCCGGATTCTGTCACTTTGAAGATATTGCAAAGGTTGGTGTGGAGTCTCCAATATGATGTATTCCCCCAGGATAAACAGGTGGTAATTATTCAATGCCCACACCGTTGCCAGGAGTGCCTTCGCACAATCGTTGCATTTTTCCTCCACAGAGGATAAAGTCTTACTCGCATAGGAGATTACCTTATTAACCTTGTCATGCTTTTGATATAATACTGCAGTCAAGCATGTATTTGAGAACCCTGTCTCCAAGAAGAACTCCTTGTTTTTGACAGAGTAAGCTAGGTAAGGCGCTTGTGAGAGTCTTCTTTTGAGTTGTCTTACTTCCTCGGCTTGTTCTGGAGCCCACTTCCACTTGACACCCCCTTAAACAGATGGATCAGGGGTCTCATGATCTCTGCATAGTCCTCAATGAACTTTCTGCTGTGATTAGTTAGTCCAAGGAGGCTCCTTAGTTCCCGCAGAGTTGTGGGGTCTTTTATTTTCTGGAGTGCTTCTACTTTCTTTTCCTGGGGACAGAGACCTTCAGGAGTTATCTCATGCCCCAAGAAATTGACACAGGTTCTACACCACTGTGCCTTTTGGAAAGAGAGCTTTGCTCCGGCAGCCCTCAACTGTGTCAGAACATAACGGATCTCCGCTATGTGTTCCTCCATAGTTGAGCTTTTGACTAGAACATCATCTACATAGGCCAGGTTACCCCTCTCGGCCAAGTCGGGCATGGCCTTATGCAGAAAGATGTTAAATTCATTGCCGGAGTTGATGTATCTGAAGGCAGTCCAAGTTCAAGTGTACTGCTGCCCCCCAAAGGTAAAGGCCAGCTTGTATTGGTGCTCCCAACTGACAGGTTCAGTCCAGTACCCATTGGTCAGGTCAATTGCAGTGAATACATGTGACCCTTGCATCTGGACCAGCCCTTGGTCAATGTAGGGAAGAGGCCATCGGGAAGTGTGGACCTGTTTGTTGAGCTCCTTTAGGTCAGCACAGAGTCTCCACTGGCTGTTTGGTTTCAAAATCCCCAGCACCGGATTATTGATGGTGCTGAGGACTGGACAACTTATTACACGGGACTCAGGTTCTTAATTATTTCAGTAAGGGACTCCATTGAAGCGAGAGGCAAGTGATATTGCTTCACCAACACTGGAGTCATTCCAGGGTCCGTGGGCATTGTTGTTGTGTGGATGTCGGTGCGACCACAGTTACATGAGTCCACTGCAAAGAGATCTTGAAAATCTAAGAAAACTTGTTTCAATTTTTACATTTTTATCCAGAGTCTTACAGACATCAGCTGGTTTGACTCTCTCTTCCACCATCTGCCTGAAGCCTGGAAAGACTACTGGTTTGGCTATCTCAGCGGCCTCCTCCAGCTGGGTGAAGAAGTCCCTGGTCAAAGTACTGACTTGGACTGATGGCTTCAGGTGGGGAAGGCTGTCCTTGTGGACTTGAAAGATCACCTCATCCCTCCTGAAGTCAAGGGTCACATCTTCCTTACCAAAAGGGCAGGAAGAGTACACCAGGAAATTCCCCCCATGCCGGGTGAAGATCCTGTTTGGTGTTGTGTCATTGTCGTTATCACTGTCAAAACAGTACTTTGCGATTGGTCCTAACAGTTTGTTACCTAAATCTATGGAAAAATGTTGGTCACCAACCACCATTCCAATAATGGTGTCTGTCTGTGGTACTCTTTAGGTCGCTGTTATCCACCTCTATTGGAATGCTTTTGTGTTCTTTGTTGACTAATGGTGTTGAGTTTACCCCCAACCCTTGCTGTTGGAAATGAGCATTGAGATGAAGGCGTCAGGATTTTTGAGATTCTGTCCTCTTTTAATTTTTACTTCCAGTGAGAATTGTCGGGTCCATTCTGGGATGGTGACTTCCTCTCCAATCTGAATTTCAACTGTATATGGTAGCAGTTGAGCTGACCATAATGCTTTCTCTGGGGCATCAACTTCCATGGGATTACCCGCTAATCGGGACCAGGCTTTGAAGTTTATTAGGTCCAAACTAATGGCAAAGCGATTGAGAATGTCACTGCCTAAATAAAATGCAGCAGAGACATCTCGCACGACCCAACAATTATGGCCTATGCTCTTGTTACCTATGGACATTTTGAGCATACACCTGCTAGGCAGGAGATGTTTGGAATTGGGTGTTTCCAGGTCCATTTCCCATTTGTCTATCAATTTAAATGTGGGAATGGCTGGATCTTTTGGAAGTTTGCAGAATATGGCCTCGCTGTTGAAACAACTTACCATTGTTCACACACAATCGGGCGAGAACAGAGTCATTCCCTTCATTTAACTGAATAGGGATGAACAACTGCTCTCCACTTTTCTGAACATCAGCCAAGCTTTGAGCTGATTTCTCTTCATTTTGGACTATAGGAGTAGGATTTTCTGATTGTGAATTTGTGTAGAATTTCAGAGTGTTCCCTTCCAGTGTAGAATGCCACCTTAGACTTGAAGGAAGGTTGATTTTCAGAAATAGAGAGAACTCCCCATCACCAGTTTGTTGTCGTACTGCAATTACTGTCATGTCTGGGATTTGGTTATTCTGGAAGAGGAATTCAATTTGGCCAGGTTTTTGTTCAACCATGTGGCATGTGCCATTTAAACTAACATGGTTGACACTCTGTTTCAATTTTATTGGTCGGTTAGACTGGGTCCAGAGGACCTTGTTTACACAATCGATGAGGGGAGAATCAATCTACGCAGGATGTCATTCCCTGGTAAACATGGTGTGCCCTCTGGAGTCACAACTATGACCGGGTGCTTCACCTTGTGTCGCCCAATTTTAATGTCTAAATCTGCAGTTCCCTCTACGGGAATGTCCTTCCCATCGAAGTTCTGAAGTTGTCCAGGAAGAGGGGTGAGAGGGATTAGGTATTTCTCCCCCTTCCCGAATTCAGCTGATCAAAGGCCCTTTTTGACAGAAGGGTGGCTTGGGATCCAGTGTCCACCAGTACCAAAAGTGTACATTGCCTGTGTATTTGGACCGGGGCATAAAATATTCCCTCCTTTTCCTCAAGGGGGCAAAGATAATGTGCATTTTTGGCCAATTGGTGGGTTAATTTCTTTGCTTTGGATTCCCTCAGAGGGATGATTTGGGCAGGATTTTGTGTGGGATCTTGGGAATCTGTAAGGAAAAGGTGCAATTGAATATCGGGGACATTTTGGGCTCCCCTGGTTCTGAGTCTGGGCTGCCACCCCACCCCCCTTTTTGGAGGCAGTCACCAAAATCAGTTTGACCAAGGTGATTTTCTTGCTGATCTTTCTGGGGTTTGATGATGGGAGGTTTTAACTCAGTCCCCCCATCTACCCAGTCTTTATCCGTTTCTATTGGGACCCATTTCTCTTTGGGAGGAGTTCCCCCATCCCTGAAGGAGAAGATCCTTTTCCCAGAATCCTCTCCTTCAAATTGGAATATTCACACCTCCTCCACAAAATGGGCCTTTTTAGACTATTTATTTCACCTACCGCCCTCTGTTCCTTAGGTTGTAGATTTTCGGGGGCAGGAGATTTTTGTTTCCGGTTCCTGGGTTTCCAGGGGCTTTTCACAAGTGGGGAAGGAAGCTTCCTCTAAGGCTTTACACCCCACTTCCCCCTTTGCCTCCTCCCTGGGAACCAGTGGGTTGTCGGGGTTCTTCCCCATCATTGTTCTGGTGCACCAGACCCTTGATTTGAGGAGTTCTGAGTCACCATGCACATCTGAGGGTTCTGTTCAGCCCTCAGCATGCGACCCAGATCCTGTGCCATGTTCTGGACCTGGCGCTCCAGTTGGGACACCCACTCCGGCTGGTACGAGGTCCTCAAATCTACCCTTGGTTTATCAAAGGAAAGGTAGCTATCCCTTCTTCCATAATACCCCTGGTTAGGATAGTTTTGGAAGCCCTCCACCCTTGGCCTCCCCTATCCCAGATTAGGCAGTCTGGGCCCAGGAAAGTGGGGAAAGAAACAAGGGTTGTTTTGGGGGTTGAGGTTTGGTGGGTACCGGGGAAAGAAACTTGGCCCCCCTTGGGCTGGAGGAGTCGACACATAACCCAGGATGGGTCTGTTGCCCTTGTACCGGGGGCTGATGTAGTCAGGGGAGGTAGGGGTCCCATTTGTGGGGTTACCTCCCTGACTCCTTGTTTGGGATTGGCCCGAGGGCCTTGTGGGCCTGGGGTTAGTAGGATTCTGTGCAGGATTGTTTTTAGGCCCCCCCATCTCCAGATCTAAAATGGGGGCAACCTTCACCTCCGCCATCTTGGCAGCAGCAGGGGTCAGTTGGTTTTGGGCTGTTGTTAGTATTTTTGCTTTCTACTGGCTTCAGCACCTCATAGATGCGAGTTGCTTGTTCAATGACCCAGTCTAGTGATCTTTTCTCATGAAAGTCCCTCACTAGCTGGGTCATAATATATTTATGGAGGGTTAAGAAGGTATTGACAAATTCCCTACTGTCAGTGCGCACCCTCCTGGTAGTCTGCGCAAAGGCATGTTTCAATTCTTGGACACATTCTTGTGGGGCCTGGTCTTCCCTACATTGAAACACTTGTGTATAGGCGCGTTACAAATGCCATATCATATCATATCATATCATTAAAGGTTGTAGGCTGCCTTGCGGGCCTCTTGAGGGTTTCTATGAATAGAAAAGTGCTTTAGGATGGCCGCCCTATAGGTGGACCATCTTGAATGGTTCTGATCCTCCAGCCCCGCAAAGAAGCTGGAGTATTCAAGTGAAAATGTCCACTTGACATACTGAATACAGCTTTGGCTGTCCTTCAGGTGAAAAGTCTCCATCATTTGCTCAAACAATTCTAGGTGCTCCCAAACTGAATATTTGGTATTTTTGTGGTAGGGCATGATGATACTCCAAATAGCTTTTATTTGCTTCAGGGGATCTTTGAGTAAAGCTCTTTTAACTTTGTTGGCATTTTTAGTTCTGGTCACCCTGCTCCACTCATTCTCTGACTCAGAGGCACTGCTACCAGAGGTGGCTGTCTAATCTTCTAGGCTCTCCTGGATTCTGTGAGCTTGGGAATGGCTGGCAGAATGTGGGAGCCTAGTCTCTTGGGACCTGTGGTGCTCAGCAGACTCTTCTGACTCTCCCCTGCTCCCAGTATTGGCTGAGTACCCCCCCCCACCCCACTGTCCTAGTTGGGAAGAGGCTTTTAGTATGCTCTTAGTGGGCCTACTCTCATGGAATTTCCCACCAAATTTTACTGACTGATCTCTAGGTAGGTGATATTTCTGAGGATCCAGTTCTCTGATTCTCCCTCACTGGAGTCTCCCTAATCGGAGAAGATGGCCCTAGCACTTGGGAACCTGTAGATAGATGCCCGCCCATCCATTTCTGGGAGGCGCTGATCTATTAGCCCCAAATTTCCCATTGTGTTCAAGTCTGCCATGCCTGTGGCCCTTGGTTCATATGAGCGAGTGGGTATGGGGGTGGCAGAGTCCATGGAATTGAAGGGATTAAAGTCCCTGGTGCCAGGGTTCCTGAGGTTATGCTCAGGGGTTTCTCTCTCCCATCTTACCTCATCTCTTTCAGCCCCTATATCCTGATGACATGCCAAGATCTTGACCTTTTTGCTCCTCTATTTAGGCCTTACTGGTCTCTATGAGTTGTTCTTGCATGGCTGTCTGTCTATGGAGCCTGTCATTCTTTTCACAGAGAGCCTCATTCTCTCTCTCTGCTTCCTGTCTGAATTGGGAGTATTGGGCACATTTTTGCTGCAGCAGACTCACCTCCTGAGTTTGGTCCTTCTGGCCTGATCATTCTTTGCCAGAGCCTCCTCCGCCCGTCTGGTGTGCTCTAACAACTTTTCGTAATCCATTTTGACTTCACCAAGTTCCTGAAGGACCAGGTAATTTTCTTCTAACTTTTTTTTAAATGACTAACTTCCTGGCCTAAGGTGTCCCTTTCCTGAGTTAGAGTGCCCCTCTGTGCAGCCAGGTTGTCCCTCAGTTTTTTTAATTCTAGATCCTTAATAATTAATTTATTATTTTCCTCTTTCAAGGATTCTAGGTGGTTCTGTAATGTGACTACCTGCTCTGTGCAGGCTCTATTAAAATGTAACTGTTGTGCCAGCTTTTGTTGGCTTTGTTTCAAAGAGTCCAACCTTTCTTGACACTCTTTTTGTAGTTTCAGTATCTGGGCATCTTGCTCTGCATTCTTTTGCAGTAAGAACGTCAGTTCTTCTTGCAGTTGGTGGCATACTGCCTAGCCTCTGTTTCAGCTTCTTAGCTACTCTGGAGCCTTTGCTATGCAGAGTCCAGATTAGTCTGGATTTTCTGCATTGCTTCCCCTTGGCTCTTTGTGAAGTCTACATGGTCTGCATACTTTTCCTGCATAACTCCTATGTGGAGGTACAGGAAGGCCACTATTTTGGCAATTATGCATTGCTCCTCTTTTATTTTCGGGGTCATGTACAGCTCACTTGATGTAATGGCCCGTTGTCCTGCCAGATATTAAGGTTGGTTTCTGTGACTTCTTGTTTTATTCCCTGCTGCCATACCTGTTCATCCTGTTCTACCCATTCACCCCTGACAAACAATGTGTGCAGTAGTGTGTTCCCTTGCAATATTGATTTCCACTGCGGTCGCCATTCTTCTGACTTATCTCAGGGTTACCTTACTTTTGCAAACAGGCCCAACTCCTTTGAGTATTTCTTTTGAGGGCTGTTTTTACAGTGTAGCACAGTATGGTAACCCAACAAGGTGTATGTACCCCGTCAGCTAGCACGCTGTGTTAGACTGTCACGAGTGGTATGTCTAATTCAAGATCTCGCAACAAGCCCCCAAGCTGTAAGTGATTTAAATCTGGCACACACCCAAGTCAAGCTCAGCATGTAGTGCACAACTGAAATCCTTATTTATTTTTGTCTAAAGTTCATTATTCTGAACGATATACCACTCATATCATACCCTTCTCCTGGAACCCCCCAGCCCCCCCGGTCACAATGAACCAGGAATTAGGTTTGTTTGCAAAGGTAAATATTTATTTATGTTTTTAAGATTTAATCACAATATGTTTTAATAGGTACACAACAATCACCAATGGGGTGACAGAACACTGAATAATATCTTTAGTACACTAGGAATAGATAATAAGCAAAACAATTGCAGCACATAAAAGAATACGTTTGTGTTGGTTGAGATCAGATAGCACTGTGGTTAGCAATTCCCCCTGCAACACCCCTCAACCCCCCAATAGGCAATGTAAAGAGATAGGAGGAGAGAGCAGGTATACAGGAATGGCATAAATCAAACAGAATATCAATCCCACTTCCCCCCCTTTCAAACACAAGAGAAAATGGAATTGACTGTCCAGCTGTCAGAATGTCTTTTAAGATTGTCTTTAGAATGGACTGACAAAAACACCTAATATGGTCTAAAACTATGAAATTGTTATAATTTCCTATGGGTGCCGCTTTGGATAGTTGCACACAAGCACAAGCAATGATTTGGTCAACAGAAAACAATTGAAAACTTAAGGTCCAAGTCGGATGCAATTTAGAGCTTTTTACACGTGTAAACCTTTTGGATTTCTAAAATCACGGCAAACTTTTCACAGCGCGATATTCGCGATAAAGGGAGAATCATTTTAGCAAGGTTTAAGTCAAGGTTTTTTTAAAATAGCCGCGAGAATGAAAAAACAGAAATGCATTTTTAAAAATGACAAATGAGTTTGCTTACACTAGGGGATGAGTATGAAGAAGCAATTACCACACAGGGATTACAGTCACTGGATCAGGGTGACCACCTGATAAGGAAACCCGACTTCTTCAGATGAGAAAATGGGCAGTGCAAAGGTAGTTCTAACAATGCAGGTTCTGAAGGAAAGATAGGATGGGTTTGGGATAAAACAAGGCAAAGATACTCCTAACAAAACTGGTTCTGACTGAAAGATGGGATGGGTTGGAAATAGGGACAAGACTATGAAAATATACCATGCGACACAGTTCTTCCTATTTATACTCACTGGATACGTTTTAAATGGGACCGTCAGTTCTGATCATGGATTGGATCTGGTCTAGGAAAAACAGCACTTCAGGCATGGGACTGGATCCTCTAGGTCAGTCGACGGATTGGCACAGTATCTGCTCTCCTAGTCTGTGGGTATTTGGATCAGCTGGATGGCAAGTTCCCCAGGCAAGCCTAGTGGTGGCAAGCCGGAGAATTTCTGGATACTGGTTCAAAATGGCCTTCTCACACCACACAGCACTTACTGAGTGGAGAGAATACATTTGAGGATTGGGGCCTTGCTGGAAATCAATAGTCTCTATTGCTGGCAAGAGATTTGGCTTCTGGATCTGGAAGAATATTTAAAGCTGGATGTAGGAAGCTGGATAAGAGTGCTTTTCCTGAATCAGGAAAGTGGCTGGATCAGTGAGTGCCAATTGGCTCTCTGCTGTCTCTATTTATGCCTTAACAATGACAGCACAAAAGGGGTGTATGGGCCGGCTTAGCTAAGCTTGCCCCTATGAAAGATGATTGGGTCAGAGTCTACTCTCTGCCTTAATAGGAGGAGAGAAACAGAGTGTCATATTCATGGTATCAATTTATGATGCTGAGAATCCACCCCTAGCCACTGGAACACAAAGTCTAATTTTGGCAAAATACATATTTACACATGTGCAACCTCTATAGAAATCACATATACAGATTGCATATTTTACATAGCTGCTATTCCCCAAAAGCCCATAGCTGTGGGATCATGTTTCCCCTTTCTACGGCATTTTGCCCTTTTCCCTATGAACACACTTTTCAATTTTTAATGCAAGTTTCCACAAATGTGTGTTTTTAACATGGGAATGAGTGTATAAAGTTTCACAATTCTAGCAGAAATACAGATGTCATAAACCCACATTTATTGCCATTCCTGTTCAGAATAAGCTACACGGTTGTACTAAGTTTTCAAAGGTAGTGCTAAAAATTAGGTTAATCTGCCATTTTCATATTTTGCACTCCTTTGATAATAAGTTATACCCCTTCTAAAAATGTCCATTACATATCCTGTTAACACCAAATGGTCAGTCTTTGTCACTCCTTGAAGCATGTGGTGGCCCCCTCCTTTGGAATTTGAGTCTGTCAGCAAGGAGTTGGAGGATGGTCATTGTTCCTTTGCCCTTCGTAGACCAGATTCTGTTCAAACCCTGCTATTAACACCTCCCCGTGAGTTTCTGCTAAGGGAAGGCCTTCCTTCTTTGAGAAAAACCTGCTATTCCAGTCTTTTTATTTTTTTTTTATTTTACTTGGTTCAATTTACAAAAGAAATGTTTACAAGATAATAACGTTTCCCTCCTTCTCTCCTTCAAAATTATCCATTCCAGCCTGAAGAAAAGAAAGAAAAATAACCTCCACGAACAAGAGAAGAGGATTGGCGAGGGTAGAGAAAGAATGAAGAGTAGCCTTCTTTCTTGACACCAGACTGATTGAGAGTTAGTGAGTCCAGGCAATGGAGTGGGGTGAGCTTAGCACAGTACAAGAGGGTTTCCCACTTGTCTCATTCCTGGATTTCCAGTTTCAAGTTCTTGAAGAATTGTGAGACTGCTATGACATGGGAGGTGTTGTCTCCCTCTATAAGTTTATTCCACCAGTCCTCTTATCCACATGTGGTCGACGCTTTAAATATATGGCCAAGGTGTCTACTTCTCTGGGCCCTCAGATTTGTGCATACCAGCAGCAGATGTCTCAATGACTCAGTTTCATCTGATTTTTTACAAAAACGACAACTGTTTTCCGGTGAGATCTTTCTTATCGCTCTGATTTCATTTGTAGACAAAAGGTTCAAACCGAAGCGCATAAACATGCTTCATAGGCATCTATTTGGAAACTTTTTTAAGTAGTTTGGCATATCATTTATGCCCCTTGTTGTTGGCGGTTGGTGGTTTATTAATTTGCTTCTGTTTTCCAAAGACGTTGTCTGGATCCAGTCTTGTTCCCACAGTTTTTGTCTAACTTTGTTTGGGTTTTGAATCAGCTCTTCTTCGGTGCTGTCAATCTCAGCCAGAGTTTTTCGATTTTTTATCGACCAGTTTATGAGAAGGTTGCTTCTGTGATCTTCTAGTTCGGCGTCAATGATAGTTGCTACACTTGGGCATTTGCTGGTTTTAATTTTTCTGCATACTCTAATGATTGTAACCCCTGTTCTTGACGTATAGTTGAAAAAAGGTGTCGATGTTGGTAACTTCATAGTGGTTCTCCAGAAGAGACCTTCAATTCGCCTCCAGAATTTGCGTGGAATCATCAACATTGCATCTGCTCCATATATTAGAGATGGGACCACTTTTCCCTTGTAGAATTGTATCAAGGGAATTATTGTGAATTTACAGAATCTTGCGTCTATCATTTTTGCCTGGGTGGCCAGTTTCCTTGTTTTTTCCAAAAGATGGTCTTGCATTACGACTCCTGTTTGTTGTTACTGAGGATTACCCCTAGGTATTTAAATACATTCACCTGTTCAATCTTTTCTCAATCCAAAGTCCATCTGAAGTTTTCAGTACGAGAATTATGTTTTTCCACAATCATGACTTTGGTTTTGGTTTTGTTGATTTCCAAGTTGTTCTTCTTTACATAAGCTGCCAACTCGTTTAGTTGGCGCTGTAATCCAATCGGTGTGAAATCCAACAAAATAAGATCATCTGCATAAAGCAGTCTGGAGATTTTTGATCTTCCTATTGTAGGTCGAAATGCACGTGTCACTAGTTCTCCTTCTTTAATATCCCAGAGATATGAATTAAATAGCGTTGGGGCAAGGGGGCACCCTTGCTTCACTCCTCTGGCCATAGATATTTGTTCAGAGAGGAGCCCAGCTTGGTTTAGATGTACTCTGATGGTGATGCTTTGATGGAGAGCTCTAATCGGTTCCAAAATCCCTTCCGGACATTTTTCTGCTCTTAGTTTGTCCCATAGGATTTCCCTGTTGACCTGGTCAAAAGACTGGACCAGGTCTACAAATACCAGATAGATTTTAGGGCTTCCTTCGTGGATCTTGCTTTTTAGGATGCTTAACAGCAAGATATTTAAAGCAGTCCCTGCGTCCTTCACAAACCCTGATTGTAGTGGATCTTCATTGCCCGAGGTTCTTGCCCAATGTTGGATGTTTTCCAGGAGAAGTGAGCCCAAAATTTTTCCGATCATATCAAGGAGCGCTATTGGCCGGTAGTTCTTAGGCTCCCCTCTCGGTCCATGTTTATATATCGGCACTATGGTTGCCGTTGTCCATGAGGTGGGTATGGATCTATGGAGAGTGCACTTCTTTATTACTTTGTGGATGAAATCAGCCCATTCTTCTTTGTTCTCTTTTAGATCAACGTTTCTGATGCCATCGGGGTCGGGGGCCCTCGAGTTATTTAAACGCACCAGTTTTCTCATGATGTCTTCCCGGTCCCACGTTGTTGCCCACGGGGTGTCTAAGGAGGTAGGTGTTGTGGTGTTTTGCCATCCAACTTTCTGGAATACATTTCTAAAATGTTTCATCCAGGCCTCCTCTCCAACAAAATTGTTTATTGCGTTCACTCGAGCCCCAGAAGTTGTCCTTATCAAGGACCAAAAGTCTCTAGATTTCCTGCTGCATAACGTCCTCAGCATTGCGGTGGCATCTGCCTGGTCAATTGTTGCTCTATGGAGCCAAAGCCAGCTTTTATAAGACCTTTCAGCAGTTTTTACTTGGTTCAGCATCTCAGGAGTTTTTTCTTTTCTTGCAAGACGTTTGAGTTTTCTTAATTTTTTTCTCTCCTCCGCAATACTTTTGCTGAATTCGTGTATATGATTTTTTATCTCACGTTTGGGCCACGTTTTTTTCTTTTTTTCATAGATTTTTAATAGAGGACGGTAATCAATGATGTCTTTATCTGTTCTCATTCCTGATTCTTGATTCGGTTTGCATATGGCACTGTAAGTGTTCGTGAGTTCTTCGACTGCCTTTGCTGGAAGTCTTAATCTTGTTCCTCCACTGCACTCGTCAATCTCTACCGTCATAATTGTCCTGGGCGACCTTATATTTGTCCAGGTTGCCTTTAATAAGTTATGATCGCTGTTAGATGTTTTCACTACCTCAAAATCGACCATTATCCTCAGCAGTTCGTTAGAGACAAATATATGATCTAGGTTTGCTTTCTGATTATTTCGTTCCCACGTCGGAATTGGTGGTCCTTGACTGAGCATAGATGTTTTTAAGCTGTGGAGGTTCCACGCAGACATCATCCCCAACCGTAGGTGTTCTCGGACCATGTTTAGGGGTACTTTTTTCATGTTTCTCTTGTTGTATTTGTTTTTAGGGCAGACCGCGTTCAGGTCCCCGCATATCATGATAAATTTTGGTGCCCAATCTAAGTGTATTCTGTCCAGTATGGTGTTTCCTGTTTTCAGAAAGACTTTGTTCTTTATTACTGCCGGATTCCAATAGGTGTTTATCAAGACAATTATTTCGTTCTTTACGTTTTTTTGGTTATTGATGTCTGCCGATGTTTTTGTCCATCTTAAAACGGATACTTGGAAGTGAGCGTTAGAGACTTCCGTTTTTATATGTTCGATTCCCACACCAGATCTAATGGCTGTCATTAGGCCTGATGCTGGTCAGCCCTTTCCAGACAAGGTAGCTGGTGCTAAAAAGGTTTTGTATCCTTCCAGAAAAGGTTTTTTAATTAGCCATGTTTCTTGGAGACATAAGATATCGAAATCTCCAAGATTCACGTCACTTTTTGCCAGGAGGTGGCTGAAACCTCTGGTGTTCCAGCTTCCCATTACAATGTTGTTCATCTCGTCTTCCGGCCCTCCTCTTGACCCTTGATCCCAGTGCTCCCTTATTTCTCTGGGTGGCTAACCCTTTCTGCTTAGTGCTTTCGAAATCCAAGTCCATCTTGAAGCCACGCTGTCTGCTTTGTCCTTAGGGGTATGCGTTGTAGTTAACCCATTATCTCTTGTTGGGTCTTCCTGTGGGACTGTTATTGTCAGGCTCCTCACGGGACCCTTGGGATGTCTTCCATTGTTTAAGGGGTCCCGGTAGGGAGATCTCGCCGATTCGGCTATAGTCCGAGTTCCTTTCAGGGTTATCTTCTCCTCTATGTCGGATCCTAATGTTTTCGAAAGCTTTTCGTCATTCTGGGTTGCCCTTTCTTTTGATCTCTGTCGGGGGTCGCTTGTGCTGGCCCCTGTTTTCACTCTTTTTGGTTGCGAGTGGTCTAGTATTACCCGTTTGCCACTCTCCTGTTCCAATTGTTGGTTTCTTGAGTGGTATACGCCTAGATCGTACCCTAACATTTGGAAGCTTTCTAGTTCTGCTGTTATCATGGCTCTAATTATTGGGGATGGAATGTGTAGCTAGACACTGTCTCTTTTGCCCGACGTGCTGAATTCCACAAATCTGATGTCGTCGGAATTTATCTGTCTTAGGTTTGGTATACACTGCATGAGGGCCAATGTGTTCTTTCTATTCAATATCAAATTATCTCGTAGTTCTCCTACACGTTCCAGTTTGAAAGACCTTACGCTTCCAATTTTTTTTCTGTATGGAATATAGACCTCTTTCTTGTGCTCTGAGTTCTTTCTTTTGTTTCTCCCCTTTCTATCCAGGGTTACTTCTCTTTGGTTTCTTTTTCGTGTATAATCTGATTTGTGGTTGTTAACAGATTTTACTTTCTTCCGTGTCTGAGTTTTTGAAATTCTTTTTGGACTTCTCGATCTTCTTCGATGGTTCGATGACCTTGAGTCACGTTCTTTCTCTCTAGTGAGAGCTGCCCTTTTTCCTTTTTCCTTAGTTGCCGTTTTATCTCTTCCACTGACCGCTTGGACCCCAGCGACTTTTTGCACCAGTCTTCTAGAGTGAGGAAAGAGCTATTGTTATCTTTTTCTGCCGTTTTGCTGTTTTTGACTTTACCTTCTGTTGTCTCGGTTTCCAGTTGAGACGACTCTAGACTGGCATCTGTGTCCCCACTTTCCTCGGGGTAGATTGACAGATCCATAATGTCAATGCTATCTTTGCTGTCTTCTGCATCTTGGTCACTTATGGTTATTGGTGTAGTATGAACTTCATTTTCCCTATTTGGAAATTCTGTTTCAGAAGGAAAAACTGGTCGGTTTTTCACTTTTTCATTTAGTTTCGTTTTTCTGTTTCTGTTTTGGCTGTCCCCTGGATTGTGTTTTAGAATGTTTTGACTCGGAGATCTCGATTTGTGCTTTGAATTTTTGCTGCTCGATTTGGGGCTTTCTATTTCCAGTATCCCCCGCCAGTAATGCACTTGGTCTGTCTTTTTCCAAGGTCAAAACTACACATCCATTTGTTGGTTGGTTCTTTAACAGTCCCTTCAATTTTCCCCCTTGTTGGGTTTGTGTTTTAGTTTGGGGGATATCCTTAGGTTCTTCACCAACTTTTCGGAAGTGGTTTTCACTCTTTTTTGTCGTTAGTAGATAACCCAGTCGATCTCCTAACTCTTGGTCCAATTCGTTTCTCGCTTCTTTTAATTTATCCTCAGTCTGGGTAGCAATTGAGGTGAATTGCTGATTACACCTCATTGATTCTATGTTGGTTTGTTGACCATAGTCTCTGTTTGTTACGCTATTAGGTGTGTGGGGTTTGCCCCCCCTGGTTTCTATGGCCGTGATAAAACTTTCCACATAGATCAATTTTGTTTGGAGCATTGCTACCAAAGTTAGTTGGTCCTTTAAAGTGTCATGCATGGATTCACACAGTTTGCAAAATGGATTCATTGCAAAGTTTATAGCAGACATTATGGCAAAAATGTCCGATTTTTTTGTTGTTGGTTCTTTCTCGCTGTCGGTGTTCGTCGTTGAGGATCTCCTATTTCACGTTGGAATATTTGTCTCGTTATTCACTATCATGTTCCATGATCTTCTGTTTTGTGAGGGAGAACGTGTGTACGGACCTGTTATGGAACTGTTGCTGAGGTCATTTGCCCTTACTTGTTTTTCACTTTGAACTTCCTCTTCTATAGTATTTTTTTTTCCTGAAAGGTGCTCTTGGTTTTTCTTTCTCGATTCGCCCTCCGGTGGCTTCTCCATTGGACCGCTTGTTTCTTGAGACTTGGTTTTTACATTCATTCGAGTTATGTCGATATTTTCCGTTGCTGGGGTCTCCTGTGGTTGTTCCCTTATCGGGGGCTCAGTGCCTGTCGGTGCAGTTTCGACTGCTATCCCAGTGCTGGGCTCCAATTGTGTGGTTTCCATTGTCTCATTTGTGCTGCCACTTGCAATGACTCCCTTAGATGTACCGGGGCTCCCTCTATCCGGCTGTTTGTAATTCGCCTTACTACCTTCGCTCCGGGCTTCGTGTACTTTCTCAGTTGGTTTGGTGTTTTGGAATTGCAGATACAAACTGGGAGATGCCCCCTGCATTTCTGAATCTTTAAAATAAAACATGCGTGCCGTCTGATATTTGGGAAATGTCACCCTCCAATAGTTCAGCGTCAGATAGTTCCTCTCTTTGACCATATGTTTCCAACAATGTTTTTTTTGAAGAATCTGGTTACTGAGTTTACCAGGTACATGTTTGGTTTTAATCTAGATTTAACTTTTCTCACCATTCTTTTAGATTGGTACTCTAAGGAGTTTTTCCCGTTATCTGTTGGTGATTTGAATTTTCTGCCTCTTTGTTTTTGGGCTGCTTTTTTTGCCATGTTGATTGGTAATGGGTTCCCGTATTTTAACACCTCCTTACTCTCGTGAAGAACATTGTGAGCTTGAGGGAGATCAGTGTTGGCAGGATTGTTATCAGTTAACAGAACGTCCTTTTCTTTATTTACTGAAGCCTCCTCATGTGGTACTTGTTGTTGAGTATTTGCGTCTGAAGCAGGGTCTTCGTGGTTAGTGGTTATGTTTGTACTATTTAAATCGTCGGTTGTTTTTTTTCCCACATTACGTGTGGGAGAGGGGACCAGGTTCTCTGTCGAGTTTTCCAGTACTGAAGAGTCCTCAGTGTTCGCACTTTCGTTTAAAATTAATTCGTCCATTGTCAACACAGTGACTAGACTCTTCAGATCAGCACATAACTTCATTGGGTGCACCTCTATGGCGATGTCAATGCGGGCTCCAGTGTTTACGTTCGCACTTTGTATCTGCTGTTCTCTTTGAGGAGTTTCCCCGCCCTCCTTTCCTTCAATTGTGATCCTATCTGCCGCCCGATCAGCAGCACCGCCGGGAGAGGGCTGGGCGATGTCTCCTCCTCTATCGTCCGCACAGTCTTTCTCCCGCGACGCGAACACCTCGCGCGCGACCCCCTCCGTCGAGACCCTCGCTGGCTTCTTCGTGACAGTGATTGATCCACCGCCCCCGTCGCCTCTGCTCCCGCTGAGGGCCCACCATCAACCTCTCCATCCAGACGGGGGCGCGAGGGCTGCCCCACCGCAGACATGGCTACCTCCCCCTCTGCGCCCCGTCCGTCGGCTCCACCAGAGGAAGCCTCACCAAGGCGGCGGGAGTGGGGGGGCATGGAGAGCCCTGCACAGAGGTAAGCGAGTCAGGTTGTTTTCGTAAGGGGGATGATTGGGATGGTTAAGGAGGGGGACGGGCCTTCAAGGAAGTGCTCTCAGAATTTAAAGTTGTATTTGTGCAGGTAGGCTCTCGGGTGGTCCTACCTGATAGGTCCTGTAAAGTCGTCGCTGATGTAGCCGTTGTTGTGGCTGGCGTGGTGGCCAGACGCCGCTGTCGGATAGATTTTTTCAGAGGACTCCTTAGGTCCAGTCCAGAGTCCTCGCGGCTCGAGCGGCTGCTACGCAGGGCCCGCCCCGACTCCTCCATGGGGTCTAGGGGGTGAGAAAGATGTCCAGGAAGTCTAGGAAGGTCAAGGGAAGCCTCCGCTTCCCATGCCTCCGCGGACTGCCGCAGACTGCCCAACTCTGCTGCCCAAACTCTGCGGCCGCTCCGCGGCTGCCGACAGTTTTTGTAGCTTAGCTCCTCCTTGAGCCAATAGACGCTGAAAACAGACCTCAACTGGAAACAAGGTGTTTTCGGTAGTGAAAGTGGACTGCCGCAGACTGCCCAACTCTGCTGCCCAAACTCTGCGGCATCTCCGCGGCTGCCGACAGTTTTTGTAGGTTAGCTCCTCCTTGAGCCAATAGATGCTGAAAACAGACCTCAACTGGAATCGAGGTGTTTTCGGTAGTGAAAGTGGACTGCCGCAGACTGCCCAACTCTGCTGACAAACTCTGCGGCCGCTCCGCGGCTGCCGACAGTTTTTTTAGGTTAGCTCCTCCTTGAGCCAATAGACGCTGAAAACAGACCTCAACTGGAAACGAGGTGTTTTCGGTAGTGAAAGTGGACTACTGCAGACTGCCCAACTCTGCTGCCCAAACTCCGCGGCCGCTCCGCGGCTGCCGACAGTTTTTGTAGGTTAGCTCCTCCTTGAGCCAATAGACGCTGAAAACAGACCTCAACTGGAATCGAGGTGTTTTCGGTAGTGAAAGTGGACTGCCGCAGACTGCCCATCTCTGCTGCCCAAACTCTGCGGCCGCTCCACGGCTGCCGACAGTTTTTGTAGGTTAGCTCCTCCTTGAGCCAATAGACGCTGAAAACAGACCTCAACTAGAAACTAGGTGTTTTCGGTAGTGAAAGTGGACTGCCGCAGACTGCCCAACTCTGCTGCCCAAACTCTGCTATTCCAGTTTTGCAGCTTCAGCCAAACTAATTAACTTTTAAATTTATCAAAAACCACATCTGTTGCATCACATACAAATACATTTCTTTCTTAGCCTTAAAATCTGTGGAATCCGAAACCCAACTAATCTCTGTATTCCTTTTTGGCAACAATCCTGTGTAGGTTTTCTAATTCAGCAGACCTTTAGCTTTAGGTCAAATTGAAGCTTCCTCAGTTTACCTCTGACAGCTGTCATTCAGGCGGCCCAGGGTACTGCACCCAGATTTTGGCATGGCTGTCAGTTTTCAGACAATCCAGTTTTCTGATGAATGTTTTGCTCTTCATATCCGGACTTTGTAAGTTTACAATGCTTCATTAGATACATGACTTTTAGCACCAGGCAAGATTGTGAATGTTGAAAAGTTGTGTGTTATAGGCATTTTGGAGTTTTTGGGAACAAAACAAATGTCATTTGTAGGAACATTTTTGGGTTTCATTTGCAAAGTGCTGCTTTTCTTTGTACACTCTGTTTGCTGGTCATGGGACCCACTGGCACATTTCTGCAGGATGTGCTCTATTCCACAGCACATGCATCATGGGTGGCAGGTTGTGCATCCCTCTTTTTGTGTGCTGAGGCACACGTTTTTTGTAGGTTTTTTGTAGGTTTTTGGTGCACACAAGGGTTTTGCCGCCATTGTTGCTGTTTCTATCCCCATAACTGGCAGGGTGATGCCGCATAGCATAGCGGAGTGGGTCAATACATCCCACAGGGGGCACAGCTGCTCTTACTTGCTAATTAACACTGAGCTCATCAGCCCCAGGAAGACACCACCCACAAGGGTTCCTACAGGCCAACTGCAACAGAACAACACAGCTGCTACGAACAACTGCTTCCCAAAGGGTTAGCAATTCTGCTATATCCAGTGCAATAACAGATTACCATCTGTTTGCACACACATCACTGGACCACATACTTGGCAATCAATAGACTCCCTTCACTCTCCAGCCACCGGCAGCGTCCTTTCATACTTATTATTGAGAGCAGACTTTGCGTATGTTCGCTAAATCTAGCAGATCACATCAAAACCCTCAGAGGATGCAGCACTCAACCGGGAAGGGGTAAGTCTTATAACTAGAGTGATTGACCCTGGTCACTCCCCCCACACTCACTTTTCAATTTCCAACCAACCTCGGAGACACCCGGTCAACACACGCATCTACAGCCTTTCACCTCACCTCATCGCCCGCATACCCCTGCGTAGCCCACACTCTTCTTCACAGACAACTGCCCTCTGGACCACCCAGCAGTACACATGTATTGAAGCATTGCGCTTCACTCCCTCGGCCGGCACAGCACATTTTCTGCTCACCCACATCGCCCTCTGGACCACCCACCTGTACACGTTGCCATAAACATTGTGCTTCACCTCCTCGCCGGCTCAGCACAGGTGCGGTCGACACATTTCACCAGCATTTCCTCAGGCACTCGCCATCCCACGCTACCACAGGACAGCCAGCCACCACCCATGCCCCGACCCCCAGAAGACCAGGCCCTTCACCTCACGCAACACGGCACAAACAGCTCCACATACTTAGTGTAATGGCCCATTAGCCACTTAGTCTAACCCTCAGCCACACAGTATCACATGTGTGGCTGTTTAGGAGAAACAGAATTAGAATCTATAAACTCGCTTCCAAGACAATACTGCACACAACTGAAGCGCAAAGCCCCAGTTATTGGAGCAACCATGAATTATTAGGCCATTGAGTCTGACATCATTGACGCGCACTCCAATCTATTATTCCTACCACCAAAGCACACCGAGCCCAATGGGGATGGGCACTTCAGAATTGTTCACCAAGGAGGGCAGGGACCCCCATCATTGTTTAAGTACAACACCAACAACAGCTGGTCACCTGCTAAATGCCCTGGCCTCAACCACCAATTAAGGCTAATACAAGCAACCTTAATTGTTATGCTAAGCAACATACACTTTGCTTAAAAATCACAAACAGCCAAATAGACAGGACCCTCACTGAGTACATTGATCTCTTAGTTTTCTGAGACAATCTATTCCTTATTAGCTGTCAGTTGTTACAATCTGCCAGCCGCGCATTAGGGGCACTGCGCCCAGGGCTTCCCAACCAGTGAAGCCACCACACCCACACCCATAGGGGACCCAACATGAGGACAGGTAACAGCAGTCTCAGGCACCCACCAGCACTCCCACCAGGGCACCAGGACTCATGGGCACTGCGTGGACGTCCTGAGCCAGCCACCCTTATGTGGGAAGACAAGCATTAACATGCACTGCACTACAAATATGTCTTCATCACTTCAACCCTTAATTTCCATTTGCAGATGCTATACAGCCGACTACCTACCAACTACTAAATCCAGACACCCGCACAGGAATTCCCAATACAACCAACTGGTAAGCCTTCCCTTACCTCACAAACACAAATCCAAAAGTCCTAATTCCTAATCCACTAAATATTCATGGAATTCTCTCATTCTCTTTTTCCTTTCTCTTTCCACACTAATGACGGCTTGCCATCAATGACCAATGTATGTATCTGACTTTGACAAATGTTAAATAAACATATAACTTTCAAAAGCACTGGTACATTGAACTGAATACACATGTAAATGTACCTGTCAATTATATGTCACTGATATGCCATAATTTGGAAATCTGAAAAAATGAATCTTACCTTACTAAAATGTGAACTTCACACATACTGGGCATCTGTCACGTACCCAATGCAAATTAATTTCATATGGTCTCGCCACTTGTATTATAACATGAACACTAATGTCACTACATGTCATTAGAACCCCGCACTACGCCAACCACCTCACTTAAATGCAGAGCCTTGAGAAAAACCATCATTTGAAATACGTGTCAGCACTTCAAAATCCTAAGCATATAGCTTCATGACTTGCATTGAGAGCAATGCACACACTAGGATGTATGTCACACAAGTGACAACCAATGTTAACCAACGAACGTGTGTGAAACAACTGACCCAATAAAACTCAATATCTTCTCAAAACCTAAAAGGCGTGCAATTTTATTTGAAGAACCCAACATACTGTCAATTGAAAACGGGTTATCACCCGATCCAGCGCCAACGTACAAAAAGGGTTCCAATCCCAACAAATAACATAACCTTAGAACTTGGACTGCAGGAGTTCTGTCCATTTGGAAACCCACATACAGGCAGCCGGAGACATCCAGTCCACCATAAATCAAGCACCAACACAGACTCACATTAGTATTCAAATATTAGAGAAAATTTAAGAGAGAGAATTTGCATCAGAATGTAGTGAATGTTGTACACCAAAGCCCAGTAAATTCAGATTTGCATTTTAGTACTCCATTTTGATCCCAGAGCTTATCAAGAACCGTTTGTCTCTGTTTGTAACTTCTATCACGTGCGTTAAGGACAGCAGACATTTCAGCAATAACTCTGTTATTTCTTCATCATTCTGAGTAAGAGAGTTATACAGGCTCATAAAACTACAATGTTGTATGCTATGTTCAGACTGTTATTTCTACATGATTATAACATCCAATGTATTAATCGCCCTATGCAAAGAGGCGGGGGCATCACAGTCATTTATAGGTCTACCCTGAAGGTTCACATTTTGAATCAATATGTTGGGAGGAAGTCTCACAAGTAGTATACGGGGACCCTTGGCTCTCCCCCAAAACCTCTTTCAATGGAATACTGTGTTACAGACCACCAGGTCCAGTGAAAACATGTTTTGCTAACATTGAACGCTTCCTCTCAACCACAGGAACCAAACACCACCAATTGGTCAGCATTGGAGATTTGAAATGTGGCTTGAAGATCCTGCATTACCTAATTCAGAAGGGTCGTGGGAGATTTTGAATAATCACAACCTTAAAGCCCTTACTCTGTCTTCTTCCTATCAGCAAAGTTACTTTATTGACCCAATTCTTGAACGAGGTTCAGGAACCATTATAGCTGGTACTCTGCCCGTCTCTTGGTCGGATCACTTCATTAGACTTTTCTCCTTTAAAAAGGCCAAGAATTTATAGAGCACTGATCAAGCAGGAAGAAAGATTTATTGGCAATTCCAGGCCCTCAACTTGTAGAGGACTTGGCATCCATGAATCAGTCTTTCGACTGTGTAGAGTTATTTTAAATGTGGGTCGAAGGTGTTCAAACTCACCTGTGAAGACTATGAACCTTACCAGCTTAGGGCACCCAAGAAACAGTCAGACCCATGGTACTCCCAATTCCTAGCCCCACTGAAACAAACATGTCACCAAGCAGAACACATTTGGAGAAAATGTAGGAGCCCTTCTTCCCTTTGTTGTGTAAAAACTGCCACTACAAGCTATAAAACTGCAGTTGTTGAGGCTAAAACTAAATATTTGCAGAACGAAATTCAAACTACTATTAACAAACCCACAGAACTCTTTTCTTCTATTGTCAATTTCCTCCAGCCCAGCTGTATCTTGGCTGACATTATGCCATCTGCAGCTCAAGCAAACAACTGTAATGAATGTTTTATTAACACAATTGTATATTCAGGATAGACTCAACCAGGCACTATCTCAGTCAGCATCTAATTTAACCACTATGCCCTTTATCTCTACTGTTCCCCCACTATTTTACTTCATTCCAGTCTTCTAGGAGACAATTATGGCCCTGATAAGGAAACTGAAACCCACTGATAATTCCGTGTTGTTTTTCTTCAATATGCAGCACAAATGCATGCTGAAGGCCTGGCCCATTTCATGAATACATTTTTCACTCACTCACTAACACAAGGTGTAGTTCCCGCCGAGACGAAACTCTCTTTGCGGTCACCATTTTAAAAAAAAAAGCCTACTGGCTTGATGCAATCAGTTGCAGAAGCCCATTGAAAAATATTCACAGCTCGATACCTATCTGTCATGTTTTCGTCCAATACACAGAACTGAGACAGCATACTGGCTGTTTGGGGCGATGAGCTAAAATCATCAGATGACAGAGAAGTAACCTTATTGGTGGACCTCTCTGCAGTCGTCTACAGAGTGGAGCATGGTGTTCTACTCTCTCGTTTGTTGTCGGTGGGTGGAGTATCAGATCTTGCTCTATGATGGATCAGATAATTTCTTTCTAACCTCTGTCAATACGTGAAACTGCCTGGACATCACTCAGATATAATATAATTGGACTGTGGAGTTACTCAAGACTCCTTGCTCTCACCCCTATTGTTTAACTTGTATCTGCAACCTTTAATGAGTATTGTTAGAAAATATTACATGGGTTTCCATTCGTATGATGACAGATTGATCTGAAAGTCAATAACTCTATACTCAGTGTACTACAATGCATTGGGGAAGTGGGAGAATGGTTGTCACATAGCTGACTCCAGCTGAATCCAAACAACAGAGGTGATTCTGTTTGGACCCACAAACCTTGTTGCAGAGGAATTCAACTGCCTGACACCACCTTGCTTTCTGGGATCCAGTTTGGTCTTTGCCTTCAAGGTGAAGAAATTGGTCTACATATGGCAATCTAACCTTGGCAGCAGGCACCAAGATGGAACCAAGGTACAATCAGCGAGTTTCTTCATCTCTTGCACCTTGCTCTTCCATTTATTCCCCAGACAGACCATTCAATTGTTGTTAGTCAATTTCCGACTCGACTATGGCAATAGCATGTCAGCAGTCATCACAAACAAACATTACTAGGCTACAAAGGCCTCAGAATGCTGCATTGCGACTTAACTTTAAAGTTTCCAAATCTGCCACGATTTCACCCCTGCGCAGAACCTTCCATTGGCACCCTTTTAAGGAGAGGATAGATTTTGAGATACTCTGCCTGGTGTTGAAGTGCACACACAATCTTGCACCAAAATACCTTGCAGACAAATTGACATGGTAGAAAATGACATGTGTGCGCCGCTCCTTGGATAAACTTCTTTGGGTGATTCCATCTTCCAGATGTGTTTCCTGGGGGGATAGGCATTTTGAGGTCCGTGGCACCAGAAATTTGAACTCTTTACCATGGGAGCTCCAGAGTGTTGCAGTGTTTACCAAATTCTGGAAACCTTCAAAACCTACCTATTTGAATAACGAATTCGGACAAGGTCACTTCTACAACATAGTACAGCTGCCTGGTGTATTTGAACTTTATCTATTATCACCTGCACCCAGATGCAGTTTAGTCTGTTTGTTGTGCGATATAAATAGTTCAAAATTTAAAATTCAATAAAGCAAAGAGAAATTCAATATTAGTGTTCTGGGCCATAGCAGATTGTTCAGGGGTTATATACACTGTAGCACAGTACACATCCCCGACCCTAAACAACTCCCCAGGCCCCTTGATTGTCCTCTTGATTAATTATACGCTTCTCTGTGTGTGTGCTTTTAATCAGTGTGGTATTAGCTAGAAGACCACATGCAAGGAATATCAAGAGTTATGGCCTATTCCTGGGATTCATTAATAGTATATCTACTGCCAAAATGTTCCCTCAGCTTGGCACCCATCTCTGCCCCAATTGCTTGAGGATTTGTACACCAGAAAGCTTGAGAGCACAGCTGGATGAAGTAGCTCACAGGTATCTATGCACAAAGATAGACAGGGATATTTAAAAGGGGTTCTTTAGATGACAGATGGTACAGTGGGACAGTGTCACAAGTCCTAGAATGTAATCACCTGGTCTAACACTAGGTTCAGAACAATAAGCAAGGCTTGTCACCTCACAAATGAGGGCACATTGTTTTTTTTTCATTCTAGGTAGGCAGACATCAACAATCTAAACAGTACACATCTGAACATTTGCACAAGGCCAACTTCTAAACTCAATGCAGTATCATGCAGCTTGCAGGAGTATGATATAGATTTCCATATCGACAGGGCATCCTAGACAAGTAGATTTGTTTTCTTTTTATTTGTGTTTGGCTATTCAACAAGCCTTAAGTAGAAATCAAAAATAATCAATACACTAATAATCAATACACTTGTCAGTATATATCAATATTACACAGTTTAAAATAATTAATAAAATCATCAGTATTTATCAATATTACATCATTTAGAATATTCTTTAACCTTCATAACATATTACACAAATTGGATATCGTTATCTCAAAATACATCATTAATTGTCACGTTTCTTGCGAGCCATTTGTATAACGCTTTAAAACAGTTTTCCAATTAGAATATGCTGCAGAGGTCATTACCATGTAGTCAACTAGACTACAATATATTACACATAAAAGCAAGAAAGACAAGGGTGCCTACCCCTGTGAATATATGACACCGAGCTACCATGCACAACATGTTGCCTATCCTCGTGAAAATAAAATGTGCAGATGACGACAGGCAGAGCGGTTTGAGCCCAGCCTTTATAGATGGTCCCTGTTGGTGCTTTCCACTAATGGACAACTTATTTTATATTTTATTTTAATTTGTAATAGTTAACATTAAATAAATACACATTTAGAAATTCTTAAAACACATTTTTCAGAACTGGTGTGGACATCAAAACGAGCTACAATACTGACATGGTGTTTAATTACGATATATGTTTTTCTTTACATAGTATTATTATTATTTGTAAAATGAAGCTAACTGGAGGCTATTTTGGGTGATAGCAGTTCACCAAAATCAAAGACTTAACGGAGAGTTTCAAACCCCATGTCAAAGCACTACTTTGGTTTTGCATAGTCGAACTTTCAATCTTCTGCATTAACAGCACTGCGGTTATGAAGGGCCTACACGGATGTATTAGCTTAAAGAAAGTGCTTTACATTGCTGAGTGACCAGCTCTAGCTACAATATAGCATTGACTCCCTATCCTGGAGGTCTGCTGCTGGTGTGGCATGTTGGGTGCTTGTGCAGTGTGGCGAATACGACGCTGTGGAGCGTGAGTTGAGTTACCAATAGTTTGCCTTCAGGCCAGTGGTGGACTGGCCTATATGGAAGTCTGGAGATTCCCCTGTGGGCCTCCTCGCCATATGGCACTTTTCTGCGAGGATCCAGAATCGTTTTACATTTTTGTCTGCAGCACACACAATTAAAATGATATTTTCGCTTGCACAGCGTAATATCTGGGCACTTTGAAAAATAAAAATAAGTCCAGGGCCCCTTTTGGTTCGCAGTCCACTCCTGCTTTAGGGTTATCCGCGAAGGAAGAATATGAAGTGCGGGAGGCAGCTCAATAAGACATGGTTTCTGTATTGCAGCACATTATGGGGCCGATTCATGGAACAAACGTGCGCCGAAAATCTACGCGCAAGCAGGCGCAAGCAGGCGCAAGCTGAAAAAAAAAGGCACACACGCACGCGTGCGATTCATGGAAGTCCCTGCGCGTGTCTTCCCCGGGATGTGCGCCAAACCCGTGCATGGCGCACACGTCACTGCAACATCCCGAAAGACGTGCGCGACGCGCACAGTGAAAGCGCACAACCTCTGCGCATACACTAGAAAGTGGGCGGAACACGGGGCGTAACGCGCGGAATGGGGAACAACTCGCGAAAACAAGGGCGTAACTGGGGATGTACTGCAGGGAAGCAGACGGAACGCCCACACGCACCCGAACCACACGTATTCATGGAATCGAATAGGGCAAAGCCACGCACAGCGAAAGACACGCACAAGCCCAAACACGTCCGCCACACGAAGGCAGGCGGTAGCGTCCGTGCGCATTACAAAAGTGGCAATATACAGCAATAGTGCCTGTGCGAGCAGGGTACGCGTATCTCAGGGGTGCGCGGGAAGTTCCACACGCGATTCCATCAGGGTACGTGTATTTCGGGGTGCGCGTGAAGTTCCACACGCGATTCCATCAGGGAACGTGTATTTCAGGGTGCATGGGAAGTTCCAGATGCGATTTCATCAGGGTACGTGTATTTCAGGGTGCGGGGGAAGTTCGACACGTGATTCCATCAGGGTACGTGTATTACAGGGGTGCGCGGGGAGCACCACACGTGAATTGCACGTGTGGGCCCTCCCAGGTGTTCCCTCTACACCCTCCACGGCACCTGCAGGTGGCTCACACCACAGGGGCTTACCCTGCACATGTCCTGCAGGCACCCCATCCACCATGGCCATGCCCCCCAGCCAACCCACATGTCAACTTGCACTACTGCCCACCAACGCATGTCCCCCTGCACCCCCAGCCACCAGGGTCACCAACCACCAGGCCCCCACCCATGTCTCTGACCACCCCCACCCCCCAGCCACCAGGGGCACCAACCAACAGGCCCCCACCCATGTCTCCCACCACCCCCACCCCCCAGCCACCAGGGGCAGCCTCCACCAGGCCCCCACCCATGTCTCCCAGCAACCCCAACCCCCAGCAGTGCAGGGGCAGCCTCCACCAGGCCCCCACCCATGTCTCCCACCACCCCCACCCCCAGCAGTGCAGGGGCACCCACCACCAGGCCCCCACCCATGTCTCCCAGCACCCCCACCCCCCAGCCACCAGGGGCACCAACCACCAGGCCCCCACCCATGTCTCCCACCACCCCCACCCCCCCAGTCACCAGGGGCAGCCTCCACCAGGCCCCCACCCATGTCTCCCACCACCCCCACCCCCCAGCAGTGCAGGGGCACCCACCACCAGGCCCCCACCCATGTCTCCCACCACCCCCACCCCCCAGCCACCAGGGGCACCAACCACCAGGCCCCCACCCATGTCTCCCACCACCCCCACCCCTCCAGTCACCAGGGGCAGCCTCCACCAGGCCCCCACCCATGTCTCCCACCACCCCCACCCCCCAGCAGTGCAGGGGCACCCACCACCAGGCCCCCACCCATGTCTCCCACCACTCTCACCCCCCAGCCACCAGGGGCACCAACCACCAGGCCCCCACCCATGTCTCCCACCACCCCCACCCCCCCAGTCACCAGGGGCAGCCTCCACCAGGCCCCCACCCATGTCTCCCACCACCCCCACCCCCCAGCACTGTGGGGCACCTGCCAGCAGGCCCCCACCCATGTGCAACTCATGTACCCCTGCACTCCCACCACTGTGGGGCACCTGCGAGCAGACCCCCACCCATGTCCAACTCATGTTCCCCACCACCCCCACCCCCCAGCACTGTGGGGCACCTGCCAGCAGGCCCCCACCCATGTGCAACTCATGTACCCCTGCACCCCCACCCCCCAGCACTGTGGGGCACCTGCCAGCAGGCCTCCACCCATGTCCAACTCATGTTCCCCACCACCCCCACCCCCCAGCACTGTGGGGCACCTGCCAGCAGGCCCCCACCCATGTCCAACTCATGTTCCCCACCACCCCCACCCCCCAGCACTGTGGGGCACCTGCCAGCAGGCCTCCACCCATGTCCAACTCATGTTCCCCACCACCCCCACCCCCCAGCACTGTGGGGCACCTGCCAGCAGGCCCCCACCCATGTCCAACTCATGTTCCCCACCACCCCCACCCCCCAGCACTGTGGGGCACCTGCCAGCAGGCCCCCACCCATGTCCAACTCATGTTCCCAACCACCCCCACCCCCCAGCACTGTGGGGCACCTGCCAGCAGGCCCCCACCCATGTCCAACTCATGTTCCCCACCACCCCCACCCCCCAGCACTGTGGGGCACCTGCCAGCAGGCCCCCACCCATGTCCAACTCATGTTCCCCACCACCCCCACCTCCCAGCACTGGGGGGCACTGCCAGCAGGCCCCCACCCATGTCCAACTCATGTTCCCCACCACCTCTACCCCCCAGCACTGTGGGGCACCTGCCAGCAGGCCCCACCCATGTCTCCCACCACCCCCACCCCCCAGCAGTGCAGGGGCAGCCTCCACCAGGCCCCCACCCATGTCTCCCACCACCCCCACCCCCCAGCCACCATGGCCAGCCCCCACCAGGCCCCCACTCATGTCCCCTATCACCCCCACCCCCCAGCCACCATAGGCAGCCTCCACCAGGTCCTCACAATCCCCAATCATCTGCGTTATGGTCAGCCTCCACAGCCAAAAAGCCCTACCAAGTAACCCATTCACCCACATGGAAATGGAAATTACATGTTACACCACCAATGTTCATAAAGCAAATAAACCCATGTCCGTCACACACAATGGTTGCAATTGAATGGGAAAACACCCAACATGACATGCATGAAACCAATGAGATGATACCACACAGTGAAGTATGAAAACAAAATTGTATTAAAAAAAAAAGAATGCAAAAGAAATGAAACAAACTACAATGGCAATGAACAATGAAAAAAGATAAGCTGCATGTCCGTTTAAAAAAATAAAAACACCAAATCCTAATCCAAAAAAATGTTGTCCAAAGTCAAATGAAAAATAAAATCAATCCAATGAAGAACTATGTACAAAACTTCCAAGGGTCCATGAGCCCAACTGAACAAAGGAAACCTACAAAAAACCCTAACTAAAATGCAACTATATACAAAAAGTGGAGCAGTGTCCGTCGACTCCAAATCATAAGAACAAACAAAGGAAACCTAAAACTAAAGAACTATATACAAAGGCGGCGGGCAAGTCCAGCGGCTCACTCGGTGGTGTTCCGGGCCAGGGCATCATCGAACTCCTGTTCGATGTCCCGGAGGCGGTCCAGTTCCATGGCCCGAGGGTCCGCAGGGACGACGCTGTGTCCTCCTCCAACCCCCTGCGGATTGCCTCGAGGCACTCGGCCCGCCTCAGGGCCCTCCGCATGGAGTTCTCCGCCCTGACCATTGTGAGCCGCGCCTCTTCCGCCCGCCGCCGCTCCGCATCTATGGCGTGGCCCAACCGCTGCCACACGGAAGACACTCTCTGTCCTGGGTCCTCCTGCCCTCCGGCCGATGCCTGCCCCTCCGATGTCGAAGGCCCCGAGCCTTCATGGCTCCCACCATGTTGCTGCTGCTGCTCTGCCTCTGCCCGTGCACTGCCTCCTGCTGCCTGCACATCCTCCGCCGGCTGGGGTGCAGTCGTAGATGTGGCCACCCCTGCTGGACGTCCGACTCCCGACTGTGGCAGGGATGCCTCCTCCACCAGCCTGGCCGCACCGTCAGAGGCAGCTCCACAGGGCACCCAGGTGACTGATGGGTGGGAAGATGGCACAGAGGACGACTGGCGCGTAGGGGGTCCAGTTGAGGAGGGGGTCGGAGCAAGCCCCATCAGACGGAGGAATCCCGCCTGGGTGACCTGTCCCAGCAGGCTGACGTGGTCAACGAGCCATTCGAGATGACGTGCAGTCTCTCCATGAAAAGACTGCAGGTCACCTCGCATGGCCCGTTGACGCAACGCCACACCAGCCAGGACGAGCTCAACCCGGACCTGGATAGCCACGTCCGCAGGCAGAGGAAGGCCAGTTGACGTCAGCTCATCCCCTGCCTGAAAACGGGTCTGGACGTAGGCATCCCTGCTGGTGCAAGATGATGCAGGGACAGGATCGGGGACAGGATTGCACACAGGCACCTCCGCGGCGGCCTGTGCTGCCTCCTGTCCCTGGTCCTGCACTGCACCACTAGCACCAGTGGGATCCCCACCTCCAGACCCCGTCTCTGGTGCTTGCATGGCCTCCTCCTCCACCAAACCCCCCACCAACCTGGATGACTCCGTGCCATCTTCCCCTGTTGGGCCCTGTGGGGTCCCAGCTGCCCCTTCTGCTGCCGAGGAGTCCAACTCCACCCTCCGCCTCTTGGACCTCCCCCCGGCAGCTGCGGCCTGTGATGCGGCACCGGACTCCTCACTCCCTGACGAGATGACAACACGGGAGGGGAGCCGGGCCTTGCGTCTCCGGCTGGCGGTGGGATCCCCGCCGCTGTGCTCCACAGCACCTTCTCCGCCCTCTTCATCAGTTGACGCTGCAGACAGGGAGAAGCAAAACACAGGCATCAGGGCACTGTACAATGGACACATACACACATGACAGTTGCACATGAGTGGCATTGGCAAACCTCAGACATGTCATCACAATCCCCAACACACATGTCATTACAACTCGCACACATGAGCCATACCACAGCCATATCGCAACTGCCACCACCATCCATACACATACAACAGCATGAGCAGCCAAAGGTGAGCTAGACATCACATGCAACACAGGAAGTGCACCACACATGTACACACACCACCACACTTGCATGCATGTGTACACCTCTGCCAAGTGTCGCACTGTTCAGACGGGCATCCATGTCACATCTGCCAATCAGGCTTCCACATACCGCTGTCACATGCATCCATGTTGCATCACTGTTGCACCCTTGTCAAATACACACACATGCACATGTACACAGTGCTGATACATGCAGCCGAAAACAACATACATGCGTGACATCACGGACATGTCTACTTACATACACATTCATCCAAACATGTGTGCCCACACAACTGCATTTGGCATGCAAGCCTACACACACAAGCACCATCCATGTCTCACAGATTACAGCCCTCGCATGTGTCAGCCCCACGGCCCTGTACACCCCCACCCATACTCGACCCCATACAAACAGATGTGCAACCTGCACACTACCGAATAATCACCACACGCACTGCTCACAATTAGGATGCATGTACACTCACCGCTCGACTCCAGACGGGTCTGCTTCTCTAGGACCTGGACGTGGAGCGCTGGGGATATGCGTTCAAGGACCCTCATCTGTTCTTCCGACAAGTGGCCCCGGCGCCCCTTGGCATCCGCTGCCTTCAAGAGGCGCCGGGCCTTGTTCAGGGTCCTGGACCTGAAGTCCTCCCAGCGCTTCCTGACATGTTGTAAGTGGCGGACTGCCACCCCCTCCGCGTTGATGGCAGTCACAATGTCAGTCCAGATCCGAGTCCGTCCTTCCTTGTCGGCGCGGGAACTTCCGAAGAGGGCATCATACTGCCCCAGGACTTGCTCCACCAGGACACCAACTTCGGTGGCACTGAAGCTGGTGCCCCTCTGCCTCTCTGGCCGGGGGTTGTCAGTGGTCACAGATGGTGTTTGCCCCGACATGACAACCCCAGAGGCAGGAGTGGGTGGGCAACTGGGTCCTGGGGCTGGGCTGTGGAGCGATGGAATCCCAGTCGGGAGTCTTCGGTTCCAGCAGGGGTGGTCACAGCAACAGCACCCCTGGCTGATGTGCAGGCAGCAAATGGCAGTGCACGTGGGCAGCAGGCAGTCAGGCAGCAGCAGATGGCAGGTGGGAGCATGCTCGGGGCTCTGGGGGGCAGTAGTTCGGCCTTCTGGGCAGGAGCATGGTCTTCCGTGTGCATACGCGTGGCCAGCTTGATACGGAGTGATTTGGCACGTGAAAAATCTGCACGTCAGCGTGTAATTCAAGGAAAGGCCCTTAGCGCGTAAGCGCGTCTGCACGCATACGCATTTTCATTGGTCATAAGGCCCCTCAAGCGCAAGCGCCCCTGTGACGTGACGCGTACAGACGTGCATGCGCATTTCAGCACGCGTGAAAAACTGCACGTCCACGTGTAATACGAGGAAAGGGCCCATGCGCGTAAGCGCGTGTGGAAACTGCACTTCCGTGTGTAATACGTGGAAAGGGCCATGCGCATAAGCACGCGTGGAAACTGCACGTCCGCGTGTGATACAGGAAAGGGCCTATGCGCGTAAGTGACGGGACGCGCGCGTGCATTTCCCTCAGCACGGGATAAAGGTGAGCGGGCCCAGCAGTTCGCTGTACGTGCCTTTCGTGGAGACCGATGTGTGTTGCTGCTTCCTGTTGTTTCGCGCGCCATCACAACTTCACAGCTGTCAAGGACGTATCTCTTCTTTTGGCGGGGGTATTGGCTACGCGTGTTTTTCTGCATCGCGCTAGTCAGACGGTGAGTCACACACGCTCTTTTTCCCACTGCGGGTGCCCCTGTGTATCGCACCCATTTTCGATGTCATAGTAGCCTGCATGTCCCACGCGTACGCGTTATTCGTGTTACTGGGTGCCACAGCGAACTGCGGGAGGTTGAATACACGCACGTAGGCTGCAGGGTTGCGTGCAAGGTTTTACTGCAGTTTTGGGGTGCCTGAGCGTTGAGTGACCCGTCACCACATCACCGGGGTCACATACAGCCTTGCAGGTGAAGGGGGGCTGTTAACATCTTGCTTCCCACCCCCTTCACCCCAATTGCCCAGGTCAATTGTGGTGTACACCTCCCATTGGCACCACTCCATCTGTGCCAGCACTACTACATCTGTGCCATGGTTGGGAGGCCACCAAAGATGAGGGGCGCCTCAGCTGGGCGTACTCCTCGTGGCGGGCGTGGTCGGGGACGTGGCCGTGGTGACCAGGGAGTAGGGGACTCCAGGGTGTCCAGGGCAGCCACAGAGGGGGAAGAGGCAGGGGTGCGCCACTTGAGCACAATGTTGTGCCATGTGTCGGTGCAGCCATGCCACCACCCCCTGTGGTTCCGGGGGATGCAGCTCCTGCATCTGTCACTGGCACCCATATGACCCGGCAGTATGTTCCATCGACTGCCACGGGCCCAAGGGTGGTGGTAGCTGCAGGTGCAGCTGTGGACACCGCCACCCAGGCTCAGGGTCTGCCAGCGCAGGCTGCGTTGGCACTTGAAGAGCCCTTGGTAGATCTCCAACAGGCCAGGGGGGAAACCATGGGGGCAGGCCGGGCTGCTCAGACCAAGACACGTGTCCCTGGGGCAGTCATGTCATCTGCTACCCCGAACAGCCGGGGTAGCAGATGACACCCAGATGCACCCAACAGCACCCCGGTTGTGAGTCTGCCAACCAGGACCGTTGCGGCCAACCACCCTGCCACAGCTGATGTTGCTGCGCAGGGTCCATTAGTGGGCACCCAGCTGCCACTGACACAAGTCAGGCCTCTGGTCATCCCTCCACCTGCCACTCCCTTTGCTCAATCCACCAAACCCACTGGCCATGCTGGTCAGGGCGGCATTAGCCAGCCAGGGTCTGCGCCACAGTCCAAGAGGAGGAAGGTTTCACCTGCAGCACAGGCTGGGACCCCACACACAGCCACGACCTCCTGCACGTAGAGGAAGAAGCCTTTCTGTAAGCAGGAACTGGACTTCCTCGTGGACTATGTGCGGGGCCACAGCCGTGACATGCTAGTGGGTGCCAATAGTCAGACCACGGCTGCCCAACGTACACCCACTGGAAGCATGTTGCGGAACATGTCAGTTCATTCGGCCATGAGGTGCGCACGGCGCAGGAGTGCAAAAAGCGTTGGAATGACATCAAGCACAGCACTAAGGCCAAGCGTGCCTCAAATTACAACTTGACTCTGGTGACTGGCGGTGGGCCTTCACCAGAGGAGGAAGAACACACTCCGCATGAGGCTCTCGTTGCGGAGTTCATACCACCTGAATTGGTCGAAGGAGTGGGAGAGAAGCTGGACTTTGATGCCCAGTCCAGTGAGTGTTGATGCGTGTTTGTTGAGGACGTGTGTGTTTCACTTGTGGGATGTGTTGTGCATGATTGCTGCTACATGTGACGTGTACATGGTTCTGATGTGTAAGTAATGCAATGCTACCGTCATGCATGTCTCCTCTGCCTGCATGCGGGACTCCATGTAGGCATGCTCCCTTGCCCCTCCTCCGCCACTCTGCACCCCAGTTCCACCTTTGCACTGGTCTGCTCCAATCTTGCCAATGTGTAGTTTCTTGTTCATGTGTCCTGTGTAGATGCTAACTTCCAGCGTAGAATCTGCCAGACATATGCCATGTGGTACCGCCTTAGTACTCGATGCAGGGTATCTCACTTGTACTGTGCATGGGTCAGATGTCCCGCAGGGACATGAGTGCCCATTCATGCTCCATGTGCATTGCACGCATGCCCCTATGTGTCCTTGACTGGATGATCACTTTAATATAAGTCCTTGGTTACATACATTGCCTGTCATCTCATCAGCCTTCCCATGTCAACTGTGCCTCAGTCCTGCGTTGCACACATGTTTAGGCTCTGACAATCTGTGTGGCTCACAGGCCTCAGCCTGTTCAATGGCCAATGACTCTGTCCAACTCTTGTTGTGTCTTCTTCACACGTGGGCGGCCTCCGGAGTTTCCATCATGTGTCCTGCCCACTGTCCCAGCATCATTTGCAGTGTTGTAATTTGAATCACATGAAGCTGTTGATGCCAGTCAACACTGCCTGTCAATACACAGGTGTATGGTCAGCCTTTTGATACCATGCTAGGCATCCCTGCTTTGGTACTGGGGTGGAGGGGTGCTTGGCTTCTAGACATGGTACACATTGAATGCACAATGCACGTGATGTCTGATTTTGACATTGCACTGCCTTCACATTTCCTGGCACACACCATGTAGTGCTTGTACATGTCGGTAGTGAGTGGCGTACACATTTTCTGCACTGCATAGACGCACTTCCATGGAAACTGCCACCTTTCAACAGGTCTGATCACAGAAGCTATTCAAAGTAGACCCAGCATGCATGCCAGGTCATATGTTGTGTGTCATTTGTCTGCCTGATGCCTTTGCTGTCGGTGTGTGTGTGTGTCGTGTGCTTCTGACATGTGTATTGACCTTTTCCTCTCTATTTTTCAGGTGATGACACAATGGAGGCAGAGGATGGTGTTGTCATGCCAGACACAGGGTTGGTAACGCCACATCAACCCGGCACTAGTGGGGGTCGTGGGGTGGTAGGCCACGAAAACCCCCAAGTGCTGCAGTCCATCTTGTCTCTGGCTGCCTATGAGTCCAGCCTTGATGACGACTCTGACGTCCATGTTGAGTTGGATGACCATCAAGTCCATGTGTCAGGGGTGAGTGATTCTGATGTGGACACTCCTCTGTCTGCTACCCCTGCACTGAGGGATCAGACAGTCTTGGTTCCTCCGCCCGTGGTGGATCGGGACGTAGGGTCACCCTCCACACCAGTCACTGATGTGCCTGGGACATCACGTCGACGTGGGCATGTAGTCGTGCAGCCGCAGGCGGTGCCAACAAAGAGAGGACCCCCGGTCCTTGGGTCCCGCAGGGGTCAAGCCCGGCAACGTGGTCGCCGCGCGCAACCGCTGTATACTGAGTGGGAGCAAGACATGACTGGCAATTCCGAACGGCAGGGGGCAGCAATGGAGAACATCGCTGAGAGCATGGAGTGTGTGGCCCGATCTGTGCTCCCCACTGCTAGGCAGGTGCTTCTCCAGCAGCAGGCGGCACGGTCCACGGCCCGCTCGCTCAGGCTGGGCATGGCGGCCTCAGACAGGGCACGCCAGGCTGAAATGTCGTCTCTGCGTCAAGCAATTGCTGCTCACACAGAGGCGCACATGGATGCCTTGAGGGAGGAGTATGCTTCCCTCAGATCCACTCTGGGTGTCCTTATGATGTCCCAGAGGCAGTGGGCAGAGGAGAGGTTTGCACAGCTTGCGTGTACCATCTTGGCTGAGCTACAGGCTTGCCGGGAGATGCAGCGGTTGTCCAGCCAGGCCTTGCAGGAGGAACTCCGTGTTACACGTGCTACCTTGCAAGAGGAAGCACGTGTATCACGGGAGGTTCTGCATGCAGACCTACGTCACATCGCCACACAGAACCAGGCTCACCCATCCGGCAGACTTGCTGCCGACGAGGGGCAAGCTGCGGCTAGGCGTGGCCAGGCTACTGTGCCACGTCCTCCTTTCCAGGATGAGCCAGACTCGGACGACCATCTATCTCCCACATAGGTCGTGCTGTGCAGGCGTTGAGCCCATGGAGGATTTTTTTTTGGCTCAGCATCATCGCATGTGGATGTTGAGCAGCACCCTGTACCTCCCCCCTCCTGGGTGCCTCCCCTCCTCCCCGGGTCGTATGTGGCCATTTTTGATTTTTCTTTTAGTTTAGTTAGTTAAGTTTCTGTTTGATAGTTAGTTTAAATAGGTAATGTAGGTTTTCCATAGTTAGTGTAATTAGTTAATAGTTGATTTAGTTTAAAATTGCTAGTCTATTGTGCTTTCATGTGACGGTGCGGTGCTTTGTGGCTTTTGAAGGCATCCACTGTCTGTTCCAGCTGGGCCCTTCATGGTTGTCTTGTGTATGTGTTTGCTGCTTGGGTTCCTTGACTCACATATGCCACTCCTGCCTCCCTTATCCATGGGCTCGCAAGGATGGTTCGGTGTTACAGCATTTTACACAAGGGCATTGGACTGTCATATCTGTGGCATGTCTGGTGCTGTGTGACTTGTGTTGACACCCCTAGTGGGGATGATTTAGGTGTCATTGTCCACTGTTCAGCTTTTGGAGATGGGGTGTGTCATGATTAATGTGGACATTGATTGCTATGCATTGTGTAGTATGTTTCATTTCTTTCCTGTACATGTGCTTGTTGCAATTCATGCTGTAGATAGTGTTCCACACTTTGTAGGTGAAAGACGGACTGATGGTGTGATTTGTGATGTGACTCTCTGACATGGTCAAGTAATGAGATGCCTGATGAGACACACACAGATGACTTTGAAGCATTAATCATGTGTTTCATGCCCTTTCTGCAGGGGGATGAGCCTTCAGAGCACCTTTGCCAGCAGACATGTCCCATTGGACGACGGAATTCTGGACCCGTTTGTTGGTGCCCACATGCACATGTGTGCAGAAGAAGAGGCACAGTGATTGCAGACCCACATCCTAGAACTGCTGACATGTTCCAAGGAACTCCAGGCAAGGTGAGCATCACAGGGGGGCCACGACACAGCAAAGCTTGCACCAGGCGAGTTGCACATGCAGGCTTAGTCACAGCACTGAGGGTGAGCTTAGACGAATATTGGTGTTGAAGCACACAATGCAGCTCAGATGTGTTTGTGGACTGATGGCTGCTGATACTAGGGTTGTCTGGGACACATGCAGGGGCAGTGGCACATACCCTCCGGTACACCAAGGTCCATTGAGGCACTTGTATCAACCATGTAGCCTTCCGAGACATGGAAAGCGGCAGCTCACAGGGACATGCAGCAAGGGACATACTCGGGTGCAGTGCATGTCTTTTCCACGTACTTCATGATAAATGCACTGCCAACTTTGTTTCGGTCATGGTGGTACGCAACTTGCTCTGTAGTCATGGCTTGCTATATGGGTCTGTCTGCTTACCCAGGGAACATTGCATGTTGTGTGAATTGTGACACATTGGTGTTCCATTTGCCACGCACCCAGCAGCGGCTGCCTTACTGCATTGACTGTGTATGACCCGTCACAGGGGTGATGTTATATATGGGTACGAAGCATCAACTACAGATTGTCTGTTTGTAGAGTAGTCTGTTGCTATGGGGCATGTTTGGTGTTGTGTTTTTGTGCAATTGGCACATACAGGTTGTTGACTGTGTCTCTCTTTGCAGCATTGCAGTGCTCCTGTAACCGGACCTGAGAGTGCGCAGGCAGGAGGCCAGCACTCAAAACCAGAGCTAAGTGTCTTGTTGTTTTTCTTACAAACTGCTCTGCATAGGCTTGCTGGGGAGTGTACTGATGCATGGATGTATGTGTGGTTCAATTTGGTATGTTTTTTTCTCCCTAATCACCCGTGATCCTATTCAATTTTGAAACCTGTACCCTCTACCCGGTGTTCCTGCTTCCCGTGCCTATCCAAGCAACGTTCCCTGACCCTCTTTCCCCACTGGGGTTGCGGATGCCTGTGTAAGCCCCGAACTTGCAGGCGCCAAAACCCTAGAGGGGGTGGTTGGTTCGTACCACTCCTGAGCCTGGACTACAGAAGGCCATGACAATGATGTCCAAGTCTGTTTGGATTGTGTATGTGTTCATGCAGGTTGTACATTTTCGCGCATTCCCTAGTTTCATGTGTCATTCCTCCTCTCCTCTCCTGCCGCTCATTCCAGTCATCCAGTGTGTCAACACCTGTCCCGACTGCATATCCCTGAACCTCCTTCCCCACCAGGGTCTCAGGGGCTTGTGTGAGTTTGACCTTGCAGGCACCCGGGACATGGTGGGGGTGGTTGTTTCGTGACACTCCCGCGCCTGTACAGGGGACCTCTGACAGTACACATCCATTCATGGTGCATCATCCTATGTCATGTACCACACATGTCTCACATCCTGTCGTGACATTGTTTTGCTGTGCTACCTTGGTTGTTGCATCATTGTGGTAGTACTTGGCCTTTGTGAGGTACTGCTACGTCAAGTCATCTACTGGAGGGTGTTTGGGTTCGTTTTTATGCCTTGGACTTTGTGATTTTGGAAATGAGTGTGGATTCTGAGGGTTCAGGCATCTTTTTACACACAAGGTGGGAGATGGTGACGAAGGGTAAAGGTGATCCTGTGGCCAGGTGGAATTGATGTTTGGAGGCTCCATGACCCAGGTGCAGTTGTTCAGTGGGTCATGGTCATTTGTGAGGGAGGGTGGGGGTTGTTGTTGATAGTTGCCTTGCCCTGCAGTGTGATGGGAACTCTGACATAGTAATGGTGGTATCCCATGTACATGTTGTGTTCTGCTGATCAATGCCTGTTCATGTGTTGTGTTTTCCTTTCAGGTGCGAGGGGATAGTTGTGGTTTGACATGCTGGGGTGTACACATGGTGGATGTTCACATGTGATGTGTAGGGAACACTGATGGTCACTTGAGTGCACATGCATATGTGGAGTGCATGTCCTTGCAGAACCACACACTTGCACTCTGATGCACTACATGTACTCCCACCCTTGCATATACACGTGTACACTGTTTGCCTTCTGGTGCCCACTGTGTCCCGGCAGCACATGTTCTGTGACCGATCATGGATCCAGTACATGCCTAATTTGATGTTTGACGTGGTCTGTCACTTAGATGTGATGCTCAGGGTGTGCATCACACACAATGGCTGTTCACTGTGCTGTGCGCTGAGCAGTGTGATGCAGGAGTAGGACACTGCACACATGAGCTGCAGTGTTGATTTTGCAATGCATAATGTGCATGTAGACAGGCATTCATTGTGATGTTACGTCTACGACTGTTGTAATGCATTTGGAAATGACTTATTTTGGGTGTGAGGTTGTTGGTCTGTCATTTCATCTGATTCCGGGTCAGGCAGCAGTGTCCGATGCCACTTTGCATTTAGGACATGGCAATGTGTACCTTATCGTTACTGCATTGGTGTATGGGTATTGCGTGCCATGTCATGTTGATGCTTGGGAGGGTTTGAGTGACATGACAGTGATGGCCATGGCCTGGTTTGCAGGTGTGTGTGATGCACACCTTGCATGTCCGTGTCATCCACTTCTCAGAGCAACTAGCTGGTGGTAGATTTCTCTCCGCAGCAGGGCCCTCCCCCTGGAACAGACTTCCGGCCTGACTTGAACTTGAGGGGAATCATCTCCAGTTCTGGAAGCACCTCAAGACCTTCCTCTTTGCTTCTGCTTACTGTCTGCCTCTTCCTTGCAGAATTCTCCACTGGAACTGCACAGGAGCTGCAACTGGGCCACTCTCACCGACCTCGGTCCCTGGCCCAGCCACTCTCCACTTGCACTGCCTCCCTGGCAACCCCTGCACTGCAGTACTGTCTCTCTATCCCTACAGCCTCCCTTCCCAGCACTTTTCTGCACTTACCTTTGTAGTTGCCACCAGGCGACCTATGTATTATTTTTTTGGGCTACTTCCCCTGTACTGGACTCCCCCCCACCCTTCCCCTTGCACTTTTCCCATTCCCCCTACCCCTGCACTTGCACAATCCCAATGACACCTGGCCTAGTAGTACCGTTCTCTGTGTTCCCTTGTTCCCCACTCCCTGCCTCATTGCGCCTTGGAATACTTGTGTATGGCCCATATCATGTCATATGTCATATGTGTGCCTTTTGGTCACACAGGATAGCTTGTGTTTAAGTAGCTAGGGATGCAGACGATGTGGCACTTCCATGGCAACTATCTCAGGGTGGTAAGGTTGTGACAGTTGACTGTCTCTTTGTCATCATCGATTGTCACCTGGTATGTGCCAGGCCTGTGTGCACTCCGCAGGGGTGGGAGTTTAGGTGAAAAATGTGGCCACAAGCTGGGTCCGGGCTTCCTCGCCACGTGCCCTGTCCCCTCCCATGGGCAGCGCCTGTGGTTGGGGATGTGGGGGCACCACCATGTCCACCGGGACACGCTGCCGTGTTGCAACATTGTGCAGGACACATGCTGCCACAATGATCCTGCACACTACTGGTGGTGCATAGAGTAGTTGCCCACCAGAGCGGTCAAGGGAGCGTAAACGTGACTTGAGCACTCCGAATGTGCGCTCCACTATGCCCCTGGTTGCAATATGGGCGGCGTTGTATCTTACCTGGGGTGGTGTGGTGGGGTTCCGGATTGGTGTCATCATGTGGTTGCTCAGAGGGTAGGCACTGTCCCCTGGGGAGATGATAATAGTTGAGATTATTAGGGTTTGGATATTTGTCTGTGTGTGACTTGCATGCATGTGCAAGGGCATTTGTACTGACCTAGGAGCCATGTGTCGCCATGCTGCCCAGCTTCCAGGGCCCGGCTCAGGGCGGACATTCTGTATATGAAACTGTCATGGGTGGAGCCAGGGTAGTTTGCATAGACAGAGGTGATGATTCCCTTTGCATCACATACCATCTGTACATTGATGGAATGCCAGTGCTTGCGGTTTCGGTAGATGTGCTCAATGGCCCTAGGTGGACGTAGGGCCACATGGGTGCAATCTATGGCACCGAGCACTTTGGGGAAGTGTGCCACCCTGAAAAAATCCAGGACAACGGCCTGCCTTTCTGCGGGTGTTCTGGACATGTATATGTGCCTGCGGACTGAGGGGCGCGCTGTCATGATTGCCAGTACCTGGTGTAGGCAGCGTGACTGCGTGGCCTGTGAGACCCCCCCCCACTATGGCAGTGGTCCGCTGAAATGACCCAGCGGCCAAAAAATGCAGGACATTGAGCAGCTTCTCCAAGGGGCTCAATGCTTGGGAGCAAAGGGTGGGGTTGTGAGGTCATCTTCCCACTCCCTGACCAGGTCTAGGATGATATGGGGTGGAAACCTATACCTGCCATAGACCTGGTCATCAGGCATCCCAAAAAGGCTTGTCCGTGGTGCGAAAATGCGTGCCCTGGCTATTCTCCTCCTCCTGCGGTGTCCCACGATCAGTGCAGCGACAAATGGGGCATTCATCGTAGCTGTATATACGCGTTTGTTGTTTGCGCGCACTTTTATGCTGTGCGCGGGGACGCTTCCGCCTGCCTTCGTGTGGCAGACGCGTTGACGCCTGTGCACGTCTTTTGCCTTGCGCATGTTTCCCGTATTCGGATACGGTCCGAGTGTCATCGCGTGTGATCGGAGGGGAGTGTGCGTACGCGCAACTGGCCTGGGTACGTGTGTTTCGGGGTGCGCAGGAAGTTCCACATGCGATTAGCCTGGGTACGTGTGTTCCGGGGTGCCGGGAACTTTCACACGCGATTGGTGGAAATCCACATGTGTTCTGTCATCACGTGCAATGAGGGAAACACCTGCGCGCGTCACGTCACAGACGCACTCACGCGCTAAGGGCCGTTGGTCCAATGAAATCGCATATGCGTGCTGCCGTGCATACGCGCATGGCCCTTTCCTCGTATTACACGCGGACGTGCAGTTTTTCACGCGCGCTGAAATGCGCATGCACGTCTGTACGCGTCACGTCACAGGGGCGCTTGCGCTTGAGGGGCCTTCTGTCCAATGAAAATGCGTATGCGTGCAGACGCGCTTACGCGCTAAGGGCCTTTCCTCGAATTACACGCTGACGTGCAGATTTTTCACGTGCCAAATCACTCCGTATCAAGCTGGCCACGCGTATGCACACGGAAGACCACGATCCTGCCCAGAAGGCCGAACTACTGCCCCCCCAGAGCCCCGAGCACGCTCCCACCTGCCATCTGCTGCTGCCTGACTGCCTGCTGCCCACGTGCACTGCCATTTGCTGCCTGCACATCAGCCAGGGGTGCTGTTGCTGTGACCACCCCTGCTGGAACCGAAGACTCCCGACTGGGATTCCATCGCTCCACAGCCCAGCCCCAGGACCCAGTTTCCCACCCACTCCTGCCTCTGGGGTTGTCATGTCGGGGCAAACACCATCTGTGACCACTGACAACCCCCGGCCAGAGAGGCAGAGGGGCACCAGCTTCAGTGCCACCGAAGTTGGTGTCCTGGTGGAGCAAGTCCTGGGGCAGTATGATGCCCTCTTCGGAAGTTCCCGCGCCGACAAGGAAGGACGGACTCGGATCTGGACTGACATCGTGACTGCCATCAACGCGGAGGGGGTGGCAGTCCGCGACTTACAACATGTCAGGAAGCGCTGGGAGGACTTCAGGTCCAGGACCCTGAACAAGGCCTGGCACCTCTTGAAGGCAGCGGATGCCAAGGGGCGCCGGGGCCACTTGTCGGAAGAACAGATGAGAGTCCTGGAACGCATATCCCCAGCGCTCCACGTCCAGGTCCTAGAGAAGCAGACCCGTCTGGAGTCGAGTGGTGAGTGTACATGCATCCTGATTGTGAGCAGTGCGTGTGGTGATTATTCGGTAGTGTGCAGGTTGCACATCTGTTTGTATGGGGTCGAGTATGGGTGGGGGTGTACAGGGCCGTGGGGCTGACACATGCGAGGGCTGTAATGTGTGAGACATGGATGGTGCTTGTGTATGTTGGCTTGCATGCCAAATGCAGTTGTGTGGGCACACGTGTTTGGATGAATGTGTATGTAAGTAGACATGTCTGTGATGTCACGCATGTATGTTGTTTTCGGCTGCATGTATCAGCACTGTGTACATGTGCATGTGTGTGTATTTGACAAGGGTGCAACAGTGATGCAACATGGATGCATGTGACAGCGGTATGTGGAAGCCTGATTGGCAGATGTGACATGGATGCCCGTCTGAACAGTGCGACACTTGGCAGAGGTGTACACATGCATGCAAGTGTGGTGGTGTGTGTACATGTGTGGTGCACTTCCTGTGTTGCATGTGATGTCTGGCTCACCTTTGGCTGCTCATGCTGTTGTATGTGTATGGATGGTGGTGGCAGTTGCGATATGGCTGTGGTATGGCTCATGTGTGCGAGTTGTAATGACATGTGTGTTGGGGATTGTGATGACATGTCTGAGGTTTGCCAATGCCACTCATCTGCAACTGTCATGTGTGTATGTGTCCATTGTACAGTGCCCTGATGCCTGTGTTTTGTTTCTCCCTGTCTGCAGCGTCAACTGATGAAGAGGGCGGAGAAGGTGCTGTGGAGCACAGCACCGGGGATCCCACCGCCAGCCGGAGACGCAAGGCCCGGCTCCCCTCCCGTGTTGTCATCTCGTCGGGGAGAGAGGAGTCCGGTGCCGCATCCCAGGCCGCAGCTGCCGGGGGGAGGTCCAAGAGGCGGAGGTTGGAGTTGGACTCCTCGGCAGCAGAAGGGGCAGCTGGGACCCCACAGGGCTCAACAGGGGAAGATGGCACGTAGTCATCCAGGTTGGTGGGGGGTTTGGTGGAGGAGGAGGCCGTGCAAGCACCAGAGACGGGGTCTGGAGGTGGGGATCCCACTGGTGCTAGTGGTGCAGTGCAGGACCAGGGACAGGAGGCAGCACAGGCCGCCGCGGAGGTGCCTGTGTGCAATCCTGTCCCCGATCCTGTCCCTGCATCATCTTGCACCAGCAGGGATGCCTACGTCCAGACCTGTTTTCAGGCAGGGGATGAGCTGACGTCAACTGGCCTTCCTCTGCCTGCGGACGTGGCTATCCAGGTCCGGGTTGAGCCTGTCCTGGCTGGTGTGGCGTTGCGTCAACGGGCCATGCGAGGTGACCTGCAGTCTTTTCATGGAGAGACTGCACGTCATCTCGAATGGCTCGTTGACCACGTCAGCCTGCTGGGACAGGTCACCCAGGCCGGATTCCTACGTCTGATGGGGCTTGCTCCGACCCCCTCCTCAACTGGACCCCCTACGCGCCAGTCGTCCTCTGTGCCATCTTCCCACCCATCAGTCACCTGGGTGCCCTGTGGAGCTGCCTCTGACGGTGCGGCCAGGCTGGTGGAGGAGGCATCCCTGCCACAGTCGGGAGTCGGACGTCCAGCAGGGGTGGCCACATCTACGACTGCACCCCAGCCGGCGGAGGATGTGCAGGCAGCAGGAGGCAGTGCACGGGCAGAGGCAGAGCAGCAGCAGCAACATGGTGGGAGCCATGAAGGCTCGGGGCCTTCGACATCGGAGGGGCAGGCATCGGCCGGAGGGCAGGAGGACCCAGGACAGAGAGTGTCTTCCGTGTGGCAGCGGTTGGGCCACGCCATAGATGCGGAGCGGCGGCGGGCGGAAGAGGCGCGGCTCACAATGGTCAGGGCGGAGAACTCCATGCGGAGGGCCCTGAGGCGGGCCGAGTGCCTCGAGGCAATCCGCAGGGGGTTGGAGGAGGACACGGCGTCGTCCCTGCGGACCCTCTGGGCCATGGAACAGGACCGCCTCCGGGACATCGAACAGAAGTTCGATGATGCCCTGGCCCGGAACACCACGGAGTGAGCCGCTGGACTTGCCCGCCGCCTTTGTATATAGTTCTTTAGTTTTAGGTTTCCTTTGTTTGTTCTTATGATTTGGAGTCGACGGACACTGCTCCACTTTTTGTATATAGTTGCATTTTAGTTAGGGTTTTTTGTAGGTTTCCTTTGTTCAGTTGGGCTCATGGACCCTTGGAAGTTTTGTACATAGCTCTTCATTGGATTGATTTTATTTTTCATTTGACTTTGGACAACATTTTTTTGGATTAGGATTTGGTGTTTTTATTTTTTTAAACGGACATGCAGCTTATCTTTTTTTCATTGCCATTGTAGTTTGTTTCATTTCTTTTGCATTCTTTTTTTTTAATACAATTTTGTTTTCATACTTCACTGTGTGGTATCATCTCATTGGTTTCATGCATGTCATGTTGGGTGTTTTCCCATTCAATTGCAACCATTGTGTGTGACGGATATGGGTTCATTTGCTTTATGAACATTGAGGGTGTAACATGTCATTTCCATTTCCATGTGGGTGAATGGGTTACTTGGTAGGGCTTTTTGGCTGTGGAGGCTGACCATAACGCAGATGATTGGGGATTGTGAGGACCTGGTGGAGGCTGCCCATGGTGGCTGGGGGGTGGGGGTGATAGGGGACATGAGTGGGGGCCTGGTGGGGGCTGGCCATGGTGGCTGGGGGGTGGGGGTGGTGGGAGACATGGGTGGGGGCCTGGTGGAGGCTGCCCCTGCACTGCTGGGGGGTGGGGTGGTGGGAGACATGGGTGGGGGCCTGGTGGAGGCTGCCCCTGCACTGCTGGGTGGTGTGGGTGGTGGGAGACATGGGTGGGGCCTGCTGGCAGGTGCCCCACAGTGCTGGGGGAGTGGGGGTGGTGGGGAACATGAGTTGGACATGGATGGGGGCCTGCTGGCAGGTGCCCCACAGTGCTGGGGGGTGGGGGTGGTGGGAGACATGGGTGGGGGCCTGGTGGTGGGTGCCCCTGCACTGCTGGGGGGTGGGGGTGCTGGGAGACATGGGTGGGGGCCTGGTGGAGGCTGCCCCTGCACTGCTGGGGGGTGGGGGTGGTGGGAGACATGGGTGGGGGCCTGGTGGAGGCTGCCCCTGCACTGCTGGGGGGTGGGGGTGGTGGGAGACATGGGTGGGGCCTGCTGGCAGGAGCCCCACAGTGCTGGGGGGTGGGGGTGGTGGGAAACATGAGTTGGACATGGGTGGGGGCCTGCTGGCAGGTGCCCCACAGTGCTGGGGGGTGGGGGTGGTGGGGAACATGAGTTGGACATGGGTGGGGGCCTGCTGGCAGGTGCCCCACAGTGCTGGGGGGTGGGGGTGCAGGGGTACATGAGTTGCTCATGGGTGGGGGCCTGCTGGCAGGTGCCCCACAGTGCTGGGTGGTGGGGGTGCTGGGAGACATGGGTGGGGGCCTGGTGGTGGCTGCCCCTGGTGACTGGGGGGTGGGGGTGGTGGGAGACATGGGTGGGGGCCTGGTGGAGGCTGGCCCTGGGGAGTGGGGGGTGGGGGTTGTGGGAGACATGGGTGGGGGCCTGGTGGAGGCTGCCCCTGCACTGCTGGGGGGTGGGGGTGGTGGGAGACATGGGTGGGGGCCTGGTGGAGGCTGCCCCTGGTGACTGGGGGGGTGGGGGTGGTGGGAGACATGGGTGGGGGCCTGGTGGAGGCTGGCCCTGGGGAGTGGGGGGTGGGGGTTGTGGGAGACATGGGTGGGGACCTGGTGGAGGCTGCCCCTGCACTGCTGGGGGGTGGGGGTGGTGGGAGACATGGGTGGGGCCTGCTGGCAGGTGCCCCACAGTGCTGGGGGGTGGGGGTGCAGGGGTACATGAGTTGCACATGGGTGGGGGCCTGCTGGCAGGTGCCCCACAGTGCTGGGGGGTGGGGGTGCTGATAGACATGGGTGGGGGCCTGGTGGAGGCTGCCCCTGGTGGCTGGGGGGTGGGGGTGCTGGGAGACATGGGTGGGGGCCTGGTGGTGGGTGCCCCTGCACTGCTGGGGGGTGTGGGTGCTGGGAGACATGGGTGGGGGCCTGGTGGAGGCTGCCCCTGGTAGGCTGGGGGGTGGGGGTGGTGGGAGACATGGGTGGGGGCCTGGTGGAGGCTGCCCCTGGTGACTGGGGGGGGTGGGGGTGGTGGGAGACATGGGTGGGGGCCTGGTGGTTGGTGCCCCTGGTGGCTGGGGGTGCAGGGGGACATGCGTTGGTGGGCAGTAGTGCAAGTTGACATGTGGGTTCGGTGGGGGGCATGGCCATGGTAGATGGGGTGCCTGCAGGACATGTGCAGGGTAGGCCCCTGTGGTGTGAGCCACCTGCAGGTGCCATGGAGGGTGTAGAGGGAACACCTAGGAGGGCCCACACGTGCAGTTCACGTGTGGTGCTCCCCGCGCACCCCTGTAATACACGTACCCTGATGGAATCACGTGTCAAACTTCCCCCGCACCCCGAAATACACGTACCCTGATGAAATTGCGTCTGGAACTTCCCATGCACCCTGAAATACACGTACCCTGATGGAATCGCGTGTGGAACTTCCCGCGCACCCCTGGAATACACGTACCCTGCTGAAATCGCGTGTGGAACTTCCCCTGCACCCTGAAATACACGAACCCTGCTGATATCGCGTGTGTAACTTCACGCGCACCCCTGAAATACACGTACCCTGCTGAAATCGCGTGTGAAACTTCCCCTGCACCCTGAAATACACGTACCCTGCTGATATCGCGTGTGTAACTTCACGCGCACCCCTGAAATACACGTACCCTGCTGAAATCGCGTGTGGAACTTCCCCTGCACCCTGAAATACACGTACCCTGATGGGATTGCGTGTGGAACTTCCTGCACACCCCTGGAATACACGTACCCTGCTGAAATCGCGTGTGGAACTTCCCCTGCACCCTGAAATACACGTACCCTGATGGAATCGCGTGTGTAACTTCACGCGCACCCCTGAAATACACGTACCCTGCTGAAATCGCGTGTGGAACTTCCCCTGCACCCTGAAATACACGTACCCTGATGGGATTGCGTGTGGAACTTCCTGCACACCCCTGGAATACACGTACCCTGCTGAAATCGCGTGTGGAACTTCCCCTTCACCCTGAAATACACGTACCCTGCTGATATTGCGTGTGTAACTTCACGCGCACCCCTGAAATACACATACCCTGCTGAAATCGCGTGTGGAACTTCCCCTGCACCCTGAAATACACGTACCCTGCTGATATTGCGTGTGTAACTTCACGCGCACCCCTGAAATACACGTACCCTGCTGAAATCGCGTGTGGAACTTCCCCTGCACCCTGAAATACAGGTACCCTGATGGAATTGCGTGTGGAACTTCCCGCGCACGCCTGGAATACACGTACCCGGCTGAAATCGCGTGTAGAACTTCCCCTGCACCCTGAAATACACGTACCCTGATGGAATCGCGTGTGGAACTTCCCGCGCACCCCTGAAATACACGTACCCTGCTGAAATCGCGTGTGGAACTTCCCCTGCACCCTGAAATACACGTACCCTGATGGAATCGCGTGTGGAACTTCCCGCGCACCCCTGGAATACACGTACCCTGCGGAAATCCCGTGTGCAACTTCCCCTGCACCCTGAAATACACGTACCCTGATGGAATCGCGTGTGGAACTTCCCGCGCACCCCTGAGATATGAGTACCCTGCTCGCACAGGCCCAATCGCGTGTGGAAATTCCCGCGCACCCCTAAAATACACGTACCCTGCTGGAATCGCGTGTGTAACTTCCCCTGCACCCTGAAATACACGTACCCTGCTGATATCGCGTGTGGAACTTCACGCACACCCCGAAATACACGTACCCTGATGGAATCGCGTGTGGAACTTCCCGCGCACCCCTGAGATACGCGTACCCTGCTCGCATGGGCCCAATCGCGTGTGGAAATTCCCGCGCACCCCTGAAATACACGTACCCTGCTGGAATCGCGTGTGTAACTTCCCCTGCACCCTGTAATACACGTACCCTGCTGATATCGCGTGTGGAACTTCACGCGCACCCCGAAATACACGTTCCCTGATGGAATCGCGTGTGGAACTTCACGCGCACCCCGAAATACACGTACCCTGATGGAATCGCGTGTGGTGCCCCTGGTGGCTGGGGGTGCAGGGGGACATGCGTTGGTGGGCAGTAGTGCAAGTTGACATGTGGCAAATACAAGTACCCTGATGGAATCGCGTGTGGAACTTCACGCGCACCCCTGAAATACACGTACCCTGCTGAAATCGCGTCAGGAACTTCCCAGGCTCCCTGAAATACACGTACCCTGATGGAATCGCGTGTGGAACTTCCCGCGCACCCCTGGAATACACATACCCTGCTGAAATCGCGTGTGGAACTTCCCCTGCACCCTGAAATACACGTACCCTGCTGATATTGCGTGTGTAACTTCACGCGCACCCCTGAAATACACATACCCTGCTGAAATCGCGTGTGGAACTTCCCCTGCACCCTGAAATACACGTACCCTGCTGATATTGCGTGTGTAACTTCACGCGCACCCCTGAAATACACGTACCCTGCTGAAATCGCGTGTGGAACTTCCCCTGCACCCTGAAATACAGGTACCCTGATGGAATTGCGTGTGGAACTTCCCGCGCACGCCTGGAATACACGTACCCGGCTGAAATCGCGTGTAGAACTTCCCCTGCACCCTGAAATACACGTACCCTGATGGAATCGCGTGTGGAACTTCCCGCGCACCCCTGAAATACACGTACCCTGCTGAAATCGCGTGTGGAACTTCCCCTGCACCCTGAAATACACGTACCCTGATGGAATCGCGTGTGGAACTTCCCGCGCACCCCTGGAATACACGTACCCTGCGGAAATCCCGTGTGCAACTTCCCCTGCACCCTGAAATACACGTACCCTGATGGAATCGCGTGTGGAACTTCCCGCGCACCCCTGAGATATGCGTACCCTGCTCGCACAGGCCCAATCGCGTGTGGAAATTCCCGCGCACCCCTAAAATACACGTACCCTGCTGGAATCGCGTGTGTAACTTCCCCTGCACCCTGAAATACACGTACCCTGCTGATATCGCGTGTGGAACTTCACGCACACCCCGAAATACACGTACCCTGATGGAATCGCGTGTGGAACTTCCCGCGCACCCCTGAGATACGCGTACCCTGCTCGCATGGGCCCAATCGCGTGTGGAAATTCCCGCGCACCCCTGAAATACACGTACCCTGCTGGAATCGCGTGTGTAACTTCCCCTGCACCCTGTAATACACGTACCCTGCTGATATCGCGTGTGGAACTTCACGCGCACCCCGAAATACACGTTCCCTGATGGAATCGCGTGTGGAACTTCACGCGCACCCCGAAATACACGTACCCTGATGGAATCGCGTGTGGAACTTCCCGCGCACCCCTGAGATACGCGTATCCTGCTCGCACGGGCCCAATCGCGTGTGAAAATTCCCGCACACCCCTGAAATACACGTACCATGATGAAATCGCGTGTGGAACTTCCCGCGCACCCCTGAAATACGAGTACCCTGCTCGCACGGGGCCAATCGCGTGAGGTACTTCCCGCGCACCCCAGTGATACACGTAGCCCGCTTGCTGTGCTGGTACAGGGTTAGCGCAGCCCTTTGCGCTGGATTGGGTATATTGATGGCTTTTCCCTGCGCGAGAGGCGTTCTTGGGGGCGTAACTGGTCTGCTGCAGGGTCGCTGCGCCACTGTGCACCACGGCTGGTTTTGGTGGCTGGAATCCATGAATACGCTGTGCGCGGAAATGGATTCTTGCGCACGCGGCTGGCGCAGGGATTCGCACGCGCACACTGTGCGCCAGCCGCGTGCGCCACTTGTGCGCTGAATTCTATGAATTACCCCATAAATGTCAGTGGATATGATGTGAAAGGAGGAGGATGGCATAGGGCAACGCGCTGGTCTTGGGATATAGACCGCACAGAGCAGCAGAGATTTGATTCCTGGCTCTGCGCTTAGAAACCGAACTCAGGTACTTTATTAGGAGCGTCATAAAAAAAAACAAATAAATAAATATTCCAAATGCTGATGAATGTTCTTGCAAGTCACCTTTGTTGTCAAACCAGAAAAGTTTTAACGTAATTGCCTCCCTTTCTCGAGCAGCAAATACACATATTTGTTGTATTATACTTTAATCGTGAGTGGAGGGATTATTAAGTAAGACAATGGTCCTGGAAGTAGGCAAGTACCGTGCAATAGGAGGTCTAAATTATGTAATGAAACTAGTATGCACGCCATGACTAGTTACTAGATACAAAAGGCAATAACTAATAATTGCCATTCTTTTTGTCTTCACGGTAACAAAATGACAATACATTGTTATAATGAAAGGTTACACATCGGCGATACTTTACATGTTTTTGCTTCACTTTATCATGAGTGTTGTACTGGTGGGACAATGTGCTGATTTGCAAATAGTTTTTATTTTTTTTAAATAAAAAAGGTTCTAAGGTGAACCATGCAATCTACACTGGTCCCTGAGCTGCGGGGCACAGCGTGATTTTACTCCAACCCGTTATCCAAAATAATATCAAAACTAACATTTCAGCCTTTTAAAATTCTGTTTGTATCTCAGCAGCACAGAGTGAGAAACTGAAAGCTGTTTCTTAAAAAAATATATATATCGAATTGTGCACATCAATGGTGGCTGAACAGAAGGAAATTGACTTGTCTCCTGCTCACAGCACATCCCTGCTAAGTAGAAGATCAAAGAACCTTTGTTGTTTGACTAGATAGCAGCATGGGTCCCAGCCCCTGTTGGAGCCTGGCATTTGCTTCTGCTTCACTCTCTTCCAGGTTTAAGCAGTGCCCGGATTTGGTGCCATGGCATAATAACGCAGGCTGCTCTGAAGAAATGATATACTTGAAGTGGGATTCACGCAGGTCGGCCACCATCGGGTTTACAGCTGATAAGAGTCCTTCTTTCTGCCAGAAGGCAGCAAGCCTGGGAGAAGTTATGTGTCCAATATCGCTGCTCTCTCTCATCTGCACAGGCCGTGAATCACGTTCTATTTCCAGTCGCATGTCTAAAGAAAACACATAGAGAAGTGTTGTGCTTTTCAATTTCGAATGGCGAATTAGAACACACATATACAGAGAAAAAGCAGAATGCGTCTGCATGCTTCAGCGGGTCACTTCTTCCTGTGAAAAAATCATAATAGTATTTAAATGAATAACATTTCCGAATGTACTGTGATAAAAACTACAAGCGTTGACTAATTTGCATTCATAGTTTCCAACACGTCACGATGATCAGTGTCTTCAATTCAGCTGCTAAAAAGGGCTTGGGCATCTGGGCACGCCATAAACTGCGTTGGCTCTGAACTTATTATTGGTCTTCATTAGCTGGGAAGTACAGCATGGCCACAACCATGGTGACTGTGCCCCACGTCACAACACGTATCCTGATGTGTAGTGTTGGTTGTTTCAAATATGCGTTCTTACTCCATTTTTTTTTTATCGATGTAACCAATGTAAAAACGTTTAGTTAGGGCAGCCCAACAAAAACACTGAGCACAATTTTTAGGTATTTTTTTTTGAATGTCCAATTGTAAGGCACTTCATTCATGGATGTGCTGGAAAACAGTAGAGTCTGCGCAGACACGTATTTCGACCAAGAAATACTTTTTTCTAGGCTCTAAACAGGAACTGAACGATTATTTATGAAATGGTAGTGCCAAAGGACACGTTTCAACATACGAAAATAACAACCCATAATGATAATACACATGTTTTCAAATAAAGAATAGAACAAACAGTATTCATTATCAATTAAAGTCAAAAAGACATATCATAGTCACCCAGAAGGATGTAGTGAGGATTCCGATGAATGAAGAGGGTAACCAATAGAGGGTGTATATTAGTAAAGCTGTACTAGTGAACGTTCTTCCAGTGTGTTGCAACGCTGTGTACTAGATGTCTCTTACGTGGATTAGGCAGTAATGCACATTTATAGAAATCGATGCATGTCTCATACTGTATATGTTCTCACAATTCGATCTTGAAACTCGTTTCTTAGTATTCTGTTGGGCAATAATCTCCATCAGTCCATTGTAACAAAAACAACCTCTTTTAACATAGTGTTCGAGAGCATTTCTTAAAGGAATGGTGATCTCATCTTATATATAATTCACTCTGTGGTAATGCGACTTTGGAACTTCTTGTGTATAAACTGAGGAAAGATTCCTTTTTCTAAAATCAGTCATGCAAAAGATACAGTACTGGTTAAGCTCCCGTTTGGTGCTTTCAGAAGAGCTGCCATACAAATTGACCATTATCAAAAGAATGTGAGCACCATGCAAGTGCCTCTGTGATGAAGTCCCCAGTATCCTAATCCAATAACATTTGTGAATTTGGAGTAAAAAAAAAAAACTGAATTGATACCTTGTATGGTTTGATTATTTATATTTGTTGTATATGTCAATACTAATCTAATATATTATACAAGACAAAGTTTGCAAGGAGGTTATTAGAGCCCACAAGAGTGCATAAGGGTTACCAGTTGGAGATAACTCGGTGGATGGGGTCATGTTCATATTGGTCTCCTTGGGCCAGGAGGTGATACCCCATTGCACCACACAGGAAACAAACAGATTAACATACCACGTATCACTACGTCTCTTTCTTTCTTTCTTTCTTTCCTTCTTTCTTTCTTTCTTTCTTTCTTTCTTTCTTTCTTTCTTTCTTTCTTTCTTTCTTTCTTTCTTTCTTTCTTTATTTCTTTCTTTCTTTCTTTCCCAGTAATGTCACACGTAGTAATGTGTGACATCATGGGCTGTGACGTATCTAATCAACACATGCACAATTGCTTCTGTATAGTGTTTCCAACCCTAGCGATTTACATCGAAGGACCAATAGCCATTACAGTCATTGCTGAGGATACGGAGAATACATTAGAACAATTGCATCTTAAAAGTTGGACTGGGAAAAACAATGACATACACAGCAGGGGTTTGTATGTGTTTGTAAGAAGCTGAGACATTTCTGATTTGACAGTCCACGCATGATGCTGATTGGTGTTCTAAACCCTTGCAGTTTGCAATGAGTGACCAATAACAGCATACTCATTGATGTGATGGGGCTTCTTAGTACAGATCAGGCTTGATGCTAGTTAAATGTTTAACTATAAATAATCATTTCATATACAGTTGGCGTTTGTATGTGTTTAGAACATGCTGCTAGATATCACAGCCTCCTGTTATCCAGCAAAGGTCCTTTACCATGCTGTTGTGTTTACGGTCTAATGAGTGCATATCTGACATGGAATGTGTTCATATTTGTATATTAATACACTTAGTGATTATATATCCGCCTCATTCCAGAATTGTTCTCTCTAAAATGCTTAGACCCCAAGTACTGTGCACGCGTTTAGATATGAAAGTCCAATCGTACTCCAAACTCTAGTGTACATTATGGGTTCTATAAAGCCACATATAATAACACATCTTATGGATTTCATGTATGCGTGCTTCATTTATGGCATCTTGCTCCTAACTAGTAATTTCCAAACTGGGCTCGGAAGGTTGACTACATTAAGACGTGTCACAAAGAATGTTAAAGTAAAAAAAAAAAGCAATACTCATGATAATGCTTACATTTATTTCAAATACATCTATTGCTGATAAACCAAGCAAAAGCCATTGCCTTTCAGAGTGCACGCTAATGTTTTAAAACAGTTACTCTGAAGAAGAAATCAAAGCACGTTACTCAAAGAATGGCGAACACCCCCACTCACTGCACAACCACGTGGATCCTCAGGCCCGAGCCAACCTCGCTATTCGAGTAGTGCGTCCTCGATATGCAGCGTGACACCAAGGCATGCTATCAACAAGGGCCAGCCCCCAGCACACTCACGCATACCTCACGCCAATACTACGCCCCAGAACTCAGCTGGCAGCTTGCCCCCTCGCAAAGAGCCCAAAATCACGCTACCACGTATCAGCCTCATCCTTGATAAGCGTCATACTACTGGCACCGTCCTCAGCAACATCCCCTTTGGATAGTTAAACAAGCACTACGATACCACCATTCATCACACCCAATCTCGCACACAAATGCTATATAGATGCAAAAACCCAGTACTCAGCCGCTGCTCCCAAATCCTACCCAGCACAATCCAGCACCCCTCACAACTTTCAACAGCTCACCACCACATAGCTCATTCCAAATAGAGGTCCAGCCCAAATTCATCACTCAAAGCGTCATATCACCCCATAAACCACCCCCATCATCAATATCAGGAAACAACAGGAAACAAAGTTCTCCACTCCTCTTTCTATCACTGGCAAGCACCTCACCAAAATCCACAGTTGCCAACTCAACCAAACATCACCCACACATCAGACACCTCCCCTACCTCCCCACTTAGCCTCTCAGATTAAAGCCTCAACCCCTGATCAAGGCCCTGTCATCCTGCCCACTGACCTACAGGCCTTCCTGACATGCGCCATGATCAACACTCGATCCCTTCCTGCCCACGCACGCGACATCCATGATCTCATCACTGAATTCAACCATGACACTTTAGCCATCATGGTTGGCTTCATAAAGCCTCTGGCCCTGTGCTAGCCCTAGCCTTACCCATAGGATATATTATCCTATGGAATGACAGACCCACTCTGATTGCTAGATACTCCATCCCCTTAGACAAGTTCACACATCCATTGATGGAAATACTGACATTCTCACCCTCAAATTCTCTCCATCCCCTACCTGCACTATCACTATTCACCTGCAGGCCGATTCATGGAATCAACGTGCGCCGAAAAAACAGCGCACGCGTGCGAAAACGTGCGATTCGCAGAGAAACAGCGAAAATCGCAGTGCAAGTGCGATTATCGCACAGAAAACATCGCACATCAATTCATGGAAGTCCGTGCACGCGCAAAATGTGGGATGTGCACTGAGAAAGTGCGCGGCGCACGCTGGCGCACGCTGGCGCACAGGTCATCGAACACCGTGCGATAAGGCCACAGCGACTTCGCACATAGCGCGGTGCACATAACAAAAGTAGGCGTAACACGGGGCGTCACACGCAGAATGGGGAACAACTCGTGAAAATGTGGGCGTCACGGGGGAAGTACAGGAGGCAAGTGCGCAGAACGCCCACACGCTCGCCTACAACACGTATTCATGGAATCGAATAGGGAAAAATAGTGCACGGCCAAAGACGCTCACAGGCCCATACATGTCCGCCACACGAAAGCAGGCGGTAGCGTCCCTGCGCAGGAAAAAAATGTGCGCCAAAGTCCTACACGCATGAGAAGGCCCACACGCGATCGGGCCTGGGGGAGCGTGTGCGTATATTACAGGGGTGCGCGTGAAGTTCCCCACGCGATTGGCCTGGGCGTGTGTATTTCAGGGGTGCGCGAGAAGTTTCTCACACGCGATTGGCCTGGGCGTGTGTATTTCAGGGGTGCGCGAGAAGTTTCTCACACGCGATTGGCCTGGGCGCGTGTATTACAGGGGTGTGCGCAAAGTTTTACACGCGATCTGGCCTGGGGGAGCGTGTGCGTGTATTACAGGGGTGCGCGTGAAGTTCCACACGCGATTGGCCTGGGCGCCTGTATTTCAGGGGTGCGCGAGAAGTTTCTCACACGCGATTGGCCTGGGCGCGTGTATTTCAGGGGTGCGCGCAAAGTTTTACACGCGATCTGGCCTGGGGGAGTGTGTGCGTGTATTTCAGGGGTGCGCATGAAGTTCTACACGCGATTGGCCTGGGCGCGTGTATTTCAGGGGCTCGCGGGTGTTTACACACGTGATTGTCCTGGGCGCGTGTATTTCAGGGGTGCGCGAGAAGTTCCACACGCGATCGGGCCTGGGGGAGCGACACGCGATCGGGCCTGGGGGAGAGTGTGCGTGTATTTCAGGGGTGCGCGTGAAGTTCCACACGCGATCGGGCCTGGGGGAGCGTGTGCGTGTATTCCAGGGGTGCGCGAGAAGTTCCACACGCGATTGGCCTGTGTACGCAATTCCATTGGACCAAAGGCCCTGACAGCGCAGGCGCGTCTGTGACGTGACACGCGCGGGCGTGTCCCTGTACCCGGGGGAATGTTACAAGACCAAAAACTGCACGTCCGAGTGTCAGCCTGCGTGATTGGAGGATAGTGCCTCAGTGTGTATACGCGGAAGTGACGTTGGACGTGTGGTGCGGTTTAAAAGGTGCGTGTAGTACGTCATTTCCTTGTACGTGCTTCTCGTGGAGAGCGAGTGGGTGAAATCTGTACTTCTTGTCGGTTCACACGCGATTTACTTCACAGCGTTTCTAGCTCGTACTCCCTGTTACCTCTGTCAGTATTTTTCTGATTTTCTCTTCGACCTGTTTCCTCAAACAGCGTTGACTTCTCCTTTTGTCCTGTCTCCTCAGACAGTGTACAATTCTTCTTTTGGCGGGGGTGTTGCCAACGCGCACACGCGCGTATTTTTCACGCTCTTTTCCCAGGCAGACGGTGAGTCGCGCACGTATTTACCAACTGTGCTAGCCCCGTGTGTAGCGTACCCCTTCAGAGGTCATTGTAGGCTGCGTGTGACACGCATACGTTCATTTTTGTGTTTCTGGGTGCCACAGCGTAGTGCAGGTTCCTTTTCCCACGCACGTGGTCTACGAGGGGTCGCGTGCACGTCATTTACTGTTTTAGGGGTGCCTGTGCATTGCGTGACCCGTCATCTTTCCCCAGGGGTTACATACAGCCTTGCTAGAGCACTTGGGTACGAATTCCATCTAGTACCCTACCCCTTTGACCCCCAATTGCCCAGGACAATTGTCCACTGCAACTCCCATACGCACAACTCCATCAGTGCCATGGCTGGGAGGCGAGCAAGTGGTAAGGGTGGCAAAGGTGGCCAAGCCTCAAGAGGTGGGCGTGGTGGGCGCGGTAGGGGACGTGGCCAGGATTTGCAGACTCCCCCAAGCCCCTCACGTGTGGAGGACCAGTCAGGGACACACATCCTCCCCCCCATGGTTGAGGGAAACGTGGCTGACACCATCCCTGCTCAGCCCTTGTTGGACCGGCCCGTTGTGGCACCTGACCTAGCACAGGGTGACTCCCAGGCTGACTTCCAGGACGCCAAGTCTAGGCCACGGGTGGCGGCGCAAGCCAGTGTCACCAGGCCACGTGGTACAGGGGCAGCCATGTCATCTGCTGCCCCGAGTAGGCGGGGTGGGGAGGCTGCAGGGGCAGCTGCAGCTCCGTCCACCCCAGCTCTGACTCCCCCATCAAGGACAGTGTTGGTCCCGGTACATCAGAATGAGGTTCCCCCTGCCATCATCACACTTCAGCTAATGCCTGCAGAAAGTCATGTGGTCAGTGTGCCATCGCACACTACTACTACACAGTCCACCGGTGCTCCTGCCTCCAGTGTCCAGAGCGGCGTAGGGCACTCCGGATCCCCACCACCCACAAAAAGAAAGAGGAAGAGTGCTCATCGAGTACAGGCTGATGACCCCGACACGGCTACACGGTCTGGCACGCCAAGGAGGCCTAGCTTCAATGATGCCAAACTGGATGCACTTGTGCAGTATGTGTCAGAACATGACGCCGAAATGTTGGTCACTTCAGGGTGTAGGATTACACCTGCTCGACGTCAGGCACACTGGCAGTCCATCGCGGACAACAAGAAAAAAATGATGACCCCACAGGGTGTAAAATGCAGGTGATATGGTATACCAATTACCAATACTCACCTCACTTTTTCCAACCTCAAAAAGCAAACAACTGGTATACCACACTGTAGCATACAGGAAAAATGCCACAGGCTAGTCTACAAGTCTAACACAAGGTTTCCCTTGGAGGATCGCTCTCATTAGGGCCTCCTATTCTCTGGTTCCAAAGAGTGTCCTCATTCACTCTGGCTCTGTGTTTTTTACCTCTAGTTAGCAAGTGATCATATCATCATTGCTATAGATTTAACACTTAAATATTGACCAGAATCTTAGCTACAATTTTTCATTATTTTAATAGAAAACATAAAACAACTTTTGGTGCAAAAACTTCACTGACATTTTACACAAAAATTATCATTTCTCAAAAGATGCATTATTTTGAATATAATCCTTTGATCAAAATATCAACATTTGAATTAATCATGCACCGTAGAAGACAATAAAAAGTTAAATACACGTAAAGCGAACAGACCATACAAACATTTTTGACAAAGAGACCCCATAAGTCAAAGTTTTCATTTGGACAAAAAAGTTGTGGATGAACACAAAAAAAAAAAAAAAGGTATATTCTATTCCTATGGCAAAAGGATATTATAGCATTATTTAGTTTTCATCATCTTTTGAATTTACATTGCTTAGTTTTCAACCTATTTTGGTTCTGAAAATCCACATATGTATTCGCCAAAGAACCCCGGACAAAAAGAAACAAAAACCAATTATTGTTCCTTTATGGGGTTTTAGGAATAGATAACTAGTGTAAACTAGACTTATATATTCACACTGGTCTGCTGTTTCTTACAGTACTGCTCAGGTCTACGTATAAGCAAACTGGCCTAGCAAATGTAAGTCCAATGGTCAACATAGTTAGCCAAAGAAGGTCAGGCAGATGTAGTTGAAATACATTTCGGCGTAGAAATCTGGACAGAAAACGCCTTCCTCAGGACCAAAAGTCAGATGTGTAAGAATTATAGCCCCTATGAAAGCAAGCAAAAACAAATTGGACATGAAAGAGGGACAAAAATTAACATTAAAAGAAATTTTTAGGAAGATTAAAAGATCCAACCTAATATAATTATTAAAAAACTAAAGACAAGCCAGTATCTATTTAAATAATAGATATAAAGGGAAAAGACCAAACAAGAAAAAAAGGAAGAAAAAAGAAAAGGCACCCAAAACCCAGCACAGGGTGAAAAGACAATTAATAAACAATATTGTTCATGACAAGATACAATATGTGCATAGTCCCGCACCGTGAGAGAATATTGCAATATATAGATAATAGATCAAGCAGGAAAACAATCATGTGCCAGAGTAAGCTGAGATAAATAAGCCAAATATGCTGCATAGAGTCAGATATGGGAACATTTTTGTGTCACCCGCTGGTGCGATATCTCCCCTAAGCCAGAGTCAAGTGCTCGGAATCTAGGGAGTATTTTTACCTCAACTGGGGCAATCGAACAAAGGCAAGAAGCCGCATGTATTATTGCCAGATTGAAAAATATCAGGATTCTGGAAGGTATTAATAGCCGGAGGACCCAGTCAAGTGTAGACACACTTCACTAATCTGGAAGGAAGCACAAGTGTGTGTCACATGAGATGGATATCGTTCTGTAATCCAAGTCCAGAATTACAGGAATTAACAAGTGTACTTGAAATACATAGCAGAAATAAAAAAATAATAAGCATGTCGCCATTAAATAGCTGGATACTCGTCTGAGCTATGTGTCTCTACAATAGGAATGACACAAAGGCGGACAGCATAAGTGCCCTTGGGTTTATGAGGCGCACAGCTGTTGAGTGCTACAAGCGCTGGAACGACCTTAAGCGTAGGGCAAAGAAAAAGCTGGCCTCAAGTCATGCCGCAACTCTGGTGACTGGAGGTGGGTCTCCACAAGAGGACATAGAACTCACTCTACATGAGCATGTTGCTGGGACCTACGTCACAGAGGAGCAGATCCAAGGTGTGGGAGAACTGCCAGATTACGAGGCATTGTCCGGTGAGTGCACATGCATGTGTGTGTGATCCATGTGTATGTAGTTTGTGGGAGGGGATCTGGTTGAGTGCCAGGTCAGGGTGTGTGTGCCTGAGTGTTTTGTCCCACCCATGTGCTTCATCCAATGCATTCTGCGCCCCGGGATTTGGGTATTACAGTATCCCTTCTGGCCACAGTAGGCGTTTTGCACTACATTGCGCCAATTGCCCTTGAAGTGGCATCTTGCTACCACATTGTTCCGTATTTAGCTGTGTTCATTCAGGAAGATAGTAGGAATTCACCTGGTTCTACTGCGCATCACTCTGCCCCATTGTCACATATATGACATGCCCATGGTACATGCCATCTGTGTGATAGCATGTGTCATGTATGTGTATTGGACATGCCACTCACAGGCCAATGTGTGATGTCACTGCTAGCCAGCATGCAGCTGATGTGTTGCTCACCCATCTTGGTGTCATCAGTGTCTGACATTTTCCTCCCCTTCCAACTCATGGACAGTGCATGCATGGGAGGGTTATAGTCATGTGGGACATGTGTAAATCAAGTACTGGTACTGTAGCTTGTCTGGCCTAATAGCGTGCCATGGTGCTAATGCCTGTTTCCATTTTTTGTCTTTCTTGTTTTTGCAGAGGATGACGCACCTGATGCTGTTGAGGGAGAGGAGATGGTGCAGGCCCAGGAGGGATCTGAAGCACGACCAGGCACCAGTGGGGGACGTGGTTTGGTGGTGGGGGAGAACCCTCTCTTGCTGCAGGCCATACTGTCCCGGGGTGTCCCTGGCTGCACCTCCCCAGAACTCTTTTCAGGTGTTGATTCGGATGAGGCCTATGTGGATTCGCAGGTATGTGTTCATGGAAGGGATACTGTTCTGTCCGACCCACCTGCACCAGGGGTAGAGCCCACTATGGGGATGTCAGTGTTGGTAGGTGCGCCTGTGGTGGTTACGGATGCAGGGCCACACTCCACAACATCTGATCCTGTTCCTGGGCCAGCAGTTCAGAGGGGAAATGCAGTCCTGCAGCCTCAGGCAGTGCCGACGCAGCAAGGCGCAGTTCGCCTTGCCCCAGACAGGTGTGGTGCCCGCCAACGCGGTGGCCATCCGCCACCAGGCAATACCGCATGGGAGCAATCCATTTACGGTATGGCCAACCAACAGGCAGCATCATCCGAGATGATTGCTCAGGCCATGGAGAGGGTGGCCACTTCCATTGTTCCCCCAGAAAGGCAGATGGAGCTACTACAGCAGGCAACAGACTCCATTTGCCAATCAGTCAGGGAGGACATGTTGGCGTCCAACAGGGACAGACAGGCGGCCCTGGACAATCTGAGGGAATCAATTTCTATAGATGCCCAGGGACAGAGGGAAGCCCTGAGGGGAGAGGTCCGGCACCTCAGGCAGACTCTTGTGGACCTTGAGGCTTCCACTGTCACCAGGACGGAACAGCTGCTGGAGCGTGTCACCCGTACGCTCTCAGCAGAGATGCAGGCAACTCGGGCGGAGGTCCTGGCAACACGTCGGATGTGCATGGGGATCTCCGCACCATATCCCTCCAGAACGAGGCCTTCCAGGCCCGCATTCTTGCTGCCATGGAGGACCAAACTAGGGCATTGCGTGGGCTGACTCCCATGGCACCACCACCTCCTGTGGCAGCAGCAGCAGAGGTTGAGGAGAGCGAATCCAGCAGTGAATCTCCCACTATTTAGTAGCCGTGCAGGCCATGAGCCCATGGAGGTGTTTTTTTTCCCCAACATTCACGCAGGTGGCTGTTGGTGGGCACCCTGTCCTCGGACCTCCTGGGTGGCCTCCCCCACCCCCTCTTGCCCACACATGGCCATTTTTGATTTTTGATTTTTGATTTTTGATTTTTGATTTTTGAGTTTTGATTTTTGAGTTTTTATTGCAGTGTGTTGCCTTGTGTGGCTCCCGTGGGCATCCAGTGTATTCCAGCTGGGCACATACAGGCTTGTCCTGAGTTTGGGTTAGATGCTTGGGTCAGTGAGACACACACCCCTCCTGCTTCCCCTTTCCATGGGCTTGCAAAGGGTGTGCCCAAGTGACAGTGAATTACACAGTGACGTTAGACTCCCATGAGCTGTGTGGGCAGTCTGTAGTCAATACTGTGTATACATTCCTAGTGCATATTGTTGTTGTATTGTGCACTACATGGTGTATTGATGTGTGCTTGTGCATCCATGTCTCCCTCCTGATTTGCAGGTTCATTCCTCATGTCTTCACAAGGCCGTCCACTTTGGAGATGGGGCTCATGTTGTGAGCAGTGGACTTCCAGATGTGCGTGGCAACAACACTGTACAGTTGGAGGTGGTGGATGTGCTGGCATTCTCATGTTGTAAGACTACGTATCCTTTGCCTTAGTACTGTCATGTTTATGCTATGTCGATTGTATTGTGGTAAGTATTTGGTCATGTGTGTTGTTGTTTCTACATTCATGTGGGCATATTGTGTGTGGCCAGTTTCCATTAGGGACACTGTACTTTGTGACACGTGTCATGTTTGGGGGATGACTTTGTTTGCTCTCACATGGCATGTCATGCCATGGTGTGTTGGGTGGCGGTGCTGGGGAGGGGTTGGGTGACATGGCACTGTTGTCATGTTGTGTCTTGCAAGGGGGTAATGATTTTAGCAGCATAGGAGTGTGTCTTTTGAACTGTAACGCTCACCTGATTCCCGTAGAGGCGCCGGTCTTGACTGGGCGTATACCGTATCTTCAAAGGTGATGTGTAACACACGGCTGGCTCTTTGGGCTGGACCTCTGTGCACTGTATGTCTGACTCAAAGGGTAAGATGTCTGCAGATAGAAAATATGGGATTAAGGAACTGGGTTATTGAATGTCTCTCTCTTCTTCCCTTTCTCTTCTCCTGTAGAACCCCAAAGGTTAACGCTCTCACCTTAGGTAAGTGAACGCTGTGCTCTCCATCTGCCTCGGGGCAGGGTGCTGTAACCAGTTTCTTCACTGGATAAGGGGAGCAGGCCTCTTGACTTCAGAGGACTGCTGTCCGTCGTTTACTGCACGAACGGTAAGTTTCGAGTAATTCTAATGTCTTTAAAGTCTTTAGTAATGATGTCTCTTGTTTTGCAGGGTTCCGGCGATGGCGGATGATGGGCTGAAGTGAGTTGAAGATGGAGCCCGTGTGATGAATAGAAGCGCCTGGAAGCACGTAAGTAAGCGCTTGTTGCCTGCTTCACGATGCGCTCTAACTGTCTTTTTATTTTGCAGGTACAAGTTCGGAGCGGCTGCAGGGTGCCGGAATACCCACTGGGTTAGATGTGGAAAGGAGTAATGGCACGTGAGTATTAAAGTTCCCCAATGTCTTTAAACGCACCTTGTTTTGTCTTTCAGATGCGGGATGCAGCGCCGAAGGCCTCCGGAGCGTGCGAAGAGTTGGTAAGCTTTTGTCTTTCAGATGCCGGAATGCAGTGTGAAGACCTCCGGAGCGCACGAAGAGTAGGTAAGCCTTTGTCTTTCAGATGCCGGAATGCAGCGCGAGGCGTTGGTGACAGCCGATGGACCAGGTAAGTGAAAAGCTGTCACTGCAGACCGTAATGCTAACCTGTTCTTTCTTCACAAGAAACCTGTTCTTTCTATAGAACCGAAGGAAAACCGTGCAGTCGGACGATGTTTTCGAGAAATTCTCGGGCCAGAGTTGCTGCTGTTGGCAAGCCTTTGAGCGGAATGAAATGCGCCATCTTGGAGAATAAGTCCACGATTACTAGAATCGTATTGTATCCGGAGCATGGAGGTAGATCGGTGATGAAGTCCATAGAAAGCGTATGCCAAGGGCGAGGTGGGATGTCAATAGGGCGTAAGAGGCCTGCTGGTCTTTCCTTTTGACTCTTGTTTTGGGCGCATACTCCACAGGACATTATAAAGTCTCTGATATCTTTTTTCCAAGACGGCCACCAGAAGTAGCGCTTGATCTTTTCTGAGGTCTTGGCCATACCGGGATGTCCTTCCATTAAAGAATCGTGATAACAAGAGATTACTTTTTTCTGTAAATCTGTGCTGGGTAGGTATAATCGTTCTTGGAAATACAATAAGTTGTCCTTTACTGCAAAGTCCTTTCCCTGCAGATGCCAATTCTGTATGTCTGCTGGAGTTACAAGTTGCCTGGCTTTATCCTTAACTTCCTCTATGGATTCTGTGGCGATTACACCCAGAATTCTTTGTTCGGGAATGATTGGTACAGGTTTAGGGTTGATCAAGTGTTCTTCCACTCCCATCCGAGAAAGGGCATCAGCTTTACCGTTCTTTGTACCAGGTCGATAGGTAATTATGAAGTCAAACTCGGCAAAGAATAATGCCCAACGGAGTTGTCTAGAGGATTGGGCTTTTGCGGTTTTCAAATATTGCAGGTTTCGGTGATCCGTAATCACAGTAACGGTGTGTCGGGCCCCCAGCAGATAATGCCGCTAAGCCTTAAAGGCAGACTTGATAGCCAGAAGTTCCTTGTCAGTAATTGTGTAATTGATTTCAGGAGGCGAGAATTTGCGGGACCAAAATGCCATGGGATGCAACTGATTGGTTAGCGGGTCCTTTTGTGATAGAACTGCCCCCATGGCAAGGCTTGAAGCATCAGTTTCCACGATGTAGGGGAGTTCGGGGCGAGGGTGTTTTAAGATTGGTGCAGAGATAAATTTAGTCTTCAAATCCTGGAAAGCTTGTTCCGCCTCGGTAGCCCATTCAAAACGTTTGTTTTTCTTTAACAAGGCAGTGATGCGCTGGACTATTCGAGAGAATTCGGGGATAAACCTGCGGTAAAAGTTAGCGAAGCCTAACATGCTTTGCACACCTTTTACGGAGGATGGTGATGGCCATTTGAGAACTGCATCGACCTTCTTTGAATCCATACGCACTCCGCCAGGTGATAATATGAATCCCAAGAATTCAACTTCAGTCACGTTGAAAACACATTTTTCCAACTTAGCGAAAAGTTTGTGTTGACGCAATCTTTCGAGGACCATTTTCACGTGTTTCCGATGTTCAGATTCCGATGAAGAATAAACGAGGATGTCGTCAATGTAAACAACAACACACACATCTATGAGCTCTCTGAGGACATCGTTCATAAAATATTGAAAGGCGGCCGGGGCATTGCAAAGTCCGAAGGGCATGACCTGATATTCAAATAGCCCATACTTGGTGCGGAAGGCCGTCTTCCATTCATCGCCCTCTTTTACTCGTACCAAGAAGTAAGCTCCTCTAAGATCCAGTTTTGTATATATGCATGCTTTTCTGACTTGGTCCAGGAGTTCAGGGATCAAAGGTAACGGATATCTATTCTTAACGGTGATCTGGTTCAGGGAGCGATAATCTATACAAGTTCTAAGGTCTCCTTCCTTTTTTGGAACGAAGAACAAAGCTGAAGAAGCAGGGGACTTGGAAGGACGAATAAACCCATTTGCCAGGTATTGATCCAGGTATTGTCGAAGGTGAAGGTTCTCAGGCTCGGTGAGGGCATAAATTCTACTACAAGGAGGAGTAGATCCAGGTATCAGGACTATCTGGCAGTCATAAGACCTATGAGGAGGTAGAGAGTTAGCCTGATCCTTCCGGAAAACATCTTGGTATTCTAGGTATTCGGGAGGTAACTGGGGAGTCTCTGAGGAAATTGCTGCCAGTGCAACACCAGGTGGAGGGTGACAAGTAGAGACACATTCTGGAAACTGGACCGTTCTTGCTCGCCAATCGATCAGAGGATTGTGTTTCTCTAACCAAGGTATTCCTAGAATAATCTGAAACTGAGGGGCCTTGATCACATCGAACACGATCTTCTCATGGTGTCCATCTTGACTTACTAGCGTCACCTCTTGAGTGGTATGCGTTACTGGCCCGGAGGCTATCTCCGTACCATCCACCGTAGTAATGACGTCCTTTACAGCCTTGGGACAAAGAGTTAGATTCATCCTCAAAACCATTTCATGATCCACATAATTGCCGATGGCACCGCTGTCGACGTAAGCTTCAATTGCATGTAATCGATCCGGATTATCAGGGCTAATGAGGACCATAGGTATCACGAAATGCGAGGTCACGGAACTGGTTTTCACGCTCGGCAAGAGGACCTCTATTCTTGTCGGGCGAGGTCGTTTCCCTGCTCAGAGTTTGTAACTTTGGTAACTGCAGCTCCTACTGCCTTCTTGGCAGTTTCCGCAATAGAGGCATAATTGCAACTGTTTTCTCCTTTCCCGCTCCTTTTGTGTTAGAGGACCTTTCAGACCCCCTATTTGCATGGGTTCCCCGGAGTCTACTCCTTTGGAAGGAGTTGGCGGTTTGGAAAATACTCGAGCATCAAACTTGGAACGATCGGCCTTCCTGTTCTGCAGTCTGTGATCTATTTGAACGACTAAGTCTATATAGTCCGAACAATCTTGTGGGGGATTCACTACTTGGGCTAACACATCTTTGAGCTCTCCACGTAGACCTCTATAAAACAGCGTAATCCTTTTGTCCTCAGGCCATTGAGTTTCCACTATCAGTCTGTTGAAAGACGCAATATAAGCCAAAAGGTCTTGATTACCTTGTCGCAACGAAAGAAGCTCATTGTCCAAGGCCTGCCCCTGTGAATGTCTTGCGAACAGTTTTTCCATACTGAGCTGAAAAGCTTGAAAATCATGGAGGACCGGATCATCTTGATTTACTAGAGGGATCGACCAGTCTGCCGCATTGCCACTAAGGTACGAAAGCACAAAAGCTACTTTAGCTTGATCAGTTGGAAAGGCTGCTGGCCGGCATAAGAAATGCAACCGGCACTGATTGATAAATACTGCAAACCTCTTTGGGTCACCAGAAAATCGTTTGGGCGGAGCCAGAGGTGCATTCCCAGGTAGGTTGATCTGCACTGGATTCATAGAGGATGTAGAAGGAAGATTTCCCCCAGATGCGGGTAACGGGGTCTGTCCGGCTTGTGACTGTAGCAGTTGTCTAGCGAGATCATCTGTTCGCTCCTTGGAAATAATCAGTTCCCTTCTTAGAGCGTTCGTTTCCTGACGGGCTGCATGCACTTCTGCCCTTAGTTCCCCAAGTAACTGGGCTAGCTGGTCGGTATCCGAGGTTTCCATAGCGCCTGGACGGGAGTTTTGTGGTAGGCTTTGCGTTCTGTAACGCTCACCTGATTCCCGTAGAGGCGCCGGTCTTGACTGGGCGTATACCGTATCTTCAAAGGTGATGTGTAACACACGGCTGGCTCTTTGGGCTGGACCTCTGTGCACTGTATGTCTGACTCGAAGGGTAAGATGTCTGCAGATAGAAAATATGGGATTAAGGAACTGGGTTATTGAATGTCTCTCTCTTCTTCCCTTTCTCTTCTCCTGTAGAACCCCAAAGGTTAGCGCTCTCACCTTAGGTAAGTGAACGCTGTGCTCTCCATCTGCCTCGGGGCAGGGTGCTGTAACCAGTTTCTTCACTGGATAAGGGGAGCAGGCCTCTTGACTTCAGAGGACTGCTGTCCGTCGTTTACTGCACGAACGGTAAGTTTCGAGTAATTCTAATGTCTTTAAAGTCTTTAGTAATGATGTCTCTTGTTTTGCAGGGTTCCGGCGATGGCGGATGACGGGCTGAAGTGAGTTGAAGATGGAGCCCGTGTGATGAATAGAAGCGCCTGGAAGCACGTAAGTAAGCGCTTGTTGCCTGCTTCACGATGCGCTCTAACTGTCTTTTTATTTTGCAGGTACAAGTTCGGAGCGGCTGCAGGGTGCCGGAATACCCACTGGGTTAGATGTGGAAAGGAGTAATGGCACGTGAGTATTAAAGTTCCCCAATGTCTTTAAACGCACCTTGTTTTGTCTTTCAGATGCGGGATGCAGCGCCGAAGGCCTCCGGAGCGTGCGAAGAGTTGGTAAGCTTTTGTCTTTAAGATGCCGGAATGCAGTGTGAAGACCTCCGGAGCGCACGAAGAGTAGGTAAGCCTTTGTCTTTCAGATGCCGGAATGCAGCGCGAGGCGTTGGTGACAGCCGATGGACCAGGTAAGTGAAGAGCTGTCACTGAAGACCGTAATGCTAACCTGTTCTTTCTTGTCTTTATAGGTGTTGCTGAAGACTGGATTCAGGATGGTAAGCCTTTTTCCTTAGGCCCAGGATCAGATGCAGAAGACACGATGAGCGTTCTGCTGCAGAGGTTGCAGAATAACGCAAAGCAAGATTCATCCATCGGGTGTGGTTTAAATAGCCTCCTGTAGTGCTTAGGTGTGTCCTTCCACAGCCACGCCTAGGTAAGAAAAGAGTTCCTGCTTTCCAGAAGAGTTCCAGTGTTCTGAATCTAGGGAGTGTCTCCTGCCCCACCCAACAGGAAAAGTAGTTCCAAACAGAAGAGGATCAGAGGCTCAACTGGCAGGCAAGTAAGCAGCATGGTCTGCTGCAGGTAAGTCCACCCAAGCATTATGAGCCCGGCGCTTCCAGCGCTGGGACTGGGCATATTTATGAGCCTGATGCCACTGGCGCCAGGACTGGGTCCAAAAGGTCCCAATTGGGACTGGTTGGCACTCGGAACCTGGGTTATGGATCTGCTTCCAAGGGAGTTGGGAAAACCCTGACCTTTTGGAAGCAGAGATCATGACATGAACACAGCATTGGTGCTGTTTGTGTAGGTTGGGAAGCACACAATGGAACACTTCCAGATGTACAATCTCAGGCTGGTATGGTTGTGACAGTTGACTGTCCATTGACACATCATAATTGTCAGTAACAATCATCATTGATTGTCAGCTGGTATGTGCCAGGGCTGTGTGCACTCCACACGGGTGTGATTTTATGTGAAGTAATTAGCCAAGAGCTGCGTACGGGCTGCCTCAGCCCATGCCCTTTCCCTTCCCATGCGCAGTGGGCATGCATGTGGTTGGGGATGTGGGGGCACCACCATGTCCACGGCCAGGCCCCGGCGTGTTTCAACGTTGTGCAGGACACATGCTGCCACTATGATCCTGCACACTACTGGGGGAGCGTATAACAGCTGCCCGCCAGAACGGTCAAGGGAGCGGAAGCGTGACTTGAGCACTCCGAATGTGCGCTCCACGATGTCCCGGGTTGCAATGTGGGCTGTGTTGTATCTTACCTGGGGTGGCGTGGTGGGGTTCTGAATTGGCGTCATCATGTGGGTGCTGAGAGGGTAGGCACTGGCCCCTGGGGTGGTGGTGATGGGTATCATCAGTGGGGTTGTGGCATTACTCAGTATCTGACATGCATGCATGCGCAGTTGCATTTATACTCACCGAGCAGCCATGTATCGCCATGCCGCCCAGCTTCTTTGTCCCGGTTTAGGGTAGACATTCTGTAGATGAAACTGTCGTGGGTGGAGCCTGGATAGTTGGCGTATACTGAGTTGATGATTCCCTTGGCATCACATGCTACCTGGGCGTTGATGGAATGCCAGTGCTTGCGGTTTCTATAGATGTGCTCAGTTGCCCTGGGGGGACGTAGAGCCACATGGGTGCAATCAATGGCACCTAGCACCTTGGGGAATTGTGCCACCCTGTAGAAGTCCTGGGCAACAGCCTGCCTTTCTGCAGGTGTTCTGGGCAGGTATATGTGCCTGCGGACTGATGGGCGTGCAGTGATGATGGCCAAGACCTGGTGTAGGCAGCGTGACTGCGTGGCCTGTGACACCCTCCCACTATGGCACTTTTCCGCTGAAATGATCCAGTGGCCAGGAAGTGCAGTACATTGAGGACCTTCTCCAGGGGGCTGAGTGCTTGGGAGCACAGGGTGGTTGATGTGAGGTCATCCTCCCACTCACTGACCAGGTCGAGTATTATGTGAGGTGGAAACCTGTACCTCCCATACACATGGTCATCAGGCATCCCAAAAAGGCTGGTTCTGGGTGTAAATATTCTGGCCCGGACTATCCTCCTCCTCCTCCTGCGGTATCCCACAGCCACTGCTGCTAGGAACGGTATGTTCATCCTGGCGTCTGAGCTTGTTTGTTGTTTGCGTGCACTTTTATGCTGTGCGGGTGGACGTACGCCTACTTCCTGCTGGCGTACATGTTTCCGGATTGGCCACGTTAGTTTCCATGAATACGTGTTGTAGGCCAGCGTGTAAAACTTCCCGCGCAGCCCAGCCCAATCGCGTGTGAAACTTCCCGCGCACCCCTGAAATACACGCACGCAGCCCAATCGCGTGTGAAACTTCCCGCGCACCCCTGAAATACACGCACGCAGCCCAATCGCGTGTGGAACTTCTCGCGCACCCCTGAAATATACGCACCCAGGCCATTTGCGTGTAATACTTCTCGCGCACCCCTGAAATACACGCACACGCTCCCCCAGGCCCGATCGCGTGTGAAACTTCCCGCGCACCCCTGAAATACACGCACGCAGCCCAATCTCTTGTGAAACTTCCCGCGCACCCCTGAAATACACGCACGCAGCCCAATCGCGTGTGGAACTTCTTGCGCACCCCTGAAATACACGCACCCAGGCCATTCGCATGTAATACTTCTCGCGCACCCCTGAAATACATGCACACGCACCCCCAGGCCCGATCGCGTGTGAAGCCACCCGTGAGGCCCTGAAATACATGCGCCCAGGCCAATCGCGTGTGGAACTTCTCGCGCACCCCTGAATTACACGCACATGCTCCCCCAGGCCCAATCGCGTGTGAAACCACCCGCGAGCCCCTGAAATACACGTGCCCAGGCCAATCGCGTGTGGAACTTCTCGCGCACCCCTGAAATACACGCCCACGCTCTCCCAGGCCCGATCGCGTGTGAAACCACCCGCGAGCCCCTGAAATGCACGCGCCCAGGCCAATCGCGTGTGGAACTTCTCGCGCACCCCTGAAATACACGCACACGCTCCCCCAGGCCCGATCGCGTGTGAAACCACCCGCGAGCCCCTGAAATACACGCGCCCAGGCCAATCGCGTGTGGAACTTCTCGCGCACCCCTGAAATACACGCACCCAGGCCATTCGCGTGTAATACTTCTCGCGCACCCCTGAAATACACGCACACGCTCCCCCAGGCCCGATCGCGTGTGAAGCCACCCGCGAGCCCCTGAAATACACGCGCCCAGGCCAATCGCGTGTGGAACTTCTCGCGCACCCCTGAATTACACGCACACGCTCCCCCAGGCCCGATCGCGTGTGAAACTTCCCGCGCACCCCTGAAATACACGCACGCAGCCCAATCGGGTGTGAAACTTCCCGCACACCCCTGAAATACACGCACGCAGCCCAATCGCATGTGAAACTTCCAGCGCACCCCTGAAATACACGCACGCAGCCCAATCGCGTGTGAAACTTCCCGCGCACCCCTGTAATACACGCGCCCAGGGCAATCGCGTGTGGAACTTCTCGCGCACCCCTGAAATACACGCACCCAGGCCATTTGCGTGTAATACTTCTCGCGCACCCCTGAAATACACGCACACGTTCCCCCAGGCCAGGTCGCGTGTGAAACTTCTCGCGCACGCGTGTTCCCGACACCCGTAATACGCGTTCCCCGCCTTTGCGTTTGCTGTTTGCCAGTCCGGTAAACTGGTACAGGGTTGGCGCAGCCCTTTGCGATGGTTTTGCGATCTTGGTGGCTTTTCCTTGCGCGAGGGCGTTCTTGGGGGCGTAACTGGCGCTGCTGCAGGGTCGCTACGCCACTCTGCGCCACGTCTGCTTTTGGAGGTGGGAATCCATGAATACGCTGTGCGCGGAAATTGATTTTATCGCACGCGGCTGGCGCAGACATTTGCACGGGCACGCTGTGCGCCAGCTGCGTGCGACACTTTTGAGAGGAATTACATGAATCGGCCTGCTGATCTACCCCCTCCTGGCCCCTCTCCAAACTTTGAGCAAAACATACTTCATATCCTCCAGCATAACCTCAAAGCCTCCTCTAAAATAATATTACTAGGTGACCTCAACCTGGGCCTCCATGACCCAAATTACCTACCTTCTAAATCACTATCTGACTCACTCAACACACTTGGCTTCACACAACGTGTCACCAATCCTACACACAACAAAGGTCGCACACTGGACTGGATCGCGGACCACAACTGTCTAATCTCCACTAGCGCAAACACACCATGTCCCTGGTGGAACCACCATTGTATCCACTTCTCTATCACACAGCCAATGAAGCCAACATCTCACCCCAACCTACATCCTCCTGCTATCTCAAGGAGCTCACACCAGCCCACCAGAGATAATATCCTGCCCCTGATCAACACTGCTTGCCTTCAGGCTCCCTTTGCATCAAACCATGCCTCACTAGTGGATACCTACACTTCAGTCCTCACTAAGGCAGTGAACACCTTAGCCCCTGTTGTACCACACAAAGCAAAGATGGTCAGACATTCCAATTCATGGTTTATCCCTGACCTGTTAGATGTATGCACCCAGAAACAACAAGCCCAGTTAACCTGGCTCAAAGCCTCCAAACAATACAAATCAGCCATAATCACAGATCCAACTACATCAACACTAAAATTAGCCATGCTAAGTCAGATGCTAAAGAAATATTCTCCATTTACAGAGTACTTGAATCCCCTGCTCCTCCAACCACAACTATCATTAAAGACAAGATCTGGTGCTCCAGCATCCAAGAGGCACTCCTAGGCAAAATTGGCACCTGGAATAGAAATATATTATCCCAACAAGCAAACTTCAAATGAGTACCAATGATCTCTAATAACAATTGCTCAACTCCACCCCCTACTTCCTCCACCCTCCAGTTTTTCTTCAGACACCTCTCCGAAAACAATGTCGCAAAACTGATCATGAGCCTAAAACCCTGTAAATACAAAGGCTACATAAGTCCCTCCCCCTCATCAAAGACTGTGCGGACATACTAACCCCCATCATCACAGCTATCACAAACAACTCAGTCGCTCATAGTACAGTTCCAGCCAGCCTCAAAGAAGCATGGGTATTGCATGTCCTGAAAAAGCATCCCTTGCTTGACCCAGCCATCCCCAAAACTACAGGCCAATCACGACTGTCCCTTTCCTCCTATAGATTTTGGACTAAGCTGCCTACCTACAAGTTCAGCCATTCCTGCAGGACAATCACATCCGCCACAATTTCTGCCCTGCTTGAACTAAAAATTCTATGAGATGAGATCAGGGATAAAAGGCAAGTCGGCACTGCTCCTCCTCCTAGACTTATGGGCGGCATTCAACATGGTCATTCACCAGATCCTCTGACACCACCTAACCATTCACGCTCATTTCTCACCCTAAGCCACTGGCTGGATAGCATCCTTCCTTAATGAAAGAGTGATGAGAGTCTTATCAGAGATCGCCAATGCCTCTCCCTCTCCAATCACCTGTGGTGTGCCATATGAATTGTACATCACCTCTACACTGTAAAACAGTTTTACCAGGCCACTATTCCACATTTTAGATTCACCCTGCATAGCTTACACCAACCATGCCGATGACACACAAATCTTGATCCCTCTCTCAGGCAGCTACTTAGAAGATTCTATCACCCTCAACACAACCTATTCCACAATTCAGACATGAATGGCATCCAAGCACCTGTGCCTCAACAGCGACAAGACAGAAATCATGATTGTTGGCCCCCCAGGAACCCTAAAGTCCGTCAATAACCAATATTCTGACTTCACTATCGACAATTGCTTGATTCCTGTCTCTAACACTGTTAAGACTATAGGGGGTCTACCTATACGCATCACTCACCAAGACCAGACAAGTAAGTGCCATTGCCTGCTCAGCAGCCTATGCTACCAAGGTCCTTAAAGCAGCCAGACAATTCCTCTCTAAAAAAAAACTGCCTAACCATTTCACATGCAATCATTGGTTCCACGATTGATTATTGCAACATCCTGTTCAATGGCACCTTTCCAGAAACCTACTCAAACTTCAAGTAATCCAGAATAATGTCCTAAGAGCACCTCTGAACCTCCCAAAAAGAGAGCACATCTAGAGAGCCAAAAGTGATGCACACTGACTCCCCATCCAGGAGCGGATCTTTTTCTAAACACTCTCCATCACCCACAAGTGCCTATCCAACGCAGCACCACCTTACCTCTCCAACAGAATTGCCAAAGTCCACTCTTCCAGACCCTTTAGGACCCCCTACAAAGATAGAATTATTATGCCTAAAGTGAAAAGAAGCAAAGCTGGAGGTTCCAGCTTCCCATAACTTGCGGCCAAGCTATGGAACAACCTCCCACCCTCCCTGAGGGCAGATAAATTCTACTGTATCTTGTGTAAAGCTTTAAAAACGTAGCTGTTTACCTAAAATTGACTAGTAACTTTTTCTGTCCCACCACTCAACTGGCTGCCATGAAGGATAATTGCCACCTGGTTTTATGCTGATGCATGCATGTCATTAATGATAACCATGGTTTTGTCACCCCTGTCACCATGTATTGTATTCAATTATTCCTGTTTACACTAGCTTGTCTAGTTGCTTTTACCTGCAACAGCATCTCAATTCCTGCGGGTTGTATGTGCACTTTACAAATGAAATAAATGCATAAATAAATAAATAAATAAATCCCACACGTACACCCTATTCGATTCAAAGGTATATACTTTACCAATTAATGCAAAATAACATACTTAAAGACATTATTCATGGAAATATATTCTAAAGATATATGGTAAATATATAAAAAAGGGTTGGAAAATATACACTTGCATCTCGTAGTCCGTATACAGGCATGCAGCTCCTTATAGGTAAAAGCATAGCTAGAGTAGGTAAATCATCAATTGTGAATTATTACAAGAGTTGTTACAAAAAACATGTCTCACGGTCTCTATTCAAGACATTAGTGACAGTTCTTAGTTTGCACAAACAGTTTGCTTCCATCTACGCAGATTGAGTTTCCTGTCCCCCCCCCCCCTCCTCTCTTCCCCCTCAAATTCTTTGGACTCCCACAAAGCAAATACATGTTTTTGTCATCCAATCAGTAGTACTCCTCCTAATGCATCACTAGGGTCAACTTTGGGTATTGACTTCCCAAAATACTAAAGTTTTCCGTGAGCTCTGTTATCATGCTTCCAATGTACAATTTATGGCACACACATATGATTATGTAGACTACACAGTGGTTCTACAATGAATTGATTTGATAGTTACACTCCTTTTATTTTCTTTTGTGAATTCACCAGTGTTGACCCTTGCATACTGGCACATTGGACATTTTTCACACTTTTAAAACTCTGTCTCTTCTTTTCCACCATTCTGTATCATAAGTAACAGGTTCCTTATTTGTCATAAACAAAGGGCAACATCTGTTCTTAAGGGTCAGGGCTTTGATATATATAATATTAGGCTTGTTACTTAGAAATTATCTGAGTTCTTGGTCCATTAAAAGCAAATGCCAATTCTTGACCAGGATGACAAATGTTTGCTGTTGCTGCTAAAACTAGTGATAATCCTGATTTGGTTTTCTTCAGCACCCTCTGCTTTAGACTTGGGTTTAAGTAAATCCTTCCTGTCCGTTAGTTCCACATTATTTTTACTTCCATCAGACACAGAGATTCATATCCACATTCCTGACATCTTTGGCTGGGTAGTTGGTACTCCTGTTGTAGATACTGGCAGATAGTAGTTCTCACTGCAATTGCGGTATGCCCTGATCTACTCCCCAGTTGGGATGTTATTTAATGTACGTGTATGATGACAACTTGTAACCAGAAGAGTGGAACTGACCCCTGTACATTTCTAAATGCCCTGGTATGTATAGGGAAAGAACAGCAGGTCTCCACAATCGTGTAGAACACTGCTGTCCGTGCACACCTATTTGTATTGGAACCTCAATCAATATTTTAATTTTATTATCTTTGTTCCTTTTACTCTATATGATAAAGAAACAACTGAGATTAGATTGTTCTTAAAAAATAAATATTTTTTATATATAAAAGTTGAGTGGTCTCCCTTTTACTTTTCCAATTTTAAAAACAAAAACATCTTTCATATGTTAACAATCTGTCAACTCGTTAGAACTTTCACACTCTGTGTATTATTTTCATAATTTCAATTAGTCCAACAAAGCATTAATCATCAACAATGCGTTTCAAACAGTACTTTATGATGCATATACAAATTATGGATAAACTAGCCTTGGAAACACTAATAAGATTGTGAGCATGAATATCATGATTAGTACATGGATGTTTCCACCACCTTGAGAGGGAGTTAATGAATGGAACAAAACAGTATAATCCCAGAGTAACATTAGACCAATAAAACCATGGATAAACTAATGTACCAACAGAACATCGGGGGATCATATAATACAGTCATTCTTTAATTACCATCTAGGTTGTTTGAATATTTTAAATGGCCATGAAACAAATTTCCTATACGTGAAAACGTTGAGAGAAGTGATGCAGTAACCAAGAGTGTAGTAAGAATATGCCACAATGTGCACTATTATTTAACTTTCATTTTCTTCTTGCTCATTCTTTTTTGTTTTTTTACATAACAACAATGCCTTAGTCATATAAGTAATAAGACACAGGAGATACATTTTAATACAATTAACTTGGAATAAGTACTGGTTAAGTACTGCTTGGCTGCCTTGACGTCTCCCTGCCCGTGGCTCCTTTGTTCTTCCTTAGTGCCTCCCGTGTTGGGTTTGGAGAGGCTTGAGCCCTTTAAGAAGAGCCCCACCTCCTTCACGACCAGATTGGTCAGTTCAATATAAACGCCGCACACTCCCGCGTGCGCACTTGGAGCAAGTACTGGTTAAGTACTGCTTGGCTGCCTTGGCGTCTCCCTGCCCGTAGCTCCTTTGTGCTTTCTTCGTGCCTCCCGTGTTGGACTTGGAGTGGCTTGAGCCCTTTAAGAAGGTGACGAAAATCTGGACTGTGTTTGGACTTCTTGTCCCTGGACTTTATTTGGACTTTGTTTTGATTTTGTTTTGATTTCTTTTTTCATTTTCTTTCATTTTTTCTTCTTTCTCAGAGCCCCACCTCCTTCACGACCAGATTGGCAGCTCAATATAAACACCGTGCACACGCACTCACGTGCGCGCTTTTGGAGCAAGTACTGGTTAGGTACTGCTTGGCTTCTTAGCTGCGCGGCCAGCGGTCGAAGTGACCAATTATATTTATACTGCTTTTTTCCTTTCTGCCCGAGAGATTGCTAAACCATATCCCTAAATTCTAATTCTAATTGCTTTGTGTACTAACAGTTTTTCCTTTCCAGCTCATTTTGAATACGCTCCTATGGCATACTCTTTGAAAACTGTTATGCCGGTAACATTAAATGCTCAGCAAAATGGTATGGCTACCCCACTGTCACATGCCTTATGCGCGTCTCATAAGTCCATTATATTGACTCCAGTGAACTCGGCATCTGCCTTGAAGGGATTTTCCAGGCCAGCCCCGCTAATTCCAAGTGTCAGTACATCAGGCACAGCAAGGGTGCTCCTTCCATCGGCCATAACGGCTCTCCCTTCTTATGGGCATAGCTCAAACCTTTCCGCTCTTCCTCTCTCAGATAACACTATGCTTCACACACCCCTTCCCTGTTTTCTGCATCCGGCGAGAGGGCCTGTGAACACTGCAGTGCCCCAAACCTCCTCACCTTGTTCTGGCCCAGATCTTTCCTTATACACGACCCAATGTGAGTCTCCAACTTCTATGTTTATTGACTAGCCGGACGCCCAGAAAAGCGTGTCAGGCTCAGCGTCCACTACAGGTTCCCCGATAGTATCTTTTGTGTACCCCAATCCACGAAGACCTCATGCCTCAGCACCCAATGTATCAGTTCTTTCGACCCCTGTTATCCCCGGCCCCCCTCCCATGCTTGATGTTACCTTGGCTGCTATGCATCTAAATTTACAGAGCCTCTTCAAATTATATGAAGGGTTAGATGCAAGAATTGCTGATCAATCCACCCAACTTCAAAATGTAATCTCCCTCCTCGAAACTCTAGTGCGACACTCTGAATCGATTCCCCAAAATATTACAAATCTAGATGGTGTTTCGGTGGATAACATTTCAATCATCACCATAGGCTCCCCTGGGTCTCAGCACTCTTTACATGCTCCGGCTTTACCAGTATTTAAAGATGTCATCATCCCAGAGGTGGCGATCGAAGTTGATGCCGGTGTTGCACCATCTCCCGAGTCTTGAATTAGTCTCCTGTCGACGCCAGTCTCTAATGATCCTTCTTGATCCCAGCCCTTTTGCAGGCCCCCGAGTCCCGCAGAGGCCGTGGCCCTAACTTCAATTCCAACTGTTCCACTCAAAAGAAGTTCCAAGGGGTCCCGCACTTTAATCAAAAAGAACAAAAATTAGCTTGAGACAGCCTAAACAAACTATGAAATCCTTTTTTGAAGCGTTGAAGCCTAGATCAGTCCAAAGTAAGTCTACCATGGAAATACCCCCTGAATCTCAGGTACTAAATAAAGAAATTCTAGCTACTTTGCCAAAGGACCCAAAAGAGTCTCCTACTTTGCTGCAAGACCTGCTGGTGCCCCGAGTAGTTTTACCCACTCTGCCCACGCCTTTTTCACCGCTAGATGCATTAATTCGAGAACTGGGCTACACAGACTCAGAGAAGGCAGCCGAGTATGCCAAAAACACATTGGTTCTGGCACATAAAAATAACATTCCTGCCGCTGCTTCTAAAACAAACACAAATGAGGCTTGTGACCGTGCAACTGACCAAATACGCAAGGCGGTAGACTCTTATATAGCGCTACGTGATAAGCCATCTGTTGCTGCTCCGTTCCAAATGCCCAGTGAGCTGGATTCTCAACTACTCAAATGGCTCCTGCCGAGCGATGCTCCACTGAATGTAGGTGGCTCACAACATCTACCTCCGGTCAGCAGCATTGATCATCCCCTTCCGAGCCGATTCACGGAGGCATCTCATTACTCTTGAAAACCTGATGAGCGAATCACCAATTTCAACCCACAAGGTACCCCTAAGATGGTATCTAGACATCATGCTTCAATCTCCCGGAAATGCCATTCTCTCAGTTAAGTGACTTCAATTCAGCACTCCAACTAAGTCAATGCCTAGTCTGGGATGCTCAAGGGAAGCCCTTATTTATATATTTTTATGACAAGTTCATAGATCTGGATGATAAACCCTTGTATAAGGCCCCTCTCTTTGAATCCCCCTGACCTCACTGAGCCAAGAAGTAGGTTTGTTTTGCAAATTAAAAGATTTATTTGAAAAATTAAACAAGATATATATATCAAGCTTTCATGAATAAATTAATATTTGATAGCACACTTATGAATATAATGTTGATCAACAATGGGTAATGTTACAATTGCACACTCTTTTCAATCACTGAGGAGTTAGTATAGAAAGGATAAGGTAGAAGAGAATACTTTTATGGTTTCAAGGAAAAGCAATGAAAGAAAAGAATGCAGCACAGAAATAAACTGATATGGTTTCAACAAGAGAAAATATGATCACTTTTTCTTTTGACAATTCACTCCCCCCCTATGCAATATAGGGAGATGGAAGGAGAGCACACAGTCTTCAGGAATACAATCAAATGCAATACAAATTCTAGTTCCCCTCTTGCAAGCTTGGAGCAACCGGTATGCTTTTAAACAGTCAAAAATACTTTTAAATGTGATTTGCAATGAAGTGAAAAATATGCTAAAAATGATTTTAATTCCCTATAGGAGATTCAGGGTAGGTGACAGCTACTTAAGATTGGTTCAGGTCAACACTATCAGTGATTCATGAAGATTATCAGGTTGAAAACGGAGTTCAGCAGTTGCAAGCAAAAGGACAGCTATTTTTGACAGGTGGAGAAATTTGAGTCAAATTGCAATTAGCGGCACTTTTTCCGAGTGCGTCGATCGCGATTACGGAAAAACTATAAGGAGTAGAATGTTTTGGGCTTGTTGGAAAGTTAGGTTCTTAGCTTTAAAATGAAAGTTAAATTTTGCGCCTAGGACGTGCGGTTCAAAAGATACGGACGATTTAGTGGAGGTAGATTCTCAGAAATAAAGTAAGATTCAAACGACAAATGACACTTTCACAGGTTTGAAATCACAGAATGAACACACAATTTCTATGATGCAGTTCTAAGTAGGTGGAAATGGTTTGAATTAGATTATTTTAAACTAAGAGATTGGTTTGCACAGTTCTGGTTGGATACTCACACTTAATTTTGGAAGAAATGGGCCTCGTCACAGATCTGGTCAACAGGTTTAGCTGCAGTTCTCTCTGCTCTGCTGGTCTGGATATCTGGTTCTGGCAAAAGTTCTTGGCACTGCACAGCGGTCTGGTCTGGTTCTGGTCTGCGGTTGGGATACAGCTCTGCTTTCTGGGTCTGGTACTGGCACCGCGGTCTGGGCTGGGTCTCTGGTTCCGGCAAAGGTTCTAGCCAGAAGTGAACAGCACAGACCGGCAGTTTTATTCTGATGTGCCCCTTGGAAGTCTGGGGTAAAATCAGTTTGCAAGATTGTAAGGCCAGCTGAGAATACTTTTACCTTGCAGTAGGCCTTCTGCTTCTAAGTTCTGGAGTCTGGAGTCTGGTTTTCTAAGTTCTGGTCTCTGGAAATTGCCTGAATTTGGAAGTCGTCCGTCAAAGTGCTTTTCAAGAAAGTGGAAAGTGAATGTCTACCTGGTTCTCAGTGGCTCTTTTTATGTCTTTTGAAAGTGTGTGGGAAGGCTGACTTTCTATCCCCAACCCTCTGAGGATCCTGATAGGCTATAGGATTCTCTGTCGCCTGACTGGGGATCTGAATTGTGAGTCATCCTGTGTCATCAGGCATCATTTTTATGGCATACAGAAAGAACACTCCCCTTATCACTTTTCACACAAATCTATTTTTGATTCCAATGCATATTTATCTATGTACAATTTTTCTAATATTATATGTCCAGTTAACATATTTTCTGTAGCGCCAAACCATCCGATCCCTGTCTTTGTAAGATGTTGTGTTCACTTCTGACAGAATTCTGCCCTTTTCATCCAGAACACACTCTCTAAACTTTTCCAAAATTTACACAAATGTGCGCAAGGAATATGGGCATCAGATGATCAGATTTTTAACATACAGACATTTGGAGTAATAACCTATTTTCCACTACTACCCCCCAGAACATACCACAGAGTCCTAACACCTCTTAAAATGTACACAGAAAAATCACAGGAATAATGAAATTATTGATATCATTTTGACAATTTTGTACTATGAATTATCCATCTTTCTAAAATTATGCTCTGGTCCAGATGGGCGTGTTTAGGTCCCAAAGCACAAAGTGTCCCTCCCATTTCCTTCCAAGAGTAAGCCATTTACGACCCCCTGATTTAGCAATTGCTTGGAGCAAAGGGAAGTTCATTGTTCTGTTTTCCTGCAGTCCCAGGTACCCCTCCCCTGATTCAATCAGAGAGGTCTAATCTCCTTTTGGTCGGGCAGCAGAAGGCAGGCCAGGCCTGTGAATGCAGTTGCTGGGCAAGTTTCAACTCCTGTCGGGGGTAGTTGCCGGGCAGAATTCAGTCCCTTTAAGCCAGGCTTCAGCCAAAGGTCACTTTTGTTCCCACTTTTCTTCATTCAAATCAAACTTACAATTTTGACACATGCAGCTAGAACGCTGATCCTAAGTTCAAAACTATGACATTTAAACAGTTGCAACCTATGTGACACTCAAAAGTAGGTCACTCATTTATTTTAAACATTTTGATTTTAGTGGCTTTAAATCCCATTTCACTTAAGCTGCTGACATCCACAGCTTAGCCAGTTTTGTTATGAACATTATTTTACGCTCTTCATCTTTCCAAATTTTGTATGCACACAAGACTTCATTCTACCAGACGTCTGCTGGTGTTCAGTAAGATTTTTGAATATCTTGCAATGTTTGAAATAGGCATTTTGATCTTGCATTCAGAGAAACAAAGGTGATTTCAAAGCGCTTTTTGAGCTAACAGGCAATGCTGTTTTTCCTTTGGCACCACTTTTCACTCATGGCGCTTCTGGCCCATCAAGCTCGCACTGGTGGGTGGCGGGTCAGGCAACCATTTTAGTGTGTGCAAAAACTGCACGGTTTTCCTGGATTCTGGCGCAATTGTGGGCTTTTCCGCCATCTTGGATTTTCTAAGCCCACAGCACCAAATGTTGCAGCATAATAACTTGAACGTGGGTCGATACACCTGACAAGCCCCCCCGCCCGACTGCACTTTGATTTCGAGTTGAGGGGGAGTCGGGTGCAAAGGATGTTTTGATCCAAGCGCTGGGATGTCTGCATCATCTTCTTCTGATTCCGCAGATGGCACAGTTCAGCATCTTTTCCTCCATCAGAGTGGATCGGTCAGTTCTCCTCGCCGGTCCTGATGGGAGTCTCGGGCGGTACCTCAGGCCCCTCAGATCTTTGCTCCCGGTCCCCGGGTCGTCCTCCTTGGTCAATCTCCATGGTTTATCTCTCCTAGGATGACAAAGCAAAGCAGCAGAAACATATTCATAGACATTTCCCCACCACTATTAATGGTGGGGCGAACATATACATTTTATACATCAGGAGACATTTGCATTCAAGAATCAAATAATTTTATAGGCTATATGTGGAATATTTTAGGGTTGGACTTGTATTAATCTGGAGCTGCCCCCTCTGGGATTGCAGAGGACTCCTCCAGTTGCTGCAGAGTGTGCCTGGGATGGCAAAACTTTAGCTGATTTATATGGACCCACTTGTCTTCCCCTTCCACCAAACTACCCTTGGGAATGCGGATCTTGTAGGCAACTGGGGAGATCTTGTCTACAATTTCAAAAGGTCCCTTCCTTGTAGGCAGAAATTTCCGCTGTTTGGCCTGGTTCCTTTGGAAATTGTATAGATAGACCCGGTCTCCCATATTGTATTCTTTCCTGGTAGTGTTCAAATCATAATGAGTCTTCATGCTATCAGCTGATCTTTCTAGATTTTGCTGAGCATAGGCAAAAGCATGTTGGAGGTGTTTCCTTAAATTTTTAACATACTCATGGGTTGTGGAGGCATTGATCAATGTTTGCTCTTGGGTCCTGTAGAGCAAATGCCGGGGAAGCACCATCCTGCGTCCAGTCATCAGCTCAAATGGTGACATTTTAGCTGCAGATGAAGGGGTAGATCTGATGGCCATTAGGACAAGAGTTAATCGGATATCCCAACTTGGCCCAGAATCTGCCACAAACTTTTTTTAAGATGCTCACAATGGTTTGGTTGTAACGTTCTACTGCACCAGAAGAGGCTGGCCAGTAAGCAATGTGTAGCTTCCTGTTAACCCCCAGTATCTCCCACATCTTTGTCATTATTTTGCTAGTGAAATGGCTACCTCTGTCTGACTCAATCCTTTGGGGTAGACAACAATGGGAAAAGATGTGGTTGATCATCAGGGCAGCTGCTGTTTCTGCCTTGCAGTTTGGGGCCAGGAGACATTCCACCAATTTAGTAAATAAGCATGTCACATCAACGGGTACTTATTTCCCCTAGAGGAGCGAATCACAGGCCCTATGTAGTCGACTTGCAAATCTGAACATGGCAGTGTCATCCCCCTCTTTTGGAGAGGCGCACGGTTTGTGTGAGGGATGTTGGCTGAAATTGTGTACACACAAGACCACCCCTTCAAGTATTGGTCGAGGTCCTGCCCCATGTGTGGCCAGTATGCAACCTCTTTTAAGATCTCAAGTGTTGTATGAAACCCCCTATGACTGGCGGTGGCCGTATTATGGGCGTGACTTAACATCAGGCTTCGGAATGAGGTAGGAACCACCCACTGGTCATGGCCAGCTTGGGATTTCCTTACCAACAAACCGTCTTGGATTCTGAACATTTTTGGACATTTCATCAACACTCTAAGGTCCTCTTTCCCAATGTAATCAGTATCCGCCAGGGGAACATTCTCAGGGTCCTCATTGTGTTGGTAAAACTTACCAATTATTGGATCCCCTTCTGACCCGTAATGAAATCAGCATCTGGGGTCTCCTTCCTCCATTGTGCAGTTGAAAGATCATTGTGAGCATTTGTCTGGGACCTAGTGATAGCAGTGACCTGGATTTCCCCCAACAGGGACTCAATCTCTATTAGATTCCCTTGGATGGCCCCGGTTTTGGCCAGCTGATCAGCTAAGTCATTTCCAGTTTCGTCTCGTCCCTCTACTTTGGAATGACCCTTGATCTTCTTCCAGTAGATGGTCATCCCGTTCGAGGTGTCCAGATCATCAATATTTTGGATTAACTTCCCATGTTTCAAGGGTTTGTTATTAGCACATAACATGCCTCTGGTTTTCCAATTAACCAGGTGCTCCACGAACCCGTTCCATACATAATCTGAATCTGTGATTATGACCAGTTCATGGAGTTGATGTTGGACAGCAGTCAGGATGGCCTGATGCACAGCCATCAACTCTGCCACCTGACTATTTCGGGGACCAATCTTGTACCCAGCGGAGGGTTCCGGGGACTGATTCACCCATGCATTCCCTACGCCGGCCACAAGTTCTTTTTCCCCGTTGTTGTCAACATGGTAAGAGCATCCATCCACATAGACAGTGGGCATTCCCTCACACTTGTCTTCTTCAAAGACTTTGTGTGGGGAATTAAGGTATGCCTCCATGTTGTCCTTGATTTTTAGACTTTCGTCCTCGAGACAGTTTTCTCTGGCACAATCATGCAAGTCAGCCAGACCTTGCGCGAGGGGACTCTTCTTGTTTTGGCCATATCTGACCTCCACAGGAAAGCCTTGCATTGACAGAATCCAGGAAGTAATTCGGGAATTACTCACATTTCCGGCCTAAATTCTGTCACTTTGGATATATTGCAGAGGCTGGTGTGAAGTCTCCACTATGATGTGTTCCCCGTGGATAAACGGGCGGTAATTCTTCAATGCCCACACCGTTGCCAGGAGGGCCTTCTCACAATCGGTGAATTTTTCCTTCACAGAGGATAAGGTTTTGTTCGCATAGGAGATTACTTTATTGACCTTGTCATGCTTTTGATATAATACTGCAGTCAAGCATGTATTAGAGAACCCTGTCTCCAAGAAAGACTCCTTGTTTCTGACAGGGTAAACTAGGCAAGGCGCTTGTGAGAGGCTTCTTTTGAGCTGTCTTACTGCCTCGGATTGTTCTGGACCCCATTCCCACTTGACCCCCCCTTCAAGAGATTTATCAGGGGTCTGGTGATCTCTGCGTAGCCCTCAATGAACTTTCTGCTGTAATTAGTCAGTCCAAGGAGGCTCCTTAGTTCCCGCAGAGTTGTGGGGTCTTTTAGTTTCTGAAGTGCTTCCACTTTCTTTTCCTGGGGACAAAGGCCCTGAGGAGTAATCTCATGCCCCAAGAAATTAACACGGGTTCTACACCACTGTGCATCTGAAAGGAAAGTTTTGCTCCGGCGGCCCTCAACTGTGTCAGAACATAACGGATCTCCGCTATGTGTTCTTCCACAGATGAACTTTTGATGAGGACATCATCTACATAAGCCAGGTTACCCCTCGCACCCAGGTCGGGCATGGCCTTATGTAGGAAAATGTTGAATTCATGGCCGGAGTTGAGGAATCCGAAGGGAGTCCGGGTCCATGTGTACTGCTGGCCCCCAAAGGTAAAAGCCAGCTTGTATTGGTCCTCCCGACTGACAGGCACAGTCCAGTATCCATTGGTCAGGTCAATTGCAGTGAATACCTGTGACCCCTGGATCTGGGACAGCCCTTGGTCAATGTAGGGAAGAGGCCATCGGGAAGTATGGACCCGTTTGTTGAGCTCCCTAAGGTCGGCACAGAGTCTCCAATGGCCGTTTGGCTTCAATATTCTGATATTGTGAACTGGACGGATTATCCCCCGGGACTCAAGTTTCTTAATTATTTCAGTAAGGGACTCCCTGGATGCGAGAGGCAAGCGATATTGCTTCACAAATACTGGAGTCATGCCAGGGTCCGTGGGAATTGTTGTTGTGTGGATGCCGGTGCGACCACAGTCATATGAGTCCACCGCAAAGAGATCTTGGACATCCAAGAAAACTTGTTTCAACTTTTGCTTCTGCTCCAGAGTCACACAGGCATCATCTAGGTTGACTCTCTCTTCAACCATATGCCTGAAGCCTGGAAAGAGTTCTGGTTTTGCTATCTCAGCGGCCTCCTCCAGCTGGGTGGAGAAGTCCCTGGTCAGAGTGCTGATTTGGACTGGAAGCTTCAGGTGGGAAAGGCAGCCCTCATGGACCTGGAGAATCACCTCATCCCTTCTGAAGTCACAAGTCACATCTTCCATACCATAACTAGTAACTAAACCGGGAAGAAGTCCCTAGTATGGGTGGTTGCACACTACTTTAATAGTTAGTGTGAAACTGGATTAGTCCAAGAGGTTAGCTGCAATAGTGAGGCAAAGAAGGGTGATTCTCCCGGTATCCCTTCCGAAAAAGTGTACACATGTATTAGAAAATGTCTCACAAGTTGCGCTCTCCTCCACGTGTATGTTGGAGGTGTTATTAGCATAGGTACATATGTATCCAATTTCTGTTTATAGAGACAGGTAACCAGAAGCTATATAAATAAGTATAGTCCTAAAAGGTGGCAGTGACGTCTCGCACGACCCAACAATTATGGACTATGCTCTTGTTGCCAATTTGAGCATACACCTGCTTGGCAGGAGATGTTTGGAATTGGGTGCTTCCAGGTCCATTTCCCATTTGTCTATCAGTTTGAATGTGGGAATGGCTGGATCTTTTGGAAGTTGGCAGAACATGGCTTCACTGATGAAGCTCTTACCGTTGTTCACACACACTCGGGCAGAACAGAGTCCTTCCCATCATTTAACTGAACAGGGAGGAACAACTGCTCTCCAATTTGCTGAATATCAGCCAGGCTCTGAGCTGATTTCACATATTTCTGGACTATTGGAGTGGGAATGTCGGATTGTGGATTAGTAAAGAATTTCAGAGTGTTTCCTTCCAGTGTGGAATACCACCTTAAACTGGAAGGAAGGTTGATTTTCAGAAATAGAGAGGACCCCCCGTCACCAGTCTGTTGTCCTACTGCTATTACTGTCACGTCTGGAATTTGGTTGTTCTGGAAGTGAAATTCTACTTGGTCAGATTTTTGTTCAACCATGTGGCAGGTGCCGTTTAAAATAACATGGTTGACGCTCTATTTTAATTTTATTGGTCTGCTAGTCTGGGTCCAGAGGACCTTGTTTACGCAATATATTAGGAGTGACAGCCTTCTCTGGAGGTAATTCCCTAGTAAACAAGGGGTGCCCCCTGGAGTCACTCTATGACCGGGTGTTTCACCTTGTGTCGCCCGATTTTGATGTCCAAATCTGCAGTCCCCTCGATGGGAATTTCCTTCCCGTCAAAGTTCTGAAGTTGTCCAGGAAGAGAGGTGAGAGGAATACGGTAATTCGCCCCCCTTTCTGCATTTAGTTAATCAAAGGCCCCTTTGGACAAAACGGTAGCTTGGATCCAGTGTACACCAGCGCCACAATTGTACTATGCCCCTGTACTTGTACCGGGGCATGGTATCTTCCCTCCTTCTCCTCAAGGGGGGACAGATAATGCACATTTTTGGACAACTGGTGGGCTAATTTATTAGTTTTGGACATTGCAAGAGAAGAGATCTGGGCAGAATTCTGTGGAGAGTCATGGGAATCTGCAAGAAAAAGTTGGCAACTGGAAATCAGAGCCGTTGTGGGTTCCCCTGGTTCCGGTTCTGGGCCGCCCCCCCCTTTTTGGAGGCAGTCACCAGGATGGGTTTGAACTAGGGGATTTTGTTGTTGTTGGTTTTGGGATGAGATGATGGGCTGCGTTAGCTCAGTCCTCACATCTACCCAGTCTGGATTTGGATGCTTTGAGACCCATTTTTCTTTGGGAGGATTTCCCCCATCTCTGAAGGAGAAGATCCTTTTCCCAGGATCCTCTGAGGATCCCTCTCCCTCAAATTGGAAGATCTGTACCTCCTCCACAAAATGGGTCTGTTTGGGTCCTTTGTTTCTCATACCTCCTCTCTGCTCCTTTGGTGGCAGACTTTCAGGGGTAGGAGATTTTGTTTCCGGTTCCTGGGTTTCCAGGGGCTGTTTACAAGTGGGGAAGGAAGCTTCCTCCAAGGCTTTACACCCCCCTTCCCCTAGTGCCTCCTCCCTGGGAACCGGTGGGTTATCGGGGTGCTGCCCCGTCATTGTTCTGGAGCACCAGGCCCAGAGTTTGGGGCATTATGCGCCGGCATGCTCATCTGAGGGTTCTTTTGAGCCCTCAGCATGTGACCCAGATCCTGTGCCATATTTTGGACCTGGCACTCTAACTGTGAAACCCGCTCAGGCTGATACAGGGTTCGGTTTTCTCCGCTGGGCTGATCACGGGAAGGGTAGCTATCCTATTCTCTGGTAGTACCCTGGGTTGGGAAGATTTGGGTACCCCTCCACTCTTGGCCTCCCCTCTCTCGGATTAAGTGGTTTGGGCTCAGGGAATTGGGGAAAGAAGGATGGATGATTTTGGGGATTGGGTGGATACCTGGGAAAAAAGTTCTGCCCAGTATTTGGGGAATTTCTGCCCTCCTGTGGGAAGTTAGATGGGGAGTTACCTGGGTCAGGTGCTTGGCTGGACCCCCCCTTGGGCCGGAGGAGTCCACACATAACCCAGGATGGGTCGGTTACCCTTGTAACGGGGACTTACATAATCAGGGGAATGAGGGATACCATTTGTGGGACTACCTCCTTGACTCCCTGTTTGTGACTGGCCCGAGGTCCTTCTGGGCTTAGAGTTATTCTGCGCAGGCACGTTTTTAGGCCCCCCCATCTCCAAATCTAAAATGGTGGCAACCTTTACCTCTGCCATCTTAGCAGCAGCAGAGGTGCTGGTTGATTTGGGGCTTTTCTGGGCGTTATTTTTATTTTCTACGGGCTTCTGCACCTCATAGATCCGGGTAACCTGTTCAATGACCCAGTCTAGTGACCTTTTCTTATGAAAATCTCTCACTAGCTGGGTCATGATGTATTTCGGCAAGGCATGAAAAAAAGTGTTAACAAATTCTTTGCTGTCCGTGCGCACCCTTCTGATAGTCTGCGCAAAGGCACGCTTCAATTCCTGCACAAATTCTTGTGGGGCCTGATCCTCCCCACATTGCAAATTGTAGGCTGCCTTTCGAGCCTCTTGGGGATTCCGGTGAACAGAGAAGTGCTTTAAGATGGCCGCCCTGTAGGTGGACCATCTTGCATGATTTTGGTCCTCCAGCCCCGCAAAGAAACTGGAGTATTCTGGGGAGAATGTCTATTTGACGTACTGCATGCAGCTACTGCTGTCTTTCAAATGGAAAGTCTCCATCATTTGCTCGTAAAGCTCCAAGTGAACCCAATCAGAATACTTGGTGTTCTTGTGATAAGGGGTGATGACACTCCTTATTGCCTTAATCTGTTTTAAGGGGTCCTTAAGCAAGGCCCTTTTTGCCTTGTTGGCCTTTTTGGTTCGGGTCACCCTTGTCCATTCATCCTCTGACTCAGAAGCACTGGTCCCGTCTGATCTTCCAGGTTTTCCCGGATTCTGCGCACCTGGGAATGGCTGGCAGAATGTGGGGACCTGGTCTCCTGTGTCCTGTGACGCTCAGAGGAGTCTTCAGATCCCTCCTTGCTGCCAGGATTTGATGATTACACCCCCACTGACCTAACTGGGCAAAGGTTTTTAGGATGCCCTTATTGGGCCTTCTTTCCTGGTGTTCCCCACTAAATTGCACTTTACTTAGGTGCCCATACCCGGATGCCTACCCATCCATTCCTGGGTGGTACTGGCCTATGAGCCCCATACTTTTGGCTGGATAGTAATCTGCCATCCCTGTGGCCCTGTGCTCACGTGTGCCGGGGGACATGGAGGTGGCAGAGTCCAGGGACTGGAAGAGATGAAGGCCTCTGGTACTAGGGCTCCTGAGGTTATGCTTAGGTGTTTCCCTTTCCCAGCAAACTTCATCTCTATCAGCCCCTGCTCCCTGTTGCCATGCAAAAGCCTGTGCTTTCAGTTCCTCAGTCAAGGCCTTACTAGACTCTTTCAGTCTCTCCTGCATGGCTACCTGTTGCTGGAGCCTATCGTCCTGGCAGAGAGCCTCATTCTCTCTCTGTGCTTCCTGGTTTGTCCTGGAATACTGGGCCAGTCTTTGCTGCAGGAGGGTTACCTCCTGTGGCTCATCCCTACTGGCCTGCTCCTTTCTTGCCAGAGCATCTTCCACCCTCCTGGTGTGCTCTAACAAATTCGGAAGCTCTTTTTGGTGGTCACCCAGTCCCTGGAGGGCCAGGTGATTTTCTTCCATTTTTCTTTTTAAATGGCAGACTTCCTGGCCTAAGGTGTCCCTTTCCTGAATAAGAGCCTGCACCTGTGCCGCCAGTTTGTCCCTCTGCCTTTGAAAGGCACCAGCTTTCTGGCGCTCCTCCTCAAATTCTGTCTGGGTATCCAGGTCTTTCAGAATCAGTTTGTTGCTCTCTGCCTTCTCCCTATCTAGGTGGCTTTGCAGGGTGACTACCTGCTCTGCACATGCCCTATTGAAGTCCAGTTGTTGCTCCAGCTTTTTCTGGCTCTGCAGTAGGGTGTCCAAACCTTCTTGGTACTCCTTCTGCAAGGCCAGAAATCTGGTATCCTGGTCAGACTTTTCCTGTTCCAGGATTCCCATATCCTCTTTGATTTTAATGAGATACTGTCTACGCTCAGAAGAGACCAGGTCAGATTGGGCCTTCTCTAATGTAATCTGTTGCCTATTTGCCAGATCTTGGCCTTCAGCACATTTCTCATGTATGGCTCCCATATATAAATATAAATATGCCGCTATCCTGACTATCTTGTCATGCTCAACTTTGGCTTAAGGGGCCATATATAGTTCACTCAGGGCCACATGTAATGGACCCTGATCTCTCCATTTGTCTGACCCTGTTGCAGTGATCTGGGGTGCGTCCTTCTTTTGAGGGGTGCTTTTACAGTGTAACACATCATGGTGATCCAACAGGATTTATGTATCTGGTCAGTTAGCACACTGTATTAAGCTGCACAAGTGGTAGGTCTAATCCAGATGTCCCGGCTCGAGTCCCCACTCTGTTAAGTGACTTCAATTCAGCACTCCAACTAAGTCAATGCCTAGTCTGGGATGCTCAAGGGAAGCCCTTATTTATATATTTTTATGACAAGTTCATAGATCTGGATTATAAACCCTTGTATAACGCCCCTCTCTTTGAATCCCCCTGACCTCACTGAGCGAAGAAGTAGGTTTGTTTTGCAAATTAAAAGATTTATTAGAAAAATTAAACAAGATATATATATATATCACACTTTTATGAATAAATTAATATTTGATAGCACACTTATGAATATAATGTTGATCAACAATGGGTAATGTTACAATTGCTCACTCTTTTCAATCAGTGAGGAGTTAGTATAGAAAGGATAAGGTAGCAGAGAATATTTTTCTGGTTTCAAGGAAAAGCAATGAAAGAAAATAATGCAGCACATACATTAACTGATATGGTTTCAACAAGAGATAATATGATCACTTTTTCTTTTGATAATTCACTCCCCCCCTATGCAATATAAGGAGATGGAAGGGGAGCACACAGTCTTCAGGAATACAATCAAATGCAATACAAATTCTAGTTCCCCCCTAGCAAGCTTGGAGCAACCGGTATGCTTTTAAACAGTCACAAATACTTTTAAATGTGATTTGCAATGAAGTGAAAAATATGCTAAAAATGATTTTAATTCCCTATAGGAGATTCAGGGTAGGTGACAGCTACTTAAGATTGGTTCAGGTCAACACTATCAGTGATTCATGAGGATTATCAGGTTGAAAATGGAGTTCAGCGGTTGCAAGCAAAAGGACAGCTATTTTTGGCAGGTGGAGAAATTTGAGTCAAATTGCAATTTGCGGCACTTTTTCCGAGTGCGTCGATCGCAATTACGGAAAAACTATAAGGAGTAGAATGTTTTGGGCTTGTTGGAAAGTTAGGTTCTTAGCTTTAAAATGAAAGTTAAATCTCGCTCCTAGGACGTGCGGTTCAAAAGATACAGACCATTTAGTGGAGGTAGATTCTCAGAAATAAAGTAAGATTCAAACGACAAATGACACTTTCGCAGGTTTGAAATCACAGAATGAACACACAATTTCTATGATGCAGTTCTAAATAGGTGGAAATGGTTTGAATTACATTATTTTAAACTAAGAGATTGGTTTGCATAGTTCTGGCTGGATACTCACACTTAATTTTGGAAGGAATGGGCCTCGTCAAAGATCTGGTCAACAGGTTTAGCTCCGGTTCTCACTGCTCTGCTGGTCTGGATCTCTGGTCTGGCAAAAGTTCTTGGTACTGCACAGGGGTCTGGTCTGAGTTTGGTCTGCGGTTGGGATACAGCTCTGCATTCTGGGTCTGGTACTGGCACCGCGGTCTGGTCTGGGTCTCTGGTTCTGGCAAAAGTTCTAGCCAGAAGCGAACAGCACAGCCCGGCTGTTTTATTCTGATGTGCCCTTGGAAGTCTGGGGTAAAATCAGTTTGCAAGATTGTAAGGCCAGCTGAGAATACTTTTAGCTTGCAGTAGGCTTTCTGCTTCTAAGTTCTGGAGTCTGGAGTCTGGTTTTCGAAGTTCTGGTCTCTGGATATTGCCTGAATTTGGAAGTCGTCCGTCAAAGTGCTTCGCAAGAAAGTGCAAAGTGAATGTCTACCTGGGTCTCAGTGGCTCTTTTTATGCCTTTTGAAAGTGGGTGGGAAGGCTGACTTTCTATGCCCAACCCTCTGAGGATCCTGATAAGCTATAGCATTCTCTGTCGCCTGACTGGGGAACTGAATTGTGAGTCATCCTGTGTCATCAGGCATCATTTTTATGGCATACAGAAAGAACACTCCCCTTGTCATTTTTCACACAAATCTATTTTTGATTCCAATGCATATTTATCTATGTACAATTTTTCTAATATTATATGTCCGGTTAACATATTTTCTGTAGCGCCAAACCGTCCGATCTCTGTCTTTGTAAGATGTTGTGTTCACTTCTGACAGAATTCTGCCCTTTTCATCCAGAACACAATCTCTAAACTTTTCCAGAATTTACACAAATGTGCACAAGGAATATGGACATCAGATGATGAAGTGTCAGATTTTTAACATACAGACATTTGGAGTAATAACCTATTTTCCGCTACTAACCCCCAGAACATACCACAGAGTCCTAACACCTCTTAAAATGTGCACAGAAAAATCACAGGAATAATGATATTATTGACATAATGTTGCCAATTTTGTACTATGAATTATCCATCTTTCTAAAATTATGCTATGGCCCAGATTGGCGTGTTTAGGTCCCAAAGCACATGGGGGAATTTCTGGTTCATCCCCGCCTCCAAGCTCAGCAGGCTCACAGAGGCAGTGCCCCTCCCATTTCCTTCCAAGAGGAAGCCATTTACGACCCCCTGATTTAGCAATTGCTTGGAGCAAAGGGAAGTTCATTGTTCTGTTTTCCTGCAGTCCCAGGTACCCCTCCCCTGATTCAATCAGAGAGGTGTAATCTCCTTTTGGTGGGGCAGCAGAAGGCAGGCCAGGCCTGTGAATGCAGTTGCTGGGCAAGTTTCAACTCCTGTCGGGGGTAGTTGCAGGGCAGAATTCAGTCCCTTTAAGCCAGGCTTCAGCCAAAGGTCACTTTTGTTCCCACTTTTCTTCATTCAAATCAAATTTACAATTTTGACACATGCAGCTAGAACGCTGATCCTAAGTTCAAAACTATGACATTTAAATAGTTGCAACCTATGTGACACTCAAAAGTAGGTCACTCATTTATTTTTAACATTTCGATTTTAGTGGCTTTAAATCCCATTTCACTTAAGCTGCTGACATCCACAGCTCAGCCAGTTTTGTTATGAACATTATTTTAGGCTCTTCATCTTTCCAAGTTTTGTATGCACACAAGACTTCATTCTACCAGACGTCTGCTGGTGTTCAGTAAGATTTTTGAATATCTTGCAATGTTTGAAATAGGCATTTTGAGCTTGCATTCAGAGAAACAAAGGTGATTTCTAAGCGCTTTTTGAGCTAACAGGCACTGCTGTTTTTTCTTTGGCACCACGTTTCGCTCATGGCGCTTCGGGCCCATCAGGCTCGCACTGGTGGGTGGCGGGTCAGGCGACCATTTTGGTGTGCGCAAAAACTGTGCGGTTTTCCTGGATTCTGGCGCAATTGTGGGCAATTGTGGGCTTTTCAGCCATCTTGGATTTTCTAAGCCCACAGCACCAAATGTTGCAGCATAATAACTTGAACGTGGGTCGATACACCAGACATCTAATTCTAAAATACAGAGGTGATAATTTCGGTACTTATGACCTTAACAGACGCAGTGTGCTGAACATCTTCTCAGAGCTAGTTGAATTAGAAGATATCTCTTCCAGTGATATTGAACAAAATGATTTCATTCCTGATTCCACTTGTTCTGTGGTGTGTCTGTGGATTCCCTCGGGGATTGTTTTAAATACTATTTGGAAATCAAAAATGCAGCTGTTCAATATGGGTTTTCTATTAGCTCAAGACCCAGCGCGTATGCATGTAAGAAATGATCTAAAACAACTAGCTTCTACCACTTCTAATAATGATGTCAACACAAAACCATCTTATCCTGATTATCCTTACATGTCGTAACCATTAGTAAAACCTACAGAATGCCACGTTACGATTGTGAGCTGGAATACACAAGGCCATTCACACTTGCAAGTTTCCATTTCCGGCTTCCCCAAGGAATATGATGTCATAGCGTTACAGGAAACTTAGCTATGAGATTGCATTATTGCCAGCCATTGCAGGAAACAATAGTCGTCCTTCCTCAGGCCTCCTAGTGGGGGTCAATATGTCAAAGGGTCTTTCTGTTCTGCCTTGGGATTCCGTGTCGGCCTATTTGAAGCTTGTGAAAATTTGCCATCCACCTCATGTGTTAGCACTGATTAACATCTATCGCAACCCCCTTGGGTTAACAGATGCTGCTTTCTATGCCGGCATGACTAGGCTCCTTGACCTTGTTGCTGTTGCCCCTGAAGTCACAGATACAATCATTGTTGGAGATTTTAATCTCAACTGCTTGCTTCCCAAGGGAAAGAATAACATTGCAAAGGTAAAGCGCTGGTCTTTGTTTATGTTAGAACGCAATTTCCACATGGTCAATGGTGCCATACGAGGTGACATTCCGGCTCGGTTGACGTGGTGAAGGAACACCACGTGTAGCATCATTGATTATATGTATACTCACACTAACTTGAGTGGTCATATCCAGTCTTTTGAAGTCATCCCCCAAGTGCATAGTGACCATAATCTGATAGCACTAAAATTCAATTGGTTTTGTGAACCGTCTAACAAAATATTTCTTCTGCAGAACCTTATTCTCAATAATGCTAAAACCCGTTTTTGCTGGTCTGATGCTAACCTATTAGCCTTTTCTAATTTGATCATTAGTAATAACAAGTCTCTAAACCCAAATCAGTATACAAGCTTTTTGATCTCCTTTAAGAATCCAATGAAAAACAATGAAGGGCCTTTATATAGACATCCTTTCAATCCTCTAGTTAAAGCCAGAAAGAATGAATACCAACGTGAAAAAAAGCTAATTTGCAAATTAAACCAGCCTTCTCGGAATCAACAGCTGAGAACTGCAAAATGCAGATACCGTAACTAGATGAGACAACATCAAGCCCAAATCATGCCGCATGACACCGAACATATGCTTAAATTAATAGCAAATAAAAACACAGCTGAAACATGGGCTGTATTTAATCAGAGTTCCCAACAGATTCAACCTCTAATGCAAATTCATAATGTCACTGAGGCGCAGTGGATCCAGCATTACGCCAATTTGTATGCGGATCCTAGCTTTTCCATCTGTACTTACAGATACGAGGAGAAGAGAAAATGGGAATTGGAATGCTCTTCGAACATTTTAGAGGAATACATTAAGCGTATTAGTCCTTCGAGAGCCATGGGCCTTGATGGCCTTAGCAACTTTATGTTTAAATCCAATCCCCCCATGTGGGCTAAAATCTTGAATGATCTGTTTCAACAGATTATTGCTTCACGCTGCATCCCTTCTTCGTAGAAAACCTCTATAATTGTGCCCATCCATAAAAAAGGCGACCGGACTCTTCCGCACAATTATAGGCCAATTGTGCTTCTGGATGCGCCTGGGAAGCTTTTTGCCTAAGTAATCCTTTGTGACTTTAACATCTGGACAAAAGCTACCCACAAAAGAGATCCTTTTCAGACAGGCTTTTTCGCAGGTATGGGCACGAACATTAACCTCCATTGCCTCCATGCAGTCAAATTTCAAGCACAGGCATCAAAACAGGCAATGTATTTTGCCTTTGTCGATCTTCATACGGCGTTTGATGCCATCTCTCATCCTCTATTGTTTTCTAAGCTCAAAAGAGACAACTGCCCTCATACATTTTTCCAAATTATCCAATCTTTACATTGTGAAACATCGATCCGTATCAGATTGACCTTAGAAGGGTTGCTGTCCATGGCAATTCCTACCACCCGTGGCCTTAAACAATGCTGTTTACTTGCCTCCGCGGTCTTTAACTATTTCATGCATGATGTGCGGCAGTCCTTTGAGGCAACACAATCAGGCACACCTTGAGGCACGCCTACCTCTTCTATAGTTTATCTCTTCATTGCATCAAATAGAGGCACTAACATATTAGAACCTCTTAGAACCTCGGTTGGCAGCCTCTAACTGCCCAGACTCGACGGACCCCCTTGAAAGGTTGGTATTACAGAAAATAAACCTCTTCAATTGCTCAACAATTTAAAGAAAACAGGTGTCCCAAAGAAGGGTGCAGTAGATAAACTTAATCAATCTATGAAAAACTCCACTACTCAATCATCAAAAAACACTTCTTCTTTAGGAAACCATCCGCGAAAGGCCAACAAGGACCTTTGGTTCAATCCAATTGTGCCAGTGAAGAATCTGGTCCCCGGGACAAAGTTTCAGACCGTGCTTTATTAGAGAGCACCTTGTCCATTGACCCTGGTACTATCCCATCCAAGGGCATAACCATCATGGAAGATGACATAATGGCCGATTTCCACTCAGAGTCAATAGGGGTAAGACAGCTTGTCGATGCTACTGAGGGGTTAAAGCCTCTATGCTCGAACAGCGTACCCTGTAAAGTACACCAAGCAACTCTCAATAGGACAAGAGAATCCTTAGGGGCATGGGCAGCACACTTAACATTGTGTGACCAAGGGAATCTGGTACATGATAGAAGTACAGAACTGCCTCCGGCAATTTTACACAACATCACAATAATAGACCAAGTACCAGTACGTGCCTGGACGAATCTAACAACCTCTCACCAAAGACAGCTGACTGTGCTACTCTTAATGAGCCCATGATGCCATCTGATCTGGCTCTGGCTAACAACCATTCACCAAAGACAGCCGATCATGCCACTCTTACTGAGCCCATGAAGCCACTTGATCTGGCCCTGGCACAAATAGATGACAGCCTCCCCGTCTGACAGGGCTTAGACACCAACACAATTGCTGCCTTATCTACTATTGTGAAGCTTTATGAGAACATAAGCGATCAATTGAAGGATCAAACCACAACCATTGTTATGATGCATGCCAAAATGTTGTTGTTGAGGGATTTATTACGTGTATCCAGAACCATTTGGGCAACAGCTCTGCCTGCTGCACAGTATATTAGTCCCTATTATCAAGGCCAAACAGAATAAAATAGCATCCAATATGAAACAGGGGTGATTGAATTCCTCAACGAACCAAAATGCAGATCAATCTGAAAGTTGCAATACTTTGAAGCTGGACAGAGAGGTGCTGGACACCATAAATAAGGAAGATACAACTTATCTAAGCATTTCAAAATCTTGCCATTTTGTGCCAAGTCAACATATAGAACTGAGTCAGTGATAGCAAGAAATTTGAAAGAACCAGGATGCTTGCAAGTGCAACAGTTTGACGGTAGTCGACTTGGAAGCTTCTGTGTCAAGATGAGCACATGGACAGACTTCAGGAGGAAGCCATAGGATTCCAGGCTCTGTAGAGGGTGGTGCAAAATGAGGGAATCTCGAGTCAGAGCTTTGAGAACAAAGCAAAAGAATTTGACTTCTTCAAGAATACTCAAGATGGCACCAGAACTAAATCAGGGACTCCAACTAAATCCGTACAAAACCCAAAGAAGGCTGGGGTGAAATGTCCAAGGATACCACAGGTCAAAGAGGCTACTCAGAAAAAAAACATAAAAATAAAAGTATGCCACTCAAGCCAAGATCTAACTGCAGTCACTCCTTTATCAGAAATATTACCCTGCCAAAATGTGATGAATCTATACTGTTGAGAATCCCAACAGGTCGGCCACTGCCCTGTAAATCCAAAGAGCCAAGCTGCCAATGCAAACAACACCTAGAAAAGGGGTTAAGAACAAGACCAGAAGAAGTCGTCATTGAGGACCTGCTGGTGCTCTCTAGGTACACTGTGCTGGAGGGGGAGGTGTCAGACGACTCACTGAATCCGGAGGATGACCATACTCAGATTGACTTGCATTCTACCACGGATGAGGACAGAGTGGCAAAGGAAGGCGAGCTGGGCTCTGACCTAGGTAACAAAGCATCCAGTTCTCCCCCTTTCTTACCCACGGGAACCCATGCATTGGGGTCAAGAGCGGTGATAGCCTATCCACCCTGCTTTCTGGAGACAATAAGCTGTGCAGGCCCAAGGGTGAACCTGAGGGTTGTACCCAGGGACGCACCTGATAATGCAAACTTGGGCTCCAGCGACACCTGGCCTACCCATACCAAGATAGTTGAGTCAAAGAAATCCCAACATGTAGACAAGAAAAGCATGACTCTTCAGGAGGGAGCCAATCAAGACAAGCTAGCAGTTAAAGACGGCAGCGGCTTTGAAGAGTGAGACATGAATTCCTCTTCAAGAATGGGGGCAAAGCTTCAGTAAATTGGGACAATGTCATTGAGTGGGGCCCAAGTGAAGCAGAAGCCCTTCAAAACAATGGAACAAAGGAGAAATGAAGTCATTAGGAGTAGTACAACCGCTATACCTGATGAAAAAAACAGTACCAAAGACAGGAGATCGACCCAAAAACAAATACCCCACAGAGCACCCGTCCAAGCAAGTAATAACTTGCTACTGGAGAGAATATTACACCTGAAAGATGGCTTGATCCTGAATTGAGCTAACGTTCTACAATTATATCATCATGTTCCAAGCTTAAGGTCACTGACCACTTATGACCTGGATATCATCGATTTTCCAGAGGAAGAGAGGTTAGACAAGGTGATCATCTACCTCGCATCATCCTTAGTCAATCAACTTCTGTTAGTAGAGGCTACTTGTTTGCTACCAATGGGCTTTGGACTGATGATTATTTAGATTCCAGCTGTATTGACTCAGGAAGCTTCAAATGAAAGCTGGGCAACTTGGGGATCTAGAGATAAGTCTCTGAAGGAGGATGACAGACGTCAAGACCTTAATAAGGCCAACCTTCCAAAATTGTCAATCACGGTGGAGGGCTTCAGGAAAAAGATGGAATGTTAGGGCGGCTTAACTGCAGAGAACCAGAAGGGAGACAAAGAAAACTGGAAATGGCTGGCTGGGATTCTGGCAGACAAAATTAGAAAGTCATAATGTCATGAACCCACCGCTGGCAATGAGCTTGTTTTCGGCAGTTGGAACACACAAGGCTTCACCCAATGTTTAGTCCAGGGGAGCTACAATTTGAAATATTTGACATAATCTGCCTGTAAGGAACGCGGCTGCAGCATACCCGTGTATTGGAAGGTTACACTATTTACCTAAACCAAGCAGTAAAATGATCAAAAGGCAGGCCGGGTTCAGGCCTACTAACGGCCATAAAAAATGGGATTCATTTTACACTATTGTCAATAGAAAACCCTGACCCCTACATTCAGGTGTTAACGCTATAGGCGGGTTCAGGCAAGGTGGCAAGTTGAAGAATTCTGTCAGTCTTTAACGTATACTGGAATCTGGAAGTACTTGAAATCAGGTACTTGTCGGAAACCATAATAGACATACTTGATCTTGATCAGCAGATAGAGCGGTGGCCAGTTGCCTGGTTCATCGTCAGTGATGACTTGAACATTCATTGCTTCGACCAAAGCTGTTGGCTGATTCAGAATGCAGACACACCGGCTGGTCCGGCAATCAAAAAAGAAGTCTGGAGTGGTGATATATCCTTGCCCTGAGAAACATCAACATCATGAATGGGCACACTGAGTGTGACATTCCATTTCATGTTACAAGGAAAGGAGGAAGGGAAAGGCAAATCTTAAATTACATCTTTATTTCCCGAAATATGACATCCTTAGTAAGTTGGCTGGAAGTGAAGGACATGATTATGAGTGACCATAACCTACTGAAACTTGCATGTTTGCTGTTGAGTGAACACCAAAAGGAGTTCCTGCCGGGTGAGTTGGGAGTGACACCTCGAAGAACTAGGCTGATCATGAATCCGGATAGAATCGGCCAGCTGACCACCAAATTAAGATCCCAAAAAGAGCAGGCAAAGAAAGACCTAGTGAAGCAACCCATTAACTACTCCTGTTGATGGATTTAGTGGAACACAAGAACTTTAGTAACAAAAACACCATTAGCTTCTGCCACAAATACGACATGGAGTTGGCTACAAGAAAGAAGACCCTGAATTCTAAAATTCGTAAACATAAAAAGGAGGTACAATGGAAGCCCAGCTGGTTATTAAAAAAACGTAAGTAACAATATTGAAACTAGGTATATTCACACAGGAAGATGATGCTTCAGCAAGACTCTGAAGTGATGCTAACCAAGATCGCATCTGAGAAGACTGGGGAAATTTGGCAAATAATCAGCTCAATGCACGCCCCTCAAGATACCCTAATTACAAAAGCTCTTGCAGCCTTTAAATGCGCAGACCACTTTGCTCTGCTCTTCGAGTGCAAGGAAGATAACCGGAGTCTAGATGCACCACTATATAACAACCCTTGGAGCTTTGCCACGGACATCGTAGACATCTTCGAACTGTTAAAAAAAGCCAGCAATTCTAGGGTGTCAAATGCCATTCTAAAAAATTAACCAGAGTTACTGGCCACATTCCTACAAGAACTGCTTTCCCATGTCAAAAAGGCTAGACGAGTGCTATTGTCATTGAAATCTTCAGTGGAGGCCCCGATCTATAAGAAGGGGATAGGTCAGATCCCAAGAACTATTGGCCTATAGCCCTGCTGGATGTAGCAGGCAACATTTTTGTATTACTGATTCTAAAGGAATTGTCATCTTGGAGTGTCTCCTCTGGACATTGGGACACATTGCAATCAGGTTTTTTTCAAGGGTGTTGGTACGTCCCCTAACAGGTTCTGACACACATTTTTAAGGATCATGCAGAGAGAGAAAAAGAGGCAAAAACCTACATGGCATTCATACATTTGGCACAGGCCTTTGACTCCATGGATGAAACTAGAGGGTTGGGGATTTCCTTGTAATATGAGAGATGCAGTAAAAGATCTTTACTGCGGAACAACCTTAAGAGTCAGGCTAGACAGGAGGGGTCTTCTCTCTGACCCCATCGCAAATGACAAAGGCCTAAAGAAAGGTTGTCCCCTTGCACCTGAGTTGTTCAATCTTTTCATCTCAGATGTAAAGGAAACCTTTGTCAATCTCAGATGGTTTCCTCCCAAACTTGCTAACAAAGCCATTCGTAGTCTGCTGTATGCAGACAACGTCGTGCTAATGGATCAAACACCCATAGGCTTACAACGACAGCTCGACACTCTGCAAGATTGTGTGGGAAAACAGACTTAAAATCAATCCCAAAAAATCCAGGATCCTGACATTTAGTGGGAAATATGGTGGCAAGCAGAGAAGGAAAAAATCTGTGTGGCACATTAGTGGAGAAAAGGTAACAGAGGTAAGCTCTATTACTAACCTGGGCATGTGTTTCAACACAAGCAGTAGAGATGCCCCAAGAGAAACAATCCTTAGAAACAAAGCTAAATATCTCACTGCTCAGTGTAGGCTGCTCCTCAAGAATTATGTGGATTCTCACGGTTGCCTTTGATCTCATTCTATCAGATAAACGTGGTACCAATCCTCATGTATGGAGTAGGAGCTTCCTTTGCATTTGGCCAAAAAATAAAAGGGCAGTACTGGAAGAGGGTTTTGGGTATTCCAAAGAGCACCCCCATCCAAGCAATCAGGATGTAACTTGGTCTGACATCGCTATACACAATAGTGGTGTGGAAATCTCTTTGCTTATACCGCAAGTGTGTACCGCTTAACCTTCTTGGAGGTTTTGTGGTGCTAAGCAAAGCACTACAGGAGAACACTGAAAGAATTCTGAATGAATGGAGGAGTATCTGTCAGGCAATGTTGGCATACTTGCAATAAACTGAACATTGCTTGACGAGTAATCCATATGGAACTAAACGAAAGCTGTACATGCAAGACTGGATTAACATACAGCAAGAGAGACACGCCTACAAACTTTACGGAAAACCCATAAAAGAGGCCAGGAAACTCAACACGCTACTGAAATACCTGTAGAAATTCCCCAACCATCATTTCAGAGCACAATTCATGCCTTTTCAATGAAACCTGTTCGCCAAAAAATAAATATTGAGGCCAGGGGAGTTTAATGCATCATGCAGACTTAGCTTAAACAAAGATGTTAAGGAATCCTTGAGACATTTGATACTATTTAGCCCAGCTATAAGAGACATAAGGACCAATATCCTAGGCAGACTGATCAAGGAACGTGAGTCGATGACAGCTGACCACAGGTGGATGGTGTTCAAGCAGGGAGAAGGGATTTCCATAACATTGACCTTGGTTAGGCTTTTGAAAGAGATTTTCTCTAGAATTGAAGGGAACAAGCTCAAGATGGGGAACTGTATACTGGATAACTGATATTTATCAGTGGCCAAAGATGACAAGGACTACGAATTCCAGAGGAGGACAAATCTGGTGTAAGATGTTTTAACAGTCCGATGGTATACATTTCTTTTTTTTCTGTAAAATCAAACACATAAATAATAAAATAAAACAATTAAAACAAGATCATGTGATGTAGTAAAACTATGTTTGCATCATTTGCTGTGTATTTAAATTGCAGACCAAAATTATTCTGGTTCAAAGCCACTTCATAATTCTGCAATTGCTCTGCTGTACCTCTCCATATCAGCAGAATGTCATGTATAAATTGATGTTGTTACACAATGCTATTGTTTGCTCAAAGTGACCCATAAAGAGATAAACAAGCAAGGGAGCATACTGAGCGCAAATAGCCACTTCTTTAATTTGCTTGTAGTATATGCCATTGAATATGAACATATGTTTTAAAGTGAAGCTCAACATTGGTATTATCATTTTCTCATGCATGTGGTAGGTGGCAGTGGTATTTACCCATGTGTTGTCGACCGCTTCAAGGCGAGGTCATGGGCAATTGATGTATGCATCACATGTATATCTAGGTTTGCTAGGAGAACCTCTGTGTGCCAGTTGATATTCTCCAGTCGTGAGAACATGTGTTAAATCTCTGATGTAAGAGGGTCAACCAATACCCTGGTTTTTATAATGGCACCAATATATTCTGACGTGTTCTCGGTTATCCAGCCTATACCGCTTACTATAGGCCTTACTTACAGTAATTCGTTTTATGTATTTTTGGAAGGACGGGAATAACCATAATGATGGATGTTCTATGATGAGTTAATCCTTTTCATTATCTGTCAAGTGACCTCTTCTATACAATTTGTATATGTGAACTTTCACATCAGATTGTATTCCTGAAGTAGGATCTACTGTTAATATTTCATAGCAATGTGGCGTTTGTAGATGTAGTGTTGACATGTGTGCATAGTCATTGCTAGTGTTATATTAAAAAAGAATCCCAATGATCCCCCCTTTCTGCCTCCTTAAATATGAGACGATTGTCATTGGAAAGGTTTTAAAGTGCTAGTTTTTCATTTCATGTGAGGTTATTGCTCCTATTGTTAGTCTGGGAAGATACCCTATCACAATATTTGTGTAGGTCTTGTTAATGTGTCAATGATATGATATTATATAATATGGCATTAATAACACGCCTATATACAAGTGTTTCAAGGCTCGATATTCTCTTGTGCTAATACAGGGACACATTTATGATATTCTATCAGAGGTAGGTTACTGCAGTCAATGTCTATTTCCTGCAAATGCAGAAAAGCTGTTTTTTCTTCCAGTCCTTCTAAAGATAATAGAAGTTTAGTGTTGGTGATTTCTTTGCTAGTAAAACCACTGATATGTATGGCTCTCAAAGTATCCTCTAGAACATACGGTCAATGGATAAAATAGTTTTTGAGTTTCATTTTGATTATACATTTAAATTTGTCAATTTCTATCTCTGTGATGTCATTCCTGATGGCTGGAGCAAAACATAATTCTTTGTTTAATAATGAATTTTCCATGGGTATCAACAATTTTGAATTTATGTACCATATATGCAGCATTTGACATAGCCAACCATGTCATCCTTATCAGGAGATTGTTAGAAATAGGAACCACTGACCAAGCCCTCTTTGGATTAAATCCTTCCTAACAAACAGAACAGAAACTGTAAGGATCAAACATTTCAAATCAACTCCAAGAGAATCCCCCTCTGGTGTACCACAACAATCCTCCCTATCCCCATATCACTTCAACATATGCCAGTAATCAAGCTAATTAAAAAACCCAGCCTCACATGCTACAACTATGCTGACGCCACACAGATCATCTATAAAATACAAGATACGCAGGAAGGAAAGACAATGCTGGAAGACTGCCTACAAGAACTCTACAGCTGGATGAACATACATCCCTGTTTTGGTGCAAATAATTCCATGAATCAGCCCCTGAATCTCTCAAACTCAACCCGGGCAAAACAGAAATAATGATATTTTCCAGAACTCAAACCACAAGCAAAACAACATAATCAAGAATGTTTTCTTGCTCCTATGTGTGGTAAAATGGATTCTACCATTCCAACTTTTACCCACAAAACACTCACCATCATCATACTCATCATGTCCAGAGTAGACTACGCCAACAGCCTATACCTAGGTATGCCAGAACGACTATTAAAGAAACATCAGCGGATCAAGAATGCTGTGGCCAGACTCCTACTCAAACTACCACAAAGAGAACACATAACCCCAGCACTGAAATAGCTACACTGGCTACAAATAAAACAACAAATACAGTCCAAAACAATGTGCATTATGCACAGAATAATCCATGGCCAGGGAGAAGAGGTCCTAAAGGAGAAAATAACCATCTACCATCCGACAAGACCACTCAGATCCAGCAACAATATTTGCTTAGAACCAAAACCATTAAATAAAAGAACATTCAGAAGATCATCTTTCTCGCACCTAGCATCAATAACCTAGAATGAACTACCAAAAAACACATGCAAGACAAGGGACCGTTTGGAATTCAGGAAACTTCTAAAAACCTGGCTCTTTGCCCCAGAACCAGAAGGAAACGACTAGGACATAAGAATCCTAAGGATTAGCCCTTGATCCTGACTTAAACTCCCCTAACCTGAGGGTATGCTGAGGACACCCAAATAACCCATGTCCAGATACAGCTAGCCACAGATGAAACTCAGGTGGTAAGAACCCCCCAAGGGTGGGGCAAGGAGTGACCAGAAAGGCCAAACCCAACATCTCCAACCAGGGTGGGGAACACTTCTGTATCAGGCAGGTAGACCTACCACTAGAGTAACACAGATGAAAACTGCCCCTCCTAAACATGCCTGCCAACTAGGCGGACAAACTACAATACAAAACACACAGGACATTCATAGATGCTGAGCACAGAAACACAAAGAGGTACGGAAAACCCACTAACCCAACTCGAAAAACTCAACCTTCTGCATACACTTCCAATACAGAAACTCACACAACCACATCTCTGCACAACAATCTGCATGCACTTCACCATACTGCAACAACAGTCTAACAACACATATCCCGGCACAACAGCACCATGGGAAGTGGCACCAACCCAGAAACTGCACCTAAACTCAGTGAAAGGTGCAAACCGAACTGAAGCAGGTCATCACATCTCTCCCTTTCCTATTCCCACTACACCCTACTAATCCACCCCAGTCTCCTCTTTTCACACATTCTTTTCAGAGGCTTTTCAGGCTTTTTAAAATGTAAACTGTTATGCCTTAAACCAGTGGTGCACAACATATGGCCCACGGGCCAGATTCAGTCCTTCAAAACTATAGTTATGTCTATCCATGTCACCTGTGTTTAATGATGAAGTGTTGCAAGTTAGTTTTTATCTTTGAATTCTGAAACCTTTATAACACATGATTTAAGTCCCATAATACAATCAAAGCAAAGTTGTAATGCAGTGTATCAGGGGCTATAGTTAATAAATAGAGCAATAAATAAAAGTAAACTTCAAACCCCATCTTTTTTATTTGTTTTTCTTACATTTGCGCACCTAAACCCCTACCACCCGCTCATCCCCAGAGACAGTCCGACCCACTGGATGAGACCACTGATGTATTTATACAATTATTTCTCTAACTGAAATCCCTAAAGAGTAAGTAACTTGCACCTCTCCAATCAATCATTGGTCTCACACTAGATGGAAACCTCCTGCCATTGAACAAGATTTAGTCGGAGTTTAGCAATTTTGGCACATGATTATGAGATGGCCCCTCCAATTGAGGAACAGTGTTGGGCGCTGGGTTTGAATACCACATCCTCAAAAGAATTTTGTAATAGGACCTGTATTTTAATATTTAATCTGTCAAAGAATTAAATGTATGTAGGGCTGATTATTTTACTATTTTTATTTTTGGCTTAAATTATGTTAAAAGTGGGACAATCTCAACTGATTATTTGGGATGATGGGATGAAGAGCCAGGAACAATAACAGGGAAGCAATTCTTGAATACAACAGTAAATAAAAAACCAAAAAAACGAGACCTCTGACCAAAATTGTGTTTGGAAGTATATCAAGACACGGATAAACAAGCACATGAGCACAAGACCTCCGCAACAAAGTGGTAGAGGCATCCATGGTGGAACACACGAGAATAGCGGCGAAGAAATAAAATGGACAATGATAAGTAAAATATCCAAAAGTAAAGATACTCATTTGAACAGAGACTGACTTTTCAAAAATGTACAAGAACACATGTTCTTGACGAAATGTAATAAAGTGGGGCTAAACAAAACTATTGAATGACATACGATTAAATAAGAAATATGGCACAGTAGTCCTAGGAAGTTAGTACATTTTAATAAACCCATATGCATACGCCATGACTATACACGCCAAGTTGAGATGCACCTTGCAGTGATTGTGAACAAAGAAAGAAATTGTGTATGTGTGGGTCCCTACAAAATACTTCAATTAATACATTCATACATAACTTGTACGTATGCCAAATATATTGGTAATTGTATTTTGTAATTGTAACATAAGAATGTAATGGTTTCAGATGTTACAGCGAGTGTATGGAGGTAAACAAGGCTTAGTTGTCTTGACTACGAATGCCTTTGCTCTGTAGTGACGTGAGGCCTAGAAAGAACAGCTAGACACATCAGGGACCCCCAATATGGAGTTAAACTACCCTTTGTGAAAGGAATACACATTTACCACTATAATATTCAGATGGCTGTTTTGTTTGTCATTCTTGTTTTTATTCGATAGGGTTCCAGAACCGACCCAAGTTCTAGAAACAGACAGTTGTTGGAGCTTAGCCGGGCTGTGTGCCTGTTGCTAGCTCGCCCCTTATCTTAATAAACTGATCCTGTTCAAATTTACCGTGTGTGGCTACAGTCACTTTACTGGCGACAAGGATTACGAATCCGCAGAGGAGAGAAGACCCTGATAGTGGCCACCTGCCTGGGACCTGCAGTGAACTTTCCCAGTGTTCGACACCGTGTGGAGTCCCAATGGATGCATGATTGGAAAGCAACAGGCACGGCAGCCAGCTAGCCAGGTCAGAGAGGGAGCGCTGCGCTCGAGAGGGGGGCAGAGCCAGGTGGAAGTTTCCTAGAATTCGGTCCGTGCTCGCGTATGCATCAAGCCAATGCTCGCAAGGAGGGCAGCAGAGGGCCTGCAGGATGCGCGCACGGCTGCCCACGTGCTTCCTCATTGTGGTGCGTTGCCTGGCAACAAAGCGGGTCGCCGAGAGAGCCAGCTCTACAGAGCTCCACGGAGGCCCAGTTGCACACAAATCAGACGTGGATCTGGGCAACCCAGTGAAGTAAAAGAAAAAAAAAAGTGGGACATTTCACAAAAGGACAACAAGTTACCTGAACACAGAAGAACCACATCTCAAGCAAAAAGAACACCAAGACTGCGGGGAAGGGAAACCCCTAAACAACTTACAATGACAATTCCCCACAATTCACCAGGACGTAAGTGGTTGATCGGGACATAGAAGAAACCCCACAATGGCTGTCGCCATACCACCACCCCCAACATTCCTTGCAGAGCCTGGCACACCTCCCATCATGTGGGAAAGGTGGAGGAGGATTTTTGAGAATTACCTGGTGGCAATAGGAGGAGACAGATTCAGTCCATCCAGGAGAAAGGCTCTGTTGCTCCATAATTTGGGTCCGGAGGGCTGTTGTGTATTCAATGGACTTTCAAGTCGGTTGGAAGAGGGGGCTTGAGATCTGGATGAGTATACAATGACAGCCAAAAGAATAGAAGAATATTTTGAACCCAGGAAGAACGTCACTTTTGAGAGGCACAAATTCTTCCAGAGAAGTCAGGACACCTCTGAGTCGGTGGAGACTTATGTAGCCACCCTGAGGACATTGAGTCACACCTGTAATTTTGGGGATCTGACTGATTCCTTGATCAGTTGGTCAGATGCACTAACAACCCGAAAGGTCAAGAGAAGCTGTTGGCCAAGGACATGTCGCTGGAGCAGGCTGTGGAGCTCATGAGAAGCATTGAGCAAACCATGCAGAACATGAAGTAGATGAAGATGGGAAAACAGATGGTGAAGGAGGTATGTGCAGTTGCTCAAAGGAAAAGGCTATCCAGCCCTGGCCCAAAGAAAGAGTGGTGGGGACAGAAGTGCCTCAGGTGCGGCAACCCCAGACACAATGTGAGCAGCACATTCTCCCTGCCAGGAGTGCAGAATGCTTTACGTGCAGGCACAAGGGCCACTTTGCACAAATGTGCAAGGAAGCATCCATTAAAATGGTGGATCAAAGGGAGTACAGCGTTGACTCATCAAATTCTTCATCTCCAGGTGTGTCTACTGCATCCAATCAAGAGAGCAAGCCATGCCACATTTTTTAAATGTCTGCCCTGTCGGGAGAAACAAACATCCCTGTAGACCAATTCATGATTGATGGGTGCAAGTTGACAATGAAAGTTGATTCAGCATCACCATAGACTATTATATCAGAGGACACTCTCAAGCATACGTTACATAGGAATGTACAGGATTTATCACCAGCTAGAGTACAGCTTGGCGGCTATGGGGAGACCACAATAGAACTGCTGGGTAAACTCCAGGGTCAGGTGTATTACAAAGGAAGGGAATGCCTGGCTGAAATTCTGGTACCGAGGAAGGGTGCTTCACTGCTAGGATGGGAAGAGCAAAGGAAGCTGGGAGTGAGCATCCAGGCCAGTGCACCCACACCCATCACCATAGCCGAAGTAAATGACAAATGGTCTACGGAATTTCCAGAAGTGTTCTCAGAGGGCCTAGGAAGACTGAGAGACTTTGAACATGCAATCAAGAAGAAGCCCAATGCGCACCCGGTAGTTCACAAAGTGAGACCAGTTCTGCTTAAAATGAGGCAGAATTTGCACCAAGAGCTGGCCAACCTTCTCTGTAATGGTGTGATAGAATGGATCCAAGGGACCAAATGGTTGTCACCTGTAGTTTTGGTAGCAAAGAGCAACGGGGAGCTGACACCGTGCGTTGATCTCATAGAACTCAATAAAAATATCTTGGTGGAAAGACACCCACTGCCAATTATTTCAGAGGCCTTAGCCTCCAGCTGGTTTTCTTTCATCGACCTATCAGCAGCATATCACCAGGTGCCATTATCCAAAGAAAGTCAAGATGTCACGGCCTTCTTCACTCCCGAAGGAACATTCAAATACATGTGCATGCCTTTTGGGTTTGCGTCAGCTGCCACTATATTCCGAGTGATGGAGGAGGTGTTGGAGCACATGGCGAATGTTGTGGTATTCCAGGTTGATATATTGCAATAGGTCTGAACACGTATGTGACTTATGTTCACACATCCATAGAATGTGACGGACTGGCATGTCTCCTTTTCTTTCCACTTCCCAGCCGTGACAATGCAGGAAATGGCCTCTGAGGAATGTTCTGACAGCAGTGAGGAGGGACAACAACAGCTACACCAGCCTTTCCAGAGCATACCTACTGAGAATTCCCAGGAGGCTGAGTACTGGGTGAACAAATCTCCCCCATAAGAAGGACCGCTGTACACAATCATCATCAAGACCTAGGTCCGTGGGTCTCTGAGTCACCCTGCCTGCAGACGAGACAAGCCCTGAGGTGCTTGCTGAGGACAGCATGCCCCACAGACAGGAAAAGGAAGACATGCACTATACCATCAGTGGAGATTCCAAGCATATCATGTCCCCATAAATGCACTTCCAACAGGGTGACTCACATGTGGAGTGCCTGAGGACCTCAGACCAAGTCACTGCTGCCAGATGGCACGCACTATCAGGCAGCACAAGCACTGCCACAGCATGCTGGGCCATCAAGCGGGGAGCCACCAGAATGGCCCAGCATTTTCATTGAGAAACAGTGGCTTATCGTCCAGACAGTGGCTGAGGTGGGCCAAGAATCAGCCAAGGTACGACACTCCATAAAGCATGAACTTGCTGTAGTGTCTAGCAGGCTTAGGGCCATCAACATTACTGGCCTTGCCATACATCGGAAGCTGATGAGCTGGTCACCATTATGGACGCTTTATCTAAATCACACATGGGCGCAATAGTGAGACTTCCAGAGCTGATTACAAGGTATGGTGTGGAGAGAACCCAAGATGGTGGACAGGGCATGTAGCCGGCAGGCCCCCCACCTCATGTTCCACAGGCTACCCGCAAGTCAATCAATCTCCAGGGCAACCAAGCAATCAACAAGAAGGACAGATTTGCATCCCCAGCATCCCAGGCATGCCAAGCTGAGCCAGAGGATAAACTGTGACTTTACAGGCCAAGAAAGCGGCCCCGAATTCCAGCCCAGACTCACCTCATTCTCTGCCACATCCTGACATCCAAACACCCCAGGGCATGGCACCATCACACCCACTCATGTACACCTCTCACTGTGACCGCTACAGCATCACTGACACTTCCCCAAATCACTTATTTTTTTTTATCACTGAATAAACATCTTTGATTCACTAATAAGTTGCCACTTACACTCTGCAAAGGCATATAATGACTGTGAGTGAATGCAAGAAGCTAATGTGGTACAGCATGTGCTGGGGTGAGACACATTGTGAACAGGTGAACAAGTTGACACATCAACACCCATACATTTCACACTAAATATCAATACACACATCAACCTGCCCCAATGCAATATCTCATGTACGCACGTGTAGATATAGCTGTTGGCATTCATCAATGCATCAAATCTATGCATTACTTTAGTAATATCCAATACTTTGCTGTATGCCAGTTCCATCCTTGTGAGGTGCAACATCAGCATACAATACACATGCATAGGTCATTCACAGAGGCTGAACAAGTGCCATGTCCCAGGACGGAGTGACGACACAGTGTCGACTGTACACATCAGGTGACAATGCCACATTTGAGGGAGCACATCACACAGTCAATGAATACATTAAACATATGGCCCAATCACTTCTGTCAGGACAATGACACATGTGCACACATGGGAATGTAAATCAAACAATAAAGACAATGCATGTAAGCAACACATTATGCACAGAAGTACCTCAATCATGTGTGAATCAGAAAATGGTAGGGACATCAAGTGTGCTGGCTGGACTCACAGACAATAACATGTCCAGGGCTCTGCAAACCCTTTCCCTCCTGATGTTTCTCAATGGAAATGTTGTGATCAGTAAACATTTAATAGCTTTCCTGGGTCTAATGGGAATCATGTACTGTAACACCAACAGAGTCAGAACCAACACACCCACCCACTACTACCAGTCAGCCACCTACGTGGATGAGATGTCAATCATGTCAGGCATCCACACCATGGAGCTCATTATGAATATGGTGGTGGGGGGAAAAAGCTACACATTACTGCCACTTTTCCCCCTCCACCATACCACTAACATGGCCCTGGTTTGGGGGATTTACCTCTAACATCCTGCTGGAGGTAATCCTTGCACTTTCTTCCGACAAATTGGCAAAATCAGCAGAATTACTGCAGCAATAATTCCACCAGCTGTAATTTTGCCATAATCCCCAATGGTCTCCTATGGACTTCAAATTAATGGGGACTAACACATCCATGACCACTCGTAATCTGTCAATCTGCCAGAGCAAGTGGTAGTAACAGTAATTCTACTGGGCAGTATTCCAGAAGATTTACTAACAGAATACTGCCAAATTTGTATGTTTGCTGCACGCCACTATTCCAGGACAGTAGACAATCAATGGAATGAGCTATCGGTACACATGTCACATGCCATTAAATGTGAGCTGGCCACATGAAGGTAGCAGAGTATCACACTTGTGCCCATGAATGCTACCTTCATTACATTTCTGACAGACAGGGTCAGGGGTCGCCAGTACATAGCAGTGTGTCCTGTTAGTTCTATGTGTGCACCAGAAAGAAGTGATTCCAAGATGAAGTGCCAGCCACAGGTAGTAAGTACATCAACATGCCAGCACTCCTTTACATGCCTTTGTCTATCTGAATATGTGTGAATATCACTGTCCGTACATGTAAGTGTCCAGGTTCCCTGTATGCAGCACTCACATGCACCACATGACATGTGCATGCAGCATTCCCAGCACACCTGTGAAAGACAGGAAAGCAGCCATACCAAAGCAGAGTCCTTGCCACCCTATGGCTTATCTTCTGGAATGGGCTGGCACTATTATAGCAGTGAGGGTGCATGACGACCGGAGCCCTCACTACCCATATAAAGGTGGAACGTGTCAGTGCACGTGGTTGACAGATGACATGGAAGGGAGCAGGAAACATCGTACAGGCAAGTACATCAATTACCCCAAGGAGGGACCCTGTGGTCTGTGCCAGATGAAAACAAGCAGCAGGGGCATGCACGCCACCACAGAGGATGCTAGCACCTCACCCATCAGTGGCTTCTGGGTGGAGGGTGAACCACGGGCATACACAACACGGCCAGGCTCACCACCACCAGTGCACCCTGCCAAGTGCAGCTTCCCCACTGTGCCTGTTGAGGCCACCAATGGCACTTCTGCACACAACCTTCCCTGACTCTGGATGAGTAAGAGGGAGTGGGGAGACCTCCAGCCACGTGGCATCTGTGGAGCACCCCAAGGGAGAGGGTAGTCCCACTTCACTGCCAGCCATGTCTTCTCCCACCATGCAGACAGCACATCCACCCGAACCCACCAACTTCCAGTGGATTACTCCTCCTCTCCATCCTTCTGGGTTGCAAAACCCCAACTTCACCCAACAGGAGTTGGAGATCCTAGGGGCAGAGGTGCTCAGTAATTATGGGCACTTCAACCGTCACTGCTCCATGCACCAGGAAGCAACATGAGATAAGTCCTGGGCCAGGATGCACAGGCACACTTGGGGTCTACCAGTGCAATGCCAAGGAGGTGAAGAAAAACTGGGACAACTTCAGGTGAATTACTGGCATAAAGGCAGAGAGGTTGCAACAGGCAGGACTCGAAGATCCATTGTGTCCCAGGCTGAGGGCTCACATCAGCCCCTTGGAACTCTGTGCAGGATGTGGAATTAGCCCAGAGCACGACCAGAGGGTCTTGCTCATAAACAGGCCCCAGCATATGTCCAGTAGTTGTGTTCTGCCTTACCGGCCACTACAACATGGTGACGGTGCATATGTCATGTCTATCTTTCCCTGGATGTGTGTGCCACTTGCATGCTGACTGCTCCTCTAACAGAAGTTTGTGTTGGCCTGTTATCTGCAAATGCAAATTCATCTCGTGTCTCTTGCACTTGTAGACAGAAGGTGTCAGGCACATGTCTGTCCTATGTGTCCTATTCCATGGGCATTGGCTCATGTGACGGTTTCTCCTCTCTTGCAGCCTCCGTTGCCAATGACTCCATGGCCCAGGACGACACCCGCATCATATGTCGTGTTATGTCAGAGCAGCAACCTGCCCACATGAAGTACACATGAAGAGGATGGTGGAGGTAGCGCAGGTGATGGTCCAGGTGGAGCATGAGGAGGCTAGGAGAGGCAGCAGAAAGGGTATTCAGGGACATGTAGCACTCACAGGACTATGGTAGCTCGGGTTGCTGCAGCTTTATGCCTCCTCCTGCACCACCTGTCCACCCACCCATTGAATGTGTGTCCCCCACCACAGCCAACTGCAGCAGGCCATCTCCTCTTTCTGGAATGTCTCATGCCTTTGTCCCCCTGTGAGTTCTGCCTCACTCTGGAACGTTGGTCCAGCACATGTTATTATGTTCACAGGAGTAGAGTCTCCTACCATGCCCTTCACCATTCACGCCTGCAGGGGAGGGGCCCACACTGCCCACTGCACAACCTGTACCATATGTGCTGGCTGGCCAACTAAGAGCCAGTTGTGCCTGCTCCCGCTCCGGCTGCCACTGCACCTTCAGGTTACCAGCCGGATATCACCAGTGCACACGTCGCCACACCAGGAGATGTCAGTGAGGACTTTAAAAAAAAATGTTAGTGGGGATCATGCAGGTCACCAATGAGGCCATCCGAGTGGGCTTGCAGGTGGTGGCATGGGAGGTGAGGGAAGCAGGGAAGGGACAGGTATAGGGAGTGAGGAGTCTCAGGAAATAAATTGCAGGGGTGAGCGACAATTGCGGTAGGTTAAGAAGACTTTGGCATCCAGCAGCTGATGTCGCTACCACAGACAGCCCCTTTGCCTCAAACGTCCCCGGCGCTGTTGCTCCCTTTGACTCCTCCTATGGCCAAGAGGAGCCAGCAGAAACACACTGTGGCCGACTCATTCTGCTTATCCTCCAACCCACCAAGACAGTGTCCCTTACTTGGCGAGGTGAAGTAAGAAGATATGGAGACATTCATGGTTGGGGACAGCTATGACGAATAGTCAGACAGTGTTTTCTGTTCAATTATTATTTTTCCTGATGTGTCCATTCCATTTCACTTTCCGTGCCAAGCATGCACTGTATTTTGTTTGTTTACATGTGTCATTGTCTAATTTGCCCCTTTGACTCAGTCTGTAAATACCTCCTTTTTTCCTTCACGTACGATGTTGTTTGTTTCATGTCTGCCCACATCCCTCTGCACCATTTGCCATCATGTGTTTCCATCTTTGATTCGTTCATTTAAATACACATTTCACTGTTTCCTGCATGAGTCGTGTGCAGATATTCTCGTGAACGTGCTTTCTACCTGTGTTTCTTGGGAGGAGGATGATATTGACAGTGGACATGGTTAGGCCATAGGTGGCTGTTGCACTATCATTGTATGGCCTCGACACTTGTGTCATGCATGTAATTTACCCAACATGTGCCCATGTGCATGACTTGGCAGAGTGATTGTGTCAGAATGCACATTTCATCCACATCTATGTCATGTGAGTAGTCTTGTGACTGAGATATGTGTTCTACGGCAGTGACATTGCCGCAGCTGCATGACTGAGGTCATGCAGCTGCTGCAAGTGGCATTCAAGTACATGGTTGTCATTGGTCGTCTGATCTGGTCTTTCCATCTTGTCCATATCATCTTGCATCACAAACGAATATGGCAGAGACAGTACATGCTGCAATGACACTTGTGTACGTATATGGCTAAACCACATTGTGTTGCTAGAGTATGTGCGGTGCCTGGCTTGTCTGTATGCAAACTGACCTTGGAATTTTCTGGCATGTCGATAAACTAATTGGGACCTTGTTTCTGCTTCCTAGTGGTTATGTAATCAAAGTGTTAATCGGGAAAATTGAAGGACATACTGTTTTTGAGGCCTTCGTCAACTGATTAGTGGTCACGGAGGGTACCTGTAGTTGCCTTATTTTAAATGTGTGGTGGGGCATTATTCCTTCTGAAGTGGCCTATGAATATGTGTGTCAAAGATCGTCCTGGCCATTTTGGAGACCAAAGAGTCTTGAAGGTGTGTTATTTGGACATTCGGCTGCTCCTCTTTAGGATTCTATCTGACAACAGGTGGGAGGCTTGCGAGTTTGCGTGTCCCTGTGTGTCCCACAATGAGCATGTGTCTGTGAGGACTCTTAATGTGGGTGTGATGCTGGAAATTACTTATGGAGGGACAGGGCTTCCTAGTCCTTGTCCTACGACTTCTCTGTGTGTATTTTTACTATGTTTTCTGCCACTGAGGTCCATCCTGGACCTCTGGCAGGGCAGCTCTTCATGTTTTCCTTTTGATGAACAACCCCTTTGGGATACCCTTATGGCACCCATGGGTGGGGTACACACTTGTACAACTTATTTGTTTTTTGGGGCACCTGTGTTTTGCTCACAGAGCAGGGTATGGGCTGGTGGCAACTACATGCTGACTTGGCAGCTGCTCTGAGTGTCCTCCATTTTGGGACACTGAGTCCCTGCCATAGGAATCAATGGATTCCTGCAGGAAGGCAAGAAGGCACCTGTGGCCACGTGGTTTCTATTGCCTTTTACCTTGTTTCCCAAAGTCCTAGGAAGCCCTTACTCTGTTCCTTCTGCCTGACTGGCTGATGGGTTGAAATAACATATATGGCTCTGGGGCTGCCTCCTGTCAGACTGACTGGAGCCTTCCCAGAGGCAATGTGTTGTGTGTACACTCTAGCGGTGGGACCTGTATGAATGGAGCCTGACGTGAACTCAGAGTCTGTGTTATGGGGTCTGGTTTTAGTTGTGTGACACAATGACTGGGGACAGCCCTGACTGAAACTGACATGAATGCAGTGTAGTGTGCTAAAAGTATGGGTACTTACCCCCATTCACATTCTTTGTTATGTGTGTCTGGGTGGAGTGAATGGCCTGAATGACTGTGAGCTTGATGTGCTGCCTGTTGAATGAATGCCCTTCTGCGTGAGTGGCTGACTGAGCCTGGCTCAGCCAGAGTGAATGGGGAACAGATGTATATATCTGGGGACCTTTTGTTCAGAAGCTGAAGTCGAAGCTAAACCAAGAAGAAGCTGTCCCTTGAAGCCCAGCTGGAGAAGAAACCTACTACTGCCTTTTTATTTGTTTAATCGAAAAGCTGGCATGTTCTTCCAAGGACTGATGCAGAGACGGCTTGCAAAGGAGACCTCTCCCCGAGCTTCGAGGGACTATTATGCAAACTACTACGCTCATCGAAGTAGCCTGGAAACCAATCCTGTGTGCCTGCCATCTAGAGAATGGGTCTTTGTGAGTCCTGAAGAGGAGTGAACTGGGGTTGTCGACACACCCCTTTAAGACGAAGTAGCAATACTTACAGGTGGATGGAGATGCAGGAGATACTCAAATATCAATAATCAAACTAACTCAGAAAGTTGTCAAATCACATTGTTTTATTTGCAAACCCGTGCAGTGCCCATAGGGACCACTACACACAATTAAGACTGCAAATGGCAATCCAAGTTCACCTTTGGTACAAGCCCATACTACACTGTTAAAGTGGTAACAGTAGCGGAGCAGCCAGACTTATCTCAAGAGCAAATGAGCAGTAGTAGATATTACACCAGGGACCACAATTACTGTGACTCAAGCAAACACTGACTCAAGGTTTTTGGGTTAAAAAGTAAAAGTACATTTATTTTTAAACCATCTATTCACAAAACACATTCAGAACTTCACTTCTATTAAATTAAAACCACATGAAAAATACTCTACAGACAACCAATTCACTTTGTGCAGATCAACTCAAGATAAGTACCTTATGATTTGACGGACCGGTGTTGTGAAACAAAAGACGTTACCGGGAGTACATAAGCAATCACTTTTTGACAGTAATGACAGTTCGGTCTTACTAAAGAGACGCGTATCTGCGGAAAGAAATGTTACCGTGGTAAAAACACACTTAGCACCTGAGTTAACAAAAGAGAGTTAGGGGCAAAAATCATAGGCAATGATTTTGTCAAGGCAGATAGGATCAGAGAACAATTTCTAACCAAAGGGTAAAAGTAAATAGGCCTGTGCCAGTGTTAGGTGGAACAGGGTTCCTGTTGTCGAGGATCACACAGTCAGATAGTTCACGATTCAAGGATGCCAGGAGTACTTGGATATTGTCAAAAGAGGAAGCAAAAGTTATAAGAGGGAAGGAAGATAAGGACAAGCCTTGGATGAGGAAAAAAAGGGGTCATCCTAGTTCCTCGAGGTTGGACATAGTACCTTATTCTTCGAAGATGCTGGTGCCACTGCAGTTGGTCCTGGTAGTTTCCCGCAGACTCACAGTTCCTGGAGCTTCAGTTGTGGGGACAAGAAGGAGGATGTCTGGAGTGAGCTGCATTACCTAGGGATGAGGCCAGCAGCAGTGACGCTGAATAAAAGGTGCGTTCCTTTAAAACAGGAGAGGCTCTTCAGCTGGCTATCTGGACCACTACAGCAGTGTGAAGCGATTTAAACCACGAAGAGTATCCTCTGGCTGTGGAAGATGAGCTGGTTGACCCCATCAGGCTCAAGGGAAGAAGACTCCGGACTGGATCTTCTCTGGTCATTCAAGGGCAGATAGCTCAGGACTGCAGCAGGGCTTCACCGGGACTTGGTAGTTGCAGCAGCCATCTTCTTCTCCGCTTCTCTTTGGTTCCTTGTAGTTCCAGTGGTGACTCTGACTTCCAGCCAAAGAGTCCTACCTTTTAATGCGAAAATCCCCCATTCACACAGCCTGGCTGTCAATCACGCAGCAGGGGGGTTTTCCAGCCCGGACAACCACCTCAGCCAATCATGGCAAAGTACAACTTGAGTTTCCTAGGATACCCTGTGCAGGGGGTGACTGCACCCCCCCCCTCAGAGTAGGGCTTCTTCGCAGAAGCCCACTAAAAGACAGCAAACAGAGAAGGCAAACCTGGTTTGCCGCGCAAAGTGAAACACAAGAAGGACTTAATAAACCCGACCGGAGCCAAAAGAAAGAGCATTTGGTCAAGCGGGTTTATGTTCGAGGCTAATATAATAGCCTGGAACAATACCACATCTATATAGTATACTCGCCGTAGAAAAGTTAGGGGAGATACCACTGCCACCAGCCAAGTCTAAATGTTAAAAGAGCAAAACAAAGCTCAGGGAGGCATAGACAAAAAGGGATAGCAATTAACCCATTCCAGTACTCCATGTAAGATGGGGTGCACTGGGTCTGTAGTTTTTAAATGACTACATAAAGTTAATGGCAACTTTACATGTTTCTGGGGGACAGTAGTCAGCCCCCGAAAAATTGAGTCAGGGGGAAGTCTAAAAGACAACCCTGTGTTACTGCACGGAAGGTGCTGTGTAACACACACAAAAAGTGGGGCTCATGGAGTGGTGTGCTCCAGACTCCAAGATCACACAAACAGTAGAAATAAACATGGCAAAACACTTGTAAGAGTGTGAAAAAGGTGCACACTCTTACCAAGTGGAAAAATAAACTCCAGAAATCCAGCAAAGTTGGGAAATTAGCTAGTTGAGGGAATTTAGCCATAGAATGAGAATTCTCCCTTACACTTCTCGATCTTCTTGCTCAGCAAGTTTCATAAAAAAGGTTATTACTAAAGTCATCCTATGTAGTAAACTACAAAAACCTACTTTGAAAAGTGATAGGATTAGAGGGCACATCTAGGTATACGTTCCATACTTATCGAGAAAATGATTGGGTCTCTAACATGGAGTGGGGCAACTAAGCCCTCCTCTATTGCAGGTCACTACGAACGTCATCAAAAACATAATGTCCTATTGGTTACACAAACTACAGTGCCCTTTACTACGTGGCCCTCTATAATTGGTTGACAGCCTTGTATCCGTCAGTTCTTTTCCACATACGCCAGCAGCATGCAGGCTGGAATCCAGGTGCTGGTGGGTTGGTCTTGACCATGGCTTCCCACCAATTAGCCTACTATCCATCATCACTCCGCTGTCTGGCAGTCAATTATCACTTTGAAGATTGGCCTTGAATGTGTTCTTCGTGCCTGAGAATAAGAGGGAGTATAGCATACTCTGTCTCCTGGAGTCGGAGTAGCATGTCATGATTATCTATGTTCACTCATCCACATGAGTGAAGACCATGTTTTAGAGTTCTGCTGCATTTAAAATACGCATATTTAATGAATCTCTGACATCTTCATTGTTCTCGTGCCCGTCTTCTGAATAGGAGTTTGTTCTTTTCACACACTTGTAACCACTGTCTGATTCTTCAGGCCCAGAACCCCAGAATGGCCTTGGCTTCTTGGTGCTGGTCCAGCCTCGCCTTTCTTTGATTCACCTCTGTAATTAAATTGCTTTTCAACTGCGACACAATGGAAAAGCCTTTCTTTCTCTGGGGCCAGCTCTGCTAAAATGCATAATGGAATCATGCATAGTTCATTCACTCCTATACATATATATTTGGCGCATGCCGCAATCTATTCACTACATAGCTAACCTTAAGAATGCTTTGTCTACTTGGGTTTCTTGCATCTGAACACGTGTAAAAAGACTTGATATCCTCATTGTTTCTTTAGCATAAACATCTTCATCTTGATCTTGAAATGTTGCTTATCTTTGACACCTATAGAATGTTTATGTTCCCTTGCCTCTTCATCTCTTCTGGGTGCATCAGCCCTGCTTTGTGTGACGTCACCAATCTTCCCTTTCGTTAATTTTTCTCTCTTCTTCTGGTATTTCATTCAAATGGCCATCATATTGTCATGTATGCAGGTACGGTTCTCTCAATGGGAACCGTGCTTCTAGGATTCTCCTTGGTATTGGTATCTTCACTGGCACTGCACATATTTCACACTCTGGACCCCAACATATAGGCAACATGGGAGCGGTGCTTGAGGTGTGGGTTCTTGGCTCCTTCTCTACGGGAGTGCCCAGAAATCTTAAGTCAAAGAAGTCCATTGGTGTCACCCAGGGTCCACAGCTATGTTTTGTGATGGCTGGAAGCTGCTGTTTTCCACTGCCCAGAAGAAGGGAGTACCCTGGTATAGTGCTGCTGAACACCCAGAGCTGCAAAAGTTCCATACTACATAAGAACATTTCAAGAGCCATTCTTGCCATCATCACTGACCACTTTTTCCTACCAGAGAGAGTCCAGAGTTGCTGAGTGCAGAGGAAAGTCTGTCAGTGGATTTCCCACCACTGGAAACTAACAAATATGCCTCGAGGGTCCAGACTTGGTAAGGGTCTGAGGTCCACTCCAGTGGTCGATTCCAGGTCACCAGAAGCTGTCCAGACATCCATGCTGCGGCTGCAGCACTGAAGAAGCAAAAGTAAAAAAAAATGTGATATTCCGAAAGCTGACTCCAAAGGTGACCTATGCACCTGTTGCTGCCAAAAGTCATTTAAGGGCCAAGTGGTCTTACTCTCTTCTGCCAAGCCTTCAAGAAGCCCACAGCAAGGTTTATCTTCACAGGACTTCTACAGTCGGAGAAATTATTGATCAAAGGAGAGCACTGCGAAGAGCAAAAGTGCTGAACTTCAGAAAGACTTTTGTTGCATTTTTCTTCTTGGACTCAGCATCCCAGTGGCTCCTTCTTGCAAGGTGGGTCCATCCTCATAGGGAATTGTCCTGTGCAACCAAGAAACTCTACCTCTTTGCCTGCCAAGGCACCAAAATGTACTGTGATGATGAAGAGCATCTTCTAGCCTCAGGAGGTATCCAGGGGTCCCAGATTTATCTTGGATCCTGTTTTCATGTGGCCTCTTAGGTACTTTGGGGTGGTACAACCTTTTAAAGACAGCAGAAGGTTATTGAACCTTATTGGACTGGGCTGTAAAAGGAAAGATATGTTTCTCCCTCATTTTTTGATTACAGGTTACCCAGGTGGGAGCGTGGAGGGTCGTCACACAGGATTGCATATCTACTCTAAAGAAAGCATTATGCCACTGTTCACAACTAACCTGCCTTTCGTCCCTATTCTATGGTAATACAGCTCACTTAAGAATGCAAGTGCCTATTTAAAACTGTCTGTAGTTAGTGCATCTATTTCTGAATTTAAGTATTGTGTGTTACCACATAGAATATATATATTATACATTATTTGAATAAGTATTTCCAAGTACAAAGTGTTATTATTTAAATGTATATATATATATATATATATATATATATATATATATATATATATATATATATATATATATATATATATATATATATATACATTAATTAATCTTATTTTATATGAAAAAGCTGTTTTATCACCTAACATAGTTTATGGACATTCCTTTGTAGGGGTTTGGGGACTAACTGCAGTTAAGAACCTGCCTGCATCACCTCCTGAAAGCTTAAGCCCGGCTGTTTGTCCATTGCTACCAAATTGAGAGCCCTGGCTGGGGTGTTATGTGCCTTTAGCCTACCATTTGGCTGGGGTGTTATGTGCCTTTACCCTACCATTTAGAGGGCACAAGTACAGATACCCCCCTCCAGTCTTTAAAGTGGGCATGTGCCTGCATGTCCACCAGGTGCTGTGTGGAAACCATGCTCAGAGGGAGAATGCCCACACAGGTCAATGTGATGGGATCTCTGCATCTGATGTAAGGACACTTCTTTGTTTGCATGGCTCCATGTGTGTGTGTGTGCGCTGTGGGAAGGAATATGGTGTATGTGTACCATTGTGACTTCTGACTGTGCTTTGGAGGGGCCGTGGGTTAGAGGGCCATTGTGGGAAGGTTTGACATTCCTGGTGGATCATACAGGGATCCTGTAGCACTGTTCTGGAAAATGCTTTGCAGTGCTTGTCAAATCATTTCAAAAGCTATTCATGGTGCACTCAGATGGATTCAGGTGTGTGTTAGGGCCTGTCCACATCTGTAACTGTAGCTGATATTCTGTGTGAGGGTGTTTCTTCACATCTAGGGTGTGGGTGGTCTTGTAGGCGACTAAGCATTGTTCTGGCTTTCCATGATGCTCTCTTCTATCAATTTAATTGTTGTGGGTTTGTGTGATCTTGCTGGCTACTCTGTGCGTGTTGGTCCATGGCACTTGTTCATTATCCTGCTGCTTCGTCCAAGGGGCTGTGTGGTTCCACCACATGGCCACAGAAGTTGTATGTGGGTGGTGCCCGTGAACTTGTCTGCAGACTAATGCTTGAACCTGCTGGGACGTGATTTCCCGCAGCAAACAAAGTAATGGTGAACATTGCTGCTGTGGTCGAACAGACCATAATGCCACACTTCATACTGTACCAACTTGACCTCACCCAGGTTAGACACTGCATGGACCCTGGACATTGACCCATGTGCACATATGTGCAGGATTGCACATGGGCTGATATATTGGGTGGAGGTATGTGGACGCTGTGTTTGTGGGGTGATACTCCCTTATGCGAGCTAAGCAGACTTGTTACCATGGTGTGGGTGCACTTTTCAGGTGAGTCTGCTTTTACCAAGTAGTGCACACTCCCCCTCATATCTTATACCAGGCAGTTCAGTATGAAATAGCTATTTCATGTCACCACCTGTCTGCCCACAATAGCAGTACCCTTACTCTGTGAGCTATGTGTGCATGAATGTGTACACACTTGCTCATGTTGCACTGGTAGTAGTCTACAGCGACATGGCCTTTTCTCATCAGTGCAACCCACTGTCTGTTTTATAGTTTTATAATTGTTTTCTTTAATGGGGGTCAACAAGCTACTACCCATTTCCCTTTTAGTATTTCTACACACTGCTGCCCTTTTTTACAGTCGCTTTGCTAGTTCCCCAAAAATGCGCTAAAGAAGTAAAAGTATGGATTCAAAAGTATGGATGCAAATGCATTTATATGAGAAACATAAATGTAAAGGAATGTCACCCCTGACAGCCTTCACGAGCCAGAAATGAATTAGAGCAGGGAACGTTGCAACAAAGCAGGAGGAAGATCCACAGCACATTGAGGGTCCTAAAGAAACAGAAATGTTCTGGGGCTCAGTGGATCCCGAGGCAAAAAAAGTAGGGGAAATCAGGAGGTGCTGTCAACCATAGCAGAGGGGATGGGCAAGCCTGTCTGTTACAGTAAGTCATTGTCCAGTAGTAGAATTTCAGTTACGACGGCAGCTGCCAAAGTCAAATATGCCCGCGGTTAACCTATGGTGCGAGCCAAGGACAGATTTTGCTGCAAACGATAATTGAAAGCAGAACGGCAAAGCAGGCAGGTCCTTTAAGCAGAAGAGCGTTAATAAGCAGATAATCGAAAAACAGCCCTAAAATACAGAATCGCACCCATAGCTACTTAATTGAGGAACAAAGTGTCGGTGGCACGTCCGCATTGGAGCCAGCTCACGAATCTGCTCTGTAAAGGATTGCATAATGCCGCAAGGCCCCCGGGAATTGTAGTCCAGATAAAATGATGATTACCTATCTGCGTCACAGGTTTTTTTTGCGAAATGAATTACATACAACTTTATAAATAATATAAACCACTCACTTGCAAAAAGTAACACAAAAACCCATAAGAAAAAGACCATGCACACAATTTAAAGGATTGAAATTAAAACAGAATGATGATTTACAACATTCATTCTACAGTGATCATCGAAATTGAACTTTATTACTAAACTCTACAACTTCTAGAAACAGCAACAATGAGCAAATATATTTTAGGCACTTTAACTACAAAAACTTCAGGAGAGGATCTGGTCAATTTGCTGTTATGTTTAAAGAACCAATAAGTCTGGTATTCTACATTTAATAAAACATGTTTAAAAGACGAGGTCCCCAAGAGAGTATCCAATCCCCAAAAGTAGGTTGCATGCCTATTAGCTATTTTCCAACAATATTTTAGTTACGTTCTTTACCTACTCTTAGGCCCCTATATGGAGACTTGGTCGAAGTACACTTCTGCCGGGTCTACTCTCCTCGTGTCAAGCGGGTGGACTACTTGTGCTGCCTGGTGCCCATGGATGACCAAGCGCAAAGCCTTGGAGGAAGACGTGCCACATTGGGGCTGGCAGGGCAGATGCCCTGTGACACCCCTTGTAGGCCCTGAGGTGCTAACTATCTTTCACGGGTTGGAGGCCTGCGTTTTGTGCACTGCTTATGTCGCAGGTTGTCCCTACAGCAGCACACAGCACATGTGCCACACATTGTGGCCCCCTGATATCCATCACTGGCACCTAGGTGCAAGACCAGGCTTACCCACTATTGGTAGTCTGAATGGCGCCTGCATCAGAGACTGACAAAGGGAATCACATCCTCCAGCCCACCTGAGGGGCAGAAATCACAACTCGTTTCAATCTATTTCTGAGTGTGGTGGTGGGGTAGCAATTCCTATGAGAGGCAGTAGTTGTGATATTTCAAACACCCCCATTGTCCTTCTTCTATGCCTCGAGAGAACACTTTTGTTTTTCAGGGCTTATAAGGGGTGTCAAAGGGCATCTGCCCTGCCAGCCCCGATGTGGCACATCTTTCGCCAAGGCATTGCTCTTGGTCATCCATGGGCACCAGGCAGCACAAGTATTCCACCGCATGACACGAGGAGAGGAGACCCGGCAGAAATCTACCTCGACCAAGTCTTCATATAGGAGCCTAAGACTAAGTAAACAAAGTAACTAAAATATTGTTGGAAAATAGCTAATAGCCATGCAACCTTCTTTTGGGGGTTGTATACACTCTTGGGGACCTCGTCTTTTAAACATGGGTCATTAAATAGAATACCAGAATTATTGGTTTTTAAACATACAGCAAAATGACCAGATCCTACCCTTAAGTTTTTGTAGTAAAAGTGCCTGAAAATATATTTGCACATTGTTGCTGTTTCTAGTAGTTGTAGAGTTAAGTAATACAGTTCAATTTCGATTATCACTTTAGAATGATTGTGGTTAATATTCATTCCGTTTTAATTTTAATCCTTTAAATTAACTGCATGGTCTTTTTCTAATGGGCTTCTGTGTTACTTTTTGCAAGTGAGTGGTTTATAGCATTTATAAAGTTTTATGGAATTCATTTTGCAAAAAAACCTGTGATGCATATAGGGCCTGATTAATGGAATTATCTGCATGGAAAAGAGGGTACTTGCATGCGCAACTGCGCAAAAATCCGCCTTTGTCGATTCCTGGAATTGAATGCGCAGCACTTTCCCTGGACCTGCGTGGATTTTGCATGTGCTAGCCATCGAGGGCCTTGCACGAGACTCCAAGCAGAGCATGGCCGTTGCCTGTGCAGAGGACTGGGAATGGGACGTTCCGAGGGGCGGCCTGCAGGCAGTTCCTCGCACGCCCACTATTGCGCTGCATAAGACGTATTTATGGATTCAACCGCACAACGTCTTGGCTTGGAAATGGCAGCTCATGTCCTTCATATGATCCGCCACCCGAAGGCAGGCATAAGTACACTTGCTTGAAGGATTTTCAGTGCACAGTTGGTGTTGCGTGTTACATTCCTGGGTGTGTGTACTCAATCAGGGTTCTAATGTAACTTAGGGGTGTGTGTAAGCAGTGTAGCGGGGTGCAAGGCCGTTTTATGTTGGTTTTATATACACATGTTGTCGGGGTGCCAGATACAGTTACGGGGGACCTCGCCCAGGGTCCAAAAGTTGCAGGCCTGCTTACGGGGGACCCCACGCACTGCTTTAATGGTGCGTGTATTTACACATTGGGGAGCGCGCAAAGGTAGCTGTTCTGGCTGTTCATGCTTTGCGTGTGGGTGTGTCTGGGATGTTCCGGGGCAACTTGCGAATATGTTTACTTTGCACTGTCAGTTCCATGAATACGCGTGGCATGCATTTTTCTGTCTGTACGGAGGCTCACGCAGTGTCCTTCTTGGCGCACGGCCCATGTAGGATTTCTGCACCCATTTCCATGAATCGGGCCCATAATAATTCTCTTTGTATCCTCTGTGGTAATGCCATTGACAAAGCGTGTGATTGCAAAGTTGATTTTACTTGGACAAACATTATTAATGAACAATATTCACCTGCTTTCTGTCCTGATGTAAATGTGAAATACCAAATAAACAATTAAGTGCTCACTGAAGCATACCATGCATTTATTAAACAAAGCGAAACAGAATCTGCAGCTGCTTTGCGTCAGTAGTGTGCCCACGCCTGAAACGTCCAAGCTGTTAACTGTATTTGCAGCACAAATTGTACAATCTGATAAGCATTCTAATTGTGCGCATTTCTTCTGGTTCCCTTCCCATGGTGTCTTGAAAATCACTGTTCTCTTAAAATTGCCCCTTGCCCTTGAGCAACCAACACCTACAATATGAAAATAATGGTCATAATGGAATGCTTTATAGAAGGAACAAAAGAGAACATTCTATGTGAGTCCAGGGTTATTATTTCCAGATGGAAATTTGTACATTATGGCATAATTAATGACTATGTGAAGGTCACACAAATGTCACACATTTCTTTTAGCCAGACATTTTACAAAATTATATTGGCTAATATTATTGTAGGAAAGGTTTCGTCTGCAACCTTTGCCTTATTGCTTTCTGTGGCCTGATTATCATTGGTTGCATTCGTTTCCATCTTTTGAAATGCGAGATAGCAATGGGGTTATTCAACGTGCTATTCTCGTTCCATCACAGCGATTTCTTAGATTGATCAAAACGAATCGGTTCAGAGCCTTACAATGCAAGCATTGTCAAAGCAAATAGTTGAGTACGAGTATGGACGTTAGGAATTAATCTGCTTAGTGTGGGACAGAGTTTCACAAGGGAAAGAGGATTGCTGAGGAGTGGAAACCAGAGAGGTTAGTAGTGAGAGAAAGCGGACTTGAGACAGAAAAATGGGTGATGATATGAAAGGGACATTGGAGAAGGTTGGAAGGTTGGGGGGCAGGGGAAGGAGGGGCAGCCTAGGGCTTGTATCACAACATCATGTACATAAGGGCCATGGGATATAGCGAGAGACATACATCACCACTGAAACAATCTTTAAAGTGGTTCAGTAGATGTATAAAACCACATATGTCATTATTTCGATCCATCTGCAATTTCTGCCAAGACACGGTGTGCCTGATTTACAAAAGCTTTTTACAATGGCATAAACCCCATTGAAAAACTCTTTGCAAATACGGCCTCATGTCTTCAAGTCAAAACACTTGAGACGGCGCAAGCTGGTTAGAGAAAGGGTAATGTAATGTAGGAATGTAAACACAAGACTGCATAAATGCAACTGGTACATAATGTGGCAGTTTGCTTAGTTTGCAGACATCACAATTATGATTCTAATTCTGTTTACAGAGTAGAGTTGAATGTACAATTGCTTGCTTGAACTTTTAATATTTGCACAAAATGTCTCCTTTCTGTATGTTCTGCCATGTCCAACTCTATGTACCCTCTCTGGGTTTTTTCCCCCTTCAAGGGTGGCAGGCATTTTGTGGTGCATGCAGCCACGATGTGGAAGTCTCTCCCTCTGGCTTACTATTCAGAACATTCCCTCCTTGAATGAAGAGCATGCCCCAAGCGAAATCTGTTCTCCTAGGCAACTGGGTAAAAAATGTTCAGAGACATCCAGGGATCATAATTATGCACTATTGCAATGCCTTAAAAGGCCACGCCCCAGACACAGTGAACTTTGGGCATGGCTGCCCCCTATGTCCTATGGGCATTGTTGGCCTGTGCAATCTGCCAGTTCCATGGCCAAGATCCAAGCCCTTGTCCTAGTTTCCATATGCCAAGTGTCTGCTGGACTTTGCAACACGTCATGACTAGTGGGAAATGTTGGTTTGTGAATATACCATGGGCATGGTCCATAGAGATTCCCCGGCATAGCATCTACTGGGAATGTCCTTTAGCCACGCCCAGAAGTCACTCTTCATATTTCATATATCATATTTCATATATCTTGACAGAAATACATTCTCTGTGCATGCACGGAGCCTATAGCATGCCTGCACTGTCGATGTCTTCATTCCAAGGGCACTGTGAAAATACTAACTATGCCTGATTGCCATGGTCATAGGTCATATCCACGCTAATTCCAGAAGGGAGGGCATAAAGTTGCGCTGTGCCCAGGGCATGGCTGAATGCCATGCTCCAGGCACTGTAGTTATTAGCCATGAACATATACACATAAGAAGAAAACAAAAATGCAAAACTGTTAAATGCACTTATGGCTTACATTCTGTAATAAAAAACCCGGAAGTTCATTGAAAACCATTAGTTGAAGGAACAATCTGCTAAACCTTCTGTCATGAAAACCATAGACAATCAATGAAGTCCTTAACAAATAATGACGTAATGGAACCAACACAAAACCTGAAAACAACTGAAATGTGCCCGTTTTGGTTACAAAGTCCACCGTATCTTGCTTCAAAGCAATGCACTACTCATAATTATTTCACACATTACATCAAACAAGATGTATTCTTCATACAAAGGGGAACTCCTATTGCAAAAAGAAACTGGGGACAGTCACACACACATACAAAAAATGTCCCTGTCATGAATACCTCAGACATAGAATCTACTCATTCATACACGTATAGACAACCCATATATTGCTTATTGGCAATCACACATTAGCATACACATTGTACTCAATAAAACATTTACTTGAACCTATTCACTTCACACACATTCAATGTACTGATATTGTTTTGTGTCCAAATTCATTGATTCTCATGTCCAGAACGAAATTGATAGTCATATTTAAAAACATGTGTTGCCTTTGAATAACATAAATCTAATTTTCAGTTTACAAGCCATGTAAACACACCCAAGGACTTATATTTAATAGAACTCAACATATAAAAATATACAACGATTGCAAGGAGTAAAGCTCTAAGCAACTATCATTGCCTAATCCAGGAGATAGACTAAATCATGCTTAAGCAACAGAACAGGGTCGACATTCCAATGGTGCTATTCAGCATGTCTTCGTTTTATCATCTTTTTCAGGACCCGACACAAATCCCTCAGGAGTCATGTTTTTAGCAACTGATGTGTCACTGGCAAAACTAATCAGTGCCAAAAGTATTCACCTTCATCGTGAAACTACGATGTCTATCATCAAGGCAAACTTGTATAGATGGCGATTGGGGGTAGAATTGAAGGGCTACAGCTTAAAACTGTCGATACGTAACTTGTCAGGGGCAATTATAAGATGCATTTTCACCACCAAAGATGTTTCTTGCACTGCACAAATGGTAATAATATTTATTTACCTAACAGTGTTATATACTCATTTTATTAAGAAGGGAAAGAGGAGAAGCTTGATGAGTCATAGGGCCTCATTACGACCCTGGCGGTAGCCGTACCTTTATTAAGGCACGTCTGCCGCGGTAATGATTTTTAATCAATAACTGGGTCATGCCGACCTTAGTGGACCCGGTAATTTCCCTTTTCTTGGACCCTGTAAAAATGAATCCCCATTCCCATTTGAGCCCAATAGGGCTCAGTGGGAATGGCGAGCATGCTAACAATGGGCCGATAATGATGGGCCTGTTGTTAGCATGCTGGGCCGCTCGCAGGACCCGCTAAGGACGTCTGGTAAAACCAGGCATTCTGAGCGGGTCCCGCGAGTGGACCTCGTAATGAGGCAGCATCGGGTTAACGGCTCCGGCAGCTCTACCGGCGCCGTTAACCCCATACCACCAGGGTCGTAATGAGGCCCGGCATTACGAGGAGGGCGGTAAGGGGTTAACGGAGGTCCCGCGAGCAACCCAGTATGCTAACAACAGGCCTGTCATTAATAGGCCCGTTGTTAGCATGCTCCCCATTCCCATTGAGCCCTATATTCCCATTGAGCCCTATGGGGGATCAAATGGGAATGGGGATGGACCGGGTCCGGCTTCCCTGAATGGGGAAATACCAGGCCCTCCAAGGTCGGAATGGCCCGGTATTTCCCCATTCAGGGAAACCGGACTCAGACCCAGGTTTGGGGGTAGCCATGCCTTTATTAAGGGCATGGCTACCTCCAGACTCGTAATGAGGCCCATAGTTCTTTGAATTTGAGGTGAAAAAAGAGATTTGTGTAGTAGGTGCATTAGCCTATCAGCCCTCACTCATGAATTGAGCAATCAATGTGGCGGTGCCATCTACGTGGAAGTTGGCAAGTGAGACACTGACACTGAGCTCCTGCTGCGGCCAGCGGTCGAAGTGTACAAGAAGAAGTAGTGGAACTATGTTTCCTGCTGGTCTGCCCTTGATCCCCGCAAACCCCATCACCACAGCCCCTCCCAACCCAACTCAAACCCCCAAACACACCTGCTATTTAATGGAATGTTCAGTGAAGTGGACTGAACTACAAGTTTCCAATTCTTCCTACACTTTTAGTTTAAAACGAAACCATTCCGGATCCGTTAAAAAATAAAAGTAGAGGATCACTGATCCCAATCGCTCCTCTCCACTTCGATCACTGCATTCAACTTCCAATTATACAAGAACTTATCTTGTTGCTAAACAGAAAGCCAGGGAAACAGGAAAGGGCAGTCATTATTGAAGAGGAAGGGGTTGATGGTTCTGTACTTTTAACACCTTCTGCCCCTCGGTGAAGCAAAAAAGCGACCGCGTCCCATTTAAAAGCTTCCAAGAAAAGCATATGTCCAGAAAGACCAGAAGTGGAGGACCGCGATAGGCTTTACATAAGATGGTCACCACAGTAACCGTTCATACAGGATCTCGCTTGTGGCAGCAGCACATTTAGAGCATGAGTCGCTTTGCTAGGTGCAGGCAACAGATGCAGCCCAAATTGCATCTCTATGTATTGGAGATAACAAAGACTTATTTCATAAATAATACACCTACCCCTCTGCATGTGTCTGTGTTCCCTACATGAAAAAACATAGCTAGTAGATTGACAGCATTCTGAATTGTGTTCCCAGAATGCTGTGTGTAAACACTATCCCACCATCCATTTAACCTCAAACATGCCAGTATAAAAATGCGATTTGTATATATCTCCTGAAAGTGAAAGGTGGGCACCCAACATGCGCCCTCTCAATATGCACATATGATGATAACACACCCTGTCAGGGAATGAGACCAAGAGATACATTGCAAGGATAACAAACGTTATATAAAATAAAGTATGCAAGCAAAGAACTCTGATGCCCAAGAGCGCTCCGCCAAAAAGTACACGGGCAGCACATTAAAAAGGCACTAAACATCATGAATGACATCATGCATAAGTAACATTTCAGCAACTTTGATTGGCTGGAGACATAGACCAAACCCAGCTCCATATGGGATGCCTGGGCTCCATTGGTTGTTGCTTTTCAGTCGATCATAATGCACGTGGGTCAGCTGGGCTCATCTCTGCGGTGAAGGTCAGGACAAATATGAATCATCTCTAACTGTCTATCCTTAATGACAGGAACTGATAGCAAGAGAATAATGGCAAACATTAAATCCTTGCATGAATAGGGGTACTTAGAGAAAATGGGTTAATATATTGGCATTCCGACCTCTGCATTCAGAGCTCCATTGATACCGGGGTCCCGTTCCCAGGTGTCTCCCTCTGGGGGTTTGATCTACTATTTATGTTCCCTGATGCCACATGGCACTAACAGACATGTTTTAATTTGGACAGGCTCTACTATTAAACAGGATTAAGTATATGGTGGGTGTTCTGGGATGGTCAGTATGATGGGGTCAGATGGGTATCGACATGAAAGAAAGTGGATGGTTAGGAACTGGTGGGCTCTGGCCTGGTGAGATGGGGGTGGAGATGGCATGAGCAGTTTTGTGGAGATAGATGGGCATTAGTGCAGGGGCCTGCTTCTGTCTCATGCTCTGTGGAAAGCACATTCTGAGGAAGTGAAGCTAAGCAATTGCAACAGTAAATGGTTGGACTTCTGTGAGAACAAGGCTCACGCAGAGCAGGTAGGGAAGAGGGGTGGCGGTGTCTCAGGCTCTCTGTGCAAGTAGCTGGTGATGGGGAGCTGAGTCTACAGAGGGATGATTTTTGGGCTTATTTAAAAGATTGCGTTTATGTGAAGGCACAATGACGTCTGCTTTCGGGCCTGTAACCAAAGTTATTTGTATAAATCTCGACATTGTATCATAAGGGGAAGTGCCATGGGGTGGGGGTGTCTCCCCCTTGGCTTACACGTCATATATTTGCCACGAGAAGGGCTAAGGGAGTGGGATTGGGCCATTACCTTCCCAACATTCCCCCTTTCGTTACTCCTAAAGTAACAAATACCCTCCCCCAGTATTTTTATGATCCTCAGCCCATTTTACTGCTTCATCCCATGCGGGGGTACCTATGATGGACCTCCATCCACTAAAAAACCTTTGAAACTCTCCCCATGCCATGCATATTCTTCAGGAGTGCATATCATGTATATACATGCCCTATCCCCATCCAGGTCAACCAATACCTCCTTATAATTCTCAAGATATTGGGGCTGTTTGATAGTAGTATAATATTAATTGTCTATACCTCATCCTCTGTGTGGTATATCACCACCATGCAGTATTTGAGCTCATCATTTTCACCAGTTTGCACTTGGGCTTCCCTAGTATCATGAGGCACCTTATTATTGTCATTCTTATTGCTGATTGTCACCATCATCATCACACTATTTGAAACTGCTTTTGTGCAGCACCTCAAACCTTACTGGCACACACAGGAAATCAGCAGGAAGAACACAATGATGGGCACCAACATCCTCATAATAGTTCCAAGACACGAGGGTACCCAGCTGAATGCCATACTGAACCAGTCGTTGTTTTGTATTCCTCCTTCTTTTCTCATTTTCACACCCAGTTCACATAGTGCTGCAATCACATGTCATAATGTCCCAATTTCGGTGTCTGAAGAAGGTGCGAGTGTGCAACATGAACACCCGATTTTCATGCAAACACCACCTTCCATAGCTGTGAGAAGGTCTAGCAGATAACGATTCTGCATTGTCATAAGTCGAAGGGCTCGTAGTTCCACCTTGATGACACTAAACCCCTCTTCAGTGTCATTCGCCAGCTGGATGAGCCATCACCGAACTATGGAGCCATTTTGCTCTTGTTTAGTCACTGGGCACCTGATGCAAAGAATGTCTCTGCTGAGATAAAGTGTTTGTATTCATCAGGGATTTGAACGAGGAGATCTGAGGATTCTTGAGTCATGTAGTTAGATGAGTGTTTCTTGCGGGATAGGTGATAGTGCTGCTCTTCCTCTGGAAATATTTAAAAGATGGGGGTTGCGCTTCAGTCGGTTGAGGTGCCCTTGGTTGCTCTTGAGGCATCCCCCCCTTTTATGCTCTTCGGGTATCACCAGCAGCACGGAGTGAAATGTCGCTAGCGTACAATAACCTCTGCATGATGGCAGGAGGTGCAAGTATGCTTGTTTGCCGCACACCCAATAATAGTCCATTAAGGCAGCAGTGCCTTTTCGAAGATAAGGAATGATCAGGGTTCTGTTGCAACGTGTGTTTGAACCCATAGACACCTTGCCTTCTACATAGAAACAATGTTTGTAATTCTCTTCCTGTCGGACCTTGATTGGTTTTTCTAGGGCTGTGACCCAAGTCAGTTTTGTGATATGCTCTGTCCATATTTGTGCACATGTTTAGTCCATCCATTCCAGCCTCTGATCTGACAAGCCAGGCAGTCCTTCAGCCTTGCACATTTAGGTCGACTCTAGCCATTTGTTTTCTGCGCAGCGCCTGCTCTCGGTTGCCAAGATTGGTTCTTTAAAACAGTTCGGATCTTGTGATGCTTCTTTGCAGAGTTTTTCGTCTAACGGGAGGAGTTTCAATTTTACTGTGTGTGCCTGGAAGGGACTTTTTATTCTGCATAGTGCGAGGTGGATGAGACATTGGGCTTCTACTAAAGGGCTTCTTTAGGCATTAAAACCTTAGGTGTTCCAGATGCATAGGGAATCAAGGAACACACGTAGCAACTGCCATTGATTGCTCTTTTTCTGTTTGCACCAGAGTACCAACTGTTAGATTGCCCAGTGTGGTGAAAATCCTCAACCGTCTCTAATCCCAACCCATGGTAGGCATCATATCTATGTTGATGTGCCTGTATCTTTCTTCTTTCATTAGGGAAGAGAGATTTCTGTTTCCCTGTAAACATTTTACACATCCTGTCAGTAGAACATAGTGACCCTTGGATGTTTGTGGGTTGCTGACTGTACGTTGGGAACATACCAACATTTACATGTATATTAGTATCTGCGGTGTCTTGTCTGTACATCACAGGGGGAGAAGAGGGAACAGATTTTGCACTGAATACTGGGGTGTGGAAGACATTATTGATTTCACTAAGCAATGAGGTCGATACTATAGTAGGTTGTGAGGTAGCTTGTGAAACTTTAAACATGGGGGGTGGTGGCTGCGTGACATTCAAGACCTTCAATGTGCTTTCAGTTTCATTGTCCAAAAACAATTCATTTTATGGGGCTAGTTTATTGACATTCTTATATACCGTAGTTAAATTCAGGGATATATTTCTGCCACCTTTGCATATCGCGGCCTCCCCCGTTCTTTTATATGGGGCCCTGTCTTGATATTGGGCAAAATCTTCCTCGGGGCCAGCCCTTTGAGAGCAAAAATACCCAATTCAGCCCAAAATACAGGTTCTATTGTGCTGAGCAGTGATCTCATGCTAGTGACAAATGACACCCTCAAAGTGTTATTAGCATATTTATTCTAAGCAGTGAATTTCATATACATTTGGGATTCAAGTTAGAGAATATTACAAAGCATAAAACAAAGAGCAATGCAAAATATAGTGAAACATGGAACTTAGATAAACATAGAGAAACATAGAGAAATATAGAGAAACATAGAGAAACACAGTCTTACGTCCCTTTAAGCAGCACTGGGGAGACCTTGGGCCCTCATAAGCTAGCTGTAAACAAGCCCCGCTCAGAGGACAATGCTGAAGGACACCGTATGAGCCAATGCCGGGCACCTGTTTCTGCACGAATCAAGTCCACAGGCGATCTCCCCCTGATCCCATGTGTGCATGGATACTTTATAATCTCTTGCTGTCAGTCACCATGACGCATAGTTCCAGAACTTTCTCTGTGAGGCTGGTTCATGGAAAAAACCCAGCTCTCTCTGAGATGCTCCCTGCTCGCTCCTACCCCCTCCCTTGTTCCCATCTGCGCTGGCTGAGGAATGTCTTATCAGTACCTTCCCAGAGAAAAGGAAGATTAGCTTGGAGCCAGGGCTAACGTTAGTGAGGCTGAATATTCTAAGGGAAGCAGGGATGTATTAACCCCATCTGCAAGCTCTAAAAGGCATGCACTCATAGCTTAGTGTTTATAGCGCTTAAGACTGGCTATCTAAGCGCTATATAGGTGCCATGATGTTCCAAACACTCCAAAAACCTATTAGCTACATGGCTAGGGGCCCTCCCTGCCTGTCTATCAACAATGCTTAATTTGACCTATCTCATACTAGGCCTGCATATTCCTTGTAGCTCACTACTGCATAATGGAAGTGCTACAACAGACTACTGTAAGCATTTTTAGCACATACTTTGAATACACTATTGGCTTTCAGCGGCTAATGCTGTCATCTAAAGCCCTGATTGGCAAGGTTGCAATTTCGTGTATCACTACATTCCACCCCTATTCAACGTTTGTGCGACAAATGCTGACTAATACCTATCAATATAGTATTTAGTGCAGTGATAAAGACCTTGGGGCTTTGCAAGAGGTTTAAGCAAACTATCTTATAGCGGTTAGTTAGCGTGGCATGCAAGGTAAAGCACTACCTAAACACAAATGTACACAAAGTGAACAGTGACATATACCCTTGCCAAAACCTGGCCTACACAAAAATACCTATGCCAAGTGAACATGGACATTTACTCTAGCCAAAACCTGGCCTACACAAAAATACCTAAATCAATTTTGTATAACTGATTGTCAGTTAAAAAGCAGCATGCAGTTAAAATGTCAAGGCAATCCAGTGTAGTCTAATCTATAATGCACTATTGCATTTATGTATGGTTACCAATTCTAAAACCTGGCAGCCTTTCACCCTAAGGGCCTACCCTCCCCCTGATCCCAGGGCATTCAAGCGTGACTATGGGCTGTGTGACTAGACACTTCCCCCAGGTAGGTGGAACCCAACCAGAAACCATCTAATTTCGTGAACAAGGTGAACCCATGGGCACCAGGTTGTCTAAATAAAAACAATTCTACTAATTTACATCAAAGCATGGCATGTGTTATTCATGCAATCAAAAGCAAGCAATTCAATCCATATGTATGCTGGTAACTGTAGCTCTGCGTGCCAGTGTGTGGAGGATGGTCGCCCCCACCCAGTAAAAAGCCAACACCTGCTGATTTAACAATGTTTGCCATACAATGCATTGTGTGTATTTAGCAGTCTTGTTGACCTGCCCTATGGCAGACAAAAATGTCTTCATGTCTAAAATTCTGTTATCTTCAATTGGCTGTCAATACTTGTAGCAGTGCTGGGCATATCAATGGGCCCCACTAGGCCAGAAGTTCTATAGCAGAGCTGGCATCAGAACCCATAGTGGCTAGCTTATTGTGCACAGTTTCTATGTCACAAGCATATAAAGCTCCTGCAATTAATGAATCTAGCTCCCTAGCTACGCGCACTCTAGTGATGGGCCATAGAAATGGACTCCATTTGTAGCAGCTTGGTAGTACTAAGGAAACATTGCCTCATGATAAATCTATGTCTAAGTGTAGCACTGTAATAATGAAGGTGTGCATTACCAGTCTACAATTTACATGTTGTCTTACTACTGGAAAATCTAACAGGTTCACAGTGTCTACCTTCTGTGACTTGGAGAATACCCTTCTTCAAGTGGGATATCTACCATATACAATAATAACTTTAGCCACAAACACCATACTACTATCCGGCAGTGGCTGTTTCATCACACCATGGAAAAAATTCATTTAGTCAAGTTATAGTTCATAAGATCTTGGCGAGAACACTCGCTGCAGTTCTTGGTCAGAAAAACATCACATTAGACAAATTAAACAAATGGTATCCATTCAGTGACAAAAGATGCCTGACAATGTGCCAGGCCAGTACTCTAGCAATTCCATGTGGATACTCATTTGCAGCGCTTTTCCAAAGAATTATTCCAAATGTTTACAATCAAAAGGTGACTCTTTGCATTAGTGTGCTGGAGACAGCTGTCCCCACAAAAACATGAAACTGGTTGGTTTAACAAAAAACCGTGTCACACTCTGTGTCATAAAATCAAACATCAAGTCAGTCATGGTTTCATTTACCTGCCTTAAGCTGGCTGTAAAAGTATCCAGTGTTTCAAAGATTACCATTTCAAATTATAGCTCACACACTTGGCAGCATTACTTCAATTAAGAATCTTAACCTACGCACAGGTGACTTTGATGTGCGCACCCATCTTATCTCAAAATAAATTACGCTCCTGCTTGCATAATTCTGCTGCCCCAACAGTTCATAAATCATTCTCCTGCCTACGTGCAATGTAGAATATTTTTTTTTCAAAAAACAAAACATCTCTGGTTAAAGCCATTCAGTTGGAAGAGTAAAACCATTTGGTTTTTTCAGATTCATCTCAACAGTGCATTTAAAAACCATTTTTCAATGTGTTAGCATTCAATTGCTGTGTCACACAGCTGTATGTGGTGCCTGATGTTACAGTCCACAATTCATTGTCCATAGTCCTTTAAACAAGAAAGGGCAAAACATGTCATTTAAATGTGTAGCATCAAATACTTGATAATTAGCCAAGTCTGCACCGTGCCAGTTCAGCAAAAGTTATTACTCTGTTGGACACTATTCGCAGGTTACAGCATTGAGTGCGGTGCAGGGCACGTTAAAGTTGAAATAGCATGTCGCAGTGGCTCGCTTTCTCTGAGAATGCGTCTGACCCTTCTTTGATCAGTGTCACCCACAAACTGCATATTAACTTCCTATATTATGAAATGTCTTGTCGTGCTTTGCCTAGGCAAAATACAAACAGAAATGTTAGGATGTCATCAAAACTTCAATATCAGCGTTATCCACCCCTTCCCATAATACCACCCCCATCTTCAAAAAGTCTCATCAGGTAACTACACACTTTGTCATTGCTACTGCAATTATTTATCACCTTTCTGCATGTTTCTGGGGGCTTATTTACACTCAACCATACGGGGTGTAACTGCCTAATCACAAACTCATTTGTGCAATGCAATCATAGCTGGTCAATGGTACCTCAGACTGATCTGTGCTTTTACAAAGCCATATAGTAAGTACCCAGGTCGCACAATGCTTTTCTTTTTCACCAAAGCGATCACCAATGCCAGGCGCCAACTTGCTTCCAGTGTCTCATGATCTTGGTTTAGGTTGCCCTGCTGGCATCACTCCATTTTTCAAAGGTAAAGTCTTTCAGTCCAATACCGCTTACAGTTGTACAAGCAGCTTTGTTTATTTATCTTTCTTTTCTTAGCAGTGTCTTTTCAAGTCTCTGGTTTTTTCACTTGTCATTTTTTCAAAGGGCGTTTGCTGTTTTTGAACCACTCCTTTGAGTGCGATAGTCTGAGTCAGTTTCTTTTGTTGCTTCAACAAATCATTCATTCTTGCACTAAGCCGTGTGGCTTCTGGATCATGGCTAATGTGCAGTGTTCATGTTGTACTTCAAAGCCCCGCTCTGCATGTTGTCTCTTGCAAAACGGCTAAGCACTTTTTGTCAGTTTTGCTTCCATCTGGAATGCCATAATGTCTTTGTCAGTTACTCCATCCCCTGGCAATGTAGCTTGCAGTTTGCCAGATGTGTATTTTCTCTTCTCAAAGCGCCTAGAGGTTTCTTCTCCAGTGCACAGCGCTTTACTTCAGTTCACATCACATGGAGCATTGGAATGCAGCTTGCACAGCAATAGCGCTTTACTTCACTTCACATCACATCACATGGGAATGCGGTTTGCACAGTAATGTCTGTTGGAATGGGCAGCTGTCTTTTCTTGGCCCATTCACAGATGCATAGGTAAATGTTCAGATGTGATGTGCCCGTCTGCCATCCTGCATGAAGCCTTTGCTCCGTACCACAGTTTACTGGGCAAATTCTTTACTTTTTGAACAGCTCTCTGTTTTTGCTCCCCCTTCCTCAGGAATGCAGGCATGTTTATCTTTCGTGTGCACCTGGCAGCGCCACGCAGCTTATCTCTTTTGCCTATAACTCTTATACTGTGGCGGCTTCACTCGTTTCAGACAGTTCATCCAAATTAACTCTTTCTTGTACTGTTTCTGCTTTTGTTTGCCTTCACGCACCTCGCCCAAGACAGCTTCAAGGCACAAGCTCTGCACACACAGCAAGACTCTTGTTTTCAAAAGCGGCACTTTTCTTGTCATTTTTCTACTCCATGTAATTTTGCAAAATGTCAAAGCGTCTTTTTTTTCTTGTAATGTGCGATCTTTCAAGAGAACTCACAACCCATTAAATCTTTGTGCTATCTTATCACACACAGATGTTTCATTCTGTTGTACCATTGCCAAACTATAACCACTCAGTTCAGTGCATTTAAAAAATAAAAATGCCATATTTAGTGCAGCTCCCTGCACGTTTTTTTTCTGCAAGAACAACCCACACTCTATTGCTTGTGGGCTGTTTAATGTGTCAACAACATTTTTCCCCATGTATCACAGTCAACAGGTCACTATTTTCAAAGCATACATCACTTATAAGGCAACAGCACAAATCCATGGCATAGCATGGGGACAGTCAAAAATACTCCAGGGGCAATTTAGAAAAATATAAATTGTTTTTCCCCCCAAACATTGCAAACTGATTCTGCAATTTCAAATCAGTACACAAAAATCGAAAATCCAAATAACATTCACTCACTTTCCTTTTTAAGTGAGTCTCTCACCCAATATAAGCATGGCACAGCCTAAAATGCAATATAACCATTTTAGTGTGTTTCCTTTAAACAGAATTTGCCACCATTAGCACATGGAATTTTACAGTTGCCAAAAGAAAGAAAAAACTCTTTAGGCTCTCAGCACAGATGTTACTCATTCTCCTAAGCATGGCTCATTCCCCTTCCTCATTATTCAGGAATGCCAACCCTTCAAAAGCATATATCAAAAAAGACGAACCTTCGCCTCCGAACATTACAGCCCCCACTCGCTAGCACACTGGGGCTGAGTCAATGGTTAAATCACTATTCACAATTTGCATGTCAAATCCCTGCAATTATTTTTTTTTCCTGCCCTCATGACAGAATAGAGATGAGAACTCCGTCTCATTATGCATTCCAAATTACAACTTTAAACTTGGGAAACCACATGATAAAATTCTTTTTCTAATTGAGCATACATCTTTCTTAACCATTCATCGGAGTGCTTTAAACAAAGCCATTTCCCGCTTGTTTATCGCCTTGTACTCCCTGGCACCAATCCCATGCAATAAGTCAGTCACGACTGATTTACTGAAGGGAGTCTTAACCACACAAGCTATCGGCCACGGCAAGCCGACACAACATTGCTGCCTTTTGAAGTCTCAGAGCTGCAGTGAGACCATCAAGGAAATGCGACAGCCTGCTCCCCACTCTACACTGTGTTCTCTCACACCATTTGTCATGTCATGGCACTGCTCTTCACAAATCCCACAAAGCTGCCACCAAATGTCTTGATATTGGGCAAAATCTTCCTCGGGGCCAGCCCTTTGAGAGCAAAAATACCCAATTCAGCCCAAAATACAGGTTCTATTGTGCTGAGCAGTGATCTCATGCTAGTGACAAATGACACCCTCAAAGTGTTATTAGCATATTTATTCTAAGCAGTGAATTTCATATACATTTGGGATTCAAGTTAGAGAATATTACAAAGCATAAAACAAAGAGCAATGCAAAATATAGTGAAACATGGAACTTAGATAAACATAGAGAAACATAGAGAAATATAGAGAAACATAGAGAAACACAGTCTTACGTCCCTTTAAGCAGCACTGGGGAGACCTTGGGCCCTCATAAGCTAGCTGTAAACAAGCCCCGCTCAGAGGACAATGCTGAAGGACACCGTATGAGCCAATGCCGGGCACCTGTTTCTGCACGAATCAAGTCCACAGGCGATCTCCCCCTGATCCCATGTGTGCATGGATACTTTATAATCTCTTGCTGTCAGTCACCATGACGCATAGTTCCAGAACTTTCTCTGTGAGGCTGGTTCATGGAAAAAACCCAGCTCTCTCTGAGATGCTCCCTGCTCGCTCCTACCCCCTCCCTTGTTCCCATCTGCGCTGGCTGAGGAATGTCTTATCAGTACCTTCCCAGAGAAAAGGAAGATTAGCTTGGAGCCAGGGCTAACGTTAGTGAGGCTGAATATTCTAAGGGAAGCAGGGATGTATTAACCCCATCTGCAAGCTCTAAAAGGCATGCACTCATAGCTTAGTGTTTATAGCGCTTAAGACTGGCTATCTAAGCGCTATATAGGTGCCATGATGTTCCAAACACTCCAAAAACCTATTAGCTACATGGCTAGGGGCCCTCCCTGCCTGTCTATCAACAATGCTTAATTTGACCTATCTCATACTAGGCCTGCATATTCCTTGTAGCTCACTACTGCATAATGGAAGTGCTACAACAGACTACTGTCAGCATTTTTAGCACATACTTTGAATACACTATTGGCTTTCAGCGGCTAATGCTGTCATCTAAAGCCCTGATTGGCAAGGTTGCAATTTCGTGTATCACTACATTAGGCCCCAGATAAAGGATGCCACCCAATGCGTTCCCAAAACAAATAAAGTTATTGTGAAAACAATTGCAACAAAATGAATGCCAAATTCATAGCTATATGCGCGTGTAGCGCTGATCCTAGTCCTACTGCTATCTGACTGCACATTAGTGATTGGCATTGCCTCCATCATCATGGCACCTACAGAGATAATAAAAACAGGATGGGTATTAATAATGTTTTAGACGGGACGAGATATAGTGGTGAATTAGAAAGAGGATATTTGCGTGAGAGAGAGGGAGAGAACTTCAATATATGCATTACTGGGCCTGCAGTAGCGGCCCACTAGTTATGGTTAAGTTGCTAAACCCATAGGAAGACCACTTGTTTTTGGTGGCTTATAACTTCACTCCCCTTGGAATCCTTGCCAAACTTTGCAAAACAAGTGGTTAACCCGCTCTGCCAAGTTTGGTGAGGTGTCCTCAAGGGGGGCAAAGTTGTAGGGGGGTCCCCAAATAGTTTTTTTTCCATAGACATAATGGGAAAAAGCTTTGCTCACGCCTACAGCCCGAACCGCTGGATGGATTTTCACCAAATTTGCGGCAGGAGCGGCAGATTGGTCCCGAAAGTGTGCTTTTGTTGATTTGGTGTACATCCATCCAGTATTTTCTTTTTTAAACAACCAAAAGTAAGTAAAATACATTTGTGATATCTGTGTCCGGTCCACGGACACACTTCCCTGTTCACTCCGTGGACAGCATGTCCGCGGACATCTGACACATCCACTGATTGATTGAGGGAAGCGTGAGGAGCGTCATCATTTCGAAAAGCGCCCACCATCATCTGTTTGCGGATAACTGCGGACAGCACAGCGGCGAAAGGGCCTTGAAAACATGTTTGGGGGCATTTGGTGGTGGCAAGTAGGGCTGGAAAGGGTGGGGGAGTGAAAGGTGGGTGATAAGATGCATTTGTTTAGGTGCAAGATGCCATTGTTGTGCCAGTGGTGTCCGCAGTCACCATGGCAGTCTGTGGATGGTTCCTTGGGCAGACAGTTATTTTAGTGACAGCAAGCAGGCTTTATTAGTGTATGGGAGTGCATTACAGATGATATGAGGATGTTTGTATTGTACTGTGGATGTTGTATGTATTGAGGTAATATGTGTACATAAGTGGATAGGGTTTGAAGTACATGCTTTATGTGTTTTTGTTGTGGTAAGTGTTCAGATGTTTGTGTGCATGACTGTATTATGCTGCAATGGTTGTGGTCAGGGCCTGGAGTCTTGGGTGCATGGCCAGAGTGCACCCAAGGCTCCAGGCCCTGACCACAACCACTGCAGTATACTACAGCTATGTAGTCAATATTTTCATGCTGGTATACAGGTTGTAGAAATATATGTAGAAAATGTATGGATTATGCTGCAGTGGTTGTGGTCAGGGCCTGGAGTCTTGGGTGCATGGCCATCTAGGCAACATTGTTATGCTGGTATAAGGGTTGGAGAAATATATGTAGAGAATTTATATTTGCTGATTATAAAGCAGTGTGACACCAATAATTGTATACTTACTGTTTGTATTGTTGAGGGTATCTGCTGTTTTGTTTGCATGGTTTGTGGAAATGTACGATACGTTTTTCTTTAATTCTCTGTTTTAAAAGAAAATATAGCATGTTAGAGTAGGTACTTTGTAAGGTTGTATTGCATTACATTGCAGACATTTGTATAGTGTGTTGACCCTCATAGTTAGTACTTCACAAGTACTATGCTTTAAACAAGTGTACTGTGCAATCTGCTCAGTTCCTGTGTTTTTGTTAGCATAATCATTGGGTCAGTGTGAAAAATAAACCCATGCAGGATTTTAAAAAACCTTCTACGTTTAATTTTTGTTACATTGCATAGTTTGGTTTGGTGGCATGACCACTATTTACAGGAATAGTTGAGGTGGTTTTCATTTTGGAATTGTTATTTGTATGGTTGTAGTTAGATACCAGTTGGGGTATTCTGTTTATCTGTTTGTTCTCGTTAGCAGTATTTCTTTATGTTTTTGGTTGTTTTTGAGGTTTTCTAAGTAATATTGCAGAATTGTGGGGGCAGTTAGGTACTTTTTGGCATATTCTAACTGTTTACAGTTTTGCAGGTTATGTTTTCAAGCGCATTCATTTATGATGGTACATTTACATTTTTCAGTACTGTGTACTCCTTTCTTTAGCACTATGGGTGTAGTTCATTTATTTGCCCATTTTGCATGTTGGCATGGGTATTGTTTGACAGCTGTTGCCTCAATCTATCTGTGGTTGGTTTCAGGACAGTTTGTAGTTGCTCGTAGAAAGGACTTTTCTTTTTAAGTAGTATGCGGGTATTCAGCAGTAGGTTATTCTACTTTTGTAAATTAGTGAGTACATTTTGGTTTCAGGAATATTAAGTAGGCATTTGCAAGATTTGCTGGTAATCTTTGTTTCAGAGTAATGGACATATCGTTGCATTCAAACCATGCACATTTCGTTTTAATGTATGCAGTATAGTGACCTGCAATGGTTGTGGCGCCTGTGTGGTAAATTATGCCTACTGTTGTGAACATTTTCTTGCCAAGCAATACTTGTCCGCGTGTGAAGCTAGTTAGCTTGTAGTTGTTTTTGGTTCCACCTGTATTGTATCGTAAACGCATTATTATTACGTATTAGCTATGTGATTGTATTTGTAAAGTGAAACGCTTATCGGAATTGCAATTAGTACATAATATGACATGGTTTGCATTTTGTACCAGCTGTTGAAATGGAATGGGTTCACGGTTAGGTATAGATAAATACACAAAGTGCTCATTAGGGACTTGTTCCTGCACTATATGGTTGCAGAGAGTGCATATATTATGAAAAATAGGTATGTTTTTGCTTTCCAGTACTTGCAGTAAGTACGTTAGAAATTCTTGGGGATCTTCTTGGGTGTTTAGAGTGAATCTCACCATTCCTGTACAGTACTCCAATTCCTGTCTTATTCCAGAAACACTGTAAGTGTTTTCAGGATTGTTCGTTGAATTTTTTGTGAAGGACTAACATTTGCAAACACAACTGGTCTGAGCCGTTTAAGTAAATGTGTTCAAGAATTGGTGGCAATTGAAATAGAACATTGATTGCTACGTTTGCACAGCAATTTACACCAGTTGTATTGAAACATTTGAATGGACCAGACAGTTCTGTGTCTGAGTCATTTGATGGAAGTCCTTGGGTTTTGTTTGTAGAGGAAGTGGGTTTTTGAGGAACACGATACATTTTCAGATGGGGTGTGTAGAGTGCACGTAGTCTATTGTATTCTACAATACAAAGAATGTCAGCATTGAGTTTACTTGCATCAAAAATGACTAGAATAGTCCTTCAAGTGTACGTAGACGTGATAGTGCTACATAACTCATGCCTTCTTTAAAGTCTGTGCTGCCAATATCAATCAATGCTTGATCTAGGGTTAGACCTTGTGATTTATGAATGGTGACTGCATATGCTAGAGATAGAGCGAACTGTTCTCTGGGCACCATTCTCATCATGGCGCAGTGAGGGTGCTAAACAGCACAACTCACTGTGCCATTTCTTGATGCCCAGGCACCACTGCTATTCTCATTTGGGCCTGGGCGTCTTTGAAAAGCACGACAGTGCTTTCCCTGTAATCCGCCTGTTTCTAATGGAAACAGGTGGATTGCAGAATCTCTGCAGCATTTTCGTTAAATAACAAGGGAATTGTTATTTAACGAAAATGATGCCGAGATGAAAACCAAAAAAGCATTTGCTGTTTGGGTGTGCAGATCGTGACAGGTGGGTCCTGCATTGCATTTATTTTTCTTTGTTTGCAGACAAGTGCATACTGCCATCCATAGTAGAACCATGGATGGCAGTATGCACTCTTCTGTAAACTAAGATGCAGCGCAGGACCCACCTGTCACCATCTGCACATGCAAACAGTTGTGTGCTTCTTGTGGCACTACTCCTGTGCATGTGCTTCTTGTGGCACTCCTCCTGTACGACACCAATTTTGTACCGTACTTCTGTGCCAATTTCAGGCAGTTCTGAAATTGGAGGAGTGCCACAAGAATACCCATGCAAAGGGAAAGATAACGAAAGTGCCAGTTGCTAGGTCGGTTTTCAGCCCTACCTAGCAACCGGCATCCATATTCCAAAAGTGGCGCAATCAGTCCAACTTCGGAAGATTGCGCCACCTTCAGAACAGGTCGTAATTACTGAAACTGCTGTTAGTACTTTTTATGACATTTTTGGTAATGAACACCAACTTGTGAATCGGGCCCTCTGTGTACATAAATGTTTTTGAAAAGAAGAAATTGGATTGTTGAGCATCCTATCCTTTTTACTTCTGAAAGTGTGTTGAAGTTAACATTGATAAACTTAATGGTGTTGTCATGTGGGTATGTTTGGAAGCCAACAACTGTACCCAGTGCTCCATTAACTAAACCTGTTCCACATCAAGGTTATTCTTCATCATCACTCTACAGTTTAAACACAGTGTTCATATTTTCTCTTAACCAGCTGTCTTAGAGATAGAGTTTTCTAAGGTATTTAGACGTGCTGTGGCTTGTTGACATATAGGTAGTGTCATACCATGCCTGTCCAGTTTGTCTATGGAGTCAATTTCTACCAGTGGTTGTATTTCTTTTTTTGGCATTGTTTCATTGAATCTTGCACAGCTTGCAAGAGTTGGCATTAAGGACGTAAATTTTACATTTGTGTGTGCTAATTGTTCCATGACATCAGTAGCACATCTGTTATGGCCATATAGGTCATGGATGTGTCTAGTATTCAAGATAGACTGTGCTTCCTTAGCTAGTACACCAATCCAAATACTTTTCAAAATGTTTGCATAGGTAAGGTCTGCAGACTGACACATGTTTTGTTTTAGTTCTTTGTATTGGAAATGTTGCCAGAGATTTACATTTCCTATGCTGCCTAGAGTTTTACGGCACAGTTTGTGTCCTAAGGTTTTAAAAATAGGTTCTCCTTTCACTGGTGTTAATTGAAGAAGATCCCCAAAAACAATAACATGTTTTCCACCCAAGATTTGTTTGTAGTCTGTTTTAAGGACCTCTTGCAATCTGAGGTGAATCAAAGTCGACATTAGGTTGGAGACCATGCTCACCTCATCGTTTATGAACATTTTCCTTCGTTTTAAAACTCTGCGTAGCTCCATAGCAGCTTCTGGTGAATGTTTGTAGTAGTCTCATTTATTTTGGTGCTCTACTGGAATGAGTAGCAATCTGTGTAAAGTGACACCACCTATGCTGTAGCCTGCTAAACCTGTGGGGGCAGTTACAACAGCTGAAAGCTTGTTGTTTGTTAATTGTTGGAGGAATTTCCTGATGATTTTTATTATGAATGTTTGGCCGAACCAGCTTGACCACTTACATAGAGCAGTATAGGTTTATAGACTTGACAGGTACAGATTTTACATTTGTGCTGTACACCATGTTCAATTGCTTCGGTTACTTCTAGGAAAATGCTACGCTGCACATTGTTTAAGTGTGATTTCAGTACAGCAAAGTCTTTTGTAGATTGCTCATACTGACACATGGTGTTTTCTACTTCTGTCATGGCTAATTCTGCCTCATTTGTTATAAGGGGTAGTCCAAGTGGTTCTTGGCTTCCTGTTAGAGAAAGTTGACTGCTCTAAGGAGTCTCTATATTTAGTTGTTCTTGGAATTCTTCCTCTTGTTGGCGTTCATTATCCAACATGTTTTTGTACTGTGTAAAATGTATGTCTGTTATAGGGCTTTCACTTGCATTGAAAGCATCTACATAGGAAGCATAGGTGTCTAATAAATCTTCTTCCTTTCTCCATGGTTTAACCCTAGAAGTGCTATGGGCCGAAATAATCGGCTGTGAGTGAAACTGACAAAGCACCGGCCGATCATAACGGCTGAGAGCCCCACCCATGCAAAGGAAAAGAATTCTGAGCTTCCACCTAATTTGAACCAATCAGAGATGTGTATTGTATTCATAACCACACCCTCCTTCGTTGTGTACCATGTGTGAGTTTAGGGGGGTTGAACAATAAGCTTTTTAAGCCTGCCCTTCTTGGGCTGCTTATTCCATGAAAGGGAATCAATCCAATGGCAGTGACGTGAAAAGTGCTTTTGCTGATTATATTTTATGGCGTTTCAACATATTTCCTGTTTCATCCCAGCTCTATTGAACTCCATCCTGCACCCAAATGTTTGGTGCTTTAATTTGTAATGGCAAAAAAATGTTGTAAAAAGGTGCACCCCTTCACATGGGCCAGTTCATTATTTTGTCCGGGCCTCGGATTAATTTTCAGTTTTAGCCCACCTCTATAGTCAATCAACTTCCTCCCCACCACACCCCCATGAGAGCTAAGCCCTGCCCCTCTTTTTGTACTTTCTTGGGCTGCACATGCGGAGTGCAGCTGGATCAGCCACCAATGCCCAGGTAATGTACCTCTCATATCCATATTCACCTAATCCACTTTCCAAATAAACAGTCCTGAAAATCATAATTTCAGCACATTATGGCTTTAAGACTTCCAATCTGCTGAGATTCGACACCCGCTATTGACATTTTCTTGCCGTCTATCCAGCAGTGTGTGAACGTACATTTGCAGGTACGACGAATTTGCAGAAGTGATTTCAGAAACGTGCAGCTTCGGGTAGAGTTTTTTCTAGACCTCCGTTCCACCTCTATCTCTATTGCTGTATCCGGAACCTTTCCTTTGTCTAGATAACCTCTGCTGGGCACCGTGTTGCTGGCATGTACTTCGATCAGCTCGGAATCTCCCTCTTCACTTTTCACTGTTTTGTGCTCCATATTTTGCAATTGCCATCTGCAAACTATTTATTTTCATATTTTTTTGGAAGGAGCCAAGTGCACTGGAGTGTAAATGCAAACGTGTACATGTTTTAATTTCTACCCCAGTGCACTTGATAACAACGAATACACGTTGCATGGCCGCAAGAGAAACTTGCTGCTTCAAAATAACATGAAAGTACTTTGCAGACGGAAGCGCGTGAGCGTGAATGCAGGAGTTTTCCTGGTAGGGCCCTGTCACGTGCAGTGTTTGTGTGGGGGTCAGAGTGCACAACAAAGCACAACGACATTTTGCTGCAAACAGAGCTCTGCCTGTTGCGGCAGATTATGGATAGTTCTATAAAGCGATGCATGAAGAACAGTAATTTCAAGTGGTGCTTAACTTTTTCCCCGCGACTATGCATTACGGCTGGAACCGCACGTGCCCTGCAGGTGGAAGAGACCATGCTGAGGGGTGGCACGGGCGAGGCTCAGTAGGCATTGCATTTGAAGGAGACAGCAGGTGCAGCAGTTACGATTCTGCAAGGTCAGTTTTAGTTTTGTTAAAGTCTGCGTATTTTAATGAAATCTACGAAATGGAGACCAGGACAGATTTGCCTCAATATTGACTGGTACACAAAATGAGACATAAGGTAATTACATTAAAGGGCACATACAGAACCCATAGCAGTTGCATGTGAACATGCTTCCACCTTAATGTGTATGAATGGCAGTAGTGCTTGGAGTTCTCCAGCATGGTGAATCAGGCAAGCAGGGTGTACTATGTGCTTATGTGAACATCTTGTGTGCCTGATCTGTTTGTTCACACCCCAAAACCTCCCCCAATCCCCACCCTCCACTGTCCATTTCCTCCCACGATGTCAGATGCATTTTTGACATCAAACATGAAAAGAGTGTAAGTTTGTCAAGCACTGACAATGGTGCATTGTTTATGTTGCTGCCATGAACGTATTTGCATTCTGGTAGTTGTCTTCCATCCAGGGACTGAAAAGCAAAGCTTCAGGCATTCACTTTTTGTTAAATGTAAAGTATATATGTGTTTGGCTTACAATGCAATTTGTGTGCTTTTCAAGTAAACCTATCTCAACACATTTAACAGCAGAGCAGAAATTATACGTGTTCAAGGGTCTGTAGTGCAGACTGGGCTCAAATCCCAGCTTCAGCTCTTAACTGAAGATTGGGATCCTGGGCAAATTATTTTAGCCCAAAGCTGTATCTACCAAAATTAGGGTGAGACATATAGGTTGTATCTCCTACAAAGGCAGGCTCCCAGTTAAGGGTTTTGTGTCATGGGGAGAAGGGAGAGAATATTTAAAGCAACACTGCATTTTTAATCCATGTTGTTTTGTAATTTTGACGACTTTCACACCGAACAGTAATTGCCACATCTTTCATGTTTCCCCAGATGTGTATTTTGTTTTTCAGTTGTGTGCTTTGTAAACTGGCCCTTTTTTGCAGTTCTCTGGGGAAAAGAAACTTCAGAAAGTCTTTGTACAAGTACCCTGCCTTGCCTAGCTTTCCTCTGCTCTCATTGCTCTCTATAACCCTGACTTTGCTACAGGCACCAGTGGACATGGTTCTTCCAAGTCAGAGTGTTACAACCTGCTAGAAATCCACCCAAGACGTGTCTCTCCCAACTATAGAAACGTGATTGATGTTTAGCTCAGTGCTTCTCTGATCAATTTTATTCCCTCACCCGTGTGATTCTCATTATCTGCCAATTTTTCAGATGCGTACGAGCCCCTTACATTGCACTCCTACAAACACACTTTCATTTGCAAAAATGCTAAATAGACTGCAGCCCATTAACTTGAGAAAAGGCTCTTTGTTTTTGTTACGCTGTAGTTTATCATCTATGGAAGTATTGCCTACTTCAAATGTCTGAAACATGTGTAGAGCTTCAGCTTGCAGACCTGGTCTACTTCATAAACATGTCAGCTTCTCTTTGCATTTCATATTTTTCACTGGTGAGTGTCTAGCCTGCATTTCGAATCCATTAGTTAGCTGAATTGCTTTTGGAAATAAGCTTTCTGTGCTGCCCACATTCTTTCTTTGTTGTATTTAGTTGTTTACAATGCTCATCAGATAGAAATTGCTATGCCAGCACTGCACACATGAAAATACTGACTTACAAATGGTTGAAAGCCTAGGTTATTTTTTTCTGTTTCTGTGAAGGTCTCTTGGAGTGTGGAGTATGTAATGTGGGGTCTGTTGGGGTGTGGGTTTGAGGACATGGATGTTTGAGTGACTGTGGTAGAGAGTGAGTAGCTGTTGTACTGATGGGGGTGTGTGTAGGAGTGTAGGGAGAATGGAGTCTGTTGTGGTCGATGGAGTGCATATTAAGATGGTCGGTGTGTCTTATGGGCAAGTTGGGGAGAAGGGTTGCTTTGAGTGTCTGGGGTTTGGGTTTCTAATTTAGTGAGAGAGTGTATGATGCAGTTTGTGGTTGTCTTACTTGGTGTTTTATGTCGCATATAGGTGATAGATGGGGGGGGGGGCTTGTGTGCAGCTCATGGGTATTTAGGTTTAACCAGTGACCAGGAGTTACCTCAAAGAAAAAGGAGTTAGTACAAAGCGTTTCCGCAAATCTAACTTCCACATAAGATGCATTATGTATGACCCCTTATGCTCTAAAAGCAGTATAGATGTGTCCTAATGTTTTTTTCATAGATTGTCCCAAATGCACAGAGTTACATTCAAATAGGTGCATTTGTTTGGCATCATTTGGCCAGGGAGCCAAAAGCAGCTCCTGGTAGCCGTTGGTGTCACGCTAACCAGGCCTTTCAAGGCCACAAGGAGGAGCTAAATATCTCCCAGCACCCCTCAATTTTGAACCCTTCGTAGAAGACAAGACCCAATATGCTCCACAGTTCACAACCTGACCACTCCAAGCCTGTTTACACCCGCCTACTCATTTCCGTTTTCCTAACACCTTTTTTTCCTTGCTGTTTCAGCCTGTACCCCACCCATGTTACCTATCCCATCTCCCCCATGTTTCCGACCTCTTCTTCCCCAGTCCCTTCTCTATCGCGCCACATGCCTCTTCTCCCCATGACAACCGCTTTTCCCTCACCTGTGTCATCAACCCTCCAATGTCATGTGCCCATTTCCCAGTGTCAGCAGTCCATTCTCCCCTACACTCCTGCTCCTTCATCCTCTGTCAGCTGCCCCATCTCCCCATGTCACCTGCCCCTTCTCCCTCATATACCCTACCTTTCTGACACCCTCCTCGCCTTACGGACATAGGTTACTTCTGTTATAGAGATTTGTATAACCTCTGTTCAGTCTCTGTCCCCAGCGGCGGACTCCTATGAGTGCCATTTTGATGTGGTAGCTGTCCGCCTTTGGCAGCAACTGTCCCTCTCTTTCTCCCATTGAAGTTGATCCCAATATCCCACTGCCATTGAAGTTGATCCCTATTTTCCACTGCCTGCAGGTCGATCTTTGCTCGTGCCTGGATCATTTTTCCTTAACCATTTGAGGAACATTTCCATATTCATCCTTTGCACTGGGAATCTGGGACCCAGAGCTCGTCTAAGGCACGTTCGCTTTGTCGGCCATCTTGGCCATGCCCCCCAAATAGCATATTTTTGTAATTACCCTTGTGGATCTCTGTTCTGTAACAGACTTATCTCTTGTTAACTGTGCTTCACAGCATGCCTATCTTCACCTTAGTCTATGACTACATGCGCAGCCACTTTACCTTTTACACCTGCCTCTTCTGACCGCTGCTTTTCGCTCACAGATAGTGCCTGCTGCTGCATTGTGTTCGTCTGCATCAGACCAGCAGCCACTTTTAAGCAAGACTAAAGAAACTTCTGGGATCCTGCTGCTGAAATTGTCTGTATCCATTGTGAGGTAGGTAATATACATGTTGACTAGATACAAACATTGAGGTTGTGCATGCTCAGGTGTTTGTGCGGAGGTGGATATGTATGTGGTCTTTTTGTGAGTCCAGGGGTGTTTGATGGGGTCAGTGAGGTTGTCTTAGTGGTTGATGGTGTTGAATGTTGTACAGTTGTTGAAGGGGTGTAGGTGTCGTTGTAGTCTGTGATTGTGTTGATTGGTGCTGAAAGTCATGGGAGTGTCTGCTGATGATGTGTGTTTAAGTCTTAAAGCGAGGTACAGTGCAGCCTTCTACTGGTGTTTGAGAGTTGTTTTCTCGCTTCGGTTTTTCCTTGGCACTTTTCCACAGAATCAATTAAGTTTTATCTCTGGGTTTGTGATTGCTTGCGAGCAGCCTATACCCGCTGTTCCCATTGCATGCCATCATTACAATGTATTGAGTGAATGTTTTCTTTCACAGTAACCACCAGTGCTGGTCCCATGTTTTGTATGTAAAGCATGTATTCACCAGTCCCGTCCATGCTGTAATTATAATATTTATGCAAAGTAAGCATCCACATTAGCTGCTTGTTCATTGTTAATTTTGCACAGTCATTTACTGATGGTGTCTGACAGGGCAAGGTAATGACTAATGGGATTGACTGCAGGGATGGTCCGATATGATTTGTTTGCCTGTGGTGAGCATCTGATGAGGCAATGTGGTATGTGAGTGGTGGATGTGGTGACAGTGTGAATAAGTGAGTCTCTGGTGGGGGGTGTGCTTCAGGATGTCTTATAGTTGTGTTAATTGGGAATATTTACCCCTGGGTGCATCTTCTACACCTGTGTTCTCTGTTCCTCCTCCATTGCCTTCTTGACACTTTGCAACATGCGTGTGACTCTACCATCTAGGCTTCTCTGGTCTGGTGCAGGAGAATGGGTCTTACTCTTTTGGCAAAATGGGTGTCATATGCAAATGTCTGGGCCCAGACTGTGTCAAAATGAGTGAGTGGTGACTGAAGTGGGTGCCATCACACAAAAAAAGAAGGGCCATGTAGTACATCAGTGATTGAAAGACCTTTAGAATAACAGTTTCACTTGGTGATCTTTTTGTACATGGCTATGCTAGATTAAATGTCACGTCAGACATTTCAGAGATGCGCTATGCAAGACCAATTTACAAAAAGTTTAATTACCAAGTTGAGTGCTGATAACATATTTTACAGCTCTTACACAAGGGATGCATACACCATGAAGCGCAAGATAAGAACATCATATTGTTATTATTTATAAAGCCAAAATAATGGGGACGAGTTAGATGGGACATTGTTATGGGTTATCACTTCAAGGAAGACCAGGGTACTATCATGTTGGAGTGTGGGCGAGGTTCAATTCAGGGTGCTGTGAGTTAGGCCTCAATGGTACCTGATGAGGGTGAACAGCAACCCTTTCAATGTCAGTATTTCTTCAGATCAAAGCACGTTCCCAGTAACTGTTTCCTTTATCCATGCAGTTCTATGCCTACCACCGCGTTGAAGCTAAAATTCCAGAGTTGTCTCTGGACTACACACTGGTCCTTTTTAAATCATCGTTTTTACTTGATTATGAAAAACATTAGTTTATCAGGAATAGTTTCCCAAGGGAACCTCTTGAACCTCTTCTGCACCCCATGTCCACTGTCTCCCATTCAGTGCATACTTGACACTTTGCAACATGCTGGTGCCTCCACACACTATGCTTCTCCAAGTTAGATCTGCCAAGTTTAATCAGGTACTGGAAGGCATAAAATTACCAAGTGATAGTTGGTCTTTAGCTGTGTGTAGTGTAAGTCAATTGGAGATTTGGAGGTGGGTCAGTTGGTTGGGGAGAAGTGATGCTTTGGGAATAGTGAAGACTCCTGCTGGTGTGTCTTTGTAAGAGGTTGAACTGTTAGCCTGCTGAGACATGGACACTGGACAATTTAAATCAGCTGGAGTGGGTGGGGGGAGGGATTGTGCCTCTTTTGTATGACTGACTTCTTTTTGCTCTATGTTTTTGGAATTATTTCATTGAGAACGGTGGCTGTGGATGTCAAGGCACACTAACAGATCAATTTGCAGGCAAGAGTTGAAGATCATTGAAATCAACTCCCAGGTAAGTCAGTGACTAGATGGGTATACCTACGTTGTGGGCACCATTTGGTGACTTTCGATGCAGCATGGTATACTTACTGGGAATCCGAGTTTATTATCTGCACTCTTCTTGCTCTATGAATGTGATTCATTTTCTCTGGTTTGTCTGCTCCTTGTAAAATTATCATTTATATGAGGGCTTGCCACTAGAGTAGGACCATGCAGTTTGCATCTATCCATCCAGCCCATCGGAGCGCCTGATGGCACAGTGACTTCTTCCCACTTGCGCTCCCCTGGGCAGCTGGTTGACGGCAAAATCTCTGCATCCGTCTTTTTTTTGCAGGTGGACTCGGGCTTTGTCTTCTCTACACCCAACACAGTAGACCAGGGATTGCCACTAGATTAGGCCCATGCAGTTTGTGTCTATCCAACCTGCCCATCGGAGCGCCTGATGGGCAGAGAGTTCTCCCACCTTGAGCTCCCCTGGGCAGCTGGTTGAAGGCAAAATCTCTGCATCCGTCTTTTATTTGCAGGTGGACTCGGGCTTCGTCTTCTCTACACCCAACACAGTAGACCAGGGATTGCCACTAGATTAGGCCCATTCAGTTTGTGTCTATCCAACCTGCCCATCGGAGCGCCTGATGGGCAATGAGTTCTCCCACCTTGCGCTCCCCTGGGCAGCTGGTTAACGGAAAAATCTCTGCATCTGTCTTTTTTCTGCAGGTGGACTCGGCCATCGTCTTCTCTACACCCAACACAGTAGACCAGGGATTGCCACTAGATTAGGCCCATGCAGTTTGTGTCTATCCAACCTGCCCATCGGAGTGCCTGATGGGCAGAGAGTTCTCCCACCTTGTGCCTCCCTGGGCAGCTGGTTGACGGCAAAATCTTTGCATCCGTCTTTTTTTTTGCAGGTGGACTCGGGCATCGTCTTCTCTACACCCAACACAGTAGACCAGGGATTGCCACTAGATTAGGCCCATGCAGTTTGTGTCTATCCAACCTGCCCATCAGAGTGCCTGATGGGCAGAGAGTTCTCCCACCTTGCGCTCCCCTGGGCAGCTGGTTGACGGAAAATTCTCTGCATCTGTCTTGTTTTTTGCAGGGGGACTCGGGCATCGTCTTCACTACACCCAACACAGTAGACCAGGGATTGCCACTAGATTAGGCCCATTCAGTTTGTGTCTATCCAACCTGCCCATCGGAGCACCTGATGGGCAATGAGTTCTCCCACCTTGCGCTCCCCTGGGCAGCTGGTTGACGGAAAAATCTCTGCATCTGTCTTTTTTTTGCAGGTGGACTCGGGCATCGTCTTCTCTACACCCAACACAGTAGACCAGGGATTGCCACTAGATTAGGCCCATGCAGTTTGTGTCTATCCAACCTGCCCATCGAGTGCCTGATGGACAGAGAGTTCTCCCACCTTGCGCTCCCCTGGGCAGCTGGTTGACGGCAAAATCTCTGCATCTGTCTTTTTTTTGCAGGTGGACTCGGGCATCGTCTTTTCTACACCCAACACAGTAAATTTTCCGCTTGCGCTCCTCTGGCCAGCTGGTTGACAGCAAAATATTTGCACCTGTTTTTCCCCTTGCAGGTAGAACCGGGCATCGTCTCCTCTACATCCAACACCACAGAACAGGGCTCACCACTAGACTAGGCCTCAGCAGTATTTTAATTAATGCATTTCTAAATATGTCAGTAAACTACTGGTTGCTCGCAGTAATCTTAGTTTGATTTTCAGAATCTATGTTTCAATTTGTAATTTCTTAAAATAGTTTGGTGTTGGTTTGAGGGAGGTGGGAGGGCATGCGTGAAGTGGGATGGCATGGGTGTGGGGAGTTGAGGGAGGTGGGAGGGAATAGGTGTGGGGTATTGATGGGTGGGTGAGGGCTAATTACTCAGTTTCTCACTTATTTTACTATACACAGTTACTTAAAGTGTGCATACTCCTCTAGACACTAGAACAACATATGCAGTCACCCACTGGTATTCCAATGTGCTGTGGTTAAGCTTCACAAAAGGATCTTACCCTACTTTCACCCCCATTTGATGAGTGTGATGTAGGTGGGGTGGTCTTCTGTAGAGAGTGTGTGTTTTTATTTCATATAAGATGGGGTTATTGGGTATGGTGTGTACAACATGTTCGCGGTAACCAAGCAGTCAATAGAGCACTATGAATTTGTGTACCATTTTAAACAGCAGGTAAATATTGCGCTAAAATACCTATAATATAATATAAATACTATATAATAATAATTGCATTAATTTCATATTTTTACTGACATTCATGATTACTAACCGCATCTACCATTTCTCCATTTAAAAAGCATGCAATATAAATAACCATTATTATGCCTTTACTCTTATTTATGTGCACTGGGTGCTGCTTGCAAAAAGGGGCTGAGCTTACATCCATGGAGAGCTGAAATAGATACATTTACCTGCTTTCTGTCAGCAGGCCTTCTGACAGGGCTCTCTGTGTGAGGCGAAGTAGACTTTTTTTTCCCTAATGTTTGTGACAGAAAATGTAGATCTATTTGTTGGTTTATAAGTGCTTTTTGGTGAAGTTGAATTATAATTTTACCACACACTTTACAGTAATAGATTGTAGGGACTGTTCATGAAAAAGGCTCTAAAAACATTTTCTGACAAGACAGTCACACACAACTCATTTAGCTCTTTTCTCTCTCTTCTCTAAGAAATTACCGATATTCTTCAATAAAATAACCAAATCCACCCACAGTCCCCAAATTACAAAAAATGTCAAGTTTTCTCAGAAAGTCTCCTCAATGGGTTCAAGTGTATTACAAAAGTTAGATATGGGCATGGCCAGGCAGCAGGTGGTGCTACAGTGCCCAGACAATTCCACTGTGAGTGACCTTTGCTAATAACGTTCAACCTTGCAGCCGTGAAAGGGGAATAAAAGGTACATTTAATCTCTGACTGACTGGAATTGGAATCTCTCTTTGTGGGTTTTGTGTGTGAAGGAGAGAGGTTCTGTTTTTACTGCTCGTGTGAAACCATTTCTTTGTCAAGGAGATTGATTCAAAGGTGAATTTGGACATTTGGGTGACTAGGTGATTGTGTTTTGTAAATTCTACTTTGTGTAGCTTTACTGGGAAGGAGATTTTATTTTTATTAACCCTTCCTGAGTCTTTCTAGGACACAGGATACCATCCCTGTGTGTTTTTTTTTTGTTGAAAATTCAATTTTATTGAAATATTTGGGTTATGACATTAATAAAACAACCGTACAACCACAGGAATAGATTCAAATACATTCCCAACCTTTCCCCCTTCGCCAACATCCACCCTTCCCTCTCCCCCCAACACACCCCTCCCTCCCCCATCATGGTTCCTAAAATAACGGTTACAGCAAGGGTCCAACATTGTGTGTTACGATGCATTACACATAAAGGGTAGTCCTCATGCGGGCGCTCAAGACGTAGGTCCCAGTACACCGGGATTGTGCCTTTCACCTCGTTAGGCTCCCCCAATCCATGGAGTGGGGTTCAGTGATGCCAACTTCCAAGTCCAGCGGTCGGTCCAAGATGTTCCATACTACTCAGACTGTTCTCCCATATTTATCAAAGAAGGAGAGCCATAAGCCCTCAATATTGGTCTTAGATTCTTCAATTAGGTGGGTAAGGAATTTGATGTCATATATGGCGTAGAGTTTGGTAACCCACTCCCTTTCCACCGGAGGCCGGGCGGCCTTCCACCTTTGGGCCCAACAGCACCTGGCCGCCACTAGCATGACCTGTAGCATGTGGTCATGTGCTACTTTCGGGCCTCCCTCTACTTCTATACCAAACAGCAGTAACTATAAGGATAAAGTTCTTTCAATTCCATCCACCTCCTTTATCCAGGACAGGACCTTGTTCCAATAGGTTTGCGCCACATGACATGTCCACCACATATGTATATAGTACCCCCTCTCGGTGTGGCCTTTCCAACAATGAGGGTCATAGCCCCTCCTCATCCTATCTAACCTCTGTGGGGGGTAATGCCATCTGTGGATCAATTTCAAGGCCTGATGACGGTATTGGGGCGCTGCTGTTGAGTGATTGGCTTGTCTACACATTTTGGTCCACCTCCTATCGGTGATGGGTGTACCTAAGTCTTTTCCCCATTGTACCTGGGCGTGAAGGGGATCTCATGGGGTAGACAACAACAAGAGAGCATAGAGCCTGGGTATTACTCCTTTGGTTCCCTTGTGTGTGATCAAGAATTTCTCGAAGTCTGTCAGGTCCCGCCTAAGAGTGTCTCCCCATCTGTTTTCAGTAAGGACCCCTTTCAGTTGTAAATATCGGAAAGGAGAGAGGCTGCCCCTCTGACCTCAAGAAGGAATGGCTTCGGTATTTGGGTCGGGAGCATTTGGAATAGATAAAGGAATTTAGGAAGAATTGCCATTTTAATCCATTTTGTCCTTTGTGGGTTCCTTTGTCCCTGCCCCTTTGGCAGACCACCAGTCTAGTCGGGGGCCCGTTATGAGATTGAAGTCTCCGCCCAGAATCATTGCACCATCCGTCCATAACCTAAAGTACCTTGTGAATAAATTTGACCTGACCGACATTGGGCGCATATAGAGTGGCCAGTGTGATTCGCCTGCCCTGAGATAGCCCCTTGATCCCAAGAAATCTACCCCAAAGCCTCTTTTTAACTCTACCTCAGTGAGGTGCAGTTATTTACCAAGGAGAATGCGCACACCCTCCTTGGAAGATTAGTGGGAGGCCCAGAAGTCCCTGCCTATCTCTTTCCCTTTTATCATCGACTCGGCCCCCCTCCTATAGTGTGTTTCTTGTAGGAAGAGGACTAGCAGTTTTTGTTTGCAGAACATGTGTCTTGTGAGGGAGCGCTTGTTCTGAGAATTTAGGCCCTTTACGTTGAGCGTGCCGATTCGGCCTTCAACCATGTACGTTGCTACCCATGCACTTTAGAATGACAGTGTGGGCCTCCTGATCCGTCTCTTCGTGTAACTCGTAGAACCATGACGTTTTGTTCCCATTGCCCTTTTCCCTCCCCTATCCCCTCCCCCCTACCCCTGGTAGATGTTGGTTTTAAGCTAACCAGGCTCTACTATGCTAGAAGCAGGAGCTAAATAGCTCCCAACTCCCCTCAATTTCAAACCTTGATGTGTACACTGGGTACACTCCACTATCTGCCAGGAGTGCATTTGAATGCCATGCATGAGGGCCACAGTTTTCTTAGTACTGGTACTCTTCACCCAGGCTGTAGATCACACAAAGGTCCTGGGTAGGTGTGGCAGAAGAGGCTGCTGCAGGATTGGCCAGTTCCTTACATACTTTGAAAGGTTTGGCCATGTTGTTTGATGCCATGGAGATGCGTGCTTGAATAAAGACTCTTATGTTAGAGTGGATGCTGAGTCGATATTGCCTTTGAAGGAGGCGGCAGGCCAGTTTGTCAGAGGGGCCGTCCACCTGACACATTCCATTTCCACTCAGCTGCCCAACAATTGTGTTTAAGGGCAGCCAGATCAGAGTCGTACCAAGATTTGCACTTTTTGGAAGGCTTCAGTCCGACCCACATGACAGGGGCAAGAGCATCAAGGGTGTTAGAGATAGACCGATTGAAGTTAGTAAGTTAGTGAGGGCACAGCAGACAAGGGAGCCTGTGCAGAGGAGGAGGAAGGCACAGCAAGCAAGGGAGAATAATTTTTTTAAAATAGTTTTGTGTTGGGGATTGAGGGAGGTTGGAGGGCATGCGTGAGGGAGATTGAGGGAGGTGGGGGAATGGGTTTGGGGATTGATTGTTGTGTGAGCTAAGCGCTGAGATGCCTAAGGGCGATGCGCGCTATACAAATAAAAAACCAAACCAAACTAATTACTTGTTACCACTTGTTTTAACATACACAGCTACTTTAACTGTGCATACAACGTACACACTAGAACAACATATTCAGGCACCCACTAGTCTTCCAATGTGCTGTGGTTAAGGTTCACAAAAGGATTGTGTCCATTTTGCACCCCCATTTGGAGAGAGTGGTAGAGAGTGTGTGTTGTTATTTCATATAAACTAGGGTTATTGAGTATGGTATGTAAAACATGTTCGCTGTCAGCCAGCACTGAACAGAGCACTATGAATTTATGTGCAACACTTTGTGCAACATAGAAGATTTTTTATATGTAGCGTAACATGATGCCTCTTTTCAAGGCTGAATGTATTCCCTTGTCTAAGTTGACCCACATTTGCATTGGTAATGTGGATGGTCTGAAGAAGGACAGAGACTGATATCTTCCATTATAAAGTATTTTATCGATTACATGAAAAGGTGTAAACTCCTAACTCTCCCAAAACTATGGGTTTTCTATGCCTTACACAAAACTAACTAGGGTGGTCGTCAGTCATAGGTCAGTCCAAAATGAAGATCTGTTCTCCATCCAAAACAAATCTATTCTGTCCCTACCACTATCACTACCACCACTTTTCTCATGTTGTCAGGTTGGCTTCAGGCTTCTCCGCTTCTCTTTCTCTCGCTCGGTGTCCACTCTGTGTTGTGAGCAGGTCTGTGGTTTTGGCGTCATTGCTGGACTTAACACTCCACTGATGCTCGCTCATGCCACCACCTAAGGTTCGGTATCTTCATTGGCGTTTCCTTCCTCCAGCTTCTTCTGCTTCCAGCTTCACTCGTGTCACATTCCCACACCAGCTTTCTTCCAGGTTTGAACCCTGCATGTCCTGGTCTCTCACAGCTCTCACTGCACAGCTGACTCGAAACCCCCATACTTCTCTCTCCAATGGGACTCTTTCTGTTTTATGACAGGTTGCTGTGTCTTCCAGAGCAGAGCCTCATAGTCATTTGTATCTGTTTCCTGAGTTTTCTCAATTACTCAGGCACTCTTCTTCACAATATTACTAGAATACTTTTCCTCATGGTGAAACAATGGTTTTATACCACAGTAACAAACAGTAGCTCGGTCTTCTTGTCTTCTTTGGATTGTATCTGTTAATGGTGGGTTATAGGGAGGAGTCTCACCCAGTGAGGTCCCGCTTGCCTTTACCCCTGGAGAAAATCTATTGTAAGGGATGTTCCAGAGATCACACAATTTCAGGCAATGCCGTAAACATGCATTCTAATTCCAACCTCCAGTTTTTTCTAAGAGACCAAATTCCTTGTTTTTTCCAATATGTTTTTTTATAAGACACTAATGCTAAATGGCTAGTCATGCTTTTTGCTGGCTCTCCCATTTTCATGAAATGGCCATTGGCAAATTCAAGAGGTTAATGTTCAAAGAACAAATCATTCTCCAACACATCTTACTTCCATGCTCCCCTGTCCTCCGGTCATCGTTTCCTCCCCTCCACACCATTTTAACCCACTCAGCTTATTCTTTTAGCTGCAGCACAAATGCTGCCGCCATTCCAGCCTCCATCATGGGCCGCCGTGGAAATGGAAGAGGGACTCAGCATGGAGACACACCTTCCATCTCCACAGCCCCCATCTTAAGTTAATATTTTGTTTGAATGGGAAACATACCATTTATTCCAACAAAATAAATTGTTATTAGCACCCAGGTTTTCCGGATTGGAAACCTGATACACTACTGGCAATAGCACCAGATCCGGCAGGCCAGATCATGGGGTAATGGCAGCTGGGCCCATTGCTGATATCGTCTCTGTGCTCAGGCCTATAATGTGGGCTCAGGGCCATCGCCACACAATCTGGCCTGGCGGTTCAGGTGTTGTTTCCATATTACAGTCACATGTCTGTAATGTATGTCTGGTCTGTGGTCTTTTAACAAAATAGGAAAGTATGTACCATGGCTTTGAGATGATATCACACCTGTCTGTACTGGTTCCATGGTTTCAAAACAATTGCGAAAAACCCATTAAGATGTTCTAAGGTCAAAGCTCAACAATAATTGCCACTTCACTTAGATATCCAAATCCTGGGATAGTGCATACCAACACATTACTCATGGCTTCACATTTCTATAAATCTGCTCAAGAGTTGTGAATATATAATCAAAAATTATATTTAGAATATTCTGAGATCAAAGGTGAAATTAAATGGCCACTCTGAGGCAGGATTGGAGAACAAACAGAGAGAAGAGATTTTGAACACACAGCATAAAACCGAAGGAACACTCCCCATGGCGTTCGTCTCTAAATTTTCAAAACAAAGTAAACGCATTAAAGAGGTAATCAGAAAGAACTAGAGTACACTAGCTCTAGATGAAAGAGTTGAACCACTTTTTAATGAATTGACAACGTTTGCCTACAAAAGGAGCCAAAATTTGAAGGATAGACTGGTGAAAACGAGGAGCCACAATTCTAAAAAGGACACGATAAAAACTGGAACATTTCCGTGCCTTAACCGTACCAACTGTGGATACATAACAAAGGAAATGTAGTGAATCATCCGCACACGGGAGAAAAGATGAAACTGAGGCACTTTGGAACATGTAATTCTAAGAACATCATTTACTCCATAAAATGTCCCTGTGGACTATATCATGTGGGACAATCTACATGCATGGCCAAAGTGAGATGGAACGAGCAACACCAAGAGTACTGAATAAGAAATTGGTTTTCTTGAAAAATGTGTGTGTTTTGATGTAGGGAACTATGATTGACAGGATTGATCATTTAGGTCGTTCTCTTTAAAAACTGTAAATATTGGTTGAGGTGTGCAATGAATATGTTCGATATATATGTTGGAACATCAGGATTATTCTTGTTGTTTTTCTTGACTTTTTTCTTTTTTCTTTTTGCTCTTTAAACTGCACATGTGGATTTGGTTGACATACAGGTTGGATCAGTAGGATTGCTCACCTGATTCTCTTTAAATTGCATATATAAAATAGGTTGACATATACGTTATAAGATGGTGAGTGCCCTCTTAACAGGATTAGCATGCATGGTAAATGATATGCCCGTTGGCTATTTACACCTGAGCTGCATAGACCACGGCAGACAATACACAGGAGAGGAACAGAACTATTACGGTGAGTAGGCTCGAACGTTTAATACAGCCAGTACCAGCTGTCAGCCACCAGGTCCTAGAGACCGTATGTAACAGTGATGCGTCTTCCGATTCATTTGGAATGGGGGGCTACGTTGCAGCTTAGCCCCCAAAATCCTATGTAAATATATTTCAATGTCGATATATTTATGAGCCTCATTGTTATACGCCTATGAACAAAGGCTGAGTCTTTATCTAAAACTAAGGACGCTCCGTCCAGCTATACGCGTTAGGCTCGCACGTACGAGCAGTTGCCATGGTGATCACCAGTCCCGCCCTCACATGGTCATGGAGGGTGGGTCTGGAGGCGCACCCGCTTTGTCCAATCCTGGATGCGGGACATCGCCAGGATCACCATGGCAACACTAAAAATGAAAGACAGAACGGGCGCGAGCACTCGCTACCTTCTCCTCGAGGCAGACGGACTGAACTGCAGAGGTAAGCACCTTTGACTGCATTATGCAGCTTCACCAGGAGTACCTGTTGGGATAACACTGAAGTGTAGCACACAACGTGTTTCTTGAATAGGGAGGACTTCTGCCTGATTTACGTGACTGATTGACTACAAGGCGATACCAACTTTAAAACTAGGATTAAGCTAAGGTAATCATTTAACATGGGTTTTGGCGCACTTATGACTATATTACAACTGTTCACATGGCCATGACATGTAGCTCAAGACAATAATTGAAGCACTGTGTTTTTTCTTTTTCTTTACGCATCTGTATGAATTAACACAACATGGCAGTATGTATTTTTGTGACTTCTTCCAATATCATTGTATTACAATTATGTTTATTTTGATGAATGTATCCCTGAAGATGGTGCTATGCACCGAAATGCATTGGCATATACCTTAGACTTGAAGCTTGGGAATTGCTTTTTCGCCTTGAATACTGTGTGATTAAAACACATATTACTCACTCTAAGAATGAGTTTGAAACTTCATTGCAAGCGTTTGAATTGGAATCCTACAGCATTGAGTATAACATGCAATTGAACCTTAAATACCAGATATATATGCATTTGAAATTTACAGAGGAACGAAATTAGCTCCTGACAAGGAGCAAGGAGGAGCACTGGGTCTACAGGGTGGATCTCACTCTGTTTTTCTCTTGGTCACTCTGACTAGCTACAACATGTATGAGATAGCACATACCATAACCTCTACAGTGATACCCCACTCATCAAAATCAAACAAATGGTTGCTGAGAAATTACAAAAAACATTTTGCAAATGCTAATTTTAAGGTCAAATGTCACATTTCCTACCCCCATGCCCTACTTGATGCATAGAAGACAAAGTACATGACATGACCATTCTAACAACACCTCATGTGTAAACGTGCTACACCGTAGCATAACAAAAACGTTTTGTTGAATGATTTAGAGGTCAAAGGTCAAATCCCAAAACATCTCAAACTATCTGTACCTTTTATACGAAAGAATGTACCATGGGATTGAGATGACAACACATTTGTCTCTATCGAACCCAGTTCCAAAGCAATAGCAAAACACGCATTGCGAATAATTGTTCTAAGGGTCAAAGGTCAATGATAATTTCCACTTGATTTATGTATCCAATAGATGTGATAGTATATACCAATCCATTATTGTTGGCTTCACCCTTTTCTAAAACTGTTCAAGAATTGTCAAAATATAACAAATACATCATATTTACAATCCTTTCTTCTGAGGTCAAAGGTCAAACAAAAAGGCCACTTTGACTATCTGCCCCATTGATTAGTAGCACATACCATGTCCATTACAGTGATACCCCACACATCTAAATCAAATGAATGGTTGCTGAGAAATTACAAAAACACTTTGGAAGTGCTCTTTCTAAGGTCAAAGGTCAAATGTCATACCCCCTACACTCTACTTGATGCCTCCAAGTGAAAGTACCCAACATGTCTGTTCCAATAACACCTCTTTTATATAAATGTGCTAAATGGTAGCAGAGCAACAACAAAAAAAACACTTTTGGGTGGGAGATTCTAAGGTCAAAGGTCTAAAAACAAAACCAGAGGCCTTATCTGATCCATAAATTAAAAAGCACAAATCAGGACTTTATAAAAGACACCTCATTTGTCAAAATCGGTCCCACAGTTGTATAACAATTAACAAAAAAGCACTTTGCACTTGATTATTGTGAGATCAAAGGTCAAATGTCATAACCTCTCAACATATTAGACAATGGATTATGGAGAACATGTCATTTACTTTCAAAAGACACTGCAATTAAGAAAACAGATCTAGGGTTACAAAGATATGATGACAAAATCATTGAATGTAGTGCATTTTAAGGTCAAAGGTCAGATACAAAGACTCTGTGGCCCATTGGCCCACATAGAGATAACACGCTCGAAAATTGTCTGATGACTAAACATACATACCAGAACAAACATTTTACTAGAGTTCATTGAGTTGCAGTTCTGAAATAGAGATTCTTGCAGGGAAAACAGCAAGGGAAATACACAATGTCGGCCATTTTGAAATGTATGTAAGACTACCCAGAACCTCTGAGAATATTTATTTTCCTTTGCATCATATTGCTACTAAGTAAAACCTGATTTCCTTAATGATGCTTCTAAATTATTGGTCTTTTGCTTTCACTTTTTTCATTATATTTGTGGATTGGAAAAAAAGTTCACATTTGACACTCATGGGATGCACTTACGCTAAGCCCCAAAAAATAAATAAATAAAATAAACATGAAACTTCAGTTTTTTGTCTGAGCAGCAAACATAATATACTTGAAATTTGCCCATGTACCTACCGAAAAAAATAGTTTTCTGAAAGTGCTACCTTTGTCGTTAGTGATATATACTATTTACAGTGATATGTGTCCACCATATTGAATTATGTCATGTGACCTCGGGGTGTGACACAAACGTGTGCTTTTTGGGTCATTTTATAGAGAAAAATATACTGAAACAAAAAATGTATGGTTATCCTATAGTATTATCGATTTCTAGTGAGCTACAGCAATTTGAGATGAAACAGCTAAGAATCAGAGAAAATAGCATGGCACTGAGTGTTTTCCAATGGGCACTAATAGGGTTAAAAAGTTGCAGTAGGGACATGTAGTATAGTTCTTTATGTTGAGAGGTTTTTAAAGATAGATTCATATGATTAATGAGGTTGACTTTGGTAAGTTTAACTAGGCTGCCCTCACAATCTTTCACTATGTATTTATCTTTTTTCTCATCAGGTTTAATATTATTTTTGTATGGGAAGTTTTGGGCTATATGGTATAGGCACATGGTTTTCAAAGCAGTACTCCTGTTTGGGTAATATGTGTCTAATAAGTTGTTTTTCACATTGTCCTTGCTGTTGGGGTTGTTTTTGGCTATGGTTTCTATCTCTTGGTATGATTTGAGAACTATTTTTCTGGATGCAGCATGATCAAGCCTTAGCCAGAGTATGTTTTCAGATTTCCCATACAAGGCGCTGCTGGTTTAACAGTCTGCGGCTTTGTAGCAGCTACATTCTCTATGGGAGAGCATTTTTTTACCGAAGTTGTACATTTTTTTTTTGTTTTTTTGTGTCAGTGTTTTGTCAGATGATATGTCATCCCAGAGGTCTTTCAGCTCTGTTATCTCTGCTTTGGTTAAGTAGGCTGTGACATATTGTGCAACTGCAGTGGAATTTTCTGCAATGTACTACACATCTATATTTGCATTCCATAGGAGGGCAATGATTGTATTGTAATCATTGATGTACTTTGGTGCTTCGGTTCTTTTTATGCAGTATGTATCCTTAGGTGATTTACCTTTCACACTGTGTCTAACTGAACACATTAAGCTATTCACTGGCCTGTTACTGAGACTGGTCTAGGGAAACCAAAGCAGCATTTGGTGTAATATTTCCCTTTGTTTTTATATTTGAGACGACAAAATTTGCCACATTTGTGTCCTTGAAATTGCAAAATTTGGGCATGTAGGTCACTCTGTGAAGTTTCTGAAGGGATTTTGCTTGTGACATAATTGTGGATGAAGTACACAACAGTGGCATCACTGTCTTGACCAACTTTTGGCACATTTTTAATCCACAAAAGCATGTGGATTTGTGGTGCCCCTTTGGCTTGATATTCTTTTCTCCAAAATAAGTGTTCCACTTCTCCGAGGGGAGGAACTGTTTTATTACAGATGAAGTGCAGCAGAGCTATAAAGCGATGATGGAAGTACCTTGATACGTTTACTGGATGCAGAGATTAGAGTTATTCTGGTGTTTTTATGTCAATACTCGCTTTGTTTTAGTTTGCTATGCGTAGGAAGTCGTGCAAGTGTTCTCATGCATACTCTGCGTAACATAAAGTGACAAAACATGTGGTTGGGCCAAGGTTGTGAAGCATACATCGTACATCTGCGTGACATCGGAAACCAGTACTGTTTTGTTCCACGCATGTTTGCCAAGAGATTTGTAATATTGGACTGTAAAACTTCATATTTCTCTTCAACCTTTTCCAGTAGTTGTGTAGCAAAAATGCTCTATGTTTAATGTGTGTGTAGCTCAATAACATAGAGTTGCTAGTTTGGAGGCTGCAGTAGGATCTAAACATTCAAATTGTATAGTTTCTGAGGAATCCTAAATTATTTTGGTGGTTTCCCTCAGGTTTTCTTCAATGTTTATTTCTTTGTAATATTCATTGTTGTCTTTAAGATATTTCAGGGCTTCTCTAACTTTGTTTAAGTCTATTAGTTGTTGACAAATTATTTTGTCTTTTGTAGGCATACCATTCACTAGGATAATCAAAGATTGATCTATTGAACGTTGTACTCCTAGAGTATCTACATTTTCTTTGAGATCTAATGGCGAATAGACTACTTTGCCACAAATGCCTTTTAGTAATTCAGAGGGAGGCAACATTGCTGTTTTTGGTTGAAGGTGTATTATTTCTTGAAATGTGTGTACTGTTTGGATTTTAATGTTCTGATAGAAGTTAAGCTATTGGGATGGTTTTAAGAGTGGATATATTACTAAGTTATTACTGAATGCTTGTGAAGGCATTTCGTTATTGTCCAGTTTTGCTGTGCAGTATGTGCACAGTATTGAGGGGTTGGTAATTTCATATTTGCTTTCTTCTATAAGGTATAGAGCTAATTGGAACCATTGGGATTCCTCAGTTTCTTCTATTGTGTGCATTATGTCTACAGTTTTGATGCTGTTTCTATAAAAAGTTCTATGGCAACATACACATACTTGGTGTGTTATTTTGGCAGATGTGCGCATAAACTTTGTTATTTCTTTTTTGTATGTGTGTAATAGAACGTTGACATCCGCAAAGGTGTCGCAGTTCTTTTCTAAAGTAATTTGATTTTGAAAGTGCTCTTCATTTCCAAAATATTTGTTTTGGATGTGGTCTATTTCTTCAAAGAGTTGTTTGGCTGCACCATGTAGTAAAATGCTATTCAAATGGTCCAGTGCTAAAGCAGGACTTTTTGCATAGAACAGCTTATGAATGAGATTTATTACACCAGAATGGTGCAATGATAACATTTTGATATGGTGGAAGGTGCTTTTGCAAGCAGGTCCAGAAATGCAGGCTAACAAATGTCCTTGTAGTCCTGGATATTTTCAGCCTGAACAGGAATCTATAGTTGGCAGTATTTTTTGTTTTACTTTGTCTTTGGCTTTTAAATATTGATTGAGGAACTGCTACAACTATTTCAAAGATTTGAAAGTTGGTTTGTGCACTTTACACATTGATGTGCATGGTCATTTGTAGACAGGGCGTATTAGTTTGGTGGTTTGGAGACTTGATACTAAGTTTGCTGGTCTTATTGTTGAAATCAGTGTTTCTTCTTCCATAATCATATTGTCTACCATTTCATATCCTCGCCCATTGCTATATATGGCTCTTTGGTTTGTTTTGCTTTTGTTTGTATGCTTCTTCTTTATAAAATGGTTCTGTGCTGGTGGTGTGATGCCACTCACCTGTACAGATGTTTCCAAAGTTATCTCTGCTGATATTGTGTTTGTTTCAAAGTAGTTGTTGTAGTTTACTAGTTGATTGTGTTAGTGGTTTCATTCTGCTTAACGTTAATATAAAGATGTTCCTTTTGAGAAGCATTGTAATGTCTACGAGATCTTCCAGCATCACTTTTCTGCAGTAAGTTTTAAGGGTTGAGTGTGATTTCTCGTCTGTTTTTAAAAGGTTCAGAAGGACTCTGCTCTTGAACATGTTTTGCAAAATACATTTTTTTAGAATGCTTTCTTGAGGCTATATTAACATTGGCAGGAGCACTGTTGGTACTAGTGGTTGTTGAAAGCTTCTCGGAAAATGTCTTTTTATTTTTTACATTTTGAATGAGGAGTCACTGTTTCTTCCCTGCAAGCTGTTTCAGTTTGGCTTATTGATTGTATTAGGTGTGTTGTTTTAACTTTTTTGTGCACATTCTGCTAGAGGTGGATGCATATTTTGTATGCTTTTAGTTTGATCAGCTCTATTTCTGCGTTGCTTTCTATGGAGTTGCTTTTTGGTAGGCATTCTTTGGTGTCTGTTGGAGAAAAAAAACTGTTGTTGGGAGTTTGTGCACTTTATATGTGTGCCCTGTGCATGAGTGTCTGAGTATGAGAGTAGGCAGTAAAGGTGTGTGATTGTGCAATGGGTTGTTAGTTTAGGTTGGGAAAGCTGTACTCATATCTGTGTGTTCCTGTGCTGGTGTTTACATAACAATAAAAAATGTGCACCTGTTGAGGTGCGATTAGTAATAGTTAATGAAATGTTGTTGCATTGATACAATTGTGTGTTGTACAATACAATAACATTAGACTATCTGAGTACTAGGTAGACCATTAGGACAGTATTGCACTTACTTTGTAGGCTGCAAAAAGTATGTTTCTGCTGTGTTCTGTTTTGTACTTGAGACCCACTGGTTTGAGTAGTGTGATTTTCACTGCAATTGCAAACAAAGGAAGTAAGTACGTGTGTGTGTTAATGGCACAGTAATTGCAGTTGAATAACAAATTTTTTTTTGATAACATATTTTATTGATTTTATAAACATACAAATTAACGACAATTAATACGATCACATCAATCGGGCATACAAGCATTCTCTAAGCACGGTTCTCCATACACATTTCAAATAACAAAGGTCCTTCATATAATAAGTTACAGGGCTTCCAATTTATACATAGTGCAGGTGGGTCTCTGAGGGACTCCAAACGTCTATCGAGTCTATTCATGAGTTCTCAACATTTTATGTGTCCTCCCATTTTTGCCAGCTCTTGTGTGCTTTCCCTGGGCATCCTCTGGTAGTGTATATTCTCGTTTCCATTTGCACACAGATATATACGTCCGTTATCCATTGTTTGTATTGTGGGGATTAGGGAGAGCCCCATAGCTGGGCCAGGTTCCTCTTTACGAGCCCTGTGGTTGTTGCCAGCATGAGTTTCTCAAATCGGGATATATCTAAGTCTTCATCCATCCCGAGTAATAGCAATTTGGGGTCCATAGGTATTCGTTGGCTCATGACCGCTGATAATCTGTCACAACATTTCTGCCAAAAGATCTGGATTCGTGGGCACTCCCACAAGATGTGAAAAAAGGTCCCTCTCGCCTGTTGGCATCTTAGACAGTTGGGATCCGTTGCTCTCCCCCATTGATGTAAGGCCTCTCTTGGGTAGTATACCCTATGTAGGATTTTATGTTGGATCAGTCTGATTCTAGCCGATATGGCGACTTCCCTTGGATACATGAGTGCTTTGGTCCATTCTTCCGGTTGTATTGGTCCCACATCTCTTTCCCATTTTGCTTTCAGGTCTGTAAGTTCCGTTGTGGCGAAAGAGGCTATTGCATTGTACATTATGGAGGTTATTTTACTATCGATAGGTTCTACCACAATGTTCCTCTCAATTGGTGTGCAGTCTGGAATGTTCGGTGGGTCTATCACACATGTGGTAAGTGCATGACTCATCTGTCTGTAATGGAAGTGTTCTTTGGGAGATAGCTTGAATTTGTCTCTCAGGGTCTTGAATGGTATTATCACTCCATTTTGTATTATATCTGCTAGCCTTGTTATCCCAGCTACTTCCCAGGTTGTCCATTTCGGAAGTTTACCAAGCTCCAGTAGGTGCCTATTCCGCCATAGGGGCTGTGCCAGTGTGAGCTTCCCATCCCAACCTAGATGCTTGTGTGCGCCTAACCATATTTGCGTTTCATGTGCTGTAGTTGTGTTGGGGATCATGCGTATCCTGCTTTGGTAGAGGGTCTCTAGTGGGGTGAGCCCTGTTCTCATCTGGCTATCCGCTTTAATGTGTGGTAATTCAGGGTTGTTGTGAAGGATGTCATTTATTATCGGCATCTGGGCTGCCCAGTAGTATGTTTGTATGTGGGGAAGTCCTATACCTCCTTCCCATACGGAGCGTTGTAGGGTTTTCAGTGCAATTCGGGGGTGCCCTCCACCCCAGAGGAGCTTTCTGAGAATCTTGTCTATTTTATGGAATTCTATTTTGGGTATATACAGTGGAGCATTCTGGAGGATGTATAAGAAACGTGGTAGAGCCAGCATTTTAAACATTGCCGCCCTTCCTAATATGGTAAGAGGGAGGGTCATCCAGTGTTTCACATCGTTTGCGAATCTATCTCTGATTGCGTGTAGATTTTGGGATACGTATTGCGTGAGGTCCGTCGTAACCTGTACCCCACGATATTTGAACTGCCCAGTTTCTATTCTGTATGGGCAGTTATTTAGAGCTGTCGCATCAATTCCTTTAATCGGGAATAGAATGGATTTGCTATAATTTACCCGTAGTCCGCTAAATGCTCCATATCTATTTAGTATGTGGGTGACGATGGGATATGACACTTATGGATCGCTCAGGTAGATCAGTAGATCATCGGCATAGAGGGAGACTCTATCCTCCCAGTCCTGGGCCCATTGGAACCCCTTCCACAGCTGTGATCCTCTCAGCATTATTGCCAGGGGTTCAATTGCCAGTGCGAATAGCATCGCCGAGAGGGGGCAGCCCTGCCTGGTCCCTTTACCCAAATTAATGCTATGTGAGGTCCATCCATTCACCCTTATCTCAGCTGTCGGTGCATTGTATAGCAGCTTGACCCAACCTATGAATTATTCACCCAGCCCCATTCTACCCATGATGCTCCACAAGGCCTCCCAGTGGACTGAATCAAAGGCTTTTTCGAAGTCATTTGTGAGGAGTGCTAGTGAATCCCGCAGTGTTGGGTTCTTTTCAATGGCGGCGTGCAGCCTATGAATGTTCATTCGTGTGGATCTCTGCGGCATGAAGCCACATTGGTCTGGGTGGATAAGAGTGTTTATTACTGTCTGGAGCCTGTTAGCCAGTATCTTGGCCTCTATGTTTATAAGTGAAATCGGCCTGTAGGAGCTGCATATGTCTGATGGTTTGCCTTCCTTGTGTATTACCACTATAGTGGCCTTTCTTAGATCCGGGGGCAGGATTCCTCTTTCTTTGGCATACAGGAACATTTTATGCATATGTGGTACTATTTGTTCATTGCCGATCTTTTTCCAAGCCTCTACTGGGAAGCCGTTAGGCCCTGGGGTTTTCCCATTTTGGAGTTGGGATAGGGCTGTTGACAGTTCTTCTTCTGTGATTTCTGTTTCTAGACTCATTCTTTGCGTATCGTTTAAGTGTGGAATGGTGAGTGTATCTAGAATGCTGGGGTCCATCGAAGTCGTCGGGGGGCGTATAGCGCCTCATAGTACGCTGCAAAGGTTTCAGCAATGTCTGAATCAGTCGAGGTCCGTTCTGCATTTATGGTGGTTATGCATCTTATCTGGCTTTGCACCTCCTCTCTCTTCTCCAACCACGCCAGCATATTGCCGGCTTTGTCTCCAGTCTCATATAGTCTAGTGCGCATGGCTCTGTGTGCTTGTTTCGCACAGGTGAGTGTGATGTTATGCAACTTCTTTTGTGCCACTTGCAGGGTTCTGTTGTCATCTGGTGCACCTGTATTTATATATTGCATTTCGGCATTTCTGACCTCTGTTTCAGCGTCTTCAACCTCTTTCATGTGCGCTTTTTTGTATGCTGCTGTCCAACTCAGTATTTCACCTCTCAGAGTTGCCTTATACGCTTCCCATATGGTTCCTTGATCGTTTATCGAGTCTTGATTTAGTTCGAAATATGAAGCAGTAGCTTCCTGAATCTTTTCTACCAGCTCTGGGACTCCTAGATAATATGTATTTAGTTGCCATGTCGGTGGGGGCAGGGGTCTTTCTGTTTCAAGTAGGATCATCGACGGGGAGTGGTCTGAGATCCCTCGGGGCTGTAGAGTTGCCTCTGTTACCTTGTGTATGTCTTCGCCAGGGAGGAAGAAGTAGTCCAGTCTAGACAACGATGCGTGTGCACCCGAGTGGAAAGAGTATTGTCTTTCCGTCGGATGCAAATCTCTCCATGCGTCCTTCAGTCCCATTGCCGTAGCGAAGGTGGCTATTTTCGTTGGTATCGCTGGGTTTCTCCCTCTTATATGTGTGCGGTCCTTATTGACATCCATTACTTCGTTGAAATCTCCACCTATTACTAGTATATCTGCAGTATTATTGGCTATGATCGGTGTGATGTCGTCGAGTAGAGTAGTTATAAGCGCAGGGGGAGCATAGACCACCAGTATGGCAATGGTTTGGTTCCATAGTGTTCCTTTTATGAGGACAAATCTTCCTCCAGTATCCTGGGTTATACTGGATATCTCAATAGGGATTCTCTTATTTGTTAGTATTAACACACCTCTCGAGCCCATTGAAAAGCCTGCGTGTATTGCTGTACGGTATTTGGTTCTCTTGAAAAATTGGCATCGTGTGCCAGCCAGGTGTGTCTCGGTAAGTAGTAGTATGTCTGGATTATGACGATTCAAGTATTGTGTTACCAGCCTTCTCTTAATACTGTTTCCCAGGCCATTAACATTCCACGTCATGAGAGTAAGCTTTTTGGTGTTTGGTCCAGTCACACTCATTCCTTGTCGTGTATGAATGTCTGTGTCAGTGCTCGCAGTTTAGACGAGAGGAGTCCTGCGCTGTGACTGTTTGGGCTGCCCTGGTGTCTTTCCATCTCAAAGTGCATGTTGCATGTCTAAGCCGTGCTTTCCTTGTTGCCAACAAATAACGCGAACAAGTCCTAACTCTACCCCCTCCCCATACTCCTTCCCCAACTGAAGCATCTGTCGCCCACACAACCAAACTTAATCAAACTGTTGAATTTGGGGTGTCTCTTGTCACTGTGGTGTTGGAGATGCCACGGTGGGTAATTGCAAGCTTTCTTCTTTGCCGTTTGCAATCGAGGGGGTGGAGTGCATGGTGTGGCTTATCGTAGTCGCCAGCCGTTCTGTGTGGTATTTGTTCCAGCTTGTGCCTCTGTTTATCCACTTGCGGAAAAAGTGTTTCCATGCAGATGTCTGTTGTTGTATTTAATCATCTCCGTTCTGTGGTATTTCTTCCATTTGTTGCTGTGGCGGCTCATTTGGCGGTCTGTTTGGTCGGGGTCTGTTTCTCCGGTTTTCTTACCGTCTCCATGGGCCCCATTCACCTTCTAGGTTGTGCTCCGCCCAGCATCATGCCTGTTTTGGGTCTGTGAAGTGCACTGTTGTGCCCTTATGGTATATTTTCATCTGTGCCAGAAATAGCAAACCATATTTCACATTCAGCCCTTGTAGCCGCTTTTTAAGAGGGTCAAAGGATTGCCTTGCTCTTTGTACTTCTCTAGTAAAGTCAGGGAAGAAGGCTATCTTGGAGCCGTTATATGTCATGGTCCCTTTCGTCCTCGCCATGTGGAGTATCACATCTCGATCCCTGTAATTTAGGATCTTGGCTATCACTGTTCGTGGTGGTGTTCCGGGAATTGGCCTGACAGTTGGTATCCGGTGTGCCCGCTCAATTGAAAAGAAGTTTGAGAGAGATTTGGGAGCGAATAGGTCAGCGAGCCATTGTTCGAGGAACAGCTCCATGCTATGTCCCTCCGTTTTTTCGGGCAGGCCGAGGATTCGAATATTATTCCTTCTCGATCGGCCTTCTCCTTCTTCCACCCTCTCCTCCAGTGCTTTGATGCGATCTAGTGCGGTATTCATTTGTTGACCCATGCTTCTTATACTGTCTTCCCTCACTGATATGCGCGTTTCTGCCTCCCCTGTTCGAGATGATAATTTCTGGAGATCATGACGCAGCAAGGAGACCTCTGTACAGATGCTGTCCATTTTGACTTCCATGGCGGTTCGAGAATTGGAGATGGCATTCATCACGTCTCTAAGGGATATGTCGTCCTCGGGCTCTGGTGATTCATCAGTTTTATTCTGATCCATAGGCGGTGTCGGGGTAGACGTTGTGTATTGCTCCATTGTGTTCTGGGTTCCAGTTTTCTTGATCCTTTCTTTGCCCATTTCTGGTGTGATATATTTGCCTCTTGTGCGGGCAATGTGTCTGGTATGTGGGGCCACAGCGCGTGGTTTCCCCCCAGATATTCTTGGCAGTAGGTCGGGCTTTGGAAGTCAGGGGGGCGGAGGTGGGCAGGCGGACAATCAGTCCGGGTTGCCGTCTGCTATGCTTCGGTGGTTCAGGAGATCGCTTCCCCTCCTACCCCTTCTCCTTACTGGTCCTTCCCTGCGCTGCTCCCCAGGTTCCCTTCGTCACCGCAGCGGTCGCTGCTGCTGGCGGCAGGCGCTCTACGGGGACCAGAGCGCACGCGCGGTCCTCGGCCTGCCGTGTGTTGGGCGCGCGCGCTCGCCGGATGGAGGTAGGTCTCCCAAGGTACGCTGGTGTTGTAGGCCTCGGGGAAGCCGGGATGTTGTCCCGCAGGATGGCTAGCCCAACGAGGACCACGGGGGGGGGGGAGGTGCTTGCTCTTTTCGGTCAGCAACGATTGTCAGAGTCGGAGCGGCTGACTTTTCCAGGCGGAGGTTGGCGCCACTTCCGTCGGATCTGTGGGCTGGGTCTCTGCCAGTTTCATACAATTTATCTTCGGCTTCCGCGAGAGGCAGTGCCTGTAGTTCTAGATTGTATCGCCGTCGGCCATTTTGGTTTCGTTTTGGCACCGACTGCTTTCCTCTCCCTGCTTCCCTCTCCAGATGTAGATATCTTGGGATTGACGCTTCGGGATTAGCTCCAGTTGCAGCTAGTGTTCCTACTAGGTTTCTGCCACCTTTGAGGAACCTTTTTAGGGATATATTTGCCCAAATTCCCAGGATATTTCAGAATGTGGCTGGCGGCTTCGGGAGCTCTACGGGCTCATGTCCTCATTGGTCGACAGCTGGCCACGCCCCCCTCTTGAATAACACATTTAATACATTTGTAGGATTTCTTGCCAGGAAAAGGTAGTGTGTGTGTTGCTGTTGCAGTATTTAGTGTGGCAATTGAATAGTGGAAGTTGTAGTAGGTTAAGAAAAGACTTAGAAAGATGCACAGATTGGAAAAGAGAATGTGCATGTTGTGAAATTCTATTAACTTTTCTGAACATACATGATTGCTGCATGAGTGGACATTTTTTAAATGTATTTATCCACATTTCAAATGGCACTGTTCTCAATTTAGACATGCATTTGTTTGGTTTTGCAGTAATAGTGAGTTTTGTTAATTGTACAAAGGATGTACATACAGTTTCCTTTGTCTGTGTGCATTCTGGGCATTTTACATACCTGTGACTTGAACTTGCTTTAAAAATGATTCCAATAGGGTTTTCTTTATTTCATGTCCACATATATCAGAGAGAGTGTTGATGATGGCATTCGACACTTGAAACAATTATGCAAGTGGCCATTAAAAGAACTGTTTGTAAGCACAAAGCTTTGTAAGTAAGTGCCATTTTATGTTAGAAGATGGGAGAAATGACAGTATGACAGTATGATTGTGAAAAGTAAGGGGCAGGAAACCTGTTCAAATACATGCAATTGTATTACTATTATTTTGATATTTGTGATGTCATCTTTGATTTCCTGGATGTTAGTCTTAGCAGTGCACAGTGGTGGCGCGAGTTATGGTTGCTTAGCTTACCATAACTGGCTAATTTCAGGGGTTTTTCGGTTTTTCTTTGAATCATAAAGTCCCTTTAAGAACGTTTTTTTACTGAATTTCATAGGTTTTTAGTAGCGCAACTTAACCATAACATCCCTTTAACAAAGTTTTTTTACTGAATACACATATACAAACAGGGTAATTCATAGAATTTCGCACAAAAGTGGCGCACGTGGCTGGCGCACAGGTTGCGCGTGCGAATATCTGCGCAAGCCGCGTGCGCTAAAATCGATTTCCGCGCACAGCGTATTCATAGATTTTAGCCTCCGAAACCAGCCGTGGTGCAGAGTGGCGCAGCGACCCTTCAGCAGCGCCAGTTACGCCCCCAAGAATGCCCTTGCGCAAGGAAAAGCCATCAAAATTCCCAATTCAGCGCAAAGGGCTGCGCTAACCCTGGACCAGTTTACAGGGCTGCCAAACAGCAAACGCAAAGCGGGAAATGTGTATTACTGGGGTGCACGTGATGTTTCACACTGGAAAGGGCCTGTGCGAGTGGGGTACGTGTATTACTGGGGTTCGCGGGAAGTTTCACACGCGATTTCAGCAGGGTACGTGTATTACGGGGTTTGCGGGAACTTTCACACGCGATTGGCCTGGGTACGTGTATTTCAGGGGTGCGCCACGAAGTTTCACACGCGAAAGGGCCTGTGCGAGTGAGGTACGTGTATTACGGGGTGCGCGGGAAGTTTCACATGCGATTGGGCTGGGTACGTGTATTTCAGGGGTGCGCGGGAAGTTTCACACGCGATTGGCCTAGGTACGTGTATTTCAGGGGTGCGCGGGAAGGTTCACACGTGATTGGCCTGGGTGCGTGTATTTCGGGGGTGCGCATGAAGTTTCACTCGCGATTGGGCTGGGTACGTGTATTTCAGGGGTGCGCGGGAAGTGTCATATGCGATTGTCCTGGGTACATGTATTTCAGCGGTGCGCTGGAAGTTCCACACGTGAAAGGGCCTGTGCGAGTGGGGTACGTGTATTACGGGGGTGCGTAGGAAGTTTCACACGCGATTGGGCTGGGTACATGTATTTCAGGGGTGCGCGGGAAGTGTCACACGCGATTGGCCTGGGTACGTGTATTTCAGGGGTGCGCGGGAAGTTTCACACGTGATTGGCCTGGCTATTTCAGGGGTGCGCGGGTGTTAGGGAGAATTCTCTGTTTAGGCTGAAATTCCTAACCTAGTGAGTCCCCCAGCAGCTTTGCTGGATTTCTAGAGTTTGTTTTTTTCCATCCTGCCAAGAGTGAGACTCTTTTCTCCCACTCTTGGACATGAATGTGGTTAATTCCTTTGAATGTCAATGTGTTCTATGGGCTATGGGGTCTTTTACTCCATAGGGTCTCATATGTTTTGCTATGTGTGTTACACCGCACCCTCCGTGCCGTAACACTGGGGTGTCCTAGAAGATCCCCACCATAGACTCCATACCCTGGGACTGACTACTGTCTCCCAGGGCATGTAAAGTCACCATTGGCTTTACTAGACCTAAATTTACTAACAGAACTAGTACAAACCATCCTATTGTGGACATACTAGTAGGCGTAATTCGATTACCCCTGAGTCGGTTATTCGAGGGGGCACTGTCCCGTCCCCCCTCGTCGAGTTTTGGCTGGTGGCAGTGGAAACTACTTGTTATATTCAACCCTGAATATAACTCTATGGGATTCTTCCCATTGTTGGAGGTTAATACTTTTTCTCGTTAATCTATAACATATCACCGGTTTATTTATCTTAAATAAATCTATCGGTTGGTATTTTCTGCCAGAACTCGGTTTTTAAAATGGCGTCTGTGTTCGTCTCTGTGACTCCTAAACCAAAGGTTGAGCCCTTTGTTCCACTTTTGGCGGGCTTCTGCACAGAGGCCCTCCAAAGTGGTGCCATTCTGTCTGGGTAGCACAGGGGGTGTGGGAGGGGGTTTAGGCACCCTGGACTGAGTTGCCTTGCCAACTCAAGTCGCACTCTGGTGTGATTGGCCCAAGTGGTGAGCCACCCCGCTCACCACTTAGCATGTTTTGATTGACAGCAAGGCTGAATGAATGGGGGTTTTCTGCATAAAAGCAGGGCTTTTGGGACTGGATCTTCAGAAGTCGCCACAGGACCTAAGAATCCGACGAGGGTAAAGCTGAGCCGACCTGCAACGACGACACCTCCGGTGGAGCCCTGCTGAACCGACTCACCACTTCCCAACGACAGAGGAGATCTCCCGGCTGGAGAGTCTTCTTCCCCTGACTGGTGGGAACAACCAGTCCCCTTTGCCTTCTTCGCTTCCAGGGGTCGAATTGCCCGTGCTGAGCACCCCGGCAACCGGATAGCAGCTAGCCCATACCGCGACCAAAAGGTGGTGCCTTGTGACGGAGCACTCCGCGGCTGGTCTCTTCCCTGGTGGTGCAACGGTCATCAACTTTCCTTCGACGACGAGAACATCCCTTCTCTTGGCAAAGCCCCGACTTGCATCCACCACCAGGAACAACTGCCCCCGCCGGAGCTGCCTCTCCACATACAAGGTACCGTGTCCGCCTGGCTTCCCTTGTGATGGTTAGCGTGAGGTGTCTTAATCCTCGCCACTCCATTGGGTTGCCTCCAAGCCTTCTTAACTTTCTGTTCTGAACTGGTCCAATCTTTCTGTGACAATTTGCGCCAAAGACTCGAAGTGCATTTCCACTGTGATACTTTTTGGGACATATCGCCTTGCCTCTCTCCGAGTGGGTGTATACACAAAGGGTGAGTCCCTATTTTTTGTTTTAGGGGGATTGAGCTAACAACGGGACTAGATACTGAAAGGAAAAGTAACACAAGCTCAATTACCCCTCTTTTTGTCCTCCTTGCAAAAGGGTCAGGGACCAAGGGATTTTTTGATAGAAATCTTTCTTATCTATCTAGGGGTCGCATAGAAATATATCATTGTCCAGAGAGCATGTGAAGTACAAAACATAATATTTTAATAGATTGAATTACACACTTCTATAAATGGTCGGTGCTTTCCACAAGGCACCTCCAGACTTTAGAAACAAATTATAACACATAAAGTTAAAAAGTCCAGCACAAACACACACATATTCTATTCGTGGTGTCTATGGTTAGTAAAGTGACAGTTTTTATGAAACACCTTTCCAAAAACAATTGTTTAAGTTTCTGATTCTGTTCGGGGAAACCAAGGCATTAAATGCGCAGCATGAGAATTTTAACGCTGCAACAAAAGGCACATCTATTTTTGTGTCAGGATGTCTACATATGTTTCGGCAACAATTTGCATCAACACCATCCCTGGTGTTCTGCTGTTTTAGTTGTGGCCCTCTTCAGGACAGGATGCTGTTTTTTAGGTTGATATAAATCAGAAAACCCCAGGTATTCACTTTATTTTCCAATGCTGAAAAGAATGGAAATATGGAATTCCTGTTCGTGTTTGGTCTGGAATACAGTGTAAAAACTCTTCTGGTAAAAGTTCATGCGACATGGATACTCAATTTTCCACATTTCCCATTGGCACTGACCTTTATATGCTTTTATGGTCGGACTCAAGTTTTTGATTTTTGTTGTAGAAAACAGTGAAGTCACTCCTTATTTTCTGTGTATCTTCATGCTATAAATTCCTTCTTTAGTATTTCGGCTGTAAACCAATTTTAGTCTTTATGTCGAGATACTTCAAACTTTAGACCTAGAAACAAGTTTCATATATTGGTTTTTAGTGTAACATTATTGACGTGTTTTTCTTCCAGAGTGCATAGTTGACTGCATTCTTTACTGACCTGGTAGTTTAATATCTAGGTCCTCTGATTTCGATTACGCGCTGACTCTTATGACCGCTGCACGTTTCTGCTATGAATAGTATTTGAAAGGTATCATCTGTTTCTTTTGTTTAGTTAACCTGTGGAGACAGACCCAACGTTGTTTTAGCCATGTACTCCATATTGACTACAGTATCTTGATTTTTGCTTACTCGCGGAATTCCGCGGTTATTTCTTTACAGTGGAAAGAACAGCAAGTTGCGGGAGGGCGAATCATTTACCTTTTGAGCCACAACACTAAGAGTATCCCTTTCTTAGATTTGGAAATCAAAATAGGGAGAAACGGCTTTTTAACCACAAACCTATACAGAAAAAGACAGATAAGAATACACTCCTGGAGTATCAGAGCTATCATCCAGCCAGCCTGAAAGCCAACCTTCCAATAGGGCAATTTCTAAGAGTACGCCGGAATTGCACAAACATAGACGACTATAAGATCCATGGGAAACAGCTTAAAAAGCGTCTAGAACAAAGAGGATACCCAAAAAAACAAGTAAATGTGGCATACAAAAATGCGAAAAATAAAAATCGAGAAACATGCCTCAATCCGCCAAACAAAACAAGTGTGGAAAAAATGACATGGGTTACAACTTTCACTCCAATCAGCCATAGACTACGCAAATTAGTTCTTAAGAACTGACATATCATAAAAATTGAAGATTTCAATCCAGCACCCCCGAGATTTCCGTTTAAAAGACAGAAAAATCTAAAGGATAACTTGGTTCATACATACCCTCAAGTCAAAAAAGCAGAACCACAGAAAACCCTTTGGGACCTCCCATTGGTAACAGGACACTTTAAATGTGGCACGTGCTCGGTCTGTTCCCTCACGAAACATATGAAGAGCAACAAACTGAAAGAAAGATTGTGGCACCTTAAATCATTTACAAACTGCAACTCCCAGTGGGTGGTATATGCGATGAAATGCCCATGCCAACTTCTGTATATTGGGAAAACAAAAAGACACATCAAAACACGCATTGGAGAACATCGGACCAATATAAGAAATCAAACATCCAACAAACCTCTTGTCGCTCAATATCTCCTTTTAAAACATAAACCATGCGAAATATTCTGGTTCATTATTCAAACAGTCCAGACTTCAAAAAGAGGAGGAGACCGCAACCTGGCCTTGCGCAAATGTGAACAAAAGTGGATTTTTGATCTAGACACTGTGGAAAATGGCTTAAATTCATCAGTCGAGTGGGGTATTTTCTTTTGAGTGATAAAAAGTTGTCCCCTGCTGATCAGGCCAAGTCAAAAAAGGCTTTTTTCATAAAAAGCGTTGTGCATCATAACAAGTACAGGGGTCGCACCCTGCGAATTTCCAGAATGAGTGTATGGCATTACTGCACATATGGATAAAGACCATTTTGCCTGCAGGGCGATAGCCCAAAATGGGTTTTCAATAACATATTCAGGTCGACATACTTGGCTCCTCTAAAATATCAGAATGCGGTTTGGAACATTTACTTTTGAAATCCAGTATTTAGATTACTACAACGGATTACAATTGACAAAGTATAAAATGTTCCTGAGTAAGAACAAAACAAAACGAGCTTTGTGACACACGCTCTAAGATGGCCGCCAGCGTTACCGAGCAAATATGAGGAGACGTCCAGTATCCACATGTAGTAGTCACATGATACGCGAACACGGAAAAAACACAATTCCCTCTCCCGCGGCACCAACCCCGATTGAGCTGGCTCCCCGCGCGAACACTGAGAGGTGCTACACTATGAACAAAGAAGACTGACCTGCGGAACACCTCAAAAGGTAAATGATTCGCCCTCCCGCGACTCGCTGTTCTTTCCACTGAAAAGAAATAACCGCGGAATTCTGCGAGTAAGCGAAAATCAAGATACTGTAGTCAACATGGAGTACATGGCTAAAACAACGTTGGGTCTGTCTCCACAGGTTAACTAAACAAAAGAAACAGACGATACCTTTCAAATACTATTCATAGCAGAAACGTGCAGCGGTCATAAGAGTCAGCGCGTAATCGAAATCAGAGGACCTAGATATTAAACTACCAGGTCAGTAAAGATTGCAGTCAACTATGCACTCTGGAAGAAAAACACGTCAATAATGTTACACTAAAAACCAATATATGAAACTTGTTTCTAGGTCTAAAGTTTGAAGTATCTCGACATAAAGACTAAAATTGGTTTACAGCAGAAATAGTAAAGAAGGAATTTATAGCATGAAGATACACAGAAAATAAGGAGTGACTTCACTGTTTTCTACAACAAAAATCAAAAACTTGAGTCCGACCATAAAAGCATATAAAGGTCAGTGCCAATGGGAAATGTGGAAAATTGAGTATCCGTCGCATGAACTTTTACCAGAAGAGTTTTTACACTGAATTCCAGACCAAACACTAACACGAATTCCATATTTCCATTCTTTTCAGCATTGGAAAATAAAGTGAATACCTGGGGTTTTCTGAATTTATATCAACCTAAAAAACAGCATCCTGTCCTGAAGAGGACCACAACTAAAACAGCAGAACACCAGGGATGGTGTTGATGCAATTTGTTGCCGAAACATATGTAGACAACCTGACACAAAAATAGATGTGCCTTTTGTTGCAGCGTTAAAATTCTCATGCTGGGCATTTAATGCCTTGGTTTCCCCGAACAGAATCAGAAACTTAAACAATTGTTTTTGGAAAGGTGTTTCATAAAAACTGTCACTTTACTAACCCTAGACACCACGAATAGAATATGTGTGTGTTTGTGCTGGACTTTTTAACTTTATGTGTTCTAATTTGTTTCTAAAGTCTGGAGGTGCCTTGTGGAAAGCAACGACCATTTATAGAAGTGTGTAATTCAATCTATTAAAATATTATGTTTTGTACTTCGAATGCTCTCTGGACAATTATATGTTTCTATGCGACCCCTAGATAGATAAGAAAGATTTCTATCAAAAAATCCCTTGGTCCCTGACCCTTTTGCAAGGAGGACAAAAAGAGGGGTAATTGAGCTTTTGTTACTTTTCCTTTCTCTCCGAGTGGGCCTGGCCTCCGAACTCTGCGATCTATAGTAGACCCTGCCTTACTTGCCTTGCATTTGTTCGTAAAAGTGTTGGTACCGATGTGATTTCATACCCTGCCTTTTCTCTCCCATCCTAACGAATACTAGAGTGCCATCTAGGTTAAAGCATTCACCTCTGTCTGCAAATAAGTGGTGCCATTGAACCTAGACTTGTTGAACTATTGTTAGGGGGATTGATTTACTTATAGTAATTGTAATTGAAGTTGTTTGCCGTATTAGTGCCAGTGTGTTTTTCATAGATGTATTTTTATAAATAAATAACTATATATCTTTACACCGAAGCTCTGTTCCGTGTTTGCTTGTTCTACTGTGTAAATTGCCCTATTTTGTATACTCCACATACTGCATAACTCTTCTTGAGGGAAGTCTGACTGCTCAGCCACAGCTACCAACAGTGAATCTGTGTGGTGCAGACTGCTACCAAGTGGGTTTACTGCCACACACCTGTAGTCCTAAATCTTTTGCAGTGGTCCCAGAGGGAACTGCACAGGTTTCTGCCTAACACTGGTGTACAGCGGTGGGATTTGTATCGAGTATACAGTTTATAGTGCTTTTCAACACTTTAGGATAACTAACCACAAAGCTTAGCACTAAAAAGCAACTTTCAAAAACATGTCTACTATGGAAGTTTACAGTCAAGAGTCCTTGTCAGGTGAAAATACTGAGAGTTTACGAGCTCTCTGTAGACAAGAGAATCTTTCTGTAAGAGGCAAGAAAGTAGAACTGATAGCGAGAATGCTGGAAAACCAAAGTCTGGGTACTGGTTCAGAGGAACCAACTTCTCCAGCAAATGTAGATAACAGTAATGGTGTTGATCTAAATCAAAGTTCTGATGATAGCGATGAAGAGACTGAAGAGGAAAGAGAGGCTAACGAAACTGTCTCCCCTGCTCCTCTGTCTGCCTTACCAGCTGTACCTACAGTGCCTATAACAGGTTCCACACTAAGTCCTCAAGACCTTGAACTAGAAAAAATGAAAATAGACTTGGAATTCAGAAGGATTACTGCTCAAACTGAACAGAAACACCAAGAAATGCAACAAATTCTTAGGCTCCGAGAAAAGGAGCTCAAGCATGAGTTAGAAATGAAAACGTTGTCTGTCGAAACTGCTTCTGTCTCTGGCTCCTCTAGAAGTTACAGTCCCAAAAGACCCCGGATGCCTAAGGAATTAGTGGGTATGTATGAACCGAGATTGGATGTGTTGGATTGGTTAAAACTGTTTGAATACAATCATGGGCTCCAGGACATCACAGGGAATGGGTTACTTCCCTGGTTGTTCTCTAGGCTTCCCCCTGTTGCGACTGATGTGGTAATGGAGTTGGGGGAGGCGGATAAGAAGGATTACGAAAGTGTGAAACTAGCTTTGATAGCTAGATTCTGGAAGACCCCTTCCCAGTATCTTAAGAGGTTTAGAACCCTCAAAAAGCATGATGGTACCCCTTGGGCTACCTGGGTGAGTGAAGGGTTGAAAAACCTAGAGAGATGGATTAAGGGTTACAAGGTGAACACTTATGAGGGTATGACGAATCTTTTTATGTTGGAGTCTATTTATGATGCCTGTTCTCCTGAGCTCAGACAGCACTTGGCTGATTCGAAGGAATTGGATTCCAGGAAGCTAGCTAAGGCTGCTGACTTGTGGGTTGCCAACAGGGCTACTCATAAGGATTCTGGGGCAACTCAGAAAAAAGATGAGGGAAAACAGCCTAAAAACGACTCAAAAGAGAATTCTAATAACTCAAATTCCAAAGAGGGCCCTAAAAAAAACCAGAAGGGTAAGCCAAAAGGAAAACCGTAGCAGAATAGTGTGCCTTCTGGTGCCAAATCAGAAGGAGACCAGAACAAGCCACCATTCCAGAAAGCATTCGGTAAATGCTTTGTTTGTGGCTCGATTGACCACGTGAAAGGAGATCCCAGATATAAGGGTAAACCTTCAGGGGTCCAGCTTGTCTCCTTAGCCTTCGCTCCAGAGGAGGAAGTCCAAATGGCAAGTGAAAACTTTCTACTGCTGGCTGATGAACCCATTTGGAGTCTCAGCCAGGGTTTCTTTAGTGTCTATGGGTTTGTGGGAACAACAGAATTTAGATGTCTATAACTCCATCCCCGATAATACTAAAGAGTATTATAAGGCCAGTGTCCAGGTGAATGGTCAGGAGATTCCTGCCATTAGGGACACTGGGGCCAGCATAACTGTGAAGGGATAAATCGTTTTTTCATGCTGAGGATGTTGCTAAGGCACCCAAATGCCTCACCAAGTTAGCTGGAGGGCCTGTGCAGATGCTTCCCCAATTACCAGTTCTCATGCAGTGTAACGACATGACTGTGAAGATATCTGTCAGCATACAGAGTGAGGTACCAGGACGCGTTCTGTTTGGTAACGATTTGAAAACTCCCAGAGTTGTGTCGCATACCCCCAGACCTCCTAGTAAACAGTTACAGGAGCTAACCAGACCTGCAAGGGTGAGAACCATGCGAGGAACTCTCCAGGAGATGATGAAGACAGATATCACTCCTGCTACACTGGAATTGTCAGCTGCTGTCTCCAAGAAATCAGAAGCGAAAGGGAAACCTAAGACTTCTATACCGAAACCAGCAGCCCGCATTTCAGTGCAGCCAACAAGGACTTCCCCGCGGTTGTCCAAAGTTACATCTGTAACTCCCCCTCCAGAGGAGGCTGAGAGGGAGGTACAACCCTGTGTGGTAGAATTAGACTCTGAAGAAGAGCTAATGGAAGGCCAGGAACTTGTTGGCGATCTGGATCCTGTTGACCATCCTGAGCTGCAGTCTTTACTGGCAGAAGGTGGGCCCAGCAGGGCACACTTCAGTAAGGGACAGAGAGAATGTCCAACTCTGGAAGGTCTTCGCCACCAGGCAGAAGCTCAGGCTGAAGGGCAAGAGCCTGGGAAATACAGGTTGCACTGGGAAGATGGCCTCTTCTACAGTGAACCGACGAGTCTGCACCTGGAGACTACAAACAACTTGTAGTACCCCAAGAGAACAGACCACAGTTCCTGCAGTTAGCCCACGAGATTCCTTTGGCTGGTCACTTGAGTTTCAAGAAGACTAAGGAAAGGCTCTCTCTCTACTTTTATTGGCCGAAGATGGGGGCCGAAGTAGAAAAACACTGCAGGAGTTGCCACACCTGCCAGACCTCTGGTAAGGTTGGCTCCAAGAATGTGGCACCTTCAGTGCCTCTCCCCGTTGTGGGAGTCCCATTTGAGAGAGTAGGGATTGACATTGTTGGTCCCCTTGATCCTCCAACCTCCTCAGGCAATAGGTTTATACTTGTTGTAGTAGACCATGCTACTAGGTATCCTGAGGCAATTCCTATGAAGACTGTTACAGCTCCGGCTGTGGCAAGGCCCTCATTGGTATTTTTACCAGGGTCGGGTTTCCTAAGGAAGTAATCTCTGACAGGGGGTCAAACTTTATATCCCACTACATGAAAGCCATGTGGAAAACCTGTGGAGTTACTTACAAGTTCTCAACAGCCTACCACCCCAAACCAATGGGTTGGTAGAACGGTTCAACCAAACCATGAAGAGCATGATAGGTGCTTTAGAGGAACCCCTTAAACGAAAGTGGGACCTTCTACTGCCATGCCTTCTCTTTGCTTATAGAGAAGTCCCTCAGGAGGGATTAGGTTATTCTCCCTTTGAGCTTCTCTATGGTCATCCCGTCAGAGGTCCATTGGCCCTGATTAAGGAGGGGTTGGAGAGTGCTCCTTCCCCAACAAGCCAGTCAGAGTGACTGACTACGTGATAGGTCTCTGGAGGAGAATGTCTCACATGATGACAGAAGCAAGCGATAACTTGAAAGCTGGACAAGCATTGGTCAAGCACTGGCATGATCAAAAGGCTAACATGGTTGAGTTCGCTCAAGATCAGCTCGTTCTCGTTATGATCCCAACAAGGCAGAGGGCCTTGCAAAACAAATGGATGGGACCCTTCAGAGTTGTTGGTAAACTCGGAGAGGTCAACTATCTGGTGGACTTGGGCAATCCCAAGGAGGCTCCGACAGTCTTCCACACCAACCGACTCAAAGCGTATGTCTGAAGACCTGATGTAGGAGCGTTTCTTCTAGCATCATCAGAGGAAGAAGAAGAGAGTGAAGCTCTTCCGGTTCTCCTCAGAGGCTTACCTTTAGACGAAAAAATTGAAGGAGTAAATCTCTCTTCAAATCTGACACCCGAGCAACAAGAAGCTTGCAACTCTATGTTGAATCAGTTTGCCTCTCTGTTCTCGCTTTCACCAGGCTTGACCCATTGGGGCCAGCATGACATACTCACTGGTGACTGTCTGCCAGTCAAAAGCAGAGGATCCCGAATGTCAGAAAACGTACGAACCCACATCAAAGTTGAGGTCAGCAAGATGCTTGATGTCGGGGTAATAGAGCCCTCTACTAGTCCATGGTCTAGCCCAGTAGTGTTAGTACCAAAGGCCGGATCTAAAGAACTTAGATTCTGCGTGGATTATAGAGCTCTTAATGCAGTCACCAAGACTGATGCCCACCCTTTGCCAAGAACAGATGAGTTGGTGGATAAACTTGGCGCAGCCAAGTTCCTCAGCACATTTGACTTGACGTCAGGCTATTGACAAATAGCCCTGACAGACCATGCCAAGGATAAAACTGCATTTTCTACCCCCGTTGGCTTATACCAGTTTAAGGTAATGCCTTTCGGATTGAAAAATGCACCTGCTACATTTCAACGGATGGTAAACCAGGTTCTGAATGGGATGGAAGACTTCTGCATGGCATACTTGGATGACATAGCAGTGTTCAGCAATTCCTGGGAAGAACATGTAACCCACCTGAGAGATGTTTTGCAGGCTCTTGGACGAGCCAATCTGACCCTAAAGGCGAGTAAATGCCAAATTGGACAGAGTAAGGTAGTCTATCTTGGACATGAGGTAGGAGGTGGAGAAATAAGGCCTTTGCTCAGTAAGATTGAAGCTGTGCAAAATTGGACAACACCTACCTCTCAGACCCAAGTGAGAGCCTTCCTAGGCCTCACTGGGTATTACAGGAATTTCATTGAGAACTATGGGACCATAGCTTCTCCTCTGAATGTCATCTCCTCTCCCAAATTTCCTAAAAAGGTTAGATGGAACGAGGAGTGCAATCAGGCTTTTGAAAAACTGAAAAAGGCTCCCCACACATGTCCCCCCCAAACAGGGCATCACACTCCAGACCCATGCCCCTCATGGCCACCCAAATCCCACCCCAGTCCAAACACCCCACATTGAATTTCCAAAGTCATGATAGAAAATACATAACCAGCATGACTGTGAAAAGATCAACATTGTGACATGCACAAAACAAAAGAGATAAGACCACATCAGTAAAGTATATAATAAATGTGTATTCAATAATTAACCAAATGAATAACAAAAAAAACACACAAAAATGGAAATAATGAAGAAAAGCTGCATGTCCAAAATATTTAAAAAAAATGTGTGAAAGCAGAATCCAAATCAATCCAAAAGCAAATGGGTCCAAAGAGTCTTTCCGTCCAACCAAATCCAAAGTGTAAAAATAAGACACATCCATTGATCCATGGTAAAAAAGAAACTTAATTTAAGTGAAATCCAGTGTAGAATTATATACAAAGTACATATCCAGGGTCCATGAGCCCAACCTTTGAAAGGAAACCTACAAAAACCCTACCTAATGAAGAACTATATAAAAAAGGTGGGGCATTGTCGAAGCGCCCCAAATGAAATGAAAAACAAAAGGAAACCTAACACTAATTAACTATATACAATGGCAGCGGGCTAGTCCGACGGCTCACTTCCTGATTTCCCGGGCCAGGGCATCTTCGAACTCCTGCTCGATGTCCCGGAGGCGGTCCTGTTCTAAGGCCCCGAGGGTTCGCAGGGACGATGACATCCAAACCTCCAGGTCCCTGCAAATTGCCTCGAGGCACTCGACCCGCCTCAGAGCCCTTTGCATGGAGTTCTCCGCCCATACCATCATGAGCCGTGCCTCTTCCGCCCGCTGCCGCTCCGCATCTATAGCATGGCCTAACCGCTGCCACACTGAAAACACTTCCCGTCCTGGGTCCTCCTGCCCTCCGGCCGATTCCTGCCCCTCCGATGTCGAAGGCCCCTAGCCATCATGGCTCCCACCTTGTTGCTGCTGCTGCTGTGCCTGTGCCCGTGCCCTGGCTCCTGCTGCCTGCACATCCTCCTCCGGCTGGGGTGCATTTGTTGAGGTGGCCACCCCTGCTGGACGTCCGACTCCCGACTGTGGCAGGGATGTGTCCTCCACCAGCCTGGCTGCACGGTCAGAGGCAGCTCCACAGGGTCCCCAGGTGATATATGGGTGGGAAGATGGCACGGAGGACGACTGGTGCATAGGGGGTTCAGGTGCGGAGGGGGTCGAAGCAAGGTTCAGCAAACGGAGGAATCCGGCCTGGGTGACCTGTCCCAGTAGGCTGACGTGGTCAACGAGCCATTCGAGATGACGTGCAGTCTCCCATTGAAAAGACTGCAGGTCACCTCGCATGTCCCATTGACACAACACCACCCCACCCGGGACAGGCTCAACCCGGTCCCGGATAGCCACGTCCGCAGGGAGAGGAAGGCCAGTTGTTGTAAGCGGATCCCCTCCCTGAAAACGGGTCTGGACGTAGGCATCCCTGCTGGTGCGGGATGATGCAGTCACAGGATCGGGGACAGGATTACACACAGGCACCTCCGTGGTGACCTGTGCTGCCTCCGGTCCCTGCCGCCGCACTGCACCACTGGCACCAGTGGAATCCCCACCTCCAGATCCCGTCTCTGTCCCTTGCGCGGCCTACTCCTCCACCAAAGCCACACCAACCTGGATGACTCCGTGCCATCTTCATTCGTTGGACCCTGTGGGGTCTCAGCTGCCCCTTCTGCTGCCGAGGAGTCCTACTCCAACCTCCGCCTCTTGGACCTACCCTCGGCAGCTGCGGCCTGGGACGCGGCACCAGACTCCTCATTCCCTGACGAGATCACAACCTGGGAGGGGAGCCGTGCCTTGCATCTCCGGCTGGTGGTGTGATACCCGCCGCTGTGCTCCACAGCACCCTGTCCGCCCTCTTCATCAGTTGATGCTGCAGACAGGGAGAGATAGGAGTCAGACATCAGGACACTGTACAATGGACTGATACACACATGCCAGTTGCACATGAGTGGCAGTGTCAAATTGCAGACATGGCATCACAATCCCCAACACACATGGCATGTCAACTCACACACATGAGTAATTCCACAGCCATATGGCAACAGCCAGCACCATCCATAAACATACAACAGCATGAGCAGCCAAAGGTGAGCCAGACATCACATGAAACAAAGGGAGTGCACTAGACATGCACACACGCCACCACACTTACATGCATGTGTACACCTCCACCAACTGTCGCAGTGATGAGATCGGCATCCATGTCACATCTGGCAATCAGTCTTCTACATATCAGTGTCCCAAGCATCCATGTTGCATCACTGATGTACCCTTGTGCAATACATACACATGCACATGTACACGGTGCAGATACATGCAGCTGGAACCGACATCCATGTGTGACACCACAACCATGCCAATTTACATACACAGTCATTCAAGCATGTGTGCTCACACATCTGCATTTGGCATGCAAGCTTACACACACATGCACCATCCATGTGTCTCACACATGAGAGGACTCGCATATGTTAGCCTCATGGCCCTGTACATACACATCCATACACGGCCCTACAAAACCACATGTGCAACCTGCACACTACTGGCACAACACCACACGCACAGCTTACAATCAGTATGCATGTACACTTACCGCTCGACTCCAGCCGGGTCTGCCTCTCAAGGACCTGGACGTGGAGCTCTGGGGATATGCGTTCCAGGACCCTCATTTGATGTTCCGACAGGTGGCCCCTGGCGCCCCTTAGCATCCGCTGCCTTCAAGAGGCGCCGAGACTTGTTGAGCATCTTGGACCTGAGGTCCTCCCAGCGCTTCTTGACATGGTGGAATTTTCGGACTGCCACCCCCTCCGCATTGATGGCAGTCATGATGTCCGTCCAGATCCTGGTCTGTCCTTCCTTGTCGGCGCGCAAACTTCCGAAGAGGGCATCATACTGCCCCAGGACTTGCTCCACCAGGACACCAACTTCGGTGGAAGTGAAGCTGGTGGCCCTCTGCCTCTCTGGCTGGGGGTTGCCAGTGGTCTCAGATGGTGGTGTGCCCGACATGGCAACCCCAGAGGCAGGCCTGGGTGGGCAACTGGGTCCTTGGGCTGGGCTGTGGAGCTATGGTATCCCAGTCAAGAGTCTTCAGTTCCAGCAGGGGTTGTCACAGCAACTGCAACTGCAGATGGCTGATGTGCAGGCAGCAAATAGCAGGGCACGTGTGCAGCAGGCAGGCAGGCAGCAGCAGATGGCAGGTGGGAGTGTGCTCGGGGCTCTTGGGGCAGGAAAATGGCCTTCAGGGTAGGAGCGTGGTCTTCTGTGTGTTTTCACGTGGCCAGCTTGATACAGAGTGATTTGGCACGTGAAAAAATTGCACGTCAGCGTGTAATTCGAGGAAAGGCCCTTAGCGCGTGAGCGCGTCAGCGCATGCACGCTATTCCATTGGACCAAAGGCCCTTAGCGTGTATGCGCATCTGTGATGTATCGCGCACGGGCGTTGCCCTGGCAGGGCTTGAAGATCCCACGTGGATTTCCATTGCTCTGTACGTGCTTTTCGTGGGGTGCGGTGCGTGTGTTTTCCAGGCGTTGGGCTTCACACGCTATTACTTCACAGCGGGTGGGTGTTGGCTACGCGTTCTTCTACACGCAAGGGAGACGGTGAGTGGTAGCCCGCTCGCCCAGGCCCAATCACGTGTAAAACTTCCCGCGCACCCCGTAATACACGTACTCTGCTGAAATCGCGTGTAAAACTTCCCGCACACCCCGTAATACACACAAATCCCACCCACAGCACCCCAGTCCAAACACCCAACCAAGCTTTACATCCACTCCAAATTGAAATCATCATTACATGATAGATCACAAATAAGCAGTATGCGCATGAGTACAAATCTGTCAGACCCACACAATGGCAACACATGACTGAGAAAACCCACATTGTGACATGCATGAAACCAGTGAGAGAAGACCACACATTGAAGCAAGAAACAAAAATGTATTCTAGTCAAAAGGGAATGAAATAAAAACACACAATAATGCCAATAATAATCAAAATGCAGCATGTCCCAAAAAATGATAAATAAAAAAAATGAGAATCCAAATTAATCCAAATGAAAATGTGTCCAAAGTCACCGTCCAACAAAGCAAATCCAAAGGGAAAGAAAAGCGTAATATCCATTGCTCCATGGTGAAAAAAAATAAAGATGAATGAGAAAAATCCACTGTAAAACTATGTATAAATAGCAAATCCAGGGTCCATGAGCCCAACGACATAAATGAAACCTACAATGAAACCTACCTAATTACTAACTATATACAAAAATGTGGGGCATAGTCCATGCGCCCCAAATGAAAGAAAAAAGAAATTAAACTTAACACTAACGAACTATATACAATGGCGGCGGGCAAGTCCAACGGCTCACTTGTTGATGTCATGGGCCAGGGCATCATCAAACTCCTGTTCAATGTCTTGGAGGCGGGCCTGTTCTCTGGCCCCGAGGTCTCATAGGGATAACGCCATGTCCACCTCCAACTCCCTGCGAATTCCCTCGAGGCACTCAGCCCGCCTCAGCACCCTGCGCATGAAGTTCTCCGCCCTGACCATTGTGAGCCGTGCCTCCTCCGCCCGCCGCCGCTCCACACCTATCTGCTGGCCCAACCGCCGCCACACGGAAGACACTCCCATTCCAGGGTCCTCCTGCCCTCCAGCCGATGCCTGCCCCTCTGGTGTAGATGGCCCCGAGCCATGATGCCTCCCAAGTTGAGCCTGCCGCTGCCGCCGACGCAACTGCCTCTGCCAGCACGATGGCATCCAGGCTGATGGAATCCACTGATGCCTTCGTGCACGTGCCCTGCTCGGTGATGCCGGCACATCCTCTATCTGCTGTGGTCCAGTTGCTGTGGTGTCCACCCCTGCTGGACCTCCGACTCCCGACTGTGGCAGGGATAGGATCCCCACCGAGCTGGCTGCATTGGTCAGGGCAGGTCCACAGTGGGCCCTGGTGGCATCTATCTGGGCCAGAAGACAGCATGGAGAACGACTGGCGCATAGTCTCCACAGAGGAGGAGAGGGCCGCCAGAGAAGCCGACACATGTACAAAACCCCCGACCATGGACACTCCCAACTGGGCCACATTGGCACGCTGCTCTTCCTGATGACGTGCATGCTCCCCCCGGGAAGCACGCACGTCATCACGAATGTCACGCGTGCCGAACGTGACACCAATCAGGACCTTCTCCATACGGCCAGGGGTCCCCTCGTCCGCAGGTAGAGGAGTGTCAGATGACATGGACATCCCACCTACCTGCGGACGGGCCTGTGATGGGGCATCCCTGCTGGTGCATGGTGGTGCAGTCACAGGGTCAGGGACAGCGACATTCACAGGTCCCTCCGCGGTGACCTGTGCTGCCTCTTGCCCCTGGCCCTGGACTGCACCACTTGCACCAGTGGTACCACCCCCACCAGGCCCCATGTGCGGCTCAGTGGCGGCCTCCTCTTCCTCCTCTGTGGAAACCACCAACCTGGATGGTTCCACACCGTCTTCTGCCGTTGCAAGCCCCTGTGGGGGCTCACCCACCCCTTACGGTGCAGCCGTAGTGGCAGATGCAGCACCAGTCCCCTCACTCCCGGACAATGATAAATTCTGGGAGGGTGACTGGGCCTAGCGTCGCCGGCCGGTGGGGGAATCCCCGCTGCTTTGCTCCACAGCACCGTCTCCGCCCTCTTCATCACTTGCCGCTTTGTAGAGGGAGACATATAACACAAGCATCAGGGTACTGTACAATGGTCCCCTAGACAGGAAGCAATAGCAGATGAGTGGCACTATCAAACATCACTTCCATCATGTCCCTGCACAACACATGGGTCAGTGCAGGCAAAACACATGCATTAACAGGCATGGCGCATGCTATGAACATTAGCATTAATGTCCAAGGGACACTTGAAACATACAATGCTGGTTTGAAACTCACATGCATCATTGGTCATGCCTATCACATGCACACACTTCACCGTAGTTTCATCCATCTGGCCTCGTACACTCCAGACACAGTGGATACAAGGATGAGTAGGCTGCATCAGTGAATCTGAACATTGTCACAGACATGTGTCATGCATCCATGGCATTTACAATTCACAGACACGCAAGTTAGACACACAGACATGGACACCATACATGTCCATGACAGCAGCACCCATCTCTCACACCCCATCCATGTCCAATAACAGAGACAGGCATGCATTAATGTGTGCATTCCCCATGCTGCTCCGCATGTTGCATTGTAACACATGCACCAACCATGTGGTTCTCACATGCATGACCATGATGTCCCTGCACACACACATACGTACACGGCCTATGTCACACATACAGGCAAGTATCAGACAACCAGCACCCTGCAACATGCCCTGTCTCACACAGCAATGCTTGGCCACTTACCGCTCAACTCCGGACGGGTCTGCCTCCGGAGGATCTGGGCGTGGAACGCTGGGCCTACACGTTCCAGGACCCTCATCTGGATGGTACTCATGCTGCCCCGGCCCCCCTCCAGGAGGCGCCGGGCCTTGTTGAGGGTCCTGGATCTCAAGTCCTCCCAGCGCTTCTTGACTTGCTTGATTTTGCAGGTTGCCAGCCCCTCCATGTTGATGGCAACCACAAAGTTGTCCCAGATCCTATCCCATCCTTCCTTGTTGGCGCGTGATGTTCCGAAGAGGGCATCATACTGCCCCAGGACATGCTCCACCAGGACACCAACTTCGGTGGCAGTGAAGCTGGTGTCCCTCTTCCCCTCTGGCTGGGGGTCGCCAGTGGTCTCAGATGGTGTTTGCCCCAACATGGCGACCCCCGAGGCAGGCGTTGGTGGGCAACTGGGTCCTGGGGTTGGGCTGTGGAGCGATGGTATCCCAGTCGGAAGTCTTCAGTTCCAGCAGGGGTGGACACAGCAACTGGACCCCTGCAGATGGCTGATGTGCAGGCACCAAATAGCAGGGCAAGTGGGCAGCAGGCAGTCATGCAGCAGCAGATGGCAGGTGGGAGCGTGCTCGGGTCTCTTGGGGGCAGGAAAATGGCCTTCAGGGCAGGAGCCTGGTCTTCCGTGTGTTTTCGCTTGGCCAGCTTGATACAGAGTGATTTGGCACGTGAAAAAACTGCACGTCAGCGTGTAATTTGAGGAAAGGCCCTTAGCGCGTGAGCGGGTCAGCGCATGCACACTATTCCATTGGACGAAAGGCCCTTAGCGCATAGGCGCTTAATTTACATTACGCGCGCGGGCGTTTCCCTCATAACAACTGATGACAGAGCACACGTGGAAAAACTGCACGTCCGAGTGTCATCGCGTGTAATTGGAGGAAATCGCCGGCGTACACGCGTATCTGACGTGTACGTGTGGGCCGGTTTAAAAGCTGCCATTTCCTAGTATGTGCTTTTCGTGGAGAGCGAGTGGGTGAAATCTGTACTTCTTGTCGGTTCACACGCGATTACTTTACAGTGTTAGTTCGTACTCTCTGTTACCTCTGACAGCTCTTTTCTGATTTTTTGTTGGGCCTGTTTCCTCAAACAGAGTTCACTTCTCCTTTTTGTCCTGTCTCCTCAGACAGCGTGCAATTCTTCTTTTGGCGGGGGTGTTGCCAACGCGCACACGCGTGTATTTTTCACGTTCTTTTTCCAGGCAGACGGTGAGTTCCGCACATACTTAGCAACTGTGCTTGCCCCGTATGTCGCGTTCCTCTTCAGAGTTCATTGTAGGCTGCGTGTATTACGCGTACACTTATTTTTGTGTTTCTTGGTGCCACAGCGTAGTGCAAGTTCATTTTTTCACGCACGTGGTCTACGAGGGGTTGCGTGCATGTTTATTTTTGATTTTGGGCTGCCTGTGCATTGCGTGACCCGTCATCTTCCCCCAGGGGTCACAGACAGCCTTGTTAGAGCACTAGGGTACGAATTCCATCTATTATCCTACCCCTTTGACGCCCAATTACCCAGGACAATAGTTTACTGCAACTCCCATACGCACAACAACATCAGTGCCATGGCTGGGAGGCGACCAAGCGGTAAGGGAGACAAAGGTGGCCGACCCTCAAAAGGTGGGCGTGGTGGGCGCGGTAGGGGATGTGGCCGGGATTTGCAGGGTGCCCCTATGCCCCCATGTGTGGAGGAACAATCAGGGACACCCATGTTCCCCCCCATGGTTGAGGGAAACGTGGCTGACACCATCCAAGCTCAGCCCCTGTTAGACCAGCCCATTGTGGCACCTGACCTGGCACAGGATGACTCCCTAGCTGACTTCCAAGTCAGCAAGTCTAGGCCACGTGTGGCGGTGCAAGTTGTTGTCACCAATCCACGTGGATCTGGGGCAGCTATGTCATCTGCTGCCCCAAGTATGCAGGGTGGGGAGGCTGCAGGGGCAGCTGCAGCTCATCCGCCCCTGCTCTGACTCTCCCAGCCAGGACAGTGTCAGTCCCAGTCCATCAAACTGACGTTCCCCATGCCAACATTACCCAGCAACCAATGCCTGCATCAAGAACTATGGTCATTGTGCATTCCCACACTCCTACTACCCAGTCCACAGGTGATTCTGCCCCTACTGACCAGAGCGGCGTAAGCCACTCTGGCTCTGCTCCACCTTTAAAGAAGAGGAAGAAGGGTGCTCTGGCACGACAAGCTGAGACCCCAGACATGGCTACACACTCCAGCACGTCAAGGAAACCTTGCTTTAATGACGCGAACTTGATGCACTTGTGCACTATGTGTCGGCACATAGCCACAAAATGTTGGTGACTGCAGGGTGCAAGACCACACCTGGTCAACGTAAGGCACACTGGCAGACCATCGCCGACCGCATAAGTGCCCTTGGATTTGTGAGGCGCTCAGCTGATGATTGCTACAAGCGGTGGAATGACCTGAAACGCACAGCAAAGAAGAAGCTGGCCTCAAATTATGCCGCTACTCTGGTGACTGGTGGTGGGTCTCCACAAGAGGACAACAAACTCACTGAACATGAGTCTGTTGATGGGGCCTTCATCACAGAGGAACAGATCCAAGGTGTTGGAGGACTACCTGATTATGAAGCATTGTCCGGTGAGTGCCCATGCATGTGTGTGTAATGCATGTGTATGTTGTTTGGGTGACGGGTTCTGAGTGCCAGGTGAGGGTGTGTGTGCCTGAGTGGTATGGGTCACCCATGTGCTTCATCCAAAACATTCAGCGGCCTTGTTTTGGGTGTGACAGTATCCCTTCTGCCCACATTAGTAATTTGGCTCAACATTACAGCAGTTGCCCTTAAAGTGGCATCTTGCAACAACATTGTTTGTATTTTTCAGTGTTCGTTCAGGCTGATTGTTTCAATTCTCCCACTTTGGCTACGCATTCCTCAGCCCTATTGTCACATTTGTGACAAGCTTCTGTCATTGATGAACCCCCCATTGGACCACATGTGTTACCTTGTTAGATGAATGATTTGACCATTCAGCCTAATTGAGTATTGGCCTGATCACAGGAATTTTTGGGGCCTGTTTGAATGTGGAACATGATAGTTGTTTCCTGTCATGTTGAAGTGAGAAACCATTGATGTATACATCGGCCTGCAATCACTGTATTTTTGGACACTGGATGTGTTGCAGTGTGTGGCACATGCCTATTTTGTCACACTATGTAGCATTATTCATCTCATCATGTCCATCTCACATATATGGCTGACAGTATTCATTCACTGAAACATGGATGCACTTATGGAATGTACCATGGCTATGGTACATGCCATCTGTGTGATGGCATGTGTCATGTATGTGTATTGGACATGCCACTCACAGGCCAATGTGTGATGGCAGTGCTACCCAGAATGCAGCAAATGTGTTGCTCTTCCATGTAGGTGTCATCAGTGTCTGCCTTTTGGGTCCCCTTCAAACTCAGTGACAGTGCATGCATGGGAGGGTTATAGTCATGTGGGACATGTGCAAATCGTGTAAATCATGTACTGGTTATGTAGCTTGTCAGGCCTATTTGTGTGCTATGGTGCTACATTGTCTTTCATGTTTTTGCAGGGGATGGCACACTTGATGCTGTTGAGGTAGAGGAGATGGTGCAGACCCAGGAGGAATCTCAGGCATGACCGGGCACCAATGGGGGACGTGGTGTGGTGATGGGTGAGAACCCAATCTTGCTGCAGAACATTCTATCGAGAGGTGCCTCTGGGTGCACCTCTCCAGACCTCTCTTCAGGTGCTGATTCGGATGATGAGACCTATGTGGCGTCACAGGTAAGTGTTTTTGGCAAGGATTCTGTTATGTCCAACCCACCTGTACCAGGGGTAGAACTCTCTATGGGGATGTCAGTGTTGGTAAGTCCGCCTTTGGTGGTTACGGATGCAGGGTCACGCTCCACAACATCTGATCCTGTTCCTGGGCCAGCAGATCAGAAGGGGAATGCAGTCATGCAGGCTCAGGATGTGCCGGCACAGCAAGGCACAGATCACCTTGCCCCAAACAGGTGTGGTGCCCGCCGACGTGGTGGCCGTACAGCACCAGGCAATACCGCATGGGAACAATCCATTTACGGTATGGCAACCCAACAGGCAGCATCAGTTGAGATGATGGCTCAAGCAATGGAGAGGGTGGCCTCTTCCATTGTCCCCCCTGACAGGCAGATGGAGCTACTACAACAGGCAACAGACTCCATTTGCCAATCATACAGGGAGGACATGTTGGCGTCCAACAGGTACAGACGGGCGGCACTGGAGAATCTACGCCAATCGATATCAATAGAGTCCCAGGGCCACAGGGAAGCCCTGAGGGTAGAACTCCATCACCTCAGGGAGGCTCTTGTTGACCTTGAGGCTACCACTAACTTGAGGACAGAACAGCAGCTAGAGCAGCTCACACGTTCGCTCTCAGCTGAGATGCAGGCAACTCGGGAGGAGATCCGTGCATCACGTCAGGTTCTGCATGGGGATCTCTGCACTATGATCCTTAAAAACGAGACCTTCCACACCCGCATGCTTGCTGCCATGGAGGACCATACCAGGGCTTTGCGTGGGCTGCCTCCCATTGCACCACCACCTCCTGTGGCAGCACCTCCTCCTGTGGCACCAGCTGAGGGTGATGATAGCGACAGCAGCAATTCTCCCACATTGGCATAGCCGTGCAGGCCATGAGCCCATGGAGGTGTTTTTTTTCTCCCAACATCCACACAGGTGGGTGTTGGTGCGCACCCTGTCCTCGGACCTCCTGCGTGCCGCCCCCCCGGTCCCCACATGGCCATTTTAGATTTTTGATTTTTGATTATTTTATTTTTTTTGCAGTGTGTTCCCTTGTGTGGCTCCCATGGGCATCCACTGTATTCTGGCTGTGCACATGCAGGCTTATCCTGAGTTTGGGTTAGATGCTTGGGTTCGTGAGACACACACCGCTCCTGCTTCCCGTTTCCATGGGCTTGCAAAGGGTGTGCCCAAGTGACATTGACTTACACGCTGATGTAGGACTCCCATGAGCTGTGTGGGCAGTCTGTAGTCAATACTGTGTATACATTCCTACTTGATATTGTTGTTGAATTGTACACTGCATGGTGTATTGCTATGTGCTTGTGCATCCATGTCTTTCGCCTAATTTGCAGGTTAATTCCTCATGTCTTCACAAGGCCGCCTACTTTGGAGATGGAGTTCATGTTGTAAGCAGTGCACTTGGACATTTGCGTGGCAGCAGCACTCTACAGTTGGAAGTGGCCGAGGTGCTCGAATGATCAGGTTGTAAGACTACCATTACATTAACTTAGTACTGTCATGTTTATGCTATTTTGGGTCTATGCTATGTTTGGGGTTGTGTAGCTGCATTGAATTGTTGGTAAGTATTTGGTCATGTGTGTTGTTAGTTCTACATTACTGGGAGCATATTGTCTGTGGGCAGTTTCCATTAAGGATACTGTACTTTGACACTTGTGTGATGTTTTGGGGATTGTTTTGTTTGCTCTCACATAGCATGACATGCCATGGTGTGTTGGGTGGCGGTGCTGGGGAGGGGTTGGGTGACATGGCACTGTTGTCATGTTGTATTCTGCAAGGGGGTAATGATTTTTGCAGCATAGATGTGTGTCTTTTGATGACACACCATTGGTGGTGTTTGTGTAGGTAGGGCACACAATGTAACACTTCCAGGTGACCAATCTCAGGCTGGTATGGTTGTGACGGTTGACTGTCCCTTATGTCATCATCATTGATTGTCAGCTGGCATGTGCCAGGGCTGTGTGCACTCCACAGGGGTGTGATTTTAGGTGAAGTAATTATCCACCAGCTGTGTACGGGCTGCCTCACCCCGTGCCCTTTCCCCTCCCATGTGCAGCGGGCGTGCTTGTGGTTGGGGATGTGGGGGCACCACCATGTCCACCGGCAGGCCCCGGCGTGTTGCAATGTTGTGCAGGACACATGCTGCCACTATGACCCTGCACACTACTGGGGGAGCGTATAACAGCTGCCCACCAGAATGGTCAATGGAGCGAAAGCGTGACTTGAGCACTCCAAATGTGCACTCCACTATGCTCCGGGTTGCAATATGGGCTGTGTTGTATCTTACCTCGGGTGGGGTGATGGGGTTCCGAATTGGCATCATCATGTGGGTGCTCAGAGGGTAGGCACTGTCCCCTGGGGAGTGGTGATGGGTATCATTAGTGGGGTTGTGACATTGCTCAGTATCTGACATGCATGCATGTGCTGTGGCATTTATACTCACCAAGCAGCCATGTATCGCCATGCCGCCCAGCTTCTAGGTCCTGGTTTAGGGTTGACATTCTGTAAATGAAACTGTCGTGGGTGGACGCTGGATAGTTGGCATATACTGAGGTGATGATTCCCTTGGCATCACATACTACCTGGACGTTGATGGAATGCCAGTGCTTGCGGTTTCTGTAGATGTGCTCTGATGCCCTGGGGGGACGTAGAGCCACATGGGTGCAGTCAATGGCACCTAGCACTTTGGGGAAGTGTGCCACCCCGTAAAAATCCTGGATGACAGCCTGCCTTTCTGGAGGTGTTCTGGGCAGGTATATGTGCCTGCGGACTGATGGGCGTGCACTCATGATGGCCAACACCTGGTGTAGGCAGCGTGACTGCGTGGCCTGTGACACCCCCCTCACTATAGCAGTTGTCTGTTGAAATGATACAGTGGCCAAGAAGTACAGTACATTGAGGACCTTCTGCAGGGGGCTGAGTGCTTGGGAGCACAGGGTGGGTGATCTGATGTCATACTCCCACTCACTGACTAGGTCGAGTATTATGTGAGGGTGAAACCTGTACCTCCCATACACCTGGTCACCAGGCATCCCAAAAAGGCTGGTTCTGGGTGTAAAAATTCTGGGCCTGACTATCCTCCTCCTCCTCCTGCGGTATCGCACAACCACTGCTGCTAGGAAAGGTATATTCATCCTGGCGTCTGTGCTTGTTTGTTGTTTGCGTGCACTTTTATGCTGCGCAGGTCCACGTACGCCTGTTTCCTGCTGGCGTACGTGTTTCCGGATTAGCGCGTCTTTTTTGGCGCACGCGTTAGTCCCGTTTGATTCCATGAATACGTGTTTTGAACGTGCATGTGGGCGTTCCACGCACTTGCCTCCTGTACTATTTTCACGAGTTGTTCCCCATTCCGTGTGTCACGCCCCCTGTTCCTCCTACTTTTGTTGTGTGCGCCGCGCTATGTGCGATTTCGCTGTGCGCTTAGTGCACGCTGTTTGGAGACGTGTGCGCCAGCATGCGCCACGCAGAATTTTGGTGGACATCCTGGAATTTCCTCGCGCACAGACTTTCATGAATCGCTGTGCGTGGGATTCGCTGCGATTTTCACACTGCCACTGCGATTCGCACGCTTTCGCACGCTTGCGCTGAAAATTTCAGCACACATTAATTCCATGAATCGGCTCCATAGTGTGAATTTGATAGATGTTTACTAGGATTCCCTTACTTTATATACATGTAGCATAGAACATACTGAATCCCCTGCTAATGATTCATATGAACGGACATGGACAACTTCAACACCACCCAAAAACTCAGGGGGTATCTGAAATTGTTCTATCATGCCATATAAACACTGCACAAGTTCAAAAAGCAGCACATAAACACATTATATGTAATAATAAATAAGAAGTGGAACCTATATATGAAACACATCAACCATCCATTTAAATACAATATGTAATAAAATGGAATATACCAAGACAAAAAAGGTATGCCTCCAACATAATTACCTCACAGAAACTTCACAGCTAGGAGCAACAGTAGACCTACACAACAGTAAGAATACAACTAACCACACAAAACTTCATTTTTCTTATATATTTCTAAACTTTTTGTATTAGGTACACTAACATTTATATATTTGTGTTTTTTACACAGCAATCTGCAGTAGTTAGGAATGGCTTGAGGAAAATTTTCCACGTGAGGAAATGTCTGAAGACAGTGATAGTAATGGTAGACATTTCTCTATATAAGTAAATTAATAATCATTACACATTGGAATCTTTTGAAACATTGGGCCTCATTTCGACTTTGGAGGTAACCACGCCGCTATTTGCAGCATGGCTGCCACCAAAATTGTTCCGAATCCAGCCTGGTGAATGGAGTAATTACAAGTCCATTCCGAGGTCAGAGGGACCGGTAATTCCCCATTCACCAGGGCCATTCCCCATTCCCATTTGAGCCCCCATAGGGCTCAATGGGAAGGGGGAAGGTCGGAATAACAGTACCGTAAATTACAGTACCTTTATTGACCCCGGTGTCCCTTTTAGCAGGCGTTAAGGAAGGACCCGCAAAGGGAACACGTAGGGCGCAAAGGGATTACCGGCACTGGTGTCATTACCGGTGCCCGCTATCCCTTTACGCCCTACTCGGAATGAGGCCCATTGTGTGGAGGACCACATAAAAGAAAAAAATAAATACTATTGTCCCACATGTACCTGTTCCCCCTCTCCATGTCCCAGTCAACTATCCCCAAACCCTCAACACCTAGAAAAACGTTTTGATGAGACTTCCATTCCTTCACCCCCTCCCATCCATCCTCTCTAAACTCCTTTTTCCCCTGTATTTGTATCAGTTTCTGCTTCCCCCTCTCTTTCATAAATTGTATATCTGTATACAATTGAAAAAAAATATTATGTGTCTTTTAATTCAATCCTTTGTGTCTTATTTTTTTTTAAAAGCAGTTAAAGTGTCCGCGTCAGCGCGCCTGTCCGGGATGTCCGTATTTAACAAAATGGGGGTGTCCTAAGGACACTATACCTGTCTGTACCATTTGCAAGCAAAGATGGAACTATTCTTAGAACACACTCGGTGCACGGGGTGTACGTAAATGAACAAAATGGGGGTCTCCGAAGGACACTATACCAATGAAAAAAATGGGGGTCTCCTAAGGACACTATACCTGTCTGTACCATTCGTAACCAAGATGTAACTGTTCTTAGAGCACACCCGGTATCCGGGATGTCTGTAAAAGAACAAAATGGAGTTATACTAAGGACATTATACCTGTCCGTACCGTCCGCAGCCAAGTTGAAACTGTCCTAAGAACACAAGCAGTGTCCAGGATGTCCGTAGTCAAACAAAATGGAGGTGTCTTAAGGACACTATACCTGTCCGTACATTCTGCAGAACATCTAAGCACATGCGCACCACACCCATAAGTCCTGCAAACATTGTGCCTGTCTGTATCTGTCCATCTCACTTGTTTTGCACTTTAAATTTGTTTGAGGACCCGAACACTGTCCATAGAACACCCGCGTACATTCGCACAACCGTTCCCATGCATTTGGTGTCTTCCGGACCCCCACTCCCTTCGCGGACATGTTCCCGACGTCATCATGTGTCCACACCCACGCTGAGCGTGTGTCCTAAATTGCGGACACTGTCCGGTTCCCCAACATTTTAAAATAACTTTTTCAAACAACCCAAATTATTTTACAGTAAAAATTCACCATTGCACATGCGCCAGACAATGACCCTGCCTTTCCACATACTTTTTGGAACATTTTTTTATCTTTTTGGGTGTTCAATCTGTCCGTGAAGCGCACCCCTTCACCCCTATGAAAGGCCACACCCCAGAGCTGATCTTAATTGTACTTCTGGCTATTGCAGATTGACTTTTGCTGCATTTGCTGACCTTGCTGAGATTATTTCATCAACCCAGAAGGCATCCATGGCTGCTGTTGCTACATATGCCTCAGCACCACCCCCAAATCCTCCACCACCACCACCTCCCCAAGGGCCTGCAGAGGGAAGCAGACGTGAGGATGTAGAGAACGAGGATGAAGAGGATGAAGAGTATGAGGTAGAGGAACTCCCTACTACCAGCACTCGCCGGGGGTCTTGGGTGTGACGATTGTTTACCATTCATGTTAACATACCAAAAGCACATGCTAACAAGGTCACCTGCAAACAGTGCAAAATGGTACTGAGTCGTGGGAGACGTGGTTCGTACAGCTTTCGTACGACATCCATGAAGGGACACCTAACGTCGTTCCACAGTGGGGCCATTCGCAAGGTTGTACGTTGTGATCAACGTAGTAGGTTGAGTTCCTCTACCACATCTCCGTTTCCGCTCCTCTCACCACAAGAGACACTCCTGTGGGAGAGCACATCCCTCCAGCTGCCTCACAGGCCATTCACGATGCTGTTGACCCTTACCTTTTGAGGGTCACAATATTGTGTATGTACTGCAACGCAGTACTCTGCAGGGGGGAGAGTCTTCGAAGTGCTGTCGAGACTACGGTCACGGAGGACCAGAAGACCTGCTACCTACCTAAGTAAGGCCCACCCTACATCTTCCTCTCTCCAGCTGCCCTTTCTTATCCCCATGGTTGGTGTCCCTTCCTTACCCTCATTTCCCCTCTTCTCCTAGTGTGTTGTGTGTAAAAAAACTGAAAAACATATAAAACAACAAAAATCCAACAAAAAAAGGCTCTTTTCAGAGCCGCCTTCCACAGTTTAAAAATAGAAGTGGCAAATAAACAGTGCAGGGTTCTGTGCATTTTTTGGAAGTCTGCGGGCAATCCTAGGACATATAAAGTTGTAGGGTGCTGCCCTAGCAAAACCAATGCACTTTTCTCTGGAAGGAAGTGGTGGCTCTGAAAAGAGCCTTTTAGTGGTGTTTTTGTTTGTTTGAAAAATCTGAAAAACATCAACATCTACTGCAAAATAGATGACTGTAATTCCAAAAAAGGTTGCAATGCATTGTGTACATTTCTCAGAAAAATTTGATTGCCAGCATATGTAAGCTGGACTCCATCTCTGCAAAAAATGTATGTGCTGCGAAAGATAATATTTTCATTGTGAAAAGAGGACATGCCAACATCTCTTAGAAAGGTACAAACAGCCTTATTGACATTGCGCCTCGCTTTCTCCATTTGTGGACCAAATGAAGAAGAACACAGCCACATTTGTCTTTGCGCAAAACGAGAAAAAATTACTTGGGAATTTGGAAACATGCCCATGACCTTCCCAAGTCACTTTTTCATTGCAAATTGCAATAAAATTCCAGACACATGTCCTAAACCTTTCCCTCCACAATGAATTATAATTATTTCTGGATGATGCTCTGTCTCTAAAGTAGCACAGAGAGGTACCAAGTCCAGCCACTTCATTCCACGCACTCCATGCCAGTGCACTTCCACATGAGGGAATCCAAGATCTGCAGCTACGCCACAACGTTCTGCATGCACCTCCAACTAATGTATCCATGAGTCTCCCAAAATCCAGATAAACTGTTTTCGGAAACACACAGCCATAGCTATCTATTCTTCTCTCAGGAAAAAGACGTTCTGACAAAATCTCTCCTTACACAACACAACCAGTAAACTTTACTGACCAATCCCTAGCTCCGCTCATTCTCATTTGCATGCCTCTCCACCCCAGAATCCCTGTATGTAATATGCTCTGTCCGCGGACTACCGCCATGTCCGCGGACATATCGAAAATCTGAGCATGGTGAATGTAAATTTAAATAGTGTCCCTCATTTCCCCTTTGAGGTTGGCTCTGAAAAGAGACATTTTTTTTTTTTGCAGATGCCTGACAGACACCTGTTATTTTGTATTTTTTGGGGTGGGGGGGGGTATCTTCTTACTTTACTACTAAAATCTTCACATAACCTTCTCCAAAGCAACTTTTACATTCCAAAAAAGCATGGCATTTCCCAAAAAAGATAAGGAAATTCCATCTTCATCAAAATAAACAGCATTACTCGAATCAATATTCTCGGTTGATTGCACACCTAGCAATGTTTTGCTGAGGACAAAAAACAGAACTATTGTCCCATACAGCCCTAGATAGTAATCCAGAAAAAATTGCTTTCGCATTTGGAAGGATGTTCATTACTGCTTGAACCAACTGTTCCAAATCTGCCAACAAGGTAGGGGCACCGACGTAGCCCAAATGGAAAGCACCATAGTGCAAAACTACCAGATGAAGACTGTTCATCCTGCCCATATCTTCACAAACTTGTAGAAATCGCTGTACATTGCAATCAGGCACAGCGCTCCACACCACCTCCACTCCTTTAGAAAGCAACGCAGAAATAGAGAAAATGGAAATAGTGTCCAAAATAAGCATCATCTCTACCAGAGTTTGTACAAAAAGTTCAAACAAAACAGCTAATACAGTCATTTAGCTAAACAAAACAAGCTTCCAGTACAGAAACTTTTCCTCCTCTATCAAAATGTAAAACGAAACAGAAAATGATCAACAAGAATTTGGCTACCACTACTGCTAAAACTGCTCCTATAAATCTTGATATACTAGCAAGTAACCATCCCTAAAAAAGTATTTTAGCAAAAATGTTCTGCCACAGAGTCCTTCAGAGTCTTATAAAAGCAGGAGACAAATCATGCACAACCCTTCAAACCTACCGTAGAAAATTATTGTTAGAAGCTTTGATAGACAGTGCAATCCTTCTCAAAAGAAAGTTATTCATTTTAGTGTTAAACAGAATGAAAGCACTAACAAAACTAGCTACTAAATTACAAAAAAACTTCTCAATAAACGGAATGTCAACAAAAACAACTTCTTAAGTATCTGTGGAGGTGAATGGGGTCACACCACGAGCACAGAACCATATTTTAATGAAGAAGCATACAAACAAATCCAAACAAACACAATTGCCATACGTAGCAGTGGACGAGGTTATGAAAAAAATAATAATACCATAATGGAACAAGAAATATTGCTTGCAAAAATATCCCCAGAAAACTCAGAATTACCTCTCCATTCGACTGAACCAGAACGTCCAGTATACAAATTGCCATGCACGTCAACGTGTAACATTCCCAAAAAATCTTTAAAATATTTATGCCAGTTCCTCAATCATTATGTGAAAGGCAAAGACAAAATCAAAATGATAGTGCTGCAAAATATGGATACCTGTCCAGTGCGCAAATACACAGGACTACAAGGACATTCATTAGCCTGCATTTCAGGACCTATTTGCAAAAGCACCTTCCATCATATCAAAATGATATCAACACATCATTCAACTATTAGAAATCTAGTCTATAAACTGTACCATGCTAAAAGTCCTGCTTTAGCACTAGCCAATTTAAATAACAATCTTTTACATGGTACACCCAAAGACCTTCTCGAAGAAATCGACCATATCCAGAGAAAATATTTTGGAAGTGAAAGCCACTTACAAAATGAAATAGCTTTAGAACAGACTAGCAACAATTCTACACATGGCAGCCTTCTATTACACACATACAAAAAAGAAGTACTAATATTTAAAAGAACATCCACTGAAGTACCAAACCATGTGTGTGTGTGCTGCCGCAGAACTTTTTATAAAAGTAACACAAAAACTGTAGATGTAACATACAAAATAGAAGACAATGAAGATTTCAAATGGTTTGAATTAGCTCTCTGTGATGCTGGAAATGCATTGTAGGGACAGGGCCTCCCTGTCCTTGTCCTGCAGTCCTTTTTCATTGTGTTCTGTATTGTTTTCTGCCCAGGAGTCCATGGCAGTGCAGCTCTTCCTGTTTTTGGTTTGGTGTACAGACCCATGGGATACCCTTATGACACCCATAGGTGGGGGTACAACCCTGTGCCCCTAGTGTATGTTTTTGGGTACCTGTGGGTGGCCCACATAGCAGGGTATGGGCTACTGGCAGCTCCATGCTGAATTTGACAGGTGCTCTGAGTATGCTCCATTTTGGGATACCCAGGCCCTGCCATTGGAATCAGTTTATTACTGATGGAAAACAAGATGGCCCCTGTGGCCTCTTGCTTTCTAATGCCTGTTACCTTGTTTTCCCAAAGTCCTGGGAAGCCCTGACTCTGTCCCTTCCCCCTGGACTGGCTGTTGGGTGGAAGTTCCATATATGGTGTAGTTGTGAAGTCCAGTCCAGACTGGCTGGAGCCTTCCCAGTGACTGTATGTTGTGGTACACCCTGTGGGTGAGACCTGGGTGAATGGAGTGTGTGACCAATATGCACTTATTGTTTTGGCTGTCTGGTTTCTGGTGTGAGAGACAAAGACTGAGACAGCCCTGCCTGAAACTAGCCTGAATGCAGTGTGTAGTGTTGAATGGCTGGGTACTTGTCCCAATCCACATTCCTTGTTGTGAGTGTCTGAGAGGGAGGAGGAAGGCCTGAATGCACTGTGTGCCTGATTGGCTGACTGACTGCATGAATACCCTTTTGTATGATTGGCTGCTGAGTGTGACCCAGCAGTGTGGATGAGAGACAGAATAATATATCTGGGGACCTCTCACCACTGGAAATTGTTCAGAAGCTGTGTCTACACTTGAAGAGTAACTGGAACTGCTGATCCTCGACGCCCAGCTGGAAGAAGAAGACTTGCTGTTGCATTTGCTTCGACCTGATCTGAAAGCTGCCGAATTTGTCGACGACTGATCCGAGAGAGGACATGGTAAGGCGCCCTCTTCCCGTGCTCCGAGGGACCATCGAGCACCGCTGACCTTCGCCGAAGTTCCCTGGGAGTCAGACCCTCGAAAGACTGCCTACCGGAGATGGGACCGCCGAGGAGATCGAAGTGAAGCACCCGGGCTTTGCCGACGTCGAAGTCCATTGCCGTCGACCGGGGTTTGCAGGTTTGTGTAACCGCTGGTGGCCCGTCGATGTTGTGTTGCCCCAGAAGAGGGGACCGCTTGACGCTGTGCCGCCGACGACCGGAGCCGCCCATTCCTTTGCCTAAGAACATTTGAATCGAAGGAATCCCTTGTCCGCACCGACAACCACTTTATCCCGCTGGAGAGAGTCAAGGCCGCCGACGTGCCAAGGAGAATCAGCCTGTGTGTTTCCTGCCACCTGAAGACCACAAAGACTTTTGACGACTCGACGCCCTTGCTGGGACACAGTTCTTCTGAAACTCTTTTCAGTCCAGAACTATCAAACGCTGAGGTGCCCCGCACACCGCATCCTCGCTGGACATCGCCGACGAGCACCACCTGGATCGACGCCGTGAACTTGTCACCCTCAAACCTCTCATCAACGCCGTCAACGCCAAGTCCACCTTCGTCGACTCCTCTCAATGATCTGTACTCCTGCTTCAAAGGGGGTCACTCAAGAAGGATCCATCGACGCTTCTTCGAAGAACTCTGCTCCACCAGGTACATTGGGGGGGTAAAAACATTATAGGAGGAAATAAGACTATTGAGCAATATATGGACAGGGCTTGTGCTATATCTGTAATTTACAGGTTGCCCAGGTGGGGGGACCGCCACACAGAACTGTGTCTACTGGTAGCGACCAGAATTCTGCCTATTGTATCAACCATCTTGCTTTCCTTCCTATTTCTTTTGCTGGTTTCCTTGTTATTGATCTGTGTGACATTCTGACAGTATAGTTGATGCACTTTAATGAGATCTGATAATATTGGTGGTACCACTTTAGAATTGTATATATTTGCCATTGTTGACTTCTAAGTACAAGTGAGTTATTGTGATAGTGTACCTACCTTTGAATATTAATTATATAACGACTGTGTTTTCTGTAATACAGTGTGTGGACATTCCTTTGTGGGGGCTTGGGGACTACACTGTACTTAAGAACCAGCCTGCATCACCTCCTGAGAAGCTAGGCCCTGATTGCTCGTCCATTGCTACCTTATAGAGAATCTTGGCTGGGGTCCTCTGTGCCTCTCCTCTACCATATAGAGAGCAGAAGTACAAACACCCCCCACCAGTCTTTACACTCTCTACCTTATAGCAGAAAACAAATATGAAATTACTGACCCTTTAATAACTGCACTACAAAACTTGACAACAACCAAACTCCTTCACGTGCTATCACAAATAACTTCGAATTATTCCCACTACCAAAGCCCCTGCAACAACTCTATTTATATGAGAGCATCATAATTCAAACAGTGCACCGATTTCAAGCAATAATACGCCTTCAACCTAAAACAGCATAATTACCTCCCTCTGAATTGGTGAAAGGCATTTGTGGCAAAGTACTTTATTTACCATTAGATCTGAAAGAAAATGTGCACTCTCTGGGAGTGCAACGTCCAATAGAGCAATCTTTAATTGTATCAGTAAATGGTGTATCTAAAAAAAAAAAAAGAAAATGGCAATAACTCGTAGACCTACATATGGTTAGACAAGCCTTGCAATATCTAAAAGACAATAATGAACACTACAAAGAAATGAATATTGAAGAAAACTTAAGGGAAACAACTGAAATAATTCAAGAGTCACCAGAAACTGGTCCATTTGAACTTCTAGATCCTGCTACAGTATCCAATATTTTAGACCATTATACAATTCATCCATTACACTCTAATGACACCAAAGATGATGCACTAGAAATGTACCAAATGTGACAAACCAAAGGATCACCAATCAGCATATGGGAAAAAAGTATAGAAGCACGTGCTTTTCCTCTACTCTTTCCTACTGGCAAAGGAGGAAGGTACGATGATAGACACACTCAGATAACAACATCAGCACACTGCTTGTTATGAATGTATTCTGAAGATCCCAGATTTAGACAAAATGTGGAATACATATTCCACCTACTCTTTGAACGTGATCTAGCAACACTATGTTACGGATTTGCACACACATTAAAATCAGGAACCCACTTTCAAAATATGTCAGCTATGCGATTAATACAAAAAGTCCAAGAAAAAGATGAGGTTTTACAATCAACCATTACAAATCTGTTAGCAAACATGCGTGGTACGAAAGAGTACTGGTTCCGACGTCACAGAGATGTACGTTGTATGATAATAAACCTTGGCCCACCCACTTGCTTTGTTACATTAAGTTGTGCAGAATATGCATGGGAAGATTTACATGATTTCCAACGCATATCAAACAAAAACAAAACAAACATAGATATACTAACACCTGGACAACTTTGCTCTCTAGATCCTTTTAATGTTTCAAGATATTTCCATCATTGTTTCATTGCTATGCTACACTTTATTTGTAATAAAACTATTCCTCCCCTCAGAGAAGTGCAACACTTCTGTTGGAGAAAAGAATACCAAGCTAGAGGAGCACCACATATCCTCATGCTTTTATGGATTAAAGATGCTCCTAAATTTGGTCAAGACAGTGATGCCACTGTTTTACAGTTTATCGAAAAAATATGTCACTTGTGAAATTCCATCGGAAGCAACAAATAGTGATCATCATGCACAAATTGTACAATTTCAAAGACACACATGCGGCAAATATTGTCGTCGCAAATACAAAAACAAAGGGAAATACTGCACCAAATGCCACTTTGGTTTCCCTAGACCAGTTACAGAAACAGGTGAAGTGAACAACTTCATGTCTTCAGTTAGAAATACTGCTAAAGGTAAATCACTTAAGAACACGTATTACATAAAAGGAACAGAAGAAGCAAAATATATCAATGCTTACAATGCAATCATTGCCCTCTTATGGAATGCAAACATAGATGTGCAGTACATTACAGACAATTCCACTGCAGTTGCACAATATGTAACAGCCTACTTATCAAAAGCAAAAAAAACAGAGCTTCAAGACCTCTGGAATGGCCTATCATCGGACAAAACACTATCTCAGAAATTGTACAGCTTAGGCATAAAAATGCTCTCTCATAGAGAATGTTGTTTCTATGAAGCTGCAGAACATTTAACCGGTACTGCTTTGTATGGAAAATCTGAAAATATAGTATGGCTATGTCTTGGTCCTGCTAAATCTAGAAAAAGAGTTTTCAAATCATACGACGACATAGAAACAATAGCCAAAAATTATCCCAACAGCTAAGACATTTTGAAAAACAATTTACTAGACACATGCTACTCAAACAGGAGTACCACTTTGGAAACCATGTGTCTATACCACATAGCCCAAAACTTCACATACAAAAATAATATAAAACCCGATGAAACAAAAGGTAGATATAGAGTGACAGATTGTGAAGGCAGCTTAGTGAAACTTACCAAACAAAGCTTAATTAATCATATTAAATTGTCATTAAAAACTCCTCAACATAAAGAACTATATTACATGTCCCTGCTACAACTTTTTAAAACATGGAGAAAATAAGAAGAGATACTAGAAAACTATGACTCCTATGGCAATGCTTTCAAAGCAAATGAAAGCACTATCACCGCTATAAACTTTACGCAGTACAAAACAATGTTGCACAATGAACAGCAACATGAAGAAGAACTCCAGGCCCAACTAGGTAAGGACACAGCCTACAGTACTCAACCTTCTGTAACAGGAAGTCAAGAACAACTGGCACAGCCACTAATAGCAAATGAGGCAGAATTAGCTATGACAGAAGTAGAGATGTGTCACTATGAAGAAGATACAGAAGTCTTAACTGTACTACAATCAAAACTGAACAAAGAGCAGTGTACCATTTTTCAAGAAGTAACAAAAGAAATTGCACATGGTGTACAACATGAAAATAAAGAATGTACTTGCCAAAATTATAAACCTATACTGCTATACGTCAGTGGCGAAGCTGGTTCAGGCAAAACATTCTTAGTCAAAGTCATCAGCAAGTTCCTTCAACAATTGACAAACAACAAACTCTCAGCTGTTGTAACTGCCCCCACAGGTTTAGCTGCCTACGACATAGGCAGTGTCACTTTACACCGATTACTACTCCTTCCAGTAGAAAAACAAAACAAATTAGAATATTGCAAACTTTCTACAGAAGCTGGAATGGAACTATGCAGGGTGTTAAAACAAATGAAAATGCTACTAATACATGAAGTGAGCATGGTCTCCAACCTAATGTTGGCTTTGATTCACCTCAGATACAAGAAGTACATAAAACAAACTACGAAGGGCTCTTTGGAGGAAAACACATTATTGTTTTTGGAGATCTTCTTCAATTGACACCAGTGAAAGGTGAACCTATTTTTAAAATCTTAGGACACAAACTCTGCCATAAAACTGTTGGCAGCATAGGAAATGTCAACCTTTGGCAACATTTCCAATACAGAGAATTAACAGAAAACATGCACCAATCTGCAGACCTCACTTACGCCAACATTTTAAAAAGTATTAGAGTTGGTGTACTATCTCAAGAAGCACAAACAATATCAAAAACCCGGCACATCCATGCACTTTATAGCCATAACTCATGTGCGACTGATGTTATGGAACAATTGGCACACAAAAATGTCAATTGTGGACATTAGGGCTCAATAGTATTATTTCATAGGCCGATACCCTTTGTGTGGGCGGGTGGATTTGGACCTTTCAAGAATGGCAAACAGGGAGTGCTCGAGCTACAGGGTGATGGAGCGCCCCATGACAATCGTTGAGTTTTTTTCAGTGGCAAAGGCGGCAACTGCAAGAGCCGGTTCGCAAGCGAAGTGACCTTGCATTACTGAGTCGAGTGTGTAATAGGCCAGTGGTTTGTGACACATAGATGTTTTTTGTGTCATTAAAGCTGTCATTAGCATTCCATTGGAGTGGGAGAATACGTTACATTTACGTTCATAATCTGCCATGGCTAGGACTGGCTCTGTGCTGATCAATTCTTTTAGGCTCTAAAATGCTTTCTGCATTTCTGCTGTCCACGTTATGTTTGTCTTGTCTTTCTGTGCTTCTTTTGGGCCTTGCAGGTGGGGCCTTGTGTAAGCTGCATAATCTAGTATCCATGCCCTACAGTAGTTGCATATTTTGACACATTTCTGAATATCCTTAACTGTATGGGGTCTGACTGAGGCATGCACTGTTGCTGCCCTGTCAGCTATTATTCTTTTACCATCTTTTGAAATCAATTGCCCAAGTACAGGCCCTCAGTCAGAGAGTACTGCAGTTTTTTTCTTGTCTACCTTGTGACCCTTTTGGGTGAGTAGCTGGAGGAGGACAATAGATTCTCTTTGACAACTTTCTTCTCTTTCGCTGCAGACCAGAAGGTCATCTACGTATGATGGTGCTCAGAACTTGAATATTTCTGATATTTTCGTGCAATATCCGGTGGAATATGATGGCGCTCTTGCAGTACCCCTGGGGAAGTTGGTGGTGTTCATACCTCCTCCCACCTAGTGTAAATGCTGTGAGGTATTGGGACCCTGGATCAAGGGGCACTGACAAAAAAGCATTTTTCAAATTGACCATAGTAAAATGAGTGCCCTGCTTTGGAATGCTACACAGAATGGAAGCGGAGTTTGGCACAAGTGAGAATTCCTTTTGATCTATATCATTGAGTGGGCGGAGGTCCTGGATCATACAACATGACCCCTTTGTCGCTTTTTTAATCTGGTACACAGCCGTGTGGCATGGTGAATTTGAGGGGACAATTATCCCATGCTGAAGTAGTTCACTTAGTGTTTCTTGAATCCCTTCCTCCACCTCTATGGACAATGAGTATTGCTTGACCTTGGGTAGTATTGCTCCTGGCTTTAGGGTAATCTTTATAGGGATCACTTCCCTCAATAGCCCTACATCATGGGGGTTTGCGGTCCACTGGTGAGAGGGCACTTGTTGCATATCTGTGTCATAGTAGGAATGCAGTGCACTGACGGCAGCCATGAGGGGGCTTGGTACTTTTCTGTACTTTACCATCACTTCACAGGGCATGCTTATTTCCAAAATAATTTCCCTATCATTGTCCTCATCAGTGAACAGTTCCTCATCTGTTATCTCGCGCAAAGGTATGCTTGGGTCAATTCGCAGTACTGTACACCATTTGCGTCGATGCATTTCCATCCCTATTGCCACTATTCTCTTTACAGACACTTGTACTCCTTCTAGATCTAGTGACAATATTGTGCCAGCAACCACTTCAGGATCAGCTGCCGGGCAGAACAAAAAATCAGAGGGCATCATCCATTCTTTTCTTGTGAGCTCAGGCACTTAAAAGTCACTAAGATTCACAAATGACATCATGTATAGGTAACATTTCAGCATCTTTGGTTGGTTGAAGACATGTACTAAACCCAGCTCCATATGCGATGCCTAAGCTCCATTGGTTGTTGCTTTTCAGTCGATCATGATACACGTGGGTCATCTGGGCTCATCTCTGCTGTGAAGGTCAGGAAAAATATGAAACATTCCTAACTGTCTAAGCTAAACAACAGGAACTGATAGTAAGAGAATAATGGCAAACATAAAATCCTTGCATGAATAGGGGTACTTAGAGAAAATGGCATTGGCATTCCGACCTCTGCATTCAGAGCTCTCTTGATACTGGGGTCCCGCTCCCAGGTGTCTCCTTCTGGGGGTTTGATCTACTATTTATGTTCCCTGACGCCTCATGGCACTGACAGACATGTTTTTGTTTGGGGGGGATATTCTACTGCACAGGATTAAGTGTATGGCGTGTGTGCTGGAATGGTCAGTATGAGGGGTTCAGATGGGTATCGACATGAAAGAAAATGGAGGATCAGGTACTGGTGAGCTCTGGCCTGGCGAGGTGGGAGTGGAGATGGCGTGAGTATTTTTGTGGAAATAGATGGGCATTTGGGCAGGGGCCTACTTCGAAGTCGCGCTCTGTGGAAAGCACATTCTGGGGAAGTAATGCTAAGCAATTGTAACAATAAATGTTTGGACGTCAGTGAGAACAAGGCTTGCAGAGCTGGCATGGAAGAGAAGTGGCAGTGTCTTGAGCTTGCTGTGCGAGGCCCTGGGGATGGGAGAGCTGAGTCTACAGAGGGATGATTTTTGGGCCTAGTCAAAAGATGGCATTTATGTCACGGCAAAATGGCATCTGCTTTCGGGCCTGTAACCAACGTTATTTGTATAAATCTCTACATTGTATCATAATGGGAAGCGCCAGGGCGGTGGGGGTATCACCCACCTTAGCTTACATGTCCTCTATTTACCACGGGCAGGGCTAGGGGAGTGGGATTTGACCATTTCCTTCCCAACAAAAGCAAAAAAGCTGCTTTGGAATCTATTGTTATACAGGCATGTCTGACGTTCAATGAGAGTTATAGGCACAGCTGTTAAAGCAACAATAATTTCTTCTAAGCCTATGCTTGGAATTATTGATGCTAACATAGCCATTTTATCATAGTGATTGGAAGCAGGATCAATATCAAATGATAGCACTCTTCTTATAAATGTGATATAAGGTGTTGTTTTGTATTGGAAAATGACTGAGGGGGCAGGAGAGGGTGGTGGGTAACTATGGCAATACATGTTTCAGTTTAACTGCACAGTAAATCAAACAACATACTGCAGTGGCTGGCTTAGTGAGTTAAACGCTCAACTGTGCCAGCTTGCACGTTCCAATTTTACATCTCAGCAGGGCCGAATCAACCCAGTATCCTTCTGAAGTTGATAAATTGAGTACCATCAAATTTGGTAGTAACAAAACCTACTGTTACAGCGCTAAGAAGCATTTGAGAGCTAGCAAGTGATGATCGACAATGGTAGCCACAAATAACACTGCTACTCTATGTGGTGGAAAACAGGCATTGAGTGCAATATTTGAAAATACAGTCTCATGTTTATGACTTCAAAATATTGAGGAATGACTCAAAACTGCACCCAGACTCATAAAACAGTGCAGGTCGGTGGATCTGATGTACTGCTTCAAAGAGTAAACATACCACTTCACGACAGGACAGTTTAAGTAGGGATGTGTGACATAAGGAGAAGCATGTCTCGGACATTTGGCAAAAGCACATATTGTGGAATTCAATGCACATTTGTTATAACATGTTTAGATTATGCAGACTGGGATGCATTTACAACTGCACGTGGCTCAGCGGGGAATGCAGAATCCATGAATGTTTGCCAAACTTCAGGAAAGTGGCAAAACAATGGCATATCTCGCAACTCACATGCTTTTGGCCGGTGACACCTGCCTTGGAGTGAAGTCACTCACCCGCTAAGCCCTTTGCATGTCCATAGACGTCAATGGGTTCTCACCCGCCAAAAATAAATCTCTCTCTTTTCACCTACCCTGATGATAGACAAGGTTGGGAACTATGCAAAGGGGACATCAGAAATGAAAATGCTGCTGAAATATGTCTGCCGGAAATAGACAAGTGTTGGAGTAACAGTATTCTAGTTAGAAAAAATGCCTTTCTCTGTAATAAAAAAACAAAAACAAAACTGAGGAGTTGTTTGGTTACAAAAGATTCTCATGCATGCCTTTGGCCTTTTGTGGGATATGCGCTTTTGGAGTCTGCAACTTTAGCGTTACCCGCTGCCCTTAAATAGTGTTTGTACCTCTTCTCAAATATAGCTCCTCGTATCTTCCGCTATATATGACCCTGCTACTCCAGCGCTATTGCAAGCAAACGATGCAGTTGTAAAATATATATTTAAATAAATAAACAAGGCCTGTTTTTGGTAAAATATAGGCAACGCTGTGCAGATATGGACAGGTGTGAAATGCATGGAGTACACTGGAATGGGTGCTGACAGCAAAGCCTGAAGTAATCTCAAGGACGCAACCCCATGCAAGCAACAGCATCACAAGGCTACTGTGCAAGCAGCATTACTTACACAAAATGACAAAACAATTTCAAAATGCTTTTTTTTTATCTCACAAACTGTGAACGTTTTTCTTGGAGTAAATCTACACCGGTGCTGTCCCGTCATGACATCCCTGGCACACATTAAATAGCAGTGTACTTAAATAGGGAAATGGGTCTTAACATGAATATAAAAATACCCCAAACATCTCCTTCTCAGCTCCTATAGTATAGCGCACAAGCACACAGGCACTTGCAACTTGCAATGATCCCTTGCAACACAGATATACTTTTGCTGAAAAGGCTTTTACTGTGCAGAAAATAAAATACTTTACATTTTAAAGACACACATTGCGTTTTGCTTTGCAAAGATACATCTTTATGCCTATGTTTACAGGTTTATAGCAATGGATGGGCATCACTGTGCAGCAGAGTCAATGATACTTCAGGAATGAATTGCATTGTGCGAAAGGGCCAAGGAATGGGAGGGGTAGGCTTCCTTCTTAACGAATCCCCTGATGCCCTGCGTAAAATTCTAATGAAAGCTTACCAAGTAACATGATCACCAAGCTGTGACCAGCCAGCAAACTTTCCTGTTTGACCAACCTATGTGTCTGCAGAGTGCTTTTCATCTTGTTTGCCTGTGCCCGACGGAGCCGCATTGAGAGCACGCCGCATGTGCAGAAAAAACAGACCATCTGCTGAATGCACAGGCGCATCCACAGCGTTATCACATGCATTGTAAGGTTCCTGCCACATTGGTTTGGGGTATAAATACCAGTCTGTCTAGTCCATTTGCACCACTCCCCCTCTCCTGTGCACATTTCTCAGCATTTGGATCCCCCACTTGTGCTGCCTACTATTTGTCTCAAAGCGGAGCCTTGTCCCTTGCCAGCAGATAGGCCGTGACACGGTCCCAAATGTTTTTAGGCCTGTTCTGTTGCCCACACAGAGATGCATAGTCCCTACCAGTGTCTTTCAACCAGATTAGATATCTCAACCATTTATTCACCCCTGGTGGGGATGCATTTGTACACTTTATCAGAATGCACCTCCTCACCGCTATCATGCACGTCACCAGTAGCTTGTGATATCTCTTTGGCACTCCAGGTGCCCACCCAAACATACAACACAATAATGTGCAGGGGACGGTCTGTCCCAGCATCTCCGCAGAGGCAGCAGTCCCTGCCCCCCAACAGTTTTGCATATTAGCACACAACCACAGCATATGTACAACATCTGCAGGTTCTACACTACACCTAGGGCACTTAGCTGTTTTAGAGACATCATATTTATGTACTTGTGTGGGTGAGATGAAGGCCTTGTAGAGGGTTTTAAGTTGGATCTGTTCGCCGTCCATTGTTTGGCAGTGAAGGTTTCGCCGGAGTCCTCGTCCCACTTACTTTTGCAGCGAAGAGAGTCTCGGCATGAGTGTGACTGGATGATCTTCTATATCGACGAGATCACTTCTCTGCACCCAGGAGAGCTTCTAATGTATTGTAGTAGCAGAGTTGTGTGCAACATCTCAAGAAACACTGGGGACTACTCTCTAAAAACTGCCTTCATCCTGAAATAGTGTAGTGTCTACGCAAGAGTCCACCACCCATTTTATCAGTAAATTCTTCCTGGGAGACAAACACCCCATTTGGGTACTTATCTTTAAGTCGTGCAATACCCGCCCCCCAATCACGCACCATGGACATATCACAGGTCGGTGCCAGAGTTTCTATCTGCCATAATGAGATGCCAGAATCAAACGGGTGCATCACACTGAATCTTTTCAGGGCTGTCATCCAGGCGTGCATCCTGCAGGCCACAGGGTCTAGCCTACACCTGTCCGCCACTTTGCCAGAAATCAGCTCTCCCAGTTAGGAGTGTGGATGCACTGAGCTCTGCTCTATACGTATGTGGGAGGTGGGTGGCGCTTCCGGCCTCCAAAATAAAGTCAAAGACAACTGCACAGCCAGGAAGTATGCCTCAATGTCAGGGGCGCCTATTCCCCCCTTCTCTGATGACCGTGCTAGAACCTCCCATCCTATATGTGGGGCTTTCGGATGACAGGCCAGCTCAATCAGTTGTGTGCATACTTCACGAAATAAGCTCATTCCCGGTTATACCGGTATACTCTGGAACATGTAAAGGAGTTTGGGGATCACTATTATTTTCGCCACAGAAACCCTGCTCATGAGAGGGAGTGGGAGTCTATACCATCTGTCTACACTGATTTTCAAAGCATATAAATAACTCCTGCGGTTGTCTCCTAACAGAGATGGGGCATTCTTACTAGCCCTGACCCCCAAGTATGTAACAGCTGACCGCTCCCACTCAAAACCTTCTGTATCTGTCGGGCAAGCAGTGGCCTCAGTCAGAGGGAATAAAGAGGACTTAGAACGGTTCAACCTGAGCCTGGAGGCTCAACCAGATGCAGCTATCTTCTGTGTCAGTGGTGCCAGGTTAACCTCCAGATTCTTAAGATAAATAATTGCATTGTCCGCTTATAGCGAGACTAGTTCACTAGGCCCTCCCATAGATAGACCCATGTGGCTGTGAAACCTTCGCAGCCTGTCCACTAATATTTATATCGCGATGGCAAAGATTAAAGATGAAAGAGGGGGATCGGCCACCAGGGGGCGCACTTTCCCCCACTTTTATGACCCCCCCCAGAGCCGGTTACGGAGCAGGACACGTCCGAAGGTGACCCCCCCATCTGGGGAAAAACCTGAAGAAAATCGGAGGAGACTTTGCCGAGAAAACGAGATAGACGTTCTGAGACCCTGGCCACGACGTGCGCAGCAACAAACGGAAAGCACACCCCCGTGCCTGAACACACGCTTGAGGAGAGAGCTGATCTGCGCGGCGGCCCCTACATGGCTGAGGAAGCCGCACTCGGCCTTGCTCGTGTCGCAGCCCGTCGGTGTGGGTCGGGCGCTGCGTGCTGATCCCTGTCCCCGTGCGGGACCCTGAAGGGCCCCACCCGACGAGATAAGGTAGGCGGCCGCCCCTCACCCCCTGTCTGAAGGACTCCACCAGGCAAGGGACTGTCCCGTGCTGCGGCACGCAACTCGGCGGGGGGTCCGCCGATGCAACGGAACTTCCTCCTCTCCCTCTCCCTGCTCCTGCTGAAAGGCCGCGTAGCACGAGTGTTGAGTGAGCAGCCACCCCCCTGACATGGAGCCGGGGTGCAGTGCTGTTCAGAACGGGAAATAGGAGTCTACAGGCACCCAAGGGCGAGGATACCTCCCCCACCACGCATTCGATCAGCATACTCGGGGCACCGCATAGTAAGTGCCTCAACCCTGCCACATTAACAGATCTGGCGCCAAATCCACCGGCATATCGGAAGGTCACCAGGACTGAGGGTTGGGCCCCCATACCTCGGGCGTGTGCCTCCTCGAGTAGCCTTGAACACAAGTGATCCGATATTGAGGGGCCACCCTGCACTCCCCCCCTGAGAAGGAGAAATCGGCAAGGCGCACAGGCCACTCACAGCTGGGGAGGGGTTTTGGAGGATGGGAATTCCTGCCTGAATACTCGGATGAACAAACTATGGTCGCCTTGCGATAAGGGATGCTTGCAGAACACCCTCAGGCGACGAAGGATTGAGGGTTGCCCTCCTCTGACTACATACATGCTCCCAAGTTCACCGGACTTGGGAACACGATCCCGGACTTCCACCTGGAGTGGTCTTAGCGCACGTGGCGAATCCACGAGGGCCGTACCCTGCCCGTGCCTACCTGCCCCTCTTCTTGGAGACATATCCTTGGAGTTTTCCGTTACGCTACGCCACGGATGAACCCCCACCAGAATAAAATGAAACAAGGTACAAGTAGAAGTCAAGTGGTGCCTGATCTTTTGAGTAACGCTGCTCGTCGGTGGGGAACTTTATAAAAGCTCTTTGCCTCGATTCCTCCCTGGCCAACGTGGGATAACAGCATGCACGCATAAGCGTATTACCCTCGAATGACCATCCCGGCGGCGTAGCCCTCTCAAATTCATCTGAGACCCGTCCTCTATGGACCCTAAGGGTAAACTGGCAAAATACAGGTTCACACCAGCCATCGGGCCTTCAAGATCTTCCACTGAGTCCACAATGTCGACGGCAGGGTCTGATGCAGCTACGACCAAGGCAGACGTCGCTGACCTACTCACCGAGATGAGAGGCATGAGAGCGAACATTGGCAGCGAAATAGACAAAATTACACAGAGGATGGACAAAATGGACGACAGGCTGGAACAGGTTGAGCATAATCAAACCTCTCTGAACACATTGGAGGCACAAATGGATCACTGCATCGCTGAGATAGAACATAAATAGGAGGAAATACACCTCAAGGTTGATGATCTTGAAAACAGGGAACGCTGCAACAACATAAGGGTCTTTGGTGTTCCCGAGAGAGAATGTGAAACTGAATTCGATCTAAAGCAGACCCTACACAGGATTCTAAAGCTCCTCTTCAAGGATGATTCGGTGGATGAACCTAGAATAGAACGTATTCACAGAGCTGGGGGTAGACCAGAAGGCCCGAGATCGGTACTGGCCCGATTTCACAATTATGCTGACAGAGTAAGAATCCTGGAGAAGGCTAGGAATACCCCACAACTTTCACTCGAAGACTCCAAAATGTCACTCTACCAGGATTTATCATCAATCACATTGGCACTGAGGAAGAAGCGTTCCCCGATCACGAAGATGTTAAAGGATAAAGGCGTTAGATACAGGTGGGGTTACCCATTCTCCCTCACCTTTAAATGGGAAGGCTCGGCGATGAGACTCGGCTCGGAGAAGGACATCACTGACTGTATAGCAGACCTATTGGGTCCCCAGGGGGAGGGTTCCTCGCTTGCGGAGTCAAAAAGGGAAGAGGGTGAGTGGCGCACCAAGGGCCCATGTCAGAGAAGAATTGAAGGATCCAGAAAATTCCACAGCATGAACAACTCCCAGGATATGGAACATTAATCTGAGGCATGGATTCTCACATCATGCTGCATAATGCAAAAGAAACACTGAGGTGATGACATGGTGGGGCCCGGGAGCATGAGCGCCGCCTAACAATGGGTGGAGTAACTTAGCTGCTTGATGTCGATCTGACTCCCGGGGCGCGCCACTGATATGCCCGGCATAAGGGTCGAACACCTGTCTTACTGTCGGACACTGGGCAGTTGCCTTAGATCGAGACTGGAAGTCGTATTTACAAGTTAGTTTTGATGAATTTTATGAGTGCAAAGTTGGGGGCTCACTGTTATATTGGTTTATACTTTGACAGGACCGCTTGTTTTGCGGTTCCCATTGGTGGTCCGAGGCCGACTGGGTGATGTTAACCTGGAAGGACCGGACGCCGACTGCACGGGGGGGAGGGAAGGGGTGGGTGGGTGGTATGGGCGACACGTAGTATACTGGAAGGCAGACCTGGGGGTCGAAAGAATACGAAGCAAGTTTACGAAGGCACTGAAGGCCTACTGGGCGGGTCACTCACTGGCCTCCTTAGGACATGTTGGGTCCCAATCTGAGAAAGATGGATCACGCCCCGTCCTATCGATCAAGTCAAGGGCCATGAAGCAGACGATTCAATCATTCATATATTCACATAAACCTCGTGATGTCTCCCACATTCGCATCCACTAACAACACGCTACGCATATGCACACTGAATGTAAAGGGACTGAACTCCCCCACAAAACGCTCCATGGTAGCCAGAGAATTTAGGCAGTCGAACATAGACATTCTATTTCTCCAAGAGACAAGATACCGCAGAGGGGAAGAGAAACCTATTCCATCCTGTGAGGTGGGCCCTTTTTTCTGGTGCACCAATATCACAAAAAAAGGGGGAGTGGGGATTCTTATTTGCAAAAGTCTCCAGATGGTGACTCTTGACACGTGGACGGATAACGAGGGAAGGGCTCTCGTGGTGGTGGGGAACATTCGCGGCACAATTTCACCCTAGCTACACTTTATGCACCTAACCAGGGGCAGAGTAGGTTCCTCCATAAGATTACGGAGAAGGTCTTCGCCATGGCACAGGGACACATAGCTCTTGGGGGTGACTTTAACACCTGGATGGACAGTTCGATGGATAGACCTATATGGTCTTACTGATAGCTGGCGTCACCTGCACCCAGCAGATAGATGCTTCACCTTCCACTCCCTCCCCCACGACACGCTTACGCGTATTGATTATATCTTCCTTACCGATGGCCTTCTGCGGATACTTCATGTGGCAAATATTCATCCCACCGAGTCGTCAGATCATGACATGGTCGTGGTCGATTTGTGCTGGGACTACTTGGCCCCTCGAAACTCCAAATGGAGGTGCAACGATTCCCTATGGACTGACTTGGTCTTCAAGGAAACCCTTGAAACTGAGATTGAGCAATTTTTTCTTACCAATGACACGGGAGAGGTCGGGAAGGTACACGTATGGGAAGCTGCTAAGGCCACCTGGAGGCGGGTACTCATCAGGGAAGGGGCCCAAAAAAAAGAGAACGTGCACTGATAGAAAAAAAAACATTAGGGAAAAGCTCCACATAGCCCAAAAATTAGTAAAATCTTCCCCGTGTGATAGACCCAAACACATGGCTGAAGCCAGACGGCTCAGGGAAGAGCTCCGACTACTCATCGTTGGTAAGACAGCCCGAACCCTACAATATTTAAAACAAAAATACTATGAAAAGGGCAATAAAGCAGATGTCCTTCTGGCGGCTAGTCTTCGGGCACAGAAGGCTGACAGATGGGTAGATCGTATTGAAAGGGCTGATGGCACCCTCATAGATACGACCATCACGTCCCCTGAAGGGATACAGGAGGCATTCACCTACTTTTATGAGGATTTATACACATGCGACCCCCCCCTAGGAAGCATTGACACTTACCTTAGAGAAGTTCGGATCCCCACACTCACACCCACAGAAGCCGAATCCTTAGACATGCCAGTCACTGAAGAAGAAGTCACAGAGGCCATAAAACATCTAAAGACTGGGAAGGCCCCAGGAGATGATGGTTTCACACCCAGATTCTACAAGGCTTTCTCTACACTCATCGCCCCCTTCCTTGCATCTTTATTCAATCACATTTTCGAAACAGGCCAGGTGCCCCCGTCCTTCTCACAAGCCCTGCTCACTGTCATTCCAAAGAAGGGAGAGATCCCACGCGTTGTAGTTCCTACAGCCCCATCTCTCTTCTGAACATAGATGCTAAAATATACGCGAGAATCATTGCAGCCCGACTCGAAACATACTTACCACGATTAATTCACTCCGACCGGGTTGGTTTTGTCATTGGGAGACAGGGTGCAGACACCATGAGGAAAACCTTACATCTTATTCACGAGGAGCAGGGAATGGGAGGGGACCCATCTCTTCTGTCACTAGATGCCGAGAAGGCCTTCGACAGGGTTGCCTGGGGCTTCTTAGAAAGGGTAGTAGTCTGGAACGGGTTGGGGCCGGAATTACGCCGTGCCATTACGGCTCTGTACACATCTCCCACAACGTCAGTGACAGTAAATGGGGGATATTCGCGATGGTTCCCTTTGGAAAGGGGAACAAGGCAGGGTTGCCCACTGTCAGCAATACTATTCGTGCTCTCTCTTGAACCGTTGGCACAGAGATTGAGGCAGGATGCTAAAGTAAAAGGCATTATGGTAGGAGATTGCGAATACAAACTAGGCCTCTATGCAGATGATATACTACTGCACCTAACTGATCCCCTAAATTCTGTCCCGGCCTCAATCAGCATAATTGAAGAATATGCTGAACTGACTGGCCTTAAAATCAACACCGGAAAGTCGATCCTCCTTCCACTTGACAAAAGTGGAGACTCTGAGGCAGACCGATTCGCTCCCCTAGGAGTAAAGGTCAGCCTCACCACGCTTCGATATCTGGGTATTAATGTGACCCGAGACCTTGACTCCCTTTATGAGGCTAACTTTCCCCCACTATCGCTCTCCCTTCAAAAGGACATCCTAAGGTGGTCCAAACTCACCATCTCCTGGCTGGGCCAATTAAATGCAATAAAAATGGTGATTCTCCCTAAAATACTTTATCTGTTCCAAATGCTCCCCATTAAAATGCCCAAAAAATATTTACGAACATGAGAAAAAGCCTCTTAGCCTTCCTGTGGCGGGGCCAGAAGCCCAGAGTCCCCAGATCCTTGCTACAGCTCCGGAAGGACAACGCCGGAGTGGGCCTCCCGGATATAGAAGCATACTACAGGGCAGCCCAACTATGTGTCCTTGTCCCGCACATCAGGCACAAGTCAGAGCCACAGTGGATAGCCCTAGACAACTACCATCTCTGACCATTCATCCTAGGCGAATGGCTATGGGTTCCGGGGCCCCAATTGCGAAATAGTGTTAAAAACCACCCTATTATTGGAACAATATGGGCAATTTGGACACCAGGCAAGAAAATGGTAGGAATTACAACTTGGCCATCTCCCCTTGCACACCTATGGTCACCGGGGATCCGGGACGCTATCCCAGACCCAGAGAGCTTCGAGACATGGTACGATGCGGGATTAGAGAGGGCTGGTCAACTCTGGAGAGATGGTACCTTTATTACAATTCAGGATTTACTGGAGGCGCTCGACATAGGCCCACTCTCGGTTTTCCTATATCTCAGACTCAAGGGGGCGATGACAAGGGCGGTATGGAAAGATCAACTACAAAGGGATCTCACCCCGTTTGAAAGCATTCTCAACACATTTACGAGTTCAAAGGGCTTGATAAGTACTCAGCGCTGATTGAGGTTGATATCACACCATCACACACATTAAGGAACAGGTGGGAATCGGACATGAGAAGGCAGATTTCGCAAAAGCTATGGCTCCAAATTTGTAGAAGGACAGCAAAATCTTCCATAGCCTGCCAATATAAATTGCATGCCGTCAAGTTGTTATACAGGTGGCAATATGACCCGGTCCGGCTGGCCAAAATGTATCAAGGTATAAACCCACATTGTTGGAGGGGCTGTGGAAAATGGGCTGATTACTGGCATATGTGGTGGGGGTGTGAGGTGGTCCAAGCCTACTGGACGGAGGTCCTCAGCTGGATCAAGGAGCTGGATGATGATGACAGAGAGGTACACCCACTTCTGATCTTGTTTGGCTTGGTTGAAACGGAAGACACAATTAAGAAAGCACCCAAAATGATTCTGGGTTTACTGCTGGCCGCTCGAGCGTGCCTCACCATGGTGTGAAAGAGAGCAAGGCTCCCTCATAAAACCGAATGGCTGAGTGTTGCCTTGAATATATATAGAATGGACAACCTCACGGCTGTCCTGCACGGAGATCGCACCTCAGTTGAGAACGCATGGTCGGAATTTCGGGCTAAACATGTGATATAAAAAATGTGTGCAAAGCGTTACTATGTTTGGAGGCATTTTGGTTGATGGTTGAATCTCGCTGCTATGTTAAACTTGCAAGTTCTAATATGTCTGTGTATCTGATGTTAGGAAGTTAATATTAGTTCGGAGATAGATACTGGTTTCTTCCAGCCCTTCAGACGGTACTATGTGCAAGGGGGGTAGGGGGAGGGTAGGGGTAATTGGGTTTGATGAACCTACTCAAAGTTTATCCGATGTGCATCAGATCCCAAACGTTTTACACACTGTTTTGCTACCAATGCGATATCTTTTTTTTTGTATTTGACCGTTGGGTTGCAAATGCCTGTACTTGATTGTCAAACTTTTATTTCAAAAACCAATAATAAGACGAATTAAAAAAAAAAAAGGTGAGAGAGGTCACCCCTGCCTAGTCCCCCTCCCTAACTTGAACAGGTTCGACCACATACCGCCGATATTTATCTGGGCGCTGGAGCCTGCATATAGCAGTCACACCGCTTTCAGAAAGTATGCAGGGACCCCAACCTGGGACAGCACTTCAAACAGGTAGTTCCATTCCACCAAATCGAATGCCTTTTCCATGTCCAATAAAGCCGCAACTGCCTGAGTTGTAGGGTCTATCTGGGCCAGTATTGTGAACAGCCGTCTAAGATTTAGCGATTTCGACTTCCCGGGGATGAACCCCGAATGGTCCCTATGGATTATCTGTGTGACATGCGGGAGGAGGCGGTCCGCCAACACTTTAGCAAATAATTTTGTGTCCAGATTTAAAAGAGAGATCGGGCGGTATGAAGAGCAGTCCAGCGGGTCCTTTCCTGGTTTAAGAATCAAAGTTATCACTGCTTCCCGCATCGTAGGCGGGAGCTGTCCAAATACCATCCCCTCTTCCCACACGCCTAGAAAGTGTTGGGCTACTTCCGGACCCCATTCCTTATAAAATTCAGCTGTTATGCCATTGGTACACAGTGCTTTGGAGGGAGGGAGGGCCTGCACTGCACCCAATATCTCCTCGGCTGAGACAGGGGTTGCCAGGGCCTAAACTGCTTCAGAACTGAGTCTGTAAAGTGCTGCCGTCTCAATGTACTCTCTAAGTTCGGTTAACGGTAGTGTGCCTCTTGAAGCATATAAGGATTCATAGTACTCACGGAATACCCCTGCGATCTCACCCGGTTTCACCACCACCTCCCCCTCCGCTGTTCTTATTTTGGTTATTTCCCTGTAGCCGCGTTCATGTCTCACCAATGCCGCAAGGTGCCTTCCCGGACTCCCCTCCTCCCCATATCTACAGGCCATTGCCAGCCGGATGAAGTATTTCACATCCCTGTTTGCCATTTCATGGAAGTGGTCCAAACCCTCCCTAAGTTTGGCGAGCGAGCTTGGGGTATTCAACCTGTCCATCTCACCCTCCCTGTGTTTTACCATGAGCTCCGCTTCCTGTAGTTGGCTACGGATTAATCTCAACACTCCCATCTTGGTGGACATGCATACTCCCCTCAGCACCACCTAAAATGCCTCCCACAAAGTCCCTTTCCCAGCCACTGTACCCAGATTCTGCTGGAAGTAATGCTTATTCAAGTCATGTATCTCGCTTTTGTACACTATGTCTAGCAACACCGGTGGTTTAAACCTCCAGCGGGGGCAAGGTAGTGCCGCATCCAGGTGCACAGACCACAGCACCGGGGAGTGATCCGAGGTCTTCGTTCATATCCCTTATAGCTCTCACTTCCCTTCGCGGCACTTGCATTACCTGTGTGGTTCTATTGCTGGTATCCTCTAGTGTACTAACTCTGGTTTCCACCTCAGAAGTTCTGCTACTCTCTTTGTCTATACGTTCCTTCATTCTGTCCACTTTGTATGTCAGGCCATAGAGTTTTGAATTGATTGCAGCAAAGCCAGAGCTCATTTCCACGAGGACAAGGCTCATCTCCGAGGCGGGGGCCTCCCTGCTAGACTCTGCCTCTGTCCCCTCAGAGAGTGAGATGTTCACCATTGCAGGAATTTCAGGTGTGGACTCCAGTTTATTGTCATTTTTCCAAAGCCTTTCTTTCGACAGGAAAGGTAGGGGAGTCTGCTTCTCATTGCCTTTCTTATTGCTGCTGTTGCCTATCCAGATCTTCATCGCGGTGGGTCCGGACACTCGCACTAATTCAAGCCTGACCTAATGTATGCTCACTGGTGTAATGAGGGAGGCTGCTTTCCTCCTCTGGTCCGGCTCACTCGCCTGTACGCCAGTCTTCTTATTCCACGACCTCCCCCTGTGGTCGACCACTGTGTTTGTTCTGCTGCCAGTCCCCAAGAACCCCTGTGTTGCCCTCAGTTGCTTCAGGTTGATGGGTGTCCCGTCTGTGTTCCCAGCATTTGTCTCCGTCCTGTGGCCATCACCTTGCTGCTCCCCTATCTCCCCCAGCACTGTTATGGGCCAGCGTTAATGTGAACACATACAAATTCTTTGAGATTCGTCTCCATTGGGCGAGCACCGCTTTTCATGCACACAATCTGTTTTGTACGGGGGTTTCCCTATGGTTCGGGGCCCTGCGGCGAAGCCTGATATTTCCAACCTTGGCCCAGTATTACGGGGTGCCCGTTCTGAGGCATCAGTGTGGGCCTTTGTTCCTCTGACCCCAGGGGGGCCAGACCAGATGTTCTGTTCACCCAGTGCTCCATTCGCGTTTAGGCTGGGTACCCCCGAATATGTTTGCACTGGGAATTGTTAGGGCCCTCCATAGCGCCGGCGCCTGCCGTCGCACCATGAGACCACCTCCCTCTGTGCCAGTAAGGGGATCCTGTGCCCTTTTGTGTAACGGCAGCCAGGGTGTTCCATATACATCACAGGGCTGTAGCGGAGCAGGGAATGTACTTGCACGTGTCTCCTGTCCCTGATGTCTGATGGCGTTGCAGGTGATTCCGGTGGGGCCTCTCCACTTCTCTGCCTCCCCGCTCCTCTCAGCTATGTCGCTCGTGGCTAGATGCGCCCAGTCACTCTCCGGTCAATGTCGGCAGCGCTGCCCTGCTGAGTGGGTTCTCCTCTGCGACTCTGGTTTGCTGGTTTGGGCGTTCTGTTCCCGTGCATTGATTCGGTGCCTCCTGCCTCTTGTCCCGCCTGTGATCGTCCGGCTTCCTGGGCTGCCCCAGCAGTTGATCGCTGTTGCCTGATGGGCTCCGGTGTCTGAATCACCCTCTGTCTCCCACGGGCAGTCTTCTTCCCGGGCCTCCTCTGTTCAGGCTTAGCGGGGGCATCCTAACGCCATTCGCCTCCCCCCCACAGCACGCCCACCACCCAACCAACCGGTAGCCCCGGTGTCGTGAAGGCCGGCACCTCCCCCCAGCCGCTCCCCCCCCACCCTTTCTCCCGTGCCAGCCTTCCCTCCTCCACATTCCCCGTGCACGCAATAATAGGCGGAGACAAGTTGTACGATTGGAAGTGTTAATGCCACAGCAGCTTTATTTTGCATAAAGTCTTGGAGTTATCTTACATACGATCCGTAATTCACCACACCACAGGTTCTTCTACTCCGTGTGAGGTTACCTAGGGTCGCCCCCCCCCTCCCCGTCGGCGTCGTGCGGACGCCTCTGGGGTACCCCGGCCCTGTCTATCTTCTCTCTACCCCGTGTTCATCTGTCGTTGATTGCCACTTGCCCCCATCCATATCGTTTAGTTCTCCTCTTAACTTTGGTCCATTGACCCAAATTGCAGCTCTGCCCGCCCCCTCCCCTCTCTGCGTCCCCCAGGTCCCCTTCTATCTAACGCAGGCCGCCCCTTGGCGCCTTGCGACTGGCAAGTTCCTATACAGACACCACCGACAGTGTCCCAATGCATCACATACATACACCGGGCCGGCCCCGACCTCCGGTGCCGACCCACCACCACTTTCTCCCTGCCTAAAAAGTCATCGTCCTGCGATGTCCATATGTACTAGTGTCCCATACTACTTAGACTCACAGTCCCAACTTCTACTCTAGCACAGCCTCTACTCGAGACCCTCATCCCCCAATTCCTTCCCCCCCCGGGGGGCTTCCCCTTGTATACCTTTGTTGTATTTTGAGCTTCGTTCTTTTGATCCCCCCCCGGCCCTCTCTTTTGGGTTTGGAATGGTTTCCAAGACCCCTATCTCCCTCCCCTTTTCCCAGGGCCTCCCCTGAGTCTAGTACTTCTGGGGCACCGTAAGGTCTAATCTGTTGGCTGTGCATTCCCCTATGGGCCTGACAGCGCTTTGCTACAGGGATCGCAATGTAACTCCGCCGGGCGACCTGAAAAGGAAGCAAATTCATTACAACACATTTCTTCATAAAGGGAGGGCGGGTGGGAAAATGCTTCTTCTTGTACCACACGTGGGAGGGGGGCAGGAAGCCGGAGGAAGAGATCGTTCCTGCGACGACCCTACCCTTTTGTAGGGTCTCCCCCCCCCCGGCTTCCTGTCCCCCCCCAAACAATCCCAGGTACCCCCAGCCACTTCCGGGGCGGCCCCCTCCCCCTCACCCCCCCCTCCCTGCGGTCGTGAGTTGACCCCTCGCCCCGCGCCCCCGTGTGCCGCCAGGAAGCTGAGGCTCAGGGGGGGGTGGGGAGGGGGAGTCTCTGGCCCGCAGCCCCCACTAAGGGGCGGCACCTGCCATGCCGCGTCCCGCGGTGCATTCGCCCGCCGTAGCGGGGGCATCCTAACGCCATTCGCCTCCCCCCCACAGCACGCCCACCACCCAACCAACCGGTAGCCCCGGTGTCGTGAAGGCCGGCACCTCCCCCCAGCCGCTCCCCCCCACCCTTTCTCCCGTGCCAGCCTTCCCTCCTCCACATTCCCCGTGCACGCAATAATAGGCGGAGACAAGTTGTACGATTGGAAGTGTTAATGCCAAAGCAGCTTTATTTTGCATAAAGTCTTGGAGTTATCTTACATACGATCCGTAATTCACCACACCACAGGTTCTTCTACTCCGTGTGAGGTTACCTAGGGTCGCCCCCCCCCCTCCCCGTCGGCGTCGTGCGGACACCTCTGGTGTACCCCAACCCTGTCTATCTTCTCTCTACCCCGTGTTCATCTGTCGTTGATTGCCACTTGCCCCCATCCATATCGTTTAGTTCTCCTCTTAACTTTGGTCCATTGACCCAAAATGCAGCTCTGCCCGCCCCCTCCCATCTCTGCGTCCCCCAGGTCCCCTTCTATCTAACGCAGGCCGCCCCTTGGCGCCTTGCGACTGGCAAGTTCCTATACAGACACCACCGACAGTGTCCCAATGCATCACATACATACACCGGGCCGGCCCCGACCTCCGGTGCCGACCCACCACCACTTTCTCCCTGCCTAAAAAGTCATCGTCCTGCGATGTCCATATGTACTAGTGTCCCATACTACTTAGACTCACAGTCCCAACTTCTACTCTAGCACAGCCTCTACTTGAGACCCTCATCCCCCAATTCCTTCCCCCCCCGGGGGGCTTCCCCTTGTATACCTTTGTTGTATTTTGAGCTTCTTTTGATCCCCCCCCCGGCCCTCTCTTTTGGGTTTGGAATGGTTTCCAAGACCCCTATCTCCCTCCCCTTTTCCCAGGGCCTCCCCCTGAGTCTAGTACTTCTGGGGCACCGTAAGGTCTAATCTGTTGGCTGTGCATTCCCCTATGGGCCTGACAGCGCTTTGCTACAGGGATCGCAATGTAACTCCTCCAAGACTCTCTGCGGGCTGCCGGCGGCAGAGAGTTCCCCCATTTTTTCCTTCCTGCATCTCATACCCTCCCCCGTGCCATCGTGGCCAGTACTCGCCGAATGCAGACATGTTTGAGTATGGATAGAGGAGACCGATTGGTAGGAAGGAGAAAGTTACACATACCCTAGCGTGTCAATGTGTGTGGGAGGGGGGACGCACAGTGAGGAATCGGACCCCCTTAACCCCCCACCCCCCCCTGTGGACAATCCCCTTGTTGAAATCCCTCCTCCGCATTGCGCTTTTACCCTTAAACTCCAACGTAATATCCACCTGAAACATTGACTGGCCCCACACTGGTGTTTGACCCCTTTAACGATATCCCCTCCGGTGGTTAAAGTGTACGAAAAGAAGTAGTAACAGTGCTTTACAGAGCACATATTACGTGCAATATCCCCCAACCGCAATTGGTACGACATTAACCAACCTGCATACTGCTGTGACTGTTTCCATTATTCATCATTTATACCTGCGCACCTCGTGTCTTTTTCGCTTGGGCGCTTTACCCCTTTACCTGCGTAGGCCCCATAACCATGAACGTGTTACCTAAACATTTTCATCGCCGAGTTGTACGGGCCAATCGGGGCACCCTGCCATAAATGGCCCCTTCCGGCAGGCGCCATTACCCACGAGGCATACTAAGGTGTACGGGGCGCCCAGCAGCGAAAATTACCTGCCGCCATCATAGTAAATCATGCACTTAATTACCCTGCGCCAGTGGGGGTTCCGTTCCCACACTAGCCCTACCAAGATTCTTAAAAGCAGTATCCAAACTTCCGTTTAATCGTTGCCCCAAGCAGACTGCCCCTTTATTTTAAAATTCACTGTCTCACCCCCAGTTACATCAATACTGCTTGCCGGAATGAGAGGATCCGTATAATCCAAGCCGGGCCCTCCCTCGCGCTGGACACCCACGCGCCTCCGCATACCTAACCGCACCATAAAAGTGGGATGGGGAGGGCGTGCAAACCTAGAAAATGATGCTACAATTTCTTTTTTTTTTTTTATTTTTTTTATTTTTTTTATTACCCTACATCTGACCACAATTCTGCCCCATATTCCTTAACAACATTGCGCAGCGCAGTGGCCATATTAGCACATGTAAATTCCAAACAGGTGCCCATACTCGAGGTGAGTATCGAGATGCACATCCTGACACGCCCGCACTTCTACTCCACACACTTCTGAACATCATGCCTCTGCAAAGCGCCCGAATGGTGAAAAAGAACTATGCCCACGAAAAACCCCTACATGGTTTTATATTCACGCACCAACTTCTAAGCGCTTTGGAGGAGGCTGGTGTTTGGGCTGGTCACTTCTATAACACCCATGTACGCCACGTGGGGATCCGAGACCTGCACAGGATCGATTGCTGATACTTACCGGCCCATGTCATAACCAATAGCGGTCCCCTGGAAACGTGGCTCCTTACAAGAAACGTCTCGTCTGCCATAACACAAATGTGGCACTAAGCCATACCTCTGTCCTTGGTCGCTATTCACCTCCGCTATTACCCGTCCCAGAATGCCCACTGCGAAATTGCCCGTGGCCCGTTTCACCCAATCGCCATGAGTAATGTTGCTACAACTGTGCTCATCTATTGAATTGCCACCATTCTGTCAGGACCTGTCGCCACATGAGACGTGAACCCGGGGAAACGCAGAACCGGATTTCGCTCTTGGTATGCACCGAAACATAAAACAGCTGTCGCTGGTGCGCGCACCGCAGCCCCACCCCCCCGCTCTGGTTTCCCAAGGCAACACTCTGTATTTATCGCCGATTGTTTGACTGTGCCCCACAAGGGGTTTCAACCGCGTAAGCCAAAACATCATTATTTATTTGCATTTTTTAACGCGCTCAGACAGTCTGCGGGCATCGCGGCGCTGTTACCGGATTTATTTATTTATTTTCTTCTTCTTAGTTGCGTATTTATAACGCGCTTAAACACCCAGAGTTTTCTACGCGCGGACCCGGAGATGGAACCTGTGTTGCTTCATGTCGTCTTGCTCCCAAGGCGCGCACGTTGCCGCTGAGCTATCCTCCCATTGTTTCTAATTTGCCCCGTGCATAAAGCCGCGAGGGTTCGTGGCCGCCCGTGCCCTGCTCCCCTAGGATGCCCCTTTGATCCTCATTAAAGCACCCTCTCCAGTCCCTGCAATTATCTACCTCACCCTTTCCTTGAGCGCCGATTACATTTCCCACAGTGTTTATTATACGGCGGATTGAGCACTTGACTGGCTGTGTTAGTTCACCCTGCACAGCCCTCGCTACTCACAACTGCTATGCTTTATGTTAATAATAAATTATTATTTGGTTCAAAGGGTTCCCAGTATTAAGCCCACGGTCACCGACCCCCAGCAGCTCCAGGGATTCGACCCCCTTAGCAACTCTCCAATGACATGGCTTGAGGCATGTGTGTTAATACAGGATCGTTAAAGGCATTATCTGGCGCCTGCAAGTCTGGCCCCTTGGGTATACAAAGCCGAGTCATGCTGCGACCCCGTGGCCCCCTTAAACATTGTGCTATCGGATCCGCTGTTCCACCAGCGTAAAAATGCGAACATATCCCCATCGAACGAAAAGGTTTTGTACCTCAATCTGACGTCGCATTTGGCACCCCAATGGACTCCTGCCTGGTACTTGCTGCCCCCTCAACCAATTGCAGAGGAAACCTAGCTGAGTTCGTAACAGCTCCAAAACCCCCTGCTAGCGGCCGTAGCGCCGCTCTTTGCCCTTTTAAATCATTGCACCCACACCCAAAACGGTATAAACTAGGTGTGAACCGATGCCATAGAGCTCCCTGGAACTCATAGCCCCAATCATTGTGGTCAGCAGCACTTCCATTGCGCTACAGCTCTGTACAACGCACCGGGGTGCGATCCCTTACAATGGCAATGCTCGGCATGCATAGTAGCACCTGAACCCGTGCTTTATGTTAAATGACCCCCGCAACCATGGTGCGGTGCCACCGCCTACCGATGTTGCACCCAACGCTCACGGTAACTTCGGGAAAAAGCTCTTATCAGTGTTAACAAACTCAGCCACAGTTTGATAGTTTGTTATCAGTGTTTAACAAACTCACGGTGCTTCGGGAAAAAACTCTTATCAGTGTTAACAAACTCAGCCACGGGAGCCACTGTATAGCAAACCTGTTGCGCAATACCATGCCCCGATGCTGCGCTGGTGGTAACGAGTTCTTCACTGGTCTTGCTGAAGGTTCGCTGCCAGCTGTGACGACCATTCGATGTTATAATTGTGGTTCTAGCGTTTCAAAGCCTTCCGGGGTGATCCTGAAACCCATATCGCTCCATCCTTTCTGTAGCCCCACCTCACACCCACATTCCTTGATCGCTGGCAATCAATGTTAGGGTGCTCTGTTACAGAACACCCGATTGCCAGCGATCAAGGAATGTGTGTCGCTGGACATTTTTAGGGTGACCCCGTGCACCCGGATGTATCGCAATACACTTCGCGCTGCTCGGTTTAAAGGCAAGCACTCGCACTTTTGAGTTGTGAGGGAACTTCGCCCGTGTTGCCGCGCCGCCCTAGGGGCGGCTTATACAATCAGTGAAAATCGCTCTGGTTTCAGGGCGTGTGTTGGCAACCCACGCGACCAGTTTAGGATACTAGTCTCTCATGAAACAGGAAGCACGAAGGAAGGTCATACAGAAAAACCCTACAGGTTCTACCTGAGTAAAAGTGCCTCTACAGCTCGCGGCGTTCTGCGCCTTGCTAAAGGCTGCTGCTGTCCACCCATGTCCAGTGGTGCTCACGGTATCGCTCTCGTGAAGGCGATTTCATGGAAAGCGCCACGCCCTTCTGCAAGGCAGCTACACCGTACCCATAGTACCAGCGCCTCAGAGGCCGACATTTCCAAGAATCCTCATTTAGAAGCTATAATGAATTCCAAGTTTCAGAGTCATGATATAGCGACACTCTAAAATCCTGCTTTACAGCCGTGGTCGGCAGTGCAGCTGCTTCAGAGCCACGGGGCTGACCTTCCTTACCTCTAGAACATGTCAAAGCGCTCCTTAAACTAGAATTATATGCAACAGCGTTTCAAAACTTAACATTACCCTGTAACAGCGTTTATCAACAATTGTATCTGCTCGAAAGGCCTTATTCCATCCCCAACGGCATTGAACATCCCCTTGTTTTCATCGCGTACCTAGCCAAGCTGAGAACACACCAAACTCCAGTTGCCTTCTTCTTGTACAACACTCGGGGGCCGCATTCACTACAAGCTCATAACTGCACTGGAAACCATGCCCACCAGCTCCAAACACCACGGGTCCTTGCATCGAACACGAGCGCCAGCGGTGCTGCGACCCTGAGCTTGCCGCCGGCCTCACTAACCTTCCCCTGCCCACTCGGCAATCATAAAGAAAATTAATCCGCGCTCTGGACCTGCATACTCGGTCTGCCCCTGTAATCGGTACTGCAACAACCTCGCTACTGCCCGCTATCCACTTACCCATAACTTCACACCGCACCAAGGGCCCCAACTCCAGTGGCCGACCGCCTTTTGCGAGAGCGCCGCGAGCTGGCACCTCGCCTCCGCCGGAACACCTCCTCCACTGGAACATGCCTTTCCTTCCGAATACAGGCACCTGCTCAGGAGCACCCGAACTTTCCACAGCGCATAAAAATGCTTCTTCTTGTACCACACGTGGGAGGGGGGCAGGAAGCCGGAGGAAGAGATTGTTCCTGCGACGACCCTACCCTTTTGTAGGGTCTTCCCCCCCCCGGCTTCCTGTCCCCCCCCAAACAATCCCAGGTACCCCCAGCCACTTCCGGGGCGGCCCCCTCCCCCTCGGCCCCCCACCTCCCCGCGGTCGTGAGTTGACCCCTCCCCCCACGCCCCCGTGTGCCGCCAGGAAGCTGAGGCTCAGGGGGGGGCGGGGCGGGGGGCGGCGGATAGTCTCTGGCCCGGCAGCCCCCACTAAGGGGCGGCACCTGCCATGCCGCGTCCCGCGGCGCATTCGCCCGCCGTTCACCGGTGGGCGTTCTCAGACGGAGGCAGCTCCAGCTGTGTTTGCGGTTCCACCCGCCGAATCGCGTACAGGCACTAGGTGTGCACTGCAACCCCAGCCATGTTCTCAGCCTGCTCACGCTCACTACGCACCAGGCCGCAGCTGCACTCCTAGAGCTCCAATCTCCATAAAACTTGGCCCTCCTCTGCACCCGCCATTCGAGCCAGTTTTCTGAAAGTTTCAGCAGATATCGGTCCTGATGGGTCCTGATGGGTCGAGTATTAGCCTCCTCTTGCTCAAGGCTTTCAGGAGCTCACTAGAACGTGGCCATCTTGGCTGTGGGCTCTCTAGCACCCTCCTGCTGTTTTCATGTTATGTTGCCATCTTTCCTCAGTGTCCTGACTTAACCCATAACTGTAGCTGTTACATTGAGAGGAGAATGTGAGGGTGCATCCCGAGACAGCAGAATAAAGGTATGCAAAAATGGTTTAACAAAGTAATGATTTGGAGGGAATGGATAGGGTTTTGTCCGCAACATTCAGCATGGATAGGGTTTTGTCCGCAACATTCAGCTGGCATGATGTGAAGGTCATGCACTGGAATTTTGGTGTGAATCTGTAGAGCAACTAGGTTCTATGCTCTAACTAGAAAAAAATGTCAAGTGCAAATTAAAATTCAGTAGACACTGTCACCTGAATTAATTCTCTTTTTTGTAACCTATTGTAACTTAATATATTGTATTAAACTGCACTCATTGTATAATACCCACATCTAGGACTCTATGTATCCTTCCCTGTCTATCACTGTCCCACTGTCTGTCTCTGACTCCCTCTGTTACAGTTTTGCTGTTAGGTGTGCATTTGCTAAGCCAATACCAGCAATTGCTGACAGAAACCACATATTCCTTCAAGGAGAGGGTAGGGTGTTAAATATGTAAATGATTACAATTACAGCAGCAGTGACATATTAATCTCCGGAGGTGGGAACCAGCCTGGTATTTGGACATCAAATGTGTCCTGAAGTAATACCACCATCCCACTGAAATCCCATTGTCTGTATCCGGGGGAGGTGAGGTGGAAATGGGCTGGCTCTGCAGAGCACCTCTGTCTTTCCGACACTGTATGGAAAAAAAGTATCAAAAAGCAGGGTCTAAGACTATAGTTGTTAATTTCACTTTTTTGCTAATTATTGGTATTTAAGCATATTTAAGCATATTGTAACAAATAAGCTGGTTCATCCATGATCACCAACCAATCAGGAGCCCACTTGGAAATGTTTAAAATGTAACATTGCCTTAGTGCTCACAGAAGAAACAGATTAATGGTTTCAATCTGAGTGTAACACTTTCCAAAAAGGAACACCATTTTGATTGTCACAATGATATATATTCTTGGAATAAGGAGCTATTTAAAAGAGAACACTGTTTATGTTCACTAACACTGTAAATTCCTTCAATGTAGATTTCTGATTATCACTTCGAGTAAATGTTGCAGTCATTTTAAGAATATTGAATTCTCTTATTGATCAAAACACATCATCAAAGGCTAGAATACACCTCTAAACTATGTATTTATAAACAATTAACTTTCCAAAGTTTACACTCCTATTGCACTGTTTCAAAATGTATGTAAGGGAAAGGGTGACAAATTGCAAAACTGGGAAGATTTTGTGTTATGCATAAAATCAAACAGCATTTCGAAATATATGAATGACTATATATTTTTTTATTTTACAAATATGACTGTTAGAAATTGTTGTATGCTTGAATCACATTGCGCTTGGGGCTAATTCCATTTATTGCAGCATTCACTATAATCTTAAGGTTTTGTAACCATAAAACACGTTTACTCTTTCACAGAGCCTCGGACCTGGATGCGGTAAAACAGCTGCAACATTCGTGAAGGTAGGACGCCGACATCAGGGGCTGAATCCAACCTCCACTACTATCTTGGTAGCTGCTGGAGCAGCGTTCGACCTCACACAGTCAAGGTAAACCCTCAGGGGCTTTGGGATCCTTTTTAAATACATTTCCGAATTGTTTGCTTAATGTGCTCAATCCCGCCTGAAATTCTCTATAAATTTTAACATGAAGTTGATGCCACGACAATGATGTACATCCTTGTGCTGGGTGGGTGTTTGTAACTATGGCAATTTTCCATTGCATTTCTGCATAAAGAAAAAGAGAAAAAAATCATTAAAAATGGCCGCCAGAGCAGCGTTTGCCAGACTGTAGCCCTGGTGCTTGCTGTCTACTCTGATTGGGCCGACTGTGGCCTTCATTACCAATCTGGAGCCACCAGAAGTCATTAGCCCGCCCCCACTTGTAAGGCCCACATGGTAAGGCCCTGTCTGTTACTGTCCATTGCCTGCCCAGGTCTAGGAGCCTCTCACCTCTCAACCAACACGGACAATGGAGGTTGAGCAACACAACCATACCTCCCGGGTCCACTAAATACCTTGGGAAGACACACAGATGTGAACAATGAACTCCTTTGCCACTCCTGGCAATCTTTACTTCTCTGGAGGTTAGAATACTCAACCATATCTGCACATAGTCTACCTCCAGCTCCACCCTATTCTCTTACCTGTACTTGGATCTCAATCTCACCTTCTAAAATCAAATGTAGCTGTGTGCATTTCCAACAGTGTTTTTCTACTTTAGCCCAAAATCTAATTTAGCTCTGTGCATTTCCAAAATAGTTTTCTGCTTTAGCCAAACATTGAAATTTAGCTGTGTGCACTTCCAACATTGTCTTCCGCATTAGCCAAAAATTGAAATTAAGCCATGCACCTCCAATATTGTTTTTCTACTTTAGTCCAAAAATCTGAATTAGGTGTGTGCATTTTCAACATTGTTTTTCTGCTTTTACCCATAATCAAATTTAGCATTTGCACCTCCAACATTGTTTTTCTGCTTCAGCCCAAAAATCGGAATTAGGTGTGTTCAACATTGTTTTTCTGCTTTAGCCCATAATCAAATTTAGCTCTGTGCATTTCCAACATTGTTTTCTGCTTTAGCCCACAATCGAAATGTAGCTCTGTGCACTTCCACCATTGTTTTCTGCTTTAGCCCAAAATCGAAATTTAGCTGTGTGCATCTCCAACATTGTTTTTCGGCCTTAACCCATAGTTGAAATTTAGCTGTGTGTATCTCCAACATGGTTTTTCTGCTTTAGCCCAAAAATTGGAATTGGCTGTCTGCATTACCAACATTGTTTCTCTGCTTTGGCCCAAAATCAAAATTAGATGTGTCCATTAGCAACATTGTTTTTCTGCTTTAGCCCATCATCCAATTTAGATGTGTTCATTTCCAACATTGTTTTTCTAGTTTAGCCCAAAATCAAATTTAGCTGTGTGCACTTCCAACATTGTTGTCTACTTTAGCCCAACATCAAATTCAGCTGGGTGCACTTCCAACATTGTTTTCTGCTTTAGCTCAAAATCAAATTTAGCTATGTTCACACATTTTACACTTCCTGGTACTCACCTGCCCTCTGTTCTACTCTTTCACCCCCCACCCTCTGCACTCACATTATCCTCTTCCCAACCCTCTGTGTCTGTGTGTGCCAGCTCCACTCATTCCACATTCCTCAGGTCCCTGCCGGATTAAGTGCACCACCTTGTGTCCCCTATGGCACTTTCTATCTCCCCTATCTTCTCCAACTGCTTCTCCATCACCTATCCTTCACCTCTCACTAAATCTGGAAGGAAGAAAATCAAAAAGGACACCCTGGCCTCCAAACCAGGCCTATCTATTGCTGACACATATGTCAGTGCTTCTGCCAGAGAAACTCTTACCGACATCCTCTTTGTCGTCCCTTCAACCGGCCTATGGACCCTTCATATGGTTGCTCTGCTCACTCCCTACTCCTCCTCACACATGAATGGTGGCACCCGTTGGGAGGTCTTTCTTGCCTCCTTCTCTTCCAGGATCATCATTAATGTTTTTCTAAATAGTACTGTCCTGGTGCAGGGTCCTCATCCCAACATACTCCTTTTTGATAGTCTACTCCCACGCCTTATCAATTTTTCACCCTCCTCTTCAAGGGCACCCTTGCACCACCACATGCGCTACAGCCCTTGTACCAGCCTTGTCTCCTGTCTTGTTACCTTCTCTGGGCTCTCTACCATCTCCTATTTCCAACTCCCAGGCACTCTCACTGCTTGCGGGGTGGACGGCTGTCCCATGTACCCCCCCTGTAAGTCTCTAAAAAGTGGCAATCCGCAGCATATTGCCACTCTTAACTCTCGCTCTGCTGTTAAGCATGCCTCTGACATCTGACACCTCTTTGAACTCTTGGACCTTGTTGTTCTTCCCTCACTGAGACATGGTTTAAGGACAGCTCTGTCACATGTTTTACACACTTCTCCCTGAAGGCCACAAGATCCTCTTTGAGCCCAGGACTAAAAGACCAGGGGGGGGAGTAGATCTCTGTGGATCCCTGTCTCCATCATTCATATTCTGGCCTAGCCCTCCTTTGAATGCCTGGTCTGCAGGGTTGCTCTCTCTCCAGTTGCCTCTATTACATTTGCCACCTACTATAGGCCTCCTGGCCATTCTACCCACTTCCTTTCTGTGGGGCTGACTTTGACGCTTCACTCCTCCTGACCTCCTCACAACTCCTCCTGCTGGGGGATCAAAACATCCATCTGGACTCCCCAGACTCTTCAGGACCTTTCAGCTAACTCTGTGACTCCCTCTCTCTATCCATCCTACCATCTTGGCCGACTCACACTGCAGGAAACACCTTGGATGCTCTCATCTCCACTGACATCCCTCCATCTACCCCTCTTACAGCAACATTCTCCTGGACTGATCACTCGCTTCTCTCTTCCCACCTTACACTCTCATCTCCTCTAGCACGGGCACTCCCCACACTACCTCCTGTCTTCAAGGACACTCATCCCATGAAAAGAGTGACAGTGGCTGCCTTTGCATCCTCCTACTCTCCGCCCCCTACACTTGCCGCTGGCTCCCACCCTGACACAGCCCTCTCTAACTTTCATCTCTCCATTGCCAACACTCTTTACATCCTTGCCCCTGTCATTAGGGTGTACATGAAGCTACCCAAAAAGTGTAATTCCTGGAACCACTCTGATCTGGTGCCCTCAAATGTAAGTGTAGAGCAGTAGGACGGAAATGGGTGGCCTCAGGTGCACCCTCTGACAAACTGGCCTGTCATCTTCTCCAAAGGCAATATAGACTCTGCATCTAGTCCAAGAAAATAGTCCATATTCAAGGCTGCATCTCTGCAGCACTTAACAACAAGGCCAAACTTTTCAAAGTCTGCAAGGTATTGGCAAACCCTTCTGCAGCCTCATCTTCCACTGAACCCACTCGTGCCCTCTGCTATTCATTGGCAGCACATTTTACCAACAAAACCTTGGGCATCCTTTCCTTTCTCACTCCTTCACCCACACATGCATCAACATCCTCTGAGTCCTCTTCGGCCTCCCACACTTTTCCCCCTCTCCCTTGACCTGAGGAGGTCACTAGGCTAGTCCGGTCTATGAAAGCCTCCTCCAAACAGGTTGATCCATGCCAATCCAAAACTATCAAGGACCACATTGACACTCTAACTCCAGTCTTGGTGGACCGCTGCAACCTCTCATTTGCCTCTGGAGTTTTCCCTTTGTCTCTCAAACACTCTCTGGTGTGCCCACTATTCAAACAACATTCTGCTGACACATCTATCCCAGAAAACTATCACCCTAGTTTTATCACTCCTTTCCTGGGCAAACTACTGGAGAAGTTGGCTATCTCTCATCTTACTCCCCACACTGAATCTGTTGGTTGTCTCCACGATCATCAGTCTGGCTTCAGAGCATCCAGAGGTACAGAAACTGCTCTTCGGAACACCCATGTAGACCTGCTCGCAAATCTTTAATCTAACTCTATTTCTGTCCTGATTCTCCTTGACCTCTCTTCTGCATTTGACACAGTGAAACATAACACCCTGATCAATCGTCTCTGTGATACCCTAGGTGTCAATGATTAGGCCCTGGCGTGGCGTACCTTCTTTCTCTCTGACTGTCCATCCCAGGTGGAACTAGGGTGCTTTCTCTCCGCTATCACTCTCTCTACTTGAAGGGTCCCTCAGGGATCTAACCTATCCCCCTGGCTCTTCAATATATGTATGGCCACCTTGGCCCACTTGATCCCTTCCTTCATTTCCAACTTTCAATGTTATGCATATGACACTCAGCTCTCCTTCAAGCTAGCCTCAGTTTCTTCTTCCTCCTCACTCATTTATGACTGTCTGTCCACAATTCAGTCCTGGTGTGCAGCTAACGACCTCTGCCTTAATGCCAGTAAGAATAAGATTGTTTTCATTGGGACCCTGCTCTTGTTTTCCCACTCTCACTCTGGTCTGCCTCCCTTGGCCCTGCACCCTCACCCAGCAGTGAGGCAAAACACATGGGGGTCATCTTCGATTCCACTCTTTCTTTCTCCTCACACATCTCAGATATATTCCAAAAATCACACTACCAGTTGCACCTCCTCTGTGGTCTCCTACCTTTTCTCACATTCTCCCAGAGGAGCATTGTCTCCAGAGCTCTGGTTCTCTGTAGACATGACAACTGCAACAGTCTCTTTCTCAATCTCGCTACTTCTACACTCAAACCTTTACAACTCATCCAGAACAGAACTGCAAGACTTATCCTTGGCCTCAAGAGCAGGGGCCACATCGCTCTGGCACTGAAATCCCTCCACTGGCTCCCTGTGGCTGCAAGGATCAAGTATCAGCAAAAAACGAACTAGCCTATTGTTGAACTAAACTTGCATAGTCGAATGTAGCCTGTTTCTGCACTGCATTAGCAAAATTGAATTTGCCTATCTTTGTGTACAACAGTAGTAGCCTACCTGTTAGATCACTAGCATAATTGAATCTGCCCACTCTGTTAAAATACAGACCAAGTCGTACCTGCATACGCCCAATCTCCTGCAATTGTGCTTACCTGCATGTGTCAAGCCCACAGCATTTAGCACCCCACAGTTCTACAGCCCAACCTACGTTGCTTTCTCAATTATGCCCGCCTGGCTCATCCTCATCATGTTCCCTTTTTGTGTCATGCCCAACAATACGCCATGCAGCAGAACCAGCTACATATCGCTTAGCAATGGACTAGCCAAACTCGGCTGCTCAAGACATTACCCCATTCCCTGTCCCACACCCTTCCTGCCCACCATGCCACCACTCCCCCACAGTGCCTACTCATACCACACCGCTAAAATCTGTGCCACCTCAGACCACCCTCTTCCCAACCCCTCTAAAGATGACTACACTGTTACCAACAAGAACTCCCCCAAGCTACCAGAATACCGACCTACAGCCAACCCTAACCTTACTACCCGTAACAATATACTAGGCTCCAGAATCCACACCTTATCTAGCAAATTGCCTACAACATCTATGACTAAGGCCACTAATAAGAACACCATCAACGCTGCTAACACCACTTCGTTAAAAGGTGCTCTACTTAATGTCAGATCCATCGTTGCTCACCCCACTGAAATTGCTGACATCATCCGCTCAGCAGATCTCGACTTCCTTGCCACTACTGAAACATGGCTACATGATGCAGCAGGTCCCTATCTAACCCTTGCGGTTCCCGACAATTACTCCATCGTTAGGGCTGACAGACCTAATGCTCGCGGAGGAGGTGTATCTATCATATTTAAATCCTCAGTGACATTAGATCTGTTACCTCCCTTCCATTGAAATCATGCAAGCACCTCACCATTAAAATACAAACTACCCCTAAGAATACTATCACTCTGGAACTAATATACAGACCCCCAGGTCCCACAGGTACCTTCAGGAAAGACATTACCTCTCTTATAGCTGAAAACTCTAAGCCTCTCTCACAGAATATCATTCTAGGTGACTTTAACCTGGGGTACAACGACCCCAACAACATTCCTGCATCCTCCCTTGCTAACACCCTCTCTGAACACGACTACACTCTATTCAACATTCTACCCACCCATCAGAAAGGCAGAACCATTGATTGGCTCGTTGCCCACAATTGCAATATCACCTGCAACGCCCCCCAACCTCTCGTATGGACTGACCATCTCCTCATATCATTTGACATTAGCATTAACAACCAGAACCTCAAACAGTGCCCCCCTGCACCAGCCTGTCTGACCAGAAACAAGCGTAACATTACTGCGGAAACCCTTATGCCACTGGTTCTCCCTATCCTAAATACACTCCCTGCCACCGCTGACCTCAATCTACTAGTAAATACCTACAATGACGTCATGACGTCATGACCAAAGCCATTGACACCCTGGCCCCACTAAAGCTACGCAAAGGCAAACCTAGAACTCATCTGAACTCTTGGTATACACCTGAACTCAAAAAAGAAAGCCAAGATGGAAACATTACGGAAAATGACCAGTCTTACGAATATCTCCTCCCTTTATAAAAAGGAGATAATCCGCACTAAGAAGGAAGCCTACAACGTCAGAATAAACAATGCAGGTTCCAGTGCTAAAGAACTCTTCACCATCCTAAAGGAGTTAGAAAACCCTAACCCACCGACGGACACCTCTGTGAAAGACAAATCCTGGTGCACGAGCATCCAAGATGCCCTTGCTAATAAAATCACTGGCCTGCAAACGAAAATTGAGGTCAAAAGACTACAACTTTCCAACAGTAGCTCCTCCACCCCTAGCATACCTACTACCACTAATGCCACCTCAGGCTTCACATTGAAAAAGGTAACTATACCAGAAGTCCAAAAAATCATAATACCCCTCTAACTATCAAATTGCAAAGCGGACAGCTGCCCCGCTCAGATCATCAAAGATGCAGCAAGAGACCTATCCCCCTTCATCGCCAAGCTAATAAACCTATCATTCTCCACCAACTCAGTACCCAACAACCTGAAACAATCATGGGTTCTCCCTCTTCTAAAAAACAATCTCTAGACCCAGCCATTCCCACTAATTACAGGCCTATCACCACGGTTCCTTTCCTGCTAAAAATCCTTGATATTGCCTACCTGCAAATTCAGGATTATTTAGAGACTAACCAATTCTTAGGACTGCATCAATCTGGCTTTTGACCTAAGCATGGAACAGAAACCACCCTTGTTGACCTCAAAAGTCAGATTGATGACATTAAAGACAAAGGCAAGGCTGCCATCCTACTCCTTCTCGACCTCTCAGCAGCCTTCGACCCGGTCGACCACAAAATACTCTGCAACCACCTCTCTTCCACTGCCCATTTCTCCTCCTCGGCTGTCACGTGGATACAATCCTTCTTGGCCAACAGAACCATGAGGGTTTTTTCTTCCGCGGCAGCAGACCCTATCCCCATCACCTGCGGTGTCCCACAAGGATCTTGTGTTTCCCCCACCTTATACAACATCTTTATAAAGCCTCTCTTTGACAAACTGCACCATCTGGGTGTCAACTACACCAATTATGCGGATGACACCCAGATACTCCTCACCATCTCTGGCAACTACAATGCTGATATCACCAGGATCAACAAAATCTTCTCCATCATTCAGGCATGGATGGCCACACATGGCCTCTGCCTGAATGATGAGAAGAGTGAACTTCTCCTTGTCGGATCACCTAATAACTTACAAAAACTGAGCCCCGACTACTCCAACATCATCATCGACGGTAACACTATCCCTGTCGCTAAAAGGGTGGAAACCCTCAGCTTTTATCTCAATGCCAATACGAACCTCACCAAACAAGTTAACACGACCGAATCAGCTACCGCCTACACAGGGAAATTAATTAGAGCCTGCAGACCTTTTTTATCCACTAACAGCTGCCTCACACTGGCTAGGGCTCTCATACAATCTAAGCTAGACTATTGCAACAGCCTCTACCTAGGTGCCAACCAATCCATAATCAACAAACTTCAGGTTCTCCAAAATAATGCGCTACGAGCAGCACTAAACATTCCTAGGCGTGAGCATATATACGCCACCAGGATATCATGCAAATGGCTGTCCATTCAACAAAAATTTGACTTAAAAACTCTTTGCCTCACCTACAAAGCCCTCAACCACCTAGCCCCTCCCTACCTCGTCAACAAATTCACCACGAAACCAGCCACTAGAATCACTAGATCTTCCAACACTCTATGCCTTACTGTGCCCAGATTCACCTCTGAAAGAGCCGGCGGTTCAAGCTTCACGGTCCCCGCCTCTTAACTCTGGAACACCCTGCCTTTGAACATTAAATCGACTAAATCCTTCCAATTATTCAGGAAACTTGTCATTGGTTGGCTACTGATTAAAAACCAACCTTAAGTTAGACCTAGCCTACGACAAATTGTTTATATTGTACATGCCTCACCTATGCCTCAACTGTAAGTTTTAACTACGTCTATCTGTATATACTGTACATAACTTTACAAATGTATTACTGCAAACGCTAATAATATTGTGCCTTGTAACCTGTCCTAAGCGCCCTTTTACTCCTGGGTCTGGAGCGCTATATAAATAAAATAAACAAACAAACAAACAAGACCCTCTGAATAGTTCACAAGGCTTTCTTGGGCCGGGCTCACACTACTTACAGCACACCCTTCCCATATGCACTCTGTATAGAGCACTGCACTCATCCTCCTCCAACTCTCTCAGAGTGAAACATTTTTCCAAACAGAAACTTGGGAGTAGATCCTAATCTTCTGCAGGGGACACCATCTGGAACAGTCTCCCTGCCTCTCTGTCTCAAGCCGGATCTCCTTAAATTCCGGAAACTCAGGAAAACCCTGCTCTTCTCCTCGGTCCTTCTTGCTACCTTTCACCAGCTAACCTCCTCTATCTACCTGCTACCACCTCCTTCTGCTAAGCTTGCTGAATGGCCGCCTGGCTCACCTCAGAACCTTACAGATCCCAGGCACCCACACCAGTCCCTGCACTTGCCTGCTGGCCCCCGCACTACTTGCAGCACTACACACTTCCGGAAGAGACAACCCTCTGCACTAACCAGGCCTTCCTGAACCAGGTGCAATTCCCTTTGCCAATCACTTGCACTTCCTGTCTGGAACTTACATGATTTGAATGCACCTTACCCAGTAGGTTTGTTGTATGTCTGTTCCTGCCTCCCCCCACCTTTTTGCATTGTGCACCTGAAACACTTGTGTTTGTGGCACCTCATAAACGCACAATAACCTACTCAAGCCCCCCTATCCTAACTGCTAGACATGCACAGGTATTATTGTCCGTTTGTTATGCGTGTACCTCCCTCTCCTTGCAGCCAGCCCTTGCCACCCGCCCACCCCCGCCCCCCAACAACCTGCTAACACACTTTAATTAGCAGAAATGTCATCAGGCCTAGTATGCTTATTATCATTGTACATCTTTCTGAAATTTCCAAGGCCTTATGAATGATTGTATCCCAACACACTAGTGTTGTGTATAAATGCTTTATAAATAAACAATGCCATACAGTACAATCTATCCCTCTAGTGGTCCCTCAGAGATAAATTTTTTTTTTCTTCCAAAACCAGTAGCCCTGCACCATTTTAGAATAGTAGGGAATGAGAGCAATGCACAGGCCTCCTCAGATAATTATTTGTATATGTTTGATGTAATTAGTGGATGTACACCGCAATGACCTGTAATGCCAGTCACAAGACCCCAGATAATCATGCAAGTGAGAAAAACATGCCATACTTCCAGCACAAAAGAACTAAGTATGGCGATAAATGATGGCTCCCAGAGCCTCATTTCCACACACAAGTATCTTCCTCTTGCCAGGATTGCTACTTTCCAAACCCCAGTGCAACAGAGGATTATCAATGCACTCCAACGTGTAAAAGTCTCCTGTGAAGTGTGGGAGTTCTCCGGATAAAAACACAAATGGGGTTCATTTTCACAAAGGAATGTTAATTGAATGTGCATGCTATTGGGGTGGTTCAATGTGGTTTTGCTGAAGCTAATTACTTTGTTGTAATGTACCTTTACGGCATTACTTTGGGGGGGGGTTCTTTTTTTAATATGTGAGGGCCATCCCTAACCCCCTCTGTCGCTGCCACTGCAACCCCCATCCCCAAAGCTTCCTCTCGCCCTACATCCTTTAACCCTCAAAACACATATACAAATGTACTTCCACACGAAGTAATGTTGGCGAAGTAAATTGCAATTAAATGATTTACTCCTGCAAAACCACAAAACCACAGGATACAATTGCGGCCCCTCAATGCCACTGTAATGATTGCAAAATGGAGTGCAAGAACGCATTGTAAAGACAAGTTAAATTGCTTTTCCACCGTGTTTTGCCCACTGTTTTGCCATTTATGGTGGCTGTAAAACCAATACAATTTCCTGTAGCAGAAGCCATACATACCAGTCAGCATTTACAAGAGATCTGTATTTAACTTGCCTGCTTTTTAGCAGGTACAAAAAGGGCAGATTCTCTTGCAATCCATTGGTTTTATGACAACATGGAAATGCAGTGCTGGCATAAGATTAGGTTGTATTTGTAGGCAGAAAAGGAATGAATTCATGGTGGACATAGATGGGTCACCAATTCTAGCCTGGTCATCATCATCACCCTTACCCTCATCATCATCAGTCGATGTGGATGGTGGTGAATGAGACCAGCATATTCCATATCCTGCAACTTTGCACGTGTTAATCTCTGCTCAGCAGGCAAAGCAATCTGCAACTCCTCTCCCCATTATGGCACACAGAGAGTGGGATGTACCTTGTCTGCATGCCCCCCTCTCTCCCTCTCTCTGGCACACTTAGGTGCTCTTGACATGCCGATACACAAAATATTCACTTTACCATAGCCACACGAAGATACGAGTTCACGTTGAAGTCCCAGTCACAGACAGTGAATGTATTCCCTTGCCTAAAATAATTAAATTATTTCCTATTCACAACTTTGCAAGCAACATTATTTGGTATTGTCACAAAATGGGAGACATTGCATATTCTATCGTCTTACCTCCAAGGAATTTTGTGATGTGCTTCTACTGTGATGATCTTCAGCTCATTTACAAGGAAGGTAATGTAAGTACCAGGCATGTGGTCACTGGGAACTACTGCTAGTAGTAGCCACAAGTTGATAGCATGTGTGTGCCGAACTCCTTTACAACCAATGAATGAATATATGAAAGCCACTGAAGATAATCTCACACCCACCATAAAAATGTAATGCTTTTCTGTGGGATTTAAATTGAATTGATGGCATTGGTTAATTGTACTAGTAGCCACATCTAGATGATGAGATGTGTGTTTTGCTCTGTGATTTACAGCCGCTAAATGTAATTGTGTGGTACTTCCAAAGGCTTCTAAGGGCTTTTTGTAAGCAAGCAAGAAGTATTTTACCTGGCTGTAAAACGATGGTGCACTGATTTCCACTGAATGTAATGACCTGCCAGCCTCCATAAATAGTATGATATACTTCTCCCCACTGACCAGACATTCCCAGTACTTTTAATGTATATGATGAACGGGATCGAGTACTTTCAGTAGCCAGTGGATGATACCATGCTATACATTATAGTCACTTATTGTAATCTACTACCTCCCAGGTAGTATACGATTTTTTTCATGCAATAAACATGGGATTTGTCTGGCTACAGAAAGATGACAAACTCTTTCACAGATCCTGATTACACTATGCTGCCCACAAATAAATAAGTATGGCAAGAAAATAATGATGTACTTATTAACAGGCATAGAATGCACTATCCTACGTTCAAATAACGTTAAGACGTTTCAGTACAAGGAAGAAGTATTTTCTCTGAGCACCACATGCGAGCGTACCTCTGGCATACTTCTTCCTGTGTACAAATACATGTGGAATGTTCTTCTCCTCGCCTACATTTATACAATGCAGAGTGGTTACTAGGATGTAGCAGCAAAAGTCACAACATCCTATTTCACTACTCTACCTCCCTATGAACTTTTTTTTTGTTCTCCCTCTGCCGCACGTAGAACCTATTTTATTTGAGTAGCTCCCCCCCGACTTGATTCTTCATTTTCTGCCTCTCCCCAAACTAAAGCCTACTGCATCACCTCCTCAAACAACCTTCGGCCACTGCTGTTTAACAAGGCTAATCCCAAACTCTGATCGTGCACTTGTTCCATTTTAGACTGACCCAGCCACAACATTTTGCCAAAACTACTGATAAAGCTCAGAGAAACTCGATTTGGCAACAACACAAACCATCCAGGTAGTCAAGTGGGCAAACCTCATCACTACCAATGCTCTGATTATGAAGCTTGCACAATGGTATATTAGCTTAGGCAGACAGTTCAACACTATCTGGCAGAATCCATCTAGAGTAACTCTGTCAAACTGCATGCTTGATGGTTGCTTTGGTGTAGGGAGTAAAAGAGCACCACGTGAACACACCAGGCTGCTGCCCCATGTCACTAAAGAGTCAGCCAATGTTCTTTTTTAATTTAGATCTATTTTAGGGATGCAATTCAGCTCCTGCACATTTTCATCAGCACCTGCATCTCAGGTGGTACGAGTATGGAACTGCCTAATTAGGTATGATAACTGAACCAGTGACTCTGCCAGGGTTGCTCCATGTATTAAAAAAGAAACAAAATAGCGCGGATGATGCATATTTTGCTACTTTGTAAAGCTCTAATTAATTGCTTAAATGAACATTTCATATCAATCAGATGTGTCATGATATGCAAGTAGGCCATGAAAGGAAGACATTACCGTAGTCGGTACACACATGTTCAGCAATGAAGGATGTATTTTTATTTGAGGGCTGTACCAAGTTGAACCAGTACGATAGCTCAGAGTTTTCATAAACAACTCTTAAAGAACTGTGTGTTACCTGAAATATGCCAGTTTGAATCTTGGAACGTTCAACCATGCATGGACTATACATTTAAACAGTAATGTATACCCAAACACCTCGGGAGGATAGCTCGTGGGCAACACTCCAATCTTGCAAGCAAGACGGCGCTTAGCAACACAGGTTCGATCCCGTGGTCACGCTTAGAAACCTCTGGGTATTAAGCGCGTTCTAAATAACCAATTACAATAAGAGCCGTCTTTTACTTGATGATGTCATTTACAAAAATGATGGCAACAATTCACTGCTGAAGACATGTCACTGATGATTTCAAGTTGTATTGTCACAAGGCACAACACAATGGCAATGCCAACGCTTAGTGCCTTATAAAAATACAATAAAATCAAAATAAAGTATCAGAGGCAAATACATTCGCACCGACATCTATCACACTTGCGTGATCAGTTTTATTTTTTTGTTATTTTGCCAGTCCGGTTCCTGCTTCCATTTCAAAATGAATATATCAACCTTCAGCACTAGTGTTCCTTCCATCTAATCCAAGGAGATGATGCATACTTCATCCTTGTATAGAACACGCACACATGGGGCCTTCTCCTTTGTGTTTTGCGTGTGATGTATATGGTGTACAATGCAGCAGCTGGAAATGTAATGCGGCATTGAGGTAGCTTCTTGTAATCTTTGTTTTTTTTTTATTTTCGATGTTGGTCAAAGGGTGACCACCATTCTCTCGAACTGCAACTGTGTGTGCATTTAATTAAAGGGGGAAAAACACGTTTCAATTATAATAGGAAGGATTACATCCGTCTTCTTGCGTTGATCAGAGAGTTTCAAGAAAATATATTTAGAAAGCAAGACATATCTTTAAAGCAGACAGCGCTACCCCTCAGTGACATGATGATAGCCGGCTGCAGCCATTATTTGTTAGCTGTCAGACAGCAACGCACAGAAGAGTCATAGTTCATGGGTTCTTACAGGGTGATCGTGAATCTGATTCAATGGCAACGCAAACAGCAATAGAACAACAGTCTAAAATAAAGGGAGTGTCCAATCAATGTTCTATAAAAAAAAGTAAAACTTCAATTTATCACACCAATTTCAAAAATAATTATATGGGAAACACTACAAAAACCCCACTCTTTAGGAAATAACACAGAATATGTGCAGATAGAAAGCTGTAGCACTCTGAGCAATGAATCAGGAAAGTATGGAAAATAATAACCTCAATATTCTTTAAAAGGATATGTTCTGCTGAAAAATGGGATTAAAGGTGAACTAACCAGTTTCTAGGGCCCGAAGGTGAACCAAGGGGCAGTAACAACTCATTAATACCTTCTGCGAAGTGAGGCAGACAAGTGACAGTCTGCATGATTTTACAGTGCTGCTTGAGGCGTTGGTCTTTTTTCCTTTGCTGTTGCTCCCTTGGAGCTCTATCTTTCAACTGGTGCTGCCTACATAATTCACTTCTTCCCACGGAGCGGCCGCACAAGTGACAGGCTGCAGTCGACAGGCAGCGGAAGCGAATGGCACACGCCACTGAGGTGTTTAACTCCAACTCCTATAACCTGCAGAAATGCATCCTCTTGCTTTATTTAGCTCCAGAGCGCTGCTCCTGAACTGGAGAAATGGTGAGACCACTAAGGATAATTAGACAAAAAATCAGCCTGGTGCCTATTTGTGCTCTAAATTGGGTTTCTTTAACATCTGGCATAGCCTGAAGTGGTCCTTTTAGTGCTGGCGCAAACATAAGCCAGCTACAATCCCGCTGCTGAGGATCTGAGGGCGCCATTTTGCAGCTTCTGAGACAGCAAGGATTCTTTCCGTTTGATCGGTTAGCCACAAGGTTTCTCGTTAACACACTGACTGGGCTCCTCATTCTTACGCGCCAAAGGATTTGGGGTGACTATCGGCCGTTTGGAGCTCCCAAGGCTGTGGGGATTCTTTCCCTTTGGTCGGTGAGCAGCGAGGTTCTTCGTTAACATACTGCCAGTGGTTCAACTATGCTACTAGTGCTATTCAACTCTATAATACTTTGAAGCCCCACTATCAGGGAAATGTACAATACGCGGCTTGGACTCAGAAGTCAGTCTGGCATGGACAAACAAATTGTTCTTCAAGACCACAGTTCGAATAAAACTACAGCTCTCTGTAAGCAATGCAATTTTGACATTTCACTGCTCTCACAGGAAGAAAGTATTGTGGCAGCCTTAATGCAGAATCTTGGAGACAAAAGGCTGAAGTTAGGCCACGGCCCTGGTTTCTGAAAGTAGCTATCCTGCTTTGGCTACCAATATTGACAATCTTCCCGGTTCCAGCTTGATGAAAACTGGAAGGAGACAGCCTTTAGTTTCCAATTTGTCGAAATAACATGTATTGCAGGCTCCGATAGCTAGGCAAAAAATGACCGATTTCTTTCTAAATCTTCAAGGTCGAGGACATAAGTAAAGGTGATTTCCCCAGTAAAGGGTATAGCTGTGTCAGAGCATTCCATGGTGACTGATAAGAAAGACTTAGTACCAGATGAACTAAATGATCTATGTATGATTGATTTTTATGATGTTGGGTCTGAAAAGATAGGCTGTTCAAATTAGTACTCAATTGCGTAATTCAACAGACATGTGATAGAACCATAATGGGTTCACCTACTGATTTAATAAATCTCATGGAAAATACCCCCCATACACCCCTACTGAGGACGACCAGTGGGGCTACAGGTAGAGTATCTGACCCAACATATGGAAAGGTAGAAGTAAGTGAAGAGGCTGCGATATTCCACACTCAGAGGGAAGTGGATGAGCGAATAAGATTGACTCACCCCAGTGTTTCCGCATTGAATATGTTTCTGAGCTCCTTTGTTTTCCTATACAATAACATCTGGAATGAGGTGAAGGCCCACACCATGATTCTAAGTGACATCAACATAAAACTTGAAGGAATGGATTTGCAACAAATAAATATCTTATCACATGTGGAGAGTTGTCGTGTTGTTATCTCAAAGCCTCAGATGGTGGGTGCAAATGCAGAAGTATTGGAGGAACCTAACTACTGCATAATCAATGAGTAGAGGTGAATCGATTAGGACACAATCTTCCCATGTTATGTCTCATTTGGTTGAAGAATGCAATCAGGAGGTGGAAGTTCCATCAGAGGTTACTGACTGTATGTTGTTTTCATGTATGGATGAGGCATGCCCCCAGATCTCTCAAGTTACAAATATGAATAATGCACACAAGGGGGAAGCCTGTCTTATATTTGATGTTGGGGCTCAAACTGACTCCATTATTGATCCATCTAAGTTGGGGGGAATGATAGAGCCACTATCAGTTTATCCAGTTTTACGATGTGCAGATAGTTTGTGTGCGCCTGTGCAGTTGGAGCAGGCAATCATACATTGTGCAGATCCATCAGTGGATCGAAGGCAAGAATGTTGTGTTCCCTCTTCAAATGTCATTGCATCAAGTATAAACCATTAAAGAGTTTTGGGACAGTTGTACCATCCACAGAGTTTGCCTATGCAACTGTTACCTCTTTTAGCTCCATCTGTGGGTGGCATAGAGAACCCTGCCAATTGCCTACCTACAGATTTTATTAAGGATATTGTTCATCCCTTAATGGACCCCAATGTAAGTGCTGGAGTTGAGAATTTGCTAACCAAGCTGTATTTTCCAGACTTAACAGAGGTAAATGGATTCAAGCATAATTCATGCTAAGAGGCAAGGAATAGTTCCTTCAGTATCCTGAAACATGCAACAGACCATAATGACCAAATTGGTGGTCAATGTGAAAAGATTGTAGTAGGAAAGGGACACTCTGCTTCTTCTCGGAAATTTGAATTTCAGTACAAACACTCAAGTAGTCATACTTTGCAGATGATTAGTCTCTGGTGGATAAGGTTCCTGTTTGTCTGAACTGTAGCAATGTTCTGATGATCTTTTCTCACATTCCGGCTCTGAACTTGCTAACCTCTTCTGTCATTAATAGAATTGAGTTCCCAGATCATAAGCAAATGGATACTTGTACTCTTCCCTTTAGTTCTAGAGTGGTTAAGGAACTTCTGTACTCAGAGAGGGTAAAGCTATAAGGGTTGGGATTTAATTTCATTAATGGTATTGAAAAGATGGATGGTCAGGCGAAAGTTCTACCTGAGGGGGGCCTTAAAATTGTGTTGAAGGATCTAGTTCTCGGCATATCAGTGAAGGAAAGGAGAACCGAACCAAAACAGTAATACAATCGACTGGGCTTCGGTTACATCTGCTTTATGGAGAAGACCGGACCCTTACCTCTCAGTCTCGAAAGGGCTTGGTGAAAGGTATATAGCCCTGAACATGTTCTCTTGGAACACTAGCGGAAGTTCTCATCGGTTTAGTAATTTGGTTGTGGTGGGGCAATAAAAGAGGCCAACTGTGGTGTTTTATTACAAGAGACATGGTTAATTAACCCTCCAATTCTTAATGGGTTTCAAGTTTTTGCCCAGCCAGCAAAACCTAGCTGCGGAGGTAGGGCCTTTGGGGACTGGTGATAGTTATTAAGTTTTCACTGGGTGCCATAGTCTCCCTACTCACAAATCTTCCTATTGCATTTATGGCAACTTCATTATCTTCCCCTGAATTTTCCTTGAAATGACTGCTGCTTAAGGTGTATTGGCACAAAGGGGTGGCAGACCTGGATGCCTTCATAGAGATGATAACTGATACTATCCTGTGCTGGCTTCATTCAGTACAGCATGGTAAGGTAATCTTGAAAGGAGATCCGAATGCTAGTTTTAGCTGCCTGGGACTTGAAAGTGAGTCTTGACTTGTTAGTCCTCATATGGTATCAACAGATATTAAAAATCAAGCTGGCAGAAGCTGGTATTTGGGTCTGAGTTCCTTGGGCCTTCATGCTCCTAATGGAGTGGATGATGGGGTCGACTCTTCCATAACGTCTTGGCATAGAGGCAATAGCAGATCAACATTAAACTATATTGTTGTTGATTCCTCACTCTATAATTGCTGTGCCGACTTCCAGATTGTATTTAACCATTGGAGCGACTACTGTATTCTAAAAGCCAATTTTGATTTATTTGCCAACAGTAGGGAACAGGCATTTATTCCATCCATACGTATTAATGCAAAACGAAACTCTATTCATTGGTCAACCCACAATATCGGGGTGTTAAATTTTTAGTTCAACTAAATGATGAAGCACAGTAACTTATAGAAGAAATGCAGGTATTCAATGTCCAACATTTCGATGACTTTACGGGTGACCTGTTGGATAGAGTGCAAAGTAACCCTAGGTTATGGGTGAGAAAAGGGAAAGAAATCCACCATTCACGTACTTATGATACAGAATTGGTCAAAGAAAACTGCTTAATGCGTAGTAACATTAAAATAATTAAGCAGTCTATGATCGACCTAGGTACTAAACTGTCTAAAATTAAGTGAATAAAACAAAGATACAGGAACTACTGTAAATCAAGACATGCTAAAATGTTGCAAAAGGATGAAGAGTGCATGTTGAACATTTTGATGAACAAAGACATAGGAGCATTTTCGTCTCTGATTAACGCATGTAAATGCACAAAAAGGTGCATTCACTATTTGTTAAATGAATGTGGTCCCTGAGTCGGAATTGGTGAAGTTTTGTGTGGACCTTTATGGCAAAGAACCAATGAAAGGTGATGACCATGAATCGGGTTATCATAGTTCCAATGAGCGGTGCCATCCTATTGGGGCTGATATTGCATGGGAACTTCTTAAGCGGTGTAAAAACTCAAGGGTGCCCAGTCCTAATGGGCTATCCAATAGCAGGCTAAAAGCAGACCCAGTTAACTGGGCTAATGCATTAGCAGTTATGTTTAAAGCATTTTGGACCTAGGAGGGTTCCCAATGTCATACAAAACAGCTTATGTGGTTCCAGTTTTTAAAAAGGGCTCCTGATCCAATCCCCAAATCTATTGGCCAATATCTCTAATTGATGCAGATTCTAAAATATTTGCTTCTTTCATTTTAACTCATTTTGAGTTATGGGCTGAATCGGCTAAGCAACTGAGTAAACTGAAAACAGGCTTCCACAAAGGCCATTCAACTGATCTTAATCAGATGATACAGTGGGCTATCCAGGAATCAACATGGGCTACGCCCCTGGGAATGACATTCATCACCTCGATAGACCTCTCGGCGGCCTTCGACTGGGTAGACCACAAAAGACTATGGGCAAAACTAGCCAGCTGGGGGTTGCCGAGTGGTCTCTTGAGGATGATTATGGGTCGTCATGAAGACTCGGGCATACGTGTAAGGCTGAACAAGGAAGGCGACATATCTAGGAGAATCAATTCCCATGTTGGCTTATGTCAGTGGTGCGTGTTGACCCTAGGCCTGTTTAACCTTTATGTTTCTGACATTGTGGAACGTGGAAATGATCACTCCAAAGTTGGGATTCTGTGGTGTCACTTGGTTGGAATATGACAATGACTTCCTGCTCCTAGATGGCTCCCTGATCTTATCCGCTTTCTCCTGTTATGCGGAGATGAATTCTCTAATAATGAATCCAAAAAAAAATTTAAAAAATCGGATATTGCCATTCACTAGGAGCAGGAAGTACTGCATAAGCAATTGGTTCTTGAAAAACACTGTGCTCAAGCCTTCAGCTAATATCGTATACTTGGGCTTTAACTTTGGCACCCAATCAGGCTAAAAAAATAATCAAACAATTTTGGAGCAGAGGGCCGCAGTTTTGCAGATACAAATGTTAAAAATCATTTGGAAGTTTCAGAGATTCTCTTTTAATCCTGCTTCCAACTTCTATGTAGGAAATATTATACCAAAGCTTATCTATGGCCTTGAATTACATGATGTGGTGGTCAAATGGTTTGAACGTATTGAAGCATCACTCTGGAGACGAGTTTTGCAGGTTCCATATGCGATTCCCATTTCGGCCATTAGATGTGAATTGGGAATTTAACATTGGGAGTTTGAATGAAGTGGAGTTTGCTCACACTGTTTTCGTAAACTGATTCATCCCCTTTGTAATTCTTTGTATGAGGATTTGGGATCTTTAATTTATGAAACTGGGGTAAACCTGAAGTCCGCCTTATTTGGGGTACTAATTGGGCAGAAATGCAAGTTGATACTATCTGTTGGACAGAGATACTTTGATCAGGAATCCGGACAAAGTCAAAAGGGCATTGTTTGATCAAGACTCGATAGCCAATACTGATAGGTTCCACTCATATTCATCCATGAAACTCCTCTCTGATAAACACAAAAAGCGAGGAATCATCTCTGGTACTCTAATGCAGTTTCCTTCTAGATTTTACTGGACAATTTTGTTGAAATTGCGTTTGAATCTGCTACTGACTAAAGACGTCCTATTGTGGAGGCGAGTCATACTATTAGCGGAGAATCATTGCAATTTCCTGCGGTAATTGGAACAACTTGAAACAATTGTACATCTGCTATTGCATTGTAAATCACTGAATGTAAATATGAGGTTCATGCACAAAGTACTCTCTGCTCTTAATTGGTGTGATGAGTACTCTTTGTGGAGGAGCTCCTCAGATGGTTTAGCAGTGACTGCATCTCTGAAATCTTTGGATTTAGTATATTTAATGTATTTATTGTTCCTTTTATAGGTTTTAACAATATTTGATACAGTATAATTAAAATAAAATCTTGATGAAATTGTATTTATGAATTGTATGATGATGTGAATTTATGTATTGTGCTGTAAAGGTGTTTTTAATCCACATACAATAAAATAAATATGTAAATAAAAATACCTTCTGTGGATACAAAACTGTCTACCTTCTTTAACAGATTTGACCCAATCTGCCATTAAAATGTGCCCATTATTTTCGTTTTTGTGCAGTGCATTACTTTAGTTTTAGCCATATTTACTTTAACTGAGTGGGATGATGCAACATTTGTGAAAGCATTAATTGACTGCTGCAAGCCGATCACTGTACAGTCAAAGATCAGGAAATCATCAGCATATGCCATACAAATTGGTTTTAAATTGTACATTTTAGGAGTAGCAAAAGAAGCCTATTTCAAATAATCTCCTATGTCGTACATATAGAGATCAAACAGGAAAAGTGCCAAAAGGCAACACTGCCTGACACCTCTAAAAGTAGGAATATTATGTGACAGTGTCCCACTTTGATTCAGCCTAACCTGAACATTTGACTCTTCATGCAACCCAATTAATAGCAGAAGAAGTCCATGTGGTATTCTCCATTTTGTCCAGCTTATTCCACAATAGACCTCGATCGACCACATCAAATGCAGCCGATGGGTCGATTGTGTCCAGGAAAATAGAATCATACTTTTTATACCATGCCTGACTTTGAACACATTTTAAAATAAATACATTTAGCGATGTATACAAAAACTTTCTGAAGCCGGCCTGCCATTTCTTGATCCTACCTGATTCTTTTTGCCATATTTCAAGATGGTCCAACGGCTAGGTCGCAAAGATATTGTTTTCCGGGCATCCTCGCTGAATTCAGGATCTGACCCCACTCAGATTCCATATGTAGTCATGCAGAATTTAGATAACTAGAGAGAACAATTTGTCCTCCCAAATATTTATAATTCCAATCATTGGCACATGACAGAATTTGATCTATGAAAGAATCTTGATTACTTATACATTGAAAATTATCAGGTTTAAGATATACTAAACAGCAATCCTTACATGGGAAGCCAATACACCAGCACAAACATTTATGCATTCAATAACTGGCAGCATGCCAAATGTATGACCCTGAATGCCCCTTTTAGCTGATTGAAAGTTAGACATAAATCCATCTAATGAGGGCACCTTCAGGAGACAAGTTTTCTGGAAGTATATAATACTATGCTTTTAAAATCTGACCAACTTCAGGATCAGTTATTACATACTTGTGGCCACCAGAATTCCACAAAAGAAATGGTAAGGACTAATCATTGGGCTCTTTGCTAGGTAGAGTAAGGGACTTGGCTGTGGTTCGCGGCACACAACACTCCTCATAACCACACTCAATCTTTTATTTGCTCCAAAGTGTTAATTCCACTCTTTAAAACACTTGAATCTACCAGGCCTGACCCCTACCCTGATCCAATGAGACCACAATCCCATCAGCACACCCATTCTTCCATCATTCATTAACATATGATTTTGGCCCCTCCCAGAATAAAGGGATAAGTCAAAGCCGAGTTCTTTCATGGTGGATTCTAATATGATTTTCGATTTGATATAAATTACTACTCGGTCTGTCCTATACAAATCAATAAAGTCAACCCATTCAATATCTCTCAAGACAATTGCCTGAAAATTGGGAATCTCACCCAAAAGACGCAAGATATCTGAATGGTTTAACACAAGATGTTTGTTATCTGGCAAAACACTTTCTAATAACACTTTAAAAACATTTTCACCGCTATACTCTTTAAAGGTCGAGCAACCACCCAATTGCCCATGTTCATATGTGCACCTGGGCCATCCGAGAATCCAAGGTCAAAAGCACCATTATGATATTTCATGACTTTTGTACCTTTTAAGAAAGTATATACTTGATCAGTCGGTTTCACATGACATCCCTCTCCCATTTGCCAGACACTGTTATTGGTTGGCCTGACACTATTATGAGCACCACTTTCCGAATGTGTATTAATGCCAACCATTGAGAGACGAGATGCCACATCGCTGAGCATTAAGGGGCCTTCTTGGAGATTACAACTCCGGGTGCCAATATACACTGCAGTTGGCATTGCGTTTTATGCCATGTCTAAGCTCCTATGCAGTTCTTCTGGTTTCCCATTCGATTTCAAAACACAGGAATGAGAACTCGCCACTTGAGTCGGTAAATCTGTATGCCCGGCATGAGACACACATAACCTATCTAGTCAAGTCGAGAGTGCCTCAAAAACAATGACACAATCCACCCACCTAATGGAGAACTCATCAACTCTAATGTCTTTGTCAACAACCATTGGGCCCTAACAACAACTCTCTCCAGAACTGCTTTCCCAGATGGTTGCTTCAATAAAGATCACACAAACCTCGTAGAGGCTTGCTTGTTATAAATCTGGGATCACTTGTATTTGTTTTTTTGAACTATTTACCTAGCTTTTTCTTTTATTTTTGACAATAGTCTTGATTTGATCCCCATTATACTTGTTGGCTATTATAACATCTTCACTGACCACATAATTAGACTGAATACATACTTCTAAAATAGACACACTACATGTGGGGGATGAATTATTCATGTTAATAATTCCCACCCCCTAGTAGTTCAAGTTCTGACGGTACCACTAAAACTCTTAAAGTATGAACTGCCTCTAGACACTGAGAGTTATACATTATGGGAATACCCCAAACCAGAGTCTTATCAGTGTGTTTTTTAATTCATACCCTCTGATAACCACTGATCAGCCCTCATTGTACCTCAGGTGATAAGCATTCACATTCAGCCATGCCCGTCCCGCTGATTGAACAAAAATTCCTTCACATTGCTATGTGCTTTGATGTTCTCAAATTTAAATTAAATAGATTCCAACAATGAGGAATATATTTTAGTCTCTGCCTTAATCCCTTCATAGAGAGGCACTAAGATACATAAAACCCAGATCATTTCCATTAAAATGTCGTCTCAACCCTCCGCCAATCTATGGTCCATGTGTCTTAGTACCGCTGAAAGTCTCTTTGGAGGTGCCGGAGTTGAAGAGTAAGATGAAATTAAGCAATCCGACTCCAGCAAGACCATTGTGTAAAAATCAGGCAGAGTGTCTAACAAATAAGAGTATTACTTTGTTCTCTCGATAAATCAGTATATCGAACATCCATCCGAACAATAGATCAGTGCAACGTCAGGGACAGTTAAGAAAATGTCATCAGGGATAGAGGGACTACAGCAGCCCCAGAGTTAGATCCTGCTACCTTTTCAATATTTCACACTTCCTTCATTGCTGTGGGCATGACAGTGGCAATACATATAGTAATTTTCCCTCGGCTGTGGTGGTTTCATGAGCTTTTCTTGAGAAAATGTATTCTATGACAAGACTGGAGGCGAGCATTATGCTTCCACGTCTTTATTTACTACTCCTCATGCAGTTTCTAACAAAACTAACAATAACACTGAAAAAGTCCCAACAGGATTTTTCTTTCTCTGAACTACAATCCCCATAGTCTCTGTAGTCCATCTCATTCGCAGCTCAGCTTATGACCTCATCCTGTCCCTGAGCTCCTCCTCTTCTTTTACTGCTCTTCAAGCAGATAAGTACTATTCCTAGTTATCTCCCTGTTTTATATGGATTATGTAATATGACCTGGTTAGGGAGTTATAGTTTTAGAGGTTGTATCTGAGAGATGTAGTTTTGAAAGATCTTAAACTTAGATCGTGAAATAATATGCAGCATTGTGCTTATCTTTATATCAGACCCTTATTGCCTACGCAGCGGAGAGCTGGGTGAGAATAGTTAATTTTTTGCCATCTTCAGCTTTGATTTTAATTTCCACCGTTCAGGCGAGCACTACCCACGGCGCGACCGCCCTGTGCTGTATGACCGGCACACTGGGGGTGGCTGGTCGGCGCCATGGGTGTTCGGGTGGCCGAAGGAGCCGTGCTCTTACGGAGCCCAGAGAGGCCCTCGCGGTGGCCCCCTCTTTCGCGGGGGCGGAGCCAACCGCGCGCAGGAGCTAGTTCAGTTCCCCAGCCCCCTCCCTTGGAAGGGAGGAGCCCGCCGCAGAGCTCGCTTCCGCATTACATGTTTTCGGCGACGCGGAGCAGAGCAGTCCAAAGAAGCCGGGCCCGGCGGTGATTTCGAAGAAAGCTACGTTGTGGTTTTTTCTCCGAGCGAATTCGCTTGCTACAACAAAGCGGAGCGCCCTAACAACTCGTCTCCTCGAGCTCGTATCTGAGCCAGTTACACAGAAGTGCACTCAGCAGGCTCGTAGCCTGTCTAACACACAGTGCCCTCATGACCAGGGGCCCCGTAGAACATAACGCCCATCCCAGGCACAAACAAGAGATATTTAAGGCCGGTGCAGCCACATTCAAGAAAAAATATATAAATAAATAGATAAACAAAATAACAATAATACTAATAACATTAATAAGAGCAATAAACAAGGGCAGATTTCTGTACCCTGACATCCTGGTGTAACAAGAGCATCAGTGGCATCTATAGTGTAAGGGCGTGCTAAGACACCTTTACAGGTATTCCAGGCACACATCATCCTCACAGAATGTCAGAATTTGAGTGGAGTGAAGAGGAGCAGTCATCAGACTTAGCTGCCAGCTTCAAAGAGGTGCTGGGAAGTTCACTCATAGATGCAGTGGCTCATGGGGTTAAACCCCTGCAAGACAGGCTGGAGACCTTAGAGGCTATATTGCACCAGGCCACAGGCAGCACCAAACGGACCGAGCGCACGCCCACAGAACCCTCTGAGTCGGGGTCTAAGGGGAGTACTAAGGCCCGAAAGAGGAAAACCCCTCTCGACCCCCTGGGCCCTTTGGATGGGGCAAAAGAGAAGGCCCCGGAGGTCGTTGACGCCTTTGCAAAGCTCTGAGAAGCGTACTTGCGGCGTCAGACAGTGCCAGACCTCACAACCCCCACTCCAGGGGAAGATGATGATCGAGAGGAGAACCCAGGCTCAGAAGAGGAGCCGGAAGATGGTGAACCTCCCTCCTAAAATGAGGAGGAATCAATGGAGGAAGAGGATGATAGAACCTGCATAGGGAATTGAATCCGCAAAGAGAAGAACCTGGAAGAGGTGGAGGAAGGTATGTTTGACCCGGACAGCATCCGGAATCTGAGGTCGACCGATTGCCAGCCGTCACCAAGAGTGGCGCAGTATATGACCAAAAGATTGAGGAAAGGATTGGACAAAGAAGTCCGGCAGCGCCTTCGAGCGGAGTGCCCTAGACCGGATCTTCCAGGGAAAGTAGCCGAAACACCGGAATTAGACCCCAAAATGCTGACATTCGTATCAAAGACAGCCAAGGATCCCCGCAAAGGTATTGATAGATCCTGGAGAAGTTGCCAGGAGAAAGTTCTTTACCTAGCCGGTCCGCTAGCGAAAATAATGGACCTAGCGGAAAGAGCCAGGGATACGGGGGAAGAAGTAGACCCCGACGCACTAGCAGGCTGGGCGGAGAGAGCAGTATGCCTCCTAGGGAATGCAAACTGTGCCATTGCCTCAGAACGCCACAGAGGACTGCTATTAAAGATTAATGCGAAGCTCAGTGATCTCGCCTCCTATGAGGCCGGAGAAGCAGCGCAAGGACTCCTATTCGTAGAGACTTTCGGTAAGGAAATGGGCTGCTTTGTCGGCACCTACACATCACTGAGGAAGGCGCAAACCTCAAAACGTAAGATCTTTCCCAATTGAGTTTTTGGTGGAGCCAGTCGTGACAGGGGTCGTTCGAATGGCCGTAACCAAGGAGGATTACCCTCCAGTAGGGGGGAGAACTGGTATGTTCTGAAGAAATTGGCGTGAGCATTCCAGCTACGCCTGGATACTGCAAACAGTTCTAGGCATGCATCTAGAATTCGTGAGTCCACCCGTACAAGGACGCAGGCCTCGCCAGCAGCGTTTAGAGCACGCAGAGCAGAGCAGAAGCTCCTAGATCAGGAGCTGTACCTCCTAGCACTGAAGAATGCCATAGAGAAGTGTCCGAGGGACCCCGAATTCATAAGCAATATGTTCCTGTGCACCGAAAGGAGAAAGTGCGACCAGTTATAAACTTGAAGGAGCTAAACAGCTGGGTAGTATACCGACACTTCAAGAGGGAGGGCATCCACCAGCTACGAGACTCTCTCAGAGAGAACGATTGGCTGACGAGGCTAGATTTGAAAGATGCCTACCTAACGGTTCCGATAGCGGAGGAGTTCGGGACCTTCCTAGCTTTTCGCTGGAAAGGACAACCCTGGCAATTCAAGACTATGCCCTTCGGGCTTGCATCAGCTCCCTGGGCCTTTACCAAGCTGATGAAGCCTAAAGCAGCAGCTATAAGAGAAAAGGGGATAAGATGGATCATCTACCTAGACAATCTCCTATTATTGGCCGAGGACCGGGAGGAACTCATATATCAGACGAGATGGGTCCAAGATCTGCTGACTTCGCTGGGATTTCTAGTAAATGTAGAGAAGTCAGACACAGATCCAGCACAAAGACTGGAATTTCTGGGGTTCCTCCTGGATACCAGGAAAGCGACCTTCGAGCTGCCAGAGTGCAAAATTCACAACATCAAGAGGGAACTGAGAGGGTGTTTACAGAGACAAGTAGTGTCCCTCAGAACTCTGGCGAGAATAGTGGGGCTTCTAGCAGCTTCCATTCAAGCCATATTTCCCGGACCATTACATTATCAAGCCTTGCAGAGGGTAAAGATCAGACACCTCCAGCAGGGTTTGAGATATCATCAATCAGTACCATTGGATCTAGAATCCAAGACGGAGCTGGAATGGTGGTTGAAGAATATGGACGCCTGGAATGGGCGAGCCATTTTCAGAGACCGCCCGGATCTGATCATAGAATCCAACGCCAGCCGGCTAGGTTGAGGAGCGAGGTGCGGAGACCTGCAGACAGGAGGGAAATGGTGCAAAGAGGAACTCCGCCTCCACATATATTGCCTAGAGCTTCTAGCCGGTTCCTTTGCGATCAGAGCCTTCACGAAGGGGAGAATGAGGTTGTGCATCTTGCTAAAGATGGACAACATATCAGCAGTGCGATATTTAAACCATTTAGGTGGCACCAGATCCAGAATGCTAGCTGAACTAGCAAAAGATTTTTGGCATTTTTGCCTGCAATCAGAGACCTCAGTCACGGCAGAGTACCTGCCCGGAACAATCAATGTGATAGCGGATTGGAACTCACGCTGCCTCACATACTCCAGCGATTGGAATTTGGATCCAGCAGTGTTTCAGAGGATGAACAAGAGATGGGGTCCACTACACATAGACCTCTTCGCATCCCGCTTGAACGCCCAGACAGCGGCGTCCTTCAGCTGGAGACTGGACCCGGATGCACGAGGGACAGATGCATTCCTGTAAGAATGGAACGGAGATCCCCATTACGCTTTTCCCTCATTCATGATGCTGACCAGAGTTCTAGCGAAGTGTCGGAGGGAGAAGGCAGAGTTGCTGCTAGTGACGTCGCTCTGGAAATCTCAAGTGTGGTTCCCAACTCTCATGGAACTGGTAATGGATTTTCCAAGAATACTTCCAGAAGGAGAACACCTGCTCACGGACCCAGCTGGGTCGTGTCATCCTCTGAGAGTGAGAGGGACTCTCCCGCTCATCGCGTGCAGGATATCAGGAGACACTGGGCTCTGCCAGGCATTTTGGCACAAGCTGCTTAGCTTATCGCAGAATCCTGGGCCCCGTCCACGAGAAGGAGCTACGACGCGGCTTGGGCCAAGTGGACTAGCTGGTGCAAGGGGAGAGGTGTTCATCCCATTTCAGCACCTGCAGTGATGATTTTAAATTTTTTAGCACAACTATTACAAGGCAGAAGAGCGTTCCACACAATAGGAGTGTACAGATCCGCAATTTCAGCAGGTCACTTACCTATTGAGGGTTTACCAGCTGGTGAGCACCTGGCGGTAGTCAGGCTCATCCGAGGAGCCAGATTTAAAGCGCCTCCGGAGCCTCGATACAAGACAGTCTAGGACGTGCTGGTCGTCCTTAAGCTCTTGGAGAGCTGGCCCGGAAACAGATATCTATCCCTAAAACAGTTGTCAGGGAAGTTAGCAATGCTGTTATACCTATATCTTGTAAACGCGTGTCAGACGTGAGAGCGTTAGAGATAAATAGGAGGTCATTCAGACCAGAAGGGGTAACGTTCACAATAGTCAAAAGAACCAAGACGGGTACTGATTCATTGCATTACCCGTATTTTCCATGCAGACCTAATTGGTGCATTGCGAACTGCGTCAGAGAATATGAAAGTAGAACAGCGGAACACAGGCCCGCAGATACCACACAATTGCTGATAGCATGCAGAAAGCCTTTCCAGGGCGTATCCACAGCCACTATTGCCAGATGGGTGAAAGAAATAATGCAAGCAGCTGGGATAGATGTGGGGAAGTACGGGGCCCATTCAGTTCATGGGGCCATGGCATTTAAAGCCTTTAAAACAGGAGTATACCTTAGAGATATCATGCTGACAGCAGATTGGTGAATGATCGTACATTCAAAGAGTTTTATTTCAAGCTGACCGAGGGTTTAGTGGTTGCAGTGATGGGAAGCTTTGAACAAGCATAATGCTCGCCTCCAGTCTTGTCATAGAATGAAGATTACCCCTGCTAACTGCGCAGGGAGTATTAATTCTATTATAGACTAGGAGGCGATCATTAAATTCCCGCCCAAACATGTTTTGCATAGGAAATGTCGATGTTAACATGTAATAAGAATGTTATGAGAGCATCAATACATGTATGCCACCCTGAATTCTCTGTTTTCCATTATCCTAGGGGAAGAGCAGAAGTACAATTGAGGTGCGAGTCTAGCGATGAAAGTGGTTCAAGTCTTCGCCAGTTGCAGGACTTTGTGTGGAGTTAAAGAGTGACTTTTTTCAGAGCGAGTAAAAGAGAGGAGGAGCTCAGGGACAGGATGTGGTCATAAGCTGAGCTACGAATGAGATGGACTACAGAGACTATGGGGATTGTAGTTCAGAAAAAGAAAAAGCCTGTTGGGACTTTTTCAGTGTTGTTGTTGGTTTTGTTAGTTTGTTGAAACTGCTGAGGAGTAGTAAATAAAGAAGTTGAAGCATAATGCTCGCCTCCTAGTCTTTAATAGAATTAATACCTCCTGTGCAGTAAGCAGGGGTAATCTTCATTAGCCTTGACAATCAAGGTGGAACAATCAATAATGGGTTCTACACCACTAGCGTCACCTTGAAAATCCGAGGTGCCTTCCCCGAGTGACAGGGGCAAAGGCAAGATGAATGCCAATAAAATGTTTTGGTCCGAAGCTGGGGCATGATTCAAAGCTGAAGCCATTCCAATTCGGCTGCTTAAATTTTACATTAACTGCACTCAGCAGTAAAAGAAGGAACATTCAGCCTATCTGCAATCTTTGCCTTCAGTTTCATTGTTGATTCAGTCGCTCCCTCACTGCTATGGCACCCACCAAGTTGTCTGTATCGAGCTCTCCAGAAAAGCGAGACTCTAGCGGGGCGAGTGCTTCCGACCTGGCTCCTTTCTCCTACTATGTGCCCTGCTGAACTGGAGAACTGCTCACACAATGCTTGCACACAGTTTGCGCTCCATGAAGCAACAGTGTTTTTGAAGGTAAGACTGTCTCTTCCAATCGACACTGTAAACAGACTTTATTCAGTTCAGGTGAGCGTCCAACACTGCAGAACTGCTCACACATTGCTTGCAGACTGCACGTGCTCTGCACAACACCAGTGTATTTGAAGGTAAGGCTAACTCTTCCATTAGATACTGGAGACAGACTTCACTCAACTCAGATGATGGTCCAATACTGCAGAACTGCTCACATACTGCTTGCACACCATATGGATGTGTAATGGCAATTTTATATATACACCCCATGTCCCAGACTGCAAAGTTTCATAAAAATATGTTAAAAAAATAAGAAAGTTATTAAGAAGACAACAAAAGTTTTTTTTTTTCCATAGGTGCCGCCTACTTCCCATTCATTTTACCATAGACAAACAAGGTCAATTTTTGGCAAAGTGCACAGCCCAAACCGCGACGGATTTGGACCAGGTCCGAAAACAACTTGGCCACAAAGCGTTGACTTAGAATCCCTGCGTGGTTTGGGGTTATTGCGTGCAGTAGTTATTTAAATATTTGACAGAAGATGTGTGTTGTCGTGGCTATGAGAGATACTGGCCAGGGATAAAATGGATTTCAGTGGGTTTGATTGTTTGTGATTGGTTGTTATTATTTGTGCTGCTGTCTGTGATAGGTTGTTAAAATGTGTCATCCATTTTAGTAGTTGTTTTAGTATATAGTCCTCTTTTTTGTGGTATTCTTTTTTGAAAGTATAAAAGCCACCATTTTCTGTAATTGTATCATTTTGATTCTAGAACTCACAGATTCTGCTATCTCGAAAATAGCAGTATCTTTGGGATTTATGAAAAATCAGGAGTTTTAGAAATGAAATGACCATCATCTTGTGTTTCTCTCTATGCAATAGAAAACCGCGGCTATAGCCGAGGATACAGGGAAATGAAAAGTAGTTAAAAAGCTATCTGCAGATTAAAATAATTGCAAATGGCTTTCTTATAGAGGTGGGGAAGTCGCTAGAGCACACCAAGTGAAAATTGATAGTTTTAGGAGGTCCACGGACAGAGTTTGCAACACAAAGCTTTCTGTAGCTGCTGCATTAGCATTGAAATGCCAACATCTCTAAGCAAACTGTGTCACAGAAAGAGCATGTGTTGTGGGGGGAAGGGAGAGGGGAGGTGAGGATGCCATCTGGGTGTGGGGGAACTGGCAGAGATGAGGGGGGCACTTGGGTGAAATCCTGGGGGTGCCGGAAAGCATTAATTTTTCTGTCAGTTTTTCTGATATTCTTATCTATTTTCAAGGCTCTACAAAACTGCAGATAGCTGCGGTTATGAGTAGTTCTGTATCCGCGGTTTTAGATTTTGGGATGTTTGTGTTTTATTTCTTTTTAAAAGTAATTTTTATAGGTATAGTGACGTTGGGAGTGAAAAATCACAGTCCATGGCCAAAGGCCATGGTCAGTGACACAGTAGGTATTTGGGAGTCTTATCTATTTTGACTGTGTGTTTTCAGACTTTCTTACTTGTGAGACTGTGGAGAAAAAAAGAACATTGTTTTGAAAGATCAATAGAAAAAGGAGCCAGCCTACTCTAGTTTTAGATGCCCCATTCACTGTATTTTAGCCTGTGTATTCTCAGCCATGCTATTATATCTTGTGTAATTTTGTAAATATGTATATAGGTATAAATGCTTATGTGAGCCTCCTCCTTTAACTAACTATTAGTAATTGCATCTACAAAAAATATCAATGAACTCTTGCCGAGGTTATACTGCAAACATGTTTTGTGATATTATATTGTATTTGTGTATTTACATGTATTAAGTAGTCCTTAAATGGACTGTTTTGGGGTACACTGAGTGTAGTAATTTAGCACATTTGAAGTACTATTTTGATGTTATGAAGGACCACTGCATTTCCTTCATCGGTTAGGTCTACTCCATCATGTCTATAGAAATTGGGTATGTAGAACCTTATGTTGTTGTTTGAAATCCATAATTGGTTGTTGTCTCTCATGAATGGTGAAACTACTTTATCATCATCCACTTTAAATTACTCCATGAGCAGTGATTTATTGTATGTACACCTTTTAAGAACCATTGTATCACTGTTTTGTCATTTATATTCCATATTCATATGTTTTTTTTAAAGTCTCCTTATAGCCACGGCTATAATGAAGGGGAGTGAATGGTGTATTGAGTATCACGCCAAGTAATAACAATGACTGGGGTGTTTACCTTTGGCTATTTAGCTTGCACCTCGCAAGTGGCATTGCTACCCACAGGTAAAAGTGGCACTCTGTGCAGCGGCAGCTATATTCTGGCAAATGCCATGTCGTGTGTTTGTAGATGTGTGGTTGTCGTGGCTATGAGAGATACTGGCCAGGGATAAAATGGATTTCAGTGGGTTTGATTGTTTGTGATTGGTTGTTGTTATTTGTGCTGCTGTCTGTTATAGGTTGTTAAAATGTGTCATCCATTTTAGTAGTTGTTTTAGTATATAGTCCTCTTTTTTGTGGTATTCTTTTTTGAAAGTATAAAAGCCACCATTTTCTGTAATTGTATCATTTTGATTCTAGAACTCACAGTGTGCACATGACAAGAGTGTGGCTGATGTGAAAGTAAGTGTTAATAAATATTTACATATTTGAAGGTTTATTTGCAGTGTTCTGTGTGCTAGTTATATTAACCACTGCTATCAGATGGGGTTCATTATCATTTTTTTCATTTTCTCTGATTGTGTGGCAAGTATTTTTTAATGTATTTTTAAATTTAACGAACATGGACCTACAATATTAGATGTGTCTGTCCCAGGAGGGTAGCTCAGCGGCAACATGTTCACCTTGGAAGCAAGATGACACGAAGCAACACAGGTTCAATCCCCGGGTCTGTGCTTAGAAATCTCTGGGTATTTAAGCGTGTTATAAATATGCAACTAAGAGAAGAAAAAAAACAATTACGAAATAAAAAATAAACAATTCCTGTAACAGCGCCTCGATGCCCGGGGGCTGTGTGAGTGCTTTTAAAAAAAATTAAAAAGGGAGGAAGGGTCTCCCAGGCCCCCCTTCATTCCTAACAATGCATGTGATATGCTCATTTTGTGGTTGACAGCACACCTCTAGCCAAGGTGTGAAGTAACCATTGAATGACACATAACTGTGCATGGCCTATGAGCCACAAGACTCCATTTTGTGCTAACTACAGACTTCATTTTCTATGAGGCCACATGTAACTGCTGAATGCCAGCCTGCACCTTCCCCTACATTCTCTGCACACAGCCAGCATGCCAACCCCCACCTCCTCCCCTCTGCCATCTCCACAGCTGTCCAGTTCTCACTGAAGCATGGGCACGAAATGTAACAAGCTAAAAACTGGATCTCTCCTCTTCCTTTTACATCATTGCCCTGTGTGTGACCGGGCCGGAGCCTGGTCCTGGAAAAAAACATCCGTCTCCACAAACCTGCCTCTGCACTAGCAGACCCCTTCTAAAGAAATATAGACCACAAGCCCCCTAATCCCTCTCCCCTTTTGATTTAACAGTTGCGAGCCCCTTGCCCATTTGCCACTCCAGTTCACCCCATAACACTAATCCCATGTGGCCATATATTCTTCTTGTACTAATAAAGAGTACAACACTCTTAGTAGTTTCAAAGAGATGCTTGATTAATGTGTTTTTTTGAAATATTGTGTTAGATAAGGCACCTGGGCCAATATACCCTCACTCTTGGTGGCTAAGCTCAAATGCTTACATGATATATACTGTGTATTGAACTGTATGTATGATACTAAAATGTGTGTGCCAAAAGGGCAAAAAGTCAGATAGAATGAAATACAGCAACGCGGACATCGCCTGACCCTGTACCCCTCCCAGATGAGCCCAGCTGACCAGCGTGCTCCAAGAAGTTACAAAGTCCAGAGCTGACCAATCATGGAGCAACAACCTTAAACATTATGTAATGTCCAGTCCCCTTTGCCCAATGAACACATTTTGCTGTATCCCCTATAGTACATGTCATAGATGACGTGTTTTTGTAATATAATGTGTACTTTTTGTTGTTTGGGCAGAGTGCTCTTGGAGTAGCAGAGTCCTCTGTGTGCCCCAAATTAACTTTATATAAAGACTTATCTTTTACCTCACTTGCACTTGGTCCTGGTCTCATTCCCTACTGGGGTGTGTCCATTAGTGTCTCTTATTTGGTTATTTCACTTTAAGTTTGGGGAATGCCAGCTTTCATGTGGTGACCCCAACGTCATAGCGTTCTTTCGTTCCTTTTGATATGAGACGTCCCCTGGCCACAGCAGCAATATCCAGGGTGGCCCCATCAAGGATGCCCACCTGCGGCAACTGGTACCCTTAGAAGTGTGCACATTAGGACAGACGGCTCCACGGTTCCCGGCTTTGCAATGACCTGGCCGTACCGCTCAGCGGAGCCGGGTGTGGCCACTGAGTGTGGGAATCACCTTGACAGACCGGGTCCAGAGGCTCTTGGATCAATATGGACGCGTGAGAATCAAGTGCGAGAGATCCTCAAAGAAGGTGGGGGAAAACAGGATGGGAGTCAGATAGTGGTGTGTTTTGAATATCTGGTGGGGATCGAAGCGGGGGACTTTTCTTTACTGCCCTTTTCTTTCGCATATGGCCATTAGTATTTTATAATAGGTTAAGAGGTGAACAGAGGAACAGGAACCTAGCTCAACGAGTGGGTAGAAGGTGGCGCCATGTAGTACTATATTAACTAGTACAAGTAGTAAATGGTGGCAAAATGAATAAAGTAGGAGTCTTGTCTAAAGAGAAGAATCAGAGTAGTTTTTTTAAACACTTTTTTATTTTTCCTTCTTCCTTTTTTGCCTCTTAGAGGGTGGTCTAGGAGGGGCCAGGACAGGGGTGAGATTCTGGGTGTAATACACACACAAGCCAATGAACTAACAGTCTGTGGGATACCCATTGACCCCGACATGTTTGTGCAAGAGATACAGGTGTTGGCGAGAGTAGTGCCAGAAATAATGCACCAGCAGTGGCGAGTACCATTGGAATTTGTATTTCACCCCGTGACATCCCCAGAAGTGGTGCCCGGGTCGATAGTATCCCTAGAATCGCAGTAATAGGAATGGGCATGCATGGGTGTGAGTGGCGGACAGTACTGTGCATAGACCCCAATGTAGCACTTTGTGACATATCAGATGAGGAGCTGTTCACTGACAATGACACTGATGGAGAAATAATAATGGAGATTTTTATCCCATGCAAGATAATGATTCAACATAGACAAGTGACGACACCCCTCATGGCCATTATCAGTGCACCACCAGCATTTTTCGACCATGACATGCAAAAAGTACCTTCCATACTGTGGACCACGGGGCCCCACGATGTAGGACTCGTGCAGGAAGTAAACCCTGTTAAAATCAAGCTCAAACCAGGGGCAATACTACCCCATATAAAACAATACCCACTATCAAGAGAGGCAGAGGAGGGAATAAAAGAAACAATACATGCTCTATTAGACCAAGGGATTATCGTGCCATCAAATTCACCCTGTAACACTTGCAATTACCTGATTAAAAAAGCAAAGGGCGGGGCTTGGAGGATGATACAGGATTTAAGACCTCTTAATGACATCATATAAAAGGAATGTCCCCTTGTTCCAAACCTAGCATCCATTCTGTGCAGCATCCCAAAATCAGCAACATGTTTTACGGTGTTAGACTTGAAAAATGTGTTTTTCTCGGTTCCACTGGAACAAACAGCATTTACCTTGGGGGGGAAAGAGAATCGAGCATTGCTGGTGCCCCTAGGGATACTGCGAGAGCGAAAGTATCTTTAACAGGATACTACATGAAGACCTCGGGAACATTGACACAAAAAACACTGTTATTCAGAATGTCGATGATTTGCAAATATGTGGACAGAACTATGAACAGTGTAGGAATGATTCAATAGTATTGCTCACCTTGCTAGCCCACAAGGGGTACAAAGTAGACAAACAAAAATTGCAGTACTGTCTAGCTGAAGTGTTGTATTTGGGTTAACTCATATCAAAAGATTTTAAGGGAATTGTACCAGACAGAGCAGCAGCAGTGCGTGCAGTGAGCAAACCCAGCACAGTAAAGCAAATGCAAAAATTGTGGGGCATGTGCAATTATTGGCGAGCATGGATATTGGACTATGCAGCATACACGAAACCCCTATTGCATTCACTAAAAAAAGCACAGAGAGAAAACACCACATTAATATGGACCACACAAATGAGCACAGCTTTTGAGACACTTGAAGACTTGATTTCAACTGCACCCATTCTAGCAATCCCTGATTACGGCCATGATTTCTACCTGTTCTCACACTGTGATGGAATGCTGATGACAGCAGTACTGATACACTTTGCATGTGAACAGACTCTCGCAGGTGCCGCGTTCGCAATTGAGAAAAGGGCCACCATTGTAATGGGATGCTCAGTGTCTTTGTTCATTGAACATTTATTGTTGCCATCCTTGAAAGATCAAAATCCACACTGACAAAACAGAGAGCCACAGCATATGAAATTTTACTTTCCAGTCCAAACATACACATAGTGTGATGTAAAAAAGTGAATCCAGCAACATTCCTTACAGAAGCCTGCACCATAGAAGATATATACAAATCCATGATTGTGCTACATACAAGGGGGAGGATTATGACAAGCCCAAAGCAAACGAGAATGCCCTGGACAAAGGAGAAAGGACAAAGGAGAAATGTATTTTGTAGACAGTTCAGCATCAATACATTCAGAGACAGGGGAGAAACAAGTAGGAGCGGCAGTAGTGCATCTGGAAGATGGGGAGTATGAGACAATAGTGCAAAAGAGGTTACCAACACACTGCTCAGCACAAGCAGCAGAATTGGTAGCACTAACTGAGGCCTTACACACAGCAAAAGGGTGTGTAGTGACTATTTTTTTATTTTTATTTATTTATTTTATTAATTTTATTGGTTTACATACAAACCTTTAAAATAAGACCATTCATTAGTCCTCATTACATTACATCACTTTACGTCACTTATCGTCAATCCCATTATTCCAGTTAACGTTTTTCGATTGTTGCCAAAAGATTTGTCAGCGGCAGTATCAGTTTCATGCCCGTTCCTCTGAACATGTGTTGCCACCACTCATCAGCGTTGAGGGATGGATGATGCTCACTCCAATTACCCAGTAGTTGGGTTCTCTCTGTGCGTAAGTTTGTGCAGAAGAACACCAAATGTTTTAGAGTTTCCGGTTCTTGGGCACAGCATCGACACATGGCGTTCAAGTTCACGTTAGCTGACCACGCTCTCAAACGTTCTTTAGTTTTGAACATGTTAAACCGAAGGCACATGAACAGTCTCCTTGTGTTCGGATCTGCAAATAGTTCAATATATTTTTGCGGGTTATTGAAAGCGAGAGCCTCCGGTGGCACTTCGCTCAGTAGCTTCGAGGCTCCTCTTTCCCTGCATATCAGCTCCCAGCATGTGCGCCATAATTTTAGTTTTGCTTTGTCCGGATTTTCTTGTAGCAGTTCAGGTTTGATGTCGTACTCTGACATTAGACTTTCACAATGTTCCAACCACATTGCCAAAACGCCTGAGGCTGACGAACCAGCGTTGTGAAAAATGGCAAATTGCGGGATGTATTTGCATGCCATTATTTTTCGGTATAAGGAGAACAGGCTCCAACATAGATATTGGATAGAGATTAGTGATAATTCATACCTGATTGAGGCCGTCGAAGTGCCTTTCGCTATGCCCAGAACTTTTGTCCAAAAGATATTCTCGAGCGTTGACCACAACTTCCATGAGCAGCCCAATGCGTTTTCTGCCCCGTACGTTAGAGATGGTATTACTTTTTGTTGGTAAAATCGTAGTACTGCTTTAAGGGAAAACCTACCAAATCTGTTTTTTAGCACTAAGGCTTGATTTGCCAATTGTTTGCATTTGCGTTTTGTCGCTGTTGTCCATGGATCATCGTTAAGACTTGAGCTAATGATCATTCCAAGATACTTCACGCTGGATGATATCAAGAGTTTTTCAGGTCCCATAAACCAAGATTGACTCGTAGTCGTTCTTCTACGATCGCTTTTGAGATTATTCAACACAAGAATTTCACATTTCTTTGTGTTAATAAGTAGATGGTTTTCGACCGCATACTGCTGTACTGCGTTGATTTTTCTTTGCAGGCCGATTGGTGTTAAGTCTAGAAGTATGCAGTCGTCTGCGTACAAGACCCAATTCAGATTCGACCCTTGAATCTTTGGTGGAAATGATCTTACAGCCTCTATAGAATTGACGATGTTAGATATAAACAAGCTGAATATGGCGGCTGCCAAAGGACAGCCCTGTTTGACTCCCTTAAATGTTTCGATTGGGGATGACAATGTGCCGGTTTGATCTAATCTTACTCTAACAGAGGTGCCGGTGTGTAGATCTTTTATTGCAGCCAAGAGGTTGTCAGGACAACCCCATGTATTCAGTTTTTTCCATAGCAGTTCTCGATCTACCATGTCGAAAGCGTAAGAAAAGTCAATGAAGGCAAGATATACAGCTGATTGAGATCGGATGGCCTCCATCTTCAGTAAGTTCAGCAGCAGTAAGTTCAGCGAACATCCGACATGCTTTACGAATCCGGTCTGTCGAATGTCAACATGGTTTGATCGTGAGGCCCACTTGACCAACTTGACTTGTAGCATAGTAGCGTAGATCTTTCCTAAAACGTCAAGTAGCGCAATTGGTCGGTAGTTTTTAGGGCAGGTTCTGTCGCCCTTTTTATAGACGGGCACAATCACTGCCGATTTCCACGATTTAGGTGTTTGTCCTTGATCACATACTCTCTGGAAGAGGGTCACGCAAAAGTCGGCCCATAACTCCGGATGTTGCTTAATTGTAAAGTTCGTCAGGCCATCAGGCTCAGGTGCACACGAATTGTTTGCTGTGGTAATTATGTTTACAATGTCATCTTTATGGAAGGTCAAGGTCCATTTTGTTTTGATTGGAACATACAAATCTGTTGTTTTTGAGTTATTTTTGTATAGGTCGGTAAAGTGAGCAATCCACACTGGTTCTGGAACCATGGAGGCTTGCAGACCGGCCTGAGAGGCTTCTGTGTCGTTGATGATGTTCCAACATTCTCTGGTGTTCTTGTTTCAGAGACTTTCTAAAATACGCTCCGAATCTCTTTGCATCATTATGCGTTTGTGATATTTGAGCCAATTTTTGTAACAGTGTTTGGCGGCTCTCGTCAGGACTTCATAGGAGGCTTTCCCAGCTGTCTGGGCTAGTCGAATGGTACGTCTCATCAGCCGTTTCTGTTGCATTATGTCTAGGTCAGAACAGTGGAGGCGCTTTATGTTCAAGTGTTTTAGGCCACCGTCGTTTGTTTTAAAGTTAACCAATAGTCCTGCATAGTCAAGCATGTATCCACTTATGCGATATTGACCAGATATCTGGGCGACATCTTCCTCAGCTAACCGTAGCCTCACTCTGTTTGATTCAACTTTGATCTTTTGCGGCCATATCGGCCCAACATTACGTATTGGATTCGTGAATTCCATGATTAACATATTGTGGTCGCTCTTTTCTTTCGGAGTCACTTTTAATGTTGTTACTCGTTTGTGAAAGTCTGCTGAGACAAAAATGTAATCAATTGTGGAGCCGTAGCTCCCGCTGTTCCATGTCAGGGCCGGCGATATGTCACCTTGAGTGTGGCCATTTAGCATTTGCAGGTTTCTTACACTCAACTCTTTCTTCAGTTTCGACGCTAAGTTTTGTGTCGAAGGATTCCTAGCATGAAAGTAGTCGATATTCAAGTCTCCGCAGAGTATTACATTAGAGCTCTGTTGATCTACAAGTAGACGGTCTATGATGGTAGCTATTGCGTCGATAAACTCATCCTTCCCAGCTCGTGTATGATTCCAGTAAACATTAATGACCGTCATTTGGTCGATTACTTGTGACACACGGTCAGTTCTGGTAATGGTTGATTCTTGGATGAACGGAGAGTGATTTACAGAGTTGGAGATGTTGAACCCGGATGCACTTCTTACCAGTGTTATAAATCCGGCCATAGGGCGCCCCTTTCCAGGTCGTATTACAGGGTTTACAGCGATCTGAAAACCTGTTACGGTTGGAATGTCACTTAGCCACGTCTCCTGTAAGCAGGCAATGGACAGATCGCCCAACCACTCGCTATTGAACAGGTGACTGAATCCTCGCGTGTTCCAGGAGCCTAAGAAACATCACAGAGGGGCAGCCTCCATCTGGCATTATTGTGGTTGATTACTGTTCAGTGTTGATGCTAGCCAGTGCCAGTTTTGTTCTACCTCCTGTGGAAGGTTACTTAGGTGAGGGTTGGCTGTTAGGTCATCAGAGTTCGCGTAACCTTGTATGGATACGCTGAGCTGCTAGTTAGTGTTGCATTCTTCTAGACAGTGACCTTTGGCAAACGAGACGTGTTTGTTTCCGATAAGCAGGGGATTTTTGTTTGTGGCTTTTATGTTGGAGCAATCGTCATCTAGGGTCTTACACGATGACATTAACTGTCCGATAGGATGATTCAGGGCTGCATTCGAAAATCCTGTTGATGAGTTTTGAGTGGTCAAAATACATTCTGGAGAATGTGATTGAGCGCCTTGATCGTTTAATGATACAGCTGGTATCCCATCTTGCAACTTGTAGATATCAAATCCCAAGGAAAAAAGGGACACATTTGCATCCAAGATAGAAGAGGCGATTAGGTGAGAGGTTATATGAAGCACCACTCTATCATTTTGACCCTCTTCTGGAAATACGATGATATGCAGATCATTGGAACTGATCGCACGTAGTCCCGGTACATGATGTAATAGGGTTATGATGTTCCTGCGGTTTAAGCTCAGGTTGTCAGAAGACTGTAGGTGCTCGACGATTATTCTGACCAAGGGTTGATTGAGTGACCCCCTGGTTAAAGAATTCCTTTTTGGAGTGTGGTTTTCTTTGTTAAATCTTGTTGAGTAGGCCTTGTTTTGGCTCACTGTCTGCATTGGGTACTTGGGCACACCCCGGTCTTCTCGAACTTGGGTTTGGCAATCACTTCGGTCGGGGACTCGATGAGCCAGGTCAGTGCACTGTTGCCTTTGATAAATTCTGTTGAGCTCTAGACATTTTGCCTGTATTGTCAAGAAAGTTGGACACTTCGTCTGTGCAGTCGCGGTCGACATAGTTCCCTCCTTTCCATTACCATGACTAAGCTGTGCAGGGGAGGACACGAGAGCCGCGTCTGGTGGTGTGACAGGTTCTCGTGTTTGCACATCATTCCCAATGAGAACAACTCTACCGACCATTGGAGTTCCTTCGGGATGCGAGTCCGTTTGTATCTCAGTCCCAGTTTGTAGTTTTTCAGAAGGCACGTCGGTGGACTCAATGTCATTGTATTCAGTTTCATCATAGGTTGACATATTTAGCAGTGCGGTTGAAATTTCCTGCTCTGTATTCATTTTGTCAACTAAATTGGCTCCACACTCGTTGACGGGCGGACTGTTGGAGGCTTGATTTTGAATTGGCTTGGGCAGTTGTTTTTTATTTTCCTTGGCTAGCACGTGAACCACCGAAGACATTTTCGGGCTCCATTCTGTTTATTGCCTTTCTTAGCAGGTACATTTTTAGATTTTTTTCGTTGTTGTGCGGCGGGTTGTTTGCCTGCACCTGAGCATGATGATATCTCAGCCTCCGTTTTGAAAATGGAAAATAGGGTTGGAGCTGTGTTAGGTATGGAGCCGAGCCCAACCGAATTTGAACCCTGTCTGGGGTTGCATTGTGGATGTCGATTCAGCTTGAGAGTCCCTTAGTGCTAAGTTAGCAGAGCTTTTAGCTTGTTCAAATGCAGTGTGAAATGAAACATCAGCAATTTCAATGATTGGAATTACATGTAAGCTTGAGGCTGCCGTACTTGGTGGTGAACTTGGTCTCGTCAATGGCAGGCCATTTATGTTGTGGTTACTGGCTAGAGACTTTAAAGGGGCCATGGTAGATGTTTGGACTGGTGTCTTCTCAGCAGGGGGCTTGGGGCTCGACTGTGGTGAATTTAACTTTGTTGTTAACAAGCAGCCGAGTGGATTTGAAATGTCACCACAGTCGCCCATTCCCTTAGTTGTCTCCTCTGCCGCCGATTGAGTGTGAGTGTTGGGTCCATTCCAGTTTGCTGTTGATTGTGGTCTTTTACCTTCCCATTTAAATAATGCAAGGGCTTCCTTTGCAACTTCGGTGAATAATTTTTTGTCAACCACATCATTGCTCCTTCGTTTGGTCATAAGCTTGTATAGGTCGTCTAATTTTGCTGAGTCCTCAAGCTGCTTCTTATTTGTGAGGGCACATGTTTGTTCTAGGTTCACTACTTTAGAGGTGAGTAAAGCCACAACAGTAGTCAAATCGCGGGTGGCCTCATGCAGATGTTTATACTGCTTTTTGAATGGGGCAAGAGAAACGGTTAGTGTGGATAGTAGCAGTTCTTGCAAGCCCGTAGACGACATTGCAATATTTGCAGAGGAGCTGTGAGCGGATACTTTAAGGCGATGGTGCCCTCTGTCAATACTGGCTCTGTTCCTTCTGATTTTCGGGAAAGGGGCGTTCGATGAAGGAAGAGTCAGTAGTCTCTTCACAAGCCGAGTCACTATCAGAATTAGCACTACACAACAACGGTGGCGTTTTTGTGTTCAAGGAACTGTTGATTGGTAGGCACTTTGTTTTGGTGCTTAACCGTTTCTGGGACAAAGGTGGTAAGCCAGTTAAGTCAGGGGGGAACACAGATTGTTCACCTGTGTCTCCTATTTTAGACATTTCGGACGTTTTTGCTCGTTTACATGGAATATTCAGTGTTGGCTCTTCACAAGAGTCAGCTAGTCTCGTGTTGTCGCGTTTCAGCGAAAATTTTGCCCCTTCTTTGTTAGTTACTGATGTTATGTCGAGGTCGCTGATATTCTGTGCTTTGTTCAGAATGATTAATTTTTGAAGCACGTTATTTACGAGGTCCAAGGAATCTCGACGTACACTTTGGTTGGTGGTTAAGTCCAACATTGCAGAACCAAGTTGCTTGTCTGTGTAGGGATCACTAGGTGTATCAGCAACCCTACTGTCAAAGTTTGCTTCGGCTGAAAGGGTGCCTAGAATTGGTGTATTGAGGCCTTGAGCGATCCCAGCGTCTGCCTCTCGAGTTCGAGAGGGGGCTGGGGCGGGCCGACAACAGGTGAACAGGCTCTGAGAGTCGGTGAGGTGCTAGAGTCGGCATCGATTGATCGACACTCGGCAAAGCTCGACTCGCGCGCTCTGTGCGGCAACTCCTCACCCCGGGTGGAACGCTCGGGCAAGACCTCCAAAGTTTTCGTCGCCTTATCCGAGTCAAGCCGTGAACACTCACGTCCATCCACCGCAGAGGCACCGCATGCTAAAGGTAACGTGATGTGGTTTCCTATGCTGTTAGAAGTCATACCAGAGCCTCTTACCTCCAGAGCATCATATGCTGCATGAACTTTCAATATTCTTGGTGTTTCAGAGTCAGAGTTATGTTGCTCTGATTGCGCTGATGTGATTTCTGGATGTAAGGTTTCTAATGCACCATACTGAGTCCGTGGGTTGGAAGTATGCTTCTCGCCAAAAACATCATCAAGGGTGACAGGTGAAACTGGTACGTCAAGGGTGACCGGCATTATTGTGTGAAAGTGCGTGTGCGTGTCAGTGTCTTCGCTCGTAGATGCACATGAGTAATAGTTACTTACTTTGGCCTGGCGACTTCGTTGAGGCATGGCTCTGCGAGTTGAGGTAGAATCTTTACGTTTCCTCTGGGCTTGAGTTTTTGGTGAAGACATCACCGGCAGTGTCCTTGGTTGAGTGTTGTCCATCATTGAGACTACACCTCGCAACTCGCCAAACAGCTAAACAGCAGAAAGTCCTCAGCCCTTTGGTCCTCAGGGCTTAGCGCCGCAAGGGCGAAGGAGGCGGCCTTTTGTACCCAGTAGCCTAGTTGGTTGTTGGTAATTAAAGGTACAGGCACACGCACCTCTTTCTCACAGCAGAGTTTCCAGGTAGTTCACTCGCCACAGCTAAACAGCAGAACGTCCTCAGCCCTTTGGTCCTCAGGGCTTAGCTAGTAGTGAGTATTTACACAGATTTAGCTTATATGACCACAACAGTACACAGGGGATTGTCACAATGGGGAAGGAGAGGGTTCCGAAGGCCAGCTGGGTCCCCAGTACGGAATGTTGAACTTCTAAAAGAACTGATAGAAGAATTAAGAGAACCAACGATGGTGGCCCTGGTTAAATGTCAGGCCCACACAAAAAATAATGACATCATCTCCTTGGGAAACACGGCAGCGGATGCTGCCAGCAAAGAGGCAGCTTACTTAGGAAAGGAGGTACAAGGCGAATTCGTATTGAAAGGAAGTGTCAAGGAAGAGAAAGGTGATGGTCATAACTCAAAGCCAATATCACAAATAATTAATTTACAAAAATGGGCTCCACCGAGGAGCAGGATTTATAGACAAAAAGAGGGTGTACCAAGTCATCCACTGACCTCCTCTGGTGACAAAATTGTACAGATAAAGTGATAATGCCCGTAGAATTGTTAGAAATAGCATCCTAGCAGTTACACTTCCCCGCCCACACTGCAAAGCAACACATAGCAGCAGACATACAGGAGAATTGGTTTGTGCCAGGGTTACAGCAACAAGTGGCAAAGCAAACAATAGAGTGTACAACTTGTCAGACATACAATTCAAGAATTACTCTGAGAACATTGAGAGGGACACTGCCCCGCCCCATCAGACCATTCCGTGAAATGCAAATAGACTATGCAGACATGGGAGAAAGGTGTAATGGAGCACGATATTTGACTGTGGTGGTCTGCCCCTTCTCGCAGTGGGTGGAAGCAGGTCCCTGCACCCACCCAGATGCAAAATGCACTGCAAAATTCTTTGTGAGGGAAGTGTTTCCCCCGTGGGAGATCTGTGATGTCATCCGCTCTGACAATGGGACGCATTTCGGCAGTGACTTATTCAAAGCAGTGACTGTGCTGCTGGAGATCAAACACAAACTGTGTTCGATTTATTACCTGCTAGCTAATGGGATTGTGGAAAAAATCAACGGCCACCTCAATATTGTGTCACACCCTAAAGAAAAATTGGGTGTACTGATTGCCGTTGGCTCTATTTGAACTGAGAAACCAGCCTAGCAAGGACCAACACCTGAGGAAATTGACTAGAGCAGCAATGATAATAGCAAAGCAAATAGCACCACCCTTTACATGAGAAAGTGAGAGTGACACAGTAGCTCCGGCAACAGACAGCCCAAACATACAACTAATGCCTGGGGAAACAGTATATGTGCGCAGTTCTGTACAGCGGTGGAATTCTTCACGATGTCATGGCCCATACTAGGTGATATATTGTACGCCTACTGCAGTGAAAGTGAAAGGGCGGAAATACTGGATCCATCTACAAGACATGCGAAAAGCACATGATAGTGTTGTAATCGAAGGAGAAGAGAATGCTGAGGAAATAACAACACAAACGTAGCATTAATGATCATGCAGCAACTGATATGGCACTAAATGGAACACAGAAACATACGGAGGGGCAATGAAAAATGAGATGCATAGAAGAGAGGAACAAATGTATATAGAAATGATTGATGTCTGCAAAAAGCGGATGACATGTTCATAATTGCAAGAATAGACTGTCTCTCTCTCTCTCTCCCTCTTTTCTCTTTCTCTCCTGACTCTCACTCTCTCTCTTTCTCTTTTGTTTTCTCTCACAACTATTTACAACAGTATAAAAGTGAATTATTAATGTCATTTTATGAAAATGCATGTAAAATAAAGTAGAGTGTATAGTGAAATTAAAATGGTGTGTGCTTAACCCAATTCTATCTCACTCTGTAGGCTCAGAAATGGCAGAAATCGAGGGCCCTCAATGCCAGCGACAGTACAATAGATAGTGATAGGAGAAATGTTAGCAATACTAGGATGTATTCTTTCGAGTGCGGACTTTGCTTCTCTGTAATTCTGTTTTTTACACTATTGTTTAGCTTAGCATTATACTGGGCAACATCTTTCATATATGTTGATATGAAAGAGGGGAGAGTAGGAGTACAATTGATACAAGAAGGATCCCACTTAGAACACAAGTAGTACAGCAGCAGACTGGCCACAGATATGATGAAGGTCCAGTGCCCTTGTGTAAATTGTTGTCACACCGAACCATCCTTGCAAGCCCATGGAAAGGGGAAGCAGGAGTGGCATATGTGTCTGGACCCAGAGCCACAAACACATACACGAGACAACCCTGTATCTCCCCCCTCCTTGGTGCCCCCCTGGAGGGGGGAGATACTGGGTTCACCTCAACACCCACATGCAATGATGGTGAGATAAAAAAAACCTCCATGATCTCAAAGCCTGCACGGCCCTACCTGTGTGGAAGATAAGTCGTCGTTCAAGTCACCCTCTGGATGGAAATCAGAAGGTGGACGTGGCACAGTTCCCTGAGCACGCCTTTGCACACCTTGCCCCTCGACAGCAGCAAGCATGCAGGTCTGGTAAGCCTGGTCCTGTGTGGTTATGGCACGTAGGTCAACATGCAGCACCTCATGTGATACGCGTGCTTCCTCTTGCAAAGTAGCACATGTAACACAGAGTTCTGCCTGCATGGTCTCACATGACATCTGGAGCACCTCCCGGCATGCACGTAGCTCAGCCGAGATGGTGTTCTGCTCCAACCTCACCTCTGACCGCTGCCTCTGGGACATGTTGACCACTCCATGCCTTGAGCGATCTTATCAATAGCTGCCCCCTGTTGCGATGATCTAGCATACCTGGATTGCTCCCACTCAGTATTCCCTGGTGGCGTATGGACACTGCATTGCCGCACTTGACACCTGCGGGACCCAAGGAACCGTGGTCCTTGCTGGATTGGCACCACCCGTGGCTGCAGGACTAAATCCCTCAGTTGAAATGATGCCCCAGGCACATCAGCAACTGGTGTGGATGTGACTGTGGGTCCAGAACACCACAGGTGAATATTCCAACACTGTCTGGCCCCTCAGTGTAGGTGTCACGGACAGAGGATCGTCCACATCAGGATCACTCACCGGCGATGAATGGACATGACGTCTATCCAACTCAATGTTGTGCTCAGAGTGATCATCAGAGCTTGACTGATTGCCAGCCCTAGACACGATGTTCTGGAGCACAAGTAGGTTCTGGTGGGCTACCACTCCACGACCCCCATTTGTGCAGGGTTGCTGATGTAATAGCAAGCCCGTGTCTGGAATTACATCACCATCCTCTGGCTCCATTGCATCATCACATGTAATGTGAAAAAAACAAACATGAGTACACATGTCAGAAGCACATAACCCACACACACATCACATCGACAGCCAACACATGAAGCAGACATGTCACACACAACTGAAATTCCGGCATGCATCCAGTGGCATTGATATGCAATGGCATCCCGAAAGCAGAAATGGATGCGTGTAAATTGTGAAGCCTACACATGTACTGAATGTAGTATATCACCTCTATCACACACCACCTCTGGCAGGCACATATATCAGGAAGAAATGACAGATGGCAACAAAGAGATGGCACGTAGCATAAGCAATCCTGAACAGCCAAATGGCCACAGCTGCAAGTGAATCAAAACACACCATGACACACGTAGTATGCATGTACACATGCATCACTAAATCATCATCACCAATATAGCTTCACCCATCTGCAGCTCAGCCCTTACCGGGCATCATGGGCCATGAAGACATAGTGAATGTCCTGAGCAAAGTGAGGGACTGCAACGAGGCATGAAGGACCATAACGCCCAGTACGGTCCAAGCTGCCAGTCCACAAAACCTACAGAACACACCTCAGGGCCTGATTCAGCACATTGTGTATTAAATGTGCCAAAAAAATTATTCAATATGTCAAATCATGACGTCCAGGCTCCACCAGATTTGCTAAGTGCGCCTGGCCGTACATGTACTGCACGAAAGTGCACCTTCAGGATTGTGCCAGTTGAACATAATGGGTGCAATGCTGAAATCTCAGCAGCATTTACGTTAAATAACAAAATATTAGTCATTCAACAAAAATACTGCTGAGAAAACCTTTCACACACACCTAAGAAAGTAGCTGCAATGTTGCACTACACAACGTTGAAGCTGCTTGCATATGTATAAGTGAAAGTGTTCAAATACACCCATGTTCATATACACCCATATGGTGTATATAAACAGCATCCTCTACAGCAAAGGAAGCAGCTTCAATGCTGCTTGCTTTGATGTATGTGAAAGTGTACACATACACACGAGCAGGCAGCTCCACAGTAATTACAACCCGATTGGCAGGGTATAATCAATCTGTGGCCTATACCAGTCAGTATAGCCCACAGATTGACCAATCTACTTTGCTGAACACCCACTAGGATGTTCCAATACAGAGTACATGTGTCACAAGATGCACCTGTGCTAGTGCGTTTCATAACAGTGAAGGCATGAAAATCTGAACATACATGCCAGGTCACCTTGACATTGCAGCAGTGAGTAGGCATGTAGAATGGTATAACATGGCTCAGAAGTGGGTGGGTGAAGTGCAGGACATGTGTACGTTACCAACAATCTACATCAACAAGTACATTTTGATGTCAATTACCAAACATGATGGCAGTGTAAGGGCAAGTTCAGCCATCATGTGCAATGTGCATGCACTGGGTTGCATGGCTGCAGCTAACCCCACCCCCCCCCCCCCTTAGTGAAAATGCAGGGTGGCATTGCATGGCAATGGAAGGTTGACCAGAGAACTGTGTATTGGCAGACAGTGTCAACTAGCGCCAATTGCATCATCTCAGTGAACAGACACCACAGCAGATGAGAATTGTACAGTAAGCTGGACACATGATGAACCCTCAGTAGTACACCCATTCATGCAGAAGGCACTACACCAGTTGAACAGAGTCAGAGGCCTGCAACAGGGGGAGGCCTGTGCCCCACACAGACAACAACACCCTACACATGTGCGTGCTGCAGGACTGAGCCAGAGTGAGCATGGAATGAATGACCAAATGCCATGATACGTATGTAATCCTGGACACCTACTACAATGAGCAAATTGCCAAGGACATATAGGGGCATGCATGGAATGCACATGGAGCATGAATGGGCACTCATGTCCCCGGGAAGCATCTGCCATCTGCACAGTCCGAGTGAGAAACCCTGCATCAAGGACAAAGGATGTACCCCACAGTATGTGTCTGGCAGGTTTGCAGGGGGAAGTGTGCATGTACACAGGAGCGTGGAACAGGCCATTGCAGTAGTCCAACATGTTACCCACCAGTGCCATGGTTAAATTGAGGTGCAGGGGGATGGAGGGGCAAGGAAATATGCGCGTGTAGAGTACCTGCATGCAGGCTGAACACACATGCACGTCAGTCAAGCGATGACATAGTCTGAGTGCTGAGTGGAAAGACACTACAGGCTACATGCAGACAGGTCTGTGAGCTAGAACATGGGCTGGAGAGGCAGCAGGGTGACTAGCATGTGAGTAGGGTGCATGTGTGGTGATGAGGACAGTCCCTGTCTGCTTCACATGCCCAGCATGCATCACAACAGGCACGCATTAGTGAAGCATTGCATGACTCGCACATGAGAACCATGTACACATGTGTGGCAGTCAAGTAGAACACATCATACAAGCAAACCACACATGGGCTGGACAAACACACAACAAAACTCACCGGATATGGCATCATAATCCTGCATCTCTCCCACTCCTTTGATGAAGTCCACAGCGATCAACCCGTGCGGAGTGAGTTCTTCCTCTTCGCATGGTGGCCCACTGCCAGTCACCTGAGTCATGGCATAATTGGAGGCATGCTTTTGCTTAGCACAGCGTCGGAGGTCATCCCAGTGCTTTTTGCACTCCTGAGCTGTGCGTACCTCATGTCCAAATGCACAAATACCATCCACAACGTGCTTCCAGTGGTCCCAACGCTGAGCATGTGTAGTGCATCAATTTGGGCTCACTAGCATATCACGTTTGTGTTCCAACACGTAGCCCACAAGGAAGTCCAGTTCTTGCTTGCCGAAAGGCTTCTTCCTTGACGAGCCGGAGGCTGGAGCCGTGTCTGGGGTCCCAGCCTCTTGTGCAGGAGCAACCTTCCTCCTCTTGGGCAGTGGTCTGGACCCTGACTGGCAAATGCTGCCCTGATCAGTAGGGGCAGTGGCGCTGGAGGACTGGACCAAGGGAGTGGCAGTTGGAACTAGGACGGAAGCCCTGACTTGCGTCAGTGGCTTGACTGGACCCAGTGCAGCAATAGCCCCTGTGCCAAGGTCTGTGACTGAGACTGTCCTGGCTGGCAGACTCACAGCCGGGGTGGTGTTGGATGCATCTGCCCATGCAGTTGCCAACACCCGGCTGCTCGGTGCAGCAGATGACAACACTTCCCCAGGAATATGTGCCTTGGTGAGAGCAGCCCTGCGCGCACCTTGCTTGTGCTTCCTGATCACCTGGAATTCGCCCTGGGAGTCGTCAGGTGCCAACGCATCATGCGCTGGCCGGCCCTGAGCCTGGGTGGTGGTCGCCACTGCTGCACCTGCAGCTACCACTACCATTGGGCCCGTGGCAGTAGATGAAACTGACTGCCGGGTGACATGGGTGCCAGTGTCAGAAGCAAGAGCTGCATCTCCCAGAGCTGCAGGGGGTGGAGGCATGACTGCACCAACACGTGGCAGAACATCCTGCCAAAGTGGTGCACCCCTGCCTCTTCCCCCTCTGCAGCCACTCTGGGCACCCTGGACTCCCCCTACTCCCTGGTCACCCCCGCCACATCCCTGACCATGCCCACCATGTGGAGGACGCCCAACTGAGGCGCCCCTCTCCTTTTGCTGCCTCCCAACCATGGCACAGATGTACTAGTGCCAATGGGAGGTGTACACGATAATTGTCCTGGGCAATTGGGGTTGAAGGGTGCGGGGTATGTGATGTAAATAGCACCCCTGTGCTCCTGCAAGGCTGTATGTGACCCCAGTGGAAAAAATGATGGGTCACGCAATGCTTAGGCACCCCAAATCTGCAAGAAAACTGTGCACACTTCCGATGGTAGCCCATGTGTGTGGAATTAACCTCCCGCAGTACGTGGTGGCACCCAGGGACACAAAAAAACACGTACGTGTGTTACACACAGGCTACTATGACCTCGAAAATGGGTAAGCAATACACAGGGCACCCGCAGTGGGAAAAATAGCATGCACGACTCACCGTCTGACTAGCATGGGAAAGAAAAACACATGTAGGCAAGACCCTCGCCAAATGAAGAGGTACGTCCTTGATCCGCTGTCAAGTGATGGCACGTGAAACAACAAGAAGTAGCAACACACGTGTCGGTCTCCACGAAAAGCACGTCCAGCAAACTTCTGGGCCGCGATCACCTTTAACCCGTGCTGAGGGAAACGCCTGCGCACATTACATTACTTACGTGCTTAGGACCTTTCCTCGAATTACATGCATTCACATGCGGACGTGCTGTTTTTGCAATTGCGGATTCACTATGCACCCGTGCTGAGGGAAACGTCCACGCATGTCACATCACTTACGCGCTTTCACGCTAAGGCCCTTTCCTCGAATTACACGCTGACTTGCTGTTTTTTCCCATGCGGATTTACTCTGCATCAAGCTGGCCATGCGACAACACACGCAAGACCACGCTCCTGCCCAGAAGGCCATTTTCCTGCCCCCAAGAGCCCCGAGCAGCCTCCAACGAGCCATCTGCTGCTGCCTGCCTGCCTGATGGCCATGTGCCCTGCTATTTGGTTAATGCACATCAGCCATCTGCAGGGGTCCAGTTGCTGCGACCACCCCTACTGGAATAGAAGACTCCGACTGCTGTTCCATCGCTCCACAGCCCAGCACCAGGACCCAGTTGCCCACCCACACCTGCCTCGGGGTTGCCATGTCGGACCAAACTCCATCTGGGACCAGTGGCAGAGAGCTGCCAGCTTCACTGCAGGAGAAGTTGGCATCCTGGTGGAGCAAGGTCCTGCTGCATTATGATGCCCTCTTCGGACGACCACGCGCCGACAAGGATGGACAGGAGAGGATCTGGTTGGACATCGTCGGTGCCATCAATGCGGAGGGGGTTGCAACCTGTGACCTGAAACACAGCCATAAGCGCTGGGAGGACTTCAGGTCCAGGACCCTCAGGAAAGCCCGGCGCCTCTTGGACGCAGCAGATGCAGTGGGTGCCGGGTCCGCCTTAACACCGACCAGATGAGGGTCCTAGAACGCATTCGCCCAGTGCTACACCTCCAGGTTCTTGAGAGGCCGACCTGTGTCCATGCATACTCATTGGACGCAGTGCATGTTGAGGTGTGCCGGGAGTGTGCAGCTTGGACATATGTCTGACATGGCCCATGTATGGATGTGTATGTGCAGGGACATGACTGTGCTGCATGTGAGTCCAGTCATGTGTGATGCACATCAATGGTGTATTTGTTCCAAAGCATGATGCACAACTGCATGTGAAGATGCACACATGTTTGCATGCCTGTGTATGTACTCAGCCATGTTTGGGGTGTGACACATGGATGCTCGTCACACCTTCATGTATGTGCACGGTGTACATGTGTGTGTGTCTGTTTGGGGGGTGTGACTGTGAGACACCATGGATGCATGTGACACAGACATGTAGGTACCCGACTGGCAGATGTGACATAGTTGCCGATGATTGTACTGTGACAAGTTGTGGAGATGTACAGTAGCATGTCTGTCTCATGGCGTGTGTGCATGTGTTTTACACTCCCCATGTTGCTTTTGATGTCATGCCAACCTTTATATGTTCATGCAGTCGTGTATGTATGGATGCTGCTGCCTGCTGCACGATTCCTGTTAATTTGTGCATGTGTGTGGGTTCAAATGATGTGAGTGTTGAGAAGTGTGATGCCATCTGTGAAGATTGACACTGCCACGCATGTGCAACTGTCATGTGTGTATCAGACCATTGTACAGGGCCCTGGTGCCTGTGTTCTATCTCTCCCTGTCTGCAGCGTCGACTGATGAAGAGGGCCGAGATGGTGCTGTGGAGCACAGTGGCAGGGATGCCACCGCCAGCCGGAGACACAAGGCCCAGCTCCCCTCCGAGGTAATCATATCTTCTGGGAGTGAGGACTCTGGTGCCACATCCATGGCCGCAGCTGCTGAGGGAAGGTCCAAGAGGCGGAGGTTGGAGGTGGACTCCTCAGCAGCAAAAGGGGCAGCTGAGCCCCCAGAGGGGCCGATTGAGGAAGACGGCATAGAGTCATCCAGGTTGGTGGGGGTTTGGTTGAGGAGGAGGCTGTGACAGCCCCACAAACGGGGGCTGGAAGGGGGGATTCCAATGGTCCTAGTGGTGCAGTCCAGGGGCAGGGACAGTAGGCAGCACAGGCCAACGTAGAGGTGCCTGTGTGTAATCCTGTCCCCGATCCTGTGACTGCATCTTCCGGCACCAGCAGGGATGCCTTCGTTCACACCCGTTTTCAGAGAGGAGATGTGCAAACAACAACCGGTCTTCCTCTCCCTGTGGACATGTCAATCCGTGACCGGATTGAGCCTGTCCTAGTTGGTGTGGCGTTGCGCCAACGTGGTATTCGGGATGACGTGCAGGGTTCTCGCCAGGACAATGCACGTCATTTCGAATACCTGTTCGGGCCGGTCAAACTACGAGGACAGGTCGTCAGACTGGGTTCCTCTGTGTGCTGGATATTCTTGCGACCCCCTCCTCAACTGAACCCCCATGTGCCAGTCGTCGTCCGTGCCCTCTTCCCACCCAAGTATCACCTGGGCCCCCTGTGGAGCTGCCCCTGAGCCAGCAGCCATGCTGGTAGAAGACACATCCCTGCCACAGTCGGGAGTCGGAGGTCCAGCAGGGGTGGCCACCCCCCCAACTGGACCCAGGAAATGGAGGACATGCAGGCATCAACAAACAGGGCACATGCATGGCGGCACCAGAGGATTCCATCAGCCTGGATGCCATTGTGCTGCCAGAGTCAGTTGCATTGGAGGCAGCAGCAGGCTCAGCGTGGGAGCCATCATGACTCAGGGTCATCAACATCCCGGAGCAGCCATCGGCGGCGGGCAGGAGGACCCATGATTGGGAGTGTCTTCTGTGTGGCAGCAGTTGGGCCAGCAAATAGTGCAGAACGGCGGCGGGTGGAGAGGGCACGGCTCACAATGGTCAGGGCGGAGAACTCATGCACCAGGCTTTGAGGCAGGCTGAGTGCCTTGAGGAAACTTACAGGGAGTTGCATTACTGCAAGACCTTGAGGCCAGGGAACAGGCCCACCTCCGGAACATCGACATGGACTTTGGCGATGGACCACTTTTCTTTTTTCATATCTTGGATTTTCAATGTTCCTTGGATTTTCCTTTCTTTTTCATATTCAGTTCATTATTTCTTCATTTGCACGTGTGGTTTTCATTTTGTCATTTTGTTTTATTTTTAATACATTTCATGAATCTTCATTATTGTTGTGGTCTACTCTCATTGGTTTCGTGCATGTCTGTGTGACATTTATTCATGGGCATGCTGGTTCTTTTCAGCCTCTCATGGCACAGGTAATTAACTAGGCAGTGGGTGCACTGGATGGTTGCGTATTTGTACAGGGGGTGGGGGTTGGGATTTGGGTTGGGATTAGGGCATTGGGTCTGCATTGTTGTGACGTGGTGTTTGGGGGGACATGAGTCGGGGCCTGCTGGCAGGTGCCCATCGCTGGTGGGGGGGACTTGTGTTGGGGCTCACAAGTGTATGGTGCCATGTGGGCTGCATGCAGGGCATGGTCAGTGGTTGCAGGGTCCCCGCTGTGGTGTGGGCTGCCTGCGGGGCATGTCCAGGAGTGATGGGCTGCCTGCGGGCATGGGGAAGATGTATTCTCTGCCTCTGGGGCATGGGGAGGGTAGATGGGCTGCCTGCGGGACATGGTCAGGGGTTGCAGGGTTCCCCCTCAGGTGTGGGCTGCCTGCAGGGAATGTCCAGGGGTGATGGGCTGCCTGCAGGGCATGGTCAGGGTGGATGGGCTGCCTGAAGGTTATGGTCAGGGATGAGGGGCTGGCTGCAGGGCATGGTCAGGGGTGTAGGGTGGTCCCCTGTGGTGTGGCCTGCCTGCAGGGCATGACCAGGGGTGTAGGGGGGGCCTGTGGTGTGGGCTGCCTGTGGGACATGGGGAGGGTAAACACTGCCGAATTGCGTGTAATTCTCACTCGCGTACCTGGAATACACATACCCCACAACCGCCAGAAAAATCATGTGTAAAGCTCACTCGCTTACCCCGGAACACAAGTACCCTGCTCGCGCTAGCGAAATCGCGTGTAATTCTCACTCGCGTACCCCGGAATCCACCTACCCCGCTCTCTCCAGCGAATTCGCTTGGAAAGCTCACTTGCATACCCCCTGATTCGCGCAGCAGTGTGGTGAGGAGCCACATACACCCCCTGCAGCCAGCCCACACCACAGGGCCCTCCCTACATCCCTGGGCATGCCCATCAACTCTCCCCATGCCCCAAAGCCAGCCTATCCACCCTCCCCATGCCACGCAGGCAGACCATCCACCTCCACATGCCCTGCAGGCAACCCATCCACCCTTCCCATGTCCCGCAGGCAGCCCATCACCCCTGGACATGCCCCTCAGCCAGCCCATCACCCCTGGACATGCCCAGCAGGCACCCCATCCACCCTTCCCATGCCTCACAGGCAGACCATCACCTCCAGACATGCCCTACAGGCAGTCCATCCACCCTGACCATGCCCCGCAGCCAGCCAATCACCCCTAGACATGCCCAGCAGGCATCCCATCCACCCTCCCCATGCCCCGCAGGCAGCCCATCCACCCTCCCCATGCCTTGCAGGCAGCCCATCCACCCTGACCATGCCCTGCAGCCAGCCCTTCACACCTGGACATCCCCAGCAGGCAGCCCATCCACCCTCCCCATGCCCCGCAGGCAGCCCATCCAGCCTCCCCATACCTTGCAGGCAGCCCATCCTCCCTGACCATGACCCACAGCCAGCCCACACCACAAGGGGGACATTTTCCATGCTATTTGCCTGGTGCGAGCAGGGTACTCATATTCTGAGCGGTGCGTGAGGACTTTTACACGCGATTGGGCTGGCGTGAGCGGGGTACGCGTATTCTGAGGGTTGCATGGGAGTTTTACACACGATTGGCCTGGCGCAAGCGGGGTACAGGAGTTTACACGAGATTGGGCTGGTAAGAGTGGGGTATGCGTATTCCAAGGGGTGCGCAGGGAGTTTTACACGCGATTGGGCTGGCGTGAGCAGGGTACGCATATTCAGAGGGGTGCGCAGGTAGTTTTACACGCGATTGGCCTGGCGCGAGCAGGGTACGCATATTCCGAGGGGTGCATGGGGAGTTTTAGACGCGATTGGGCTGGCGCGAGCGGGGTAAGCGTATTCATAGGGGTGCACAAGGAGCTTTACATGCGATTAGGTTGTCGCGTGAGGGGTGAGGGGCATTTTTAGCATGATTTTGTTGTTGGTGGTCTGTATGCTGGTCCACTGGCCTTTGCACCATGTAGGGGATTTGTGTTGATGTTTTTGTCGCACAGGGCGGGCTTAGGGGCTTAAGTGGCACTGCTGCAGGGTCGCTGCAGCATGCTGCACCACGGCTGGTTATGGATGTTTAAATCCATGAATCTGCAGTGTGTCAAAATGGGTTTTGACACACGCGGCTATGCGCCAGCCGCGTGCGCCACTTCTGCGCTTGATTCCATGAATTACCCTGTATATCTCTGCAGAATCCTCTGAAGTTTTGGCGCAAATACCTGACAAGTTTAAGTTATTCAATTCAGCAGAAATATTCTTTGCGTCCCTCGTTCCAAGCATCCAAGCTCGAGCAATTGCGAAATGGATACAGATAATCCACTGGGAACTCATTCAGCTAGCCAACGACACTGAAGAGGAATTCAATGTCATCAAAGTAGAACTGAGAGCCCTGTAGCTGATGACCATGCAGAACCGCTACATCCTGGACCTTCTAACTGCAATGGATGGTGGTGTTTGCTGACAAATCAGGAGTGCATGTTGCACTTTCAGACCCTTTGCCGATGCGGACAATGGGACATTATCACACGTGATAGCAACAGTATACAACCTCAGAGAAAGAATGATGGAAGAAGGAGGAGTGCAGTAAAGCAAATGGTTCAACAAACTGTTTGAGTGGGTCCCATCGTGGCTTGGGATGGCTGCCAAACTGCTTATACCCAGCATTGTCTTTTTATTGCTAATTTTTTGTGTCTGCTGATTGGGACTCAGGTGCTGTGCAAAATCCATTCCTAACAGTGCAATGATGATGGTGACAATGGGCCACACAGCATGGGTAGTACAGGTAACACATGAAGCCAAGGTTCAAACAGGAGAAGCTTCAGAACCAAAATATAGAATGACTGCTATATACAACACTGGATACATTGTAGATCCGCTATGGCACACCACAATTAAGGAATCTGCGGAATTGGAATGGTATGATGAAGTTTGGATAGATCTGGAGGGGGACGGGGGCTGAAACTACATGACCTATACCCCAGATGAATATGCACGTGCAGGAGAGAGCCTTAAGGCGGTATGTCGGGTCTGGATGCCAAGAAAGAGAACCCCGGCTTGGGAGGGAGCAGTTGCTGAGGAAGCCGAACTGAGACATTTGGGAGAGTTACAGTATTCGTTACTTAACTAATGAAAGGGGGGAATGTAAGGGAGGAAGGGTCTCCCAGGCCCCCCCTTCATTCCTAACAATGCACATGATATGCTCCTTCCGCCGTTGACAGCACACTTCTGGCCAAGGGGTGAGGTAGCCATTGAATGACACATAACTGTGCATGGCCTATGATCCACAAGACTCCATTTTGTGCTAACTGCAGACTCAATTTTCTACGAGGCCACATGTAACCGCTGAATGGCAGCCTGCACCTCTCCCCTTCATTCTCTGGGCACAGGCCAGTATGCCAACCCCCCACCTCCTTCCCTCTGCCGTCTCCACGGCTGTCCTGTTCTCACGAAGCAAGTGTATCGAGCTAAATACTGTATCTCTCCTATTCCTTTTACATCATTGCCCTGTGTGTGACCGGGCCGGAGCTTGGTCCTGGAAAAAAAACAACCATCTCCACAATCCTGCCTCTGCACTAGTAGCAAACCCCTTCTGAAGAAAAATAGACCACAAGCCCCCTAACCCTGCTCCTCTTTTGATGTAACAGTTGTGAGCCCCTTGCCCATGTGCCACTCCAGTTCACCCCCATAACACTAATCCCATGCGGCTATATATTCTGCTTTTACTTATAAAGAGTAAAACACTCGCAGTAGATTCAAAGAGATGCTTAATTAATGTGGTTTTTGAAATACTGTGTTAGATAAGGCACCTGGACCAATGTACCCTCACTTTTGGTGGCTAAGCTCAAATGCTTACATGATATATACTGTGTATTGAAATGTATGTATGATACTAAAATGTGTGTGGCCAAAAGGGCAAAAAGTCAGATAGAATCAAATACAGTGATGCAGACATCGCCTGACCCTGCACTCCTCCCAGATGAGCCCAGCTGACCTGCATGCTCCAAGAAGTTACAAAGTCTGGAGCTGACCAATCATGGAACAACAACCTTAAACAGTATGTAATGTCCAGTACCCTTTGCCCAATGAATGCATCTTGCTGTATCCCCTGTAGTACACATCATAGATGACGTGTTTTTGTAATATAATGTGTACTTTTTGTTGTTTGGGCAGAGTGCTCTCGGAGTAGCAGAGTCCTCTGCATTCCCCATTTTAACTTTATATACAGACTTATCTTTTACCTCACTTGCACTTAGTCCTGGTCTCAATCCCTACTGGAGTGTGCCCATTAGTGTCTCTTATTTGATTATTTCTCTTTAAGTTTGGGGAATGCCAGCTTTCACAATAAATGGCATTTATATGCAGGCATTTAATTATTCTATTCATGTTAGTGTGGTTGAATGTTTTTTTGATTGTATGTGTTGTAATTGTAATGCAGTTTCAGCAATGCAGTACTCTTAGTTGTTTCCACATTTCTGTGAGGTAGTACAATTGATGTTGTTTTGCAAGTTCATTGTAGATTTTTTATTTTTGTATTTTTTTGTGGCTCCTCATGTTAGTATCTGTTGAAAGAAAGTTGGATTATTTGCATGTATTTTCTTTTTGGGTCTTTATTGGTTTTATGGTGGGCAGGTGCTCATAGGATCCAAGTACTACAGGTGCTCTTGCTACTGACAACGTTGTTCAGTTAACTCCAGTGAAAGGTCAACTTATATTCAAAGTGTTTCCAATGTTCACCAATTGTACTTAACTAACTCCATCCTTTTTTGTTCTGCATACTTACTTAACGCTGCCCCATTCTGCCTTGTTTTTCACGTTTACTTAAGGTACCCCATTTACTCTATTGTAATTCCGTGTATGTATGTATGTTCATTGATTACAGTAACATTTGTTATACTTTTATTGTACCTCTATTGTGTTAGTGAATTAGCGATGCCAATGTACATTATGTTTGGAGAGAGTGATTTCTCAATGTGCTATATCGTTACCATCCGGGAGAAGCCAATTGTGGCATATGCAGCACATTACTCTAATAACTGAAACATTGGGAGCAGTAAAATCAGAACAGGTGGAATTGACAATGTTGAATAAGTTGAGGGTGTATTCACTGTTCGTTGTGTTCCACTGAAACTGGATGGTTCCAAGCTTTGAAATGGAACATGTGAAGATCCAAATCTTAGTGTATTTTTGCAGAAAGACCATAGGATGTTCTCCTTTTTTTAACAGTGTTCTTTTTTTTAAAAATATTTCAAACTATTTGTAATGGTATTTTTGGAGGTTGTTTTCTGCTGGGTGAAAAATTCTGCTAAAAAATGATAGTACTCGTTTTTCGACCTGTGTGATTTGTTTCTATCCCTCATTCTCCAAGTTTACTTATCACACCCTATTCTCTCTTTTTGTCCAAGTTTGCTTACCCTTCCCCATCCTTTGTCCTGCAACCCCCTGTATGATGTCCTTTGCTTATTCTCACCCAGTTTACATATCCCAAATTGTTTATTGTAGTGGTTGAAACAACATTAGTGTGTGTTTTGCACAGTTGTTTCTGTTTGTATAATCATTGAGTCAGACAGTGGGGAAAAATATATATATAGCATTACCATAAATGCACATCTGTTGGCATATTGAAACTGTTTTCCATTTCAAAAACTATGGATGCAGTTATGGTTAAGTTGCACTAATAAAAAAGAAACTATCAAATTCAGTGAAAATACTTTGTTAAAGTGACATAATGGTTAAATTACACTAATAAACACCTATCAAATTCAGTGGAAAAACTTTGTTAAAGGGATATCATGGTTACAAGTAAAATCGAAAAACCCCAGAAATTTCCCAGTTATGGTAAGGTAAGCAACCATATCTCGCGCCACCACTGTGCACTGCTAAGACTAACACCTAGGACATCAAAGACCTATGGACTTCAGTGAAAAAAAATTGTTAAAGGGACATTATGGTTACAAGTAAAATCGGAAAACCCCAGAAATGTGACATTCATGGCACCCATAACTCGTGCCACCACCGTGCACTGCTAAGACTAACACCCATGACATCAAAGATGACATCACAAATGTCCAGATGGCGTATCACAATGATGGTGGAGAATGTGCAACATAGAATAGCTATGAATAGCTATGAAACAGAATGTATTTCCTTCTTAAATCAAATTGAATACATTCTCAATATGAACCTCAAATATTTTCAAAAGATCAAAGAAACATCAAGTTGAAACCTTCTCAGTTGGAAGGTTCACCGTATAAAGTATGAATGTTAGTGGAATAGACAACTTTGTAAGGGATACATAAAGCTATGGGCACCACTTAATATGTGGCGGAAATTCTATAGTTCATGGATAGAGAAATGGGGCGTTTATACAGAGGTTTAGCGCAAACACCTTGAAACAATGTCAATAGTTGTCTCTCACCTGTCAATAGCGAAGGACAAATGCAGCTGCATATCGTGCAAAAAAAAGGATGATATTGAAACATCATGCCCTTTATTAGCTTTGGGAAACTACACAATTATGACATGCTTCCTTTAAGTGACGTGTCCACGATATTGCGTCTGTGCACGCAGAAAAGGTTTGGATGTAATAATTATGAGTAAATCAGATTTTATTATTTTGAGAAACCCTAATGATTTGAAAAACATATTTGAGCTTGGAATGGAGATTATACATTTTGCATGTTTTTATGAATTAACACAATATGACAATATGTATTGCATGGTTTATAAATTAGACTGATACAATGTGCATTCATATTGTGAACATTTTGTTTTAAAATAAAGCACAGCAAAAAGAATATTAATTTTCAGGTCCACTCTAAGAGCTATGGCCCTTTTCATGAACTACTGCTCATATGTATCATTTACTTATTTATATGGGCTTTTTTGTAGTGTCTCTTCACTGTTTTCTAAATGTTGTAAAACAATGCTCTGTTATACATCTGTACTGTTGTATACCTCTGTAAAGTGTTCTGTTGCGTATCTGTACTGTCGTATACCTGTGTAAAGCGCTCGGTTGCTTCTCGAAGCTGGGTCCGCACTCAAATACCATAATAATAATTAAAATAAATACATAAAATCTAATAGAGGTTACTCGATAACAGATGTAATGATTACCAGTGCTAATGATTGTGTTAACAGTGGTAAACTGACAGAATCCATTTAAAAGTGAGTGGCATTTGCACCTAAATTAATGAACAGCAGAGAATGATTAGTAGTACACTTTTAAGAAGTAGTTAACATGTTTGAAACCCGTTTCAGGAATCCTCAAAACATTTAACATCATTAAGAAGGGTGAGTAATTGTTATTCCATCCTAGAGAGGGCACATGTTTATGTCATTTTGATTTCATTTATTACGTTGCTTTAATTACCAGTAAGCTTTGCCATTTCATAGAATTGTGATTGTATGTAATTGTGCTATTTAACATTACTACTTTATCATCAGCTTGTTTTCTCCCCTGAGGCTCCTATCACCTTTTGAAAAGTATTGTCTGTTAGGAGAATGCTGCTGAAATATATAATCTTGCTCTCTAAGTGTATCACCTGATGCCTCATTCAGTTGTTAATTAGTTCTCTGGAAATAGATACAATTAGCTCTGAGATTGTTTAAGTAAAACCTTCCAAGACATCTTATAACATGCTTGAGAAATTGCTGCATTAGGTCTCTGTGGTGTCACTACCTCACTGCTAGCCCAGCTGGTGATATGAGATCACCTCTGCACAATGTCTGCTCATTTCCTCTCCATAACAACCAATTACCTTTGCATTGCCATTACATCAGCCCATTTCAGGTTTGTAATTTACTGGACAATGCCTCTTAACTGTTGGCCAACTGCTGGGGATACTAGTGCCTAAGAGGTGTGCTTCATTTTGTGCCATTGTTGAGGCACAGTGAAGTTTGAAATGTTCTTTGTGCCCACACTTTTGGGCACCCTAGAGTGATGAGTCTAACAACAGAAGAAAATGTCTTGGGATTGTCGGTACTTGAGAGAGGACGCTGTTCGGAGGCACTTACTGAGTCCCAGCCAGGCAAAACAGCTCAGGCTGACACCAACCTATTAGCACATACAGCAGTGTGATAAGAATGAGTTTTGTGCAGCAGAAGGTGCACATATTATTTATAGTGAGTTTTGACACATGTTAGATACCCACATATAGCAACACAAAATGAGCAATAAATGTAGAAATGTTGCGGTTGCAGAGGTTATAGATAAGACAGTGTGGTACAGGCCGTGGGTTTAGAAGTAGTACACAAAGTTACGTTTCTGGGTTAAGTGTTAGACGAGAGCTGGAGCAGGTGGAAGATGGAGTCAGAAAGGTACTGTGGTAGGAGCGAGGTCAGTGTGTTAACATGGCAGGAGTGCCGCCATTTTGGATTTTAAGGCCTGCTACACAATGAACAGAATAGAACGCAGACATTGATGTTGAGCCGCAGCTCCATTTATCTCAGTCCCCAGACAAATCCTGTTAGCGTCCCCAGGAGAGAAGCCAAGGTCAGAGGCACTCACGTTGCGCAGATAACTGCTAATTGTATCCAGCTGCAGGGCCTGAATGTAGTGAGAATGGAATGGTAGCTGTGGGGAGGGCAGGTAGGAATGCACACTTTGAATGAAAAATTCATGAGAAATAGGGCATGGCGTTTTGTGGTGCCAATGGGCCAGGCAACAATTTAGAGCACTACTGCCCTCACCCAAGGAGAAATCATCCCATCTGAATTACAAGTAGACGCATAACCTAAATCAAATAAATCCCTGAAATTCAGACTCAAGAGTGGTGCCCCAGTCACATGAATACTGGGCACGTGGGGTTTGAAGGAGATAAGGGGGAGCCATGTCTGGAACATTCCATGATTTGGGATAGGAAGAGCAGTGGTGCTGCCAATACATTCAGTACAAAGTCCAGGGTCCAGCTTGTTTTCGCCACAGCATCTGGTATAATAAGAAGGCCTATTGTCTTATCAATGCAGAGTTGGCCTTGCCAGTTTCCTTTGAATGTGTCAGATCGGAGGGGTACACATCACGTGACAGTCACAATTTATTAGTGTATCAATATACTCAATAGCCAATCCCATACTTGGATTCAATAGTGATGATGTAGTGGGCCACGTGAACAGAGGAGTGGGTTTAGATAAGGTGTGGACAATCTGTCCAGGGAATATAGGGAGTTATTAATATGTTCTGTAGGTGGTAGCCAGTGAGGGTGGTGGGATAACATTGTGACCTAAGTATGTTGATTTGCAGTTTGCTGCTATATAACCTGTCATTTCTTGGGATATGATGAGCTCTGTGTCAGTTCAGTTCTACGGGACAGTCTGATGCCTTTTTGCATGTAATAAACTTTGTTTGCCCTTGCAAAGAGGTGCAGCGATTATTTGGCCTTTTGGACTATTTTTATAAAAAAATGTTTTGGGTTACTATTCCCTTTACAATGCACAGAACGTTCGCCCCACCCAATTAGGACCTGGCACACGCAGACAACTTTTGGCAAAAGGAAAACGATTAAGAGTTAAACATGCATGCCACCTACATACACACAAATCTCATCTCTAGATGTATCCTGCCCTTTTTAATTGCATGAAACATATTTCTCCAGAACTGTTGTTCAGGGGGTATATCAGATGATACATTGCAGAGATGTTAAAATAACATTGTTCAATGACAGTAAAGAATTTCCACTAGAGTGTCTCACTATCAGGGTAGCCATAGGTTGTGGTTGAATATTAGCTTTTCTATATGGTTCATGTTTATTTTGCACTGTTTTCTGTGCATTACTCAGGATATGCTATACATACTAATTACAAATTAACTTGAATCTGCCCGTCTTTGAACTGATGAAATCTGCAGTAGCCACGTTCATTTACTGATCTCCCTTATTTAAATTAGAACAAGTGGCTTGCAGGTCACATACAGACTTTTGCTACAGTTGCATTAACCTGTTAACCATCTTGCTGGGATGGGAACATTCGACCTTCAGGTCACAATGCACATCTTTGTAGCACGTTTAATAGCATATTGGTTTCACACAAATCTCTGAAGTAGATTCTCAACCATCTGAACTATATTATACTGGTTTGGTGCCTAAAATCTATAGGTTACACACACGTTCCTTCTACATTGCAGAGCTCATGGAACTTTCTTTTTAGCCTTTAAAGTTCTGCTAGATCTGTTTTTTACACCATTCTGTTCACCTCTGTATCAAAGTACTTTGCGACAACATTTATGGTAACTCCACAGCACAGTTAAACCATAGGACCTTAGAATGTTGTTAAAATGTGTTAATACCCTGATCATTGATACTTACTCTGTTGACCATTAGAAGTATTACAAATGTTATTGTGTACCCCTAAACATTACACAAACCAATGCATCAGACACATTGACTGCTTGAACAATCTTATAAGAATGTGTGACCTACTCCAAATCCCCAGTGAAATCTGTTTAGGAAGACTGTGAGTGGTTCAGTACTGCTATACAAGGGGATCTGGCTAGTCAGGATAGAGGTGGGCTGTAAGAACATTGAGGACCTATGTGATAAAATGCCATCTGGTAAGGGTGTGAAGCCCTGGCTTTTTTATTATGATTAAATAATACAAATGATAATCAAATCCACTTTCATAAACTGCATGCCAAAAGAATAGTGTCTATTTGTGCCTTGCTTCATCAGTATCGTTATTCTCGTCACCTACTCTACCAGTGGCCCAGAGCAGTTTCAGAGGTCAAAGGTGCCCTCTTGGCAGCTGCAGTGACACCCAGGTTCCAGCAGCACAGGAGATGCATTTAAATATGCACCTCTGTTCCAAACTCTACATATATCTGGATGTTGCCCTGGTAGCACATAAGAGTTTATATATAAACCATGCCTGAGCTAGGGTATGGTGGCCAGCATCTCAGCGTTATTCCAGCTACCATAAATTGATATCACACCTCTGTCAGCCCTGTGGGCCCAGTTCAGCTGTGGAAGGGTTATGTGTTATTCCCCGGACAGGCTGGACCCTGTCCTACTGGCAGGAAGGTAGTTGTGTGGGGTGCCTCTCTTGTTTCCTTTTGGAGGGCAGGAAACACCATTCTCTCTGGCACAGCCACTCCACAGGATGCCTGCCTAGGAGCAGACACCAAGAGGCACACCCAGTCACAGAAACCAAGGACTCACATTGGAGTGTTGTATTTCTATTGAGATGGGAAGGAGGCGGATCTAGGATAGTCAGACATGGATATGTACTATTTTGGGAGAGTTCTGCCATCACGATTCTCTCTGCCTCTCTTTCTATTTCTTGTCAACTGCTCTTCCTCTGGAGCAAAGCACTTTGGGTGTGACATCATAAGGGCAAAGTCCACACATTTCAAGAGCCGGGGTTGGACCCCTAGATCAGGCTAGCTTTAGTCCAATCAGCTAGGGGCTTTTGTTTATAGAATAAGGGGTTTCCCTTCACTTCTTGGAATCAGCTTTGGAATCATCTTGAAGCATCTGTGGATCATCAATTGAGAAGATTTCACTGGACACTGGTGAGAGAGCAGTCCTCTCTAAAGTCCTCCAGTTGTCAGGTGATGGCAGGTTTTCTAAGGCATTGACTAGCTCTTTCCAATAACAATCCACAGGGACCATTGCTGGAACAGGACCTGCCTTTCTGCCAGCCACAGCGGTACTCAGGACCTCACCATGCTGGACGACCCTTGCAGTTGTGTGCCAGCCTCCCCATTGTTTTTGAGTATGAGAAAATGACTCATCCTGTCCCTGAGCCACTGAATTGGGACTTGCAGCACCCTGAGAACCAAGACAGCTGGGATACTAGTGTACTTCGCTGTTGAACTTCTTGGAGAGTGTTTCAAGAACTGCTCAACATATTTCAACCAGCAGGACTCCCCGCCCCCATTGTTGCCATTTGCTCTTTACTGACCTTCACACAGGACCAAGTAGTCTGGTTCAGTGCTGCTGAACAACCAAGAACTGCACAGAAGTTAATATTGACTGCTAAGTGCTCCCTTGGTCCATTTCTGGGCCCCAGAGGCTGGTTAGGTCACTTTGAACCCTTTTTTGCTCACAAGTACATATCCTTTTTCAAAAACATTGTTGCTTTTCCTTGCCTTTCAACCCTGATTCATTACTCAGAGTGCTGCATCTACTATCTTTGATTAAATTGTGTTCTGTCCTCAGGGGTGGGTTTTCTGTAGCGTTTTTCTAGTTAGTTATTTTTGTACATAGTGTGTTTAATTAAAGTATATATATGTTTATAAAAACTTGATTGGATATTAATTTATTTTGGATTGTAATACTTAGCTGTTTAGGTTGCTAATAAACCGCATTCACACCCCTCTCAAGAATATAGCCTTCCTTCAGCCCAAGTTAACACGAAGGGCAAAGGAGGAATATCTCTTGATTGTTCCTGATTTACCTTTAAGATTGCACTGGCTGTTGGTTTGTAGAAGTGTGAAGGCTGAGGGGGCATTTTAGCCTCTACTCAGCCTTGTACTCCTGCAGGGCAGATGTCCATTTGTCGCAATCTCTCAGTAAAGAGATACAAGTACCCATTGAACTTTCAATTCTAGTCTGATATTTTGAATTCACAAATTACAAGGCTCGTCATAAAAATGTGTACCATTGGCTGACAAGCGATTTGCCATTTCCCCTGATATGAGAGCCTTTGTCTCAGTGAGCGGCCTGTTGGGCCTTCATTCCTTTAAGCCAATCGCTGATAGGGCTAAAAAAACAAACAGCATCTCTCCACTCTATCTATACTGTGATGCAAGATGTAAACAACACTGCTCTTGAACAAGATTTTGGCTGAACGCATGGTGAGATATGAAGATGTGCATGAATGTGTTAAAACATATATACACGTCAACAAGCTTCAAGATAATGGCACTAGCGGTGAATGAGTTGGAACTCTCACCACATAAAAGGGAGCTTCTATGGTAGATGGATTTGAAACTCATCTCCTCCAAAACCTTCTTTTGAATTTGGCTTGTTCTTTTTAATGCTTTTGCTTACTTGTTGATAACAACTTCAAACGTGTGAACAATATTTCATGGAAGATGTTGTATGTTGTAATTGTAATTGGTTATTTATAACACACTTACTACCCAGAGGTGTCTAAGCGGGGACCCAGGGATCGAACCTGTGTTGCTTCCTGTTGTCTTGCTTCCAAGGCAAGCGCATTACCCCTAAGCTATCCTACTAGCATCATTGGCATCAATTAGCTTCATGGCTTGTTAGGCTTTATTTCACTTTAGTCACTTTATTTTGGATATTACAACTATACATGTATATATCAACAATAAAAAACATTTACTGAAACATATATTTTTCCATAGAATATTAAGACTTAATAAAACAACATCAGTCAGAAAACAGACCTACTGTGCAGCATTGATTCTGTATAACATATATAGAATTTGGCTTAAATGGGCCCAGTTACAAGAATGCAAATTTTCCCATAATGATTATAATAAAGCATGATGGGACTGAGTAAAATTAATTTCCTTGAGTAATGGCAGGAGAGAAGTATTTCCTACAAAAAACATTAAAATACGTCCTGTGTTCAATTACTCTTGACAAAAATGGCAGTGCACTGAGTACTGTGACTTAATTTGCCACTGACCCAAAACAGGATTCAGTCCCAAAAGATTACAATGTAACTTGGTCACTAGCCACCAATCAAATTATATTCTATTGTTAACCTCCTATAGCGGGATAGATGGGCCAGCAGAGGCACTACAGCTTTCAGTATCTAATCATGCATACTTATGTTATGTGTTTTCAAAACTTCAAATGATCTCCAATTGTTCGCAGATCAACCGGCAAGCAGTTCCAAAGTACAATTACTTGGACTGTACTTGATCTTCTATATCCTCTGGATTTGCGTACCCGAGGGGTAAACTTGAAATACTTGTAGGAAGATCGTAATGGGCAAATATATGTGCACCATTTTAGATGTTTCTTTAGATAGATGGGGGCATTTCCATAAATAACTTTGTTGGCAATGGTAAGTAATTTAAAAAATATTCTAGATTATATAGGAAGCCAATGAACAGACTAAGAATGATCAATTTAGTATCTTCTGGGAGATGGTGGTTAAAGTGAAAGGTGGGATGAGATTTAGCAAGTGTGAATGTGGGATCTAAAATCATGTCCTGTCTGGTATGTTTGTGTCTCAAAGTTTGCATCTTTACTGAGGTAAAGTTTCTGGTTTTAGCAATTTTATTAGAAAAATAGGCTTGGATGTGATTGAACCACAGTGAGGAATGCCTTCCCATTTTGTATCGGTGATGGATTTCTGCTGGTTCTCTAAATGTTTGAAGATTTCTCTTTTTGAATTTGCTGCAGAGTCAATCAGCTGTGAAAAACAATGTTTCATAGTGTAACAACTCACCTGCGGAATCAACTAGCCCTGAAAATGGATGGCGCTGGAGCGAGTCGGGCCCATACCTAGCCATCACCATTACTGAGACCTGCAGGGCCTAAGCTGTGATGAGTCAGAGGGCCAATGTGGTGTGCACGGAAGGCCGGGGGCGAGGGCCCAGGTGGAGTCACCGCAGGTGCAGAACTTGGTGGTAGTACAAATATTCAAACTAGAACTTTGCAGGCTGAAGTGGAGAAGGGTTCCATGTGAACAGCAGTTGAACATGGGTCAGTCAATCCTAAGAGATGGGCAAGCGCCATTCAGAAGGGGCGGGCAATCATCTCTGTTGCCCTCAGCCAATCGAAAGGGAGTCGGGTTCAGATCCCCAAGCCCAAAGTGGCACAGATTGGCACACTCATTGCGTCCAGTGCAGTAAAGCCGGTGGGAGCCCCGAGAGAGTTCTCTTTTCATTTTGAAGCTGTAACGCAGGTTAGCCAGAGCTCCAGGATGGTCTGGGGTGATGTCCGTGGCCTTGGGTGCCTGCCTCCCATGTGGGTTAATCATCCCCAAGTTCAGCGGCGGGCCCACAGTGCCACAGCAGGGTCCCCATCCTTCCCTGTAGGGAAGAACTGTAACACAGCCTAGGCAGAGCTCCAGGATGGTCAGGGGTAATTACTTATGCAGTCCTGGTCTGAGCAAGGCACAGAACCGGATGTAGAATCTGAAACAGAATCTGCTTCTGAGGGTGAGCATGCAGTAGATTCAGGAAGTGAGTTTTCGTTTGAGGCTAGTTCCACCTCCTTATCTGATGAGGAAGAGAACACAGGGGTACATGCACCTCTTCTGACACTTCCCACACAATGTTTAACTGCAAGGTTGAGGGAACATGCAGGACATGCGAGGAGTGTGCCAGGTCATGACATGGCTGGTGAGTTGGACTGGGTGCCCCAGCAATGGCTCAGCATGTTGTGCTACCTTTCACATTAGTATCAGGGTGCACACAGAATACAAATGGATTTTAGCCTATTGACTTTGTCAACCTTTTTGTGGATGATGGATTCATTTCATATGTGGTTGAGCAAACCAATCTGCTGAACAGTTCTTGAGGGCATAGGGTGCCAATCTGAAAACCCATTTGAGACTACAGGTGTGGAGATGAAAAAACGTTGGGGTCTCACTCTGCTAATGGGAATAGTGTGGAATCCACCTATCTCACTGTTCCGGTCTACACAAGCTGTATTTACAAGCTTTATTTCCCCAGCAATAATAAGTATAGATGGTTTCCTAACAATGCAACGTATGTTGCATTTCAATGACAACTCGGCAGCATTACCAAGGACAGACCCGAAGTGTGATAGGCTATTCAACATTCAGCCATTTCCCATGACCTCTGCTCAGCGATTTGCAGAGGTGCATGTTCCTAGCCATAAAACATCCATTGATGAATCATTGGTATTGGTCCAAGGTTGGCTACTGTTTAATCAGTATATTCTGAGCAAGTGGGCACAGTATGGGATCAAGGTTGAAAGTACCACTGGGTATGCCTACAACATGAGAGAGATTCTACACTGGAAAAGACTCAAGCTTAAACCTACCAGGCTGCCCAGCCCATTTAGGGATAAGTGAGAAGATTATTTTGGATCTTCCCACACCATTGTTGCACAAAGGTCACCATTTGTATGTGGACAATTTCTATACAGCAATACTACTCTTCAATGAAGTGTACATGGTGGGCACACTCGCATAAGGTACAATCTACAGTAACCACAAAGGCTTCCACAGACAACATGTGTGTAAGAAGCTGGACAAGAGAGCAAGAATGGCATTGCAGCGTGATGAACTGTTGGCAGTAAAATTCTGTGACAGAAGTGATGTGCACATGCTAAGTACTATTAATGAAGAGAGTACTTCACTTGTCACTGTGCAGGGGCAGTGCTATGCAAGTGCTGAAGCCCACGTGTATTCTGAACTACAACAGGTATACAGGGGCAGTAGATAAAACAGACCAAGTGATTGAGCCATACCATGCAGCACACAAGTATTGCATGTGGTACAAGAAGTTTGCAGTACACCTTATGTATGTAGCTACATACAATGCTTACGTTGTATATGGTGTAGCTGCTCCAGAAAAAAAAAACGGTCATTTTTGAACTTTGAAAAAGCAGTTATAAAATTGCTGACCATTTTTCATGATCCAACTCCCTACTTTGCAGAAGTAGAAGATGCAGCCAGATTGAAAGGACGTTACTTTGCTGACTATGTTCCTGTCATACCCATGAAGACACAACCATACAGAAAATGTAAGGTGTGTACAAAACAAGGAAGGAGGAGGGAGTCTCGGGTGTACTGTCCCCAATGTCCTTCCATGCCAGCACCCTGCCTACACCCTTGTTTTCTTTTGTATCATACAAATGAAAAATAATTAGAGATGGGGTGATTTCCTGAAATGCCCATCATTACTAGAAAGGGACCCATAGGATCTCAATTCATGAATGCCGTAGAAAGGAACGCCACTCCAGCTCCCTCAACTGGAGGTGTGCCTTCAACAAGAAACACCATTCCGACTGACTACACTTTGGCAAGCCTTGGCAAGCAATGCTAGTCCAGTTCCCTCCACTTGAGCCCTGCCTTGGAAAAGTACGCCACTCCGGCACCTTCAACTTGAGGCATGCCTTAGAAGGAAACCTCAGTCAAGCTCTCTCCGCTCGAGGCGTGCCTTGGAAAGGAACACAATTCTATCTCCTTCCACTTGAGGTTTGCCTTAGAAAGAAACATCAGTACAGCTCACTCCACTCAAGGCATGCCTTTGACAAGAAGTAAACACCTTACTGGTTCCCTCCCATTTGGCATGCCTTAGCAAGTAATGCTAGTCCAGATACCTCCACTTGGGGTGTGCCTTGGAAAGGAACGCTATTCAGGCTCCCTCTGATCAAGAAGTGCCTTGGCACGCAATGCTAGTGCAGCTCGCTCCACTTGAGGCGTGCCTTGGAAAGGAGCTCGATTCTGGCCCCTTTTACTTGAGGCGTGTCTTAGAAAGAAACGTCAGTCCAGCTCCCTCCACTCAAGGCATGTCTTGGACTAGAAGGGAACACCATTTTGCTTTGCTCCCCTTTGGCATGCCTTTCAAAGAAATGTTAGTCCATCTACCTCCACTCGAGGCATGGATGTCTGAAAATTGTGTTTTTTTCCCCCACTTTTTGGAGTGTGCTGGGCCTTGTGTGTAATACATTCTAGGGCAATTGCAAAACGTTATACCTCTTTGGATTCCCTAGGTGTCTTCTTTTCAGAAATGTATGGGGTGCTACGTTTTCCTTGGTGGCTGCGATAGTGGGATGTATTAACACACTCATCCGAGCCCTGCAACAGTACTGTGCATTGCTGGCAGCAGAAACATCAGAATGGCCACTGAAAAGCATGCTGCTTGCAAGAGATCACCAGAAAATGCGCAAGTGAAACCGGAAAAATAGGCTGCCACCCACTTTTGCCTATATTAGTGAGCACAGGAGGTCACTGCCTAAAACTACCATTGGCCTACACACACAGTAGCCTGAAACCAATTGGAAAAAGCAATGCTGATTGCCAAAAGCAACACAGAGCTGTGTGGGAATCGTTTCTTGATTGTCAAAATGTGCTAACATCATGGCTCACAAACCACCTAAAAAGATCCAACCTCCTTGATGGGTGGTCCACATCATTATACTGCAAGAATCCCCAAAAACACAATGTCGGCAAGAATCATATGCTATCAAGCTAATTCCCCTTTTAAAGATACTGATCTAAAGACATCTGTCAAAAATGGGTGTAGTACCGTTGCTCGCCTCCGAGAGGTGCTGGCGATTTAAAATTCTGACAGGAGAGCTGTGTTGCAGAAGCTAAATATGCCAAAGAAGAGAATGCCATCGAAATGCCATATAAAGTGCCACACAGTGATTTCATTCTGAAAAAGACTTGATTTAAAGATATATTGCTCATTTTAAGTTTATAAATGTATGTTTTTCTTCACAAGGAACTCAATGCAATTGATCAGGAAGTAACCTGATGGAGCTAGGACTTCAAAAGACTTGCTTCCCTGAGAACCCTTCACACCTGGGGCCTTCTCACCAACAGGAGAGGGGGTCACATGGACAATGGATTCTTTCAGCTGAATAGAATATGCTGATTTGGGTGTAACTGGCCAAACAACTGCTCTGGGAGAGACAGGCCATGTGATATCTGACTCACCCAGCTCTGGGGGGGCGGACCAGACTGAGTTGTGAATTCAATTGAGAGCAAATGTATGTTTTATAAAATTGCTTATAACAAATTTTACTGAGCTGACAAAAATATTAAACTTTGGGATTCTTAAAATGACAAATTCACTCATGGTTCAAGACTAAGCTGGGCGCCGTACGATGTTGTGAGACCAAACACCAGGATTTATTAATAATGTAGATAAAGTGTTTATGCTAGAAACATAAGAACGTATGGTAATATGCTCATAGAGGGTGTGTATGTCTGTGTACATTTTGGTGCAGAACCAATATTGGGAAATTCACCAGAAATGAAAATAAGTCGTCATTTCGGAACCCAAGCTCGTAGGAACATGGGACTTGAACAGAGACCTGCCTTAATTTATCTGTGAGGTGTATATGTATTCTCAACAACTTGTGTATCTGGGAAATATGTTTTTTATGAAAAATTGATTTTCTAAGTAAAAGCAAAGGGGAGTTTCTTCACTAGATTGTAAAACACAGCATCACTCATTCTGACGCGCTAATCCTTTCTCTAGTCAGGTCACAGGGAATCCTCTAACCCAAGGTTGTCCAACGTACGGCCCGCGGGCCACAATGCGGCCCTCTGAGCCATTTCATGTGGCCCGCGAGGCCATAGCCTGGTTAATTTATTTATTTGCATGATGTTTGTCGGGTCCGTGGACCCGATTAATTAATGTATTTCTGCAATGCTGGATCCGACCAGCATTGCGGAAATAAAATAATCGGGTCCACGGACCCGACAAACATTGAGCGAATAAATAAATAAACCGGGCCGTGGCAGAGCACTGTTACTGCCTCTGGTGCCTCCTGGGAGGGGGCACCAGAGGCAGCACAGGCCAAGGACTGGTTTATTTATTTATTTGCTCGATTTTTGTCGGTTCTGTGGACCCGATTTAATTAATTTATTTCCGCAATGCTGGTCGGACCCAGCATTGCAGAAATAAATTAATCGGGTCCACAGACCCGACAAACATTGAGAAAATAAATAAATAAACCAGGCAGTGGCAGAGCACTGTTACTGCCTGTGGTGCCCTCTGAAAGGGGGCACCAGAGGCAGTAACAGGCCATGGCCTGGTTTATTTATTTATTTGCTCGATTTTTGTCGGTTCTGTGGACCCGATTTAATTAATTTATTTCCGCAATGCTGGTCGGACCCAGCATTGCAGAAATAAATTAATCGGGTCCACAGACCCGACAAACATTGAGAAAATAAATAAATAAACCAGGCCGTGGCAGAGCACTGTTACTGCCTGTGGTGCCCTCTGAAAGGGGGCACCAGAGGCAGTAACAGGCCATGGCCTGGTTTATTTATTTATTTTTTCAATTTTGTATCGGGTCTGTGGACCCGAATTCTGGGCCATGGTGGAGCACTGTTTCTGCCTCTGGTGCTCCCTGGGAGGGGGCGCCAGAGGCAGCACAGGCCAAGGACTGGTTTATTTATTTATTTGCTCGATTTTTGTCGGTTCTGTGGACCCGATTTAATTAATTTATTTCCGCAATGCTGGTCGGACCCAGCATTGCAGAAATAAATTAATCGGGTCCACAGACCCGACAAACATTGAGAAAATAAATAAATAAACCAGGCCGTGGCAGAGCACTGTTACTGCCTGTGGTGCCCTCTGAAAGGGGGCACCAGAGGCAGTAACAGGCCATGGCCTGGTTTATTTATTTATTTTTTCAATTTTGTATCGGGTCTGTGGACCCGAATTCTGGGCCATGGTGGAGCACTGTTTCTGCCTCTGGTGCTCCCTGGGAGGGGGCGCCAGAGGAAGTAACAGGCCATGGCCTGGTTTTATTTTTTCAATGTCTGGTCCATGGACCCGAATTCTGGGCCGTGGCGGAGGACTATTACTGCCTCTGGTGCCCCAGGGGCACCAGAGGCAGTCACAGGCCATGGCCTGGTTTATTTATTAATTTGTATGGGTGTGGATGTCCTGTGAGTGCGCTGCTTTCCCTATGTTGCCAACCTCTGAACCCTGAAAAGTAGATGTATGCATGCTTGACATGCGGCCAACTTTGCACCAGACCTGCAGATGAACTTAACTGGTTTGCTGTTAAATCTCAGTTACCAGTTTAATGGTATCCACTACCGAATAATTGCTCATTTTACTATAGCCATTATGATAGCTTAGTGGGTTGAGCGCTCACTGCTGCGATGTGTGTGCTTTCAGCTTTCAGTATTACATTTTACTTCTCTATGCTGTGGAATGCTTTGTGCTCCTTCAGGATATTTGGCACACGCTGATGCCTCTTCAGGCAGAGTATGTGGAAAGGTGCTTTCTCTGAAATCATCCTGAGATACACAAGGTGTATTGTTCAATACAAGATTCTTTTCAGCCGAAAGATGGATTTTGATTCTCCTCTTCTGACCCTGTTCTGCTATTCCTTCCTCTTCTTGTCGCACATCCTACGAGAATAAGGGCCAGCATTCATCTCTTGCTATCTGAATTGGTTCTGTTTGCTTCAAATGTTTTCCATTAATTTAGTATGGTGTTTGATGGAAAATTGAAAGTTTGCATTGCTAAGCACATTTTTCCCATCGCTGCGTCTTTCTACTTAATTTATATGACAAAATCCTTGCTAACAAAGTGGCGTGTTGTGTAGGGCAGGCATGGTATTACAAGTATAACATGTACAATATGAAAAACCTTTATTGAAGTTTTCTGGGTTTGGACAAACTCCTACTTTGCCCTATGACTAAGATGGGAGTAGTCTTCAATTGAGTTCACCTTTGGGTGATCAATTTTCCACATTTTATCTTTTGAATGGGATTATGCTTCTTTCATTACCACAGAAGTAATGAATGTGTATTACAGAGATAAGTTGGCATATGTATTGGGCACACTGCACAGGCAGCATCAATCATTAACAAAGAAGTAATTCATGTGTATTACAGAGATAAGTTGGCATATGTATTGGGCACACTGCACAGGCTCGGGCAGCATCAATCATGCTTTGTACAGGACAATGCTGGCCTAAATTGGGAACAACCGGCATAGACCTGTTGCTACAGAGGCATATTTTGGGCACAACCAGCATGCCAATGTGTTACATCAGTGACAGTGCTGTCTTACACTGTGGCCACATTGATCATTAAAATGTGTTGTGCTCTACAATGTTCTTGTCTGCTGTTGGTGACATGGAATGTACATGTTCCCCTTTAGAACTGATTGTATACTTATGGCTTTTTGGACACTTTTCCTGCTGTGAAATGCACCATTTCAGCCCTATATTTGAAAAAGAAAATCTTGTGGGGGGGTGGGGAGGTCCCCCCAAACCCTCCCTAGATCGTTATAGCTCCCTCGCTACGCTCGGTCTCCCCCACTATTTCAGAAAAATATGAACGCATACACGCTGGAAGAAATCACAAGAAACTAACCTTTGATAACTGTCCCTGGCGCCAAAAGCTATCTTTGGGACTGCATGGCTATCATTGCCTGTGATGCTATTGTGTCAAAGGTCACACACCATCGATTTTGAATATACTGCTTTTGGTGAGGGCGTTGACTTTTGGCTCGCCGGCCCACCGTGAGACAAAAAGTTAATGCTTCGGCCCCACATTCAAAATGGTTGGACAAGCCTGCTCTAACCTATCAAATCCTTAGGGGCTTGGGCATGTAGAATCAGCCTTCCCACCCACTTTGAAAACACATAAAAAGAGACTGCTTAGGACAGGCAAGGACACACTCATTTTTCCACTTCAACTGATTCCTCCGCAGCACCCTGCCGGAAGACTACAGATCCAGATAATATCCAGATAGATACTCCAGATAGACCAGACTCTAGAACCAAGCTCCAGAATCCAGAATCCAGAACTTTGAAGCAAAGGCCTAATTCACAAGCTGAATCCTTCTCAGCATGCCTCAGAACTTTTGCAACCTGATTCTAACTCCTAAACTTCCAAGGGGCATCTCAAAATCCAACAGCCTGGCTGAGCTGTTTTGCTATTCTAGCCAAGAACCCTGTGCTAGGACCCAGATCCAGAGAGAGCAGTCCTGTATCCAGAACCATCAGACCCAGACCAGAGGCTGTGCTGTGAGCAGAACCAGTGCCTGAGACTGTCCGGTGGCGAGTGAAGTCCAAACCTGACCAGATCCGTGACGAGGCGCATCCCATTCCAAAACTAGGAGTGAGTATCTAGTCTATAAATGTCCGTAACCAATCTCTTAGTTTAAAGTAAGACTCTTCCATCCATTTCAACATGTCCAGAACTGCATGTTAGAATCGTGTGCCCATCCTGTTGATTCCAAATCTGTAACGCGCATCTGTCATTTCTGAAATCTTGACTTCATTTCTGAAAAGCTACCTTCACAAAAACGTCTGTATCTTTTGAACTGCATGTGTTAGAAGCATATTTTAACTGTCATATTAAAGCTAAGATCCTCAGCTTTCCAACAAACCTAAAACGACATTCTAATTCTGCACACGGAAAAAGTACAGCGAATTGCAATTTAGCTCTATTTCACCACATGTTAAAAATCGCTGCTTCTTGCTTTCCACTGCTGAATTTCGTTTTCAATCTGATAATCACTCATGAAACATTGGTAGTGTTGACCTGAACTAATCTAAAGTAACTCTTACTTATCCTGAATATCCCTTAGTGAATTAAAAGCATTTTAGTATATTTTCCCATCCTTTGCAATGACATTCAAAAGCATTTTGACCTTTGTTTTAAAATCATACCTGTTTTCTCTAAGCTTGCTGGGGGGAACTGGAATTGAACTGCATTACTGATTGTATTCTTGAAAACCGGTGTACCCTCCTTCCCATCTCTTCATACTGCATAGTGGGGGGAGTGAGTAGTCACAGGGGAAAACGTGACCATATTATCTTTTCATTGAAATCATATCAAGTCTATTTCTGTGTTGCATTCTTTCCCATTATTGCATTTCCTTGAATCACATAAAAGTATTCTCTGCTGCCTTATCCTTCATATTCATACTCCTAAGTGATTAAAGAGATTGTAATTTTATAATATTACCCATTGTTGATTACCGTCAATATTCATAAGTTTGCTATTCAAATATTATTTTATTCATAAAAGTGTGATATATATATTGTTTAATTCTTCAAAGAAATCTTTTAATTTCCAAAACAAACCTACTTCTTGGCTCAGTGAGGTCAGGGGGATTCAAAGAGAGGGGCGTTATATAAGGGTTCATCATCCAGATTTAAGAACTTTGAACTAAAAATATATAAATAAGGGCTTCCATTGGGCATCCCATCCTAAGCATTGACTGGATGTTGCTGCCTGGTGCAATATTGCTGTGGAAATGCTCATGTGTGTGAGTTGAAATTACATGTCTGAAGTTTGACACTGCCACTCATGTGCAACTGTCATGTGTGTATCAGTCCATTGTACAGTGCCCTGATGTCTGTGTTTTGTCTCTCCCTGTCTGCAGCGTCAACTGATGAAGAGGGCGGAGAGGGTGCTGTGGAGCACAGCGGCAGGGATCGCACCACCAGCCAGAGATGTAAGGCCCGGCTCCCCTCACAGATTGTCATCTCGTCGGGGAGTGAGGAGTCTGGTGCCGCATCCCAGGCCGCAGCTGCCGAGGGTAAGTCCAAAGGCAGAGGTCGGAGGTGGACTCCTCTGCAGCAGAAGGGGCAGCTGAGACCCCACAGGGTCCAACAGAGGAAGATGGCACGGAGTCATCCAGGTTGGTGGGGGGTTTGGTGGAGGAGGAGGCCCTGGAAGGGACACACACGGGGTCTGGAGGTGGGGATTCCACTGGTGCTAGTGGTGCAGTGCAGGGGCAGGGACAGGAGGCAGCACAGGCAGCCACGGAGGTGTGTTAGGCAGAAACCTGTGCAGTTCCCTCTGGGACCACTGCAAAACGTTTAAGACTACAGGAGTTAGCAGTAAACTCAATTGGTAGCAGTCTGCACCACCCAGATTTACCTGATAGCTGTGGCTGAGCAGTCAGACTTCTCTCAAGACGAGTTAGGCAGTATTTGGAGTATACAAGATAGGTCAATTTACACAGTAGACACGGACCAGAGCTCGAGTGTAAATATATATAATTATTTATTTAAAAACACATCTAAGAAAAACAAACTGGCACTAATATGGCAAACAACTTCAATCACAATTACTATAAGTATATATCAATCCCATAGCAACATTTCGACAAGTCTAGGTTCAAAGACACCACTTATTTGCAGACAGAGGTGAGTGCTTTAACCTAGATGGCACTCTAGTATTCGTTTAGAAAAGGGAGAGAAAAAGGCAGGGTATGAAACCAACTCAGTACCAACACTTTTACAAAACAAATGCAAGGCAAGCAAGGCAGGGTCTACTGTAGATCACAAAGTTCAGAGGCCAGGCCCACTCAGAGAGAGGCAAGGCGGAATGTCCCAACAATACCACAGTGGAAATGCACTTCAAGTCTTTGTAGCAAAATGTCACAGAAAGGTTGGACCAGTTTTAGAACAAAAGTTAAGAAGGTCTGGAGGCGACCCAGTGGAAAGGTAAGGATTTAAGACACCTCACGCTAACCATTTCAAGGGAAGCCAGGCGGACACAGTACCTTGAGAGTGAAGGGACAGCTCCGGCGGGGGCAGTTGTTCCTGGTGGTGGATGCAAGTCGAGGCTTTGCCAGAAGAAGAGATGATCTCGTCATAGAGGAAAGTTGAAGATCGTTGCACCACCAGGGAAGAGACCAGCCACGGAGTGCTCAGTCACAAGGCACCACCTTTTGGTCGCGGTACAGTGGTTAGTGGCTATCCAGTTGCTGGGGTGCTCAGCACGGGCAATTCAACCATTAGACGTCCTTGAAGCGAAGAAAAAGCAAGGGACTGGTTGTTCCCACCAGTCAGGGGAAGAAGACTCTCCAGCAGGGATATCTCTTCTGTCATTGGGAAGTGGTGAGTCGGTTCAGCAGGGCTCCACTGGAGGTGTCGTCGTGGCAGGTCGGCTCAGCTTTACCCTCGTCGGATTCTTAGGTCCTGTGGCGACTTCTGAAGTTCCAGTCCCCAAAGCCCTGCTTTTATGCAGAAAACCCCAATTCATTCAGCCTAGCTGTCAATCAAACATGCTGAGTGGTGAGCGGGGCGGCTCACCACTTGGGCCAATCACACCAGAGTGTGACTTAAGTTGGCAAGGCAACTCAGTCCAGGGTGCCTAAACCCCCTCCCACACCCTCTGTGGTACCCAGACAGAATGGCACCACTCTGGAGGGCTTCTGTGCAGAAGCCCGCCAAAAGTGGAACAAAAGGCTCAACCTTTGGTTCGGAGTTACAGAGGCGAACACATACGCCATTTTAAAAACCGAGTTCTGGTAGAAAGTACCAACCGGTGGATTTATTTAAGACAAATAAACCGGCGGTATGTTAGAGACTAATGTGAAAAAGTATTAGCCTCGAACAATGGGAAGAATCCCATAGGAATATATTTGCGGTCGAATATAAAAAGTAGTATCCACTGCCACCAGCCAAAACTCGACGAGGGGGGACGGGACAGTGCCCCCTCGAACAACAGACCCAGGGGTAATCGAATTACCCCTACCGGTACATCCACAATAGGATGGTTTGTACTGGTTCTGTAAGTAAATTTAGGTCTAGTAAAGCCAATGGTGACTTTACATGCCCTGGGAGACAGTAGTCAGTCCCAGGGTATGGAGTCTATGGTGGGGATCACCTAGGACACCCCAGTGTTACGGCACGGAGGGTGCGGTGTAACACACATAGCAAAACTCATGAGGCCCTATGGAGTAAAAGACCCCATAGCCCATAGAACACATTAACTTTCAAAGAAATCAACCACAATCATGTCCAAGAGTGGGAGGAAAAGAGTTTCACTCTTGGCAGGATGAAAAAACAAACTCTAGAAATCCAGCAAAGCTGCTGGGGGACTCACTAGGTTATTAAATTCAGCTTAAACAGAGAATTCTCCCTAACACTCACCCCCCCCAGACTAAGGGACAGGAGGATTTAATCCACTCCTGGATGAATCTCATACCTCTAGTCGATGACATACATCCTAGAGAGACCATCAGCATTTTGGTGGTGACACCCTGACCTGTGCTCAATGGTGAAATCAAACCCTTGCAGGCAGATTGACCATCTCAGTAGTTTTGGGTTTTCCCCTTTCATTTGCATTAACCATCTCAAGGGTTGGTGGTCAGTCTGAATGACAAAAGTAGAACCACACAAGTATGGCCTAAACTTCTTCAGAGCCCACACAATAGCAAAGCACTCTCTTTCGATTGTTGCCCACCTTGTTTCAGGATCCTTCAGCTTGCGGCTGATGAAGCAAACGGGGTGCTCCCTACCTTTCCCATCCAGTTGACTGAGTACTGCACCTATCCCTACATTTGAAGCATCTGTCTGCACAATGAAAGTTTGGTGGTAATCAGGAGCTCTGAGTACTGGGGCTTGGCAAAGAGCCTTTTTCAGGTTTTCAAAGGCCTGATTGCATTCCTCATTCCATCTAACCTTTTTAGGGAATTTTGGAGAGGAGATGACATTCAGAGGAGAAGCTATGGTCCCACAGTTCTCAATGAAATACCTGTAGTAACCGGTGAGACCTAAGAAGGCTCTCACCTGGGTCTGAGTAGTAGGTGTTGTCCAATTTTGCACAGCTCCAATCTTAATGAGCAAAGGCCTTATTTCTCCACCTCCTACCTCATGTCCAAGATAGACCTTACTCTGTCCAATTTGGCATTTACTCACCTTTATGGTCAGATTGGCTCATCAAAGAGCCTGCAAAACATCTCTTAGGTGGTTTACATGTTCTTCCCAGGAATTGCTGAACACTGCTATGTCATCCAAGTATGCCATGCAGAAGTCCTCCATCTCATTCAGAACCTGGTTTACCATCCGTTGAAATGTAGCAGGTGCATTTTTCAATCCAAAGGCATTACCTTAAACTGGTATAAGCCAACTGGGGTAGAAAATGCAGTTTTCTCCTTGGCATGGTCTGTCGGGGCTATTTGCCAATAGCCTGACGTCAAGACAAATGTGCTGAGGAACTTGGCTGAACCAAGTCTATCCACCAACTCATCTGCTCTTGGCAAAGGGTGGGCATCAGTCTTGGTGACTGCATTAAGAGCTTTATAGTCCACACAGAATCTAAGTTCTTTAGATCCTGCCTTTGGTACTAACACAACTGGGCTAGACCATGGACTAGTAGAGGGCTCTATTACCCCGAGATCAAGCATCTTGCTGACCTCACCTTTGATGTGGGTTCTTATATTTTCTGACATTCTGTATCCTCTGCTTTTGACTGGCAGACAGTCACCAGTGAGTATGTCATGCTGGCCCCAAGGGGTCAAGCCTGGTGAAAGTGAGAACAGAGAGGCGAACTGATTCAACATATATGTGCACTCATCTTGTTGCTCAGGTGTCAGATTTGAAGAGAGATTTACGCCTTCAATATTTTCGTCTAAAGGTAAGCCTCTGAGGAGATCAGGAAGAGCTTCACTCTCTTCTTCTTCCTCTGATGATGCTAGAAGCAACGCTCCTACATCGGGTCTCGAGACATACGCTTTGAGTCGGTTGGTGTGGAAGACTGTTGGAGCCTCCTTGGGATTGCCCAAGTCCACCAGATAGTTGACCTCTCCAAGTTTACCCACAACTCTGAAGGGTCCCATCCATTTGTCTTGCAGGGCCCTCTGCCTTGTTGGGATCATAACGAGAACTAGCTGGTCTTGAGTGAACTCAACCATGTTAGCCTTTTGATCATGCCAGTGCTTGACCAATGCTTGTCCAGCTTTCAAGTTATCACTTGCTTCCGCCATCATGTGTGACATTCTCCTCCGGAGACCTATCACGTAGTCAGTCACTGTGACTGGCTTTGTGGAAGGAGCACTCTGCAACCCCTCCTTAATCAGGGCCAATGGACTTCTGATGGGATGACCATAGAGAAGCTCAAAGGAAGAATAACCTACTCCCTCCTGAAGGACTTCTCTATAAGCAAAGAGAAGGCGTGGCAGTAGAAGGTCCCACTTTCATTTAAGGGGTTCCTCTAAAGCACATATCATGCTCTTCATGGTTCGGTTGAACCTTTCTACCAACCCATTGGTTTGTGCGTGGTAAGCTGTTGAGAACTTGTAAGTAACTGCACAGGTTTTCCACATGGCTTTCATGTAGTGGGACATAAAGTTTGACCCCCTGTCAGAGATTACTTCCTTAGGAAACCCGACCCTGGTAAAATACCAAGGAGGGCCTTAGCCACAGCCGGAGCTGTAACAGTCCTCATAGGAATGGCCTCAGGATACCTAGTAGCATGGTCTACTACAACAAGTATAAACCTGTTGCCTGAGGAGGTTGGAGGATCAAGGGGACCAACAATGTCAATCCCTACTCTCTCAAATGGGACTCCCACAACTGGGAGAGGCACTAAAGGTGCCACATTCTTGGAGCCAACCTTACCAGAGGTCTGGCAGGTGTGGCAGCTCCTGCAGTGTTTTTCTACTTTGGCCCCCATCTTTGGCCAATAGAAGTAGAGAGAGAGCCTTTCCTTAGTCTTCTTGAAACTCAAGTGACCAGCCAAAGGAATGTTGTGGGCTAACTGCAAGAACTGTTGTCTGTTCTCTTGGGGTACTACAAGTCGTTTGTAGTCTCCAGGTTCAGACTCGGTCGGTTCACTGTAGAAGAGGCCATCTTCCCAGTGCAACCTGCATTTCCCAGGCTCTTGCCCTTCAGCCTGAGCTTCTGTCTGGTGGCGAAGACCTTCCAGAATTGGACATTCTCTCTGTCCCTTACTGAAGTCTGCCCTGTTGGGTCCACCTCTGCCAGTAATGACTGCAGCTCAGGATGGTCAACAGGATCCAGATCTCCAATGAGCTCCTGACCTTCCATTAGCTCTTCCTCAGAGTCTAATACTACCACACAGGGTTGTACCACCCTCTCGGCCTCAGCTGGAGGGGGAGTTACGGGTGTAACTTTGGACAACCGAGGGGAAGTCCTTGTTGGCTGCACTGAAGTGATGGCTGCTGGTTTCGGTATAGAAGTTTTAGGTTTCCCTTTCGCTTCTGATTTCTTTGAGACAGCAGCTGACAAATCCAGTGGAGCAGGAGTGATATCCTTCTTCATCATCTCCTCGGGAGTACCTCTCATGGTTCTCTCCCTTGCAGGTCTGGTTAGCTCCTGTAACCATTTACTAGGAGGTCTGGGGGTATGAGACACAACTCCGAGAATTTTTAAATCATTACCCAACAGAACTCGTCCTGGTACCTCACTTTGTATGCTGACAGGTATCTTCACAGTCATGTCATTACACTGGATGAGAACTGGTAATTGGGGAAGCATCTGCACAGGCCCTCCAGCTAACTTGGTGAGGCGTTTGGGTGCCTTAGCAACATCCTCAGCCTGAAAAAAAGATGTATCCACCACAGTTATGCTGGCCCCCGTGTCCCTAATGGCAGGAGTCTCCTGACCATTCACCTGGACACTGTCCTTATAATACTCTTTAGTATTATCTGGGATGGAATTATAGACCTCTAAATTCTGTTGTTCCCACAATCCCAGAGACACTAAAGAAACACTGGCTGAGACTCCAATGGGTTCATCAGCCAGCAGTAGAAAGTTTCAACTTGCCATTTGGACTTCCTCCTCCAGAGCGAAGGCTAAGGAGACAAGCTGGACCCCTGAAGGTTTACCCTTGCATCTGGGATCTCCTTTCACATGGTCAGTAGAGCCACAAACAAAGCATTTACCAAATGCTTTCTGGAATTGTGGCTAGTTCTGGCCTCCTTCTGGTTTGGCACCAGAAGGTACACTATTCTGCTGTGGTTTTCCTTGTGGCTTACCCTTATGGTTTTGTTTGGGGCCTTCTTTGGAATTTGAGTAATTAGAATTCTCTTTTGAGTCTTTTTTAGGTTGTTTTCCCTCATCCTTTTTCTGAGTTGCCCCAGAATCCTTATGAGTAGCCCTGTTGGCAACCTACAAGTCCGCAGCCTTAGCTAGTTTCCTGGAATCCAATTCCATTGAATCAGCCAAGTGCTGTCTGAGCTCAGGAGAACAGGCATCATAAATAGACTCCAACATAAAATGATTCTTCATACCCTCATAAGTGTTCACCTTGTAACCCTTAATCCATCACTATACGTTTTTCAGCCCTTCACTCACCCAGGTAGCCCAAGGGGTACCATCATGCTTTTAGAGGGACCTAAACCTCTTAAGATACTGGGAAGGGGTCTTCCCAAATCTAGCTATCAAAGCTAGTTTCACACTTTCATACTCTTTCCTATCCTCCTCCCCCAACTCCATTACCACATCAGTTGCAACAGGGGGAGCCTAGAGAACAACCAGTAAGTAGCTCATTACCTGTGATGTTCTGGAGCCCATGATTGTACTCAAAGAAACTCAGCCAATCCAACACATCCAACTGTGGTTCATACATACCAATTAATTCCTTAGGCATCCGGGGTCTTTTGGGACTGGAACTTCTAGAGGAGCCAGAGACAGAAGCAGTTTCAACAGACAACTTTTTCATTTCTAACTGGTGCTTGAGCTCCATTTCTCTGAGCCTAAGAATTTGTTGCATTTCTTGGTGTTTCTGTTTAGTTTGAGCAGTAATCCTTCTGAATTCCAAGTCTATTTTCATTTTTTCTAGTTCAAGGACTTGAGGAATTAGTGTGGGACCTGCTATAGGCCCAGTAGGCACAGCTGGTAAGGCAGACAGGGGGGTAGGGGAGACAGTTTCATTAGCCTCTCCTTCCTCTTCAGCCTCTTCATCACTATCATCAGAACCTTGATTTAGATCAACACCATTACTGTTATCTACATTTGCTGGAGAAGTCTGTTCCTCTGAACCAGTACCCAGACTTTGGTTTTCCAGCAATCTCGCTATCAGTTCTACTTTCTTGCCTCTTACAGAAAGATTCTCTTGTCTACAGAGAGCTCTCAAACTCTCAGTATTTTTATCTGACAAGGACTCTTGACTGTAAACTTCCATAGTAGACATGTTTTTGAAAGTTGCTTTTTAGTGCTAAGCTTTGTGGTTAGTTATCCTAAAGTGTTGAAAAGCACTCTAAACTGTATCCCCGATACAAATGCCACAGCTGTACACCAGTGTTAGGCAGAAACCTGTGCAGTTCCCTCTGGGACCACTGCAAAAAGTTTAAGTCTACAGGAGTTAGCGGTAAACCCAATTGGTAGCAGTCTGCACCACCCAGATTTAGCTGGTAGCTGTGGCTGAGCAGTCAGACTTCTCTCAAGACGAGTTAGGAAGTATTTGGAGTTTACAAGATAGGGCAATTTACATAGTAGAACAAGCAGACACTGATCAGAGCTTGGGTGTAAAGATATATAATTATTTATTTAAAAACACATCTATGAAAAACACACTGGCACTAATATGGCAAACAACTTCAATCACAATTACTATAAGTATATCAATCCCCTAACAATATTTCGACAAGTCTAGGTTCAAAGGCACCACTTATTTGCAGACAGAGGTGAATGCTTTAACCTAGATGGCACTCTAATATTCGTTAGACTGGGAGAGAAAAGGCAGGGTATGAAACCAACTCAGTACCAACACTTTTTTTACGAGGCAAATGCAAGGCAAGCAAGGCAGGGTCTACTGTAGATCACAAAGTTCAGAGGCCAGGCCCACTCGGAGAGAGGCAAGGCGGTATGTCCCAAAAGTATCACAGTGGAAATGCACTTCAAGTCTTTGTAGCACAATGTCACAGAAAGGTTGGACCAGCTTCAGAACGAAAGTTAAGAAGGTCTGGAGGCGACCCAATGGGAAGGTAAGGATTTAAGACACCTCACGCTAACCGTCACAAGGGAAGCCAGGCGGACACAGTATCTTGTAAGTGAAGAGACAGCTCCGGCGGTGGCAGTTTTTCCTGGTGTTGGATGCAAGTCGGGGCTTTGCCAAAAGATAAGATGATCTCGTCGTCGAAGAAAAGTTGAAGATCGTTGCACCACCAGGGAAGAGACCGGCCGCGGAGTGCTCCGTCACAATGCTCCACCCTTTGGTCGCGGTAAAGTGGTTAGTGGCTATCTGGTTGCCGGGGTGCTCAGCACGGGCAGTTCGACCACTAGACGTCCTGGAAGCGACGAAAAAGCAAGGGACTGGTTGTTCCCACCAGTCAGGGGAAGAAGACTCTCCAGCAGGCAGATCTCCTCTGTCGTTGGGAAGTGGTGAGTCGGTTCAGCAAGGCTCCAGCGGAGGTGTCGTCGTTGCAGGTCAGCTCAGCTTTACCCTTGTCGGATTCTTTAGGTCCTGTGGTGACTTCTGAAGATCCAGTCCCAAAAGCCCTGCTTTTATGCAGAAAACCCCCATTCATTCAGCCTAGCTGTCAATCAAAACACGCTAAGTGGTGAGCGGGGCGGCTCACCACTTGGGCAAATCACACAAGAGTGCTACTTGAGTTGGCAAGGCAACTCAATCCAGGGTGCCTAAACCCCCTGCCACACCCCCTGTGGTACCCAGACAGAATGGCACCACTCTGGAGGGCTTCTGTGCAGAAGCCCGCCAAAAGTGGAACAAAGGGCTCGACCTTTGGTTCAGAGTTACAGAGGCGAACACATACGCCATTTTAAAAACCGAGTTCTGGCAGAAAATACCAACCGGTGGATTTATTTAAGACAAATAAACCGGCGGTATGTTAGAGACTAATGTGAAAAAGTATTAGCCTCGAACAATGGGAAGAATCCCATAGGAATATATTCGCGGTCGAATATAAAAAGTAGTATCCACTGCCACCAACCAAAACTCGACGAGGGGGGACGGGACAGTGCCCCCTCGAACAACAGACCCAGGGGTAATCGAATTACCCCTACCGGTACGTCCACAATAGGATGGTTTGTACTGGTTCTGTTAGTTAATTTAGGTCTTGTAAAGCCAATGGTGACTTTACATGCCCTGGGAGACAGTAGTCAGTCCCAGGATATGGAGTCTATGGTGGGGATCACATAGGACACCCCAGTGTTACGGCACGGAGGGTGCGGTGTAACACACATAGCAAAACCCATGAGGCCCTATGGAGTAAAAGACCCCATAGCCCATAGAACACATTAACATTCAAAGAAATCAACCACAATCATGTCCAAGAGTGGGAGGAAAAGAGTCTCACTCTTGGCAGGATGAAAAAACAAACTCCAGAAATCCAGCAAAGCTGCTGGGGGACTCTCTAGGTTAGGAAATTCAGCCTAAACAGAGAATTCTCCCAAACAGGGGGTGCTGGGGGACATGTGTGGGACATGAGTGGGGGCCTGCTGGCAGGTGCCCCTGACTGCTGGGGGTTGGGGGTGCTGGGGGACATGGGTGGGGGCCTGCTGGCAGGTGCCCCTGACTGCTGGGGGGTGGGGGTGCTGGGGGACATGTGTGGGAGATGAGTGGGGGCCTGCTGGCAGTTGCCCCTGACTGCTGTGGGGTGGGGGGCTGGGGGACATGAGTTGGTGATCACTAGTGCAAGGTGACATGTGACTTGGCTGGGGGGCATGCTCATGGTGGATGGGCTGCCTGCGGGACATGACCAGGGGTGCAGGGTAGTCCCCTGTGGTGTGGGCTGCCTGCAGGGGCCGTGGAGGGTGTAGAGGGAGCACCTGGGAGGACCCACACTGCCAATTCACATGTAGGACTCCCCGCGCACCTCCGAAATTCACGTACCCCGCTCTGACAGCAAAATCGTGTGTGAAACTTCCCGCGAAGCCCTGTTATTCACGTACCCCACTCACACAGGCCCTATTGCGGGTGAAACTTCCCGCAAACCCCAGTTATACACGTACCCCACTCGCACAGGGCATTTCGCGTGTGAAACTTACCGCGCACCCCGAAATACACTTTCCCCTCTCCTATCGCGTGTGAAACTTCCCGCGCACCCCAGGAATACACGTACCCCATTCGCACAGGGCATTTCGCGTGAGAAACTACCCGCGTACCCCCGCAATACACGTTCCCCTCTCCAATCGCGTGTGAAACTTCCCACGAACCCCAGGAATACACGTACCCCACTTGCACAGGGCCTATCGCGTGTGAAATTCCCGCGCACCCCAGGAATACACGTACCCCACTCGCACAGGGCATTTCGCGTGTGAAACTTCCCGCGCACACCCGAAATACACGTTCCCCTCTCCAATCGCATGTGAGACTTCCCACGCACCCCAGGAATACACGTACCCCACTCGCACATGGCCTATCGCGTGTGAAACTTCCTGCGCACCCCAGGAATACACGTACCCCACTCGCACAGGGCCTATCGCGTGTGAAACTTCCTGCGTATCCCAGGAATACAGGTACCCCACTCGCACAGGGCGTTTCGCGTGTGAAACTTTCCTCGAACCCCTGTTATCCACGTACCCCACTCCAATTGCGTGTGACACTCCCCGTGCAGTGGCGTACGTGTATTCGGAGGGGTGCGCGGGGAGTTTTACAGGCGTTTTCTTGGTTGGGGACCTGTGCGCCATGTACAGGATTTGTGTGCTGTGCATGGCACACGGGGAGGGGTTGGGGGCGTAACTGGCGCTGCTGCAGGTTCGCTGAGACACTCTGCGCCACGGCTGGTTTTGGAAGCTAAAATCCATGAATACGCTGTGCGCGGAAATGGATTTTAGCACACGCGGCTGGCGCAGAAATTTGCACGCGCACACTGTGTGCCAGCCGCGTGCACCACTTGTGCGCTGAATTCTATGAATTACCCCATGATGTAGGAAAATGATGTCACTTTTTATAGACAATTTGTATGACATCTAATGCATGCTCATGTTAAATATGTTCCAGTTTAACCAAGTTGGAAGTAACATGTTTCACATATGATAAAAACCATGTTATTTAAATACTACAAATTAAAACCACATTTAATTTACCCGCTCAGTTTGTCTATTTACTTTATTTACTCGTAAAGCACTATTTTAACTTCACCGCAAAAACTCCAAATCATGTATTGCTACTACCATCATGTGTTAATAGCCTTGTAAACCTTGGGAGTGGTCATTATCACTTAAGATAATGGGCCTCATTCCGAGTACGGCGCTAACCAATGGCGCTATTAACGCCTTGGTTGACGCCGTACCCGGACCGGCAGCGCCTTGGTGGTTGGCGGAATTACCGCCCCATTCCAAGGTTGGCGGGGCGGTAATTCCCCAATCCCCATTTACCCTTCCCCATTCCCATTCCTGCCCCATAGGGCATAATGGGAGTGGGGAAGGCGTCAATTACGCCACCGTAAATTACGGTGGCGTAATTAACATCAAGGTCCCTTAGCGCCATGGTATTTAACGCCTGCTAAAAGCAGGTGTTAAAAGCACCATGGCGCTAAGGGAACTCGGAGTATGGCGGTAAGGGATTACCGCCACCGCTCTCGTTAGCGGTGGCCGCTATCCCTTAGCGCCATACTCGGAATGAGGCCCAATGTCCCTTTCACAACATATGGCAAACTTGGTGGCTGGTCACTATCCTGCAATAATGACCCTTCCTTCTGTTTAGAAGGCTGTGATATTTCAGAAATCTCAGCTATTCAAATTGTGCTCCAATGAGAAACCAAATATATAAGTTGTGAGAAAGCAAATGTACCTTTTTTAAACAAGTCCGTCCTTTGCCCCATGACAAAGTTTGTGTATCTCCCCAGAATGTCTGCCGCATAGCCAAGCTGCACGTGGCTGCTCTCCAGTCTCGCCTGTCAGACCACGAAGGCGATTTCAAGTTATGACTTTCATGGGAGCGGAAGTGTTTTGCTGTCGGATTCTGCGCTTATAGAAAACGCGGTAAACTAATGGCATACCGCCATTATCTCACATGACCCCCTTCTATGCTTTATATTCCTCTATCCACGCCAGTGAGACATTGTTTTGAAGGAATATGTAACACGAGGTATTGTGCTACAGCGAAATAAAAGAAGGAATGGTGTGCAATGCAGATGCCGAGCTGAAAATCACGAACACAAGTCTTTTACAAACGTTCTGTCACTGCAGGGACAGATGCAAGTCCTTCCTGCTCTTGTGAAGCCAAACGGCTACACCTAGAGGTAAAACAATGCATTTTCCCCGTTACAGTTCATTCTTCTACGGATGTCCTTTTACATGGATCGCTTGCATGCTCGTTTTGTTTCCCGCGCCTGTGGCGGTTCACCACTAATTATTTTTTTCGATTCTGAGCTATATTGGGCGGATGGAGAAAATAGTCACGCGCCCTATTATATGCGACGCAATCCTTTTGTTTCCTCCTCAAAAGCGACGCTGTGCCCAGCACACCCATGACTGCTTAACGCATCTTCCAGTGCAATGGTCGTGCAGCATTTCTATCCTTTTCAAGGACACGTGAACGTGCTCTATAAGCGGGCGAATAAAGGGTCATGATGACTAATCCGCACTTCGGTTTTTTAAAGCGATGATGCATCCACGTTTGCGCCCACTAGGTACAAGGTCGCCGCTGAACGCGCTTTCAGGGACGTGATTAAGATCTGCATGAAACACTGTTGATTTAAAGAAAAGAATGAACTGAATAAATAATCTTAGGGTCAACGTCAGTGCGTGTATGGTTACTGTCCAGCCATGTGCGTGTTTCTGAGAAAGGGACTCGGAAGAGGCATCCAATAAATCACGGTACAAGTCATGTAACTGGGTGATGTTTCCTTAACATGCGCAGCTTTCCTTTACCTCCTGTGAGTTCCGAGAGCGACAACAGGGGCGCAACAGAAGTTTAACTTTTGTGAGGCGGCACGGGCACGCCACATGGTATGGGAGGGGCGTATGCTGCCCCCTTCCCGTTTCCTGAAAGGGATGCAAAGCAGTGTGCTTTAAGCACTTTAAACAAGCATTAACAGTGCCAACCGTGTGGGCTTTTTGTGTAGGCATGGAACATGCATTGTCCAGTTACTGCCTGACCATTGATGGTAGCATGTGCATATTGGTGTAAGTGCATGGGCTTATAATAGCAGTGCCTGGCAAATGCCTAATACTTAAGTAGGTAGGCCTGTTTCTTGGCCCGGGCGTAAGCAGGCTGCTTCCCAGGGTCCAACTGGCTCAGCGGTGTGCAATTGACTGGCATGGGAGGTGCAATGCCTTGGGGAGAACGCGATTGCTCTTGAGCGCCCCGGGCGAGTAGCGGCAGCAGGTGCTGCCTCTTATGTACTTACATTACGGAATACTACGTGCCCGGGTCACCATTTTCAGCGCTGCATGGGGACAAAAGGGTGCCTGTCAGTGGCTGCTTATGGATTCCAGTTGTGAGCCTTCCTGCAGCAGGACTGGCAATCCTCTTTTGGAAGCCAGACACCAGGGTGCAAACATTGCAGGCACGCTTCTTTCACTGCTACAAACATAAGGTGTATACCGAACCAGCCAGACGAGAACTCCATTTTGAAAAAGAAATAAGGAAATGAAGCTGGATCGCAAGGATGATGGCTTCCATTTTCGACACATCTTGTGGTGGCTAGCTTTTAAGGCTTACAAATAACCTTCACTGGCCAGGAAGCAAACTGCGATGAAGATATCTCTGTGGTACCTCCTCTGTTTAAATAGTTGATTCCTATGGCAGCAGCGTTTCCGGATGCATATTACACGTTGCACATTAAATCTTATATTTTGGGCAAAAGAAAAAGGTGCATTAAACTTGTTATCAGTTAGCAAGGAATCTGGTGTGGAGGTCAATAGGCTGACATTTCCTCATTTTCAAAACAGAAAATGCGGCTGACTCCCACCCTGACACAGTCCTCGATGTTAGGAAGAATTTTCATAAATGTGCTAATTCCCTTCAACTTAGAGACCCCAAGCAACTTTGCTGGATTTTGAGGACTTGATTTTTTTTACCTGGAGAGAGTGTGAGCCTTTTTCCCACTCTATCATGTATTTTGAATGTGTTTTTACTCTTGTATTCTTTGATTATGGAGTTTTAGACAACTCCATAGGCATTATCTTTTCATTTGTGTCACACAGCACCATCAGTGCAGTGGCACAGAGAAGCCTTTTTAGGCTGTCCCAAGGTTTAAAGACCTTCTCTGGGATAAACTACTGTTTCCCAGAGAAAGTAAAGTAAAATTGACTTTACTAGTTTTTTCAAATTCCTAGACCCAGCACACCCTATCTTACAATAGAGTGCTGGAGGGGTTACTTAGTATCCCATCTGTCTAGAAACTCATGTAGCAGTCAAATGTTACCCTTTCCTCTTGAAATGGCTGGTGGCAGTGGTTTTACAATGAACTACCATGATTTTTCCTGACCGTGAACATCGGTAGTGTTAAATCGCGGGAGCCATGTTTTTCAAGATGGTGTCTGAGCCCCCCCTTGTTTAAACAGGTCCCGGTCTTCTTTTTTCACCATTTCATTTTGGAAAGGTCCTTCTAGAGTTTGTCTCTGCACGCCAAACCGGGTTTGGTCCCTTTGTTCCTACGCCTTTGGCGGGCTTCAGGACTGAAGACCGCCTCTGGCGCCCGAGTGTCTGGGGTGGGCAGGAAGTGATGGAGGTGCCCAAAACTCCCTGTGCTTAATCTCCTAGGAGACCCAAATGCACTCTGGCATGATTGGTTGGCTGACTGTCCATCAAGGACAGACACCCTGCTGGGTGAGTGGCAGCTAGGCTGGAATGAATGGGAGGAAACTGGATAAAAGGCGAGTCTCTTGGCTTGGAAGGCAGAGTCAACCACTGGAACGAAAGAACCAAAGACGATCTGGAAGAGGTCGGCTGCTGCAACTCCTGAACCGTTGGTTTGACCGATGAAGCCCTGCTGGAGGTTTGAATTGCCAAGTTCAACTCGACAGAGAAGCCCTACAAGGACTTCTCCCATTGAGTTGGTGAGATCAATATACTCATAAGCCACCTGGATACCATTCTCATAGCTGATTGTAGTTTCCTCAGAGTGCTGCAAGAAACCAAATAGCCAGGGAGACGGACACCAGTTTATGTGCTTGTCTACAGCTACCAGAATCAAACAATTGCCATTTGCCAGATTTTAGACCAGGCGCCATGCAGTGCAGGAGTCCCCCGACGTCCTCCATCTTGTCCCCACCACTGAGACTCAGGAACAGCGAGATCTGCAGGAGCTGCCAGGGACAGACGTCTTCAGCTGCATCTTTTTCTTCATTGTAAGCTACTGTGAATACCCAATCGAGAGTACTTAACTCTCACTGCGAAAGTGCATGAACATTTGGCAGTTTACAGGCCTAGTCAGCTTGTGACCCAACATATGACTCTTTCTTTTACGAACTACTTCTAAGAACTTTGGCAAAGACTTTTCCGTTTAACAACCAGAACCATTTATCTTATACAAGACTTTAGCCCATTGACTTTGGCCTAACCTATTGCATTGAAACAAATCCTCTGGTGAACTCAAACTATTTGCACTGTCAAAGAATACTTGTAAGCTTCTTTCTATTAACCTATGCCTCTTTGTTCCTACTTCAGATGCTCTGAATGCCATTATGCTCCTCCTTCAAAGTAGTTTAAATGCCTCAGAACTGATAGTGTAAAGTATAGAAGTATATTTATGTTTGATATAGATTGCCTCCTTCTTAGTGAATGTTTTATAACTGACTGTGAAATAAATGAATAAGTGTTTTACCAAGAAACCTTGAGTGCAAGAGTGTATTTGAATACTTGTGATTGTAGACCTCTGTGTAACATCATTACAGCTCAAATTCCCTCTTGATATAAGCCTGGCTGCTCAGCTTTGCTACCAAAAACTGTATAGTATAAACTCATCCCAAAGGTTGGTTTTGCTTACACCTGTAGTCTTAGTTGCATGTAGTGGTCCCAAAGGGTATGGCAGACAAACTCTGCCAAACACTCGCTAACTTCAATCTCTTATCTCCAACACTCTTGACACCCTTACCACTGTCGAGAGGGTCCGACTGAAGCCTTCAAAAAAGTACAACTCTTGGTACGTCTCCGATCTGGCGGCCCATAAATGCAAGTGTAGGGCAGCTGAGTGGAAATGGAATTCGTCGGGTGGACCCTCTGACGAACTGGCCTGCTGCCTACTTCAAAGGCAATATTGACTCTGTATCGACTCCAAGAAAAGAGACTTTATTCAAGCCTGCATCTCTGCAGCATCAAGCAACACAACCAAACTTTTCAAAGTCTGTAAGGAACTGGCCAATCCTGCAGCAGCCTCTTCTTCTGTCACACCCACCCAGGACCTTTGCTCGGCCCTGGCTGCACACTTCATCACAAAAACCCAAGACATCCTTTTCTCCCTCCCTTCCACACCTCAGGATACACCAACACCATAGCCTCCCCTGGCCCCTCTCCACTTCTCCGCTCTTCTCTCTCACTCTTCACACCCGATGAGGTCGCCAGAGAAGTCCAGTCTATGAAGGCTTAATCCAAACATGTGGACCCTTGCCCCTCCAAAACCATTAAGGACAACATTGACTGTCTCGATCCAGCCTTGGCTGATCTCTGCAATCGCTCTTTTTCCACTGGAGTTTTCCAAACTTCTCTTAAAAACTCTCCTGTGCAACCTCTGCTCAAGAAACCCTTTGCCAACCCCTCCATTCCGGCAAACTACCACCCTATCTATATCAGTCCTTTACCAGGCACACTTGTGGAGAAGTTGCCTATCTCTCAGATCACCCTTCACACTGAATCTGTTCTGACCATCACTCTGGCTTTAGAGCATCCATAGGCACGGAAACTGCTATTCTGAACACCCGCAAAGGCCTGCTCTCAAATCTTGACACTAACGCTCCCTCTGTCCTCATTCTCCTTGACCTATCCTCTTCCTTTGACACGGTTAACGACAACATCCTGATCGCACATCTCTGTGACACAGTGGGTATCACAGGTCAGGCTCTGGTGTTGTTAACCTCCTTTCTTTCTAACCGCCCATCCCAGGTGGAACTCAGAGCCTTTCTCGCTACTTTCCCTCTTTCAACTTGTGGCATTCCCCAGGGATCTAGCCTATCCCCCTGTTTCTTCAATATCTACATGGCTGCCTTGGCATGTGTGATTGCCACTTTCACCTCTAACCTCCAGTGTTATGCAAATGACACGCAACTTTCCTCCAGGCTACCTTCAGCCACCTCCTCTTCCTCGCTCATATCTGACTGTCCACTATTCAATCATGATGCGCTGCAAACAACCTCTGCCTCAATGTCAGTAAGAATGAGATTGTTCACATTGGTACCCTTGCACCAGCTTTCCCACTTTCACTCCGGCCTCCCTTGTCCCTGCACCCGTACCCACCTGTGAGGCTAAAAACCATGTGGTCATCTTCGATTCTACTCTCTCCTTCTCCTCTCACATTTCAGATATCTCTAAAATGTCTAACTATCAGCTACACCTCCTCAGAGGTACTCTACCTTTTCTCACCTTCCCCCAGCTGCTCACTGTCTCCAGAGCCATGGTTCTCTCTAGGCTGGACTACTGCAACAGTCTCTTTCTCAACCTTCCTGCTTCTGCTCTGCGCCCTCTGCAACTCATCCAGAACAGAACCGCAAGACTTATCCTTGGCTTCATGCCCAGGGACCACATCTCTCTGGTGCTGAAATCCCTCCACTGGCTCGCCGTGACTGCAAAGATCAACTTCAAAACTCTCTACATTGTCTACAAGGCATTCAGGGTCCTGGGACATACCTATCTGCAACAATGCCTACCTAAATACTGTCTCTCCTGAGCCCTCTGCTCATCTACCTCCAACCTTCTCCAACTGAGTCGGTTCTCCAAGTAGAGGTTTGGTGGCAGATCTTTATCTTCAGCAGGGGCCTCACTCTGGAATAGCCTCCCTGTCACCCTCCATCTTGAACCTGATCTCCTTAAGTTCCGGAAACTCCTCAAGACCTTCCTCCTCTCCTTTTCCTTCTCTCTCCCTCTACCCTGCTAACCCATCCCTCTGCTCGATCCTTCTCTCCCTCCTTCTTAAGCACAGCTTGATGACTGGCCGCCTGGTGTACCTCAGAGTCTCACAGGTCCCTGGCACCCCCGCCTGTCCTCTCGGACTTGCCTCCGGGACCTACACTCACCTCATCATTACTGCACTTGTCAATTCCCCAAGAGAGTGGCATCTCTCTGCACTTACCCCAGCCTCCACCGACTGGCTGCACTTGGACCCCACCACCATAACTTGTCTCCCCCTCTTGTCTGCCTCCCCTGTAACCGCCTGTGCACTTGTGCATTGTGATTGCACCTTGCCTGAAGATCATCTGTCTGTTCCCCCTTGTCTCCAGTCACTGCATGTTGGGGCCTTAATGCACTTGGAAAAACTGCAGAATCATCGTCAGACCTGTTCTCCCCACTGTTAATTATATTTATGCACTTACTCTGCCTGAACTAGTATTATTTCAGAATTTCAAGGGCTCTAAACAACTGTTGTTTTTCCCCCTGTTTCCTCCCTCCTTGAGCGCCTTGAAACACTTGCATTGTCTATCGGCGCTTTACAAATAAACATTACCATGCATTACCATAGGGGACTCGAGTCATGTGAGGTCTGGGCACAGGTGTGTTGCCCTCTCTTATGACAACTCCTTCAAGCATTGACAGACAGAGCTTGCTTAACGAGAGGTATGCCTCGAGATTTTACAACAACCCCCTCCCTCCCATGTCTCTCTGAAGCACACGAAGATGGTGTCCTCTCTGTTATTATCCAGGTAGCCCCTCCATTGAGACTTCAATACCCAATACCACCAGGGTCGAACTGGGGCATACAATTGGCTCAAGCACCAACGAAAAAGTGGCCAACAGTTGCAAATGGCAATTCATTCCTTTTGTGACAGACTCTTTGAAAAGTACACAGGGGAGTTTTTTGATAAAATGTAATGCAAATTGTGCAATTTACTGAATACATATTCAGCAACAATGGTCAAAACTACTAGCTGCATAGTGAAATAACTCATCAAATTGGCCGACATTGGCCAAAAACGTGGCAAGGCCAAAAGAACTGGCCCACACTAGCATTTTGTGTTTCTGCAAAGTTCTTGAATCACAATGTAATACAGCCTGATTCATTTGTATAGCAGTGATTCAGTTGGGTAGGAGTTACCGAGCTGTGGAGTGTAGTTTGGGAGCAGTCTGGATGCCGAGCACAGGGTGCGGGGTAGATTCTAGTGTGTCACCATGGGCACCAAATGGACTATAAACTACCCTGTATTTAAACACTGGCAAAGCAAACGGTATTGGCTTGTGTACGTTTTTAACAGGACTTCAGTAAAGGACATTCATAGTTGTTATAAATCCTGTGGCTAAAGGCAAACGTCGTTAAGACATTATTACATAAGTTGTGCCTTTACAACCTTTTAATAAACAATGGAAAGCAGGGGCATGCGCTATCAATGACTCTCATAGGGGACCTGAGCCATGCAAGGTCTGGGCACAGGTGTGTTGCCCTCCCTTATGACGGCCCTTTCGAGCACTGACAGGCAGAGCTTGCTTCACCTCTGGTACGTCTCGAGAGGTTATAATTTGCCCCTCCCTTCCATGTGTCTCTGAAGCACACAACGATTGTGTCCTCTGTGTTATTATCCAGGGAGGCCCTCATTGAGACTTCAATACCTGATTCCACTACGTTCGAACTGGGGCATAACATTGGTTCGGGCACCATTGAGAAAGTGTTAAACAGTTGCAAATGGCAATTCATTCCTTTTGTGACAGACTGTTTGAATAGTACCCAAAGGGGAGTTTTTTGATGCAATTGAATGCAAATGGTGCAATATAAAGAATATGTATTCAGCAACAATCGTCAAAAATACTAGATGCATGGTGAAATAACTCATCAAACTGCACACATTGGCCATAAAAGTGTTCCAGACCCAACAAACAGACGCAGAGTAGCATTTTGTGTTTCTGCAAAGTTCTTGAATCACAATGTAATAAAACCTGATTCATTTGTATAGCAGTGATGTATTTATGTTGTGTAGGAGTTACTGAACCGTGCAGTTTGGGAGCTGTGTGCATGCACTGTATGGGGTAGGGGGGAAACTGCCCTGTACTTAAACACTGGCAAAGCCAATAGTTTTCGCTTGTGTATGTTTTTAACAGGACTCAAAGGACATTCGTAGTTCTTATAAATCAAGTGGCTGAAGGCAGACGTGGTTAAGACATTATTACATCAGTTGCACCTTTACAGCTACAATTAAGTAATTAACATTTTCAGATGACTGCTTAAAAAAACACTGACAGGCACTTTGAGCACAGCATTTAATTGGAAGGCTTAATAAACCTAGTACAAAGAGATCCTACGTGGAAGTGTTTTGGTTGGGCAGGGGCAGGAAGATGGTGGGAACAGCCATAGGGATTAACATGGCATTGGGTATTGAATGGGTGGGTAAATAGTCAAACCACACTTACAAGCTCTGTGCGCCTCTCATATGATATTTCTCCCTACTGTACTCTTAACACAATAGTTTCGGTTTATAGGTGGTGCTAAGGCACCACCTAATATACCAAACTAAAAAGAATGGAGCATTGCTCTGGGTAAATCCCATGCAAAACACTGAATAGTTCACACAACTGATGCCTCTGATAGGAGTTCCTGTTGGGCACCTAACCTGACACACAGGTTCTGCAGTGCACCCAAGTTGGGTTAGAGTAAGTCAAGTACTGAATGCCAGGGCATAAACCTAAAACTGCTGGGCTCACACTCTATATAAATCAGACTCAGCAAACAAGATAATGCCACGTGTCTGCTAAGCCTCAAATGGCAAAGTAGATATGAAATAAAATGTATGGGATGCTTTTAGGGTTTGAGAAAACACACACTGTGAAAGAGGAGAACTCCTACCGTACAGCAAAGTGGCTTCTACACAATCAACTACATTGGATATTGACTCTTAATCTGTCATCCATCTGTAATTCTGTCAGTAATTTCATAACTGACGAGTACCCAAACTCATCAGGGGTTATACCTTGGTGAACGCCACAGTATTCTCCTCATTGATTGTTTCTTTTAGTTAGTAGAAAGCCATAAAAATACAGTGTATGAAGACCTGTGTTTGTATGTTTGGTGGCTCCCACCCCAAGGTATGGAGAGAGAGCCTCAAGTTTTGTACTGGGACATCATTTATAAAACCCTTGCCAGAACACTGACTGCTTCCAGAATATTTTCACCTACTCCACGTGGGTTCTTTCTCTCAGTCCCACCTGCCAAGTCTGCCAAACACTGTATTGTTGTAGCAAGCAATTGTCATTACTTCTCCTGAAATCCATCTATCCAGTTCAATCTCTCTAGCTCCACACAACAGCAGCCTTTGGTCTTCCCTGATGAAGCCATTATCACATGTAGCAATTCTAGCCACACTCGCCCTTCCCTATGAGGGTGGCTTTGGAGAGGTGTGAGGCAGTAGAGCATCAAATATGGGATTTGTATTGGGGCAGAGGCAGGGTGAAATGTATTTCTAAGCTCATGATTAAACTGGAGTCAGTAGCAGTTTGTGTGTTTTCCTGTGTGTATGTGATTTGCCTTAGAAGCTACTGCTGGACAGCAGAAGGTACATTTTAGAGCTCGCATTGCAAAATGATTCTTGTTATATGGTCTTTGTAAAGTGCAACCATCACCATGTCCATCACCTCTTGATGCCCACGTCTGTCAGAGAGGCAAGCATTCATTCCTCACGAGTAGGTTTCCCTCATGGAGAAGTTCTCCAATGAGGTATGCGGTTGTGCTACCTACAAATAACGTCTAGTGTGAAGTTAGTGTATCTTTGGCTCAGAGGTGGTTGGGGATTGAGAGCTTCTGTGACACCTGGGTGTCAGCATTAACCTGTGTATGTGTTTGTAATGAGCTGGTAGTACGTTGCCATGTAATGGTGCCCTGAGACTGGTTGGGGGGTGTATAGGAGTCTTACTTATGCTGTGCTGGAATAACTGGAGACACACACAATCAGCTGACATTGTACTAGCACCAGACTGCAAGATAAGGCCAAGGCACCATTAAAAAGTGCTATACAATCGCTTAGTATTGCTTTTCATGATAAACATGATAAACTGAGCACTACCTTCAGGCGTGTTTTTGGTGAAATATATTGCAAATGGTGGATTTTGAAACACATTGGGTACGTAACACTGGTCAAAAATGACCAGCTGCGCAGTCACTTTGGCCCACATTACTATATTGGCGATGACCTTGGATCATTGCTTACACACTAGTCCAAACTTGCTCACTAAGGCATGGAGGGAAGGAGGGAGGGAGAACTTGTGGCCAGCAATAGTGGACGGGATTTATCAGCAATGTAACTAGTTGATATGAGCTGTATACCCATCCTCCCAAGTAGGCCAACCTGCAAATCAGAAGATGCCCCATCTTTGATCCGTCAAAAAAACAAACATCCACTATTATTAACGATTTGAAAGGACCAGTTGGGCTTCCGCAGTAGGAAAACCCACAAGCATAGAACTGAGAGTGGTGTCGGCACTCACATGTGGTGAATGTGCAGTGTGGCAAGTTCTGCAAATACAGCATGGCATTATATATGTATGTCACAACACAAGTCATTTATTCATGTACAGATGAATGTAGGGCTCTAGATAATGGTTGTGAGGCTCCACTGCCCTATGTCAGTTGCACCCATGTGGAAATCTGCAATGACATGCTATACTCTGCTGAACAAGGCAGCCATCAGAACAGAGCATGCAGTTTATTGAAATTTTGCATTCACCAAAAACACCTACTGCAACTTCTCACAATTAGCCCAATCAACCAATCCATACCAATTTCTGACATCCAGTGCCTGGAGCACCAGTGGCCCCAAGCCCCAGCGGCTACTGGTATTAAGGAGAAATGGTTTCCAATCTAGACTTGACATTGAGATGACTATCTACAGTTCAAGGGAAATAATGGTTAAGCAGACCTTCATCTATTTGCTAAAATAAGTCACTGAGACCATGAGCAATCATACTTCAAGTTCAAGGTTTTAGGCCAGTTATTGCTAGCAATGAATTCTGTTTTCAATGCTAATATTTGAACCATTCACCAATGTTAGGACCTACTACAACTAATCCCAAAAAAGGTGTGTTTTACAATATGATCTGAATATAATGATGAGACAAGCCTGACCAATGAAAATTGAAGAATTGGAGAAAAATGGGATTTCTTTTCATTGGTTTTGTCCAATCATATTTGGTGGGTGGAGAGTAATACATGTATCTGGAAGTGTTCTACATTGTTGCAAAAATGTTTATAAACTGCCAACTGATGTTGTATTGTTGAGACTTGAGTTAGTTTGGTCCTGCAACACCATTTTACTGCTCCCCAGAACTTTTGTACAATGTATTCATTTATTTGCTTATTTAGTTATTTGTTGAGCACACCATACCCAAAGGCATCAAGGCGCTGGTTACATGAAACACAGATTGGATTTGAATTTAGTACACTTTCCAGCTTTGTACATTTTTATTTAGTTACAGTGTGGGCATCAAGGCACTAGTTACATGAAGCACAGTTTGTACTTCATCTACTACAGTCGCAAGGTTAGTACAGTTGGACATAGTAACAGTGGGGGCATTAAGGCACAGGTTACATGAAGATTGGATTTTGGCTTAAAACTGTTGTAAGCTTCGTACACGAGGACTTAGTTACAGCGAGTGCCTTCCTGTAATGGTGGCCGCCTATTTCAATGAACAATAAACTTCCACCCCACATTTAGCAAGCCAGCTAGGAGCCCACGTGGTCTCAGACGTTGGGGGTCTTCTGTACACACCTCTCAGCTGTGGCACCTCATGTCGGACACCAGTCTTCCGTGCACAGTGAAAAAGACGTTTGTGGATGCCATATTGGTTAAAGGTCCATCTGCTCCCCAGAGACATGGTGCCATGGACTAGCAGTGTGGAACGATTTGATGAAGCACCACGTTGGAGCACCTCAGGTTCACATGAGTACACCTTTGGGGGTGTAAAGCAAGGGGTAAGCAGGGGTAAAAAAGGTGTTGTTTTTTTATTTATGGGGTCTTGGTTTTTGTTCCTTTTTTAGTGGTATAGGGGATAGATTTGGAGTGAGTGCGGGAGTGAAATTAGTTGAGGTAACAGGGTTTGGAAAAGTGGATGTTTTTTGATAGAGTGGTTGAACTGTTCTGTGTTGTAAGACCTGTATATATTTTTACCTAGTTTGTTATTTTAGAGGTGTGAGGGGATATCTTACCCTGCACGCGAGGTGTGAAGCTTGTCCTGATACCCTTCAGTTTGCTTGTCTGGGCGGCTGGAGCCCTCACCTGAAGGTGGGGCGGAACTTTAGGGTAAGTCCAACCGTAGATGCCTTTCTGAAGAAGGCCTTGACATTCTTTGTTTTTTCCATGTGGGTGGAGCCCTTCACCTTGTTTTTCTTGATTAGTCAAAGTAGTGAAGGGAATTTTCCTGTAGTCAGGAAAAGACAGTCTTGTAGTAGAGAAGGCCATACTAGTAAAAGAAGAGATAGCGAGAGCAGTGGTGCTGGAGTGGAAATCATTGCACCCCTCCTATGCCCGTAGTGGTGGGGATATCTCGGAAATATTGGCTGGAGAGTGTTTTTGATAAGATGCTGTTTTTTGTGTATGATTGAGAAATAGAATTAGAGTAAATAGTGAAATAAGGTAATTGTGGTATAGGCAAGTATGGTGAATGAGTGTGAAGGGTAACTAAGGAATTGGGAAAGGGTAAAAAGGGAGTTCTTGTTTGAAATTTCTTTTCATGCCACAGGATTAGTTTCATATAAGATATTTTGTGAAACATTTTTTGATAACTTGTATTGGACTATGGAGACTCTGATGAATCATGTGTGCCATGTGTTGCCCAGCTACAAGGCAAACATTTTACAATATCATTAGGGAATGGTTAAGGGAGAGTAAGGGGAAAATGATAACTCTTGGTCTATTGAGGGATCCTATCATAATGGGATATTGGAGAACCTGCATACCTTTTTAACTACAAAGCACAAGGGCTTGAATCTACTCTAGAAAAGCGGTTAAACATCTTGGAATTGTGGAGAATGTATGAAAAAAGGGGAAGGGCCATAATGTTGAAATTGTGGATGAAGGGCCGAAAAAAGAGAGTGCAAGAATGTATCCTGCACCTCCCATATGGGTAGTGTCCTTTATCACATGCAGAGGATCACATAGACCCTGAGTTTGTACCACCATTTTCACCAGCAGCTACTGCAGTGGTTGTAAGACAGACACAGGTAACACCTCCATCAGCTACGATTTGTAAGAACTGGAATTTTGTGGAAAATGGACGGGTAACTCCTTCAATGGTAAGGGCTGCAGAGAGGTTGAAAATAGAGAGCATGAAGGTGATAACTCCAACAACTGCCAAGTTAGCAGATATATTAAGGGTTGAGGAGAAAGAAAGAGTGAGACCGATAGTTAGAAGAGCAGAGGAAGGATTGGAAATGCGAGTGAAAGAGGAGGTTAGGCCTCTTCCTGTGAGGATAGAGGATAGATAGTGAAGAATAGAAGATTCAAAAGAATGGGGAAAAAAGTGGAGGAAGATATAATGCTGTTACGGCGGCAGAGAGATGAAGAGTGAGAGGAAGTGAGAAGACAGGTAAGGGACATAGAAAAAGGAAGGTGGAGACATGGGCATGTTCTTGTTAGATTGGACAACTCGTTTATTAGAACAGTTGAGGTGGACATGGAGAACAGGGATGCTGCCAGGGGCACAGAGACTGAGCAGGGAAGACGAGAGACGACACCCTATGGATGACCATATGCTGATATGAATATGCTGATTATGCATCCATGCCTGTTGAAGGGTTAGGGGATGTAACAGTCTGAGTAGAGGATGAAGAAGAGGAATGGGATGTTGGGCAAGGAGAGCAGGGTTTATGCACCCTATCTCCTGCTTCAGTAGCAGCAACAGAAAACGCACCATGGAACTATAGGACAAGACAGGGTACTCACATGGTTGTAGTAAGTGGTAGGGGAGAGATGAGGGAAGTCCCAGTAGAAAAAGGTATAACTCAGTTACTGTTGCTCCAAAAGGGCAAGGGAAGGGCGTACTATGTCCTGCTGTCACACATGGACCAGAATAATTTGATGAAGACATTTCCTTCACTCAATGCAGGGTCAGGGAAATGGATTAATGCATTAGGGAAGCACACTGCTGTTATCATGTTGCCCGTAGGGGACATGAAGAGCTTATTCACAGCCCTAATGGGGGAGCAGTCAGATGTACTTTGGAAAAGGTTGGGGTATCCGAGAGTTCAGTTGGATACAAATACCCATGATGGAGCAGCTTTTAATAATCTTAGGGCACAGGCATGGTGAGCATTGCAGATTATGTACCCTGAAATGCCTGATATCAATTGGATTTTAGCTAAGACAGTAAAATTAGGTGGTGATCATGCCTCACACATCCAGTTAATTTAGGAGATGTGGAGGGCAGAATCAGGAGAAGCATGGGTCAATATTCTGGCAATTCTGTACCACATACTGAAGAAGGGACTTCCGAAAGAAGTTCAGCACGATTTAGAAAACGTAGTAGGGATGGAGGCTAAGAGTTAGTATGAAATTCAGACACACAATGTGCATTTCTGCAAGAGACCACAGGAAAAAGAAATTGAGAATGTAGAGCAGGCACTCAAAGCAGAGGCTTAACTCATTCAAAAGAATTTGGCAAAGATCTGTTTAGAAGGGGTTGGTATTACAAATTCTATGGAAGGACAGCAGGGGCAACTGGGACAACAAGGACACAGTGAACAGGGCACGATGCATGGTTGGGTGGATGGGAATGTTCCGGGTCTGAGGACAATGAGAGGGTTTCTGGGGGCTGAGGAGGATTTCCACTGGGAAGTGGGTCATTTGGTGGGTTCAGAGGAATGGGTGCCCTGTTTAATGGGTCAACAGGAAATATTTAGGGAGGATTTTATGGGATTCAGTGTTGGTTGTGTGGAAGGTTCGGGCATGTGTCACAGGATAGTCATGAATGGCCACAGTACTTTAACATGGGAGCTCAACAGATGCAGGCCCCTACCCAGCCATATATCCCATGTCCTGTGCAATTGCAGCAGGCACAGGTTAAACAGAACCCAGAAAGTGGGGCTGCACAGACCTTTGGGATCCCACCAGCCATGCCAGCACAAGCATCAGTGCAGACATGGGCCAAGAATCCTATACCCCAAGGAACAGTTGTGCACTGCACTGGAGCAAGTGTTTTTGGGGGAAATCCTTTTTTTCTTCCAGGTTATAATATTTACCAGAAGTAGGGCAGACCAAAGGGATCTTTGATGTGTCTAGTCCTGTCCATTACCACCGACCCGGAAGAGGAAGCCCAGATAGGTGTGCAGGTAGGTGACCAAACGTTTTCATTTATGGTTGACACAGGAGCTCCCAAGTCCTGTATTAAGGATGGTGAGTTCCCCTTGTCAAGCAAAGCAATATACACACAGGGATTCTCTGGGGCTGTCCTGTCGGTTCCTTATACTGAAAATCAATGTGGCAAGGTGGGTAAATAAAACAATGTATCAGCTCCTTTGGTGTATTGCATGGATACTCCAGCAAATCTTTTGGGAAGGGACATTCCGAGCAAATTGCAGATGTAGATTGCCTTCATGGAGGAAGGTATTATATGTTCAACCCCATTGTTGTATCAGGTAAGGGAAGCAGCACGTATTCAGAACTATTGTAGTGACAGTGTGATTAGGGGTGTTTCCCATGCATTCACCATGAGGAAGGCAGAGAGTGGCGCACAGTTCTGTGCATCGATCCAACCTTATTGTTAAGGGACGTGTCTGTCAAGCAATTGTTCAAAGACACTGAACAGACATGAGAGATGGGGCCTCATTATAAGCTTGCCGGTCTGGAAACAACGGTACCGGTAAGCTTGCCGGTACTGTTGTTTCCGGACTGGCAAACTATGAGTTCTGCGAGTGTGTGTCTTTTTTCCCTCCAGGTCTGTCCTGGCGGGCGGAACGGCACCTGCTGCAGACCTTGGTGGATGTACCGGCACCACTCCTGAATGGTGCCGGTGCATACGTCCTCCACATTCCCATTGAGGCCAACCGGACTCAATGGGAATGGGGAGTAATATTTTCTGGCGCCCAGCAATGAGGACTGTAATGCCCCGGTAAGTCCCCATTGCCGGGCACCAGAATAAAGATGACTCTGGCTGCAGCCGTGTGGTATTCACTAGCACGCCTACCGCCAGACTCATAATGAGTCCTAAGGTCTTTGAAATTGGGGTGCATTGCCAGACAGCGATAGAGCAAATGGAAGTATCACAGATCATGCTCGTCGTTATAGATATATTATCTTTGTTGAAGCAGGATTTGCGAAAAGTGCCGGACCATTTGTGGACCAGCAAACCTCAGTATGTAGGGCTGCTAAAAAGTCTTGGAGCAGTGAGAATAAAATAGAAACCCAGTTGTTATGTTATGTTATGTTAATTGCGCTTATAACGCGCCAAAGCCCTCAGGCATCCAGGCGCCAAAAGATAGAAGTAAGAAGGAAACAGAGCTGGAGTTAATCTATTTAAACAGTGCAATATTATCACAGGATAAGCAGTACCCTATGTCCATGGAGGCAAAGGAATTAATGAGACCATTATGGCGTTGTTAAAGCAAGGAATATTACAACCATGCAATACATCTATCTATCCTGTGAAGAAGGCAAAGGGGTCCAGTTGGAGGATGGTTCAGGATGTGCACCCCTCAGTAATATTGTTGAGGTGGAATTTCCAGTGGTACTGAATCCTGCCACTATTCTCTGTAACATCCCTACTGGGTCAACCCACTTCAGGGTAGTTCATTTAAAGAATACATTTTTCTCTGTTCCCGTACACACCGATTCTGAGTAGCTGACAGCATTTACGTATTGTGGTCAGAGATTCAAACACCTGAGGTTGTCCCAGAGGTACTGAGAATCTCTGAGTATTTTTAACAGGGTGGTTCAGATGGATTTGGGGAATTTACATATGTCCAGTACCGTAATTTAGTATGTGGAAGATTTATTAGTGTGCAGCACTTCAGAGGAGCAGTGTTGAGAAGAATCAATAACGCTCCTCACCCTGCTTATGTAGATGGGGTATAAAGTCAACAAAGAGAAATTGCAATACTGTCAGGAAGAGGTAATGTATTTGGGGCAAGTCATACTGCCCACAGGAAGGAAGGTAATGCCAGAGACAGCCACTGCAGTTCAAAATAGGCCTCAATCAGTGACAATGAAACGCATACAGCAGTATTTGAGTCTCTCTAACTATTGTAGATCATGGATTTTTTATTACTCTAGTATATCAGTCCCTTATTGCAGGGTCTAAAGGAAAACAGAATGCAAAAAAGTCTGTTAGACTGGTCAAAGAGAATTGGGAACCTCTTTCAGAAACTCAAGGCTGTGATCAACAATGCTCCAGTCCTGTTGACCCCAAATTACAAGAATCCATTTGTTCTATTTTCCCATTCAAACAGGCAGGTAATGACAGCAGTCCTGACCCAGCATACATTGCTAGGCCACAAACCTTTAGCGTATTACAGCAGACTCCTAGACCCAGTGATGCAGTGATTGTTCCCATGTGAACAAGCTCTTGCAGCAATTCAAAACTCTTTAACCATTGCAACGGGTTGCCCAGTGATATTGTACGTAGAGCATGCAGTCTTTGCAATTCTAGAAAAATCTAAATCCACATTGGTGGCACACAGAGTGTCAGTTTATGAGGTCATCTTATAAAATTCATCAATTCATCTTGTGTGATGTTACCTAGTAAATCCTGCAACATGTATAGCAGAGCCAGTGCAGCTTAAGGATATTGTTCACAATTGCACCATGTATGAAGGAGAAGACGATGAGAGGGTAAATGTGAAAGAAGATGCCCTAGATGGGGATTCAGTAATTTTTGTTGATTAGTCTTCAACCATCAACCAAGAGATGGGAGAGAGGCATACATGTACAGCTGTCGTGGGGCTTGTGGATGGGGAGTACCGGGTCAGTTTGAAGAAACTCTTGCTTTCTCATTACTGTGCACAAGCAGCAGAACTGTTGGCACTTGCAGAGGAGCTAGAAATGTGTAAAGGGAAGGCGGTCACTGTTTATTCTGACTCTGTGTAGGTCACCTCCACCATCCACTCTGGGTTATCAAGATGACAGAGAAGAGGATTTAGGAGGTCTGACCGGTCGACTGTCCAGCATACAGCACTGCTATCCCGGCTAATTGAAGCGTTGACCTTGCCAGCAGAGATAGGTCTAGTGAATTGTGCTGCCCACACTAACCACACTAATTCAAAACTTTCGGAAATAATTCTGCAGACAAGGTGGAAAAGGAAGCGGCATATTTTCCTTTAACTGATTCCCAGAAACCGAAAACCATGCCCCAATAAGTAGTTACCAGCCCTGTACATCACATTCCCTTTGCTCCAAATAATAGAAATACAAGGGAAAGCCCCTAGAGAAGAACAGGAGTGCTGGAAAAAGAGAGGATGTGTTCTCTCACCCACAGATTCGTCATGGAGACAGGAAGTGATAGGGAGGTTGGTAATGCCTGTAGAGCTGCTTCTTTTGGCCCTAGAGCAACAACATTACCCATAACAGACTTCTTGACAACAAATCACAGCAGAGCTCCAGGAGGACAGGTTTATCCCTAACTTAAAAGAACAGGTCAATAGATTTGTAGGCGATTGTGTAGTGTGCAAGGAGTTCAATCCCAGAAACACCATGAGGTCACTGAGGGGGCTCTTGCCCAGGCACTCAGGTACATTCAAGGAGCTCCATATCTATGATATAGAGGTGCAGTGATTACAGATAGCTTTTTGTTTTGGCTTGTCCTTTTTCCCGGTGGCTTGATGTTGGTCCCTGCATATACCCAGATGCTAAAACGGCAGTTATATTTCTGGTGAGGGAGGTATTTCCGAGGTGGGGAAGTTGTGAAGTTCTAAAATCCAACAACAGAGCCCACTTCTTTAATACCTTGTTCACAGAAATCACTTTCCTGTTAAGAATCAAGTATCAGTTGTGTTTGGTGTACCAACCGCAGGCCAACACGTTCATTGGATAGGTTCAATGGGGTCCCTAAGGGGCAGTTAGCAAAGTTGTGTCCAGAATTAGATAAATCATGGCTCACCTGCCTTCCATTAGCTTTTTTATTTACATACACAATCAGACAGGGAAGGATCATCATTTAAGCCCTCATGAAATTGTGACTGGGAGTAGGCTGTATACACTTCTCTCACCTACACGTATGACATCAGATGTACACAAGACTTCTGCGGACTTAGGGGAGGAGTTCAAGGAGTATCTTAATGCATTAACAAAAAGTGTCAAGATTATATCATCACAAGTTGTGTCTTCTCACTAACAGACAACAAAAGAACGTGGCAAGATTACCGACGATCAACACAAGGTACAGCTTCTCCCCAGGAAAAGAGTTTACATCAGCACCTTTGTGCAATGCTTGAACGAGCATTTTTTCCATGGGCCACACACAGTAGTCTATGGAACTCCGACTGCTGTGAATGTGGAGGGTAATAAGAGTTGGATACACCTAAAAAACACTTGAAGGGATACCGGCAGCCCTTCACCTGCAGAGGAGCAGAAGCAGGCATAGAAGTTAAATACGCACTAAGGATTCAATGTTCTGAGCTGTAGCACCTTGAGGTGTCTTTTGTGCTCAATGGAATTATAGTAATGGACCAGACCAAATAATCAGAGGGACTCAAAGAATATGGCAGCATACTACTTAATCATTAATTCAATAAAGGAGGTTAACTGGCATACATCAGACTGATGCATGCACTCTCATTAAGAAATGTGATTGCATTGAGGTCTTATATCCCAATATGCATAATGTATGATGTCATCCTACCTGTCACAATACAAAACCTATCAAGGTAAGGAATTGGTGAAGGGAATATGTTTACTTATATAACATATAATTGGCTCCCTTTGTCTGTAGGGCACACCTTGAACTACCTCTAAATATGTATAATACTAATTATAGTGGACATCACAACAGTGAATTGGTTCCTGCAACATTGTATGTTAGGTTGTCGCCAACCCCACTCATTGCTTGGCATGCTATCCCACACTTGGACTTTTGGCTCTTTAGCAGCACTTATGTGAAACAAGGCCTAGGTGCTTGAATCCCACCATTCTACTCCCTCCCTATTTTTCCAATTAATCCATCATCTCTCATCAGTAGGGTATCAGTCAAAGTATTCCATTTGTAATTGACCTTGTGTCTGCTCACTGTCCTGGAACATTCAAGTGAGTGTGAGCATATCACTATCTTAACTTAAGGCTCTACTGAATTGCCTTTGTTTTTGACTTCTAAGCCACATGTGAAAAGATTACAAATGTATCCATTTCACAGTTCCATTTACTACTATTTGATTTAATTATGCAGGGTGTTGCTGCTCATCTTGGCCTGTAGAGGCTTGCTCATTCTATCTCATATGAACTTTATACACTTTCAATTGACCAGCAGTTTGGCTCTCACAGATGTTTTCGTCTTCTTCCATGCATGAAGAATGTCCCACATTCAGAGCTTATCCATGTACTCCTGTACTCCCTTTGTGCTTTGTGCCTATCCTTTGAAAATATCATTGTTAACTCATGACCATCCTTGACTCATCGTCGGTTGCACCCTAAGCTGTTTTCCTGCGTCTCCTGATTCTTGCATCATTGGCCATCTCTGAGGTAGCTTGTTTAATTTCAATGTGAGCTGGCATCCATTTTCCCAATATGGCCATCCTTGCCATATTATATATTACTCTATAGCAAGCTTCTATAAGTTTGTCCTTATTATAAGGTTGATGGTCCGGAAACAATGGTAACGGTAAGCTTTCCAGTAATGTTGTTTCTGCACCGGCAAACTACGAGTTCTGCGAGCGGGTGCCTTTTTGCCTGCCAGGTCTGACCTGGCAGGCAGAACGTTACCAATTTGCAGACCTTGACGGATGCACCGGCACCATTCATGGATGGTGCTGGTGCATCTGTCCTCCCCATTCCCATTTGAGTCGAATGGGACTCAAATGGGAATGAAGAGTAATATTTTCTGGCACCCGGCAATGAGGAATTACCGGGACTGCTGGGGCTGTAATGCCCCGGTAAGTCCCCATTGCAGGGTGTCAAGGGTTTTGACCCATGTTGAATCAATAGACTGGGTAGATGTGGGGATGAGCTGTCGCCGCCCATTATTCTATCCCAGAACAAACTAAATGAATCAACTGGGTAGATGTGGGGATGAGCTGTCGCTGCCCACATTCACGCCAGAATTCAGGAGAACCGCGCAGTTTGCGCAAACCAAAATGGTCACCTAATCTGCCACCCACCAGTGCAAAGAAAGATGGCTCTGTTCAAAATCCGTTTTTATTGATGTCAAAAAGTTGCTAAAATCATGGGCACAAGACCACTCTAAAGATACAACCTTCTTGTGGGGGGTTCCACATCACCACTCTACTGTAAGGATGCCATCAAAACAATGTTAAGCAAGGATCCTATACTATCAAGCAAAAGACCACTCTATTGAAATGCATTAATTCAAGACAGATCCCAAAAATGGGTGCAGTACCAGCTTTGTCCACAAACCGGCACTAGCGGTCTAAACTCTGACAGGAGAACTGCTACTTCAGAAGCTAATCAGCCTCCTGAGACAGCTGGAAACCTTCAAAGGCCCGCTGGTTAATTAAAACTCTTAACCACCTGCTGTTCCCAGAGACAATCTGATTGCATTAACAGGCCAAGAGGCTGGGAAACCTTCTCACCTCAGAGACCCACATAACAGCCCAGGAGATCACATGGACATGCTAACCAAATGCAGAGTGGCCCCCTGGCCTGCTGACCTCAACCGACACAATAGACCCTTGCACTTGAGTGGGGTATGTTGATTTTCAGTGTGGACTGTAAACAGAGCCCTTCCTGGGAGAGGAGAGACATGTGGTACTCCCAAGTTTCTGGGGGGTGGGCTCAAACACTTTTGTGGAATCATATTGCAGCAAATATATGTTTAAGTTAAATGCTTCTAAAATATTGTATTAAGCTTACAAAAAGGTGCAACTTGGAGAACCTTAATCTAAGAAATGTACCCACAATTCAAGATTTGATTCAACTTTGTACCACGTTCTGAGGCGAAACCCCGCTATTTATTGATATTACAGACACCGGGTTTATGCTAGAAACCTAGTAAATTACTGGAATGTGTGTAGAAGGAGGATGTACATTTGTGTAATTTTTGATACAGATTTAACATTGGGAAACCAACTAAAAACGAAATTAAGTTGCCATTTGTGAATGCAAGGCCCCAGGAAGATCCGAGTCGGACAAGCATGGACCATAAGGAATCTGTAATATGTACATGTAATTTTAACAAATTGTGTATCTGGGAAATATGTATTTGGATCAGAAATAGTTTTGTGTGCACATTGACAAGGGGAGTGTCTTTCTGTAAGCCATACAGATGACACACAACCCAGCTCCCCAATCAAGGGAGAGAGGAGGACGTGGCCAATGATAGATTGCGAGGGGCCGGCTCAGTTATGTCCATGCACACACCCACTTGTAGAACACATAAAAAGAGACTGCTGGGACAGGTAGAGACACTCAATTCCCATTTTCTGCGGAGCACGCTGACGGACGAATTCACATCCAGAACTCCAGAGACCTAGACTGACTCCAGCTAGACAGAGACCAGAACTTAGAACTCTGACTCCACAATTTGAAGCAAAGGCCTAAACCACAAGCTGAGTCCTCTTCAGCAGGCCTCAAAACAAACCAAACTATTCAACAGCCGGGTGAGCTGTTTGAATTCTTTGCCAAGAACTTTTGCAAGAACCTGTAGCAGTACCCAGAAAGCAGTGCTGTATCCGGAACCAGAGAGAACCACCGACCAGACCGTTGTGAGCAGAACCGGTGCCTGACAGACCCAGAGAGCAGAGCTGACCCAGATAGCCGGGACTTCAGAACCACCCGCCGGAAGTCCCGTCCAACCTGACCAGACCTTGGCGGCTTATTTCAAAAATATAGTGTGAGTACTCACTGTGCAAAACCAATCTCTTAGTTAAAATAATCTAATCCGAACTATTTTAACCTATTTAGAACTGCCTCCTAGAATCGTGTCATTCTGTCATCTTTAAACCTGAAAACTGTCATCTGTCATTCTGAGCTTTCAAATTTCAAATCCGAAAAACGACCTTTACTAAATGGTCCGTATCTCCGGAACCGTTTGTGATAGAAGCGAGATTTAACTTTTATTTTGAAGCTGAGATTCTAAGCTTTCCAAAAAGCTCATTAGTCATACTCCTTCCATAATTTCGCTCGACGCACGCGACTAAATTTGCCGCAATTTGACATTTTGCTTAAATTCAGCCACGTGTAAAAATATTTGTCTTTGCTTCCATCCCTGAAATTGGTTTTCAACCTAATAACCATCCCTGAATCATTGATAGGGCTGGCCTGAACTGATTCAATGTATCTATCACCTCCCCAGAACCTCCTATAGGAATTAAAAGCATTTTTCGCATATTTTTCATTTAATTGCAACCACATCAAAGTACTTGCCTGTGTTTAAGACTTTTACCTGTTTTCCTCTAAGCTTGCTAGGGGGGGAACTGAATTATATTTGATTGCATTCCTGAGAACTGTGTGCTTCCTTCCATCTCTTTACCTTGCATAAAGGGGGGGGGGTGAATTGTCAAAGATAAGTCATGACATTGTCTTTTGTTGAAGTCATATCAAGTTTATTTTCTGTACTGCATTTCATTCATCATTGCATTGTCCTTGAAGCCATAAAAACATTCTCAGCTACTTTATCCTCTCTATATCACTTCTAAGCCATCAAAAAGATTGTACCACTGTAACATTATCCATTGTTGACCACTATCATCTTCACAAGTGTGCTATCAAATATTAATTTACTATAAATGTGTGATAGATATATATTGTTTAATTTTCAAATAAACCTTTTAATTTGCAAAACAAACCTACTTCTTGGCTCAGTGGGGTCAGGGGGATTCTAAGAGAGGGGTGTTATATAAGGGTTGTCATCCAGAGTAAACAATCTGGACATAAAAATATATCAATAAGGGTTTCCCTCAGCATCCCAGACTAGGCATTGACTTAGCTGTAGTGTTGAATTGAATACGCTTACAGGGGTGCCAGAAAAAAAATGACTTAGGCGGAAGCCATGTTGGTATTTACCGGCACGGCTACCGCCAGACTCATAATGTGTTCCATTTTCTTTTTACCTTGCATTTCTGCATATTTACAGTTATTGGCCAGTATGTTACTTTATCTCCTTCAGATCCATGATTACTTTAACTTTAGGTACATGTTTCACTTTGAGCTTCTCTTACATCATTACTTAATATCTTCATATCGTTTCAGCATAGGTTCATATATCTTTGCCTTCATTACATTTCATCTTAATGTCCAGCCATAATATTCATTGATGTATTCTGATATCTTGGCAAGCAACATCCTTCCATGTAGCATTCTTCCATGCAACATCGCTGTACACCTTCTGTGCGAGGGTACATACTGTATTGCTGTCTGAGTGCATAACTTCTCTCATTCACACGATGCAGTATAGGAAAAACAAAAGGGGTCCCATGCTTTTCTTTGACTGTTCCAATATGAAGGCAGAGTGGGGTCGGGAACTGGCAGGATAGCGTCTACCTGCTCTTTTACATTCCCCCACATGTCATATTTTTGACCAAATTCTCTTCTTCCATGATCTTTATCTCCTTTTCATCATTTATCAACATCTTCTCTGTATCCTGTTTCTTTTTTGGAATCCAAATCTTTGTCACCCCTCTCAGGTGGCCTCCATATTGTATGTGTTCATCCACACTCCAGGTCATTCAACAGCACTCTCCAGATGGTGAGCATTTTTCTAGCAGACTTTCTAATATCTTACATATCTTTTCCGATCCTCAGGGTAATGGAGTTTGGTTCCTGGAGATGTAAGGGTACTTTTCTTTATTTCTTACATGTACTGGCTTCATTTTACATCTGCTCACCCATTCCAGAGTCAATGTCAATAATTATCTTCTTCCCAATAGCTTTTTTGGCTGTCTTTTGGCACTGTCCCACGATGAGCCTCATAAGACAGAATACTAACAATACGAACACTAGTATTGCTCCAAGATATTTAAAAGCATTTGCAAGCCAAGTTGGAATCCATGACAGTAAAGATGTAAACCAATCGTCTCCTGCTGTCTCATCAACTTCATACTCCAGGTTTGAATGCAAGGTCGCCATCATAGTTATTTCCTCTGTCAGGGTTCCATTTCCTCCATCATGAGATGGTTTAAATGTACAGCAAGAAGACCCAATCTTGATGCACACACCTCCTTCCATTGCTGTAATCAGGTCTAAAACATACTTGTTCTGGAAGGTCATCAGCCTGATTGCTGTCAACTCTTCTCTGATTGTATTGAATCCTTTTGTAGTTGCATAAATCGTCTGCAATAGCTCCCATCTTGTAATCTGCAGCCACTTGGTGTTTTCTGCAGCTTGAAGTCCTGGCAAGAAAATGGTTGTCATTAACATTGACATCTTTCTGAACATCTGGAATATTATCAAAGGCCTCCATTGATTTTGCAGAGAAATAATTGCTTCTCATTTCAGGTGACGTTTTCATCCTCAGGTACCCATAATATTTTGGAAATTCATCAATATGCAGGTCACTTTGGGGAATCACCAATGTTGGTACATGTAGCATTACCATGGAACATATTTCTCTCCAATTCTTAGGCAACTGCATATAGGCTCTGGATCTACAGGCCCATTATTAATCCATTAACACTGCAGTTCCTTCATTCATTTCTGGAAGTTTAATTATCCATCCACATCCTTTGTTATTTTCCCACCAGGATCAGGCCATCATTCTTGAAGCATGTTGTTGTATTTCTTAGTGGTATTATAGATACTGGTCCTGGTTCATTGTCAACCCATGTACGTAGATTTGAGTACTTGACCCATGTTTAAAGGCATGTGCCACTCCCTATCTGCACTGTGCTTGCTGATTCTTTCTTCAACGGATGTGCAGGACAGACCAATAGACCTTCTTCCCATTCGGTCTCTCCTTTTCTTACCTCATATCTTCTTCTTTCTTCAACTTCAGGGGTGAAGAGTTTGAGGGCATACCCAGTTATACCCAGTGATGAGGACTGTTCAATGGCTGAGTGGGTAGAGCACAAACAATATTAGGGGTATTCAAAGAGTTCAATTGATTTTGGAAGGAGCTATTTTTTTCTAAAACTCAATGGGAGCAAGGGGTAAAGAGTTACAGAGCTGGAGGAATGAGGGGTTTCTTGGAAGAAAGGGTGGCACAAATAAACAACGAATGTGAGACTGTATGGAAAAATAATAATAATTTCATTGTGATTTAGTTCAAATATTAGAACTTTACACAAAATATCTCACAAAACATAAGACATAAAAATGAACCAGATAGATACTTTCAACATTGATTCAGTAAAACACATCTTTCATAACTATACAAAGTTACAAGATTACAAAAATACAAAAATACAAAAATACAAAAATACAAACTTCTTAAGGACTTCTTATAACTTCATATAACTTCATATCACTTCATACGACTTCATCATCATCATTATCATAACTTCACAAATCTTAACACAATAAAAATACATAAAGATTTCATTATAAAAATTGAATAAGAAATTCTAATATTACAAAGGTATGCGCACATCTAAAAGCACATTATCAATGTATCCCAAATAAATAATTTCATCACTAAAAACTGATCAAATCAATTCAAGCAATCTAAATTAAGTTAGTAACAATAATTTTCTAACCTGGATCCATACTCTATACAAGGCAAGTTGGGAGGATATTGTGTATGAGTTAAGACAATAGGCCCAAAAGGAATCTCCAACAATGCTCTCATAGCTATGTACAAGTTTTCCCAATAGGTTCATATATAGTGGACCCAATTTGGGAGAAGAGTTGAGAACATGTCTGGCAGTTTCTAAATTGCTAGGATTCTTATAAATACCACACATTCTATCTTTTAAAACCAGGCCCTGTTGCACACCTGTAATGGCGATTACCTGGAGTTGATTTGTTAGAAGCTTTAGCAGGAAATCTCTTACTATCGGATCAGGGCATAATAACATGTAAGGTTGCGTTCTCCTTTACCTGTGTATTACATTAACCACAGCATCGTACCCTTTCAGCCTTTCAAGGTGGGAATCATTTTCACACCAGTCCCAGTGATTTAATTTACTCATAAAAGATTTTTTCAAATGAATAAATGGTCGCATTTTCTTTTTTGCGTGTATCCAACCAATCTCAAGGAAAAATGATTCATTCAATGTTTTAAAATTATCACCCCGCTTAACCTTCTCAGCAACATAGTTATTTCCCACTATCGCAAGCAGTTTACATTTCGGTGCAGAGACAGATTTTAAATAGAAAACTCCCCAGGCACGCAAAGCCATGCCTCTCAATGAGGTTAGGCCTAGCTCAAGTCTCAAGTATTGCATAGAGCATGAAGGACCCAGACCTAACACAGCTAGCTAGTATTGGCCTTCTAAGATATTGAGCCAGTCTAGGTCCTGCATAGCTAATGCTTCAAGGCCATAGAGTATAGCTGGGACAAAGCACTGCCAATATAACTTTATAGTACCTGTCAGGCTGAAACCAGCATTACCTCTTGAGAATGTGCATGCCTGTAGTGTTAGTATTTTAGCTCTTCTTTTCTTACATGCAATTATCCTATTGTAATTAGAAGTTATGTCAAACTCCAGACCCAAATAAGGATAGGAATCAGCAAACTCGATCAGGCCCAAGCTTGATTCGATACCCAACCGAATAGATCCCTTACTGCTGATCCGCATTACCTTTGTCTTCTTCAAGTTAATGGTCAAGCCCAGCTCAGAGGAGTACTGTGCTAACTCTTCAAGCAAGCTCTTAATACCAGATATTGTTCTGTCGAACAGTATCAGGTCATCTGCATAGAGCATGCCTACCACGGGGGTTGGCCCCAGCCTAGGGGGGCAATTTGACCTTAATCCCATACGGGATCATCCCTGTTTTACTCCCATATTAATAGTAATAGGTTCAGTCACAGAACCTTCATTATTTAATCTTACCGTGGCGCTGTTTTCACTATGTAGTGCTATTAAAATCTGAACTAGCCAGACGGGACAGTTGAGGCTAATCAACTTAATCCAAAGTTTTTCTCTTATGACCTGGTCAAATGCACTAGTGAAATCAACGAATAACATATATAGAGTAGAATATTTATTACTCTTTGTGGTATTAATCAGTGAGTCTAACACTCTGATGTTATGAGTGGTGTTGGCCCCTAGTCTAAATCCAGTCTGGGCATGATGAAGAACGTGTTCAGCAGCTATCCAGGACTCCAACTCTCTAAGCACCAGGGTCGCAAAAACCTTGCCTGTAGCATCCAGCATGGACAAAAGTCGGTAATTAGTTACCTCCCTACGTTCACCTTTTTTGTGAACCGGGATCAGCACCGACCTTTGCCATGTCGTCGGCACGGTGCAAGAGCGACAAACCTGGGAAAAGAGAGCTAGAAGAATCTGAGCCCAGTTATATGGGTCTTTTTTCAAAACAGAGTTTGCTAGACCATTTGGACCAGGTGCATTCGATCTCTTGGAATTTAGAATCACTTGTTTAATACTTTTAAAGTTCATAGGAAGAGGCCAAGGTTCTGCATGGCCCATATTACAATAAGAGTGAATATTAGGATTGTAAAACGTACCCTTCACATATTGTACCCATTGCTCAGAGGGGATTGGATTTATTACTTTCTTTAGCACCTCACCGTCAGTCTCAAACAGTGATTGCCAGATTTTATGAGTATCTCTGCTGCCAAGAATCTGGGTAAATTTTTCCCATCACCCTCTTTGTTGTGATTTTCGGTAGTGGAAGAGCCAGGTATGGTACTGTTGTTTGAGAAACTTTATATGAACACCTATCTCATAAGAGATTACCAAAGGATAATCTGCCCCTCTACAAGCCCTGAGTTCGCGTCTCAGTTGCCGTTTACGAACCCGGATGTTTATATCGAATATCGTTTTACACTTACTCCCCCAATTTATCTTTGCCGAAGATCTCCGCCTGGTAACCATCCGGATCAATCCCCCAATCCATTCTTCGATCGCCTCAGGGTTTTTACACCAAAGAAGCTGCTTTATACGGCAGTGCATGGGAAAAGCAAACATGTTCAACCTTTCAATATTCCTTTCAGACCAACGGATCCTATTTCCCGCCTGGTTGATAGTCACATTACTACAATGACACAACTCCTCCTGTCCAGTGGGCCAGTCATTACTAATACAGCCACAGAATGGTCACTATAAGAGTTTGATACCATCTGTAATCGTAAGACATACTCCAATAGGGAGTCGGAGATGGCCATATTATCTAAGATAGCTGTCTTAGAGCCAGAAATCCAAGTTTTCTGTCCGTGGTAATCACCCTCAGCACGCCCATTTAGAACCGTACAAGAGCACTCCTTAAGCAGATCTAGCCAGGGTTTGCTTTCCCCATTGGAATGCAAAACTGGTTGATGTGGGTGGGTGTGAGGGTTATCGACATGTATAGAAAAATCATTTGTAGTATCTGACGAGGTTCAAAGTACCAGAAAAAACTGTTAAGATACAGACACCCATTTTTCTGTATGTTTTAAGGGCAATGGCACAGTGCCTGTTGGCACAAATGGCAACTACAGTAACACTCTGTGCATTGCAGATTTGGCTGTAGGTATGGCTGCCCTTTGCGACAACTTCTGGATCTGTGGACAGAGTGCACACAGGCAGTTGCCTCCATCCTGGCAAGTTTGTACAGTCTCTCTACCTTTCATGTACCTGTCCTTGTAATCCCTGAAGAGCATTTGATTCTGGCTCATCCAATGCCTAAAATTACTTCTGTGCCCCTTTGTCCGCTGTGACCCTTGCACTCCTTTCATCACCACATAAGGACACATTGGAGACTATTATTGATGGAGGAAATCCCTGACAATTATTACGAAGGAAATAGGTCCAACTGCCTCCAAGCAGCATCCTCACAGGCCTTAGCAGACATCCCTGATCGATATCAGCTGTTTAGCACACAGAAACCTGTTTTCCTCCCTCCAGCCACCTGGCATTCAAGTAGTGCTAAAGGCCAAATGGCTCCATGTTATCAGGTATGAACTCTTGCTCTATGTAAACACTTCTGACTCAGTGTTTAGTGCCATTAAAGAAGAATTGTGGCCACTGAGGCACACAACTTTGCGTAAATGGTATGCACTCCACTTCTTGACAGCGATGGAGGGCAGAGTATGCCATAAAATAAGGAGCACCTGATGTATATTTGTGCATCCAAATGACACAGAGAATGGCACACTCACCAGAACTATTGCTGCTCTGCATAAACTGAAAGAGGTCATGGAAACTGAGGCTGTGATCACCAATGACTAATGGATAGCCTCTTTGTTTGCATGGGTACCTCCCTGGTTGAGCCTTGGAGTGAAGATTGTATGCCTATTTTTGTCTTTTTACTTATTCTTTTTTGTTCCTGCCAGTAGGTTTTATATTGTTGCTCTGCCCAGGCACCAGGTGTGGCCATGATGATCATAACCCTGTCCTAGACTAGGGCCACCAGTACTGCATCCCATGCGAGAACCCAAACTGAAGCTGTTTTGTTTCCGCCACCAAATTGGCATGCTTCTGTGAGGAGGTAGATTACAGAAATGGCAGGGGGAAGGGGCAGGTTGATTCATAAGATGAGTATGCCCATATTGAGACCTGGGTGAGAGATGGTTGTAGAGATGTTCCACAAGAGAATGACTAAGATTTGTTAGTTAAAGTATTAACCAAAGGGGTAAATGTTGGGGTTGACAAGGAGGGTCCCTTCTATTATGAGGAATTCGTGTTGTCAACGCAATATTGATGACTGGGTGTGCAGCAAACTGAGCAGGGTTTACTTTTTTTTCATAACTGATACAATATTAGTTTGCATGCATGCTGAAAGATAACATATCAAATCTACCAAATGTAATAAGATACATTTACCTTAATATAAATACATGAGAAATGTGTGAATCTCAACATAAATGTCCTTTTTCCAATTAATCAGATCATAGTGGTTATGGCTCTCTTACAAATTGCACTTTGACTTCTAAATGAATAATCTCTCCTGTAGATAGTAGGTATAATCTCCTGATGTTTGAGATCGTGACCAAAAGAGTTTTGTTGTTTATCCTGGTCAGTAGTAAAACACAGTATAAGCTAAATGCCTAAAGCTATTTAGGAGTTTCAATTGTGCAATAAAGTAGGAGCCTTGTAGATTGTAAAAGTTGCAAGGGAAAATATGTAACCTTGCTGTTTGTATTAAAACCTTTAGCAGGGATTAGTGATTTGTTCAGCTAAGTATTTTTCCAGGTCATTAGAGGCTGTATGTAGCCACATAACTTGGAAGGTCTTTTAAAGGTACCAGAAGTCTGTGGAATGGCGATGGCTATCAATAGTTCAACAGAAATAACGGTTAAGCAAACCTTTCTCTATTTGCTAAAATAAGTCAATGAGACCATGTGCAATCATACTTAAAGTTAAAAGTTTTAGACCAGTTATGGCTAGCAATGAATTATGTTTTCAATACTAATGGTTAAAACATGCACCAACGTCAGGACCTACTACAACCAATCCCAAGAAGAAGTGTGTTTTAAAATATGATCTGAAAATAATGAAGATAAGCCTGACCAACAAAAATGGAAGAATTGGGGAAAATGGTATTTCTTTGAATAGGTTTTGTCCATTCATATTTGGTGGGTGGAGAGTCATAAATGTATCTGGGAGTGTTTTAAATTGTTGCAAAAAAAGTGTATAAGCTGCCAACTGATGTATTGTTGAGACTTGGGTTAGTTTGGTCCTGCAACACCATCTAGTCACTCCCCGCAGCTTCTGTACAATATTTATATAGCGCCTATATACAATGTGTTTCAAAGCGCTTTAAGGCAAGGGAAAATACAATGACATTCTTACAGGCCATGAACAGTAAGGATGTGAAATTAACTATCGTACTTGGCCCGACAACATTTCAGATAGAGCAAGAGCTAAGACCTAGATAAGGAAGGGAGGGGGAGAGTGGGAAGGAGATGGAAACAGACAGGCAACTACTGTACTACACCTGACGACATTTCTGGTGGAGCCGGATAAAAACAAAAGGTGGTAGAGAGGGGTGCAGAAAGGGAGGGGAGGAACAAAACAAGCAACTATCGTATTAGGCCTGACAGTATTTCAGATGGTGCTAGAGGGGTTTGGCGTGGGACAAGTAAGGGGTCGGGGGAGGAGACAGACGAGGTGGCTATCATACTAGGTCAAGGGAAAATTCTGATAGAGTAAGTGCATAGAAGAAAGTAAGGGGAGGAGGAGGGGAGGAGATAGGAAAAGTGGTGGGCCTGGTTTCGATTAAGGTGCTTAAATGTCCACACCCACATGTTCATACATGGATTTGTTTTATCTGAATACAAAGTTACATTTACAAGCATTGACTCTTTGTGTACAAAAAGCAGGCATCGATCCATTTCATCGCGTGCATAGTGTGTCCTTTGGTGTTTTTTTCCAGCTTCAGTATTTTGCCAAAATGATGAAAGTACAGTACACATGCATAACAAATTGGTGCCTAAATCCCCTGTAACTAAACATGGTGATGATGTTGGTTAAAATGAGCCGGACATTGACGATGGTGGTGGTGTTGCCACCAGACTGGAGACTATTGCCACCAGACACAGCTAGAAAAAAGAGCTGCAGGCAACAGCTGGACTGCACCAAACAAAGACGTCAGAACATCCACCCCAAAATAAAATTGGGAAAATGCTTTGATTGTTTTAATTGGGCATTTGTTTCAATTTTGTTACTGCACCAAGTTCTCTTCCGTGACTTTCAATGTGATCATGTAAAGCCTAACGTGGAATAGAAACATGCATAAAAACTTGGGGGTGAGGGGAGGCACTAACAGACACCGTCGAATAATGAAATGGATTTTGCCACAGTGCTGTTCTCCTGGGTCTGGGATAGAAAAGTACAACAAGACTTTTGTTTGTCCATAAAGGAACACCGAAAGCACATGTGCTCTTTAACCATAAGTGCATCTATAAGCAAATCTCCCAAGAAGCATATATTTCAAAGCCCCATGAAGTCTAACATGTTACTGTATCCCCATATTGAGTCCAATGATCCAATTAGCAATTGGGGATTTTTTTTGCCGGCACAGAAACCTGCAATTGCGTCCATCCCCTCCCCATCTGACACCAATGGCAGTGGTGTTTTTTTTATTATACCACTACTGTGTTTACAACTCCAATTAAGTCATCAACTGTCAGAAGACTGTTTTGAACAGACACTGGCAGTCACTTTGAATGCAAAGCCTGATGGTAAGACCTGATTAAAGTGACCTCAAAGAGTTCCAAAGAGGAGGTATATTGAGCAGGTAGAGGCAGGAATAGGTGGGAATTGCTGTAGGAATTAGCATGGCCCTGGCGCAATGGATGGGCTCATAACCAAACAACACATATAGACTGTGTGTCACTTCTCATATGCCATTCCTCCCTATCTGTACACCAATGTAATAGTTTCAGCTTATAGGTGTTGCATGCGAAACCAAATAGCCCACACTAAAAAATACAGGAAGTTCTTTGACATAAAATTGCATGGAGAGGACTAGTCACATTTTAACGTTTGTGAAAACAGGTCCCCTGCATGTATTTTTTGTCATTTGCCGTATGAAGTGCAAAACTAAGGTGCAAATGCAATCATAATCACATGTACACCTTAGTTTATTCACTTCATAGTGGAAATTGAGTAAATGTCACTTGCCATTTATGCATAGCAGGCTCTGTTTGCAATGGATTCTTTTGCAATGTACCTGCATTTAGCTGCTGTAAGACTCCAGTGGAGCATGAAACTATCATCCTGGTGTAAAGGCCTGTGCATGACGGAGAGGAGGGAATACAAATTTGTTCCGTGCCCCCTCTCTGATATAAAAATAAATGAAAAGAGAGCACAGGGAAAAAAAGCATGCGTAAAACATGCATGCAGACATTATGTTATACCTGATTTTTCTTCGTTGTCATAATAAGCATGCCTCTCACTCTAAAACAAATTGCGTAAAAAGGTAATTTGATTTATGAGAACAAATCCTTTTTCCCATGGCAAGCTAATGAACAACATGGGTATACATTAATATTTAAAGTGTAGCATTTTCGTTTTGCACACATTGGGCCTGATTTACAAAGTTTTCTTCCCACTGAAAAAAAAACGTGTTTGTAAATCAACCCTTTGTCTTGGAAGCAGTCAAAAAATTGGTAGTTAATTGGAGCGGTAATGGTGATCGTTCAGTTGGAAATGCCCCCTTGCAGTGACCTTTGCCTAATTATTCAAGTCTAAGAACAGCACTGATGAGAACAAACGGAAAGTAATTCTGCAGACCTGAACTCGTCTGATTTTCGTCCTACTCAAGTCAGGTCTGAAGGTTAGCACGCCCCCAAACAAGTGGCCTAGAATTTCAAAGGTGTGTGTGTGGGAGGGGGGGGGGTGGAGCCCAATTAATCCAATGATGCTGTGCCCAGGTGGGGCATCTCTAATGAGTGGATATGTTTCCAAAAGTGATGGGAAGAGAGTCAAATCGTGCCTGATGACTGTGCTGCTTTTAAACTAAATAATTATGGAAGAACCAAAAGCCAGAGCACTCAGACTACAGAGCTTTTAACATAAACTATAGCCTTATGAGGCCCGGTGGGAGGACAGGAGGAGATATATTGTCAAAGTCGGTAGTAAATGTGTGAAAGTCTATCCAGTAAACATAGCGGAGACAAAAACAAGTAAACTACTCCAAACCACTCAGGCATACGTTGTGAATTCACAGTGATGGGAAAGTAAGGGAAATGCTGGAGACCGTGAATTGTAAATGCGTTGGGCTCAGATGTCAAATTCTCTGATAATGCTTCAATTTGCCAAAATGCTTTGCTTCTTTGCTTGGTTGATGGACAGAATACATTGTGAAATGGAACAGTGGTTGTCTCTCTCTTTGGTTTCCGAAAGAACATGTGCTTGCCATCCAGCCCCAAACTAAATAAAACACAGGCCAAAGTTAAGACTGCTCTAGCTGCCACATCGTTAGAACTCTAGCTTGAGAAATAACATGACACTTACTGCCCGGGCCTGTGGCTTTGACTGTCCATAAAGGAGGTATAGGCCTACTGCAAAACAACAGCTTTCATTGTCGTCTGTTTGACAGGGAAGTTGCATCCTGCAGGATTCCAAACTCTGACTTGGAACCTGGAGACACATCCGTAGCAGGTGCCAATTTCAAGTGATCATCAAGTTCGACAGTCATTCTTTAAATGTTTACCAATCAACAATGGTGCCTGACCCAATGTAAGAGTACTTAGAGACAAAGGTGCAACCACCAGTGACCCTCCTCAATGAGTTGAAGGAGCCCTTTATCCCCGACCCACTTTTGCACCTCTCCCATCTTCATTCCTTGCTGCCACATCAGAGAGTCTCATTGGAGACTCTCGGGAACCAGCTCCAGGACTTACCTTTTCAAAAGTTGAATTTTAGTACACTAATAATATGCAGTTTTCCTGGGCTTACCCTAGAATTTCAAGAGCCTGGGATGACAAAAGACGTTTGCCCCCCCTTATTTTCATAAACAAGGATATCAGTGATATTACAGAAACTGATGTATTAGCATGTGTTTTTAATACCAAATGTGTCATGGGAAGTACATTAAACACATGTTACCATTAGTAAGTGTAAGGAATGCATGGTATCAAACAGTAAGACAGACACAAGTGACCACAGCTCATTAAAGGGTGTTTATTGAACTTCAATTGGTTTTGAAAAATGCCTAATCCTAAATCGAAAGATGGGAGCTAGCTACGTCCATCAAATAATAATAACACAGTCCTAGTGGTGTCTTGTCAAAATAAAAAGGCCTATACTAATAAACCTATTGCCAATCCTTACTTCTAAATACAAATAGTCTGGGAAACAATGTTATGCAAAAGAAAAGTGTTCAAGAAATGATATTGCAGGATATTTGAGCTGTTGGCTTCCCTTCCCTAGGCTTTCAGCACGGTACAAGACGGCACACTGGAGCTTAGCACATGCTCTGGCTTTTCTAGCACGAGGATTTAGTTCAAAATCTCAGTATCAGGACCTTCTGTGCCAAAGTCTCTTTACCATTCAAAGTCTCTTATTTCAGAGGGCCTAATGTGACAAACAAACATTCGAAGTTCCTTTCTGCTTAGGATTCTCATATGCACACCTTCTGTGGTGATTTACTGTTCACCCTGGTCCCCCGCCGGGCTCAGACCCACTTTAAAACAAACCCTTCAATTGGTCTCTCTCCACCGAGCTCGGATCAAATTCAACTTCTCATTTTCCAAACTTTCTTTAATATATCTAATATACTTTTGACTGTGTGCAGGATTTTTCTTGACCCGTCGCCGGACCACTTTGATTTACAATTCTTTGTTCTCTTCTTCATACAACCTTTTAACTTTAAGTTCTGACACTTCTTAGCTGGATACCTTACATAGACCTTCGATTGAGCACCCACGCACTGCTGTACCACTCTGTCAAAGGTATTGTATTCTTACTTTTCAAACAATGTTCATTGCAGCGCTCACTGTACAATGTTGCTGCTTGCAACCTTGGCTTCAACACAAACTGGTCTTGTATCAGTCTCCCCAATTCACCGGCTGTGTTGATTTCACTGATGCTGATTTGTTCTTGAAGCCAAGGATGCTACCACTTCAGCTGCTGCTTCTCCCCGCCTTGATTAGTGATGTGGGAGGGCTCTGGGTATCTCCAACACAAAATATAGGATTCTCCAGACCGGTTTCCTGGTCTTATGCCTTCTAATCTCAAGAGCTCTTGAAAGTAACAGTTTCTTGTCAGAAAGGTCAAGGGAATTACCCTTCCTGTGAACCCCTCCTGTTTTGCTGACTTTCTTCTCCCATTCAGCTGCCGTCTCGAATCTGCTGGTTCCTCATGTGCTTTTCCTCGCTCAGAGTGTGCTCACATGCTCCTCCTTTTATCCATGTGCGGAAGTTTAATGAAAGTCAGGTGTGAGTAATTGTCAGTGATTGTCTGACCAATGCATTGGACATGTCAGTTACACTGATCGGGCATTAGTCTGTTTTCTCCCATAGCGGGCTGTCCATGTGGAAGTGTTTGGGTGGCAAAGGGGGGGTAGAGTTCCTACGTATCCTACCTGATAGGATGGGGTAAACGTGTTACAAGGAAGGGTAAACCACGTCTCACCATCCGGTGTCCTTCTCCCACTCCCCAGATACCCCTCACCCAACTGATCCTCCCACACTGGTCCAGCCTCAGAAACTGGATCCAAGAGTGATGGCTGTGTCCTGGAGACCTGTATGACAGATCTCTGGGGACTAGTGGGTGAGACACCTTCTGCTTTCTCACATAAAACAGGAGACAAATGAGCTGTGACATCCGGCATAGGATTTGTTTACTGTTAATATTTACATATGTAGCAATATCAGGGTGAGGCTTTTTTTTAAGTGGCACAAACTGTTGGCTGAATACCTAATAAGGGCTTTACATTTTTGAGCTGATAAGGCTAAGTGAGATAAAACCATTTGCTCAAGAGCACATACTTCGGTTAAGTGGCTAAGCAGGGATCTGAGACCAGACTGCAATTCAGTCACTTCAACACATCTCTTCTCAGATGTAATTTGTAGAAATATTGTTTGTAAAAGATATTTTTGAAGTTTTAGTTTGAAAAGGCCATCTCGCTATGAAAGTCATTGCAAAAATATGGTCATCCTGTTTTGCCCTTTATTCATTAATGTCCCAATGTTTTTTAAAATATTTTTATTGTGCATATATCTGCCCATATTGTCCAAACCAGCACTTTGTTTTCAATTCAAAAGCTGCAGATTATTACTTAGGCTGTCAAAAGAAATGAACTCCAAGCAGGTTCCAAGGATGTCATGTCAGGGTAGGGATTGGCCCTAGGGCAGACACGGCAGATTCTGTCAGCTGCAGGACTGCCTAATAGTGGGACAGAGTCAATTTACCTGGGAGGTCTTGAGGCACTGATGTAAGCAATTTTGCAGGTGTTCAAATGTTTATAAAATAAACATGCCTCAAGTCCTTAAAAAAAAGTGGGAAGGATCAATGATATATGCATATGTGTGGAGTGCATAGGGTCAGAGGGCGTAGTTGCACTCATTCTCCTTGCCATGTTAATCTATATCACTGGTTGTGGAAGGTTTTCTGTCTCCTCTCCTGCTGGGTTCAGGCATGGTGATGTGCTAGCATGCATTTTGCAAAATTAGCAAGTGCTGCTCATTTCAAAAAGCAAAGGGAGCCCCATCTATGGACCACCTTCCCCTTGATTGGAGAGTATGGGAAAGCCAAATATGTTTTGTGGCTGTGGGAGTAGCAGGGGGAGGCACTGGACCCTATAGCAGAATGCTGCATAGACAATTCAGCAGGTTAGGCTATTGTTGCTGAGATGTTCTATGTTTAGACCTTCCTGTAAATTAGACAACATTTTATTCCTGCTGCAAAATAAATGTGTTATACCATGTTTTGTTTCAACCTGGGGGATGGGTTCAGCTCCTTTGCATAACTCAGTTTGGGAATCTCTGTCCTGTAACGAAAGTCAAATGTGACACCCTAGAATACATTCGTACAATAAGTGAACATATCTTAAAGTGAAATATACACATTTAGTTCAATTGAACTTTTCCCCTAGAAGAAGGTGCAAAAGAAAAATAAGCATTGGATTTACAAAGAAATTAAGCAGCACTAGACAAAATAACCCGAGAGAGGAGACTTTCCAATAACTATGCTGGCAAAGTATTAAAGATGTTCACCTTTTAAACCCAACTATTTAATACTCCCTGGAATACAAAATCCAAATACAAGACATGAGCTTGATGACAATTGTATGTGGTCTTGTGGATACGTGTCTGCACTGGGAACATGACAACCTGGGGAGAAATCCTAGTAGCCAGACAGTTGGCAGCAAACATTTGTTTAATGATGTCCTCAAAAACACCCAAAAGTGGTTTGCATATGTCTTCTGAAAAATGTGTGCGGATGCTGTCCACCCACATGTATTCTCGAGTTCTGCTCTGAAAATCAGCACAGGGCCAGAACCAGAGAAAATAACCCCTCCAATCTTCATCACTGCAAACTCTCCAGTCACATCCTGGGCAAATTTTCATGGGCCGCTTGTCGTCTCATAATTTTCACTCCTCACCCCCACGTTTGGATTTCAGCAATACTCTGTTTTATAAAGATGACTTGAGAAGTATACAAACCATAGTAAAGTACTCGCTCACATCTACACATTCTTATAGAAATATGCTAGGTAAAAAGTATACCATTGTGGCATTAAGCCCCTCCATCTTCAATGGAAGACTACAAATATCAGAATGCTATTCAGCAGAAAGAAAAAAAAGGCCAGTGGTTTTTGAAAATGTATTTTCTCAGACTCAAAGACGCATAACAAAAGGTAATGTGTAAAAAGGTTTCTTGTTTGTGTTTTGATAATTAACAAATGGATGCTTTCTATATAATGCGAGGGAAATGTCACATTCTACCTAAAATGTGCACTTTTTGATGTGTTAAAACATGTGAAAACAAGGCAGATAGTTTAAAACTTATTTGTGCAATAGATTAAATTGTCCTGTAGGAAGGCATACATTAAGGGGGTAATTCACAGAATTCAGCGCACAAGTGGCGCATGCGGCTGGTGCACAGTGTGTGCGTGCGACAGTCGACTCTGCTGCGTGTGCCAAAATCCATTTCCGCGCACAGCGTATTCATGGATTTTAACATCCATTACCAGCCGTGGCGCAGAGTGGCGCAGCGACCCTGCAGCAGCGGCAGTTATGCCCCCAATCCCTTGCCATGCACAACGCAGAAATCCCGTACAGGGCGCACAGGCTAGTGGACCAGCATACAGGCCCCCAACCACAAAAACGCCTGTAAAACTCCTCGTGCACACCTCCGAATACATCTACACCCCTGTGCGTGGAGTTTCACACGCGATTGGCCCAGTGCGAGCGGGGTATGTGGATTCCGGGGCTACGCGGGAAGTTTCACATGCGATTGGCCCTGTGCGAGCGCGGTACGTGGATTTCGGGGGTGCACGGGAAGTTTCACACACGATTGTCCCTGTGGGAGCGGGGTACATGGATTTCGGGGGTGCGCGGGAAGTTTCACAGGCGATTGGCCCTTTGCGAGTGGAGTACATGTATTACTGGGGTGCGCGGGAAGTTTCACACGCGAATGGCCCTGGGCGAGTGGGGTATGTGGATTTTGGGGGTGCGCTGGAAGATTCACACGCGATTGGCCCTGTGCGAGCAGGGTATGTGGACTCTGGGGTACGCGGGAAGTTTCACACGCGATTGGCCCTGTGCGAGCGGGGTACTTTGATTTCGGGGGTGCGTGGGAAGTTTCACACGCAATTGGCCCTGTGCGAGCGTGGTACGTGGATTTCGGGGGTGCACGGGAAGTTTCACAGGTGATTGGCCCAGTGCGAGCGGGGTATGTGGATTCCGGGGCTACGCGGGAAGTTTCACATGCGATTGGCCCTGTGCGAGCGCGGTACGTGGATTTCGGGGGTGCACGGGAAGTTTCACACACGATTGTCCCTGTGGGAGCGGGGTACATGGATTTCGGGGGTGCGCGGGAAGTTTCACAGGCGATTGGCCCTTTGCGAGCGGAGTACATGTATTACTGGGGTGCGCGGGAAGTTTCACACGTGAATGGCCCTGGGCGAGTGGGGTACGTGGATTTTGGGGGTGCGCTGGAAGATTCACACGCGATTGGCCCTGTGCGAGCAGGGTATGTGGACTCTGGGGTACGCGGGAAGTTTCACACGCGATTGGCCCTGTGCGAGCGGGGTACTTTGATTTCGGGGGTGCGTGGGAAGTTTCACACGCAATTGGCCCTGTGCGAGCGTGGTACGTGGATTTCGGGGGTGCACGGGAAGTTTCACAGGTGATTGGCCCTGTGCGAGCAGGGTATGTGGATTTCGGGGGTGCTCAGGAAGTTTCACACGCGATTGGCCCTGTGCAAGTGGGGTACGTGTATTTCGGGGGTGCACGGGAAGTTTCACATGCGATTGTCCCTGTGCGAGCAGGGTACATGTATTACTGGGGTGCACGGGAAGTTTCACACGCGATTGGCCCTGTGCGAGTGGGGTACGTGATTTCGGGGGTACGTGGCAAGATTCACACGAGATTGGCGCTGAGCGAGCGGGGTACGTGGATTCCGGGTGTCTGCAGGAAGTTTCACACGCGATTGACCCTGTGCGAGCGGGGTATGTATATTTCGGGGGTGCACGGGAAGTTTCACATGCAATTGTCCCTGTGCGAGTGGGGTACATGTATTACTGGGGTGCGCGGGAAGTTTCACACGCGATTGGCCCTGTGCGAGCAGGGTACGTGGATTTCGGGGGTGCATGGCAAGATTCACATGCGATTGGCCCTGTGCGAGCGGGGTACGTGGATTCCGGGGGTACGTGGGAAGTTTCACACACGATTGGCCCTGTGCGAGCAGGGTACATGGATTTCGGGGGTGCGCGGGAAGTTTCACATGCGATTGGCCCTGTGCGAGTGGGGTACGTGGATTCCGGGGGTGCGCGGGAAGTTTCACACGCGATTGGCCCTGTGCGAGCAGGGTGCGTGGATTCCAGGGGTACGCAGGAAGTTTCACACACGATTGGCCCTGTGCGAGCGGGGTACGTGGATTTCAGGGGTGCGCGGGAAGTTTCACACGCGATTGTCCCTATTCGAGCAGGGTACGTGGATTCCAGGAGTGCGCGGGAAGTTTCACACATGATTGGCCCTGTGCGAGCGGGGTACATGTATTACTGGGGTGCGCAGGAAGTTTCACACGTGATTTGCCCTGTGCGAGCGGGGTACGTGGATTTCAGGGGTGCGCGGGAAGATTCACACGCGATTGGCCCTGTGCGAGAGGGGTACGTGGATTCCGGGGGTACGTGGGAAGTTTTACACGCGATTGGTCCTATACGATTGGGGTACGTGGATTTCGGGGGTGCGCGGGATGATTCACACGCGATTGTCCCTGTGTGAGCGGGGTACATGTATTTCGGGGGTGTGTGGGAAGTTTTACATGTGAATTGGCAGTGTGGGTCCTCCCAGGTGTGCCCTCTACCCCCTCCACGGCCCCTGCAGGCAGCCCACACCACAGGGGACTACCCTGCACCCCATGTCATGTCCTGCAGGCAGCCCATCCACCATGGGCATACCCCCCAGCCAGCTCACATGTCACCTTGCACTAGTGATCACCAACTCATGTCCCCCAGCACCCTCACCCACCATCAGTGAGGGTCACCCGCCAGCAGGGCCCGACTCATGTCCCCCCAGGGCCCCCACCCACCCAGCATTGATGGGCACCTGCCAGCAGGGTCCGACTCATGTCCCCCAGCACCTCCACCCCCCATCAGTGAGGGTCACCTGCCAGCAGGGCCCGACTCATGTCCCCCCAGCACACCCACCCACCATCAGTGAGGGTCAAGGCCCGACTCTTGTCCCCCAGCACCCCCACCCCCATCAGTGAGTGTCACCTGCCAGCAGGGCCCGACTGAGGTCCACCCAGCACCCCCACCCCCCATCAGTGAGGTCAGGGCCCGACTCATGTCCCCCAGCACCCCCAACCCCCATCAGTGAGGGTCACCGGCCAGCAGGGCCCGACTCAGGTCCCCCCAGCACCCCCAACCCCCATCAGTGAGGGTCAGGGCCTGACTCATGTCCCCCAGCACCCCCAACCCCCATCAGTGAAAGTCAGGACCCGACTCATGTCCCCCAGCACCCCCAACCCCCATCAGTGAGAGTCAGGACCCGACTCATGTCCCCCAGCACCCCCACCCCCCATCAGTGAGTGTCACCTGCCAGCAGGGCCCGACTCAGGTCCCCCCAGGCACCCCCAACCCCCATCAGTGAGTGTCACCTGCCAGCAGGGCCCGACTGAGGTCCACCCAGCACCCCCACCCCCCATCAGTGAGGTCAGGGCCCGACTCATGTCCCCCAGCACCCCCAACCCCCATCAGTGAGGGTCACCTGCCAGCAGGGCCCGACTCAGGTCCCCCCAGCACCCCCAACCCCCATCAGTGAGGGTCAGGGCCTGACTCATGTCCCCCCAGCACCCCCACCCCCCATCAGTGAGGGTCAGGGCACGACTCATGTCCCCCAGTAACCCCATCCCCATCAGTGAGGGTCAGGGCCCAACTCATGTCCCCCAGCACCCCCACCCCCCATCAGTGAGGGTCACCTGCCATCAGGGCCCGACTCAGGTCCCCCCAGCACCCCCAACCCCCATCAGTGAGGGTCACCTGCCAGCAGGGCCCGACTCATGTCACCCCAGCACCCCCACCGACCCAGCATTGATGGGCACCTGCCAGCAGGGCCCGACTCATGTACCCCAGCACCCCCACCCCCATCAGTGAGGGTCACCTGCCAGCAGGGCCCGACTCATGTACCCCCAGCACCCCATCCCCCATCAGTGAGGGTCAGGGCCTGACTCATGTCCCCCAGCACCCCCACCCCCCATCAGTGAGGGTCACCTGCCAGCAGGGCCCGACTCAGGTCCGCCAGCACCCCCAAACCCCATCAGTGAGGGTCACCTGCCAGCAGGGCCCGACTCAGGTCCCCCCAGCACCCCCAACCCCCATCAGTGAGGGTCACCTGCCAGCAGGGCCCAACTCATGTCTCCCAGCACCCCCAACCACCCATCAGTGAGGGCCACCTGCCAGCAGGGCCCGACTCATGTCCCCCAGCACCTCCACCCCCCATCAGTGAGGGTCAGGGCCCGACTCATGTCCCCCAGCACCTCCAAACCCCGTCAGTGAGGGTCACAGCCTGACTCATGTCCCCCAGCACCCCCACCCCCCATCAGTGAGGGTCACCTGCCAGCAGGGCCCGACTCAGGTCCCCCCAGCACCCTCAACCCCCATCAGTGAGGGTCAGGGCCTGACTCATGTCCCCCAGCACCCCCACCCCCCATCAGTGAGAGTCAGGGCCCGACTCATGTCCCCCAGCACCCCCACCCCCCATCAGTGAGGGTCACAGCCTGACTCATGTCCCCCAGCACCCCCACCCCCCATCAGTGAGGGTCACCTGCCAGCAGGGCCCGACTCAGGTCCCCCCAGCACCCTCAACCCCCATCAGTGAGGGTCAGGGCCTGATTCATGTCCCCGAGCACCCCCACCCCCCATCAGTGAGAGTCAGGGCCCGACTCATGTCCCCCAGCACCCCCACCCCCCATCAGTGAGGGTCACAGCCTGACTCATGTCCCCCAGCACCCCCACCCCCCATCAGTGAGGGTCACCTGCCAGCAGGGCCCGACTCAGGTCCCCCCAGCACCCCCAACCCCCATCAGTGAGGGTCACCTGCCAGCAGGGCCCGACTCATGTCCCCCCAGCACCCCCACCCACCCAGCATTGACGGACACCTGCCAGCAGGGCCTGACTCATGTCCCCCAGCACCCCCACCCCCCATTCCTGTGGGTCACCTGCCAGCAGGGCCCGACTCATGTCCCCCCAGCACCCCCAACCCCCATCAGTGAGGGTCAGGGCCCGACTCATGTCCCCCAGCACCCCCATCCCCATCAGTGAGGGTCAGGGCCCAACTCATGTCCCCCAGCGCCCCCACCCCCCATCAGTGAGGGTCACCTGCCATCAGGGCCCAACTCAGGTCCCCCCAGCACCCCCAACCGCCATCAGTGAGGGTCATCTGCCAGCAGGGCCCGACTCATGTCCCCCCAGAACCCCCACCGACCCAGCATTGATGGGCACCTGCCAGCAGGGCCCGACTCATGTCCCCCAGCACCCCCACCCCCATCAGTGAGGGTCACCTGCCAGCAGGGCCCGACTCATGTACCACCAGCACCCCCATCCCCCATCAGTGAGGGTCAGGGCCTGACTCATGTCCCCCAGCACCCCCACCCCCCATCAGTGAGGGTCACCTGCCAGCAGGGCCCGACTCAGGTCCGCCAGCACCCCCAAACCCCATCAGTGAGGGTCACCTGCCAGCAGGGCCCGACTCAGGTCCCCCCAGCACCCCCAACCCCCATCAGTGAGGGTCACCTGCCAGCAGGGCCCAACTCATGTCTCCCAGCACCCCCGACCACCCATCAGTGAGGGCCACCTGCCAGCAGGGCCCGACTCATGTCCCCCAGTAACCCCACCCCCCATCAGTGAGGGTCAGGGCCCGACTCATGTCCCCCAGCACCTCCAAACCCCATCAGTGATGGTCACAGCCTGACTCATGTCCCCCAGCACCCCCACCCCCCATCAGTGAGGGTCACCTGCCAGCAGGGCCTGACTCAGGTCCCCCCAGCACCCCCAACCCCCATCAGTGAGGGTCACCTGCCAGCAGGGCCCGACTCATGTCCCCCCAACACCTCCACCAACCCAGCATTGACGTGCACCTGTCACCAGGGCCTGACTCATATCCCCCAGCACCCCCACCCCCCATCAGTGAGGGTCACCTGTCAGCAGGGCCCGACTCATGTCCCCCAGCACCCCCACCCCCCATAAGTGAGGGTCAGGGCCCAACTCATGTCCCCCAGCTCCCCCACCCCCAATCAGTGAGGGTCACCTGCCAGCAGGGACTGACTCAGGTCCCCCAGCACCCCCACCCACCATCAGTGAGGGTCACCTGCCAGCAGGGACCGACTCATGTCCCCCAGCACCCCCACCCCCCATCAGTGAGGGTCACCTGCCAGCAGGGCCCGACTCATGTCCCCGAGCACCCCAGCCCCCATCAGTGAGGGTCATGGCCCGACTCATGTCCCCCAGCTCCCCCACCCCCATCAGTGAGGGTCACCTGCCAGCAGGGCCTGACTCAGGTCCCCCCAGCACCCCCAACCCCCATCAGTGAGGGTCACCTGCCAGCAGGGCCCGACTCATGTCCCCCCAACACCCCCACCAACCCAGCATTGACGGGCACCTGCCACCAGGGCCCGACTCATATCCCCCAGCACGCCCACCCCCCATCAGTGCGGGTCACCTGCCAGCAGGTCCCGACTCATGTCCCCCCAGCACCCCCACCCCCCATAAATGAGGGTCAGGGCCTGACTCATGTCCCCCAGCAGCCCCACCCCCATCAGTGAGGGTCACCTTCCAGCAGGGCCTGACTCATGTCCCCCAGCACCCCCACCCCCTATCAGTGAGGGTCAGGGCCCGACTCATGTCCCCGAGCACCCCCACCCCCCATCAGTGAGGGTCATGGCCCGACTCATGTCCCCCAGCACCCCCACCCCCCATCAGTGAGGGTCACCTGCCAGCAGGGCCCAACTCAGGTCCCCCCAGCACCCCCAACCCCCATCAGTATGGTTCAGGGCCCGACTCATGTCCCCCAGCACCCCCACCCCCATCAGTGAGGATCACCTGCCAGCAGGGCCTGACTCAGGTCCCCCCAGCTCCTCCAACCCCCATCAGTGAGGGTCACCTGCCAGCAGGGCCCGACTCATGTCCCCCAGCACCCCCACTCCCCATCAGTGAGGGTCACCTGCCAGCAGGGACCGACTCATGTCCCCCAGCACCCCCACTCCCCATCAGTGAGGGTCACCTGCCAGCAGGGCCCAATTCATGTCCCCCCAGCACCCCCAACCCCCATCAGTGAGGGTCACCTGCCAGCAGGGCCCGACTCATGTCCCCTTGCAACACGAAAGGAAGATGCACAATCATGGCCCTCATGTGCACCAAAATACCACTGCAAGCCACCACAGTCTTGCCATGCAATGATTTCACCAATCCACCCCACACACCGACATGCCTATGTCAGGACACAAATCAAATGTCAACCATGTACATCAACACATGTCCGTCACACACACACACTATTTTCCATAGATTGTGTAAAACCACAATTTCACATGCATGAACCCAAAGAGCAAATCCCACACATGGAATTAAAATATCACAATGTATTATTAACAAAATCAATGTAATGAAATGAAAGGCCAACAAATCAAACAAACATGAAATGAAATGCATGTCCAAAAATATGAAAAATGAAATGTAGATAAAATCCCAAAAAAAACCTGAAGAAAAATGGTCCAAAATCTTTGTTCACATAAAGAAATTCACAGGAAACGTAACATCAAAAATTCATTGCCCCATGGTGAAATAAAAATAAAATGCACACATAAATCAAAAGTCCAACTATGTACAATCAATTTTGAAAGGGTCCATGAGCCCAAAGAAAGACATGTAACCTATTTAAAAACTACCTAAGAAAAGAACTATATAAAAAAGTGTAGGGCATAGTCCAATCACCCCAAAAGACATGAAAACGAAAATGAAACCTAACACTAAAAACTATTTACAATGGCAGCAAGCTAGTCCCACGGCTCACTTTCCGATGTCCCGGGCCAGGGCATCATCGAACTCCTGCTCGATGTCCTGGAGGCGGTCCTCTTTCATGGCCCTGAGGGTGCGCAGGGACGATGCCATGTTGGACTCCAACTCCCTGCGAATGGCCTCGAGGCACTCGTCCCGACTCAGTGCCCTCTGCATGGAATTCTCCACCCTGACCATCGTGAGCCATGCCTCTTATGCCCGCCGCCGCTCTGCATCAATACGGCGGCCCAACCGCAGCCACACGGAAGACACATCCATTTCAGGGTTCTCCTGCCCTCTGGCCGATGTCTGCCCCTCTGATGTCGATGGCCCGAGCCAGCATTGCTCCCACCTACAGCCTGCTGCTGCTGCTGCTGTCCATGTGCCCTGTCTGATGATGCCTGCACATCCTCCATCAGCTGGTCTCCAGTTGTTGTGGTGTCCACCCCTGCTGGACCGCCGACTCCCGACTGAGAGGGATGGGATCTCCACCAAGCTGGCTGTGTTTGTCAGGCCAGGTCCACAGGGGGCCCTGGTGGAATCTGGGCTGGAAGACGGCAGGGAGAACGACTGGCGCATAGTCTCCACAAAGGAGGAGAGGTCCGCCAGAGTGCGCGACACATGTAGGAACCCACCGACCAGGGCCCCTCCCAACAGTGCCACGTTGCGACGCTGCTGTTCGTGATGGCGTGCGTGCTCCGCCCAGGAAGCACACACGTCATCACGAACGTCACGCATGTGCAATGCGACACCAACCAGGACGGTGCCCATACGGTTGAGGGACCCTTCGTCCGCAGGTAGTGGAGAGGCAGATGACGTGGCACTCCCCCCTACCTGCGGACGGGCCTGGGACGGGGCAACCCTGCTGGTGCATGGTGGTGCAGTCACAGGGTCAAGGACAGCGACACGCACAGGCCCCTCCGCGGTGACCTGTGCTGCCTCCTGACCCTGGCCCTGGACTGCACCACTTCCACCAGTGGTACTACCCCACCAGGCCCCATGTGCGGCTCAATAGCGGGCTCTTCCTCCTCTTTGGACACCACCACCTGGATGTCCCCACACCGTCTTCCGCCATTGCAAGCCCCTGCGGGGGCTCACGAGGCCCTTCTGCTACAGCCGTAGTGGCAGACGTGGCACCAGGCCCCTTGCTCCCGGATGATGGCAATTCCTGGGAGGGTGGCTGGGCCTTGCTTCACCGCCCGGTGGAGGCCTCCCCACCGCTTGGCTCCACAGCGCTGTCTCCACCCTCTTCTTCACTTGACGCTGCGTAGAGGGAGACATAGAACACAAGCATCAGGGTACAGTACAGTATTCCCCTACACAGGAAGCAATAACACATGAGTGGCTCTGTCAAATGTCACTTCCATCCTGTCTCTCCACAATACATGGGTGAATGCACGCAACACACATGCAGAAACAGGCACGACGCCTGCAATCAACATCAGCATCCATGTACAAGGGCCTCTTTTAACCAAAATGTTGCCTTAAAACTCACATGTATCATGGCTCACATTGATCCCATGCACACACATCATGGGAGGGTCATGCATCATGGCTTGTACACCACAGACACAGTGGATAGACACAGTGGATACAACGGTAACCGCACTGCATCAGTGAATCTACACATCATCACGGACATGTGTCATGCATCCATGGCGTTTCAAAGTCACACACACTCTTCTCAGACACACACACATGTGCACCATACATGTACATGAGAGCAGCACCCATCCCTCACCCCCCCACCATGTCCAAGAACAGAGACTGGCATGCATTCATGTGTACATTCCGCATACAGCTCCCCATTTTGCATTGGAACACATGCACCATCCATGTGGTTCACACAACACTGGACTCACATGCATGACCATGATGTCCCTGCACACACACATCCATACATGGCCTATGTCACACATACAGGCAGGTATCAGACTACCAGCACACTGCACCATGCCTTGTCTCACACAGCAATGCTTGGCCACTTACCGCTCAACTCCAGACGGGTCTGCCTCCGAAGGATCTGGGAGTGGAGCACTGGGCCTATGCGTTCCAGGATTCTCATCTGGATGTTGCTCATGCTGACCCGGCCCCCCTCCGCGAGGCGCCGGGCCTTCTAGAAGGTCCTGGACCTGAAGTGCTCCCAGCGCTTCCGGACGTGCTTGATGTCGCAGGTTGCCACCCCCTCCGCGTTGATTGCAACCACTGCGCCCTCCCAGAACCTCTCCCGTCTTTCCTTGTTTGTGCGTGATGTCCCGAAGAGGGCATCATAATGCCCCAGGACATGCTCCACCAGGACACAAACTTCCTTCTCACTGAAGCTGGTGACCCTCTGCCTCTCTGGCTGGGGGTCGCCAGTGGTCTCAGATGGTGTTTGCCCCAACATGGCGACCCCTGAGGCAGGCGTGGGTGGGCAACTGGGTCCTGGGGCTGGGCTGTGGAGCAATGGTATCCCAGTCGGGAGTCTTCTGTTCCAGCAGGGGTGTACACAGCAACTGGACCCCTGCAGATGGCTGACGTGCAGGCACCAAATAGCAGGGCACGTGGGCAGCAGGCAGGCAGCAGCAGATGGCTGGTGGGAGCGTGCTCGGGGCTCTTGGGGGCTTGAAAATGGCCTTTTGGGCAGGAGCGTGGTCTTCCGTGTGTTTTCGCATGGCCAGCTTCATATGGAGTGATTTGGCATGTGAAAAAAGTGCACATCAGCGTGAAATCCGAGGAAAGGCCCTTAGCGTGTAAGTGACTTTACGCGCGCGGGCGTTCCCCACAACACAGGTGCATTGTGATTCAGCATGTGGGAAAACTGCACGTCACCCGTGCTATAGGACGAAAGGGCCGTAGCCTTAGCGCGTAAGCGCGTAAGTGACGTTGCACGTGTGGGCTGGCTTAAAAGATACAAGTATCATGCTATTATCTTGTACATGCTTTTTGTGGAGAGCGAGCAGGTGTTTCTTGTACTTCTTGTCAGTTCACACGCGATTACTTCACAACGTTTCTTGTTCGTACTCCCTGTTTCCTCTGACTGCGTTCTTTTCTTCTTTTGGCCGGGGTGTTGCCAACGCGCGTCTTTATCATGTTCTTTTTCAAGGCAGATGGTGAGTCGCGCATGTATTTTCCAACTGTGGTTGCCCCCGTGTGTCGCGTACCCCAGGCTGCGTGTAACACGCGTACGCTTATTATTGTGTTTCTGGGTGCCACAGCACAGTGCGGGTTCATTTTTCCACGCACGTGGTCTACCATGGGGTGCGTGCATGTGCGTGCATGTGTACTTTTGTTTTTGGGGTGCCTGTGCGTTGCGTGACCCATCATCTTCCCCCAGGGGTCACATCCAGCCTTGCTAGAGCACTAGGGTACAAATTCCATCTAGTACCCTACCCCTTTCACTCCAATTGCCCTGGACAATTGTTTACTGCAACTCCCATACGCACAACAACATCAGTGCCATGGTTGGGAGGCGACCAAGCAGTAAGGGAGGCAAAGGTGGCCGACCTCTAAAAGGTGGGTGTGGTGGGCGTGGTAGGGGACGTGGCCAGGATTTGCAGGGTGCCCCTAGAGCCCCATGTGTGGAGGACCAATTGGGGACTCCTATGCCCCCCCCAATGGTTGTGGGAAATGTAGCTGACACCATCCCAGCTCAGCCCTTGTTGGACCGGCCCATTTATTCACCTGAACCGGCACAGGATGACTCCCAGGCTGACTTCCAGGTCAGCAAGTCTAATCCACGTGTGCAGGTGAAAGTTGCTGTCACCAGGCCACGTGGATCTGGGGCAGCAATGTCATCTGCTGCACCAAGTTGGCAGGGTGGGGAGGCTGCAGGGGCAGCTGCAGCTCAATCCACCCCAGCTCCGATTCTCCCAGCTGGGACAGTGTCGGTCCAGGTCCATCACACCGATGTCGGCCCTGCAGCCAATGCCTGCACCAAGACCTATGGTCATTGTGCCTTTACAGGCTTCTAGTACCCAGTCCACCTGTGCTTCTGCCCCTACTGACCAGAGCGGTTTAAGCCACTCAGGATCCGCACCACCTTACAAGAGGAAGAAGAAGGGTGCTTTTGCACTACTGGCTGAGACCCCAGACTCGGCTAAACACTCTGGCACGTCAAGGAAGCCTAGCTTCAATGACGCCGAACTTGATGCACTTGTGGCCTATGTGTCGGCACATAGCCGCAACATGTTGGTGATTGCAGGCTGTAAGACTATGCCTGCTCAACGTAGGGCCCACTGGCAGACAATCACGGACCACATTAGTGCCCTTGGATTTGTGAGGCGCACAGCTGATGATTGCTACAAGCAGTGGAATGACCTGAAACGCAGAGCAAAGAACAAGTTGGCTTCAAATCATGCCTCTTCTCTGGTGACTGGCGGTGGGCCTCCACCAGAGGACGACCAACTCACTGAACATGAGTCTGTTGCTGGAACCTTGATCACAGAGGAACAGATCCAAGGCGTGCAGATTATGATGCATTGTCCGGTGAGTGTCAATGCAAGTGTGTGTAATCCATGTGTATGTTTCTTGGGTGATGTGTAATGATTGAGTGCCAGGTGAGGGTGTGTACTCCTGAGTGGTATGGGTCACCCATGTGCTTCCTCAAAACCATTCACCAGCCTTGGGTTTGGGTATGACAGTATCCCTTCTGACCACAGTAGCCAATTAGCGCCACATCACTGCAGTTGCCCTTGAACTATCATCTTGCAACAACATTGTTCTGATTTTTCAGTGTTCATTCAGCCTGATTGTTTCAATCCTCCCATTTTTGCAACACATTTTTCTACCCGAATGCCACACATGTGACATGCTTCTATCATAGATTACAACCCAAATTGGCCCACATTTATTACCTTGTTATGGGAATGATTTGACCATTCAGGCTGATTGAGTAAGGGCCTGCTCACATTAATTTTTGGTCCCTGTTTGAATGTTGAACATGACTGTTGTGTTCTGTCATGTTGAAGTGACCAACCATTGATGTATCCATCTGCCTGCCATCAATGTATTATTGCACACTGGATGTGTTACAGTGTGTGGCACATGCATATTTTGGCACACTATTTTGCATTTTTCTTCTCATCATGTCCATCTCACATGGATGGGTGACAGTACTCATTCACTGACATATGGCTGTACTTGTCAAATGCAGGCAACAGACTCCATTAGCCAGTCACACAGGGAGGACATGTTGGCGTCCAACAGGGACCGACGGACGGCACTGGAGACTCTGCGCGAAGCCATATCTGTAGAGTCCCAGGGCCACAGGGAAGCCTGAGGTTAGAACTCCATTTCCTCAGGGCGAATCTGGTAGAACTTGAGGATTCCCGAAACTTGAGGGCAGAACAGCAGCTGGAGCAGCTCACACGTTCGCTCTCAGCTGAGCTGCAGGCAACTCGTGAGGAGATCTGGGCATCATGTGAGGCCATGCGTGCAGGAATGCAGGCAACCCGTGAGGTGCTGCATGGGGATCTCCGTACTATCATCCTCCAGAACGAGACCTTCCACACCCGCATGCTTGCTGCCATGGAGGACCATACCAGGGCCTTGCATGGGCTGCCTCCCATAGCACCACCACCTCCTGATGTAGCAGCAGAGGGTGAATAGAGCAACAGCAGTTCTCCCACATTGGTGTAGCCGTGCAGGCCATGAGCCCATGGAGGTCTTTTTTTTCTTCACAACATCCACGCAGGTGGGTGCTGGTGTGCACCCTGTCCTCGAACCTCCTGGGTGCCCCCCCCCAGGCCCACACATGGCCATTTATTTTTTTAATTTTTAAAATGTATTTACAGTGTGTTGCCTTGTGTGGCTCCCGTGGGCATCCACTGTGTATTCCAGCTGGGCACATGAAGTCTTGTCCTGTGTTTGGGTTAGATGCTTGGGTTCCTGACACACACAACCCTCCTGCTTCCCCTTTCCATGGGCTTGCAAAGTTTGTGACCAAGTGACAGTGACTTACACAGTGACATTGGGCTCCCATGAGCTGTGTGGGCAGTCTGTGGTCAAAACTGTGTGGACATCCCTAGTGGGGATTGTTGTTGTATTGAACACTGCATGGTGTATTGATATGTGCTTGTGCATCCATCTCTTCCTCCTTATTCACAGGTACCTTCTTCATGTCTTCACAAGGCCGTATCCTTTGCAGATGCAGTTCATCTTGTATGCAGTACGCTGACACATTTGCCTGACAGCAGCCCTCTGCAGTTGGAAGGGGTCAATGTGCTGGCTTATTCAGGTTGTAAGAATTGCACTACTTTGATTTTGTACTGTCATATTTTGGCCCTGTTTCATCGTATGTTGCTGTATTGTGTTGCTGGTAAGTATTTGTTCATGTGTGCTGTTTGTTATTGATTACTGGGAGCATATTGTCTGTGGCCTGTTTCCATTTGGGACAGTGCACTTTGTGACACTTGTGTCATATGTTGTGCATTCGTTTGTTTTGTTTCACATTGCATGACATGCCATGGTGTGTTGGGCAGCTGAGATGGGGAGGGGTTGGGTGACATGGCACTATTTTCATGTTGTATTTTGCAAGGGGGTAGTCATTCACGCAGCATAAATGTGTGCCTTTTTGTGACACAGCATTGGTTGTCTTTCAGTAGGTGAGGATGCACACAATGTAACACTTCCAGGTGACCAATCTCAGTCTGGTAAGGTTGTGACAGTTGTCTGTCCCTTATGTCATCATCATTGATTGACAGCTGGTATGTGCCACGGCTGTGTGCACTCCACAGGGGTGTGATTTTAGGTGAATTAATTAGCCACCAGCTGTGTACGGGCTGCCTCACCACGTGCCCTTTCCCCTCCCATGCGCAGCGGCCGTGCATGTGGTTGGGGATGTGGGGGCACAACCATGTCCACCCGCAGGTCCAAGCATGTTGCAAAGTTGTGCAGGACACATGCTGCCACTATGATCCTGCACACTACTGGGGGCGCGTATAGCAGCTGCCCACCAGAGCGGTCAAGGGAGCGAAAGCGTGACTTGAGCACTCCGAATGTGCGCTCCACTATGCCCCGGGTTTCAATATGGACTGTGTTGTATCTTACGTCGGGTGGTGTGGTGGCGTTCCGAATTGGCATCATCATGTGGGTGCTCAGAGGGTAGGCACTGTCCCCTGGGGAGGTGATGATGGGTATCATTAGTGGGGTTGTGACATAACTCAGTATCTGACATGCATGCATGTGCAGAGGCATTTATACTCACCAAGCGCCATGTATCGCCATGCCGCCCAGCTTCTAGGTCACGGTTTAGGGGTGATATTCTGAAAATTAAACTGTCATGGGTCGACCGTAGATAGTTGGCATATACTGAGGTGATGATTTCCTTGGCATCACATACTACCTGCACGTTGATGGAATGCCAGTGTTTGCTGTTTCTATAGATGTGCTCAGTTGCCCTGGGAGGACGTAGAGCCACATGGGTGCAATCAATGGCACCTAGCACTTTGGGGAAGTGTGCCACCCCGTAAAAGTCCTGGACGGCAGCCTGTCTTTCTGCAGGTGTTCTGAGCATGTATATGTGCCTGCGGACTGAAGAGCGTGCAGTCATGATGGCCAACACCTGGTTTAGGCAGCGTGACTGCGTGGCCTGTGACACCCCCCCACTATGAAACTTGTCCGCTGAAATGAACCAGTGGCCAAGAAGTGCGGTACATTGAGTACCTTTTCCAAGGGGCTCGGTGCTTGGGAGCACAGGGTGGGTGATGTGAGGTCATCCTCCCACTCACTCACCAGGTCGAGTATTATGTGTGGTGGGAACCTGTACATCCCATACACCTGGTCATCAGGCATCCCAAAAAGGCTGGTCCTGGGTGTAAAAATTCTGAGCCTGGCTATCCTCCTCCTCCTGCGGTGTCCCACCACTACTGCTGCGAGGAATGTTATATTCATCGTAACTTCTGAGCTTGTTTGTTGTTTGTGCACACTTTTATGCTGCGCGGGGCAACGTACGCCTGCTTCCTGCTGGCGTACGTGTTTCCGGATTAGTGCGTCTTTTTTGGTGCACGCGTTTCCCCTGTTCGATTCCATGAATATGTGTTGTAGACGTACGTGTGGGCGTTCTGCACATTTGCCTCCTGTACTTCCCCCGTAATGCCCACATTTTCACACGTTGTTCCCCATTCTGCGTATTACGCCTCGTGTTCCGCCTACTTTTGTTGTGTGCGCCACACTATGTGTGCTTTCGCTGTGCATGTAGCGCATGCCGTTTGATGACGTGTGCGCCCGCGTGCGCCACGCAGGATTTTAGCGCACATCCCAGGATTTACACGCACACAGACTTCCATGAATCGATGTGCGCGGCTTTCGCACGCTTGCACTGCGATTTTCGCGCTGGCGCTGTGATTCACACGCTTTCGCACACTTGTGCGGCGCAAAATAATTCCATGAATCGGCCTGAAAATCAGCTAACTGGTACTTTGTGCGTGTCTTCAAAATAAAAATGCCCCTTTGCTTTTCTTAACATGTAAATGTTAAGAACGTCTTTTCCAAAACAATGGTTTCCTATATAAGCCATCACATTTAAATCGCTCCAAATTGATATGCTTTGCTTGGAGAAAGTAAGTGTGATAAGCAGTACTTATGGTGCCCAGAGATTCTTATGAGCTGCTGTGGATGGGAGTTATTTGACTCAGGAGGTTGGGAGGCCTCACTATGACAAACAAAAAAGAGAATCTCGAACATGGAAGCAGCACAGTCCCAATTGAAAACAATATTACTTAATATGCTGGATGCAGACAGCTGGTGCCTGTTGGGCCCCTATGACTGCGGGGTCATGGGCAGCTGCAGAGATTTCCCATGCCTCAGACCTGCCATTCCATTTGTTCTGTCTAGCCAAGTGCTGTTTTACATGGTCCTCTTCGATTGTAGGTGTGGGATGGGTCAGAGCTTGTTGGGATCAGAGCGTTAATGACTGGAGTTCAACCATTACACCTTTCTACTGTGAGCTCAATGGCCTTTAGGTCGTCACTTGTTTTGACAAGCAACTTTGACAAGGTACAGCTTGTGTGCCCATCAAGGGCTTCACAGGAGGCAGGAACAGATGGGAAATGGGCCCTGATGGCTTGCCCATCTTCAGTGAAGGTTTTCTGTGATAAGGACCAAATCTTTGTGTAACGTGCTAATTAATGTTCGTGTTTTTACAACTGCGATGGGCAATGCATTTTAAATCCCCCCCTGCGTGTTAGGGAGAATTCTCTGTTTAGGCTGAATTTCCTAACCTAGTGAGTCCCCCAGCAGCTTTGCTGGATTTCTGGAGTTTGTTTTTTCCATCCTGCCAAGAGTGAGACTCTTTTTCTCCCACTCTTGGACATGAATGTGTGTAATTCCTTTGAATGTCAATGTGTTCTATGGGCTATGGGATCCTTTACGCCATAGGGTCTCATATGTTTTTCTATGTGTGTTACATCGCACCCTACGTGCCGTAACACTGGGGTGTTCTAGCGGACCTCCATCATAGACTCCATACCCGGGGACTGACTACTGTCTCCCCGGGCATGTAAAGTCACCATTGGCTTTACTAGACCTAAATTTATTAACAGAACTAGTACAAACCATCCTATTGTGAACGTACTAGTAGGGGTAATTCGATTACTCCTGGGTCTGTTATTCGAGGGGGCACTGTCCCGTCCCTCCTCGTCGAGTTTTGGCTGGTGGCAGTGGAAACTTTTTCTCGTTAGTCTCTAAAGTAACACCGGTCTACTTGTCTTAAATAAGTCTCTCGGTTGGTATTTTCTGCCAGAACTCGGTTTTTAAAATGGCGTCTGTGTTCGTCTCTGTGACTCCTAAACCAAAGGTCAAGCCCTTTGTTCCACTTTTGGCGGGCTTCTGTACAGAGACCCTCCAAAGTGGTGCCATTCTGTCTGGGTTACCACAGGGGTGTGGGAGGGGGGTTTAGGCACCCTGGACCGAGTTGCCTTGCCAACTCTGGTCGCACTCTGGTGTGATTGGCCCAAGTGGTGAGCCTCCCCGCTCACCACTTAGCGTGTGTTGATTGACAGCTAGGCTGAATGAATGGGGGTTTTCTGCATAAAAGCAGGGCTTTTGGGACTGGAGCTTCAGAAGTCGCCACAGGACCTAAGAATCCGACGAGGGTAAAGCTGAGCCGACCTGCAACGACGACACCTCCGGTGGAGCCCTGCTGAACCGACTCACCACTTCCCGACGACAGAGGAGATCTCCCTGCCGGAGAGTCTCTTCCCCTGACTGGTGGAAACAACCAGTCCCTTTTGCTTTTTCTTCGCCTCAGGACGCAGTGGTCGAATTGCCCGTGCAGAGCACCTCGGCAACCGGATAGCCACTACCCCTGTACCGCGACCAAAAGGTGGTGCCTTGTGACGGAGCACTCCGCGGCTGGTCTCTTCCCTGGTGGTGCAACAATCTTCAACTTTCCTTCGATGACGAGATCATCTCTACTCTTGGCAAAGACCGGACGTACACCCACCACCAGGAACAACTGCCCCCGTCGGAGCTGTCTCTCCACAATCAAGGTACTGTGTCGGCCTAGCTTCCCTTGTTGCCGGATAGAGTGAGGTGTCTTAATCCTCGCCTCTCCATAGGGTCGCCTCCAAGCTTTCTCTAGCGTGTTGTTCTGAACTGTCTTATCTGTCGATAACAATTTGCTACAAAGACTCGAACGCATTTCCACTAAGATACTTTTTGGGACATATCGCCTCGCCTCTCTCCGAGTGGGCCTGGCCTCTGAACTTTATGATCTATCGTGGTTCTTGTCTTCTTGCCTTGCATTTGTCCGTTCAGTATTGGAACCGTGTTGATTTCGTAACCTGCTTATTTCTCTCCCGTCCTAACGAATACTAGTGTGCCATCTAGGTTGAAGCATACACCTATGTCTGCAAATAAGTGATGCTGGTAAAACCTAGACTTGTCGAACTATTGTTAGGGGGATTGATCTTTTTCTTCGTAGAGTAATTGTAATTGAAGTGTTTGCCATAATAGTGCCAGAGTGTTTTCTATAGATGTGTCGTTATAAATAAATACCTTTATATCTTTACACTGAAGCCTTGTTGCGTGTTTGCTTGTCTTACTGTGAAGAATTGCTCTATTTTGTATACTCCAAATACTGCTTAACTCTTCTTGAGGGAAGTCTGACTGCTCAGCCACAGCTACCAAGTGAATCTGTGTGGTACAGACTGCTACCAAGTGGGTTTACTGCCAAACCCCTGTAGTCCTAAATCTTTTGTAGTGGTCCCAGAGGGAACTGCACAGGTTTCCGCCTAACACTGCGCCCACCCACCGCCCATCACAGCCTGGAGTACATTGATTTGGTTGTGAAACCAAAGGTTAACAAACTACGGGTTTATCTGTGTAAATGTGTTTGCTTGAAACTTTTATGTTTGGGGCGCTGGATATTTTGTTCACTTAAGTCATTAAGTGTCCTAGGGTCATCCAGACGTGGACCCCTTGCTCACTGTGCTCACAGAGGCACAGCTCCCCTTCACTGAAGATGCCCAACAAGGCTGAAACACGTGTATGGGGTTGCTGACTGTTGGTACTCTTGTTCAGAAGCGATTTGCCATAGCATTTCGGTGCTGGACTGCCCATGTGGGCGGGACAAAGACTGATATGCAAATGGATATTTCCCATTTGGTGAGATGGGGAGCAGTGTGGAGGGCATTTCTCATGCCTCCAGATGATGGGTACTGATGGGTAAGCCAGTAAGCAGGGTGTGCCCCCATCTGGTGAGATGAAGCTAGTTTCTGGTGGGATGGGCTTCATTTTTTGCAGCATGCATAATTTATACCATACTGTCTGAGTTTTCTCCATATGCGTGTTATTAATTACATGTAGCTTTGTATGTGGAATGTCAGAGAATCTCTACAGTGTCAGCTACCCTAAAGTTTAATGGCAGACAACCAATTCAGAATATGGTACTTGGGTATTTGGTTTGTTGGGGAATAGGAGGAATTATGTTGTCGTTTGAATAAGGAGGTAGGCACCCAGGTTTGGGTGAATGCCAGGCAGGCGTTGTGTTGGGGATGTCTCTAAGGAAGATATGTTCAGTTAGAGTTATCAGCTGTGTTCATATTGATGTATCTGGATGTCATTACTGGTGAACAGGGTCTTAAGTAAAAGGTTGAAGTTAATTGATGAGTGGATGGAACCATAGTTCACATGTAGCGATGGTGAGGGTGTTTAATCAGATGCACCTGTGCTTGAGTAGCATGTTGATAATGGCTCAATGGTTCATTGTGTCAAATCCCATAGAGGTCTGAAAAAGTAAGCGTAGGGTGTGTGTGTGTGTGTGTGTGTGTGTGTTTTACAGGAGAATGATGCTTAGTGATTAACTTTGCAAAGATGATGTGTGATGGTGAGGATGAGGGGGTTGATGAACACTGTGGTCGAACCGGAATGAATATACCAATGAATGAAAGGATACATGAAGAAGTACATGGCCAGCTTTGTTTGTGTGTAGTTATTGTAGGTGTATCACATGCACATAGGTTTGTGATGGAATTTAAGACACCAATCTGGCCATGTCCCTTGGCTTGAGTAAAGGGATCCCTACAGCTACACGTGGGAAACATAAAACAGTGCACTGCTAGAAACTTCACTTCTAAATAGTGGACGATTACTAAGAAATATTTTGCTCAATTCCCTTCTTCTACAGTGGATCATTTAACAATATTTTGAGTCATAAGTGCATGCAATTGTAAATATTGCACAAACTAAATGTAAATATTTGCCCGGTTCTGTGAGGATAACTTTAATTTTGTTTAGGAGACACTCAACTACAGGAAAGAAAACAAATTGAAAACAATCTTATGAAAATATCAGTATCTCACAAAACGAAATTATCTGTATAAACATGACCTAAAAAATCGTATTCCTACCATGCAAACAGTGGTCGAAGTGAGAGGGAATGGTCGGGAGCAGTGTTCCACTACCATTTTTTACTGTTAACAGCTCTGCTTCTTTTTGCAACCATTTCCACCATTCCAGAACTGTTCTTCATGAAGTTAATCACATTTCTTCACTTTACCACCTGATAGCAGTTACAGCTAAACTGAAATCTATTTCAATTCAATTGGCTGTCAGCCAGCAAGACTGCAACCCTTGAAAAATGTGTTGCACGTTGCCTCTTTCCTTCCTACTCTGCCCCCCTCCGAGTCACAGTCCCACTACTGTTTTGGTACACTTCTATCACTGTATAACACGTCCTTAGTGTTGCTCCTTGACTGGGGAACCAGAGGTCTGGCTGACTTGGGGGCACCATAGGCCTGGCTAGAGAAGTGCAAGCACACTTGTAACTTCTTGTATGATAAAGACGTCATTTCTATCGTTCGAAAAAAACTTGACTGCGATACGCACTGTAAAACCTTTTACATGCATCACTTTACAGATGGAAAAAAGAGCACTATTGCAACCTATGTTACTTAAAATCAATGGGCGTAGAACATTTATTATTTTTAAAAACATGTATATTGAGGCTAAAATGAGACACCTAAAATATGTCTGCACATAAGTGACCTGTCGATGGCGAATGTACATAATGTATTTAAGGTTGGGTGGACATTTTGAAAATTATCGTTTTGATACTATTACATTAATCAAAAACCTGTCACGAGTGAAGTTTTTGAAAATTAAACCTCACGGTCTGCATCCACAGAGGTACCTGGCATTGCCGACTACTCATATATGCCTCAGCACATGACTCCCTTTTCCTGAATCACACTTTCCCGCTCCCAGCATGGTGACCTCAGGGCAGATTAATTAGCTGCTACTCTGCTTCCACATCTGTTTGACACTGGTAGGAACGCTACCAGTGTCTATTTCTGCTTCATGGCTACTTGTTATACCTTGACACGGGCTGCCCCTCGTGCACCATCCATCTGTTGCATTAATATGTACATTCTCGTACTAAAACATATCTTTTTTTCCCGAGGGTGTAAAAGTTCTGGCAGGTAGCGTGTTGGATTTGTGGAGCTGTGCGTCATAACTTCATCAGCAGTATTGAGGCACTAAGATTGGATAGCAACGAGTTAAGAATTTGCCCAGATTGACGTCAACACATCAGGAGGCGCACAAATGCCAGGTTATTAATGTTTAAGAGGTGACATGTGGATGTCCTCTTATTGTGCACAACACCAAAAACGAGGAAGGATGTCAGAACACTAGGCCGTCTCTGGGCATGGGGTCCTGGGCAGTTTACAGAGGCACTGAGGACAAGAAGGCATCGAACTTCTTCAATTTAAAGCAGTTTGACATGTTAAATGTTCTACCAATTCCAGCCCGATGTATTCCAAAAACTATAACCACAATTTAAGATCACTGCAAACAATCCTTTACTCTGCTGCTTTTAAACCTACATGCAAGCATTCTTATCCTATGCATAATGTGCATGGTATTTGTAAACTGGGAACTCTACATGCTTAACCCCTTTTGACAGATGCCCAGTCAAAAACACCAGCTTTGGTTATCTGGAATTATACACTGATTAACCTGGCCTCCAATTTTTAATATTTTATTATTCTCTAAAATAACAAACTGTAGTAGAGAAATCGTATGCTAATATTCCATAATGTGTGAAATAACTGGTGTTTTTATTCCACTTGTTCTTATTTTTAATTGTACGGTCCTTCCAATATGTTTTTGACTTTTAGATTGTCATTTTAAGGCAAAGTCACATGAGCATTGTATCCCATTGAAAACATTATGAGAATCACAGTTTGTACAATTCTGCAATCTAATTGCTCTTTTTCCTGCAAAGGGTGATAAAATGGGTCTACCCTTACTAAGTTATGACAAGGTTAACAATAGTATGTGTACATACATACGCCGAAGCACTAAACAAAAATAAACCAGTGATACAAATCAAATGCAAATAATAGAAATGGCAGAAGGTGATCTTTAAGACAGGAGCGGAATTGAGAAAAAAAGGTCAGGGCGCTTAGAGGAAGAGCACGTGTGTTACAGTGCTTCAGAGTGAGTAAAGAAAACGAGCAACATCGAGATTTGGGAATGGGTTGGTGAGGAAAAAAACATTGAGGAGAGATAGGGAAGGCCGGGCTATAAACAGGCATAGAGAAAAGGCAGTGAACGTTTGTTAATAGAACAGGGGGGAGCCAGATGGGTAGCAGGCAGACCAATTAAAGCAGTAGAACAGACCGGAGAATATGAAAGATGAGACTCGAGATGTAGTGGCATGAAAAGAATGGAAAGGCCAAGTCTTCCGGATGTCAACAATATGGATGCCACATGATTGAGAAATGGTAGAGATGTTGAAGGAGAAGTAGACCACAGAAGGCAGTCCTCAGATCTGCAGATGGCAGTCTGTGGAAGTGCAGTTCCTGACTCTGGTCATTGGCAGACACTGATGAGGCTTCTCACATCAGGACAGTAGATCAGGACTCTGGTAGCACGCAGACATGATCCCAGGCAAGGCTTTTCCCAGTAGGAGGCTGTGTTTAGCACTGCAGACAGGCACCCAGATAAGGTTAGGATGAAACCATACTAGTTCTAGCTGCAGACAATTGTGGACTTTTCCTGTACATCACACCGAAGTTTGCTTTTTGTTACAAGGAAAGGTTCCTTCATTCTCACTTGAAGAGTAATTCAATTGAGTATGGAGCGTTCACAAACATGTTTCTTAAAGAATTGTCCTTTCTCTATGCAAATGAGGGTGGTTTTGGGAAACATTCAACTCATGTATTATGTTGAATAATGTTCCATTTATCTTATTGTTCTTTTTAGAAAATGTACTGATGTATACTTACTTTGGAGGTGGTTTATATTCCATGTGTTTCATCAAGTCTTGCTTTGAAATAAGGGTTTTTTTGAAAGTGTGTATAAATATACTATAAGATCTTGATTCAAAGTTATACATCAGAATCAAATTGTTTATCTGCAGTTTGTATGTTTTAAAAATGATCTGCTTTTAGTGAGATAACTGACAATAGTGTAACCCCTTTAATGTATTTGGTGGGTGAAATTTGTCAACAATCAGGATGTTTATATGACCACAATGCTTTGTATATGCATAGTTATCTCCAATGTGTCCTATAGAAAATATATTTCTACAACCAGAACATTGTTTTATATTTTCCTATAATCCAAAAATGCAAAGTATTTTATTCATTGTTGTATAACTTGCTCTTATATATAGTACAGACATACTGGACAATACTAGAACATTATGTACAGTTAATAAAATAAATATAGGAGTATTGAATGAAGAAAGAATAAGTGATATTTTTGATCTTTATTAACTTATTATTGATTTTGAAGATGAAAAGAAATACTAATTCAGAGTGAGTGCAACAGGGCTCGCCCATAGTAGAGTTTTGATACATTTACATATTGGTTTTAGGACCTTAAGCTGGACCTTATGCTGGAGGCCACACAACACCTTCACTGATACTTTAAAATATATATAGAAAATGATATTCAAAATAGAAAAGTAAATTTGTGTGCCCAACTCATATTCTTTATGAAGGCTTTTTAATACCCTTTGTTGAGAGTGCTTAACTTTGGACCTTTCTGTTTTGTCTATTCTATTCTTACCACATGTTCTCTATTGACCCGAGTATAACGGTCCCTAGAACATGTTTTAATTGCAGCCTGGAGAATAAAGTCCACAATTATTAACAAGTAATCGTTGTATATGATATGATATCATTGATGCAGTGCTTGTGTTCAACTTTGTCCAAGAGTTTATTGATTGCATCTTTTGATACGCTACGATTTAGCGATTTCAACTTAATTTCTTTCATCATTTATTATATTGGCAAAATAAACATTCTTTTCAATTTCGACATGCAGTGCTGTAAACTGTTATCAGGAAACAATAATACAGTCAAGGATAGAGAATCCAGGTGAGAGCCTGAGCTCACACAGAGCCAATATCAAGGAAGGAAACTCTCAGTTTCTTTTTTGCATATCAAGCATGTATAATTAGATGCCTACATCACAACAGCAATCTCAGTTGTATATGTAGTACATGTCTGCTACTTTTTGATGTCTTGGTTGAATGATACTCAAGAGTAGGCTGGCAGATTTTGCTGGGAATCTGAGGGATGAACATGCACCTTTGCATGCAGGTATAACATGGAATCCAACATCACTGGTCCTACCCTTGGCATGTCTCACTCTTCCAAATAAAGTTATCTAGAGTGATTGTACTGGAGTCATTGTGTCTAGAATTGGGTGAATTTGCAGAAGATTGCTTAAACACACTTTAATAGTGACCACAACGCAAAGCACATGCATTCTTGGTTCTGCTATTACACGCTGGAATATCTAGGTTTTGCAGGTTTTGATGTGCACTTATGCCATATATGCCAGATATATGCTGCTGGGAAATGTACCATGTTTTTCCTCCTCTGCAAACTGCAGTTCCCCTCTCCCCCCCAAAAAAACTGCTTTCAAATTGGTAATTCATTCATCATCTTTCAAACTCAGGAAGTCTGTGCAGAGAAATGTTCTCCAAACCACTAATTGATTAAGTTTAGTTTCACAATTCACTATTAGGGCATGCTTAAGTGCATCTCAAGTCCATCACACAACTACACACCGACCATATTTAGTACCAGATATCATCTTCTCTAGATAATGCCATCACTGTCAATTATTGTTTTTGAAAAGGGCTGCACATTCCTGAAACTGTATTTCATACTGAGTAATAATTAATCATAGTCAAGAAAACGGCATCCCTGCCAACACAATCATGATCCTTCACTGCCTCATGTTTTTCCACTACTAAAATGTTTTGTGTACTAGCTAATCCCCCTTTCATACTACCCCCTCTCGCCCACAACATTTCTTTGATATCCACAGACCAAAGTCTGCTGACACCTGAGGTCAAAATACAGCGCTGCTCGGACAAGGCGAGGTACACCAACCATGGTGGCAATGGGTGGAGTATAAATACTGAATTACATAACTTTACATAACAATTCATTAACTATTACTTCCAAAAGGAGGATAGAGATGAGCATGCCACTCTTTGTGGGCAGACTAGGAGCAAGAGACTATGGGGCTGATTCATGGAATGTGTGCGCCAAAAACGAGGATGTGTGCACCATTCTACCCGCACATTCCTGTTTAACAAATGGGCATTTGAAGGCAGAATGATGCACAAATCCCCGTTTTCTGGTGCACAAATTCCATGAATCAGCCCCTATGCAGTCTATCTCTTACACTTCCTGTTTTTCTCCGTGCACTGCATTCAGAAGTAGTTATTCTAAATACATTGGGCTTCATTACATGTCTAGTGGTATCCACTTATAAATCCAGTGGGATACCACCAGACGGAATTACTGTTACCCGCACCTGGTCAGCCAGAATAACCAGCAGATTACAGGTGCCAGTAAGGGTAGGTTAATCCCCATTCCATGGAGTCCTGTAGGACTCCAATGGGGGATTGCCGGCATTACTGGCAACAATAATACCGGTGCCGGTAATACCAGCCTTTTTTTGCCAGTGGAGTGCTTTACTTACCTCCAGCTCTTGGCGTCAAGTAAATCAGGGCACCCCACTGGCAAACTCGGAGTATGCCAGTCCGAAAACCTGTCAGTAAACGGAATTACTGGCACATTAATTGCAGACCGGCATACTCGCAATGAAGCAAATTGTCTTGCCTGGAAGAAGTAGTACACATAATTTGTCTGTCTTGTGAATCGTGCATTGTTTCATGCGAAAATACAGGTAATAACTAATTACTTGGGTTTTCCTTACATGTACATTAACCCATAAACTTCTGTAAATGGGGTTATGCGTGGTTTGTTTTCCTCTAAATGATCTTCAGCCAGTAAACTTCAGAAAAAGAGTTCATTTATATTTTTCTCAGAAAATTGTGCTGTGTTTTGTAATCTTCACACACATGCGCATGTTCAATGATGTATTTCAACTCCAAAGCAACTAGAGGGATATTTAGCCCACCAGAAACAACATTTGCTGATGAGTAACTTGAAAACACCATTTAAATGTGCAACTTTGAACAGCTACTTATTCAGGAACATAATTAAATGTGCTGATCTTTAGTTATAATCAAGTGACTACATATGAGAAAAAGAATAAGGTTTGCAAAAAGGCAAGATTACTTGTGAATCCAGACACATGCAAGACACAGTATAGCTATGTACCTGTTATGTTATGTTATTTGGCATTTATAGAGCGCTCTGTATATCATTGGTATGACCTCAAAGCGCTGATAGGTTGAACGCCCTCGGAAACCGTAGTTCAGGTCAGTAGAGAGAGATAGTGTCATAGGGTGCGTGGGTGCACCAGATATGTGTGCAGCTGATGTAATTGCCGGGTGGCAGCTGCATACTAGTGTTAGGTGTGGTGCTGGAGATATAGATATCAGTTAGATGTGTGCATCGGACACCCAGACTGGGCTCTTGCTGAGTTAGACCTGAAGGACAACTGGTGAATATAAATATATTCATTGTTTTATATAGAAGGTGGAATGGATTTCTAAATCACACAGCAAAAGGTTGCCTCTATCTTTACTTTGCGCAATTAAGTTGAAAGGGATTCAGCTGAATCAAAAGGTAAATAATAGCTATTTAAATTACACCCGACTACACATTCATTCTTTAAGAAAGAAACACGGCAATAGCAATTAGCTTTATTTTAGAAACTTACTTTTTTTCAAGTACAAAGATTACGTTTTTCTTTTTTTAACAGGAAGTGTGATATGCACCAGCGATGGCACAGCAGGATGGCATTGTGGTCTCGTTTGCAGTCGATCCCTTCAAGATTTTCCCTGCATAGTGGAAGCTGCTGCTACCGATTGTTCTATTTTCCATGAGAATATGGAGAGTTCAATCGACTTCATTGTTCAGTCTTGACAATAGTCATGCCTGTTTCTTTTGGGTGAGATAGTGCTAGCTGATCTGTTCAGATAGTGATGTCAGCATCTATGTTATTTGATTTGATGGGAGTCAGCAATACTGTCATAGGCCGTTTCAATTATACAACCGGTTGTCATTTCTTTTTCAGTGAGGCATGTTGATGGCTCCACACAACTAAAGTCAATACACATTCATGACTCAAAGTCCTCACATTCAGAAATACTTTAATCATTGCAGCCAATGATCTACTCAGGATACAGAGCGCACTGAGCATGCATGTGATTTTTTTCTTTTCTTTTAATAATGTATTCATGTCTTGGTAAAATATGCCCCAAACAACTGAAACACATTGAAATTGTTGCTAGCAAGTGGTCGTGATTTTATAATTACTCTGCTGTCTAAATGGGGCATGAAAGACAAATAAATGTATATATTACATGGCCACGGTAGTGGCCATGTAGTTATGGTTAAGTTGCTGTTTCCATAGGAAGAGCACTTTTTGGGTGGCTTATAACTTCGCTCTCTCTGGACGAATCCTCACCAAACTTTGCAAAAAAAAGTATTTGGGTCACTCTGAAGTTTTTTGCAAAGTTTGGCGAGGATTCGTCCAGGGGGGCAAAGTTATAGGGGGGGTCCCAAAACTTTTTTTTTCCCCATAGACATAATGGGAAAAAACTTTGCTCACTCCTACAGCCCAAACCGCTGGACGGATTTACACCAAATTTGCGGCAGGAGCGGCGGCTTGGTTCCGAAAGCGTGCTTTGCTTTATTTGGTGTAAATCCATCAAGTAGTTTTTAAAAAAGTGACAAAAATGTAAGTGAAAAAAATTAGTGATATCTGTGTTCGCTTCACGGACACACTTCCCTGTTCGCTCCGCGGACAGGACGGTGATTGGGCAAGCAGCTTGCTGACATGCTCTCTCATTGGATGCTTGAAAGTGTGCAGTGCGTCTGGCTTCAGAGATGCCCGCCATCTTTGTTCCTCACATGAGAGGATTTGCATCCCGCCTGCACAGTAAGTCTCCCAACCCCGCTCATGCCCGTGTCTGTCTCCTGTTCCTCCCACCCCCCGCTCATGTCCGTGTGTCTTTCTCCCTCCCGCCCACCCCCCGCTCATGTCCGTATATCTTTCTTCCTCCCGCCCACCCCCCCGCTCATGTCCGTGTGTCTTTCTATCTCCCGCACGCCCCCGGCTCATGCCCCGTGTGTCTCTCCCCCTCCCGCCCACCCCCCGCTCATGCCCCGTGTGTCTCTCTCCCTCCCCTCAACCCCCACTCATGCCCCGTGTGTCTCTCTCCCGCCCCTTCACCCCCGCTCATGCCCTGTGTCTATCTCCCCTTCCCCCCAACCCCCACTCATGTGTGTCTCTTTCCCACTCCCGCCCACCCCCGCTCTTGCCCCGTGTCTCTTTCCCCCTCCTGCCTACCCCCGCTCTTTCCCTGTGTCTCTTTCCCCCTCCCGCCCACCCCACTCTTGCCCCGTGTCTCTTCCGCCCACCCCCGCTCTTGCCCCGTGTCTCTTTCTCCCTATCGCCCACCCCCCGCTCATGTCCCGTGTGTCTCTCTCCCTCCCGCTCATGCCCCGTGTGTCTCTCTCCCTCCCCCCACCCCCCGCTCATGCCCGTGTGTCTCTCTCCCCTTCCCCCACCCCCCGCTCATGCCCCTTGTGTCTCTCTCCCTTCCCCCACCCCCCGCTCATGCCCCGTGTGTCTCTCTCCCTCCCGCCCACCCCCCGCTCATGCCCCGTGTGTCTCTCTCCCTCCCCCCCACCCCCCGCTCATGCCCGTGTGTCTCTCTCTCCTTCCCCCACCCCCCGCTCATGCCCCGTGTGTCTCTCTCCCCTTCCCCCACCCCCCGCTCATGCCCCGTGTGTCTCTCTCCCTCCCGCCCACCCCCCGCTCATGTCCCGTGTGTCTCTCTCCCTCCCGCTCATGCCCCGTGTGTCTCTCTCCCTCCCCCCCGCCCCCCGCTCATGCCGTGTGTCTCTCTCCCCTTCCCCCACCCCCCGCTCATGCCCCGTGTGTCTCTCTCCCCTTCCCCCACCCCCCGCTCATGCCCCGTGTGTCTCTCTCCCTCCCGCCCACCCCCCGCTCATGCCCCGTGTGTCTCTCTCCCTCCCGCCCACCCCCACTCATGCCCCGTGTGTCTCTCTACCTCCCGCCCAACCCCCGCTCATGCCCCGTGTGTCTCTCTCCCTCCTGCCCACACCCACTCATGCCCCGTGTATCTCTCTCCCTCCCGCCCACCCCCCGCTCATGCCCCGTGTGTCTCTCGCCCTCCCGCCCACCCCCGCTCATGCCTCGTGTGTCTCTCTCACTCCCCCTCACCCCCCACTCATGCCCTGTGTGTCTCTCTCCCCTTTCCCCCGCTCATGCCCCGTGTCTGTCTCTTTCCCCCTCCCGCCCATCCCTGCTCTTGCCCCGTGTCTCTTTCCCCCTCCCGCCCACCCCCGCTCTTTCCCCGTGTGTCTCTCTCCCTCCCGTCCACCCCCTGCTCATGCCCCGTGTGTCTCTCTCCCTCCCGCCCACCCCCCGCTCATGCCCCGTGTGTCTCTCTCCCTCCCGCCCTCCCCCCGCTCATGCCCTGTGTATCTCTCGCCCACCCCCCGCTCACGCCCTGTGTGTCTCTCTCCCTCCCGCCTACCCCCCGCTCATGCCCCATGTGTCTCTCTCCCTCCCGCCCACCCCACGCTCACGCCCCGTGTGTGTCTCTCCCTCCTGCCCACCCCCCGCTCATGCCCCGTGTGTCTCTCTCCCTCCCGCCCACCCCCCGCTCATGCCCGGTGTGTCTCTCTCCCCTTCTCCCCTTCCCCCCACCCCCCACTCATGCCCCGTGTGTCTCTCTCCCTCCCGCCCACCCCCCGCTCATGCCCCGTGTGTCTCTCTCCCTCCCGCCCACCCTCCACTCATGCCCCGTGTCTCTCTCCCTCCCGCCCACCCCCGATCATGCCCCGTGTGTCTCTCTCCCTCCCGCCCACCACCGCTCAGGCCCCGTGTGTCTCTCTCCCTCCCGCCCACCCCCCGCTCATGCCCTGTGTGTCTCTCTCCCTCCCCCTCACCCCCGGCTCATGCCCCGTGTGTCTCTCTTCCCTTCCCCCCACTAACCCGCTAATGCCACGTGTTTCTCTCTCCCGGCCGCCCACCCCCCGCTCATGCCCCGTGTGTCTCTTTCCCCCTCCCGCCGACCCCAACTCTTGCACGGTGTCTTTCTCCAACCCGCCCACCCCCCGCTCATGCCCCATGTGTCTCTCTGCCCTCCCGCCCACCGCTCATGCCCCGTGTATCTCTCGCCCACCCCCTGCTCATGCCCCGTGTGTCTCTCTCCCTCCCGCCCACCCCACGCTCATGCCCCATGTGTCTCTCTCCCTCCCGCCCACCCCACGCTCATGCCCCGTGTGTCTCTCTCCCTCCCGCCCACCACCCGCTCATGCCCCGTGTGTCTCTCTCCCTCCCGCCCACCCCCCGCTCATGCCCCGTGTGTCTCTCTCCCTCTCCCCACCCCCGTTCATGCCCCGTGTCTGTCTTGTTCTCCCCACCCCCTGCTCATGCCCCGTGTCTGTGTCCTGTTCCCCCCACCCCCCGCTCATGCCCCGTGTCTATCTCCTGTTGCCCCCCAACCCCCCCGCTCATGCCCCGTGTCTGTCTCCTGTTCCCCCCACCCGCTCATGCCCCATGTCTGTCTCCTGTTCCCCCACCCGCTCATGCCCCGTGTCTCTCTCTTGTTGCCCCCCACCCCACCGCTCATGCCCCGTGTCTGTCTCCTGTTCCCCCCACCCCCCGCTCATGCCCCATGTCTCTCCTGTTGCCCCCCATCCCCCGCTCATGTTCCGTGTCTCTCCTGTTGCCCCCCACCCCCTGCTCATGCCCCGTGTCTGTCTCCTGTTGCCCCTACCCCCCGCTCATGCCCCGTGTCTGTCTCCTGTTGCCCCCCACCCCCCGCTCATGCCCCGTGTCTGTCTCCTGTTCTCCCCACCCCTCGCTCATGCTCCGTGTCTGTCTCCTGTTCCCTCCACCCCCCGCTCATGCCCCGTGTCTGTCTCCTGTTGCCCCCCACCCCCCGCTCATGCCCCGTGTCTGTCTCCTGTTGCCCCCCACCCCCGCTCATGCCCCGTGTCTGTCTCCTGTTGCCCCCCACCCCCCGCTCATGTCCCGTGTCTCTCTCCTGTTGCCCCCCACCTCCCGCTCATGCCCCGTGTCGCTCTCCTGTACCCCCCACCCCCTGTTCATGCCCTGTGTCTGTCTCCTGTACACCCCCACCCCCTGCTCATGCCCCGTGTCTGTCTCCTGTTGCCCCCCCGCTCATGCCCCGTGTCTGTCTCCTGTTGCCCCCCCGCTCATCCCCCGTGTCTGTCTCCTGTTCCCCCCACCAGCTCATGTCCCGTGTCTCTCTCCTGTTGCCCCCCACCCCCAGCTCATGCCCCGTGTCTGTCTCCTGGTGTTAGGCAGAAACCTGTGCAGTTCCCTCTGGGACCACTGCAAAAGATTTAAGACTACAGGTGTTTGGCAGTAAACCCACTTGGTAACAGTCTGTACCACACAGATTCACTTGGTAGCTGTGGCTGAGCAGTCAGACTTCCCTCAAGAAGAGTTAGGCAGTATTTGGAGTATACAAGATAGGGCAATTTACACAGTAGAACAAGCAGACACTGATCAGAGCTTGGGTGTAAATATATATAATTATTTATTTAAAAACACATCTATGAAAAACACACTGGCACTAATACAGCAAACAACTTCAATCACAGTTACTATAAGTATATCAATCCCCTAACAATATTTCGACAAGTCTAGGTTTAACAGCACCACTTATTTGCAGACAGAGGTGAATGCTTTAACCTAGATGGCACTCTAATATTCGTTAGACAGGGAGAGAAAAAGGCAGGGTATGAAACCAACTCAGTACCAACACTTTTACGAAACAAATGCAAGGCAAGCAAGGCAGGGTCTACTGTAGATCACAAAGTTCAGAGGCCAGGGCCACTCGGAGAGAGGCAAGGCTTTATGTCCCAAAAGTATCACATTGGAAATGCACTTCAAGTCTTTGTAGCAAAATGTCACAGAAAGTTTGGACCAGTTTTAGAACGAAAGTTAAGAAGGTCTGGAGGCGACCCAGTGGAAAGGTAAGGATTTAAGACACCTCACGCTACCCGTCACAAGGAAAGCCAGGTGGACACAGCACCTTGTAAGTGAAGAGACAGCTCCGGCGGGGGCAGTTGTTCCTGGTGGTGGATGCAAGTCGGGGCTTTGCCAGAAGATGAGATGATCTCGTCGTCGAGGAAAGTTGAAGATCGTTGCACCACCAGGGAAGAGACCAGCCGCGGAGTGCTCCGTCACAAGGCACCACCTTTTGGTCGCGGTACAGTGGTTAGTGGCTATCTGGTTGCTGGGTTGCTCAGCACGGGCAATTCGACCACTGGACGTCCTGGAAGCAAAGAAAAAGCAAGGGACTGGTTGTTCCCACCAGTCAGGGGATGAAGACTCTCCAACGGGGAGATCTCCTCTGTCATTGGGAAGTGGTGAGTCTGTTCAGCAGGGCTCAACCGGAGGTGTCGTCGTTGCAGGTCGGCTCAGCTTTACCCTCGTCGGATTCTTAGGTCCTGTGGCGACTTCTGAAGATCCAGTCCCAAAAGCCCTGCTTTTATGCAGAAAACCCCCATTCATTCAGCCTAGCTGTCAATCAAACACGCTAAGTGGTGAGCGGGGCGGCTCACCACTTGGGCCAATCACACCAGAGTGCAACTTGAGTTGGCAAGGCAACTCAGTCCAGGGTGCCTAAACGCCCCCCCCCCCACACCCCCTGTGGTACCCAGACAGAATGGCACCACTCTGGAGGGCTTCTGGGCAGAAGCCCGCCAAAAGTGGAACAAAGGGCTCAACCTTTGTTTCGGAGTTACAGAGGCGAACACATACGCCATTTTAAAAACCGAGTTCTGGCAGAAAATACCAACCGGTGGATTTATTTAAGACAAATAAACCGGCGGTATGTTAGAGACTAATGTGAAAAAGTATTAGCCTCCAACAATGGGAAGAATCCCATAGGAATATATTCGCAGTCGAATATAAAAAGTAGCATCCACTGCCACCAGCCAAAACCCGACGAGGGGGGATGGGACAGTGCCCCTTCGAATAACAGACACAGGGGTAATCAAATTACCCCTGCCAGTACGTCCACAATAGGATGGTTTGTACTAGTTCTGTTAGTAAATTTAGGTCTAGTAAAGCCAATGGTAAATTTACATGCCCTGGGAGACAGTAGTCAGTCCCAGGTTATGGAGTCTATGGTGGGGATCCTCTAGGACACCCCAGTGTTACGGCACGGAGGGTGCGGTGTAACACACATAGCAAAACACATGAGGCCCTATGGAGTAAAAGACCCCATAGCCCATAGAACACATTGGCATTCAAAGGAATCAACCACATTCATGTCCAAGAGTGGGAGGAAAAGAGTCTCACTCTTGGCAGGAAGAAAACAACAAACAAAAGAAATCCAGCAAAGCTGCTGGGGGACTCACTAGGTTAGATAATTCAGCTTAAACAGAGAATTCTCCCTAACACTCGCCCCTCCCAGACTAAGGGACAGGAGGATTTAATCCACTCCTGAATGGATCTCATACCTCTAGTCGATGACATACATCCTAGAGAGTCCATCAGCATTTTGGTGGTGACACCCTGACCTGTGCTCAATGGTGAAATCAAACCCTTGCAGGCAGATTGACCATCTCAGTAGTTTGGGGTTTTCCTCTTTCATTTGCATTAACCATCTCAAGGGTTGGTGGTCAGTCTGAATGACAAAAGTAGAACCATACAAGTATGGCCTAAACTTCTTCGGTGCCCACACGATAGCAAAGCATTCTCTTTCGATTGTTGCCCACCTTGTTTCAGGATCCTTCAGCTTGCGGCTGATGAAGCAAACAGGGTGCTCCCTACCTTTCCCATCCAGTTGACTGAGTACTGCACCTATTCCTACATTTAAAGCATGTGTCTGCACCATGAAATTTTGGTGGTAATCAGGAGCTCTGAGTACTGGGGCTTGGCAAAGAGCCTTTTTCAGGTTTTCAAAGGCCTGATTGCACTCCTCGTTCCATCTAACCTTTTTAGGGAATTTTGGAGAGGAGATGACATTCAGAGGAGAAGCTATGGTCCCATAGTTCTCAATGAAATTCCTGTAATACCGAGTGAGACCTAAGAAGGCTCTCACCTGTGTCTGAGTAGTAGGTGTTGTCCAATTTTGCACAGCTTCAATCTTACTGAGCAAAGGCCTTATTTCTCCACCTCTTACCTCATGTCCAAGATAGACTACCTTACTCTGTCCAATTTGGCATTTACTCGCCTTTATGGTCAGATTGGCTTGTCCAAGAGCCTGCAAAACATCTCTTAGGTGGGTTACATGTTCTTCCCAGGAATTGCTGAACACTGCTATGTCATCCAAGTATGCCAGGCAGAAGTCCTCCATCCCATTCAGAACCTGGTTTACCATCCGTTGAAATGTAGCAGGTGCATTTTTCAATCCAAAAGGCATTACCTTAAACTGGTATAAACCAGCTGGGGTAGAAAATGCAGTTTTCTCCTTGGCATGGTCTGTCAGGGCTATTTGCCAATAGCCTGACGTCAAGTCAAATGTGCTGAGGAACTTGGCTGAAGCAAGTCTATCCACCAACTCATCTGTTCTTGGCAAAGGGTGGGCATCAGTCTTGGTGACTGCATTAAGAGCTCTATTAACGCTCCTACATCAGGTCTCGAGACATACGCTTTGAGTCTGTTGGTGTGGAAGACTGTCGGAGCCTCCTTGGGATTGCCCAAGTCCACCAGATAGTTGACCTCTCCGAGTTTACCCACAACTCTGAAGGGTCCCATCCATTTGTCTTGCAAGGCCCTCTGCCTTGTTGGGATCATAACGAGAACTAGCTGGTCTTGAGTGAACTCACCCATGTTAGCCTTTTGATCATGCCAGTGCTTGATCAATGCGTGTCCAGCTTTGAAGTTATCACTTGCTGCTGCCATCATCTGTGACATTCTCCTCTGGAGACCTATCACGTAGTCAGTCACTCTGACTTGCTTGGGGAAGGAGCATTCTCCAACCCCTCCTTAATCAGGGCCAATGGACCTGTGACGGGATGACCATAGAGAAGCTCAAAGGGAGAATAACCTACTCCCTCCTGAGGGACTTCTCTATAAGCAAAGAGAAGGCATGGCAGTAGAAGGTCCCACTTCCGTTTAAGGGGTTCCTCTAAAGCTCCTATCATGCTTTTCATGGTTCGGTTGAACCTTTCTACCAACCCATTGGTTTGTGGGTGGTAAGCTGTTGAGAACTTGTAAGTAACTCCACAGGTTTTCCACATGGCTTTCATGTAGTGGGACATAAGGTTTGACCCCCTGTCAGAGATTACTTCCTTAGGAAACCCGACCCTGCTAAAAATACCAAGGAGGGCCTTAGCCACAGCCGGAGCTTTAACAGTCCTCATAGGAATTGCCTCAGGATACCTAGTAGCATGGTCTACTACAACAAGTATAAACCTGTTGCCTGAGGAGTTTGGAGGATCAAGGGGACCAACAATGTCAATCCCTACTCTCTCAAATGGGACTCCCACAACTGGGAGAGGCACTAAAGGTGCCACATTCTTGGAGCCAACCTTACCAGAGGTCTGGCTGGTGTGGCAGCTCCTGCAGTGTTTTTCTACTTCGGCCCCCATCTTTAGCCAATAAAAGTAGAGAGAGAGCCTTTCCTTGGTCTTCTTGAAACTCAAGTGACCAGCCAAAGGAATCTCGTGGGCTAACTACAAGAACTGTTGTCTCTTGTCTTTGGGTACTACAAGTCGTTTGTAGTCTCCAGGTTCAGACTCGGTCGGTTCACTGTAGAAGAGGCCATCTTCCCAGTGCAACCTGTATTTCCCAGGTTCTCGCCCTTCAGCCTGAGCTTCTGCCTGGTGGCGAAGACCTTCCAAAGTTGGACATTCTCTCTGTCCCTTACTGAAGTCTGCCCTGTTGGGTCGACCTTCTGCCAGTAAAGACTGCAGCTCAGGATGGTCAACAGGAACCAGATCTCCAATGAGTTCCTGGGCTTCCATTAGCTCTTCCTCAGAGTCTAATTCTACCACACAGGGTTGTACCACCCTCTCAGCCTCAGCTGGAGGGGGAGTTACGGGTGTAACTTTGGACAACCGAGGGGAAGTCCTTGTTGGCTGCACTGAAGTGCTGGCTGCTGGTTTCAGTATAGAAGTATTAGGTTTCCCTTTCACTTCTGATTTCTTGGAGACAGCAGCTGACAAATCCAGTGGAGCAGGAGTGATATCCTTCTTCATCATATCCTCGGGAGTACCTCTCATGGTTCTCTCCCTTGCAGGTCTGGTTAGCTCCTGTAACTGTTTACTAGGAGGTCTGGGGGTATGAGACACAACTCAGAGAGTGTTTAAATCGTTACCCAACAGAACTCGTCCTGGTACCTCAATCTGTATGCTGACAGGTATCTTCACAGTAATGTCGTTACACTGGATGAGAACTGGTAATTGAGGAAGCATCTGCAGAGGCCCTCCAGCTAACTTGGTGAGGCGTTTGGGTGCCTTAGCAACATCCTCAGCCTGAAAAAAAGATGTATCCACCACAGTTATGCTGGCCCCAGTGTCCCTAATAGCAGGAGTCTCCTGACCATTCACCTGGACACTGTCCTTATAATACTCTTTAGTATTATCTGGGATAGAATTATAGACATCTACATTCTGTTATTCCCACAAACCCAGAAACACTAAAGAAACACTGGCTGAGACTCCCATGGGTTCATCAGCCAGCAGTAGAAAGTTTCCACTTGCCATTTGGACTTCCTCCTCTGGAGCGAAGGCTAAGGAGACAAGCTGCACCCCTGAAGGTTAACCCTTGCATCTGGGATCTCCTTTCACATGGTCAGTCGAGCCACAAACAAAGCATCTACCGAATACTGTCTGGAATGGTGGCTTGTTCTGGCCTCCCTCTGGTTTGGCACCAGAAGGTACACTATTCTGCTGCGGAATTCTCTTTTGAGTCTTTTTTAGGCTATTTTCCCTCATCCTTTTTCTGAGTTGCCCCAGAATCCTTATGAGTAGCCCTGCTGGCAACCCACAAGTCAGCAGCCTTAGCTAGCTTCCTGGAATCCAATTCCTTCGAATCAGCCAAGTGCTGTCTGAGCTCAGGAGAACAGGCATCATAAATAGACTCCAACATAAAAAGATTCTTCTTACCCTCATAAGTGTTCACCTTGTAACACTTAATCCATCTCTCTAAGTTTTTCAACTCTTCACTCACCCAGGTAGCCCAAGGGGTACCATCATGATTTTTGAGGGTTCTAAACCTCTTAAGATACTGGGAAGGGGTCTTCCCAAATCTAGCTATCAAAGCTAGTTTCACCCTTTCATACTCTTTCCTATCCTCCCCCCCCAACTCCATTACCACATCAGTTGCAACAGGGGGGGAGCCTAGAGAACAACCAGGTAAGTAGCTCATTACCTGTGATGTTCTGGAGTCCATGATTGTACTCAAACAAACTCAGCCAATCCAACACATCCAACTTTGGTTCATACATACCAATTAATTCCTTAGGCATCTGGGGTCTTTTGGGACTGGGACTTCTAGAGGAGCCAGAGACAGAAGCAGTTTCAACAGACAACTTTTTCATTTCTAACTCATGCTTGAGCTCCATTTCTCTGAGCCTAAGAATTTTTTGCATTTCTTGGTGTTTCTGTTCAGTTTGAGCAGTAATCCTTCTGAATTCCAAGTCTATTTTCATTTTTTCTAGTTCAAGGACTTCAGGACTTAGTGTGGGACCTGTTATAGGCCCAGTAGGTACAGCTGGTAAGGCAGACAGAGGAGCAGGGGAGACAGTTTCATTAGCCTCTCCTTCCTCTTCACCCTCTTCATCACTATCATCAGAACCTTGATTTATATCAACACCATCACTGTCATCTACATTTGCTGGAGAAGTTGGTTCCTCTGAACCAGTACCCAGACTTTGGTTTTACAGCAATCTCGCTATCAGTTCTACTTTCTTGCCTCTTACAGAAAGATTCGCTTGTCTACAGAGAGCTCTCAAACTCTCAGTATTTTTACCTGACAAGGACTCTTGACTGTAAACTTCCATAGTAGACATGTTTTTTGAAAGTTGCTTTTTAAATAATAATAAAAAGCTTAGTGCTAAGCTTTGTGGTTAGTTATCCTAAAGTGTTCAAAATCACTCTAAACTGTATACTCGATACAAATCCCACCGCTGTACACCAGTGTTAGGCAGAAACCTGTGCAGGTCCCTCTGGGACCACTGCAAAAGATTTAAGACTACAGGTGTTTGGCAGTAAACCCACTTGGTAGCAGTCTGTACCACACAGGTTCACTTGGTAGCTCTGGCTGAGCAGTCAGACTTCCCTCAAGAAGAGTTAGGCAGTATTTGGAGTATACAAGATAGGGCAATGTACACAGTAAAACAAGCAGACACTGATCAGAGCTTGGGTGTAAAGATGTATAATTATTTATTTAAAAACACATCTATGAAAAACACACTAGCACTAATACGGCAAACAACTTCAATCACAATTACTATAAGTATATCAATCACCTAACAATATTTCGACAAGTCTAGGTTCAACGACACCACTTATTTGCAGACAGAGGTGAATGCTTTAACCTAGATGGCACTCTAATATTCATTAGACAGGGAGAGAAAAAGGCAGGGTATGAAACCAACTCAGCACCAACACTTTTACGAAACAAATGCAAGGCGAGCAAGGCAGGGTCTACTGTAGATCACAAAGTTCAGAGGCCAGGCCCACTTGGAGAGAGGCAAGGTTGTATGTCCCAAAAGTATCACAGTGGAAATGCACTTCAAGTCTTTGTAGCAAAATGTCACAGAAAGTTTGGACCAGTTTTAGAACGAAAGTTAAGAAGGTCTGGAGGCGACCCAGTGGAAAGGTAAGGATTTAAGACACCTCACGCTAACCGTCACAAGGGAAGCCAGGCGGACACAGTACCTTGTAACTGAAGAGACAGCTCCGGCGGGGGCAGTTGTTCCTGGTGGTGGATGCAAGTCGGGGCTTTGCCAGAAGATGAGATGATCTCGTCGTTGAGGAAAGTTGAAGATCGTTGCACCACCAGGGAAGAGACCAGCCGCGGAGTGCTCCGTCACAAGGCACCACCTTTTGGTCGCGGTACAGTGGTTAGTGGCTATCCGGTTGCCAGGGTGACCAGGACGGGCAATTCGACCACTGGACGTCCTGGAAGCCAAGAACAAGCAAGGGACTGGTTGTTCCCAGCAGTCAGGGGAAGAAAACTCTCCAGCGGGGAGATCTCCTCTGTCGTTGGGAAGTGGTGAGTCGGTTCAGCAGGGCTCCACCGGAGGTGTCGTCGTTGCAGGTCGGCTCAGCTTTACCCTCGTCGGATTCTTAGGTCCTGTGGCGACTTCTGAAGATCCAGTCCCAAAAGCCCTCACCACTTGGGCCAATCACACCAGAGTGTGACTTGAGTTGGCAAGGCAACTCAGTCCATAACCCCCTCCGGTACCCCATGTGGTACCCAGACAGAATGGCAACACTCTGGAGGGCTTCTGGTCAGAAGCCCGCCAAAAGTGGAACAAAGGGCTCAACCTTTGGTTCGGAGTTACAGAGGCGAACACATACGCCATTTTAAAAACCGAGTTCTGGCAGAAAATACCAACCGGTGGATTTATTTAAGACAAATAAACCGGCGGTATGTTAGAGACTAATGTGAAAAAGTATTAGCCTCCAACAATGGGAAGAATCCCATAGGAATATATTCGTGGTCGAATATAAAAAGTAGTATCCACTGCCACCAGCCAAAACTCGACGCGGGGGGACGGGACAGTGCCCCCTCGAATAACAGACCCAGGGGTAATCGAATTACCCCTACCAGTACGTCCACAATAGGATGGTTTGTACTAGTCCTGTTAGTAAATTTAGGTCTAGTAAAGGCAATGGTACTTTACATGCCCTGGGAGACAGTAGTCAGTCCCAGGGTATGGAGTCTATGGTGGGGATCCTCTAGGACACCCCAGTGTTACGGCACGGAGGGTGCGGTGCAACACACATAGCAAAACACATGAGGCCCTATGGAGTAAAAGACCCCATAGCCCATAGAACACATTGACATTCAAAGGAATCAACCACATTCATATCCAAGAGTGGGAGGAAAAGAGTCTCACTCTTGGCAGGATGAAAAAAACAAACTCCAGAAATCCAGCAAAGCTGCTGGGGGACTCACTAGGTTAGGAAATTCAGCCTAAACAGAGAATTCTCCCTAAAACCTGAAACCCCCTACCCCCCGCTCATGCCCCATGTCTCTCTCCTCTTGCCCCCCACCCCCTGCTCATGCCCCGTGTCTGTCTCCTGTACCCACCCACCCCCCGCTCATGCCCCGTGTCTCCCTCCTGTTGCCCCCCACTCCCCCGCTCATGCCCCGTGTCTGTCTTCTGTTCCCCCCACCCCCTGCTCATGCCCCATGTCTGTCTCCTGTTCCCCCCACCCCCCACTCATGCCCCGTGTCTGTCTCCTGTTGCTCCCACCCATGCCCCGTGTCTGTCTCCTGTACCCCCCACTCTTCGCTCATGCCCCGTGTCTCTCTCCTGTTGCCCCCAAACCCCCTGCTCATGCCTCATGTCTGTCTCCTGTTCTCCCCACCCCTGCTCATGCCCCGTATCTGTCTCCTGTTGCCCCCATCCCCCGCTCATGCCCCATGTCTGTCTCCTGTTCTCCCCACCCCTGCTCATGGCCGTGTCTCTCTCCTGTTGGCCCCACCCCCGCTCATGCCCCGTGCCTGTCTCCTGTTGCCCCCACCCCCTGCTCATTCCCCGTGTCTCCCTCGTGTTCCCCCCACCCCCGCTCATGCCCCGTGTTTCCCTCGTGTTACCCCCCACCCCCCCTGCTCATGCCCCGTGTCTCCCTCGTGTTCCTCCCCATCCAGCGCTAATACCCCGTGTCTCCCTCATGTTCCTCCCCACCCGCTGCTCATGCCCCGTTGTTAGGCGGAAACCTGTGCAGTTCCCTCTGGGACCACTGCAAAAGATTTAGGACTACAGGTGTTTGGCAGTAAACCCACTTGGTAGCAGTCTGTACCACACAGATTCACTTGGTAGCTGTGGCTGAGCAGTCAGACTTCCCTCAAGAAGATTTAGGCAGTATGTGGAGTATACAATAGAGGGCAATTCTACACAGTAAAACAAGCAAACACGCAACAAGGCTTTGGTGTAAAGATATAAAGGTATTTATTTATAACGACACATCTATAGAAAACACTCTGGCACTATCCCGGCAAACACTTCAATTACAATTACTCTACAAAGGAAACAGGTCAATCCCCCTAACAATAGTTCGACAAGTCTAGGTTCTACCAGCATCACTTATTTGCAGACAGAGGTGTATGCTTCAACCTAGATGGCACTCTAGTATTTGTTAGGACAGGAGAGAAAAATAAGCAGGTTACGAAATCAACACAGTTCAATACTTCACGGAAAAATGCAAGGCAAGAAGACAAGAATCATGATATATCATAAAGTTCAGAGGCCAGGCCCACTCGGAGAGAGGCAAGGCGATATGTCCCAAAAAGTCTCTTAGTGGAAATGCGTTTGAGTCTTTGTAGCAAATTGTTATCGGAAGATTGGACCAGTTCAGAACAACACGCTAAAGAAAGCTTGGAGGCGACCCAAAGGAAAGGCGAGGATTAAGAAACCTCACTCAATCCGGCAGAAAGGGAAGCCAGGCGGACACAGTACCTTGTTTGTGGAGAGACAGCTCCGGCGGGGGCAGTTGTTCCTGGTGGTGGATGCACGTCGGGTCTTTGCCAAGAGTAGAGATGATCTCGTCGTCGAAGAAAAGTGAAGTCCGGTGCACCACCAGGGACGAGACCAGCCACGGAGTGCTCCGTCACAAGGCACCACCTTTTGGTCGCGGTACATGGGTAGTGGCTATCCGGTTACCGAGCTGCTCTGCACGGGCAATTCGACCACTGCGTCTTGGAGCGAAGAAAAAGCAAAGGGGACTGGTTGTTCCCACCAGTCAGGGGAAGAGACTCTCCGGCAGGGAGATCTCCTCTGTCGTCGGGAAGTGGTGAGTCGGTTCCGCAGGGCTCCATCGGAGGTGTCGTCGTGCAGGTCGGCTCAGCGTTACCCTCGTCGGATTCTTAGGTCCTGTGGCGACTTCTGAAGATCCAGTCCCAAAAGCCCTGCTTTTATGCAGAAAACCCCCATTCATTCAGACTAGCTGTCAATCAACACATGCTAAGTGGTGAGCGGGGAGGCTCACCACTTGGGCCAATCACATCAGAGTGCGACCGGAGTTGGCAAGGCAACTCGGTCCAGGGTGCCTTAACCCCCTCCCACACCCCTGTGGTAACCCAGACAGAATGGCACCACTTTGGAGGGTCTCTGTACAGAAGCCCGCCAAAAGTGGAACAAAGGGCTCAACCTTTGGTTTAGGAGTCACAGAGACGAACACAGACGCCATTTTAAAAACCGAGTTCTGGCAGAAAATACCATCCGTTAAACTTATTTAAGATAAGTAAACTGATGGTATGTTAGAGATTTAACGAGGAAAAGTATCAATCTTCAACAATGGGAAGAATCCCATAGGGTTATGTTCGGGGTCGAACATAACAAGTAGTTTCCACTGCCACCAGCCAAAACTCGACGAGGGGGGATGGGACAGTGCCCCCTCGAATAACAGACCTAGGAGTAATCGAATTACCTCTACTAGTACGTCCACAAAAGGATGGTTTGTACTAGTTCTGTTAGTAAATTTAGGTCTAGTAAAGCCAATGGTGACTTTACATGCCCGGGGAGACAGTAGTCAGTCCCCGGGTATGGAGTCTATGGTGGAGGTCCGCTAGGACGCCCCAGTGTTGCGGCATGTAGGGTGCGGTGTAACACACATAGCAAAACATATGAGACCCTATGGAGTAAAAGACCCCATAGCCCATAGAACACATTGACATTCAAAGGAATTACACACATTCATGTCCAAGAGTGGGAGAAAAAGAGTCTCACTCTTGGCAGGATGGAAAAAACAACTCCAGAAATCCAGCAAAGCTGCTGGGGGACTCACTAGGTTAGGAAATTCAGCCTAAACAGAGAATTCTCCCTAACACTCGCCCCCCCCCCCAGACTAAGGGACAGGAGGATTTAATCCACTCCTGGATGAATCTCATACCTCTAGTCGATGACATACATCCTAGAGAGACCATCAGCATTTTGGTGGTGACACCATGACCTGTGCTCAATGGTGAAATCAAACCCTTGCAGGCAGATCGACCATCTCAATAGTTTTGGGTTTTCCCCTTTCATTTGCATTAACCATCTCAAGGGTTGGTGGTCAGTCTGAATGACAAAAGTAGAACCACACAAGTACGGCCTAAACTTCTTCAGAGCCCACACGATAGAAAAGCACTCTCTTTCGATTGTTACCCACCTGGTTTCAGGATCCTTCAGCTTGCGTCCGATGAAGCAAACGGGGTGCTCCCTACCTTTCCCATCTAGTTGACTGAGTACGGCACCTATCCCTACATTTGAAGCATCTGTCTGCACAATGAAGTGTTGGCGGTAATCAGGAGCTCTGAGTACTGGGGCATGGCAAAGAGCCTTTTTCAGGTTTTCAAAAGCCTGATTGCACTCCTCGTTCCATCTAACCTTTTTAGGAAATTTGGGCGAGGAGATGACATTCAGTGGAGAAGTTATGGTCCCATAGTTCTCTATGAAATTCCTGTAATACCCAGTGAGGCCTAGGAAGGCTCTCACTTGGGTTTGAGTAGTAGGTGTTGTCCAATTTTGCACAGCTTCAATCTTACTGAGCAAAGGCCTTATTTCTCCACCTCCTACCTCATGTCCAAGATAGACCACCTTACTCTGTCCAATTTGGCATTTACTCGCCTTTATGGTCAGATTGGCTCGTCCAAGAGCCTGCAAAACATCTCTCTGGTGGGTCACATGTTCTTCCCAGAAATTGCTGAACACTGCGATGTCATCCAAGTATGCCATGCAGAATCCTCCATCCAGTTCAGAAACTGGTTTACCATCCGTTGAAACCTAGCAGGTGCATTCTTCAATCCGAAAGGCATTACCTTAAACTGGTATAAGCCAACCGGGGTAGAAAATGCAGTTTTCTCCTTGGCATGGTCTGTCAGGGATATTTGCCAATAGCCTGACGTTAAGTCAAATGTGCTGAGGAACTTTGCGGCGCCAAGTTTATCCACCAACTCATCTGTTCTTGGCAAAGGGTGGGCATCAGTCTTGGTGACTGCATTAAGAGCTCTGTAATCCATGCAGAATCTAAGCTCTTTAGATACGGCCTTTGGTACTAACACAACTGGGCTAGACCATGGACTAATAGAGGGCTCTATTACCCCGAGATCAAGCATCTTGCTGACCTCACCTTTGATTTGGGTTCGTACGTGCTCTGACATTCGGTATCCTCTGCTTTTGACTGGCAGACAGTCACCAGTGAGTATGTCATGCTGGCCCCAAGGGGTCAACCCTGGTGAAAGCGAGAACAGAGAGGCAAACTGATTCACCATGGATTTGCACTCTTCTTGTTGCTCGGGTGTCAGATTGGAAGAGAGATTTACTCCTTCAATTTTTTCGTCCAAAGGCAAGCCTCTGAGGAGATCCAGAAGAGCTTCACTCTCTTCTTCTTCCTCGGATGATGCTAGAAGCAACGTTCCTACATCAGGTCGTGAGACATACGCTTTGAGTCGGTTGGTGTGGAAGACTGTCGGAGCCTCCTTGGGATTGCCCAAGTCCACCAGATAGTTAACCTCTCCAAGTTTACCCACAACTCTGAAGGGTCCCATCCATTTGTCTTGCAAGGCCCTCTGCCTTGTTGGGATCATAACGAGAATGAGCTGGTCTTGAGCGAACTCAACCATGTTAGCCTTTTGATCGTGCCAGTGCTTGATCAATGCTTGTCCAGCTTTCAAGTTATCGCTTGCTTCTGTCATCATGTGCGACATTCTCCTCCGGAGACCTATCACGTAGTAAGTCACTCTGACTGGCTTGGGGGAAGGAGCACTCTCCAACCCCTCCTTAATCAGGGCCAATGGACCTCTGACGGGATGACCATACAGAAGTTCGAAGGGAGAATAACCTACTCCCTCCTGAGGGACTTCTCTGTAAGCAAAGAGAAGGCATGGCAGTAGAAGGTCCCACTTACGCTTAAGGGGTTCCTCTAAAGCACCTATCATGCTCTTCATGGTTCGGTTGAACCGCTCAACCAACCCATTGGTTTGTGGGTGGTACGCCGTTGAGAACTTGTAAGTAACTCCACAGGTTTTCCACATGGCTTTCATGTAGTGGGACATAAAGTTTGACCCCCTGTCAGAGATTACTTCCTTAGAAAACCTGACCCTAGTAAAAATACCAAGGAGGGCCTTAGCCACAGCCAGAGCTGTAACAGTCCTCATAGGAATTGCCTCAGTATACTTAGTAGCATGGTCAACTACAACAAGTATAAACCTGTTGCCTGAGGAGGTGGGAGGATCAAGGGGACCAACAATGTCAATCCCTACTCTCTCAAGCGGGACTCCCACAACTGGGAGAGGCACTAAAGGTGCCACATTCTTGGAGCCAACCTTACCAGAGGTCTGGCAGGTGTGGCAGCTCCTGCAGTGTTTTTCTACTTTGGCCCCCATCTTTGGCCAATAGAAGTAGTGCGAGAGCCTTTCCCTAGTCTTCTTGAAACTCAAGTGACCAGCCAAAGGAATCTCGTGGGCTAACTGCAAGAACTGTGGTCTGTTCTCTTGGGGTACTACAAGTCGCCTGTAGTCTCCAGGTGCAGACTCGGTCGGTTCACTGTAGAAGAGGCCATCTTCCCAGTGCAACCTGTGTTTCCCAGGCTCTTGCCCTTCAGCCTGAGCTTCTGCCTGGTGGCGAAGACCTTCCAGAGTTGGACATTCTCTCTGTCCCTTACTGAAGTCCGCCCTGCTGGGTCCACCTTCTGCCAGTAAAGACTGCAGCTCAGGATGGTCAACAGGATCCAGATCTCCAATGAGTTCCTGGCCTTCCATTAGCTCTTCCTCAGAGTCTAATTCTACCACACAGGGTTGTACCTCCCTCTCAGCCTCAGCTGGAGGTGGAGTTACGGGTGTAACTTTGGACAACCGCAGGGAAGTCCGTGTTGGCTGCACTGAAATGCTGGCCGCGGGTTTCGGGGACGAAGTCTTAGGTTTCCCTTTTGCTTCTGATTTCTTCGAGACCGCGGCCGACAATTCCAGTGGAGCAGGAGTGATATCTTTCTTCATCATCTCCTCGAGAGTACCGCGCATGGTCCTCTCTCTTGCAGGTCTGGTTAGCTCCTGTAACCGTTTACTAGGAGGTCTGGGAGTATGCGATACAACTCCGAGAGTTTTCAAATCGTTACCCAACAGTACGCGTCCTGGTACCTCACTCTGTATGCTGACAGGTATCTTCACAGTCATGTCGTTGCACTGGATGAGAACTGGTAATTGGGGAAGCATCTGCACAGGCCCTCCAGCTAACTTGGTGAGGCGTTTGGGTGCCTTAGCAACATCCTCAGCCTGAAAAAACTATTTATCCACCACAGTTATGCTGGCCCCAGTGTCCCTAATGGCAGGAGTCTCCTGACCATTCACCTGGACACTGTCCTTATAATACTCTTTAGTATTATCGGGGATAGAATTATAGACATCGAAATTCTGTTGTTCCCACAACCCCAGAGATACTAAAGAAACGCTGGCTGAGACTCCAATGGGTTCGTCAGCTAGCAGTAGAAAGTTTCCACTTGCCATTTGGACTTCCTCCTCTGGAGCGAAGGCTAAGGAGACAAGCTGGACCCCTGAAGGTTTACCCTTACATCTGGGATCTCCGTTCACGTGGTCAGTCGAGCCACAAACAATGCATTTACCAAATGCTTTTTGGAATGGTGGCTTGTTCTGGCCCCCTTCCGGTTTGACACCAGAAGACACACTATTCTGCTGCGGTTTTCCTTGTGGCTTACCCTTCTGGTTTTGTTTGGGGCCCTCTTTGGAATTTGAGTTATTCGAATTCTCTTTTGAGTCTTTTTTAGGCTGTTTTCCCTCATCCTTCTTCTGAGTTGCCCCAGAATCCTTATGAGTAGCCCTGTTGGCAACCCGTAAGTCAGCAGCCTTAGCCAGCTTCCGGGAATCCAATTCCTTCGAATCAGCCAAGTGCTGTCTGAGCTCAGGAGAACAGGCATCATAAATTGACTCCAACATAAAAAGATTCTTCATACCCTCATAACTGTTCACTTTGTAGCCCTTAATCCATCCCTCTAAGTTTTTCAACCCTTCACTCACCCAGGTAGCCCAAGGGGTACCATCATGCTTTTTGAGGGTTCTAAACCTCTTAAGATACTGGGAAGGGGTCTTCCCGAATCTAGCTATTAAAGCTAGTTTCACACTTTCGTAATCCGTTTTATCCGCCTCCCCCAACTCCATTACCACATCAGTCGCAACAGGGGGGAGCCTAGAGAACAACCAGGGAAGTAACTCATTCCCGGTGATGTCCTGGAGCCCATGATTGTACTCAAACAGTTTTAACCAATCCAACACATCCAATCTCGGTTCATACATACCCACTAATTCTTTCGGCATCCGGGGTCTTTTGGGACTGGAGCTCCTAAAGGAACCAGAGGAGAGAGAAGCATTTTCCATAGACAACTTTTTCATCTCTAACTCATGATTAAGTTCTATTTCCCTGAGTCTTAACTCAGCTTGCTTCTGCTCAGCCTGGGCATTCATCCGTCTGAACTCGAGCTCTTGGTTTTGTTCAGATTGAGCCAAGAACCGTTTGTATTCTAATTCAAGCTTCATTTTTTCAAGTTCAAAATAAGCAGGGTTACATCTGGGACCTAGTATGGGCCCCCTAGGTACAGCTGGTAAGGCAGGTACAGGAACGGTATGGTTACAGGTAAAACCAAAACCCCCCTGAAATTCAACAGTTATGGTAAGCTAAGCAACCATAACTCGTGCCACCAGTGTGCACTGCAAGGACTAACACCCATGACATCAAAGATGCCATCATAAATCTCATGCATGACATCACTGATTACATCACATGTCTGGTTCACTCTTTTTTCTTTTGCTGACATATCTAGGCCACATGGTTTTCTTCAGTAACAGTCAAACTAAAAATGTTATTTTATTTGTAGACGTATCCTTCAAGTAGGTTCTTACAGTAATTCCCTTAGAGTCCAGTCACATCATATGAAACATATACATACGGGAAGACACAAGCTTGAAAGACAGCAATCCTTTTTGTGCATAAAGATAATCAATAGACTTATGAGCACTTTCTGATAGTTCTGTTTTTTTTATGGCTGTACTTTCCCTGTGGGTCCAATCACATCAAGTGATACATATACATAGGGTAAATAGCAGCTTTGAAACAGAGCAATCATTTATTTGCACAAAAATAATCAGTTAAGTTATGAATTGTTTCTGCTTCTACTTGTGCTTTTTTGCTAACTTCACTTTCCCTGTATATACCCATATTGGTATGTGTTCTTGTGTCTTTGTGTTTTGTCTATAGTAATGCAATTATGTAATACATGTGTTTTATTAGCTACGTATTACATATTTCACAGTACACAAAAATCTATTAAGAAAACAATTATCATTTCATTATTCAACATATTAACATTACGAATATTATACCTTCATCTTGTACGCTGCACACAATGTTATGTTTCTGTATGAGTAGCTTAGTATACTAGATAGAACCCCATAATAGAATGCTATTTATATCAATGCATCGTTCAATGCACTAATTAGGGTTTGATATTTATTGCAATGATCCTTGACACTTGTTTCGCAACATTATAATAAGAATCCCTTGTACACATATTTCATGAAAAGTACATAACCATGTGATGTCATCAGTGATGTCATCAATGACATTTGTGATGTCATCTTTGATGTCCTGGGTGTTAGTCTTAGCAGTGCACGGTGGTGGTGCGAGTTATTGTTGCTTAGTTTACCATAACTGGCGAATTTCAAGGGTTTTTCGGTTTTACTTGGAACCATAACGTCCCTTTGACAAAGTTTTTTCACTGAATTTCATAGGTTTTTAGTAGCGCAACTTAACCATAACGTCCCTTTAACAAAGTTTTTTTCACGGATATATATATATATATATATATATATATATATATATATATATATATAGTAACAATAAAACGTTAACGGGACGTTATGGTTAAGTCACACTACTAAAAAAACAGAGAAATTCAATGGAAAAACGTTGTTACAGGAACGTTATGGTTACAGGTAAAACCGAAACCCCCCTGAAATTCAACAGTTATGGTAAGCTAAGCAACCATAACTCGTGCCACCAGTGTGCACTGCAAGGACTAACACCCATGACATCAAAGATGCCATCACAAATCTCATGCATGACATCACTGATGACATCACATCTGCATTTAGTTTTAATAGGAAACCACCACAAGGGATTGGTATTGTAATGGTGGGGGAAAACTATCAAAGAATAATGGAAGAACTATCATGAGAGAAGTAGGTCATGGAGGAATGCATTGCTATACACACCATTGTCTTACACACTTCTTCACTGTACATGAAGGAACTCATGTGCAAACGTAGCCGTTGTCTCCACCATGCCTCATGGAAGTGAAACCTTCAAAATCTTTACATGTTAAACAGGCAAATCATGAATGCATTAGTTTTAGAGTTTTGCGTACTGTGAAACATGTAAGAAGTAGCTACCATTGCCTTTATAACTGCATAATTGCACTACTGCACAGAAACCATAAAGACACCACAATGCATACAAAAGTGACCATATACAAGGGAAATAAAGTAAGCTAAAAAGCAGCAGTATTACCAGAAACTGTTCATAACATAACTGATTATCTTCATGCACAGAAACCAGTGATGTGTTTTATGCTTTCCTCTTCCCCTATAAGTATCATATGATGTGAGTGACCCATAAGGAAAGTCGTGTAAGAACTTATGAGAAGGGTCCCGTACACAAATAAAGAACCTTTTGAATTGTTTGTTCCTGACTGTTAGTGACGAAAAGCACCTGCTCTACTTATGGTAGTGAAGAAAACATAAGGAGCTACACATGTGATGTCATGAATGAGATTTATGATGGCATCTTTGATGTCATCTGTGTTGGCCCTTGCAGTGCACACTGGTAGCACACATTTTGGTTGCTTAGCTTACCATAACTCTCAAATTTGGTTTTATTTCTCTGTTTTACCTGTAACCATAACGTTCCTGTAACAACATTTTTCCATTGAATTTCACTGTTTTTTTAGTAGTGCAACTTAACCATAACGTCCCTTTTGCAACATTTTTTGTTAGTGAATTTCATAGGTTTTTGGTATGGCACTTTAAGCATAATCTTGCTTTAGGGTCGTTTTTTCAGTAAAGGGAAAAGGTTTTTTGTGACACACGTAGACTTCACCTGGTTGGCGTATGTGCAATTACACGCAAGTATCCGTAGGACTGCATTAGTGGCCGCATGTCCGCATCTTCAAAAGCACTTTTAAGTAATGATAATGATGTGTTATTTATATAGTGCCTTAATCCAAAGCGCTTTACAGAGCACATATGTACATACAATATCACCCAACCGAAATTGCTTCTCATTTAACGACCTCAGAAGGATGAAAGGCTGAGTTGGCCTTGCCGGGATTCGAACCTGCAACCTGCAGATCACGCTCAGATCACAGCAGCGAGCGCTCAACCCGCTGAGCTATCTTACCAGCAGTTGTAGTAGAAGCGCACATATTTACGTTCCAAACCTAGACCCAAGCGTTTGTCATGCACTGTATGCTGATAACACTGCCCATGTTGCCAGCCCTACGTATTCATGCAGTAGGCTTCCACATTTAAAGTATTGCTCTCCACTTGCTGTCCAGCTCTGCAAACTCAGCAATGTGTGGGTAAAGTACTCCTAACTGTATAACGGCCACTGGTAAACAAAGAACGGCAACCTGCACTGTGACGTGGGCGTGTTAAATGTGCCATTACTTTGATATATCTGCTGATCTGCTGCTTCCCTTTCCATGACCCGTAAAACTGATACATTGTGTGTGCACTCAGCAGTGTGACGGAAAGTATGAACAGGGTGTGTGTCGGTTATACAGTTGAAGAAAAAATGTAACTGCAAGTGGGACAGTTTGTAGTAAGGCAGCAAAATTGCAAATCTGGTGCACCTTTCTCACACACATACTAGTGCATGTACAAACAAGTAAGGAAACAGCAAATATGCAGAGCGCAAACAGTCTTACTGGTGATTAGAAAAACGTTGTATGTGCGTGGGTTGCACAGAATAAATGGCTTTGTTGTATACGTAAAGAAGCAGTGGTTGGCATTGTTGTAAACATTCTTGTATTCCACAATGTATGTATATCCGTGAATGGTACCGCTAGCAGTAATGGCGTAGCATAAAGTGTTTGTACTGCATGTGACGACAACTTAAATTAAGGGACAAAGGAGCAGTGGGCTGGCTATCGTCTTTCGAAGAATGACGTTAGCTACTTTCATTTACAGCATTTGCTACATCTGCTGCGGGCAACAAGAGGGGCACTCCTGTAAGGCAGCGGAGTTGCATAACAACCTTTCCAAAGCATATGCTGCGCTACAGACCCTTAGCCGGCAAAAGGGCATTGTATTGTACATCTAGTGCAATGCGCTACTGTAAACACGGAAGGTACTTGGAAGTGCATTGCAACAGTCGTTACAGGAGCATTACAATGAGTGCCGCCTATACAGGTGAGGGCCACCCAATAATTCTGTCTCCCGGCACATTCCCTATAGTATCTAGGCAGGTGATGCCCCTCCTGTACTGGACCTTTCCTGGCTTTCCTTCTGTGGCGTGTGAACACGATAATAATAAAATATGCACTGTGGAACAAAAAAGGTAAAAAAAGAGAGCAGCTTTCACAGATGAAGAACGGAATTGCCAATGCCCGCATGCAGGGTGGGAGGTGTGGCATTGTGGAGAACACTGTAGTTCAGTCGGTTACAAAGGAGTGCGCTGTACAAAGCGATGTCTTTACGTGTTGCAGACCGTTTGCAAGAGAGTCACAGTGCAACACTTACTAGAAGAAAATATCACTACTTGCAAGAAAGGAACTAAGACAATTTAGATGGGGTCTGCAGGAGTCGAGATAGCTGGCACAGTAAGATGAACGTTGTAGCTAGGTAAATGTGTTTGTGCTGTGAAACGACATAATGCCATGGGCGAAGTATCCCATTGGCACATGACAAAGAAATGCACAAATACACTTCTTTGCAATGTACCACGCTGTCTCCATTGACAGACCAAATAGAAAATGATGCTGCCACATCAGTAGCTGCATACTGCGATAGAAAGTTATGTGCCTCTTTCATCACAAACAACACTGAAAATCATGGAACATGCTGTGCAATGTTCCCTGTACAATGAACAACAATATTATTGTCATGATTGTGTATCACACACACATAAACCAAAATCAGGTACTTCATCAGGCTGATTATCTGCATTCCACCACTTTCACTAGGCATTTCTCAGTCCTATTGTCACATGTGTGACATGGCTAGGGTACATGCCATCTGTGTGATGGCATGTGTCATGTATGTCTATTGGACATGCCAATCACAGGCCAATGTGTGACGGCACTGCTAGGCAGCATGCAGCAAATTTGTTGGTCTTCCATCTTGGTGTCATCAATGTGTGCCATTTGCCTCCCCTTCATACCAGTGACAGTGCATGCATGGGAAGGTTATAGTCATGTGGGACATGTGTCAATGAAGTACTGTTTCTGTTGCTTCTCAGCCCTAATTGTGTTCCATGGTGCTAATGCCTGTTCCCATTTCTTTTCTTTCATGTCTTTGCAGGGGATGACGCACTTGATACTGCTGGGGTTGTGGAGATGGTGCAGACCCAGGAGGGGTCTCAGGCCCGACCGGGCACCAGTGAGGGACGTGGTGTGGTGGTGGGTGAGAACCCACACTTGCTGCAGACCGTCATCTCAAGGGGTGTCTCTGGGTGCACCTCCCCCGAGCTCTATTCAGGTGTCGATTCGGATTATGAGACCTATGTACCATCGCAGGTAAGTGTTTCTGGGAGGGATTCTGTACTGTCCAACCCACCTGCACCAGGGGTAGAACCCTCAATGGGGATGTCAGTGTTGGTAGGTCCGCCTTTGGTGGTTACGGATGCAGGGTCATACTCTGCTACATCTGATCCTGTTCCTGGGCCAGCAGATCAGAGGGGGAATGCAGTCCTGCAGCCTAAGGCGGTACCGGCACAGCAAGGCGCAGTTCGCCTTGCCCAGACAGGTGTGGTGCCCGCCGACACGGTGGCCGTACGCCACCTGGCAATACCGCATGGGAGCAATCCATATACGGTATGGCAAACCAACAGGCAGCATCAATTGAGATGATGGCTCAGGTCATGGATAGGGTGGCCACTTCCATTATCCCCCAAGAAAGTCTAATTGAACAACTACAGCAGGCAACAGACTCCATTAGCCAGTCACACAGAGAGGTCATGTTGGCGTCCAACAGGGACAGGCGGGTGGCACTGGAGACTCTGCGGGAAGCCATTTCTATTGAGTCCCAGGGCCACAGGGGAGCCCTGAGGGTGGAACTCTGTCAGCTCAGGGAAACTCTGGTTGAGCTTGAGGCTTCAGCTAACATGAGGACAGAACAGCAGCTGGAGCGGCTCACACATACGCTCTCAGCTGAGATGCAGGCAACTAGGGAGGAGGTCCGGGCATCCCGTGAGTTGTTGCATGGGGACCTCCGCCCAATTATCCTCCAGAACCAGACCTTCAACACCCGCATGCTTGCTGCCATGGAGGACCAGATTAGGGCTTTGTGTGGGCTGCCTCCCATAGTGCCACCACCTCCTGATGCAGCTGCAGAGGGTGAGGAGAGCGAAAGCAGCGATTCTCCCACATAGGGTAGCCGTGCAGGCCATGAGCCCATGGAGGTGTTTTTTTTTTCGCATGATCCACACAGGTGGGTTTTGGTGTGCACCCTGTCCTCGGACCTCCTGGTTGGCCTCCCCCCCCCGGGCCCATTCATGGCCATTTTTGATTTTTGATTTATTTATTTTTTTTGATTTTTGATTCTTGATTTTTTGGACAGTGTGTTGCCTTGTGTGGCTCCCGTGGGCATACACTGTATTGTGGCTGGGCACATGCAGGCTTGTCCTGAATTTGGTTCAGATGCTTGGGTTTGTGTGACACACACCCCTCCTGCTTCCCATTTCCATGGGCTGCAAAGGGTGTGCCCAAGTGACAATGACTTACACGGTGACGTTGGACTCCCATTTGATGTGTGGGCAGTCTGTAGTCAATACTGTGTATACATTCCTAGTGCATATTGTTGTTGTATTGTACACTGCATGGTGTATTGATATGTGCCTATGCATCCATCTCATCCTCCTAATTTGCAGGTCCATTTCTCATGTCTTCACAAGGCTGTCTACTTTGGAACTGGAGTCCATGTTGTAAGCAGTGCACCTACACTTTTGCGTGGCGCTAACACTGTATAGTTGGAAGTGTTCGAAGTGCTGGCATTATCAGGTAGTGAGGCTACCAATTTTTTAAGTCTGTACTGTCATGTTTATGGTAGGTTGGAGGTTGCGTAGGTGATTGGTATTATTGGTAAGTATTTGATAATATGTGTTGTTGGTCATGCATTACTGTGAGCATTTCATGTGTGGCCAGTTTCTATTAGGGACACTGTAGTTGGTGACACTTGGGTCATGTTGTGGGGATTAATTTGTTTGCTCTCACATTGCATGACATGCCATGGTGTGTTGTGGGGCCGTGCCGGGGAGGGGTTGGGTGACATGGCACTATTCTCATGTTGTATTTTGCAAGTGGGTATTCATTTTTGCTGCATGGAAGTGTGTCTTTTGATGACACTGCATTGGTGGTGTTTATGTAGGTAGGGATGCACACATTGTGACACTTCCAGATGAACAATCTCAGGCTGCTATGGTTCTGACCGTTGACTGTCCCTTAATTCATCAGAATTGTCAGATTGAGTCATCATTGATTGTCAGATGGTATGTGCCAGGGCTGTGTGCACTCCACAGGGGTGTGCTTTCTATGTGAAGTAATTAGCCACCAGCTGCGTATGGGCTGCCTCACCCCGTGCCCTTTCCCCTCCCATGCGCAGTGGGCGTGCATGTGGTTGGGGATGTGGGGGCACCACCGTGTCCACAGCCAGGCCCCGGCGTGTTGCAACATTGTGCAGGACACATGCTGCCACTATGATCCTGCATACTACTGGGGGAGAATATAACAGCTGCCTGCCAGAACGGTCAAGGGAGCGAAAGCGTGACTTGAGCACTCCGAATGTGCGCTCCACTATGCCCCGTGTTACAATATGGGCTGTGTTGTATCTTACCTCGGGAGGCGTGATGGGGTTCCGAATTGGCGTCATCATGTGTGTGCTCAGAGGGTAGGCACTGTCCCCTGGGGAGGTGGTGATGGGGATCATTAGTGGGGTATTGGCATTACTCTGTATCTGTCATGCATGCGTGTGCTGTGGCATTTCTACTCACCAAGCAGCCATGCATCGCCATGCTGCCCAGCTTCCAGGTCCCGGTTTAGGGTTGACATCCTGTAAATGAAGCTGTCGTGGGTGGATACTGGATAGTTGGCATATACTGAGGTGATGATTCCCTTGGCATCACATACTACCTGGACGTTGATGGAATGCCAGTGCTTGCGGTTTCTATAGATGTGCTCAGATGCCCTGGGGGGACGTAGAGCCACATGGGTGCAATCAATGGCACCTAGCACTTTGGGGAATTGTGCGAACCTGTAGAAATCCTGGCTGACAGCCTGCCTTTCTACAGGTGTTCTGGGCAGGTATATGTGCCTGCGGACTGATGGGCGTGCAGTGATGATGGCCAACACCTGGTGTAGGCACCGTGACCTGTGACACCCCCCCCACTATGGCACTTGTCCGCTGAAATGATCCGGTAGCCAAGAAGTGCAGTACATTGAGGACCTTCTCCAGGGGGCTCAGTGCTTGGGAGCACAGGGTGGTGATGTGAGGTCATCCTCCCACTCACTGACCAGGTCGAGTATTATGTGTGGTGGAAACCTGTACCTCCCATACACCTGGTCATCAGGTATACCAAATAGGCTGGTTCTGGGTGTGAAGATTCTGGCCCTGACTATCCTTCTCCTCCTCCTGCAGTATCCCACGGCCACTGCTGCTAGGAACGGTATATTCATCCTGGCGTCTGAGCTTGTTTGTTGTTTGCGCACTCTTTTATGCTGCGCGGGACGTGCGCCTGCTTCATGCTGGCGTACGTGTTTCAGGATTGGACCTTTTATTTTTTGGCGCGTTGTAGGCGACCGTGTAAATCTTCCCGCCCACGCCAGGAATACACATAACACGCTCTCCCAGGCCCAGTTGCGAGTAAATATTCTCGCCCACCCCTGGAATACACATACCCCACTCTCACAGGCCCAGTCGCGTGTGGAACTTCACGCGCACACTGAAATACACGTACCCTGCAAATTTGTGTGTGAAACTTCCCACGCACCCTGAAATACACGTACCCAAGGCAATCGCGTGTAGAACTTCCCGCGAACTCCGTAATACACGTACCCTGCTGGTATCGCGTGTGGAAGTTCACGCGGACCCATAATACACGTACCCTGATGGAATCGCGTGTGAGACTACCCACGCACCCCTGGAATACACGTACCAAGGCAAATCGCATGGCTGGGGGGTGGGGGTGCTGGGAGACAGGAGTGGGGGCCTGGTGGAGGGTGCCCTACAGTGCTGGGGGGTGGGGGTGCTGGGAGACAGGAGTGGGGGCCTGGTGGAAGGTGCCCCTGGATGCAGGGGGGTGGGGGTGCAGGGGGACATGAGTGGGGGCCTGTTGGAGGGTGCCCCTGGATGCAGGGGGTGGGGGTGCAGGGGGACAGGTGTGTGGGCCTGGAGGAGGGTGCCCTGCACTGCTGGGGGGGTAGGGGTGCTGGGAGACAAGAGTGGGGGTCTGGTGGAGGGTGCCCCTGGATGCAGGGGGGTGGGGGTGCAGGGGGACATGAGTGGGGGCCTGGTGATGGGTGCCCCTGGATGCAGGGGGGTGGGGGTGCAGGGAGAAAGGAGTGGGGGCTGGTGGAGGGTGCCCCTGGATGCAGGGGTGTGGGGGTGCAGGGGGACATGAGTGGAGGCCTGGTGGAGGGTGCCCTACAGTGCTGGGGGGTGGGGGTGCAGGGAGACAGGAGTGGGGGCCTGGTGGAGGGTGCCCTACAGTGCTGGGGGGTGGGGGTGCAGGGAGACAGGAGTGGGGGCCTGGTGGAGGGTGTCTTACAGTGCTGTGGGGTGGGGGTGCTGGGAGACAGGAGTGGGGGCCTGGTGGAGGATGCCCTACAGTGCTGGGGGGTGGGGGTGCAGGGGGACAGGAGTGGGGGCCTGGTGGAGGGTGCCCCTGGATGCAGGGGGGTGGGGGTGCAGGGGGACATGAGTGGGGCCTGGTGGAGGGTGCCCCTGGATGCAGGGGGGTGGGGGTGCAGGGGGACAGGGGTGGGGGACTGGTGGGCGGTGCCCTGCACTTCTGGGGGGTGGGGGTGCTGGGAGACAGGAGTGGGGGCCTGGTGGAGGGTGCCCTACAGTGCTGGGGGGTAAGGTTGCTGGGAGACAGGAGTGGAGGCCTGGTGGAGGGTGCCCCTGGATGCAGGGGGTGGGGGTGCAGGGTGACATGAGTGGGGGCCTGGTGGAGGGTGCCCCTGGATGCAGGGGGTGGGGTGCAGGGAGACAGGAGTGGGGGCCTGGTGGAGGGTGCCCTACAGTGCTGGGTGGTGGGGATGCAGGGGGACAAGAGTGGGGGCCTGGTGGAGGGTGCCCTGCACTGCTGGGGGGTGGGGGTGCTGGGAGACAGGAGTGGGGGCCTGGTGGAGGGTGCCCTACAGTGCTGGGGGGTGGGGGTGCTGGGAGACAGGAGTGGAGGCCTGGTGGAGGGTGCCCCTGGATGCAGGCGGGTGGGGGTGCAGGGGGACATGAGTTGGGGCCTGGTGGCGGGTGCCCCTGGATGCAGGGGGGTGGGGGTGAAGGGAGACATGAGTGTGGGCCTGGTGGAGGGTGCCCTACAGTGCTGGGGGGTGGGGGTGCAGGGGGACATGAGTGGGGGCCTGGTGGAGGGTGCCCCTGGATGCAGTGGGGTGGGGGTGCAGGGAGAAATGAGTGGGGGCCTGGTGGAGGGTGTCCTACAGTGCTGGGGGTGGGGGTGCAGGGAGACAGGAGTGGGGGCCTGGTGGAGGGTGCCCTACAGTGCTGGGAGGTGGGGTTGCTGGAGACAGGAGTGGGGGCCTGGTGGAGGGTGCCCCTGGATGGAGGGGGGTGGGGAGGCAGGGGGACAGGAGTGGGGGCCTGGTGGAGGGTGCCCTGCACTGCTGGAGGGTGGGGGTGCTGGGAGACAGGAGTGGGGGCCTGGTGGAGGGTGCCCCTGGATGCCCCTGAATGCAGGGGGTGGGGGTGCAGGGGGAATTGAGTGGGGGCCTGGTGGAGGGTGCCCCTGTATGCAGGGGGTGGGGGTGCAGGGAGACATGGGTGGGGGCCTGCTGGAGGGTGCCCTACAGTGCTGGGGGGTGGGGGTGCAGGGGGACATGAGTGGGGGCCTGGTGGAGGTTGCCCTACAGTGCTGGGGGTGGGGGTGCAGGGGTACATGAGTGGGGGCCTGGTGGAGGGTGCCCCTGGATGCAGGGGGTGGGGGTGCAGGGGGACATGAGTGGGGGCCTGGAGGAGGGTGCCCCTGGATGCAGGGGGGTGGGGGGTGCAGGGAGACATGAGTGGGGGGCTGGTGGAGGGTGCACTACAGTGCTGGGGGTGCGGTGCAGGGGGGCATGAGTGGGGGCCTGGTGGAGGGTGCCCTACAGTGCTGGTGGGTGGGGGTGCAGGGAGACAGGAGTGGGGGCCTGTTGGAGGGTGCCCTACAGTGCTGGGGGGTGGGGGTGCTGGGAGACAGGAGTGGGGGCCTGGTGGAGGGTGCCCCTGGAAGCAGGGGGGTGGGGGTGCAGGGGGTTGTTAGGGAGAATTCTCTGTTTAGGCTGAATCTCCTAACCTAGTGAGTCCCCCAGCAGCTTTGCTGGATTTCTGGAGTTTGTTTTTTCCATCCTGCCAAGAGTGAGACTCTTTTTCTCCCACTCTTGGACATGAATGTGTGTAATTCCTTTTAATGTCAATGTGTTCTATGGGCTATGGGGTATTTTACTCCATAGGGTCTCATATGTTTTGCTATGTGTGTTACACTGCACCCTCCATGCCGTAACACTGGGGCATCCTAGCGGACCTCCGTCATAGACTCCATACCCGGGTACTGACTACTGTCGCCCCGGTCATGTAAAGTCACCATTGGCTTTACTAGACCTAAATTTACTAACAGAACTAGTACAAACCATCCTATTGTGGACGTACTAGTAGGGGTAATTTGATTACTCCTGGGTCTGTTATTCGAGGAGGCCCGTCCCCCCATGTCGAGTTTTGGCTGGTGGCAGTGGAAACTACTTGTTATATTCGACCCCGAATATAAACCTATGGGATTCTTCCCATTGTTGGAGATTAATACTTTTTCTCGTTGATCTCTAACCTACCACCGGTTTACTTATCTTAAATAAGTCTATCGGATGGTATTTTCTGCCAGAACTCGGTTTTTAAAATGGCGTCTGTGTTCGTCTCTGTGACTCCTAAACCAAAGTTTGAGCCCTTTGTTCCACTTTTGGCGGGCTTCGGTACAGAGGCCCTCCAAAGTGGTGCCATTCTGTCTGGGTTACCACAGGGTTGTGGGAGGGGGTTTAGGCACCCTGGACTGAGTTGCCTTGCCAACTCCGGTCGCACTCTGGTGTGATTGGCCCAAGTGGTGAGCCTCCCCGCTCACCAATTAGGCTGTTTTGAGTGACAGCTAGGCTGAATGAATGGGGGTTTTCTGCATAAAAGCAGGGCTTTTGGGACTGGATCTTCAGAAGTCGCCAGTGGACCTAAGAATCCAACGAGGGTAAAGCTGAGTCGACCTGCAATGACGACACCTCCGGTGGAGCCCTGCTGAACCGACTCACCACTTCCCGCCGACAGAGGAGATCTGTCCGCCGGAGAGTCTCTTCCCCTGACTGGTGGGAACAACCAGTCCCCTTTGCTTTTTCTTCGCTTCAGGACACAGTGGTCGAATTGCCCGTGCAGAGCACAGCGGCAACCGGATAGCCACTACCCCTGTACCGTGACCAAAAGGTGGTGCCTTGTAACGGAGCACTCCGCGGCTGGTCTCTTCCCTGGTGGTTTACCGAACCTCAACTTTCCTTCGACGACAAGATCATCTCTTCTCTTGGCAAAGACCCGACGTGCATCCACCACCAGGAACAACTGGCCCCGCCGGAGCTGTCTCTCGACAAACAAGGTACTGTGTCTGCCTGGCTTCCCTTGTTGCCAGATAGAGTGGGGTGTCTTAATCCGCGCCTCTCCATAGGGTCGTCTCCAAGCTTCTATAACGTTTTGTTCTGAACTGGTCCAATCTGCCTATAACAATTTGCGACAAAGACTCGAAGCGCATTCCACTAAGATACTTTTTGGGACATATCGCCTTGCCTCTCTCCGAGTGGGCCTGGCCTCTGAACTTTGGAATCTACAGTGGTTCCTGTCTTCTTGTCTTGCATCTTTGTTCTTAAAAAGTATTGCTATCGAGTGGATTTCTTAACCCGCCTTTCTTCTCCCATCCTAACAAATGCCATCTAGGTTAAAGCATACACCCATGTGTGCAAATAAGTGATGCCGTTGAACCTAGACTTGTCGAACTATTGTTAGGGGGATTGATCTTTTTCTTATAGTAATGGCGATTGAAGTTGTTTGCCGTATTAGTGCCCGAGTGTTTTGAATAGATGTGTTGTTATGAATAAATACCTTTATATCTTTACACCGAAGCCTTGTTGCGTATTTGCTTGTCTTACTGTGTAGAATTGCCCTATGTTGTATACTCCACATACTGCCTAACTCTTCTTGAGAGAAGTCTGACTGCTCAGCCACAGCTACCAAGTGAATCTGTGTGGTACAGACTGCTACCAAGTGGGTTTACTGCCAAACACCTGTAGTCCTAAATCTTTTGCAGTGGTCCCAGAGGGAACTGCACAGGTTTCCGCCTAACAGGGGACACGAGTGGGGGCCTGGTGGAGGGTGCCCTGCACTGCTGGGGGGTGGGGGTGCTGGGAGACAGGAGTGGGGGCCTGGTGGAGGGTGCCCTACAGTGCTGAGGGGTGGGGGTGCTGGGAGACAGGAGTGGGGGCCTGGTGGAGGGTGCCCCTGGATGCAGGGGATTGGGGGTGCAGGGGGACATGAGTGGGGGTCTGGTGGAGGGTGCCCCTGGATGCAGGGGATTGGGGGTGCAGGGAGACATGAGTGGGGGCCTGGTGGAGGGTGCCCTACAGTGCTGGGGGGGTGGGGGTGCAGGGGGACATGAGTGGGGGCCTGGTGGAGGGTGCCCTACAGTGCTGTGGGGTGGGGGTGCAGGGGGACATGAGTGGGGGTCTGGTGGAGGGTGCCCCTGGATGCAGGGGGGTGGGGGTGCAGGGGGACATGTTTGGGGGCCTGGTGGAGGGTACCCCTGGATGCAGGGGGGTGGGGGTGCAGGGAGACATGACTGGGGGCCTGGTGGAGGGTGCCCTACAGTGCTGGGGGGTGGGAGTGCAGGGGGACTTGATTGGGGGCCTGGTGGAGGGTGCCCTACAGTGCTGGGGGGTGGGAGTGCAGGGGGACATGACTGAGGGCCTGGTGGAGGGTGCCCTACAGTTCTGGGGGGTGGAGGTGCAGGGAGACAGGAGTAGGGGACTGGTGGAGGGTGCCCTACAGTGCTGGGGGATGGGGGTGCTGGGAGACAGGGGTGGGGGCCTGGTGGAGGGTGCCTCTGGATACAGGGGGGTGGGGTTGCAGGGGGACATGAGTGGGGGCCTGGTGGAGGGTGCCCTACAGTGCTGGGGGGTGGGGGTGCAGGGAGACAGGAGTGGGGGTCTGGTGGAGGGTGCCCTACAGTGCTGGGGGGTGGGGGTGCAGGGAGACAGGAGTGGGGGCCTGGTGGAGGGTGCCCTACGATGCAGGGGGGTGGGGGTGCAGGGAGACAGGAGTGGGGGCCTGGTGGAGGGTGCCCTACAGTGCTGGGGGGTGGGGGTTCAGGGTGACATGAGTGAGGGCCTGGTGGAGGGTGCCCCTGGATGCAGGGGGGTGGGGTGCAGGGAGACAGGAGTGGGGGCCTGGTGGAGGGTGCCCTACAGTGCTGGGGGGTGGGGGTGCTGGGAGACAGGAGTTGGGGCCTGGTGGAGGGTGCCCCTGGAGGCAGGGGGGTGGGGTTGCAGGGGGACAGGAGTGTGGGCCTGGTGGAGGGTGCCCTGCACTGCTCATACTTGCCAACCCTACCGATTTAGGCGGTAGGATACCGCTTTTTAAGCAGTCCTACCGCCTACCGATTTTTTGACATGAAATACCGATTTTTTTTTGTAAAAAAAAAAAAAAAAAAAAAAAAATTTTTTTTACATTTTTTTTTTTTTTGACCACGCCAGCTCGGGGAGTCTTTCAAGGGCTCCCCCGAGCTGACGCACCGGGAGAATGCCCGGCATGCAGGCTTTTAATGTCAAAGGCACCCACGGCGGTGGGCTAAAAGCGCCCTTCCGCCGCGGGTGCCTTTGATAAAAGGCGCCATTAGCCCCCCACCACGCCAACTCGGGGAGTCTTTCAAGGACTTCCCCGAGCTGGCGTAGCGGGAGAAGGCGCAGCATGCAGGCTTTTAATGTCAAAGGCACCCACGGCGGTGGGCTAAAAGCGCCCTTCCGCTGCGGGTGCCTTTGGCAAAAAGGCGCCATTAGCCCCCCACCACGCCAACTCGGGGAGTCTTTCAAGGACTTCCCCGAGCTGGTGTAGCGGGAGAAGGCGCGGCATGCAGGCTGTTAACGTCAAAGGCACCCACGGCGGTGGGCTAAAAGCACCCTTCCGCCGCGGGTGCCTTTGGCAAAAGGCGCCATTAGCCCCCCACCACGCCAACTCAGGGAGTTTTTCAAGGACTTCCCCGAGCTGGCGTAGCGGGAGAAGGCGCAGCATGCAGGCTTTTAATGTCAAAGGCACCCACGGCGGTGGGCTAAAAGCGCCCCTCCACCGCGGGTGCCTTTTGGTCAAAGGCGCCATTAGCCCCCCACCACGCCAGCTCGGGGGAGTCTTTCAAGGACTTCCCCGAGCTGGCGTAGCGGGAGAAGGCGCAGCATGCAGGCCTTTGATGTAAAAGGCGTCCACGGCGGTGGGCTAAAGGCGCCCCTCCGCCGCGAGTGCCTTTCACAAAAGGCGCCATTAGCCCCCCCACCACGTCAACTCTGGTGAGTCTTTCAAGGGCTCCCCCGAGCTGGCGTGATGGCAGAAGGCGTGGCAGGCGCCTCATTGTCATTGAATGCACCCGCGGCGGCGGGCTCATTCAATGACAATGGGCTGCTGACGCGCCCTATTCCTATCATTACCTCCTCGACTGACTATTTTTGAAACTTTAAGATTCCTACAGATTTTTGGTCACAGAATGTTGGCATGTATGCACTGCTGGGGGGTGGGGGTGCTGGGAGACAGGAGTGGAGGCCTGGTGGAGGGTGCCCCTGGATGCCCCTGGATGCTACGGGGGGTGCAGGGGGACATGAGTGGGGGCCTGGTGGATGGTGCCCCTGGATACAGGGAGGTGAGGGTGCAGGGAGACAGGAGTGGGGGCCTGGTGGAGGCTGCCCTATAGTGCTGGGGGGTGGGGTGCTGGGAGACAGGAGTGGGGGCCTGGTGGAGGGTACCCCTGGATGCCCCTGGATGCAGGGGGGTGGGGGTGCAGGGGGACATGAGTGGGGGCATGGTGGACGGTGCCCCTGGATGCAGGGAGGTGGGGGTGCTGGGAGACAGGAGTGGGGGCCTGGTGGAGGGTGCCCCTGGATGCAGGGGGGTGGGGGTGCAGGTAGACAGGAGTGGGGGCCTGGTGGAGGGTGCCCCGCACACTGGGGGGTGGGGGTGCTGGGGGACAGGAGTGGGGGCCTGGTGGGGGTGCACTACAGTGCTGGGGGGTGTGGGTGCTGGGAGACAGGAGTGGGGGCCTGGTGGAGGGTGCCCCTGGATGCCCCTGGATGCAGGGGGTGGGGGTGCAGGGGGACATGAGTGGGGGCCTGGTGGACAGTGCCCCTGGATGCAGTGAGGTGGGGGTGCAGGGAGACATGCGTGGGGGCCTGGTGGAGGGTCCCCCACAGTGCTGGGGGGTGGGGGAGCAGAGAGACAGGAGTGGGGGCCTGGTGGAGGGTGCCCTATGATGTAGGGGGTGGGGGTGCAGGGAGACAGGAGTGGGGGCTTAGTGGAGGGTGCCGTACATTGCTGGTGGGTGGGGGTGCAGGGTGACATATGTGGGGGCCTGGTGGAGGGTCCCCCTGGATGCAGGGGGGTGGGGGTGCAGGGAGACAGGAGTGGGGGCCTGGTGGAGGGTGCCCTACAGTGCTGGTGGTGGGGGTGCAGGGGGACATGAGTGGGGGCCTGGTGGAGGGTGCTCCTGGATGCAGGGGGGTGGGGGTGCAGGGGGACAGGAGTGGGGGCCTGGTGGAGGGTGCCCTTCACTGCTGTGGGGTGGGGGTGCTGGGAGACAGGAGTGGGGGCCTGGTCGAGGGTGCCCTACAGTGCTGGGGGGTGGGGGTGCTGGGAGACAGGAGTGGGGGCCTTTTGAAGGGTGCCCTACAGTGCTGGGGGTGGGGGTGCAGGGGGACATGAGTGGGGGCCTGGTGGAGGGTGCCCCTGGATGCTGGGGGTGGGGGTGCAGGGGGACATGTGTAGGGGCCTGGTGGAGGGTGTCCTACAGTGCTGGGGGGTGGGGGTGTAGGGGGACATGGGTGGGGGCATGGTGGAGGGAGCCCCTGGATGCAGGAGGCTGGGGGTGCAGGGGGACATGAGTGGGGGCCCGGTGGAGGGTGCCCTACAGTGCTGGGGGGTGGGGGTGCAGGGGGACATGAGTGGGGGCCTGGTGGAGGGTGCCCTATAGTGCTGGGGGGTGGGGGTGCAGGGAGACAGGAGTGGGGGCCTTGTGGAGTGTGCCCTACAGTGCTGGGGGGTGGGGGTGATGGGAGACAGGAGTGGGGGCCTGGTGGAGGGTGCCCCTGGATGCAGGGGGTGGAGGTGCAGGGGGATATGAGTCGGGGCCTGGTGGAGGGTGCCCTACAGTACTGGGGGTGGGGGTGCAGGGAGACAGGAGTGGGGGCCTGGTGGAGGGTGCCCTATGATGTAGGGGGTGGGGGTGCAGGGAGACAGGAGTGGGGGCTTAGTGGAGGGTGCCGTACATTGCTGGTGGGTGGGGGTGCAGGGTGACACAAGTGGGGGCCTGGTGGAGGGTCCCCCTGGATGCAGGGGGGTGGGGGAGCAGGGAGACAGGAGTGGGGGCCTGGTGGAGGGTGCCCTACAGTGCTGGTGGTGGGGGTGCTGGGAGACAGGAGTGGGGGCCTGTGGAGGATGCCCCTGGATGCAGGGGGGTGGGGGTGCAGGGGGACATGAGTGGGGGCCTGGTGGAGGGTGCTCCTGGATGCAGGGGGGTGGGGGTGCAGGGGGACAGGAGTGGGGGCCTGGTGGAGGGAGCCCTGCACTGCTGTGGGGTGGGGGTGCTGGGAGACAGGAGTGGGGGCCTGGTCGAGGGTGCCCTACAGTGCTGGGGGGTGGGGGTGCTGGGAGACAGGAGTGGGGGCCTTTTGAAGGGTGCCCTACAGTGCTGGGGGGTGGGGGTGCAGGGGGACATGAGTGGGGGCCTGGTGGAGGGTGCCCCTGGATGCTGGGGGTGGGGATGCAGGGGGACATGTGTAGGGGCCTGGTGGAGGGTGTCCTACAGTGCTGGGGGGTGGGGGTGCAGGGGGACATGAGTGGGGGCATGGTGGAGGGAGTCCCTGGATGCAGGAGGCTGGGGGTGCAGGGGGACATGAGTGGGGGCCTGGTGGAGGGTGCCCTACAGTGCTGGGGGGTGGGGGTGCACGGGGACATGAGTGGGGGCCTGGTGGAGGGTGCCCTATAGTGCTGGGGGTTGGGGGTGCAGGGAGACAGGAGTGGGGGCCTTGTGGAGGGTGCCCTACAGTGCTGGGGGGTGGGGGTGCTGGGAGACAGGAGTGGGGGCCTGGTGGAGGGTGCCCCTGGATGCAGGGGGGTGGGGGTGCAGGGGGACATGAGTCGGGGCCTGGTGGAGGGTGCCCTACAGTGCTGGGGGTGGGGGTGCAGGGAGACAGGAGTGGGGGCCTGGTGGAGGGTACCCTACAGTGCTGGGGGGGTGGGGGTGCAGGGAGACAGGAGTGGGGGCCTGGTGGAGGGTGCCCTATGATGTAGGGGGTGGGGGTGCAGGGAGACAGGAGTGGGGGCTTAGTGGAGAGTGCCGTACATTGCTGGTGGGTGGGGGTGAGGGTGACATAAGTGGGGGCCTGGTGGAGGGTCCCCCTGGATGCAGGGGGGTGGGGGTGCAGGGAGACAGGAGTGGGGGCCTGGTGGAGGGTGCCCTACAGTGCTGGGGGTGGGGGTGCTGGGAGACAGGAGTGGGGGCCTGGTGGAGGGTGCCCCTGGATGCAGGGAGGTGGGGGTGCAGGGAGACATGAGTGGGGGCCTGGTGGAGGGTGCTCCTTGATGCAGGGGGGTGGGGGTGCAGGGGGACAGGAGTGGGGGCCTGGTGGAGGGTGTCCTGCACTGCTGTGGGGTGGGGGTGCTGGGAGACAGGAGTGGGGGCCTGGTCGAGGGTGCCCTACAGTGCTGGGGGTGGGGGTGCAGGGGGACATGAGTGGGGGCCTGGTGGAGGGTGCCCCTGGATGCTGGGGGTAGGGGTGCAGGGGGACATGAGTGGGGGCCTGGTGGAGGGTGCCCCTGGATGCAGGGGGGTGGGGGTGCAGGGAGACATGAGTGGGGGCCTGGTGGAGGGTGCCCTACAGTGCTGGGGGTGGGGGTGCAGGGAGACAGGAGTGGGGGTCTGGTTGAGGGTGCCCTACAGTGCTGGGGGGTGGGGTTGCTGGGAGACAGGAGTGGGGCCTGGTGGAGGGTGCCCCTGGATGCAGGGGGTGGGGGTGCAGGGGGACAGGAGTGTGGGCCTGGTGGAGGGTGCCCTGCACTGCTGGGGGGTGGGGGTGCTGGGAGACACGAGTGGGGCCTGGTGGAGGATGCCCTACAGTGCTGGGGGTGGGGGTTCTGGGAGACAGGAGTGGGGGCCTGGTGGAGGGTGCCCCTGGATGCAGGGGGGTGGGGGTGCAGGGGGACATGCGTGGGGGCCTGGTGGAGATTGTTCTACAGTGCTGGGGGGTGGGGTTGCAGGGGTACATGAGTGGGGGCCTAGTGGAGGGTGCCCCTGGATGCAGGGGGCTGGGGGTGCAGGGGGACATGTGTGGGGGCCTGGTGGAGGGTGCCCTACAGTGCTGGGGGGTGGGGGTGCAGGGGGACATGAGTGGGGGCCTGGAGGAGGGTGCCCTACAGTGCTGGGGGTGGGGGTGCAGGGAGACAGGAGTGGGGGCCTTGTGGAGGGTGCCCTACAGTGCTGGAGGGTGGGGGTGCTGGGAGACAGGAGTGCGGGCCTGGTGGAGGGTGCCCCTGGATGCAGGGCGGTGGGGGTGCAGGGGGACATGAGTGGGGGCCTGGTGGAGGGTGCCCTACAGTGCTGGGGGGTGGGGGTGCAGGGAGAGAGGAGTGGGGGCCTGGTGGAGGGTGTCCTACAGTGCTGGGGGAGTGGGGGTGCAGGGAGACAGGAGTGGGGGCCTGGTGGAGGGTGCCCTATGATGTAGGGGGTGGGGGTGCAGGGAGACAGGAGTGGGGGCTTAGTGGAGAATGCCGTATGTTGCTGGTGGGTGGGGGTGCAGGGTGACATAAGTGGGGGCCTGGTGGAGGGCCCCCCTGGATGCAGGGGGGTGGGGGTGTAGGGAGACAGGAGTGGGGGCCTGGTGGAGGGTGCCCTACAGTGCTGGGGGGTGGGGGTGCTGGGAGACAGGAGTGGGGGCCTGGTGGAGGGTGCCCCTGGATGCAGGGGGGTGGGGGTGCAGGGGGACATGAGTGGGGGCCTGGTGGAGGGTGCTCCTGGATGCAGGGGGGTGGGGGTGCAGGGGGACAGGAGTGGGGGCCTGGTGGAGGGTGCCCTACACTGCTGTGGGGTGGGGGTGCTGGGAGACAGGAGTGGGGGCCTGGTCGAGGGTGCCCTACAGTGCTGGGGGGCGGGGATGCTGAGAGACAGGAGTGGGGGCCTTTTGGAGGGTGCCCTACAGTGCTGGGGGGTGGGGGTGCCGGGAGACATGAGTGGGGGCCTGTTGGAGGGTGCCCCTGGATGCTGGGGGGTGGGGGTGCTGGGAGACATGCGTTGGTGGGCAGTAGTGCAAGGTGACATGTGGGTTGGCTGGGGGGCATGGCCATGGTGGATGGGCTGCCTGCGGGACATGTGCAGGGGTGCAGGGTAGTCCCCTGTGGTGTGGGCCACCTGCAGGGGCCGTGGAGGGTGTAGAGGGAACAGCTGGGAGGACCCACACGGCCAATTCACGTGTGGGACTCCCTGGCACCCCCGAAATACACGTAGGCTGCTGGATTCGCGTGTGGAATTTGCCGCGCACCCGGAGTACACGTACCCTGCTGAAATTGCGTGTGGAACTTCACGCGCACACCGAAATACACGTACCCTGCTAATTTGCATGGGAAACTTCACGCTCACCCCGGAATACACGTGCCCAAGCCAATCGCGTCTGGAACTTCCCGCGAACCCCATAATACATGCACACGCTATTTTTCACACAGCGGGTGTCCGTGTTTGTCGGTACCTCTTTGCACCTCATTTGTCCTAGAGGCCCACTGTATGGGTCATTCATCATAACTGTATATGGGTGCTTTTTGTTAGCGCACATTTTAGCGCACATTTATTTCAGGCGCAGGGACGCTACCGCCTGCTTTCTTGTGGCGTACTTGTTTGGCCCTGTGCGCGTCTTTGACCGTGCGCTGGTTTGCCCTATTCGATTCCATGAATACGAGTTGTAGGCGAGCGTGTGGGCGTTCCGCGCACTTGCCTCCTGTACTTCCCCTGTGACGCCCATATTTTCACGCGTTGTTCCCCATTCCGAGTGTTACGCCCCGTGTTCCGCCTACTTTTGTAATGTGCGCCGCGCTATGTGCGATTGCGCAGCAGCCGTGGCCCACGCCGTTGGATGACCTGTGCGCTGGCGTGCGCCGCACACTTTTTCAGCGCACATCCAATATTTTTCTCGCGCACGGACTTCCATGAATCGATGTGCGCTGGTTTCCCTGCGATTTTCGCAGTTGCACTGCGATTTTCGCACTTTTACTGCGAATCGCACGTTTTGGCACCTCTGCGCCAGAATTTTTGGCGCACATTAATTCCATGAATCGGCCTGTATATTGTAACATGCACAATTTTTCTATTCCCATCTAAACACCACCAGTATAACACCCACTGTTTTCCTTAAAACATCACAATGTCCCCACTTATTCATTCGCACCACCACTCTTAAGTACTAACCCAAACCCATCACACCTATACACATTCTTACTCTTGGAACCTTCCCAATCACAACTATCATCCCCCTACACAATCACACAACACACTATTTATTTCCACAATCACACCCACACATCCATGCACAGTACATAAATATACATTCCCCAACTTTCAAACCCAAACTTTAGTTCACCATCCATAACACAACTTTATTAACTAACTTTCCCAAAAACTCTCCCTAATTTCATAAACAACAACCTCTCTTACTAAAAGTACTTGACCATTACCATACATAACTTCTAACTTTTTTTTACAAGTACAGGAAAGAAGATAATTCCCGGAAACAGCTGTTGAAAAAAGAACACTTCACATCCTACAAAATAAGTACATTAATACAGTATTCATCTCTCTAATACTGTAACCATGTAATGTCACCATATATTAGCCTAGAGTATTATTTTCAAACCAACATTTATTTCACTCTTGCTCATTATATTGTAACATGCACACTCTTTCTCTTCTCATATACACCACCAGTATAACACCCACTGTTTTCCTGAAAACATCACAATTTCCCCGCTTATTTATTTGCACCACCACTCTCTAATTAACTAAACCAAACTCATCTACCTGTAATCACTCTTACTCTTACAACCTTCTCAATCACAACTATCATCGCATTACACAAACACACAACACACTATTCATCTCTACAATCATATCCACACACACATGCACAATGCATCCATATACATTCCACAACTTTCAAACCCAAACTTTAGTTCACCATCCATAACACAACTTTATTAACTAACTTTCCCAAAAACTCTCCCTAATTTCATAAACAACAACCTCTCTTACTAAAAGTACTTGGCCATTACCATACATAACTTCTAACTTTCTTTTACAAGTACAGGAAAGAAGATAATTCCCGAAAACAGCTGTTGAAAAAAGAACACTTCACATCCTACAAAATAAGTACATTAATACAGTATTCATCTCTCTAATACTGTAACCATGTAATGTCACCATATATTAGCCTAGAGTATTATTTTCAAACCAACATTTATTTCACTCTTGCTCATTATATTGTAACATGCACACTCTTTCTCTTCTCATATACACCACCAGTATAACACCCACTGTTTTCCTGAAAACATCACAATTTCCCCGCTTATTTATTTGCACCACCACTCTCTAATTAACTAAACCAAACTCATCTACCTGTAATCACTCTTACTCTTACAACCTTCCCAATCACAACTATCATCGCATTACACAAACACACAACACACTATTCATCTCTACAATCATATCCACACACACATGCACAATGCATCCATATACATTCCACAACTTTCAAACCCAAACTTTAGTTCACCATCCATAACACAACTTTATTAACTAACTTTCCCAAAAACTCTCCCTAATTTCATAAACAACAACCTCTCTTACTAAAAGTACTTGACCATTACCATACATAACTTCTAACTTTCTTTTACAAGTACAGGAAAGAAGATAATTCCCGAAAACAGCTGTTGAAAAAAGAACACTTCACATCCTACAAAATAAGTACATTAATACAGTATTCATCTCTCTAATACTGTAACCATGTAATGTCACCATATATTAGCCTAGAGTATTATTTTCAAACCAACATTTATTTCACTCTTGCTCATTATATTGTAACATGCACACTCTTTCTCTTCTCATATACACCACCAGTATAACACCCACTGTTTTCCTGAAAACATCACAATTTCCCCGCTTATTTATTTGCACCACCACTCTCTAATTAACTAAACCAAACTCATCTACCTGTAATCACTCTTACTCTTACAACCTTCCCAATCACAACTATCATCGCATTACACAAACACACAACACACTATTCATCTCTACAATCATATCCACACACACATGCACAATGCATCCATATACATTCCACAACTTTCAAACCCAAACTTTCTGTTTTCCCAACACAGACAACAACATGCGTAAAAAAAACAACTCTGTAGAAAAAAAGAAAAAATAGAAGAGATAAGAATATAAGCAAGCCATATACTCATCCACTTCTAAAACGATGTATAGAAAACATTAAAACAAAAGAGCTAGTAACCTCACTCAAAAAATGTAAACCAGCCATGATTAAAAAGGCAAAGCCCCTCTTGCAAAAACTAAAAGTAAACCATTACATACAGAGAAATGCAGATCTACCAATGAACCTAACACTATATCTACCAGTATTAACATAACCACTATAAAGCAATCCAAGAAATCAATGTTACAAAAATGTTCCACCGTAGAGTTCTTCACAATCTCATCAGACAAGCTGAAAAGCCATGTTCTACCCTTAAAAACTACTGTAGGAGGCTAATCCTTCAAACTCTAATTGACAGCGCATTTCCTCTAAAGAGAATATTGTTTATATCAATTTTAAACAGAATGCAACCACTAACTAAATGAATTAATACATTACAAAAAGTACTTCTAAACATGTGCAATGTCAATATAGATACCCTTTTAAACTTCTGTGAACGTGAATGGATTCACCAACCATGTCATAGACAGTGATGGCTAAGCGTATGAAATGTTAGGAGACACAATTATGGAAAAAGAAACCCTTATAGAAAAAACATCCCAAACAAACTTAAAACCAAATGTTCCTTTCCCCCAACAAACCGTCAAGTGTACAAATGGACATGTAGCTCAATGTGTAACAAAAGGCAACAATCTTTCACATGTTTGCGACAACTCCTCAATCATTATATCACACTAAAAGACAAAAGTAGAATGAACACTTTACAAACCATGGACTCCTGTCCAGTGCACAGCCACACTGGTCTGTGAGGACATTCATTTGCCTGCATTTCAGGAACTGATTGCAAAATCACCTTCCACCGCATCATAGTGTTAGCAACACACCTGTCCGCTATACAGAATCTTGTGCATAGACTACACTATGCAATAACTCCTGCTCTAGAACTACAAAATTTTAAATATCATTCTTCTACATGGAACAGCCAAAGACCTCCTTAGAAAAAAAGAGCACATCCAAAGTAAGTACCTTGGCACTGAAGTTGAGACAAGTCAGAAACTCCAAAAAAAATTACCTAAAACCTCACACACTTTCTTCCTAACAAACACATACAAAAAAGAAATAGTTAAGTTTCAAGACACATCTGCTGAAATACCAGACATAGTATGTGTCTGTTTTCGGAGAACTTTTAATAAAAAAGAGCACAAGCACACGATATATGGCCTACAAAATAGAAAACAATGATGAATCGCAATGGTTCCAATTAGCTTAATATCTAACAGCAGAACATAAATATAAAATAACTGACCCCTCAATACTTTTCACATGCTGCAGAACAAAGCTTGACAATAACCAAATGCCATCACATGCTATCACTAATGACATAGAAATATTCCCACTTCCAAAGGATCTCCAACCACTTAACTTGTATGAGAACATTATAATCTAAATAGTACACCAATTTTAAGATATAATATGCCTTCAGCTGAAAACATCCAAATTACCTCCATCTGAGTCACTAAAGGGCATTCTTGGCAAAGTAGTATATTTGCCATTAAATCTTAAAGAAAATGTAGAAACTCTAGAAGTATAACAATCAATAGATCAATCTTTGATTGTACTAGTCAATGGTGTACCAACAAAGACAAAAGAATTTGGCAACAACTAGTTAACTTGAACAAAGTTAAACACGCCCTACAATAGCTGAAAGAAAACAAATAATACTACACAGATATAAACATAGAGGAAAGCTTAAAAGAAGCCACCCAAATAATTCAAGATTCACCAGCAACTGGCCAATTTGAAAATGTAGATAATGTTACTGCACCCAACATTTTAAACCAGTATACAATTCACCCACTACACTCCAAAGACACCATAAAAGATCCATTCGAAATATATCAAATGCATCAAGCCAAAGGACCCCCAATGAGCATATGGGAAGAAAGCATAGAAACATGCTCTTTTCCTCTACTCTTTCCTATAGGAAAACAAGCAAGATATGACGAAAGGTTCACACAAATTAGTGCATCAGAATATCGCTCTTTACAAATGTAGTCTGAAGACCCCAGATACAGACAATATTTCAAATACATGTTCCACTTCCTGTTTGAAAGTGAACTAGCAACTCTATGTTATGGATTGGCACACACATTTAAACCAGGCTCTAATATTTTAAACATGTCGCTACTCAACTGCTACAAAAAATAAAAGACAAAGATGAAATTTTGCAGTCAAGTATCACAAATCTGTTGGCAAACATGAGTGGTACAACAAAATACTGGTTCCAATGCCACGCTGATGTACGTTGTATGCTAAGGGGCCTTGGCCCACCCACATAGTGTGTTACTTTAATCTATGCAGAGTATGATTGGGATGATTTGCACAACTCCTTATGCACTGCAAACCAAAATAAAGATGCAATATATATAAAACACCATGAGAAATCTGTTCTCTTGACACTGTCAATGTATCAAGGTACTTTCACCATTGCTGCATTGCCATGCTGCACTTCATTTGCAATAAAATGAGCCCTCCGCTCAGAGAAATGCAACACTTCTCCTGGAGAAAAGAATATCAATCCAGGGGAGCACAACACATCCACCTGTGTTTGTGGATAAAAGATCCTCACAAATGTGCCCATGACAGTGATGTCACTGCTTTACAGTTTATTGAAAAACACATAACCTGTGACACCCCTTCAAAAAACAAAAGTGTTGCAAATACTGCTAAGGTAAATATAAAAACAAAGGTAAATACTATAAATAAAACTAAATTCATCCCAAAAAAAAGTACTAACATCCTACCAAAAGATAGAACAAATAGCCACAAATGATCCCAACAGACAGGATATTTTAAAAAAAATGTAATTGACACAAACTACCCAAACAGAAGTACTGCTTTGGAAAACATGGGCTTGTATGACATAGCCCAAAACTACTCCTAGAAAAGAAATGAGAAAACCCAGCCTAATTAATAATATAAAGTTATCATTTAAATCTATGCAACATAGAGGACTGTATCACATGGCCCTACGGCAACTTTTTAAACCTTGGAGAAAAGAAGAGGATTTTTTAGGTGACTATGAATCATTTGGAACTGTATTCAAAGCAAATTAAAGCAATATAACAAATGCCATTTAAAACAATACAAATGTTGGACAATAAGCGCCAGCAAGAGGATGAAATTGAAGCTCAACTAGATAAAGACACTCCTGAGGGCAGTCATCCTTTGCTTACAGGAAGCCAAGACACACTTGGAGAATCACTCATTCTAAATGATGCAGAAATAGCCATGAATGAGGTAGAAAATACAATGTGTGTACAAAAACAATCTGAAGAAGAATTGTCACTGCTCAAATCCCAGCTAAATGATGAACAACTCACCATGTATCTAGAAGTCACTGAAGAAAATGAACATGGTTTTAAACATGAAACTAAAATGTGAAGCTGTGGAAATGATAAGCCTGTGCTCCTGTATGTAAGTGGTGTATCTGGTTCTGGTAAAACACTCTTAAATTGAAATAATATTAAAATTTCTACAAACCTTAATAAACAACCTTTTACCTATTGTAACAGCAGCCACAGGTTTAGTTTCCAACAACATAGGAGGTGTAACTTTACACCTACTGCTCCTCCTTCCATTGGAACACCAGAATAAATGAGAATACTACAAACTATAACCAGAGGCGGCTACTAAAGTGTGTATAATTCTGAAACAAATTAAAGTGTTCCTAATGGCTGAGGTAAGCATGGTTTCCAACCTCATGTTGGCTTTAATCCACCTCCGAATGCAAGAAGTTCTAAAAACTGACTACAAAGAATTGTTTGGAAGAAAACATGGTATTGTTTTCGGAGATATCCTATAGTTAACACCAACAAAAGGTCAACCTATTTTCAAACCATTAGGAAACAAACAATGCCTCAACACACTCGGTAGCATCGGAAATGCAAATCTCTGGCAACATTTTCAGTACAGAGAACTAACTCAAAACATGCATCAGTCTGCAGGCTTCACCTATTCTAACATTTAAAAAAGCATTACAATGGGTCTGCTTACAAAAGAAGCAAAATACATCTTAAATACTAGACTCTTCCATGAGGTACATCGGCGAAACACATCTGCTCCTGATGTCATGGAAAAATTAACTCAACAAAATATAAAGTGCATGTCCTTAATGCCAACCCTTGCAAGCTGTAGTCAATTCAACCAGACAATGTTGAAAAAAAAAGAAATGCAACCCATACTGCATATCAGCTCCACAGACAATCTAGAAGTGCACAGCATGACAATCCCTTGTGTCAACAAGCAACCGCACAACTAAATACCTTAGCAAAATCTATCTCGAACACAGCGGGATTGGAGAAAATATTAACTTTATGCTTAAACAGCAGAGTAATTCTAAAATGTAACTCAGATGTAGAAAAAGGTTTATTTAATGGAGCAATTGGTAAAACTGTTGGCTTCCAAACATATCCACATGACAACAACATTCAGTTTGTCAACATCCACTTTGGTAGAATTTCCAGAACTTAAGAAAATAAGCCGGACAATAGCATGTTTCCTTCTTTTCAAAGCAATGTGTTTATGCAGAGAACAATTCTCTCTATTTCTTGCATATGCTGTCAATATACATAAATCACAAGGTCTAACCCTGGATCATGCATTGAGTGAAATTGGTAGCACAGTCTTTAAAGAAGGTCTGAGTTACGTAGCACTTGCCTCTGCGAACACTCTATGGTTTATTCCTAGTCAACTTTTATGCAAACAAAGTCAACGCTGACATTCATTGCATCCTAGAATACATCAGGATATGTGCACTGAGCACCCCATCTAGATATGTTCCTTGTACTTCAAAAAATAAAACCTTTAAAAACAAAAGTAATGCAAACAGAATCTACAACAAATCTCCCAACAATGCCTGTGTATGTCTTGTTTCTGTAATGTTTTGTCCTTGTCTGTAAATGTATAAGTATCCCCCTCCACATAAAATCAAAAACTGTCATGATAATGATTATGTATTCATGCTAGACTCTCTTATATTTCTTATATCTCAATAGGTATGTTTTATATTGTTAATTCTCTATGTTCAAAACTGTTACAAAATATTACATGTTCCCTTTATGTCTTGTATGATCTGATTTAAATATAAACCTTTAAACACACAAAAAAGAAACAACAAACAACTCCTCCATCAAATAATACAACCACAAAACTGGCTACTACAAACTCAACTGCGAGGCAAGGAAGCTGTGGGGGGAAGAGAGGGGAAAGCAGGACAGGAAAGGAAATTGATGAGGTGCAGGAAGTGTCTATCAGAGGAGAAGGTTGGCCTGAGGACCTTGGACCCAGATGGTACCGTTCAGGTAAACATTAATGATGAACTTCGAGGAGTGGAAGGGAGCCAGAAGGGCCTCCTACCGGGTGCCAACATAAATGGGAGTAGAAGAGAAAGGAAAAAGCAGATAGACCATATGAAGAGTCTATAGGTCTGGCGAGGGAACAACAAAAATGATGTTGGTGAGGGTTTGCCTGGAAGAGGCACTGATATAGGTATCAGCGATAGGGAGGCCTGGGTTGGAGACCAGGATGTCCTTTTTAAACTTCTCCCTACAAGGTTTATTGAGGAGAGTAGGATAGTCCATAGAGAAGCAGTTAGAAAAGATAGGAGAAACAGAGAGCACCATAGAGTAGGTAGGGAGATGAGAGAAGAAGAAGAAACGGGTGGGAGGGAGAGGCGGGGAGACACTAGGGAAGGACCAGGGAGGGGTGCAACCAGATGAGACAAAGAGGGACGAGACAATAGTCGACAATTGAAAAATATGACAAGAGCTAAGACAATGGGAATTAATGTGAATAATCGAAGAAGCATAACTAACCTACAGTGCGAGAATACTGCAAGTTTCCCTGACTAGAGGCATGATTCCACTTTCATAGTTAGGACACATCTCTACCATTTTGTAGCCACCACTCAAAATGGTTCCATGTAGTATGCTGTGGTAAACTATGCATTAGTGTGCAGTGAGCCCCTAAACCACATATAGGTCAAAAGGAAATGGCATGTGATAATGTTTAGTAACTATTTGGACTGGGCAGAACCCATAGGTCTTCCTCACTAAAACAACACCTAATATTCAAAATCATCAGGTCCTGTAGCTAGGCCCAAAGGCTATTTTGGCAATGGCAGGGCTTTTCAATCTGCCTGAGGGGGCCTTTGATCTACCCAGGAAGGCTATTGTGAATGGCCGGTCATGCTCAGTGGCAGCTTTGATTGGGGAGAGCGTTCAGCCCTCTCCTTGGAACCCCAGAAACCACCTTTGCTTGCAGTGTGTTTCTCACAGCAATGCCCAGTGACTAATACGACTGATGCAGAGACTTTGTCCATTTCCCGAGAACCCCAGTGCCTCCTAATTTTCCATACCAGCATGGACTATCACCATGCCCTAAGGTAACTTTGGCAATGGCAGGGCCTTTGTATCTGCCCTGGAGAACCCAAGGTCCACCTGATAAGGCCTGTGGGCATGGCCTGTGGGCATGTCAAGTGGTTTTGTGGCATTGCACAGCATGCTGGCCCTGCTGTAGGACCTCATGGACAATGCCCATTATTTACTTGGACTGGGGAAGAGCCTTTGGTCCTGCCCGACAAATTCAGAATCACACAATATCCCCAGTAAACAAGTCTTGTCGCTATTGCCAAATGTTATTTTAACAATGGCAGGGCCTTTTAAACTGTCCTGGGGAACCCTGATAAGGTCATTGGGCATGGTCTTTGGCCATGCCCAGTGGCACCTTTGATAGCGGCCTTCAGCAACCCCCTGTGTCCACAGGGAATTGATAGCCTGCAATAATCACCAGCAATTACTTTCACCAGGGAGGAGCCGTTATGCCCTTCACAGAAAATGCCAGAGCCACCCAAAATCCAGGCCATGCTCATGGTACTTTGACCAGGCCATGGTCTTCAACCCTCATTCTGGCAAAGCATTATCCACCCAATATGCACCTTTACAAGCCCTCCAAACCTTTCTTAATCCTACTGGATGAGACCTGTGACCATGCCATTTGTTTGCTTTGAACGGCAAGCCACAAAATGCACAAAAATCTCATGGGATAACGTTATGCCCAGTGGCCAGTTTGCCGAGTGCAGTTCCAAAAAATGTATCATGTGGCTTGACCTTTGCCAGTGGTCCCTTTTGGCAGGGCATAACGTCCAGATAGGCCCCAGACACTCCTAGCACACCTACAGTGCTCGACAGTCATGGTATACAGCCATGGTAAGTAACTGCTTCCCTCCCATGAAGCACACACTGGCAATGGCCTGTGGCAACAGCCAGTGGTGATTTTGGATGGGGCGTTGCATGTCCTATGAGATGGTCTCTCCAAAGTGACTTGTAATAGGCATAAACCTATAAACTGGTCACTACTCATAATACCCAGCAATGACCAGTGTTCCTATGCCTGGGACAGGGCCTTCACATATGTCTCAAAACCCCCACCACCCCTGAACTGTTTAGTGACCATGAACTGTGTTCGAGGACAGTGTTACTTTGTCCCCTAAAATGACCTCTGGCCATAGCCTGTCACTTCTGTGCCCCATATCCACAGTGTTGAACTCTATGTAGAGCTAGGAATGTGTTACTGTGTTTAGTCTGTGGCAAGTTACAGTAGCCATATTTATCATATTTGTGTCCACCATCCTATTAGGAACCACGCAGGTGCACAGACCTATTACTGTCTGCTGACAACCACACTGACCCGCAGATAACGTCCAGAGGCTGAGACACAGGTGTAGCCCACTTACCTTCATAGAGGCTAATGGTGGACCAAGGACCTACCTGCTCACGACAGACTATCACGGTAGAAGAGCATTTTCTTAACTATTTGGGCATACTGAAGCTCACTGGTGCTCCCAAACCCCCTTGTTTGGTTTGTACAACCTCAAGTGACCTTTGATATACCACTTTTTTTAAAAGGCTGCAGGTCCCATCTCAAATCCTGCACCACCCGACAAACATATTGTGTATGGAGTTGCTGTGGTACTCTTGTTCAGAGGAGAATTGCCTAGCATTTCAGTGCTGGATTGCCCCTGGGCAGGACAAAGACTGATATGCGGGAAATTTCTTCTAAATAAGTGAAAAGAACAGTGAGCTAAAGATTTGGGTGAGACTTGGTTGAGACTCTCCCAGGGGCCATCCACCCAAGAACAAGTCAATGGACTGTGTTTTTGCTGGTAGAGAGTTTCCCAGACCCCCCTTGTTCGACAAACATATGCGTTCTCCTTCAGGAGCCAATCTGGTTGCCTTTTGTTTGCTCAAATCAAAGGAGGTGATGGGTGGAAGGTTTGAAATTAATCAGAACCTCTGGCATTGCTCTGGGCAACACTCCAGAGCAATGTTCTTCGCCTGGCAAGCCATTGCAAAAGGGGAAAGACAACATGCAAATCAAGTTTGGTCCAACCCCAAAAGGGGCAGTCGAGCCCGAACTGCTTGGCCACATCCCTTCTGCACGAGACCACAAGCATTCCCAAACATGTTTCGGTCATGTTGTACCTCATCATTGAGGAGCAGGTTGGGTCTCTAGGCCCAGAAGGCACGGGACCCACGTCTGGACATACCGTCCCACTCCGGGTGATTTATGCAAAACAAAGGAGGTGATGGCAGGAAGGTTTGGAATTAATCCTAACCCTTGGCATTGCTCTGGGCAACCCTCCATACCGTCATTCTTTGCCTGTCAAGCCATTGCAAAAGGGGAAAGACCATATGCAAATCGAGCTTGGTCCAACCCCAAAAGGGGCCGTCCAGCCCAAACTGCTTGGTCATATCCCTTCTACACTATGCCACAAGCATCCCCAAACAGGTTTCGGCATTGTTGGGCCTCATCAGTGAGGAGTAACTTGGGTCTCTAGACCCATCAGTCACGGGACCCATGCCCAGTCCACCTAGAATAGGGCTAATGGGCACTCGCCCAAGTATCAATTCATGTAGCCAAAACGTGTTATAGGGATCTGCAGATTTTTACAGGGAAATCCCATTTATCACACATTGATTTTTGGCTACTTTTGGGCACTTTTGAACAGAATTTATTTAAAAAATAATAATAATGTATTTTCGAGGTATGGCCAATTTGACTGGCAAACATGTTTGTGGATTCCACGATCAACTTGTTTGCATAATTCCACAGAGCGGCGATTGAGTCTTGTACATTTACAGCAGAGGTTCTTCACACTTTACGAAAATGTAGAATCACTTGGCCTTTCTTCCCAAGTTAGGAAAGTTCATGCAGATGCAGAGCTCTTGGTCTTAGTGCGCAGAGAGAGGGTGCACCGCGGACTCAATGCACTTATAAGGTCCAACAAGGAAGGCGCAGGTGTTTTGAATTGCCTGGTGTTTTGGTTCTGGGTCGAGCTTGTGGGCAGGACTTCAGTGCCACGTAAAGGGACATGTCTGTTCTCTTATGGCACGGATCGGGAAAACGTCATTTTAGTCTATCTGACATACATCTCAAAGAACAGTTTCCTTTGGCCTTGTTCATTCTCGGGGATGATTTCTCAGTTTGGCTGTTATTCCTCAAAGCGTAGACACAGCAATCCTAATACAGGAGCCATTAACTTCAATTGCAAACAATGTAACTGACCTTAAAGGGCTACTTTCATAATTCAGCTCAAATCTCCGAAACTCAAATACTGCTAAAAGAATCATGTCACTTAATGAGTGTTAAAAGGAGTGCAATGATTAATCTGCATACATGTCAGAGGCAATTCACCCGTAATGTATTCCCTTACATGTGCACTTACTACTTCACTGAGAGGCTCAAGTGGGGCAACAATAAAACGACGACAACTTGTTCCACGACTTTAATTACAAATCCCCCTGCATCTATAACACCCGATGTACGCACTTGCCTAGAAGAGGTTCTGCTTGGAGTCCAGGATGGATGGTACACTGAAAGAAGAGCCGTGTGCGTCGCCCCTTGAAACACTTGTGTATAGGCGCGTTATAAGTGACATATCACATATCACAATAAGCGTGTGGGAAAGGGATACGTCACTCTGTTTCTGCCCTTTCCCTCCTGTGAACATGTATTTACCTGGATTCTGCCCTTTGACCTAGCGTCATGATTAACTGAGTAGAACCGATCATTGTTTTCACTCCGCCTCCCCCCTCGTGTGATTGCGTTAATTAACAGATGTACGCGGCACGAGTGATTTCTCCTGCTGTGTGCTTATTGTTTTAAGAATGATACGAGAATTAGCCCAATACAAGATGATTAGGTCCTCAGATCTACTAAATGAATACGAATATTCTCGACATACCATCTTCTAATGCGTTTTTAATCACCGGCTAGATAACAAAGAAGTGTCTTTTCAAATAATTAAGACTGCATATTGTGTCTCCCTGGGATATCGACAATAAAGGGGTTAATGACGCATCTCATCATAATGGAAAACAATCAAAAACGCCTTGCTTTGAACATCCCAAAGTGATTGCCACGATCGAAAGGCATCTGCGCCGGAATACATTCCGGTGGTAGCGCGAGGATTTTTCGATTCGTCTTTTTTTTTTTTTGGTCTTGTTGCATGGATCTACGGGAACACTTGAATAGCCAACGTTCAGCGCGTGTTTGCGAGAGGATGAGAGAAGAGGTGAAATAAAAGCTATGCCGCTTTCAGACGAGGGTGCCCCTTCGCCTACATGGAGCCATACTGTAAATGAAAAACAGCCCAGGTGCCAAGCTATTACTGCGGCACAAAACATGCTAAGCTTCGGTGGCCTGACCCCTGCCACAGCACAATGCACAAGTGTGGGGCAATGGGATGCGCCCCTGCAGCTTTCCGCCGACGTCATAGAAGGAGAGCCTGCTTTGTGATTTCAGCAGAGGCTAGTCTTTTCGTTTTACTGCTGTGAATTGTGGTTCCAGGGTCAACATCATGCCCCTTTCATCAAGACAGGCTATTGCGGGCGACCCGGGAGCAAAATAGGGGCAGGGCGTCATCTGTGGTTTTAAAAGACGCATTGAAACGCACCAGCTGTTGGAAATAGAATTGGCAGAAGTATTTGCCACTAGGGTCAGCAGTTTATTCGGCCCATGCATATTTATTTTATTTATTAACCTCAATGCACGTTTCTTTCCGCTTTTATGCTCTGCCCAATGTAGGCCTGGATGAACGTATTCGCTAAATATTCGATTCACCTGAATTTCCGGTGATTCGACCAGGTTAAACTTCAAACACACTTTTACAATATGTTTGTCTGAACTCCAACCATACGGCTTAAAAGGGCAGACATGGGGGGAGCTCCTTTACAGGTAGTTTTCAGAGACGTAGGAGTTTATTGGTGCTGGCAAGCTTAGGACAAGTAGGCGCAAGTTAATAAACTAGGATAGAGTTAAGGAGGTTGGATGGGAAGAATTGTAGTGAGAGGTTAAGACCAGTGAGTAACTTTGCACATAATAAGAGAGTTACATTGGTTTTAGTTTTCTTCTGCTGAACTTCGTGACACATTCAGTGATTTTAAGTGAGCAAACAACACACATACCATCCGAAAGAGTTCGGAAGGGGGCATCCCTGAGGGGAAGGGCAGCGTGTGTGACTGTGAGACACACGCACACATCAGTGTTGCCAGCTCAGAAGGAAAAAAATAAGCTGAATGGCCTTTCAAAACAAGGCCAAACTCTACAACACTCTGAATAGGTCTCGGAAGTTGAAAAATAACTATAATGCAAAGAAGATGCTGACGCCAGGAAGACTTGAACACTTTATTTAACTTAGAGTTTACGCGACAGCAGGCTCAACCTCAGACAGCAATCCTCCACCTGACAGTGTCCCATTCCAGAACCCCCTCCGTAACATAACATTCCACCTTGGAAGCTGCTGACATCATAGCCCACTTTGCTGCAGTGTTAATACAAGACAAAGATATACATCCCATTGTAAGAACACAAACAGTAATAGATCAAAAATGCATAAGTGTTCAATTGATTGTCACAATTGTGAACAACAAACAATGTATTGAAACCTAACATTGTAATATTGAAACTCCTAATCCTAACACATCTCCTCCCTTGACCTTTCTAGAAAATTAAATTCATTCTACACAGTAATCTCCGAACCAGGTCGGCCTTTTCCTAGCTCTCCCCTTACCTATTCCTGTATTTCCCATAACACTAGTACCTTGTCCATTCTCATCTCTTGCTCTCTTCAGTTCTTGATTATTTTCCACACCCACTTTGGTGTCACATATTATCTCCTCATCCACTTAATTGTTGTTTCTTATCATGTTATCTTCTTCCATATTGGATACAGTTTTAACCAATCTTGAACTAGACCAGCACTCCCCACCTTCTAGAATCACCACATTCCCTCTGACAGATGCAACTTTTTTTGGACCTAAGACCTTGCTCTCAATACATTTGGAACCCAAACGTGGATTCTTTATCAGCACAAGATCACCCTTCTCCTACTTTGTTTCTCTAGCCTTATTCACTTTGTGAAATCTTTCATTGTACGTATTTTGTGCTTCCTTGATTAACCTCATTATTTCCTGACGATCTATTTCTACACTCCCTGCCTTCTCCAGCCAGCTTGGACACAATTTGGTTCCAGGTTGTCTACCTTTCAATGACGCAAATGGGGATACCTTAGTGGTTGAATGAGGTGTAGTGCAGTAGTTCCACACCAATTCCTTTAATACTTCTGACCACTCTAGACCTGATGCCAACGCTAATTGTATCCCACCCTTAACAAATCGGTTTGCTCTTTCGACTAGCCCATTGGCTCTCGGATGGTAAAGCACTGTGTGTATCTGTCTGATACAGAATTAAAAAAAAAAAAATCAACATCCTCTCTGAACAGAATTGCACTCCATTGGGCCTCATTACAACCTTGGTGCTAAGTGCACCAACTTTACCACCATGGTGTAAACTCTGTTTACACCATGGTGGATGGCGGATTTACCGCCCCATTCCAAGGTGAGTGGGGCGGTAAATCCCCATTTCCCATTTTCCCTTCCCCATTCCCATTTTTGCCCCATAGGGCATAATGGGAGTGGGGAAGGCGCTAATTACGCCGCCGTAAATTACGGCGGCGTAATTAGCACCATGGCAGGTTAGCGCCATGGATTTTAACGCCTGCTAAAAGCAGGCGTTAAAATCAGAATCAGGCGTTAAGGGTTAACGGTGGCGTTAACCCTTAATGCCTGAGTTGTAATGAGGCCCATTGTCTGTTACTAATACTGTGGGAAAACCCTCTCTGTAAAACACATCTTCCAGAAAATATATCATCTCAGCAGTGGTGGCTTCTCGGAGTGCTCTCCATTCTAACCATTTGGAATGGTAATCCATCATTACAACTAAATATTTGTAACCCTCACCCAGTTCTTGTATGGGTCCAATCAAGTCAACTGCACATTCTTCTCATGGTTTTCCATTTACACTCATGGGAGCAAGTGGTACCTCCCTCACCACTTTGCTTTTGTCACTCCTCTCACACTCCTTTCAATGTCTAATTTCCTACTCTACTTCTCTAATCCTGGCCACCAGAATGATTGTCTGAAATACCTCTTGGTTCCTCCCTTTCCTAAATGCCCTTGGTGAGCCACATTAACTAATTGTGATCTCATGCTGCTGGGCGGTACTATTTTGTTCCCTCTTCTGAGTTTGCACTCTTCCTCAGACAAATTTAGCTCCTCCCTCACTTCAAAAAAATCTGTTATAACATCTATACACATTATTATTGTGGGCCACCCATCCCTTGTCCAAACTTTCACTTGGTTCAACTCTTTGTCCTCTTTATCCGCTTCCAACCATTCCGCCTTGTCTATAGCATTACATTTAATCTCAGCAATACTGAAGTCTTGTTCCCTGACTGTTTCTGTGTTTTCACCACTTTCAACTAAACTTCCAACAGGTAGTCTGGAATAACAGTCCGCAACCACATTTCTCTACCTGGTATGTAACAGACTTTGAAATTGTAGCCTAACAATTCCACCATCCATCTAGAAATCCTCGGTGAGCTCTTGGCCCAATCCATACTACTCATGAGTTGTACCAATGGTTTGTGATCAGTTCTAACTTGAAAAGGCTGACCCCATAAGAAGAACTTGAAATGTGATATGGCCCATGACATTGCCAAAGCCTCTCCCTCTCTCTATTACAGAGTAATTCCTCTCTGCCCCCCTCAATGGCCTAGAGGCAAAAGATAACAAGTGTTCAATTTTACCTGAATCATATTGGGATAACATGGCACCTAGACCTAAAATGCTGGCGTCAACTGACAAAGTGTTTTTTCTACCAAAAACAAATCTACTAAGGGATGGTGTTAGGATCAATTCCCTCCTTTATGAATGTGAACAGCACTTGGCAGTCCTCTGACCACTTGAAATGTACTACTTTTTTTTAGTAAATCTCTTAATGGAGACGATATAGGTGCAAAACCATTCACAAATGTATGATAATATTCAGCCAATCCCATGAATGACTGCAATTGGTCCTTGTCCTTAGGTGGAGGAGATTTACTGATACTGTCTACCAATGATCTTTTAGGCGAAATGCCTTCATCTGATATTGTGTGACCTAAATATTCCACTTCTTTAACTGCAATTTTATATGTACTTCTATGAACCGTTAATCCAGCCTCTCTCAGTCTTGTCAAAACACATCTTAGCACCTTCTCATGTTCACTCTGACTCTCAGAATATAATAGTATATCATCTTGAAATACAGTCACATGATCTACACCCTTCAACAGCTCCTCCATCACTTTCTGGAAGACAGAGGCAGCTGATGCAAGACCAAATGGCATTCGGCGAAATTTGTAAGTTCCCTCGGGAGTAATGAATGCAGTAAGATGTTGGCACTGTTTGGAGAGTGGCACTTGATGGTATGCCGCCGACAGGTCAATTACAGATAACCATATGAGTTCCCCCAATGTGACTAGAGTCTCAGCGATAATCGGTAGAGGATGTCTCTCATCTAGAACGTTTTGGTTTAAGTTCCTCAAGTCCACACACATCCTCAATTTCCCATTACTTTTGGTGGATAACACCACCGGGGTCAGCCATTCAGTGCCTCCAACGGGTTCAATCACACCCTTGTTTATAAGATCAGCCAACTCTTCATGTAATTGTTCTCTCATATTTAAAGGCACATGCCTAACTTTGTGAATAACCAGTTGAAGGTTTCTTTTGCCCAAACTTTCAGTGAATACTTCAGGGAATTCTTTAGACCATTTGTCCTCTATTTTCGCTATAGTCACTGGATCCGGTGCACTAGCTTGAACTCGCACACCTAACTTCCTTTGTTCTTCCTAACCAAGCCTAGAAGCTCCCTTCTTAGTTATCAGTATGTTGGCTGCACACTTCCTGCCCTTATAAAACACTTGTGCCTGGAACTGTCCTAGAATATCGATAGCTGATTCGCCATAGCCACAGGGCTGCAAATTTGCAGGCTGAAGTGACTTTGGGTCTTTTCTCACTACTTTTCTTAGAGTTTCTTCCGATATGATGGCCCACGGTGAGGCTGTGCCAACCTTTATCATCATTTGGAACAATCAACTTCAAATTCATCCAAGGGCCCACTATGCTCATCAGAGACTGCTGAGATTTGGAAAATGTGCCTGGCAGCCACTTCTTGAGTAGGTGTCACCGTTGATGCATTCAATGTGGTCCGGCTCACTTTATCACTAGTTTCTCTAGACTCCACCATGTTGATTGATGAGTCTCTACAGACATTCGCAAAGTGTCCTCTGCGCTTACATTTAAAACACGTCTCTTCTATTCCCAACAGAACTTGGGTTTCTTCTTTGCCCAACCGCTCACACAGCATGTGGTACTTGTTTGTCTACCTTCAATTCCTTGATGTATTGGGTGGTCTGTTCTATGCTTCTAGCTAGATCAACAGCTTGTTCTAAGGTGAGATATTTTGCCAGTAATTTCTCTTGTATTATCACATTGTTAGTGCACCTCACCAATTGGTCCCTTATAAGTGAATCTGTTAGGTTTCCAAAGTCACAGGTATAACTTAATGGTCTGAGGGAGGCAATATAGGACTCAACCGATTCTGTAGACTCCTGTGTTGGTTGGAAGAACCTATGCCGTTCAAAAGTTAAATTTTTATTGGGTTCAAAGTGCTCTTCTATTTGCTTAAGGGCTATGGCATATTCATCAGAACCTCCTGCCTCCTCTCCCTGGCTTCTCGATAAGCCATCTAAAACACTACGTCCTTCTGGTCCTAAATTATGCAATAATAGGGCCTTCTTCCTAGCAGAACTGAATCTATCTCCCCCTATAGCCACCAGATAGTTCTCTAAAATCCCTTTCCACCTGTCCCACCTTATTACTTGGCGACCAGGTACAGATAGGAAAGGAGCTGGAGGTGGCATTGTTGCCGCCATGTCAAATGAGTACTAAAATGCAGAATTAATGGTGGGGTCACTGGGTTTAGTGCAATCTCATGCACACAGTCAGCCACTGGTCAGGCTGAAGCATAAATAATAGGGCTCCAATATTGACAACAGAGTACTGATATAGCTATTCAGAAAACACACCAAGAATGAAACTACAATTGTACTTCTCCCTTATGACGTCACTCCTATTTTTGAACAGAGGAAGATCAATTTCATATGTGATGGCCAAACACACGCAATAATGCCTTGCTGCGGCCGATTTCTAGTGTGACTGGATTCCTCTGTCCCAAAGCGTCACAATGGTCCTGTGTTGCAGCCGTGGGATCATTCGGCGTTCAGGTCACACCCCCTTCATGACGTTAGTGGGCGGGTGTACATCCAGATGGCATTTCGTTGCTAGGTTGCAACACGCATGCGGAGCTGCCGGCACAGGCTCACGCAATCATCAAGCATACCACTTGCAGGGGCATGCACAGAGGTCACGCTGTAACGTGGGGACAGGCGCGAGCATGGCAAACAACGGCTCCTAGTAAGTGCCGCCTCCCACAGCTTCAACGCAAATCGAGATGCCAGTGTCTCTCTCCGGATGAGGCCGCCAGGCGCAGACGTCCCACCGCCCTTTGACACACCTCCTGACCTGTTTTCTTCCAGCGCCTGTTGTCGCTGCTCCAGGTGCTCGCTGGCAGGAAGGCTTACCGCTAGGGCAAACAGATGTAGTCAGGGCAGGGTGGCAGGGCACGTCAGCAGTTTCCCTCGTCACCAATGTTAAGAATCAATGCTGACACCAGGAAGACTTGAACACTTTATTGCCCCATTCCAGAACCCCCTCTCTAACATAACATTCCACCTTGGAAGCTGCTGACATCATAGCCCACTTTACTGCAGTAATAATAAAAGACATAGATATACATCCCATTGTAAGAACATAAACAGTAATAGATCAAACATGCATAAGTGTTCAATTGATTGTCAAAATTGAGAACAACAAGCAACATTTTGAAACCTAACATTGTAATATAGCAATATTGAAACTCCTAATCCTAACAGCAGTGTGTGTAACTGTGAGACACATGCACACATCAGTGTTGCCAGCTCAGAAGGAAAAAATAAGCTGAATGCCCCTTCAAAACAAGCCCAAAACAAGCTGACTCCCAACCAAATGAGCTGAAAAAACAAGCACACCTCTACAACACTGTGGATAGGTCTCGGAAGTTGAAAAATAACTATAATGCAAAGGATACATACAGAGAACACAAACATAATATGTTAACAAAAATCCTGTATTAAAATTGTTATTTTCTAACAATTGGTGTCTATTTTAATTTCTTGTATGTGTGCGACTTATAAAAGCACTTCATTGGCTTTTTGGATCCTTGGCTGTTCTGGTCCTTGATTTGTCACTCACCTCTCGTCCTTGGCTCCAATGCCATTACCTGCCTAGTAGCCTCATGTCCTTCATGACACTGAGCCAGTCCAGGCATTTCCTGTTAAATGCTAGGACTGGTATTTGATTTCTTCCCATTATATGTACAGGCCTACAAGGGCCAGTATGCAAAGTGAAAATCCACTATTGGTTCATGGTGACACGTGTGATATGCCCCCCTCACCACCCTTCGTCCTTCTGTTCCTTCTGGTATTGGGCAACCAGACTGATCACTCTCCTCTGGTCCTTGGTTCATATGGTCCATCAGCCCTCTGGTCATTGGCTCCCCCATGAGTTGCTCCTCTAGTAAATCACTCTTTACATTTTCATGGAATGATAAAATAAACAGGTTGTTACCAAGGATAATTGTTGGCGTAATAAGAAAAAAGAATAGCCATTTACAATGTGTTGACTTGTATTCCCCAAGTGAACTACCCTGGTGCTATGGCAGTACTGGTGAACAGATTCAGCCTTCCGGTTCACGCTAGAGTTGGCCTGTCAATGTACTGAGCAAGAAGGAAAATTAAACCTACAGGCGAAATAATATACGAAGAAAAGCACAAGAGGGAAGATAAGAATCATACTGATCAGTAGAATAAGAATTGTCAAATGCAATAGTCCTGTTTTTATAATATGCTGTATGTAGATTTGTAGGCATGAGCAGCCAATGACAGATATTGGCTTTTTGTACCATATACTGGCATCTTAACCCAGCACACTGTCAAATATCCAGCCACAGCCATTACATGAAGAGGTAGAGCTATTGTATGGCTCTTGCACGGTCAGATGTTCCCATCAAATATCCAAGTGTAGCCCATGGTTACATAAATAAGCACAGGTACTACTACCATATGCCCTGTTACAGTGTCACACGCTCAGGCTTTGCCATCATGTGCCTGGTGCTGGTTCACATCCTAGTGAACGTTTCCTATGCCTGGGTGCTATCATAATGTAGCTACATCCCTCATATGCCTCTGTAAAGCTCCCCACACCCATTTAGCCTCCTCTGCATTAAAAGTTAACGGTCCTTTTTAGTTTAGTTTATTGTAAGACAAAACTATTGCATTATAATACAGATAGGGAGAAATCGCATATGAGGGACACGCAGTTTGTAGGTGGCGCACCCATTGACTGCCCATTGCCATGTTAATCCCCAACCCTGTTCTTGCCCCTCCCTGCCCAAAACACCTTCTCCTGGGAACTCTTTGAGATCTCTTTAATCAAGCCTTAACACCAAACTTTGCACTCAATGACTTAATTTGAGCTGTAAATGCTACTGGTGTAATAAAAATGTCTTAACATGGTCTGCCTTCAGCCAATCAAGTTATAAGCACTGTGTGTGTCCTTCATTGAAGACCTGTTAACAGTTTTGGCTTTTGTAAACGTATCAGGCATTTGCCATGCACTGCCATTAGATGCCCAGGTACTTGCACAATTTTGCGCCTGCTACCATCCATACCATTACAGACAGCAGTGCCTACCAAGGGCCTTTCCCATGCCTACACAACAACCCAAACTATTGGCATTGCCAATGCTTGTTTCCATCATTTCTAAACTAAGCGTTGCCGTAAATACCCTGTTAGTGTTTACCTCTTTGCTAGGTAATGCTTCTTCAAAAGGTCTCTCATATTGAAAGAGCCCATCAATGAAAAATGCTTCCACAAAACCTGCAATTGGTAATACTGGTAATAAAAGAAAGGAGTACTTGTAGGTCTTTAAGGGGCTGCAGACAAACTAGTCCAGGATGCGGCGTGTGGCTTCGCATTAGAACGGAAATCAGCCCGAGCCTCAAAGCGTGTGCTTAACTGGTTATGGGCACACAGGATATTCGCCTTTCATATGCATTTTTTTTTCTTTTTTGTGCATGAGGCCAAGACGGACAGGGACTGGCAGACAAGCGGAACAATCAGCACACAATTAAAGGAAAACACAGACAAGAACCGCAACAAGCGACCTGAAAATATTATGAGCAACTTTAGGCAAAAACCAGCACAAAGATGCTTATAATAAGCAGATATGGCAACACTGGCACACAACGTTGTGGATTTGGATTTCCCTGTGGGTAGCTTGTGGGAAAGGGACACTCGCCTGACTTTGTTGAGAGGCGCTGCAGAGATTCTGGGTGCATATGACTTACCAGTGAGTGTCACTCCCTTCAAGTGAGCGGATCGGAAACATGTCAACGCGTGACACCTAGGAAGAGCAGGGAATCCATGAGGGCAGCTTGTGGGAGAGTCAGGTAGGTAGGTGGTACAGCAGTTAGTGTCCTTTGAATGCACCGAGTGGAGGGGACACATGCCATTGGGTAAAACCTTTGTGGAGGAGTAGGAGGAGCCAGAATCCTTGAGGGCAGCTTTTGTGAGTGTCAGACTCACATGATTATTGTTGGGGAAAGTAGCAGGAATTAAGGGATTCTGTAGGTGCCATTTAGTAACATTCTCTTGCAATGGATACATGAGAGGTGTGCTATTGCGTGAAGGACAGTCTGCAAGTCATCTGGAGACCTGTGATTGGCTCTGAGAGAGGGCATGTGACTGTCTTGAGGTTCGCTTTCAAATGTTTATTTTTCGCTCAGCAACAACCTGCTTTGCCAGAGGACCCAGTGCACCTTCTGATTGTACCGCCTGCAAAACAAAGCTCCTTCGGCCTACAACACCCAAGACTCTGCATACAAGTCTGATATTGAAATGTAAATAATGTCCATGAACTGTACAATGAGGTGTATGTGTTTAACAGTTTGACCACTACACAATTTAATTTAAATCTCCTGATTTCTCACAAAAAAGGTCAGTGCTGACTTACATGTCAGTTTTCAGGAGATGTACATTGCATATCATTTCTAACTGTAAATGTCAAAAACTCCTCTTGTACGTATTGAAAACACACAACACATTTAGATCCTACTTTAAAGTGAACTTGCGTAAATGAAGGCGGCATAGAAAACATTAGCAGAATGAAGGTACATTTTATTTTGCATCCCTAAATGTATTTATTTGAGATTAACATGTTGTATATTTACAATAATAACACACACTCTTACTATGCACAGTCATATGACAAACATGCATCTATGACACACACACATGTATGACATAACCTCCTAAGACATGCAAACTATGATATTCACACCTGTGACATGAACACTTTAGACACAGGAACCTATGACACACGCACACCTGCAGCACACGATCCTATGACACGTGCTTCTATGAATGCGCTCCTATGACACGTGCTTGTACGGCAAATGCCCCTACAACAGATACTCTTATGACAGATGCTCCTAAAACATGAGCTCCTATTGCACTCAGATTTATAACCTGGGCTCCTATGACATAGTCATCTAGGACATGTGCTCAAATGACACATGCTCCTACGACACACACTCCTACAGCAGATGCTACTATGACACACAATCTTTTGACACATGCTCCTAAAAACACACTTCTACGACACACAATCCACCAACACAAATCACACACAATCTTACCACAACCACTCTTAAAACACACCCTTCCATCAAACTTACAACACATGTTGTTATACTGTTATGACACATATTCCGAATCAATGTACATCTCCAATGCAAAATGTACAGGTACACATAGATGTTCATTGTATAGATGCACACTAATATACATTTGAAAACTATTGCATACATGTAATACATGTAAATAATATGGTTCATATGCCATACGCTAATTCAGTCATACAGCAAACAAGTGTACTACATACACTACTTACACTCCCACGATATACACCGTACAGCACACAAGAGAAAGACTGACATCATAGATAAACCAAACTGTTTTTCAATCAAGAGAGGAGGTTAATCTAACAAAAATAGAAGAGAGTGGGATTAGGAAAGTTAAGGTTAATTTATAAAACAAAAAGCAAAGTGTACAAAGAGTGGGAATAATGTAAGGATACCAACATGCACTGTATATGATTACACACTGAACCAGGAATTTCGAAGAATAAACACAAATTCCTTACCACTACAATTAATTTGAGAAATAATTAGAAAAGAGATCAGGTTAAACCAAAAAAAAACTTAAAAAAGAAACATTAAATATAATGACTTTAAAATAATCTCATATTAAACAGTATCAATACATTAAACACATATAGTACATTAAAATCAGATATCATGTTAACCTTAACTCATCCACAGACTTGAAAGAAAACAATATTTTCATAAAATAATAAATGTACACATAAGTAATTGAGTACAACGTGATTTTTCTTTTAAATAGGTTATATTTACACCTATGATAAATGGTAAAACACAGTATAAATGTTTGTGTAATAAAAAATACGATAAAATAATACATTTAAATTATAATATAAACAACAATATTCCTCCCCAAAAAGTGCAATTTCAAAACATGGAATACACTGTGCCTCATTAGTTGGGCGGTGCAGGTTGAATGCAGCAGTATTACTGTATACTGCTGCATTACCACACCGCCCAACTGTAGCTTTGATGGAAAATTGGAGGATTCACTTCCAGCCATGAGCTGCAGGTAAATCTGCCAGCTTTCCACCACATTTTGCTTAAAATGCCCCATTAAGTCCTCTGGACTCTCAAAAATTGGGACTTTTTAAAAATGTTATTATTTTTTTTGTATTGTGTGTCATCCTATAAAAATAAGCTTTTACAAAAAAGTGAAAAAAAGAAATACAAATAAAAATACAGTCTAAAGAAACAGTCACAAAAGGAAGTTAACAATTTAAAACAGCTCCACTCCTTAAAAAAAAACAATTATTACAATTATTTAGAAAAACAAACAATAATTTCCAGTCCTGCCCTATTTCTTGTTAGTTGGAAAAGAAACCCCTTTCAGTCAGAAGCTCTGTGCTACCAGCTAAAAATATTCTAGCTTTTTGATAATAACACACATCAATGCATAAAGCAAGAGAATTAATCTGTCCCTGTTGCCCCACATTAATCTGGCCCAGAGCATTTCGGAAGGCTCAAACAAGCCCAAGTAATGAGACTTTGCCTCCCCCATTGTCTTGAAAAACAAAACAAGATGATTTAATGTTTCTTTTAATGAGTGCTCTCTGCATTGTCTACAGTTGGTATAAGTAATGGAGTTTTCCCATTTGCTCCTCCGCTCAATCCTTAGCAGTTGGTTCAGGCTGAAGTGCATATACACCCCAAGTACTTTTGGACAGGGGAATAAACGTAGGTATTGTAGAGGTTCCCCTCTGTTTCTTCTGAATTTAGCATACTCTTTGTAGATGGAATACGTAGCCACAAATCACAGGTTTCACACCAGTCTGTCTCCAATAAGTTGGGAGTGATCTTCAGTTCCTCTATCGTGGAACCTATTAATTGCAAGATTTTGTGCAATTTTTCCCTGCAGTGATTAATTGCATGGAAGCTTAATGGGGATTTGCACTGCCATCCCCACTTGTAATCCAGCGGACCAAGTGGTGGTAATGGTAATACAGTTTGGTGTTGCCTGGGTGGATTTACCACCCAGATACCACCAGATGCGTAATGAGGCACACACTTCCTTTATTGGATATTTAAAGTATATCAACCATTGTTAGGTTTTCATCAGGCAGGGGACCAGGTGCTTTTCTTTAAGTATTTATTGTATATAACAATAAGAGGCAAACCTCTGAGACCACATCATCACAGTCTCACAATGAACAAAGGCCAGGATATCCAAAGAGGGAAGCATGATCCATCCCCTATACATCTTCCAGGGAACAAAGGGAGATATAGAACTCACAGGACCCTCCAGTCACTCCAGAACCAATACACAGCCAGCACACAAGGTGCCCTGCTAGGTTCTGCAGCAGGATTCCTGTATAGGAAGTGCCAGAACTTCTCTGCACCTACAAACAAGGACAAGGCAGATGCCTGCAACACACTCCTCAGCTCTGGGATATCTGCCTTAAAGGACAACACAAGCCCATTGAAGAAGCTGGGAGAAGTACCTCAATGATCATCTACCGATGTCCGCCTTATGATATGATATAATATGGCATTTATTACATGCCTATACACAAGTGTTTCAAGGCGCGACAAGACAAGGGAGGGGGAATAAAGGGAGGACAGAAAACAATACTACTAGGCCAGGTGTCATTCAGATTGCGCAAATGCATGTGATGGGGGAAGGGGGAAAGTGTGGGGTTAAGGGGGAAGGGACAGGGCAGTACATGGGCATAGAATAATAGCAGTAAGTAAAAGTAATGGCCAGCAAGTGGCAAGTGCAAAAGTAAGTGGCGACATCAGGAGTCAAGTGCTGGTAGTGGGACTGTAGGGATACAGAAACAGTCCCCAAGTGCGAAGGTTGCCAGGCAGGCAGTGCAGGTGTGTGCGACTGGCGGTGAGGGACCTGGGCCCGAGAACAGAGGGTGGCCAGGTCACTAGTGCAGATTCAGTTTAAGCCAGGAGGTCAGCAGGGGAGATGAGGAGAAAGGGCTGAATCAAAGAGAAAGGTTTTTTGAGGTGCTTCCGGAACCAGAGATGGTTCTCCTCAAGTTTCAGGGAGGCACAGAGGCTGTTCCAGAGGGAAGTCCCAGCCGAAGAAAGAGATCTACCACCAATTTGTTGCTTGGAGAAGTGACTGATCCTAAGAGAGTTGGAGGCGGATGAGTGAAGAGCTCGAGAGGGAAGATATTTAGGAAGAGAGAGTTGAAGGTATTGGGGCCCCAGGCTCAAGAAGGCATTGTGGACAATGCAGAGGGTTTTGAATTTGATCCTCACAGCCACTGGGAACCAGTGCAGAGATTTCAGTTCAGGAGAGATACAATCCCTGGGCTTGAGGCCAAGGATAAGTCTTGCAGTCCTGTCCTGGATGAGTTGCAGAGGGCGGAGAGTAGAGGCAGGCAGATTTAGAAAGAGGCTGTTGCAGTAGTCCAGCCTGAAGAGCACCAGAGCTCTGGAGACAGTGAGCTTCGGGGAAGGAGAGGAAAGGTAGAATACCTCTCAGCAGGTGCAGCTGGTAGGGTGTCTTCTTAGAGACGTCCGAGATGTGAGGAGAGAAGGAGAGTGTGGAGTTGAAGATGACCCCAATGTTTTTAGCATCGTATATAGTAGCAGGAGGAGGGACAAGAGAGGCTGGCCAGAGAGTGACAGAAAAGGAGGGAGCGGGTGTACCGATAAGGAGAATCTCAGTCTTACTGGAATTAAGGCAGAGGTAATTGGCGGCACACCACTCCTGGTCCTGGATAGTAGACAGTCATATATGAGAGATGGAGAAGAGGTGGCCGATGGTAGCCTGAAAATGAGCTGAGTGTCATCTGCATAGCACTGAAAGTTGCAGAAGAGAGCAGCAATGCGGTGGGCTAGAAGTGCCAGGTAAAGGTTGAACAGCCAGCGAGAGAGGTTAGACCCCTGTGGGACACCACAGGTAGAGAAAAAGATAGCGGAGAGGAAGGACCCAAGTTGGACCTGGGATGGTCGATTGGAGAGGAAAGAATTACGCCACGCCAGGGCCTGACCAGTGATACCCAGGTTATCACAGAGACATTTGAGCAGGATGGCAAGCTCATTTTCTTAAAGGACATTTCCTTAAAGGACATTTTCAAGCCAGTTGAGTTCCTCAAGCTGAACCAGACTGCAATGCTGACGTTTGTGAAGCCACGGTCACTTAAAGACATCTCAGACATCTCGACCAGTGCTTCAGAACCACTTATAAGCACTGAGACAACAATTACTGACCCCAAACCGCTGTTTAGGCCAGTTTTATTGCCTGATACCCCTGCTGAATCACGTCTCAAACTCTGTCACAGAAGCCTGCAATGCACCCTGAAGATGACTCAACTCTGTCGAGCACCAAGAACACCCACAGCACAACGTACATTGTGGTTCTTCCCCCTGGTCCTTCCAGAAGTCCCCTAAATAGATATTAAGACCCATTGTTCCCTTTGAGCTAAAGCCAAGTAAACTTGAACGGTTGTTGATATTAACCATACCACTATCCTCCTGTCAGTATCGAGAGTGTATTCCTTTTCCTTATTTGACACTGTCTGTGTTATGAATTCCTTTGCAGGGTGGATTGTATTTCATAGTGTGTCCGTTGTGATATAAATAAAGTAGATATGTTTGATACAACATTGACTGGACAGTCCTTTTTATCATTGGCTAATAATTGTATTTTCGCTGTGAACAACGATCCACAACCTCTCGGAGATAAACCTTACGTTCCATCCACGTTACCAAAATTGGACAGGAAGGTTTATAATGTGCTTGTATTTCCACTATGGTTGGATCCCTTCTGGTGGATTAGAGGTGTGAGGCTGATTGGTGGTTTAGAAACTGATATTCACCCTGGACCATTGGTACCCCAGAATTTGATTATTCACACCCTCAGTGGTCCTGAAAATGTACTCTCTCTTTCACCATGACACAAAGTTGTTGTACCCAAACTCCTTCACCATCTTCCACTGGTGAGACAAGTCTTTTTCTCACAACCATACCTCTTCGTCATGTCTTTACATTTTGAGAGAACACTTCCTCTTAGAGCAAACCTGGGTGTTTTCACACTCATGCTGTGTTTCTAATTCTAGGTGTTCCCACAATAGTGCCATGTTACACACCTGGGTGTGTTCAAACTGCTGCTCTGTTCCAATTCTAGGGTTTCTCCACAGTTGTTGTGTTCCAATTCTAGGTGTTGCCCCACTGCTGCTGTGTTTCAATTCTAGGGGTTCTGCCAAATACTGCTGTGTTTTAATCTATGTGTTCTCCCACTGCTGCTGTGTTTTAATCTAGGTGTTCCCACACTACTGCTGTGTTTTAATCTGGATGTTTCACACAACTGCTGTGTTCCAATTATTGGTGTAACCACAACAATGCTGTGTTGCAAACATAGGTGTTGTTCCAACTGCTACTGTGTTTGAATTCTAGGGTTTCCAAATTACTGCAGTGTCTCGAATCTGGTTCCTTTCTCACTAGTGTTGTGTGTTCCAATTCTAGGCATTCCCCCACTACCTCTGTGTTTTATTCTAGGTATTCTGCCATAACTGCTGTGTTTCCAATTCTACATGTTACCGCAACACTACTGTGTTTCAAACCTAGGTGTGTTTCCTATTGCTGCTATGTTCCTACTCTAGGGATTCCACACTGCTGTTGTGGTCCAATTCTAGGTGTTCTCCCAATACTGCTATGTTTTTATGTAGGTGTTCCCCCACTGCTGCTGTGTTTTAATCTAGGTGTTCTTCCACAACTGCTGTATTCCATTTCTACGTGTTTCCCCATTATTGCTGTGTTACACACCGATGTGTCATTTCCAGATGCGGTTGTGTTACAATTATAGGGTATCTCCACTGCTGATGTGCTCCAATACTAGATATTTCCCCATTGCTGAAGTGTTTCAAGACTGTGTGTTTTGCCCCACTGGTGCTATGGTCCAATTTCTAGGTGTCTCCCGATTACTGCTGAGTCTTGAGTCTATTTGTTTTCACCACTGCTGCTGTGCCTCCAATCTAGCGTTCTTCCGACTACTCCTGCGTTCCTATTCTAGATGTTGCCCCACTACTGCTTTGTTTGAATCTGAGTGTCTCTCTCATTACAACCGATATTTAGCCACAGAGTCCAAACCTTACTGCCCACAGCCAGACTGTGTCCTTCTCAATTAACAGGTTTGAACAGGACTAAGCACCATAGCCATCTTCAAAGTCCTGGGCCCAAGTTAACTTCAGTTAGAGGTGCTGAACGGTTTTGCACCATAACCACCAGAGGCCCATCACCTTTAGTTAGCCAGAGCAGTCCTTTGCAAGTCATCATTAGCAAGCCATCAAACAGAACTTAGCTGTGCCCTAAAACAACTACCAGAGGACCTCACACCCAGATCACAGCAGTCCCCAAAGTACACCAAAACCACACTGAGCTATAAAGGAAAAACAGTAAAATGAGTGAATCCTGAGAACTCACGCCCAAGGTCTCACTCCCACAACCTTATCAACTGCAAGCAACAACTAACCACAAACTAAACTACACACCGTGAAGAATCAATTCCCGGGACAACAAAGCAAATCACTCCTAAGAGGACTCCTGCCCTAAGAAATTCAACCCACAACTCAAAAACTCCATGCCTGACCACAGGAAAGACGAAGAAACTAGAATGGGAAACAAAAAGTGGAAGGCAACCATAGCCACACAGGAAGGTGCCAATCAGAAAGATTGTGCAACTATGAAAAACCTGTTGAAGACAATGCCAAACGGAATAAGGATACAGACAAAGTGCAGAGCAAACATGAACTACACCTCTTGCTACCTCTCTATATACTGTTCCTTTACAAGTGAAAACAGACACTGAGCAGCAAACCGACTGGCAAGAAGCTAAACAAATACAGACCTCCATCGGGATCCCGAACCAAACTCTTCAAAAAATGGACACTACACCAACAAGAATCAGTTGAATCCAGTACCTTCAACATGCCCGAAGACTGGAACAAAGGACAAATACCAACACAACTCACCAACCAGAATGAACCAAAAGAAACCAAACCTTCTTTCAATATAATCAGACTACTCGACAAAGAGATACGCCACACAAGATCTCCTCCCAGCAATTACAACCAGGAGAGAACCACCAGCAACAGAAACCCAACGTACACCACAATGACCCATACGGACATAAGAACAAATGACAACCCACAAGGGAAATTACACACACTACACTGCAGCCTGCTCAACATTACATCCATGGCAAAACGTGGTTATCTGACAACTACAAATCCACCACACATGAAGCCATACCAGACAAATACAAACTAATACATGCCAACATAGAAAACCAAAGAGGAGGTGGAATCACAATGAGACACAAAATACACATTCGAGTCACACCACTCCCATCAACCAATGTCAAAGACTGTGAATCGATCGTCATCAAGATTGAACTCAGTGACCAAGTGAACATAGTGTTCCTCCTGATCTACAGACCACCATCCTACAACCCAACCCACCATCCTACAATCCAAACTGTGTGATTAAGCTAGCAGACACAATACAATCAACCTACCACAAATACCTAGTCATACTGAGAAACTTCAACATGTGATGTGCAAAAGAAAACTAAACCTCTGCAAACTCACTCTGTGCACTCCTGGAAATACTGCAATTAGATGCAAATAGTAAATGGATCCACCAGCAACGCTGGACACACCTTGGACACAATCCTTTGCAGAGAAGGGCTATGTCCATCTGTGCCACACACACTGATGTTGTGGATCAACCAATAACGGATACCATTCTACATCAAACTCCAAACCCGCTTACCAGCCAGGAAGGAAATACTCCACGCCACCAAGAAAAGAAACTGGAAGTGCCTAAATCTGGAGTCCTCAACACATTATTTGCTAGAATCGACCCAACCTAACATCACAGAACCCACCGAAACAACCCCAGACATAGTGGAAAACGCATTCAGTATCATGATCACCGAGGCCCTAGACCTCCTGGCACCAGCAAGTCCAAAGAAACACACTGCTAAATGGTTCACAGAAGAACTGAAAGAACTAAAAAAACAACAACTGCAAAATGGACAACAAATGGAGACAACAGTATAGCTGACAGGACAAAATAAATTACTAAAGACAACTCAAACTATAGAAAATCAACTGTACTCAAAGAAAACAGAAAATACTACACTACAAGAATTGAATCATCAAACAACCAAACAGATAGAAAAACCTCCATCCTGCAAGAAAGTCATCATCCCGACACAATCACTATGTGACAGAATCACCAACCACTTAATATCAAAAATAGAAACAATCCAACAGACCATCCACACAAATACAAACCACACTAGTACAACTATAACTGCTGAACCACAGACAACTGGCAAAACACTGACTACAACAAGACTCACCTGTCTCGGACCAATAACCAAAGACATCTTCTCCACACTTATCAAGGACACCAGCCTTGCAGGATCTCCAAGTGACACTTGCCCCTCGGACATATTCAAAGAAATCTTCAACCACAAATCCCCAGTGACACACTTCCAGAACCTAATGAACCTGTCACTTAAAACAGGTATCACACCAACTTCCTTCAACTTCCTTCAAATCCGCACGCATTAAATCACTGGTAGAAAAAGAATCAGAAAGTGCAACTACAGACCTCTATCCAACCTTCCCAACTCAGCGAAGATCTTAGAGAACCATGTATTTAAGATCCTGATTAAAAAAGTTGAAACAAACCGTATACTCAACCATTGCAAGTTGGCTTCAGACCAATGAGAGGAATAGAATCAGCACTACTATTGATATGGGATGACCTGAAAATAAATGCAGACAACGACACCCAGTCTTCCCTCATACTATTGGACATATCTGTGTGGCATTCTGCACAATTAGCCATGCAACACTAATAAAAAGACTGATAGAATGTGCCATACAGGAATCCGCACTTAGGTGGCTTACTTTATTCCTCAAAAGTCAAACCAAAAGAACTTACCATCTTTCATTTCAAACACCAAAAACATCTCCTGCGGATTTCCTCACTTATCCATACTCTCCACCCTGCTTTTGACCATCTACATGTCCCCCTGCTGAAAATCATTCAAACCCACAGACTAACCACCTTAACTATGCAGATGGCACACAACTGATTGTAAAGATGATCATGACCAAGGAACAAAACACACAACTGATTATAAAGATGATCATGACCAAGGAACGAAACACCAGCCTCAGAAACTGCCTCAGAAACATCTGCAACTGGATGACAACGGACAACCTCAAACTGAACCCGGTCTAAAAGGAAACAATGATCTCCCCAACAGAAAGAAACACAACCAACTCATAACCGGACTGGCCTAATAGCATGGGAACACAACAAGAGACTTCCAACATAGTAAACAACCTAGGAATACTCATAGACAACAGACTAACCCTGAAACTGCAAGTCAATGTAATCACTAAAATGTGCTTCTATCTCCTAAAACGAGTAAGGGGATTCTTCCATATCTCTCCTTTCCACATATAACCCTTACAATCATATCCCTGATACAAATAAGAATTGGCTACACAAATGGATTCTACCTAGGAATGCTGGAAAGACTCACCAAGAAACTTCAACAGGTCCAAAACACTGCAGCCAGGAAACTCCTAAGATTAAACAGAAGAGAACACATCACTCCAGCTCTGAAAAGCCTTCACTGGCAACCAGTTAAAAAATGATGAAATTCAAAGCTCTATACATTGCCTATACATCCCTACACAGACAAGGAGCCAAATTCCCCCAGGCCAGGATCAACGCTACCAGCAATGAAGGGACCTGAGATCAAGCAACAACCTACAAATAGATACAAAACAATGTGAAAAGAGGAAATTCGGAAAGACAGCATTCTCATGCCTAATTGATAACTAATGGAACACCATGCCCAAAGAAATAAGAACCAGACAAGATCACATCACCTTCAGGAAATAACTAAAAACATGGTTATTCAACAGACAGTCACAAGCACAAAGGGACAACAGCAGCGAAAACATAGCAGACCAAAAGAAAGATACTAAGGGATGAGGCCACAGATAACTGCAGCAAAATCAAGGAGGACAAGAATACCCCCCTCACCAGTCATGCCCAATAACTAGAGATATTGGCAAAGAGTAGCTCACCCAATGGACAGACAGACTCTGGGAAAGATATCCCATGCACATTTATGCACTCAGGAAAGCCCAGAGAGGTAAAACATCAAATCGAAACATCACCCTAACAATTGCTCACCCACATAATTTGGGTCGCCCGGTTTAGGACCAGTTCCTCAAATTTATTATAATACCACTGTGCACCCATTTAGCAGCCAAACGCACAACAAGCCAAAACACAACCACACTGACTAATCCCTGCCAAATAACAAGGAACACACTAGGTACAACCAAGCCTTCCCTCAAACCCACAGGGGAAGCCATCCTCCATGCTTGGGGAGGAGATAGGGATGGCTCGCGGACCAAAACCAAAAATGTTGGTAGGTACCATCGAGCGGCAAAAAAAGACGCACTTCAAAGGCACTGTCAAATTAACCGATCATTGACAAACTAACCGATGTACTAACCAATTCCCTGCCCTTCCTGAACCTCCAACATAACCAACGCCACACTACACAGGGACACACCAAGAACTAATCTAATCATCACACTCAACCAACTCTCTGAGACTCTGGAAATAACCTTAGAGGTAACATACTCTTGCACATAATCCATAAAACCATTGTCACTAAACAACTGCACGCCAACACAACGTAGTGGGACAATTATTGACTACAGAGCATGTTCAGGCTGTGCCCCACTGAACTCAATGACCTCAGAGGAAACAAAATTGTTAGATAAGAAAGGACACATTTGAAAATGCACTTTAAATTCTCCTGGAAATGCAGCTGGCACAAACAATAGTTATTTTGGGCTACACAAGTAGGGAACAGACAAGGCATTAGCTTGCATAATTAGTGTGTTTTAAAATACAATAGATTAGGTGACAGGAAGGCATGTTAGGGACTCACTACACAAGTAAGGCAGAAAATTGCAGGCGGAATAAGGTTTCTGCTACCCATAGAATGGGAAATCATGTGACAGGCATGCAGCAGGATACATTGCACAAGCACAACAGAGAATTAAGCTCTGTAGCTTTAAAGAGAGGCCCACAGCTAAGCACACTATTTGAGACAAATACTTTTAATTCAGGAAAATGCTGCAGTGGCTGGATGGTAGCTGCCTCAAAGGAATGTCAAGCCCCAAGACACCTTATGGAGGCTTACAAAACAGAAAAAGATAGCATTGTGAGCATTCAACTGTTAAGGTAAATCAAGTTACGACAACAAGGCAGACTATTTGAAGTCCATGGGATGAACTGAACATCCCAGAAAATGTCCTAAGTGGCAGACAGATTAATGTCTCAGTGATCGGCTAGCCGTGACAGAGAAATGCGGATGCGGCTAAAAACACAAATAATTACTGTGCACATGGTGAAAAGAGCATGATTCATAATAACAGTTTTCATAAATGTGCCAAGAACAGAATGGCATTTTTACTGTTGCAAGAATATAGAGGGCCGGAATTACTGGAAGTGGGTAAGGACAATGTCCTTGAAACTCAGATATATGATTGCAGAGATAACATGGGCTGTTTTATTTAATTAAGAACAAACGCGATCCACTTGTCCACTACTCCCATCTAGATAAAACATGTCATCATGCCGGCAGTTCACGGAGAGTGTGACTGCATGTTAACCGATAAGCATATGTCCTTTTCACTGCAGAAGAAATTTAGAGCTTACAAATAATTTTCAAGCATGATGATTTAGCACATTTATGGGATGTTGTATGGGCGGGTCCTTAGATAAAGAGTTATCTAATCATTATTGTTGGACATATAGAAGTATATATGTAGCTTAGTAGAGGGAATCAATGAGCAGGGGCTATAGGTTTTCATAACTCAGTGCTCATGATGACATCGGAATTACTATATAAACTGCTGTTTCCTGTTGAAATGTTGGAGAAAATCTTGATTGGTAGCCTGGCTGTTAATCTTGTTTTTCCCCCGCTTTACAATGCTAATAAAGCTAGGTTACCTTGCATTTTGCTTACCACAATCCACTCTGTTGTGTTACTTTATTGGCCAATACCATTTAGAGGGCTATATATTGTTTTTTGGGACCTCTGATTTTCAACAATATAATCAAACACCTAACAGTCATCAGCAACTCTGTTCCCCCTTATGGACATAACTAATCAGTGTGCACAACAGCAACCACACTCTAACCTCATATGACCTACATACCCAACACAAACACTAGCACACATCAGCGGCACTGAGTCCTACCCATACGGTTACAACTAGCGAGGCCACCCGGAGCAACTCCCACACGCAAGACAACACACACAGATGCCAGTTCCCCCTGGATCTGAACCTATCCTATCCTCACTAACACACCCAACCTTCTTTTCTTGAGAGCCACGTGAGTGCCTGGAGACTGCCCTTGGGTGGTAGCAGTGCGTGGTATATATCACCATAACATTAAATAACATGTCTCTTTGTTTTGTGCACTTGACATGTTCTCGTGATGAAAAATAACTGTCCAAGCCAATCTCGAATGTTCATCCTGGACAGTTCAAAGTTTTATACTAACTGAATAATCAGCAAAGCCAGCATTGCCCAAGCTACACCAGGGAACCAACATGAACATGTGGATTAAACATTAAACACTTGCATTTGGTTGATATATCACAGCATTTTCGAATATATATTTTTTATAGAACAATTCAAAGTTTCAATGGCAGTTGGGAAAAAAGAATGGTGTATGCCACTGTGTTCATAATATTACAATTGACTACAGTGGCTGTGTGGTTTTCAACCTAGTAATCCAATAACATGTATTTTGTAATTTAGGTGTTGCTGTGCATTTCACTGGCATTTCTTGTTTACAGATTCCGAATATATATAGATCGCCAGTACTGCAATGCACATTTTTCATGAATGAGTTGTTTTAACTGGAGCTTTCAGCATTTATTGTTATAAATTCAGAATGAGTTAAAACCTATCCTTTTGGCCTTAAATACATGTTTTCCTGCATAATTCCAATTCAATGTTTGTGGGGAAAATAAATATATTTTAGCAGGTGAGAAGTGGCTGCTTGCATTGTATAGGTGCACATTTATGTTTATGTTTATGTTTATTAATTTTATATAGCGCTTTAAGCCAAAGCACTTTACAATATTACAACAAGATAAAATAATGGTAGAAGCAAGTTAACAATCATGATACAAACAACAATTTAATATGTAGAACAGTTTCCTTGGAAGTGGAGATGATGGAACGGAAAGAAGGAAGGGAGAGGAGGTAGAAAGGAAAAGGAGCAGTAAAGTCAGATATGAGATATAAGGTCAGGTGGATGTGAGAAAGGGAGGAGAAGGGAAGGTATGAGGGACAGGGAGATGGAGGGGGGAGATGGTAGAAGTTCAAGGGGGGAGTGAAGAAGAAGGGCTTTCAAGTAGGTGCGGAAGGAGGTGTAGGTGGGGATAGAGCAGATAGAGAGAGGTAAGGAGTTCCAGTGTAGGGAGTGCAATAGCTGAAAGGAACGGAAGCGAGAGGCTGCACATGGTGACGGGGGTACAGTGAGCAAGAAGAGGTCAGCAGAGCGGAGAGGACAAGAGGGAGTGTAAAATGAGAGAAGAAATAGCAATCAAAGAAAGACACAACATCCGAATGAAGCAAGACACCTTTCTGGTTCTTCTCAATTTAGATACATGCCATGTCCATTTTCTGTGAAACTTAGTCAGAGCTTGTTTTGTTCTTTCTAGTATGTAAATATTCTTCATAGTCCACTATTCTTCTGCAAAGGGGGCATGGTTTCTGTTGTGAAATAATTAAATGCACTTTAATAACAAAATGTGTTTTTTTCTCAAACATCACCATGTTGGTAAACAAATATTGCTGGCTCCTTGATACTACAACACATTACATATTGTGAACTTTAACATCACTGGCAGAGCCCACCATAGGCCTAATTTGTATTATAAAGCTCTTTACAATGTAAAGTATATCCCAGTATAGTAGGTCACACATAGGCAGATGTTGTTGTGCCAATGTTCACAAGCTTTAGATTTGCTTGCAAGTGTAAAAACCCTTATTTCATGAAAACTAAGACATGCTACCCTTGATGGACACAGCCAGCATAAATGGTCTGATGGCATAGCAAACACTAGCATTACTGTGCTGAGTCTCTATGAGTGGTATTACAGCAGCACACCAAATATGAATGTTCTTGCTTTGGCATTTCTCTGATTACTGGGCACAGACAAAATGAGCATCTTCTTACTGACCTGTATGGGAACCATCAAGTATGATTTACAGTAATGAGGCTGGCATATACTGCGGAAAAAGGATATAATGAAAATATATTGAAAAACGCTCCTGTGTATTGTTGTTGACCTTCTGGTTTTGTGATTATTTTACTCTACACAACCAAATGTAAATTGTATATTTTCTTTACCAGTTTTGCACACCAGGTCTGCTGTAATAGGAATCATACAAAAATGTTGCCCTCATTTGTGCACACCCACAGTCACTGCAACTTTGAGGGCGCACGAAACACTGACTCCCATTACTGCACACAAGCAGAGCAGGGGTTGCTGGGGTGTCCCCCTCTCTTGTTGGGCACAGTTACGTTAGTTGTGGGATGCAGGGGTGTCCCCGCTTACCATCGTGGTAAGCAGGGACAAGAAAGTAAAAAAAAAAAACAACCTGCAGCGTCAGCTCCGACCCACGAAAGTGGGAGGTACCGACACTGCAGAGAAATCGAGGGGTCGGTGGCACACACAGAAGTGTGCGCCACAAAAGGGAAGTGAGTTGAGGGGGGCTCAGTTAAGGGAATGCAGGCCATAAGATGCCTTTAAAGTGATATATTTTATCACTGCACCGCGCCATAATTGATGTCGACGTTGTCATCTGAGCAGTTACAGGCAGCGCAGTTATCATATAGTTATCGCTGTAATACAGTCCATTACAGCCCTTTTTTTAAAATCCTTTAGTTGAGAAGCCATTGAACTCTTCCTGCCCTATCATCAGCCAGTCACTAGTTTTACTGGGAAATATGGAACCACCTAGTGGAGAATCACCAGCTTCCACTGGTATAAAGTGTCAGATGGCTATCCGAGTTGCTCACTGACATCTCTTCATTTGCTTCAGTGCAAATATTTGAATTTCAGGATCTAAGAGTTTGCGTGAGTAAAAGTCCTGAAACTGGTCCATCATTTTGACATACAGTGGCCATATCCTCCACACACTGTATTTCAGCCATAAGTTGAAAAAATTCAATCTTACGTACTGTGCAGGTCATCTTGCATAAACTGGTGCATCGTTGTCACATGTGCATCACTTCCATACCCTGCTCTTTAACTTTGGTTTTGTTTCATCAAGTTTATCAAGGGGCTCGCCATTACTGATTGGAATAGCCTATGGAAAGAAAACCTCTGATTATCTCCACTGCACCCCAGCAGAGGAGAGTGGAATCTAATCAAAGTATGAGGCTTACCAAAATGCAAATGAAATAGAAGGTAGCAATGACAAGCTAACCCGGTATATAGGCCGGTAGAGAGACACTCCCAGGACCCCCATAGTTTGAGCAATAGGGACACCATACTGAAATGTAACACTACGTCCTCAGTGACACTTTTTGCCTCTCCAATTGTCCCGAATTATTACCCTCAGGAGGCCTTAATGAATGTTAAGTCACATTTGAAATCTGAATCTACATATTAGTAGATTGTGACAGTGGTAGAAGTGTTACAATAAAATTAGTGGAACTGGGGTCTCGGCAGGGGAGAGGGAAGGCAGAAGGATAGTGCAACATGGAACAAGATTTTGCGGTTGGGGCATTGCATTAGTCTAAGTTACTAGTAACTAAAGCTCCTAATACAACTTTAAACGTTGCCCTTTCACAAGGACATGACACTGACAAATCCTCCTCATAGAATGGTGAATGCAGAGAAGACGCCCATTCCCCAAAACGTTATACAAAAAGGACCAAATAACAGACACACCCTGCTAATGAGACCAGGAGAAGGATTGCAAGTGAAAAAGGTAGATGAGTTGTGCATGCAGAGAACTCTGCTGCCCGGAGAGCGCTCTGCCAAACATTACACGGGCAGCACATTATAAGTCGAAATCCCGTCCTAGTGATGTCACACTCCAGGTACACAACTCTGCAATACTAATGGTGAGACATACTGGTAGATTATGTATCCATACGGGGAGACCACGTTGGATTGGCTGTTGCTTGGGTGTCGATCCAGCAGCATGTGGGTCGGCTGAACTCATCTCTGTGGGGTGAAGTTTGTGTTGGTAAAGTGCTACATAGCTAACTGTCTAATCTACAATAACAGGATCTGAGGTCATGAGACAAATGCCAAGCATAAAAGTTTGACATGAATGGAGGTGCTTTCAGAGTTCACTGACATGTTACATGGACATTCCACCCTCTGCACCCAGGCACCCATAAACACAGTGCCCCAGACCCAGGTTCCCGTCTTGATTTTTTTATCTACCTGATGCCTCATGATACAAATAGACATGTGTTGTTTCCCTGGAGGATATACGGGTGTGTGGGATTAGAACTATGGTGGGTGTCCTCATCTGGTCCATGCAAGGGTCAGATGTGCATCTGTATCAAAGAGTAGATGGGCATGGGCCCAGTGGACTGTGGCTTGGTGGGGTGGGGGGGTCGAGGGAGCACAGGAAGGTTAGTGGAGATGGATGTGTTCATGGGCTGGGGCCTGCTCCGATCTCACACAGTGCAGTGAGCTCATCTTCCCCCGGGCGGCACTGAATGTTGCAACAATAAATGGCTGGACTACCGTGAGAACAGGACTTGTACGGAGGTGGCAGGAGGTGGGGGTGGCCTGGGCCACCTGTGCACGGTGTTGAGCAGGAGAGAGATATGTTTTTAGAGATCATTCTTGGGCCTAGTAAAAGATGGCGTCTAGTGTGTCACAAAATGGAGTCTCTGCAGTGCATTAAGGCTTGGTTACATGTTAGTCTTTTATTAGTGGTTAGCGGGTGATTAGTACCGATTATGCATAGGGGAGAAGTGGGCATCTCCCTCCACTGGTGCGGGAATGGTAAGGGCGCGGAAAAGACCACCTCTCCCCCGACAGCAGCTAGCAGCACAGCACATCCACCCCATACAAGGCCAGCATTCGCTTTAATCTGGGCTCTTATGAAACCGTGGTAGGGAGTAAGGGAGCATCTTCACCTCAGTGCCATCACTCACGTGTGACACTCCTTCCCCCCTTCCCCTGTGAGATGGCCAGGCCTTTGCAGTGCCAGATTAAACCCTGTGGAATACCCTAGGCAGTCAAAATGTCGTGCCCCCTCCCAAATTATCTCCAAATATATTTTTAATTTGCTGCATCACTTTATTTTGATCCAATGTCACGGTATCCCTCAGGGGCACCAACTTCATATTTCCCCGGGGGCTGCCGGCTCCCATAAAAATAAAAAGTCCCATTTAAAGTATACGAACTTTCACAAAGATGGCCTTTCCCAGGAGGTGCCCGAGCCCCGTAGTGGGCCCCTAGGCCGGTGCCTTCTAGGTCTAATGGATAATCCGGCACTGGCCTCTGCACCAGCTTCACCTGCTGCCAATGCAGGTGCGCCGAGCAAACTTTACAAAGTTCAGCCTAAAAGGTAGCGGTTTAGAGTGGTCCTTTCATGTCTTTGAAGTGCGGATCGGCATGAAATCATCAGAGACCCTCCATGACAACGACCGCGAGAGCTTTAAGATGATCAAAGTCCCTGACATTTGCCAGGAAATTAATGATTCTGCCGCAAATCTTTTTTACCATTTCCCGCTGCTCTAAACAAGAACGAATTTTCGAACCAAAGATGAATGATTTCATTAAGTATAGCAAAATGTTCCTCAACATAATCACGTAACGTTCTTTCATTTATTAAGGATATTCTGGCGAAAATAATTCAGAGCCCAGGAAACAGAAAGCAGCGATGCTGTTGTTTTGGTTGAGATAATAACCCGCTAAATGAGGAATTGTCAGCAGAATGCATGCCTTTATGAGTTTGTGATATAGTGGTATTGCACGGGGTCATTATCTAATCCCCAGAATGGGACATTCTAAGAGATTTATCGCATATTTCGAATGATGCAAAAATAAGAAGTCGACAAGCAGCGCTTAACAGGAGCTGTTACCGAGAAGCTAAACGCGTTGGTTTGCTCTGTTAGTGACGATGCCAGTGATCGGACAACACAGGCTGCTGGAAAGTACCAAGGAGCAGGGGACAGTATCCATTGTAGGCAGACAGTAGTCCGACGATTACTTTCATAAGTAATCTGCTTCCAATGCAAACATAGTGCAGTGTTTGATAAACAATTGATTTACTGACTTGTGAGGGACACTGAGGGCCTAATTCACAGAAGCGTTTTATAATGGTGCAACCCCATTAGAAAAAGTTCTGCGAGTCAGGCCCAGAGAGTCAGAGATCTTGGTATCCTATATCAGTGCGGCTAGTGCTATGCTAGTCTTAAAATGTTAAGCATGTCAGGCGTTTTTAATAGGGTTCCAGAAACACTTGTTTGATTGTGTTAACCTTCTCCACCCTCAATAATACGCATCATATACCCTATCCCTATTGCCTGCATTCCTTCACCCCAGCATACCCTCTAAATCATCATCAGCGGACCATGTGATGAAACTATCCCAAATGCACCTAATGCCACCTCTATTTTGATGCATGACTTGCCTGATGTTACTGCTTTGGGTGTCATGGCATGACATCGCCATGTGTGCCGCTCCAATTGTTAGCTTGGTACATGCTCCAGTTCACTACAACGTGATCCGTGCCTCGCTGGATGCCACTGCCATGTGTGCCCCACCTCTCAACACTGCTATGTGTGCCACTCCATATGCCAGCTTCCCTACCTGACTACAAAGTATTCAACTGCCTTGTATGCACGATCCAATTACAATGTTATGTGTGCCTCACCCCAGGATTATGCAATGGGCGTTTTACCAAATAACAATATGAGCCGGACAACCTGTTAGCCACTACTTGCATCCCACCTGATTGGCTCATCTCTTCTGGGGTCTCTATCTCTGGAGTCTCTATCTCTGTACCCCTAAGCTCAGGCCGCCTTTGCTGGCGAAAAAGATATGCTCACAGGCCCACATATCAGGCACCCCTGCTACATGCCTTGTGCTAAACCCTTCCTTTAGTCTAATACCCGCACTTCCTCCACCCCTTTTATGCAACCTCACCTTGCCCAAGCTACTTCCTGCCCAAGCTACTTCCTGCCCAAGATTAAAAGCAACCCAAGCCTACTAAGCTGAAGTGGCACCCTGTCACCTACCTGTCCTAAACATATGAGTGCCCTGCCTCCCATGCTACCCAAGTCCATGAGAGCGCTTCCTGCTGCGCTAACCAAGCCCATGTATACCCAGTCTCCTGTGTTACCTAAGCCCATGTGTGCACTGCCTCCTGCGCTACCTAAGCCTATGAGTGCCCTGCCACCCATGCTACCAAAGTCTGAGAGTGCCCTGCCACCTGCTCTGTCTGTTGAAAGACTTGCAGCCCCAGACGAAACACATGATCACTACCCCACCCCCACCCCTTCAGACGCCCTATTATTACACAACCTGAGCTCTAGAACGTCCTGGCACACTGTTGATCTCTAACAGTTCTCCTACCCTATCACGGCCAACCTCAGACTGCTAAGGCTATCCAGCCAGACCTCACAGCCACCACCTTCCCCGTACCATGAGTCCACATGCCAACCCATTGCCTCCTACTGCCAAGAACAAACCACTTAATTGTGCCCCTATCAACATCAGATCCATGGATGCCCACGCCATAGAAGCTCATGACCTCATCATCGACAATCAAATTGACCTACTAGCTATCACAGAATCTTGGCTACATAGTGCCTCAGGCCCTATGCTCAGCATTGCTATTTCCCCCAACAACTCGATCCACAGAACCAATCGTGCCAACTCCATTGGTGGCAGAGTCGCTTTTATCTAATCTACAAATCTGATCTCCATATCCGCTCCCTTCGTCTGCCTCCTACTGAGGAATATGAAATGTGATTACTTAAACTTAAGAGTGTACCCCAGACATCTTTCATCATTCACCTGCTCTACCGTCAACCTAATGCCCCCAGCTCACCTGACTCTGAAATCCACCTCATCATAACATCCTTCCTCAAACCAGCTGCCAAATGCATAATCTTGGATGACTTCAATATGGATTTCAATCATAAGGCTGCAACATTGGTCCAAGCACTCTATTACATTAACTTCTCACAACTGGTCTCTGCCCCTGCCCACATGAAACAACGCACCCATGACTGGATACTTACAACCAACTCGACCATTCACGTACCTTTCATCAGCCCAGTCCCATGGTCCGATCACCATCTGATTGAATTTAAACTAAATCATTCAATCCCCTTCAGCAACAACACCCGACCACCACCCATCCAAATCCTAGCGAGAAGCACTCAGAGGCTCACTAATGAAACTCTTAAACCAACCTTGGTCACTCTCATTGAAACACATCCTCCAACTGCAAGAGCCCTGTGACTCTCGCCATTCACTACCATGACAGCCTCCTATCATGCTAGATTAATATTCTCCCTTCAAAAGCAAATTTCTGAAACCTTTTAAACCCACAAACATCTGGTTCACAGACCTACTAGTACTGCTCAGCAAACTGAAAAGAGCCATTAAGCATCTACACAAGAAACACCCCAACCCCATGAATGCCTTACCACTCGCCACCACTTCCAAGACATACAAAGGTCACCACCTTACTAAAAAGAAACTCCCTGGACCTGACAGTACCTACCAACTACCGGCCCATTACCACAGTACCCTTCTTGCTCAAAATCCTAAATCCGCATGGCTTACTTACAATGCCAGAAGTTCCTAGAACAACACTCTTTCCTTGACGTCAGACAATCTGGTTTCCAACCAAAACACAGTACTGAAACAGATCTTATTGATCTAAAAATGCAACCCAATACTATTAGAGATGCTGGAAATGCTGCCATCCTACTCTTCCAAGACTGCTGTGCTGCATTTGATCTCATGAACCACAACCTACTCTGCCAAAACCTTTCCGGGATCTTCCACTTCTCACTCGAGGCAGACGGATGGATGAAATCCTTCCTAAGTGACTGTAACTCCAGAGTTTTCATTGACAACCACTCAGCCGACCACATCCTTTTCCCTCTTGTGGTCCCACAAGGCTCTTGCCTTTACCTGACCCCCTACAACACCTATACTAAACCACTCTTTGATATACTTGTCACCTTAGGCATCACCTACACCAACTTTGCAGATGACACACAAATTCTCATCCCCCTTTCCCGCAAATACACTAATGACTCTAACACCATTAACACAGTCTTCTGCATTATTCAGTCTTGGATGGCTATACATAACCTTTGCCTCACTGATGAGAAGACAGAGTTACTCATTGAAGGCTCAACTGATAACCTCAAAGCCCTCGATCCCTCTTATGCCTATTTTACCATTGACAACTCTACCATTCCTGCCCTCAAACATGCCAAAACCTTGGGGTCTACCTTGATTCGGAATTCACTATGACGAGGCATGTCAATGCTCTGACATCTTCAACTTCCCACACCATCAAACGTATCTCATTAGGAAGACAATTCCTGAGCCCTAACAACTGCCTCACTCACTCCAGAGCCATTATCCTGAGCAAATGAGTCTATTGTTATGCTGTATTCAAGGGCACATTCGCGTCCAATCTAGCTAAGCTACAGCTGCTTCAAAACAAAGTCCTCTGGGTGGGTCTGGGTCTCCCCAAAACGGACCACATTTCTGCAATTCAACAATGAGTCCATCGGATACCAATAAAAGCACAGTTTGACTGTAAAACATTGACTAAAGTGCACTAGTGCATCTACAATGAAGCCCCGTATACTTGAACCATTGCATCACAAAGAAACAGCACTGTCACTCACTCTGCTCCTGTGACCACCTTACACTAGCTTTTCAATGCTTTAAACTAGATACAGCATGAGGGGTTAGTTTCAGCACCACAGCCTCCACCCTGTGGAACTCCTTATCTCTACACTGAAGAAAGAAACCCTTCTGCACAGCAGTAGAGCAACTGTTGAAAACGTGGTTATTAAGTATGACTAACACTTTAAGCATAAACTGTTTCCTGCTCTGCCTGTACTACTTCTTACTAACTTAATGATCTGTGAAATTTTTACTCTGTTACTACCCTGTACAAATGCTGTGACAACGGTGATCTCGGTGATACACAAATGTTAAAAAAAAATAAACAAAATAAAGGATTTTTAGACTAGGTGGAGCAAATTTGCACAAGCAGAGGCAAATCATCATTAGCTTCTCCCTCCTCATATATCATGCAGTTTAAAAACAACCTGTATAGCGCACCACCTCGCCAGGTTTGCTGTGTCTGGACTTGCAAGAATAGAGGGAGTTAGTGGGATAGGGTGAAAGCTGTGAATCCTGTCGTTTTGATGCTTGCCGGCTAAAAATACCAGAATCCTGATTTTCAGTGTGATTCTGCGTGGGTCGTGGCATTGACAGGTCTAGTGCTTTATTTGTGAGAAAATAAGTGGCAGGTTGCAATTATTGTCTTGACTGGGGTTAGGGTATCTACTTGTCTGCTGTTGACACCACCCACTGTTGCTCCATTCAGTGTCACACAGATTTTCCATAAGGGGTTAAAGCTCCAACTCCCACTGGTTCATAAAGGGAGAAATTAACATAATATCTCAGTTGTGTTTTAAAATAAAATAAATGTTCAAGTGTTTTTCTTTTTTAAAATACATCATTGTTAACATTTTGGTGTCCAGTGGAGCATGTTAACTACCTAACCACAGAAAGAAAGAGCAAACATGCTTTCCTCCTATGGTTCATTGAAAACCAAATGGTAGGCAGCATTACTACTGAACAAACACTGCAGCAAATTCATCTTTCATAGGTTGGCACTCATGTCTTTTGACTGACTTTGCCTCTGTGTTGGGGGTGTTGGCTGGGGACTGTCCTTTGTTTTACCCCCACCATGCAGGTTATTACACTAGAGAATGCAGGCTGAGTGGAGGAGTGTGTGGGCATGGTCAGCATCAGTGAACAGGATTGTCACCTTTCATCTCATTGTTTCTCATGAAAATGGATAATTAGTCTTGCCCTGCCAACTTGAGTCATCGAGATTGTGAATAATGATGAGCCAGCGAAGGATACAGAGACCCTGGCGAGTGCACACTGTTGTTGATTGTTATGTTACTATGACTTACTTACAGTTAAAATAATAAAGTTGCGAAAACACCATCACATAATGAAGCTGGGCTAATAAATTAGCGTTGGGGCTCAGACATAAGTGTTGTTGAGCCCTAGCAAGCCCCCCAACAAATTAAGGTCTGGACAGGTCGTTGGGTATGTGTTTTATCTAAATTGGAGCGTTTAAGTTTGATTAGCTCATGAGCGCTGTGAGGATCTCACTAGCTGCTGGTGTGAGGATATGTGACAGGATAGGGGAAGTGAGTGGTGTTGTGGCTTCATTAAAGTGGTGAGAAACTGGGCAGCTTGATGCTGCATGCAGAAGTTGGCTGTTTTAGTAATGTTTCTTAAACAGATCAAATTGTTAAGAATTGTTAACAAAACGTTACAAATAACCACATTTTCAACAGCCGGTTACTTGAGCCAGTAGACTTCACAGCGAACTGAACAATCCAGTCATGTTTATCAATAGGCATCCATCCAGCATTTGATTTCATTGACAGTATAGTGGCCTTTTATCTAAGTGGGCATCACCAATTTAATGATCCCTAACATATGGTCCCATCACACTATTCTAGAACTTGCTTTGCAGTTAAACCTCAAATTTATTAAAACAAAATGAATCAATGGTGGATCTCTTATTTTATGCAAGGTAACCCACTACAGTGAAATATATGCATATGAGAAATTATATACACAATTAGATTAGTCCTGCCTGTGACAATCCTGCTGTGAAGTAGCACACACGTAGTCACACTTTAATGTCCAATAGATATTTGTCTAACATTCTTGTCCTGAATAATATGAGACCACCTCTAAACACCATTCCCAATGCTATAACATTGGCACTTTTCTGTCAGTTTCAAGTCATCTTCAGTTAACTTTGATGTAAAATCGACTTCAGTCCATATATACCAAGTCTATAGATAGGGTCATGTGTTATAGGTCCTGCGTTTAGAAATAGTACACAAGATTATGTTTTGAGCAAAAGTGTGGGAAGGTAGCTGAAGTAGGTGGAGAGAGAAGATGGAGTCAAACAGTATTGTTGTAAATGCGAGGTCAGTGGGTCGACGTAGCAAGAATCCAAGGCCTTGCACACGATGAACAGAATGAAGGGCCTCATGTGGAGCTGCAGCTCTGTTTATCTCAGTCCCAAGACACAGACCCTTTCCATACCCCATGAGAGAAGCCTAGGTCAGAGGTACCAGCACAGTGGAGATAAACACTAATTGTATCCAGCTGCAGAGCATTGAAGGCGTTGGGAATGGAGAGCTATCTGTGGGGGGTTAGGTAGGGATGCACCCTTTGAGGGACAAATTCATGAGAACAGGGCACAAGGTTATGTAATGCCAACAGGCCAGACAAAGATTTAGAGCACTACTGCCCTCACCCAAGCAGCGATCATCCCATTTGAATTATGAGTAGAAACAACCCCAAAGCAAATAAGTGCCTGAAATCTAGCTTCAAGAGTGGTGCCCTGCTCACGTCATTACTGGGCACCTAGGGTTTGAAGGAGATAAGGGAGGAGCTGTGTCTGGAATGTACAGTGATTTGGGATAGGAGGAGCAGAGGTGATGCCAGTAAATTAAGTCCAAGGTCAAAGGTGCAGCTTGTGTGCGCCATAGCATCTGGTATAATGAGAAGGCCCATTGTCTTATCAAAGCAGGGATTGGCCTCGCCAGTCTTACTTTGAAAGTGCCTGTGAAGAAGAGGTGCACATCATGCGATGGTTAAGATGTATTAGTGTATCAATATACCTATTAGCCAATTTGTATTATTATTATTATTATTATTAGTATTATTATTATTATTATTATTATTATATACTCAGATTAAATAGTGACAATGTAGTATGCCATGTGCATAGAGGAATGGGCTTAGTTAAGATGTGGCCAATTGGTCAAGGGACTGTAGGGAGGTACTAACATCTCATATAGGTGGTAGCCAAAGATGGTGGCGGTCTGAAGTTGGCACCTATTCATGGTAATGTGTGGTTTTCCACTATATAACTTGCCACTTCTTGAGGCATGATGAGCTTCATGTTAGTTTGGTTCAAGGTAACTGTCTGAGACCTTTGCACGAAAGATGATTACCGGTGTGTTTACTCAGGCCAAACATAAACATTTAAAGTGACCGCGTAACCATTGTGCCTATACAATTAAACCACAATATGGTTATTAGCCAATTGTCTTTTTTGTGAGGAGTCCGTAATCAATTCGGCTTGGCCGCTGATACAGGTGAGGTTGCTGCAAGCACCCTGATTGCTCTGTCTCTCCACTCCTGGCACATGTCCTCATTTCCCCATGCATCTATGCCAGTTCTGAAATGATTCTCCTAGATAGCGAATTTGACATGCATGGGAGGAGGCCGATTAGTTAAAAAATGTTAGCCCTCGCTCATTCATTAAATACACACTTCAGCCATTGAATCGTTATGTTCTTCCTCTTTCCAGTAAATGGCTTAGCTATACATTGTTTGAAATAGCTTTGGGATTAGAAACAATGTTCACAATATAGGAGGAAGATGAGACCTTTATTTGGTCTGTCAAATGCGAGACCAGGGGCCGTCACGGCTATACACAAAGGTTTTTGCAAAATATATTTTGGATTTTTCAAAGGTTGTCTGCCTTTTGTATGCCACACTGCTTTATGCCATACAGAGTCACGCTCTGGATTTGTCAACCCAAAGCATGAAAAGTACACACTGGGCTTTGAAGAGCTTTGCAAACTTGAATACACTTCCCATGAGACATTCTACTGGCCTGTTTCTCTACATGTTTACTATTAGTAAAATCTGGTGTAAAATGCACACCAAGATAACCAAACATCTCCCTTTTCCAATCTTCATCCCTCCCAAGTGAAGTTACTGTACCCGTTTATCGGGCCCTAATATGAATGACATTATGGCACATTTTCTGTCATTGATTAGTAGACCTAATCTATTCATGAAATTGAGATTATAGTCAATTAGAGTTTGGAGAGAACTTGCCATTCTTGCTATTAGCACACTGTGCTTGTCATATGACAAAACAGGGATTTTGAAAATCACAGAGGTATGTTATATCTACCAGCGAACAGCAAATTGAATGGTATAAAGCATTTGTGAACACATTAAATAACAGTGGTACATGGATTCATCCTTGATGATCCCCTTTCACATTTGATATTGAAGCTGGAACGGCTCCTTCCTTAGTTTGCCTCATCACTGCTGTATTATTCCCAAAAATTGACATAACTATTCATGGTAGGTCAGACGGTAGTATCATATATTGAAGACAGATCCAAAGCTTGTAGCAATCTACAGAACTAAATCCAGTCTCTAAATCCATGAAAGCTATGTACTGATTTTCATTGAGCCAGAATAAGGATTTTGCAATGACTAAATAGAGATTTAGAAACAAATGGACGGTTCCCAGGCCAGTAACAAAGCCTAATTGATTTGGTGCCAGAATGTTATGCTTGTTGATCCAGAGTTGCAAGTCCTCCAATATCACCTTGCCAAAGATGTTAAAAAAGTTGTCTAGCAGTGAAATTGGTCTGCAGCTAGCCGGATCCATTTGGTCACCTTTTTTCCACAACTGGGCAAATTGTTGGTGATTTCCAGCTTGCAAGCAAGCTCCTTTACATTATCATTACATTAAAAACTCTACAATGCAAGGGAACCCACAAGGGAAGATGTAGACATGATGTGGGTTTCCCAGACTGCTGTTGGCACATTGGTTTTCATGATATTTTCTCATTGAAAGTAAGGACTATGTTAAACCATCTGACACAAATCTCTCTAGATCTTATCTGAAGCTGTAATTACTAACTTATCTCACCCTTTACAGTCAATTCATGTTAGTGCTTTCACAGCAATTGTTTACACTCGCGTCTCTTTACACTGCAGAACTACTGGAAAAAGGTAATACAATCTGTACCAGATCAGTCAAAATCTGCTGTTGTGTTTCCAGAGGCCATGGCTCGGATAATATGGCTACTGGCCATGGCCACGAATGGGGTTAAAGTGGGCATGGCCACCAAGGACTGGGTATGTGGTGAAGTTTTTCAAAATCAGGATATATTTGAATGTGAAAATAAATTCTGCCGATGGCTAAAATTCTGTCCGTGGCTACAGCCTGAGGTGCTGCACAGGATTGCATTAACAGTTCACTGTGACTATCGAGGCATAAACTCAGAGACAATGCTAATCAGCAGATAATTACCAAGCATGCCAAACCAGGTACCCAAGTCTTCACCAGGCCACCCCTTGAAATAATTACCCACCCTTATTTGAGACTATAGTGGGACAAAACATTTGGATTGGATGCCCGACTCATTTCTACAAGTACAACCTTGCAGAAATGACTAGCCAACAATCCACATGCCTTGAGAAAGACTCTAGAGAGTCGAATTACGTTTCAGCTGACTTCTAACTATAAATATAGCATCAAGAATGGTTTTGAAGACTGTGTTGTTACATGAACAGTTACCTATTGATAACCCAGTGCTGAGGCAAACAGGGCTCACTCTCCTATTCGAAAGCTAACACTTGAAGAAGGTAGGGAACCTTCACAAAAGAAACCCATCACCAGCAGCAGGGTAATCTGTTTAAAGTACTAGATGAAGCACAGTGATCTACCTATTCTACCAACCTGCAATTACTTGATATTTGTGTACTATGATTTGATTATTGGAGCATGCAGCATGGCAGAATCCCAGGTTTGAATGGGAAGAAATATTCTGCTTGCGGCTAAAGCCTGAAGTGCTGTACTGAATGACAACAAACCTGCGCATGGAGCATCCGCAAGGACCTGAAAGCATGGTTTTGCAAATCTGTTTTTTGTTTAATTTTTCCAAAGTGTCCAAATGTAAGAACAAAAATAGTGATATAAGTTTGTTGCATGGACAATGGGCCTGGCTCTCGGCAAGGCCAAATGCCTACTCTTAGTTACCTATTGGGGCATATGGTATGGCTGAAGCTCTAGGTTGAAATGGGAAAAGAAAATCTGCTTGCGGCTGCAGTAGGAGTGCTGGACGGAATTGCAGCAAACCTGCGCAAGGAGGATCAGCAAGGACCTGAAATGATGCTTTTTCAAATTTGTTCTGTGTTTTATTTTTTTTTTAAGTGTGGAAATGCAAGTACAAAAAATAGTGATATAAATGTTCTGCCGTAGGCAGAGGACTTGGCATTCGGCAAGTACAAATGTCTACTCTGGTTTGCCTATTTGGCTATGCGCTACTGATAACAACTCACATCAGTATGCATTGCAAAGAATATATTTGATAAAGGAGATTTATAGTTATTTCATATATGTTAACAGAGGAATTATTAACTACTTATATACAGTGATTTAACATTATGAAACATTTTCACTTATCAAAACACATTCAATCGACATAAAACACATTGTTAATGGGATGCTATGGTTAAGATGTACCCCACACTTTGGACTCCTCTGCCCCAGCAGTTAGCTAGTGGCCTCCCACCTTGCCATCCCTTGGCACTTCCTTCCTGGGATCCCATGAGCACTGGTCCATGCATACTGCCCCTTTTATTTATGCACTCCTGTCACTGCAGAGTGCATATATACATGTACAGGAGCACTATGTACAATGTGTTGGCATAAGTATGGGAACTGTAGATGCAAAAGATGTGTAGAGCATTGTTAAGTGGCAGTTGGTGGGTTGATATTTAATATGTTGATAGGCTATATGCAGAGTTTTAAATGATTGCTGGATATATGTGTGAATGGTTTAAAGCAGTCAATGAGGGAGTGCTACAAACATAACAATACAAAGAGTAGAAGGGCTGTTTTATGTGATGTGTGCATGTGAAATGCGGGCTTTCTAATAGGGCATGATATGATCTGATATGCTATGATATGATAAGTCATTTATAATAATAATAATAATAATTTTATAGTAATTTAGTTCAAATATTAGAAGTTTACACAAAGTATCACATAAGACATAGAACATTACAATGTACCAAATAGGTACTGACAACAATAAAACAATAAAACACATCATTCATAATTATACAAAGTTACAAAAATACAAAAATACAAACTTCATAGGACTTCATAATCATTTATAATGAACCTGTACAAAAGTGTTTCTAGGCGTGAAAAGACAAGAGAGGGAAGACAGGGGGAGGACAAGTCAAACGATCTTACTAGGCATTGTGTCATTCAGATCGTGCAAGTGCGAGTATGAGAAGTGCAAGGGGAAAGGGAGGCAGGAATTGCAAGGGAGAGGGAAGTGGAAAACAGGGCAGTAATGTTCTGATTAAGTGCAGCAGGGCGTGTGGCTCTTGTAGTGCATGGAGAACAAGGGACTGTAGGGTTACAGTTACTGAACTTAAGTGCATGGTAGGTCCAGAGGCAGTGAAAGGGTGACTGATCAAGAAAATTCCTGGTACCCAGTGAGGCACTGAGGGTAGACAAGCAACAAGTCAGTACATCAGACAGTTAGGCCAGGTAGGTCAGCAGAGGAGGGAGAGAGAGAAAGCAGAGCAGAGCATAGGCTAGACAGGGGAATGTGGAGACTATGGATAGTTATAAATGGCAATCGAGTATGATGTTTATTGTATACTAGAGAGAAGAATTTCAGACAGAAATTTGTTTCTTTGCTTTTTTGTTTTTCCATAGCATACAATTGTCCATTTTTGGAGAATCTTATTGACTCTAACTACTTTACTAAAATATTTATTTTTTGCAGGACAGGCAGGAAAGTAAGGTGGGGAGTGAAATGAGGATAGGTGCACCAAGCACACATATGGAGGGGCAGGAGGACAGGGGAAGATGTTATGTGTGTGTTAAATGTAAGCTAGAGGGCACTGTTTCTCATGTTTCTTGATTACAGCTTCAAAAGGACTTGGAAATTATTCCCCCCTGCAGAGTGGTGTGTTGCAGTAAATACAGAGTACTGTTGCTTTCGAAAGATATGGATTAACATCCTCTTTTATTGCGTCCAAAGGTACCTTGTGGGATTGTGTGTCCACAGAAGTGGGCTGTGCGTTTACAGCATTGCTTGAGGAAGATGAGGTAGAGAAAAACAGCCTACTACTTCCTAAGAAAGGAACAGCATTTCTGAGAGCAGTGCGGTGGTTGGATTTTGTGTGGCGGCACATGGAAGTGATCCTGTAGGAGTACTGCCCAGGATGTCCACAACTGAGTACAACGTTGCACTCAGTGGATTGCACTTTCTTAGCTTAAGCCTTTGGTACATTTCCAACAGTGGTAAATAACTGCCACATCCATGTTTATCTCTGGGTGCTAGAGGTAAACACTTCCTCTACCTCATATTCCTTGTCTTCTTGATTGTGTTTTGAAGTATTTGCTTCATTCATTGTGTAGGTCCTCCAGCTGGTGGTGGTGTCTTTGGGGAGGAGGCATGGCAATAGCTGATGCAATTTCTAAAGTAAATAGCAGTTTTCCTAATATTCTTCCCAGTATGTGCTCTGTGCTAGATTGTTACCGTATAATGAGTAAGAATAGGTGTAGGAGCTGTGCAAAGGTACATTTTGAGCTTCAAAGTTCCTAGATGAGCTGAAAAATGCAGTTCCAAACTGTTCCCGTAGTATGAACACGTCTGCGAAGTGCGGACACATTTCCGAACACGTCATCATGCCGTACGTCCGTACTGGTCACGTAATATTGTCCAGAAAGTCGTGATTATGTCAAACGTTCACGAACGTTGGCAAACACATAACAGTGGAAAAAGTTACAAAATGTTTATAGAAGTGTTAAAAATGTTGCTAGGAGATGGGGAATAGCACAGTTTTAAGTTCAAACTGTCTACATCAGCAGAAAATGCAGCTATATTGGGGGTAAGTATGATATTAGGAAGTTGTAGCAAATTAAGGTGCACTGGTAAAACCCAATGAAATTCAACGAAAAAAATGTGTTAAAAGGATGTTATGGTTACAAGTAAAACCGAAACCCCCCAGAAATTTGGCAGTTTTGGTAAGCTAAGCAACCATAACTCACACCACCACCGTGCACTACTAAGACAAATACCCAGTACATGAAAGATGGCATCACAAATTTCATTGAGCTGGGAGATGTTGCAGTCCTCGTGACATATATAAAACAAAATAAATGTATGTGGGTAACTTTTACTGCAAGCATTCAGTGATTCAGCTCCCTGCTGAGTAGCAATGAATCCTTCTTTTTAAGCCAGTGGCTGACAGCTGAGTCTCAGTCTCGTGACGATTGTCGGCTTTTATCTCTGTCTCCATTATAATGTTGGTCCCTGCCCTCCCCCACCCCCTGTATCTCAGACTGCTTTCTGCACTAAGCAAAGGAGGGGGGCATACATTATAAGGGAGATAAAGATAAGGTTAATAGCCGCTCTAAAAGAGGTGCAGACTTGTCAGGAATGCCTGACCCCAGCAATGGTCCCAAGAGGTATGGAGCACTGCATTTGGCCCGTGGGCCGTATGTTGGCCACCCCCGCAAGGGATTTAGGCTGCCATTCACCATGAACACTGCATTGTGAATGCACATACAGGGCTGTGGTCCTTCTATCCCCTGCAGGTCTCATTATTATACTGTTGTGTGCAATATTGCGTACTTACCAATCCTGCCTTGGCATTATTCCTGCGGAGCTCTTAATTGCCTTTGCCCATTTGCTCTTTACAAGATTACTACTGCAAAACCTTAACCGAGTAAAGAACTTGCTAATCACAGTGGTGCCATAATGCCAGCCCTTACATCCGGACCCAAATATTGGGCTCATGATGGCACCGAGTGAACCCACTAAACTCTCATTCCTTACCCCATTGGGCATGGTGTCCATAATGGGGAGAGATACTTCTGAACAGAAAGGCTAGTCCGGGATCAAAAGGGCTGGAGCAGAGTCACTCTCACTCTGTAAAGCCGTGAGTGCTTCTTATCTGCCTTTCTCTCCTCTGCAAATGTACATCCTCGAGTAACCTCCAGATTGCTAGTATGGCCTAATCTCGATTTTGTGTGTAATGTCACATTGTGCAAAAACCTTCTGGAAGCTGGGGCATGTGATTCTGAACTAGGTCACAGCTGTCTGTGAAGCAGGGGAGAGATTAGAAGCGGTGTCGAGCGATCTGCTGTCAGTATCAAGAGTTGGTTGCCTATCTTGAAATCCACCAGAGCTCAGGGAAATACATCAGTCCGCAGAGGGTTTGGTGACAAATGCAGCTGTCAAACGCAGATGCTTGCAAGAAGAAGAGAAACCCCTGCACTTCAATGGGAAGCACAAAAACTCCAGAAAAAGACCACATTTTCTCTCAGCTCTGGCACCATTCTGCAGAGGTCGTACTAATGTATTTCATTTCTATTTTAAAAATGTTGGAGAAACTCGTTTCAAGAGAAGTAAATTGCAGCAGATACATAGACAAAAGAATAATAGATTCAGCGTCCAGGTTTCATGTGATGTCAGAGACGTTCTGACCAAACCCCACCTAGTGTAACATAACATTTGGCAAATGCATACATTGGCTGAATATGTAACATCATTTTCATTTCAATATACGATTTATTTTTCCTGAGTCCTTCTGATAACTGTCTTTTGGTTTCCAAACACTGATATTTATTTATGATATTTATAGATTTTGTTAATTCTTGACTCTTTGACGCAATCTGTCATTGTATTGATATATTTATGTATTATATCCAATTCTCTTAGGACGTCTTTGCATTGGTAACTTAGCATTTGCACGGCCATCCTTACCCAGAGACTGGGCTAAAATTATGTGTGTGGAAAGGAACAACTAGGTTAAAGGAAAATTGGTCTTTTGGAAGCCCTTGGACCTCAACGAAGTGAAAGATTTGGTATCCATTTTATCCTCACATCCAAATCTTGAGACTGTCTGAATCAGTATAAATGCTGCAAACATTGTGCTGTTAGGGTGAGTGCTGTGAAAAATGATATGAACATCAGTGTGCATTATTTACTTTGTGATTCAAGCATGCAGCCGTATTATCGCAGGTATATTTGGCAAACATAAAGATCTGTGGTCATTTTTACGTTCCCAAAATGCTCTTTCATATTATTCAATGCAGGCTGGAATCCTCGCTTGTGATATTCATCCACTAGTCTTGCCCCTTCTCATAAGGGTATTTCTACAGAGTACAATAAGAGTAGACCAGACTGTTTATTTCAGAAAATAATTTATAACATTCTCAGTATGACTACAAAATGGACTGGAAGTGATCATTAGAACTATACATTGTGACATTTAGAATAAAATACAGTTAAAAATATACTCGCTTAGCTTGGCGAATTCATGTTGATGTCCCCAATAATGCTTTGTCCCTCATGATACCATTCATTATGTCATTGTGGCTCCCTTCTCTTCTAATATGCATGTGCTCCAGGGCTTTGAAAGAATAACGCGCCGAGTTAAGCTGCTCATGACTTCCCACATCCGCTGAATGTCAATGGTTTTGTTGCATGAAATCTGGTAAACTTAACTACATGTTAACTACAATTCTTTCAGTGAATGTTAAGGGTTTTGTTATACCATATTTTTTTTTTACAGACCATGGCCACTGTACATGTTGCCCGAATATCTTTCTTTTGGACCCACTAGGTGGCCACGGGATTTGGCTCTGGCCACTACACGTCTTTTGGGCCCAATAGCCAGAACTTTCGGCCCTGGCCAGTGAGCACGGCCTTCGTCTGTACCCACTGTATATTTTAAAACAATATCTTGCTTTCCCGCTCACTAGCCATGGCCTTCACTCATGACAGTTGGCCCTGGCTTTTGACCGTGGCTGCTTTACATGTTTCCCCAGTAGCTATCTTCCAGTCCCACAAGCCATGGCGTTTGGCTATGCCCAGTGTGCATAGCTTTCAGCCATGGCCACTCTACATATTGCTCCTATAGGTTACCTAAATGGGCCAATTAACCATGGCCTTCAAACATGACTAGTGGTCCTGGCTTTCAGCCATGGCCACATTACTAGTTTCCTTTTGGGCACGCTAGGCATGGCCTTTCGCCATTGTCCCTTGACATGTTGACCACTAGGTTTCGGGGGGCTCACTAGCCATGGCCTTCTGCCGGGACCACTTTCCATGTTGCACCATTCAGTTCTTTAAACTAACCAAGTAGACATTACCTTGGGCCACACCCATTAACACCCACCTCACTGCAGATGCAAAATTCAACTTTTTCTTGTCTTAATCTAATTGTTTTAACTCTCTCTTTAAAAAAAAAGTTTTAACCACAGTTATCCATAAACACACAAAAATAACATCAGTCAAAAGTGTGCAAAATTCTGAAGTCTATCCTGTGCTCACAGGCACTCCCCAAGTGCCCCCCTCCTTGTGCCATGCTCCCCTTAAATTCTTTTTCTGTGAACAAGTTTGAGCTCTGAACTTGAATCCCAGCCCCACCCAACTCCCCAATTTCACATGGTGTCCTCTTCCACCCTCCCTATTTATTATATGACTGGAAGTCATGTCCACGGCTACGGGAACGCCATTCAAGGCGCAGTATAGTCGTGGTTACAAGTTAACATTTAGAAAAATATTTTTCAGAAACCCAAACTGCATAAAATGTATAACAGTCATTGTAATGTATTAATGCAGTTTGTGTTCATTTAATTTATTTTTAAAACTTAGAAGCTGCCCTTCAAAGGGATGGTTTGGGCGATGGAAAGAGGAGGGAGGTACAGGGAAGGAAAAAACATTAGGATAAAACATTTAACAAAGGGAATTAAAACAAAAAGGAACATCTGTTTTGGGGTATATGGTTTTATCTTGTTATTTCGTTTTTTTATCTAAAAGAAGTTTTTAAAAAAACTAAGGATGCCAATGAATCTGATGTTGAGAGTTGCTCTTTTGCCAGTCCTCTACTATGGCACCTCGTGTGGCAACCAATTCATGGCATACGGAGGTGTTGCCATGGTGGATGCAGGTGCCGATGGAGGAAGTGCAGTTACTCGCCAATGTAATGAATGAGATCTAGGCATCCGGATCTTGTGATGCTGATGAGTCTTGCTGTGCACATCGTCAACATCATCCCAGTGGACACGTACTAGATGGTTGTTAAGTACTGATGTCCATAAACTTTGTGATGGAACATTCGCAGGGCCCCGCCATAGCTTCACTGGCACAAAGTGCATTGCACCTCGTCAGCCTCTTTTCTGCAACAGTGTGCCTTTATATGAAAGTCTAAACAACTGTTGCATGTAGTCTTCTTTCCTATAGCCCTTTTATGTGGTGGAGATGGATTTTGAACTACATCATCCTCATTGCTGTCAGTTGGGTTAGACATGCTGTTAAAAGTCTGACAGTGGAGGAATATAAAAAAACAACAAAAATAACAACTCAAAAAAGAAAATGGCACAGAAAATAAAACGCGTAATAAAAAATTCTAAAACAAAAAATAGACAAATGGAACAAATAAAAAGACAAAGGAATAGAGGATTGGGACAAAGTGGGTAACATGAATGGATAAGTAAAGTATGAGAAGACAAAAATGCTTTCAGTTACTGCTGCAACCTTCACAAGCAAGGACTGAACACAATGACAAATATTAAGTGATTTGCTTTGGGTGTGGTGAGTATCTGCAAGTACAGAATCTCATGCGTTCTGATTGGTCAATTTTGCACACACAGATTTTGTCATACGGCTTAGGCATAGCTATGTGTAACGCTCACCTGATTCCCGCAGAGGCGCCGGTCTTGACTGGGTGAATGCCGTATCTTCAAAGGTGATGTGTAACACACGGTTGGCTCTTTGGGCTGGACCTCTGTGCACTGTATGTCTGACTCGAAGAGTAAGATGTCTGCAGATAGAAAATATGGGATTAATGAACTGGGGTTATTGGGTGCCTCTCTCCTCTTTCCTTTCTCTTCTCCTGTAGAACCCCAAAGGTTAACGCCCTCACCTTAGGTAAGTGAACGCCGAGCTCTCCATCTGCCTCGGGGCAGGGTGCCGTAACCAGTTTCTTCACTGGATAAGGGTGCAGGCCTCTTGACCTCAGAGGACTGCTGTCCGTCGTTAACTGCACGAACGGTAAGTTCTGGGCACTTCAAATGTCTTAAAAGTCTTTTGTAATGATATCTCTTGTTTTGCAGGGTTCCGGCGATGGCGGATGGCGGGCTGATGAGAGTTGAGGATCGAACCCGCGTGAGGAATAGAAGCGCCTGGAAGCATGTAAGTAAGCGCTTGTAGCCTGCTTCACGATGCGCACTAACTGTCCCTTTTATCTTGCAGGTACAAGTTCGGAGCTTTAGAGAAGCTGAAGGGTGCTGGAATACCCACTGGATTCGGCGTGGGAAGGAGTAATGGCACGTGAGTAATAAAGTTGCCCAATGTCTTTAAACGCACCTTCTTTTGTCTTTCAGATGCGGGATGCAGCGCGGAAGGCCTCCGGAGTGTGCGAAGAGCTGGTAAGCTTTTGTCTTTCAGATGCCGGAATGCAGTGCGAAGACCTCCGGAGCATGCGAAGAGTAGGTAAGCCTTTGTCTTTCAGATGCCAGAATGCAGCGCGAGGCGTTGGTGACAGCCGATGGACCAGGTAAGAGATGCGCTGCCACTGAAGACCGTAGTGCTAACCTGTTCTTTCTTTGTCTTTACAGGTGCTGCTGAAGACTGGATTCCAGGATGGTAAGCCTTTGTTCCCTTAGGCCCAGGATCAGAAGCAGAAGACACGATGAGCGTTCTGCTGCAGAGAATGCAGAATAACACAAAGCAAGATTCATCCATCGGGTGTGGTTTAAATAGCCTCCTGTAGTGCTTAGGTGTCTCCTTCCACAGCCACGCCTAGGTAAGAAAAGAGTTCCTGCTTTCCAGAAGAGTTCCAGTGTTCTGAACCTAGGGAGTGGCTCCTGCCCCACCCAACAGGAAAAGTAGTCCCAAACAGAAGAGGATCAGGGGTTCAACTGGCAGGTAAGTAAGCAGCATGGTCTGCTGCAGGCAAGTCCACCCAAGCATTATGAGCCCGGCGCTTCCAGCGCTGGGATTGGGCATCTTTATGAGCCTGGTGCCACTGGCGCCAGGACAGGGTCCAAAAGGTCCCAATTGGGACTGGCTGGCACTCGGAACCGGGGTTATGGGTCTGCTTCCAAGGGAGTCGGGCAAGTCCTGATCTTTTGGAAGCAGAGATCATGACACTATGTCTATGCATCCCGCACTGTCATTGGTTGATTTGTTGACGTGGATATATGTCATGTGCCTGCGTAGTCAAACTGTTCTTTCTGATTGATTAATTTTGCATGCGTGGGTTATCCTTATAGATGCGTCTATGAAATACGATCAATGATTGGTTGAGGATGTTGATGTAGATATATGTCATGTGTACCCACGCATCCACAGTGCATGCTTTGATTGGTCAATTTCCTACTTGTTGATTTCATTATATGGCATGGTTATAGCCGCGTGCACATATCCCGCACTGTCATTGGTTGAATTCTTGACACAGATTTATGTCATGTGTACCCACGCAGCTGTAGGGCATGTTCTGATTGATCTGCCATACTTTATGGCAACCGCAGATATGATCTCCCCTGTGTTGTTGCTGTGATTACCTATGCTTGCAGTTTAAGCAATCGCATTATCTCCCATAAATTCGGCTATGATCAAATATTTTTAAAAAATTACCATATGTAGATATATGTGTGGTAGGTAGTCATGTAACGTTCTATTTTAAAATGTACTGAGTTCAGTCTTTTGGCAAACTTACTGTAACACTTTAATGACATTCCTGCAGAAGGGGCCCTGTAGTTATGGTTAGAATGCTCAAATCATAGAAAGAACACTTTTGGGGCAGCTTATAACTTTGCCCCACCAGATGAATCCTCACCAAACTTGTAAAAAAAAGTATATGACCCCCTCAGAATGAATTTGTGAAGTTTGGTGCGGTTTCATACGGGGGGCGAGAAGTTATAGGGGTAATCCCAAAATTGGTGGAGTCCTCATAGACGCAATGGAATAAAGCCCAGAATGCCGGATGGTTTTTTACCAAATTTGCGATAGTAACAGCGGCTTGGTCCTAAAAGTGTGCTTTTGTAAATTTGGTGTAAATCTGTCCAGTAGTTTTTTTTTTTTTTAAATTGCCAAATATTAGAAAAAAAAATATGTGTGATATCTGGGTCCGTTCTGTGGACTCATTTCCTGATTCGGGATTCGGGATCCACGGGTGCCTCTGAAAACATCAGGTTCATATGTGATGTATGCAGATATCGTACGTGCCCGCTGATTGGATGGTGAAAAACATGAACTGTGTCACATTTTTGGGAATGGTCGCCATGTTGGATCCGCAGACAGCTGTCAGTGTTCCCGGATAGCACAGTGAGGAAAAAGTATGGAAAACACATTGGTGTTATTTGGTGGCCAAAAGAGGGGCTGGAAAGGGTGGGGAGTGAAATAAAGTTAATATGGAGCTGTTTTGTAGGTGCAAAAAGTGGTTACACATGCTGCTAAATCCGCAGACATTGCCACTGACGGTGAACAACGGGGTGAGAAAAAAAGTTGCAAAAAAGGTGTGCAGGTGCTGCCGGGTCCGCAGTCACTTTTATTGTCTGTGGACATCATTTGTATTGCAGGGGGTTCAGGGTGAGTCTTGATATTTGAAGGTGTATTGTACATATTTGTTTCATGGTTTCATTCTATTGTGGTGGTTGTGGCCACTGGCAACACATAGTATAGTATTATGTGTACAGTAATTATAGGTACTATAGGGGAAGTATACAGTGTTTATAATGTGGTGGAATTATATAATTGAAGTGTATTATGATTGTAGTGCAATTGAGAAAAGTGCTTATGGAAAATGTATTTGTTTCTTTGTGAGCTCAAATAAATAACATCATACTTGGTATGGTTACTTAGCTACAAAGGGTAAAAGAGCTGGAATCTCCTGTACATTTACTGTGGAAAAAACAAAAATATATCATTTGTGTTAAGCAGGATAGTTTAAAAGCTTTAATTGCATACCATTTCACATATACATTTATTTTTGGGACTCTCATGAACAGCAGATAATATGTACTATGTTTGGTAAAACATTAGTGTGTGCTACATTGTTGTTGTATTGACATGAAATAATCAATAGGTCATTGGGGAACAAAATCCATAGAGGCTTACAAAAAAAGTTTTATAATTATGTGAGTGTAAGTGTGATAGTATGTTTGTTTGACATGTTTTGTAATTAAGGGTAGGTTTAAAGTAGTTAGATACCTGTCGGCATATTCTAACTCTTTTGGGTTTTAAAAGTACTATTGTAGTATGATAGATGTAGTTAGATACCAGTTGGCGATTTCTGTTAATTGTACTATAGTTTAATTAGTACATTTGGGGTGAAGAAATATTAAGTAGGCATTTATTAGATCTTTTGGTAATGTTGGCATATTGTAATTATATTGGATTTTAAAAGAAGTATTGCAGTAACAGGAACTTTGATGGCATGTTTTACGTGTATTGCAATGAAGGGTAATTTTGAAGTAGTTAGACACCTGTTGGCGTATTCTAACTATCTTGGCTTTTAAAAGTACTTTTGTAGTATTATGGATGTCGTTAGATACCTATTGGTGTATTTTAACAGTTTATTGCATTACAGTTTTGTGACTAAATTTGGTTTTATTGAATATTAAGTAGGCATTTGTTAGATTTGCTGGTGTTGTTACATTGAATACAACCACTTTTTTTGACTTATGCAGTGTAGTGGCCTGAAGTGGTTGTAGCACCAGTGAGGTAGAGTATGCCTATTGTTGTGAAGGTTTTAGTTCCAAGAAATACTTGACTGTGTGTGAAGCTAGTAAGCTTACAGTTGTTATTGGTACCATCTGCATTGTACCTTAGAGTAATTAGTATCACATATTGGTCATGTGAGATTATTTGTATATTTTACAAAAAGGGCATAATATGCTATGATTTGCCTTCTTCAGAAGCTGGTGAAATGGAATGGATTCAGAATTTGATATGGACACAAATAAAAATAGCTCATTCGGCAAGTGCTCCTCTGAAAAATGGTTGCAGAGAGTGCCTGTATGTTTCTATGTGTATGAAATCTGGAGGATTTCATTCATAGGGATGTTTATGGTTTCCAGTAATTGCAGTAAGTACATTAGGATTTCTTGTGGATCTTCCTGCGTGTTTATGGTGAATTTAACAATTCCTGCACAGTTGTGAAATTCCTGCCTTTTACCTGAGATACTGTAGGTGCTGTCAGGATTATTTGTGGCATTTCTATGAAGAACAAGCATTTGCAAATACAACCGTTTAAGTAAATGTTGTGAAAAAGATCCTCTCCGCGGCCATATCCAACAGTTCCAGAGGGGGTGTAGCCTTGATCTTCCTGGAGTGGATTCCTGCCTCTGTCCTTCCTATGCTGGCCTACACCTCTTTCGAATAACTTGCTTGCAGGCTTTCGCTCTCCACTGCCCATTCACTTACCATGGCTACTATCTATCGACCAACAGGTAAGATCACATCCTTCCTCTCTGAGTGGGCGGACCTCTCGTCCTCCCTCCTGGCTTCAACCACTCAACTCCTTCTCATTGTAGACTTCAACATCCACATGGATGCTTCCTGTCCCTCCTCAGGGCCTCCTTTTTGACCTCTGTGACTCTCTCTCTCTATTCTCCCCTCTGGCCCGACTCACTCTGCAGGGCACACTCTGGATGTTCTGATCTCCTCAGACCTCCCCTTCTCTACCCCTCTCACCACTCCTCTCTCCTGGAGTGATCACTTTCTCCTTTCCTCCCATCTCTCCCTCTCTACCCCTCAGGTCGAGCCAACTCCAGCACTGCCACCCACGTTCTCGGTCATCCGACCCATGAAGCGTGTGTCAGTTGAGGCTTTCGCCTCCACTTTCTCTCCCCTTCCTCCGCCTCGGGCTTACTCACATCCTGATACAACCCTCAACATGATCCACTCTTGTATCTCTTATATTCTCGATGTTCTTGCCCCTGCCATGAGGATCTGCTTGAAGCCCAAAGACAAGTGCAACTTCTGGTATGATTCCGACCATTAAACACAAGTGCAGGGTGGCTGAGAGGAAATGGCTAGCATCTTGTGCATCCTCTGACAAACTGGCCTGCCGGTTGCTCCAAAAGGATTACCGGCTCTCTGTCCGCAGTAAGAAGAGAGCCTGAATTCAAGCTTGCGTCTCCGCAGCATCTAACAATTCGGCCAAACTCTTTAACATCTTCAAGGAGCTTGCCAATCCTGATACAGTTTCTACTTCTCCAGTCCCCTCCCAGACCCTATGCAGGGCCCGGGCTCCTCATTTCACCTCTAAAACCCAGGACATCCTGTCCATCCTCTCGTTCTCTCCTCCTCCTCCCTCTACTCTCTCCTCTACCTGCGTGCCGCCTGTGGACACCTCTCCTCCTTCTTTCTCTTCCTTACCACTGTTCTACCCTGATGTGGTTTCTAGACAAGTCTGATCTATGCAAGTCTTGTCAAAACAGGTTCTTCCCTGTTCTTCCAAAACCATCAAGGACCACATTGACACCCTTGCTCCTGCCCTGGCTGACTTCTGCAATCACTCCTTCACCGCTGGAGCCTTCCCTTCCCCCCTAAAGCACTCCATTGACCACCCTCTTCTCAAGAAACCCTCAGCCGACCCCTTCTGCCCGGCTAACTATCGCCCGGAATCCATCACTCCTTTTCTAAGCAAACTCCTGGAAAAGCTGGACATCTACCAGCTTAATCTGCATACTAAATCTGTTGGTTCTCTCCATGACCATCGATCTGGCTTTAGAGCAGTCAGAAGCATAGCAACTTCTCTCCTGAACATCCGTGAAGACCTGCTCTCTAACTTTGACTCTAATTTCCCCTCTGTCCTCATCTTACTCGATCTCTCCTATGCCTTTGACACGGTCAACCATGCCATCCTGCTCAACTGTCTCTGTTTTAACATGGGTATCACTGATCAGGCCCTGGCCTGGCTGACCTCTTTCCTCTCTGATCGACCCTCCCAGGTCCAACCTGGTTCCTTCCTTTCCTCTATTTCACTCTCTAACTGTGGTGTTCACCAGGGGTCTCACCTTTCTCCCTGGCTTTTCAACCAATCTGCTCAGTGCTATGTGGATGAAACTCAGCTCATGTTCAGGCTCCCCTCTGCCACCTACTCTCCTTCTCTCATCTCTGACTGTCTGTCTGCTAACCAGGAGTGGTGTGGCACCAATGATCTCTGCTTTTATGCCAGTAAGATGGAAATTTTCCTCACTGGCACACCTGCACCTTCCTTTCCTATCACTCTCTGGCTGGCCTCACTTGGCCCTCTTCCTGCTCCCACCTTTGAGGCTAAGAACCTCAGGGTCATCTTTGACTCCACACGCTCCTTTTCTCCTCACATCTCTGATGGCTCTAAGAAGTCAAACTACCAAATAGCACCTCCTTAGAGGTATTCTTCCTTTCCTCTCCTTCCCCCAATAGCTCACTGTCTCTAGAACTCTGGTTGTCTCTAGGCTGTACTACTGCAACAGGCACTTTCTAAATCTGCCTGCTTCTACTCTCCGCCCTCTGCAGCTCATCCAGAACAGGACTCCAAGACTTGTCCTTGGCCTCAAGCCTAGGGATCGTATCACTCCAGCATTGAAATCTCTTCATTTGCCTCCAAATGGCTCCAGGCATAAGTTAAAGACCCTCTGCATTATCCACAAGGCCTTCCTGGGTCCTCAATATCTCCAACTCCCTCTTCATAAATACCTTCCTACTCAAGCTCTTTGCTCCTCCACCCCTAACTCCCTCTGGGTCGTATGCTTCTCCAAGCAGCAAGTTGGGGTAGATCTCTTTCTTCAGCTGGGGCCTCCCTCTGGAAAAGTCTCCCTGCCACTCTGCAACTTGAGGAGAACCTCAAGACCTTCCTCTTTTTTCTGCCTTCTCTCTTCCTCTCCCCTGCTGATCTCCTGTCTGATTCTGCACTGGTCACTTGGCAACCCTCTGACTTTGGGCCCAGGTCTTTGCCCACCCGAGTTCCACACCTGCACTGCTTTCTGGCAACCCTTGTGCTTGGGTCTGTATCTGTAACCCTAGAGTCCCCTACCTGCACTTATTGGACACCCGCTGTCTACACTTACCCTTGTATCTGACACCTGCTGTCTGCACTTCTTGTCATTGTTTGATCCCTTTTACAGCACCGCTTTCCTCCCCCTCCCCTGGCACCTCTCCCCTCCCCTCTCCTCTCCCATGCACTTGCACAATCTCCATGTCACCTGGCCTAGTAAGATCGTTGTCTTTGTCCACCCTTTGTTCCTCTTCCCTTGCCTCATCGCGCCTTGAAACACTTCTGTATAGGCGCGTTATAAATGCCATGTCATATCATAGCAATTAGTGGCAATTGGAAGAGAAGATTGATTGCTACATTTGCATAGCAATTTACACCAGTTGTGTTGCTGAATTTAAGTGGACCAGAGATTTGTGCCTCTGTTTCGTTTGATGGACCTGCAGTTATTTTTTGAGAAGAGACATTCATCTCTTTGTATTTTGATGGTCATGCAGTTGATTTTGGACTAGACAGTTTTGTTGTATTATTTGATAGAGCAGCAGTTGTTGTGTGTTTCTTTAGCAATATTGTTTGGAGATCTGTTATAGGTAATGTTTAAATTCATTTTTGTATAAGTTTTGTTTTTTGAGGTACAGGGGACATAGGTAGATGGGGGTGCATAGTGCACTTAGCCTGATGTATTCTAGGATGCAAGGAATGTCAGCGTTGACTTTGTTTGCATAAAAGTTAACTAGTAATAAACCATTGATTCCATGCAGACACGAAAGTGCTGCATAACTCAGATCTTCTTTAAAGACTGTGCTGCCAATGTCCATCAATGTGTGATCTAGGGTTAGACCTTGCGATTTGTGTATAGTGACAGCATATGCTAGAAATAGATCAAATTGTGTTCATACATGTCTTTGAAAAGAAGGAAACGCGCTATTGTGTGGCCTATTTTCTTTTACCTTCTGCAAGTTTGTCAAAGTGGATGTGGACAAACTGAATATTGTTGTCATGTGGATATGTTTGGAAGCCAATAACTGTACCAATTGCTCCATTGACTAAACCTTGTTCTAAGTCAAGTTATGTTTTAGAATTACTCTTCACTTGAGACACAGAGTTAATACTTGTTCTAATACAGTTGTGCTGCAGATACATATTTCTAAGCTATTTAGTTGAATGTTGCATGTTGACACATAGGAAGTGCCATGCCGGGCACTTCGATTTTGTCTACGGAGCTGATATGCAGTATGGGTTGCATATCTTTTTTCAACATTGTATCATTGAATTGTCTACAGCTTGCAAGTGTTGGCATTAAGCACATGTATTTTATATTTTGTTGTTTATTGTTCCATGACATCAGGAGTGGATGTGTTTTGCCCTTATAGCTCACGGATTAGTCTAGTATTTAAGATGGATTTAGCATCTTCAGTAAGCAGACCAGTTCTGATGGTTTTAAATATGATAGCATAGGTAAAATCTGCAGACTGATACATATTTTGAGTTAGTTCTCTGTAGCGAAAATGTATTATTTGTGTTCTAATGATTTCAAAATAGGTTGACATTTTACTGTTGTCAACTGTTGGAGGTCTCTGGAAACAATAACACTTTTTTCTTCCAAACAGTTCTTCGTAGTCTGTTTTTAGGACTTCTTGCATTCTGAGATGAATTAATACCAAAATGAGGTTGGAAACAATGTTTACATCATCTATCAGGAGGACTTTCATTTGTTTCAGAATTCTGCGTGCTTCAGTAGCAGCTTCTGCTGATAATTTGTAGTATTTTAATTTGTTCTGGTGTTCTACTAGGAGGAGAAGTAGTCAGTGTAAAGTTACACCTCCTATGTTGAAGGCAGCTAAACCTGTGGGGGCTGTTACAACAGATGAAAGGTTGTTGTTTGTTAAGTCTTGTAGAAATTTGCTGATTATATTAATTAAGAATGTTTTACCAGAACCAGCTTCATCACTTACACACAGGCGCAGAGGTTTATAATTTTTACAGTCACAAGTTTTAGTTTCATGTTTAAAACCATGTTCAATGTCTCCAGTGACTTCTAGATAAATGTTGAGTTAATCATCATTTAGCTGCGATTTGAGCAATTCAGATTGTTTAGATTGATACATGGTATTTTCTGCAAGGAAAGGTTGACGGCCCTAAGGAGTGCTTTATCTAGTAGAGCTTCAACTTCTTCCTCTTATTGGCGTTCTTTGTCCAAAATGTATTTGTATTGTTGAATTGACATTTGTTATGCTGCTTGCATTTGCTTCTTTGAATTTAGCTTCAAATAAGTCATGGTCAAAAGTGGGAAAGGCCCCAGGGGGAGATGGGTACACGGCTGAATTTTACAAACAATTCCAGCCCACACTAATGGAGTCCCTAGCCAAATTGTTCAACCAAACCAGAAACCAAGACACAATCCGCCCACTTTCCTACAGGCCCTCATCACAGTAATCCCTAAGCCAGGTAGAGACCTGGCAGAGTGCAGATCATACAGACCCATTTCCTTCCTGAACCTCGATGCCGAGATCTTTGCCAGAGTTCTGGCAACCCGCTTAGAGAAATGCCTACCCCGCCTGGTCCACCCGGAGCAGGCGGGCTTCATACTTAACAGGCAAGCCTCTGACGACACGTGTAAAACTCTCCACGTGTAAACTCAAGGTTGACCCGAGACGAGGGGGCTCTACTGCTGGCTCTTGATGCAGAGAAGGCCTTCGATAGGGTTAGCTGGGCATTCATGGGGGAGGTCTTCTCTGTGGTAGGGATGGGTCAGAGATGGCTGGGATGGATGTCAGCATTGTACTCTGCCCCCGTGGCCAGGGTAGTTGCTAATGGGACGGAATCGGAGGCCTTCCCACTAGGGAGAGGTACAAGACAGGGCTGCCTGCTATCCCCCCTGATATACGCCCTGGTCATGGAGCACTGCCACGATTCCTGCCCTCAACCCTCGGCATATCAGGCTGGAGCCAGGCCATGATCACCTAGTTGGCCTCTAAGGGCCTCTCCATCTCTCCAGAGACCCACTTGGACTCAGACTTGGCGCCTTTGGCACCAATCTCACACATAGCCCTAAGATCCATTAACATTGGATTTGCAATGTATGATGGGCCAATGGATGCCCCCATGTAATTCAGTTCCCTGAACTGAATGAGCAATCTAGCCTTTTGGGTGTGGCTCAGCCCAGGGATACCTGGGATGCCCACAGACTATTTAAACCATGCCCGGCACAAGAAACACGCTTTGCGTTTCTCTGCACCTGCAGCGTGACACTCACTGTGCTCGGATCTCTCTCAAAGAGGTCTACTTCTTTCTTCCACGCCACCGCTCCTGCAAGAACAAGACCATCATTAACAATACTCACCTTGAAGAGCATCCAGCTTCTGCCCAGCTCTTTCTCAGTCTTGCGGATTCCACCAGCGGTGTCATCTTCATCTCGGCACGTCGCGCTTACAAATGGGGAGAAGAACAGAAGAGCATTAGTAAGCATTCAGCAATACCTTAACCCTCTCGAAACTACAAGGAGAGTTAGTTCCTTGCCTGAATTCGTGCCAATCGGACATCTTCTGTTCCTGAGCATTCCGCTGATCTGAAAAAGGGAAAAGAACCATCAGGTTAGCGCAAAAGACATTTATGAGGCACCGCACATCGCACTTACCCACCGCAGCTCATCTCCTCAGCTCGCTTCAACGCTGGGTTACTGCGGCACCTAAAAGAACACAGAATAAACGAACATTGGTTAGTGCGAAGGAAACCAACTAGCATCGCGCTCTGAGCTCTTTCTCACCTCAGCACTGCCTCGCCATCCTCCAGACCTTCACCACCTAAGGAAGGATAGTCATAGTTTAAAGAGACTAGAGGCATCAGACTTTTTGCAAGGCTCATTTCACTTACTGGTGGGGCTGAAGTCACAGCAAGCCCTGTCCGCCAAGCCCGTGAAGTAACTAGGCACCATCCAGCCCGCATCACCCAACGCACCCCTGCACCGAAGGCAGGACGGAAAGCGCCCCACATCAGAAAACAAGGTGAGGAGAGAACCTGGGGGAATTTTGGTACCCACGGAAGAAGGGGAGGTTAGACAAGCAAAACCAATAGGGAGTTGACCTCTGGCAATCCTGTGTTTGGTTGAGCAGATTCCAAGGAAGGGTTCGAAGTGGTTGGAAGTCTAGACAGGCTGAGTGGCGTCCCTCGGGATACCAGGTGAGCGTTACAGCCCTGGGCGATCTCTGTGCGTAACGACGAAGCGATAGGCGACTCCCACTGCAAAATCATCCTATTTGCCGATGACGCTCTCCTCTATGTCACTAAACCTTCACAAATGGTTCCCCATGTGTTGCGGTGTCTGGCGCACTACGGGGTTCTCTCTGGGTTTAAGGTTAATCTGGGAAAATCGGTGGCATTTATAGGGGGTCACCTATCGGAAACCGAGACAAAATATGTGGAGGAACTCCCCTTCCAGCTTCAGAGCGATAGGTTCCGACACCTGGGAGTCCAGATCACAGCCAACTGGATCGACCTCTTCCCTAACAACTTCACCCCAATATGGACAGAAGACAAGACATGGAGAGGTGGGCAGGCTCAGGGTTTTCTTGGATGGCACGTCTCAATCTGATTAAAATGGTAGTCCTCCTCAAATTCCTGTTTCTCTTCCAGATGCTCCCCATGCAGGTGCCCAAGACTTTCTTAATTGCAATAAAACGCACCCTGCTCAAGTTCTTCTGGGTGGGCAAGAAACATAGGATATCACATGATGTACTAACGAGATCCAAGGAAGACGGAGGGGTGGGGTTCCCAGACCTTGAAACATATTACAAGGCCGCCCAGTTGAGGATCCTTATAGATCACTTCAACCCCGGGACAGAAATGCAGTGGGTGGCATTGGACAATAGGGTACTCGCCCTGGTCACGCTGGACGAGTGGTTATGGGTCCCAAGATCATGGGTCCCCAGACAGGTCCTAAACCACCCGGTGCAGGGAGTTTTGTGGTCTATCTGGAAGGAAGGAGGTTACTACAGATGGCTCACCACCTGGCCCTCCCCGTTGAGCTGCATTTGGGCCCCCCGTTCATAGACAGTGGCCGAACCAGCAACCTATCAGCAGTGGTACGAGGCGGGTCTCACCAGGGCGGGCCATCTGTGGGTGAGGGGGGTCCTTCATGCCCCTACTGGACCTTGAGGAGACCTTGGGGTTGGGAAAGCTATCACTGTTCCATTACCTCCAGCTTAAGGGAATCCTTACTGAGCCCACATGGGGTGACACCCTCAGGAGGGACCTAACGGACTTTGAGAAAATGATCATCTCCACCTCAGGCTCCAAGGGGGTCATACCCCGCCTATACAAACATCTCAACCCCGGGGGAACCCACACCAGCACGGACACAATAGGAAAAAGACTTGGGAGAGGCAATAGACGATAAATAGATGATAAAAGGTGGACAAAGATGTGCATTCGAGCCCATCTCTCAATGACCTCACCTAAATATCGACACCAAGCCTTAAAAGTATTACACAGGTGGCGCTACCCTCCACAGAGGATCGCCAGAATGAGACCGGGCTATGCCCCATATTGTTGGAAATGCCGCTAAATGAAAAGTGACTATATACACATGTGGTGGACATGCTCTAGGGTACAGTCATACTGGGGAGAGGTCCTATCCTGGATTAGGGGGGTTGACGGAGTGATCAGGCCCCTGTGCCCCTGGCTGCTCTTCTTTGGGATTGAGGTAGGTGATGACCATGAGGACACCCTGGGCCACATGTTACAGGTCATGCTAGTGGCAGCCAGGTGTTGTCTAGCCCAAAGATGGAAGAACCCACATATTCCGGAGGAGAAGGAATGGGTCTCTAAGGTTCGGGCCATATATGACATGGAGTTCCTAACGCATGTCCTTAGTGAATCTAGGTCCAATATCGAAGAACTCTGGCTCCCCTTTTTTGAAAAATACGAGCGCCCGACTTAAAGGGAGAAATCCAAACCTGAGGACCTACCCAATCATCAGGGAACAATGGGAATGATGCCCCATAGACATGAGTCAATGAACAGATGATCTTTCCAATGGGGCGCCAACAAGCCAAGCCCAAAACATGTGTGCACAAGACCATTTGACAGTCTGAGTCTAGGAACGTTCTATGCGGGCCTGTTGGACAAATCAGATATCAATGCTTGATCATTGGCTGTGGGGGAATGGGGGAAATGGGGAAAGGGTTATTGTTGAAATGTTCTTTGGAAATGTATATTTCTGAAACGGCAGGCATGATGTAATAACCTAAAAATGCCAATAAAACTTTATTTTTAAAAAGTCATGGTCACCTAGTAATTCTTCTTTTATCCAAGGTTTAAAAATCTGCAGTAGGGCCATGTAATAAAGTTTTCTATGTTGGAGAGATTTAAAGGATAACTTTACATGATTAATTAGGCTGGGTTCGTAAGTTTCACTAGATGTCCTTCACAAGTTGGAACTGAATATTTGCCAATTTTCTCATCAGGTGTGACATTGTTTTTGCAGGAGTAGTTTTGGGTTATGTCGTACAGGCATATGTTTTACAAAGCAACACCTTTGTTTGGATTATATTTGTCAATAGTTTTTTTTAAATGTCCTGGCTGCTGGGATCATTTGTGGCTATTGTTTCTATCTACTGGTAGGATTTTAGTACTCTTTTACAAGATGAAGCTAGACCAAGGTGTAACTAGACCATGTGTTCAGAATTGCCATATAAGTCTGTACCTGTTAAACGGTCTGCAGCTTCGAAGCACCCACATTCTCTCTGGGTGAGCATTTTTATACTGAAGTTGTTAAATTCTTGTGACAGCGTTTTGTCAGATGATATGCCATCCCAGAGGTCTTTTAGCTCTGTTTTCTCAGCTTTGGTGAGATAGGCTGTGACATATCTTAAAAGTGGCATTGCCTGCAATGTATTATTTGTCTATCTTTTTTTCCAAAAGAGGGCAATGATTGCATTGTAATCATTGATGTACATTGATGCTACATCCCTTTTAATGTACCATGTGTGTTTAGGGGATTTGCCTTTTACACTGTGTCTAACAGAAGACAACACAGTATTTACCTTTGTTTTTATAGCTACGTCAGCAGTATTTGCCACACATATCTTTTTTGGAAGTGTACGATTTGTGTACGGAGGTCACTGTGTGGTTTCTGAAGGCATGTCGCAGATAATGTATTATTCAATAAACTGTAAGACAATAAAACACTGTCATGGCCAAATTTTGGAACATCTTTGATCACAAAAGCATGTGGATGTTTGGTGCTCCTCTGGATTGATATTCTTTTCTCCAAAAGAAGTGTTCCAATTCTATGATTGGAGGGGTAGATTTATTGCAGATGAAATGCAGCATGGCATTGAAGCAGTGTTGAAAGAACCTTGATACATCATTGACACTGTCAAGAGAACAGAGTTCTTCTGGTATTTTTATATCCATTCCATCTTTATTTTGTTTGTTTGTTTGTTTATTTGTAATGTGCGCCAGACCCAAGGGTAACTGGGCGCAAGAGAAAGAATATGCAAGACTTACAAAGTTGCAGGAATATACACAGTACATCATTTACAATGATGCAAAAAATGCAGTTTTGTGGCACTAATATCAACGATACAATGAGTTATATACAGTGTTAATAGAGTTATTTACATTTGATGTACAGATTCTGATAATACATATATGCAGTTCAGATATGCTAGCGCAGCAGATATACACATCTAGTAGTGGATTTCCAGGTTGTTAGAATTGATGTGATTGATGTAATTCCTTCTGAAGAGTGAGAAGGGTTGGTCTGCTCTTAGGTAGTGTGGCAAAGCATTCCATTTGGCAGCTATCACAGGGAAGCTAATTCCTCCAATTTTGGCAAGTTTAAATCTGGGTACTACCAGACAATTAGAGTTGGTAGTTCTTGTTGGTCTGCTAGAGATTTTTCTTTTTATTTTGTCCATCAGGTAGTTGGGAGCAGCATTGTTGAGAGCTTTATGTGTGAAGGAGATCATTTTTAAGTGGATTTTGTTGTCAGTAGAGTGCCATTTGTGTTAGCGACAGATATTGGATATGTGATTCCTTTTATTTATGCCAAGAGCTGCTCTTAGGGTGTTATTTTGTAGAATTTGAAGCCTTTTAGTGATAGCTTGGTTAGCACCACTTTAAAGGGCATTGCAGTAGTCGAGTCGGGAGAGTATTAAGGCTCTCGCCAGGATCAGACAACTATCATTAGAAAGGAAGGGCTTTCCTGCTCTTATTAATTTGCAGGTATATGCTGTAGTAGAAGATAGGGAATTAACCTGTTTAGTAAATGACATGGTAGAGTGAAGATGAAAGCCAAGCGTTTTTACTTCCCTAGAGACCTTAATGATATTACCGTCTATGTTGAACATAGAGTAGTCCATGCGTAGCTTATTGATATTAGTCTGTGTGCCGAGGATAATCAGCTCTGTTTTATCATCATTCAGGCAGAGGCCATGGGATGCCATCCATGCCTGAATGATGAGATACAACTATTCACCAACTCCCCATCCCTACTGTGATCCCCAGAAAGCGGGAGGAGAATCTGTGTATCATCTGCATAGTTAGTGTAGGTGATACCTAGAAGGTCCAGATCGTCAAAGAGGGGTTTGATGAATATGTTGTATAGAGTTGGAGAGACACATGAGCCCTGGGGGACTCCACAAGTGATAGGCATAGGGTCTGCTGCTGCAGTGGGGGAAAAGACTCCCATGGTTCTCTCACTCAGAAAGGATTCTACCCATCTAATAGCCTGAGTGGAGAAGTGGGCGGCTGAGTCCAAATGTCTACAGAGGATTTTATGGTTCACAACATCAAATGCAGCAGAGAGGAAGAGTAAAAGGAGGAGTGCTGTCTTTCCTTGATCTCTCAGCTCATCTATCTGTGTCTTTAAGTCAATGAGGGCAGGTTCAGACCCATGGAGAGGGCGGAAGACAGATTGTCTAGCTCCCAGTAGTTTGTGCGATTCAAGGTGTCTTTGAATTTGTGTATATGCAACTTTGTCCAATACCTTCAGTAGAAATGGTACTGTGGTAATGGGACGGTAGTTGGTAGGGATGAGTGGGTCTAATGTCTGCTTCTTGAGAAGCGGGAGCACCCACAATTGTTTTAGGTTGGCTGGGATGTTGCCTGTAGAGAAGGAGGCATTGATAAGTTTGCAAATGAAAGGTGAAAGGTCTCTGGCAGTGTCTTTTATTATTTGTGCAGGGCAGATGTCACCCTTGCAGTTGGAGGGTTTAAGAGAGAGGATAGTTTTCTCTACCTCTATGATGGTAGTTTTGGTGAAGAAGAATTTGTTGGTAAGGCCGCCATTGATTTGCAGTGCAAAAGAAGTCATGCAAGTCATCACATGCCTACTCGGTACTACTTAAAATAAGAAACCATGTGGTTGGGCATAGGTCCCTGAGCATACAACTTACATCAGCCAGATGTCGGAACCAGTATTTTTTGTACCACACCTGTTTGGCAAGAGATTGGGTCTCATTACAAGTTTGGCGGTAGTAAAACCGGCACGGCTGCTGCCAAACTCATGAAATGACTGGCTCCCAGCAATGGGGACATACGGGGGCATTCAGACTCCGGCGAACCCGATATGTCCCCATTGTCGGGTGCCGGTATTCATTACTCCCCATTCGCATTTGAGCCCCATAGGGCTGAATGGAATGGGGAGGTCGGATGCACCAGCACCATTCATGAATGGTACTGGTGCATCCGACGAGTTGTGCTTGCGGGTGCTGCATTGTCTGCTAGGTCAGACATGTCGGGCAGAAAGGCATCGCGAGCACAACTCGTAGTTTGCCGGTCTGGTAGTAACGGCACTGGTAGCTTACCGGCAGCGTTATTACAGGATCTGCAAACTTATAATGAGGCCCATTGACTGCAGAAGTTCATGTTTGTCGTTTATATTTCAAAGCAATTGGGTAGCAAACATGTTTAAACATGTAGAGTCTCGTTTTAATGTGTGTGCAACTCTTAAACATATAGTTGCTAGTTCACTTTCGAACAGGAGGTAGAAAATGGAATCTACATTTTGTCTGAATCTGGCATCTTCAGAATACATTTGTAAAGAGCGATCTTCTGACGCAGTAATTAGTGTGGATCTTTCATCATATCTTCCTTCTTTTCCAGTAGGAAAGAGTAGAGGAAAATAATGTGCTACTATACTTTTTTTCCATATTCTCTTTGGGGATTCTTTGGCTTGGTGCATTTCTTCAATGGTGTCTTTGGAGTGTAGCGGGTGAAAAACATACTGGTATAAACTCTAGGCTGCAGTAACAGGATCTACACGTTCAAATTGTCCAGTTGCTGCTGAATCTTTAATTATTTGGGAGGTTTCTCTTAGTTTTTTTATCTATGTTCTTTGTAGTATTCATTGTTTTCTTTTAGAAATTGTAGTGCTTGTCTAACTTACTTTAAGTGAACCTTTTGCCAAATGTGTTTGTCTTTTGTTGGTACACCATTAACTAGTATAATCAGAGTTTGATCCATTGGTTCTTTTACTCCTAGAGTTTCTACATTTTCTTTAAGATTTAATGGAAAATATACTACTTTGGCATGGATGCCGTTTAGTAGCTAAGATGGAGGCAATGTTGCTGTTTTCGGTTAAAGTCATATTAGAGCTAGAGATCAAAGATCCATTTCTGTTCTAGTCTTCTTAATTTTAGGTCTCTATTTCGCCCCCCCCCCCGAGGGTGAGCTCCAGTTGTTTGGATAATGAACCAATAGATATCCTCTTTGGGATGGTTTGCGGATTTAAAATGGACCAGCGAAGGTTTATCCGCTACCATATTTTTTACGGAAAACCAGTGTTCGCGAATGTGTTGTTTCACAGGTTCCTTTGTCTTACCAATATACAAAAGGCTGCATGGGCATTTAATACCATAAATAGCCCATTTCGTATTGCAGTAGGTGAATGTGGTCAATTGCCACTTATGGCCTTTGAGATCAATTTCTTTTATGTTGTTGGTAAGGCGACAGACCGAACAATTGCCACACTTAAAATGACCTATGACAGGAGGTAAGTCCCACAGGGTATTTTGTGTGTGGTTTTCTTTAGGAGGTACTGATGGGTATGTGTGTACCAATTTATCACGGTGGTTGGGCATCCGTTTAAATTCAAACCGTGGTTTCTTAATACAGAAATCTTCTGTGTTAATCATTGAACAGTTTTTAAAAAGACTGCGCTGCAAGTCATTGCTAATGGGACAGAAGGTAGATACACAAGTGAACTTATCTACTTTTATTTTTAGATGTTTAGTGAGACGATCTTCTCTGTTAATTTGACATGCCCGCTTCATCGATCTTCGGGTGATATGTGCCAGTTATCCCCGATCTTTTAATCTGGATGTAAGTAAGGGTTTTGGTATTGGTATCATAATCCTCTTTTGTGGTGCAATTGTATCTAATGCGTAAAAATTGGCCATAAGGTAAATTATCACTGAGACTTTGGGGGTGAAAGCTTTTATATAAAAGAAGTGTGTTTTTATCTGTTGGTTTCTTGAAAAGGGTTGTTTGTAATTTATTGTCGGCCCTCTAAATTTCTAGATCTAGAAACGGGATCTTGTGTTTGTCAAACGACATTGTGAAATTAATACACGTGTCTTGTTGGTTAACCCAAATCAGAAAGACCTTCCAATCAATAGCATCGCCTCCCCATAGCATGAAAATATCATCAATGTAATGGTACCGGCCTTTTATCTGGTATTTGAATGGATTAGTTCCAACGTATATGGATCTGTTTTCAAGGTTGTCCATAAACAAGTTCGCCAGGTCAGGGACAAAGGTTGCACCCATACTTGTTCCATGTAGTTGTTGATAAAAGGACCCTTCCACCATGAAAAAGTTGTTCATTAAGGTCACTTTAACGCACTCTGCAATAAAGTCAGATGGAACAGTTTTCTTTTCTCTTTTTTCAAGATATTGGTGCATGATGTTAATGTGCCTCATTTGAGGAATGCTAGTATATATTGCCTCTACATCTAATGTAACAAGGAGGTCAGATCGACCAATCTCTAAGGTGTTAAGGATTTTAATCATACTAGTAGTATCCTGCACGAAAGAGCGCATTTGGTTAACAAATGGTCTCAAAAAGGTATCTGCATAAACAGATAGAGGTTCTAGGAGGGACCCTATGGCAGCTACAATGGGGCATCCTGGTGGTATTGTCACGTGTTTATGCATTTTAGGAAGGCAATAGAAGGCTGGAATGATGGAGTCATGATGAACTAAATATCATTTTTCATCCTCGTCAATCCAACCCTTTTCAAGGTCATGGGTGGTAAGGCTAACAATTTCCTCGAGTACTCTAGCTGTAGGATTACTCAGGAGTGGGTTATAAAAATGTCAGTTGCTCAGTTGTTTTTCGCCTTCTGCCTTATGGAGATCGATGTGCCATAAGACTCCTCCTCCCCCCTTATCTGCTGGTTTTATTGTGAACAAGGAGTTTTTTCCAAATTTTGAAGAGCCTGTATTTCTTCCTTTGAAAGGTTATTTCTACACTTATTTTTCATATTAACTAGATGATTCTTGTCACGTCACACTTTGTTTTCAAAGCTAATAATTTCTCGTGAAACCATGGAGGTCAAGGGGGTGAATGATGAGGGAGTTTTTAATCCTGAGTTGCTTGTGTTCCTACTGTTCTCCTCATTAGCATCACGCAAAGAATATTTCAGCCCAAGAAGGCGAAAGAAGTTTCGTATTTCAATTTCTGTTTTGAAACAGTCAGCTTTTGACACTGGTACAAAACTAAGCCCTTTACTAAGTACACTGATTTCAGCCTGTGTTAAATGGTGGGTACTTAAAAATGGGTATCACCATGTTTGGGGCTGCAAAGGTTGCCATTGCCGGGTCCGCATTCCGTTTTTGCCTGGCTGGCAGGTTTTCCGCCTTCTTCCCCGGGCCTGAAAAGGTTTTTGCTGCTGGCCTCTCTGTTGATAGCCTCCACGATTAGTGGGAAAATTGTTGGTGGATCCAGCATCACTGCTGTTCGATGAGTTGGAGAATGTTCCATACTTTTTCTGTGATCGTTTATAATTGGAACCCATATTGTACCCTTGATTTTGATTATTTTGTGTAAAAAATCCATGTACTAAATATTCTAATGAATCTTTAATGGTGTTTTTGGAGTGTAGGGGGTGAATAATATACTGGTATAAACTCGTGGCTGCAGTAACAGGATCTACACGTTCAAATTGTCCAGTTGCTGGTGAATCTTGAATTATTTGGGTGGTTTCTCTTAGTTTTTCCTCTATGTTTAAATATTTGTAGTATTCATTGTTTTCTTTTAGAATGTGTAGTGCTTGTCTAACATTGTTTAAGTGAACTTGTTGCCAAATGTGTTTGTCTTTTGTTGGTACACCATTAACGAGTATAATCAAAGATTGATCTATTGGCTGTTTTACTCCTAGAGTTTCTACATTTTCTTTAAGATCTAATGGAATATACTACTTTGGCACGGATGCCTTTTAGTAACTAAGGTGCAGGCAATGTTGCTGTTTTCGGTGAAAGTCATATTAAAGCTTAAAATGGGTGTACTGTTTGGATTATAATGCTCTCATACAAGTTAAGTTGTTAAGTTAAGTTATTACTGATAGCATGTGATGGCATTTGGTTATTTTAAAGCTATTTGCAACCATTGGGATTCCTCATTGGAATCTATTTTGTAGACCATATCTTGAGGATTTCTTTGTGCTCTTTTTATAAAAAGTTCTACGACAACAGACACATTCTTAGTCTGGTATTTCAGCAGATGTGATTTGAAAATTAGCTATTTCTTTTTTGTATGTATGTGCTTGTTAGGAGGATGGTGTTTGTGAGGTTTTCTCTAATCTTTTCTGAAGTTACTGAATTTTGTAAGTCCACTTCAGTTCCAACATATTTACTTTGGATGTGCTCTATTTCTCAAAGGACTTCTTTGGCTTTTCCATGTAGGAGAATGTTATTAAAATGTTGCAGTTGTAGAGCAGGAATTCTTGCATAGTATATCCTATGCACAAGATTCCATATAGTGGAATGGTGTGTTGCCAACATTTGTATGTGGTGGAAGGTGCTTTTGTAAGCAGTTCCTGAAATGCAGGCTACTGAATGTCCTTGCAGTCCAGTGTGGCTGCATACTGTACAGGAGTGCATGGATTGTAATGTTTTAATTCTAGTTTTCTCTTTTAGTTTCACATAGTGATTGAGCAATTGTGATAAAGATTTGAAGGATTGTTGGGGTACGTTATACATTGAGTTGCATGTCCATTTGTACACTGGATGGTTTGTTTGGGCGAAAGGAACAATTGGTTGAAAGTTTGTTGGGGAGGTTTTTTCTATAAGGGTTTCTTTTGCCATAATGGTGTTTCCTACCATTTCATACGCTCAGCCATTACTTTCTATCACAATTAATGTGTTTATGTTCTTGTTTATAAGCCCCTTCATTAAAATATGGTCTGTGCTGCTAGTGGGAATCCAATCACCTCACAGATGTTTGAAAAGGTATCTATATTGACATTGCACATGTTTAGAAGTACTTTTTGTAATGTATTGATTAATTTAGTTGGTGGTTTCATTCTGTTTAAAATCATTATAAATATTTAGTAGAAATGTGCTGTCAATTAAAGCTTCAATGATTATTCTCCTGCAGTAGTTTTTAATGGTAGATTTGGACTTTTTGGCTGTCTTTACAAGATTGTGAAGAACTCTAAGGTGGAACATGTTTTGTAAAATGTATTTTTTGGAATGCTTTACTCTGGCTATGTTAACATTGGTAGATATAGTGTTAGGTTCATTAGTAGGTCTGCTTCTGTTTGGACATCTTTTTTTACTTTTAGTTTTTGCAAGAGGGACCTTACTTTTTTAGTAGTGGCAGTTTTTGTTTTTTTGAGTGAGGTTATTAACTGTTTTGTTTAAAGTTGTCTATACATTATTTTTGAGGTGGATGACTATGTGTCTTGTTTTATGCTTCTCTTCTCTCTTTTCTCTTTATTTTCAACACAGTTTCTTTTTAATAGGCATTCAGTTCTGTGTGTTGGGAAAAAAGAAAGTTTGGGTTTGAAAGTTGTGGAATGTATATGCATGTATTTTGTATGGGTGTGTGTGTGTAATTGAAGAGATGAATAGAGTGCTGTGTGATTGTGCAGTGGGATGATGGGTGTGGTTGGGAAGTTTTTAAGAGTAAGATTGTGTACAGGTGTCATGGGTTTGGGCTAGTGACTAAGGGAGTGGTGGTGTCATTGAATAAGTAGAGACATTATGATTTTTTGAGGAAAATAGTGGGTGTTATAATGGTGATGTTTAGATAGGACTAGAAGGAGTGTCAATGTTGCAATATAATAAGAGTGAAATACATGTTGATTCCAAAAGGATTATCTAGGGTAATATATAGTGAAAGTACAGTGTTAGAATCAGAGAGATGTACAAGTTATATTAATGTACGATTTGAAGAATTTTCTTTTTTCAGTAGCTGTCTTCAGCAATCATCTTCTTTCCTGTAATTGTAAAAGAAATGTAGTCGTTATTTGTGGTAATGGTCAAGTACTTTTACTAAGAGAGGTTGTTATTTATGAAAGTAGGAGGAGTTTTGGGGAAAAAGAGTTAATACAGTTGTGTTATGGGTGGTGTACTAAAGTATGTTAACTATGTTGTTAGAACAATTTGAGTATGAGTAGTTCTGTTTGGGACGTTATAAGGAACTGGGCACACATGGGTGTGAGAGAAAGGTGCATGTGTAGGTTATTGTTGTGCTGCTTATTTTTATGAAAGAAGTGATGTGTTTGTGGTGCAATGGATTTGTAATGTGTTGAAGTGTTTTTAAAGAATAGGGAAACTGTGGCCTAGTGGTAATGCTATGGCAGATTGTTGTTGCAGCAGTGTTTGGTGTCTTATGGTAGAGGTTGGGAAAGAAAAGTGCTTTATATGAATTGTGATCTGTTGTATACAATACTTTGGCGGTATACACATATGTGTGAGCAGATGGAGAATGGTGGCAGTGTATGGGATGTAATGAGTGAGGGTTGAAAGTGTGACATTTAGATGGAATGGAAAATGCTGAAAATTTTAAATTGTTTTTTTTATGAGTATGTTCATGAAATTAAAGAAAATGCATATGTGCATTTGTAGCAGCACTGTGTGTAACCTTTTTGTAAAAGAAAATAAAAGCAGATGGAAAAGATGTGTAGAACATGTTTAAGTAGCACGTGGTGTGTGGAAGTTTAATATGTTGGCAGTACACGTGTACTTGCCAACATGGTGCATTCCCAAATGTATGTGCTTATCAAGTCTTGGTTTTTGTCTTTGTATTGTGGGAGTTGGATTTGCACTTTTTCAATTAGAAAACTGGGATTAGAAGTCCCAGAATGCAGATAAAAACTAGTTCTGGAAACGCACCTACAGATTGGAAGAGGTCATGTTAGCAAGTATGCATTTATTGCCAGGCACAAGAAACATTTCTAATAACATGATTTTTAACAAAATGTAAAGCCTCCTTAAAGTCATTACTAAGTTCATCCAATTTTGCAGACAAGATCATGATTCTGTTATGTGCAGTTAGGGATAGAGATTATCTTTCTGATTCTTGGGATTTGTTTATTTTTTTATTGTTGCATTTACAGTTTACAGAAAACCATACACACCAGAAAAACCAGAGACATCTTCTAAAAGTAAAAGAAAAAGAAATCAACAAACAAAATTCAATTTGCAAGAATGACTTCAGTTTACAAAATGTTATACTTCCAAAGATAGGTTTTTCCTATTCAACTCAAACATTTCAAATACAAGAAAGCGATTTAGAGATAAAACAAAGGAAATAGCAGTGCCCCACATAAAATGACACCAAAACTAATTTCTCAATACCTCTGAATGTTCAATGGTGTTATCCTTAAAAAACCCAGATAGTTCTTTATCAAAGAACGTACACTCAACTACCAGGTGTTTCAGAGTTTCACAGGTATTTCTTACCCCACAGAACCTACATTCATTGTTTAGTCCATTGGAGACATGCATCTTTTCATGCACCGCCAGCTCTTAACTTTCTCATAGACAGGTAGTTGATTAAACCTAAAACGCATGAAGTTCATGCGTACAACAGAGCAGGGAAACTTTTCAATATATAAAGGCAGACATTCCCTAGTATGGGTAAACCTAGAATATTCCACAAAGCTTGTAAATGAATGAATACAATTGACGGTCTCAGCCCGGTCAGACCTAAACAGAATCTTTTTAACATGCCCCTGTCTAAGAATAAAATTCTCTTTGGATGCACAAATATACACCAACACAGAACACATCCGGTTATTAAGCTCAGTCAATGATGGTACAGATCCTGCTGTCATAGCAACCTTGAGGTTCTCATAAAGGGAATTTTTAGGCGGAGCAATTATTCTTCTGAAGAGAGAAAGCTGTCTCCAGACCTACCTGGCCTTCAATGACACCAGACACAACTCATTTCTAATGATGGTATTAGGGATTGCCATAGAGAGACCAAGTACATTCTTCCATAAAGTTCCCTGAATAGTATTCAAGAGGTCACCCATATTCTGGGAGTAAAGGTCGAGTCTGTAAAGGATAATTGCCTCAAATTTGGCCACATAATATTGTCTCAGTGGAAGTAAAGAAAACCTACATACTTTGTGCTTTAAAAACTTCATATGAGCAGTAAGCCTCTTAACTTTATCATTCAAGATGAATTTCCATTGACCTATACAAACCAAGTTGGCCAAATGATATCCAAGATAAATTACAGTCTTGACCTGCTCCACAGTATCAGTTCCCATGTTCCAAGAATATTGAATGTCCTTGATTCTTCTTGATAGAACTATAACTTTAGATTTCAAAGCATTAGGGAACAGATTATTATTCACTGCATATTCGTAGATGAGCTGAATCTTAGCTCTAAGACCTCGCAAGGTTCTATCGAACAATATAAAATTGTCCGCATATGCCATCCACTCCAACCTAACACTCCCCAACCTTGCAGGTGCGATGGAGGGACCCTGCCACAGTCCCGCAGCATTGCACGCATAGAGGTTGAAGAGTGTAGGGAGCAGTTTACATCCTTGTTTAACACCTGTACAGGTAGGTATTTCGGGAGAAAGAACACCATCCTCAGTTAATCGTACACAGACAGATGTTTTAGAGTGAAGTGGAGCAAGATGGAGCATAGCTCTGTTGGGGCTGTAGCATGGCGCTCTATGGGAAGATGCGGTGCAGTATCTAATGGGTCGTACCGGTGTTTGGCATATTGGGCTTGCACTACTAAGTAATATAATTCAAAATCTGGCACCGCTATGCCCCCTTTGTTATATGGTTCAACCAATTTCTCCCATTTCATCCTGGCTGAACCCCCATAACAGATGGACTCTACCGCCGTGGATCGTAGACTATCAAAAAACTGTCTGCCCAGCCAGATCGGGACATAACGGAATCTGTCAGTAATTTTGGTAGGACCACCATCTTTAGGATAGCTATTCGGCCCGGAAATGATATCGGGAGTTTGGTCCACAGCTGGAGTTTGGCTGTGATTGATTGTAAGAGTTGTTCATAATTATCTATATACAGAGATGTTTTTTCTCTGGACACTAGAATTCCCAGGTATCGAATTCTGATGGGTGACCATTTCAATCCGTGCGTGTTGGTTGGGCATATGGTTGCTGGAGTCAGGGGGAAAATTTCAGACTTTGATTTATTAATTTCATAACTCTGCAAGCTTGTGTATTATCTCCATAGCAGGCCCTAGATTAGATTTGGTTTCTCGGATATATAACAGGGTGTCATCTGCATATAGCGATATTGACTGAACCGATCCCACCATTTTGATTCCTTTATGTCCCTGGATTTGTCTGATAGCAGCTGCCACCGGTTCTATTGTGAGAGCAAAGAGTATGGGGGAGAATGGGCACCCTTGCCTGGTTCCCCTGCCTAGTTTAAAGAAATGTGAAATGGTGTGATTGGTCAACACCTTGGAACCGGGTCCGGAGTATAGCAGCCTAATACATTTCAGGAAGTAGGGGCCTGATCCAAACCTTTCCAGTACAGTGAATAAGTAACCCGATGACACTGAGTCGAATGCCTTTTCGGCATCTAAGGAGACCACCGCTGCCTGGGCTTTGGGTTTAATTTGAGCCATGACCCCAAACAGTTTACGTGAATTCAGTGCAGTAGACCTTGTCGGGATGAAGCCACATTGATCTGGGTGGATCAGTTTGGGGCATGTGATGTAGTAGGCTCATGCCAGGATTTGTGCAAAAATGTTGGCGTCACAATTAATTAACGAGAGAGGTCTATAAGAAGACATGTCGTGTGGTGGGCGTCTTAGTTTTAACAGCACGGTTATTATTGCTTCCCTCATTGTGTCTGGCAGGGTACCTCGCTCCATCGCCTCTTCCCACACCAATAACAATAACGGGGCGAGTTTGGCGCTGAACTCTTTGTACAACTCTGCACCCAGGCCATCAGATCCGAGTTCCTGCCCAGAGGACAGGGATTTAATTGCGTCTGTAAATTCTTCGAGTGTTATCGGGTTCTCAAGGGCAAACCCATCCTCCAACCGTAGTTTAGGGAGTGTTATTGCATTTAGATAATTCTCTACTTCCTGTGCGGACTAAACATCATGGTCGGAGTATAGCTCTGTGTAGAATGCTGTAAATTCATTATTGATTCCTTCTTCACTGGTTATCACAGAGCCATCTCTCGCAACTATGCTGGAAATGGGTGCATGCCACCTTTCAGTTTTCAGCAGGTTTGCAAGAGCTCGGCCTGCCTTGTTCCCTTCACTATATCGCCGTGCCTTAAGAGGGGCAGCCATGTATAGCAGTTCCTTAGTCGCAAGTTAATTAAAGTCTTGTTGAAGGTTATTTATTTTCGCTAGGGTCTTCTTTTCATGGGTGTCAATGTATTGTATTCCAGTTCCCCCAGTTTTCTCTTCACTTCTGCTCATTCTGCCTGACTGTCTTCAGTAATCGCGTAGACTTGGAAATTAGGATTCCCCTTACCCAGACCTTAAAGGTTTCTCATAGGGTTACATTCTTTTCTACAGAACCCTTATTGACCTCAAAGAACATTTCAATTTCAGTGTGAAGTGCTTCTGTGACACTCAGGTCTTTTAAAACATCTGGTGGCATCCTCCACCTTCTCGCTGGGGGCTTGACATTTTCCAATGATAATTCTAGGGTTATTGGAGAGTGGTCTGAAAAAGTACGTGGGTGAATCTCACATTTACCAACCATGCTAGAAAGGTGTGTGGACACGAGCCAGTAATCTATGCGGGATTCACTATTGTGTACGGAGGAATAGAATGAGTATTGCTTAATCAGTGGGTGTAAGGTTCTCCAGGCATCCATGAGTGACAGTTGCATCATGATCTGAAGTATGGTAGTTGCTGTTCTGGTAGGTGCTCTTTGCTTGCTAGATGAACGGTCAAGGGTAGTGTTCAGAGTAGTATTGAAGTCTCCCCCCCCACCATACACATTCCCCATCTAGTCTGCCAATCTCACATGCCACATTTGTGTAGAAGTCGGGGTCATCGATATTCGGGCCATATGTCTTCACAAGTATGACTCCTCTTCCCGCAATGTTGCCCCATACAATCACGTATCATCCCAGTGGGTCAATTTTGCTTTTAACAAACTGAAAACACAGAGAGGGGTCCACCAATGTAAGAACTCCACTCGCCTGGGTGGAGTATTCAGTGCAATACCTCTGCCGACCCCAATCGCAAAGAAGGGTAAATGTCTAGCAACATATGCATCAACCCTTCTCAGTTTAGCCGGTTATTGAGCCCGCAGACATCTCCATGTAAGGAGATTCATTTTCAGCCCCTTAGATATGGTAGTACTGTGTGCCATGTGTGTGTATTAACATTACTCTTGACCATCTTGATCTTAACTGAACCAGTGTTGCATGCGCGACCACAATTTTTCCCCCAGTGAGCTACTATAACTGGGGCTCCAGAACTCAACTTCCCCCTCCCCCTTTGAGGGCCACATTTCCTCCTTCCTCCCTCCATTCCCCCCACCCTCATCATCTTCCCCAACTTGACGATGAAACCTAACAAACTTTTAGAGCTCTCCTGAGGCTGCCATGTTGCTGTCACATGGCCACCCGATATATGCTCACGCCCCAGTTAAACAATAGTGTGTAGAGCCAGCTATGGAAGCATGGGCAACACCTCTCAGGGAGAGGTCTGCCATTCTGATCTGGTCTCTGCTCCCTTGGGGGTAAGGGTATAGAGGCCTCAACATAGGGCATGGCGGCAGCTGGAGTCTCAGAAGAATGCGCTCTTCCTCCATGTTGGATTCTCATCTTAGCCAGGAATATTAATGCGTATGGCACTTGCATGCTCTCAGCAGCCTTTTGACTGGCTTGTACGATCTTAGGTTTGCCTGAACTCCCGCCGCGAAATCCGGGTATATATATGAATGCGACTCTCTTCATGGTGTAGCGTACCTTGCTCCCTAGCCAGTTTGAGTATATGCTCTATCACCGCCATCCACCTCAGACTGGGCATTAGATTCAGCTGACGTTTCCGACTGTGGACTCGGTGTTTGGCTGTTCGTGAACGAGTCCATGGGGCCTTCTTTCTTTTTCGCACCCACTCCCTTCGTCATTGTCTCAGATTGCTGTGTGTTTCTCATGTCGTAGGCGCAATAATAAGACGTGTGACACAGCTCTCAGTTAACACCGGTGGCGCTAGAACACAGTATGTTGTTGGCATTGTGTGTTGTGCCAATTCTGCTGCCGATTCTTGGTATTATTCAAACGCCAACTTCCAGTCTCCTATATGATAGCCCGCTGCTAGATTGTGAATCTGAGAGGGCGTTTACCTGGCAGACTGCCAGGGCCAGTTGGTCAACTCCGAGTGGACTGGGACCTGAGGTCAGATGTCGCCTGAGTATTTATTTTTTGCCTCTATCTAGGCACAGGGCAGAGTATGCAGAACAATGCACGAGCCATCTAGGGGCTCACCAAGTTGTGCACCGGTGACTGCGTGCAACAACAGATCAGCAGCCTTGCATTGAGGAGGATTATGTGCCACTACTGCCTTCGTCCCATGGCTTTCTGTAAAACGTTTCAAATTTTATGAGTGGATTGGGTCCTCCCACGTAGCAGTGTACCCCTCAAGAGTTTATGTGTTCAGAATGAGCAGTGTCTCCCACTGCGACAGAGAATTTATTGGGAAGGCCCAAACTGCAGCGCTTCTTCTGGTGTCCCCAGCCACCCAAGCATTGGTTAGCATGGCGCGTATACACTGGGCACAGTCGTCTCTCCTATCCCCCGGTAAATAGCAGCAATCATTAACCATGTACTTAATTCAGGTGTCGCGTGAGGGCTGCGAAAGCTGGCCGGTGGCATCAGGGGCCATCCGCTGTCAAGGAGAGATTAGGGCAGTTACGGTGTCTTGGCTTCCATCCGTTGCAAGTGCGTATTCAGGGATTGTTAAATGGAATCCTCTGCCAATAAATGGCAGGTAGACCAGTAGTCAATCAGCCTATCTATACGAGTGCCAGTAGAAGTCTCCTGTTTCCTCGTAGTCGCAGATCTCCCACGGCTACTCTCGTATCCAGGCCAATGGACTGGGGTGTGCCAGTCTTCCTAGCCCACCACAGTCGCCAAGTAGATAAAGTAGATAAAAACTCTTGCGGGAATTCATTGTACACAGTCTGTCTGTCGCCGTTTACCCAGTTAGGCGCATTCACCAGTTTGCCAATAGTGGCTCCTCGCCTCAGCATTGTACAGAATGTAGCCGGTCAGAAGTAGGGGGGGCAGCCCTAGAGCAGGGGGTGATCCAGCACCAGGACACCACCTCGAATGCCGAATCAGGACGCACTCCATATTCACTTCCTCCGTGGGTACGGCATCGATGGACTTGCCTGCTTCCGCTCTGCCCTAGAATGGGAAAATGGAGTGTCAGTGACCCTGATTTGTCACAGACCCTCCTGGTCGGGTTACACAAAGCGGTCTAATCCATCGCGGCCATCCAGTGGAAGGGTGGTTTGCACAGGATAGCCAGATTTATTCCAGGACCCAGCGTGGTCTTGTGGCCTCCGTGCCCAGTATGTGGCGGATAGTGCAGTCACTGGTGTGTCGGTGCCCCTGCACGATGAAGGTTGCCATCCACTGTTGCACTCCATAGCGGCCTTCAGCAAGCCATGACTTCCGCCTTCACAGTGCTCCTCTGCCAAGTCGCAGCAGCGGCTGGGTGGGGCAAGTCTCATGGAGCCCAAGACCGGCCCGCATCGTCACCCAGGCCCGCAGACTATTGCACATGGTGCTGTTCAGGAACAGTACTCCGGTTCACCTCCAAATTTACATCAGGTGTGCCCAGGAAGCTTTACTGTCTTCCGACGTATTTGACTGTTCTGTGGGTAGCTCCAAGTCGGGGTAATTTCAGATCAGGATATATGCTGGACGGAGCTCTAAAATCAAGCGCCCATCTTCGATGTGCACAACAGTGCCCCCCATTCCAGGATCTTCTTTAAGAACAATGACATCAGGACCAGGGGCCCTAGATGGTTTAAGTCTGGCATTTGCCCAAGCTATAACCTCCTTGTTCCAATTACAAGGTCCCTTTACAGGAGAGCCCAAATCATAGTCATCCAAAGCTCTAAAAGCAGCAGGCAGAGCGTATTTCTTAGTATAAAAGGAAACCCAAGAAGCCAAGACTATAGGGCAGTCCCTGCTCCCTTTGACATTCCCTAACAGCCTGTTCATCGTGGACCAAAAGTGTCCATCTTTGCCCTTGCACAGAGACTTGAACATATTGTGATGGCAAAGCAAGTACACGTCCATCCTAAGGGATTTGACGTAATTCTTAGGCCTCAAGATAATCGCACGTTTGAGTTTCCCGTATTCACAGGGTATTAATCCATCTTTCCTCAGAGCCGCAAGTTCTTTTCTTTTGTGGACCTTAGAGGGTAGAATTCTATCATCTCCTACAACACTATTCTTATTAAGACTCACAAAACTAGTTGAGTCCCTAATCTTGCGAATACAGGCCAAGATAATGTAATATGGAGATGTACCGCTGCTAACCTCAAGGTCACGGCAATATAAGACAGAAATAGACTTTTGAAGAGACACAGAAAGAAGATGGTTACATTTATGTACAATGTTCTTATTCCACGGCACTGTAGTACCCCTATTATTACATTCCAATCCCGCCAGATCAGGTCTAATACAAGGGGTAAACATAGGAATAGATAAGGTGAAAAAGATAGGCACATGATCACCCAAATCAGAATTAAGATGACTTAGATAGCTGCACTGTTTCCTAATACCATCTGAGACATAAAATAGTCAATACGTGAGGTCGACACTCCTCTATTCTGTGTATGTTTAGAGGCACAAGAAGAAGGCAAATGATCCAATAAGGACAAGTCCCACTCCTTGAGAATAAGATCCCACCCAATGCCTCGCCTAAGGTTCAAATGCTGCACCGAGGGAAGAGCCCCCAGTGAGTACCACCTGGCACCCTCTGCACAAAAATAGTTGATATACCCTCCCAAGATGACTTGAAGGCCACATCCCCTCTGAATCCATTCGTAAAGAATTTCTCCAATTCTGTCCTCTATAGTGTCAGAGGTAACTTGAAAAGTATTTCAATAAAGATTAAGCAACAATATCAGAGAGAAACCAGCTCCCAGATTTAAATCAATTACCAAAAGCCATTCCGAGCAGCAGCAAACTTTCCACAAAAGACCCAAGTTATGATCAATAGCAATGGTAAGACCTCCTCTTGGATGCCCCTCATCCCCCCTAACTGCAGGACAAGAGATAGTATGGTACCCCTTTAGTACCGGATTGGCCATCAGCATAGTCACCTGAAGTAAGTATATTCTAGGAATACTAGCACAGGGAGTGTTAAGCAGCAGCTTATACAAGTTAGAGCAGCCACACATATTCCACAATACTACTTCAATGACTATCCTGTCATGCATGTACCGTACCTAGCCTTAGACTTTCTAAAGATCTAAGGGCAGGTTGTATCCAAGACCAATCCTGACCATTACTCAGAAGATTAGATATAAGAGACATTACAATTCCAGAGTCACCCGCAGACACAGATGTAGGACCCACAACTGTTTCTGGGATAGATGGGACAGATTTGACAAAAGAGAGAAAAGTTTTTGAATCAGCAGAGTTCTGCAGTTCCACCAGGTCAAATCCCATGGATTGTATATTGCACTATTGGTCCCAAACCATGGTAGCAACCATACCTGAGTGGAAATTACTGACCATTCTGCCATTAGCTACTCTAGGGAGAGATATGGCATCTATATCGTCGGTAGTTATTGATTTGAGAAGCGGAATTGCCTTGAAAAGAGCCAATAATCCTACCCTGTTGAGGTTATTCACTTTTTTACCTTTCTCATTAGGCATCCAGTCTATGATCTTGCTGCTGGGTCGCATAGCTTCCTGATTCACTTGTCTATCTGGCTGATTTATGCCAGATAGACCAGTATCTACCACCAGATTGGCAGCTGGGACATTAGTAGCCACACTGGGCTGCAAGTTACCAGTAGATGTACAAGCATGCATTGTACTGATCACCTTACTAAATGCTGTCATTTTAGTCTGTTTAGTTTGCGGCCATTCCAGCAAATGATCACCCTCCTCCCCTCTTTTAGTTCTCCTAGAGGGGCCAAGAGTCTTTGAAGGTGTTCCATCGCTTTTAATAGTACTAGGAACCTGGCCGGAACTGTTCACCAAGACTACAACCTCAGAAGCTTCCTCAATCTGTTCAACAGAGCCCTCTTTACCTGGTTTTCTCATGATGATTTAAATTAAGAATGGCCTTGAGGTTGGAATATCTCCCCCTAATTTTCACAGAGGCCATATTTTTTGGTATTTTTTGCTTTCTTCCTATGCCTTTTGCTGCTTATAGAATTAGTAGGCACAGACTGTATATCCATAGCCTTTTCAGCAGTAGAGAGAATAGAGTCAACCACCGAAATTGCCTCATGTTCATCAGCACTGTCATTCAATCAACCCATAACTTCTAACACGGCTGAAGGACAGTCCATGCATTCCTCAACCTGAATGTCCATTGACGGAGCATGAGAAACTCTTTCAGACTGTTCAGACTCCCCACCAATGGGGCAAGATTCTACAATGTCTACGTGGGGTCTAACCAAAAGTGCATCCAAAATTGCAGACATTTTTTTCATCCAGCATCAAAAATCTAGAATTGTAACCACCTTGAACATAACAAACCATAGCTGCAGATCTATTAATATAATTCAGATTATTAAATTTGTTCTCTTAACTAGACATACGAAGAGTACGATTATAAAATGCTTTCTGCTGAGCTGCCATGACCCCCCCCCCCCAATTTTCCTGCGTATCACATAAGGCTTTTAATGCCAAGTTCAAACTAATGTGTAAATTAGACAAAAGAGGGGACATTAGTTCACATATCCACATCTCAGACGTGCCTTTAGGTATCCCCTTCTTAGGCTGGGTTTCACAGGATAAACCTGATTTTAAAGTACACGGAACAATCAGGGAGCTCATTGTTGTACTCAGTCTAGGGACAGCATTACCCTAAGAGGGCATAGAAGGTGATAAATCCAAGTCAATATTATCTCGCAGCAAGTCCCTAGTAGCATTAGCCACCTTGTGGAATGAGTCCTCCAAACAGCTCTCCTGAGTTAAATCCTGTTGTGGTATAACAAGAGGGGACTTTACAGAGCCTTATTGTTTCAAATGACCCCCATAGTTTACAGGCACATGATGAATATGATTCCTAAAGGGCTCACCGTCATTACAATTGCCAAAGACAAAAACATTAGATCTGTTACAATTAGAAGGCATTTTAGATGTACCCCAGTCCGAGAATGAACCCCCCAACCCGCAAGCCATTGCAAATTTTCCCATTTGGGCACGAGATTTAAAGGACCCGATGGGTTGGGGAGTGGCAGCATGAAATATGATAATTTTTCTCATAGCCAGAGGAGCAGCTTTCACATCAAATTCCTGGAGGCACTCTGCATCTGTTAGTTCCAGCCGTCCAGCATCTAAAGGAACATTTGTCAAAGTATCCAAAGTCCCTTCATGTGAGTGTGAAGGATTTAACGGAAGTACACCCACCGCAGATAAAAGTACAGGCAGGGACTTTTGTGTAAGTCGGCATTCAAGTGTGGTCCAGCCCCCAAACTAGGGGCTTGATCAGGTTCCATATCACAGGTACTGGCCACAAAGCCACTCTCAGGGTAACCATAATACAAGAAACTATTACTATGGTTCACTATTAAACTAATCCAGGGGTGAATCAAAGTATAGTGGCAACAATCACCATAAAAAAACTTCAGTCAGATGTCACAGCTCAAAGGCAAAAGCCTGCGGTCACTGTGACACTCTGTCACAGCCCCTAGAAGAGCAAAGCTTACTTCAATAGAAAGTAATGTCAAAGTGACCTCCTTCCAAATGGAGCAGGAATGCACAATTGTATTCCAGTCACCTGGGTTTTTGGGTCAAAGGCTTAAAAGCCTGCAGCCCCCGAAAAATGACAAAAGTGCACCAATAAAACAAGAGTATAGTGCGGCAGACTTTTTGCACGCAAACAGTAAACAAAAAACAGTAAACAATGAGGAAGAGTGTACACAGTAAAACACCACCCTTTTCAAAAGGGCAAGCTGAGCTGAACAGCCCCACCTCCTGGGTTGAGGGTTGAGGAGCTGCCCCACCCAGGGACACCAACTCGGACAGACTCACTCCACATGTTGCTCACAACAAGCAAAGCCCGTAAAGCCCTCACATCAACCCACGTTAGCCAGCTGGGCCAAGCCGATCCACAACTGCGGGGGACACCTTACGGTCACAGCCGCAGCACAGCAGGAGAGTCGGGAGTCAGCTGAGGGGCTGAGGGGCTGCTGAGGAGCTGCAGGGTTGCAGGGCTGCAGGGCTTCTATCTTGCTTCTCTATCACAGCCGTGTCAAGCCTCACCGCTCGTAGGAACAACGTAACGTGAATGAAAGGCCGCTTCCGACACCTCTTCTCTTCTCTTCTCTTCTCTTCTCTTCTCTTCTCTTCTCTTCTCTTCTCTTCTCTTCTCTTCTCTTCTCTCCTCTTCTCTGTTTGCAGTGCCAAGGATGAGAGACCTTGTCCTTTTTGGCACTTCATGGTGTGTGACAGCTCTAAAGCAGCGATCGCACAAATCTGAAATCCAATCTATGGGCTTTGTGAGGAGCAGGTTCCTCCTCAAGGCCTGGGGGTTGGATTCTCTTCAGTTTCATGTCAGCGTGCATAATGCATGCTCGCATGAAACTGAAAGTAATTTTTGGCTGCGGCGGTTAAGGAGAAGGTACTGTTCAACCTTTTCCTCCCTTGATCTATGGCATTATTATGCCATTTAGATCAAGGGAGGTGCCACTCCCCTTTCCAATAACACCTACCTTGATGCACTGCTGGGCACAGATCGTTTGATCCGTGCCCAGCAATGCCACTAGAGAACCAGGGATACGTTTTAAAGTGGGGGGATGCTTACTAGGTAGCAACAGGGATACGTTTTAAAGTGGGGGGATGCTTACTAGGTAAGCAACACCCCCACCCCCCGGCAACTAAAGCATGGTGTAACGCTCACCTGGTTCCCTCAGAGGCGCGGGTCTTGACTGGGCGGTGAAACCGTCTTCAACGTTAGGCGTAGGATTCGTTTGGCTCCCGGATTTGGCCCCTTTCTCACCGAAAGTTTGACCTGAAGGGTGAGGTGTCTGCAAGTGGAAAATCAAGGTATTAGTGGCTGGAAGGTTGGGAGAAGTTCCAAGCCCCCCTCTCCCTCTCTCCCCGTGGTACTTGGTCGATTGTTGTGCTCACCTTAAATAGGTGAATGCTGGGCTCTCCATCCTGCGTCTTGTGCAGGGGCGCTGGGTCCAGTTACTTCACTGGATATGAGTTCAGCCTCTTGATTGCAGAGGGTAAGTTGAGAGCGATGCCGCCGTGTGCTGCACGAGCGTGACTTGTAAGTATTAAAGTTCCCTTTAGATTGCTCTCTTCAAATGTCTTATCTCCTTAATGTCTATGTCTTTTCCTTTTCAGATGCTGTCGGTGCCAAAGAAGATGCTCCCCCAGGTTCGTGGCAGAGAGCGTAACAAGAAGATGGTGAATACGAAGGCACGTAAGTAGAAAGGCTGCTCTAGGGCTGTAGAATGCACCTTAATGTCTCTTTTGTCTTTACAGGTGCCGGAATGCAGCGCGAGCTGAGTTGGAGCTAGCGTAACACAGGTAAGCAGTTTTGTAACTAAGCGTTACTAACCAATGTTCTTTGTCTTTGCAGGCCCGATGCCGGACGAGAAATGCAGAAAAAACGCCTTGAATGCTGCCGATGGATCGGGTAAGTTGAAGCGCTAAGTTTGCCTTTGCCTAACCTGTGCCTTTTGTTTTGCAGGAGCTGCTGAAGACTGAAGATTGGTTCCCAGCAGGTAATTTTCGTATTCACAGGATCCGGAACTGAAGATTCGCTGGAGCTGACACGGTGAGCGTCCTGCTGCAGATGCAGAATAACGCGAAGCACGTTGCACCAATCGGGTGTGGTTTAAATAGTCCATAGGAGTGCTTAGGTGTCTTCTTCCACAGCCTCGCCCAGGCAAAAGAGTTCCTGCTTCCAGAAGGGGTCCAGCATCAATGATCCAGGGAGTGGTGCCTGCCCCACCCAGAAGGAAAAGTAGTCCCTGCCAGAAGAGAGTGAAACATCATCTTGCTGGTAAGTAAGCAGCATGGTCTGCTGCAGGTAGGTCCACCCAAGCACTTTCACACTTGTTATGAGCCCGGCACTTCTTGTGCCGGGACGGATCCATGCTATGAGCCTGGCACCACCGGTGCCAGGACAAGGTCCAAAAGGTCCCTATTGGGACTTGCTGGTGCCGATAGTATATGTTATGAGCCTGCTTCCAAGGATGTTGGGTAGGTCCTGACTCTTTGGAAGCAGTGGTCATAACAGCACCCCCCCTCAAGGCCCCTCCCAAATTCGTCTTCTCCGGGGGTTTCGGTTTATCAGGAAAAGTTCGATGAAACTTCTTAACCAGACGGGGTGCATGAACATGTTCCGACGGTTCCCAAGATCGTTCCTGGGGGCCATAACCTTTCCAGTCAATCAGATAGTATAATTTTGATTTGGAAATCTTGGAGTCTAAGATGTCTTGTATTTCGAATTCCAGTTCTCCGTCCACAAGAATAGGGTCTGGAGATTTCGTCAAACGGGTTCCAGGTTGCATGGGTTTCAGTAGAGAAACGTGAAAAACTGGATGTATTTTCATATGGGCAGGTAGGCCCAATTTAACTGCCACTGGATTAATTATGGCAGTGATTGGGTAAGGTCCCAGGTATCGTGGATTGAAAGTACACGGTCCTTTTAGAGGTAAATGTTTGGTGGATAGCCAGACTTGATCTCCCACAAGATATTGAGGAGCCTCCTTTCGATGTATGTCCACACACTTCTTGTATTCTTCCTTGGCCCGCTTAAGGTGAGACGTGGCCTCTTTAAAGGCTTGAGTGATTGTAGAATGCAGATGATCTACAGCGGGTGTCCCAAGAGTCTGAGGTGGATCAAGATTTGAGGTGCGAGGGTGGATTCCATATAAAAGAAAAAAAGGAGTTTTTCCGGTTCCGGCATGGACTGAATTATTATAAGCGTACTCCGCAATCCAGAGAATGTCTTTCCAAGTGCCCTCCGACTGTTGTAACATGCAGCGCAGATACTGCTCCAGGGTTTGGTTGGTCCTCTCGGTCTGCCCATCGGTCTGGGGATGATGGCTGGTTGAAAGCCTTACGTCAATTTGGGCTAGGCGACAACAACTCCGCCAGAAGTGGGAAATAAATTGACTTCCTCTATCTGAGATTAAAACTGAAGGAAAGCTGTGCAACCGAACGATGTTTTCGAGGAACTCTCGGGCCAGAATTGAAGCTGTAGGTAACCCTTTCAATGGGATAAAATGAGCCATCTTCGAGAATAGGTCCACAATCACTAAGATTGTATTAAATCCGGAGCATGGTGGTAAATCCGTGATGAAGTCCATGGAGAGAGTATGCCACGGGTGTGGAGGAATGTCTATTGGATGTAAGAGGCCTGCTGGCTTCTCCTTCTGGCTTTTGCTTTGAGCACACACACCACAGGAATTTATGAAATCCTTAATGTCCTTTCTCCAAGACGGCCACCAGAAATGTCTTTTTATCTTTTCCGACGTTTTGGCAATGCCGGGATGTCCTTCCATTAAGGAGTCATGGTAACAAGAGATCACCTGTCTTTGTAAATCGGTACATGGTAGATATAATCTTCCTCGAATGTATAGTAAGTTCTTATCCATTGTGAAATCTTTTCCCTTGAGTTGCCAGTCTTGCACTTCTGCTGGAGTCAGAAGTTCTTTAACTTTAGCTTCAATGTCTTCAATGGATTGTGCATTTATCAAACCCAGGATTCTCTGTTCCGGAATTATGGGTACGGGTTCAGGATTGGTTGTGAGTTCATCTACTCCAATTCGGGAGAGAGCATCTGCTTTACCATTCTTGTTGCCTGGTCGGTAAGTTATCACAAAGTCGAATTCGTCAAAAAATAATGCCCAGCGAAGTTGTCTAGAGGATTGAGCTTTGGCTGATTTAAGGTACTGTAAATTACGATGATCCGTGATGACGGTGACTGTGTGTCGGGCTCCCAGGAGATAATGCCGCCAGGCTTTAAAGGCGGACTTAATAGCCAAAAGTTCCTTATCTGTAATGGTATAGTTGATTTCGGGAGCCGAAAATCTGCGGGACCAAAATGCCACTGGGTGTAACTGGTTTGTTTCTGGGTCTCTTTGCGAAAGCACTGCTCCCATTGCGAGACTGTAAGCATCAGTCTCCACGATATAGGGAAGTTCCGGGCGAGGATGTTTTAAAACTGGAGCCGAGGTGAATTTTGTTTTTAGTTCCTGAAAAGCTTGTTCAGCCTCCGTAGACCACTCGAAACGTTTATTCTTTCTGAGAAGGGCTGTAATGGGTTGGACTACTCGAGAAAAATCAGGAATAAATCTACGATAAAAGTTGGCGAAGCCCAACATGCTTTGAACTCCTTTCACAGACGTTGGTGAGGGCCACTTAATGATAGCGTCCAATTTTCTTGAGTCCATGTGGACTCCATTAGGTGACAAAATAAATCCCAAATATTCGACCTCAGTGACATGAAAAACGCATTTCTCCAGCTTTGCAAAAAGTCTGTGTTTTCAGAGCCTCTCCAGTACTGCTGTGACGTGTTTTCAATGATCCGCCTCAGAGGACGAGTAGACCAGAATGTCATCAATATAGACAACTACACATACGTCAATGAGCTCTCTGAGGACGTCATTCATAAAATACTGAAAGCAGCCGGTGCGTTGCATAATCCAAAGGGCATTACTTGATACTCGAACAGTCCATATTTAGTACGAAAGGCCGTCTTCCATTCGTCGCCCTCTTTTATTCGTACTAAATGGTAAGCTCCTCTGAGGTCCAGCTTTGTGTAGATACAGGCACTTTTAACTTGGTCAAGAAGTTCAGGGATCAATGGTAACGGATATCTGTTCTTAATCGTAATCTGGTTCAGGGCACGGTAATCTATACATGTTCTTAGGTCTCCTTCTTTTTTTGGAACGAAGAACAAAGCTGAAGAGGCTGGGGACTTCGAAGGACAGATAAATCCATTAGCCAGGTACTGGTCCAAATACTGCCTCAGGTGAAGATTTTCAGGTTCTGTGAGGGCAAAAATTCGACTGCTCGGAGAAGTGGATCCCGGAATCAAGTCTATCTGGCAGTCGTATGATCTGTGAGGAGGCAGCGAATTAGCTTGATCTTTCCGAAAGACATCTTGAAATTCCCGGTATTCAGGAGGCAGGTGAGGACTCTCAGAAGTAGTTGCTACTAGCTTAGTGGGAGGCTGAGGATAACAGGTAGGAGCGCATTCTGGAAACCGGATTGTCTTTGCTCGCCAATCGATTTGGGGATTGTGTTTCTCCAACCAAGGGATTCCCAGGATAACTTGAAACTGCGGAGCCTTGATCACATCAAACACGATCTTCTCTTGATGTCCATCTTGGCTTACCAACGTCACTTCCATGGTGGTGTGAGTTACTGGTCCGGAAGCTATTTCCGTACCATCCACGGTGGTGATGACGTCTTTCACCGTCTTAGGACAAAGAGATAGATTCATCCTGGCGGCCAATTCACAGTCCACGTAATTGCCGATTGCGCCACTATCAATGTATGCTTTAATGGCATGCATACGATTGGGTTGTTCTGGACTCACGAGGACCATGGGCATGATGAAATGCGAGGTCAAAGAACTGGTTTTAACGCTCGGCAAGCGGACCTCTACACTTGTCGGGCGAGGTCGTTTTCCGACTCTGAACCTTTGGCACCTTTATCGGAAGCTCCTAATGTCTTCTTCCTTGGTTTCACTGGGCAACCTTGAAGGAAGTGCCCTGAGTTTCCGCAATAGAGGCACAATTGCAGTTGTCTTCTCCTTTCTCTTTCCTTTTGGGTTAGAGGTCCTTTCACAACCCCAATCTGCATGGGTTCCACGGTATCATTTCCTTTAGCGGAACTCTGTGGTCTTGAAAAAGCTCGAGTCTCAATTCTGGAACGATCGGCTTTTCGATTTTGTATTCTATGATCCAATTGAACCACCAGATCGATGTATTCGGAACAGTCTTGTGGAGGATTCACCACCTGAGCCAGAACGTCTTTAAGTTCTCCACGCAGGCCTCTGTAGAAAAGGGTGATCCTCTTATCCTCAGGCCATCCGGTTTCAACCACTAGTCTGTTAAATGATGCAATGTAGGCCAGAAGATCTTGATTGCTCTGTCGTAGTGAAAGAAGTTCATTGTCCAGGGCCTGTCCTGAGAATGTCTTGCGAACAATCTTTCCATACTAGCTTGGAAGTCCTGGAAATTATGAGGAATAGGGTTATACTGAGTCACTAAAGGAATAGACCAATCTGCGGCACTGCCACTAAGATATGAGAGCACGAAGGCCACCTTAGCCTGGTCCGTTGGAAAAGCGGCAGGTCTACACAAAAAGTGCAAACGACACTGATTGATGAACACAGCATATCTTTTCGGATCACCTGAAAAGCGTTCGGGCGGGGACAAAGGTACATTTCCTGGTAGATTAATTTGCACCAGATTAGAGGAAGTCGTTGGAGCATGGCTCCCCCCAGGGGTAGGCAGAGGAGTTTGTCCCGCTTGGGCTTGCAACAATTTTCTAGCCAAATCGTCTGTTCGCTCCTTAGAAACCATTAACTCCCTCCTTAGGGCATTTGTTTCCAGGCGCGCTGCGTGTACTTCTGCTCTCAACTCCCCGAGCAACTGGGCCAATTGGTCTGTGTCTGAAGTTTCCATTGCGCCTGGGCGGGAAATATGTGGTAAGGCTTCGCGTTCTGTAACGCTCACCTGATTCCCTCGGAGGCGCGGGTCTTGACTGGGCGGTGAAACCGTCTTCAACGTTAGGCGTAGGATTCGTTTGGCTCCCGGATTTGGCCCATTTCTCACCGAAAGTTTGACCTGAAGGGTGAGGTGTCTGCAAGTGGAAAATCAAGGTATTAGTGGCTGGAATGTTGGGAGAAGTTCCAAGCCCCCCTCTCCCTCTCTCCCCGTGGTACTTGGTCGATTGTTGTGCTCACCTTAAATAGGTGAATGCTGGGCTCTCCATCCTGCGTCTTGTGCAGGGGCGCTGGGTCCAGTTACTTCACTGGATATGAGTTCAGCCTCTTGATTGCAGAGGGTAAGTTAAGAGCGATGCCGCCGTGTGCTGCACGAGCGTGACTTGTAAGTATTAAAGTTCCCTTTAGATTGCTCTCTTCAAATGTCTTATCTCCTTAATGTCTATGTCTTTTCCTTTTCAGATGCTGTCGGTGCCGAAGAAGATGCTCCCTTAGGTTCGTGGCAGAGAGCGTAACAAGAAGATGGTGAATACGAAGGCACGTAAGTAGAAAGGCTGCTCTAGGGCTGTAGAATGCACCTTAATGTCTCTTTGTCTTTACAGGTGCCGGAATGCAGCGCGAGCAGAGTTGGAGCGAGCGTAACACAGGTAAGCAGTTTTGTAACTAAGCGTTACTAACCAATGTTCTTTGTCTTTGCAGGCCCGATGCCGGACGAGAAATGCAGAAAAAACGCCTTGAATGCTGCCGATGGATCGGGTAAGTTGAAGCGCTAACTTTGCCTTTGCCTAACCTGTGCCTTTTGTTTTGCAGGAGCTGCTGAAGACTGAAGATTGGTTCCCAGCAGGTAATTTTCGTATTCACAGGATCCGGAACTGAAGATTCGCTGGAGCTGACACGGTGAGCGTCCTGCTGCAGATGCAGAATAACGCGAAGCACGTTGCACCAATCGGGTGTGGTTTAAATAGTCCATAGGAGTGCTTAGGTGTCTTCTTCCACAGCCTCGCCCAGGCAAAAGAGTTCCTGCTTCCAGAAGGGGTCCAGCATCAATGATCCAGGGAGTGGTGCCTGCCCCACCCAGAAGGAAAAGTAGTCCCTGCCAGAAGAGAGTGAAACATCATCTTGCTGGTAAGTAAGCAGCATGGTCTGCTGCAGGTAGGTCCACCCAAGCACTTTCACACTTGTTATGAGCCCGGCGCTTCCTGTGCCGGGACGGGTCCATGCTATGAGCCTGGCACCACCGGTGCCAGGACAAGGTCCAAAAGGTCCCTATTGGGACTTGCTGGTGCCGATAGTATATGTTATGAGCCTGCTTCCAAGGATGTTGGGTAGGTCCTGACTCTTTGGAAGCAGTGGTCATGACACATGGGCCATAACGTTTAGTCCCTAGAGAAGGGGCAAACAAGAATAAAATAGAATGTGCTTTGTTTTTAGTGTTGTTGTTATGGGGGTTGGGGAGCACACTAGACCACAAGGGATTATTATAAATGAAAGGGGGCTGGTCCTTGTGCCCCCCACCCTAAATGAATGGGCGGCATGCCAACTAGCCCTCCCTCTTGGCAGATTGGTAGTGTAGGCTGCCAATCTGCCCCTAGGAAGTAATATATTTGTTGTAACTGGGGGTGGGTGTCACTAAACCCCAAGAGAAGGATTATTTGAAAGGGGGAATAGCCCTCCCCCACCACACCTAATGGATGGGCAATGTAATTTAGCCCTTCCTACGGGCAAATTGGCCCTAGGAAGGGACAGTGTGTTTTTCATGGGGGCTCGGTGTGAAAACAAAGAGAAAATATCGAGGCTGAGTACCCCCAAAAGGAAATACACCGAACACGGATTACAAAGGAACATACAAAGATCTATATTTTATACTGAACAGTTTCAAAGGACAAAAGTAACAGATAGCTATCAGCCCTCTGTACAACACAACAAACTCCAGCGTGGTTCGGTGTGCTCAGTGAGTGGGACTGTACATTAGAATAGTCGCACCTTATATACCTTTGAAAACATGATGTCCAACCCCACTGTGGGTTAATATTCATTAATACATTACGGATCTAATGTTCGTGCCGAGTTCACACATCTATAGGTTTAGGGTTTACTTTTAATGTATTCATCAACAAGCCTCAGTGGCTACAGTGTACTTTAGGATTTCTTATATAGACCTTCTCAAACATCTATATGATATGATATGATATGATATGGTATTTGTAACGCGCCTATACACAAGTGTTTCAAGGCGCGACGAGGCAGGGAGGGGGGAAACAAGGGGAAGACAGACAAACGATCCTACTAGGCCAGGTGTCATTCAGATCGCGCAAGTGCAGAGGTAAGGGGAAAAAGGAGAAAGTGCAAGGGGAGGAGGTGGGGGGGAAAGTGCAGTACAAGGTAATTAGCGTAAAAAAAAAAAATAATGAATAAAAGGGCCAGCTGGTGGCAAGTGCAAGGTAAGTGCAGAGCAAGTGCTGGGAAGGGGGCTGTAGGGATACAGTGACAGTCCCACAGTGCAGGGGGAGCCAGGGAGGCAGTGCAAGTGGAGAGTGGCTGGGCCCTGGACCGAGGTCGCTGAGAGTGGCCCAGATGCAGGTTTAGTGCAGAATTCAGTGGAGTTAAGCAGGTTTAGCAGGGGAGAGGGAGAGAGAAGGCAGAAGCGAAGAGGAAGGTTTTGAGGTGCTTCCGGAACCGGAGATGGTTCTCCTCAAGTTTCAGGGAGGCAGGAAGGCTGTTCCAGAGGGAGGCCCCTGCTGCGGAGAGAGATCTACCCCCAGCTCGTTGCTTCGAGAAGCGGCTGACCATGAGGGAGTTGGAGACGGATGAGCGAAGGGCTCGTGAAGGAAGATATTTAGGAAGAGAGAGTTGAAGGTATTTAGGCCCCAGGCCCCAGAAGGCCTTGTGGACAATGCAGAGGGTTTTGAACTTAATCCTCGCAGCCACTGGGAGCCAGTGTAGAGATTTCAGTCCTGGAGAGATACGGTCCCTGGGCTTGAGGCCAAGGACAAGTCTCGCAGTTCTGTTCTGGATAAGTTGCAGAGGGCGGAGAGTGGAGGCAGGCAGATTAAGATAGAGGCTGTTACAGTAGTCCAGCCTTGAGAGAACCAGGGCTCAGGAGACAGTGAGCTTCTGGGGGAAGGAGAGGAAGGGAAGAATACCTCTGAGGAGGTGCAGTTGGTAGTGTGACTTCTTAGAGACGTCAGATATATGAGGAGAGAAGGAGAGTGTGGAGTCGAAGATGACCCCGAGGTTTTTAGCCTTGCAGGTAGGGGCAGGAAGGGGGCCAAGGGAGGCCGGCCAGAGAGCTGCAGGGAAGGAGGGAGTGGGTGTGCCGATGAGTAGAATCTCAGTCTTACTGGCGTTAAGGCAGAGGTCATTGGCGGCACACCATTCCTTGATAGCAGACAGACAGTCGGAGATGAGGGAAGGAGAGGAGGAGGCCGAGGGTAGCCTGAAAATGAGCTAGGTATCGTCCGCATAGCACTGGAAGTAGGGGCAGAGAGCGGCGATGCGGTGGGCAAGGAGTGCCAGATACTGGTTGAAAAGCCAGGGAGAGAGGTTGGATCCCTGGGGGACACCACAGGTGGAGAAAAAGATGTCAGAGAGGAAGGAGCCCATTTGGACCTGGGAGGGTCGACCGGAAAGGAAGGAGGTCAGCCATGCCAGAGCCTGACCAGTGATACCCAGGTTATCACGGAGACGGTTTAGCAGGATGGCATGGTTGACAGTGTCAAAGGCAGAGGAGAGATCGAGCAGAATGAGAACACAGGGAGTGTTGGAATCGAGGTTCAGGAGCAGGTCCTCACGGATGTTCAGGAGAGCAGTTTCTGTGCTACTGGCCGCTCTGAAGCCGGATTGATGGTCATGAAGATTACCAACAGATTCAGCATGGAGGTTAAGCTTAAATGTAGTTTAAAAAAAATGTCTCAGTTCAGTATTTGAATACATTGTTAGTAACATATGCTCGCGGATTAGCTTCATTGACACGAGTAATCCTTTACACACAGGTCAACGAAGGGCAAGGTCTCAGTTCATGAAGCTAACAAGTGGCCTGCAGGCAAGTTACACATTAGTTTATACATAGAGGTCAAGACGGCCATGTTACACTTTCGGAATGACACTGTCCACCATTTTAGCTCACAGGGTGACTTTGCAGAGAGAACCTAAAATGGCGGCTTTGACCTAAAATGGCGGCTTACATTGATTCTAAGGTCGGGATTTGCAACACGAATTTCTTCGCAAGTGGCTTACAAGCAGCTTGGCATAGGCCAATATTCATATATTCATTATAATAGGAGGCACAATATAATTTCCCGTTTGACATCAGGAGTCACTAGACCACCAGGGATGGCTGGTATGAAAAGGGTGGGGGTGGCACTCTGCCACTCCTGCCCCAAATGGATAGGGCATGTAATGTAACCCTCCCTGGAGGCAGATTGGCGCTGTACTAGGAAGGGGTACATTCATTTTTACTGGGGTGGGGGTCACTAGACCACCAGGGAGGAGTGTGGCCGGGAATAGAAGGGTGCTGGCTGCTTTGAGGCAAGCCAAGTGCTTTGCTATTTGTGGATCCGTTTATCTGCGCCTAGCAATGGCACTACACATTTGTGTGGTGCTTACTTCCGGTGCACAGTATTTTGACAGCGGAAGTGAGCACCATAGTAAGTGTGCATTGGGCGTTTTGAAGGAATTAATGTTGTGACTGCCCCCCGTTGCTCAGTAGCACAAGCTGAATATGGGAGTATGCCAGTTTGGTATGGTTTTTGCTTGTGTGACACTGATAATACATAGTAATTTTGCTTTTTTTCAATACTGTATAATATGCAGGGGGGGGCGTATTGTTAGTGGGGTAGGTGCAAATGGGGGGGATTGATGGTGGTGTGATCAGGAGTGGGTGCTCAGGGGAGTTATTGTGGTGTGCTAAGACACACTTGCAAGGTCAGGCCCTAAATTGCACCCCCATGCCAGAAGAAAAGTCCTGTTCCCCTGGGAGGGCAATTTGGCACTTGGCCACCTGAACAATGTTTTCATTTTTTTGTGGTGGGGATTTCCATATGCCCATTGGCATTATTCGCATTTCCTATCAGTTTGCAGTTTACCCTTCCTTGGTGGCATATGACTGGTATGTCCCATGTATCTGGCCCAAGGTAGGAAAGGTGTGCAGATAGTAGCCTGAAAGTTTGTTGGTCTTATTGGTGGGCTGAGTACAGATGATCATTTTTGTTTTGTTTCCCTTGCAGTTGTGGCTGGTCGAAGCTTTCGCTGATTTATGTAAGTAATACGAAATGTGCTTTTGTTATTATGCATATTGGGGGTGAATTGTTAATGTGGTGGGTGGGACTTTGGCTGCAGTGTCAGTCGTATGGGTGGGAATGGGTCGTGTGTAGGTAATGTGTTCAATGATGGGTCTCCCTGAGTAGATGAGGTTGGCTTTTTTCTATAAAAAAAACTTTAGTAAACATAATGACTACCACTTTCTGAAACATGTTTATGCTAGTAATACAGATGTTAATTTCTTCTGAGCATGCAATGCACACTTGATATGGAGCTCTTTCCTTTTATTAGAATGGTTACAATTTGTGTCGACCGTCTCCAAGTTCAGCAGTGGTCCCAGTGAGACCCGGCAGGATCCCCATCCCTTCCCATGGGTCAAAGTTGTAACGCAGGCCACCCAGAGATCCAGGAAAGTTGGGGGTCATGTTGCTGGCCTTGAACGCTCCTCTCCCATGTTAATCAATCATCCAAAAGTTCAGCAGTGGTCCCAGGGAGCCCCAGCATGTTCCTCATTCCTTCCTGGAGGGGAAAGCAGTAACGCAGCCCATTCAGAGCTTTAGGTTGGTCAGGGGTGATGATCCTGGCCTTGGGTGCCTGTCTCCCTTGTTGGTAGACGGCCCCCAAATTCAGCAGCGGTCTCAGGTGGGCCCGGCATGGTGCCCATCCCCATCCATTCTCTGAGTAAAGAGCTGTAACACAGTCTAGCCAGAGGTTCAGGATGGTCGGAAGAGATGGCCACGGGCTTGTTCACCTGTCTTACTTGTTGGTGGACCATCCCCAAGTTCAGCAGCACTCACAGTGAGCCCCGGCAGGGCCCCCATCCTTTTCCAGGGGGCAGAGCTGTAACACAGGCGATCCAGAGGTCCAGGACAGTCGGGGTGAAGTCACTGGCCTTGGGTGCCGGTGTCTCATGTGGGTTGACCGCCCCGTAGTCCAGCAGCGTTCCCAGGAAGGCCCAGCAGCATCCCCCCCGAGGTCTTGGATGGTCAGGGGTGATATGTCTGGCCTTGGGCGTCTGTCTCTCTTGTTGGTCGACCACCCCCAAGTTTAGCAGCGGTTCCAGGGAGCCCTGGCAGAGTCCTTGTCCCTTCTCCGAATGTAGAGCTGTAACGCAGCCAAGCAAGAGCTTCAGGATGATCAGAGGTTATGGTCCCACCCTTGGTCTCCTTTTTCCCTTGTTGGACGACAGTCCTCAAGTACAGTGGTGGTCCCAGGGACCCCCGGCAGGGTGCACATCACTCCCTGGAGGGAAAGCCTTTAATGCAGGGCTGCCAGAATTTCAGGATGGTTGAGGGTAATGTCCCCGGCCTTTGGTGCCTGTATCCCAGGTTGGTCTACCATCCCCACGTCCAGCAGCGCTCACAGTGAGCCCAGCAGGGTCCCCATCCTTTTCCAGGGGGTAAAGCTGTAGCACAGGCCACCCAGATGTCCAGGAAAGTAGGGGGTGATGTCCCTGAACTTGGGCGCCCCTCTCCCATGTGGGTTGACCATCCCCAAGTCCAGCAGCATTGCCAGGGAGCCCTAGCAGAGACCCCATACTTTCCTGGCGGGGAAAGGTGTAACTCTGCCCAGCCAGAAGTCTAGGATCGTTGGGGTGACGAGCCTGGCCATGGGCACTTATCTCCCCTGTTGTTTGACCACCTGCAAGTTCACCAGAGGTGCCAGGAAGTCCTGGCAGGTCCCCATCGCCTCCCAAGTGTAGAGTTGTAATGCTGCCTAGCCAGACCTTCAGGATGGTCAGGGGTTATGGGTCCGCTCTTGGCCACCTGTTTCCCTTGTTGGACGACTTTCTCCAAGTGTTGCTTCAGTCCCAGCGTCTCCCGGCTGCATGCCAATGCCTCCCTGGAGGGAAAACCTGCAATGCAGGTGGACCAGAATTTCAGGATGGTTGGGTGTGATGTCCCCAGACTTGGTGCCTGTCTCCCATGTTGTTTGACCATCCCCCCGAATACAGTGGCAGTCCCAGTGAGCCCTGGCAGAGTCCCATCTTTTCCCAGGGGGCAAAGCTGTAATGCAGGTCACCCATAGGTCCCGGACAGGAGGGTGATGTTACTGGCCTTGGGTGCCTGTCTCCCTTGTTGGTTGACCATTCCCAAGCGCAGCAGTGTTACAGCTTCACCCTCTGAGGAGGGATGGGCACCCTGTCATGCCCTTACAAACTCTATAGCTACAATTACGCTATTTTTTGCACTTACTTCAACATCTTGACCATAGTCACGCGCAGTGTTGTGGCACTACAGGGCATTCCCATCCACACAGACAGGTCATTCAGCCAGACACGGACACAGATATTCTTTTTGTTTCCCGTATGTGCGTACTAATATTACGCGCTGAACGGGTTTCCATAGTGACTACAATGCCATCCAAGCACTTTCCAGACCCCTTCCAATCATAGACATGCGCACAGGTCCAGCGCTTTCATTATTACTCCCAGCGCGCACGTGCAAGCTACACCACTGCTCTAGATCGCACATGCGCACAGGCGTACCTTAAACAACACTACCCTCCTTGCGCATACGCGCCCTGCCCGATGATACACAGCTCCACTTTGGCTTCACTCTTTTAAACACGGAACCCCTGAAGCACTCCGCAATCGCGCTCCGTAGGACTATTTGTTATTTACCACGGACCTCAAAATCATGGTAACTCTTTACCTAGTCCGATGCACCAGGCCATTTCTGACACCCCCTGTCCCAATTTTAATTTTGTTTGTGCACTTTCTTTTCGATTTACCAGGAAAGTGGCCATTGGGAAAACAGCTTGGGAACTAAGCTCTCACCTTACCACTTGCCCTCTTTAACCTCCAGAGATGCCAACTCCACAGCCGGCATCCACCACCATTGACTTCTCATTGAAAGCATATTGAGGAAGGTGAGCACAGATTTGCTTTATTTATCTGCTTCCCTACCGAGTTCATGTATGCATCTTATAGGCTAACATTAGGTGCTTTAGGCTGTATTACTAGTGTTTTTATATCTCTATTCTTACTTTCTTAGCCTAAAGCAGCCTGACGCTGCTTCCCACAAGAAAGGACCTATTGATACCCTGCTCCACACCAGCGACACAGAAATCTAAAGCTTCATTTGACATTGCTACCCCCCAGGTCAGTCCCGTGCTTTTTTATGTCATGCTCTTCAATTTTTAAACTTGTACCTCAGGCACTAATAGAGCCCTCCCCCTACTTTCTTTTAGGGAGACCTTCTCCAGGCCCAAGATGAAGGCATCTTGCCTAAACGTCTAAGAACCAGCACTCCACTCTCTACCGGGTCCTTCCCATCTTTTGATTTAGATCTAGACGTCGACCACGTGTTAGGCCACCCATTAGCCTGGCTACATACAACCAACTGCGATACCATCTATTGTTGTATATTTATTTGGAGTTAGTATTATGTACCTGTACTATCACTTGTCACTATAGGTGGTGGTTACACATTGATTTCCAAAGCACTATACTGTTTTAAGCTTTGTATGAATGCAATTTAATTGTTAACTCAGTCACATCAAGGTTTTGTGAATATGAACTACCCTTAATGTACTGAACCCTTTTTACAAAAAATCACAAAAAAGAACAAATGCATGACTTTGAAATGCATTAACAGCAAAAGAAATAAAAAAGCTGGAACTTTCATATCTATTTCTTGTCTGTATCTCTCAAATATAATGAGTACCACTTCAACCAGCATGTCTCTGGTAGTTTGTAACATGATAGATTAAACCTAGGCCTACTAAAATTAACAAATAGACCTCAATACCAAAAGCGTCAGGGCAGACCCCTCTTTGTACCAGGGACTCTGTGGGACTGCTGATGAACTTGGGGACTGTTGACCGACATGGGAGACAGGCACCCAAGGCCAGGAACAGCATCCCCAGCCATCATGGAGCTTTGGCCGAAGCTCTATCAACAAAACTGTCCAACATGTTATTAATTTGTGATAATTGGCACATATCCTGTCAGGGTGTCTATATTGACAGATCATACAATACCCACTTGGGGCTTCATCACGAGTTGGGCTTTATCCCGGCTGTAATACAGCCTGACTGTAATAGCCCTAGCACCGACCGGTCCGGCGGTATTACTGCCGGATCACGGGTTGGGTGTTAACGGTAAATCCCCATTCCCCATTTGGTCCATTGGATTCAATGGGGCATTTTCAGCGCTAATTATGCGGACTAATACAGCCAGTGGTAATACAGCCGAAAACATGGGATTTTCACCTACAGAGAAAGTCTGGAGGTAAAACAGCCCATTTAGCGCCCAACTCATGATAGGGCCAGCCCTTAAATGCAGCGGTGATACCGTTACCACTACATTTAAGGGCTACAGCCCAACTCGTGATGAGGCCCCTGATATGGAACTCATTTCCTCTGTCAGAATAGCCTCCCTGCCAAAATGTGTGCAAAGTATTCAAGAGTTTTATTGTTTGTGCTTGAGCTGTAGTGGAAACAGGGTCGGACTGGGACAAGAAATAGGCCCGGTCACCCAAAAAAAAGTGGCCCACCCCTCACCTCAAAAAAGTGGCCCACCCCTCGCCTCAAGACCCTTGACCTTTGATGACATCACCGGAAGTGAGGTCATTTGACCCCACCCCAAAGTGACATCCCGGGAAAGCGATGAAACACGACCTTTCACCCCTTGACAAAACAGGAAGTGGCATCAAACAGCATTGTACCTAAGTACACTAAATTACTGTGAATCCAGGCAGATGTCCAAGGCCAAATGGTAATGTGTTATTGTATAGCACTTACGCTTAAGCTCTTTTTTATAGAACAAATATGCATACAATATCACCCAACCTGTGTTGGTACTCATTTATAGAACAAATATGCATAAAATATCACCCAACCTGTGTTGGTACTCATTTATCGACCTAAGAAGGATGAAAGGCTTTTTGAAAAAAAAATATATTAAAAAAAAAAGAAAAATTCTTCCAACCCGGCCCAAACCGGCCCAGGCACGGCCAGAAACTAGCCCCCACTCACCAGGGATGATTTCGGCCAAAAGGCTGAGGGGCCAATCTGACCCTGAGTGGAAAGGTTGGAGGCAATTTGGACTGGTGTGACCTGCTACTGGAAGAGGTGTGTGAAGATCTTGGGGCACTGTGTGAAGTGTAAGGTCGTAAGGAGTGTTGTGTTGTGTGGTGTGTGTGGTGTAAAGAAGGCAAGTCGGTGGGTTCTGGGAAAATTATGTGTTTTTTACAGTGCCCTAAGCAATGCTAGGCATGGAGACTTCACTGAGCCTTAGTTTTCCTTTATGGATGAATCTCACTCCCATTTACCTTCCCTAATGCCTCAGTATTAAGGTGCAGTACGTGCAACTCTCCTTACCACCGTGCAATACAAACAGTGGGCCAAAGGAACAGAAACCTTCACTGATTACAATTGTGCCAGCACAACTGTGCCATTAGCACGAGGTGACATAATGCGTCATTCACCTATTTCCCTGAAAAGAATGTGCCATTTATGTAATGACCTACTGTTCTCTCACATGTGAAGGTCATGTAAGATAGGGGGAAGTGTGTGTCAGGGATTGTTGCAAGATCCATGTGTTAAAGCACTTGATGTGCTAATTGATAAACTGTACATCTGTCCCTATTTATGTTAGTTTTTCATGTTTCCATTTCCTAGTGAGGATGAGAGTTGTATGGATTGTCGGGCACTCTTTCATCCAAAGGGCTGCAGCACATTTCACTGACACAATCAAATGTGGATCTCAGAGAGATGGTGTGTCATTGCACTGGTTTGGTGTCAGGGGAATGTGCCTTCACCAGCTCAGAGGAGTCATCTGCGTTGCCCAGGCAAAAGTAGATGTTCCGCCACCTTTCCTGATAGTGGTGCATCTGGGAGGAAATGATATGGCATCTATGGGACGGAGAGGGGTACGGGAGCTACTGATGGCTGAACTGGAGTGGATTTCATTAAGCTTCCCAAACACTGTGGTCACAAATGATTTCCAGGAGGGATTGGAAAACTCCTGGGAAGGAAAGGCCATCAACTTCTCGGAGAGCAAACTTAATGGCAAGCTGTCAAGACTGACCAAGGACAATGACAGAATTCGGACAATTCAACATGGCTTCACCAAAGGTGAACTGAGAAAGAGTGCACCTTTCTAAGAGATGCATAGACATTTTTATTGAGGACATTATGAACTTTGCCCAGACGTTATGCTGCGGGGGGCGTGACAATAACTGATGCACTTACTGGATTGTGGGGAATGAAAATAAAATGATGACTGTTGACAGTAAGACTCTGACTTCCTAGCAATTGCATACTACTTTGTTTTGGTGGAATGTCAATGTCTTCAATATGTCAGCGCTGCCTATAAGGGCCAGCAAGTGGTAATACCACTTGCTGGCCCTTGCAGTCATTTGGTCCTTGTGACCTTCCCCCTTCACACACAAACCTATGTGAATGAGAAGGGGGATTTGTGGAAAGTGTGCTAGCAATTGTCTTGAAGTGCCTGCCATGTACTTTCCTCATCTTCACTGTCTGTGTCCAGAGCACCTTTGCTTTTTCACCTCACCCAATCACAAATACATCACAATCTTGCTTCTCACTTGTATTTCCCATCCACCTGAACCCCATGGGGGAGTGGAGGGTTGATGCACAGTGGCTGTATTTTAATTGGTATTGTGAATGTGATCCTCTTCCTCACACTTTTATTTTTGTAATGTATAGCTGAAGATGACAACTTGCTTATATGTGTTGTTCTCTTTGCTGTAGATGCAGGTGTGTTGTAGCAGTCTAACCAATGGTAAGTAAGCAGTGAGCTGATCCTTTGCATTTCACGTGAGCAAATTAGTACTCCTTTTTATTTAGCATGATGAGAGTACATCACATTGCAGAGGGCTGTTACAGTTTGTGAGCAGAGTTTGGACCTTTTGGCGTAATTGTGTGGTCTTGGTCTGTGGCATTCTATACCACTTACTCTACTAGTTTCCATACTTTGAGAAGCAAAGAAACTTTCAGGCTTTATCTGTTCTTTGGGCAGTAAAGGGTTCCATCACGACAGTAGTCATGGCTTCTCTTCAGATGTCTAGTGAGGAGGCTTTGGCCTTACTGAAGAGTCTGATTCAGAGAAAGGCATAAAAGGATGTAGAATCTGAAACATATTCTGCTTCTGAGGGTGAGCAAGCAGTTGATTTAGGAAGTGAGTTTTCAGTTGAGGCTGGTTCCACCTCCTCATCTGATGAGGGAGAGAATGAAGGAGTACATGCACCTCTTCTGACACTTCCTGCACACAGGTTACATGCAAGGTTGAGGGAGCATGCAGGACATGCGAATAATGTGCCAGATCATGACATGGCATATGAGTCAGACTGGATGTCTCAGCAATGGCTCAGCCTGTTGTGCCACCTTTCACTGGAATATCAGGGTTCACAAAGAATACAGATGGTTTTCAGACTATTGACTTTCCAACCTTTTTTGGACGCTGAACAGTTCTTGAGGTCACAGGGTCCCTGTGATGCTGGAAATGTATCAGAGGGACAGGGCCTCTGAATCCTTGTCCTCTTCTGCCTTTTATCGTGTGTTCTGTTATGTTTTCTGCCCAGGAATCCATTTGGGACTCCTGGCAGTGCAGCTCTCTCTTTTGGTTTGGTGAACAGACCCCTGGGATACCCTTATGGCACCCATGGGTGGGGGGGTACAACCCTGTGCCCCTAGTGTATGTTTTTGGGCACCTGTGGGTGGCCCACAGAGCAGGGTATGGGCTGGTGGCAGCTCCATGCTGAATTGGACAGGTGCTCTGGGTGTCCTCCATTTTGGGGTACCCAGGCCCTGCCATTGGGATCAGTTGATTCCTGATAGAAACAAGATGGCCCCTGTGGCCTCTTGCTTTCTATTGCCTGTTGTCTTGTTTTCCCAAAGTCCTGGGATGCCCTGACTCTGTCCCTTCCCCCTGACTGGCTGTTGGGTGGAAGTTCCATATATGGTGTTGTTGTGAAGGCCCAGCTAGACTGACTGGAGCCTTCCCAGTGACTGTATGTTGTGGGTACCTCCTGTGGGTGGGACCTGGGTGAATGGAGTGTGTGACCAATATACACTCCTTGTTGTGGTTGTCTGGTTTCTGGCATGAGAGACAAAGACTGAGACAGCCCTGCCCGAAACTGGCCTGAATGCAGTGTGTAGTGTTGAATGGCTGGGTACTTGTCCCAATCCACATTCCTTGTTGTGAGTGTCTGAAAGGGAGGAGTGTGGCCTGAATGCACTGTGTGCCTGATTGGCTGACTGACTGCATGAATGCCCTTCTGTGTGATTGGCTGCTGTGTGTGTGCCAGCAGTGTGGATGAGAGACAGAATAGTATATCTGGGGACCTCTCACCACTGGAAATTGTTCAGAAGCATTCAGAAGCTGAGTCTCCACTCAAGAGTAACTGGATTTGCTGATCCTCGACGTCCAGCTGGAAGAAGAAGACTTGCTGTGGCATTTGCTTCGACGGAACTGAAGGTTGTCGAAATCGTCGAGGACTGACCCGAGAGAGGACCTGGTAAGGCGCCCTCTTCCCGTGCTCCGAGGGACCATCGAGCACCGCTGAATCTTCGCCGAAGCGCCCTGGAAGTCAGACCCTCGAAAGGCTGCCGACCCGAGACGGGACCGCCGAGGAGATCGAAGTGAAGCACCCGGACATCGACGCTGTCGAAGTCCATTGCCGTCGACCAGGGTTCGCAGGTCTGTGTAACCGCTGGAGGCCCGTCGAAGTTGTGTTGCCCAGCCGTGGGAACCACTTGACGCCGTGCCGCCGACGATCGGAGCCGTCCGCTCCATTGCCTAAGAACATTCAATCGAAGGACTCTCTCGACCGCATCGTCGACCGCTTATCCTGCCGGAGAAAGTCGAGGACGACCAACGCGCCGAGGAGAAACCTGCCGGTGGGTTTCCCGCCACCCGACGACCCCAAAGACTCGGACGACTCGACGCCCTTGCTGGGCTCCCGTCTCTACAATCTTTGCGGTCCAGAACTATTGTCATCGAGGTGCCCCGCACACCTCCGCCTTGCAGGACGCCGACGCCCCGACGCCGACGAGCACCGCTCGGACGGAGCTGCCGCCTCTTCGACAACGTTCGGCCTCGTTCGTCGACGGACGTTCGACGCCCCGTGCCTCCCGCCTGAAAAGGAAGGCATTCAAGAAGGGCCGTCGATTCCCCGTCGCCGAACAGCGAGTCCCTCGACGCTTGTCGACGCCTTTTCGAGGAACTCGACTCCACCAGGTACATTGGGGGGGTAAAAACATTATAGGAGAAAAATAGACTATTGAACAATATCTGGACTGGGCTGGGGTTATATCTCTTTATTTTGCAGGTTGCCCAGGTGGGGGGATCTCCACACAGAACTGTGTCCAGTAGCAAGGGCCAGTATTCTGCCTATTGTTTCAACCCTCTGTTATCTCTCCTCTCTCTATTGCTGGTTTCCTTCTTATTGATCTGTGTGCCATTTCTACAGTATTGTGAATGCACTTTAATGAGGTCTAATATTAGTGGTACCACTTTAGAATTGTAGATATTTACCATTGCTGATTTTCCTGAGCACAAAGTGCGTTATTGTGATAAGTGTACATAACCCTTGAATATTAATTATATAAAGACTGTGTTTTCAGTAATACAGTGTGTGGACATTCCTTTGTGGGGGCTTGGGGATACACTGTACTTAAGAACCAGCCTGCATCACCTCCTGAGAAGCTAGGCCTTGATTGCTCGTCCATCGCTACCGTATTAGAGAATCTTGGCTGGGGTCCTCTGTGCCTCCCCTCTACCATATAGAGAGCAGAAGTACAGACCCCCCCACCGGTCTTCTTTACAAAGCTGGTGGCAGCGGTGGGATGCTTATGGTTTTAAGACTCAGTGTATAACCGTGCCACTTACAAAATATCCGCACTTTTATTAGATTAAGGTTTGGGTGTGTACCAAATAACTGCATTACAAGCAATGGAGGCCATTGCAAATGGTAAATTGACTCGGATGAGCTTAGAGGCTCTCCCGAGTGCTTGTGAAGCCAGGGAGTTAGACTTTGTGGATAAGTCTAGGGCTGAGCTGATAGCTGCCCTGGTGGATTACCAGACTGATGGTGAAACTCTTGAGGAAGGGGGGGATGCAACCAGTGAGGACTCTGCCCCTGGGGTTGTCGCTGAATCTGTTTCTGGGAATGCCACCATTCCTGCTGCCTCTGTTCCAAACCCCAGCAATTCCATGGAACTTGAGTTATTGAGGATGAAGTTAGCCTTTGAATATCGCAAGTTGGAAATAGAAGCTGAGCTTAAGAAAGAGGAGCTGGCACAGCAAGTGGAACTCAAGAATAGGGATCTTGAACTCAGAAATAAGGACCTTGAACTCAAAAGCCAGGACACTGAATGTCAGAGAATCCAGCTAGAGAAAGCCAGAGTGGAGACTTCAGCTAGATCCAGTGAGAGTGTCAGGTCCCCAGCCACCAAGTTTATGAAAGATTTGGTTGGTGTGTTTGTGGAGGGTTCAGATATCCTCCAATGGATTGAAGCGTTTGAAATGGCTTGTGCAATTCATGATGTAGATAAAAGAGATTGGGCTAAGTGTTTGTTAAGCAGAGTGCCTCAAACTGGATATGACTGTATTCTGAAGCTGAGTGTGGAAGAAAGGGGTCAGTATGAGTGTATGAAGTCTGCTTTGATTGCCAAGTTTGGCAAGACACCTGCCCAATACCTTAAAAGGTTCAGGGAATTTAAGAAAAGAGAGAATGTGTCTTGGGTTGACTGGGTGAGTACTGCGCACATGAACATGATGGGGTGGATTGATGGATACAAGGTGAAAACTTTTGTTGAGTTGTCCCACCTCTTGTTTTTTGAGCATTTTTCTGAAGCCTGTTCACCAGAGCTGCGTCAGTATGTGGCTGACCAGAACATTTTGGACCCCTTTAAGCTGGCTAGGTTGGCTGACAAGTGGGTCTCCCACCGGGTGTCCCCTAAGGACTCCAGTGGGAAGGACAAGGACAAAGAAAAGGGGGCCTCTCAGAAAGCTGAGGAGTCCCAAAAGCAGTCACAGTCGGGTAAACCAAAACCTTCCTCTCCTAAGACCCAAAAATCTAGTGGGGATAAGTCCTCTGTGGGTGGGAATAAGAGTAGTGGTCCACCTGCTGCAAAGCAGGCTCCCAGTGGTTCCAGTACCGTACCCCGCACTCCTGGCACTTGTTGGGATTGTGGGGCTCTGGATCACAAAAGGGGTGACCCCAAGTGTAAAGGTAAGGCACTTGGAGTACAGGCTGTCAGCCTGACCTACCCTTACCCCGTGTCTGAGGTGGAGGCCACTGTCCTCCCCTCCTCTACAGGAATCACATTTGGTGCTCCAGTAGAGATTTCCTTAGTGTCCCTTGGGGCCTGGGACCAGTACGCAGAAGTACTGGCGACTATCCCGCAGAACACCCGTAGGTTTTTGAGAAGTGTCCTCTTGAATGGCCAGCCTTCTACTGGTTTGAGAGACACTGGGGCAAGCATGACAGTGGTGGACAGGACCCTGCTCAAGCCAGAGGACTATGTAGGTGCTCCTCTGAGAACCACCAGGTTAGCTGGTGGGCCTCCCAAATTATCGCCTGTAACCCTAGTCACACTCATGATTGGAGACAAGACAGCAAAGCTTCCTGTCCTGGTTCAGGACAATGTCCCTGCTAACATTCTGTTAGGAAACGATCTAGTAGAGTTGGGGTTGATCTCGGATGGTCTTCCCATGACTGCTGCTGCAGTCACTAGGTCACAGGTGACACCGGGTCTGGCTGTGAGTCAGGTATCCGAGCCAAAGGCGAGGCCTAAGGCAAGAAGAAGGAAGACCAAGAAGGCCACCTCTGTGGAGGGAACACCTTCTCTTCCTGCTGTTCCGACAGCACCCAATGGGATCCATGCTCCGGACGGGCTGGGTCCAGCGGAAAACCCAAACTCAACTCCTGTGGGAGAAGAGACAGAAGACTCTCCTGTGGGAGAGGTTCTCAACCCGGAGGATCATCCCGACCTTCAATGCTTGTTAGCTGAAGGGGGACCCTCCCGGGCAGACTTCTGTAAGGGACAGAGAGAGTGCCACTCTCTCGAGGGCCTGAGGAAACAGGCCCTGTCCCAGGCACAAGGTGAAGTGCCTAGGACATTCAAGATTTATTGGGAGGGTGAGCTCCTTGTTAGTGAGCCCACTAAGCCCGAACCTGGTGCCCGCAAGAGGTTGGTGGTACCCCAGGTTTACAGGCCCTTCCTACTGCAGTTGGCGCATGAGGTGCCCTTGGCTGGTCATCTTGGGACCAAGAAGACTAAGCAGAGGCTCTCTGCCCATTTCTACTGGCCACGGATGGGAGTAGAGGTGGAGTCCCACTGCAGGACCTGCCCAACTTGTCAGTTGTCTGGCAAGACTGGAGGCAGGGTCATTGCCCCACTGCAGCCATTACCAGTGGTTGGCACCCCATTTGAGAGGGTGGGCATCGACATCGTCGGTCCCCTTGACCCTCCCACTTCAGGTGGACATCGGTTCATCCTGGTCTTGGTAGATCATGCCACCAGGTACCCTGAGGCAATACCCCTTCGGACTGTTACTGCCAAGGTGGTTGCCAGGGCTCTCCTGGGCATTTTCACCCGTGTTGGATTCCCCAAGGAGGTTGTCTCTGACCGAGGATCCAACTTCATGTCTAGTTACATGAAAACCATGTGGAAAGAGTGCGGGGTAACCTACAAGTTCTCCACCTCTTACCACCCCCAGACCAATGGTCTGGTTGAGAGATTTAACAAAACTCTCAAGGGCATGCTAGGTGCTTTGGAAGAGCCCCTAAGGAGGAAATGGGATCTCCTCCTGCCATGCCTGCTGTTTGCTTACAGAGAGGTACCTCAAGAGGGTGTTGGTTTCAGCCCCTTTGAGTTACTCTTTGGACATCCCGTGAGGGGGCCCCTCGCCTTGATCCGAGAAGGCTTGGAAGCCACCCCTCCAGGTCCCGCCAAGCAAGTGGGGGACTATGTGTTAGGCCTCAGGCGGAGGATGACACAAATGATGGGTCAGGCAACAGCAAATCTCAAGGCCAGCCAGGAATTGAATAAGTACTGGCATGACCTGAAAGCTTCGCAAGTGGATTGGACTCCGGGACAGGAAATCCTTGTGATGGAGCCTACCAAGCCTAGAGCTTTGGCAGACAAGTGGACTGGACCCTTCAGGATCATCTCCAAGATGGGCGAAGTCAATTATCTGGTGGACATGGGAGCCTCTGGGGTAGCCCCCCAGGTATTCCATGTCAACAGGCTCAAGCCTTTCCACAGGCGAGCAGAAGTCTCATGTCTCTTGCTAGCTTCAGGGCAAGAAGAGGATGAGAGTGAGCCCCTTCCTGATTTGCTGCATAGCAACCCTCAGGATGGCTCAGTGGAGGGAGTACAACTCTCTCCCGATTTGACAACAGAGCAGCAGAGGGCCTGCCGGGCTTTGCTCCAGCAGTATGCCCCTCTGTTTTCACTGACACCGGGCCTTACACCGTGGTGTAAGCACGAAATTGACACTGGTGACAGTGTGCCTGTCAAAAGCAGGAGCTATCGTATGTCAGATACCGTCAAAAACCACATCCAGGCTGAGGTCGCCAAGATGTTGGATCTGGGTGTTATTGAACCCTCCACCAGTCCCTGGTCCAGTCCAGTGGTCCTTGTCCCCAAGGCAAGTTCCCCGGCGGGTACCAAGGATTGGAGGTTCTGTGTGGACTACCGAGGAGTCAATGCCGTCACCAAAACTGACGCGCACCCATTGCCCAGGGCTGATGAGCTCGTGGACACTATAGGTGCTGCCAAATTTGTGAGCACCTTTGACCTTACCTCAGGCTATTGGCAAATAGCTCTGACGGACCATGCCAAGGAAAAGACGGCATTCTCCACACCTGAGGGACTCTACCAGTTTAGGGTCATGCCCTTTGGGTTGAAGAATGCCCCTGCCACCTTCCAGAGATTGGTCAACCATGCGCTCAGTGGGCTGGAAGCCTTTTGTGTGGCTTACTTAGACGACATTGCCGTCTACAGTTCCACCTGGGAAGAGCATTTGACACATCTGGATAAGGTGTTGCAGGCCTTGAAAAGGGCTAACCTCACTATCAAGGCCACCAAGTGCCAGATAGCTCAGGGGAAAGTTACCTATCTTGGTCATGAGGTAGGAGGGGGTCAAATCCAACCTCTCTCCAGTAAAGTACAGGACGTACAGAACTGGGAGACTCCCACTACTCAAACCCAGGTGAGAGCCTTTTTGGGCCTCACTGGGTACTATCGCAATTTCATGGCAGACTATGGAACCATAGCTGCACCCCTGACAGCTCTAACTTCACCCAAACAGCCTAGGAAGGTTAATTGGACTGAAGACTGTCAGAGGGCCTTTGATGGCTTGAAAGAAAGTCTGTGTAGGGCACCTGTGTTGAGTGCGCCTGACTACAGCCGACCCTTTATCGTCCAGACGGATGCCTGCGACACCGGAATTGGAGCTGTCTTGTCCCAGTTAGATGACAAAGGGAGAGAACATCCTATCATATTCATCAGTAGACAACTCAAGGGTAGAGAACTTAGGTGGGCTACTGTTGAAAAGGAATGTTTTAGTATAGTTTGGAGCCTTAGGCGTTTTAGGCCCTACCTTACGGGGTCCACCTTCAAGGTCCAAACAGATCATAAGCCCCTGAAGTGGCTTATGCAGATGAAGGGTGAGAATCCGAAATTGCTCAGGTGGTCGATTAGCCTACAAGGGCTAGACTTCACCATAGAGCACAGACCAGGGAAGAGTCACGATAATGCAGATGGCCTTTCCAGAAGGTATGTTGACCGTCTGGATGAGGGTGTCTATCCCGTGGGAGATTAGGCACCCTCCACCTCAGTCTGGGGGGGGCGACTGTGATGCTGGAAATGTATCAGAGGGACAGGGCCTCTGAATCCTTGTCCTCTTCTGCCTTTTATCGTGTGTTCTGTTATGTTTTCTGCCCAGGAATCCATTTGGGACTCCTGGCAGTGCAGCTCTCTCTTTTGGTTTGGTGAACAGACCCCTGGGATACCCTTATGGCACCCATGGGTGGGGGGGTACAACCCTGTGCCCCTAGTGTATGTTTTTGGGCACCTGTGGGTGGCCCACAGAGCAGGGTATGGGCTGGTGGCAGCTCCATGCTGAATTGGACAGGTGCTCTGGGTGTCCTCCATTTTGGGGTACCCAGGCCCTGCCATTGGGATCAGTTGATTCCTGATAGAAACAAGATGGCCCCTGTGGCCTCTTGCTTTCTATTGCCTGTTGTCTTGTTTTCCCAAAGTCCTGGGATGCCCTGACTCTGTCCCTTCCCCCTGACTGGCTGTTGGGTGGAAGTTCCATATATGGTGTTGTTGTGAAGGCCCAGCTAGACTGACTGGAGCCTTCCCAGTGACTGTATGTTGTGGGTACCTCCTGTGGGTGGGACCTGGGTGAATGGAGTGTGTGACCAATATACACTCCTTGTTGTGGTTGTCTGGTTTCTGGCATGAGAGACAAAGACTGAGACAGCCCTGCCCGAAACTGGCCTGAATGCAGTGTGTAGTGTTGAATGGCTGGGTACTTGTCCCAATCCACATTCCTTGTTGTGAGTGTCTGAAAGGGAGGAGTGTGGCCTGAATGCACTGTGTGCCTGATTGGCTGACTGACTGCATGAATGCCCTTCTGTGTGATTGGCTGCTGTGTGTGTGCCAGCAGTGTGGATGAGAGACAGAATAGTATATCTGGGGACCTCTCACCACTGGAAATTGTTCAGAAGCATTCAGAAGCTGAGTCTCCACTCAAGAGTAACTGGATTTGCTGATCCTCGACGTCCAGCTGGAAGAAGAAGACTTGCTGTGGCATTTGCTTCGACGGAACTGAAGGTTGTCGAAATCGTCGAGGACTGACCCGAGAGAGGACCTGGTAAGGCGCCCTCTTCCCGTGCTCCGAGGGACCATCGAGCACCGCTGAATCTTCGCCGAAGCGCCCTGGAAGTCAGACCCTCGAAAGGCTGCCGACCCGAGACGGGACCGCCGAGGAGATCGAAGTGAAGCACCCGGACATCGACGCTGTCGAAGTCCATTGCCGTCGACCAGGGTTCGCAGGTCTGTGTAACCGCTGGAGGCCCGTCGAAGTTGTGTTGCCCAGCCGTGGGAACCACTTGACGCCGTGCCGCCGACGATCGGAGCCGTCCGCTCCATTGCCTAAGAACATTCAATCGAAGGACTCTCTCGACCGCATCGTCGACCGCTTATCCTGCCGGAGAAAGTCGAGGACGACCAACGCGCCGAGGAGAAACCTGCCGGTGGGTTTCCCGCCACCCGACGACCCCAAAGACTCGGACGACTCGACGCCCTTGCTGGGCTCCCGTCTCTACAATCTTTGCGGTCCAGAACTATTGTCATCGAGGTGCCCCGCACACCTCCGCCTTGCAGGACGCCGACGCCCCGACGCCGACGAGCACCGCTCGGACGGAGCTGCCGCCTCTTCGACAACGTTCGGCCTCGTTCGTCGACGGACGTTCGACGCCCCGTGCCTCCCGCCTGAAAAGGAAGGCATTCAAGAAGGGCCGTCGATTCCCCGTCGCCGAACAGCGAGTCCCTCGACGCTTGTCGACGCCTTTTCGAGGAACTCGACTCCACCAGGTACATTGGGGGGGTAAAAACATTATAGGAGAAAAATAGACTATTGAACAATATCTGGACTGGGCTGGGGTTATATCTCTTTATTTTGCAGGTTGCCCAGGTGGGGGGATCTCCACACAGAACTGTGTCCAGTAGCAAGGGCCAGTATTCTGCCTATTGTTTCAACCCTCTGTTATCTCTCCTCTCTCTATTGCTGGTTTCCTTCTTATTGATCTGTGTGCCATTTCTACAGTATTGTGAATGCACTTTAATGAGGTCTAATATTAGTGGTACCACTTTAGAATTGTAGATATTTACCATTGCTGATTTTCCTGAGCACAAAGTGCGTTATTGTGATAAGTGTACATAACCCTTGAATATTAATTATATAAAGACTGTGTTTTCAGTAATACAGTGTGTGGACATTCCTTTGTGGGGGCTTGGGGATACACTGTACTTAAGAACCAGCCTGCATCACCTCCTGAGAAGCTAGGCCTTGATTGCTCGTCCATCGCTACCGTATTAGAGAATCTTGGCTGGGGTCCTCTGTGCCTCCCCTCTACCATATAGAGAGCAGAAGTACAGACCCCCCCACCGGTCTTCTTTACAGTCCCACTCTCCAACTTTCAAACCCCATTGCAGAGCACAATCTGGGGTTCCAACTACCAATGTTGAGATGAGAAAATTTTGGTATCTCATCCTGCTCATGGGAATATCGCTGAAGCTGTCAATCTCAATGATCTGGTCTACTGAAGCAGTATTTGCTACCCCTTTCTTTTTAAGCAACAATTAGTAGAAATTGTTTCCAAGCTCTCCAACACATGTGACAACTCAACAAGATTTACCCAGAACTGAAATTGTGATGGGCTAGTCAAAACTCAGCCATTTCTGAAGCACTTTACTCACCGATTTTCAGAGGTGTATGTTCCTAGTAAGAGCACATCCATTGATGAATCATTGGTATTGTTCAAAGGTCGGCTACTGTTCACGCAGTATATTCCAAGCAAGAGAGCATAATACGGGATCAAGGTGTACATGATGTGCAAATGTACCACTGGGTATGCCTACAACAGGGGATTGTACACGTGAAAAGACTGGAGCATAAACCTTCCAGGCTGCCCAGCCCGTTTAAGGATAAGTGAGAAGATTTTTTGGGGTCTTGCCACACCATTGTTCCACAAGGGTCACCATTTGTATGTGGACAATTTCTACACAGGAATACATGTCTTCAAATAATTGTACAATGTGGGCACACTGGGATGCAGTACAATCCGCAGTAAGCACAAAGGCTTACCCAGACAACTTGTGTGTAAGAAACTGGACAAGGGAGCATGTATGGCATTGCCGTGGGATGAACTGGTGGCAGTAAGAATCTGTGGCAGAAGGGATGTGCACATGCTAAGTACTATTCAAGATGAAATTACTTCACTTGTCACTGTGAACGGGCAGGCTCAGCAAGTGCAGATGCCCAAGTTCATTCTGGACTATAACAAGTACATGGGTGGAGTAGATAAAGCAGACTAATGGCTTGAGCCATACCAGGCAGCACACAAGTTTTGCACGTGGTACAAGAAGTTGGCCATACACATTATGCATGTAGCTACATGGAATGCTTATGTTGTATACCGTGCAGCTGCTCCACCAAACATATTGTCATTTTTAAACTTTGAAAAAGAAGTTGTAAAATCACTGACCATTGTCCATGTACAAACTCCCTCCTTTCCAGAAGTAGAAGATGTGGTCAGATTGAAATGATGACACTTTGCTGATTATGTTCCTGCCACACCCATGAAGACACAACCACAAAGAAAATGTAAGATGTGTACAAAACAAGGAAGGAGGAGGGATACTAAGGTGTACTGTTCCCAATACCCTTCCATGCCAGCCCTCTGCCTACAGCCTTGTTTTCTTTTGTATCATACAAAGGAAAAGTATTGGGAGATCGAGTGGTTTCCCGAAAGGTCCACCATTCCTAGAAAGGCATGCATAGGCTCTCAATTTGTGCATGCCTTACAAAGGAACGCCGCTCCTGCTCCCTGCACTAGAGGCGTGCCTTCAATAAAAATGCAACACCATTCTGGCTCACTTCACTTTAGCATGCCTTGACAAGCATTGCTAGTCCTACTTCCTCCACTTCAGGCCTGCCTTGGAAAGGCACACCACTCTGGCACCTTTCACTTGAGAGCTGACTTAGAAAGAAACGCCAGTCTAGCTCCCTTTGCTCGAGGCGTGACTTGCAAAGGAATACGATTCATGCTCTGTCTAATTAAGGCATGCTTTCGAAAGAAACTTCAGTCCAGCTCCCTCCACTTGAGGTGTGCCTTAGACAAGAAGGAAACAACATTCTAGTTCCCTCCACATGAGGCATATCGTAGAAAGGAACGCGACTCCAGCTCCCTCTACTCGAGGCGTGCCTTGGACAAGAAGGCAACACCATTTCAGTTCCATCCACTGGAGGGCTGCCTTACAAAGAAACATCACTCTGGCTCCCTCCACTCGAGGCGTTCCTCGGACAAGAAGGGAACACCACTCTGGTTCTCTCCCCATTGGCATGGCTTGTCAAACAATGCTACTCCTCCTCCATCCACATCAGGCTTGTATTAGAAAGGCACGCCACTCTGGCACATTTCACGTGAGGCCTGCAGTAGAAAGATAGGTCAGTCTAGCTTCCTCTGCTCAAGGTGTGACTTGCAAAGGATCGCGGTTCAGGCTCCTTCCACTTGAGGCGTATCTTGGAAAGGAATACGACTCCAGCTCCCTCCACTCGAGGCATGCCTTGGACAAGAAGGGAACACCATTCTGGTTCCCTCCACTTGTGGCATATCTTAGAAAGGAATGCCACTCCAGCTCTCTCCATTTGAGGTGTGTCTTGGACAAGAAGGGAAAACCATTCTGGTACACTCCACTTTGGCATGCCTTGGCAAGGCATGCTAGTGCAGCTCCCTCCACTTGAGGCCTGTCTTAGAAAGAAACGACAGTCAAGCTCCCTCCACTTGAGGCACACATTGGCAAGGAATGAAATTCCGGCTCGTTCCACTTGAGGCTTGTCTTACAAAGAAACATCAGTGGAACACCATTCTGGTTCACTCCGTTTTGGCATGCCTTGACAAGCAATGCTAGTAGTGCTCCCTCCACTCGAGGTATGCCTTGGAAAAGATCGTGATTCAGATTCCTTCAACTTGGGGCATGCCTTTGCAAGCAATGGTAGTCCATCCCTCCCCATTTGAGGTGTACTTTTGAAAGAAATGCCAGTACATCAACTGGACTGGCGGCTCCCTCCACTTGAGGCCTGCCTTCGAAAGAAACGCCATTCAAGCTCCCTCCACTTGAGGCGTACATTGGCAAGGAATTAAATTCCAGCTCCTTCCACTTGAGGCTTGCCTTACAAAGAAACATCAGTGGAAAACCATTCTGGTTCGCTCCCCGATTGGCATGCCTCGGTAAGCAATGCTTATCGTGCTCCCTCCACTCGAGGCATGCCTTGGAAAGGATCGTTATTCAGATTCCTGCAACTTGAGGCATAATTAGCATGTTAGTGGATGTGTATTTAGTGTGTGTATATTTGCAGATATGGATGGTTCAACATGACTGGTGAACGCTGGCATACTTGCTATGCGCGTACTTGAAGTTGGTGTGAACGAAATCGCCGGGAGGCCAGGTAGCCAAGTGAGCGGATGTTTCTCTTGCTATGAGTTTGCAAATACAGTTGGTGGCACGTGACAGTTGAATACATGCATAGTTGATATGCAAGTACGTGAAAATGGTGTGCCAGACATGTCCTAGAGACAATGGTGCAATGTGAGCGGATGTCCACTTGCTATGCGTGTGCAGATACGGTTAGTGTCACCTGACATTTGAATGCAGACACAGTTCATATGCAAGTACGTGAAGTTGGTGTGAAAGATATCGCCAGGAGACGAGGTTCCCATGTGAGGAGATGCTGACTTGCTGTGAGTGTGCAGATACGGTTGGTACCACATGACATTTGAATGCAGACACAGTTGACATGCAAGTACATGAAGTTGGTGTGAAAGATATCGCATGGAGACAAGGTTGCAATGTGAGCAGATACACACTAGCACTAAGTGTGCAGATACGGTTGTTGTGGAGCTAGTAATTTGCTAGTTCTGTGACTGCTGAAATGTATGCCTACTGACTACAGACACGGAAGGTGTATCAATGGCCAGTAAAACGGTTGGTGCCTTGACACGGCTTTAATGTTCATATAAACTTTGTTTCATGTGCTATACCAACCCTGCTTGTCCTGTTGCACTGTGAACTGTATGTATGAGGCGTGTTATCAAAGGTGCCTGTGAATGGGCTTGTAGAGCAAAAATAGGGTGGCAGTGGGTATTACACAGTGATTCTTGTATTCCCAGAACCTTGGAATACAGATGATTTACCCAGTTTCACCCAGGTGAGAACACCTACGCTACAAGGTCTGGCTTTCATTGGGACCTATGTGGAAACATGGTTATTTAGGACAAGTGTTGTTGGTGGCGTGTTTTGGTGGTTTCCCAGGGGCAATTGACAGAAAATTGTGTTTTCTTTCCTTAATTTCAGAATTTGCCTGGGCATGTGGGTAATACAATCTAGGGCGATTCGCACAAGCCAGACCTCTGTGAATTCCCATGGGTGTCTTCTTTACAGAAATGCATGGCGTTCCCTGTTTACCTTGTTGGCTGCAACATCAAAGGACCAAATCTGTACGTTCTCTTCCCAAACCCTTTATGGGATAGCAGAGGTTTATCCTTTTCCCTTTGCATCCAGGTAAGTGCACCCACACCTTAGTGGTACGGTTTTCATCAGGACACATGTGGGAATGCGGGAAGGTAGGACATGTATTGTTGCTTGTGTGTTTCGGTGGTTCCAGGTGGCAAATGTTTGGAAATTGTGTCCTTTTTCCTAAATTTCGGATCTTGCCAGGGCGTGTGGGTAATAGATTCTAGGCCCATTCGTGCAAGTCAGACCTCTGTGGATTCCCACGTTTGTCTTCTTTTCAGAAATAATGGGGTTACTGTTCTCCTTGGTGGCAGTAACAATTCAGTCCCTAATCTGTAGCTTGTTAACTAGAGCAAATTCCTGCAAAATCTACTCTCCTGACATACTTTGGCATACCAGTGGTTTAGCATGTTCCCTTTGTGCCCAGATAGGTGCACCCACATATGTGAGGTACCGTTTTCATTGGGACACCTGTGGGAACACAAGAAGGTAGCACATATGTTGTTGGCGGCATGTTATAGTTGTTTCCAGATGGGAAATGTCTGAAAATTTCGGACATTGCAGGGGCTTGTGGGTAATACATTCTAGGGCGATTCACAGAAGTCAGACGTCTGTGGATTCCAACAGGTGTCTTATTTTCAGAAATGCATGGGGTTCCCTGTTTTTCTTGGTGGCTGTGACAACCCAGACCCAAATCTGTAGGTAGTGCACAAGATCAAACTCCTGCAAAATCTGCTCTCCCGGAACAATTGGGGTTACCAGTGGTTTAGTCTTTTCCCTTTGCACCCAGGTAGCTGCACCCACACATGTGAGGTACTGTTTTCGTCTTCACACCTGTGGGAACGCCGAAAGGTAGGACATGTGTTGTTGGTAGCGTGTTTCAGTGGTTTGCAGGTGGGAAATGTGGGGTTATTGTGGGTTTTTTCCTAAATTTCAGACTTTGCCGGTTCTTTTGGGTAATACATTCTAGGGCGATTTGTTCAAGTCAGACCTCAGTGGATTCCCAAGGGAATCTTATTTTCCGAAATACTTGGGGTTCCCTGTTTTCCTTGGTGGCTGCTACACCCCACACCCAAATCTGTAGGTTATTGTAACGCTCATCTGATTCCCACGGAGGCGCTGATCCCGGCTGGGCTGCTATCGTTTCTTCAATTGAGAAGCGTAGAGCTCGGACGACTCTCAGGACTGGGCTTCCTCTTATCGAATGTCTGACTTGCAGGGTAAGTTTTCTGCAGGTGGAAGAAAAAGGGTTAATCACCGTTTGATGGGATTCCTTCTCCCACCAATCGCCAGTTTCTCCCACAGCCTAGCTTTCTACTTGTCTCGGCGAGCTCTCACCTTAGGCGTATAAATGCTGAGCTCTCCATCCTGCGTCTGGTGCAGGGGTGCGTGGATTCCAGTTACGTCACTAGATGAGATCAGTGTTGAGGCTCCAAGTCTTTTGCGGTCTTAGTTGTGGCACTGGTGCTGGGATGCCGAAGAGCGATGCTGCCGTTACTGCACGAGCGGATGCCTGTAAGTATACTGTAGTCTTTAGGCTTTAAAAGATGGGCACCTCAATAATGTCCCTTTTCCTTTGTTTCAGGCCTCGGGATGCTGTGGGCGTAGTTTTCCGTTGCCGCTGCACGTGCCGATGCACGTAAGAATAATGTTCATTGGCCGCTTTTAATGGCACCTCTAATAATGTCCTTTTTCTAGTTTTCAGGTGCCGGGATGCTGCAGGCTTTATATCCGTTGCCACTGCACGTGCCGATGCACGTAAGTATAATGATCGTTGGCTGCTTTTAATGGCACCTCTAATAATGTCATTTTTCTAGTTTTCAGGTGCCGGGATGCTGCGGGCTTTATATCCGTTGCCACTGCATGTGCCGATGCACGTAAGTATAATGATCGTTGGCCGCTTTTAATGGCACCTCAAATAATGTCTTTTTCCTGTTTTTCAGGTGCCGGGATGCTGAGGTTGATGCGGCCGCTACTGCGCGTGCAAAAACTGGTAAGTTAAGATGAATGCGACTGCCTTCACCGGAACACCTTTTTAATTATGTCCTTTGCCTTTCAGGTGCAGGGAAGCTGCCGAAGAGAAGGCCGCGGTTAGCTCCGTTGCAATCACGGATGGATCAGGTAAGCGGGCGCGGCTGCGAGCGAGTTGTACTTTTCTAACCTTATGTTTATTCTTTGCAGGTTTTGCCGGTGACTGGATTCCGGGATCTGGTAAGTATTGTTCTGTGTCTTTCTTCATCCACAGGTTGCTGCGTGGAAGTTGAAGATGACTCTGGACCTGGAATGCAGGAGCAGACTCGGTGAGTGTCCTGCTGCTGCTGCAGAATAACGCGAAGCACGTGTTTTCCATCGGGCGTGGTTTAAATAGCAGAGAAGTGCTTCCAGTGTGTGTTCTTCCACCGGTTCTACCCAGGTATGAAAAGAGTTCCTGAATGGAGGGAATAGTTCCTCCCAGCCCTGATGGCTGGGGACTTCAACCAGACTGGATTGTTCTGGGTAAATATGCAGCATGGTCTGCCTCAGGTAAGTCCACCCAAGCATTATTACACTGTTTATCAATATGAGCCCGGCGCCTATGGCACCGGGACTGAAACCCTTCATGAGCCTGGCGCCAAAGGGCATGGTCCAAAGGGCCCCTGTAGGGGTCTGCTGGGTCCGGAGTAGTGGAAGACGGGTCTGCTTCCGAGGGCGCTGGGCCAGTCATCCTCCCAAACTTGTCCTCCCCGGGGGTTTTGGTTTATCGGGAAAGGTTTGGTGAAATTACTGGACTAGACGAGGAGCATGGACGTGGTCATAGGGTTCCCATGACCTTTCCTGAGGTCCGTAGCCTTTCCAGTCGATTAGGTAGAATAGCTTCGATCTGATGATTTTAGAGTCCAAAATGTCTTTTACTTCAAATTCGGGCTCCCCATTCACTTGAATGGGCTCTGGAGGATTGGTCAATCTGGTTCCAGGTTGCATGGGTTTCAAAAGAGATACGTGAAATACAGGATGTATTCTCATATGGGTTGGCAATTCTAATTTAACGGCCACTGGATTAATTATGGCCGTAATTGGATATGGTCCTAGGTATTTGGGGTTGAAGGTGCGAGGCCCTTTAAGCGATAAATGTTTGGTGGACAGCCAGACTTGATCCCCAACCTGGTATTGAGGGGCGTTGCTTCGGTGTTGATCTGCTCCTTTTTTGTACCTCTCTTTAGCTTGTTGTAGATGTGCAGTCGCTTCCTTAAAAGCTTGGGTAATAACGGTGTGCAATTGATCCACGGCGGGTGTTCCAAGATCTTGAGGTGGATCAAGGTTGGAGGTTCGAGGATGAATCCCTTACAAGATGTAGAAGGGACTCTTCCCGGTACCCGAATGAACTGAATTGTTGTAAGCATATTCAGCTATCCAAAGGATGTCCTTCCAGTTACTCTCCGACTGTTGTAGCATGCATCGTAAATATTGCTCGAGAGTCTGGTTTGTTCTCTCGGTTTGCCCGTCGATCTGGGGATGATGGCTGGTCGAAAGTCTTACATCGATTTGAGCTAATCGACAACAGCTACGCCAAAAGTGGGAAATAAACTGGCTCCCCCTATCTGAGATTAGTACTGACGGGAAGCCGTGTAGCCGGACGATGTATTCAAGAAATACTTTGGCTAGGACTGATGCTGAAGGTAAGCCTTTTAGCGGAATGAAGTGGGCCATTTTAGAAAAAAGGTCCACAATAACAAGAATGGTGTTGTACCCGGAACAGGAGGGTAAGTCTGTGATGAAGTCCATGGAAAGGGTAAGCCAGGGACACAGTGGGATGTCTAATGGTTGCAGAAGACCAGCCGGCCTCTTCTTCTGACCCTTGTTCTGAGCGCACACACCACAGGACATCACAAATTCCTTTATGTCTTTTCTCCACGAAGGCCACCAGAAGTGTCTCTTCACCTTTTCTGTGGTTTTGGCAATGCCAGGGTGACCCTCAATTAATGAATCATGATAGCAGGAGATTATCTGTCTTTGTAAATCGGCGTGTGGTAGGAACAATCGTCCTTGGAAATAAGGCAAGTCATTGCTTACGGTGAAATCTTTTCCTTTTTGTAACCAGTTCAGTAAGTCTGGTGAGGTTACAAGTTGTTTAGTTTTTTCTTCAATATCCTCAATGGATTGTGAAGAAATCAGACCCACGATCCTTTGTTCAGGAATTATTGGTACAGGTTCTGGATTGGCAACGTTATCTCCCATTCCAATTCGGGAAAGAGCATCCGCTTTGCCGTTCTTGTTGCCGGGGCGATAAGTGATCACAAAGTCAAATTCAGCAAAGAATAGAGCCCAGCGAAGCTGTCTGGAGGATTGAGCCTTGGCGGTTTTCAGATACTGCAGATTTCGATGATCCGTGATCACTGAGTGTGTGTCTTGCCCCGAGGAGATAATGCCGCCATGCCTTAAAGGCTGATTTAATCGCTAGAAGCTCTTTGTCTGTGATGGTGTAGTTGATCTCAGGCGCCAAGAACTTCCGAGACCAAAATGCCACAGGATGCAGTTGGTTAGTCTCTGGATCTCTTTGTGATAGGACTGCTCCCATTGCTAAGCTGGAGGCGTCGGTTTCAACGATGTAAGGGAGGTCCGGGCGTGGGTGTTTCAGTATTGGCGCCGAGGTGAATTTAGCCTTTAGCTCTTGGAAGGCTTGTTCTGCTTCTGCGGACCATTCAAAGCGTTTATTTTTTCTTAAGAGGGCGGTGATGGGTTGTACCACTCGTGAAAACTCTGGAATAAATCTACGGTAAAAATTGGCAAAGCCTAGCATGCTTTGAACGCCTTTCACGGAAGTAGGAGACGGCCATTTGAGGATAGCGTCTACTTTTCTCGAGTCCATGTGGACTCCTTTGGGTGTCAGAATAAACCCCAAAAATTCGACCTCAGTGACATGAAAAACACATTTTTCGAGCTTGGCAAAAAGTTTATGTTGGCAAAGTTTTTCAAGGACCGCCCTAACATGATTTCGATGGTCAGCTTCTGAAGATGAGTACACAAGAATGTCATCTATGTAGACAACAACGCAGACATCAATGAGCTCTCTGAGGACATCATTCATAAAATATTGGAAGGCGGCCGGTGCATTGCATAGTCCAAAAGCCATCACTTGGTATTCAAATAGCCCATAGTTAGTGCGAAAGGCCGTCTTCCATTCATCTCCTTCCTTGACCCGTACCAAGTGATAAGCTCCCCGGAGATCAAGCTTAGTATAAATACAGGCGTTTTTTACCTGGTCAAGGAGTTCCGGGATCAGAGGGAAGGGGTACCGTTTTTTACTGTTATCTGGTTCAGAGCACGATAATCTATACAGGTTCTGAGGTCACCTTCTTTTTTTGGTACGAAGAACAGAGCCGAGGATGCAGGGTACTTCGACGGACGGATAAAGCCATTGGCCAGGTACTGGTCTAAATACTGTCGCAGATGAAGGTTCTCAGGCTCGGTAAGGGCGTAAATCCTACTGCAAGGGGGAGTTGCACCGGGTAGCAAATCTATCTGACAATCGTATGATCTGTGGGGTGGCAAGGTGTTAGCCTGTTCCTTTTGAAAAACATCTTGGAACTCTCGATACTCTAGAGGTAATTGTGGACCGTCATTCGTTACTGACGCTAGGCCAATGTTGGGTCGTGGATAACAAGTTGGTGTGCACTCAGGGAACTTTATCGTCTTTGCTTGCCAATCAATCTGAGGATTGTGTTTCTCCAACCAAGGAATCCCTAGAATTACTTGGAATTGAGGAGCCTTGATCACGTCGAACACAATTACCTCCTGATGCCCGTCTTGGCCTAGTATTGTCACTTCAGTAGTGGTATGGGTCACTGGTCCGGAGGCGATTTCGTCCCATCCACCGTGGTAATGACGTCTTTAACCACCTTTGGACAAAGAGGTAAGTTCATCGTGGAAGCCAATTCGCAGTCCACATAATTTCCAACTGCTCCGCTATCAATGTATGCCTTAATTGCATGCAAACGATCCGGTTGCTCTGGGTTTACGAGGACCATTGGCATTATGAAGTGCGAGGTCAAAGAACTGGTTTTTACGCTCGGCAAGCGGACCTCTACACTTGTCGGGCGAGGTCGTTTCCCGGCTCAGGCTTTTCAGAACTCTTATCAGAAGCTCCCACTGTCTTCTTAGGTGGTTTCACCGGGCAATCTCGAAGAAAATGTCCTGAATTTCCACAATAGAGACATAGTTGCATTTGTCGTCTCCTGTCGCGTTCTTTCTGGGTTAGGGGACCCTTTACAACCCCAATTTGCATAGGTTCGACGGCTTCAACTCCTTTGGTGTGACTTTGAGGCTTAGGGAACACTCGTGTTTCAAACCTGGATCGATCCGCTTTCTGTTTTGTAGTCTGTGATCCAATTGGACCACCAAATCAATGTACTCTGAACAATCCTGTGGAGGATTCACTACCTGGGCAAGGACGTCTTTGAGTTCGCCACGCAAACCCCTGTGAAAAAGCGTGATTCTTTTGTCCTCAGGCCATCTGGTTTCCATGATTAGCCTATTGAATGATGCAATGTAGGCCAAAAGATCTTGATTGCCCTGTCGTAGGGAAAGGAGTTCGTTGTCCAGGGCCTGCCCCTGGGAATGCCTTGCAAAAAGTCTTTCCATATTTGCCTGGAAGGTCAGGAAATCACGAAGGATCGGGTCATTCTGTGTAACCAGAGGGATCGACCAATCAGCGGCACTGCCGCTAAGATACGAAAGCATAAAGGCTACCTTAGTCTGGTCAGTCGGAAAGGCTGCAGGTCTACAAAGAAAGTGCAATCGGCATTGATTTATAAACACCGCAAACCTTTTAGGGTCACCAGAGAAGCGTTCAGGCGGTGCCAATGGCACATTTCCGGGTAGGTTGATTTGAACAGGATTGGCTGAAGCCGCTGGGATATAGCTCCCTCCTGAATTAGGTAGCGGGGTTTGCCCCGCTTGTGTCTGTAATAACTGTCTGGCGAGATCATCAGTTCGTTCTTTTGATATTATCAATTCCCTCCTAAGGGCATTCGTTTCCTGGCGGGCAGCATGAACTTCAGCTCTTAATTCCCCTAATAACTGGGCCAGTTGGTCTGTGTCGGAAGTTTCCATAGCGCCTGGGTAGGAGGTTATTGGTGGGCTTCGCGTTCTGTAACTCTCACCTGATTCCCACGGAGGCGCTGATCCCGGCTGGGCTACTATCGTTTCTTCAATTGAGAAGCGTAGAGCTCGGACGACTCTCAGGACTGGGCTTCCTCTTATCGAATGTCTGACTTGCAGGGTAAGTTTTCTGCAGGTGGAAGAAAAAGGGTTAATCAACGTTTGATGGGATTCCTTCTCCCACCAATCGCCAGTTTCTCCCACAGCCTAGCTTTCTACCTGTCTCGGCGAGCTCTCACCTTAGGCGTATAAATGCTGAGCTCTCCATCCTGCGTCTGGTGCAGGGGTGCGTGGATTCCAGTTACGTCACTGGATGAGTTCAGTGTTGAGGCTCCAAGTCTTTTGCGGCCTTAGTTGTGGCACTGGTGCTGGGATGCCGAAGAGCGATGCCGCCGTTACTGCACGAGCGGATGCCTGTAAGTATACTGTAGTCTTTAGGCTTTAAAAGATGGGCACCTCAATAATGTCCCTTTTCCTTTGTTTCAGGCCTCGGGATGCTGTGGGCGTAGTTTTCCGTTGCCGCTGCACGTGCCGATGCACGTAAGTATAATATTCGTTGGCCGCTTTTAATGGCACCTCTAATAATGTCCTTTTTCTAGTTTTCAGGTGCCGGGATGCTGCGGGCTTTATATCTGTTGCCACTGCACGTGCCGATGCACGTAAGTATAATGATCGTTGGCCGCTTTTAATGGCACCTCTAATACTGTCCTTTTTCTAGTTTTCAGGTGCCGGGATGTTGCGGGCTTTATATCCGTTGCCACTGCACGTGCCGATGCACGTAAGTATAATGATCGTTGGCCGCTTTTAATGGCACCTCAAATAATGTCTTTTTTCCTGTTTTTCAGGTGCCGGGATGCTGAGGTTGATGCGGCCGCTACTGCGCCTGCAAAAACTGGTAAGTTAAGATGAATGCGACTGCCTTCACCCGAACCCCTTTTTAATTATGTCCTTTGCCTTTCAGGTGCAGAGAAGCTGCCGAAGAGAAGGCCGCGGTTAGCTCCGTTGCAATCACGGATGGATCAGGTAAGAGGGCGCGGCTGCGAGCGAGTTGCACTTTTCTAACCTTATGTTTATTCTTTGCAGGTTTTGCCGGTGACTGGATTCCGGTATCTGGTAAGTATTGTTCTGTGTCTTACTTCATCCACAGGTTGCTGCGCGGAAGTTGGAGATGACTGTGGACCTGGAATTCAGGAGCCGACTCGGTGAGCGTCCTGCTGCTGCTGCAGAATAACGCGAAGCACGTGTTTTCCATCGGGCGTGGTTTAAATAGCAGAGAAGTGCTTCCAGTGTGTGTTCTTCCACCGGTTCCACCCAGGTAAGAAAAGAGTTCCTGAATGGAGGGAATAGTTCCTCCCAGCCCTGATGGCTGGGGACTTCAACCAGACTGGATTGTTCTGGGTAAATATGCAGCATGGTCTGCCTCAGGTAAGTCCACCCAAGCATTATTACACTGTTTATCAATCAATATGAGCCCGGCGCCTATGGCGCCGGGACTGAAACCCTTCATGAGCCTGGCACCAAAGGCACCAGGACACGGTCCAAAGGGCCCCTGTAGTGGTCTGCTGGGTCTGGAGTAGTGGAAGACGGGTCTGCTTCCGAGGGCGCTGGGCCAGTCCTGGCACATCGGGAGTAGCGCCCATGACAGCAATCCACAAGAGCGAATTCATGTAAAATCTGTCTCCCGAAACACTTGGGGATAGCAGTGGCTTAGCCTTTTCTCTTTGTGCCGAGCTAGGTCCACCCACACATGTGAGGTACCGTTTTCATAGGTACACCTGTTGGAACGCAAGAAGGTTTGATACTTGTTGTTGGCTGCGTGTTTCGGTGGTTTGCAGGTAGGAAATGTCTGTAAATTGTGTTTTTTTCCCTAAATTTGGGAATTTGCCGGGGCTTGAGGGTAATAAATTCTAGGGCAATAAGCACAGATCAGTCCTCTGTGGATTCCCACGGGCGACTTCCTTTTAGAAATACATGGGGTTCCCTGTTTTCCTTGGTGGCTGCAACACCCCAGGCCAAAATCTGTAAATTGTCCACATGAGCTCATTCCTGCAAAATCTGCTCTCCCGAAACACTTTGGAATACCAGTGTTTTCACCTTTTCCTTTGCACCCAGGTAGGTGCACCCACACATGTGAGGTACAGTTTATGTCCAGACACCTGTGGGAACGTAGGAAGGTAGGACATGTGTTGCTGGAAGCGTGTTTCAGTGGTTTCCAGGTGGAAAATGTCTGAAAATAGTTTTTTTCTTGCTAAATTTCGGACTTTGACAGGGCTTGTGGGTAATACATTCTAGGGCGTTTTTACTCAATTCAGACCTCTGTGGATTTCCAGGGCTGTCTTCTGTTCAGAAATGCATGGGGATCCCTGTTTTCCTTATTGGCTGCGACACCCCATGCCCAAATCTGTAGTTTGTGCACAAGTGCAAATTCCTACAAAATCTGCTGTCCCGACACACTTTGGGATACCAGTGGTTTAGCCTTTTCCTTTTGCGACCAGGTTGTTGCATCTACACAGATCTTCTACTGTTATCGTCGGGACACCTCTGGGAATGCGGGAAGTTATGAGATGTGTTGTTGGCGGTGTGTTTCGTTGGTTATCAGGGGCCAAATGTCTGAAAATTGTGTTTTTTTCCTACGTTTCGGAGTTTGCCAGGGATGGTGGGTAACACAGTCTAGGGCGATTCGTGCAAGTCAGACCTCTGTGGATTCCCAAGGGAGTCTTATTTTCACAAATACATGGGGTTCCCTGTTTTCCTTGTTGCCTGCTACACCCCAGGCACAAATCTGTAGGTTATCCACAAGAGCAAATTCATGCAAAATCTGTCTCCCGAAACACTTGGGGATACCAGTAGTTTAGTCTTTTCCCTTTGTGCCCAGCTAGGTGCACCCACACATGTGAGATACCATTTTCATCGGTACACTTGTGGCAACACGAGAAGGTTGGATACGTGTTGTTGACAGCGTGTTTTGGTGGTTTGCAGGTAGGAAATGTCTGGAAATTGTGTTTTTTCCCTAAATTTTGCAATTAGCCTGGGCTTGCGGGTAATAAATTCTAGGGCGATTCGCACAAATCAGTCCTCTGTGGATTCCAACGGGTGACTTCATTTCAGAAATGCATGGGGTTCCCTGTTTTCCTTGGTGGCTTAGGCACCCCAGGTCCATATCTATAGGCTGTGCACAAGAGCAAATTCCTTCAAAATCTGCTCTCCCGAAACAATTGGGGCTGTCAGTGGTTTAGCCTTTTCTCTTTGTGCCCAGGTAGGTGCACACACACATGTGAGGTACCGGTTACGTCGGGACACCTGTGGGAATGCAATAAGGTAGGAGATCTGTTGTTGGTGGTATGTTTCAGTGGTTTGCATGTAGGACAAGTATGGACATTTTGTTTTTTTCCCTAAATTTCAGATTTTGCCAGGGCTTGTGGGTAATAAATTCTAGGGTGATTCACACAAGTTAGACCTCTGTGGATTCCCATGAATGTCTTCTTTTTAGAAATACATGGGGTTCCCTGTTTTACTTTGTGGCTGCTACACCCCAGGCCCAAATCTGTAGGTTGTGCACAAGAACAAATTCCTGCAAAATCTGTCTCCTGAAACACTTGAGGATACCAATGGTTTAGCCTTTTCCATTTGTGCCCAGGTAGGTGCACCCACACATGTGAGGTTCCCTTTTCATTGGTACACCTCCGGGAATGCAAGACGGTTGGATTTGTGTTGTTGACGGCGCGTTTCAGTGGCTTGCAGGTAGGAAATGTCTGCAAATTGTGTTTTTTCCCAGGATTTGCAGGTAATACATTCTAGGGCGATTCGCATAAATCAGTCCTCTGTGGATTCCCACGGGTGACTTCATTTCAGAAATGCATGGGGTTCCCTGTTTTCCTTGGTGGCTTAGGCACCCCAGGTCCATATCTGTAGGTTGTGCACAAGAGCAAATTCCTTCAAAATCTGCTCTCCCGAAACAAAAGGGGCTGCCAGTGGTTCAGTCGTTTTTCCCTTTGTGCCGAGGTACTTGCACACACACATGTGAGGTACCGTTTTCGTCGGGACACCTGTGGGAATGCAATAAGGGAGGAGATATGTTGTTGGCGGTATGTTTCAGTGGTTTGCATGTAGGACAAGTATGGAAATTTTGTTTTTTTCCCTAAATTTCGGACTTTGCCGGGGCTTGTGGGTAATAAATTATAGGGCGATTCACGCAAGTTAGAACTCTGTGGATTCCCATGGATGTTTTCTTTTTAGAAATACATGGGGTTCCCTGTTTTCCTTTGTGGCTATGACACCCAACGCCCAAATCTGTAGGTTGTCCACATGAGGAAATTGTCAGAACACAGAATCCTAGTGGGCTTTCTCGCTTACCTGACAGACTTTCGGGGGTCAAAATACCTAGGAACAACATTAATCGCTTCCGTTCCTTTAAAGGCTTGTTTCAAAGGCATTGGGGGTTGCCATGGCGACGCTGGCCGCTAGTACGTCTGCAGTCATGTGTTTCTCCGGTTTCCCGTTCACGTGACTCCCGCGTTGTGGCCACGCAAATTTAGGCCGCCCCGTTTGCTGCTTCGGTGCTTCTGATAGTTTTCCTCGGAACACAACAGTGGCGTTTTCGTTATCCTTGGTCTTGTTCCTTCTCAACCTTTTGCCTGTTTATTGGATTTGTTCTTGTCTTGCCCACGGTACTTCTGCTTCGACCTACTGCTACGACCCTGACTTCCTTTTTGGCTCAGATTCACGTCTCCTGTTTCACTTTGCCTGCTTACTTGGATTTTGACCCAGACCGCTCTCAGATTCGTTATTTGGATTGTCTACTCTCGTCTCAAAGAAGAAGGATTTTTCACCCTAGGGGTACGCGTGCCGGCGGGAATAGGAAACTGGTAGTGGACTAGAGACTACCTACAGCACATTTGGGACTTCGCTTAACTGCCTAGGCGTACGCGTGCCGGCGGGAATAGGAAACTAGTGCTGGACTAGAGACTGCCTACAGCACTCTTGGGAACTCGCAGAACACCCTAGGCGTACGCGTGCCGGCGGGAATAGGATTTTGTGTTGGACCCAAGAAACCCCACAGCACCTGTGAGACTGCGTTCTTCTTGGACTTTCCCTTTGGATCCGTCTATATAAACTACATCACGCTTTCTTCGTTGCTTCTCTACTTACGGATATACAAGTAAGAAATCTCACCTCTTGTTCTTTTTCCAATTGTTCGCTCTTTTTGTTTATCCTTGTTTTACGTAAGCTCTTGTATCATTCCAGAGGCTGATTAGTTCCAATCTGCTGTCGTTTTTTCATGTTCGACATGTTATGCACATTACCCTACTGACAGTCAGTGGGGTTCCAGCTTGTCCTGTACAGTTGTCGAGCACCTTGAAGGAAGTTGCAGTCATCGGGGGTTCCAGAGTGTCCTGTTCCTTCTTCAAACATCTTTCAACCAATTGAATGCTCAGACTGTTTTTATGCACAACTGAGTGTTACATGGGTGGGAAGAAACAAATTACTGCACTACGGGTTCAACAGCTCCTCTTCGGTCACCAGGCGCTTTACCCTATCAAGATTCACTGATCTGACAGAATCAGAAGCCATAAAATGGACACAGCCACTGATCCCCTGGATACTTTGGTTCAATTAGTGGCTGATTTACGTGCTGACATGCAAACTGCCCATGATGCTAACCATCGCCGTATTGATGACATTCAAGCGGGATTAAGGGTTAGCGCCATAGAACCCCCATCAATAGCAGTGGCTTCCGGGTCCGGTACGGCCGGTGCTCAGGCCAGGTCAGAGCCGGTTCCGGTAGTTATGACCGCACAGTTTCCGTTGCCTCCCCATAGCGTTTTTTGGGCGATCCAATAGCCTTCATAACGTTCATCAATCAATGCAGATTGCATTTTCTTTGTGGACCAACATCATTTCCCGATTCAACCACTAAGGCTGCTTTCATATTGTCTATTCTGGGGGTTACTGCTGCAGTCTGGGCTAATCCTCTCTTGGAACAAGGAAGTCATTTGTTATTTGACTGTGACGCTCTCATAGAGGCGCTTACAAGAGTTTTTGACACCCGATACAAGTCTCAGGCCACTGATCTGAAGCTATTGAATTTACAGCAAGGCGATTCTTCTCTATTGACGTATCTTGCTAAGTTTAACCTATTGGTTGCTGAAACCAACTGGCCAGACGAGAAGAAGGCAGACTTATTCTATAAGGGTCTATCAGACTCCCTCAAGGATGTCATTGCTACGGTACCTGTGGTCCCCGTCTCTTTTCCTGACTTTTTGGATCTAGTTCTTCAGATCGATGCCCGTAAAGCGGAAAGGAAGGGGGAGAAGAGGACTTTTCCCCCAGTCCCTGTCAGTCTGACAAGTTCGGTTTCGGGTAATGGGGAACCCATGCAAATAGGGGCGGTAAGAGGACCACTGTCTAGTGAAGAAAGAGAGAAGCGTAAAAAGAACAATTTATGCTTTTATTGCGGTTCCTCTGGTCATTACTTGAGTTTATGTCCCAAGAAACCTGCAAAGTCGGGAAACTCCAAAGCCCGGCAATAGAGGGAGCCCCTATGTCGAGCACTGATCTTCCGGGCTCCAATTTCTCTGTTCCTTTCACTATTAAGGTCACTCTTGCATCTCCGGATGGCCAAACCTGGTCCTCTGAAGCGGTTTTGGATTCCGGGTCTACTGGAAACTATGTTGATCTCCAGTATGTCAACGACTGGAACATTCCACTGGTACCTAAGAAACAACCAGAAGTGGTCAACGCAGTTGATGGTACCACACTGCTCTCAGGTTTGGTAACAGAGTCTACAGTGCCCCTGAACTTGGTTACAGACGGCTGTCATAGCAAAGTCATTTCGTTTGATGTCATTACTGCACCTCAATTTCGACTAATTCTGGGTCTACCATGGCTTAGGACCCATAATCCCTTGGTGGACTGGGTTGCTGGGTCTGTCTCGTTTACCTCAACTTATTGTTCAGGACATTGTGGTCCATCAAGCCAAGTGCAAAACAACCCATGTCAAGCCTTATTGGAATCTGTTTCGATGGTAGGTGGCATTGTCAATACCACCTTACCTCCAGAATACAGGGCTTTCGCAGATGTTTTTGACAAAGGCGAGGCAGAAAAGTTACCGCCTCATCGTACTTATGACTGTCCCATTGACCTTAAGGAGGGAGCTAGAATCCCCTCTGGGAGAATATACTCTCTTACCTTGAAGGAGGATGCAGTATTGAAGGAATATTTAGAGAAGGCTTTGGCTTCTGGTTTCATTCGCCCCTCCCGTTCTCCTGCTGCATCTCCCCTGTTCTTTGTTCCAAAAAAGGAGGGGGACTTGAGACCATGTATAGATTATCGGGACCTGAACGCAGTTACGATACGCAATCAGTACCCCATACCACTGATTTCTGTCCTTTTGGACCAGCTAGGTTCTTCAGTAATATACACCAAATTGGACCTCAGGGGTGCGTACAATCTGGTGAGGATAAGAGAGGGGGATGAATGGAAGACAGCATTTAAAACCAGATACGGCCTATTTGAATATTTGGTCATGCCGTTCGGGCTATGTAATGCCCCAGCCACATTTCAGCATTTTATCAATGACGTTTTTCAGGACATGATTGATCGGTTTGTGATCGTCTATTTAGACGATATCTTGATTTATTCCTCTTCTCTTGAACTACACATCCAACATGTCACTGAAGTGTTACAACGTTTGCGTAAGAATAAATTATACGCAAAACTAGAGAAGTGGATTTTTCATACTACTTCAGTTGAATTCCTGGGCTATGACATCACTAACCAGGGTGTTCAGATGAGCCAAACTAAGGTCAAGGCAGTACTGGAATGGCCAGTCCCAGGCACGGTAAAAGCTTTGCAGTCTTTTTTGGGGTTTGCAAATTTTTATCGTCGATTTATCAGGCACTTCTCTAGCATCGTGGCTCCACTTACTGCCTTAACAAGTAATAAGCATCCGTTTCAATGGAATCCCGAAGCACAAAAATCCTTTGTGACTCTCAAGGAGGCGTTTACTTCGGCTCCGGTACTACAGCACCCTAACGTCAAACAACCGTTTGTTGTGGAGGCTAATGCTTCAGACGTGGCAGTAGGGGCAGTCCTGTCCCAATCTTGTCCTGACACAGGGGTCCTCCATCCTGTCGCTTACCATTCATGCAAGCTTACTCCATACGAGGTAAACTACACCATCACTGAACGTGAACTATTGTCTGTCCGGGAGGCCTTTACAGTTTGGAGGCATCATCTCTTGGGAGCAGAAACTCTGATTCAAGTATTTACATAGAAATCTACTGGCCCTTCAATCATTGAAATGCACTACAGCGCGCCATGCACGTTGGCATGAGTTTTTTTCTATGTACAACTTTGTGCTGACCTACCGTCCGGGGACGTTACACTCCAAGGCAGACGCCCTATCAAGACTTTATGAAGACCCGGTGCTTCGGCCACAGGAAGGTCGCCTACTCTTGCCCAACCAGGTTGTGTGTGGCTGCACATTGCAACCATCCTTGAAGACTGCCATCCAGCAGTGGGTCTCAGAAAAACATCCAGAATTGGATGATCTTAATCTGGACGTTATTCAATCCTTGCCATACGTTCAGGGTAAAATATATGTGCCGGATTCTCATACCCGCAGAACTGCCATGTCTTGGTGTCATGACTCCATGTTGGCAGCACACCCCGGTCCTCGAAAAACCTTGGAATTACTCAAACGTTGGTGCTGGTGGCCCTCCATGTCAAAAGACATTGTGCAGTCCATCGCAACCTGCGCAGTTTGCACTCAATGTAAGACTGCTCCGGCCAAACCAATGGGTCTTCTACAACCCCTGCCAGTACCTGCTAAACCCTGGGTTATGCTTTCCATGGACTTTGTAGTGGAACTACCTATGATTGGTGGTTTTGACACTGTTTGGGTGGTAGTCGACAGTTTTACGAAATTGGCCCTTTTTGTGCCTTGTCGGGGTCTTCCATCCGCTACCGTCCTGGCGGACTTGTTCTTACGTAATGTCTTCTGATTCTTTGGTCTTCCGGAGATCATACTATCTGACAGGGGAGCGCAATTCACCTCTCGTTTTTGGAAACATCTTACACAGTCTATGGGCATTGACAAGAGATATTCTACGGCTTACCATCCACAAACAGATGTCCAAACCGAGTGGCTCAATGCCACCATGGAACAATACTTGAGATGTCTTATTCTACAACACCAAGAAACCTGGCTCTCCGTATTGCCCATGGCAGAGTTCACCTATAATAACTCTGCGCATTCTTCTACGGGGGTCTCTCTTTTCTATGCCATGTATGGACAACACCCCTGCTCTCTGCCATTGGACTTTTGTTAGACCTCGGATTGTCCAGCGGTCCAATCTTGTTTTAGGGACCTGACATCATTACGTAAGAGCGTTATGGAACACTTGACACATGCTCAGGAACAGACCAAGAAGTACGCCGATCGCCATCGGCAGCCAGCACCACAGTACACTGCTGGTATGCGTGTTTGGCTCTCTACCAAGAATCTCAGTATTCCAGGTCGCAAAACCCTGTTACCTCGCTTTGTGGGTCCATATGTTGTTAAGGAGGTGATTAGTCCCCTTGTGATCAAGTTGGAACTACCTCCTGCTTGGAAAATACATCCCGTATTCCACGTGTCTTTGGTAAAGCTGTGTTCTGAGCAGGTTAGGCTACCTGCCCGCCCCCCGCCCCCTGTTGGTACAAGGGGTGAAAGAATACAAGGTTAATGCTATTTTGGACACCAAGCTATCCCATGGGGTACATTTGTTTTTGGTGGATTGGAAGGGCTACGGTCCGGAGGATCGCACCTGGAACCCGAATCCAACATCCATGCCCCCACGCTGTTATCCCGGTTTCTGGCAGCTCGAGGTCTGGGGGGACCTTTGAGGGAGGATACTGTCAGAACACAGAATCCTAGTGGGCTTTCTCGCTTAGCCGACAGACTTTCGGGGGTCAAAATAGCTAGGAACAACATTAATCGCTTCCGTTACTTTAAAGGTTTGTTTCAAAGGCATTGGGGGTTGCCATGGCGACGCTGGCCGCTAGTACGTCTGCAGTCACGTGTTTCTCCGGTTTCCCGTTCACGTGACTCCCGCGTTGTGGCCACGCAAATTTAGGGCCGCCCCGTTTGCTGCTTCAGTGCTTCTGATCGTTTTCCTCGGAACACAACAGTGGCGTTTTCGTTATCCTGGATCTTGCTCCTTCTCGACCTTTTGCCTGTTTATTGGATTTGCTCTTGTCTTGCCCACGGTACTTCTGCTTCGACTTACTGCTACGACCCAGACTTACTTTTTGGCTCAGATTCCTGTCTCCTGTTTCACTTTGCCTGCTTACTTGGATTTTGACCCGGGCCGCTCTCAGATTCGTTGTTTGGATTGTCTACTCTCGTCTCAAAGAAGAAAGATTTTTCACCCTGGGTATACGCTTGCCGGCGGGAATAGGAAACTGGTGCTGTACTAGAGACTACCTTCAGCACATTTGGGACTTCGCTTAACTGCCTTACGCGTGCCGGCGGGAATAGGATTTTGTGTTGGACCCAGGAAACCCCACAGCACCTATGAGACTGCGTTCTTCTTGGACTTTCCCTTTGGATCCGTCTATATCAACTACATCACGCTTTATTCGTTGCATCTCTTCTTACGGATATACAAGTAAGAAATCTCACCTCTTGTTCTTTTTCCAATTGTTCGCTCTTTTTGTTTATCCTTGTCTTACGTAAGCTCTTGTATCATTCCAGAGGCTGATTAGTTCCAATTTGCTGTTGTTTTTCCATGTTCGACATGTTATGCACATTACCCTACTGACAGTCAGTGGGGTTCCAGCTTGTCCTGTACAGTTGTCAAGCACCTTGAAGGAAGTTGCAGTCATCGGGAGTTCCAGAGTGTCCTGTTCCTTCTTCAAACATCTTTCAACCAATTGAATGCTCAGACTGTTTTTATGCACAACTGAGTGTTACATTGGTGGGAAGAAACAAATTACTGCACTACGGGTTCAACAGCTCCTCTTCGGTCACGAGGCGCTTTACCCTATCAAGATTCACTGATCTGACAGAAATTCCTGCAAAATCTGCTCTCCGGAAACAATTGGGGTTACCAGTAGTTTAGCCTTTTTCCTTTGCGTCTAGGTATCTGCACCCACAAATATGAGGTACTGTTTTTGTTTTCACACCTGTGGGAACGCCGAAAGGTAGGACATGTGTTGTTGGCGGTGTGTTTTAGTGGTTTCCAGGTGGGAAAAGTGGGCTAATTTTGTTTTTTTTCCTAAATTTTGGACTTTGCCGGGGCCTTTGGGTAATACGTTCTAGGACGATTTGCGCAAGTCAGACCTCTGTGGATTCCCAAGGGAGTCTTATTTTCACAAATACATGGGGTTCCCTGTTTTACTTTGTGGCTTCTACACCCGAGGCCCAAATCTGTAGGTTCTGCACAAGAGCAAATTCCTGCAAAATTTGTCTCCCGAAACACTTGGGGATACCAGTGGTTTAGCCTTTTCCATTTGTGCCCAGCTAGGTGCACCCACACATGTGAGGTTCCGTTTTCATTGGTACACCTCTGGGAACGCAAGAAGGTTGGATTGGTGTTGTTGGCAGTGTGTTTCAGTGGCTTGCAGGTAGGAAATGTCTGCAAATTGTGTTTTTTTCCCAGAATTTGCAGGTAATAAATTCTAGGGCGATTCACACATATCAGTCCTCTGTGGTTTCCCATGGGTGACTTCATTTTAGAAATGCAGGGCGTTCCCTGTTTTTCTTGATGGCTTTGACACCCCAGGCCCATATCTGTAGGTTGTCCATAAGAGACAAATTCCTGCAAAATCTGCTCTCTGTGGGATGTTTTTACCCATGCATCCAAGCCCTACCACCAAACTGTGCATTACTGGCATTGAAAACATCATGATGGCCAGAACTCCCCGGAAAGTGCACAGGGAAAACATGAAGAATAGGCTGCCACCCATTCTGCCTATGTTTTGAGCACAGGAGGGCACTGCCTAAAACCACCATTGGGATACACACACAGTAGCCTGAAACCATTGGGAATGGCAATGCTGATTGCCAAAAGCAACCCAGAACTGTTGGGAATTCATTTTCTTAATGTCAAAAATGGATGCAATACTGGTGCTCACCACTATCAGAAAGCCGGCGCTTTAAAACCACCAGACTTTTGTGTAAAACTGAACAAATGAACCCCAAACCAGGCCAAAGAAAGACTTGCTAAGAGGTGGATACAATGTAAAACTATATTCTGAAATGACTTGAAGGAAGTAATTGTTTAATGTATGTATACAAAATAGCTGGTGATGTCAGCAGCTGAAGTGAAATTGGACTTAAAACCACTAAAATCTAAATTTTTAAAATAAATGAGTGACCTACTTTTGAGTGTCACATAGGTTGCAATTGTTTAAATGGCATAGTTTTGAACTTTAAATCAGCATTCTAGCTGCATGTGTAAAAATTGTAAGTTTGATTTGAATGTAGAAAACTGGAACAAAAGTGGCAATTAGCTGAAGCCTGGCTTAAAGAGATTAAAGTCTGTCCACCAGCTACCCCCGACAGGAGTTGAGACTTGCACAACAACTGCATTCCCAGGCCTGGCTGCCTCCTGCTTCCTCACCAAAAGGAGATCACACCTCTCTGATTGAATCAGGGAAGGGGCACCTGCAGAGAGCAGAGACACAGAACAATGAGCTTTCCTTGGCTCAGGCAGTTGTTAAATTAGGGGGGTTGTAAATGGCTTCCTCTTGGAAGGAAATGGGAGGGGCAGTGCCTCTGCTAGCAAGCTGAGCTTGGGGGAAGTGGACAAACCAGAAACTCCACCATGTGCTTTGGGGAAACCACATCCCTTTGGCCAAGGGCATAATTTTAAAAAGATGGATAATTCATAGTGCGGAATTGTGAAAACTATATAAATAATATCATTATTCTTGTGATTATTCTGTTCACATTTTAAGAGGTGTTAGGACCCTGTGGTATGTTCTGGGGAGTAGTGGCGGAAAACAAGGTTGTTACTCCAAATGTATGCATGTTAAAAATCTGACACATTATCATCTGAAACCCATATCCCTTGTGCACATTTGTGTAAAATCTGGAAAAGTTTAGAGGTCGTTATCTGGATGAAAAGGGCAGAATTCTGTCAAAAGTGGACACGACATCTTACAAAGACAGGGATCGGATGGTTTGGTGCTACAGAAAATATGTTAACTGGACATATAATATTAGAAAAATGGTACATAGATAAATGTGTATTTGGATCAGAAATAGATTTGTGGGCAAATTGACCAGGGGAGGATCCTCTGACCCATAAACAGACCTCATCATGATGACACTCCATTTCCTTCCCCCAATCAAGGGAGAGGGGAGAACTGGGCCAATGACAAGTTGAGAGGGGCAGGCTCAGTTATGCTACTCACACACCCACTTTCCAAAGAAATAAAAAGAGCCACTGGGAGCCAGACAGAGACATTAATTTTCCAACCTTCAACTGAATCCCTGCGCAGCACGCTGACGGACAAATTCACATCCATAACTCCAGAGATCTAGACTGACTCCAGCTAGACAGAGACCAGAACTTAGACTCTTACTTCAGAACCTAGCAAACCTAACCAAGCTATTCAACAGCCGGGCGAGCTGTTTGAATTCTTTGCCAAGAACTTTTTCCAGAACCGGTAGCAGTATCCAGAACCAGAGGCCGCTGTATCCAGAGAGACCAGACCCACAGAACCAGAGACCGCTGTGAGCAGAACCGCTGCCTGACAGACCCAGAGAGCAGAGCTGACCCAGATAGCCGGGACTTCAGAACCACCCGCCGGAAGTCCCGTCCAACCTGACCAGACCTTGACGGCTTATTTCAAAAATATAGTGTGAGTACTCACTGTGCAAAACCAATCTCTTAGCTTAAAATAATCTAATTCAAACTATTTTAACCTACTTAGAACTGCCTCCTAGAAATTCTGTCATTCTAAAGCTTCCAAAACTGTCATCTGTCATTCTGAGCTTGACTTTTTCTTTTGAGAACCTACCAAATCATCTGTATCTTTTGAGATTTAACTTCCATCTTAAGGCTAAGATTCTAAGCTTTCCAACGAGCCTAAAACCGTCTTCCTACACCTTATACTTCCTCCGTAATTACGCTCGACGCACGCGACTAATTTTGCCGAGATTTGACATTTTGCTTTATTTAGCCACGTGTAAAAAAACATTTGTCTTTGCTTGCATCCCTGAAATCTGTTTCCAATCTGAGAATCCCTCATTAATCATTGTAGTGTGGACCTGAACTGATTTAAAGTAGCTCTCTCTCACCCTGACCCTCCTATAGGGAATTAAAAGCAATTTGAATATATTTTCCATTTCACTGCCACCACATTTAAGGTATTGGGCCTGTGTTTAAAACTCATACCGGTTCTTCTAAGCTTGCTAGGGGGGAACTGAATTTCGTATTGCACCGTGGTTGTATTCCTGAAGACTGTGTGTGTTACTTCCATCCCCTTACATTGCATGGGGGGGGAGTGAATTGCCAGAGAAAAAGTGATCATATTATCTTTTGCTAAAATCATATCAAGTTATTTCTGTACTGCCTTTATTCATCATTGCTTTTCCCTTGAAACCATAAAAGTATTTTCGCTACCTTATCCATCATATACTAACTCCTCATTGATTGCAAAGAAGTGTGCTAGTATCAGATTACCCATTGTTGATCAACATTATATTCATAAGTGTGATATCAATTATTAATTTATTATAAAAGTGTGATATATATATATTGTTTAATTTTTCAAATAAACCTTTTAAATTTGCAAAACAAACCTACTTCTTGGCTCAGTGGTGTCAGGGGGATTCTAAAAGAGGGGTGTTATACAAGGGTCCATCATCCAGATGATAACTTGTCATAAAAATACATAGATAAGGGCTTCCCTTGGGCATCCCAGACAAGGCACTGATTTAGTGGGATCGCTTGATTGGAGTCATTTAACATCTCCCAAAACAATTAGGCTACCAGTGCTTTAGCCTTTTCCCTTTGTGCCCAGGTAGGTGCACCCACATATGTGAGGTACCGTTTTCATCGGGACACCTGTGGGAATGCAATAAGGTAGGACATGTGTTGTTGACAGTGTGTTTCAGTGGTTTTCATGTAGGAAATGTCTGGGAATGTTTTTTTTTCATATATTTTGGACTTTGCCATGGCTTGTGGGTAATACATTCTAGGGTGATTCGCTTAATTCAGACCTCTCTGGATTCCCACCGGTGTTTTCTTTTCAGAAATACATGGGGATCCCTGTTTTCCTTGGTGGCTGCGACACACCATTCCCAAATCTGTAGGTTGTGCACAAGAGCAAACTCCTGCAAAATCTGCTCTCTCGACACACTTTGGGATACCAGTGGTTTAGTCTTTTTACCTTGGGACCAGGTAGGTGTGCCCATACAGGTGATGCACCATTTTCTTCGGGGACACCTGTGGGAACGTGGGAATGTAGGACATATGTTGTTGGCAGCGTGTTTTGGTGGTCTACAGGTGGTGAAATGCCTGAACATTGTGTTTTTTCCTAAGTTTCAGAGTTTGCCAGTGCTTGTGTGTAATACATTTAAGGGCAATAAGCACAGATCAGTCCTCTGTGGATTCCCACGGCGACTTCCTTTTAGAAATACATGGGGTTCCCTGTTTTCCTTGGTGGCTGCAACACCCCAGGCCAAAATCTGTAAATTGTCCACATGAGCTCATTCCTGCAAAATCTGCTCTCCCGAAACACTTTGGGATACCAGTGGTTTCACCTTTTCCTTTGCGCTCAGGTAGGTGCACTCACACATGTGAGGTACAGTTTATGTCCAGACCCCTTTGGGAACATAGGAAGGTAGGACATGTGTTGTTGGAAGTGTGTTTCAGTGGTTTCCAGGTGAAAAATGTCTTAAAATTGTTTTTTTCTTCCTAAATTTCGGACTTTACCAGGGCTTGCGGGTAATATATTCTAGGGCGATTTTGCTCAATTCAGACCTCTGTGGATTTCCAGGGCTGTCTTCTGTTCCGAAATGCATGGGGATCCCTGTTTTCCTTGTTGGCTGCGACACCCCATGCCCAAATCTGTAGTTTGTGCACAAGTGCAAATTCCTACAAAATCTGCTGTCCCGACACACTTTGGGATACGAGTGGTTTAGCCTTTTTCCTTTGCGACCAGGTTGCTGCACCTACACAGGCCTTCTACTGTTATCGTTGGGACACCACTGGGAATGCGGGAAGTTATGAGATGTGTTGTTGGAGGTGTGTTTCGTTGGTTTTCAGGGGCCAAATGTCTGAAAATTGTGTTTTTTTCCTACGTTTCGGAGTTTGCCAGGGATGGTCGGTAACACAGTCTAGGGCGATTCGTGCAAGTCAGACCTCTGTGGATTCCCAAGGGAGTCTTATTTTCACAAATACATGGGGATCCCTGTTTTCCTTGTTGCCTGCTACACCCCAGGCACAAATCTGTAGGTTATCCACAAGGGCAAATTCATGCAAAATCTGTCTCCCGAAACACTTGCGGATACCAGTAGTTTAGTCTTTTCCCTTTGTGCCCAGCTAGGTGCACCCACACATGTGTGATACCATTTTCATCGGTACACTTGTGGCAGCACGAGAAGGTTGGATATGTGTTGTTGACGGCGTGTTGTGGTGGTTTGCAGGTAGGAAATGTCTGGAAATTGTGTTTTTTCCCTACATTTTGCAATTAGCCAGGGCTTGCGGGTAATAAATTCAAGGGCGATTCGCACAAATCAGTCCTCTGTGGATTCCCACAGGTGACTTCATTTCAGAAATGCATGGGGTTCCCTGTTTTCCTTGGTGGCTTAGGCACCCCAGGTCCATATCTGTAGGTTGTGCACAAGAGCAAATTCCTTCAAAATCTGCTCTCCCGAAACAATTGGGGCTACCAGTGGTTTAGCCTTATCCATTTGTGCCCAACTAGGTGCACGCACACATGTGAGGTTCCGTTTTCATTGGTACACCTCTGGGAACGCAAGAGGGTTGGATTTGTGTTGTTGGCGGCGTGTTTCAGTGGCTTGCAGGTGGGAAATGTCTGCAAATTGTGTTTTTTTCCCAGAATTTGCTGGTAATAAATTCTAGGGCGATTCACACAAATCTCTCCTCTCCGGATTCCCATGGGTGACTTCCTTTTAGAAATGCATGGGGTTCCCTGTTTTTCTTGATGGCTTTGACACCCCAGGCCCATATCTGTAGGTTGTCCACAAGAGAAAATTCCTGCAAAATCTGCTCTCCCAAAACAATTAGGCTACCAGTGCTTTAGCCTTTTCCCTTTGTGCCCAGGTAGGTGCACCCACATATGTGAGGTACCGTTTTCATCGGGACACCTGTGGGAATGCATTAAGGTAGGACATGTGTTGTTGGCAGTGTGTTTCAGTGGTTTTCATGTAGGAAATGTCTGGAAATGTTCTTTTTTTTCATACATTTTGGACTTTGCCATGGCTTGTGGGTAATACATTCTAGGGCGATTCGCTTAATTCAGACCTCTATGGATTCCCACGGGTGTCTTCTTTTCAGAAATACATTGGGATCCCTGTTTTCCTTGGTGGCTGTGACACCCCATTCCCAAATCTGTAGGTTGTGCACAGGAGCAAATTCCTGCAAAATCTGCTCCCTCGACACACTTTGGGATACCAGTGGTTTAGTCTTTTTATCTTGGGACCAGGTAGGTGCACCCATACAGGTGATGCACCGTTTTCTTCGGGGACACCTGTGGGAACGCAGGAAGGTAGGACATATGTTGTTGGCAGCGTGTTTCGGTGGTCTACCGGTGGTTAAAATATCTGAACATTGTGTTTTTTCCTAAATTTCAGAGTTTGCCAGAGCGTGTGGGTAATACATTCTAGGGCGCTTACGCATGTCAGACCTCTGTGGATTTCCACGGGTGTCTTCTTTTCAGAAATGCATGGGGTTCCTTGATTTGCTTGGTGGCTGCGACAACTTAGGCCCAAATCTGTAGGTTGTCCACTACAGCAAATTCCTGCAAAATCTGCTCTCTCGAAACACTTAGGGTTACCAGCGGTTTCGCCTTTTCCCTTTGCACCCAGGTAGGTGCACCCACACAAGTTAGCTACCATTTTCTTCAAGACACCTTTGGGAACATGGGACGGTAGGGCGCGTATTGTTAGAGGCATCTTTCGGTGAGTTCCAGTTGGTAAATATCTGAAAATCGTGTTTTTTTGCTACATTTTGGACATTGCAGTGGCCTGTGGGTAGTCAATCCAAGGCCAATTCAAGCAAGTCAGACCTCTGTACATTCCCACAGGTGTCCTCTTTTGTCTGACACTCAGTTGCTCCACCAAGCTTAAGTTTCAATGCCTTAAAATCATCTACTGAAGGACTTAAAGCCAGCTCCAGGCACACTTGATTGGTCAGACTGCTGGTCACATGACTGGGCTCTGCCACACAATTGCTCCTCCCACCACCCATTTAATCAGTCATCCTTAGGTGTCCTCGTCAAAGGACGTGCAAAGACAATAATCTCTCCTGTTTGTACCTGTTCAGGCATCATAGGGCCAATGGCATGACATGCTATCCTGCATTTCACCTACAAACTAATCAGTAATACTGCTACTCAACAAAACATATAACATGTTTGCCCTGCCTCCACTGCCCATCCCCATTCTCACTAGGGTTTGAATGGTGAAGTGCCATGGCCAGCCTCAGAAAGCTACCATAGTGAACCTCATCGATAATGCCCTTGCCCCCATTTCATTGAATATGTCTTCAGTAATACCTGGCATACTTTAAACATAACTCCAGAGTACAATTCCCAAACCACTTCTAAAGAGATAAATATTAACGGGAAACTTACCAATTGAACTAAAATGTACATGTAAGATGGCAGAATCCATGAATTACCAAAAATAAGAAAAATAACATTTGTTAACATCAAAACCAAGTTAGTATTTATCTTATGCACTCCATCATGACTTGTCGTATTTAAGGCCACATTCAAAATCATCCACAAATCTGACAACAATGGAGTTACAAATATGGGATCAAAGTGAAGAGCTTCATGTCCAACTTCGAAGCAGAAACACAGATGCAATATTATTCAAGGGTCGAGGTATGCTTCTTGTTAATGATACACATTTCTATGCACCCCTATTGATTTTACATCTTCTTTGTCTGTACATTGTGTAACAACATATGTAATTGCATAGCGTGACACAAAAATAGGTCCCTGCCCTTCCAAAGCAAACCATTTCCAAGAAAATTGTGAAACTGCCAAATATGGTTGCTGATTATTATTTATACGTTACTACCATCATGTTGTTTTGTCTACCACACAGGTTAGACTTGTGATTGCATTGTTTATCGAATATCATATTGCCCATTTTGTTCTACAAACAATACAGTGATGGAATCTACTTTCATGTATGTGACCGAAATGTTAGACTCAATTCCACATATATTGTTAGTGAAGAAACTGCACATAGCTAACCTACATAATGAAACACTTAGGTGAGAGTAGAAATACTGCAGTATACAAAAATTCACCACATACACATCTGCTCTAAGTGCTTGAGTAATGTGGGATGGTATTGAGCAGGTCAAACAGCATAAATACGATGAGCAAAGTCGAGTTTCACTAGGTGGTCACTGATTTTGTCAGATTGTGATGTATCCGTGATTGAAACAATACATTTTTGGGACGACAGGCCTAAATGAAAAGTTAGCTAATTTTCTACACCATAGTAACCACAGTAACCATGTCTTTCATAACCTAACAATTCCTGATAAAGCATGTACATATTAAGAGATAAATATAAATAAACCATGTGATATGCAAGAGGCAAACACATTTGATGGATTAATGCAGAAAAGCTGAAATGCAAACTATGATGCTTAAGCCACTTATCCACTAAGAAATGCACCTTCTTCACTTTGCTTCATCATTTCTCAGAAACCAATTACCTGGTGTATTTTGACTGACACACCACAAGACTTTTATAATACCTGGCATATTCTAGCCATAACTTCAGAGTACAATTCCCAAACCACTTCTCAGGAGAAGAAGTGTTCACTGCAAACTTACCAGTTGAAAAGAACATTGCAAACATCATAACCAAGTGAACATTCATCAGGTGAAATGCCTCATAAAACTTCTCAAATTTAAAGCCACATTCAAACACGTCCACAACCCAACTCTAACATAGTGCAATGTCACAAATATAGGGTAACAGGAAACACCTTGATATCCAACTATAAAGCACATACACATCTGCAAAGGTAAACCTATGCTGCTTGGTTAACACTAGGGTTTCTTACGCGCTACCATTCATTTCACATATTCCAATGTCAATGAGAATCAACCTTTAATTGGAAATATATTTTTTCTCACACATAACTATAGCATAACATGTGCTACTGCTTAATCACTCCCCTGAAAACACTGAAGTAAAATATGGAAAATCCTACTTTCCAAATAATACTTATAAACATGACTAAATCAGAAACCTAAACATACACAAGTTATCTTATATAAACAGACATTCATTTTATACATGAAATATAGAAAAAGACAGACAATCACTCACCTTCAACTGCTCCAAATAATGAACAGAATTTCAAAATAGCCATACCAGAACATGTGCACACTCTGAGTTCTGGAGTCAGTATATCAAAAGTTCACAAAAAGGTCACTTTCATAGTTTTCAGAAAACAATAGCACAAAAAGAGGACTGTACAAAGAAAACAAGTAAAATTCCCAACGCATTATTCTTATAACCTATACCAGTCAATAACCCTCAAATCAATCCTTCAACACAATACTTTGTAGAACGAGTAGAAACACAATTAAATCCCTCAAAAAATCTTTTTAAATTGACAAATTACATAACCGTGGCTATAACCACGGCTACACTGAGAGGACCTTAAAGTAGCCGTGGGTACACATACATTATTCAAATGCACTGACAAAACAGATATTGCAAAGGTTTAACATTTTCCAAACAGATAAAAATGTAAAAATCTGTGCAAAATCATCCATAAAATGATATGATTGCTGCACCAAAATACAAACAGCTTTAACCACGGGTGCAATCAGCCGGTTTACACCCATGGCTACCGAAGGCTGCTATATGGCATACATTCATCTACATTTTAACAAATACATATCCTTCTAGCTGTAAAAAAAGAAAACATATTTAGTTAGAGAACACACACACTTTAAGAAACACAATTTAATGCACACGTTTTTATGACCCTCATATCTTATATGCAGTGCAACACATGCGCTATATAGCATACAACAATTCTGTATACAGCACTGTTGTTCTCTTTGCACATACTAATCATTGGGTCATTGGGAAAACAATTGCAACTTGGATAAAAAAAACGCACAATAATATAAAGCAGTATAAAAACGACCACTGCAATAAACAAACACGGATATTTAAACTGGGTGACAATAAACAAAGGTCATTATACTGGGTGGTTGCAGTGCAGGAAATGTGGAAAGTTAAGTAAACTTGGAGAACAAGAGACAATAGGGTGGGATAAGTAAACTTGGAGAACATGGAATACAACAAGGTACAACATCTGCTGCCAGTCCACTGGGATGATGACAATGACGCAGATACTAACAAATACAACAAAAATAAAATGACTAAAATGAACTTGCAAAACGCAATCAATTGTACTACCCCACAGATAACTCAAAACAGCTAAAACCACAACAAATACAATGTAATAAAAATTCTACCTCACTGACATGAATACGCAAATGAAATACCTTCATAGAAATGCCATTGATTCACAAATCTAACTTTGTGGGTACATGTTAGAGAAAAATAAAAAAGACATTCAAAAATACTTGCCACACAATCACAGCAGATGAAAGAAAAGATAATGAACACCATCTGATAGCAGGGGTTAATAAAGCTAACACACAGAACACTGCAAAATAAACCTTCAAATATGTAAATATTAACACCTACTTTCACATCCGCCACACTCCTGCCATGTGCACACGTGAGAGTTCTGCAATCAAAAGAATGAAACTGCAGAAAATAGTAGTTTTTATACTTTCCAAAATGAATACCAAAAAAATAGGACTATATACAAATAAAACTACTAACATGGATAACACATTTTCACCACAACCTATCACAGACACCTACACAAATAGAAGAGTAACAAACACAAATAACAAACAATGAAACTCACAGAATTCAATGTTTTCCCCACCCAGCATCTTTAATGGCCGTGCCTATTTGACACAGCTGCATTTCTTGCTTTGTATCCGTGGCTACAATAAAATTATTTTGCAAGCCCAAAATCAAACTAAGCGGCCTTAAAAATTTCATATGAAATATGAGAACACCTAAGCAGATAAAATAACACACACAAATACAATTCTGTGCTGTACCATCAAATAACAATATGATTATTGCACAGAAAACGAATGGTTTATAGACACAGCTATTAGGTGTAGTATTTTCCTTTGTATTTATATTTGCGCCGACAATACTTGCCAGACTTGTGTTTTTGAAACTCCAAAATGTGTGCTAAATGTTTGCATGTAGGTCGCTATGTGTACTTTCTGAAGGGATTTCACAAGTGAAGACATTGTGAATGAACTGCAAAACAGTTGCATCACTGTCCTGACCAAATTTCGGAGCATGTTTAATCCACAAAAGTATGTGGATGTGTGGTGCTCCACCGGCTTGATATTCTTTGCTCCATGGAAAGGAAGTGTTTTATTACAAATGAAGTGCAGCATGGCAATAAAGCGATGATGGAAGTACCTTGATACATTTACAGAATCAAGAGAGTAGGAGAGTTCTCCTGGTGTTTGCATGTCTGTATCTGCTTTGCTATGCATAAGAAATTGTGCAAGTCTTCCCATGCATGCTCTGCACAACTTAAAGTGAGAAACCATGTCGGTGGGCCAAGTTTGCGTAGCATATATCGTACATCTGCGTGACATTGAAACCAGTATTATTTCGTACCACACACGTTTGCAAAGAGATTTGTAATACTTGACTGTAAAACTTCATCTTTCTCTTGCACCTTTTGAAGTAGCTGCGTAGCAGACATGTTTTGAAAATGGGAACTTGTTTTCAATGTGTGTGCAACTACATAACATAGAGTTGCTAGTTCACTTTTAAAGAGGAGGTGTAATATGTATTCAATGTTTTGTATGAATCTGGGGTCTTCAGAATCCATTTGTAAAGAGCGGTATTCTGATGCTGTTATTTGTGTGCATCTTTCATCATACTTTCCACCTATTCCAGTAGGAAAAAGTAGAGGAAATGCTTGTGCTTCTACACTTTTTTCCCATATGCTGATTGGAAATCCGTTGGCTTACTGCATTTGATATGTTTCTAATGCATCATCTATGGTGTCTTTGGAGTGCAGTGGGTGAATTGTATAGTGGTCTAAAATATTGGAGGCTGTAGTAGGATCTAGAAGTACAAATTGGCCAGTTGCTGAGGAGTCCTGAATTATTTAAGTAGTTTGCCCCAGGTTTTATTCAATGTGTATTTCTTTGTAGTATTCATTATTGTCTTTAAGATATTACAGAGCCTCTCTAACTTTATTTAAGTCCACTAGTTGCTGCCAATTTATTTGTCTTTTGTAGATAACCCATTCACTAGGATAATCAAAGATTGATCTATTGACCATTGCACTCCTAGAGTGTCTACATTTATTTTTAGATCTAATGCCAAATAAACTACATTGCCACGAATGCCTTTCAGTAAGTCAGACGGAGGCAGTATCGCTGTTTTTGGTTGACGGCGTATTCTCGCTTGAAATGGGTGCTCTGTATGGATTATAATGCTCTCATACAAGTTAAGTTTTTGGAGTGGTTTTGGCAGTGGGAATATTTCCAAGTTATTAGTGATAGCCCATGAAGTCATTTAGTTATTATCACATTTTGCATGCAGTATGTGCAAAGTATTGAGGGGTTAGTAATTTCGTATTTGTTTTCTGCTATGAGATAGAGAGCTAATTGGAACCACTGGGATTCCTCATTGTCTTCTATTTTGTACATTATGTCTACAGTTTTGGTGCTCTTTTTCCAAAAACTTCTGCGGCAACACACACATACTTGGTTTGGTACTTAAGCAGGTGTTATTTTAAACTTTAGTATTTCTTTTTTGTTTGTGTGTAATAGAAGGTTGACATCTGCAAGGTTTTTGCTACTCTTTTCTAAAGTTACTGGACTTTCTTAGTGCTCTTCAGTTCCAAAATATTTGCTTTGGATGTGGTCTATTTCGTTGAGCAGTTCTTTGGCTGTACCATGTAGGAAAATGTCATTTAAATGGATCAGTGCTAAAGCAGGACTTTTTGTATAGTACAGTTTGAGAGATGAGATTTCGTACAGTCAAATGGTGTGTCTCTAACATTTTGATATGGTGGAAGGTGTTTTTGCAAGCAGGTCCAGAAATGCAGGTGTTACGCTCACCTGGTATCCACGGGGGCACCACACAAACCTGGATGGAGGTCTAAGTGCTATCCCGGACCCCGTTCTGCTTGCTTATGTTCCAGATGTTGGGTAGCACCTATAACAGGGGAATGGAGGGTTAAGATACTGGTTCTGTGATGGGTTTACTCCCACCTCCCTCTGGTTCAAATCCCCTCCCTCTGGGTTATTGCTCACCTTAGGTTTTTGTGCGTTGAACTCTCCGTTCTGCGTCTCTGTACAGGGGCGTGTGGTTGATGCGGGCGTTCCGTGGAACTAGTTGCTTCACTGGTCCATGTCCCCTTATGTCGGGTCCAGACCGGCTGTGACTCTGACTCTGCTTGCTGTCTTCCAGGTGAGTTATAATGTCTTTTCTGTTTTTATTCTGTCTCTTTCTTTCCCTCCATTTTCTCTGTCTTCTCGGCGTCTTGCTCCACTACGCTGTTCCCTAACAATGGCCCTCATTACGACCCTGGCGGAAATTGACTGACCGGACCGCAACAGCGTAAATAGCGTTTCCGCCATAGCACGAAGGAGCAAAGTGCGGCCAATCACGACCCATCGGGCACGAGCATTACGCCATGGCGGAATCCGAAAGGCTGCGATGGCGGAAATGACCCCAAAACGGCCCTTACCGCCGCCGTACGCTGCACCAGGTGCAATACCGCCACCCATCTTAGCGGTCACCGTAATGAGCGGTCACCGTAACGAGCGTGCACCGCAAATTACGGCCACCGTAAATATACGGAAACGGAAGTAAAAGCATGTGGCCGGAACGGGAAACAGCACGCCGCACAACTATAAAATCCGAATCCCAACACAACCATAAAAAATCCGACCCTGACACACATCCCAACCCGTTAGCAACCCCAGTTAAAAAAATAAATATGGGAAAGGTAGCCAAGAAAGCGTGTGACCGCAAGCGGCAGGTACACTTCTCCCGAGAGGAACTGACCGTGCTCACCGAGACCCTACAGGAAAATTCCGCCGTCGTCTTCTCCAGTCAAATGACCAGGACGGCCCTTGCCAACAAGAAGGCCATATGGGTCCTGGTGGCACAGCGCGTAAGTGCGGTGGGGACAACACCCCGCACGCCACAGCAATGTCGCAAGCGGTGGGACGACCTGCGGATCCGCGTACGCAGCATACTTTCTGCGAACAGGAACATCGCCACAGCTACCGGGGGGGGTTCAGAGTCGCCCATCAAGTTGACCCCCTGGGAGGAAATCTGCGCCTCCACCATAGGAATGGAGAGCATAGAGGGAGTCGGAGGGATGGAGAAAGGAGTGCCGACATCCGGAGAATCAGGTAGGTTGGCCAAGAGAAACAATGCGAAATCCACAAACCACGAACATGTGCAGTACCATGTGACCCCATAGTGCAATACATACTTAGCCCTGACAGCGCCCTCTAAAAGTCAGAATGAACAAACAAATCAATCAAGAAGCCATAAACAACCCCTACATGTGCAGCATGCACCCCCTAACTGCAGGCAGCCAAATGAATGCATCCTCAATCCACACGAAAATGAGACCACCTCCAAGGCCCAGTCCCAAATCAGCCTCATGTACCACCCCAATGCATTTGATACGTTGCCATTCCAAATCCGACAGACCCATAACTAACGCTCGCCCCTCTTTACTCCACCACAGGGTCCGATACCAACGACGAGCTGCAGGACACCCCTACCAGCACGCCTGCAAAGAGGGCCAGGACCAACGTCCCAAGAGCCTCCACCTCAGGTGCAAGGATCAAGACACGGCAGCAGCAGGAATCAAGTGGCAGCACACTGGAGGGGACTGCAACAGGCACCCCAGCAGCCAGCAAGTCCACAACCCCAGCACCACAGGTCCCCCCAAAGAACGTATCTGATGGCACTGCCTCTGGTGGTAGCAGCACCATAGGTGACACAGCTGTCATGCCAGCATGCTCCGACACGGAAAACAGTGCTGGCGACGTAGGTACCATCCATGACCTTTCCCAATCCCCCTGCATGTTCCATCCCCTACACCATGACGAAACCACGCAGGGGCACCCTGAAGACGACGACTGGCCAACCCCCACAAGTCCTGTGCCAAGGCAACATGTGTTGAGCAGCCCCCCTGTCACACCACCGCAAATGTCCATGGCCCAGCAGAGGCAACAGTCCCTCGACCTGCTGATCGAGCAACAGCAGGAAGCGTCCACGCTACTCAAGGACCATGCAAATGAATGCGGGGGTTCCAGGGCAGCCATGGAAACATCCACCGAGACACTCAGGGCACAAATAGAGAAAAGTAGTGAGAGCCTCAGGGGAGAAATGGAGAGAAGCACCGAGAGCCTGAGAGCACAAATGGAGAAAAGCACCGAGAGCCTGAGGGGGGAACTGCATGCGACGTCCAAAGACGTCTGTGCTGAACTTGCTGCTGTGCGCCGTGTGCTCTCGGAGCTCTCACAAACCCTCAGAGACATGCATGGACGCGAGCAGGCAGAGACCTCATCCGTGGCAAGTTCCGTCCAGGGCAGCCCCCAACGCAGATCTGGCAGGAACCTGCGCTCCACGGGCAGGGGTGCCCCTGATACCCGTAGAGGGGGCTTGCAATAGCGTCTACCCACGGACAGCATGCATATTTGGACACTGGTGTTGGGGGGGGAGGTAGTAGGATGGAGGGGGTGTGTTGGGCTTCACTGGGTGGCGGGTCCATAGGGTGTATAAATCAAATCACATCAACAATACAGCACCTCATTATCATCCAATGACATGTGTGGACATTGATATTTGCGTACGAGGCCTTCATAGGCGTACAGTCCACAATGTGCCTGTACTACACACACACAGTGCCACAGGTCCCCTTTCCGTGTAATAGGCACCATGCGTGGTTGCTAGAAGCATGCATCTATGATGCTCTGTCGGATTGCACGTGCATCCTGTGCCTCATGGACTCCTTGAGGTGCCTCCACATCCCCACCCTCATCATCATCATCATCTTCAGGTGCATGCAGTACAGCGTCAGGGGGCATGGGCACATTCCTACGTATGCACATGTTGTGCAGCATGACACATGCCATGACCATCTTAGAAACCTTCTCATGGCTGTATATGAGTGCCCCGCCAGACCTGCTGAGGCTGCGGAAACGAGCCTTCAGTAGGCCGAATGCCTGTTCAATGACCACACGGGTACGTGAGTGGGCATGGTTGTAGTCCTCCTCATGCTCGTTCTGTGGGTTCCGGATTGGTGTAAGGAGCCATCTCTTCAGTGGATACCCGGCATCACCTGTATGAGACGAATAAAGGGTGTCAGTGGAATGATAGTGCTAAGTAGCCCCCCCCCCCCCTGCAAGGTCATTGACGCATCAAATGGGCCACGATGTCATGCATGGAATGAGACTCACCGAGTAGCCAGGATCTGTGCCCTGCGTGTCGCTCCATGTAGCGTGGTATTCTTGTGTTCCTCAGGACCATAGAATCATGGGTAGATCCTGGAAATCTGGCACAACAATGCGTAAATATCTTGTTGGAGTCACACACCATTTGCACATTGATTGAATGAAATTGTTTCCGGTTGCGGTACTGGACCTCCATGGCATGTGGGACAACCAATTCAACATGGGTGCAGTCGATGGCACCAATGCAACCCGGGATGCCGCCAAGTGCATGGAATCCCACTTTAGCGTTGGTAATCTCCTGGTACGTGCGTGGTAGTGTGATGTGGTCGTCGGCGTGCTTCAGGAGGGCATCGTGCACTTGGAAGAGTGTCCGTGAGAACAGTGGCTGTGAAATGCCATGCAACTGTCCCACTGTGTGCTGGTAGGTGCCTGTGGCCAGGAAGTGGAGTGCAGACACCACCTTCAGTAGGGGTGGGATGGCGGTTGGGCTATCTATCATGCTCACGAGGTCAGCATGTGTCATGTCCACAATGGCGATTATGGTGTCCCGGTCCAAACGGTAGAGGGTGTGGATCTGCTCAGCAGTGAGGTTGAACGGATCGGCTCGGAGGCGTGGGATTGCGGGCCGCCTGCGTGGTGGTAGTGGCAGTGCTTGTGGGCCTTGCTGACCCTGCCTTGCCCTCCTCCTCCTCCTCCTCCTCCGTCTCCCCTGTGCGCCCGGTTGTTGTACCTGTTGTTGTTCGTCGTCTTCTTGTAGTTGTAGCACTTGCAGTGCTATCTGGTACCCCAGGCCCAACATCGCTAGTCCTGCCGGTAGCATTTTGGAGTGGGAGTGGTTGTGGGAGGGGTTTGGGTCTGCAATATATGTGCTGTCGGCCTGTATGGCCTCCACCTGTGCTGATTGAATGAATCTGTGGCAGATGCAATCCCTTCTGGTCGAGCACGTTCCGCACGTAAGGCTGCATTTGGCCGCATGGCATCTTGGGATTTGAATCATGTATCAAATCCCGATGGCAGTGTGATGTACTTTGACTGATTTTCATGCTATGCTCCCATTGTTACACATGCTATGATTGCAGCCGCTTACATACCTGTGAAGAGTCAGTGGTATGTAGGGCTCGATCGATGGCCGACCCTCATGCAGCACAGTAACGTACTTCACCGACGGGCGTGGCGTCCCATTTGTGATTGCAGCCAGTTAGCATCATGACACACAGCCGCACTACATTGATGTAATTGTGAATGCAAGCGTTCACAGAAGCCTTTTCGGCGTAATGTTGCAAGTGAGGAATTCGAAGGCCAGCATTTTGGGTTTTGAAGTAGCGGCGAGGATACGCCCACAGGTCTGGCTGGAAATGTAACGTTCTATTGTAGAATGTCCTTGGGACATGGCCCATAACGAGCAGGCAATGAATGATATGAATTGAAGGGGATGCGCAATAGCGTAGTGGACGATGAGGCAGGACGTTCCCAAATCCATCTTGCTTCACAACACTACAGATCCGGCCAGGGGCACAGTGGTTTTTGCGGACTGCATTACGCACAGACGCGATGGAAGTTTCACATATTATGTGAGTGAATATTCATGCGTTTTCATTGCGGGATGAGGGAATGATGTGTGGATGCATGGACTGATGAATCCGTTTAGGGTCTGCCATGTACATGGGTTTTTTGGTTCACTCCCCTTCCCCTGCGTTATGTGATGCAAGGCTGCCATAGTGGGACATACGTCTCTCTGCCCTTGTCGGATCCTCCCTGTCTCGACGCGCCTTCATACACTTGTGTCTAGGCACGTTACTAATCCCATGTCATGGGTTCTATCTTGACGGACGCATGCACAGTAACCGACGTTGCCAATGGTGTGTTTAGCTCGATTGGTTTCGTTGTGATTCGATACTGGATTAGGGGTGTGTATATTCCTTTGGAGTGGGCTAGCATGCATATGGGTGTGGATTTGGTGTGTTGAATGAAGATTGTAATGCATCATGAGTCCCGTAATGCAATCGGTTGATTTGTGTTTCTTTTGGGTGACAGGTATCTCCTGCCCTATTGCAGATGCCATCTCTACGCCACTCCTCCAGATGGTTTTTACTCTCGACTCCTGCAGCTTCGGGTGAATCAGTGGAGCACCATTTCGATCATATGGGACGATCGCCAATGGGCCACATGCCCTTACGCTGTACTGGTGGCTAGGTGCAACATTTCGGCCTTTCAGCTCGACTAGTGCCTGCCTCATGGGACGGACCTGCGGTTCTTGCCGCTTCCATGTTGCCTTTTGGAACGTTGATGTAAGCCCTGTGTGCCATGATGGTACAGGGCGTCACACAAGTGGAAGCCGGTCAATTATTGCAGATGCAGCCCTCGGTGATGATGGTTGTTTTGGTGGGATTTTGCAAATTGATGTGGGGCCTTTGTCATTTGGATGTGCATTTAAATTGTATTCCGATATTTGTCGTGTTGCGTTGTTCTTTGCAGGTGATGTGGCGATTTTCGCTTTGTGGCGGTATGTATTGCGTGATGATCTGCTTTGTGTTCCGCCTTCTGAGTTGAGTTGTGTGGTACAGTACTGGCCGCGTTTGCCTACGTAGCACAGTATGGTCACGGATAGAGGCTGCCATTGTGTCTGTTTACATGATGTGCTGTTCAGGGGCGGGGGATTGGCTTTTGGCCGACTGGTGCCTGTCAGCCAGGTCGATTGGTGGAATGATGGGTTGTTCAGAATGTGGCTGGTCACAGGTGACTGTGTTTGCGTGCGTTTGTTGGAGGGGGACTGGGGTCATGTCCATTGGAATGGCTTCTGTATTGATGCCATCTGTGCCCTGCAGCTCCCATCGGCCCCTCTTGGGATGAGCCTGGCTGCTCAGTCACTCTGCCGACTTGTGTGGTACATGCTTCTGCTGATGGTTGGTTTGTTTACTGGCATGAGTACAGGGCTGGTGCAATCCCCCTCAGGATGCTGTTGTGGATGTTGCCTTGCGCTGGTGGCAAGCGATGGGGGACTACTGTTGTTTTGTGTCATGTGTTCTTGATTTTCATTTTGATGTGTTGTACCTTCACATGCCTGTGCTGCGTCAGTACGGCTATGGTGACATGCCGTACATGGATGCCCACTCACGGGGCGCTTTGAGCCCCTGCATGCTTTTCTACGTTGGCATGCATGGGTGAATTGTGGATTTCACTGGTTGCATAGTGTGAGTACATTGCGCCTGCCAGGAGTTGTGCAATGAGGCCAGGGAGTGGAGTACAGGCACTCAGTGGGCCATTTACGGTTGGTTCGCGTTGCCGTATTTCTCGCCATGGCGGAATGGTACTTTACGACGTGCTTGATGGCGTTCAGTACATGTCCGCTAGGGTCAGAATTCGCGTACCGTTGCGCCATGGCGGTGATTCCGGTTTTGCAAGGCGCGCGTGCGCGTACTTGGTGCAGTTAGCGTTGCCGTTCACTGCGGTGTCGCTAATGGCATCGTACTTTACGGTGACGGGTCATGATCGCAACGAGCGGTGTTCGATGGCGGTATTGCATTTCCGCCATCATTTTTCCATTTCCGCAAGGGTCGTAATGAGGCCCAATGTGTCTTTTTGTTTTCACAGGGATGGTTGCGATCTCAGAGTTGCCGCACAAATGGCGAAGACCACAGTGAGTTATTGATGTGCAGAGTGCTGCGCTGTTTATTGGTGTTAATTGCTAACCTGTGTTCTCTTCTCTTCTTTGTACAGGTTGCAGTGATGTTCCGGAGTGATGAGCGATCGAAGCACTGCTTGCCCAGGTAAGTGCTTTGTGAATGCTGACCTTGTTCCTTCTCCCTTGCAGGTTGTGGTGAAACCCAGAGATGGGCGAGGTAAGAGAAGCGCAGGATGGATTCAAGGCCGGTTACTTCACAGGTAAGTGTTCTTGCTCGCTAATGCTGTTCTTGTTCTTCCAGGTTATTAATGGAATCCGGATCTAGGGCTTCCAGATTGGGCCACCGGAGAAGCAGATGAGCAGGAGCTGGACATGGTGAGTGTTACACTGCAGGAGTGCAGAATAACGCGTAGCGTGTTCTGCTGTTTGGGTGTGGTTTAAATAGCCTAGGTAAAGTAGTTCCAGGCCAAGTAGTTCCAGGCCCAGCCACACCCAAAACACTAGACTGCATGGCTTGGTTCTAAAGAACTGAGCTCTATAATAGGCCTCCATGTTGGATTAAGGTCCACAATTGGTATTGCTTTATTCCTGATAATGAGCCTGGTGCCAAAGGCGCCAGGACTGACTCCATGTATGTTTCTGATGGAGTTTTAAGGCCCTTGGGCCGCTGAGAAGGGCTTTAGCCCCACTGCTGCCAGGGGGCTGTTATACCTGAGGCGGTCAGAGGCATGGATCATGACAGCAGGCTAATGAATGTCCTCATAGTCCTGTGTATTTACACACTGGACAGGAGTCCATAGTTTGTAATATTTAAATTTTTAATTTGTCTTTGCCTTTTACATACTGATTGAGGAACTGCCGTAAATATTTGAAAGATTGTTTTCGCACGTTACACATTTATGTGGATGGCCATTTGTATACTGGACGTATTGGTTTGGTGGAATGGAGAGTTGATTGTAAGTTTGCTGGGTATGTTCTTCTGAGCAGCGTTTCTTCTTCCATAATGGTATTGTTTACCTTTTCATACCCTCGCCCACTGCTATGTATGGAAATTGGGTTTGTTTGCTTTTGTTTTTATGCCTCTTCATTGAAATATGGCTTTGTGTTGGTGGTGTGACTCCACTCAACTGCACAGACATTTTCAAAGGTATCTATGTTGATATTACGTCTGTTGTGAAGTACTTGTTGTAGTTTAGTAATAGATTTTGTTAGTGGTTTCATTCTGTTTAAAAAACATACAAATAATTTCCTTTTGAGAAGGATTGCAATGTCGATGAGAGCTTCCAGGATGAGTTGTCTGCGGAAGTTGTAAGGGTGGAGTGTGATTTCTCCCCTGTTTTAAAAGATTCTGACGGATCCTATGATGGAACATTTTTTGTGAAATTAATTTTTTGAAATGCTTACTTGTGGCTACATTAACATTGGTAGGTGCAGTTTTAGAACTAGTGGTAATTGTAATCTTCATAATACATTTCGTTTTAGTTTTACATTTTGATAGATGAATCACAGTTTCTTTTGAGCTAGCTGCTTCAGTTTTGCTCAGTGAGTGGAGTGTATTAGCTGTTTTGTTTGAACTTTTTGTACAAATTCGGCTGGGGTAGATGACCATTTTGTATGCTTTTAGTTTTATGTGCTCTACTTATGCGTTGCTTTCTACAGAGTTGCTTTTTGGTAGGCATTGTTTACTTTCTGTTGGAGAAAAAAGGAGAGTGTGGGTTTGGAGGTTGGGCAATGTATATGTGTGCACTGTGCATGAGTGTCTGAACGTGAGGGTATGCATACATATAACAGTGTGTGATTGTGGAATGGGTTAGTAGTTCAGGTTGGGAAGGTTGTACTGGTATGTGTTTGCTACTATACTGGCGTTCAGATGTCAATATAAAGTGTGTACCTGCTGAGGTGCAATGAGTAAGAGTGAAGCAAATCCTGTTGGGTTTATAGAATTTCATAGCCTATAATAGAAAAACACTGCACTGTCTGAGTAAGAAACAGTTATGCAAGTGGGCATTAAAATAATATGTTGTAAGCAGGCAGCAGTGTAAGCAAGTGCCACTTGATGTTAGGAGATGGGACAAATGAAAGTATGATTATTTAGTAGTTTATGTAAGGTAAGTGGCTGTCACCTTGTTTATATGCATGCAATCTATGTACTTAGTATGCTTTGGTAAAATACATGAAGTTTTCATTTTCTGTGTGCATGCTAGGCATTTTAGAGCAGGCGTGTTAGTGGGGGAAGTGGTTGTAGAAATGATAGAAGGAAAAAAGAGTATAAGAGTTTGCACATTACAATGGGTGATATGGGTAAAAGAACAGTTCCAAACCGCACAGCATTGTAAGTGCCACTTCATGGTAGGAGATGGGAGAAATGACAGTATGCTTATTGATTAGGTTATACAGGGTAAGTGGCAGGTACCCTGTTCATTTGCATTTGTAAAAGAGTTAGAAATGTACTATACAAAATATATGCACACCTGTAGTTTGTGTTGATTGATGCAGAGGTGGATACATCTGGAAGCAATATGTTGGAGAGTTGTACATTAGTTTGTTCTGCAGGTGCTTTGCAATCACAGCAGACTTGTAGCCACAGTGTTCAACAGTAGATCTAAAGTTCTGAACTGTTATCACAGAGGAAGATGTAGAGGTCTTGGATGTGATTGGTGGATGATTGTGTGACTGCTTATCGGTAGCCAATGAGGGAGTGGTGCAGAGAGTGATGTGGAAAGGGAAGAAGAGCTGCCCCTGTGTTACAGGTTCCATGGACACCGCAGTAGTCCATGGACAGGGCATGCCACACCTGGGGCTTTTGAGGATGGCAGGCATGGAAATGGGACTCTGGAGGCCAGGGGATTGGTCAATAAGGTTTTCTGGGTGTAGTGTGCAAGGAGCAACTGTGGTAGAAGGTCTGTTTGCTGAGAGGGGTACAGATGGCTATAGCTATGGCTGTGTCTTTCAGGAGGTAGTGTGTCTGGATTTTGGGAGACTCCTGGGCAAATTGGTTGGAGGTGATGAAAAGCATTTTGGAGTTGCTGAACATTTTGGATTCCATCATGTGGATGTGCACTTGTATGGAGTGTGTGTAATGAAGTGGCTGGATTTGGTTCCTCTTTGTGCCACTTTGGTGACACACCATCATCCAGACATTATTATTATTAATTGTGGAGGGAACAGTTAAGAACATGTTACCGGAATCTCACTGCAGTTTGCGATGAAGGAGTCACTTGTGAAAGTCCTGGATATATTTCCAAACTCCAGAGTAATTTTTTCTCGCATTGCGCAGAGACAGATGTGGCTTGGCTCTTCTTCATTTGGTTTGGATAAAGTGAGGCACAATGTTAACAAGGCTGTGTTTGCGCCTTTTTGAAAGTAGTTGGCATGTCGTTGTTGAACAATTAAATTATTACATTTCGTAGCACGAATACTGGCAATCAGCTTTTTCTGCGAAATATCCAAAATGCATTGCAGCCCTTTTTGCAAGCATAGGAAGCATTTTTCCAGTAGTTGTTGGCCACTTCCACACTTCCAAAAACAAACAAACACCACAAAAAGGCCCTTTTCAGAGCCACCACTTTCTCCCGGAAAAGAGTGCAATGTTTTTGAAAGTGCCACCTCCTACATTTTTATTAAAGTTCATGGACTACTGCGCTGTCCGTAGACTTATCAGAATGCTCAGGGCTCTGCACCACTTCATTGGCACTTCTATTTTTAGACATTGAAAGGTGGCTCTTAAAAGAGCCTTTTTTTTGGTTTTTGTTATTTCATATTTTTTTAGGTGTTTTTATACATGACACATAAGGAAATGAAGCGAAGGGAGGGTAGGGAAATAGGACCAACCACAGGGATAAGAAAGGACAGTGGAGAGACGAAGATGTTGGGTGGGCCTCACTTAGGTAGGGGGCAGTCTTTCTCATGCTACGAGACTGAAGCCTCGAAATCACTTCTAAATTGCTCCCCCCTGCAGAGTACTGTGTTGCAGTACATGCACAATACAGTGAACCTCAAAAGGTAAGGGTCTGCTGTGGTGCGTATGGCCTGCCAGGCTGGTTCATGGATCTGCTGCCCCAAAGGAGTGTCCCTTGTGGTGACAGCAGCAGATACAGAGGATGTTGTAGACAAACTCAACCTACTACTTTGTTCAAAGGGGGCGACCCTCCAAACTGCCGCCTTGTGGTTCGACCTCAGGTGTCACCGCATGGAGGTAGTCCCGTAGCTATACATACCAGGTTTGCTGCGACTGAGCACAGTTTTACACTCAGTTCCTTGGGTACCCCTCCAACGGTGGTAAAGAGCCTCCACACCCAAGACTCACGCTGGCCGGCAGTAGTGGGGACTTCCACTACCTCATCCTCATCTTCCTCTTGATCCCTCTCTACATCACCATGCCTGTTCCCCTCCCCAGGCCCATGGAAAGGTGGTGGTGGTGGAGACAGTGGGGGTGGTGCTGGGGCAGCATCAGCAGGAGCAGCCATGGTTGCAATAGGAATAGTCCTCCACAAGTAGCACAGTACAGCTCAGCAGCAAAACCAATCTCAGACAACCAGCAATCTGGAGATCAGGAGCAAAGCTCTGTCCTGGTAGCCAAAAACAGAATGAGGAGAAGCTCTGTGGTGTGTCCTTTTATAGGGGTGCTGGGGAGCGCTCCACAGACAGCCTTGTGCTCTGCAGACATTTCAGACCCCAAAGTGGGCTCAAAATTCTCCAAAAAGTGCCCAGATAGCCAGGGGCATGGTCTGGAATCTTTGCAAGGCTGAAGTTTCACAGTAAAACACATTGGATTTCTCAAAAAAGCACTTTTTTGGTGTTCTGGGGCCCGGACACTGCCCGCAGACAAGGGCCTACACTGAGTGTGGGTGCGGTCACATGGTGGCCATGCACGGAAGAGTCTGCCCACTGGTAGAAGTACTGTAATAGTATGTGTAGAGAAGTGCACAGGGCTTCAAGCGGCTGGTTTATTACACCCAAGTGTCTGCCGACTGATTGCAAGTACTGCAATGGTATGTGTTCAGAAGTGGACAGGGCCTCAGGCAGCTGGTTTATGTGTGTGGGTTGTGGACATTATGCAGATTGTTGGGTGCATGGCTTAATTATACTGCTGTGATTGAGCCGGCCCACTGGCTGTAAGTAGTGTAATAGTATGTGTACAGAAGTGGACAGGGTGTGTGCCAGCTGGCTTAATGGACTGTTCCTAGGGTTGTGGCCACTGGACATATTCTTGGGTGCATGGCTGTATTATGCTGTGATAATTGTGGTCAGCTACTAGAGACCTGGGTGCATAGCTGGAGGCCATGGACCCAAGAATCTGCCCAATGGCTGCAAGAGTCTGTCCACTGGCTGTAAGTAGTGTAATAATATGTGTATAGAAGTGGGCAGGGTGTGTGGCAGCCAGCTTATTGGATTGTCCCAAGGGTTGTGGCCACTGGGTAGTTTATTGGATGCATGGCTGTATTATGCTGTTTTAATTGTGGTCAGCTACTAGAGTCTTGGGTGCATGGCCAGAGGTCATGCACCCAAGAGTCTGCCCACTTGATGCAAGTAGTGTAAACGTATGTGTACAGAAGTGGATAGGGTGTGCAGCAGGTGGCTTTTTGGACTGCCCCGAGATACTTGGGTGTATGACAGTCGGCACAGCGGGTGAAAGTAGTGTAATCCTCAGGCCCTCAGGCGAGCAGCTTATCTGGTGGCTGCAGGCTGGCTTCATTAGGGTAGGGGAGTGGAATGTAGATGTTATGAGGATGTTTGGATTGGCTGTATTATTCTGTGGTGGTTGTGGCAATCTGCTGCACACTTGGGTACATGGACGCAGGCCATGCAACCAAGAGTCTGCCCACTGGTTGAAGTACTGTAATAGTGTGTGTAGAGAAGTGCACAGGACTTCAGGTGGCTTAGGGTAGGGGAGTGCAATGTAGATGATATGAGGATGTTTGTGTAGGCTGTATTATGCTGTGGTGGTTGTGGCAAGTTCCTAAACTTTTAGAGTATGCCCATTGGTTGAAGTATTGTAATAGTATGTGTAAAGAAGTGTACAGGGTATGTAGCAGCTGGCTTATTGGACTGTCCCGAGATGTAGTGTAATAGTATGTGAACTGAAGTGGACTGTTAGATACCAATGGGCATATTCTACCTGTTTATCTGTTTCCTTGTTTTAGCAGTATCTGTTTAAGCTGTTTGATTGCTTTTGGTGTTTTCTAAGTACTGTACTATTGCAAAAGAATATTGCAGGATTGTGGGGGCAGTTAGATACCTGTTGGTGTATTCTAACTGTTGGTAGTTTAAAAGTTGTTCAGGGTATGTTTGTAGCACTTTGATTGCTGAAGGTTTATTTTTGCCGTTTGACCGGTGGAAGGGATATTGTAATACTGCTGGTGCAGTAAGATACCAGTTGATGTATTCTGGTTGTTTACACTTAATAAGTGTTGAAGGGTTTCCGCAGAAGCACTTTTTTGCTGGTGGATTTGAAATTGTGTAGTAATGGAAAGTAATATTGGTGTATTCTAACTGTTTAAAGTTTCCCAGTTTTGCAGGGTATGTCTTCAAGGGGTGTAGTTACATGCAGTTGCGTATTTATTGCAGTGGCGTGGGCATTGTTAGACAGCTGTTGCCTTATTCTAACAGTTGGTTGTTTCACAGGTCATTGAGGACAGTTTGTAAACCCTTACACTCAGTACTTTTCTTGTAAGTACTATTGGTGAAACAATATTAGTGTGTTCTTTCCACAGTTGTTGTTTCTGTGACTATAATCATTGGGGAAAAAACTGTACAGCAGCGCGACTGATGTACTCATGGGCCAGTTGGTGTATGCTAAGTTGTTCCAGTTTCACAGGGCAGAAGGTTATTTTTAGTTTGCAGTTACATATCTGTTGGTGGGTATTGGGCAGTAGGCTATGCTACTTTTGTATATCAGTGAGTACATTTTGGTTTCAAGATTATTATGTAGGCATTTGCCAGATAATGGAAGTATAGTTGCATTTAAACCACCCACATTTCTTTTTAATATATTCAATAAAGTGACCTGTAGTGGTTGTGGCACTCGTGAGGTGGATTATGCCTACTGTTGTGAAGGTTTTCTTGCCAATTGATACTTGCCCGTTTGTGAAGCTAGTAAGCTTGTAGTTTTTTTGGTACATCTGTATATAACTTCGCTCCCCCTGGACGAAACCTCACCAAACTTTGCAAAAAAAAGTATATGGCCCACTCACAGTTTGGTGAGGATTCGTCCAGGGGGGGAAAAGTTATAGGGGGGGTCCCAAAACTTTTTTTTTCCCATAGACTGAATGGGAAAAACCTTTGGGCACAGCTACAGCCCGAACCGCTGGATGGATTTACACCAAATTTGCGGCAGGAGCGGCGGCCTGGTCCCGAAAGCGTGATTTTGCAAATTTGGTGTAAATCCGTCCAGTAGTTTTTTAAAAAATGACCAAAATGTAAGGCAAACAAATTAGTGATATATGTGTTCGCTTCGCGGATGGACTTCCCTGTTCGCTTCGCGGACAGCACACCGATTGGCCCAGCGGCTTGCGTCATGTCCGTGGACATGCGACGTGTTCACTGATTGGGCGGCGTGGTGCGTGATGCGCGTCCGATTTTCTGACGCGCCCGCCATCTTGCATTTACGGACGTCCGCGGACAGCGCGGTGAAAGTTTGTTCAAAATGTGTATTTAGTAGAGTGTGTTGGTGTGTAGAAGTCTTTGGGGAGGATGGGGGAGTATGAGATAGGTTCAAAGTTGTATTTTATTTATGTGCTAGACGCTTTTGTTGTGTTTGATTTGTCTGCGGACAACACGGCTGTTCTGGAATGTTCGTAAATAAACAGAATGGATTCAGTGTCAACTTGAAAGTGTTCTAAGAACACTCGTGGGGTCTTGGAATGTTTGCAGGGGGTGTCCTGGAGACGTTGTCTGTATTGTTCATTGGCAAAGTGAAAATGTTTTAAGAACAATCGCGGTGTCCAGAAATGTTCGTACATAAAGAAAATGGGGGTGTCCTGAGGACGCTGTTTGTATTGTCCTCTGGCAAGTTGAATGTGTCCTAGGACCTTCCCCCTGTCCGCGGACATAAAAATGGTTGCAATGCTTGCATCTATGGGTATGATATGCTGCAGTGGTTGTGGTCAGGGTATAGAATGTTCGGTGCATGGCCATTTGGCCATGCACCCAAGAGTGTATGCCCTGGCCACAACCACCGCAGCATATCACACCCATAGTGGCTTTTAACTTTGGGTCAAAAACTAATTTATAAGGAACAATGTTATAAGCTTGTATGGGTGTGATATGCTGCGATGGTTGTATTTATCTTGTTATACGTACCATTTGATTTAGTAACGGGAGTCCATGTTTTTCTTGTTCATTTCTGTAATAAAAGAAAATAGCATATTAGTATTAGTATTTTATAATGACTTATTACATTGTACAATCAACATTTTCTTCTTTTTATTGACCCTCATATTTAGTAGATTACAAACCAGAGTACTGTGCAATGTGCAAAGTTTCTGTGTTTGTTGCTAAAATCATTGGGTCTGTGGGAGAAAAAAAATCCATGTTGGATTCAAAAAAAAACCTTTTTCTGTTATGCTACAGTTCATTTATTTGTTTGTTTTCCACGTTTACTTGTTCTTTTTGCCTAATGCTTTATGCACTAGATTGTTCGAGTTTTTGTGAGCAGTAAGATATTAGGTATTTGTTTGGATATTGTAAAATTTTGGCCCAGTTATATACCAGTAGGCGTATTCTAACTGTTTATGTTTTGATATAATTTAGTGGTATTGATTTATCTGTTTGCATATTTGTAAATTTTGGGACAGTTAGATACCAATTGGCATATTCTAACTGTCTATTTTTTGCTCTATTTGAGTGGTATTAATTTATCTGATTAGTTGTTGTAGAATCTTTGGGCAGTTAGATAGGTTTTGAAATATTGTGACAGTTTATATTTTTTTACTACAAGTGTACTTAAGGTTTAAGTACAGTTCAGTTATCAAATTTTGGTTTTAAGAACATTAAATACGCGTTTGTAAGATTAGCTGGTAATCTCTGCTTTAGAGTAACGGTACTATCATTACATTCAAAACATCACATTTTTTTTTTATATATGCAGTGCAGTGCCCTTAGTTGGTTGTGGCTCCTGCGTGGTAGATTATACCTATTGTTGTGAAGGTTTTCCTACCAAGTGATATTTGACCATGTGTGAATCCAGTCAGCTTGCAGTTGTTTTTGTACCATCTGCATTGTAACGTAGAAGCATTAGTATTACGTATTTACTATGTGTTTGTATTAGCAATGTGGAGCGATTATCCGAATTGCAGGTAGAACATAATCTACCGTGGTTTGCATTTTGTACAAGTTGCTGAAATGGAATGGATTCACAATTAGGTATTGATATATAGACAAAGCGCTCATTGGGGATTTGTTGCAGAGAGTTCATGTATGTTTCCACATGTATGGAATCTGGAAGATTTCATTTATAGGTATGTTTTAGCTTTCTAGTACTTGCAGGAAGTACATTAGAAATTCTTGTGGATTGTCTTGTGTGTTTATAGTGAATCTCACCATTCCCGCACAGTAGTCCAATTCCTGCCTTATTCCTGAGACACTGTAAGTGTTATCAGGATTGTTTTTTGCATTTCTATGAATGAGTAGCATTTTCAAACACAACTGATCTGCGCCGTTTAAGTAAATCTTTTCAACACTTGGTGGCAATTGTAATAGAACATTGATTGCTACATTTGCATAGCAATTTACACCAGTTGTGTTGGGAAATTTGAATGGACCTAACAGTCCTGTGTCTGAGTCATTTGATGGACATCCATGTGCTTTTTATTGAAGAGGTACTTCTCTTTGTTTGTGCAGTTGGGTATGCATTTGTCTTTTCAGTACATCCTTCTTTGGTTGTGGTAATTGATGGAGTAGCAGCTGCTTTCAATTTCTTTGGTGATACTGTTGTGAGATCACGTGTAAGTTGAGTTTGCGCTAGTTTTGTTTTAACAGGGTACATTTTGAGATTGGGTCTGTAAAGTGCACGTAATCTTTTGTACTCTACGATGCAATGAATGTCAGCCTTGACTTTACTTGCATCAAAATTGACTAGAAATAGTAATTCAAGTGTACATAGGCGTGACAGTGCTACGTAACTCATGTCTTCTTTAAAGACTGAGAGGCCGATTCATGGAATAATTAGCACGGCGCAAGTGGGCAAAAACGTGCGAATCGCAGTGGAATAGCGAAAATCGCAGTGCAAGTGCGAAAATCGCACCAAAAGCAGCTCACATCGATTCATGGAAGGCCGTGCGCGAGAAAACCAGCGGATGTGCGATAAAAAAGTGCGCGGCGCACGTTGGCGCACATGCCATCTAACAGCGTGCGCCAGGGCACAGTGAAAATCGCACAGGCCACAGCGAAATTCGCACATAGCGCGGCGCACGCAACAAAAGTAGGCGGAACACGGGCGTAACACTCGGAATGGGGAACAACTTGCCAAAACGTGGGCGTCACGGGGGAAGTACAGGGCACAAGTGCGTGGAACGCCCACACGCTCGCCTACAACACGTATTCATGGAATAGAATAGGGGAAAAAAGCGCACGCTCAAACCAGCGCACAGGCACAAACACGACCGCCACAAGAAAGCAGGCGGTAGCGTCTCTGCGGCTGTAAGAAATGTGCGCCAAAAGGTGCGCCAACAAATAGCACCTATATACTGCCATGATGAATGTCCTATACTGTGGCCCTCCAGGACAAATGACGTGCAAAGGGGTACCCACAAACACGGACACCCGCTGACAAAAAATACGTGTGCGTGTATACCGGGGTGCGCGGGAAGTCTCACACGCGATTTGGCCGGGTACGTGGATTTCAGGGGTGCGCGGGAAGTTCCACACGCGATTTCAGCAGGGTACGTGTATTTCAGGGGTGCGCGGGAAGTTCCACACGCGATTACAGCAAGGTATGTGTATTTCAGGGGTGCGCGGGAAGTTCCACACGCGATTTCAGCAGGGTACGTGTATTTCAGGGGTGCGCGGGAAGTTCCACACATGATTGGCCCAGTGCGAGCAGGGTACGTGTATTTCAGGGGTGCGCGGGAAGTTACACACGCGATTTCAGCAAGGTATGTATTTTTCAGGGGTGCGCGGGAAGTTCCACACGCGATTTCAGCAGGGTACGTGTATTTCAGGGGTGCGCGGGAAGTTCCACACACGATTGGCCCAGTGCGAGCAGGGTACGTGTATTTCAGGGGTGCGCGGGAAGTTACACACGCGATTTCAGCAAGGTATGTGTATTTCAGGGGTGCGTGGGAAGTTCCACACGCGATTTCAGCAGGGTACGTGTATTTCAGGGGTGCGCGGGAAGTTCCACACACGATTGGCCCAGTGCGAGCAGGGTACGTGTATTTCAGGGGTGCGCGGGAAGTTACACACGCGATTTCAGCAAGGTATGTGTATTTCAGGGGTGCGCGGGAAGTTCCACACGCGATTTCAGCAGGGTACGTGTATTTCAGGGGTGCGCGGGAAGTTCCACACACGATTGGCCCAGTGCGAGCAGGGTACGTGTATTTCAGGGGTGCGCGGGAAGTTACACACGCGATTTCAGCAGGGTACGAGTATTTCAGGGGTGCGCGGGAAGTTCCACACACGATTGGCCCAGTGCGAGCAGGGTACGTGTATTTCAGGGGTGCGCGGGAAGTTACACACGCAATTCCAGCAAGGTATGTGTATTTCAGGGGTGCGCGGGAAGTTCCACACGCGATTTCAGCAGGGTATGTGTATTTCAGGGCTTCTGGGGAGTACCACACGTGAATTGCCCGTGTGGGCCCTCCCAGGTGTACGCTCCACAACCTCCACGGACCCTGCAGCCAGCCCACACCACGGGGGACTACCCTGCACCCCTGCCCATGTCCCGCAGGCAGCCCATTCACCATGGGCATGCCCCCCAGCCAACCCACATGTCACCTTGCACTGCTGATCAACAATGTATGTCTACCACCACCCCCACCCCACAGCAGTGCAGGGGCAGCCTCCACCAGGCCCCCACTCATGTCCCCCTGCACCCCCACCCCCCAGCATCCAGGGTCACCCTACACCAGGCCCCCACTCATGTCTCCCACCACCCCCACCCCCCTGCCACCATGGGCAGCCTCCACCAGGCCCCCACTCATGTCCCCCTGCACCCCCACCCCCCAGCAGTGCAGGGGCAGCCTCCACCAGGCCCCCACTCACGTCCCCCTGCACCCCCACCCCCCAGCAGTGCAGGGGCAGCCTCCACCAGGCCCCCACTCATGTCTCCCACCACCCCCACCCCCCTGCCACCATGGGCAGCCTCCACCAGGCCCCCACTCATGTCCCCCTGCACCCCCACCCCCCAGCAGTGCAGGGGCAGACTCCACCAGGTGCTCACAATCCCCAATCATGTGCGTAATGGACAGCCTCCACAGCCAAAAAGCCCTACCAAGTAACCCATTCACCCACATGGAAATGGAAATCACATGTTACACCCCCAATGTTCATGAAGCTAATGAACCCATGTCCGTCACACACAATGGTTGCAATTGAATGGGAAAACACACAACATGACATGCATGAAACCAATGAGATGATACCACACAGTGAAGTATGCAAACAAAATTGTATTGAAAAAAATAAAGAATGCTATAGAAAGAAACCAAACTACAATGTGAATGAGAAAAAAAAAACATGCATGTCCGTATAAAAAACTACCAAGGGTCCATGAGCCCAACTGAACAAAGGAAACCTACTAAAAAACCTAGCTAAAAATCAACTATATACAAAAAGTGGAGCAGTGTCCGTCGACTCCAAATCATAATAATAAAGAAAGGAAACCTAAAACTAAAGAACTATATACAAAGGCGGCGGGCTAGTCCAGCGGCTCACTCCGTGGTGTCCCGGGCCAGGGCATCATCGAACTCCTGTTCGATGTCCCGGAGGCGGTCCAGTTCCATGGCCCCGAGGGTCCGCAGGGACGACGCTGTGTCCTCCTCCAACCCCCTGCGGATTGCCTCGAGGCACTCGGCCCGCCTCAAGGCCCTCCGCATGGAGTTCTCCGCCCTGACCATTGTGAGCCGCGCCTCTTCCGCCCGCCGCCGCTCCGCACCTATGGCGTGGCCCAACCGCTGCCACACGGAAGACACTCTCTGTCCTGGGTCCCCCTGCCCTCCGGCCGATGCCTGCCCCTCCGATGTCGAAAGCCCCGAGCCTTCATGTCTCCCACCATGTTGCTGCTGCTGCTGCTCTGCCTCTGCCCGTGCACTGCCTCCTGCTGCCTGCACATCCTCCACCGGCTGGGGTGCACTTGTTGATGTGGCCACCCCTGCTGGACCTCCGACTCCCGACTGTGGCAGGGATGCCTCCTCCACCAGCCTGGCCGCACCGTCAGAGGCAGCTCCACAGGGCACCCAGGTGACTGATGGGTGGGAAGATGGCACAGAGGACGACTGGCGCGTAGGGGGTCCAGTTGAGGAGGGGGTCGGAGCAAGCCCCATCAGACGGAGGAATCCGGCCTGGGTGACCTGTCCCAGCAGGCTGACGTGGTCAACAAGCCATTCGAGATGACGTGCAGTCTCTCCATGAAAAGACTGCAGGTCACCTCGCATGGCCCGTTGACGCAACGCCACACCAGCCAGGACAGGCTCAACCCGGACCTGGATGGCCACGTCCGCAGGCAGAGGAAGGCCAGTTGACGTCAGCTCATCCCCTGCCTGAAAACGGGTCTGGACGTAGGCATCCCTGCTGGTGCAAGATGATGCAGGGACAGGATCGGGGACAGGATTGCACACAGGCACCTCCGCGGCCGCCTGTGCTGCCTCCTGTCCCTGGTCCTGCACTGCACCACTAGCACCAGTGGGATCCCCACCTCCAGACCCCGTCTCTGGTGCTTGCGCGGCCCCCTCCTCCACCAAACCCCCCACCAACCTGGATGACTCCGTGCCATCTTCCCCTGTTGGGCCCTGTGGGGTCCCAGCTGCCCCTTCTGCTGCCGAGGAGTCCAACTGCAACCTCCGCCTCTTGGACCTCCCCCCGGCAGCTGCGGCCTGGGACGCGGCACCGGACTCCTCACTCCCCGACGAGATGACAACACGGGAGGGGAGCCGGGCCTTGCGTCTCCGGCTGGCGGTCGGATCCCCGCCGCTGTGCTCCACAGCACCTTCTCCGCCCTCTTCATCAGTTGACGCTGCAGACAGGGAGAAACAAAACACAGGCATCAGGGCACTGTACAATGGACACATACTCGCATGACAGTTGCACATGAGTGGCATTGGCAAACCTCAGACATGTCATCACAATCCCCAACACACATGTCATTGCAACTGGCACACATGAGCCATACCACAGCCATATCGCAACTGCCACCACCATCCCTACACATACAACAGCATCAGCAGCCAAAGGGGAGCCAGACATCACATGCAACACAGGAAGTGCACCACACATGTACACACACCACCACACTTGCATGCATGTCTACACCTCTGCCAAGTGTCGCACTGTTCAGACGGGCATCCATGTCACATCTGCCAATCAGGCTTCCACATACCGCTGTCACATGCATCCATGTTGCATCACTGTTGCACCCTTGACAAATACACACACATGCACATGTACACAGTGCTCATACATGCAGCCGAAAACAACATACATGCCTGACATCACGGACATGTCTACTTACATACACATTCATCCAAACATGTGTGCACGCACAACTGCATTTGCCATGCAAGCCCACACACACAAGCACCATCCATGTCTCACACATTACAGCCCTCGCATATGTCAGCCCCACGGCCCTGTACACCCCCACCCATACTCGACCCCATACAAACAGATGTGCAACCGGCACAATGGCGAATGATCACCACACGCACTGCTCACAATCAGGATGCATGTACACTCACCGCTCGACTCCAGACGGGTCTGCTTCTCTAGGACCTGGACGTGGAGCGCTGGGGATATGCGTTCCAGGACCCCCATCTGTTCTTCCGACAAGTGGCCCCGGCGCCCCATGGCATCCGCTGCCTTCAAGAGGCGCCGGCCCTTGTTCAGGGTCCCGGACCTGAAGTCCTCCCAGCGCTTCCTGACATGTTGTCCCGGACTGCCACCCCCTCCGCGTTGATGGCAGTCACGATGTCAGTCCAGATCCGAGTCCGTCCTTCCTTGTCGGCGCGGGAACTTCCAAAGAGGGCATCATACTGCCCCAGGACTTGCTCCACCAGGACACCAACTTCGGTGGCACTGAAGCTGGTGCCCCTCTGCCTCTCTGGCCGGGGGTTGTCAGTGGTCACAGATGGTGTATGCCCCGACATGACAACCCCAGAGGCAGGAGTGGGTGGGCAACCGGGTCCTGGGGCTGGGCTGTGGAGCGATGGAATTCCAGTTGCGAGTCTTCGGTTCCAGCAGGAGTGGTCACAGCAACAGCACCCCTGGCTGATGTGCAGGCAGCAAATGGCAGTGCACGTGGGCAGCAGGCAGTCAGGCAGCAGCAGATGGCAGGTGGGAGCGTGCTCGGGGCTCTGGGGGGCAGTAGTTCGGCCTTCTGGGCAGGAGCATGGTCTTCCGTGTGCTTACGCGTGGCCAGCTTGGTACGGAGTGATTTGGCACGTGAAAATCCTGCACGTCAGCGTGAAAACCGAGGAAAGGCCCTTAGCGCGTAAGCGCGTCAGCACGCATACGCGAATCTATTGGACCAAAGGCCCTCAGCGCGTAAGCGCGTCTGTGACGTGACCCGCACGGGTGTTTCCCACACAGCACGTGATGACAGAGCACACGTGGAAAGACTGCACGTCAGAGTCTCATCGCGTGTAATTGGACAGCACGTCAGAGTCTCATCACGTGTAATTGGACAGCACGTCAGAGTCTCATCGCGTGTAATTGGACAGCACGTCAGAGTCTCATCGCGTGTAATTGGACAGCACGTCAGAGTCTCATCCCGTGTAATTGGACAGCACGTCAGAGTCTCATCGCGTGTAATTGGACAAAAGTGCACGTACACGCGATTGGTCTATGTACGTGTATATCAGGTGTGCGCGGACACTTACACACGCAAGTACGTCAGCGCACCTGTATCCCGGTGTGCGGGCAATTTCCACATGCTATTGGACTGTGCACTGGATTTCAGGGGTGCGCGGGTCACACGCTCACCTACAACACGCGCAACGCATTAATTTGCGCGCTAACAAAATAACTAGCTCAGACCCAGGATGAACATACCGTTCCTAGCAGCAGTGGCCGTGGCCTACCAAAGGAGGAGGAGGAGGATAGTCAGGGCCAGAATATTCACACCCAGAACCAGCCTTTTCGGGATGCCTGATGACCAGGTTCATGGGAGGTACAGGTTTCCACCACACATCATACTGGACCTGGTGCTCCCAAGCACTCAGCCCCCTGGAGAAGGTCCTCAATGTACTGCACTTCTTAGCCACTGGATCATTTCAGCGGACAAGTGCCATTGTGGGTGGTGTATCACAGGCCACCCAGTCACGGTGCCTACACCAGGTCTTGAACATCATCACTTCACGCCCATCAGTCCGCAGGCACATATACCTGCCCAGAACCCCTGCAGAAAGGCATGCTGCCGCCCTGGATTTTTACGCTGTGGCACGATTCCCCAAAGTGCTAGGTGCCATCGACTGCACCCATGTGGCTCTACGTCCCCCCAGGGCATCTGAGCACATCTATAGGAACCGCAAGCACTGGCATTCCATCAACGTGCAGGTAGTATGTAATGCCAAGGGAATCATCACCTCAGTATATGCCAACTATCCTGGGTCAACCCACGACAGCTTCATTTACCGAATGTCCACCCTAAGGCGGGACCTAGAAGCTGGCCGGCATGGCGATACATGGCTGCTTGGTGAGTATGAATGCCACTGCACATGCATGCATGTCAGATACTGAGCAAGGTCACAACCCCACCAATGATACCAATCACCACCTCCACAGGGGACAGTGCCTACCCTCTCAGCCCCCACATGATGACGCCAATTCGGAACCCCACCACGCCACCCCAGCTAAGATATAACGCTGCCCACATTACAACCCGGGGCATAGTGGAGCGCACATTCGGAGTGCTGAAGTAACGCTTTCGCTCCCTTGACCGTTCTGGCGGGCAGCTGTTGTACGCTCCCCCAGTAGTGTGCAGGATCATAGTGGCAGCATGTGTCCTGCACAACGTTGCAACACGCCGGGGCCTGGCCGTGGACATGGTGGTGCCCCCCCATCCCCAACCACATGCACAGCCGCTGCGCATGGGAGGTGAAAGGGCACGGGGGGAGGCAGCCCGTACACAGCTAGTGGCTAATTACTTCACATAGAAATCACACCCCTGTGGAGTGCACACTGCCCTGGCACATTCCATCTGACAATCAATGATGACTCAACCTGACACTGATCCTGAATGTCTGGAGAAAGAACCGTGAAACCATATCAGCCTGAGATTGTTCGACTGGAAGTGTCACAATGTGTGCATCCCTACCCACACTGACACCACCAATGCAGTTTTGTGAAGTTACACATTCAAGCAGCTAAAATTAATACCCACTTGCAAAATGCAACAAGAGGACAGTGCCATGTCAGCCAACCCAACCCCAGCACCGCCACACGACACACCGTGCCATGTCATGCTATTTGCAGGTAAACAAAGTAATCCCCACAACATGACACTAGTGTCACAATGTACAGTGTCCCTATTAGAAACTTGCAACACGTGAAATGCTCACAGTAATGGCGGACCAACAACAAACTTGAGCACGTACTACCATTAACTTGACATCACTAATGTTTAATATTAGTAGTCTCACCACCTGGAAATGCCTGCACTCCCACCACTACCAACTGTGCAGTGTCGGCGCCTGTAGAGTTGTAGGTGCACTGCTGCCAACATGGACCACATCTCCAGACTAGAGGTCCTTGTGTAGACATGAGGAAGGGACCTGCAAATTGGAGGTAGACACAGAAGATGAGTTACACATCAATGCAACATGCAGTGTACAACACAACAGCAATATGCACTAGGAATGTATACACAGTATTGACTACAGACTGCCCACACAGCTCATGGGAGTCCAACGTCACTAATTCACTGTCACTTGGGCACACCCTTTGCAAGCCCATAGAAACGGGAAGCAGGATGGGTGTGTGTGACTCAAACCCAAGCATCTGAACCAAATACATTACAAGCCTGCATGTGCCCAGCCACAATGCAGCGTATGCCCACAGGAACCACGGAAGCCAACAAATCGTCCCAAAAAAATTGGGAATGAAAGAAATAAAAATAAAAACAAAAATAAAAATAAAAATAAAAAAAAAATAAAAATGGCCATTGAAGGGCCCGGGGGGGTTGGGGAGGCCACCCAGGAGGTCCGAGGACAGGATGCACACCAGAACCCACCTGCGTGGATCCTGGGAAAAAAAAACACCTCCATGGGCTCATGGCCCACACGGCTACCCTATTGTGGGAGTATCACTGCTGTCGCTATTATCACCCTGTGCAGCTGCATCGGGAGGTGGTTGCACTATGGGAGGCAGCCCACGCAAGGCCCTAGTCTGCTCCTCCATGGCTGCAAGCATGCGGGTGTGGTAGGTCTGGTTCTGGAGGATGAGTGTGCGGAGGTCCCCATGCAACAACTCACGGGATGCCCGGACCTCTGCCCTCGTTGCCTGCATCTCAGCTGAGAGCGTACGGGTGAGACGCTCCAGCTGCTGTTCTGTCCTTTGGTGTGTAGAAGCCTCAAGCTCAACAAGAGTCGTCCTGAGGTGAAGGAGCTCCTGCCTCAGGGCTTCCCTGTGGCCCTGGGACTCAATGGAGATGGCCTCCTGCAGAGTCGCCAGTGCCGCCCGCCTGTCCCTGTTGGACCCCAACATGTCCTCCCTGTGTGACTGGCAGATGGAGTCGGTTGCCTGCTTTAGTCGCTCCATCAGCCTTTCAGGGGGGACAATGGAAGTGGCCACCCTATCCATGGCCTGAGAAATCATCTCGGATGATGCTGCCTGTTGGGTTGCCATACCGTAAAGGGATTGCTCCCATGCAGTATTGCCAGGTGGCGTACGGCCACCACGTCGGCGGGCACCACACCTGTCTGGGGCAAGGCGAACTGCGCCTTGCTGTGCCGGCACTGCCTGAGGCTGCAGGACTGCATTCCCCCTCTGATCTGCTGGCCCAGGAACAGGATCAGATGTCACGGAGTGTGACCCTGCATCCGTAACCACCAAAGGCGTAGCTGCCAACACTGACATCCCCATTGAGGGTTCTGACCCTGGTGCAGGTGGGTGAGACAGAACAGAATCCCTCCCTGGAACACTCACCTGCGACGGCACGTAGGTCTCATCCGAATCAACACCTGAGTACAGCTCGGGGGAGGTGCAGCCTGAGACACCCCTTGAGAGCACGACCTGCAGCACTTGTGGGTTCTCACCTACCACCACACCACGTCCCTCACTGGTGGATGGTCGGCCCTCGGACCCCTCCTGGGTCTGCACCATCTCCACAACCCCAGCAGTATCAGGTGTGTCTTCCCCTGCAAAGACATAAAAACAAAGAAATGGAAACAGGCATTAGCACCATGGCACACAATGAGGGCTGAGAAGCAAGAGAAACATTACTTGTTTGACACATGTCCCACATGACTAAAACCCTCCCATGCATGCACCCTCACTGCGTATGAAGGGCAGGCAAATGGCACACACTGATGACACCAAGATTGAAGATGAACAAATTTTCTGCATGCTGCCACAATGCAGCGTATGCCCACAGGAACCACAGAAGCCAACAAATCGTCCCAAAAAAATTGGGAATAAAAGAAATAAAAATAAAAACAAAAATAAAAATAAAAATAAAAAAAAAATAAAAATGGCCATTGAAGGGCCCGGGGGGGTTGGGGAGGCCACCCAGGAGGTCCGAGGACAGGATGCACACCAGAACCCACCTGCGTGGATCCTGGGAAAAAAAAACACCTCCATGGGCTCATGGCCCACACGGCTACCCTATTGTGGGAGTATCACTGCTGTCGCTATTATCACCCTGTGCAGCTGCATCGGGAGGTGGTTGCACTATGGGAGGCAGCCCACGCAAGGCCCTAGTCTGCTCCTCCATGGCTGCAAGCATGCGGGTGTGGTAGGTCTGGTTCTGGAGGATGAGTGTGCGGAGGTCCCCATGCAACAACTCACGGGATGCCCGGACCTCTGCCCTCGTTGCCTGCATCTCAGCTGAGAGCGTACGGGTGAGACGCTCCAGCTGCTGTTCTGTCCTTTGGTGTGTAGAAGCCTCAAGCTCAACAAGAGTCGTCCTGAGGTGAAGGAGCTCCTGCCTCAGGGCTTCCCTGTGGCCCTGGGACTCAATGGAGATGGCCTCCTGCAGAGTCGCCAGTGCCGCCCGCCTGTCCCTGTTGGACCCCAACATGTCCTCCCTGTGTGACTGGCAGATGGAGTCGGTTGCCTGCTTTAGTCGCTCCATCAGCCTTTCAGGGGGGACAATGGAAGTGGCCACCCTATCCATGGCCTGAGAAATCATCTCGGATGATGCTGCCTGTTGGGTTGCCATACCGTAAAGGGATTGCTCCCATGCAGTATTGCCAGGTGGCGTACGGCCACCACGTCGGCGGGCACCACACCTGTCTGGGGCAAGGCGAACTGCGCCTTGCTGTGCCGGCACTGCCTGAGGCTGCAGGACTGCATTCCCCCTCTGATCTGCTGGCCCAGGAACAGGATCAGATGTCACGGAGTGTGACCCTGCATCCGTAACCACCAAAGGCGTAGCTGCCAACACTGACATCCCCATTGAGGGTTCTGACCCTGGTGCAGGTGGGTGAGACAGAACAGAATCCCTCCCTGGAACACTCACCTGCGACGGCACGTAGGTCTCATCCGAATCAACACCTGAGTACAGCTCGGGGGAGGTGCAGCCTGAGACACCCCTTGAGAGCACGACCTGCAGCACTTGTGGGTTCTCACCTACCACCACACCACGTCCCTCACTGGTGGATGGTCGGCCCTCGGACCCCTCCTGGGTCTGCACCATCTCCACAACCCCAGCAGTATCAGGTGTGTCTTCCCCTGCAAAGACATAAAAACAAAGAAATGGAAACAGGCATTAGCACCATGGCACACAATGAGGGCTGAGAAGCAAGAGAAACAGTACTTGTTTGACACATGTCCCACATGACTAAAACCCTCCCATGCATGCACCCTCACTGCGTATGAAGGGCAGGCAAATGGCACACACTGATGACACCAAGATTGAAGATGAACAAATTTTCTGCATGCTGCCTGGCAGTGGCATCACACATTGGCCTGTGATTGGCAGGTGAAACACACATGCCATCACACAGATGGCATGTACCATTGCTATTGAGTGAAGATGGAGAGGAGGGCAGCACCTATTCATTCTGTCCAGTTCCTGCATGTAATAGCTTTTCTAATTCAAACAGGTCAGATTCTTCACCTGGAGCTGCCAGTCCGAAATGGTCCAATTGCACAGGGACATGTTTGAACAAATGATATCCAGGTAACAAAGTCACTCCACTTTACCATAGCCATGTCAGACATGTGACTAGAGGACTGCGACATGCCTAGTAAAAGTGGTGGAATGTAAAAAATCTGACTAAATGAACAGTGGAAAATTTTGCAACAATGTTGTGGCAAGGTGACACTTCAAGGGCAACTGGCGTGCAGTTGGGCTAGATGTCTACTGTTGGCAGAAGGGATACAGCTATGGGCAAATGCAGCTGCGCAGGATGTATTGCATGAAGCACATGGCTGACCCATACGACTCAGGCGCACACACTCTCACCTGGCACACAAACAGAAGCCCTCACACACACCATGCACATGGATGACACACACATGCATGTGCACTCACCGGACAATGCCTCGTAATCTGCCAAATCTCCCACGCCTTGGATCTGTTCCTCCGTGACGTAGGTCCCAGCGACTGACTCATGTGGAGTGAGTTCCATGTCTACTACTGGAGACCCACCTCCAGTCACTAGAGTTGCGGCATGACTTGAGGCCAGCTTACTCTTTGCCCTGCGCTTTAGGTCATTCCAGCGCTTATAGCAATCATTGGCTGTGCGCCTCACGATTCCAAGGGCACTTACGATGTCCGCAACGGTCTGCCAGTGTGCCTGGCGTTGTGCAGGTGTGGTCTTGGATCCTGCAACAATGACCATCTCGTTGTCATGTGCGGACACATACTCGACAAGTGCATTCAGTTCGTCATCCGTGAAGCTGGGCTTCCTGGACGGGCCGGACTGTGTAGCCGTGTCTGGGGCATCAGCCTGTGCCGGACGAGCACTCTTCCTCTTCCGCTTGGAAGGTGGTGGTGATCCTGAGTGTCCTGCGCCGCTCTGGACACTAGGGGCAGGAGCCCTGGTGGACTCTGTATCAGGAGTGTGGGATTGCACACTCAGCATGGGAGTTGGTGCAGGCATTGGCTCTAGTGTGATGGTGTCAGGTGGTATATCAGCAGCATGGACTAGGACCGACACTGTCCGGGCTGGGTGTGTGAGGGCTGGGGTGGATGGAGCCGCAGCTGCCCCTGCAGCCTCTCCGCCCTGCCTACTTGGTGCAGCAGATGACCTTGCTGCCCCAGATGCACGTGGCATGGTGACATCAACGTGCACCAGCGCACGTGTCATAGGCCTGCTGACCTGGAAGTCAGCCATGGAGTCAGCCAGGTCTGGTGCCACAATGGGCTGGTCCAACAAGGGCTGAGCATGGATGGTGTCTGCCACATCAGCCTCAACGGGAGGGGGGGGGATTATGGGTGCCCTTGACTGGTCCTCCACACATGGGGGGACAGGCTCACCCTGCAAGTAACGACCACATCCCCTACCGGATCCACCACGGCCACCACTTGTGGCTCTTCCACCTTTGCCACCCTTACGGAATCCTCGCCTCCCAGCCATGGCACTGATGTTAATGTGCGTATGGGAGTGGCATTAAAATATTGTCCTGGGCAATTGGGGGTCAAAGGGGTTGGGTACCAGATGGTAATTGTACCCTAGTGCTTTTGCAAGGCTGATTGTAACCCCTGGGGAAAGATGACGGGTCACGCTACGCACAGGAGCCCCAAAAAAGGGAGATGACGTGCACGCAACCCCTCCTAGACCACGTGTGCAGAAAGAAAAACCTGCACTACGCTGTGGCACCCAGTAACACAAGAATGAACGTATGCGTGTCACACGCAGCCTAGAATGACCTCTGAAGGGGTAGGCTACACACGGGGCAAGCACAGATGTTAGATACGTGCGTGACTCACCGTCTGCCAGGTAAAAGAGCGTGAAAAAGGAGCGCGTTTGGTTGGCAACACCCCCGCCAAAAGAAGATATGTACGCTGTCTGAGGAGACAGGACAACAGTAGAAGGGAACACTGTTTGAGGGAACAGGCCCAGGTAAACCAGTAAAAGAGAAAAAGGAGAAAAATCTGTCAGAGGTAACAGGGAATACGAACTTGAAACGCCGTGAAGTAAATCGCGTGTGAACCGACAAGAAGTACAAAATTCACCCACTCGCTCTCCACGGAAAGCACGTACAAGGAAATGGTGTTCTACGCGTACCTTTTATACAGGCCCACACGGTCAGCGTCACTTACGCGGCGTCTACGCGCTAGGGCCATTTCCACCAATTACACGCTTTGTGACTTATGCGTGTACGGCCATTTCCACCAATTACACGCTTTGTCACTTCTGCGTGTACGGCCATTTCCACCAATTACACGCTTTGTCACTTCTGCGTGTACGGCCATTTCCACCAATTACACGCTTTGTCACTTCTGCGTGTACGGCCATTTACACCAATCACACGCGATGACACTCTGACGTGCAGTCTTTCCACGTGTGCTCTGTCATCACGTGCTGTGTTGGAAACACCCGTGCGGCTCATGTCACAGACGCGCTTACGCGCTGAGGGCCTTTGGTCCAATAGTATCGCGTATGCGTGCTGACGCGCTTACGCGCTAAGGGCCTTTCCTCGGTTTTCACGCTGACGTGCAGGATTTTCACGTGCCAAATCACTCCGTACCAAGCTGGCCACGCGTAAGCACACGGAAGACCACGCTCCTGCCCAGAAGGCCGAACTACTGCCCCCCAGAGCCCCGAGCACGCTCCCACCTGCCATCTGCTGCTGCCTGACTGCCTGCTGCCCACGTGCACTGCCATTTTCTGCCTGCACATCAGCCAGGGGTGCTGTTGCTGTGATCACCCCTGCTGGAACCAAAGACTCCCGACTGGAATTCCATCGCTCCACAGCCCAGCCCCAGGACCCAGTTGCCCACCCACTCCTGCCTCTGGGGTTGTCATGTCGGGGCAAACACCATCTGTGACCACTGACAACCCCCGGCCAGAGAGGCAGAGGGGCACCAGCTTCAGTGCCACCGAAGTTGGTGTCCTGGTGGAGCAAGTCCTGGGGCAGTATGATGCCCTCTTCGGAAGTTCCCGCGCCGACAAGGAAGGACGGACTCGGATCTGGACTGACATCGTGACTGCCATCAACGCGGAGGGGGTGGCAGTCCGGGACTTACAACATGTCAGGAAGCGCTGGGAGGACTTCAGGTCCAGGACCCTGAACAAGGCCCGGCGCCTCTTGAAGGCAGCGGATGCCAAGGGGCGCCGGGGCCACTTGTCGGAAGAACAGATGGGGGTCCTGGAACGCATATCCCCAGCGCTCCACGTCCAGGTCCTAGAGAAGCAGACCCGTCTGGAGTTGAGCAGTGAGTGTACATGCATCCTGATTGTGAGCAGTGCGTGTGGTGATCATTCGCCATTGTTCCGGTTGCACATCTGTTTGTATGCGGTCGAGTATGGGTGGGGGTGTACAGGGCCGTGGGGTGACACATGCGAGGGCTGTAATGTGTGAGACATGGATGGTGCTTGTGTGTGTGGGCTTGCATGGCAAATGCAGTTGTGCGTGCACACATGTTTGGATGAATGTGTATGTAAGTAGACATGTCCGTGATGTCAGGCATGTATGTTGTTTTCGGCTGCATGTATGAGCTCTGTGTACATGTGCATGTGTGTGTATTTGACAAGGGTGCAACAGTGATGCAACATGGATGCATGTGACAGCGGTATGTGGAAGCCTGATTGGCAGATGTGACATGGATGCCCGTCTGAACAGTGCGACACTTGGCAGAGGTGTAGACATGCATGCAAGTGTGGTGGTGTGTGTACATGTGTGGTGCACTTCCTGTGTTGCATGTGATGTCTGGCTCCCCTTTGGCTGCTGATGCTGTTGTATGTGTAGGGATGGTGGTGGCAGTTGCGATATGGCTGTGGTATGGCTCATGTGTGCCAGTTGCAATGACATGTGTGTTGGGGATTGTGATGACATGTCTGAGGTTTGCCAATGCCACTCATGTGCAACTGTCATGCGTGTATGTGTCCATTGTACAGTGCCCTGATGCCTGTGTTTTGTTTCTCCCTGTCTGCAGCGTCAACTGATGAAGAGGGCGGAGAAGGTGCTGTGGAGCACAGCGGCGGGGATCCGACCGCCAGCCGGAGACGCAAGGCCCGGCTCCCCTCCCGTGTTGTCATCTCGTCGGGGAGTGAGGAGTCCAGTGTCGCGTCCCAGGCCGCAGCTGCCGGGGGGAGGTCCAAGAGGCGGAGGTTGCAGTTGGACTCCTCGGCAGCAGAAGGGGCAGCTGGGACCCCACAGGGCCCAACGGGGGAAGATGGCACGGAGTCATCCAGGTTGGTGGGGGGTTTGGTGGAGGAGGGGGCCGTGCAAGCACCAGAGACGGGGTCTGGAGGTGGGGATCCCACTGGTGCTAGTGGTGCAGTGCAGTACCAGGGACAGGAGGCAGCACAGGCGGCCGCAGAGGTGCCTGTGTGCAATCCTGTCCCCGATCCTGTCCCTGCATCATCTTGCACCAGCAGGGATGCCTACGTCCAGACCCGTTTTCAGGCAGGGGATGAGCTGAGGTCAACTGGCCTTCCTCTGCCTGCGGACATGGCCATCCAGGTCCGGGTTGAGCCTGTCCTGGCTGGTGTGGCGTTGCGTCAACGGGCCATGCGAGGTGACCTGCAGTCTTTTCATGGAGAGACTGCACGTCATCTCGAATGGCTCGTTGACCACGTCAGCCTGCTGGGACAGGTCACCCAGGCCGGATTCCGCTGTCTGATGGGGCTTGCTCCGACCCCCTCCTCAACTGGACCCCCTACGCGCCAGTCGTCCTCTGTGCCATCTTCCCACCCATCAGTCACCTGGGTGCCCTGTGGAGCTGCCTCTGACGGTGCGGCCAGGCTGGTGGAGGAGGCATCCCTGCCACAGTCGGGAGTCGGAGGTCCAGCATGGGTGGCCACATCAACAAGTGCACCCCAGCCGGCGGAGGATGTGTAGGCAGCAGGAGGCAATGCACGGGCAGAGGCAGAGCAGCAGCAGCAGCAACATGGTGGGAGACATGAAGGCTCGGGGCATTCGACATCGGAGGGGCAGGCATCGGCCGGAGGGCAGGGGGACCCAGGACAGAGAGTGTCTTCCGTGTGGCAGCGGTTGGGCCACGCCATAGGGGCGGAGCGGCGGCGGGCGGAAGAGGCGCGGCTCACAATGGTCAGGGCGGAGAACTCCATGCGGAGGGCCCTGAGGCGGGCCGAGTGCCTCGAGGCAATCCGCATGGGGTTGGAGGAGGACACAGCGTCGTCCCTGCGGACCCTCGGGGCCATGGAACTGGACCGCCTCCGGGACATCGAACAGGAGTTCGATGATGCCCTGGCCCGGGACACCACGGAGTGAGCCGCTGGACTTCCCCGCCACCTTTGTATATAGTTCTTTAGTTTTAGGTTTCCTTTCTTTCGTATTATGATTTGGAGTCAACGGACACTGCTCCACTTTTTGTATATAGTTGATTTTTAGGTAGGTTTTTTAGTAGGTTTCCTTTGTTCAGTTGGGCTCATGGACCCTTGTTATTTTTGTACATAGTTCTTTATTGCATGGAGATTTTTTTACATTTGACTTTGGACAAAAAAAATTTCAATTTGGATTTCCAGTTTTTTGTTTTTATACGGACATGCAGCTTATTTTTTCTCATTCACATTGTAGTTTGTTTTCTTTCTTTAGCATTCTTTATTTTTTTCAATACAATTTTGTTTGCATACTTCACTGTGTGGTATCATCTCATTGGTTTCATGCATGTCATGTTGTGTGTTTTCCCATTCAATTGCAACAATTGTGTGTGACGGACATGGGTTCATTAGCTTCATGAACATTGGGGGTGTAACATGTGATTTCCATTTCCATGTGGGTGAATGGGTTACTTGGTAGGGCTTTTTGGCTGTGGAGGCTGACCATTACGCACATGATTGGGGATTGTGAGGACCTGGTGGGGGCTGCCCATGGTGGCAGGGGGGTGGGGGTGGTGGGAGACATGAGTGGGGGCCTGGTGGAGGATGCCCCTGCACTGCTGGGGGGTGGGGGTGCAGGGGGACATGAGTGGGGGCCTGGTGGAGGGTGACCCTGGATGCTGGGGGGTGGGGGTGGTGGGAGACATGAGTGGGGGCCTGGTGGAGGCTGCCCCTGCACTGCTGGGGGGTGGGGGTGGTGGGAGACATGAGTGGGGGCCTGGTGGAGGCTGCCCCTGGATGCTGGGGGGTGGGGGTGCAGGGGGACATGAGTGGGGGCCTGGTGGAGGCTGCCCGTGGTGGCAGGGGGGTGGGGGTGGTGGGAGACATGAGTGGGGGCCTGGTGGGGGCTGCCCATGGTGGCAGGGGGGTGGGGGTGGTGAGAGACATGAGTGGGGGCCTGGTGGAGGATGCCCCTGCACTGCTGGGGGGTGGGAGTGCAGGGGGACATGAGTGGGGGCCTGGTGGAGGGTGACCCTGGATGCAGGGGGGTGGGGGTAGTAGGAGACATGAGTGGGGGCCTGGTGGAGGCTGCCCCTGCACTGCTGGGGGGTGGGGGTGGTGGGAGACATGAGTGGGGGCCTGGTGGAGGCTGCCCCTGGATGCTGGGGGTGGGGGTGCAGAAGGACATGAGTGGGGGCCTGGTGGAGGCTACCCATGGTGGCAGGGGGCTGGGGGTGGTGGGAGACATGAGTGGGGGCCTGGTGGAGGCTGCCCCTGCTGGCTGGGGGGTGGGGGTGGTGGGAGACATGAGTGGGGGCCTGGTGGAGGATGCCCCTGCACTGCTGGGGGGTGGGGGTGCAGGGGGACATGAGTGGGGGCCTGGTGGAGGCTGCCCATGGTGGCAGGGGGGTGGGGGTGGTGGGAGACATGAGTGGGGGCCTGGTGGAGGCTGCCCCTGCACTGCTGGGGGGTGGGGGTGGTGGGAGACATGAGTGGGGGCCTGGTGGAGGCTGCCCCTGCACTGCCGGGGGGTGGGGGTGGTGGGAGACATGAGTGAGGGCCTGGTGTAGGGTGACCCTGGATGCTGGGGGGTGGGGGTGCAGGGGGACATGAGTGGGGGCCTGGTGGAGGGTGACCCTGGATGCTGGGGGGTGGGGGTGGTGGGAGACATGAGTGGGGGCCTGTGGAGGGTGGCCCTGGATGCTGGGGGGTGGGGGTGGTGGGAGACATGAGTGGGGGCCTGGTGGAGGATGCCCATGGTGCCAGGGGGGTGGGGGTGGTGGGAGACATGAGTGGGGGCCTGGTGGAGGATGCCCATGGTGGCAGGGGGGTGGGGGTGGTGGGAGACATGAGTGGGGGCCTGGTGGAGGATGCCCATGGTGGCAGGGGGGTGGGGGTGGTGGGAGACATGAGTGGGGGCCTGGTGGAGGGTGACCCTGGATGCTGGGGGGTGGGGGTGCAGGGGGACATGAGTGGGGGCCTGGTGGAGGCTGCCCATGGTGGCAGGGGGATGGGGTGGTGGGAGACATGAGTGGGGGCCTGGTGGAGGATGTCCCTGCACTGCTTGGGGGTGGGGGTGGTGGGAGACATGACTGGGGGCCTGGTGGAGGCTGCTCCTGGATGCTGGGGGGTGGGGGTGCAGGGGGACATGAGTAGGGGCCTGGTGGAGGCTGCCCATGGTGGCAGGGGGGTGGGGGTGGTGGGAGACATGAGTGGGGGCCTGGTGGAGGCTGCCCCTGCACTGCTGGGGGGTGGGGGTGGTGGGAGACATGAGTGGGGGCCTGGTGGAGGATGCCCCTGCACTGCTGGGGGGTGGGGTGCAGGGGGACATGAGTGGGGGCCTGGTGGAGGCTGCCCATGGTGGCAGGGGGGTGGGGGTGGTGGGAGACATGAGTGGGGGCCTGGTGGAGGCTGCCCCTGGTGGCTGGGGGGTGGGGGTGGTGGTAGACATGAGTGGGGGCCTGGTGGAGGATGCCCCTGCACTGCTGGGGGGCGGGGGTGCAGGGGGACATTAGTGGGGGCCTGGTGGAGGCTGCCCCTGCACTGCTGGGGGGTGGGGGTGCAGGGGGACATGAGTGGGGGCCTGGTGGAGGCTGCCCCTGCACTGCCGGGGGGTGGGGGTGGTGGGAGACATGAGTGGGGGCCTGGTGTAGGGTGACCCTGGATGCTTGGGGGTGGGGGTGCAGGGGGACATGAGTGGGGGCCTGGTGGAGGCTGCCCCTGCACTGCTGGGGGGTGGGGGTGGTGGGAGACATGCATTGTTGATCAGTAGTGCAAGGTGACATGTGGGTTGGCTGGGGGGCATGCCCATGGTGAATGGGCTGCCTGCGGGACATGGGCAGGGGTGCAGGGTAGTCCCCCGTGGTGTGGGCTGCCTGCAGGGGCCGTGGAGGTTGTGGAGCGTACACCTTTGAGGACTCACACGGCCAATTCACGTGTAGTACTCCCCAGAACCCCTGAAATACACATTCCCTGCTGGTATCGCGTGTGCAACTTCCCGCGCACCCCTGAAATACATGTACCCTGCTCGCACTGGCCCAATCGCGTGTGTAACTTCCCGCGCACCCCTGAAATACACGTACCCTGCTCGCACTGGGACAATCGCGTGTGCAACTTCCTGCGCACCCCTGAAATACACGTACCCTGCTCGCACTGGGACAATCGCGTGTGCAACTTCCCGCGCACCCCTCAAATACACGTACCCTTCTCGCACTGGGACTATCGCGTGTGGAACTTCCCGTGCACCCCTGAAATACACGTACCCTGCTCGCACTGGGCCAATCGCGTGTGGAACTTCCCGCACTTCCCTGAAATACACGTACCCTGCTCGCACTGGGCCAATCGCGTGTGGAACTTCCCACGCACCCCTGAAATACACGTACCCTGCTCGCACTGGGACAATCGCATGTGCAACTTCCCGCGCACCCCTGAAATACACGTATCCTGCTCGCACTGGGACTATCACGTGTGGAACTTCCCGCGCACCCCTGAAATACACGTACCCTGCTCGCACTGGGACAATCGCGTGTGCAACTTCCCGCGCACCCCTGAAATACACGTACCCTGCTCGCACTGGGACTATCGCGTGTGGAACTTCCCGCGCACCCCTGAAATACACGTACCCTGCTCGCACTGGGACAATCGCGTGTGCAACTTCCCACGCACCCCTGAAATACACATACCTTGCTGAAATCGCGTGTGGAACTTGCAGCGCACCCCTGAAATACACATACCTTGCTGAAATCGCGTGTGGAACTTGCCGCGCACCCCTGAAATACACATACCTTGCTGAAATCGCGTGTGGAACTTGCCGTGCACCCCTGAAATACACGTACCCTGCTGCAATCGCGTATTCAACTTCCCGCGCACCCCTGAAATACACGTTCCCCGCTTGGCGTTTGCTGTTTGGCAGCCCGGTGAACTGGTCCAGGGTTCGCGCAGCCCTTTGCGATGATTTAGCGATTTTGATGGCTTTTCCTTGCGCGAGGGCGTTCTTGGGGGCGTTACTTGCGCTGCTGCAGGGTCGCTGCGATTCTCTGCGCCACGGCTGGTTTGGAAGCCTGAAATCCATGAATACGCTGTGCGCGGAAATCAGTTTTAGCACACGTGCCTGGCGCAGTCAATCGCACGCGGACACTCTGCGCCAGCCGCTTGCGACACTTTTCTGCGAAATTCTATGAATTACCCTGTGAGTTGCTAATGTCAATAATTGCTTGATCTATGATTAGACCTATTGATTTATGAATAGGAAATGTGTATGCAAGAGACAGAGAAAACTGTTCTCTGCGTACATACATGTCTTTGTAAAGAAGGAATCGTGCTCTTGATCATCCTATCCTATTAACTTCGGAAAGTTTGTCAAAGTGGATGTTGACAAACTGAATGCTGTTGTGACGTGGGTATGTCTGGAAGCCAACAACTGTACCAAGTGCTTTATTAACTAAACCTTGCTCCACGTCAAGGTTACACATTAGCATTACTCTACAGTTTAAACACAATGTTAACATTTTCTCCAAACTAGCTGTGTTGCAGGTACAATTTTCTATGCTATTTAGTTGTGCTGTGGCTTGTTGCTACGTAGGTACTGTCCCACCGTGGACATACAGTTTGTTTGTGGAGTACATTTGCACTATTGGTTTTTTCAACATTGTTTCATTGAATTGTACACAGCTTGCTATGTTTAGTATTAAGGACATACATTTTAAATTTGTGTGTGCTAATTGTTCCATGACATCAGTAGCAGATGTGTTATGCTTGTATAGCTCATTGATGCGTTTGCTATTTAAGATAGACTGTGCTTCCTTAGAAAGCATACCAACCCGAATGCTTTTCAAAATGTAAGCATAGTTGAGGTCTGCAGACTGATGCATGTTCTCAGTTATTTCTCTGTATTGGAAATGTCACCAGAGATTTATATCTCCTATGCTACAAAGTGTGTTACGCACAGTTTGTGTCCTGAGGTTTTAAAAATAGGTTCACCTTTCATAGTGTTAATTGAAGAAGATCTCTGAAAAAAATAACTTGTTTTCCTCCAAAGAGTTATTCGTAGTCCGTTTTAATGACCTCTTGCAATCTGAGGTGTATCAAAGCCGACATTAGGTTGGAGACCCTGATCACCTCATCTATTAGGAGCATTTTCATTTAATTCAAAACTCTGGTTAGCTCTATAGCAGCTTCTGCTGAAAGTTTGTAGTAGTCTAATTTATTTTTGTGTTCTACTGGAAGGAGTAGCAATCGGTGTAAAGTAACTCCACCTATGTTGTAGGCAGCTAAACCTGCGGGGGCAGTTACAACAGCTGAAAGCTTGTTGTTTGTCAATTGTTGGAGGAACTTGCTGATGATTTTTATGAAGAATGTTTTGCCTGAACCATTTTTACCACTTACATACAGGAGTACAGGTTTATCATTTTGACAGGTACAAGTTTAAGTTTCATGCTGCACACCATGTTCAATTTCTTTAGTTACTTCTAGAAAAATGATACACTGTTCATCATTCAGTTCTGACTTCAGTAGAGCAATGTTTTCTTCAGATTCTTCATACTGACACATGTTGTTTTCTACTTCAGTCATGGCTAATTCTGCCTCATTTACTCTGAGTGGCTCTCCAAGTGGTTCTTGGCTTCCTGTAACAGAAGGTTGACTGCTCTCAGGAGTGTCTACATTTAGTTGTGCTTGAAGTTCTTCCTCTTGTTGGCGTTCATTGTCCAACATGTTTTTGTACTGTTTGAAGTTCATATCTGTTATAGTTCTTTCACTCACATTGAAAGCATATTCACAGGAGGCATGGGTATCCATTGCATCATCTTCATTTCTCCATGGTTTAAAACATTTGGAGCATGGACAAGTAGTAAGGTTCTCTATGTTGAGCAGTTTTTAATGATAGCATCATATGATTAATCAGGCTGTGTTTGGTAAGTTTAACCAGGCTGCCTTCACAACCTTTGACTATGTATTTACCTTTTTTTCTCATCTGGTTTAATATTATTTTTGTATGAGAAGTTGTGGGCTATGTGATATAGACACATGGTTTCCAAAGCAGTACTCCTGTTTGGGTAGTATGTGTCCAATACATTGTTTTTCAAAATGTCATGGTTGTTGGGATCATTTAAGGCTATTGTTGCTATGTCTTGGTACGATTTGATAACTCTTTTTCTTGATGCAGCAGGACCTAGGCTTAGCCAGACTATGTTTTCAGATTTCCCATACAAGCTGTGCCGGTTAAACAGTCTGCAGCTTTGGAGCAACCACATTCTCTATGGGAGAGCATTGTTATGCCAAAGCTGGATCATTTTTGTGACAGTGTTTTGTCAGATGATATGTTATCCCAGAGGTCTTTCAGCTCTGTTTTCTCAGCTTTGGTTAAGTAGGCTGTGCCATATCGTACAACTTCAGTGGAATTGTCTGCATTGTACTGCACATCTATGTTTGCATTCCACAGGAGGACAATAATTACATCATAATCATTGATGCACTTTAATGCTTCGGTTCTATTAATGCAGTATGTTTTCTTAGGCGATTTGACTTTCACACAGTGTCTTAAAAAAGACATGAAGCTGTTTGCTTGTCCTTTTTCTGAAACTGATCTACGGAAACCAAACCGGCATTTGGTGTAGTATTTGCCTTTGTTTTTATACCTGCGCCGACAATACTTGCCACATTTATGTCTTTGAAACTGCTAAATGTGTGCATGTAGGTCACTATGTGGTCTTTCCGAAAGGATTTCACAAGTGACATATTTGTGAATGAACTCCAAAACAGTGGCATCACTGTCCTGAGCACATTTAGGAGCATCTTTAATCCACACATCCACACAAGCATGTGGATGTGTGGTGCTCCTCTGGATTGATATTCTTTTCTCCAAAAGAAGTGTTGCACTTCTCTGAGGGAAGGAATGGTTTTATTACAGATGAACTGCAGCATGGCAATAAAACAGTGATGAAAGTACCTTGACACATTTACAGGGTCAAGAGAGCAGAGTTTTCCTGGTGTTTTCATGTCTACCCTGCTTTGTTTTCATTTGCTATGTGTGGGAAATCGTACAAGTCTTCCCATGCATACTCTGCACAACTCAAAGTGACAAAAAATGTGTGTGGGGCAAGGTTGCATATCATACACCGTACATCTGGGTGACATCGGAAGAAGTATTCATTTGTTCCACGCATGTTTGCCAACAGATTTATAATACTTGACGGTAAAACTTCATCGTTCTCTTGCACCTTTTGAAGAAGCTGCATAGCAGACATGTTTAAAAAACATGGAATCTGTTTTCAATGTGTGTGCAACTCCATAACATAGAGTTGCTAGAACACTTTCAAAGAGGAGATGGACTATGTATTCAACGTTTTTTCTGAATCTGGAGTCTTCAGAATACATTAGTAAAGAGCGGTATTCTGATGCTCTTATATGTGTGCATCTTTCATCATACCTTCCACCTTTTCCAGTGGAAAGAGTAGAGTAAAGGGTTGTGCTTCCATGCTTTTTTACCATAGTCTGATCGGAGATACTTTGGCTTGCCACATTTGATATGTTTCTAGTGCATTGTCTATGGTGTCTTTTGAGTGCAGTATGTGAATTGTATACTGGTCTAAAATATTGGAGGCTGTAGTAGGATCCAGAAGTTCAAACTGGCCAGTTGGCGAGGAATCCTGAATTATATCAGTGGTTTCTCTCCGGTTTCTCCAATGTTTATTTCTGTGTAGTATGCAGTGTTCTATTTAAGATATTGCAGGGCTTCCCTAACTTTGTTTAAGTCTATTAGATGCTGCACATTTTTTTGTCTTTTGTAGATACTCCATTCACTAGTTATAATGGCAAATAAACTATTTTGCTCTGAATGCCTTTCAGTAATTTAGAAGGAAGCAACTTGGCTGCTTTCGGTTGAAGGCATATTATCACTTGAAATGGGTGCACTGTTTGGATTACAATGCCCTCATACAAATTAAGCTGTTAGAGTGGTTTTGGAAGTGGGAATATTTCCAAGTTATAAGTGATAGCTGATGAAAGCATTTGGATATTATCAGATTTCCCAGTGCAGTATGTCCTAGGTATTGAGGGGTTAGTAATTTCTGAATTATTTTCTTCTATAAGGTAGAAAGCTAATTGGAACCATTGGGTTTCCTCATTGTCTTCTATTTTGTATGTTATATGTAAAATTTAGGTGCTCTTTGTATAAAAGGTTCTGCACAACACACACATACTTGGTTTGGTATTTCATCAGATTTGCTTTTAAACTTTGATATTTCTTTTCTGTATGTGTGTGATAGAAGGTTGGCATCTGCAAGGTTGTCGCTACTCTCTTCTAAAGTTACTGATATTTGCTTTGGATGTGGTCTATTTCTTCCAGGAGTTCTTTGGCTGTGCCATGTAAGAGAATGTGATTTAAATGCTCCAGTGCTAAAGCAGGACTTTTTGCATAGTACAGTCTCTGAACACGATTCCGCATAGTAGAATGGTGTGTTGCTAACATTTTTATGTGGTGGAAGGTGCTTTTGCAAGCAGGCCCAGAAATGCAGGCTAATGAATGTCCACATAGTCCTGTGTATTTTCGACCTGGACAGGAGTCCATGGTTTGTAATATTTTAATGTTTAATTTGTCTTTGGCTTTCACATACTGATTGAGGAATTGCTGCAAATATTGTTTTCGTACATTACACTTTCAGGTGCACGGCCATTTGTACGGGACGGATTTGTTCGATGGAATGGAGAGTTGATTTTAAGTTTGTTGGGTATATTCTTGCAATCAGCCTTGCTTCTTCCATAATTGTACTGTCTACCTTTTCATACCCTCGCCCACTACAATGTATTACAATTGGGTTTGTTTGCTCTTGTTTGTATGCCTCTTCATTGAAATATGTCTCTGTGCTGGTTGTGTGAATCCACACATTTGCAAATGTATCTATAATGATATTGCATATGTTGTGAAGTACTTTTTGTAGTTTACTAATTAAAAATGAATTAAAATCATTATCTTTTGATGAGCATTGAACGGTCTATGAGAGCTTCCAGGATCTTTTTTCTGTAGTAAGTTTTAAGGGTTGAGTGTGATTTCTCCCCTGTTTGAATAAGGTTCTGAAGGATTCTATGGTGGAAAATATTTAGTCAAATTATTTTTTGGGAATGCTTACTGCTGGCTATGTTAACGTTGGTAGATGTAGTGTTAGCACTACTGGTAGTTACATTCTTCTTAATACATTTACTTTTAGTTTCACATTTTGGAAGAGAAGTCACACTTTTTTTTCCTGCAACCTGCTTCCGTTTTGCTCAGTGACTGTATTAGCTGTTTTGTTTGACCTTTTCGTACACAGTCTGCTAGAGGTGGATGGCTATTTTGCATGGTTTGACAGTGTAATGTCCTTGACAAAGTAAGGGCATTACAATGATTTTTATAAAAACTAGTTGGTATTACCATACTGATGTTCTGATGACAATACAAACAGTGGACTTGGCAAGGTGCAATGAGTAAGGGTTAAGCGAGTGCTGTGGGGTTGGATATAATTGTCTAGGCTACAATACAAAAGCACTGCACTGTCTGAGTAACAGGCAGAACACTACTACAGTACTCCACTTACTTTGGTGGATGTGAGGAGTAGGTTTCTTCTGGGTTATACCTCTTGAAGAGACGTCACTGGCTTTTAGGAGGTGGTTCTTCACTGCAATTGCAAAAGAAGGAAGTTAGTGGGTATGTGTGTTAATGGTACAGTAATAGCAGTAGGAGAACACATTATTCTAGATTGTAGGACTATTGTTGGCTTGAAGAGTTAGTGTGTGTGTGTGCAATAGTACAGAACTGAATATGAGTGGAGACTTGGGAGTATCAGCATTGTTAGCATGGTGGCCAGTGCTGCGTTGATAACTATGACCTATGGGGATGCACTTTTGAAGTGTGTGAGATGTTATTGCACTACCTGCTTTGGAAACTGATTATTGCAAGCCATAGTAGTGTGAAAAAAAGGGCAGAAGATATACAGATTGGAAAGGAGAATGTTACAGTGTGTGGAATTGTGTTAACTTTCTCACACATAGATGCTTCCTACATGAGTGCAGAAATCATTTTCTGTTGTTTCATTTAATCCAAATGTACAGATAGCACTCTTCCAAATGTTCACATGCATGTCTTTGCTTTCCTCTCAATGGTGAATTTTGTCAATTGTGCAATGTATGTATTTGCCATGCTTTTCTATCATACCTGCAGTTTCTGTTTTTTGTGTGCATTCAGGGCATTTCACATAGGATCTGGCACTTGAATGTGCTGTGCAAATGTTCCCAAGGTGTTTTTTTTTTATTTTAAAAACATTACAGACAGTGGTGCTGAAATTGAAATATGTGGTTTGCAGCTGTTATGCTAGTGGGCAGTACAAGAAAACTTTGAAAGCAAACAGCATTGTAAGTAGCTGTCAGTTGATGTGAGGAGATGGGACACATGAGCATATGATTATTGAGTAGGTTATGCAGAGCAAGTGGCAGGTACCCTGATCAAATGCATGCAATCTATGTACTTGCTATGCTTTGGTAACATACATGCAGTTTTCATTTTATGTGTGCATTATAAAACATATGCATACCTGTAGTTTGTGTAGATGGATGTAGATTTGGATGAATCTGGAAGTAGAAATCTTGAAGAGTTTAAAAGTAATGTTGGATGCAGGTGCTTGAGAATGATAGGAGACCTGTGCTTACCAGTAGCCAATGAGAGGGTGCTGCAAAGAGTGAAGTGGAAAGGGAAGAAGTGCTACCCCTGTGTTACGGGATCCGCAAACACTGCGGTAGTTTGCGGATCACACGTCCTACATCCGGGGCTTCCCAGCATGCCGGACACGGAAATGGGACTGTGGGCATTAGCCAATCTGGTGTTAAGGGTGTGCTTTAAAGGAAGGGAGGGTAATACATTGCTGTGTTGGTTGTGTAGTGAAGATGGCTGTAGTAATTGTATGGATAGTGGGAGATTCCTTTGTATGTGATCTGGAGAGGAATGCAAAGGCAAGAGGTGTTTCTGCTGATCTTGATTTTCTAGCCCTGGAGGCTTTATGGTGCAGTGTGCCTGGCCACAATTTGCAGGCACTGCTTGCTCTTCGCAGAAACATGGCTACCTTTGGTAGTGCTGATGTTTTAGTGGTGCACTGTGAAGGCGAGCAGTTGGGCTGCATCAGTGTTCCAAGTTTGGTTCCTGCTTTGAAGTTGTTGGTGGGAGAACTAATGCTGATTTTCCCTACTGCAAAGGTGTTTTTCTTCTGAAATACTACCAAGAGTACAGTGAAGCAACTCCAATGTTTTTAGTCCCCAGCAAAAAGTTGGAAGGTGCCTTGTTAATAGAGGCATAGGTATAGTTTTGCAACTTGCTGAGATGTCTGTTTTCTCCAATGACATTGACTCCCTTGGTGTGCACTATTTTACCACAGATGGCGCTTCGGTGTCTATTCTTGGAAATGCTTGTTGCATTGCAGAGGTTGATGTAAGGCAGTAAGGAGGAAAAGAAGAGAAAAAATCTGCCAAAAAAACGAAACAAAAGGTGTTTGTTCAGTAGCACCTAAAAAAAAACTCTGACTCTCGGTTACATTTCTCTCCCCATCCCTTTAAATTGGCCCATTTATCCGTAAACTCTGCAGTAGTTTGCGGATCACAAGTGCCACATCTGGGACTTTTAAGGATGGTAGGCATGGAAATTGGACTCTGGAGGCCAGGGGATAGGTTCATAAGGTTCCTTGGACGTGGTGTGCAAGGAGATCGTGTGGGGGATGCTCTGTTTGCTGTGTAGATGGATGCGGCTATGGCTGTGTGTTTCAGGAGGCAGTGTGTCTGGACTTTGGGGGACTCGTGGATACATTGGTTGCAGGTGTATGCAGAGTACTGTGAAGTGGCTGCACATCTTGGATTCCCTCATATGGATGTGCACTGAAATGGAGTGCGTGGCATGAAGTGGCTAGATTTGCTTCCCCTTTGTGCCACTTTGGAGACTCAGCATCATCCAGCCATTATTATTGTCCATTGTGGAGGGAACAGTTTAGGCAACATTACTGGAATCTCTCTGCAGTTTGCGATGAAGGTGGCACTTGGGAAAGTCATAAACATGTTTCCAAACTCTCGAGTAATTTTTTCATGCATTGCTCAAAGACAGTTATGGCTGCGCTCTTCATCATTTGGTCCACAAACAGAGACAGCCAGGCGCAATGTCAACATCGCTGTTTGCACATTTTTGCGCGATCTTGGTATGTCTTACTTCCACAATGAAAACATTACAATTCGTAGCACCAACATTTTCTTCACAGATGGCGTCCATCTTACTGATGCTGGCAATCACCATTTGTTGCACAATATCCAAAATGCTTTGCAGCCGTTCTTGCAAGCATTTGTACAGTAGGTGTTGGCCACTTCAAAACTTCCAAGAATAAAGAAAAATAAGCAAAAAGGCTCTTTTCAGAGACAGTACTTTCTCCTAGAAAATAATGCAATTGTTTACATGCTGCCACCACCTGCATGCTTTGGAAGTCAGTGAACTACCGCGTTCTCCGGAGACTTCACAGACTGCACGGGAGCCTGCACTACATTTTTGGTATGTCGATTTTTAAACTGTGAAAGGTTTCTCTCAAAAGAGCATTTTTTGGGAGGAATTTTTGTATTTTGTGATTTTTAGTAATTATTTTAAACACGACACAAGGAAAGCAAGGGAAGCAAAAGGGAGGAAAGGGAAGGGAGGGTAGGGAAGGGGCACCAGCCACAGGGATAAGAAAGGGCAGAAGGAGATAGGAAGATGTTGGGTGTGCCTCATTGAGGTAGGGGTCACTTTCCCTTGTGCTTCTGGAATGCAGCCTCGAAAAACCATGTAGAATTGCTCACCCCTGCAGAGTACCACATTTCAGTACACACACAAAACAGTGACCTTTGAAAGGTAAGGGTCTACTGCAGTAAGTATGGCCTGCAAGGCTGAGTCAGTGATCCGCTTCCCGACAGGAGTGTCCCTTGCAGTAAATGGGGCAGATGTCGAAGATGCTGCAGTGGAACTCAACCTACTACCCTGTTCGAAGGGGGCAACCCTCTGAACTGCTGCTTTGTGGTTGGATCTCAGGTGTTGCTGCATGTAGGTGTACAGTCCAGGGTTGCCACTACTGAGTACCACACTCATTGCAGCAAACCTTCGCTGCTTGAGCCTTGGCTACCCCCCAACGGTGGTAAAATGCCGGTCAAGTGGCACAGCGAGTAGAATGCTCCCTTTGACATCCGTGCAGATCTTGCTAACGCAGGTTCAAATCCTGGCAGGGCCAAACTTAGCCTTTCATCCTTCCGAGGTCGATAAATGAGCATCACACAGCGTGGGTAATAATAAGCAGCGCTATATAAATGCAAAATTATTATTATTATTATTATTATTATTATTATTATTATTATTATTATTATTATTATTATTATTATTATTATTAAAAAGCCTCCACACCCAAGACTCATGTAGGCAGCAGGTGGTGGGGACTTCCACTACCTCATCCTCTTGTTCCTCTTGTTCCTCCTCTGCATCATAATGCCTGTTCATTTCTCCAGGCCTTGGGAAGGTGGTGGTGGTGGGGGTGGTTCTGAGGCAGCAGAACAACAGCAGTGTATGGCATTATTCAGGTATTCCAGCAACTCAGCAGCCCAGCTATGCAGCAATCCAGCAATTTGGAGAAGTACTGCACCAATCCAGCAATGTGGAGCAGTAAGGCAGCAATTCAGCAATCTGGCACAGTGCTCAGTTCAGGAAATCCAAAAACAGAATGAGGAGCAGCACTGGGCAGTGGCCTTTTATAGAGGTCCTGGGGAGCGCTTTGCGGACAGTCACTCACTTTGCGGACACTTTGAACTCCAAGCTGGGCTCAGAAAGTTCTAAAAAGTCTCTAGATTGACAGGGGCATGGTCTAGGACCTCTGCAAGGTTAACATTTCACAGTAAAACACCTTGGATTTCTGCAAAAAGCACTTCATTGATGTCCGGAGCCCAGACCCTGTCTGCGAATAAGGGCCGATGCTCAGCGTGGGCGCGGTCACATGATGACATTGCGAACGTTCAGTAATGTGACGGGTGTCCATAGGACAATGATTGCGCAGGATCTGTTTTGCACATGAGCCTGGGTTCCCCAAACTAATACATAATATGCCACAACTTTGCGGACATGCTGGACAGGTGCGTTGTCCATAGGACACAGGGAATGCAATGTGCATGTGCCCAGGTGTGCGCAGGACAGGGGTGGGGTCCCTGAACTAATTAAAGGTGCGTCACACCTTTCCTGGACATGCCAGAAAGGCACATAGTCCTACAGACACCTCCATTTTGATTACAGACAGACTGGACAGTCGCTGTTACGAGCAGGGAGTGGTGCGGTCCACGGCACAGTCCTTGCGCCAACCAGCAGTTGTTCCTGCAGTCCCATTGCAAAGCCGTGCCAGCATGACAGCCTTGGAAGTTGCCATAGCGACTAGCGCCTGCTTCCAATCCACTACGTAGCAAGCTTGTGAGGCGTCACCTGACGGATCACACAATCTCGCCAGTGACATGGGCTCATAGACTCTGCCCCAAATACAAGGCATAAAGCTAGTGTGCTCCATAACAATGCTGCTTCTTGTTGTAGCATTACCACTTCTTGCTTTGTTGTTTCCTGAACTAACTCAGTCCGTCCTACAGATGTCCTATCCTGTATCTTTGATTACCTGTTGCCGACTCAGACTACGTATCCTGGACTGCTACGGTTCTTCCTCCACATTTCAGATCACCTGCTGCCACCCGGACTACTTCTTCTGACTTCCCAAGTGAGCTGCACCCCTGCTTACCATTGCCGTAACAGAATTAAAGCAGATTACTTTTCCGCTCAGCATTCTGGTATTCCTGGCGTCCACGAACATCTGCCAAAGATGGCATACAATGAGAATACTCTTGAAACCAACACATACATACTAGCCTTGACATTTTCTAGATAAGGTTTATTGCTAATCTGTTGAATACAACCCACCAAGCCTACATCATGTCTTCTTGAGACCACAGTCAACCTACATACATTTCTTACCTTCCTTCTGACTGCAACTGGGTACTTTATTTTCACCAATCCTGATAATAGTGCACATTTGAACACTCTGCAGGTTAAGTGCACCAACTTGGCTCTATTGCGACCCTCGTGCCGCTTAGGCTAGTTCCCTATACTAAATCCTGCTTATTATTTTATCCATGCTGTAGTCTCCTAACTTTGGTTACTTCAATTACATTGCTGTTCAAGGTGTGCAGTCAAAATATCGAATGAATAATTTCGAAAGTCATAATATAGAAAACAATAATGTCGAAAAAAAGTCACATTTTTTATTTTTTTATTTATATATTTTTTTGGGGTCCGGGAATAAAAAAAAAGGGGGATTGGGGGGGAATCCCCCCATTGCGAATAAAAAACATACTAAAAAAAAAATCGACTTTTTTGTTTTTGACATTTTTTTTTCTATATTATGACTTTCGACATGATTGTTTTCGATTTTATGACTATAAACCGCTGTTCAAATACCCTTGCTCTAGTAAGCCTTGCCTCCTCCTTATCATGGGTTCTTCTATAGACACTAATAGAATTACAGGGGTTAATGAGTGTTTTCTGTCTATCATAGGTCTATACTATGGGTCCCAACTCATTACGATTAAGCTATACTGGGGAAATCATGGAACCCTTTTTAGTTGTTCTTGTTCAACCATCCTGTTAATCAGTTGTTATTTCTTTTACAGCTTGGTGTAAGCGTTGCGCCTGTTCCCCGCTCTTCGGTGTGATTTACTCCTGTGGCTGTTATCTCTTACCAGCAGAGGGGTGTATCATAAGAAAGAGTTCCCTTGAGTTGGGGAGGCCTGGGTTCAGGAAGAACCCAGGCTAGAGTGGAGTTCTGGAATTTCCGGTTCGATTTCCTCTGTCTAATTCACCTCAGGCTCTTCTTCCTGAGACCCAGCCGGAACGGCAGTGAGTAACAGTCATGCTGTCTGCGGACTCCTAATGGGGCTTTTAAAAAAGAAAACACACACACACAGCAACAGTATACACGTAGAAATTTATTTACACACACAAATACACTCAATTAGGAAAGTGAAGGGGTAGCGGAAATGGAAACATATACAGGGGAATTGGGGTTTCTATAGCTTGGTCATAAGGGGAAGAAGGGCTTGAGGTCTCATCGTAACATCTTTGCTAACAAAGGAATTTGTGGGGATGGTAGGCTGGGACAGTGGTAAGGGGTACAGGTGCAAGTGGGCAGTGGTACTTTATATTTTCATTATATGTCTTTGAACAAGTAGGTTTAAATCTGCAAAACTGTCATTCAATTTGTCCATTTTTATCCTCAGGCTCACTATTTCATTGGCCGTTTTGTCAGTTTGGGTTTCTATGTGCTAATGCACTTGTGTAGTAGCTGATGCGTCCGGGCCATTCCCTTCATTTCCTGTGTGTACTGTCGAAGAAAAAAAAACATGTTTCAGTTACATGTGAAGCAATGTGTATTAATTCTCTGATTTTCAAACTGCACAGTGTACCTTTGTATTTACTATCTTCAGTCATTTCATCAAGAGGGAAATTCTCTTCAAGCCACTCCAGGGTGCTTGCCATTTCTGTGTAAAAAAAAACAAAAAAAAAACCTTTGACTACTTATGTACTCAGAACAAATATAGTGTACTGTCCACTTTCTAGCACGGGTGTGCTGTCACTACTTTGCACTTCTCCCGCTGACAGTTGCTTCTCAGTTTATATGTAAAGCAGCACTGAGCTAATCTTGTTGGAAGCATAGGTTATTTTTCTTCTTGGTGCTTTCCATTATGTTGCATACCCTATCCAATTGCACTGATGCTTTTATAAGTACAGAGTTTGTGGACCTACTTCATTTGTCTTTATAATACACTTATGTGTTGTTCTTTAAACATGTTCAGTGTCTTTGCTGCATGCTACAACAATGTAATACAACCCCTGAGCTTTTGGGCAGTTTGAGTGCTACCTGAGGTCCGCAAACAGTCTGTGGACCCTGTGGTTATCAGCATGGGGCCAAAGGGCTCAGCATGTTGTATGGTACATATATACAAATTAAGGGTATCCTGTTAAAAAACCTATGAAATTCAGTGAACAAACTTTGTTAAAGGGACATTATGGTTCAGTTGCGCTAATAAAAATCTATCAAATTCAGTGCAAAAACTTTATTAAAGGGACGTTGTAGTTACTTTGCACTAATAAAAACCTATCCATATTATGGTTACAAGTAAAATCAAACAATCCCAGAAATTCACCATTTATGGTAAGCTAAGCAACCACAACTCGCGCCACCACCGTGCACTGCTAAAACTAACACCCAGGACATAAAAGAAGACATCACAAATGTCAATGATGACATTATTGATGACATCACATGTCTGGCTCCTTCTTTGTTGTTCACTGACATATCTAGGCCAGGTGTTTTTTCTTCACTGACAGTCAGAAACAGAACATTCAAAAGGAACTTGATTTGCAGGTAACATCTCTTTAACAAAGTTCTTGCACTGAATTTGATAGATTTTTATTAGCGCAACTGAACCATAACATCCCTTTAACAACGTTTTTCACTGAATTTGATAGGTTTTTATTAGCGCAACTTAACCATAACGTCCCTTTAACAACATTTTTTCACTGATTATATATATCAAGAAACAAAAAGGTAGACACAGGGACGTTAAGGTGAGAACCTAATGCAACAACACCTTGGAAATTCATCTAAAGCCACCTTAACCTTGCGCCCTCTGGTGCGCAGACTATGACCACAATGATGACAATGCAGATCACATCACTGATGACATCACTAATTACATATTGTATGGGAACACTGATGGCATTACAAATCATACCACCGATGCCATCACTGGTGACAACACTAATTGCATTGTATATAACTGATTACATCAATAATGGAATTAAACATAACATCATTTATAAGTTAGATCATGGAAACTTTGCTTACCTAAATACCAATTTAGACTGTGGACTTGGCCATGGCAACGGTTGGGGTCTATGGCCAGCCACAAACGTCATAGCTAGTGGTTGGTTAGTGTTCAAACATACCAATGTGCATGGTTAAAAGCCATGCCTAGTACTTTGTCACTGTTTTAAAATATTCAGTGCGCAACACTGAAAGTTGTAGTCAGTGGCCAGGGCTAAAGGTCATAGCTAGTGCCCATTAATATGTCAGAATGAACAGTCAGGAAAGCCAATGGCCATGGCCACTGGATAGTATTGTGTTGAAAAACATGGCTAGCGGCTGGTTACTCTATATAATATACAGTGGGCACGGCCGAAGGCCATAGCTAGGGGATGGTAAGTTTTGTATAATACACAGAGGGCACTGCAGAAGGCCATCACTTATTTCATTTTATTAGTTTAAAATGTACAGTGGACATGGCCAAAAGATGTAGAAACTGATCAAGGCCAAAGGCCATGGCTAGTGGCCCATTTACATGTTAGAATATATAGTGGGCATAGTCAAAGATTGTGACCACTGGCCAGTATTGTGCTAAAGCCCATGGCTAGTGCATGTTCAGTGTATATAATAAACAGTGGGCACTGATGAAAGCTGCATTCACTGTTAAAGGCCAACATCTATGGTTGGTAGTTTGTTAGTGTTTTAAAATATTCAGTGTACATGGGTGAAAGTTGTGACCACTGTCCATAACTGAAGGCCATGACTAGTACCCATTCCTGTGTTAAAATATATTTGGCCATGCACACTGACCATGGCTGAAGGCCATGCTTAATGCCAGTTACTGTTGTAATATAATTTGTGATATCATCAATGATGTAATCTGTGATTTCATCATTGTGGTCATCGCCTGTGAAACAGGGGGCACGAAGTTAAGGTGGCTTTAGCTGAATGTCCACTTTTTTGTTTCATTAAGTTCTCACCTTAACGTCCCTGCAACAAAAGAGTTTTCCTTGAATTTCAAAGGTTTTCTTAAAATATATTGCTCACCTTAACGTCCTTGCAACTAAAGTTGTTTTCCTTGAATTTCAAGGGTTTTGTTATTCCGTACATTTTTAGAATGCTTCCAGACCACCAGCACGGTATTCGGCCATGGTCAGTGGGCATGGTCTTTGGCCGTACCGACTGTCCATTTTAAAATGCTACCAGACCACTAGCCATGGCCTTCGGATTACAGGCTTTGATAACTCACAATGTTTTTAGGCAATGCGCAATGTAATTAAAGTATTTGCCATTGAGCACACACTTTGGTTAAGTTCTCCAAGAGGTAAACCCTTTTTCTGGGCCATCATTTTGGAATGGCCCGATTTGGCATGCCCATTCCGCTAAAGCACCCATTTCTGCATGCCCTTTTCAGCACCAAAGCCATTTTGGCCCGAGGGAAGGTTTGATGTTGCTGACATTGCAGCCACATCTAAATGCCCTCATTCTAAATAAGATCACACGACTGCACTGCAACAAACCTCACCAACTCCCACTCACTTAGCTTTTTTTTTTTACACTTTATTTAGGCAAACAGACAGACCGATTGTACACAGGCTTTGCTTTTAATAAAATGTAATCAGTTAAATAAGCCTGTCAGCCTCACTGCTGTAAAGCACCATTGGAGATTAAGTTATAATTTTGGGAGCAGCGGGCACCCCTTCTCTGTCAAATATTTTAACAACTGCTGGAGGGAATTACCCCTCCCAGAAATTGAGTCAATGCTTCATGCCCAAGTTGTTTCGGACCTGGTCCAATCCAGCCCTGCAGTTTTTGTGTGCGCTGCGCAGACATGTTGACATTTTCTCTATGCAGAACTGGTTGGAAGTAGGCTAAAAACAACATTTACTTGCTTTCTTAATAACCTTTACAATTTTTAACAAATATTTCCCACAGTGTCCAGTCCAGGGGGCGCATTGACACACATTTTGTTTGCAAAATATCAGCCAAATCTATCCTGCAAGTCACATGTTATTAGCAATTCAATTTGTGGGTTTCCCACAGAACTTGATATTCACATTAACGTTAGTGCAGCGACTGCCGCACTATAATTGTGCAATGACATTTTCCCACTTCTCTTTGCTCTTCAATTATACTTGGGTGACTAATGGGACCAGTGCTCCATATAGCCGTGAAACCATTTTACTGCAACAAATCAAATATCTATGTGTCATACTGCAATACTTCTAAGTTCTTCTGGCTGTGATTGATTTTGGCCACCAGAGTAAAATTCAAAGAAAGTGAGATAAGAAAACTTTGTTGAATTTGAGTGCTCTCCTATGAGGTGAACAATGGTCCTCAGAAAGGCGATTTAACTCTGATGGATCACTGAAACTGGTTGATCAATTTTGGGGCATCTGAAGAGTTTGTTTGCATCTGTTTCTTTTAACTTTCTTTACTTAATAACACTTGTTGCATTTTAAGAGTGAGAAACAAATAGCTGGTTCCACCTGGAATTGATTTTTTTATTGGGCTCACATGATTGGATGAATAGTGAGGAATAATAAAGTTGGGTCTTACACTATCCCAATGCAGGGGGGTATTTTTAAATCACTCTTTGTCAAGGCCAGTACATGGTGAAAAGGGTTCTCCTTTCAAGCCACCAAGCTGCAGAACTAACCTCCCACCTCAAACAAAGCAAGCTATGACCGCCTCATCTTCCAAAAGTCTTACACTATTTGGTTGATCAATCAGTTGACTGTTAAACATTCCTTGGTGTCTCGGGAAGATAGCTCTTTGGCAGCGTTCTTGCCTTGGGAGCAAGACGACACAAAGCAACACAGGTTTGATCCCTGGGTCTGCTCTTAGAAACCTCTGGGTATTAAGTGCATTATAAATAACCTATC